>NC_080079.1:25315060-28031094 GCF_949987535.1 Balaenoptera acutorostrata | reverse complement strand
GGTAAGCCTGACCCTGTAGGCAAGCTCAGGAGGGACACGGCCCAGGGTCTCCCTGAGCCGGGAGGGAGAACCCCCTTCTCCTAATGCCTCTCTAATCAGACCTGCACTGTCTTTCCTGTTCCACTGTGTTCTGATCACAAAGTAGAGGTTGGAGGGTAACCCACATTCTACCTTTCCCTTCCCTTTCTCCATCTTCCTAGGGGTCTACTTGTTTCCTAAGATAGCCCTTCTCCAGGGTCCAATATAGAAAGTAAGGCATAGAGGTTTTACCTTGTGGGCTGGAGCCAAAGCGTGATGGGTGTGCCAGACATCTGGCTGGAAATGGGATAACTGCCAAAAGGCACTCCTTGCAGCAGTAAGAGCAGTGGTTACTGTAGCTGCTGTATTTGACTCAGGGCTAGTCCTCAGTTCCTAACTGGTTCGGCCTCTGGCAGCTCCCTTGGACCTGTACTGGCCAATCCTGTCGCTACTACCGCGTGTGGCTGTTGAGCACTTGAAAGGCAGCTAGTCAGATTGAGATGGGAGTGTAAATACAAATTGGATTTTGAAAACTTAGTATGAGAAAAAGAATGGAAACTATCTCTTTAATAATTGTTTCTATTGATCACATGTTGAAATAACATTTTGGAAATACTGGGTTAAATAAAAGATAATATTAATTTCACCTGTTTCTTTTAATTTTTTACATGTGTCTACTAGAAAATTTTAAATAACATATATGGTTCACATTGTGTTGGACAGTGCTGCCTTAGATCCTTTGCTTTTCCTTTGTTCAGGGAAGCAAAAGGAAAGAAACGAAGCAAATTACAAGATAACAGTGGGTTAGGCACATAATGAGTTTGTCTCTCTTTCTCCCATAAAGTCTAAGCAGAAGCACTCCAGAGCAGATATGGCAGCTCCATCCCAAGTGTCAAGGCCCCAGTCTCCTCCTTTATTATTGCTTCACCATCCTCAACACATAGCTTCCATCTTGAGCTCTAAGATGGATGCTCTAGTTCTCATGTCCATTTCACACCCAGTGAAAAGGGGAGAAGAGGATGTGGAGGGTCAGCTCCTTCTTTTTAAGGGCAGAGCCCAGAAGGTATAACATTACTTCTGCTTGCATCTCATTGGCCAGAATCTAGTTAACTGGACACACCTAGCTGCAAGGGAGTCTGGGGAATGTAGTCCTAAACTGGGTGGCTAGGTTCCAGCTAAAACTTGAGGGTTTTATTATTTTTAAAAGTGGAGAGTGGATATTGGAGGACCACCAGCAGTCTCTGCTACACCCAGAGTAGGGTCACACTCCCAGGTTCACACATTCTACAGGTCTGAGGAGTGGCTAGTACCACTGAACTAGAGCCTTGGGCAGCAGGAGAGTGGAGCAGATAACTTCCAAGAAAAACCTGCTCCTTTTAAAGAAATGCTTTTAATAAAGGCAGCCCAAGTCCCAGCATATTGCCAGATGTTCCTTGGTCAGAAAGGTTTTAAAAGAGGGAAGAAAGAGGACAGTTTGACAAGAATGAGAAAGAGGGAGAGGGCGTACTCTGTGTGGCTGACAATGATTATTTGAATTCTTTTTTTTTTTTTTAATTTAATTTATTTGTGGCTGTGTTGGGTCTTCGTTTCTGTGCGAGGGCTTTCTCTAGTTGTGGCAAGTGGGGGCCACTCTTCATCACGGTGTGCGGGCCTCTCACCGTCGCGGCCTCTCTTGTTGCGGAGCACAGGCTCCAGACGTGCAGGCTCAGTAATTGCGGCTCACAGGCCCAGTTGCTCCACGGCATGTGGGATCTTCCCAGACCAGGGCACGAACCCGTGTCCCCTGCATTGGCAGGCAGATTCTCAACCACTACGCCACCAGGGAAGCCCGATTATTTGAATTCTAAGCTCTCTTGCCTGGGACAGTGACTGTGATTCCAATAATTTGCATATTTATACTCAAGGTCTTCACTGGTCATACGACATAGGAACAATGGTTGCAAACATTTGTTAAGGTGGTTCTGTTTATTCAAAGCCTGCTCATCTGCCTTCTTTCCTTCCACCTATGACCAGTTCCACCTCTATCAGGTGCAGGGCTGGCAGGGAGGTAGACACAGGAGATACACAAGACCTGTGTTTAAGGGAGTGGTCTGAATGGGGAGTCAGAGAACAACCAAGGACCACTGTCCAAACAACCAAGGAGTGAGCAAAGGCTAGGATGGGACACTGGGCATGGCTTTGACTTTCTCTTTTATCCAAGTCTTCTCAGTAAAAAGATACTCAAGAAAAGTAAACTAGGTGTCCAGGAAGGTAGGATCTAGGTCTCTCCTGGCAACTGATGTAGTCCTGTTGGTTGGCATGTAGTTAAGGTTTTGATAAGCATGGTGTTACATGGATGAACGCTGGGGTTGAGTTTAGTCTGGAGTCAGGTTCAGAGTTGAGCTGTGAGGAGAGCCTGGGAGGATATTTGGGTTTTGAGGTTGAGGACTCCACAGCTGCCCCCTACCCTGGACACATACTTATCTTTCTCAGTGGCCCTGTCTCTGGCCTTGCAATGCCATCCTTCCCAGGATCTTCCCTTTGTGACTATTGAACTGATGGCTGAAGCTCAGCGTAGGCTGCTCACTGGGAACTGGACATGTTGGGCAGAGAGACGGGGCTGGTGTGGGAAGTTCCTAGGAGGCCTGCTCTGCTTCAGAACCCACCTCCCTGGCAGACCTACCTTTGTTCTTGGCCTTAGACAGGGCTTCCATGACTGCTGCTTCCTCTGTGCCGCTACCTTCTCACTCAGCAAGGGTCAGATAAGGAGACCACAGTCAGCTCTAGGAGAAGGCCTGGCTGGATGGAGGGGCCCATACTCTGGACTTCCCCCTCCTCCCATACATCTTGGTGTCAAATACATTTTATTTCCTCACGTCTGGGGACTCAGGGGCTTCCCCTCCAGGATTACTTCCTCCTCTGGTTTGTTTTCCAGCTGGAGACTCTAGGAGCCCCACGGCAGGGGGGCGGCTTCTCTGCTGTGGCCCAGGAGGCTTCAAAGGGCCCAGAGTGGAATGCCAGCTGGGGAGACTGCTGGCCTGGGAGGAGGGGCCCAAGGGAAGGGGCTCTGGATGGGGGCCCCCACTCATTTTCAAATCCCCCCACCACTGAGGGGCTGTATCTATGGGCAGAAGGTAACTTCAAAGGTTGGGGATGGAGGACTCCTGCCACCCCCTCCCCTGGGGCTCGGAGAGGGGCAGGAAACACCCCTCCCCCCATGATGGATTAGGTGCCTAAGAGCCATGGCGAGCTCATGGCTGGGGAGACCTTCTCCCTTTTCATGGGGCTCAGATTTCACGATTTTGGGAGGGAGGAGGGGGTGAAATAATTAGTAATTTGTGATTAAGTCTTTTCATGGATATTTTGTTTCTTTGTTCTGTGATGTCGCCCGGAGCCATCTAAAAAATGACTTAATGACAAAAAAAAAAATAATTGCTCTTTGTAACTAATGACTGTGTCAGAACTTAGAAATCACCAAAGCCTCAGAAAGTAGAAACCGAGACAGAGACAGGGCTGGGGGTGCCGTCCTCCAAGGAATCCGATCAGCTATCGTAAAGCGGCCAAGGATCTGTTTGTAGCCGGGCGTCCCCCTTCTCTCAAGCTGGCCAGCACCCCACACTCACCCTCAGCTCAAGGGCTTCAGGCCTAGGATCCCCCAGGAGCCTCTGCTCCTGGGTCCAGAGGAACAAGCAGGATGCCTGACGTCAGCTTAGACCGTCCCAGCTGGCCTAGCCTTGGAGTCACTCCCTCCTCCATAAAAGCCTCTGGGAGGGATGCCCCCTGGGTGGGAGATGGAGAGGTACTCATGCCCTCTCCCCTCCCCCCCGGCAGCCCAGATGGAGCCCCACCATGGCCCTGGGATTCTGGACTCAGGTCTTGTCTTTGGGATGGATATATGCTAACCGACAGCTCTTCCTTGGGCTGGGGCCCTGCAGAGCTCCGGCCACCTGAGCAGGGATGTGCCAGGGCCTAAGCCCCAAGGACTCAGCTCAGCTTCCTTCTGCCGCCCCCAGCCGCCTCCCGCGGCCTCTGGGGAGCGGGCTGGAGACGGGGAATTGCTCACGCAGCAGATTCCGCTCCTGTTCCCTTCCCGGCCCTCGCTCCAATCTCTCCCAGGGGAAATGCTGGAGGGGGAGAAACCCGTTAACTTGTGCCTTCTATTTGGTTTTCCTCTGGTTATTGTTTAAAATGCAGAGATTATGAGGTCAAACTCTCCCAGCCAATATTTTTCTAATGAAAAATGTAGTAAGGCACGACTGAGTAATCTAATCTATAAGTTAAGCGTTCCACACAGCAGCGATTTTCACCGACAGAACTTCAATAAATCTTGTTTTGAGAAAAATGATATGAGGCTGATGTTCTATTTTTGTCAATTTGAATGGACTCCCCTGCGCCCCACCCCCAGTCCCCAGAAACACTGCATTGCACCCAGCCAATCTCCTTCCCTCCCCCAGAGCTGGCTGGATGAAAAGGGGGACGGGAATGATCGGCTGAGAGGCTTGAGTTCTGGTCAAGCCAGGCTCCAGGGGTCTGGGGCCAGAAGCATCTGCTTCAGCCCACCTGGCCTCTGTGGCTCTCCTCCTGGTGAGGGGGTTGGTGAAGGGGCTGGGGGTCTTGAAGGAAGAGGTAGCCCCCAGTCTAGGAGATTGTGTCTTCCCTAGCCACAGGGTCAGGTTTACCCAGGTAAGCCTGTCTCCCCCAGCTGCCTCAAAGCTGAGCAAAGAGCAAACAGCAGGCCTCACACCTTTCCTCAACCCCCAACAAGCCATGGATAGATTGGGCAAGAAAGGCCTCACGTCAGGCGGAATTCTTTAGATCCATCCTTGAAGCTGCTGCTCTGCCATAGTCTGACTTGAACAGAGTGGGTGAAGCAGAATGTGGTGAACCCCCCCCCCCCAGTGTGTGTGTGTGTGTGTGTGTGCACCTGTGTGCACCTGTGTACGTGCTCTGGGAGGCAGGCTCTCCTGATGGACGTGTGGGTCATAAGTCTGTCATGGATGATGGCTGCCAAGAAAAAAACCGAGAAAGGTATTTCGAGCCCAGGGAATATGTGGGAGGCCAGGAGAACGGGTATGGAGAGGCTGTTTCAAGAAACTGGAGAAGCGGTAAGGGCAGCCAGAAAGGATTAGGGCACCTCATCAGAGAGAAATCAATTAGGAGAGGTTTCAAAATGAGGAGCTCCTCCCTCCTTCCTCCCAACAGCAATCCACTGAGGGGAATGTACTGAGACAAACAAATGCCGGGACAGAGAAAATGTTTCTGAGTGAAGACCCGACAGCATTTAGGTTTGAAAGAACCAGAGGCTGCCTCAGTCTGAAATCTGCAGGCATGGAAAGCCAAAACAGAGGAACTTGATCTCTCAGTGTCCCGGAGAGCTGAGTATCCAGGAAAGAGGCCGGGGGGGTGGGAGGGTTCCACAGATGAGAGGGCCTAAGTTCTGATATTCCCAACAGTCTGACCTCAGGCCTCAGTTTTTTCATCTGTAAACGAGGAAAATAAGACCAGTCCTACTTACCTGATAGCAGTGTAAGCAGATCAAATGAGAAGATGTATGTGAACATGCACTGTTCAAAGTACTGTACAAAGTGAGCTATTGATAGAATTGTTACTGTACTGGGCGAGGGGAGAAGACCCGGGGACAACTCTCAAAGCCTCGTTATTTCCCTGAGCCAGGTTAGATTAAACATGAGGCTGGGTATCTGTCACTGGACCTGCCTCTAGAGTTTGGGCTTAGCGATTTCCTCATGGGGTGGGAAAGTTCTCATTGGTTCATCGCTGCCGAGTGTGCCAAGGCTCTAAAACATGGAGATGATCCTGGGAGAGACTGGGCTGGTGGGGATGCAATCAGGACGGGGACCTGGGAGGCTGGGAGGAGGGCTTGGGAGAGGAGTCGTCGCTGAGGAGGAGGGGAAGGGCAGGGACCCTTTGTCTCTGCTGGATCAAGTTCAGGCACCAAGAGCGGGCCCCTTTCTCCCCGGGGCCTTACCCATCCTTGTGCCCCCTGGTGTCATTCTGAGGCTCCTGGATACTTTCCAGGTGGAGAGGTGTGGGGGGGCGGGTAACTCCAAACGTCAAATGTTGGCTCCAGGTCCTCTTTTGTCTTCTGACCCTGCCGCCAGTTGTTCTCAGGAAAAGGGAGCCCAAGCCCAGGGCCGCCTGAACCAAGGGGAGGTGGGGAGGTGGTTTGGGATGGCTGAGGCTGCTCAGAGTGGCCAGGAGCTGCCTGTAGCCTCAGAAACCATGGACACCCATTTCTAAGGAACATGGGAGGTGAGCGGAGACAGAATACTGACTTCATGCATGACTAGGGTGGGTACAGCCCACCCTAGGAAAGCAAAATTTCCTCTCCAGTTTCTCTGTGCCTAAGGGGGGCGGGGTACGGCAGGGTCCAGAGCTAAAGGGATCTGCCCCCAGAATGGGTCTGGGAGTCCCTGTGGCCGAGCCTAGTCCTCCTCTTGCCCCGTGAGAGGTCCCACCCCCTGACTGGAAAAGTTACCACAGTTACAGCTTCACAGACCGTGTATTAGGACCTCTTGAAAACTGGGGGACGGAGGGGGGAGGATTGTGTTTGGGGGAGAGGGGAGCTTGCGGACTTTATGCTAACCCATACCCACTAAAAATCAGATTTTCAAGGAACTTTTAATCACACAAAGAACATTCTCTGGAGATGATGATAAGCAAAAAAAAATAGGATACAAAGTATTAGGTATAGAATGATCTCATTTATGAAGCAAAAATAAATTTATAGATTAAACAAAAAGACTAGAATAAAACCAGCAAAAGTATAGACAATGATGGCTTCTAGGTGGTAAGAATATGCGTGATTTTATTTTCTTTATATTTCTCTATAGTTCCCAAATTTCTACCATCAACATATACATTTATAACTTAGAAGTTATGAAAAAGATTAAGAAGATGACTCTGGAGTCAAGCTGGCACCCCAAAGGCATACCCAGAACTTTCGCAGACCCCAGGCCCTCTGCCTATTCCCCAGGTCTGCTTTGGTGATCCTGGGCCAGCTTCCTTTAGGGCAGCCCATGGGGGAGGGGCTGAGGCCCGGCAGCTGTGAGTCAGCTGTGCCTGGAGACAATCCCGTGTCCAATGGGAGGCGGGGGGCTCATTTCCGAGCTGGACAGGGGCCAGGTTTTAGGGACCAAGTCTGCCAAGCAGCTACCTGAGGCACCAGTATTCATAACTCCTTTTCAACCTCTGCCCAAGGGTCTCCATCCCCTACCCCAGTGACTGCTTCTGGCTTTCAGATACAGGAGAGGGGGTGAAGGCAGCCTCATCCCTAGTTCTGAGGTTCAGTGAGAACCCAGATTTATGGAGATACATTCAGGCCTATATTCACCCCTTTCCCTTGCTTCAGCTCCCTCCTGCCCCTGGACTCCCAAGGCCATGGACTCTGTCAGGGGAAGAGAATGGCTGGTTAAAGCTGGGAGGGGGCCCCACAGAATCTGGTCAAGGGGTTTTGGACCAAGGAGTCTCAGTTAATCCAAGCCCGGGGGATTAGTAAAAATATGGCTAAGAAATTCTAGCCCACCTTCCTTCAAGTATTCAGTTGTGTTAAAGAAAAAAAAAAAACCAACACATTAAAAAAGGCTTTTTAGACCATTTATTTATGAGCATGTGTCAAAGTTTTATTTCAGTCTTGCTGCAAGTAAAGAGCCCTCTAAGAGGCCAATTCAAGGATTACCTCTTGGTAGACACATCTAGAGGAAGAAGAGTGGTTAGAATCATTGTTAAACTGGACACACAAAAATAATGTCTGGATAAAATGCATCCCACTCTCACAGCTGCAGAGGTAGATGGAAAACTGGTTTCTGAGAAGAAAATTGAATCCACTTAAAAGTTTATCAGCAAATTGCTTAAGTGTTTTTATTAATAATGCTGTTTTCTTCCCCCAAAATGGATTATATTGAGCAAAAAGGCTCTCTTTCAGAAAGGTTTGGGATTCTTTTGTCTTACAGTTGGAAACATTGGCTTGGCTCCTTCTCCAAGGCTGGAGGCTTAAGCATGAAGCAACTGATATGAAAACTCTGGGTTCCTATGTGCCCAAGCCTGTGCCAGGCACCAAGGCAAGAACAAGACAGTGGGCAGGATTGCACGGAGGCTGAATCCTCTCCATGCCAGGGATTATTTCCTGACAAAAGGATCTGTCCAGGTAAGTATCTCCAGAAGTCCATGAAGTTCCCTCATGTTGGAGGTAAGCAAAATGGCAGAGGAAGCAGTCAGCCTCATGACAGAGATATTTTAGAGCTGTTTCCCCAAGTGTAGAAATTGGACCTCTGGCAGAATGCCAGATGATTTTTGATGGTACATTGACAAGACATTAAATCACACTGAATCCCATAGTGAGAAAGTTATTTTCTTGTCCATTTCTTTCTTTCTTTTCTTCTTTTTTCCATTGGACCCTGGGTTCACAGAACTGGATTAATCATATTCCTCTGTTCATGACACAATCTTATCTTGGTCTTTGCATGGACCACTTTATATATATATTTAGTTAGTTTTTTAAATTAGTTGCCTTTAAATAATACTATAAGCACCCCATGAATTTATCACCCAAAACAAAATCTCAGACCTTGACAATATTAACAACTAACCAAATGGTCCCTGTGTTCCCTTCCATGCTTCTGATCTGAGGCAGTTAACATCCTAAATCCCATATTCATCATTCTCTTGCTTTCCTTTTAATATAGTTCATATAGTTTAATATATTTGCGCCTAAATCTGTTCCTAAAAAGTATATTTAAAATTTTAACTGTTTTTAATTTTATTTAAAAATGGTATCAGGCTGTATATAATTTTCTTAGACTGTTTCACATATTATGTTGAGTCATCCATACTGTTTCATGTCACTTAAGTTCCTTTGTTTTGACTACAGTATAATATTCCACATGTGAGGGAATTCCCTGGCGGTCCAGGGGTTAAGAATCGGTGCTTTCACTGCCGTGGGCCCGGGTTCGATCCCTGGTCGGGGAACTAAGATCCCACAAGCCGCACAGCACGGCCAAGAAAATAAAAAATAAAATAATAATAATAATATTCCACTGTGTGAGGATACCACAGACTGTTGTAAAAGATATCACTTTCCTTACACCCATATTCTTAGCATTTTTCACGAGAGCCAAAGTTGGAAGCAGCCCTTTGGCTCTTGTGAATAACGCTGCTAAGAACTGTCTATCGACAGATGAATAAACACAATGTGGTATATACATACAATGGAATATTATTCAGCTTTTAAAGGGAAGGAAATTCTGACACATACTATGACATGCATGAACTTTGAAGAAATGATGCCAAGTGAAATAAGCCAGGCACAAAACGACAAATACTGTATGATTATACTTACATGGGGCACCTAGAGCAGCCAACTTCATAGAGACAGAAAGTAGAATGGTGGTCAAATGGCTGGGGCAAGGAAGGGAATAGAGAGTTAGTGTTTAATGGGTACAGAATTTCGGTTTGAGAAGATAAAAATAATTTGGAAGACAATGGCAGCGATGATTGCACAATAATGTGAATGTAACTAACACCACTGAACTGACTGAACTATACACTTAAAAATGGTTAAAATGGTAATGTTTTTTAATTTTATTTAATTAATTTATTTTTTATATATATATATTTTGGCTGTGTTAGGTCTTCCTTGCTGCGTGCGGACTTCCTCTAGTTGCGGGGAGCGGGGGCTACTCTTCGTTGTGGTGCACGGGCTTCTCATTGCAGTGGCTTCTCTTTTTGCGGAGCGCTAGACGCACAGGCTTCAGTAGTTGTGGCACGCGGCCTCCGGAGTTGCAGCTCATGGGCTCTAGAGCACAGGCTCAGTAGTTGTGGCGCACAGGCTTAGTTGCTCCGCGGCATGTGGGATCTTCCCGGGGCAGGACTCAAACCCATGTCCCCTGCATTGGCAGGCGGATTCTTAACCACTGCACCACCAGGGAAGTCCTAAAATGGTAACGTTTTATGTTTTGTATATTTTGCCCCCCCGCCCCCAACACACACACAAAGATATTGCTTTTCCATTGATGGACATTTGGGTTATTTGATTCGTCCAGTTTTATCAAAGAGAAAGTCTCAGTTTGGTGCTTGTGTATCTTCAACACCTCTGTGACACATGTTTCTCTTCTTTCCCTTTTTAACAAAGAGAGAGGAGACCTTAGGCTCAAGAGTTCTGGCAGGCAGTGGTATCCAGCTAGAATGGAATGTCATTGGTTTTTTTTATTTTACTTTTTTATAATGACTTTCTATTTTTGGCAACTGATGGTTGGTTTTCCAGTTACTGTAGTGCTGTAGGGTTTGTTTGTTTTTTAAATAATAAACATACTCAAGTAAAAAATAGGAAGTTGATTTAAAGAAAAATATCAAGTAAGTAACATTATTGGTGGTATATGGATATGGCATGAATTATGAAGCTGGTACTTGAATGTTGAAGCTTGGAAAATATGATTTTAGACGTTGATCAGACTTTGGTTGAACCTGTGGTCTCTGTGGTCCTTCCAAGGTCGACAGTCTCTGATATTTTGGGTGTTCAGAGAGTACAGGCCATGGGAGCTCAGTGAATGCTGGAATGGTCAGGGAAGGCTTTGTGTAAGAACTGGGATGTGATCTTGGCCTTAAAGGATGAGTAAGATTTAAGTGAAGATAAAGAAGAGAGTCCTTCCAAGCAGAGAGAATGGTGTGAATGAAGATATGAAGGTGAGACTAAACAAGGTATTTTTATGGGCTACTGAGTTTGCTTGGCGGAAGCAAAGAGTAGTGATAGAAAATAAATTTGGATTGAGTGGAGGAAGCTAGATTATCAAAGCCTGAAAAATCCAGAGAGGACTTTAGACTTAGTTTGTGAGGTAATAAGGAACCACAGAAAGTTCTTGAGAAGGTAAGTAACATGATGAAAGGACTCAAAGCAAGTACTATCTGATAAATATTTGAGGTATGAGTGAATTAATCAGCAGTCTCAGGCTGGACAAAGAGAGAAGTTTCACCAAAAATCAAAGACCTCCCATGCACCAGATACTGCCCTGTGGATTCAGTGATGCACAAAAATATACTCTTTATTCTCCAGAGCTCTAGTGGGTGAGCCAGACATTGAAGACATAATCATATAAATAAATGTAAAATTATAAAAGTAGTGAGTCCAACCAAGCAGGTGTTCCTGATGCTATGAGCACATGTAGTTTAGGAGGCAAGGCAAGGCAAGGCTGTTCTGAGGAAGTAACATCTGAGTTGATATTGGAAGGATGAGAAGGAGTTGAATAGGTGAAAAGAAAAGAGAAAAGCATTTCAGACAGAGCAAGCAACATGCCCGAAGCCCTGTGGCTTGCAGAGGAGGCCTGGAGAGTCCCAGGAGTAGAAAGATCCTTAGGAAGGTCGTTGTGGCTGGGTCTCAGGGTGTGCAGAGAACGTAATAGGAGGATGGGAGGTCAACAGAGGCCAGGCTATGCCAGAGCCCAGCAGGCTTTAGGAAGATTTGGGGCCTTTATCCTAGAAGAATGGAGAGCCATTGACAGAGCTGTGACATGATCAGATTGGTGTTTTTTTTAAAAAGAAAAAGAAAAGAAAGAAAATCAAGCATTCTGGTACATGTGAGGAGGACAGGCTGATTGTGAGTGGCTCTCTCTGAGGCAGATCCAGAACCCTCCAGGCCCTAGGTGATTGGGAGGCTTGTCTAAGGAGAGCTGCAGGAGGCTGAGGCAGGCCTGGGGTGGTGGTGGAGGAGCAGCAAGGGGGAGGCCGTGACCATAAGGATCAGACAGAGGATAAGTCCAGGAGGGGCCAAAGGACACCTGCATGACTGGGGGCAGGGCGACATGGAGAGGACCCAGGAGCCGGGGCCTGCAGGTCAGTGAGGAGAGGAGAGGGGCCAGAGCTTGGCTGAAGCCACCCTCAGAGGCAGAAAGCTGCTGCAGTGACTAAGTTTGCCCAGGAGAGGGCTCCACCTTGGGAAAATGGCTGAGTCTCCATGACTCGGAGGATCTCTGAGGTTCCCTAAAGAAAAGCCGTCCAAGGGCAGGGCCATGGGGGACCCCTGCCACAGGTGAGGAAAGGGAGCCAGGGACGGTGGTTGGGAGCTGGCTGCCCGGATGGTGATAGTTGAGCAAAGGCACCAGGTTAGAGGCAAGAAGGGGACCAGGAAGAGCACAGAGCCACAGAGGTCAGGATTCATGAGTGGAGACAGAGAGGTGGCCCCAAGCAGTGTGGGCGATCAGCAAGCCTGGGGGCCTCTGGGAGCCCCGGGCTTCCTAGTCCTCAGAGGGCAGAGGTTGTTGTGTTTTGGTTCTGCTTTCTCCTAGATTGAATGGGGGCAGGAAGCGGTGGTAGAGGGCAGGTGGAAGCAGGGAGAACATTGACCATGACCATAGGAGTAGAGCTGACCTGAAGTGAGACTTCCTCATCTTTTTTTTTTTTTTTTTTTTTTTTTTTTTTTTTAAATATCTGTACTCTTGAGAGAGATGCTCACAACACAGATGCTACCTTTTCATTCTTTTTTTTTTTTTTTTTTTTAAATTTTATTTATTTATTTATTTATTTATTTTTGGCTGTGCTGGGTCTTCGGTTCGTGCGAGGGCTTTCTCTAGTTGCGGCAAGTGGGGGCCACTCTTCATCGCGGTGCGGGGACCGCTCTTCATCGCGGTGCGCGGGCCTTTCACTATCGCGGCCCCTCCCGTTGCGGGGCACAGGCTCCAGACGCGCAGGCTCAGCAGCTGTGGCTCACGGGCCCAGCTGCTCCGTGGCATGTGGGATCTTCCCAGACCAGGGCTCGAACCCGTGTCTCCTGCATTAGCAGGCAGATTCTCAACCACTGCGCCACCAGGGAAGCCCCGAGACTTCCTCATCTTACCCACACCCCCCACCCCTCTTTCCTTCCTAAGGCTCCCTGGGCTGCAGAAAAACAGGGAAATTGAGGAGAAAATTTCTCTCTAAAAGGAGCCAGACTTTAGGTGGGGGGGAGGAAGAAAAGGAAACCTGAACAAGAACCACATGATTCTTGTCAGGATTTTTAAGAAGATGCGGAATAAGGTAAGTGTGGGGAATCCAAAGCTTGGGTGCCCGTGCATGCATGTACACATGTACATACGCTCGCTCAGATACTCGCACACTCATTCACACATACTCACCCATGCTCAAACACACACTCCCTCCCCCTACTTCCCCGCCGCACACACAGGAGGACCCCAGGCAGCTGAGGTGTGTGTCACGAGCACCCCCTAGCACAAGTGAATGCCTCCATAGTGTGTGGTGTGTGTGTTGTTGTAAGTGAAAGATACAGTCAGACGGGTGATGGGGGGCAGGTAGGGATGGGGGATATCCCAAGATGTAACGTGTGTTTCTCAGGGGATGAGTGTAATGATGTGTGCATTCACTCATTTCTTCATTCATTCAGTCATTCACGCAACAAGGTTATGAGGGAGCCACCATGTTCCCCAAGCAGTGTGCTTGCTGAATATTGAACCACAGATGCTATTCCTGCTCACAATCTAATGGGCTTCAGAGAAGACAGGCCTCAGGACACAGGCAGTAAATGCCATGATGAGGGTGTGCAGCGTGTTATGGGAACCAGGAAGAGGAGAGCTGACCCAGAACATTTCCAGAGAATGTACCTTAGTGGGGTGAATATAGATGCTGGTCAGGGGAGTGTCACCAGGATGTGAGCTGCATGTCCACAGGTCGGAATGTGTTTTGGTGGGTATGTGGATTGGGAGGTGTAGGGTATAATATGTGCATGTATGTATGGCAATCTGTGTGTGTGGGAAAGTGTGAGGTGTGTATCATTATCAGAATTATCAGAGCAAACCAGCTCTTTATTACATATATAATTTCCCTACGTCCCATTGGGTCCCTCTGTGCAGGGGGAGGTGGAGTGGAACTAAACCAAATAGGGGATTTAGCAACTTCGAGGGGCTGCAGCAGAGCTTCAAGTGCTGCTGATGGATGGTGTTGGCAGGCAGGGGAGGGGAGTGGGTGTCCAGCGATGAAGAGAGAATGGAGGAGGGGGTGGAGGGGAGCTCTAGCGGAGAAGAAGAGGGTGTTGGGGGAAGGGGAGTCAGCCATCTAGGAGGGTGGGAGACTGAAGCAATGTTGACTGGATTTGGGACAGGGACCAGTGCCTGGTGCCTGCCTTTAGGGAGGAGGTCTGGGGACAAGTCCAGGGACTGGCAGTTCCCTGCAGTAACCTGGGGGAAGAGAATAGATGGGAGACGGAATGCCCAGCCCAGCCCAGTCCTGCTTGGGGAGGGGGGGTCCCGGCCTGAGGCCCTGGCTGCCCAGCATCCTCTCTTTTAGAGGAATTTCCTGCATCTTATATGTGGAATGTGGCCTGGAGAGTTAGTGGAAAGAAGTCATTCAACACTGGGTTAAAAATCTCAGCTTTGTGGTAGGACCTTGGGTAAGTTATTTCTCAGAGTGGTGTAACAATTGGGGTAATAATATTTACCTTGTAGGGTAGTGGCAATGATTAGTATAATATATAAAAACTCTGGCACCTAGTAAGCACTCAATGAATGATGGCTTTTAAAAAAAATACTTATTGTTTTATTCGGCTGCTCTGGGTCTTAGTTGCCACATGCAGGATCTTTAGTTGTGGCATGTAGTATCTAGTTCCCTGACCAGGGATCAAACCCAGGCCCCCTGAATTGGGAGCATGGAGTCTTAGCCACTGGACCACGAGGGAAGTCCCAATGATGGTTTTTTATTAAAGATGTTGGATTTGTTTGTAGAGCTGAGTCATCTACATGCCAATCAATGTAAACCTCTCTTACTCTTTAAGGTTCAAACACAACCGCCTTCTGTACTCAAGCCTCTGAGCTGAGCCAGGCATTTGGGGACAGCCCCTTCTCCCTGCTCTGGGGCTGACTGTTTCTGAGTAAGAGTGTCCATTTCTCTGGTTGCCCCTTCAAGCATGTTTCTATCACCAGTTTCTTTTTTCTTCCCTCTTTTACTTAATTTTTTCCCTGCTTAGCCAAGTAATCCATGCTCATTGCAGAAAGTAAGTGTAAAGAAACAAGACAAAGAAAACCATTAATCCCACCATTGGAAGCAATTATACAAATCACTAACGTTTCTCCAGAGCTACTATATATCAGGCCTTATTCCAGTTGCTTTGGATGCTTTATTTCATTTCATCTTCACAGTAACTCTGGGAAACAGGCACTATTATTATCCCCACAGACCTAGAAGGAGTCAAGGCACAGAAAGTAACTTGCTCAAGATCACACAGCTGGTAACTGATATATGCAAACTCAGGCAAACTACACTTTCCTTCTATTCTTTTCAGTTTTCTGAGGACTTTCCTGCTGTCTTAGTTGAGCCAGACTCAACTAAGACTTCACTTTACAAATGTTTCTTACTCATCTTCTCCAACCCTGGCACAGTGCTGTGCTCTGCTGGAAGGCAGGAGACAGGCACAGAAGAGCACCTTTCCAGGCCCAGCTTCCAGCAGTCCCGCGGGGCAAAAACCAGAGCTCAGTGTTCTGGGCCCAGTGGTGAAGGAATGCAGAAGCAGCAGCAGCAGATGCCGCAATGGGGGCTTGGGGAGGAACCTGTCTCCCTGAGGACTCCACCCTCAGCTGAGCCATCTCCTCATGCCTGCTTCTTCTGACTCCCATCACTGCACCATGGCTCCTCCTGGGGCATGACCCTGCCACCCAAAGGGACTGGGGCCCAGGATCCCACAGCCCTCGGGTCTGCAGCAGGCCCACAGGCTGCCTCACAGGGACACCCTGCCTCTTTCCCCTCCATTCAGCCAATCCACTTGCGGCCAGATGAATCTTATTTAAGCACACTCCATTAAGCCCCTGTACTGCTCAAACACTGTGGCGCCCATTTAGGTACAAACTTCTCAGCTGGCACTCAGGGAGGGTCTCGCTGATCTAATCTCAAACTGCCTCTGCAGGCTTCTTCCTCCTCCCCACCCTTCACACAAGAGCATCCCAACTGGAAAATGCCTTTTTTGTCAACAGCTCTTTCCTTCTCTACCTACCAATGCTCCATCTTTTCAAGTCCCATAATAAATGCCTCTTCTTACAAAACCTTTCCTGATCGCCTCCCTAAGCATGATGACCACCGGGTCTACCTCTTCCTTTGAGTTCCATAGTCCTTTTTACTCCTCTCAAGACATCGATCTTAGGCTGCCTCATAGCATAATTATTTTTAATTGAAGTATAACTTATATACAGTCAAGTGTAGTAATCTTAAGTGAATTTTAAATGAATTTTTACATACACACGCCCAAGCAAATACACACACACATAACCTCTAAGATCAAGATATAGCACATTTCTAGCACTCCAAAGGGATCCTTTGTGCCCCGTTCCCCAGTACCTCCTATTCTAACTTCTATCATCCTAGAATAATTTTGCTTATTATGAAACCTTATTCAACTGAATCGTACAGCATAAACTCTTTTGTGTCCAGTTTATTTTGTGCAACATTATATCTGTGAGGTTCATCTACATCCGTGCATATTTCAGTAGTCTATTTTTTCCCCTTGCTTTGTAGTATTCCATTGTGTGACTATGTCAAATTTATTTACCTGTTCTCTTGTGGATGGACATTTGGGTTGTCCCCATTCAGGGCTATTATAAAATCAGCTGCTGTGAACATTCTTGTACATGACTTTTGGTGGGCGTATTTATTTCTCATGGGCATATACCCAGGAGTAGATTTGCAGAGTTGTAGGATATACATAGCTTCAGTAGGTACTGCCAAACATTAATCCAAAGTGATTTTACCAACTTACACTCCCAAAAATGTGTGTGAGTTCTAGTTGCTCCAGTATTGTCAACCTTTTTAATTATAGCCATTCAGGCAGGTGTTATAGTTCTTTATATTTCAAATAATAGTAATCATATTTACCATCTATTGATCAGATGTGACACTAGGAACAACTCTAGAAAGCTGGTATTATTATCTCCATTTTACAAGTGAGACTCCGAGCTGCTTATAAGTTGAACAAAATGACATGGATGATATATAGTAGAACAAGAATACAAATGCAAAACTACCTGACACCAAAGTCCCTGTTTGTCCAAATACATCATGTTGCTTCTCTCCTGCCACATAGTAGAGAGCAAGACTCTTGTCTTATTCCTCTTGAGATGTTCTATATTGCCTAAGTAAGAGCTTAATAAGGGATTGTTAAATTAAAGGAATTGATATCCAGGAAGAGGCTGAGCTTGGAAGCAGACGTCACAAAGGAGGGAGCTCTTTCATCAGGGCAGACCCATCTAGGTGTTCTAAATTCCAATGACTGACTAGATTCTGTTGGAACCTGACAAGCTGCCCTTGGAGTCAGGACACCTGGTTCCTTAATAAAAAAGAAAGAGAGATGGGACTTCCCTGGTGGTCCAGTGGCTAAGACTCTGCGCTACCAAGGCAGGGGACCTAGGTTCGATCCCGGGTCGGGGAACTAGATCCTACATGCGTGCTGCAACTGAGAGCCTGCATGCTGCCACGAAGATCCCTTGTGGAATGGCTGAGACCCAGCGCAGCCAAAATAAATGAATAAATAAATAAATATGTTAAAAAAGAAAGAGAGGGAGGAAGGAAGGAAGGAAGGAAGGGAAAACCACTACCTTTAATCAGCTTGGGCCACAGTTTCCTCATCTATAAAATGGAGATAATAATACTGCTCTGGCTAATGAGAGAACAAGAGGCAGTGCTTTGTCATTTGTAAATTGCAATGTTAAAAACTGATAGAATTTTTAAACCATAGCCAACACTTATGGCTTTATAAAATATATGGATTCCAGGGACCCAACCGTGGAGATACAGATTGGCTTGATCCAGGGTGGAGCCTGGGCATGTACATTTTTTAAGAGCTTTTCTGCGTGACTCCAAGGCTTGACTAAGGATGAAAACTGCTAGGGTAAATATATGTATTATTATCATTATCGTTAAAGTATTATCTTCATTGTTGTTATCTTTTGGGGGTGGAAATGGGGAGATGCCTTTCAGAGGAGTATTCTGTAAAGCACAGAGATCCTTTGTAAGTCCTTAGATGAGGAACACTGCCAATGTCTTTATACCCTGGCCATCTCCAGCCTGGAGTCTTAGAGGCAGGTTTGTTGAGTAGGTGTGTGTGTATGTATAAGTGTGTGTGTGTTTTCAAGAATATGTGCCTGGAAAGGGCAGTGAGAAGAAAGCGAATCGTGGGGTTTCTATATTGAGAGGAGGGCACTGGGGGCAGGAGGAACAAGCAGTCGAGTTCTGGGGGGCTCAGGCCCATGGACTTTTATCCTTAAGAAACAAGCAAAAATGACCCCTGGCTTGGGTCCTGGAGGATCATGGCTGTTCCTGTCACCCTGATTTGGCCACAGCTGGGGTCTGAGTTCACCACAGTGTCAGCCCTGCCTGCCCCTGACTGCTGAGCTAGGGTGGCCTGGAATCTGGCCTGGAATACAGCAGCCATCCCTTTTCCTGTTAGACGTCTGCATATCCTGGGCACCCAGGATATTGTCCATCCCTGAGAGGTCAGAGAGGGTCAGAGCAGGGTGAAGACACCTCACCTATTCCCCTCCTGCCCAGGGCCCTTAGTCCCACTGAGCGGCTCCCTGTCCAAGGTCAGGAGTCCATGTTCTGGTTCTCTTCCACTATTTATACTCAGGAGAGGGACCCTGGGAACCCTATGGGCTCAAGTTACTGCCCCTGCTTGTCCTGGGGTGGGAGGGAGTAGAGGTCCCGCTAAAGCTCAGAAAAGGATGTGGGAGAGAAAAGAGGAAATAAAACAGAGGGCAGGATTAATGAAGTGGCTTCAAGAACTAATAGTGCATTTACCAACATCTCCTCCTCTGACTCCCATCCAGAGGGAACCTGGCCACAGCCCTGAGGCAGGCTGTCCAGCTCCCAGCCACCTCTTAGGGATCCCAAGGCTGGAAAGAGGCAGGTGGTCTCTCAGATGATGGAGACAATCCCTCTTCTCTTACACCCCAATCTCTGGAAATGAAACCCCATATCTCAGCCCCTCCTGTGCAGTGCAGGCCCTTCCCCAGAGCTACCCAGCTTCCAAGTAGCAAGTGGGAGGTACAGTATTAGGCGGTGTTTTGGGATCCTGCCCCCACCCCAGCTTCCAGCCACGGGGATACAGCCCTGGCCACCTTCAATAGTTTCTTTCAGCCTGTCCCCATCCCATGCCCTCCTATCTCCCAGGCCTCCTCCCCAGAAGCTGACCTGGAGCTGGATTCCCAAATAAACAGTAACTAATTGGATTAGGAGCTGATAATATTGTTGAACTTTCTTAATGTCTGCTGGCTGTCTTTCCACCATACTGAGGCTTAATTGTATGGGGTGGGGGGAGGGTGGGGGACTTCCAGGAGTGAAATGTGACCCCTGTTAACCTCAGATAAAATGGGCTCAGTGTCTTCCCAACTGCCTGTCATCCCCCATGGAGCAGGAACACACACATGCTCCCACTCTCATCAAATAATTACACAGATGATACACACATGCATAGGCATGCATGCAGAGATGCAAACACACCCAGAGCCACATAGGCATCTCACCCAAATCCACATATGATTTTGAACATGGATCATACATGTACACAAGTCATACTCAACTGCTACACATGCAACATCACATATATGATAAAGTGTATGCACATACACAGATACACAGTCACAGAATGCAAGCACAGAGATACATCTAGGCAAATATAATTACATACCTGATGCAAATGCATAATAGATTAATAGATGTACTCATGAATGCACACAGATACGCATACACTGACATGTGTACATATACTCATACACATGATGCTGAAATGAGCATGCACAATACATGACACCTGTCCACATACGTGCATACCGTGCACATACCTTGCCCTGGACAAGACAGCCCCTGCCCCACTCCGCATAGGTAGTCTGGCGCACCCCACACCCCCATCTCTTTCACAGTCTCTGCTGCTTCCACTTTCTACTTGTTCCTGGCTGTGTTTCTGGGGCCCTGAGTTTATGCGTCTCTTGGAGCCCGGCCCCGCCTATCTGAGTGTCTCCATCTCTCCGTACCTCTGGGGCGCTGCCTCTACGTGGATCTCTCTCATTCTGGGATGCTGAAGTTGAAAAGGGCCTGGCTGGCAGAGTGGCGGGGAGGGCATGAATAGAGAAGAGATTAGAAGAGGAGGGTAGGAGTTGGGGGCCAGAGAGGGTGGAGAAGAGGGTCGGGGGAGAGGACCCAGAAAGAGGGGAGCGGCGAGGGAAGGGGGGCGAGGGGCGGGGGAGGGGCGCCTGCCTGCGCACAGCAGATGTTGCCGCTCCTTGGAAGGAGCTGTTAATGTAAGTGGAGTTTGTGCGATGGTAATTAGGAGGGCCCTCATTACCCTGGCGGAGACGGCTGAGAGCCGATAAAGCCGAGGGGGAGAGGGGCCGACATCAGGGTAATGGGGGAGCAGGGCCATTGAGGAGCTGGAGCCGCCGGGACCGCTCCGCGCGCAGCTGGAGCCCGGCGAGGGGAGGGGCGCGGCCCCGGCCTGCAGCCCCGGGAAGAGCAGGGGTGAGAGCGACGAGGGGTGCGAGAGGCAGCCTCTGCGCTGGCCTTCGTGCCGCCGCGCGGGAGTGTGTGCCCCCGAGCGCGAGGTGCGAGGGCTGGAGCTGCCTGTCTGCAAGGGGAAGGTGGCGAGGAGGGTTCCAGGCCGGCGTGCCCGCCTAGAGTGCAGCCCTGGGCGGCGACATATCCCCAGAGGCCTCTGCACCTATATTCAGAGACCCCTGGTGGCCAGACAGCGGTGGGGCTGGAGAGTGCGGATATGAAAGGACACCCTCCTCCTCCTCTAGTGCCTCGCCTCCCCCTACCCCAGTGCCTGGGGATCTAGGACACTCATCCAGAGTGACCAAGACATGGACTCTAGAATAGAATAGCCAGGACGACAGTTAACGCCCACATGGAAGGTTCCAGAATGTTAGGTCACAGGCTGGAGGAGACCAGCACTCAGGGGTGGAGTATAAACCCTAACTCTTGCCTCCTTGGGGTAGGGGGAGGCCAGTCCCCCTTCTTCCCCTCACAGATGCTCTTTCCCTCCCTCCCACCCTCCCGCAACCCTAGGGGAGGGACCCAAGCAGTGAGAATGCTGAAAGCGGAGTCCTAGCATCTCTGAGCACCTTGCTTCCCTTCCTGGCTTTGCAGGAAGGGGAAGGGAGACAGGGAGACCAGTGAAAGCTGAGCACCTGCAGCTCTGCTCCCCAGCCAGGAACCCAGGAGACCCTCCCAGACCTCCAGATTGGGATCCAGGGTGGTGAGCCCATTTTGCTATTTACCTCCTCATCCTGGGTTTCCAGGATGAGCCCCCAGTGCTTTTCAGACTAAGGAGTGAGCAAGCCAGTCTTCTCAGCTGACTGAGAGCCATCTCTACAGAACAGGCCAAGTCCCCCTCTCCTCCTGCTCCCCTGGCTCTAGGCCAGACAACCCTGGGAAGACTTCCAGGAGGCAAGGAATCTGCCGCCATAGTAGGGAGAGGGGAATTGTGGGGATCTTTGCAACCTCACTTCCTCCGTTGGAGGGCCCATCATCCCCTTTTTAAATCCCTTCTTCACACAGCCCCTACCTGCAGCTGCTTTCAGAAGCCCTAGTCACTGACTCCTGCCATTCTGGTTTGCCGACTTCCCAAGGACTACATAAAGTCCGCCCCCGCCACGCGCCCCCATTATGGAAAGCATGGAATAGAGAGGGGGCTTCATTTCCTTCAGGCTTTGAGGAAGGGAAAGGAAAGTCCTGCCACTACCAACCCCAGACGTAACCACATCTCCCAGAGAACTAACGGGGATGTGGTATCTCTGAATAGACCAGGGCTGAGGGGAGATCCCCCGGATGCTCCTCCCTTCAGCAGCGTGGCAGAGCAGGGGTTAACAGGGAGAGGCTGCAAGCCTGGAGCAGGCGGTGGCTCCCGCCTCCCGCCCCCCCGGCCACGCCCCGCCCCGCCCCGCCCCAGAGTTGCTGACTCTTCCTTTTTGTTCGGGCTGACAGCGAGCACCTGGTGTGCTCGCGCAACAATATTGTTCCTGCCTCCCTCCCCCCAGGCCCCAGGCTCCCCTCTCTCTCCCCCTCCCCACCCGCAGGCAGCCTTCCCTTCCATCTCCTCTTCCCCCTAGCCCCCTCCTGCCAGTGGCCTCCTAGGAGCCCCCCTCCCCACCACAAGCACGGACCCTGCGGTGTCAATAAACACAACATATGCTGCCATTAATGTGAAAATCGTGCCCTCTACTCCATTCACCCCCTCAGCCTGCCCGCCCGCTGGGGGCAAGTGTTGGGGGGGGGGCAGAAAGGTCAAGTGGGAAACATTAACTACCCTCTTTTTTGATCTGCTCAGCCCCCACCTCCCCAACCCCCAGCCTTGGGAGAGGGAGAGGAATTGGAGGAGCACAGATGGAAAGGGATAGGGGTGTTCTGAGACCCGTTTTCTCCCCAGAGCCTCCCAGATGGAAACAGGTGAGCACCCTCCTCCAGCCCACGCACCTCTTGAGCTTCAGGGGGACACAAGTAAGGCCCTGTCGGCCCTCCCACAGACGGCCATGTTGCTGACAGGTTTCTCCTGGGGGCAGGGGTAGTCATGGGGGTCCCAATCTATTGCAAGTCCAGAGATCATCTCAGCCCCTGGCAACTTTCTATCTGCCTGGATTAAAAAACACAAACCAGAAGGGTTCTCCAAGGGGATTGGGCTTCAGAAAGCCCTTGTGAAAGGAGCCAGGTACCTCAGATGGCTAAGGGAGTGGCCTGGCCTCAGTCTCCTCAACTAAATCACCAGTTCCAAGGCAGCAGGGAATAATAAAGATAAAAATAATATAATAACAACAGCTAACATGTATTGAGGGCTTATTTATGTACTAGAGATTGTGCTAAGCACTTTACAGGCTTTATCTAATTTGTTCCCCATAAGACCCCTATGGGGAAGTTACAACTGATATCCCCATTTTACAGCTGAGGAAAACAGGCTTGCTAAGGATAGCTAGCAGGTACTGAGTGCTCACTGCACTCCAGGCCCTGGTTGGATTTCTCTATGTATAATGTCAATGACCCTCTGAGGTTAGCAACACTATTGGTGCTATTTTACAGATGACGAAACTCAGGCTCAGAAGGGTTCAGTAACTTGCCAAAGTTGCACAGCCAGTAAGCAGAAGTTGGCCAGTAATTCAGGTCTGTCTGACAACAAAGCTTATGATCTTAACCTCTACACTTTGCCGCCTCCTTTCTCTATTTTTCTCCATCTCCAGTAGCCCCACAGCACATACACACACCCCCACCCAAGCCCACCTTCAAGATTAGACACATAGTAGGACAATGGGAAGAGGAAAGCCAGAGAGTGGACAGAGCATGAGACAGAGTTGAGACTCTCCTTCTCTGCCCAGGTCCTCGCTGTCACTCCCTGCTGCCGCTGAGCTGTACCCCGCCCAGCCTGTATGCTCACTGTCCCCCCACCCCCATGCCCAGCCTCATTCTGGGGAGTCACTGTGGACAGGCAAAGTGCCCCTTTAGGCTCAGAGCACAAAGACATTGTGCTTGGCTCTGCAGCTTCTCACTTCTGAGACTCCAGTTGTTTTATTGATATTAACTTAACACATCCCCCACTTCCCCACCCACCCCGGCCCAATCTGACGGGCAGAAATCTGCTGCCTGGGCACCACCCTGACCTCTCTTTTCCTCTTTCATTATCCACTCCGGGCACCAGGGAGCCAGCACCAAAATTAAAACAATAACTAAGCCCGAAGTGGACCCAGCAGCCCCCACTCGCACCCAAGGGAGGGAAAAAGGCCACAAAAACACCTGGAGAGGAGAATAATCAATGGAAGGGGAGGGGGTGACCCACTCCCATGCCAGCACCCCCCACCCGCCTTAACCCTTTATCCCCTGCACAGTACCAGGACTCCCAGACCCCATCCTATAAAGAAGCAGCAGCTTCTGGCAGCTGTTCAGCCATTTAGTGCTTTGGGGTTTGAATAAACAAATCTGGGACAGTGAGGTTCCCCAGGAGGCCACGGTTAAGGGCTAAGACCCCTAAAGGAAGCCAGTGTTACCATAAGCAGGAAGTTCCTCCTTGGGCAAATTCGTGGAGAATGGGTTGATCACTTAGTGGTGTGTGCTAAACACTATATAAAGTGCACTACCTTATTTGATCCTCACACCAACCTCACCCGTAGGCATTCTTGTTCCCATTTTTCAGATGAGGAAACTGAGACTAAACAAATGAAATGACTTGCCCAAGTTCATCTCAGCTAATAAGTGGCAGAATCAGACTTCAAACTTACACTCAGGACTCTGTTTTCAGAGCCTACAACTTAACCATCTTGCTGAGCTTTCTGCCTGGACCTTTCCCCAGTGTTACTGGAGTCTGGGTAGACAAGTAGACTCAATTCAGGGATCTTCCGGCCCTCAATCTCCCAGGCTACAGAATGGGCCTGCTGTGACGTCTCATCTCAGTTCCAAACTGTCTGGAAGGAAGGGAGATCAGCGGCGATCAGGTCTGGCCCTGCTGAGGCCAGCAGAGGGGGCTGCTGTAGCTGAGGTCAAGTGTGGGAGAGGGAAGCTGGATGGGCCTATCCCAGGAAAGCAAAGGTGTTCCGCAAGGCTTCTCATGCACCCCTCCCCTGCAACGTCTATGGGCTAGCTGCTTCAGCAGGGGTGCCCTTCCAGGGGGAGGGGGCAGACTTAGCGCCGCTGAACTGTCCTAACTGTGGTGGGCTCTGCACAGAAGACCTCTCTCCCCTCCTCGTCTTTCTGCCCTAGGCCTCCTCTAGAAAGAGTGTCTCAGCTACACTCTCCACCCCACCCCAGGATCCCATGTCCCCCAGCAGGCCCCATCACTGCCCCCAACCCAACACACTCCAGCCTCTCAGCGTCTTCCAACTGCCCCATTACCTTGTCCTTTTTCACCTTAACTCTGCTGACACAAGAATGGGACTTTTCCAAAGGCACTATACCAGAAAACTGAAGGAAAGATGAGAAAAGCCAACACTTATGTCCAGGCACTGTTCTAAGGGCTTTGCCTAAAATTTGCACAACAATCCTAAGAGGTAGGTACCCCTATTCTACAGATGGAGGAAAGGAGGGCCTGAGAACTCATAAACTGAAGCTGGGAAATGACACAGCTGGGGGTTTGAATCCAGGCAGTTTGCCCTTATGCAACACTACTTTTTTTCCAGAAAAAAAGAAAGAGAGAGAGAGAGAGAAAGAGAGAAAGAAAGAAAATCTTGGGATTCCCTGATGGCGCAGTGGTTAAGAATCCGCCTGCCAATGCAGGGGACACGGGTTCGAACCCTAGTCTGGGAAGATCCCACATGCCACGGAACAACTAAGTCCGTGCACCACAACTACTGAGCCTGCGCTCTAGAGCTGGCGCTCCGCAACAAGAGAAGCCAAGCCAGTGCACCGCAGCAGCAAAGAGTAGCGCCCGCTCACCTCAACTAGAGAAAAGCCCGGGTGCAGCAACAAAGACCCAGTGCAGCCAAAAATGAAATAAATTTTTTTAAAAAAATTCACTTTATAGCAGTACACCATACATACTCAATAAATATTTGTTAATAAATATTATTATTTATTTATTTTTAACTTATTTATTTGATTTATTTTTGGCTGTGTTGGGTCTTTGTTGCTGCACACGGGCTTTCTCTAGTTGTGGGGAGCGGGGGCTACTCTTTGTTGCAGTACACGGGCTTCTCATTGCAGTGGCTTCTCTTGTTGTGGAGCACAGGCTCTAGGTGCGCGGGCTGTTGTGGTGCATGGGTTCTAGAGCGCAGGCTTAGTAGTTGTGGCCCATGGGCTTAGTGCTCCGCCGCATGTGGGATCTTCTCGGACCAGGAGTTGAACCCGTGTTCCCTGCATTGGCAGACAGATTCTTAACCACTGTGCCACCAGGGAAGTCCAATAAATATTATTTTTTAAAAAAAGAAAATATTCAAATTCTTTATTCTGAATTAGACTGTACTCTCCCTAAGGGCATTCTTGCCCATCTTTGCATTCCTATAGGGTAAAACAGAGTGAGACCTCCACAAAAGTGCACCAAAGGAATTCTAAGACAATTAAAGGCCACAGAGGACTGCCTGTCACACCCCACAGGGAGATGGCATAATGCTTCCCCTTGCCTCAACCTTGGCTCACTTGTGTGCTAGACCCAGCCACACTGACTCCCAGCCAGAGGTAAGCTCAGCCAGGTCTGATGAGGTCCTCAGGCCTTTCCATAACTCTTCCCATCATCTCATTGGTCTCCCTTGACCCTGTAGGTACCGACCTCGTCTTGGCTTCTAAGTCCTTACAGTCCCCCAAATTCCTGCCTCTACTTCCCTCTAAAGCCTAGTCATGAGGGCCCCTCATGGCCTTGCCCTTCAGTGGTCCCGGCTACCCTAGCCCAATTCTGTCTCCTCTCTTATCCTGGAGCATATCTGTGGTTAGGGCTGGCCCTGCCCATCAGAAGCTCAGCTCCCTCACCCCACAGCCTAGTTTCAAGTTGTCCTGAGGAAAGATGCCCTGTCCCAGGAGCCCATCCACTGCGCACCTGCCCCCTGCCCACAGCTGACCAAAGACTTTCCTTTGCCACCCCTCAACACAGCCATCTCTTGCTCTGTTCCTGACAAGAGAGTTTCCTCCAAATCCCCACACTGCCTCCCATGACCCACTTAGAATCCTAACTCTCCAGACTTAAAATAGAAAACACTCAACACAAGCTTTTACACTTCCTGCTACCAACTGAATAAAGATTGCGTCGTTAGCAAAAACAATAACAGCCTATTACGAATAATAGTTGCCCACCAATTCAGAACCGGTGGCCATTCATTTGCTCAGCTCTCCCCAACAGGCACTTCCTACCTGTACTCAGACTGTGTAAGTACCTGGGGGTCTCTCTGGGTGTGGGACTTGCGTGTGGCAGTGTGCTGTGAACGACTGTTGTGTACTGTGTGTTTTCTTCTCCTTGGGAAAAACTCCGAAGTGGCTGCGGGCCCTGGGCTCATCTGTAATCTGGAGCATTGATCGGGATTCATTGATAGCTGATTGTTTTCACACGTGACTCGGTCACATTCCTCTAATCTCCATCCTTTTGCTCAGTTTGCATGACAAGAAGCAGCCTCAGTGGGGAGAGGTCGCTCACCTCTGACCAGGATATAATTGGAAAAAGAAGGTCATTGCTGCCTTTGCTTCTGGGGCAGATCAGCTTCGTTCCATTTGTGTCATGAGCTCTTGCCAGCACACACTCTCAATGACATGGAGACAATGGCTGTGCCCCACAATGGAGCCCACAGAGATGCACTCGACACAAACCACGAGACCGACACTTGCTCTCATCAGGACAGGCATGTACGACAACACACACACAATTGGTGCTCTCAACGCTGAGGATAATACCAATGACACACAGGACAACATGTGTGACATCTACACAGAGGACGCACAAAGAGATGCATAAAAACAATGCTTACCCGATGACATAGGTACCCAGTGACATATATACACAGTGAGACACATATAGACATTTCCATGAGGGCAAAGAGCCCAGGCTAAGCTACCATACCCAACACGAAAAAATGTTCAATAGTCATACCTTTCTTCAGGCAATGCCCATATGGGAATATATCAGAATTACCTGGGGAGCTTTGACAAAGTGCATGTTTCCAGGAACCCCTGCCACCCCATACACACCCCTTACAATACGAGTGCACGTGGGTCGACACGTTTACATTGAAGAGCTCCCTCAAGTAATTCTGATATGCCCTCTGGTTGAGACCCATTGAACCAGGCTCCCCTCTACTGGGTGGCAGAATTTGCCAGCAGGGGTGTTGGGCTGTATTTTATTTTCTCTCTCAGTTTGGGAAGGGACAGGCAGGAGCTGAGAAAAGGATCTGCCTATAGCCGGAAGATTAGGGGCCAGATAATAGCCAGGAACCGAAAGAGTTAAAACTGGGCATTGATCCCGGCAACCTTGGCTGCCCTCGTTAGTGCCCGCACAGCACACGCAGAAGGACCCTTCGCGCGGGGACTGTCCCAGAGACTCGCCTGCGCTCCGCCGCCACGTTGGGAAGGCCCAAATCCCACACCGCCACCGAAGCCGTGTCTGCCCAGCCTTGGGTATCTTTGGGGGGCACGGGTCAGCCCCAGGCCCGGTGATCCAGCCCCTGAGACACTTCCCCGCCCCAGGGTCCCAGGGTGCCATGCTAGGCACTACGAAAGCCAGAAGGTTCCCTCTATTCGGGGTGCGGGGAGGGGGCGAGCTGCCCTACCCCCAACCCTGCCACGCAGGGAGGCCTCCGGGAAAGGGCAGAGGGCACCGCGCGGGGACCGGGCGTCGGAGGCGGCGGGTCACTTAAGCCCCAGAGAGGTGGCGCGGAGATCCGTGGGAACAGCACAGGGTCGCGCCGCCCCCTGGCGGCTCAGTGGCAGAGTGGAGGCAGGGGGTGGGCGGCAGCGGGGCCTGGCAACTCCCAGACAGGTTCCCTGTTCCCAGCGTTGAGCGGGGGAAGGATGTTGAAGAGACGCCCCCACGAAGGCTGTCCTGTCCTGTCCCCTCCCTTCCGCTCTCCTTCTGTCCCTTTCTCCGTTTTTCCTCTCTTCCTCCTCCCCCCATCTCGCCCACTCTTCCTGCCCTTCCCCCTCCCCTGTCCTCACTCCCTCTCCTACCCCTCTTCCTTGCTCTCTTCCTTCGCCCGCCCCCTCCCGCCCCCGCGGGGCAACGCGTCGGTGCGCCCGCTTGGCAGTTAGGCCGTTAGATCTCGTACTATTGATCCGCTTCTGAGCTGAAGCTGACAGCCCCCCTTCCCGGTCTCTCCTCGTCCCCATTCCCGGCGCCGCCCACGCCGCCCCCCCAGCTCCAGGCGGTCCAGGCCTGCGCCTTGCCCCCACCTAAAGCCCCACGCGGCCGCGCCGAAGTCTCGCCCTCACGAAGGGCAAGAACAAATGTAATTAAAGCGACCGGCGAGGGGGGTGCACCCCTACCGGCACGGGCTCGAGCCGGAGTCCCAGTGGCCCGCCCTCTGCTCGCCGCCTCCCTCCAGCCCCCGCGCTCCCCGCCCCCCGGAGCGGGAGCATTTGGGTTGAGCTGCGCCTGTCCTATAAATCCACATATAATTCTCGCCTTTCCTGTTCAGCTAAGGAAAATAAACGTGTAAGGCTGTTTCTGGGAGCCCAGCTCAGGGACCGCTCTAAATTCTCCTCTTATTGAGTCCGGGCTGGAAATCATTCAGGTCGGCGGCGCGCTCCCGCGCCCCCCCCCCCTGCAAGCCCGCGCCCGCCGCGCACACGCACGCGCGCACACGGAAGGCAGGAGCCGGATATATAAATATCTCCAGCTCTCCCCATAGCCGGGCAGATTTATTCCGCTGCCAAGCCTGCAGAAAATTGACTTGTTCATGGAGGCGGCTATTGACACATCACCGGGGGGAGGGTTAGGGGAGAAAGCAGTGGAGCCGGCGCCCCTCCATTATACGTTAATGTAATCAGCAGTGTGCGAAATGACTGCGCGGAAAATAGCATCACTGACATTTATATTAGAGGATATTGATGGCAGGAGCTGTGACCGCATCACTCTGCCTCCCGTTTCCACGGATTGACACAGGAGCCTCTTGTTGGCTTCATCCACGCTCGCCTCCCCTCCCCCTCTCCCCCTCCCGCGCCCTCTCTCCCTCTCTCCACCGTGTCTCTCCTCGCCTCACCCCCACCCTCCCAATTCACTCTTCCAGTCAATTACTTTCCAAATAATTCTTGAGCACCTACTGGGCGCCACGTGCAGGTCTCTCCCGCGTGCCTCTCCCTAGGTTTCTCCCTCTCCTTCTCCCCCACCTTGTCCTTGCCCTCTTTCTCCCTTCTCCCCAGCTCTGCCTCCCCCTTCCCCTCCCCCTTCCTTGGCTCGGTGGCTGGACCGCTGCTGTCGCAGCAGATAGATAATTGAAAAATGGGCCTCACCTTTGCAGCCAGCAGGAGTGGTTCAGGCAGTTAGGGCCGGGGTTACCTACTCCATCTCAGGCCCAGGCTCCAAAAGATATTCTGAGGAAATTGGATTTTACATGGATGTTTTATTCGGGCAGAGGCTTTAGTGTATATAAATACAGGCGAGGAGCCCTTGGCGGCAAGGATGAGTGAGGCGAGACAATCCCGCCCGGGGCCTGGAGGCTCAGGGGAGGCAGACAGGGCACGTGCTCAGCTCTGGGTCCCAGACCTGGACGTCAGTGCATTTCCTCCTCAGCATATGAGACTAAAAGAGGTTAATGCCTAAGAACAGCTCCTCAAAAGCTGCCTTGGGAATTTTAAAAGTGTGTGATTGTTGGCAGGACGATATACTGAGAAAAGAAGGAAATATACTGAAGAAGTTTGAGGACTGATTCTTTTAGTAAATATTTATTGAACCCTTAAATTGCGAGGTATTGTGTTTGGGGCACAGGAGTAAGTTAGACATGCTGCTGCTTTCAGGGACAGTTTGGAGAATGACAACCTGGGGTTTCAGATTAGGGACAAGGAAGGGGAAAGGTGGGAAAGTGGGTACAGAGATCACTTCTCTGATCATCTAAGAAGCCTGGATGAAGCAGAAGGGAAGTGTGTCAAGTTGGAGGGTGGGGAGTCCTACCTACTATCCAGTCTCTCTCCTGGGGCTGGTTAGCAGAGCTTCTAGGAACATTTTAGACAACTGTGGTCACCAAATCTATAGGCAAGTTCACATCCAAGATGTTCCCAAGGAATCTGGTGAAAGTCTCTGGAGGGCTAAGATGATAGATCGAGGACCAAGGTGAGGCCTTCCAGGTACAAGGTGTGAAGAGGGCCTGAGTGAGAAACCCTGTGGGAAAGGCCTAAATTGAAGGCACATGAGCAAGTGAGGGGCATCAGAAGACCAGGGAAGTGGGATGTGGGTGCAGGAAGGAGGGAGTAGATGCTTGGGGGCCTAGAATAAGGAATCCTCCGGTGTCTGAATGCCCCTGTCTTCACAGGAAGGCCTCCATTTCAGTCATGGGCAGGGTCTTTTCTGTGGCTTGTCTGATCTCTGATTAGAGTCTATGTGGTTGACAGCTATAGCCTGAACCATTTTTGTTTCTTGGAAGGAGAGCTCATGAGCCACCCCATGATTGAAGGACTGGTATTAAGGTGAGTATAACCAAGCTGAGTGCTCACCGAAGGGGCCGGGGCTCCTTCTGCGCTCAGAGCAGAGACGACAGCTGCCTTATCCCAGCCACATCACTGGGAACTGGACCAGTCCTCCCCCAGATTCCAAAGCCCCCCTTCTCCTCTGCCACATTGTTCTACTGTTACATCATCAGCCTGCGGGGGCAGGACAGGTGCTGGATAGATCATGGCCATCCCTCCAGCTGCCCCACACACATCCCAGGCACTTCCAGATGGCATCTGGGAGCTCCAATCCAGCTATAGGATGGGGGTACTCTGGGGTAATTGGACTTCCTGTCTGACCTCCATCAGCATCTTCCCTCTCTCCGATGGATTACATTCACTCTGACAGCCCAGTGGGGACAGACACCCTTCCCAGCTATCAGGGAGCCAGGCCACTCCCACTCACCTTAGTTACCTCCTCCTCACCTCTGCCCTCAGAGAACCACAGGAACTCATGTCTCCACCCACCCAAATCTGTTCCTGGATTTGTCTTCCTTTCCCTGTGACTCATTTGACATGAGATTCTGTGACCTGAGATTCTGGTCTCACTCTAATCTAGGAACCCTTGAACAGGTTGGTGATGAGAACATGAGTATATGTGTGTGTGTGTGCAGGCACCTGTGCTCACTTGGGCGTTGCATGCCCAGGACACAGGGGACATCATTCATGGAACAGGACTTGGTCCCACCTTGCTTTCCAAATTAGGGAATTGACATCCAGAAGAAAACTGAAGGAGCAGCCAGGGAAGTAACTTCCCATAGCAGGAAGGATGCCTCTCAGTCCTCCATGCCTTATCAAACTGGGATTCTGGAAAGTCATTCCTCCAGGATCATCTGCTCAGTAAGCCTTCAGAGAGGACCCAGTGAAATGGGGGGCAGGGGATGAAGGTACTGGAAACAGCCATGTAAGGTTCAACCATCCATTGTGATTCAGAGCCTGTCCATTCCTTCTCCCTATGTGAGAAGTCAGCTGGAGATAGGGCTCAAAGGAGAATGGACCTTTGAAAGATAGAAAGCCTGTTTCTGGGCGGCAAAGGAAGCCATTAGGAGGAGTTAGAAGAAGGAAGTCTGTCTGGAGAAGCCAGGCTTCACAGACGAGCACTTCCAGCCTTAGCAAGAAAGCCAGTGTTAGCTGTGTGACTATGGTGAGAGTCACCTAACCCCTCTGGAATTCAGATCTCTCATTGGTTAAGAAAAAGGGGAAGGGTGTCTTTTCCAGCTCTAATTTCTGATTCTAAACTGTTGAGTGGGGACTTCCCTGGTGGTCCAATGGGTAAGACTCCACGCTTCCAATGCAGGGGCCCCAGGTTCATTCCCTGGTCGGGGAAGTAGATCCCAGATGCATGCCGCAACTGAGCCTGCATGCCACAACTAAAATATCCCGTGTGCCACAATGAAGACCTGGCACAGCCAAAACTAACTAACTAACTAGATAAAATATTTTAACATAAAATAAATAAATAAATAAACTGGTGAGTGAATATGTTTGGAGAGCCCAATTTGGGATGAAAGAAGGAATTTCACAGTTAAAGATTCAGAATCTTCCAAAAGGGATGAAGAAAGGTAGTTGTGGGTCAGTGGGGTCTGAAATTGTTCTGAGAGCTCTCTGGAGGCTGGGAACCTGCTAGGGCCAGGACAAGCACAGAGCAGGAAAGCAGACCAGGCTGAGGCAGAGGGAGGGCAGGGATAGATCCAGAAGGCAGTGCCCCCTAAATTGTCTCAAGCTCAGACTCTCTGCTAAGAATCTGGCTGGTACAGCCCAGAGATTTTTTTTTTTTTTTTTTTTGGCTATGTGGGTTTTAGTGGCGGCAGACGTCGTTGGGCGCGGGAGCCCCAGAGAACGCAGGCTCAGTAGCTGCTGCACGCGGGCTTAGTTGCCCTGCGGCATGTGGGATCTTAGTTTCCTGACCAGGGATGGAACCCGCATCCCCGGCATTGGAAGGCAGAGTCTTAACCGTTGGGCCACCAGGGAAGTCCCCAGCCCAGAGACCTTGGGGAGAAAACCCAAGTGCCCTGGAAGCTATCAGTCAATCCAAATGACAGGAATCTGTGCACTCTTATGTTCTGTACTTCGGAAGGGAATGGGTTACTTTGTTTCTCTGGAGTTTCTTATAAAGTTTCCTAGTTGAGAAATGTTAGCATCACCTGAGCTATTAGGCTGGAGAAGGGATCAGGGCGCCCCTAGTGGCAGAGCCTGGTGGTTGGCAACAGCAGCACCTCTTCAAGAAGCTGCAGAGTGTGAAGCAACCGGAGAGAAGCAGTGGGGGGCACTGTGAGTAAAGGAGACACCACTACCCCCTCCCACCTTGACTGGGAAGAAACAAGACAGGTGACCGGGGAAACTTTGCAGCAGAAAGCCACCTTGGAGGATAATCCCCAGAGGGAAAAGACTAGAAGCCCAGAGCACAGGAAGCTAGAAGTCCACACGCAGGGGAGGAGAGAGGAGGAGAGCGGAGGGAAGATATCCCTTTCCACGGATGTGCCTTGGCCCCTGCCCAGGCAAAGAGGGGCAGATTTTCTGTCTTGTCCAAGCCCCTGCATCTGCCACCTTGTTTACTTCATGCCTATTTATAGTTGCAGGCTCCAAGCCCGGCATGGGACTCTGCGATTTATATGACTATAAACCTCCAAAGGGCACTGAAAGCTGACAGGGCATGGATAAAGACAGGGGCAGGCTTCCCAAGGTCAAAATGGTCACCCTCCCACCCCTGCTGACCTTACACCCCACTAAAGGGCAAGAGGTCATAAGGCCAGGCTCAGGCAAAGACATGGGCGGAAAGCCATAATCATCTCTTTGACTCTTCCTACCCTGAGCTGGTTCAGTTTAGGACTGCAAGCAAGTTAGAGAGGACCTGTTTGGTTTGATTTGGTTTTCTCTTTGGGAGGGGGTAGGGAAGCTCACTATGGGAGGGTGTATCCCATCAGGGGATGATTGAATTTGGAGAGAGTGGATGAATCTAGCCTTCTGTGGGAGGAGAGAAAGGAGCCCACCTGCCCATCCTCTTAAGGGCAGAAAGGAAGAAAAATCACTGTACCTGGAGCACTCCTGGCCCCTGGCTGCCTTCTGGGGTTGTCTGTGGAGGCCTGGGCCAGCCCGCCTCTCACTTAGGACAGGGTATGCTGGTGTACCCAGAGCCTGGGCCTCCGATCACCATGGGATTCTGCTAAAGCAGCTCATTGCCCAAAGCCTTCCCTTTAGAGGCAACCCCTCCTTAGCCTTTGGCTGACCCTCTACTTCTTGTCCCTTTCTATTGCCTCATACCCTCCCGCCCCCCATTCTCACCCTATTGGTTCCCCCTAAAGTACCCCACACTGTGCCTGCCAGCCCTGCTCCCTCTGCTGACTATCCCAGCCTCCTTCTGTGCCCTTCCCCTCAAACCCTTTGCACTAGTCCCCACCCCATGATTTATCACATGAGCGTTCAGGCTGCACATAGCCCAGTTCTGTGTGTGTGTGTGTGTGTGTGTGTGTGTGTGTGTGTGTGTGTGTGTGTGTAAGGATGTACTGGGTAAGTGGACAGTCACAGATCACAGACCAGGGCTTCCCTGGTGGCGCAGTGGTTGAGAATCTGCCTGCTAATGCAGGGGACACGGGTTCGAGCCCTGGTCTGGGAAGATCCCACATGCCGCGGAGCAACTAGGCCCGTGAGCCACAACTACTGAGCCTGTGCGTCTGGAGCCTGTGCTCTGCAACAAGAGAGGCCACAATAGTGAGAGGCCTGCGCACTGCAATGAAGAGTGGCCCCCGCTTGCCGCAACTAGAGAAAGCCCTAGCACAGAAACGAAGACCCAACATAGCAATCAATCAATCAATAAATCTTTAAAAAAAAAAAAAAAAAGATCACAGGCCAAATGGGTGTGAACATGAAGGAGAGGAGAAACTCAGAAACCTTCTCCTTGACTATTTTTCTCATCAACCTCTAGTCTGCTGGACTAAATCTGAGGGCTTTTAGAGGGGAAGTGCCTCTCTTAGAGCCCATGTGACCCATTGGTCACTTCTGGCCCTCCTTTGGCCTTCCCCACACCCCCCATCTTGGGTCTTAGCCCCCTCAGGACTGGACTAAACCTGATGGGAGGTAAGCAGAGCTGGGGGTCAGGGGATGCCCAGCTGGGATCAATCTACCAATAGTGGGAGGGGCACTGAAGGACAATGAACCATCAGTTAACATAGATTCCCTCCTGCCTGGGCCTGGTCTTGGTTTTGGCCTCAGAGAAGGATTGGGCTCTGGGTTAAGTAATACTTCAGGGGAAAGAAGAGGTCTCAGGGGGATGGGCCAATTCTCAGGCCCACTCCTCCCTCACCCTTTCCCACTGCAGCCCACAGGGGATGCAAATGAGTGAACCAAGTCAAAGCCCTTTCCTCCTCTGAGGAGGGGAGGCAGGGAATGGAAAAGATTCCAGATTCCAGAGAGTCCCTTTCTTCTCACCTATTAGTCCACTTTTTCTCTCATGCCTTCTGTGGGGGCGGGGGATCTGGGGGATGGAGGTCAGGGGAGAGGACAGTGTCTGAGGACCCGAGGAGAAACCAGGGACCTAGGTGGGTGTGGGGTTCAGTGGAGAGGGGCTGGGAGGAGGACAGGGCTGGTCCTCTTGCCCTCCCCCAGAGGGAGGCAGCAGAGGACCATGGGAGTTACTCCATCCAGCGATCAGCATTTCAGTTTCTTTTGTGTCTCCTGTCCATCATGGACCCTATTCCAAGGGACTCACTTGGATGGAGTTTGTACACCTCCAGCCCCTGCTCCTCTGCTGGAGAGTGATTTGGGGAAGTCAGCCTGTTCTTGATTTGGCCCCCACAAGCCCCTCAATTCATTCGTGAGCAGGGACTCCTCTCCTTCATGTCTAGAGCTTAGAAAACATACTTTTGTCTGTTCCTCCACCTCCTCAACCTCCCCAGTCCCTACCTCCCCTTGGAGGCCATGATGCAGCCCTGAGTCACCACCCTGAAGAGGCCCAGTCTATCTGAGGGAACTGCTCTGAGCCTCCTGGGCCATGACCAGCTGTTGGAGTCTGAGCCCGTGTTCCCTAGGGAGTTTTGAATGAGGGTCAGGCCCACACACTCCTGAAGTCTCTTTTCTCCTACCCACATTTAGGTACTCACCAGGCCCACTTACCTGGGTATGAGGACCAAGTCTGGACCTGGAGATGCACAAGGGCAGCAGCTAGGTGGAGGAGATCTGAGGTATGGTCTTGAGTGAGATGAAAGACCAAAGCCTCCTGGGCTAGAAACATTCCACTTCCTGCCAGCATGGCACCTCGTAGCCTGGTTGGAAGTGGGGGTGGGGGGGTGGGTAGGCAGAGCATAGGTAGGTGGGGAGGGTGCACAGTAGGGGCAAGGGGAGGGCGCTGATCAAGGAAACCAACATCTCAGTTGCTGGCAGCTCAAAGTTAGGAAACTAGGAAGAACCCAGAGGCTTCAAAGTTACACCCTGGGGCAGAGAGAACATCTCCTGAGGGGCCACCTAGGCATGGAGTAGAAGGAGCTAGAGAGAGAATGGCCTTGGTTTGAGGATGATCTTATCCAAAAGGAAGGTAAGACTGACCAGGTTTTTCGAGAAGAAAGAGGGCCAAAGAGTTCCCTTTGAACCCTTACTGAGGTATGAATGGCTGAGAGAACTGAAGACCTGGACTCTGGGAAGCAGAGCTGGGATCCCAACAGAAAGGAGCCCACGTGTTTGTAAACCAGTACAGCTACAGAGAGGCAGGGTAGTGGAATGGCAGGATGGCACTTGTCTCTCTCACCCAGTCTCCTGTTGTTGGTTCTAAGAAACCTGGGGCTCAGAACATCCAAGATGTAAGGCAGCAGGCAGCTTACAGATCATCTAACCTAGGCCCATTTTACAGATAGGGAAAGAGAGGCTCAGAGGGGAAAGGGAGGCCCTAGCTCCGACTGTACCGCCATCTTCAGTCCTGCTTGGCCCTCTACCAGCTTAGTTCTCAGACCCCAAATAAACTTATCCTATGGAACCCCAGGCTGTTCTGCCTCTCCATAGATTTGTTCCCAGATTAAGTGCCCCCTGCCCCACCCACCCTATTGCTACTCTAGGTTTAGATCCCTCTGGGTCTGGCTGAGCGGGGAGCCCAGGTTGAGAAATCTCCCCTCTCTTTCCTATTCCCGACTGGGGTTTCTTCGGGGCTCCCTTTGCAACTTGACGTGTCACTGTCTTTCTATTAAAATCTCTTTCCCACTCTGCCTCTGCCTCTCCCTCTTTCTCTCTTCTCCAACACTCCACCACCCACCACCTATCCCTCCTCTAGATAGAGCCCCTGAACTGCTGAGATGACTCTCTGAAGCTCGTGGTTCTGGCCTGTGTTCCTGGTAATTGAGTTGTGCTCCCTGGTCAGGATGGGGGAGGGGGGAAGTGGCTGCCTGTGGTCCAGGCCTCCGCCCTGCCCGCCTGACAGGCCAGCTTAGCCCACCCCACTGTAATGCAGCGGAGAGGGTGAGCAGGAGAGAGGTGGTGATGCTTCCTCTTCCCCAGTCTGCCTTCTCCAGCTCTCTGTCTCCCCCTCTCCCCCTCCCTGCTTCATCTCCGGCACAAATCACATGGTGACAGCCCCATCCAACCTTTGGGGAAGGGTTTGTAAATGTGTCTTCCTTAGCTCTGATCTCCAAATTGTTCCTATTATTGCATTTGTCACGGTGAAGATTAAAGTCCCTGGGTGGCCTGTACCACAAATCACAGAGTCTGCTCAGGGAGCAACCGCAGGTTGGGAACCAATGGAGGGGTCTGAGCCCTGTTACCGTGTGTGTGTGTGCGCGCGTGCGCGCACGTGTGTGTGTAGGAATAGGAATAGGAAGATGTGCCCTTGATATTGTCATTCTGAGCTGTTGGCCCCCTTTATAGCACAGTTTGTTACCTCTTCCTCCAGGCTGTCTTCGGGATCACTCTGCCCATTCCATGGTGGGCATTGCTGTCTCCACTGATCTCTCCTTTATCTTCCATTAGGCAGGAGGGGAAGCTATGTTCACATCACAGATATTTCAGAATATCGCTCTGGATCTCTGGCTGCGTCAATCTCTAGATCCTATCCTGGGAACACTCTGAATGGGTCAAGGGCAGCTCGGCCCAAAGCCCCCAAACAACCCGCATCCAGGTCCCCGAAAAACAGCTGACCTTACCCTGCCCTAGCACCCCTAGACTCTGACTTTTTTCTCATCCTGGGACATAACTTGGTGCAGAGGGGGCACAGCTGAGACGGAGGAGACACAGCTGAGGGACCCAGAGGACAAAAGCTCCCTTGTACACATGCACTGAAAAACAGTCCGTTTCCTTCCCCCTTACGAGGTAGGCTTCCTGCCTGTCCCTCATGCACATTCATAACATTCAAATTTATGCCGTAATCTCTGCCACTCCATATGTATGAGCCTTTGATGGGTGTTTGGGTTTATGGGATGCACCCAGCCCTCCGTTCCCTCGCCCGCCCACCGCCTCCAACCACTGCAAAGACGCTCGTACATAATTGACATCGGCAGATTCTTTCATTATATAAGATTTAGCATCTGCTTGGGGATTGCTTGCTCCTCACTCACTATAGATGACTTTTCCCTGCCTTTCCTATTATCAATTCAAATTAGCCCCATTTCCACACCAACCATTGCAGCGTTTACACTTGACAGTGAGGAAACAGCGAGGCTGTAATGGGCTCCTCAATTATTTAGGCCCAGTTAGGCCAGGACCCAGAAAGCCTCAATAAGGGGGTGTGCGGAGGTGTGGTCATCATAGCGGGGAGGATAGGGTTGCCACTACTTGGTCTTTGTTTGGCCTTCTTACAGCCCTGCACCCTCACTTTCCACCCTGGGGAACCCTTCCTCTCCCATCTGGGTCTCTAAGGGGTGGGATAGTCCATTCCTTCCCCCGCACTCAGCAGCAGCTTTTCTCCCTCCACCCCACCTTCCCCATCCCCCCACCCGCATCCCATACTTGCTCCACATGTGTACCTAATGGGCTACCAGCATAAACCAATGAAGAGGTCAGTAGCAGCAGCCAAGCTGACCCCTTCCCTTAGGATGTCTATCTTCAACTGAATCTCTGGGAAGATTTGAGGTGATGGGCTAAGAGTTCAGAGATAGTGGCCGGAAAAAGAGACAGACATCAGGGAAAGACATTGATATCATGCTATGGAGCCCTAAGAAGAGAGAGGAACACAGACCCAGAAATGGAGAGACGTGTGAGAGCCTAACGGATGACAGAGATGCCGCTGGAGCTTGGGGAGAAGTCACAGGGAAGCAAAAGGCTTGGGCGAGGCCCTTTCTCAGACCACGCTGGCTGTGCAGAGCTGTAATTAGGTCAGTGCTGCCCCCCCACTGGCCTGACTAGTCCAGGCCCAGTCTCCTGTAATAACTCTTGAGCCATTCAGGTGGCTATTCAGGAATCATGGGCCCCCCTGAGCCCACTAAATGGCCCAAGTAAAAGGCAGAAGCTCCAAGTCAGCGTGGCGCTGGGCCTAGGTCCTGATTCCAGTCAACCCATCTCAAGGGGGGCCCTCCCTCACCCCTCTCCTTGGTCCCTCCCCCTTCCTCTGTAGCCCTCCAGCCCTTCCGCTTCCCCAGCGCAGATCAGTTTCCAAGTGCAGTCGTGGGGGGAGGTGGCAGGCACGGTCTGAGAGGCTCTGGGATTAGAGGTGTCTTTTCCATGCTCGGCTTCTTCGGAATCAAAGAATTCCTCCGTCTGATTGGATTTACCCTAAGTCACAGGCGTGTGGGACCTTCTTTCCCTCAGCAACAGCTGGAAACAGCCCTAAATATGATTAATTAGCGCTGTAAAAAGCTCCGGACACAATTAAGATTTATGTGTGTGTGTATGTTGAGTGGGGACAGGAGTAGGGGGAGACGGGTGGATTACCAACTACCTCTAGGGCCCTCCAAGGAGAATAGAGTGACATTTCCTCAGAGACATTCCTTTGACATCCATTTCAGGGGTCATTTTATCCAGCCTCCAGCTTTTGAGCAGATTAGCCCTGTCCTCTGTCTCAGGGGTACTGGGTGATTTTCTGCTTTATTCCTTGATAAGGGGGGTGGTTTCTGGGGCAGGTGCCTCATCTCTCTTTCCTCTACCACAAGCAGAATGTTCTCTGCCAAACCTCAGTTCCTCTTGCTGGGTCATTCTAGGGATCAGGGACATAGGCACAAATCCCAACATAGCTGCACAGACACAAGCCCAAAGGGATGTAAAATAGGAACCTCAGAGGAAGCTGAATAAATGAGCTGCCAGCCAAGCTTCCTGCCCTTGGAGGTATCTCGCTTTCACCCTCAAAGACTCATGCCTCCAAGACAGGATAGAGGTCATCTCTTTGGACTTCCCCCTGCATCTCTAAGATGACAAAACATTATTCGATGGGTCCTCTCCTACCTCCTGTGTGATTTGGGTAATCATTCCCTAAGATGTGGACATCCCAGCTTTGATAAGATGCTGGTGATGATAAATGTTATTTATAATCCTGAAAGGGAAGGAGACAAGAGCACAGACAATTCCCAACAGTGAATCATCTGAAAATCAGTTCTCAAGAATCTTTGAAAGAGCGCTTGATTTTAATTTATTTTCTTTATTACAACTGATTGATCTTCTGTTTTGCTGAGATGACTGAGCCCAGGAAGAGGTTGCCTAGGTTCTAGCACTAATGGCCAAAGATGGAATGGACCAGAGGAGCTTGGAAAATTCTCAGGCTTGGCATCCCCTCTCAGGATCCTTCTAGAGTTAATGGCCTGAGTGCCTGAGGCCTCTGCTTTATGGTTTAGTCCCCAGGGGAGGGACCCAGGCAGGCTCAGGGCTGCTGAATGGTCCTTGGGAGAGGGCCATCACACATCCTGATGGAGTTTATGACAGGCAGGGACCTAAACCACTGGGACTGTAGTTTGACTTCCTGATATCAATGCCAAAGAGTATGTGGACACTCCTTGTCAATCCCCTGCCCCAGTACAGGCTTGTTGTGAGGGTCAAAAGCAAGAGGGGCATTCCAGGGGCCCCAGATGCATGTGTGTTGGCTCTACCATATGGGTCAACTGTGTGGAACACTCCCCCACCATTTCCATTTACACTCTTTGGGCTCTACCCTGGGTATCACCACCAGGGAGAGAGGGGAGTGGGTGTGATGACGTGAGCAGCAGACTTGGGTCCCAGTGGGCAAACAAGGAAGAGGAGGCAGGGGGTGGGAGGTTGGCAAGAGGTGGGCAAGAAGGCAAGCTGGGGATGAGCAGCTCCTCTGTGGGTGTCCTATGCTCTGCTCCTTTGGGTCTGATATTGGTGTATACACAGATTGCGCCATGTATCTTTGTAGGTCAGTGTGTCTCTGCACATGTTATATCTCTACTCTGTGTCAATACTTTGTGACCCTATGGCTAGGGATAGGTGTGCCACCAAAGATCAAGAAACTAGGGAATTACCCAGTAGACCCAAATCAGGCCCACCTGGTTCTTTGGTTTGCTGAGCACAGTATTTAAAACAAGAAAACAAACATGAAATTGAATGCCTTTAGGAGAAGCAGTGCTTTTGAGCCACAGACCCCACCACTCCCTATTGCCTTTCACTGGTGGCGTCACATTTTTATAATCTGCCTGGTGCTGCAGTTTTGAGTCTGTGACCTCTTGAAAAGAAGGAGATATGCTACTATTTCCGCATGAATTGTCTCCTGAATAATTAGTTTCCTTCAGAGACAAAGGCTGGAGTCCAACCACCAGACTCCCTGGGAATGAGGGGTACTGGGAACCTTTTTTTTTTTTTTTTTTTTTTGCGGAGTCAGGAACACCTGTATTGAGGGAAGGAAACAAGTCCCATCTTTCTATGAGAGAGAGGTTCAAGATCATACAGATGCGACTGGAACCCAGGCTGCCTCAGTGGGACTCTTTGCACACTGCCTCTTCCCTTTACCAAGTCAGTTCTGAGCTGAGGATGAGATATGAGAGAGGTAGAGGGAGAACAAACACAGGGACACTGAGGGATTCACTAATTTCAAGCTGATGTGTCCTGGACATGGGACCCTGCCAGAGGATGGAGAGGGGTTTGGGCTGACACCCTGATGGGATGGCTGTTGGGCAGACTGGTTGCTCAAACAGCCCATTCTGTGGCCACACAAGAAGGCAGAGCCCCCTTCCTGTACAGTTTCATATCACTACCCTGCTCCATCGTCCATCTTCCTGGGAGAAAGGGAAACTTGGGAGCCCAAAAGAAGGTAGACTCTATTTTGTTCTCAAAGCTTAGAAGAGGTACCTGGGAATATGTGAGGCTTGATTTGGGGCTTGGGTTAGGACTTGTTCTTTGTTCCTGCTCCACCTTTGCAATCAGCCTTCCAGAACTTTCAGTGGATCCTGTAGGGTAAGGCCCCTGGGGGGACCATAGTAGGATCAGATCTCTCCCTGGGATCCATTCAGCCAGCAGCTTCCAGAGTAGGAATCCTGATACAAGCCTTTAATTTGACTTGCCTAGGATAAAGATGAGAAGGGACTAAAGGGTGCTTATGTAAGGGGGCTGGTATTTTGTAGTTATCATTTATTGAGTGTTTATTTTGTGCCAGATAGTGGACTGAGTATTTTACATACTATATATCTCATGAATTTTACCTACTATATCTCAATCATCCTCTGAGGAAGGTACTACTTACTATCCCCTAGTGCTCAGATAAAGGAAATTGAAGGTCTAGGAAGTTAAAAGCCACACAGCTTTTTTAAAATTTTATTTTATTTTTATTTTTGGCTGTGTTGGGTTTTCGTTGCTGCACGTGGGCTTTCTCTAGTTCCGGTGAGCAGGCGCTACTCTTCGTTGCGGTGCGCGGGTTTCTCATTGCAGTGGCTTCCCTTGTTGTGAAACACGGGCTCTAGGCGCGCGGGCTTCAGTAGTTGTGACACGCGGGCTCAGTAGTTAAGGCTCGCAGGCTCTAGGGCTCAGGCTCAGTAGTTGTGGCGCATGGGCTTAGTTGCTCCGCGGCATGTGAGATCTTCCTGGACCAGGGCTCGAACCGCTGTCTCCTGCATTGGCAGGTGGATTCTTAACCACTGTGCCAGCAGGGAAGTCCCCACACAGCTACTAAGTGGTGAATCTGATTAAATTTGAATTTCAAAGAAACAGTAGTTTATTTTAGCATAAGTATATCCCAAATATCCCAAATACCCAAAAAAGCATGGGTATACTTATGCTAAATGTGTTGTGTATCTGAATTCAGATTTAACTGGGCATCCTGCATTTTCTCTGGCAGCACTAGGGTGGGGTCCTGCTTTCTATTTCTGAGGGAAATAGGCCTCAAGTAAAAGGTGGTCTGAGCTCAACAGACTGCCCAGGCTGCAGTGGCATCCCTTTTATCTCTTCCTGATTGTGGCTGATGCCTCCCAGAGCAGTCAGGGCTTGGAGTCTGGGCTCACCTACCCGCTCCCCACCAGCCCCGGCTCTGCGCTGGAGGAGTCACAGGTCCCACCCCTTCACCAATCAGTAGGGATGGGCTGCTCAATAGGCAGCGGCAGGCCACGGGTGGGGCGCAAGCACAGCAGGGATCCCTGAACGAAATTTAAAATTAAAGAAAAAATTTTCAAGAAATGTGAGATGGCAAGAAAGCGTCTAAGCAGTCATCATGGGAAAAATTAAAACTTCCTGACATTAGTTGTCCGGTTTAGCACTGAATTTTATACATTGGGGGTGGGGTGGGGTGGAGTCAGTTGGAGAATCCGTCAAGGTTTCCGGCCTCTGAAGGTCTAGCTCAGCCCGCCCTCCAGGGCTAGCCTAGCTCTGGGCCAGCTTGGAGGGTGGAAGATGGTGGGAACTACTCGTTGCCCCCATCCCCAGGCTCTCGCGCCCGCTCTCCCCCCACCTTCCGTCAGGCCTCGGTCTGAGCCCAGGCCCTGGTCCTGCCCGAGCTGCCACTCCCTCCTCCGCAGCTCCGCGCGGCTCCACCCCGGGCTCCATCGCCTGCTCCAGCGCTTGCTCAGGCGTCAGCTCGCGTTCCGGCTCCGGTTCCCACTCCCGGCACAGCTTGCTCAGCTTGCTCGGGGCGTCTCCCTACTGAAGAATTATGTTGCATGAAGCAGCCGCCACCATCTTGAACTGGCAGTGAACTTTGCTTTCTACATATAAATACAGATAGCAATCACACCCCAATCAGCGCGGAGGCTTCAGGGCATCATCTCAGCGACTCTAACTTTCCCATTACGATAATGTGATTTTCACTCAGTCTATAATATCACCAGCCATGAATAAAGCAACTGGCTCTTTCTGCCTCTCTCCTCCCTCCCCTCTTTTACTGCCTCTCTCCCACCCTCCTTGGTCTCTTTTCTTTTCCTCACTCCCTCCTCTTCTGTCTCTCTCTGCAACCCCTCCTGGTGTCAGCCTCCATCTCTATCTCTGCATCTCTGAGCATCTCAGCCTTCCTCTCCCAGTCTTTCTCCCTCCCTCCTCCTCTGTGACTCACCTTCCCTAAATACTGAAGACAGGGATTTGCAGTGCTCCGAGGGCTCAGTTAAGTTCTGTTCCCCAGCTCTACCCTCATCTGCCTTTGCCTGAAGGTGAGAAACTCTGTGGGGTTGGAGGTGGCGGGGTGGCCTGCAAGGCTTTGGGGAGGTGAACAGATGGGGAGGAGAGGCCAGGAGTTGGCTGTTTGCCTCCCCTCTTTCTCTTTCCTTAGGTAACAGGATGGCTCTCTGCAAGGATTCCCATCAGGAACTTAAGGATCCAGCAAGGAGAGCTGAAAACTACCTTCTTAGGAGAGGTCCTGGAGGTTTTCTGGATATTGGAGGCCCCAAACCCAATCAGATTCCAAGTGCCAGACTACTGTGAGTAGATACAGCTGGTGAGAGGGTGCTCTGGAGAGGCCTGGGGAAAAGGAGGAGCTGGCCCAACCTTCTAGGGCTACTTCTGAGTACACTGGGTTGTGAACTTGGCAGAGCTATCCAGGCTGGAGCTGCCTTTGCCAGGACATGGCTTAAAAGTCCACTGACAGCCTATATCAAGGCGTCAGCCCCTGTGTCAGAGCTCCTGGAAAGGCCTTCTCTTGCCTTCGTGGATATTCTCTAAGATGGTGGTGGTCCTGGTGGAGAGATTGTCTGTGCTTGTTGTTCATTTATCCATCCCCCTGGGTTTGTATTCCAGTTCTTTCACCTACTAGCTTTGAGGCTGTGGACAATGCTCTTAACTTCTCTAAGCTTCAGTGACCTCATCTATAAAATGGGAATAATAATAGTACCTATCTAGTGAACAAAATAATGTATAGAAAGTGCTTAACACCGTGTTTGGCACATTGTTCAATAAATGTTAGCTATTATTATTACTATCAGCAAATATTGAATAATCACCTGCCATATATATTAAGCAGTACACCATGGAGATTATGGGCCTGGGTTTTTGGAGTCAGATTGAGTTTGGGTCCTAGCTTAGCCACCTTTCCAAGGCTTAATGACCTTGGAAAAGTCACTTAGCCTCTCTGAGACTCAGTTTCCTCATCTGTAACAGCAATAATAATTGTCCTTACTTATAGTGTTGTTGTGAGGGTTACTCAGGCTAAGATAGTGCTGGCACAGTGCTGACATATGGCAAGGGCTCTAGAAATATTATCAATTAAGGGTCAGGCACGGCAGATCCAGCCATGAATGAAGCAAACACTGCCCTGGGTGTCCTGGGGTTATTCCCTGGGCTCTGACTTTTTCTATTGTTCTGGACCATTGATGGCCTTGACCTTTCACTTCTGTCTAGGATGAGGGCTTGCTTTAATTTCTCTGGCTGTAAAACGTGGGCTTGCACCTTTTCAGCTGCCCACCTAGCTGAAAAGGGGTGGGACTAGGATTCCTGCTTAGCCCCTTTCCTGGGTAAGAGTGGTGAGAGAAGCTGACTTTTGAATGTGCTGTCTTAGGCAAGGGTGACAGTGTCCAGAAGGCGACTCTCGAATGTGCTCCCTAAGACAGGGGTGACAAATTAGAATCAGACATCTGCATTCTGTCCATTGCTGTGTTTCTAAGTGCTTATGGGTTGGTCTGTTTGTTTGCTTGCTTGCTTTTAGTTTTTCTTGGTTTCTCTCTGAAGATTCCTTTGGAGGTATTCCCAACCTAATCTCAGATGAAAGAAGGGAAAGAAGACTCTACTCACCTCAGTTGGGCCATGAAGGCCAGAAAATCAGAGCTTTCAGCTCTGGGGCCTGGAGAGGCAGACCCAGAGGAGGAACCTAGGGGCACAGTTTCTGGCCAGTGGTTTATTTGGGTCTCTTTGCTCATACCTAGCCTCTCTGCTTGGCTCCAGGAGAAAGGAAGCTACCCTTCAAAATCCAGAGCCATCAGCCAAAGCACTCTTAACTAAGTGCTTTAGCCAGGGGAACTTAGAGTCTGCTCTCCTCCCTCCTCACCCCTCTTCTCAAAGGCAAATAAGACATGGTCCAATTCTTCCAGATGTCACAGTCCAGTGGGGGAGTCTGGCATGAAAACAAAGAAGTAAAATAGAGTGAGAGACAACGTAATAGAGACAATTACAGGGTGCAGTGAAGACAAACAAACAGTGGTCAGTTCAACCTGAGGTAACATTCAGGTAACACTTCATAGAGGAACTGGTGCTTCAGCTAATTTGTAAATGTGGGCAAAATGGGAGGGGGAAGAGCAGGAAGGGCATGTAAGGTGGGGGAACAGCATATGCAAAAGCCTTGAGGCATCAAACAGCCTGGCACATTTGGAGAACTGCTGTACAGAAGGTGGGGTAGAGAGGTCACTTTGGGGGAGGCCAGGGGAAGGGGACAGATAGTAAAGGGCCCATGCGAAGTTGTGCTTTTATCCGGAAGGGCATTAGCAGTGGAATGATTTGCATTTCAGAAAGATAGCTCTGAGGCTGATGAAGAGAAGGGGAGAAGGATGCAGCCAAAAACGCTGGAGGCTGGGAGGCCAGTGAGGAGACTCTTACAATTGTGCAGGCAAGAGACAAAGAGGACCTGAGCTCTGACAGTGGTGGTGGGGGTCCTGAGGAGTGAGACTGGGGAGAGCCTTACAAGGCAACTGACAGGATTTTGTACCTGGTTGGATGAGGGAGGTGATGAGGGAGAGGATTCCTGGATGACTGCCTTGGGTGAATGGTTGGAAGTGACAGAGATGGGGAACAGAAGGAGTGGAATGGGTTTGGGGAGAGTGCAGAATACTGAGTTCTGATTGGGACTTGTACTTGGGAGACCTAGAGTACATCTCAGTAAAGATACCCAGGAGGTTAAGAGACTATTAAGAACAATTTTACCTCCATGCATATGGAAACTAAGATGTCTAGTAGGGAGTTGGAACTATGTGTGTGGGATTCAAGAGAGAAGTCTTGTCAGGGTATATGGATTTGAGAGTCAGCAGCATATGGATGGTAATTACGGCCATGGGAAGGAGGTCAATTACTTGGGAAAGACACATGAGGAGAGGGACTTCCCTGGTGGTCCAGTGGTTAAAAATCCACCTTCTAATGCAGGGGACGTGGGTTCGATCCCTGGCTGGGGAACTAAGATCCCACATGCCGCGGGGCAACTAAGCCCATGCGCTGCAACTCCTGAGCCCGCACGATCTGCTGCAACTAGCGAGAAGCCTGTGCGCCACAACGAAGAGCCCGCATGCGGCAGCTAAGACCCAATGCAGCCAAATTAATTAATTAGTTAGTTAATTTTTTTAAAAAGCTGTGATGTTAAACAATTGCAGGTGATTATTAAAAAAAAGAAAGAAAGACACATGAGGAGAGAAGAAGGCCAAGAATAGAGTCCTAGGGAGTATCTACACTTAGAGGAGTGGTTTTCAGCCTTGGCAGCACATTTCGATGAGCCAGGGAACTTGAAAAACACTAGTGTCTGAGCCCCACCCCAGACCAACTAGATCTGAATCTCTGGGAATGAGCTGTAAAAGTTCCTCAGGTGATTCTAAAATGAAGTTGGGGCTGAGAACCAATGACTCAGAGGGAGGGCAGAGGAACAGGGCTAGCAAAGAAGGCCGAGAAGGAATGTTCAGGAAGATAGGAAGAATTTCAAGGAGGGAGAGTTCCAAAGCATCAAATGATGCAGAATAGCAACGGTTGAACCCTACCCAGCACTTATGCTATGTTGGGGACTTTACATGAACTCACTGAATCCTCCCAGAGACTCGATGAGGCAGGTCCTATTATTATCATTGCCATTTTAAAGATAAGTAAACCGAGGCACAGGGATATTAAGTACTTGCCCAAAGTCACATAACTAGTAACCAGAAACCAGGATTCAAGCCCAGGCAGGTGACTACCTGAGTCTGCGCTCCTAATTGCTCTGCTAGACCACCTCTTTTGCAGAGGGCTGAGTGAGGTGAGCACTGCCTGTGACTTTAGCAGTTAGCTGGTCCGTACAGCCTTCAAAGGGGGCCAGCTGTTCTCTTCTCTCTTCCCTTCTTTCTGTCTCTTTCCCTTTTTCCTCTTGCCCTTTGTTACTAAGGCAGCTGCCCCTCACCTCTCTGGCCTTCCTCTGGCTGATGGGCCAGGTGGAGCTGGTTCTCCTCCCTCTTGGTAAGACCACATGTTCTGCCCCTTACCGGGTGGCCACAACTGTGAGGCCAGTAGCCTCTTCATTCATCAGGCTGAGCTGAGCATCCTTTTAAGTCTCCACAGTCTGGAAGGCGGTGGGGAGTTGGGGTGATGCAGAAGAAATAGAGGCTCTGATCATCCTGGGAAGTAAGTCTTCCCGGGAAGTTGATGCCAAGATAGACCCTGAGGAGGAAAGAGACTGGAATCCACATTCACATGGAGGGGATGTGAGCCTAATCAGACACCTGGGTTGCCCCTCTGCGCAGCTCCTGCCTGACTTCACCAGGCCTGGAAGCAGTGGTTCTCAACCAGTCTGCACGTTAGAATTTAAAAACATACCACAAGGACCACCTTCAGAACAACTGGATCAGAATCTCCGGGGGTAGGGCTCAGGCATTGATGGGTTTTAAAAGCTCCCCAGGGGATTTTAAAGTAGCCAGAGTTGAGAAACACAACCTCAAGAAAAGAGGTCTGGATAAGTATAAAAAGACTCTGCTTCTAACCTTCACTTTATCATTTCCTAGCTGGTGGGCTTGGGCAGCCCATTGGACCTCTTTGAGCAGCCCATCGAACCTCTTTGAGCCTCAGTTTTCTTATATCTGTAAACTGGGGATAGTAACCTCGACCCTGCCTACTTTATACAAGTGTTATGATGCTCAGGTAGACTGTTAAATGTGGTGTATTTTGTTAATTATATAGGGCACTATATAAAAGTGAGGTGGAATTAACCTATACAGACACTAAAATACAAATAAGCACACAAGGGACTTCTCTGGTGGCACAGTGGTTAAGAATCCGCCTGCCGGGCTTCCCTGGTGGCGCAGTGGTTAAGAATCCGCCTGCCAATGCAGGGGACACGGGTTCGAGCCCTGGCCCGGGAAGATCCCACATGCCGCGGAGCAACTAAGCCTGTGCGCCACAACTACTGAGCCTGAGCTCTAGAGCCCGCGAGCCACAACTACTGAAGCCTGTGTGCCGCAACTACTGAAGCCTGTGCGCCTAGAGCCTGTGCTCCGCGACAAGAGAAGCCACCGCAATGAGAAGCCTGCGCCCCACAACAAAGAGTAGCCCCCGCTCACTGCAACTAGAGAAAGCCCGCGTGCAGCAGCAAAGACCCAATGCAACCAAAAATTAAATAAATGAATAAATAAATAAATTAAAAAAAAAAAAAAAGACCATGGGTTTAAGTCCCAATCTGGTTAAAAAAAAAAAAAAAAAGAATCCGCCTGCCAACGCAGGGGACATGGGTTCGAGCCCTGGTCCGGGAAGATCCTACATGCCGCGGAGCAACTAAGCCCGTGCGCCACAACCACTGAAGCCCGCGCGCCTAGAGCCCATACTCCACAACAAGAGAAGCCACCGCAATAAGCCCGCACACCACACGAAGAGTAGCCCCCGCTCACTGCAACTAGAGAAAGCCCACACGCAGCAATGAAGACCCAGTGCAGCCATAAATAAATAAATTCATAATAAACAAAAACAATGGGTATCCGTGGTGGCACCTGCCAATGCAGGGGACACGGGTTCAAGCCCTAGTGCAGGAAGATCCCACATGCCGCGGAGCAACTAAGCCCATGCGCCACAACTACTGAGCCTGCGCTCTAGAGCCCGCGAGCCACAACTACTGAAGCCCGCGCGCCTAGAGCCCGTGCTCCACAACAAGAGAAGCCACCGCAATGAGAAGCCCACGCACCGCGACGAAGAGTAGACCCCACTCTCCGCAACTAGAGCAAGCCTGCATGCAGCAACAAAGACCTAACGCAGCCAAAAATAATAAATAACTAAAAATAAATAAATTTATTTTGAAAAACCCAAAAACAAAAACAAATAAGCACATGTGTTCACTTGGCACAGTAGGTGCACTTGAGTGAGTACACACACACACGCAAACATACACACACCCACACACACACAAGACCAGACAGTGCTGGCTGGGTTCTGAAAGCAGAGCTGTGGTTCTCTAGACTTGGCCTTTTATGTTTTTAGCCTTCAGAATATGCCATTAAAATATGAGAGATGATCTCTGTGTGTGTGTGTGTGTGTGCGTGCGTGTGTATGAGTGTATGTGTTTAAATGATTGCTAAAGTGTGGCATCATTTGAGTCCGCCTGTCAGCCTATCAGAAACATCATCTATAACCTTCACTGTTTGCAGTTTAATCTCCCCTGCCTCCCTGAGGGCCCTGTTCTGACATTTTAAACCCCATAAATGACAGTAGTGCTCTTAGCGATTTTGAAAAAAGCCAAGCATTTGGAAAAAACACACATAGACACATACCCCTAAATTCCCCTTCCCTGAACACATGCTCACTCATGCTCATAAGTGGAATCACACACCTGCTCACACCCTTGTACTGGCCAATTTAGAAGTCACAGATATTGGCCAATGTAAGTGCACACACGTGATGGCAGGACACACATGTATGAAGGCCCAGCCGTGCATCTGGTGCCTGTGTATACGCTCCAGTAGACACACAGCAGACACACCTTTCTGGTCCCATCTATTCCTCTGCTCCTTGGCCTTGAAAGAGAATGGAAGAATCCAAGGTCCTTGGAAGGCTGGTGCTGGGAGCAGTGGGGTGACATGGGAGGCTGAGGGGCCCCAAGTCTTGGGTTAGTGTTAGGCAAGGATGTACGTTAATAGGCTCAAGGTCTCCACTCTTGGAAAGCCCATGGGTAGAGGGGATAAAAAGCAAATTGTACCCCGCCCTACCAGCAACCAGATAGCTCACCACATTTGGGGAACTGGAATGAAAAAAGAAAACCCAGAGAGGCATATTAAAGTGTTAAGCATGTGAGTATAGAAGGACATGGTGTAAGATGTTGACAGTGAGCTCCATAAGGCAGGGCCCTGTCAACTCCTGGCTGTATCCCTAGGGTTTACAACACACCAGAGGCTCATCAGTACTTGTTGAATGAATGATTGAAAGAATGTGTAAGCTCTAGAGTGAGTAAGTAGTAAGGGGAATGTGTGTGTCCGTGTGTGTGTGTGTTTTGTGTGTGTGTGTGTGTGTGTGTGTGTGTGTGTGTGAGAGAGAGAGAGAGAGAGATGGAGATGGGGATGGGAGATTGGATAGTTAAGGACAGTTTCTTAGAAGAAATGACTTCTGATCTAAGACTGAAATAGACGGGCCCACATCATATCTGATATCCATTTATTCCAGGGTAAGTGGCTGGCTTTTCTTGCTCTGGACTATCTCTGACTTTGTAGCAAGATCTCCCTACTCAAAGACAAGACAGACTTTTCTTCTTATATGTGAGGCAAATGTACCAGCAGAGGATAGGGACTCTGGGCAGCCCTGCTTGATTCTGAGGGGCTCTGTGGATTCTTCGTGGCAGGGCTTGCTCTTATGCCTCTCCCTCCCACCACCTCAAGTCATCATGGCACTTTAAGGAACTTGTTTCCATGGCAACCAATTAGTGTCAGAAAATGAGGTCTGTGACATCAGGATGGGAGTGGGGTGAGAAACCTCCATCTCCCATATCCCTGGCTCACTGCTCAGTGTCTGCAGCCTTGTGGGAGGCCTCAGGGAAAGCTCCAGAAGAGATGCAGGACGTTGCACTCCTGAGGAGCACAGATTCTGGGTCAGGCAGGGCCCAGGAATAGGGACTGGGTGGGAGATCTGATTCACCTGGCAGTGTCCCTACCTGCCATTCCACTCCAAAACGCTGACAAGGCTGTGGGCCTGGTAGTGAGACAGTGTGGGAATCCTTAGAAGGGTAACAATAATCTGGGACCATTGCCTGTTCCCTAAGAGAGAGGGATCCCGGGCTTTCTTTATTTTGGGGGCTGTAAACACGGCCCAGAAGGAAGGAAGTCTTAGCTCTAGGAGAGGAGACCCTGCCCTTAGGCCTCACTTAAGACCTGTTGCCACCCACTAGGGATGGATGCTTTGGTCTACAGGAGGAAAGTACGCGCTTTAAATAAAGAGTAGGAAGCGCAGCTAGAAAGGCATCTGGAGAATGTAGGAGAGAGAATCCAATGGGCACTTAGCTCACTGATTCTTGGTGCAGAGAATGAGATGTGGGTAACAGAACTTCACCAATTTGAACCCCTAGATCCTTAGGACCACAGCTAGCTTTCTGAGGGAGTCTGGCCAATTTGGGAAGGTCATTCTGATCAGAAGATAAAAGGAAGAATGCAAAGGACCCTGTCCTTAGGAGAAAAAAGAAGTCTGGGTGTTCATTTACGGGACTTCCTGGCCAAAGTATGTGAACCTCATCACACCAGCTGGGCAGGCTCTGCTGTGAAGTTGATGAAGAGGACAATGATGATGATGAAGGTAAACAGCAGCAGCTGTGTTTCTCATGGCACTTTACAAAACACTTTCGTCCTTGTAGTAGCCCAGTCAGCAGGTAGGCAGGAATTGAATTGCCTGCCAGTTGGGTCTGGAAGCAGACTCTAGGGTGGAGATTACTGTGCGGGAGCTTCACTGGGGAGTGCCCTTGGGATCATCACAAGTGCAAGGGATGGAACTGGAAAGAAGCAGGACTGAACAGAAGGAGAAGTTGAGCTGTGCTGCAGTCTCAAAAAAGGCCTTAGTGGACCACAAGGAGGGCTCTGAGGCTGGAATGGCCCTTCAGGACGGTCCCAAGTCGGGGAGAGGGGACTGGGCCTCCATATGCTGGGGATGACCAGGCATTGGATGCAGGCTGCCCAGGGGAAGGGCATGACCTTAAGTGAGGCAGCTCCCTTTCGACAGAGACAACTCCAAGGAAAGCTGCCAAGCCAGGGCAGCGCCTGGAGACCGTCCTTGAGTACTGAGGGAAGCAGGGCATTGCAGCACGGCCTCCACAACAGCAGTTACCACTTTCCTTTTGAAGATGAGGGGACTGAAGTTCAGATAGATGCAATGACCTGCCTCGTCATCCAGCTATTGTACAGGTAGGGCTGGAGTTTAGTTTCAGCATCGAAGGCTTAAGCCTTGGCTTCATGGAGAAGGGATTTCAGTGTAAAACTCTTCAGTGTGACTGCATGAGTAATTCATTAAGGGAACCCTCTCGCTGGGCTCCATGGAGGACAGGCCACCGGAGCTGAGGGTGCCCAGGGTGGGAGGCTGCAGGGAAAGCTCCGTGCGCTGTACCTGGGCAGACAGAGTCAGGGTGCAGCGACCCTGTGCCAGGCCTCCTGAGAGCCTGCTCAGCTCTGCCGAGGTCCAGGGAGCCTCCTCCCCCTCTGGAAAGGGGAGACTGTGGCTTTAATCCTTCCCGGCACAGAGGCCACAGAGCTGGCTGGTCTGGGCCGTAAGAGAAACTTTCAGGGGTCCAGCCAATGGTCAACCTCCCTGGCCAGCCCCAGGGGCCACCAGCTGCCTCAGGAAGGCCTGGCAGAAGACCTTTGTTTGCTGAGGGATTGACAGACGTGAGGGAAGGAGTGGGCAAGGTGACAGAAGGTGAGAGATACCAAGGCGGAGGCCAAGAGAACAGAGAGGGGGCTGACGCTCTCAGAACTGGCCACCCCACAGAAACAAGCTGAAGGAAGGCAGTCCCTCGGCTGGGCCATCTATGCCCTGTGGAGGATTCTGGAAGTCTCTGAAGAGTGTTATGAATACGTGCGGTAGGGTGGGGGTGGGGCCGTGACAGGATCAGGTGAGCATGGGAAATGGAAGTCCACCTGCACGTTGGAATTGCTGGGTCCTCAAGCTGGGAGTGACAACGGTTCTTGCTCTTGTTTCTTACAAGTGTCCCTGGCTGGGAGGCGGGAAAGAGCCCTGAGCCACTAAGGGGGAAAGACCCAGAGATGCAAGAGGCAAAGGGACAGGAACCTGATGGCAGCTTGGGAGGCTCTGCCAGGGAGACTCACAAGGATCTACCAACCTCTACCCAGTTGCCCTTTTGCCCTGAGGGCCATGGACATGTGCCCCAGGGACCCGGTCCTTCTTGCTCTTTTCTGGGAGGCAAGAGTGAGTGGCCACAGCTTCTGTCCAGGAGACTCTGATCAGAAAGGGATTGTTGAATATTTTTTTTAAACTCTGTCACCTTGCCCTTCCCCCATACATTTCCCTTCATGACCTTGTGACTCCTCCATTAGGTCTCCTTTCTTCTTGCTTCAAGAAAAAGCCAAGCGCGAGGGCTGGGGGCCAGGGAGGGAGGCGAGGCGGCAGAGAGGCTGAGCCAATCGCGGGTCTGCAAGGTGCAAAGCAATCAGCGGAGCCGCTGGTGAGCGGGTCACTCAGTAGTGCGCACATCAGGGTGAAATCCTTTCAGCTCTTCGCCAAACCCCTAGTGAAAGACAATCAGGCTCGCTGTCACCGAGCTAATTCTGTCTATATAAAAGCAGTAATGAAATTCACGGCAGGATTACCCTCTCCATCCAATGGGCCAGCGTCACGGTGACATATCTCTCTTATTGCCCGAATGTAACACACCATCTAATTTACGTCGTGTAGCGAGCAGGAATGAAATGTTCATAAAGAATTGCTGCATCTCGTCACCTTAACTGCGGCCCGGGGCTCTGAGGCATCTGTCAGGGAGAGGAGCAGGAGGAGGGAGGGCGGGCGGGGCTCAGGGAGCAGCAGCCGGGGGCAGGGGTTCTGGGGGTGGTGGTTTCTCAATAGGGTGAAGTGGAGGCAGAGGGAGATGGGCGCTGGGGCAGGGTAGGGAGAAGAGTGGGAAAGGGGGCCACGGAGGGCTTTGGGGAGGCAGGGGTAAATAAGGGTAGGATGGAGTGGTCTGTAGGGAGTGATTGGAAGTCTGTGTAAGTCTGGGGAGCCAGAGAGTCTGAGAGAGTGTGTGTGTTTGGGTGAGTTTGGGAGGATAAATGAGTGCCTGGTTCATTGGGGAAATGACCCTCTAGGTGCCTCCCAGATACTGCGGGGCCCCTGGTAGTCCCTCTCATTCTCTGGAAGTGGAAATCCATCCACCTCTGAAGGCTATCAGAACCAAACTCTTGGGTTTGTGAGAAAGAAGACCTTTAATAGAGGTGAGCAAGGAGCAGACAGACACTAGGAGCAAGTTTACAAACCTAGGGGCATCTATGGCTCCTCCGGCTCCTCATCTGCCCCTCAGGACCTGACCATCAGCTAGCCCTTTCACCTCCACTCTGAAGTGTTCTACTCATCCATCCTTTTCTTTCTATCTCCACCACCGCAGTCCAAGGCCACTGCCATCTGTTGCCTACCTAACTCCACACCCCACTGACTGACTCCACACCCCCTTGCCCTCTTGCCCCCTCAACTCAGCCAGGTGGTGATCATCTCACTACTATCATTCCTCTACTTGAAACCCTGTTATGGTGTCCCCTTGCTCTTAGGACAAAGACAAGAACCCATGTCTCCAACTTCTTTGCCCTACACTCTCAGTCTCATGTTGTGCTCCAGCCATATTGGGCTTTTCCTGTTGCCTGAACGTGCCATGTTCTAACCAGCCACTGGGACTGTGCACAGGTTTCCTCTCCTTGGAAGACGCCTGTTGGCGGGAGCAGCACCAGCCCCGCATGGCTTTAACGCCCACTCTCACTTCTGATGTCAGCTGAAGTGTTGCGGCCTGGAGGAAGCCTCCTGTGACTACCCACACTTCGTTACCTCGCTCTTTGATATGCTTTCCTATCGTCATTTACTTCCTTTACAACACAGAGCACATATTGTAAGGAGATGTTTCCTTTTGTGACTATCTGATTACAGCCTGTATTTTCCCACTGGACTCCGAGCTCCATGAGGGCAGGGACCCTTATGTCTCCAACACCTGGTACAGTATTCAGGGACATTGTAGCCGCTCGATGAATATTTGTGGAATGAAGGAATGAGGGGCCTGCACAACCACTACAGGGCTAGAAACCCTGCTCCTTCCTTCTTCCATTCATTCAGCAAACATCTACTGAGTGCCTTCTGTGTGCCAGGCACTGTCAGAGGCACTGTGGTCACAATGCTAAACAAGTGAAGACACAGTCCCTGCCCCTGAGGCGCTCACAGTCCAGGCAGGGGGATAGGCAAGCACCAAAAACAACCAGGGTACTAAACATGTCCTGTGCTGCTTTACTCCGGAGACGAACCACATCCTGGGCCCACTGTCAGAGCCCCTACGAGGAGGGGCTGATCTTCTGGGGCTATACAAAATTCCCCTAGACACAGGTCAGACACCGTTGGGGGGAAAAACTAGCAAAAGAAAGCAACTATATTAAAGAGACATAATTGGATTTCTCTTACTAGTGCTAACAACAACAAGAAGCATTTATTGAGACTCAGCTATGTGCCAAGCACCTCACAACGACTGTGACTCCTATGGATTATTTTCCCTGGTTTATAGATGAGGAAACTGAAGCTGACTGAGTTATACAGCTTACCCCCAAAGGTCACACACCTGGCACGCAGTTAATGCTTAATAAATATTTATTGAGTGAATGAATGAATGAGAAGCTGATAAGTAGTAGAAAGGGCAGGCATTAAACCTAGGCGTTCTGGCTCCAAAGCCCCTGGGCTTTCTATTATTCATTTCAGGTAACTATTTTTGGACTCTCAGGGGCTTCAGTATTAGAAAAATAACCTGAGGTTGGACTCTGGATCTATGCTTCCTTCTGACCCAGACCCTAGTCTGAACATCCATAGCCTTCCTGCAGATACACATGATACCTCAGATACCAGAGAAGATCAGACCTTAATCCCTTTGCGGAAACACCTATAACGTGAACCCTTTCTAGTCCTGTCCTGTCTTTGTCCAACACCCCAGGCTTAGGTTAGCTTATCAAGAAACCTAGGAAGGGGGAGTTCGCTGGTGGCCTAGTGGTTAGGATTCAGGGCCCCAGGTTCAAGCCCTGGTTGGGGAACTGAGATCCCATAAGCTGCCCAGCGCAGCCAAAAAAAAAAAAAGTCTAGGAAGGGATCTTTGTGGGAGATAGACCATCATTCTCATGTGTATATAATCAACCACATCTTATACTATGTCTCTTGTGCCTAAGCTATGTGGTCTTTTCTCATTGATTCAGACATATTACTCACCAGATGATCTATATCTATGTGGGACGTTGTGTGTGGACATGTGTTCATGTATGTATATATACACATGTATCAGTAAAGCCATCCTTTCATTAGCTCTCTCATACCCAGTGGTATCTATTCTCTGTGTATGGAGACACCTGAGTCTGTACCCTGAAGTTCCCTCCCCCACAGACATCTGGGGATATGTGTCCCTGAAGCTGTCTTTCCCTCTTGCTTCTACCCTCCACTCCTAAAAACTATACATGACCTTCCAGCTATTGCTGGGAGGACACAGAGTGGGATTATGTGCCATGTGCTTCCTCTTATTTTGAGGAAAGTTCTGCTCCCTGGCAGTGGGTAAATTTCTCTTTATCAAAGAGCTAATGCATGGATATATCATCAAAGAGATAATATATACCTGGCACACAGTAATCTCCTAATTCATGCTAGCTATTAACATTATTATAGCTCATTTGTCCTCCCTGACCAGAGGGCGTCCCTCCTTCACCCCACAGCCCTCCTTGGGCTGGAAGTACAAGTAACCATATCCATTCTTGCCAGGGAGCTGTGTGAGGCTTGGTGCACTTACAAGGATCTCCTGGGGTGAGAGGCTCCGGGCCATTGTCATCTATATCTCTCAGTAGGTTAAAAATCTCACACACCACTGGCAGGCAGGACTCCCTCATATTTTTTTAAAGTTTCCATAAAATAAGTCTCAGGAGTATCTTTAGATGTCGCATCCAAAACCTTAAACTTCTAAGATACAGATTGTTTCCTAAACCCATCCTCTTGCAACTGACATCTTTCCTCCTACACTGGACCTGAGGCCAGACCCACTGGCCAATGCCCACCAGAGAAGAGCAGTTGCAGTCATGACACCTGATAATCCTAACTCCTTTCATTTGGCCCAGGCGGCCAATCCTTCCAGCTAGTGATCTGTTGTTGTTGTTGGTTTTTTTTTAATGAAAACTTCTTTCTTTCTTTCTTTCTTTCTTTCTTTCTTTTTCTTTCTTTCTTTCTTTTTGGCTGTGTTGGGTCTTCGTTTCTGTGCAAGGGCTTTCTCTAGTTGCGGCAAGCAGGGGCCACTCTTCATCGCGGTGCGCAGGCCTCTCACTGTCGCGGCCTCTCTTGTTGCGGAGCACAAGCTCCAGACGCGCAGGCTCAGTAGTTGTGGCTCACGGGCCTAGTTGCTCTGCGGCATGTGGGATCTTCCCAGACCAAGGCTCGAACCCATGTCCCCTGCATTGGCAGGCAGATTCTCAACCACTGCGCCACCAGGGAAGCCCTAGTGATCTGTTTTGTGGCTCTGCCAGAAGCTGACATTCTAAACCAGGCCCACTTCTTCAGGTGAAGCAAGATATCATTCAAGTTGGATACAGAGCATTCAGTAGCAGAAGCAGGGGAGGGTGGGAATGAGAGAGAGAACAGCTATTGAAAAGAATCAGGATTCTCTGGACAATATCAATCCCTAAATTGGCATCAGGCATTCTTTTCAGGGTCTGTGGAAACCCAGGGGTCTGCACCTAGAGGTGTATTAAGATAAAGATTTGTTTGATTGTTTTTGGACAGGCAAGAGGGGGAAGGAAGATTCTATGGAACAGATAAACTAGAGGAGGTTGGTGATGGATTGAAAACTGGAATTCAACCCTGTCAATGTGTTTATTTGATTTCTACATTTTCCTCCCCCCTTTATTCCCACTCCTCTTCCCCTTCCCCCAGACTGACATAAATGAAACCCTGATGGCTATTTCAACTGCAACCTTTCATATCCAGGGAAGCCTGAGCTTCCCAGCTGCCGGCCAGCTCTGATTCTCTAAACCCAGAGAAACCAGCTGGTCAGAGTTCTCAGGGATGGCAGACCCCAAGTGCAAATTTGGCTTCTGCTACCAACAAACTCTGATCATGGCAGATCACTTAACTTCTCTGGGTATTGGCCTTAATATTAACTTCCTCCTCCCGCCTCCACACACACCACCCCAGGTGAGAGTAAGAAGTATCCTGAATTTCATGAAAAATGATTCTAGAAATTCACCTTTCCATTTCCCAGTATAATCACCAGATCAGAATGTAATCCCCATGAGGATTAGCTTGATCTTGTGTGGGCCAGTCCTCTTCACTGTTGGCCTGGACAGCTGTTTAGTCATCAGCCAGCAGGAGAGAGTGCGAGTGGGTGGGTGCAGCTCAGCCGTGCTGCTGAGTGCACGACCCGTTATGATAACAGCAAAGATAATTTTCCAGCTTCCTTGCTTGTCTGAGGGCTTTGTGTGTACCTCCAGATACCACATGGTTTAAAACTGTGTCAGCCCAGGGAATTCCCTGGTGGTCCAGTGCTTAGGACTCTGCACTTTCACTGCTGAGGGCCTGGGTTCAATCCCTGGTCAGGGAATCCCACAAGCCACGTGGCACAGCCAAAAAATAAAAATAAAACCGTGTCGGCTCAAAGCAACAACCAGCATCCAACCTGCTTAGAGTTCAGTATGATGGCGAAGGGATGTCTAGCATGTAGATAAAACTCAAAGGCCCTCAAAATGGAGACTAATTGATGACTTGAAGAAAAAGGCATAAATTCCTGTTAAGTATGTCTCAACTCCCTTGCTCTCCAGGTCCTCCCAAAGCCAGAAACTTGGTTTTGGTGGTCATTACCTGCTCAGTGTCATTAAATTCTCTGGTAATCTGCAGGGATATGTAATTATGCTATAGTTAGTGATTGTTCACTAAGTAAACCCTTGGTGTAGTTACCATGTAAGTCAACGGTATTTACAGGGTATTTTTTCTGCCTGTAACTCAAAGCCTTACCGAAACGAATTGGAATTGCCTTCTGGAGGCCGTTGTTATAAATTACAGACCCAACATCTGTCCACATCTGCAATGTCTAGACAGCCTGTCTCAGCTACGAGAGAGGGGAGAGATGAACAAGGAAAAGCAAGGGAGACATGAGGAGTGGCAGAGGGAAATCTCAGATTCGCACAATTTTTCTCTGCAGAGGTTTACCCAGGTGATTCCTGTGCTGGCTTCTGAAATGGATCTGAATCTTCAGAAGCCTAACATCAAGCTCTGGAGGGTTCAGGATCTGACCATCAGCCCTGAGTGGGTTGGCAATGCAGCCACTTTCTTTGGGCCACATCTCTGACCCGACAGGCTCTCAGGTCACAGTGTGTCCTGGAAGTTACAAACACAGGGACTGATGACGTCCAGGTCAGGAGAGTTGCCTGCTTCTCCAAATTCCCTCCATCCCCTCACCTGCTCCTCGCTGACTCTCACCCCCACCTGGCTTAGCTTTTGGGGGGTGAGGCATTCATTTGCCTGCCTTTCCTGTGGTCCCTCTCCTGCACCCCCATAAGGAGCCTGCCCATCAGCTGAGTGATTGTATTTTTTTACAGTTCCTAGCACAAACCTTCTCATTTATATGTAAAGCAGCCATTAGTCATAGCTCCGTTCCCACACACTGCCTGATGTACAATCACATTTTGCAGCGGATGAATCTTTCCACACAGCTGCTCTGCTATGAATAATCCGTCTCTGGGCCCATAAATCAGAAAAAAATCATGCACCTCGTTCGCCTGATCCTTACACAAAGTCATATATTTTACATGAGGACGAGCTAAATATTCATGAGTCTTAAAGGCTTTTTCATAGGCACTTGTTGGGGTTGTTTTCTACTATTGGGGGGATACCAAGGTTGTATTCAGGAGAACCAGGGATTTTAGAGAAGAGAGAAGAAGAGGGGAAGGAGAGAGAAATCTCTGTGTTTGAGTGTGTGTGTGTGTGTGTGTGTGTGTGTGTGTGTGAGAGAGAGAGAGAGAGAGAGAGAGAGAGAGAGAGAGAGAGAGGGATTGAGATTCCAAGCTTATCTCTTAGTCTAGGAGTCATGCGGGACAAAGGATGCTCATGTGAGGTCTTAAAAACATGATATATACTTGTTCACCTGAGCTTCTATCCTGCTCAGAGCCATGAATATTGCCTCCCTGACCTTCAAGTTCATTTCATAACCTTTGCCCTCTGACCTGTGCAGCAATGACTTTGGCCCTTCTTGGTGTAGGGAGGTGCCTGGGAGCCCCACCCTGATTTGATAAAAGCAGAATTCAGGGTGAGGGAGGAGAGACGTGGGAAATGAGCAGATACAAAGAAAACCATTCTGATGCTAACAAAGCCTTTGGACCCACACACAACTTCAGGCCTCCAGAAGCTTCCTGGGGTTTTTGTTTATACCCCATTCTGGTTCCAGAGAGCATTTAAGGTGGCTTTCTTCAGCCTCTGCTGTATCTCCATCCCCTTGTCTATTTCCCTCCACTCACCCTCTTAGACCCCCAGGCCCTGATCCCTGCAGTCTGCTCAGAGGGCCCACATGCTCTGCCAGGATTATTCTCCCTGCACAGCCCTTCAAACTCCCCCTCCTTTCTGAAATGCAAATTTTGACCCCTCCAAGAAGCCTCCTTCCACTATACAGAGGAGAAGGAGTTACTTGCCTTGCCATGCAAGACCCGCTTGCTTTCCCTAGGTAAACCACTTATCACACCAACTCGTCTGCTGGCAGGTACTTTTTCATTTTATTCTGGCATTCGCTCAACATTTGTCTGTGTGCTCAGTGACGCTGTCTGTCTGACTCATTAATGCTGTGGTCTGCAATGAAGATGATGATGTGTCCTCACTTCCCTTGGAAGGGTAGAAAATTCTTCATCCTGGATTTCACTGACTAGATGAAGCATATATTGCTATTTCTAGGTAGATTTCTTGGATTTAGCTTTAGATTTGGGAACATATATAAGCTTCTCAGACCCTTTCAGCCTTCAGCGGATGATGATGACTTGTGTTCCAGTAGCTGTCCTCAGATGAAGAACTGTCCCCAAACTGTAGTGGCACCTCTGTGGAGAAAATCACTTCTCTGTTTAATCACTTCCATGCCTCAGGTGGGCAAACTGAGGCATAACCTTGGCAAACTACTTTCTCAAGACAAATCAAGAGGAGATGACAGGAAGCTGCAATTGCATACTAGTTAACTTTTATGATTTTGACTCAGGGCATCAAGTTTTTTCCACCAACCCCCAGGGTGAAAGGCCAGGCATCAAAGCCTTTTCCCGTTTCTCCAAGTTCCACGGGTTTACCCTCTCCGCTACCCTTTGCTTCTCTGGCTCTCAACACACTCTTGCTAATGTTCAGAAAGAATTAAGTAAAAAACCTGCCAGAGAGGAGGAAAAAGTCCAAACTATCACAGATGGCCGACTCGCAAATTTAATTTAAAATCATTCTTTATTATCCAAAATATTAAAATTAAAGCTATAATGCCCAAAGGAAAACACAGATTAAAACCCCCTATGTTTCACAGTCACTTCCTCAGGGGGTCCCCAAAACACTGAGTAAGAATGCTTTGAAAAGAAAGCAGGCATGCAGGAGCAAAGAGCCAGCTGTAGATCATTGAGCCAAACTCGGTGACTGACCCAATCAGCTTCCCTTAAAGCCAAACACCAACTGTTTCATATGCAATTAATGATTGCCCTGGCAAATGAAAGTGCATCAAGTCATCACAGGCATCACTGAATGAGAAGACACACAGCAGTCACAGGTAGCTCATCCCTGGCATCTACATAATGATATTACCAGGCTAATCTAGGCTCAGAGATTTAATTCTGCAAAACACCATGCACTAAATATTTATATTCATAAAAGGGCTAAGGTGGGGAAAAAGCCCACGTGCTGCCTCTAGGCTCCCCATTTGTTTAGAATAGGCTGCTGGCTCATTTGCTGGGGTGTATGGTTGGGGTCAAGGGCATCAGTCATGTGTCAGTAGAATTCCAGTGTTTCTGGCCCCAACTTCACCCTTCGAAAAGGCTCATTGCTGGATTGGGTATTTAGAGGTACCCAAGAGAAGGCAAAGCAGAAAAGGAGGCCCCCTCATATATCAGCTGAAAAGGGGGCAGTAGAATGGATGAGAACGTCTGTTCTCCTTTCTCTGGTGCAAAAAAAAAAAAGTCCAGAGAAAGAGCAGAGACTGTTAGACTCATTCCTTACAAATTTCAAATTTTCAATTGCAGATATAGTTCCAATTCTTGGTACTACCACACTTGAACTGTAAAACTGAAGAAGAGCGTCTTTCCAAATAGTCATAAATAAACCAATGCTGATGGAAAGAACAAGTGTTTTCTTTGGCTTTTTGGATTTGTCTCCATTTCCTCTGCTGGAGCCTAATTCTGAACTATGGCCATTATTCAGATGTTCTTTGCAGTGCCCTCCTGGGCCTGACACCTCCAGCATACAAGGCACAGGACCTAACGTGGCTTGGCCTCAGGGGTTGCCAGGATCATTTCTGAGTCCATCCTGGAGACTCCTCCTCTCCTCTCCCCACTCCCATCTCAAACCCAATTCTTTTTTTTTTTTAATTGAAATACAGTTGATTTACAATGTTGTGTTAATTACTGCTGTACAGCAAAGTGACTCAGTTATACATATATATATTCTTTGTTATATTCTTTTCCATTATGGTTTATCACATGTTATTGAATATAGTTCCTGACCTTGTTGTTTAGCCATTCTATATATACCAGTTTGCATCTGCTAATCCCAAACTCCCAATGCATCCCTCTCCCACCCCTCTCCCCCTTGGCAACCACCAGTCTATTCTCAATGTCCGTGATTCTGTTTCTGTTTCATAGATAGGTTCATTTCTGTCATGTTTTAGATTCCACATATAAGTGATATCATATGGTATTTTCTTTTTCTGACTTACTTCACTTAGTATGATAATCTCTAGTTGCATCCACTATTTTGTTCTTTTTTATGGCTGAGTAGTATTCCATGGTATATATGTACCACATCTTCTTTATCCATTCATCTGTCGATGGACATTTAGGTTGTTTCCATGTCTTGGCTCTTGTGAATAGTGCTGCTATGAACATAGGGATGCATGTATCTTTTTGAATTATAGTTTTGTCTGGATGTATGCCCAGAATTGGGATTGCTGGATCATATGGTAATTTTATTTTTAGTTTTCTGAGGAAACTCCATACTGTTTTCCACAGTGGCTTCATCAACTTACATTCCCACCAAGAGTGTAGGAGGGTTCCCTTTTTTCCACACCCTCTTTAGCACTTGTTATTTGTAGACTTTTTAATGATGGCCATTCTGACTGGTGTGAGGTGGTACTTCATTGTAGTTTTGATTTGCATTTCTCTAATAATTAGCAACGTTGAGCCTCTTTTCATGTGCCTATTGGCCATCTATATTTCTTCTTTGGAGAAATGTCTCTTTAGGTCTTCTGCCTATTTTTCAATTGTGTTGTTTGCTTTTTTGTTGTTGAGTTCAAACCCAGTTCTTTTAATCCAGCCCCCTCTGCCCTTCTCTCTCCTTGGCAGAAAATGCAGATGATGGAGCCTGTCGGTTCCCTGTGCACACCATGACTTGGAGCCTTCAGCAACTTTTCCAGTGTTCTGCATATTATAATCGAGATGAGATCAGCTAATAAAAATTACTTTGGTTACAATCCAAAAAGATTAACCAGCCTTAAGGGTTTCATGGCTATACATTACACTTTTCAATTTTCCTACAATTAAGCTAACGACAAATAATATTGACAAATAAACTGCCAGATCTGCTAGCTGAAGCCCTGCCATGGCAAGAGTGTGTTGTTCTGCTGCTGAGTGATTGTCTAGCCATTGCCTGCTCGTAAGGTCCAGCCTGTGAGTTCTAACACGCTGGGGCACTGGCACTCTGGCTGCCTGGGTGAAGGGGCTATGAGGAATGGTTGTTGGCTTTGCTTTTAAAAAATAATTTTAAAAAAGATGATAATCCTGACTCTTGCCTTCCTGCCACCTCTGAAGAATATTCCTGGTTTCCACTGATTTATCGACCTCCTGCTAGAGAAGATCCAAGGTGAGGAGACCTATATTTTCGTGAGGCACAACTACAACTCATTAACTAATTTGGAGTCACAAATCCAGGGCCCAATATAAACTAGACCTAGCACTAATAAAATCTGGGAATGGGCCCAAGTGTCTCAGTGAAAAACCCCTCCCACACAGATGCTGCTAGAGGTCTATGGAGGGCAGACTTCACCCCGCCTGGCTGCCCTGGCGTTGGGAAGAATAGAAGGCTGCAAGATGTTTTGGATCCTGTCTACAAAGCTAAGGTCCAATTACTTCTCCAGATATTTCTATTACGCAGTGTTGGAGAAGAAGACAACAGGAGAAAGGGCTAGGAGAGGAGAACTACAAAGGGAATAGAGATCATTGTTACCATTTAATGAGAGTTTACCATGTGCCAAGCACTGTGGTAAGAGCTTTCACTCAGTAATTTACTTAATCCTCATAATAATCTTATGAAGTAGACCTGCATTTTACAGCTGAAGAAACCAAGGCTTGGAGAAGTTAAATAGCGGTTCCAAGAATTGAACGCAGGTTTTGGTTGCAGAGCCTGTGCTCTTTACCACAAAACCAATGAAAACTGCCAAATGATTATAAGTATAGAAAGTATCTTTCTATAACAGAATCTAAATTCTGATCTAGGGATTTCCCTGGTGGTCCAGTGGTTAGGATTCTGTGCTTCCACTGCAGGGGGCATGGATTTGTCCCCTGGTTGAGGAACTAAGATCCCACATGCCACGCAGTGTGGCCAAAAAATAAAAAATAAAATAAGGGCTTCCCTGGTGGCACAGTGGTTGAGAGTCTGCCTGCCAATTCAGGGGACGCGGGTTCGAGTCCTGGTCTGGGAAGATCCCACATGCCGTGGAACAGCTGGGCCCGTGAGCCACAATTACTGAGCCTGCGCGTCTGGAGCCTGTGCTCCGCAACAAGAGAGGCCGCGAAAGTGAGAGGCCCGCGCACCGCGATGAAGAGTGGCTCCCGCTTGCCACAACTAGAGAAAGCCCTCGCACAGAGGCGAAGACCCAACACAGCCATAAATAAATAAATAAATAAAATTAAAAAAAAATAAAAATAAAAAATAAAATAAAATAAAATAAAATGTAAAATAAATAAATAAATTCTGATCTAGGTTAGAAACAGGACATCTAGCCTCAGTCACGCTCACTTTGATACAATGTTTGATCTTCATCAAAATCAAGAAATATCTGACAAGAACCCAGGCTTCTGGGCCAAATGGGAGAGTAAGAGAGTGTTGTTTCTCCAATTATGAGAAAGAGAGGACAGTCTTTAAATCATTGGAGAAGCTTGTTAAAAATGCAGGTTCATGGACCCCACGCAATCTTCTTGATCAGAATCTCTGAGTAGGAGGCTCCTGAGTCTACTGTTTAACAAGCTCTCCAGATGACTGTGCATCCCCAAAAGGAAAACTGAAACCATGCACCTCAGATTGGGACTTGGACCCACGTGCTGGGACTAGAACCCAGCCAAAACCCACAGTCTTCCAACTGAGATCACACACCTGGTTTCAGGACTTAATGAAGCTCAGGTTCTTGATGTCTCATTGCAGAAAGAATTCAGTGAGAGACAAAGTGATAGGCAAGAAGTGGATTTATTTAGAGAGAAACATGCTCCACTGAGTGTGGGCCATCTCAGAAGGTGAGAAAGGCACCAGGGTATGAGGTTGTCAGTTTTTATAGGAGTGGGTAATTTCATAGGCTAATGAGAGGGAGGAGTATTCCAGCTATTTCAGGAAGGGGTGGGGATTTCCAGGAATTGGGCCACTTCCCACTTTTTGATCCTTATGGTTGGTCTTGGAACTGTCATGATGCCTGTGGGTGTGTCATTTAGCTTGCTGATGTGAGTGTATACTGAGGTTCAAGGTCTAGTGGAAGTCGACTTGTCCACCATCTTGGACCCATTTGGTTCTAATCAGTTTATGTCATGTACTCGGCTACGTCATTCTTTCAAAGGTTGTGCCCTGCCTCCTTCCCTCCTGTTTCACTTCCTCCCTCCCTCCCTCCTCTTTCTTTCTTTCTTTCTTTCTTTCTTCTTTCTTTCTTTCTTTCTTTCTCCTTCTTTCTCTCTCTCTCCCTTCCTTCCTCCCTCCCTCCCTCCCCCACCTTTCTTTCTCTCTTTCTCCCTTTCTTCCTTTTTTTTTTTCCCAGAAATGTTTGAACAGGATTTATCTACCTACTCATTGGAATCAACACTCAGTCCATCCTCAATGGAGTTGTCCCTGATCTGAGTCTACAGGAAGCCTCTGAGTTGCCTCCTTTTTCTGGTTTCTCACAGTTATCACTGAGACTCACAGAGGAGTTCTGTTCAGGAACTCAGAGGTTTAGAATCAAGAGGTCTCATCAGTGGATTTAGCAGCTACATTGCTTTGTTCCCGAGCTAACACTGTCACCACCTGGCATTAAAGGGAGGGGACAGCACAATCTGTGCCCGAAAGGGTTTGGCTGTGAGCCATTCAGATTCTCACCTACCAACAATGACTTGATAGTGTTACAAGCACAAACAGACCTGAGCATTCAAGTGTGGCCCTCTGTCATCTGGCTTTCTACCCCCCGCCCCGACATCAGTGTGGGCCCTTCGTGCCCTCTGACCCTAGAGGGAGGCAGAGCAAGTCCTTCTACTAGTCTCTTCTCTCCCTTTCCACCTCCACCGCACAGCCCATCCTCAGATCCTGTTTCAATTCTGTCTGCCATGGTCTGGCCTCTTCTCTGAAGAACTGCCTCAGTCAGACTCCCTGACAGGTGACTGAAGTAGGGAGAATGTTGGGAGGTGAGCCCTCATAACAAAATAATTAGATCTTTCAAAAGCCCAGCTTTACAACCCTTTGCACTTTTCCAGTATTATGTGATATAGCATCTCATTCTGTTAAATTCCGTGTTCTAGAGAAGGTGAATTAAAACCTATTAAAAAAAACAAACAAACTACTCTTCCATACTGAAATTCAAGTTAAGGCCTCAAAGCCAAATCTTGGTGTATGAATCTTTGTATGTCCTCTCTCTGTCCCAGTCCTTATCATCATCATCACCACCATCTAACATTTACTGAGTCCCTACCACGAGCTAGGGCCCGGGCAAAGTGCCTTATGTGCATCTTTTCATCCTGGTCCAGCTAAACCTGGACTGCTAAGCCTGACCCAGGACAGTGGTTCTGCGGGTCAATCTCCAGGGCTGTGCTATGAATGAGGCAGACCCTCAGGCCAGCACTGGAACCAGCAGGGAGAACCCAGGGACTGGGGATAAAGTTTAGATACGTTGCTCTCTGACAGTTGGGACATGGTTGGGACAATTCTCTGACAGAGACTAGAGAGTAGAATTTGGTCATGTGTCCATTTAATAACTAGGAGAATGATACTAGCTTAGGATAGGGGAAGTCTGAGCTCAAGGAAGCCTTTTTTTTTTTTTTTTTCTGGTCTTGAAATTTTTTGCGTGTTTATTTTTTATTTATTTTTATTTTTTGGCTGTGCTACGCATCATGCACAATCTCAGTTCCCCAACCAGGGATCGAACTCTCGCCCCCTGCAGTGGAAGCGTGGAGTCTTAACCATTGGAGCGCCAGGGATGTCCCCTTATTGAAGTATAATTGATTTACAATGTCGTGTTAGTTTCAGGTGTAAAGCACAGTGATTCAGTTTTATATATATATATATATATATATATATATATATATATATATATATATATATATATATACACACACATGTATGTATACACACACACACATATATATAAAACATATATATATGTATATATATATTCTTTTTTCAGATTATTTTACCTTATAGGTTATTACAAAATATTGAGTATGGTTCCCTGTGCTATGAGGTAGGTTCAGGAAAGCTTTGAGATCAGAAGTCAGTAAGGAGCCTTATGACCTTATATATTGCAAGCTACCCACATATTCATAGCTGAAATGATATGAGATTTGTATCAATATAATCCAAAGGATGGGGGAAAGAAGTTGGTGGGGTACAAATGAAATATAAGTGGCCATAAGTCAATATTTTTGAAGCTGAGTAATTGTTGCAGGAGAAGGGGGAGCAAGAGAATGGTCATGTCCCAGGTCTTGGACTAGTTCCTGGGATGGGCCACTAAGTGAGAGTCCTTGGCATTGTGCAGGGAAGAGCTCAAGAGTGAGCCATAGTAAAATGAAAGTGAGTTTATTCAGAGACCACATTCCATAGGCAGAATGTGGTCCATCTCAGAAGGTGAGAGCAGGGACTTCCCTGGTGTCCCAGTGGTTAAGACTCTGTGCTTCCACTGCAGGTGGTGTGGGTTCCCCCAAGCCACACAGAGCAGCCAAAAAAATAAAAAAGGTGAGAGCACCCCTGGGGTATGGGGTTGTTAGTTTTTATGGGCTGGGTAGTTTCGTATGCTAACAAGTGGGAGGATTATTCCAACTATTTTGGAGAAGGGTTGGGGATTTCCAGGAATTGGGCCACTGCCCACTTTTGGGCCTTTTATGGTTAGCCTCGGAACTGCCATGGTGCCTGTAGGTGTGTCAGTTAGCATGCTGATATATTACAATGAGCATATAACGAGGCTCAAGATCTACTGGAAGTCTAATCTTCCAACATCATGGGCCCAGTTGGTTCTAACCAGTTTTTGTAGTATCCTGTTTTTCTTAATGGCTGTGTCATTCTTTTAATGTTGGTTCCCTGTCCCCTTCCCTTCTGTCTCCTAATGAGTAGAAGGAAGTTCACTATATTCTTCTCTTTCTATGTGTTTGAAAGTTTACATAATTGAAAGTTACACGCACACACATACACACCCATTCTTTGTGTGCATGTTTACTTCCAGGTGTTTTCTTTTCCTCCCTCCTTCCCTTCCTTTCTTCTCTTCTCTTCTCTTTCTCTCTTTCTTCCTTTTCTTATTTTTAGTTGTTTTGTTATTGTTTCTCAAGTAAGGTGCCTTTATTTATTTATTTATTTATTTTTTTTTTTTTTTTTAATGATCTTGAATCAGATGCGTATGTTTGATTGATTGATTGATTGATTGATTTTGGCTGTGTTGGGTCTTCGTTTCTGTGCGAGGGCTTTCTCCAGTTGTGGCAAGCGGGGGCCACTCTTCATCGCGATGCGCGGGCCTCTCTCGTTGCGGAGCACAGGCTCCAGACGCGCAGGCTCAGCAGTTGTGGCTCACGGGCCCAGCCGCTCTGCGGCATGTGGGATCTTCCCAGGCCAGGGCTCGAACCCGTGTCCCCTGCATTAGCAGGCAGATTCTCAACCACTGCGCCACCAGGGAAGCCCCTATTTATTTTTTAAATGGCAGCCTGTTTTGGCTGTGGTAAGGGCAAACCAAGTCAAATGGGGCCACTGAGGAAACGGTTCCTAGGACCCTAGGGGCAGTAGTGGTAGAAGGGACAATCATGGGACAACCCCAATAAGACAAATATTCTGGGATAGGGAACCCAGACCTCTGTGAAATAGGAGAGAAGGGGGAAGGGCACAAACTTTACAAGAATGACATAGCCTAAGGACATGACATAAGCTGATTAGAACCAAATAGGTCCAAGATGGCGGACGAGTCGACTTCCACTAGACCTTAAACCTCAGTATATGCCATTGTAACACATCAGCAAGCTAAATGACACACCCACCAGCACCATGACAGTTCTGAGGCCGACCGTCAAAGATTAAAAAGTGGGCGGTGGCCCAATTCCTGGAAATCTCTGCCCCTTCCCCAAAATAGCTAGAATACGCCTACCACTCTTTAGCCTATGAAATTACCCACCTCTATAAAAACTGACAACCCCGTACCCTGGTGCCCTTCTCACCTTCTGAGATGGCCTACACTGTGGAGTGTGTTTCTCTCTAAATAAATCTGCCTCTTACCAATCACTTTGTCCCTCACTGAATTCTTTCTGCGATGAGACATCAAGAACCTGAGCTTCATTAAGTCCTGAAACCAGGTGTGTGACCTCAGTTAAAAGACTGTGGGTTGGGCTTCTCTGGTGGCGCAGTGGTTGAGGGTCTGCCTGCTGATGCAGGGGACACGGGTTCGAGCCCTGGTCTGGGAGGATCCCACATGCCGCGGAGCAACTGGGCCCGTGAGCCACAACTACTGAGCCTGCGCATCTGGAGCGTGTGCTCCACAACAAGAGAGGCCGCGATAGTGAAGAGGCCCGCGCACCGCCATGAGGAGTGGCCCCCACTTGCCGCAACTGGAGAAAGCCCTCGCACAGAAACGAAGACCCAACACAGCCAAAAATAAAATATAAAAATAAATAAATAAATAAAAGATTACTTAAAAAAAAAAATTCCTGCTATTAAAAAAAAAAAAAAAAAAGACTGTGGGTTTCGGCCGGGTTTGAGTCCTGGCCGCATGGGTTCAAGTCCCAGTCTGAGGAACATAGTTTCATTTGTATAGCTGTCCTGGCTCCCTCCTCTACACTGCTAACCCTCAGAATTGTTCCCCTCAAAAATTGTCTCTTGGGACTTCCCTCATGGTGCAGTGGTTAAGAATCCACCTGCCAATGCAAGGGACATGGGTTTGAGCCCTGATCCGGGAAGATCCCACATGCTGCGGAGCAACTAAGCCCGTGCGCCACAGCTACTGAGCCCGCACTCTAGAGCCCGCAAGCCACAACTACTGAAGCCCACGCACCTAGAGCCTGTGCTCTGCACCAAGAGAAGCCACCGCAGTGAGAAGCCCATGCACCGCAATGAAGAGTAGCCCCCACTCGCCACAACTAGAGAAGGCCCGTGTGCAGCAACAAAGACCCAACGCAGCCAAAAAATAAATAAATAATTAATTTTAAAAAAAGTTGTCTCTTGCTATATGGAGGAGATTGTGTTTGATTTAAGGGGTAATTCTTCGACATCAAAGTTCTGACTCTACCTACCCCCCAGCCACCCCCCAGTCTGCTCCCAGACTTCTCTTGGGCTGACAGCCTGGCTGTCTGGATTACTCTCTGTTTATCTACTGACTAATGTGCCTCATATGGAAGCTTCTTCCAGCTGCAAGGCCCCCTGGATTTCCCCCTCCCTGAATGACCTGCCCTGCCCTGCAGGGCTGTCCACATTCCAGATCTCATCTACCCACACACCCCCAAGCTGGTTCCATGCTGAAGTCTTCTATTTGCCTTTCCAGGGACACTTTCCATCCTTCCCACCCTAGCTGGACCTTGAGAAATAACCTACATGGACTACATCTTGCCCTCTGGCTCTGTTTGTTTGGCCAACAGGAGATAATGAGATTAGAGGGCGGGGGTGGGGGTGGGGGTGGTGGGGGGATGAACTGGGAGATTGGGATTGACTGTATACACTAATATGTATAAAATAGATAACTAATAAGAACCTGCTGTATAATATATATATATAATTAAATTAAAAAAAAAAAAGATTAGAGGGCAGGAGGAGAGTGATGTTTGGCTATGAATCTTTCCAGATCCCTCCCTGTTGAGTTAATGGGGAAGGGCTGCATCCCCTTTTGAAGGCCAATGCTATTGTCAAGTGGCCCTCAACCCACAGCTACCTCAGGGTCTTGGTAACCACTCTTTCCCCTCAACCCTTCAGGCTAGGAGTGGTATGGCTCCTCCTGTTGCCAGCCCAGGGGTATGAACTATCTTTTGTTGGTCTCCCTGCGACACCTTTGCAAATAGGCCTTTAATTAAACCCTATTCAAATTAATCTAGTTTGCATGTGCCAGGACCCCAAATGATACAGGCCATACTGTTGCCAAGAGAGCCCTGAAGTTAGTATATATTTTATGTTTTGTTTCCCTTACAAATAGAAAGCTTCCTGAAGGCAGGTCCTCTCTCTTGAGATTTTTTTTTTCTTTAATATTTTATTTTTGGCTGCGTTGGGTCTTCGTTGCTCCGCGTGGGCTTTCTCTAATTGCGGCGAGTGGGGGCTACTCTTCATTGCAGTGCACGGCTTCTCATTGCGGTGGCTTCTTTTGTGGGGCACGGGCTCTAGGGCGCTTGGGCTTCAGTAGTTGCAGCACGTGGGCTCAGTAGTTGTAGCACGTGGGCTCAGTAGTTGTGGCACACGGGCCCTAGAGCATGCGGGCTCAGTAGTTGCGGCACGCGGGCTCTAGGGCATGCAGGCTTCAATAGTTGTGGCGCACAGGCTTAGTTGCTCCACGGCATGTGGGATCTTACCGGACTAGGGATCGAACCCATGTCCCCTGCATTGGCAGGCAGCTTCTTAACCACTGCACCACCAGAGAAGTCCCGATACTATTGTTAATAAATGCATTTAGGCTCTGGGGTTAGACTACCTGCAGGAGAATCTGTATTAGTTATCTATTGCCACATGACAAATAACCCTCCAACTTAACAGCTTAAAATAACAACAAACATTTATTATCTCATATGGGTCAGGAATTCAGGAACAGTTTAGCTGAGTGTTCTACCCAGTGTCTCATGAGGTTGTGTTCAAGATGTTGGCTGGGTTTGTAGTCACCTGAAAGCTTAACTGTGGCTGTTGGATCTGCTCCAAGATGCTTCACTCATGTTATTGGCTATTTGGTGCTGACTATTGGCAGAAGGCTTCAGTTCCTTGCTCTGCGGACCTCTCCACAGGGCTGCTTGGGGTTCCTCATAACTAAGTGCCTTGTTTCCCCCAGAGCAAGTACTCCAAGTTAGTAAGGCAGAAACCACAATATTTTTTATAACCTAGCCTTGGGAGTCATCCTCCATCATTTCTGCAGTATCTCATTGGTTAAACAAATCAGCCCTATTCAGTATAGGAGGGATGTGAATACCAGGAGGCAAGAATTATTGGGTGTCATCTTGGAGGTAGACACCACCACATCTTTGTTCTTCTTACTGCATTGTATCAGGGGCACACAATTTCAATTTGCCCCATTCCTGATGATGTTGACCTTGCTTTTTTTTTTGGCCGCTCCGCGTGGCATGCAGGATCTTAGTTCCCCAACCAGGGATCAAACCCGTGCCCCCTGCAGTGAAAGTGTGGAGTCCCAACCACTGGACTGCCAGGGAATTCCTGATGTTGTTCACCTTGATTGCTTGCTTAAAGTTATATCTGCCAGGCTTCCCCACTGTGAAGTTACTCTTTTCTTTTTCGAATCATTAAGTATTTTGGGAGACATATCTCCATTATTCTTTGAGTACTTCCTTGTGTTCTGGCACAAAATGTTCTAGGCTTATCTTGTATTTTCCTTGTCCTAGCTCTGGAATCAGCTATTTCCCCAAGGAACACTGATTCCTTTTAGTGGAGAATGGTACTTAGAAGCTAAGACCTGGACACTAAGTGTACTTATTGTCACTGGGTATTGCTGCTCCAAGACCCTCACAGTGGGCAGAGCTAGAGAATGTATGTATGTAACCAATCTCCCATTGCTGCTGCTAGCTTCTTCCTCCACATGGATGCCCTTACCACACCAGTTGGGCTCCAACACCCCATGCCAGATCACCTCTCAGCATGGACACCAACTTTGTTCTGCCCTATGTAATAGTTTTAAGACTAAATTATTCAGGAAGGAGAAGGTCCAAACTGAGCCCATCTTGATTGTATATGCAAATTATATGAAATTTAGAGCTATTAATTGTCAACATTTATTGAGTACTTACTATGTGCCAGGTAATGGTCTAAGAATTTTCCATGAACCTTCACACCAGCCGAAACAGATAGGAACTATTATGGTCCCCGTTTTGCTGATGAGGCATAAAGAGGTTAAGTAACTTGCCCAAGGTCACACAGTTACAGTGAGATATAGCAGAACTGTTTTATTGGACTTTTAGAACATATCCTTCAAAAGGAGGAGGTATCCTGTGTCCTCCACAGCATTTTCCTGCTGTAGGCCCGGAACACAGATATTGCTAAATGTCCTCTGGGGACAGACTGTCCCCAGCTGAGAACCACTGGTCTAGAACAACATTAATCGAACCTAAGGAAAGCTACTTCTTGATTGTTTGTGCTAATGAATGAAAGAAAGGGGATAAACATAATCCAGAAGGGCAGAAAATGCAAAACTCTAATTTCTTTGTGCAGCAGAGATTGCTGGTTGACTATTCCAACACCCATTAGAAGTGCATTTCTTCAACCTTTCTCCTCCAGCTCTATACCCCACCTGCCTTTGCACCCAAACTCTTTCCCTCCATTTCTATCACTGGAGGCTAATCCTTCCATTTGGATTTCATTCTGTTTTTTCTCAGGACCTGACTCCATCATTATGCCCTCCTCTTTCTTTTATCTTCAACCTTTCTCTCTTTAATGGATCCTTTCTATCACCATTTAAATATGCTCAAGTCTCTCACTTCTTTTTATTCCCCAAGTTTTAATTTTGGAAATTTTCTTTAATTAATTAATTTATTTATTTTTAAATTTTTTATTTTTAATTCTTTTTGGCTGCATGGCACAGTTTGCAGGATCTTATTTCCCTGACCAGGGATTGAACCAGGGCCCTCTGCAGTGAAAGTGCAGAATCCCAACCACTGGAGCACCAGGGAATTCCCCATATTTAGTATTTTATTTTATTTTATTTTATTATTATTGGCTGTGTTGGGTCTTCGTTGCTGCACGTGGGCTTTCTCTAGTTGCAGTGAGCTGGGGCTCCTCTTTGTTGCAGTGTGTGGGCTTCTCATTGTGGTGGTTTCTCTTGTGGAGCATGGGCTCTAGGTGCGCAGGCTTCAGTAGTTGTGGCACGTGGGCTTTAGTAGTTGCGGCTCGTGGGCTCTAGAGCGCAGTCTCAGTAGTTGTGGCACACGGGCTTAGGTGCTCTGCGGCATGTGGGATCTTCCTGGACCAGGGCTCGAACCCATGTCCCCTGCATTGGCAGGCGGATTCTTAACCACTGTGCCACCAGGGAAGTCCCCAGAGAAGAATTTTAGAGTTTAAAAGATCTTAACCTCCCACCCAAACTGAACCCTCCTATACAATCCTGCCTCTATGTTTTCAGACAATATGGTCATCCTGCCTCTATGTTTCCTTTGTCAGGATAGCTCTGATTACTAGAAAGCTCTGAGTCTGAGTCCTATGTTATTACAGTGTGGTTCAGGGAGAATAGCACAGGCCTTGGAGTCAAGCAGATTTGGGTTACAATCCTGATGATGTAATTTGCTGTATGACTTGAGCAAGTTATCTCCTCTCAGTCTCACTTACTTCATCTGTAAATTAGGGATAATAGTACTTGTTTTTACAAAGTTACTCTATATTAGAGATTATGACTGTAAAATACCTAGTGTAGTGCCTGGCATAAAGAGCTAATAAAGTGACAGCTGTTATCATCATCATCATAATTATTATCCCACCCAGTGGTCCTAGTTTGCCCTATAGAGCTATATACATATGCATTTCAATACTTTCAAATACTTGAATTTAGTTGCCATGTTATTCCTAAGCGCTCTTTTTTCAGAGTAAGCATCCATCAATATTTTTTCTTTCAGTTATCTTGTCCTTGGCTACGCTCCTGCATATGATGTTTATAGAACATGGTGCCCATAACTGAATAAAGTAGTCGAGGTGTGAGGACTTCCCTGGTGGCGCAGTGGTTAAGAATCCACCTGCCAATGCAGGGGACACGGGTTTGAGCCCTGGTCCAGGAAGATCCCACATGCCTCGGAGCAACTAAGCCTGTGCGCCACAACTACTGAGCCTGTGCTCTAGAACCCGCAAGCCACAACTACTGAGCTCACGTGCCACGACTACTGAACCTGTGTGCCTAGGGCCCATGCTCTGCAACAAGAGAAACCACCGCAATGAGAAGCCTGTGCGCTGCAACAGAGTAGACCCTGCTCGCTGCAGCTAGAGAAAGCCTGTGCACAGCAATGAAGACCTGATGCAGCCAAAAATAAATTTATATAAAAAAATTAAACAAAACAAAACAAAAAACCCACAAAGTACTCCAGGTATGGTCTTAGTGCTTTAAAACAGAGTAAAACCATAAAACTCTATTCCCCAGACACTAGTCTCTTCAAGCTGCCTAGGATTGCTTTAGCTTTTTTGGCAAACTTGTCACATACTGCCTTAGTCCTATGAGAAGTTGCAGGTAGTTTTCATATGAATGAGTTTTGAGTCTTCATTTTGCAGTAGTGTAAAACTTTTTTTTTTAATTCAAGAGTAAAACTTTATATTAACTTAAAGTCTATTACATATTAGGTATTGTGCTGAGTTCTGAGGACGTAGGGATGAGTAGGACAAAGTATCAACATACTAGAAATGTAAGCTCCACAAGACTGGGTCTATTGCATTCACTACTGAATCCCGCCCATCTCTTGGCACGATGTCTGCACACGGTTATATGCTGTTTGTTGAATGAAAGAATGAATAAAATAGTTTACAATGGAAAATTTCCTTATAACCGAAAAGGTATTTCCTTAATTCACTTATTTTATAAACTCAGATATTTTGTACAGCATATCACTTTTAGCCCAACCCTAGTGTTTTTTCCACTTAGGTTAAAACCAATTTCCAAAATAAATTCGTACTGTCCTTTTTAAGGCCAAACTAAATACTTACATGCTTTATTTGCTGGATGGCCATTATATTCCACCATTAAAGGCCTTTTGCAAGTACCCATTTAATCCTTAATGCAGGGCTTACATCTCAGGGTTAGCAGTAGGGGCCATGGTTTCTGAGTGCTAAACACCCGAGAATTTCCTGAGCCGAGTTCTATTCCGCCCTGATTTACTGTGGATTAGAATAAGGTGACAGGCAGAAATGTGGGGCGATGACTTAGGAGGACCTTGAAATTCTGCATTAGTCTATGAGGTGCTGCCAGGTGCCCATAGGCCAAACGCCTCTGGGTTGAAATACGTCCCGCAGACGCCAGACATATGAATTTTGGGGGCGTTCAGTTCTCTACAACCACAGTTAGGGAGGCCCTAGGACCTCTGTCCTCTCACAGTTTTTTCCAGTATTTGGGCTACAGGTGAGGCACTGGTCGCCATCTTGATATCAATTGCCAGGCAAGCCGCCACTGGCGTCGCTCGGTAACCACGGAGACACCGATGCCCCTCCCGTTTCCCAGCCCTAGAAGCTGTAAACTACGATTCCCATACGCTGATTCTCTACTTGACTGCCCGTTGTCTAGATTCGGCTTGTCAGCCACCGCGACCCTACCGCAGTGAACCGCGGGAGTTGCAGTTCGCGTTGTGGCCTCATTTTTTGCGGCGGGAAGCCCCAGAACTACAAATCTCGTGAGCCAGCGGGCTCACGCACGCTCACGGAACAGCTGGTCCTCCCTGGCCCCCCTGCGGGTGCCTGAGAAGTAAGAGGGCGGGGAGAAGGAAGAGGAGGCGGGATCCGGGCGCTGCGTTGGTTGCGGCCTGGCACCAAGGGGGCGGCCCCGGCGGAGTGCGGACCCGGTGGCCGTTGGCGATTATGGACCCGGCCGAGGCGGTGCTGCAGGAAAAAGCGCTCAAGTTTATGGTGAGGAGAAATGTGCAGGCCGGGGAAAGGTGGAGGCGGTGGCGTTGGCGGCGTCGCTCAGGCTCGGGTCTGGGCCGCCATCCCGCTGGAGGAGGGGCAGCGGGACCCTGGGCCGAGGCCGGGGCCGGGGGCGGGGGCGGCTGAAGGGACGGGACGGGAGTTCCTGGGAGGTAGGAGGGGTTGCGGAGAGGACCCGGGGGTGGGGGTAGCAGCTCCGCCATCTTGTGGATGAGAGGCCAAGTGACAGCGGGAGCTTAATCGGGGAGGGGGCTCTGGGCGGCGCGCAGGACCCTGGAGGGAAAGGGGCGTAGGGACAGTTACTGAAGAGCGGAGGAAGCTAGGAGGAGAGACGCCGTGAGGCCGCTGGCAGGGCCTTCCTTGTGTGAGGGTTACGGGTGAGGCCCGGGAGAAGAGGTGCATTCAGGAGTGAGGAAGGGGAGCGCGGGATAGTGGGAGGAAAGATATTGGGAGTGGGAGGTGGGTGGGAAACGGGAAGCGCTGGATGCAGCTGGATCTAAGGTTAGAGGAGAGAAAGACAGGGCTGGTGGGAGACATAGATTTGTAGAGTTAGGTGGGAGAGATAGCCTTCGCCTTCAGGGTACAATCCCACCTTGGCCAAACTAATGTTGACAAACTCTGGAAAGGACTAGGCCTTACTTAGGAAGAAAAGGACTGGGGATGGGGGTCTAGCGCTATGATGACAGTCTCTGGGAAAGGAAGGGGGTTGACTAGGAACCAGAATTACAAGTATCAGGAAAGGGGGTACATCCTCTAGTTTGAAAGAAGACAGGAGAGGTTCATTGGTTAGGGAAACCTAGGTACAGGAGATTAGGGGCAAAATTAATAACTAATAGGGTAAAACAAAACTTAGTGCTAAATTGTAGAGATAGTAAAATGAGGGGACCGGGTGCTCTACTATTTTCTGGGAAAGGAAAGGCCATGGAGAATCCAAAGACCCATAAGAAGTGATAAGATCAATGGAGAAATTCAGGAGATAAAAAGGGGAATGCAGGTAGTGAGGAATGGCAGATGTCAGGATTGGTAGTTATGAGTTTTAGGTTGAAGCACAGTATGAACTTGGATTGGATTTTGTGGGTGTGTTTAAAATCCTTTGGAATCTAGTTCTTTAACTTTGAATCATGCTTTTCTGTTTTTGATATGTGTATGTTTGGCAAATTTGTAGAGTCTGATATTTGATGCTTTTAATCTGATGCTTCATTTGTATATCCTAGATGTAAAACCAGACTTTGTGGTCACAGAATGATGGGATGCATAGACTTACTTCTGTCTTAGCAGGTGGCCATAGAGACATTGATAGTATTTGCAGTCTAGTTTTGCTTTTTCCAGAAGTAATTGTAACCTGTCCCTCCAAATCTTATTTCTTTTGTCAGTTATTTTGTGTCTTTGCCTGAGATACCCAAACAAATTTAAACAAGCATGGACACTAACCTAATTGAATTTAGGCTTTAAACTGCCCCATTTACAAGAATACCTTTTCAGAGACTGGTCAAATTTACTATAACTTTACTTACTTTGTATTAGTGCTTTCAAAAATACCTAACTAAAGTTCAAGTGTATCTTTAACAAAATTCTTTTAGGCCTGAAGAAGGTTCTTGAGTTTCTGCCCAATGTTGAAATTCTAAAATATTAAGAAGAGGCTTTGAAATTTTTTTGGACTTTAGAAGTGAGAGGAAGTTGCTTTGTATCTACAGCCAGCTTCTAGATTTGAGTCAGAAAAGTGGCAGTTGCTTATTTTTGTTTTCCTGCTTAGAGATTGACTCAATCCTGATCTTGACATGTGTTAGGTTTATGGAATAATGTGGTTTAAAGATCATAAAGAGACATTATGAGGTCATCTTCTTTACTCCCCATTAGACCTCAGCCTAGGAACATTTTCAACCAATTGATCTCTGCTTGGTACCAGTGAGTTGTTTTGATAATGGTCTCCTGATTGAGTTAAAGTTGAGCTAGAGATGGCCATGTAGTAGTTTGCAGCTTTTGGGACGCCACACATTATTAAATGTTGAGTCAGTTTCTATAGGGAGAAACCAATTCTTCAGTTTTACAGTAGTTACTTTCATTTTTGACTTTGCCTGCTATTGTGGCTGCTGTTTGAGAAAAGGCCAACTGGAAGAGGGTCACCAAGAATGACACCTTAATAACTGAAACAGAATGGAGAGTTAGAGATTTGGTATTCTTTTTCAGCTCAGTAACAGTCTTATTATGAATCTGAGTAAGTCACAACTTGCCTTTGGTCCCATTTACCCTGTTATAACATGTCTGTTTCCTTAGTCAGTTGAGATAGGAAGATATTTTATTTGTGTTTGCACCTAGTAATTAGTGCACAGTACACATGGAAGGACTATCGTTTTAATCAAATTGAAGTTATTGATAGTATTTGGCTTTATTTTATCCTTATCCCTTCCCTCATTTGTGAGTTGTGAATGATAATTTTTATACCGATGCCTGATTTCCACTGTTTAAGAAAATGTAAAATTTGTTTAAAATAGCAACATGAAATGGATATTCTGTTTCATGAATTTTGCTCATTATTATATTGACGTAGTACTTTGATTAGAAATTTTATAATAAAATCTTATCAATGAGACTCCTAATTCAGATTTGACCATAATTCACACATGGTCTAGACTTAAAGTTTACCTTTGGAGTTTTGTGATATATCTATATTTGTCTATCCTTCTATATCATATCTGTCTCTCTATATGACAAGTGGAGGGATGAATTTGAAGGGTTTTTAAAATATTTATTTGTTTATTTGTTTTTGGCTGCTTTGGGTCTTCGTTGCTGCGCACGGGCTTTCTCTAGTTGTGGCGAGCGGGGGCTACTCTCCGTTGCGGTGCACGGGCTTCTCATTGCAGTGGCTTCTCGTTGTGGAACACGGGCTCTGGGTACACGGGCTTCAGTTGTTGTGACACACGGGCTCAGTAGTTGTGGCTCGTGGGCTCTAGAGCGCAGGCTCAGTAGTTGTGGCACACGGGCTTAGTTGCTCCGTGGCATGTGGGATCTTCATGGGGCAGGGCTCGAACTCGTGTACCCTGCATTGGCAGGCAGATTCTTAACCACTGCACCACCAGGGAAGTCCCTGAAGTCCCAGGATCTTAGAGCTGGGAAAATTTGACACATGCGTGAAATAATTTTAGGACATATAAAATAGTTTTTTAAAGAATTGAAAGATAAGTGAAAGTGTAAAGGGTAACTTGCTGTGTAACAAACATAAATCTGTGGTTGACTGATGCATTTTCTGTTTCACTTGGTGTTGGCTGGGGTACCAGCGTGGCTGGAATGTTCAAAATGGCCACATTCTGTCATGGCTGGCCACTGGCTGAAAGTTCAGCTAACAGTAAGGCCTCTGTCCTCCTTTATGTGGGCCTCCTTTCTCCACATGGCCTTTCGATTTCCTTAAAGCATGATGCCTGGGTTCTAAGAAGGAGCATTCCAGGAGATAGGAAATAGCAACCAGTCAGCCAATTCTCTTTTTTTTTTTTTTTTTTTTTTTTTTTTTTTTTTTAATGAGGATCTTGAATCAGATGCGTATGTTTGATTGATTGATTGATTGATTTTGGCTGTGTTGGGTCTTCGTTTCTGTGCGAGGGCTTTCTCCAGTTGTGGCAAGCGGGGGCCACTCTTCATCGCGATGCGCGGGCCTCTCTCGTTGCGGAGCACAGGCTCCAGACGCGCAGGCTCAGCAGTTGTGGCTCACGGGCCCAGCCGCTCTGCGGCATGTGGGATCTTCCCAGGCCAGGGCTCGAACCCGTGTCCCCTGCATTAGCAGGCAGATTCTCAACCACTGCGCCACCAGGGAAGCCCCCAGCCAATTCTCTTAAGTCCTAGGTTTGGAAGTTGAGAATGTTGCCATTGGTCAAAGACAGTCAAGGCCAGCCCAGAGTCAGGGGGAGGGAAAGTAATCTCTACCTGTAGACAAGAAGAGAGGCATGCATAAACAGAGAGAAATTGCTGGGGGCCATGCCCTTTTGAGACTGGCTACCACAGATGCTATTCTAGTTGGATGCTCAGGATAAAAATACAAATGGGATCAGCCAGATTTGTGGGTAATAACACTAGGAATGCTTTGGAGGCATCTCTTTTTCGAGGTTAACTTCTTAAGGAACTAACATGATCTCCTGCATGACTTGTCTTAATAATGTTACTGTAGAGATAATACTGGATGAATTGATAGGATTCAGGAACTTTTCTTTTTTGCCTGAGAACCATATGTATCTAAAAGCAAGAAACTGCATTTTACAATAAGTACTCAGATTTTTCACTATGATGGGCTTTTCTTTAAATCAGTGAGATTGATTACCAGCTGGTTGGATGGACATTTGAAACTAGTTCTTAGTTTGTCAGAATTTCTATATATCTGTTATCTGTTCTCATTTAAATTAGCCTTCAGTTTCTTTTCTGAATACTCTTATATAGGTATTGGGGTATGGAATTACAAATTAATGATAATTCTCTGTGCTCATTTTCTTGATTCATGTTTGTAATGTACATAATAAATTATTGGAAGTGAATTATTAGATGTGGAGTAAAAATTCTTCTACTTTGAAAGATTGCCAGAAATTTATTGCTAAATTGGAAAATGAACTTTCAAAGGAGACTACTTGTTATTCTATATTTTTTGTGTATTGTTTAAATCCTAAAAGAAAATAACAGGTTAAGAATTTTTTTCTCTTTCTAAAGGGAGGTGGTACATTATGTAAGATCTTGATCATGTATAGATAAAATTATTTGTGGTAAATGGCATTACAATTAAAAAAAAGAATGAGAATGAAGAAAGGAAAAAGGATCTTTGTGGTATTAAAATATTTTAAAATACCATGTGCTTTCTAGCAATATTTTAATACAGCATGAAGGTGCTTTCTAAATGTATATAATAAGAATTCACTGTGGATAAAGTAGAAAATATTTACCAATGTTTAACAACTTGGTCACTATAAAGAAAACTGCTTTCTTTCTTAATAAATCAATCCCAGCATCCTAACATCGGCAGTGGAGGAGGGGAAAATCTCTATGGGAAAGGTCCACGTGATCTTACCATTTCAACTAGTATTCCGTAAGATTCACCTTCTACTGGGGGAATCTCTGGATAATTCCCTTTAGATTTCTGAAGCCTGATTGAAACAGAGCTAGAACATTTTACAGAAGACTCAGAGATAACAACAGAGGAATAGATACTGAGAGTAATTTTGAACTAAGAATATGATTTGTTCTCTGGGGCACTACAATCATAGTTCCTGGATTGCCTTTGTGGCTAGGGTGAGGATGGGGAGCAGGGGACCAAAAGCCACAGAGCTGGGAGAGAATTCCTGCCTGCTTAAGGTGAACGTTTTGAGTTGGAACTTCCTTCTGAGGTCTTGCTCCTTTCTGAGATTTGGCTCTCCCTTCAGGGTATACTTGCCTTCCTATTCCCAGCCTTGTGACTGACCTGACCTGACTCAGTCTGTGTCAATAATAGGATAACCACAGTAGAAATGGGAGGGTTGTGTTTGTTTTTCTTTGTTGTTTTTTTTAAAATATGATCAGCCATGAATAGCTAATATGTATTTACTTAGTGTTTACTGTTTGCTATTCTAAATTCTTTACGTATACTATTATTTCATTTAGTCCTCCCAATAATCCTGTAAGATAGATTCAGTACTACTGTTACTCCCATTTTCAGATGAGGAAACTGATTCCAGAGAGGTTAAGTAACTTGCACAAAGTCTCTCTGCTTAGCAAGAAGCCTGAGATCAAACCCAGGCAGTCTGACTTGAGACCCTCACTTGCACTGTGTTTCATCCTTGAAGAGCAGAGAAACAGTGGAATATGATGGCACATTTCTTTGCTGGTCCGATGGGCCGGAGTGGAGAGTTACTGTCCAGACTTACATGTAGATTTCTGATCATTTGAATTACTGAGGAAACGGAGTTGTCACAGTATCATTGTATCAATTGGCTATTGCTGAGTAATAAAGACCCACAAAATGTCATGGCAATACAATGATAGTTATTTATTCTCATGAATATGTGGATTTGCTGAATATTGGATGACATAGACTGAATTTTGTTGGGTCACTCTGGATTTGGCTGCTCACTCAGGACTGTTCCACATATTATTCTGGGACTCAGACTGTAGAGGCAATGACTTCCCAGGCAGAGCTGTCCTCATAGCTGTAGAGCAAGAGAGCAAGCCCAGTTGTTCAAGTGCCTTTCAATCGTTGGTTGTATTATACCTGCTGATATTCCGTTAACCAAAGTAAATCACATGGTCAAGTCAAGAGGTGGGAGAGTATACTCTGCCCATAGAAGGAGTGGAAGAGAGAGCAACTTGCACAATAATTTACTATAGTAATAATAATCTAATATACTTGATTTATAGAAGAATGATAAAATGCTTACTATTACAACTATTGTGCTTTCTTTCTGCTCTCCCTTGTTGGCACTCTTCTGACTAGCACCTTCACATTTTGGTTACTGAACAACACCTATTGGTTGGATACTTCCAGAATCACAATTTAATACAGCAGGTGTCTTTGTATTATGTCATGTAGGAAAAAAAAAAGTGTAAAGAAATAATCAGAATCTTGACTTTAATCCACAGTGATGCCCTGGAAAGTTCATCAATATCACAATTCTATTTTTCTGTACTTGGGAAGGATAAGGTTGATGTCACTGAGTAGCATTTGTAACAGAATTTGAACTGTAACAGATTTGAATCAAGGTCATACATAATGCCCTAACAACTCCCTTGGTATTACATTCAGAGCTCTTAAGCCCCTTCCCTGAACCTAAACTTAAGGCTGCAACGATATTTTCTGATGTCTGGGGGACTTTTAGGCTTTCATTGAAAAGTCGTGGAAACAGAATTGTAGCATGTGGATAATGTTTTTGCAGCACGGATACATAAATCCTTGTACTTCTTAGGAAGTACTACACTAAACTGTTAATGTGTTTTTTTGTGAGATGTTGGATTATGGGTAATATTTCAAAATATTTGGCAACTGAAGATGTATTAGGAAACACAAAAAAAGCATCACTTAGGTGATTTTTCTTTTCTATATATTCCTTAATGTTTTCTACATTTTTGACAGTGAATATGTATTGTTTTTAATCAGAAAAATTAAAATTTAATATATTTAATGTATACATTTATAAAACAAGTAACCCAAATGAAGACCTGCACTTGATCATGGACTACAGTGTAGCAAGTGTACTGGCCAGTGGTGGCTTGAATAGACACCTCACTCTGAGCTCATTTTCTTAACTGAGAAGTCTTAACTGTTAGTCTTACCTAATTAAGAAGGGTCTCTCTTTCTCTCTCCCCCCCCCCCAGTTCATTTTAAATTGTAAATTGCCATGTATAATGTGTTAATTGATAAATTATGCTACTTAAACTCCTATATGTATCCAAGGTTTTCATTGGAAATTTAGAACTCTATGGTCCTAAATTGTGCTGGAGCACTGCATTTTCCTGTTAAGTAGTACTTGACAAAATGAGTGAGTTGACAACTGAAAACGAGGCATGCAGTGTGATTTGATAAAAATATAAACATAAACCAAGTGCAAAACATTATGTTACATGTGGAGGGAGGTGGTTATGGGGGCAGGAGGGGATGAAGACACAAAGTTAAGTATTATAAAACTTCTGTCTTCTCTAGAACCTCACAGTCTGTTGAGAAGATAAGCATTTATAAATATCTCTTAAGGCACACTTTGATAAGTGCCATAATAGAGGCACAAAGTGCTATAGAAGTTAAGGGAGGGGAAATTAGTTTTAACCGGAAAGATCTTGGGAAGGTTTGAAGAAGAGAGCTTCATATTGGTCTTGTGGAATAGATAGATTTTGACAGACTTGTTTCTGAAGTGGGCAGTTCCAGGAAGAGGGAGTAGTTTGGGTAGAGGCCAGAAGATCAGGAGATGGCCAGCACAGTGTGAGTAGATATGTATGATTTGAACATAAGGTGAATAGCAGACAAGAAGGAAAAGATAGATTGGGAGCCTAGGGAGTTTGGATTGAATCCAGTTTGTATTTAAGAATAATATTCTAGTGTACTTGGTATGTGTCTATATAAGCTTTTATTGAAGTAAAATAAGTATACTTTTTAAAGAAATCATAAGTATACAGCTCATTGAATGTTTACCCAGTGGTCACTTCTGTGTAACAATTATCTAATACCTGTAGATTAGTTTTTGCCTTTACTAGTATTTAACTTCACATAAATGGAATCACTCCAGTATATATTCTCTAGTGTCTGGCATCTTTTGTCCCACATAAGAAGATTCATTCAGGTTGCTGTGTTAGGTGTAGTATGTTCATTTTTATTGCTGTGCAGTATTCCACTGTGTGAATATAGTTCAAATTTTTAGCCATTTTATTGTTGATGGACGTTTGGGTTATTTCCAGTTTAGGGTTACTGTGAATTGTGCTTTTATGAATAATCTTGTACGTGTCTTTTCTTGTACGTATGTACATATTTCTGTTGGGTATATACCTAGGAGTGGAATTGCTGGGTCATAGGGTATGAAAAATGTTTAGCTTTAGTAGAGTCTATGAATTTTTTCCATTTCATACTTTCTACAGCACCATATGAGAGTTCCAGTTGCTGTACATTCTTGTAACATTTACTTGCTACTGTCTTTTTTCACTTCAGCCATACTAGTGGGTGAATGGTATTATCTGACTGTTTTAATTTGCATTTCCTTAATGACTGCTGTAATCAAGCACCTAAAAAGATTATTGAGGTTTTTGGCTTTTTTAGGTTTACTGGCTGTTTAGATATCCTCTTTTTTGAAATGTCTATTCAGGCCTTGGTCATTTTTTTTTTTTTTATTGGATTGTCTGCCTTTTTCTTATTGATCTATTCCCTATATTCTGAAAAATACAATACAGATCTTTCAACAAGTATATGGTTCTTTTGTAGGAACGTGTGTTTGGTTTTCAGATTTTTTCATTTAAGAGATCAGTAAAAAAGTCACAAGATTTTGTGACTACAAAATACCTACACAGGATTTACAGGGTTAACAGTTTTTTTTCCTACACAACCAATACTTGAAAAAGAAGCACCACTGTCAGCACCATCATTTTATAAACGAAAGAAGGAGCTTTTTAATGCCACAGAAGTAGAAAACACATAATCTCAGAATAAAGGAAACTTTTTGAGGTAGGCAGAATAATGCCCTCCCCCCACCCCCCATCCAAGATAGACAGTCTAATCCCAAGAACCTGTGAATATGTTAAATTACAGGGCAAAGGGGAGTTAAGGTAACAGATAGAATTTGGTTGCTAATCAGCTGACTTTATTTTTAATTTTTTGCCATGCAGCGTGCGGGATCTTAGTTCCCTGACCAGGGATTGAACCCATGCCCCCTGCAGTGGAAGTGTAGAGTCTTAACCACTGAACCGCCAGGGAAGTCCCTCAGCTGACTTTAAAATAGGGAGATTGTCCTGGATAATCCAGGTTGGGCTCGGTGTAATCACAAGGGACCCTAAATGTGTAAGAGGGAGGCTGAAGAGGAGGTCATAGTGATGACATGTGAGAACTCAATCCACTGTTGCTGATTTTGAAGATGGGGTAAGAGAGCCGTGAGCCAAGGAATGTGAGCAGCCTCTAGAAGCAGGAAAGGACAAGCTAAGCCTCCAGAAAAGAACATAGCCCTGCTGAGGCCTTGATCTTTGGCTCAGTGAGACCCATTTCAGACTTCAGAACTACAAGACTGTCAAATAATAAATTAATGTTGCTTTAAGCCACTAAGTATGTGGTACTTTTTTAAAGCAGCCATGGCAAACTAATAGTCTCTCTTAAGATAGTTATCCTAATTGGGGTGTGTGTATGTGGATAAAATACACATACATATAACATCACTATCTTTATTTTTAGTGTTTGGTAACTACCAGTGCAATTCTTTCTCTTTCTCTTAATATTTTATTTTGAATCAACTCAGAATTACAGAAAAGTTTCAGGTACAACACAAATGACATTTTTTCCTGAATCATTTGAGAGTAAGTTGTCACATCATCACCAAATGCTTTAGTGTATATTTTCTGCAAACAAGGACATTCTATATAAGACAACCATCAAAATTCAGAAATTAACATACAGTACAGTTACAGATCTAACCCCTTAGACCCCATTCAAACTTTGCCAGTTGTTCTAATAATGTTCTTTTTTTAAAAAAAAATATTTATTTATTTATTTGGTTACACAGGGTCTTCGTTTTGGCAGGCGGGCTTCTTAGTTGCAGCTCGCCAGCTCGTTAGCTGCAGCACGTGGGCTCCTTAGTTGTGGCAGAGGGCTCCTTAGTTGCAGCTCACCAGCTCCTTAGTTGCAGTACACAGGCTCCTTAGTTGTGGCATGCGAACTCTTAGTTGTGGCATGCATGTGGGATCTAGTTCCCTGACCAGGGATGGAACCTGGGCCCCCTGCATTGGGAGTGCGAAGTCTTATCCACTGCGCCACCAGGGAAGTCCCTCTAATAATGTTCTTTATAACAAAAGGGTCTAATCCAGAATCACGTACTGAAATTAGTTGTCATGTCTCCTTAGTCTCCTTCAGTCTGGGACGGTTCCTGTCTTTAACTTTCATGACTATGGCACTTTTGAAGATTATAGGCTAGTTATTTTGTAGAATGATTCCTCAATTTGGGTTTATCTGATGATGTTTCCTCATGATTAGATTTGGGTCCTGTATTTTTGGCAGAAATACCACAGAAGTGTTGCTTTGTTTTACTTATTGCCTCCTGTTGGGTGACACATAATTTTTGTTTGTCTTACAACTTTTTTTACTTGATTAAAGCGGCATCTGCCAGTTTCTTCTTTAAAGCTAATGTTTTTGTAGTAAGTATCTTGTGGGAAGGTACTTTGAAACCATGTAACTATCTTATTCTTCATCAGATTTTCAATCTATTTCTAACAGAATGAGTTTATGAATTCCTGTTTTATTTGATGGGTTATAATACTATCATTCTTTTTTTTTTAATTTTTTTTTTTTTTTTGACTGTGTTGGGTCTTCGTTGCTGCACGCGGGCTTTCTCTAGTTGTGGCAAGTGGGGGCTGCTCTTCGTTGAGGTGCGTGGGCTTCTCATTGCAGTGGCTTCTCTTGTTGTGGAGCACGGGCTCTAGGCGCGTGGGCTTCAGTAGTTGCAGCACGCAGGCTCAGTATTTGTGGCTCTAGAGCTCTAGAGCGCAGGCTCAGTAGTTGTGGCACACGGGCTTTGTTGCTCTGCAGCATGTGGGATCTTCCCGGACCAGGGCTCGAACCCGTGTCCCTTGCATTGGCAGGTGTATTCTTTTTTTTTTTTTTTTTTTTTTAAGAATTTCGCTTATTTATTTATTTATTTATTGGCTGTGTTGGGTCTTCGTTTCTGTGCGAGGGCTTTCTCTAGTTGCGGCAAGCGGGGGCCACTCTTCATCACGGTGCGCGGGCCTCTCACTATCGCGGCCTCTCTTGTTGCGGAGCACAGGCTCCAGACGCGCAGGCTCAGTAGTTGTGGCACACGGGCTTAGTTGCTCCGCGGCATGTGGGATCTTCCCAGACCAGGGCTCGAACCCGTGTCCCCTGCATTGGCAGGCAGACTCTCAACCACTGCGCCACCAGGGAAGCCCGGCAGGCGTATTCTTAATCACTGCGCCACCAGGGAATCCCAATCATTATTTCTTTTGACACTTAAATTGTTCCCTGTTTGGCCAGTGAGAGTGCTTTCAAACTGCTTTCTTTGTCTTTTTTATGTATTTCTGTCATTCTTTGAACATTGTACTTTTCCCCCCAGCCCTGGAATCAGTGATTTCTCTTTTTTTTTCTGGTTTCTTTTAGTAGAGAATGACATATAGAAGTCAATATCTGGGTGTTAGGTATACACATTGCTATTGGGTGTCACTGCTCCCAAGTCCTCTCACTGGACAGAGGTAGGGAATATATATGTATGTGTAAACGTGCATACACATACATGTGCACACACATATCGCTATTTTAATTTTATCTACATATTTATTTAAAACCATGAGTTCACACAGGTATCTCCAATTCTTGTCTAACACAACAGGGGTTTATCCAATAATTTGCTTTCCATAATTGTAACTCCCTTTTCTGATAGTAAGTTGGCTCTCATTATCCTCAACATAATTTCTTTTTTTTTTTTCAACATAATTTCTTAATCAATCCCCCCTGTATGTGACCAGTCTCTCCTGTTGCTGCTGTTCCTGACACCCATCATGTGGATGCCATCCTCACCTTATCAGTCTCCAAAATCCCATATTAGGCTGCTGCCCCTAGCCCCCGTTTGAAGACCCTTCTCATTTCAGGCTCTGATACTGTGCACTAGGTTGCTCTCCTCACTCCATTTGGACTCGAGCACCTTGTGCAGGGCTACTAAGGTTGCCATATTCCTGTATAGACATTCTCTTTATCCTGCTAGGGTTCTGACATCCTGCTGTAGGTCACTGCAGATCCCTCCATGCCATCTCATGTACACACTTGTTTTCCTTGACCCTCACTAAACTGAATACAGATTTTTCACTTTGTAAAACTGAAACTCTTTACCCATTAAACAGGCCCTGGCAACTGCCATTCAGTTGCCTTCAGTCCCTGGTAACTGCCATTCTACTTTGTCTCTATGAATGTGACTACTCTAGATACCTCATATATGTGGCACCATACAGTATTTGTCTTTCTGTGACTGGCTTATTTTTCTTAGCATAATGTTCTCAAGGTTCATCCATGTTAAGGCATGTGTCAGAATTTCCTTCTTTTTAAAGGCTGAATAATATTCCATTGTATGTATATATCACATTTTGTCCATCTCTTGCCAGACACTTGGGATACTTTTACCTTTTGGCTATCGTGAATAATGCTGCTATGAACATGGGTCTACAAATATCTCTTCAAGACCCCAAAACGCTTAATATTTTTTCATCTTGATCTTTTGTTAGCACTTTTATGAACTCATCAGTTTTCCATTAGAGTTCTGAAAATGCTTATTCATTCAGTTCAGCAGTATAGTCAGTTACCAGAAACCTGTACTTGTCAGAGTCTTTTCCATGAATATTTTGCCTTTTACATTTAGATCTACAGTCCGTCTGGAATTTTTATGTTTGATACGAGGTAGAGGACAGAATTCAGTTTTGTTTTTCATCTGTTGCGTTGCATGGTCACTTTTGTCATATACCACCTGTCTATATATGTGTGTGGGCTTGTTTCCAGGACTTTTATGTTCCAGTGGTCTATTTATCCTTGTGCCAATATCACACTTTCTTTTTTTTTTTTTTTTTTAATTTTCAGCTAACATTGATTTTGTGTTTCCTTTCAGTGTATTTAGTAAGCCTAAGCAGAGACATCTTTTTTTTTTTTTAATATTTATTTACTTATTTATTTATTTTTGGCTGTGTTGGGTCTTCGTTTCTGTGCGAGGGCTTTCTCTTGTTGCGGCAAGAGGGGGCCAGTCTTCATCGCCGTGTGCGGGCCTCTCACTATCGCGGCCTCTCTTGTTGCGGAGCACAGGCTCCAGACGCGCAGGCTCAGTAATTGTGGCTCATGGGCCTAGTTGCTCCGCGGCATGTGGGATCTTCCCAGACCAGGGCTCGAACCCGTGTCCCCTGCATTGGCAGGCAGATTCTCAACCACTGCGCCACCAGGGAAGCCCCCACACTTTGTTAATTAGTATATTTTTAAACCAATTCTTTTTTTTTTTTCCACACACACACACTGTATTTTATTTTTACAAGAGATAAATAGACTGACACCAAGCATTGTACATGGATGACCACAACAAAAGCAACAATGATTGGAATTACCAAACATGAAACACACTCATACTATGTCATAATATTGACATTCAGTCCAGTAATCCTCCACTGTGACAGCTCCTTTACTTTCAGTGAAAATTGATTTGTATATTCTTTGCCTCTGAGTCTTTGTGGGATTTTTTTTTTTTTAATTCGGACAGAAAGTCACAAAAATTATACTCATCCTCATCAGTTCACTCAGTCCCATGTAATTAATTTTTTTTTTCATTTTGATCTTTTGTTAGCACTTTTATGAGTTCATCAGTTTTTCATTAGAGTTCTGAAAATGCTTATTCATTCAGTTCAGCAGTACAGTCAGTTACCAGAAACCTGTACTTGTCAGAGTATTTTCCATGAATTTCTTGAAGATGAAACCCTTTTATAGGAACATATTTGCAAAATCATCAGAGTACACCCAGAACTGTCTGTAAATGACAAAAGACTTAAAAATGACCATGGTTAAAGATTTGATGAAAGTTCATAATAATGCAGTTGACAAGAAAATTAGTTATTTCTGAGATATACATTTTAAAGTAATAACTAGGATTATTACTTATAACATTATACCAGAACATATAAGATTTTTAGAAGTTTCCTGTAATGTCTGAAACATTTATATAACATATTTCCATACATATACAAATATAAGATTTTTAGAAATTTCATGTAATGTCTGAAACATTTATATTAACATATTTCCATACATATTTCCATACAAATACAAATATAAGATTTTTAGAAATTTCATGTAATGTCTGAAACATTTATATTAACATATTTCCATACAAATAACCCAATGAAAGTTTAGTATTAGTTGTTTTGTTTGTTTTTTTATACTGCAGGTTCTTATTAGGCATCAGTTTTATACACATCAGTGTATACATGTCAATCCCAATCGCCCAATTCAGCACACCACCATCCCCACCTCACCGCAGTTTTCCCCCCTTGGTGTCCATATGTCCATTCTCTACATCTGTGTCTCAACTTCTGCCCTGCAAACTGGCTCATCTGTACCATTTTTCTAGGTTCCACATACATGCATTAATATACGATATTTGTTTTTCTCTTTCTGACTTACTTCACTCTGTATGACAGTCTCTAGATCCATCCACGTCTCAACAAATGACTCAATTTCGTTCCTTTTTATGGCTGAGTAATATTCCATTGTATATATGTACCACAACTTCTTTATCCATTCGTCTGTTGATGGGCATTTAGGTTGCTTCCATGACCTGGCTATTGTATATAGAGCTGCAATGAACATGGGGTGCATGTGTCTTTTTGAATTACGGTTTTCTCTGGGTATATGCCCAGTAGTGGGATTGCTGGGTCATATGGTAATTCTATTTTTAGTTTTTTAAGGAACCTCCATATTGTTCTCCATAGTGGCTGTATCAATTTACATTCCCACCAACAGTGCAAGAGGGTTCCCTTTTCTCCACACCCTCTCCAGCATTTGTTGTTTGTAGATTTTCTGATGATGCCCATTCTAACAGGAGTGAGGTGATACCTCATTGTAGTTTTGATTTGCATTTCTCTAATAATTAGTGATGTTGAGCATCTTTTCATGTGCTTCGTGGCCGTCTGTATGTCTTCTTTGGAGAAATGTCTATTTAGGTCTTCTGCCCATTTTTGGATTGGGGTGTTTGTTTCTTTGATATTGAGCTGAATGAGCTGTTTATATATTTTGGAGATTAATCCTTTGTCCGTTGATTCATTTGCAAATATTTTCTCCCATTCTGAGGGTTGTCTTTTCGTCTTGTTTATGGTTTCCTTTGCTGTGCAAAAGCTTTGAAGTTTCATTAGGTCCCATTTGTTTATTTTTGTTTTTATTTCCATTACTCTAGGAGGTGGATCAAAAAAGATCTTGCTGTGATTTATGTCAAAGAGTGTTCTTCCTATGTTTTCCTCTAAGAGTTTTATAGTGTCCAGTCTTATATTTAGGTCTCTAATCCATTTTGAGTTTATTTTTGTGTATGGTGTTAGGGAGTATTCTAATTTCATTCTTTTACATGTAGCTGTCCAGTTTTCCCAGCACCACTTATTGAAGAGACTGTCTTTTCTCCATTGTATATCTTTGCCTCCTTTGTCATAGATTAGTTGACCATAGGTGCGTGGGTTAATCTCTGGGCTTTCTATCTTGTTCCATTGATCTATGTTTCTGTTTTTGTGCCAGTACCATATTGTCTTGATTACTGTAGCTTTGTAGTATAGTCTGAAGTCAGGGAGTCTGATTCCTCCAGCTCCATTTTTTTGCCTCAAGACTGCTTTGGCTATTCGGGGTCTTTTGTGTCTCCATACAAATTTTAAGATGATTTGTTCTAGCTCCGTAAAAAATGCCATTGGTAATTTGATAGGGATTGCATTGAATCTGTAGATTGCTTTGGGTAGTATACTCATTTTCACAATGTTGATTCTTCCAATCCAAGAACATGGTATATCTCTCCATCTGTTGGTATCATCTTTAATTTCTTTCATCAGTGTCTTATAGTTTTCTGCATACAGGTCTTTTGTCTCCCTAGGTAGGTTTATTCCTAGGTATTTTATTCTTTTTGTTGCAATGGTAAATGGGAGTGTTTCCATAATTTCTCTTTCAGATTTTTCATCATTAGTGTATAGGAATGCAAGAGATTTCTGTGCATTAATTTTATAACCTGCAACTTTACCATATTCATTAATTAGCTCTAGCAGTTTTCTGGTGGCAGTTTTAGGATTCTCTATGTATAGTATCATGTCATCCGCAAACAGTGACAGTTTTACTTCTTCTTTTCCAATTTGTATTCCTTTTATTTCTTTTTCTTCTCTGATTGCCGTGGCTAGGACTTCCAGAACTATGTTGAATAAAAGTGGAGAGAGTGGGCATCCTTGTCTCGTTCCTGATCTTAGAGGAAATGCTTTCAGTTTTTCACCATTGAGAATGATGTTTGCTGTGGGTTTGTCATATATGGCCTTTATTATGTTGAGGTAGGTTCCCTCTGTGCCCACTTTCTGGAGAGTTTTTATCAGAAATGGGTGTTGAATTTTGTCAAAAGCTTTTTCTGCATCTATTGAGATGATCATATGGTTCTTATTCTTCAATTTGTTAATATGGTGTATCACATTGATTGATTTGCGTATATTGAAGAATCCTTGCATCCCTGGGATAAATCCCACTTGATCGTGGTGTATGATCCTTTTAATGTGTTGTTGGATTCTGTTTGCTAGTATTTTGTTGAGGATTTTTGCATCTATATTCATCAGTGATATTGGTCTGTAATTTTCTTTTTTTGTAGTGTCTTTGTCTGGTTTTGGTATCAGGGTGATGGTGGCCTCATAGAATGAGTTTCGGAGTGTTCCTTCCTCTGCAATTTTTTGGAAGAGTTTGAGAAGGATGGGTGTTAGCTCTTCTCTAAATGTTTGATAGAATTCACCTGTGAAGCCATCTGGTCTTGGACTTTTGTTTGTTGGAAGATTTTTAATCACAGTTTCAATTTCATTACTTGTGATTGGTCTGTTGATATTTTCTGTTTCTTCCTGATTCAGTCTTGGAAGGTTATACCTTTCTAAGAATTTGTCCATTTCTTCCAGGTTGTCCATTTTATTGGCATAAAGTTGCTTGTAGTAGTCTCTTAGGATGTTTTGTATTTCTGCGGTGTCTGTTGTAACTTCTCCTTTTTCATTTCTGATTTTATTGATTTGAGTCCTCTCCCTCTTTTTCTTGATGAGTCTGGCTAATGGCTTATCAATTTTGTTTATCTTCTCAAAGAACCAACTTTTAGTTTTATTGATCTTTGCTATTGTTTTCTTTGTTTCTATTTCATTTATTTCTGCTCTGATCTTTATGATTTCTTTCCTTCTGCTAACTTTGGGTTTTGTTTGTTCTTCTTTCTCTAGTTTCTTTAGGTGTAAGGTTAGATTGTTTACTTGAGATTTTTCTTGTTTCTTTAGGTAGGCTTGTATAGCTATAAACTTCCCTTTTAGAACCGCTTTTGCTGCATCCCATAGGTTTTGGGTCGTCGTGTTTTCATTGTCATTTGTCTCTAGGTATTTTTTAATTTCCTGTTTGATTTCTTCAGTGATCTCTTGGTTATTTAGTAATGTATTGTTTAGCCTCCATGTGTTTGTCTGTTTTACGTTTTTTTCCCTGTAATTCATTTCTAATCTCATAGCGTTGTGATCAGAAAAGATGCTTGATATGATTTCAATTTTCTTAAATTTACTGAGCCTTGATTTGTGACCCAAGATGTGATCTATCCTGGAGAATGTTCCGTGCGCACTTGAGAAGAACGTGTAATCTGCCGTTTTTGGATGGAATGTCCTATATATATCAGTTAAATCTATCTGGTCTATTGTGTCATTTAAAGCTTCTGTTTCCTTATTTATTTTCATTTTGGATGATCTGTCCATTGGTGTAAGTGAGGTGTTAAAGTCCCCCACTATTATTGTGTTACTGTCGATTTCCTCTTTTATAGCTGTTAGCAGTTGCCTTATGTATTGAGGTGCTCCTATGTTGGGTGCATATATATTTATAATTGTTATATCTTCTTCTTGGATTGATCCCTGGATCATTATGTAGTGTCCTTCCTTGTCTCTTGTAACATTCTTTATTTTAAAGTCTATTTTATCTGATATGAGTATAGCTACTCCAGCTTTCTTTTGATTTCCATTTGCATGGAATATCTTTTTCCATCCCCTCACTTTCAGTCTGTATGTGTCCCTAGGTCTGAAGTGGGTCTCTTGTAGACAGCATATATATGGGTCTTGTTTTTGTATCCATTCAGCCAGTCTATGTCTTTTGGTTGGGGCATTTAATCCATTCACGTTTAAGGTAATTATCGATATGTATGTTCCTATGACCATTTTCTTAATTGTTTTGGGTTTGTTGTTGTTGTTTTTTTTTTTTTAAATTATTATCAATTTATTTGGCTGTGTTGGGTCTTCGTTTCTGTGCGAGGGCTTCCTCTAGCTGCGGCAAGCGGGGGCCACTCTTCATCGCGGTGCGCGGGCCTCTCACTATTGCGGCCTCTCTTGTTGCAGAGCACAGGCTCCAGATGCGCAGGCTCAGTAGTTGTGGCTCACGGGCCTAGTTGCTCCGCGGCATGTGGGATCTTCCCAGACCAGGGCTCGAACCTGTGTTCCCTGCATTAGCAGGCAGATTCTCAACCACTGCGCCACCAGGGAAGCCCTTGGGTTTGTTTTTGTAGGTCCTTTTCTTCTCTTGTGTTTCCCACTTAGAGAAGTTCCTTTAGCATTTGTTGTAGAGCTGGTTTGGTGGTGCTGAATTCTCTTAGCTTTTGCTTGTCTGTAAAGCTTTTGATTTCTCCATCAAGTCTAAATGAGATCCTTGCTGGGTAGAGTAATCTTGGTTGTAGGTTCTTCCCTTTCATCACTTTAAGTATATCATGCCACTCCCTTCTGGCTTGCAGAGTTTCTGCTGAGAAATCAGCTGTTAACCTTATGGGAGTTCCCTTGTATGTTATTTGTCGTTTTTCTCTTGCTGCTTTCAGTAATTTTTCTTTGTCTTTAATTTTTGCCACTTTGATTACTATGTGTCTCGGCGTGTTTCTCCTTGGGTTTATTCTGTATGGGACTCTCTGCGCTTCCTGGACTTGGGTGGCTATTTCCTTTCCCATGTTAGGGAAGTTTTCGGCTATAATCTCTTCAAATATTTTCTCTGGTCCTTTCTCTCTCTCTTCTTCTGGGACCCCTATAATGCGAATGTTGTTGCGTTTAATGTTGTCCCAGAGGTCTCTTAGGCTGTCTTCATTTCTTTTCATTCTTTTTTCTTTAGTCTGTTCTGCAGCAGTGAATTCCACCATTCTGTCTTCCAGGTCACTTATCCGTTCTTCTGCCTCAGTTATTCTGCTATTGATTCCTTCTAGTGTAGTTTTCATTTCAGTTATTGTATTGGTCATCTCTGTTTGTTTGTTCTTTAATTCTTCTAGGTCTTTGTTAATCATTTCTTGCATCTTCTCAATCTTTGCCTCCATTCTTATTCCAAGGTCCTGGATCATCTTCACTATCATTATTCTGAATTCTTTTTCTGGAAGGTTGCCTATCTCCACTTCATTTAGTTGTTTTTCTGGGGTTTTTCTTGTTCCTTCATCTGGTACATAGCCCTCTGCCTTTTCATCTTCTCTGTCTTTCTGTAACTGTGGTTTTTGGTCCACAGGCTGCAGGATTGTAGTTTTTCTTGCTTCTGTTGTCTGCCCTCTGGTGGTTGAGGCTATCTAAGAGGCTTGATGGGAGGCTCTGGTGGTGGGTAGAGCTGACTGTTGCTGTGGCGGTCAGAGCTTAGTAAAACCTTAATCCACTTGACTGTTGATGGGTGGGGCTGGGTTCCCTCCCTGTTGCTGTGGCTGTCAGAGCTCAGTAAAACCTTAATCCACTTGACTGTTGATGGGTGGGGCTGGGTTCCCTCCCTGTTGGTTGTTTTGCCTGAGGCAACCCAACACTGGAGCCTACCCGTGCTCTTTGGTGGGGTTAATGGCAGACTCTGGGAGGGCTCACGCCAAGGAGAACTTCCCAGGACCTCTGCTGCCAGTGTCCTTATCCCCATGGTGAAACAGAGCCACCGCTTGCCTCTGCAGGAGACCCCCCAACACCAGCAGGTACGTCTGGTTCAGTCTCCCCCAGGGTCACTGCTCCTTCCCCTGGGTCCCAGTGCACACATTACTTTGTGTGTGCCCTCCAAGAGTGGGGTCTCTGTTTCCCCCAGTCCTGTCACAGTCCTGCAATCAATTCCCACTAGACTTCAAAGTCTGATTCTCTAGGAATTCCTCCTCCTGTTGCCGGACCCCCAGGTTGGGAAGCCTGACGTGGGGCTCAGAACCTTCACTCCAGTGGGTGGACTTCTGTGGTATAAGTGTTCGCCAGTCTGTGAGTCACCCACCCAGCAGTTATGGGATTTGATTTTACTCTGATTGCGCCCCTCCTACCGTCTTACTGTGGCTTCTCCTCTGTCCTTGGACGTGGGGTATCCTCCTTGGTGAAGTCCAGGGTCTTCCTGTCAATGATTGTCCAGCAGCCAGTTGTGATTCTGGTGCTCTCGCAAGAGGGAGTGAGAGCACGTCCTTCTACTCCGCCATCTTGGTTAATCTCCTTAAACCAATTCTTGATATTGGATACTGAATGTTCCTCAGCTTTTGCATGTCCATATATATTGGAATCAGCTTAATTTCCACAGAACATCCTCCTATGACTTTTATTGGAATTGCATTGAATCTATATATAAGTTTGGGGAGAACTGAGATCTTAACACTATTGAATTTTATAATCCATGAAAATGGTATATCTTTCCATTTTTGAGGTCTGTAATTTCTCTGTGTAGGGGTCTTTATACATCTTTTGTTAGATTTATTCCAGGTATTTGGTGTTTTTAGATGCTATTTTTAAAATTTAATTTTCCGTTTGTTGTTGCGTGTAAAGGTTTTTTTAAACCTGAGCTCCATGACCTTCATTCAGTATAAACACATGGGAGTAATTTTTTCTGAAAGGTCTGTAATTTACATCTGAATCTGATTCCCACTGGGGGCAATTACAACAAAGAAGATTAGAAGACCACTTTAGTTATTTGACTTTGAGTGGATTGGACTAGGGACGGGGGGGGGGGGGGGGGGGGGGGGGGGGGTGGGGCGGGGGGGGGTGGGGCGGGGGGGGGGAACAGACAGGCAGGGAGGCTGCGTAAAGACTATGTAATAGTCTAGGCAAGAAGCCATGTGGGCTTGAGCTAGGGCAGCCGGTATGGAAAGAAGGAAAGATATTCAAGGAATATTCTGGAGATACAGTGAGTAAGGTTTGCCTGGGGCTAGGAGAAAAGAAAAAGAGAAAAGAGAAGAGTAAAATATGGCTGGTGTCAGGCGTGTTCAGGGCGATTAGTTAAAGGGAAGGTTGCCATAGCAGTAGGTATGGCAAAACAAGTATTTGGTGGGTAAAGATATTGGAGTAGTTCCTAACTTTAATAAGGAGACTAAATTTAAGATGTACACATAGATAAAAATGGGCAAAATGATATAATCTTTGGAATTTGCTTTGGGATTTGGAAGGTGGCAAGCTGAGTGATGGGGATTCATTATATGCTGTTCTATACTTTTCTGAGTATATGAAAGTATACATAATAAGAGGTTAGAAAAAGATTTATCCACATAGAGAGTGAGCCAAGCTGAAGTTCTCTGGACCAGCTCTACTCAAATTCCTTTGTGATAGAAAGATCAGGATTCATCTAAATGTTACTTTTGTGTAATTGCATAATCATTGTCCATTGTACTGAGAACAGTGTTTTAAATCAAGATCAGTCAGAAGGAGACATAAAGCTACAGAGGCTTCACAGGCTGAGGTAGACCAAGTGCTTGGGGGTAGCTAGGAGCTGAGGAAAGGAAATTTAGCCAGGCAGATGGAACATGGTATCTGTTGGCAATCCAAGCAGATTTGGGGACTCAGAAAAGTTTAGAAGGGCAGGATATAATTTCAGAGGGGAAAATAGTGACAAGGAGTTTGGGTGCAGATATTCTGGGGAGATTCAATAGGCAGACAACATCAGTGAGTACTGAAAAGAAGTGGCAAGTCCTCTGTTTCAAGTTTGGGCTCAAAAATAGAACTGGAATACCCAGCAAGGAACTAAAGAATTCAGCCTACTCATTAGTGCCCACTGCAGTAGTACTATACTTTATTATTTGGAGAATTATTTGGAGAGCATATTAACATGTAGTGCAGATTCTCAGCTCCTCTTCCCTCCACTTAATTTAGTAGGTCTCAAGAATCTGCATGTTTAATAGGCATCTCAGTGTTTCTGATAGAGATAGTTTTCAGATCACACTTTGACAAAATGTCTAGACTGCTGTGTCCTGGCCAGTGCACCAACACAGAGGGAGTGGGGGAAATATTGTGGCTAGAGCCAGAGTAAAAGGTGAAGCCTTGAACATGGGGAACATAGCAGGAAGCAGCTGAGTTAACTGGATTCAAGAGTGGAGGCAGGTGATAATCATTTTGTAGTATGTAAGTATATTAAATCAACATGTTGTACACCTTACACTTGCACAGTGTTATGTTAGTTATATCTCAGTAAGGCTGGAAAAAAACAGTGAAGGCAGAATGAGACAAACTTCATGGCAGAGGCTTAGAATCTCTGAGTTCCAACTGATTAGTAATAAGTTGGTTTCTAAAAACAATTTACTTCTGGGTGCTGTTTGCAGCTGGAGAATTTGGTGAACCATAGGGGCAGAAAAATTAACAAGATAATGCCATTTATAAGAGATATATCTAGTTGAAGAACAATAGCAACATCCCCAAATGTGGCCACTCTAGGTATGTTAAAATCACGTCACAATAAACTGGTAGTCCCTGCTGGTGCTATGAAAAGGTTGTGGATAGTTCTAACATTACTTTTATTGTTAATATTCCATGACCCTATCACATACGTGAAGATAAATGACAACAGACTACCTCAACCGTTGTTTCATAGTGCTCTTAAGGTAATGTCTTGAGGTAATGTCAAGGAATGAAGGGAGAAGTCTGAGGAATCATTGAAGTGTTGCTTAAAGCAATAGGCATAACTGAATGGTAAGGAAGTTTATGATGAAAGATTAGTCTTTTGTACAATTACATAGACTAGAGTTGTTCTTTTGAGCAGGGTCCTCAAGCTGACCTCAAGTGAGAGGCACAAAGCCACAGGCTTTCTGGTTAGTGAGAAATTGTCTGAAAAGGTCTTTTTATCTTCATCCCTTAGATTAAAAGCAGCATCAGCCACAGCATTAGAGGAAGATGTAATTTGATACAGTTAAATGAGGTAAATGTGAAGGGGCTTTCTAGTCCATAAGGATATAGTGGTGGTAATACTTTTACAACAAAACTCTAGTTCAAAATAATTCACACAGGCTTCCAAGGTTTATTGAATAGACATTCCACCCCTATTCCATTTTACTGTTTAAACGTGTATTCATGTCTGCTGTGTGCATGTTTTTGGTCTTGGTTTTTTCTTTAAAAAATTAACGTTTAGTAAAATTGACTTTTTTTTAGTGTACAGGTCTCAGAATTTTAACACATGTGTAGATTCATGTAACCACCACCACTATCAGGATACACAACAGTTCCATCATCCCCCAAGAAACTACCTTGTACTATCTCCCCGTCTTCCTAACTCCTGGGAACTGTGATCTATTCTCCCTCACTTTAGTTTTATCTTTTTGAGAAAGTCATTTAATGGAATCATACAATATATAATCTTTTCGTACTGACTTCTTTCTCTCAGCATAATGCCTTTTAGATGATTCATCCAAGTTGTTGCATGTATCAATAGTTCATTCCTTTTTATTGCTTGGTAGTATTCCATTGTATGGATTGTACCACATTTTGTTTATCCATCTGTTGAAGGACATTTGGGTTGTTTCTGGTTTTGGGTGATTATAAGTAGAGCTGCCATAAGCACTTGTGTTTAGGTTTTGTGGGAACATAAATTTTCATTTCTTTGGGGTAAATACCCAAGAGGGGAATTGCTGGGTCATATGGTTAATGTTGTTTAACTTTATAAGAAGCTGCCAAACTATTTTCCAGAGTGGCCATAACATTTCGCATTACGACAGCAGTGTGTGAGAGTTCTAGTTCTGCATCCTTGCCAGCACTTGGGATTGTTAGTATTTTTTATTTTAGCCATTCCAATAGGTATATAGTAGTATCTTATCGTGGTTTTAATTTGCATTTCCCTAATGAATACCTCAGTTCTTGATGACTTTATCTATTGGGCTCAAACACAAAAGCTAGTCATCCTAAGAAGAATCAGAAGAATGGTCATTAGAGTGATGTAATGTTCTGTGAAACATTCTATGAAAGACTTTTGTAACATTAGCATTCTATGAAAGACTTTTTGTAAATATTTTAGAAAGGAGTTTGTGCTAATGAATGTTCATGGCTTTTCAATGAAGTGAGGGGTACTTTGAAACCTAGATACAAAGTTTCAAGTAAGCCCTGTGACAGTGAGAATGAGAGAGTGACTTAAGAGTATTTTTTTCTGGTGGCATTTGGTCTTATGTAGAGCACTTGTGGCTTTTAAACTGAGGAGACAGGCAAATGAAAAAGAAAAATATCTGATTACCTGATAGTTTTGTTTTGTTTTGTTTTGTTTTGTTTTAAATAACACAAGACATGCAAAGTCTTAGCACACAGCCTGGATCATAGGAAGGATTTTTTTTTTAAATAAATTTATTTATTTCTTATTTATTTATGGCTGTGTTGGGTCTTCGTTTCTGTGCGAGGGTTTTCTCTAGTTGCGGCGAGCGGGGGCTACTCTTCATCGCGGTGCGCGGGCTTCTCATTGTCGTGGCTTCTCTTGTTGCGGAGCACCGGCTCCAGATGCGCAGGCTCAGCAGTTGTGCCTCACGGGCTTAGTTGCTCCGCGGCATTTGGGATCTTCCCAGATCAGGGCTCGAACCCGTGTCCCCTGCATTGGCAGGCAGACTCTCAACCACTGCGCCACCAGGGAAGCCCAATTTCTTTATTTTTAATAATGATAGAGGTTTATAATTATTGAATCTTTGTTTTGATGTTATTAGGCGTGTCAGTACTTTTCTTTGATACCAAGTCCTCAGTTAGGAAGTAGCCTCCTGATTAGAACTTGTTTCCCTGGGAGAATATAGTCCACTTAGAAGCAGTTTCCAGGAATATATTGCTGCAGAAATAGACAGTCAAGTAGTGACTCATGTGTAGCATTCAGTGTAATTTAGAAAAGATGACTTAAGTAGAGGAATATTGATGCATCTGTTTTTCAAATTGCAGTTAATTATAGTGACAGCTTATAAGATCTACTTCATTCTCTCTTGGAATCTTGTCTAACTTTACAAATTTTACGTGATTTAGGTTAGAAACGGACAATTTAAAAGTTAGTCAAATGAATTAATCGAAAAGAATCCTGCCTTATCAAATCATGCTTCTAAAGGTTTTTCACACCCTCCAATCTTATTCAGGTGTGATGTTTTGAGAATAAGAATGATTGTTTCAGCTTTTATCAGAGTTTGAGAATAGAAACTCCTTTTATGCAGGTATGTATCATTTTTGATTATATGGTAGTCCACTGGATATAGTCCCTCTACTTGACATATACCTACTGCATCAATAAACTGTGTGATCCTAGATATGTTTATATGTGGTCATGTTAAAAAGTGTTTCTTAAATATTCTTAAATGTGTTTTATCAATATCTTATGGAAAAATACTCATAATCTTTTGAAAGCATTCATGTTAAAAAGAATTAGAAATGATGTTTATCTCATTTGGAACTCTTTCTCTTTCAATGTATCATTAAAGTGTAGGTACAGTATATAAGAATTCATACCATAGGATCAACTGAGACTTTGATTTAAATTATTACAAATTATACACGGAAGCCTGCATAAGATACTACATATTTTTTTTTTCCAAAGAAGCTTCTTTAAATGGTTCTGTTAAGTGTAGGAATGTTCTGATGATTATATTTTTAATTAAAATAAGAAATCTTTGTTTAAAGTGGCATTCTTTTTTTACGGCCTGTTACAGTCTCTGTAACAATCATTTCTTAAGTCTGAACATTTTATTTCCAGGAATCCATTTATATAAAGCTATGTTTAGACTTAATTAAGGAACAGTTCTTACAAAGCTTGTAAATAGCCAGGAAAAAAGGGACCGAAGATAAAACTGACATTCACGTTTAACAAAATGATTGTTACAAGGTATGTAATAAGCTATAAAAATACAATAAATCTCTTTTTATAAGAGTTCATATTTTTTGGTCCTTGTTTTCAAGGGTATTTAAGGAGAATATCAAAGCTCTGGAAAGTGACATCTGTTTTGCTGAATGGACTAGTGATAACTTCTTTTGTCTCTAACTGACAGTACCGGAGTTCTACATGTCTTCTTGGTGTGCTTTCTTTGAAATACCTTCTAATCAGTTAAGATTGGGATGTAAATTTTATATTGTGCTATAGTGAAAACAAGACCTAGTTCTCATCTCACTTATACTACTTTCTAGAAGTTAGAAAACTTTGGGCAAGTTGCTTAACCTCCGAGTCTCATTTTCCTCATCTGGAAAGCGATGATAATAATTCTCTTCCTACTTCAAAGAGCTGTTGTGAGGACTAGGTGAAATTATAAATAGTGAAAATATTTTGGAAGTTATATATAGGACTGTGAGCGTCCAAGCTACATTTCTTTATCTCTCTAACCTTGGGTTGTGGAAGCAGTAGTAATAATAAAATAACAGCAATAATGGCAGAAAACATTTATAGCTCAGTATGTACAGTGTAGGATTCTAGGCACTCAACATATATTAACTCATTTGATCCTCTCACCTTATTAGGTATGTGTTGTTATTATCCCTAATTTACAGACATGGAAACTGAGGTACAGAGAGGTTAAGTTACTTCCTTAAGATCATACAGTTGGAGGGACTTCCCTGGTGGTCCAGTGGTTAAGACCCCACGCTCCCAAAGCAGGGGGCCCGGGTTGGATCCCTGGTCAGGGAACTAGATCCTGCATGCCACAACTAAGACCCGGTGCAGCCAAATAAATAAATAAATAAATAAATTTTAAAAAAAGCATACAGTTGGAGAAATATGGATTTGAAGAGGGGAATGGGTGGTATCAGTCTTCTTTCAAATCTATAGAAAAATTGAGAAAAGCATTCATATACCCTTCACCTGGATTGGCCAAGTGTTAACATTTTGCCATATTTGATTTTTTTCCTCTCTGTATAGCTATACTTTCCTTTCTAAATCATTTGAAAGTTGTAGACATCATGATATTTCACCTCTACTAAAGCACGTATTTCCTAAGAACACGGGCATTGTCTTTCATAACCACAATGCAAGATCCCACTCAAGAGATTTAACAGTGATAACATTTTATTATTCAATATATAGTTCATATTCAGATTTCCCCAGTTGTTCCAGTAGTGTCCTTTATAGCCTCCTTTTTTAAAATTGATGATCCAATCACATGTTACACATAGTTATATCTCTTTAGTCTCCTTTAATTTACAATAGTTCCTTAGTCTTTTTATTCTTGAAATTGAAGTTTTTGAAGAGTCCAGGCAAGTTTTACAGAATGTCTCTCATTTGGATTTGTCTGATTGTTGTCCATGGTTAGATTCAGGTTAAAAAATTTGGCAGGAATATATGTTGTAGTTTCTTAGTGCATTACGTCAGAAAGTACACGATGTTATTTTGTTCCTTTATCGGTGATGCTAAGTTTGATCATTTTATTAAGGCTGTATTCACCAGATTTCTCCATTGTAAAGGTATATTTGGAATTAATAAGTGCTCAGTGGAGTGAAACTTGGAAACTGTGTAAATAACTTGTTTCCCAACATTGTTTCTCCCAATAGTTTTGGCATCCACTGATGATTGTTCTGTAGAAGTTGTAAAATCAGCCCATTTATTTTTAGGCAGTTCTAAGTGTTTGTTTTTTTGGTCTTTTTTTCCTTCTTGACTTTGAAATGGTGACTGTTTCCTATTTTGAGAAGATAATGTGTAAACTTTGTCATTTTAATTTTATTTTTTATACATTTATTTGTTAATTTATTTAATTTTTGGCTGCGTTGGGTCTTCGTTGCTGTGCTCGGGCTTTCTCTAGTTGCGGCGAGCGGGGGCTACTCTTCATTGCAGTGTGTGGGCTTTTCTCATTGCGGTGGCTTCTCTTGTTGTGGAGCACGGGCTCTAGGTGTGCGGGCTTCAGTAGTTGCAGCACGCGAGCTCAGTAGTTGTGGCTTGCGGGCTCTAGAGTGCAGGCTCAGTAGTTGTGACATACGGGCTTAGTTGTTCCGCGGCATATGGAATCTTCCTGGGCCAGGGCTCGAACCCGTGTCTCCTGCATTGGCAGGCAGATTCTTAACCACTGCACCACCAGGGAAATCCCTTTATTTTTGTTTTTGAACTTAGCCTAATTAAAATGTACTTTTTACATTCTAATTTTTTTTTTTAAAGTTGATTATTTATTTATTTATTTATTTATGGCTGTGTTGGGTCTTCGTTTCTGTGCGAGGCCTTTCTCTAGTTGCAGCAAGTGGGGGCCACTCTTCATCGCGGTGCACGGGCCTCTCATTATCGCGGCCTCTTTTGTTGCGGACCACGGGCTCCAGACGCGCAGGCTCAGTAATTGTGGCTCACGGGCCTAGTTGCTCTGCAGCATGTGGGATCTTCCCAGACCAGGGCTCGAACCCGTGTCCCTTGCATTGGCAGGCAGATTCTCAACCACTGCGCCACCAGGGAAGCCCCTACATTCTAATTTATAGGTTATATGCTTTATAATTTTTGTCTTCAGTGGAAAACACTGCTAAAGCTGCTTAAATAATTGGGTTTAGTTTTTAGAGGCTTGTGGTAGTAAAAGCTGCAACAGAAGTTCCTGGAGGGCTTGTGTTTTCCATTCCGTAGGCCTGGGATGGAGCCTGAAAATCTGCATTTCTAACTAGTTTCCAGATGATGCTGCTGGTTCTGGGATCACACTTCGAGACTCACTGTGGCTTCTCTAGGCCTTTCAAGGCAATTTGCTCATAATTATTTGGGCTTTTTTTTTTTTTTTCTACTTGTTTGCTTTCTCTGGTAGATGTGAGAGTAGTGTGGTTATAGTATAGTGAAATAAGTTGAAGTTTGTGTTAGTTGATTTTGATAAATGTTGGAAAAATTGTGGGAATTGGCTAAATTACTGAATAGGATCTCATTAATCTGACTAATCCAAAATTGTGTTGTAATGAAAATGGCTGTAGGCTGTTTTAAAACTTACTGTGGCATTTATATCTGTTGGAATTTTCTTTACTTCACTTAAACACTGATCCCTTAGTTTTGACCGAATGAGATGTCCATTGTGGTCATTTTGGGCTTTCAGAATTTAAGTGATCCCTGCATACATTTCACCAACTTGGTTCTGTTAAGTCTGTGCAATTAGTAAAGCAAGTGGCACATTTGTTATGTCATAGAGATATTTTTGCTTCTATGGAATTTGGCCTGATTGTCCTCCTCCCTTGCTTCCCCTATTAGAAATGCTATAAACATCAGAAAGAAAAGGATGACCTTACTATTTGTTTCCCAGACTAAATCACAGCCTTGAAGCAGCTCTTTACTTCCGAATAAAAAGTTTAATTTCACGCCCTGACTGGTGCTTGTACGTGCAGGTAGATATTTATTTTATGCAGCTAAACTGATCTGCTTTTGCAAATTACTTGCCAGTCAGCAGAGCTATAATTTCTTATGAGTTGTTGGTGGTAAATTATAGTTCCTAGTAAGTTTTTTGTGTGTGTGTTTTCAGTATGTACTTATGAAGCAGAAGTGGGAATCAGTCACCAAACTTTGACCAGACTAGGATTTGACTAGTAGCTTTTTCCAAGGCTCAGGGATTGGGACTCCCCTCGTGGCTCAGTGGTTGAGAATCCGCCTGCCAATGCAGGGGACACGGGTTCAAGCTCTGGTCCGGGAAGATCCCACATGCTGCGGAGCAACTAAGCCCTTGAACCACAACTACTGAGCCTGCAGTCTAGAGCCTGTGAGCCACGACTACTGAGCCCAAGTGCTACAACTACTGAGCCCACGTGCTACAACTACTGAGCCCGCGTGCCTAGAGCCCATGCTCCGCAACAAGAGAAGCCACTGCAATGAGAAGCCCACGTACCTCAACGAAGAGTAGCCCCTGCTCACTGCAACTAGAGAAAGCCTGCACGCAGCAACGAAGACCCAAGACAGCCAAAAATAAATAAATAAAATAAATAAATAAATTAAAAAGGCTCAGGGATTGATGAATTTGGACTAACAATTCCAGTTAATTATGTAAACCAGTAAGAAAGAGTGAGATCTTGTTTTCAATTGATGTGAAAATGTACTCAGAACCTAGAAAGAGTGATGCCTGGTGGAAAGGATTAAAGAAGAGATTCTCTTTCTCATTGAGAAATAGAATATATTGTAGTTAAAATTTGAGTTTTGAAATTGGAGGGCACTATTTTTTTATTTTTTATTTTTGGCTGCATTGGGTCTTCATTGCTGGGTGCGGGCTTTCTCTAGTTGCAGCGAGCGGGGGCTACTCTTTATTGTGGTGCGCCTGCTTCTCATTGCAGTGGCTTCTCTTGTTGCCTAGCATGGGCTCTAGGCATGCAGGCTTCAGTAGTTGTGGCGCATGGGCGTAGTTGCTCCGCGGCATGTGGGATCTTCCCAGACCAGGGCTCGAACCCGTGTCCCCTGCATTGGCAGGTGGATTCTTAACCACTGCGCCACCAGGGAAACCCTGGAGGGCACTATTGGGCTGAATTTTTAATTGCTTAATTGAAGCCATGAAGTTTAAAAAATTTTTATTTTAAAGTGAGACTGACTTTTATTGAACTTGGATTAAGAGAAAATGCGATGAATCAGAAGGAGACAAAGTTCTACTTCCTTAATAAGTGGGTCAGTTATTTGGTTTAACTGAGATGTCACTAAATTTGTGTGGGCTTTGAGTCTAGAGGGGTCATCTAACTCAAAGTTTCATAAACTTTTTTGTTCATGGACCTCACTGAAAATCTTTTGTATGTCATGAGATACTCTCCCAAGACATGCACATGTGTATACCTTTTGTACATGATTTCAAGAGTTTCAGAGATCCTTGAATCCTATCCATGGGTCCCGATCTAGCCTTATTTTAATGTTGTTACATAATGTATTTTAATTTAAAATTTGTTGTTGATAGTTACCATTTCAACATAACTAGTTGTGACTTTAATAAGGGTATGACTATCAGGTTTGAGCTTCATCATAAAATGGCATTTTGAGAAGCTAATGAAATATTATGTTATTTGGTAGTATCAGGAAAAAGGGTACAGACTTGACTGGTGGGTATCAAACATCCTACTGGAATGTCCTGTTCTTAATTTTCTCATCCCCCTAGCCACCCAGGCAAGCAGCCGCAATTTATCCCTGTCTGTGATGATAGAATTTTACTTGTCAGGGATATATGGATAGATAACACTTAATACTTTAATTGCTATCCTACTGATATTACCATGCTCTTTCTACTTTTATCAGTTTTATTAAAGAAAGAGTATGACCAAGCAAATGCCCAGCAACGTCAATTTACCCTAGTAAGTGCACTTTACATCTATACACTCTTTTCTATCACAGTGAACCTTAAACACTGTCAGCATGTTCAGTTATTTATACTCTTCAGCTCTGGGAGGGCTGGGAAACATCGTTTTCCCTTTTTCTTCATCCTCTTAAGGTATCAACACTGGGAATCTGTCCACCTACTTAGCTCATTCAAGAAACAGTGGTTTGTGGTCATTTTAGATCAGTAGTAGTACACTTTGGGCAAAAGGCTTTGTTTGGATCATAGACTATGACTTCTTCCTTTTAAAAATGAGCGAAGGCCTCGCCTCCGCCCCAGGCTCACGCGAGGTGGGTGTTTCCTGTCTCTCTCAGTCCGGGTTTGGAGACTCCAGTGTCCTCCGGCTTTTCATGGAAGAGATGTCAGGAGAAAGTGTGGTGAGCTCAGCAGTACCAGTGGCTGCGACCCGCACCACTTCGTTCAAGGGCACGAGCCCCAGCTCCAAGTATGTGAAGCTGAACGTGGGTGGAGTCCTGTACTACACCACCATGCAGACGCTGACCAAGCAGGACACTATGCTGAAGGCCGTGTTCAGCAGACGCATAGAGGTGCTCACGGACAGTGAAGGCTGGATCCTCACAGACCGGTGTGGGAAGCTCTATGGTACGATACTCAATTACCTTTGTGACGGGGCGGTCCTCTTGCCCGAGAGCCGCTGGGAGATTGAGGAGCTGCAGGCAGAAGCCAAGTACTACCTGGTCCAGGGCCTGGTGGAAGAGTGCCAGGTAGCCCTGCAAAACAAAGATACTTATGAGCCTTTCTGCAGAGTTCCTGTTATCACCTCATCCAAGGAAGAACAGAAACTTATAGTGACTTCAAATAAGCCAGCCATGAAGTTGCCCTACAACAGAAGTAACAACAAATACTCGTATACCAGCAATTCTGACAACGGTATGTTGAAGAACATCGACCTGTTTGATAAGCTGTCTCTGTGCTTTAATGGAAGGGTCCTGTTCATAAAGGATGTCATTGGGGATGAAATCTGCTGCTGGTCCTTCTACAGCCAGGGCCGCAAGATCGCTGAAGTCTGCTGTACCTCTATCGTCTACACCACAGAGAAGAAACAGACCAAGGTAGAGTTCCCCGAAGCCCGGATCTATGAGGAGACCCTGAATATTTTGCTGTCTGAGGCCCAGGATGGCCGGGGACCTGACAGCGCGCTCCTGGAGGCCACAGGTGGGGTGGCCGGTTGCTCCCACCACCTGGACGAGGACGAGGGCGAGGAGCGGGAGCGGATCTACATTGCCCAGATCTGTTGAAGGGGCAGGCCTGTTGTCCCTTTGGCTGATCTGTGGTCTGGTGCTTGTTGGGACCCCGCAAGGTCTGACCAAGGGCAAAGATGCCCCTTCCCCTGCCCTCCTTGTTGACCCACTCCATCCCGGGAAGGCCGCCTGGCCTGCTCACAGGCATAGTGCACAAACCACTGCCCGGTGGACTCCATTCCTTCCTCCTCGGCCTTCTGCCCCGTTAAGCGAGGCTTACTGCCCCCAGCGGATGCCCTGCCCTTTGCTTAGAAGAAATTAAACACGGCCCCAGACTCTGTTCTGGCGTCCAGGCAGGACCACCGCTCACACCAGCAGCCTCAGGATGGCTTGCCTGCTGTCAGTGTAGCTGTCACCTGGAAATCCCTTCCTGTCTCTGCCTCTGATTCTTACACAGTGTGGAGTGGCCTTCGGCGAGCAGACCGAGAGGACATGCAGGTCCCTTTGGGTCCAGTCAGTGTGTGTGTTCATGTTAGTTTAAGGGACGTGTGCGACTGTGGATGAGGATGTGTGTCCGTGGGGCCTGGGTGGCCTGCGCTGGATCCCTGCTGTCTGCACGGCGCTTGTGTGGGACGGACGTTCTTGGTTACCTACCTCCCTGTCTCCTCCGTGTCCATGACGCGCAGAGGGAGTGGTGACGAATGTGGGTGGTTGAGACTAGGCTGGTAGAGTAGTTCCAAGGAGATCCGGTTGTGTGTTAAGGTATGGATGGGCTTTTTTTTCATATATAAATTTATTTTATTTGTTCATTTTTGGCTGTGTTGGGTCTTCATTGCTGTGCGCGGGCTTTCTCTAGTTGCGGCGAGCAGGGGCTGCTCTTCGTTGTGGTGTGCAGGCTTCTCATTGCGGTGGCTTCTCTTGTTGCAGAGCACAGGCTCTAGGCGTGCGGGCTTCAGTAGCTGTGGCATGCAGGCTTAGTAGTTGTGGCGCACTGGATCTTCCCGGACCAGGGCTCGAACCCGTGTCCCCTGCATTGGCAGGCGGATTCTTAACCACTGCGCCACCAGGGAAGCCCAGGATGGGTTTTGTATGCTGTTCGAGGGAAACGTTACTGTTTTATGCCAAAGGTATTAATACAGGCAGCCTTTGATACAGTGTGTTCCAAAAAAACGAGTTTATATTTTGAAATGGTTTTTACAGCTCAGACTTTGTACATCCTGCCCTACTTGTGACAGTTGTATGCCTTTATTTTGTATCCAGCAACAAAGACTACAATAAAACTTTAAAACAATCATGACCGAACCTAAAAATCATGTATCAGGTAGATGCTTTTTAAACTGTTGTGTGGGAAACTTTCATATTAGGCCATTTGGATTTTATTAAGTGCTAAGGATGGGAGGGAGGGGGCTTAAATAATGCTTTGTAAATATTTTATACAGTTTAAGTTTTAAACACCAACCCTGCTCTTTGGGTTGAACTTTTTTAGAAAATTAAAGTGAATGTCAGTTGTGATGTTTTCTGTAGGAATGGGAAAGCCATCATGTAAGTTCTGTTTTTTAAATGTTTACGTGAAGAGTAACTTTGTGGAACAGTCTGGGGCTCTACGCCTTATGACCAAACGTTTCTGGCCGTCTCTCTACTTTCACATTTCCTCCAACTTTGCACTTGTAGTTTGTAGTCTTTGCTTCCCTGGGATATGAACAAGTTCCTGAAACATTCCATGGTGCGTGATACTGTTAGTTGCATACAGCCGTGAGCTGACAATGACAAAGTGTTGGCTGGTCCAAGCTCTGTTATCAGACATATTTTACAAGGAACTGATTTCTTATGTGAGCACTAAGGGCAAACAAAAGTCAATATTTGTATTTAAGAACCATCCAAGTAAAACACTGGCCTAAGATTTGGTAAAGAGTAAAGTTTTATTACACTGTAATAGCTTACAATGGAAAAAGCAGAACAGCTTTGGGTCCCTTGTAATGAGGTTTTTTTCAAATAAGTCATCTTATTGTGGTGACTGGGGGCCTGTGCCCACGATGGTTCCATGGTTCCGGGTCTCGCCTCTCCATTGTCCTCCTGCAGTGGCTTAGTGGGGCAGTCGCTGTGCAGGTACCCCCGCCCTCCCTCTGGAATGTGTGCTCTCTAGGTCTCCACCCAGAGTCATTGTAACATGTGTGTGTCACTAACCTTTCTGTCTCTTTGTGCCATGGAAAAAAACGCTGTGAGCTTCAGAAGTAGTCATTGTATGTTGTACAAGCATCTGTGGACTTATATAAAATAAAAGTTATATAATGCTTCTACTTAAAAAAAAAAAAGAGCAGGGCTTCCCTGGTGGCACAGTGGTTGAGAATCTGCCTGCCAATGCAGGGGACACAGGTTCGAGCCCTGGTCTGGGAGGATCCCACATGCCGCGGAGCAACTAGGTCCGTGAGCCACAATTACTGAGCCTGTGCGTCTGGAGCCTGTGCTCCGCAACAAGAGAGGCCGAGATAGTGAGAGGCCCACGCACTGCGATGAAGAGTGGCCCCCACTCGCCACAACTAAAGAAAGCCCTTGCACAGAAACGAAGACTCAACACAGCCAAAAATAAATAAATAAATAAATAATAAAATTAAAAAAAAAAAAAAAAAAAGAGCAAACTGAGACCCAAAGAGGTCATGTGACTTGTTCAGGGTTACAGTTGATGACAGCCTGGATTAGAGCCCACATTTCCCTAATCAGAGCCTTGTTGGTTCCCTTTTGACTCTTTGTTTTGTTTGTGGTTGAGCTTGTGTTTCTTCCACTGGATGTGATTGATAGATGAAAGGTGTGTGTGTGTGTGTGTGTTTAATTAGTGCTTCTGTGACTTCTTTTCTTTTTTTTTTTAAATAATTATGCTACTTTATAATTCTTTATTTTATTTATTTTTATTTTTGGCTGTGTTGGGTCTTCGTTTCTGTGCGAGGGCTTTCTCTAGTTGCGGCAAGCGGGGGCCACTCTTCATTGCAGTGCGCAGGCCTCTCACTATTGTGGCCTCTCTTGTTGCAGAGCACAGGCTCCAGACGCACAGGCTCAGTAGTTGTGGCTCACGGGCCTAGTTGCTCCACGGCATGTGGGATCTTCCCAGACCAGGGCTCGAACCCGTGTCCCCTGCATTGGCAGGCAGACTCTCAACCACTGTGCCACCAGGGAAGCCCATGACTTCTTTAAGAAAGCTTTTTCTACCCTAAGGTTATGAAAATAGTCTCATATTTTCCACTAGAAGCTTGATAGTTTTGCCTTTCACATTTAGAATGTTAGTCTCTCTAGAACTGATCTTTGTGTTTGTGAGGAAGGAATTTCATTTCATTTTTTTCCATGTGGATTTCCAGTGTCCCCCAGCATCATCTACTGGAAGAATATGTATTCTCCACTGATCTGCAGAGCTACCTCCATCATAAATCATGTCCTTACATGCATTGGTCTGATTTTGGATTCATTATTCTGTATATTTTTCTATTTATCCCTGTATCAGTACCATGCAGCTTTATTCACATAGCTTTATAATAAGCCTTGATATATAGAAGTTAACTATTGATAGAGATCAAAATATGGAGTTTTAAAAATATTTGTTTTTTTGTTGTTGTTGTTGTTGTTTTTAAATTTATTTATTTATTTATTTTTGGCTGTGTTGGGTCTTCGTTTCTGTGCGAGGGCTTTCTCTAGTTGCAGCAAGTGGGGGCCACTCTTCATCAAGGCGTGCAGGCCTCTCATTATCGCGGCCTCTCTTGTTGCGGAGCACAAGCTCCAGACGCGCAGGCTCAGTTATTGTGGCTCACGGGCCTAGTTGCTCCGCGGCATGTGGGATCTTCCCAGACCAGGCCTCGAACCCGTGTCCCCTGCATTGGCAGGCAGACTCTCAACCACTGCGCCACCAGGGAAGCCCCAAAATATTTGTTTTTGAATATGTAAAACATGCAACACAGTACAAAACTCAAAAAGTAAAAAAGGGTATATATCAGAAAATCTCTTTACCCATCTTTGTAACATTTATTTTCCCTCCCCAGAGGCCACCACTTTTTCTTGTTTCTTGGAGATTAGTTTAAATTAGATTCTATAAGGACTTTTCTAGGACTCACCTAGAAGACACCTACCATGTATTAAATACTAAAATTTGAAAACCTTTGGTAGGGAAGATGGCTTTTTTTTTTTTTTTTGGTTATTTTTTTGTTTTGTTTTGTTTTGTTTTTTAAATGTTAAGAGGCAATGGTGTATAATGAAAGAACACTCTCTTGAGCCAGATGGTTTAATAACCATTTGACCCTTAGACAAATGCTGGAGTTTCTTAGCCCTTGGTTCTGTTTCCTGTCTATACTTTCTTCCTATTTCTCATCTTGTAAAATAGGGGTAATGATAAACCACGCATCCTACCTCATGAAGTCATTGTAGGCAGTAAATCTAACAACATTGTTTTTCAGTTTTGATGTCCATATGATAATTTTTCATAAATGAGCTTTTTTTTAATTTGGCTGCGCCAGGTCTTAGTTGTGGCATGTGGGATGTTCGTTGCCGAGTGCAGGATCTTTGTTGCAACATGCAGGATCTTTTTCTTTTAGTTGCGGCATGTGAACTCTTGGTTGTGGCATGTGGGATCTAGTTCCCTGACCAGGGATTGAACCTGGGCCCCCTGCACTGGGAGCACAGAATCTTAGCCACTGGACCACCAGGGAAGTCCCTAAGTGAGTTTTTTTTTTTTTTTTTAAATTAGAACAAATTTGAAAAGTAGAAAAAATAATTAAAAAACAATGAACGAATGAGGGGCCATAACTGCCAACCCCTTTGTATTATAGAACTCCCAGTCTTCCAGTGGAACAGTTGGTTTGTAGGTGACACATTTGACTGTCTAATATCAGATCAAATGATGGAACCATTTTTTGTGTATGGTGTTAAATAATGTTCTAGTTTCATTTTTTTACATGTAGCTGTCCAGTTTTCCCATCACCATTTACTGAAGAGACTGCCTTTTCTCCATTGTATATTCTTGCCTCCTTTGTCGTAGATTAATTGACCATAGGTGCATCGGTTTCTTTCTGGGCTTTCTGACCTGTTCCATTGATGTATATTTCTGTTTTTGTGCCAGTACCACACTGTTTTGATGACTATAGCTTTGTATATAGTCTGATTCCTCCAGCTCCGTTTTTCTTTCTCAAGATTGCTTTAGCTATTTGGGGTCTTTTGTGTCTCCATACAAATTAAAAATTTTTTTTGATCTAGTTTTGTGAAAAATGCCATTGGTAGTTTGATAGGGATTACATTGAATCTATAGATTGCCTTGGGTGGTATAGTCATTTTCACAATATTGATTCTTCCAATCCTAGCATATGGTATATCTTTCCATCTGTTTGTGTTGTCTTCGATTTCTTTCATCAGCATCTTACAGTTTTCGGAGTACAGGTCTTTTACCTCCTTAGGTAGGTTTATTCCTAGGTGTTTTATTCTTTTTGTTGCAGTGGTGAATGGAGTTGTTTCCTTAATTTCTCTTTCTGATCTTTAATTGTTAGTGTATAGAAATGCAAGAGATTTCTTTTTTTTTTTTTTTTTTTTTTGTTATTTTTAACACACACTCAGTGCAAATTTTTTCTTTTACATTTCTCAGTACACTTAAAATAAAACCCAAATTTATTAACCTGGATATCATCTTCACTTGCTTTCTCTGTCTCCCACTAGCTCCAACCACACTGAATTTCTGTTGGTTCTGCACACATGTCAGGTCTTTCTCACCTTGGGGCCTTTGTGCTGGCCCTTCTTACACATGACTTTCACCTGATTGACTTCTTTTTTTTTTTTTTTTTTTTTTTTTAATGTCTGAAACATTTATATTAACATATTTCCATACATATTTCCATACAAATACAAATATAAGATTTTTAGAAATTTCATGTACTGTCTGAAACATTTATATTAACATATTTCCATACATATTTCCATACAAATACAAATATAAGATTTTTAGAAATTTCATGTAATGTCTGAAACATTTATATTAACATATTTCCATACAAATAACCCAATGAAAGTTTAGTATTAGTTGTTTTGTTTGTTTTTTTATACTGCAGGTTCTTATTAGGCATCAGTTTTATACACATCAGTGTATACATGTCAATCCCAATCGCCCAATTCAGCACATCACCATCCCCACCTCATCGCAGTTTTCCCCCCTTGGTGTCCATATGTCCATTCTCTACATCTGTGTCTCAACTTCTGCCCTGCAAACTGGCTCATCTGTACCATTTTTCTACGTTCCACATACATGCATTAACATACGATATTTGTTTTTCTCTTTCTGACTTACTTCACTCTGTATGACAGTCTCTAGATCCATCCACTTCTCAACAAATGACTCAATTTCGTTCCTTTTTATGGCTGAATAATATTCCATCGTATATATGTACCACAACTTCTTTATCCATTCGTCTGTTGATGGGCATTTAGGTTGCTTCCATGACCTGGCTATTGTAAATAGTGCTGCAATGAACATTCGGGTGCACGTGACTTTTTGAATTACGGTTTTCTCTGGGTATATGCCCAGTAGTGGGATTGCTGGGTCATATGGTAATTCTATTTTTAGTTTTTTAAGGAACCTCCATATTGTTCTCCATAGTGGCTGTATCAATTTACATTCCCACCAACAGTGCAAGAGGGTTCCCTTTTCTCCACACCCTCTCCAGCATTTGTTGTTTGTAGATTTTCTGATGATGCCCATTCTAACAGGAGTGAGGTGATACCTCATTGTAGTTTTGATTTGCATTTCTCTAATAATTAGTGATGTTGAGCATCTTTTCATGTGCTTCGTGGCCGTCTGTATGTCTTCTTTGGAGAAATGTCTATTTAGGTCTTCTGCCCATTTTTGGATTGGGGTGTTTGTTTCTTTGATATTGAGCTGAATGAGCTGTTTATATATTTTGGAGATTAATCCTTTGTCCGTTGATTCATTTGCAAATATTTTCTCCCATTCTGAGGGTTGTCTTTTCGTCTTGTTTATGGTTTCCTTTGCTGTGCAAAAGCTTTGAAGTTTCATTAGGTCCCACTTGTTTATTTTTGTTTTTATTTCCATTACTCTAGGAGGTGGATCGAAAAAGATCTTGCTGTGATTTATGTCAAAGAGTGTTCTTCCTATGTTTTCCTCTAAGAGTTTTATAGTGTCCAGTCTTATATTTAGGTCTCTAATCCATTTTGAGTTTATTTTTGTGTATGGTGTTAGGGAGTATTCTAATTTCATTCTTTTACATGTGGCTGTCCAGTTTTCCCAGCACCACTTATTGAAGAGACTGTCTTTTCTCCATTGTATATCTTTGCCTCCTTTGTCATAGATTAGTTGACCATAGGTGCGTGGGTTAATCTCTGGGCTTTCTATCTTGTTCCATTGATCTATGTTTCTGTTTTTGTGCCAGTACCATATTGTCTTGATTACTGTAGCTTTGTAGTATAGTCTGAAGTCAGGGAGTCTGATTCCTCCAGCTCCATTTTTTTGCCTCAAGACTGCTTTGGCTATTCGGGGTCTTTTGTGTCTCCATACAAATTTTAAGATGATTTGTTCTAGCTCCGTAAAAAATGCCATTGGTAATTTGATAGGGATTGCATTGAATCTGTAGATTGCTTTGGGTAGTATACTCATTTTCACAATGTTGATTCTTCCAATCCAAGAACATGGTATATCTCTCCATCTGTTGGTATCATCTTTAATTTCTTTCATCAGTGTCTTATAGTTTTCTGCATACAGGTCTTTTGTCTCCCTAGGTAGGTTTATTCCTAGGTATTTTATTCTTTTTGTTGCAATGGTAAATGGGAGTGTTTCCATAATTTCTCTTTCAGATTTTTCATCATTAGTGTATAGGAATGCAAGAGATTTCTGTGCATTAATTTTGTAACCTGCAACTTTACCATATTCATTAATTAGCTCTAGCAGTTTTCTGGTGGCAGTTTTAGGATTCTCTATGTATAGTATCATGTCATCCGCAAACAGTGACAGTTTTACTTCTTCTTTTCCAATTTGTATTCCTTTTATTTCTTTTTCTTCTCTGATTGCCGTGGCTAGGACTTCCAGAACTATGTTGAATAATAGTGGTGAGAGTGGACATCCTTGTCTCGTTCCTGATCTTAGAGGAAATGCTTTCAGTTTTTCACCATTGAGAATGATGTTTGCTGTGGGTTTGTCATATATGGCCTTTATTATGTTGAGGTAGGTTCCCTCTATGCCCACTTTCTGGAGAGTTTTTATCAGAAATGGGTGTTGAATTTTGTCAAAAGCTTTTTCTGCATCTATTGAGATGATCATATGGTTTTTATTCTTCAATTTGTTAATATGGTGTATCACATTGATTGATTTGCGTATATTGAAGAATCCTTGCATCCCTGGGATAAATCCCACTTGATCGTGGTGTATGATCCTTTTAATGTGTTGTTGGATTCTGTTTGCTAGTATTTTGTTGAGGATTTTTGCATCTATATTCATCAGTGATATTGGTCTGTAATTTTCTTTTTTTGTAGTGTCTTTGTCTGGTTTTGGTATCAGGGTGATGGTGGCCTCATAGAATGAGTTTGGGAGAGTTCCTTCCTCTGCAATTTTTTGGAAGAGTTTGAGAAGGATGGGTGTTAGCTCTTCTCTAAATGTTTGATAGAATTCACCTGTGAAGCCATCTGGTCCTGGACTTTTGTTTGTTGGAAGATTTTTAATCACAGTTTCAATTTCATTACTTGTGATTGGTCTGTTGATATTTTCTGTTTCTTCCTGATTCAGTCTTGGAAGGTTATACCTTTCTAAGAATTTGTCCATTTCTTCCAGGTTGTCCATTTTATTGGCATAAAGTTGCTTGTAGTAGTCTCTTAGGATGTTTTGTATTTCTGCGGTGTCTGTTGTAACTTCTCCTTTTTCATTTCTGATTTTATTGATTTGAGTCCTCTCCCTCTTTTTCTTGATGAGTCTGGCTAATGGCTTATCAATTTTGTTTATCTTCTCAAAGAACCAACTTTTAGTTTTATTGATCTTTGCTATTGTTTTCTTTGTTTCTATTTCATTTATTTCTGCTCTGATCTTTATGATTTCTTTCCTTCTGCTAACTTTGGGTTTTGTTTGTTCTTCTTTCTCTAGTTTCTTTAGGTGTAAGGTTAGATTGTTTACTTGAGATTTTTCTTGTTTCTTTAGGTAGGCTTGTATAGCTATAAACTTCCCTTTTAGAACCGCTTTTGCTGCATCCCATAGGTTTTGGGTCGTCGTGTTTTCATTGTCATTTGTCTCTAGGTATTTTTTAATTTCCTGTTTGATTTCTTCAGTGATCTCTTGGTTATTTAGTAATGTATTGTTTAGCCTCCATGTGTTTGTCTGTTTTACGTTTTTTTCCCTGTAATTCATTTCTAATCTCATAGCGTTGTGGTCAGAAAAGATGCTTGATATGATTTCAATTTTCTTAAATTTACTGAGCCTTGATTTGTGACCCAAGATGTGATCTATCCTGGAGAATGTTCCGTGCGCACTTGAGAAGAACGTGTAATCTGCCGTTTTTGGATGGAATGTCCTATATATATCAGTTAAATCTATCTGGTCTATTGTGTCATTTAAAGCTTCTGTTTCCTTATTTATTTTCATTTTGGATGATCTGTCCATTGGTGTAAGTGAGGTGTTAAAGTCCCCCACTATTATTGTGTTACTGTCGATTTCCTCTTTTATAGCTGTTAGCAGTTGCCTTATGTATTGAGGTGCTCCTATGTTGGGTGCATATATATTTATAATTGTTATATCTTCTTCTTGGATTGATCCCTGGATCATTATGTAGTGTCCTTCCTTGTCTCTTGTAACATTCTTTATTTTAAAGTCTATTTTATCTGATATGAGTATAGCTACTCCAGCTTTCTTTTGATTTCCATTTGCATGGAATATCTTTTTCCATCCCCTCACTTTCAGTCTGTATGTGTCCCTAGGTCTGAAGTGGGTCTCTTGTAGACAGCATATATATGGGTCTTGTTTTTGTATCCATTCAGCCAGTCTATGTCTTTTGGTTGGGGCATTTAATCCATTCACGTTTAAGGTAATTATCGATATGTATGTTCCTATGACCATTTTCTTAATTGTTTTGGGTTTGTTTTTGTAGGTCCTTTTCTTCTCTTGTGTTTCCCACTTAGAGAAGTTCCTTTAGCATTTGTTGTAGAGCTGGTTTGGTGGTGCTGAATTCTCTTAGCTTTTGCTTGTCTGTAAAGCTTTTGATTTCTCCATCAAATCTAAATGAGATCCTTGCTGGGTAGAGTAATCTTGGTTGTAGGTTCTTCCCTTTCATCACTTTAAGTATTTCATGCCACTCCCTTCTGGCTTGCAGAGTTTCTGCTGAGAAATCAGCTGTTAACCTTATGGGGGTTCCCTTGTATGTTATTTGTCGTTTTTCCCTTGCTGCTTTCAATAATTTTTCTTTGTCTTTAATTTTTGCCACTTTGATTACTATGTGTCTCGGCGTGTTTCTCCTTGGGTTTATTCTGTATGGGACTCTCTGCGCTTCCTGGACTTGGGTGGCTATTTCCTTTCCCATGTTAGGGAAGTTTTCGATTATAATCTCTTCAAATATTTTCTCTGGTCCTTTCTCTCTCTCTTCTCCTTCTGGGACCCCTATAATGCGAATGTTGTTGCGTTTAATGTTGTCCCAGAGGTCTCTTAGGCTGTCTTCATTTCTTTTTATTCTTTTTTCTTTAGTCTGTTCCGCAGCAGTGAATTCCACCATTCTGTCTTCCAGGTCACTTATCCGTTCTTCTGCCTCAGTTATTCTGCTATTGATTCCTTCTAGTGTAGTTTTCATTTCAGTTATTGTATTGGTCATCTCTGTTTGTTTGTTCTTTAATTCTTCTAGGTCTTTGTTAATCATTTCTTGCATCTTCTCAATCTTTGCCTCCATTCTTATTCCGAGGTCCTGGATCATCTTCACTATCATTATTCTGAATTCTTTTTCTGGAAGGTTGCCTATCTCCACTTCATTTAATTGTTTTTCTGGGGTTTTTTCTTGTTCCTTCATCTGGTACATAGCCCTCTGCCTTTTCATCTTCTCTGTCTTTCTGTAACTGTGGTTTTTGGTCCACAGGCTGCAGGATTGTAGTTTTTCTTGCTTCTGTTGTCTGCCCTCTGGTGGTTGAGGCTATCTAAGAGGCTTGATGGGAGGCTCTGGTGGTGGGTAGAGCTGACTGTTGCTGTGGCGGTCAGAGCTCAGTCTGCAAGAGATTTCTGTGCATTAATTTTGTATCTTGCAACTTTACCAAATTCATTGATTAGCTCTAGTAGTTTTCTGGTGGCATCTTTAGGATTCTCTATGTATAGTATCTTGTCATCTGCAAACAGTGACAGTTTTACTTCTTCTTTTCCAATTTGGATTGCTTTTATTTCTTTTTCTTTTCTGATTGCTGTGGCTAGGACTTCCAAAACTATGTTGAATAAAAGTGGAGAGAGTGGGCATCCTTGTCTTGTTCCTGATCTTAGAGGAAATGCTTTCAGCATTTCACCACTGAGTATGATGTTAGCTGTAGGTTTGTCATATATGGTCTTTATTATGTTGAGGTAGGTTCCCTCTATGCCCACTTTCTGGAGAGTTTTTATCATAAATGGGTGTTGAATTTTGTCAAAAGCTCTTTCTGCATCTACTGAGATGATCGTATGGTTTTTATTCTTTAGTTTGTTGATGTGGTGTAGCACACTGATTGATTTGTGAATATTGAAAAGTCCTTGTATTCCTGGGATAAATCCCACATGATTGTGGTGTATGATCCTTTTAATGTATTGTTGGATTCGGATTGCTAGTATTTTGTTGAGGATTTTTGCATCTGTGTTTATCAGTGATATTGGCCTGTAATTTTCTTTTTTTGTGGTATCTTTGTCTGGTTTTGGTATCAGAGTGATGGTGGCCTCATAGAATGAGTTTGGGAGTATTCCTTCCTCTGCACTTTTTTGGAATAGTTTCAGAAGGATAGGTGTTAACTCTTCTCTAAATGTTTGATAGAATTAGCCTGTGAAGCCATCTGGTCCTGGACGTACGTTTGTTGGGAGGTTTTTTTTTGTTTAAGAGCAAAACCATAATTTATTAGAAGAATATGAAGTAGTTCAAAGAATGAGTACAAACATCAGGTAACTAGGAATAGAGCAAGTTCAGGATATAGGCATGGTTCACTACCTTGTCCAAATGCTTCCTTTGGAATTTTTTTTTTATAATTTAACTTTATTTTTTATACAGCAGGTTCGTATTAGTTATCTGTTTTATACATATTAGTGTATATATGTCAATCCCAATCTCCCAGTTCATCCCACCCCCCCCCACCCACCACTTTCCCCCCTTGGTGTCCATACGTTTGTTCTCTACACCTGTGTCTCTATTTCTGCCCTGCACATCGGTTCATCTGTACCATTTTTCTAGGTTCCACATATATACATTAATATACAATATTTGTTTTTCTTTTTCTGACTTACTTCACTCTATATGACAGTCTCTAGATGCATCCACGTCTCTACAAATGACCCAATTTCATTCCTTTCTGTGGTTGAGTAATATTCCATTGTATATATGAACCACATCTTCTTTATCCATTCGTCTGTCGATGGGCATTTAGGTTGCTTCCATGACCTGGCTATTGTAAATAGTGCTGCAGTGAACACTGGGGTGCATGTGTCTTTTTAAATTACAGATTTCTCTGGGTATATGCCCAGTAGTGGGATTGCTGGGTCATATAGTAATTCTATTTTTAGTTTTTTAAGGAACCTCCATACTGTTCTCCATAGTAGCTGTATCAATTTACATTCCCACCAACAGTGCAAGAGGGTTCCCTTTTCTCCACACCCTCTCCAGCATTTGTTGTTTGTAGATTTTCTGATGATGCCCATTCTAACTGGTGTGAGGTGATACCTCATTGTAGTTTTGATTTGCATTTCTCTAATAATTAGTGATGTTGAGCATCCTGTCATGTGTTTGTTGGCAATCTGTATATCTTCTTTGGAGAAATGTCTATTTAGGTCTTCTGCCCATTTTTGGATTGGGTTGTTCTTTTAATATTGAGCTGCATGAGCTGCTTATATATTTTGGAGATTAATCCTTTGTTAGTTGCTTTATTTGCATGTATTTTCTTCCATTCTGAGGGTTGTCTTTTCGTCTTGTTTATGGCTTCCTTTGCTTTGCAAAAGCTTTTAAGTTTCATTAGGTCCCATTTGTTTATTTTTGTTTTTATTTCCATTACTCTAGGAGGTGGATCAAAAAAGATCTTGCTGTGATGTATGTCAAAGAGTGTTCTTCCTATGTTTTCCTCTAAGAGTTTTATAGTGTCCGGTCTTACATTTAGGTCTTTAATCCATTTTGAGTTTATTTTTGTGTATGGTGTTAGGGATTGTTCTAAGTTCATTCTTTTACATGTAGCTGTCTAGTTTTCCCAGCATCACTTATTGAAGAGACTGTCTTTTCTCCATTGTATATCCTTGCATCCTTTGTCATAGATTAGTTGACCAGAGATGCGTGGGTTTATCTCTGGGCTTTCTATCCTGTTCCACTGATCTGTGTTTCTGTTTTTGTGCCAGTACCATATTGACTTGATTACTGTAGCTTTGTAGTATAGTCTGAAGTCAGGGAGTCTGATTTTTCCAGCTCTGTTTTTTTCCCTCAAGACTGCTTTGGCTATTCGGGGTCTTTTGTGTCTCCATACAAATTTTAAGGTTTTTTGTTCCAGTTCTGTAAAAAATGCCACTGGTAATTTGATAGGGATTGCATTGAATCTGTAGATTGCTTTGGGTAGTATAGTCATTTTCACAATATTGATTCTTCCAATCCAAGAACATGGTATATCTCTCCATCTGTTTGTATCATCTTTGATTTCTTTCATGAGTGTCTTATAGTTTTCTGAGTACAGGTCTTTTACCTCCTTAGTTAGGTTTATTCCTAGGTATTCTTTTCTTTTTGTTGCAATGGTGAATGGGATTGTTTCCTTAATTTCTTTTTCTGATCTTTCATTGTTAGTGTATAGGAATGCAAGAGATTTCTGTGCATTAATTTTGTATCTTGCAACTTTACCAAATTCATTGATTAGCTCTAGTAGTTTTCTGGTAGTATCTTTAGGATTCTCTATGTATAGTATCATGTCATCTGCAAACAGTGACAGTTTTATTTCTTCTTTTCCAATTTGGATTCCTTTTATTTCTTTTTCTTCTCTGATTGTCGTGGCTAGGACTTCCAAAACTATGTTGAATAATAGTGGCGAGCATGGACATCCTTGTCTTGTTCCTGATCTTAGAAGAAATGCTTTCAGTTTTTCACCACTGAGAATGATGTTTTCTGTGGGTTTGTCATAAATGGCCTTTATTATGTTGAGGTAGGTTCCCTCTATGCCCACTTTCTGGAGAGTTTTTATCATAAATGGGTGTTGAATTTTGTCAAAAGCTTTTTTTGCATCTATTGAGATGATCATATGGTTCTTCTTCTTTAATTTGTTCATATGGTGTATCACATTGATTGATTTGCGTATATTAAAGACTCCTTGCATCCCTGGGATAAATCCCACTTGATCATGGTGTATGATCCTTTTAATGTGTTGTTGGATTCTGTTTGCTAGTATTTTGTTGAGGATTTTTGCATCTGTATTCATCATTGATACTGGCCTGTAATTTTCTTTTTTTGTAATATTTTTGTCTGGTTTTGGTATCAGGGTGATGGTGGCCTCATAGAATGAGATTGGGAGTGTTTCTTCCTCTGCAGTTTTTTGGGAGAGTTTGAGAAGGATGGGTGCTAGCTCTTCTCTAAATGTTTGATAGAATTCACCTGTGAAGCTGTCTGGTCCTGGACTTTCGTTTGTTGGAAGAGTTTTAATCATAGTTTCAATTTCAGTACTTATCATTGGTCTGTTCATATTTTCTGTTTCGTCCTGGTTCAGTCTTGGGAGTCATTCTTAAACACCACCACAAAAATAAACTCAAAATGGATTAAAGACCTATATGTAAGACCGAGTACTATAAAACTCTTAGAGGAAAACATAGGCAGAACACTCTTTGACATAAATTGCAGCAATATCTTTTTCAATTCATCTCCCAGAGTAATGGAAATAAAAACAAAAATAAACAAATGGGAGCTAATTAAACTCAAAAGCTTTTGCACAGCAAAGGAAACCATAAACAGAATGAAAAGACAACCCACAGAATGGGAGATAATAGTCTCAAACGATGCGACTTACAAGGGATTAGTCTCCAAAATTTACAAACAGCTCATGCAGCTCAATGTCCAAAAAACAAACAACCCAATAAAAAAAAGGGCAGAAGCCCTAAATAGACATTTCTCCAAAGAAGACATACAGATGGTCAGTAGACACATGAAAAAGATGCTTGACATTGCTAATTATTAGAGAAATGCAAATTAAAACTACAATGAAATATCACCTCACACCAGTCAGAATGGCCATCATCATAAAATCTATTATATAAACAATAAATGATGGAGAGGGTGTGGAGAAAAAGAAACCCTCCTACACTGTTGGTGGGAATGTAAATTGGTACAGCCACTATGGAGAACAATATGGAGGTTCCTTAAAATACTAAAAATAGAGTTACCATATGATCCAGCAGTCCCACTTCTGGGCATATATCTGGAGAAAAACATGGTCCAAAAGGATACATGCACCCCAGTGTTCATTGTAGTACTGTTTACAAACATGGAAGCAACCTAAATGTTGGTTGACAGATGAATGGATAAAGAAGATGTGGTACATATATACAATGGAATATTACTTAGCTATTGAAAAGAATGAAATAATGCCATTTGCAGCAACATGGATAGACCTGGAGATTATCATACTAAGTGAAGTAAGTCAGACAGAGAAAGACAAGTATCATATGGTAACACTTATATGCAGAATCTAAAAAAAAGATGACACAGATGAACTTATTTTTTTTTTTTAAATGAGGGAACAAGTGTCAGTCTATATTATAAAAATCAGAAAGCATTAATTTCTTTTTAAAATCAAATTAATTTTAGTAGAAGTTTAATTTTTTTCCCCCTGTACCCCAAAGGATCATCCTGCCTACCTCCTGGCATGTGCACATTGGAAACCAACTGGTCTAACACATAGGAGGAAGATGCCTTATGGTAGAATTGAGTTCTTTGCCTTTTTTCACATTCTCTTCAAATTTCATACATCATTGAAAGGCATTTGAATGAGAAAACTAATCTTTAAAACAAGCATAGCCAGTATAATGCTGACTTCTTATACTGTATATCATGCCCTTCTAAAGCTAAGTATATGCCTTGGAATCTATACCTAGATCTTCCTTTATTCCAATGTTATAGTAAATAAAGACTTTACAGAATATGGACATTGTTTAGCTGGACAAAAGGAGATGTTTCCATTTCAATTCTCTTTGGAAGATTAATATTCTTGTAGGGCTAGGGGTGGAGATTGATGACTAAAGGTACATTATAATTTCTTATTAAAGAAGATGACTCTTTGATAACTTTTTTTTTTTTTTTAATTTATTTTTGGCTGTGTTGGGTCTTTGTTGCTGCACGTGGGCTTTCCTCTGGTTGCGGCGAGCAGGGGCTACTCTTTGTTGCGGTGCACGGGCTTCTCATGCGGTGGCTTCTCTTGTTGCGGAGCACGGGCTCTAGGCGCGCGGGCTTCAGTAGTTGTGGCACGTGGGCTCAGTAGTTGTGGTGCACGGGCTTCGTTGCTCCACGGCATGTGGGATCTTCCCGACCCAGGGCTCGAACCCGTGTCCCCTGTCTTGGCAGGCGGATTCTTAACCACTGCGCCACCAGGAAAGCCCTGATAACTTATTTTTTTAAGTTTTGGAAATTGGACCTTTCCAGATCTAATTGCCAATGACTGATATAATTAAGCTTTATAAATCACTACATTGTACCTTGGAATGTAGAAGTACATTTAGATCTCTTGTGTATATATAGAATTCTTATCTCTTAAAATCACAAGAAAAGTACCATTTTGAAGTATTCAGTTCGCCTGGCTTGTGGACTTCACTTTGCTTATATTGGGGACACTAGTTTATTCATGAGATAAGGGTTTTTGTCCTTTTAAATACTCAATTATATATCCGAACGAACTCTTTGGCCAGCCCAGTAGTATCAAAAGTAAAGCTAAAAGCAGGTTCTTCCCCCACTCTCCTCCTCTCTACAAAACACACAGAGATCACAGACTCACTAGTTATGAGTAGAGCATAACTACTTATCTTAGGAACAGACAAGAGAAATAAGGAAGGCCCTAACCTGGAGAGAGTAAGGGTTAAAATTCTTACCATTTTGGACAGGATATAGCACACTCTTGAGAAGAGTTGGTAGGGCTTTGTCCCAGTAGCCTGCAAGTCCCTATAGAGTGCGTGGCTAGACATGTCAGATTAGGGCAGGAATAGCAATTCCACCAGTGAGTTCCAGCAGGTGTGATAGCAATAGCATAGATCTGAATGCGTGTCGGTTCGCAGCAGACTGCCCTGGTGATGAGGCCAGAGCCTGTCTTTTGAGAGGTATTCTGGATGAGTCATGGCTGTTACCAAGAATGCTAAGCCACACATGCACAGATAATTCACCAATCCTATCAGAGAGCATCACAAAAATCCAGTCTTGAGCCTCCAATTCCAACAGCATTAGCACCTCAATTCACATTATTGCACTATAATAAAATTACATCATCTTGCTTATAGCCTAGGACCTACTGGCTTCAGCTAATTTAGAAGTCATTGCAAGGTAACAGTTACTTGGGAGTTTAAGCATTAGAAAGGAGGATTTTCTTGAGGTTCCTACCAGTACTATGGAAAGAAGAAAGCAGGGTTAGAGAGAGATGGGCTTTTGTGTACGATTTTAGCCCAGTTTGTTGGTTTCATTTTCATGTGAGAGTCTATCCAGGTTGCCCAGGATTGGAATCCATTTGGTCCTAGTTTCTCTCCTTTTCTGTCAGTACCCTCTGTGCTGCCATTCCCCCTCTCTCAACCACTCCTTTAAGTAGTGTAACTACCCATTTGCTCTAGCTGCCTTTTTTTTTTTCTTTTTTAAATTATCATTGTTTTGGAGTTCCTCATTTTCTTGTATGGAAAAGATTCTGAAGAAAAGATCTTGGACTTCCCTGGTGGTGCAGTGGTTAAGAATCCGCTGCCAGGGTTCAGCCTTGGTCCGGGAAGATCCCACATGCTGTGGAGCAACTAAGCCCGTACGCCACAACTACTGAGCCTGCGCTCTAGAGCCTGCAAGCCACAACTACTGAGCCCCCATGCCGCAACTACTGAGCCCCCATGCCGCAACTACTGGAGCCCGCACGCCTAGAGCCCGTGCTCTGCAACAAGAGAAGCCACCCTGGTGAGAAGCCCTCGCACCGCAATGAAGAGTAGCCCCTGCTTGCCGTAACTAGAGAAAGCCCACGCGTAGCAATGAAGATCCAACTCAGCCAAAACTAACTAACTAAATAAATTAAAAAAACAAAAACAAAAACAGATCTTGATCCTGTCATTATTTTTGCTCTTTACATTTGCCCACCCTCTCCTCTTTAGTCTTTAAAAAAAAAATGGCTAAAAACCAAATTATTAAATTGTTATTTCAGAGGTTGGAAGAGTAGTGGATTTTTTCTTTAAAAAATGAACTTAAGAAAATGATCCTGCTATGATCCTCAGGTTTGGTTAAATAAATCATCTTTTTCAGTTCACTGCAAACTACAAAATTTATTAAATTATCTCAGCTGTGATTAAAATTAAAATGTGTCTTGTTACATTAATATGTGAAAATTAGTTCAATCCTATAAAAATACTACATATTGTAAATAATCTTTTAGATGCCTTAGGGAACTAAGGGGGAACTTAGTAACATTAGTAACATTTGCATATATTTTCCTCAAATAGTAATATTTCCATGTTTTGTTTGTAAGCAATAAATATATATACATATTCATGGATATTTATACTATGGGAGAATTTTTTTTTGGCTGTGCTGCACAGCTTGCAGGATTTTAGGTCCCCAACCAGGGATCAAACCCGTGCCCCTTGCAGTGGAAGCGTGGAGTCCTAACCACTGGACCGCCAGAGAATTCCCACTATGGGAGAAATTTTAATGTATCTTTGTCAGCTGATCAAAGGGCTTAAAAGATCTGAATTTAGTGATTTAAGATATTAAATTAAAATAAGCTTTTGCATATACGGAGTCCTGTTATAGCAAATACTGGTACAACAAAGGGTTGTTAACAATTGATAGTTTTTTTTTGTTTTGTTTTTGTTTCTTCCCTCTCTTTGTTTGCCAAGTGCTATTTAAATTTATTTATTTATTTTTATTTATGGCTGTGTTGGGTCTTTGTTTCTGTGCGAGGGCTTTCTCTAGCTGTGGCAAGCGGGGGCCACTCTTCATCGTGGTGCGCGGGCCTCTCACTATCACGGCCTCTCTTGTTGCGGAGCACAGGCTCCAGACGCGCAGGCTCAGTAATTGTGGCTCACGGGCCCGGTTGCTCCGCGGCATGTGGGATCTTCCCAGACCAGGGCTCGAACCCGTGTCCCCTGCATTGGCAGGCAGATTCTCAACCACTGCACCACCAGGGAAGCCCCGATAGTTGTTTTTTTTTTAAAAAAAAAAAACACTTTTATGTTCTGACATGATGGTCCTAGTAATGGATATGGTGATCTAGTAGCCAAAATATTCAAAAAGTTTTGTGTCGCTGATTTAGAACAATAAATGCTTTTCTTTGATCTTTTCTATAAATAGGAGTTTTTATAAATACTCAATTTATACTATAAAAGAATTTGAACTGTATGAACTTCTTCAGGATTCTACTACCATGGAAAGCCTTGAATTGAAGGTAAAGATTTTAAAATGGAGGTTACCTAGTATAAAGCCCACTACTTAGAGCTCTGGTATTCCTAACAAATGATGTTGGATTACCACAGCAAAGTATGCAGTATAGAACTGTATTCATTCTTGATTGTTCTGCTTGGGACAGGTATTAATGAACAGTTTGCCACAGCTCATAATCATGATGATATTGCTATCTTTTGCTTGGGGAAGTCTGTAAAAGCAAGTCACTGCTATTGGTAGATAGTCTTTAGGTTTCAGGTTTCAGGGTTTTTTTAATTTTTTTTTTTTTTTAATGATGAAAGTTCCTATCAAATTAACTCTTCCCTCAAAAGATTTTAAAATGGATTTTTTATTACTTAAATAAAATTCTTATGTAAATTTTGTTACTTTCTTCATGGGGAAGTCCAGTGTCCTTAAGAATACAATCCTAAGAGAAAGTTGTTACATATTGGAGAAAGGCAGGATGATTGTGTTGTTATGGCAACTCAAATGGAGAAAATGAAAACAGCACAGATAAGCTGCATCCTGTTGTCATAGCAACCATAGTTGTGAAACTGATTACAGCTGGTCTAGAAAGGATGTGCTGCAACCTTAGTCAATCAGAAGTATATAATGTAAGAAAGGACAGGGAGAATTGGTTTTAGACAGAAGTTAAATCCCTCTGGTGCCACAAGTTGCTAGCATCATTGCATATAGACAGATCTCTGTCCTTTCTAATTGTATTTCAACTCAGTTTTATTGCCTCAGATCATAATAATGGTAGGAAAGGTAAATACAATAACTATATGAAAAGCTTGTGAATAAAGCTTTTTTGGTAGCACATTTAGAAAGAAATTGAAGTCACAAAATTTTAACTGAAAGTGGCTTTAAAAGAACAGTAAAATGTTTTCATTTTCTCCTCTTTCCCCTCTTTTCCCTCATTTCTTACCCAATGCTTTATTTTCATTCTTTTCTATAATCTCTTTTCTGTATCATTTTAGTCTTAAGTGTTGAACTGCAACATAAACGCCTAATGTCATGGCAATTTGTAAAGCATCAAATGAAGCATTGCGACTGCAGATGAACAGATGGGTTTGATGATAAACAATAAGCATCTTGTAGGTGAAATTTGTTTTAGCTATATGCTTCAAACTTTCTCTATAATCAAAGCTTCTTAATTATTTTAAATGCCATTATTTCTTTCCCAACTTCTACTTGCCCACCATAGCAAAATATTTCTTCCCAGTGGAGTGGAGACATGGTAGGAATGAAAGCTGTGCTCTTTGTTCAGCATCTGGCTGTTTGCACAGGTTTTTGTGGTAATGGAATCGGAATCTCTGTGTTAGAGTATTGATCTGCTGCTTGGTAGGTACTGTGTAAAAGAAGTATCTCAGTAACAATGTGTTAAAGTGGTTTAAGAGCAGTTTCTATTACAAATGGGGTGGAGGAAGATGGAGTTCTGCAAGACTGGACACATGCTATAAATATCCATAAAACTGAGGGGTTGATCTAAAAACTGTAGTGTTGAAATTCCCATATTTCTTCCACATTTAATTGCAAATAATTGAACACTACCTGAGCATGAGTACATGAATGCCATTGCCCTTTTGCCCTTCAGTAGAGGTTTTTATATTTAATGTTCTTGTGTTATAGTTGGAAACTGTGGTTTGAATGTAAGTCATTTATGAGAGATAGTATCGACTGACCATAAAAACAGTGTTTTAAAGTAATCCATTGAATATTTTCAGTCAAAATCCAAATATTAATGTTGACTTGCTTAAATATAAGTTAATTTTCATAAATAGGCTCTTTAAACAATGCTTGATTTTGCCTGACTAGAATCTGTCCTTTCGTATACGCATAGGGAAGAAACATCTTTTTAAAAAAGAGGAGAAGATGGGGAAAGAGAAGAGAGAACTAGAGTTTTTTTTTCAAAACAAACTAGAGTTTGTTTTGAAAGATTTGTAAAATACTCATCCCTTTTATGTTGTTATTTAGTAGTAGTAGGTCATATGTGACTCACGTGACTTAGATCAGACAGCTTAGGCTAGTAAATGGTTCAGATACCCAGCAAACACTTCAAAGATTCCTTCAACAAGTTAGCTAACATTTTGTAAAGGAGTTAGAAAATGAAAGCCTACCATATGTGCCTGTATACTGTTATGCCTAGATATTGTAGTGCACTGGGATATAACAATGCATGAATTTGAATCTCCCTTTCTCTTAACTTATCTTGGAACAGAAATTTTTGAGGCTAGTTTGTAAATCTGTAAAAACGTTTTACATTAGAATCTGATGTGCTGATTTTAAGATTGGTGTCTAAAAGTGGACAGTGTCATCATCACATCAAATGTCAATGTGCATTTGAGATTTACTAGTTTGCATCTTGGCTTGTGCTAAGTTTAGATTTTAAGATCAGGTAGTTAATTTTCTTGGAAGAAAAAAAAATTAGCTATACTCATCACTCCCCAGTTCACAATTTCTTGTCACATTTCACTTGCTCCAGAAATATTCATTTTGGAACCTTCTTGTGAATATGTAACTCTTAATACTGATGTCCTGAGAGAAAGGGGAAGAATTTCTTATCTAACCTAAATAATAAAACCACACCATCACAGAAAATGTCCTCACAAACGCATCAAGCAATCAGATAGCCAGTAAACCTATTCTCCTGCTAAATTCCATAAACTGAATGGGGAGGGTAGATAATGTTCATTTTTGTTTCTTACTAGAGAACATGACACCTGATCTTTGAAATGGTTATTTATTTCATATATTGTAGCTGCCAATCAGCCAGCCATTTGCAAATAGTGAAATAAACACAGTGCTGGAAAGGAGTTTCTTCTCTATGGGTCTGTGGTGCCCAGGAAGTCAGATGTAATGTGGTTCTGTTTATTTATGTAGGCGTTTATTCTCTTTCTAATGAGCAAGTAGTTTTCTTTTCTCTATTCCTACACAAAAGTTAAATCAAGGAGTACCCAAGGAAGGCTGGGATACTTGGTTTGTAGTAGTTGAAATACCGTTTGATATCAGGGGATCTTTTCATAAAGAGAGTTTCCCTCTCAGTTAAGAAGAAAGCTCCAGAGAGCGCTCCCTTTTGATCTCATTGTTAGAGCAAACACATCTGTAGAGAGGGGGATGTTCCAGAAGTCCAGTGTGAGGATTTATCTCATCTCCCTCCACCTCCCAATCAAAGGATTTTACTCTGTGGCTTCTTTTGCTCTTTTTGCCTGTGAAGTGAGGGATAAGAGCTAATTGCTCATATGGCAGCCAGCCTGCCTTAATATGTGGATTATTAACATGATACTGTCCTCTGTTGAGTCATAGCAACTGCTATGAACAAATGTGTAAATCCATACTGGAAAAAAAGTGTTGCAAATGCCTTTCATCAAAATGAAAGACTGCTTCAACTTCTGTTTACTCCTCAAGTTGCAATCAAGCTTTCTTTCTCTTTTTTCTTTTTCCTCTCTTTTCCCTTTCTCTCCTCTCTCTCTCTTTCAGAAATACATAAAGCCTAATCCTCCCAATGAGTACTGTGATCATTTGAAGTTTGTGTATAGGCCAACCCCATATCATCAAAAATTGTTGTGTAACCCCATGATTCCCAGGCCTCAGCTGGTGGCCTAGTTATTTCAAACAATATTTAATGCAATAAATTCTAGTGCAATAAAAGAATTTGGACAGTCCCTTAGAGCTTATTGCAGTGGGATTTGACTTGATTTTAATAAAATGAAATTCCAGTATAACCAAATAATTTCTTTGTGGCATGATTTAAAAGGCCTTTAAGTACAGGTATAGGAGATTGAATTTGTAAAACCTAATCTGAGATAATTGCAGTTTTATTCTTACCGTGTAAATGAACACTTCAAAAATATAGGAATTCTCCTTACTTAGCATAGGTGATTTTTAATAATGTAGCAAAGGAAATGTAAGTGAACAACCTTACTTTTTGTACTGTTATGGGGAGAATAAAGATACCACCTGGCTGTATGCATAAATTTGTTTACTAAGTTGGTTGATTCCTGTAGATGGGTATTAAAAATGACTTTTTGGTACAGAAAACATGTGGCATCTAGGTATTATGATGCCATGCTGCCTGCTAATGCTGAATATTTTGTGTGATTTTTTTTTTAAAAAGAAAATTGTTCTTACTCATTCAAATTCAACAGTCTTACAGTAAAGTCAGCCATAGACCAAATATTCAGGACTTATGTTGACACAAATGAAAGAAAAATACAACACAAGTATTTGGTAATTAAGAAAACCAGAATGTCAGTGTTAGAAAAATTTGGTCATAGTCTTGTACTCTGGAGTCCTTATCTCAAGCCAATGACTTTTAAGATCTTTTGTTTTCTGTACTGAAGCAGAATAGTGAAAATGTTTTTATAGAAAGTTACGAAAAAAAAGTATGTATTAATTTGCTTTGGGTCATTCTAATCTCTCTGGTAAATTCATAATTAGGAAGGCCTTTTTAAGACTGTGTTCTAGTCTCACAGGTACACAGCTTCTCCATATCTGGTAAATCTAAATTCATATTTGAGGAGGTTATGTTTTTTTAAAGTATATTATTTACACAATTCACTGGAATGGCTCCTTTGGAAGTTGGGTGGCTCTCTTATGTAATTATGTACTCAGTAACCCTGCGTTACACAGCAGTAGGAATTCAAGTAAGAATAATTTACTGCTTATGCATAGTTATTAGAATTTTAAAGCATTTGTGCAAAATTCTAGTTTATCGGAGTGTTATATTTGACTGATTGCTTACTTAATAAATAATAATGAATAAAATTTATTTTAGAAAGCAGGCAGGTTTGAATCCTAACAGTTCTAAATAAGCATCAGGAGCTGCTTCCTCCTCTCCCTCTTCACCTTATTGTTTAAAGGGATTTCCATCACTTTAGGCCAGATTTTGTAGTGAAACTAATAATTACTGTTAAAAAAATCCATATTAGATGTGTTGAAGATAGACTTAAATCATAGAATTATGGAATTTTATTGCTGCAAGGTGTTGTTAGAAATATTTTAATCTACTCCATTTTACCAGTGGAGAAGCTGAGACACATGGAAATTAAGTGAGCTGCTCAAGATCTTACAGTTGGTTTGAGTAAGAGTCTGCACCTTGTCCTGGATTAGTGTCTTAACTCCTGGATTAGTGTCACACCTATTCTCAGTTGTTATGATAATTCAACAGTTCACTTCACCAGGGATTTCTTGAACACTTCTGCTGGACTAGGCAGTGGACTAGGCATCCAAAGATTATAAGAAAAGTGTGAGTTTATATGGGCTAACAATAATGATATCAAACTAGTAATATTTTACATTTAAATTCTAATTTATCTAGTGTTTTTCAATGTTTATAAATGTTATAAATGTTTAAAGTTGGCTGAGCCTTTAAATCTAAATTTTCTACTAGATTATAATCTCCTTTAAGGCAGGGACTCACTTGCTTTTCATAACATTAATCCAGTTTCATTTTGGAAGACTTAAATTAAAAAAAATTTTTTTTGGAGCATTGATGACATTGTTGGAATAAGTGTAGCTTCCCATGGTGTCTACTCTGGGGATAATACTCATTTTAGAATTATACTTTTTTCTTAATTGAATACTTTTGATTTCAAGTTAAAAATGGTCTCATTTCCACCTTAAGCAAGAAGAAGCATCTATTTTAAGGGTACAGAGATAGCTCATGGAACTAAAGGGGAAGATATCAGGCACCACAAAGACATGGAGCCAGGCATTGGAACACCTTTAGTGCTCAAGGCAGCCACCTTGTATACCTGGGATAAATCCCACTTGGTCATGGTGTATAATCCTTTTTATATGTTGCTGGATTTTATTTGCTAGTATTTAGTTTAGGACTTTTGTTTATATATTCATGAGAAATATTGGTCTGCTAATCTCCATTCTGCTACTGAGACTGTCCAATGAGTTTAAAAATTTCAGTTATTTTCAGTTCTTATATTTCTACTTGGTTCTTCTATATATCTGTTATTTCTTTGCTAATAATTTCTATCTTTCCATTTCTTTCAAGAGTGTTTGCCCTGAGTTATTGGAACATTTTTATACTATTTATTTATTTATTTTAAAATAAATTTTATTTATTTATTTATTTTTGACTGCGTTGGGTCTTCATTGCTGCGTGCGGGCTTTCTCTAGTTGCGATGAGCGGGGGCTACTCTTCGTTGCAGTGTGTGTGCTTCTCATTGTGGTGGCTTCACTTGTTGCGGAGCGCAGGCTCTAGGCACGTGGGCTTCAGTAGTGGCTCTCAGGCTCTAGAGTGCAGGCTCACTAGTTGTGGTGCATGAGCTTAGTTGCTCCGAGGCATGTGGGATCTTCCTGGACCAGGGCTCGAACCCGTGTCCCCTGCATTGGCAGGTGGATTCTTAACCGCTGCACCATCAGGGAAGTCCTGGATTAGTTATTTTTTGTATTCCATTTTATCTCCTATGTTGGCTTAATAGGTACTTTTGTTTTCTTTTGTTTTAGTGGTTGCTCTAGAGAGTACAATATGCATTTAAAAATATTTACTGAGGGAAATCCCTGGCAGTTCAGTGGTTAGGACTCGGTGCTTTCACTGCCAGGGCCCAGGTTTGATCCCTGGTCAGGGAACTAAGATCCCGCAAGCTTCATGGCATGGCCAAAATAAAAATTATTGAGGTGAAATTCACATAACGTAAAATTAACCATTTTAAAGCGAACAGTATAGGGTAATTTAGTACATTCACAATGGTATGCAATCACCACCTCTATCTAGTTCCAAAACATTTCCATCAATCCAAGTAAAACTTATTCATTAAGCAGTTTCTGTCCATTTCCCCCTTCCTCCAGGCCCTGGCAATCACTAATCTGCATTCACCTATTCGGGAAATTTTATATAAATGGAATCATACAATATGTGGTCTTTTGTATATAGCTTCTTTTACTTAGCATAATGTTTTTGAGGTTCACCTTGTATCAGTACTTCATTTTTATGGCTGAATAATATCCCATTGTGTGTATATACCACAATTCATTTATCTGTTCATTTGTTGGTGAACATATAGGCTGTTTCTACCTTTTGGTTATTGTGAATAAGGTTGTTGTGAACATGTGTGTACGTATATTTGAGTATTTTCAGTTCTTTGGGGAATATACCCAGGAGTGGAACTGCTAGAAGTGGTCACATGGTAATTCTATGTTTAACTTTTTGAGGAACTGCCAAGCTGCTTTCTACAGTGGCTGAACTTTTCATATTCCCACTAGCAGTGTATGAGGGTTTCCGTTTCTCCACATCCTCACCATAACTTGTGATTTTCTGGTCTTGTTTTGTTTTGTTTTTAATTGTAGCTTCAAAAGCTTTTGAGACTGGGTAGGACTTTGATGATAAAGATCCTTCCAGTCTATCTGGATCTCCTGGCATGCTTTTTTCCTGAGGTATCTAGATAGCTCTGGGGGTTTTTTGTTTTTGTTTTTTATTGCCATCCTAGCGGGTGTGAAGGGCATCTTGTGGTTTTGATTTTTATTTTCCTAATGACTATTGATGTTGAGTCAATGTTTTTTTTTGTCAGTTTGTGTATTTTCTTTGGAGAAATGTCTATTCAAGTCCTTTGTCCATTTTTAATTGAGTTGTTTGTCTTTTGTTATTGAGTTGTAAAGTTCTTTATATTGATATATTCTGGATACTAGACCCTTACCAGATATATGATTTGCAAAACAGTATGTGTCTTTAACTTATCACAGTCTCCCTTGAAGTATTGTTTTACTTCACATATGTATTGTCAGGCCACTCAAGATGGCTGTTCTCTTGCTCTCTGTACATCCCCTGCCAGACCAGTGCCTGCTTCACCTATATATTACACACATGACTGACCTTCCTAGTACTTGCCCCAGGCCCCAGCTAGTGATTGATCTTATCAAAGGGGCGGTGAGGGGCGTGCCCTTCTATTGGTTCCCCTGGTAACTAATGAGCCCACCTGATGTCAATTCCCCTATAACTGGTAATCTCCCTTTTCCCCTGGGAGTGAAGACTGCCACCATGTCCTGCCCGCTGACTGCCGGACACAGTGGTGTGTCGTTCCAGGACCTTGCTTCAGACGTGTAAGCTCCCCCATCCATTAACCCATTGTTGTCTCTGTTGCTGACTCTCACCTCTTTCTAAAGGCTTGAAGCTGGGCAAGCACAGGCCTTGCAGGCCTGTGGGGTGCAGCCCAACAACATATAATGTATTTCCATTTCCTCCTCCTATTCTTTGTGTTGTTTTCATATGTTTTATTTCCAAATATATTATGGATATCACAGTTCATTATTATTTTTACTTAAATTGTTATTGTATTTAAAATTTTTTTAAATGAGAAAGATTTAAAGATATTTACCCACATATTTATATTTCTGGAACTTTTAATATTTTTGTGTGTGGGACTTCCCTGGTGGCGCAGTGGATGAGACTCTGTGCTCCCAATGCAGGGGGCCCGAGTTTGATCCCTTGTCAGGGAACTAGATCCCACATGCATGCAGCAACTAAGAGTTCGCATGCCACAACTAAGGAGCTGGCGAGCTGCAACTAAGGAGCCTGTCTGCCGCAACTAAGATCCGGTGCAACCAAATAAATAAATAAATATTAAAAAAAAAATTTTGTGTGGATTGTATCTGTTATCATTTCCAAATATATTTGGAAAATATATGCTTCCTCCCCACTCACTCCCTGGTTTTCTTTATGGGATACCAAATTATACATATGTTGAACCACTTGTTTATTTCTCATGGGTCACTGAGGCATGATTCAATTTTTTCCAGTCTTTTTTCTCTTAGTGCATTATTTTGCATATTGCTGTTTCTTCAGATTTACTGATTTATTCTTCTACATTGTTGTAGTTAGCTGTTAATCCCGTCTCATGAAATTACTATTTCAGACATTGTATTTTCCTTTTCTGGAAGTCTTATTTCATTCCTTTTTTATATCCTACGATTCTAGAATCATAGAATAGCTGTTGTTAGAATAGCTAATGTTAGAATAGCTATTTTAATGTTTTGGCCTACTAATTTCTTTTAATTTTTTTTAATTTAAAAAAATTTTTAATTTATTTTATTTATTTTTGGCTGCATTGGGTCTTCGTTGCTGCACGCAGGCTTTCTCTAGTTGCGGTGAGCGGGGGCTACTCTTCGTTGCGGTGAGCGGGCTTCTCATTGTGGTGGCTTCTCTTGTTGCGGAGCACGGGCTCTAGGCACGCAGGCTTCAGTAGTTGTGGCACGCAGGCTCAGTAGTTGTGGCTCACGGGCTCTAGAGCGCAGGCTCAGTAGTTGTGGTGCACGGGCTTAGTTGCTCCGCGGCATGTGGGATCTTCCCGGACCAAGGCTTGAACCCATGTCCCCTGCATTGGCAGGCGGATTCTTAACTACTGCACCACTAGGGAAGCCCAGCCTGCTAATTTCATTATCTCTGTCATTTCTGGATCTGCTTCTATTGACTGATATTCCTCCTGATTATGGGACACATTTTAATGCTTCTTGTCTCATCTAGTAATTTAATTTAATTTAATTTTTATTATTATTATTTTTTGGCCATGCTGTGAGGCTTGAAGGATCTTAGTTCCCCAGCCAGGGATTGACCCCAGGCCCATGGTGGAAGCACCAAGTCCTACCCATTGGACCACCAGGGAATTCCCTCATCTAGTAATTTTAGATTAGACATTATGAATGCTACATGATTCAGTATTTGTATTTTGTTGTCTTTTTAAAAGAATGTGTTGAGTTTATTTTGGCCAGCAGTTAAGCTTCTTGCAGTTTGATGCTGCTGTGACTTGATTTTAAGCTTTATTAAGATAGGTTTAGTGTAACCTTTATACTAGTGTAGTTTATCCCTACAAGTGAGGTGTGAGCTTTCTGGGGCTCCTACTCAATGTCCCACATGTTCAGTTAGGCTTCTGCAATCTGGCTGGTCAGAACAGAAAAGTTCCCCAGCTCTGTGTGGGTTCTAGGAGTTGTTGAGCTTATAGCTCCTTCATGGTTTTTTGCCTGGCCTTACGGAGTTTCACCCTATGCAAACAGGACTGAGTGTTTAGGAATAGACTTAAGGAGTCCCCTGTTCAGTTATCTAGACCTTTTTTCTGCATAATTCTTTCTCCAATACTCTGACTCACCAATTCTAGTCTATTTAGCCTCCCACATTCTGTTCTCTGTTTCCTCAATAAGTGGTCCTATTTTGCTCTTCTTGGAGTCCCCTTTCTTATGCCACGGACTAGAAAGTGCCTTGCGGTTTAAGACTTAGACAGTTTTAAGGATCACCTTATTTATTTCCTGTCTTTCAGGGATTACAGTCTGGTACTGCCTGTTGTCCAATGTTTTCAAATATATGTTTCACATATTTTGTCCCTTTTTTTTTTAATCTATGATGGGAGGGTAAGTTTGATACCAGCTACTTCCTTATGGTAGTAGCTGAGGTCTAATGTTCTTTTACTTAGAGTTTCTATTTTATTTAAATTTAATGTACTGGAAGTCCTCACTTTGCATGGTTCTGATATGCACAAATTTCAATTACTACTGTTTAGTTAAATAACACTAGTCCCCCAAAACATGGTTCAAATTTCAGTTATCAGAGTTTATTAACTGTAATTTTTGTAAAGTGCAAACTTCCTTGCTAGCTCTCCAGTCCGCAGATCACTATGTGGAAAACAGATGCGCATAATGATCAGTCAGTCGCTTTCAGTCTGTTGATTAGTCACATACATACCGCACAGTGTGCACTTGTGGGCATGCCTGACCTGGGTCCTCTTTAAGATCTCCTATAAGACTATAATGAAGGTACTGGCCAGGGCTGAGGTCTCATTTGAAGGCTTGATTGGGGAAAGATCCACTTCAACTTTATGTGGTTTTTGGCAGAATTCCTTTCCTCAAGGGTTAGTGGAGACTCAGTTCCTAGCTGACTGTTGACTGGAGGCCACCCTCATTTCTTGCCATGTGAAGCTCTCTAGTGTGACTACTTGCTTCATCAAAGCATGCAAGCCAAGAAGGCAGTAGAGTCTATTAGCAAGATGGAAGTTTCAATCTTATATAACCTAGAAGCAAGGTATTAGGCTATCCCACACTCAAGCGGACAGGATTACTTACAAGTGTTATGAATATCAGGAGGTGGGGATGACTGGGGGGCAGCATGTTAGAGTTTGACTGCCAGTATTATAATCCATTATCATCATTATTTATTCTGATGTTCAATTTGTCACAGAATTAGCCTGTGAGAGCTTTTTGCACTGGCCCCTGTATCATCTTGCCATGTCTTCACCATTCTTTGAGTACCACAAGATGATACTCTGAGCTCATCTTAAACTTTACTTGCCCAAGTCCTGGAATTAGCCATGTTCTAAGGAGCTCTGGTTCCTTTTAGTGGAAAGTGATATTTAGAATCATTAACTGTACTCATTGCTATTAAGGTGTTACTGTTACTAGACCCTCGCAGTTGATAGAGCCAGGGGGTGTGTTTGTGTATGTATGTGTACACACACATATACATACATCACTTACCTAGAAATTGTCTGTCTCTGTTATGAAGCTTTGCATTCATAACATCTTCAATTGTAGTTCAGCAGCATAGTATTCACTCTGGCTTTCTTCCTTTCTATATTTGTAACTCTTCTCTGATGAGAATCCTTGCTCTTATTATCCTCAATATTTGATCTACCCGCCTAATTTTTTTAAAAATAAATTTATTTTACTTATTTATTTTTGGCTGCGTTTGGTCTTTGTTGCTGCGCGCGGACTTTCTCTAGTTGTAGCAAGCGGGGGCTACTCTTCGTTGTGGTGTGCGGGCTTCTCGTTGCAGTGGCTTCTCGTTGCAGAACATGAGCTCTAGGCATGTGGGCTTCAGTCGTTGTGGCACGTGGGCTCAGTATTTGTGTCTCGTGGGCTCTAGCGCGCGGTCTTGGTAGTTGTGGCACACGGGCTTAGTTGCTCCATGGCATGTGGGATCTTCCCAGACCAGGGCTCGAACCCGTGTCCCCTGCATTGACAGGCGGATTCTTAACCACTGTACCACCAGGGAAGCCCCTCCCCCCCTCATTTGATGAATCTTCCTGTGTAACTCATCTCCCATTGCCAACATAGCTCTCTCTCCATTTCCCACCCCATACTCTTTATGGATGCCTTCCTCACCCTTTTGGGATCTATTTGCACTGGGCTAACCCTTCCACCCTTCTCTCCCTACTGAGTCTGAAACTCTTTGCTGGGCCACTGCCCCTCACCCCACTGGGTCTGAATTCAGTGCTGTGCCACTACCTCTCCACTCTATGAATGTCTTCTTCTGCCCACTTTGGAAACCCTCACTGCCCTGCCCTTGCCCGTCACATGGACACTCTCATCATCCTGCTCACGGCCACTTCAGTCCCCCATGTAGAAGCTCTCCTCACTCCACTAGGGCTATAGAACCCCATGCCAGGCCACCCTCTTGTAAAGATTTTTTTTCTGTCACCCTACTTGGGCTCTGAAACTCTATGCCAGGGCTTTTACCCCTCAGGGACACCTTTCTCACACCACTTGGACTCCAAAAGCCTGTATTGGGCCATCGTCGCCCCTTATACCACTCAGTTTGATGCCCACTTAGCTTGTACTCACTTAATGGCTGTTGAAGTTCATTTTTCAGGTAGGAAAGGAGATGAGGGGGAAGAGGAATCAAATTTTATTTTTCATATTAAAAAAAATCTCGCTAGTATTTTTACCGCAAATGCTTTTAACCTAGTGCATTGTAGTTTATACGGAAGCCAGTGATTGCCACATCTATGTAATGCTTACAGGTTTATACCCATGCTTTCATGCCATATTTTTACTCACATACTAGAGGTTTATTATCATGTTATGTTTATGATTTCTGAGCTTATCTACTCCACCCCCACCCCAACACCCCCAAACCCACAGGTAGTTTTCAATTTACATGTGTCTGTCAGTGCTACCACCATTCTTCCAGTCATTCATTTGAAATCTTGGGTTATTTCTGACTCATCTTTCTTTGTTCCTTTTGTCAGTCAGTAAGTCCTGTTGATCTTTCTCTTTATGTAAGTTTGTCTTCTCTTTGCCCATTACTTTGATGATTAACATGGCCTCTTGGGTGGGACTCCTTTTCTTTAGTTTCTGAGTTAGTCCAGTGCCCCTAAACCACCTTTGGCTCCACATTTTTTAATAAATGAACTAACTCCATGTGTGACTTTTTTTTTTTTTTCCTAGAATGGAAATGCGTGGTTGCCAACCATTCTTTTCTTTTTTTTTTTTTAATTAATTAATTAATTTATTTTTGGCTGTGTTGGGTCTTCGTTTCTGTGCAAGGGCTTTCTCTAGTCGCGGCAAGCGGGGGCCACTCTTCATCGCGGTGCGCGGGCCTCTCACTATCGTGGCCTCTCTTGTTGCGGAGCACAGGCTCCAGACGCGCAGGCTCAGTAGTTGTGGCTCACGGGCCTAGTTGCTCCGTGGCATGTGGGATCTTCCCAGACCAGGGCTCGAACCCGTGTCCCCTGCATTGGCAGGCAGATTCTCAACCACTGCGCCACCAGGGAAGCCCCATGTGTGACTTTTTAAGTGCCTTTTTTTTTTTTGGCCATACCGTGGCAACATGCGGAACTTCCCCAAGCAGGGATTGAACCTGTGTGCCCTGCAGTGGAAGCGCAGAGTCTTAACCACTGGACCACCAGGGAAGTCCTTAAGTGCCATCATTTACGTGGCATTATTCTAGGTAGTCAGAGTATCTAGTTTGAATTGAATCCCATATTTACCACTTGCGTGGTACCCACTCACTTTTGGTAATTTATTTAACCTCTCTGGATCTTTCTTACTAGATTGTTTTACAGGTGAGTAAGATAATGAATCGCGAAAGAGATTTATCCAAAACACATACCTTTCAGCCTGGTAAGATCAGTCTCAGTAAAGTAAACAGTGTTATTTTATCAGTATTCTCACTGTTCTATAAGCAAAAACTGTTTCCTTACTTCTCTTTGATATGTAGCTTTCAATGATCACCTGCCATTAAGAGCACATTTATTGAGCATCTACTATGACCACATGCTGGAGATTAAAAAAAAAAAAAAAAGACATGACTCATATCTGAGAAATACATTATGATAGAGGAGGCAAACATATAATTAATTTACATACAGTAACAAGTGCTACAATAAAATTAAAGACTGTGTCTGAACTTTTTAAAAATTAGAAATTTTAACTAAACTTATATAGCAGCTATTGTCTAACACAGTTTAGTATGTTATTGTATTTTTCCTTGTAGTTACTATTTGTGTTAACTTATCTCCCTCAAATAGAGTGTAAACTACTTGAGAATAGGTCTTTATAGTGGTGAGTGTGGATTTTGGGAGACAAACACATTGTGGTCTTATTTCTGCCACTGACATTTAGTCACTGTAACTTCTCTGAACTTGAGTTTACTCTCCTGTTAAAGTGAAAATACTAATAATTCTTTGACAGGATTGTAATGATTAAGTGAAATAATGTTTTTAAGAATCTAGCACAATGACTGGCAAACAATTTATGCTTGATAAATTTTGTTTCTCCTCTCCTTGTACTCCACTTGTGTCTATTCTGCTAATGAACACTAAATATTTGATTAATGGATGAATTTATTGATTCAATGATCTGCAGTTCATAATGGCTTCCCAGAACATTTTGAAATGCAAGTGGCATTCATGGAAGCCTGTTCTTGGTAATGATGGCACTTTATATTTTTTTCTTTTGTACCTGAAGTTTGTTTTTTTTTAAATATTTATTTGGCTGCACTGGGTCTTAGTTGCAGCATGAGGGATCTTCAGTTGTGGCATGCGGGATCTTTAGTTGCAGCATGCAGTTCTCTTAGTTGTGGCATATGGAATCTAGTTCCCTGACCAGGGATTGAACCCAGGCCCCCTGCATTGGAAGTGTGGAGTCTTAGCCAGTGGAGCACCAGGGAAGTCCCTGTACTTGAAGTTTTTAGATCCCTTATTTTAATTTTACCAAAACCTTGTGCAGTAAGGGTATGCAGATATGATTATCCTATTTGACAGTAGGAGTTTCATTTTTGAAGTGAGTGAACTAAATTGGGATTCTTTTTTTTAAATTTATTTATTGGCTGCATCAGGTCTTAGTTAGGGCATGGGGGATCTTTCTTTGTGGCACGCAGGCTTCTCTGTAGTTGTGGTGCATGGGCTCAGTTGCCCCGCAGCATGTGGGATCTTAGTTCCCTGACCAGGGATCGAACCGGTGTCCCCTGCATTGCAAGACAGATTCTTAACCACTGGACCACCAGGGAAGTCCCTAAATTGGAATTCTTAAGAGCCAGTCATTGAATTTGTATAGGTAGAGTGTGAATGTATTACATGGCCTATGGAATACTATAGTTCTCTTGGCCTGAATTTTTTAGTTGATATAGTAGTGAAAAGGGAATTCTTCTATTCCATGGCTTAAGGATACATAAACTCTCAATGCAGCAATCTTTTTATTGTTCATTATTATAGCGTCTGTTACTCTTAGAAGTTGACCAACAGGGACCTGAGTTTAGGAGATTTTGTCTTTCAGCTTTCATATAGTAAATGCTAAGGCCAGCCCTTTGCCTGCAGGGCCTTCTATCAGTGAAGAGGAACTGTGGCTTTTTCCAGGCAGCCAAATAGGGGGAGGAGTCAAGATTTTCAGCGTTCTTTGTGAAAATGAATTTGTGCTGTTGAACCTCATGGGCATTAGATACTATATTCTCCTTAAAGCACTGCACGCCCCTTGTTGCAACATTTCAATCTCTTTTTCTGATTCTTTCAAGTAGTAGAAAACATGTTTCAGGCATTTAAAAACATGCTGTGTATGCTTTTTAAAAGCTGGTAAACTCATTCAATTGATTAACAGACTTCATTTGTAATAAATTATTGGCCCACCGTTTTTTGGAGTACTTTGCAGCATACTATCCTTATATCAGTTATAGATAGTGTGAACAATGAATACCATATTTTGTTTCCTTAATATTTCTCCAACTAAAGTGTTTTAAGAAGAAAAAAAGTCCCACGATGATAGTAAATATTTCAAAACTTATAAAGTTTAGTATTACGTGCACTGACATATTTCAAAATATTTTTCTGTTTTTATATGTGCTGTGATCAGGTATTTAGTTTTTTAGTATTATTAGACTGTAATAGCACCCAAGTTGATGCACAGAGCTTCAGCCTGGGATACATTTAGGGAATGTAAAAATTCTTCTAAAAGATACAGTGTTTCATGAAGCTACAGGAGGAGTACCACTCATATTGTTTAATTAGTACTACTAGAACTCATAATTTCTACCTTGTTTTTTGTTTGTTTGCTGCTGAATACACTATATGTATATTCACACTTACACATTTGTTTTTGTTTCTTTAGAAGGTTTTAGGACCAGCAGCTTTTTGGGGTTCTCTTTTTTTCCTCTTTTTCTGTCCCTGTCTCTGCTTCTTTCTTTGTTGTTGTTTTCCCTTCTGTTTGGATTGCTTCCTGCCTCCTCCCTCCAATATTCCCACCCCGCTTAATCCATCTGGAAAGATGAAGAGGCAGCTGCTGTGGTAACTATGCATTTTGGTTAATAGCAGACTAACAAGATACATAAAACATATGCAAACTGTGCAGAGTTAGTTGCTGTCAAAGCTGTAGGGGTATAATACTTTTTCTTTGCCTTCTCCCCACCTTCTAAAAAAAAACTTTAACTTTCCTGTTATATTTTGTCTTCTAAGTTACCATTTCTAATATTGAAATGCTACCATGAATAATTCCTTTTTTCTGCTTAGTCTGCACAATATTTCACTCTGTGGTGAGTTTATGGGAGATGAGTTGAGGTGCGTAGAGGAAAAGAATTGATTAATTGGGTTAAGAAGTAGATTTCCTTTAGATTCATACATAGAAGATGAACAGGGATAAAAATTTTTATTAAATATTTGGATTTTTGACCTATAACTTTTTTTTCTTGCTTTTTGGCCACTAGTGTCCCTTTTGAGTTTCCTTCTGGGGTTAGAACTAGTAAGTAGTATCTTTCTTGAAGATGTGTCTATCATAAAGGCAAGCTGCAACTGGAATATTGTATTTAGCCAAGCCTTGAAAATTCCTGTAATCTGTGCCATCCTGTCTCATACTGTCCCATCTCATAGTTGTCCTCTCTCTGCAGTGCTCTATGCCCAGGTCTCTGTGGCTGGGCTGCTCCAGCCTGGCGGACAGCATGCCTTCGCTGCGATGCCTGTATAACCCAGGGACTGGCGCACTCACAGCTTTCCAGGTACTTTCTCTGTCTCTGTGGGTTATTTGTGGGCATTAGTATGTGTGTCTAATTAATTGGTGTGTCTCTCCTTCTTTCCCATCCTTTACTTACGTTCACTTTTCTCCTTCATATTGCCTATATTTCACGTCACTCAATTCTCTAATTTATAATGTAGATCCAGATCCATCCACTCTTGAGACATTTTTATTATCATGATTGGTTTGCCAAAATCGACATAGCGCAACTTGACTTGTTGGTTTTCATACCTAGTAGAAGTATGATAGTGAATTTTAAAGTAATCTCAATAAATAGCATTCAATATGTAATGTTTGCTCTGGACCTACATAAAGCCAATTAATATAATCAATCAATTAATTACAACCAGTTGCCCGGGCACCTTCTTGTGTTTTTCTTGTGATTACTAAAAATATAAAGTGCTCAATTCAGAGTGTCTCCTGGCTACTATACTATTATATATGTGTGTGTTTGTATATGTTCTTTTGGTTTTTTTAAAATAAATAAATTTATTTATTTATCCTGGCTGCGGTGGGTCTTCGTTGCTGCACGCAGGCCTTTTCTGGTTGTGGTGAGCGGGGGCTACTCTTCATTGTGATGTGCGGGCTTCTCATTGCAGTGGCTTCTCTTGTTGCAGAGCACGGGCTCTAGGCGCGCGGGCTTCAGTAGTTGTGGCGCGCGGGCTCTAGAACGCAGGCTCAGTAGTTGTGGCGCATGGGCTTAGTTGCTCCATGGCATGTGGGATCTTCCCAGACCAGGGCTCAAACCCGTGTCCCCTGCATTGGCAGGTAGATTCTTAACCACTGCGCCACCAGGGAAGTCCCCAGTTACTTGTCTTTAATGAAAATACTTACTTTAATATAAGTATTTTAGTGATGATGCTGCTGGATATTTGTCCTTTGCAAAACTTCCTTTGCTTGTCTTATGAGATACAATATGGTGAAGGGCATAGGCTTTAAAATTAGTTAAATCAGGGCTTATATACTGTCTGTCACTAGTGGTATGATCTTGAGCAAGTCATTTTCACTCTAAATTCATCTGTAAGTGGAGACTATAGTAAGGGCATGCAGTAAATAGTTGCTGTTTTTATCATCCTTATCTTCATTGTCATTAACATTATTGCTGTTAATGTTAGAGAATATTGATATCCTGAGAGTATCAATTTATTTCAAACATCGTATGTTTTTTTGTTTGTTTGTTTTTTACTATATATCATATTGATGAAGTTTCGGCTCTCAAGGAACTCAGTCTAGCGTTTTGGTTTTTTAAAATCTTATTGGGGTTGGAATGAGTTTCACCAGACTGCAGTCTGAGAGAACAGTCCGTATAAGGCTGCCCTCCTTCAGATACCAGTTGTAAGGGGGGGCCTCCCCCCAACCCTGCCACTCAGGTTTGGTAACTCACTAGAAAGGACTCACAGAACTCACTGAAGGCTGTTATATTCACGGTTTATTACAGGGAGAGGATTCAGGTTAAAATTAGCAAAAAAAGAGACATACAGGATAGAATCTGGAGGGAGCCAAATGTAGAAATTCCTGTCATCCTCTCCCCATGGAATCATGGATGGCATTATTGCCTCTGGGCCACTGTATGTGACAGTACACACAGGATATTGCCAATCAGGGAAACTCACCCAAGCCTTTTGTGTACAGAGTTTTTATTGTGGCTCAATTACAGGCTGCTCACATGGCTGATTTTTAGTCTCTAGCCCCTCCTGTAGGTTACACTAATGCTTTTAGTCTCTGTTCCTTCTTAGGATTGGAACTGAATGTGGCTCAAAGCCCGCATCATGAATCACATTAGTCCTGTGGCCAAAGCCCCCATCATGAATCACATTAGTCCTGTGGCCAAAGCCCCCAGTCAAAGTTCTGTTAGGTAAGAAGTTCCAGGGGGACACCACCTGCCAGTAACCAAGGGGAAAGACCAGGCCTCTCTTTGGGTAAGATTAATTCTTCAGTATACAGGGGTCATGTACTCCTTTGAGAATCTGATGAGAACTATTGAACTTAGAAAAATACTCATGACACATAGGCAAAATTTTATTTATAAGTTTTATATATTATGATTATTATATTTATATTATCTTAAGCTATTAAATTATTTTTTTTAACATCTTTATTGGAGTATAATTGCTTTACATTGTTGTTAGTTTCTGCTGTATAACAAAGTGAATCAGCTCTACATATACTTATATCCCCATATCCCCTCCCTCTTGCGTCTCCCTTCCACCCTCCCTATCCCACCCTCCCTATCCCACCCCTCTAGGTAGTCACAAAGCACTGAGCTGATCTCCCTGTGTTATGAGGCTGCTTCCCACTAGCTATCTATTTTACATTTGGTAGTGTATATATGTCAATGCCACTCTCTCACTTCGTCCCAGCTTACCCTTCCCCCTCCCCGCATCCTCAAGTCCATTCTTTACATCTGCGTCTTTATTCCTGTCCTGCTTCTAGGTTCTTCAGAACCTTTTGTTTTTTTTTAGATTCCATATATATGTGTTAGCATACAGTGTTTATTTTTCTCTTTCTGACTTACTTCACTCTGTATGACAGTCTCTAGGTCCAAGTTCACTCTGTATGACAGTCTCTAGGTCCAGCCACCTCACTACAAATAACTCAATTTCGTTTCTTTTTATGACTGAGTAATATTCCATTGTATATACGTGCCACATCTTGTTTATCCATTCATCTGTTGATGGACACTTAGGTTGCTTCCATGTCCTGGTTGTTGTAAATAGTGCTGCAGTGAACATTGTGGTACATGACTCTTTTTGTTTTGGTTTTCTCAGGGTATATGCCCAGTAGTGGGATTGCTGGGTCATATGGTAGTTCTATTTTTAGGTTTTTTTTAAAATTAATTAATTAATTAATTTATTTTTGGCTGTGTTGGGTCTTCGTTTCTGTGCAAGGGCTTTCTCTAGTTGCAGCAAGCGGGGGCCACTCTTCATCGCGGTGCGCGGGCCCCCCACCGTCGCGGCCTCTCTTGTTGCGGAGCACAGGCTCCAGACGCGCAGGCTCAGTAGTTGTGGCACATGGGCCTAGCTGCTCTGTGGCATGTGGGATCCTCCCAGACCAGGGCTCGAACCCGTGTCCCCCGCATTGGCAGGCAGACTCTCAACCACTGCGCCACCAGGGAAGCCCTATTTTTAGTTTTTTAAGGAACCTCCATACTGTTCTCCATAGTGGCTGTATCAATTTACATTCCCATCAACAGTGCCAGAGGGTTCCCTTTTCTCCACACCCTCTCCAGCATTTATTGTTTGTAGATTTTTTGATGATGGCCATTCTGACCGGTATGAGGTGACACCTCATTGTAGTTTTGATTTGCATTTCTCTAATGATTAGTGATGTTGAGCATCCTGTCATGTGCTTGTTGGCAATCTGTATATCTTCTTTGGAGAAATGTCTCTTTAGGTCTTCTGCCCATTTTTGGATTGGGTTGTTTGTTTTTTTGATATTGAGCTGCATGAGCTGCTTATATAGTTTGGAGATTAATCCTTTGTTAGTTGCTTCGTTGGCAAATATTTTCTCCCATTCTGAGGGTTGTCTTTTCGTCTTGTTTATGGTTTCCTTTGCTGTGCAAAAGCTTTGAAGTTTCATTAGGTCCCATTTGTTTATTTTTGTTTTTATTTCCATTTCTCTAGGAGGTGGGTTAAAAAAGATCTTGCTGTGATTTATGTCATAGAGTGTTCTGCCTTTGTTTTCCTCTAAGAGTCTTATGGTGTCTGGCCTTAGATTAAATTACTATTTAAATTACATAATCCCCAAATCCCCCAAACCGATAAGTTCTATTAAGGAAATGTTGCAGGAAGGGGGACCCCTTCTAGGGCCTGAGAGTGGGCTCTTGTCTAACACTTGGAAATGAATTGTCTGAGGAGACACATGTGCTGACAAAGCAAGAGACTTTTTGGGAAGGGGTTCCCCGGGCAGAGAGCAGCAGGGTAAGGGAACCCAGGAGAACTGCTCTGCCACATGGCTTGCAGTCTCAGGTTTTATGGTAATGGGGTTAGTTTCCGGGTTGTCTCTGGCCAATCATTCTGACTCAGGGTGCTTCCTGGTGGCGCATGCATCACACAGCCAAGATGGATTCCAGTAGGAAGGATTCTGAGAGGTTGGTAGGACATATGGACTGGCGTCTCCCCTCTCCTTTTGACCTTTCCCGAATTCTTACGGTTGGTGATAGCTTGTCAGTTTCCGCGTTCCTTACCAGGATCTCCTGTTGTAAGGTACCTCATGCAAGTGGTTACTATCCGGCCTGACCAGGGCAGGCAGTTTCGGTCGGTGGTTACCCTAACAGAAATGCGCAGGGAGCCATAAGAATATATAAAAGAGGAACCTAATTTAACCTGAGGGTGGGGGTAAGGAAGATCAGGTAATCAAGGTTTGAGTTAAGAACTGAATGATGAGTAGGGATTAGGCAAAAAGGGAGGTGGGGGAGAACATTTCAGGCCAGTTCAAAGGCCCTGAGGACAGGTGGGGTTTTGTGCATTTAAGGACTCTGCTGGGGAAGAAAAAAAAAAAGAAATCATTTCAGAGAATGAGGAGCATAGAGGAGAATAGAGTTAGGAAAGACTGGGGAAGCTTGATCATGGCAGGATTTGTAGGCCATTGAATGTTTCATCTTGATGCTAAGAGTACTAAGCTGTTGAAAGTATTTTTTTTAAAATAAATTTATTTATTTTATTTATTTATTTTTGGCTGCATTGGGTCTTCGTTGCTGTACGTGGGCTTTCTCTAGTTGCGGCAGGCAGGGGCTGTTCTTCCTTGCGGTGCGCGGGCTTCTCATTGTGGTGGCTTCTCTTGTTGCGGAGCCTGGGCTCTAGGCACACGGGCTTCAGTAGTTGTGGCTCGTGGGCTCTAGAGTGCAGGCTCAGTAGTTGTGGCGCACAGACTTAGTTGCTCTGTGGCATGTGGGATCTTCCCGGACCAGGGCTCGAACCCATGTCCCCTGCATTGGCTGGCAGATTCTTAACCACCGTGCCACCAGAGAATTCCCTGTTGAAAGTATTTAAACACAAGTTTGACCTGATCAGATTTGCGTTTAGATGTATTACTCTAGCTATCATAAAGATAATTTCAGTAATTGAAGGAAGAGATGTGGGCAGTTTGGTTTTGATGTCAGGACTCCTTTGAACTCTAAAAAATTATTGAGGACTCCAAAGTGGTTTTGTTTGTATGGGGTATATCTATTGATATTTATTATATTTGAGATCAGAAATGAGAAAAAATTTAAATATTAATTTATTCATTAAAAACAACTGACTAAAATAGCTACAATAAATCCATTATATGTTAATGCATATGAATATTTTTATTTAAAAAAACCTATTTTCTAAAACAAAAATTTAAGACTAACATTGTATTACATTTTTATAATCTCTAATGTCTGGATTAATAAGACAGCTGGATTCTCATGTCTGCTTCTGCATTCAGTAAGTTGTGATGTGGTGTTTTGCTTGTAATACATGTAGAATTCCAGCCTCACACAGATATATAGTTTGAAAACGTAGAAGTGTTTTAATATCCTTTTCAGGTAGTTGTGATTTCTTAAAGATTAGTTGTAGTATAGAATCTGAAAGCATATCAATGAACTTCTTGTGCTCTATTATATTAAAAGCATTGGTCTCAGTGTTTTTAACAAATCATGCTGGAACAATTGGACATCTATATGCAAAATAATGAACCTTGACTAGATATATTGCACCATATTCAAAAATTAACTCAAACTGGATTGTAGACCTAAATATGAGCTAAAATTATAAAACTACTAGAAGAAAATGAGTGAGAAAAAATTCATTGTGACTTCACATTAGAAAATATTTTTTCGAGAAGACAAAAACATGAACCATAAAAAAAAATAAGTTGGACTTAATCACAGTTTAAAACGTCTGATTTTAAAAAAGATACTGTTTAGAAAATGAACAAGTAAGGCACTGACTGGAAGAAAATATTTGTAAAATACATATTTGATGAAAGACTTGAATTCAGAACTCTTACAAAACAATAAATAATAAGATAAACTACCCAATAAAAAAGGGCGATTAATGAGCCAAAAAATTTGAATGGATATAATACCAAAAAAAGATACACAAACAGCAAATAAGCACATGAGAAGATCCTCTATATGTTTAGACATCAGGGAAATGCAAATTAAAACAACAGCAAGATACTACATTGCCACCCACATGCCTCTTCCCACCCTGGAATGTGGGGCTGGGAATTCAATAGATCCTAATAGTTATTGTATCCTAGCTTAATATGAGACATGTTAGGCTAGAAAATTCCTTGAAAGCAGAAGCAATCTCTTAACACTTATCCATTGACCTCCTTTTTAGTAGTTGGGGCTCAATAAAAACTGATGATTTGAACTATGTTAGATAAGTGGTAAAGATAATCATGTGCAACTAAAAACTGTACAAGTCAAAATCATCTGACTTGGACACTAAGATATGAAGAACAATTCAAAATTTCTTTCAGCCTAAAACAATTTTGAATCTAAGGCCAGTAGGAAAGATTTGTGAACAAAATTACCATCACTGTCAGGGCTTTCTCTGTTTAGTCTTAGTCAAAAAAATCAACAAATATCTATTTTTTAAAATATTGAGTCCCCTTACAAATTACTGTACTTCTGGAGTATATTTGGAGACAAATTGATTTCGAAATTTTTGCTGAAAAATTCAGAATAAATTGGTGTGTGGGCCTTGAATTGTATTGCAGGGGTGAAATTGTGTGACATAGGCAGAAAAGAGATGCTTAAAAAACATCTTAGAAAAGAAGCCCAGAGGCCAGTATATGGTGTAGTGGTTAAGAGTCCTTGTCAAACCCAAGTTCTTGTATCTTAACGCACAGTAAGGCCAAACAAACTGAACTGTCAGAATTTGGAGCAGAAAAAGGTTTATTACAAGGGCCAAGCAAGGAGAATGGGCAGCTCTTGCTCAAAATTTGGTGGGGAGGACTGCAGGGTGTGTGACCTTCCTCAGATTGGTTGGTAGTGTGATAACAGGGTGGTGTTTCAGGAATCTCAATCATTAGCCTTCTGGTTCCAACCAGTCTTGGGTCCATGTGATAGTGCTTAGCTTGAAGTTACCATCTTCCACCTGGGTGGGGGGGCCTTAGTTCCTGTAGATAAAACTCAGAGATGTGTATCAGATTGTTATGTATATTCCTTGAGGAGGAACAAGGACCCTGCCCCATTGCTGCGCTATTGTTTCTTGACTCCTTTCCTTTGTTTCTTCATTCCCTCACTTAATTAGTAACTGTTTGAATCTGCCCATTGGAACTCAGGGAAGGTCTAGGAGGCTGAAGCCTTTTTTTCCTGCAAACAAGAAAAAGGCTTTTGTACCAGGGAGGACCCTGTGGGGTTCTGCTCAGTTTCACCCTGGCACCAGACTGCTTGAGATTTGAGCCTGGCTCTGTCTACGTGTAACATTGGGTATGTACTTGACTTCTCTATACCTCAGTTTCCTTATCAGTTAAGTAGGGATGATAATAGTATCTATCTCATAGGGTTGTTGTTAGGGTATGAGTTGACTTTTATTAAATCCTTATGAAACCATGCAACTCAGATAGAGACTTAAACCCACTGTCCTTTTTTTTTTTTTTTTTTTAATTTTATAGCTACTTTATTTATTTCTTTATTTTTGGCTGTGTTGGGTCTTCAGTTCGTGCGAGGGCTTTCTCTAGTTACAGCAAGTGGGGGCCACTCTTCATCGCGGTGCAGGGACCGCTCTTCATCGCGGTGCACGGGCCTTTCACTATCGCGGCCCCTCCCGTTGCGGGGCACAGGCTCCAGACGCGCAGGCTCAGTAGTTGTGGCTCACGGGCCCAGCTGCTCCGTGGCATGTGGGATCTTCCCAGACCAGGGCTCGAACCCGTGTCCCCTGCATTAGCAGGCAGATTCTCAACCACTGCGCCACCAGGGAAGCCCAAACCCACTGTCTTTTAATTGAGATTACACACCTGGTCTCAGGACTTAATGAAGCTCAAGTTCTTTATGTCTCATCACAGAAAGAATTCAATGAGAGACAAAGTGATAGGTAAGAAGTGGATTTATTTATAGAGAAGACACACTCCACAGACAGAGTGTGGGCCATCTCAGAAGGTGAGAGGCCCTGAAATATGGCTTGATTAGTTTTTATGGGCTGCTTAACTTCATAGGCTAATGCGTGGGAGGATTATTCCAACTATTTCAGGGGAAGGGGCAGGGATTTCCAGGAGTTGGGCTACCGCCCACTTTTTGGTCTTTTATGCTTAGCTTCAGAACTGTCATGGCACTGGTGGGTGTGTCATTTAGCATGCTGATGTATTACAATGAGTGTATAATGAAGCTCAAGGTCTACTGGTAGTTGACTCTTCCACCATCTTGGATCTAGTTAGTTCTAACCATTTTTTGTCATGTCCTGTGGCTATGTCATTCTTTTAAAGGTTGTGCCCTGCCCCCTTCCTTCCTGTTTCACTTAGAACAGGGTCTGGAAGATAAATGGGTTCTATATTATCAGAAAACTGCACAGAGGACTAGGTTTGGAAGCTTTCAGCAAATAATGTTTCACCTTGGTACAAAACAGTACACTGTTGAATTAAATCTTTTTTTTTTTTTTTTCATACCTTACAGCCCAGTTCTGTATCATAGCAAAGCCTACACTTGGTGCAGGTATTGAGAAAATTTTGCTTTCCCCAACAATGCTATAAGTATGAATGTTTATTTTTCTTTTCTTATCTTCAGAGAAATCATTTAAGTTCTCTGTAGCAAAAATGGAAGAAATGGGCTTATATGCTGGTTTTATTCTGTTAATCCAACAGTTTGTTCTATGTCAGGTTCATTGTGCACAGGTGCTCAACATTGCTGATTGACTAATTGGCAGATATAGACTTAAATCTAGTCTTTCCTGTTTCCACTACTAGAATTAAAACAATCTTAGTACATTTGCATCTTTCTTGCTTGGGTTTTGCCTTATTTGCTTATTTAGGTTTTTGTTTATGTAAAAATTACATATAGTAAAATATACACATCTTGTGTACCCTTAGATGAATTTGACAAATGTATACATTTGTGTAACCTCACTCTCAAGATATAGAGCATTTCCATAATCTGAGAAAGTTCCTTTGTACCCCTTCCAGTTAGTACCCATATCCCATATGCAATTACTGTTCTGATTTGTCACCGAAGATTAGATTTGCCTGTACCTGAACCTTATATAAATGCAGTCACAGAGTATACATTCTTTCGTGTCTGTTCTTTTTTTTTTTTCTGGCCATGCCACACAGCATGCAGGATCTTAGTTCCCTGACCAGGGATCAAACCCCTGCCCCCTGCAGTGGAAGCACGGAGTCCTAACCACTGGACTGCCAGGGAATTCCCTGTGTCCTCTTGATCAGCATAATGTTTTTGAGATTTATCCATTTTGTTATGTTTATCTGTAACTTATTCTTTTTTATTGCTAAGTAAATTCCATTGCATTAATATACTACAATTTGTTTTTCCATTCATCCATTGGTAGACATTTGGATTGTTCCTATTTTTGTCTACTATGAATAAAGCTACAGTATACAGTTTGTATGTCTTTTTGTGGATATGGATTTTTATTTCTCTTGGCTTAATGCCTCTCGAGTGGAATTGCTGGGTCATAGAGAAAGTGTATTTTTAACTTTAAAAAATATAGTTCAAGTAATTCTTCAAAGTGGTTGTCCCAGTAGGAATACTCATTTCTACTAATATTGCTGAATGTGTTTAAGGAAGTGACTTAGTAATAGTTTCATAGTATTTTTTCTTTGAAATTATCGCAAATATTTAGCGAATTTGAAGCACCTTCAAAGTAAAAATTCTGTGACAATAGAAAAGGAAGAGCCATAGAGTTGTTGCTGAATATGTTGGATTATCCTCAGTAACTCAGATGGAAATGGCAACATTGGGATGGTTTGATTATTGACATTACAAACTACACATTTTATTTTTTTTATTTTTTTATTTTATTTATTTATTTATTTATTTATTTATTTATTTATTTTTGGCTGTGCTGGGTCTTTGGTTCGTGCGAGGGCTTTCTCCAGTTGCGGCAAGTGGGGACCACTCTTCATCGCGGTGCGGGGACCGCTCTTCATCGCGGTGCGCGGGCCTTTCACTATCGCGGCCCCTCCCGTCGCGGGGCACAGGCTCCAGAAGCGCAGGCTCAGCAGCCGTGGCTCACGGGCCCAGCCGCTCCGCGGCATGTGGGATCCTCCCAGACCAGGGCTCGAACCCGTGTCTCCTGCATTAGCAGGCAGATTCTCAACCACTGCGCCACCAGGGAAGCCCCAAACTACACATTTTAAACTAGTGACAGGGGGACTTCCCTGGTGGTCCAGTGGTTAAGTCTCCACGCTCCCAGTGCAAGGGACACGGGTTCGATCCCTGGTCAGGGAGCTAGATCCCACATGCTGCAACTAAGAGTTCACATGCCACAACTAAAAGATCCTACATGCCGCAACTGAAGATCCTGCATGCTGCAACTAAGACCCAATGCAGCCAAATAAATAAATATTAAAAAAAAAAACTAGTGGTAAAGAAGATGCTGTAAATATTATTTAAATAGATTATTTGAGGACCTGTTTAGTTTGAACGTATTTTCATTTCCATCATTCCATTGTTTTGTCCTGGAAAGTCAATAGGTGATTAAGAGGATTTCTGTTGATTAACAGTGGGTGTATTTTGTGGAATCATTTGTTTTTCCTCAGCAAATGGCAGTCGTAATCTGTACTATTAAATGAGAATGAGCAACAGAAAGTGCTTAAAAATAGCTGAGTAATTCAGATCCTTTATTTTCTTTAGACATTAAAGAAGAAGAGAAATTCTAACAATAAGAATATAGGTTGGGACTTCCCTGGTGGTGCAGTGGTTAAGACTCTGCGCTCCCAATGCAGGGGGCCCGGGTTCAATCCCTGGTCAGAGAACTAGATCCCAGAAGCATGCCACAACTAAGAGTTCGCATACCACAACTAAGGAGCCAGCAAGCCACAACTTAGGAGCCTGTGAGCTGCAACTAAGGAGCCCGTGAGCCACGACTAAGGAGCCTGTGAGGCGCAACTAAGGAGCCTGCTGGCCGCAACTAAGGAGCACACGTGCCGCAACTAAGGAGCCTGTGAGCTGCAACTAAGACCCGGCACAACCAAATAAATAAATAAATATTTTTTAAAAATGTACTAGTCAATGCCTTAAAAAAAAAAAAGAATATAGGTAGATTTATATGGCCTTAGAATATTTTAGGTGTCAAGTATAGCTAGTAATTTTAAGGAATTTTTGAGCTTGAATCATATAGTATTTTAATATTAGCTAGGGTCCCTTGTCAAAGGTTGAAATTGTTGAGGATTGACTTCAGGAGAGATTATGTAATATATTTTACTGTTTAAGAATACTTAGATTTCGGGGAACTATATTCAGTATGTGATAAACCATAATGGAAAAGAATATGAAAAAGCATATGTATATGTATAACTGAGTCACTTTGCTGTACAGCAGAAATTAACACAACATTGTAAATCAACTATACTTCAATAAAATTAAAAAAGAAAAATACTTAGAAGTCTACGAAATCTTACCATCTGCTACATGAAATGTTAATGTGGAGCAATACTAGGAAAATTAAGCATTATTCAGAATATACGTATATATACATGTATGGAAGCCTTATTTTACATTTGAGGTTTTAGGGGAATATGGATTATCACACTGAATGTAAATGAACATGTAAAACTTATTACAAAACAATACCATAAGGAAAATTACCCCATGACAAAAATGCTTACTTATCAAAGTCCTAATTGATCACCCTCCCACTGTATATAAATCATCTCAGTACTGCATAATTTCTATTTAATAAAAAATTCAGTTCCTTTTGAACGCTCCCAAAGACATTCTGTGAAGCCACCGTCACCCTTATACCAAAACCAGACGAAGACACTACCAAAAAAGAAAATTACAGGCCAGTATCTTTGATGAATGTAGACGCAAAAATTCTCAGCAAAATATTAGCAAACCGAAACCAGCAACACATAAAACCATGACCAAGTTGTATTCATCCCAGGGTCACAAGGGTGGTTCAACAGTGTCATACTAATCAGTGTCATACACCACATCAGCAAACGAAAGGACAGAGACTTCCCTGGTGGTCCAGTGGTTAAGACTCCGTGCTCCCAATGCAGGGGGCCCGGGTCTGATCCCTGGTCAGGGAACTAGGTCCTGCATGCCGCAACTAAGACCTGGCACAGCCAAATAAATAAATAAATAAATATTTAAAAAAAAAAAAAAGAAAGAAAGGACAAAAGCCACACGATCATCTCAGTAGACACAGAGCATTTGATAAAATTCAACATCCATTCATGATAAAAACCTTACGAAAATGGGTGTAGAGGGAACATATCTCAACATAATAAAAGCTATTTATGACAAACCCACAGCCAATATAATACTCAATGGTGAAAAGCGGAAAGCCTTCCCACTAAAATCTGGAACAAGACAAGGATGCCCATTCTCACCACTTCTCTTCAACACAGTATTGGAAGTCTTAGCCACAGCCATCAGACAAGAGAAAAAAAAAAGGTATTCAAATAGGTAAGGAAGAGGTAAAATTGTCATTATATGCAGATGACATGATACTATATATAGAAAACCCTAAAGACTCCACACAAAAACTACTACAACTGATAAACGAATTCAGCAAGGTAGCAGGATACAAGATTAACACACAGAAATTGGTTGCATTTCTTTACACTAATATCAGAAAAGAAATGTAAGCAAACAATCCATTTTGAAATTACATCAGAAAACAAAACAAACAAAAAAACCTTAGGAATAAATCTCACCAAGGAGGTGAAAAACTTATATGCTGAGAAATACAAAACATTGATAAAGGATATTAAAGATGATTTAAAGAAATGGAAAGATATCCCATACTCTTGGATTAGAAGAATTAATATTTTTAAAATGGCAACACTGCCCAAAGCAATCTACAGATTTAATGTGATCTCTATCAAATTACCCATGATATTTTTCACAGAACTAGAACAAATAATCCTAAAATTTATATGGAACTATAAAAGACTTAGAATTGCCAAAGCAATCCTGAGGAAAAAGAACAAACTAGGAGGCATAACCCTCCCAGACTTCAGACAATACTACAAAGCTACAGTAATCAAAACAGTGTGGTATTGGCATAAAAACAGGCATATGGATTAATGGAACAGAATAGAGAGCCCAGAAAAAAACCCATACACCTATGGTCAATTAATCTTCAACAAAGGAGGCAAGAATATAAAATGGGAAAAAGTCTCTTCAGCATGTGGTGCTGCATGTAAATCAAAGAAGTTAGAACATACCCTCACAACATGTGCAAAAATAAACTCAAAATGGCTTAAAGACTTAAACATGGGACTTCCCAGGTGGTCTAGTGGTTAAGAATCTGCCTTCCAATGCAGGGGACACAGGTTCGATCCCTGGTCAGGGAATTAAGATCCCTGGTCAGGGAATTAAGATCCCACATGCCTCGGGGCAACTAAGCCTGTGCACCACAACTAGAGAACCTGTGTGCCGCAACTACAGAGCCCACGTGCTCTGGACCCCACGTGTGGTAACTACTGAGCCCGCGTGCTCTGGAGCCCACGCACCACAACTAGAGAGTCCGTGCACCGCAACTACTAAGCCCATGCATTCTGGAGCCCACACGCCACAACTAGAGAGAAGCCCACGTGCTGCAATGAAAGATCCCGTATGCTGCAACTAAGACCTGGCGCAGCCAAAAAATAAATAAATAAATAAATAAATGTCTTAAACGTAAGATATGACACCCTACAACTCCTAGAAGTGATCATAGGCAAAACATTCTTTGACATAAATCTTATCTACCAATGTTTTCTTAGGTCAGTCTTCCAATGCAATAGAAATGAAAATAAACAAATGGGACCTAATCAAACTTACAAATTTTTGCACAGCGAAGGAAACTGTAAACAAAATGAAAAGACAACCTGTGGAATGGGAGAAAATATTTGCGAACGATGCAACCAACAAGGGCTTAATTTCCAAAATATACAAACATCTCATACAACTCAACAACAAAAAAACAAACAACCCAATTGAAAAAGGGCAGAAGACCTAAATAGACATTTCTTCAAAGAAGACATACAGATGGCCAATAGGCACCTGAAAAGATGCTCAACAGCGCTAATTATTAAAGAAATGCAAATCAAAACTACAGTGAGGTACCACCTCACGCCAGTCAGAATGGCCATCGTTAAAAAGTCTACAAATAACAAATGCTAAAGAGGGTGTGGAGAAAAGGGAATGCTCTTACACTGTTGGTGGGAGTGTATTGGTGCAGCCACTATGGAAAACAGTATGTAGGTTCCTCCAAAAACTAAAAATGGAGTTGCCATATGATCCAGCAATCCCATTCCTGGGCATATACCCAGACAAAGCTATAATTTGAAAAGATACATGCACCCCTTTGTTCATAGGAGCACTATTTACAATAGCCAAGACATGGAAGCAACCTAAATGTCCATTGAGAGATGAATGGATTAAGAAGATGTGGTATATATATATACAATGGAATATTAGCCATCAAAAAGAATGAAATAATGCCATTTGCAGCAACATGGATGGACCTAGAGATTATCATACTAAAGGAAGTAAGTCAGAAAGAGGAAGACAAATACCATATGATATCACTTACATGTGGAATCTAAAATACGATACCAACCAACATATCTATGAAACAAAAACAGATTCACAGATATAGAGAACAGACTTGTGGTTGCCAAGGGTACGGGAGGGAAGGAATGGGAGTTTGGGATTAGCAGAGGCAAACTATGTATATGGGATGGATAAACTACAAGGTCCTACTGTATAGCACAGGGAACTATATTCAATATCTTGTGACAAACCATAATGGAAAAGAATATGAAAAAAAATATATATATATGTATCTGCATAACTGAGTCACTTTGCTGTACAGAAGAAATTAACACAACATTGTAAATCAAGTACAATAAAATTTTTTTTAAAATTCAGTTCTTTTTTGTGCATATGTTGACATTTGACCTATGTTTATCCTAGCTATACTCCTTACATTAGGAGTTTGCATATAGTGAGAAGTCAAAAATGTTTTTGTTTTGTGTGGGGGGGAAACCCTACATTTTCATCTGCTTATAAAACTAACTTATTGTTTATAGTAGAATATGTAAACTATTTGGTAAATATATAAACAAGAAAGTATCACTCATACTTCTACTTTAAGATAATCATCAATCAGTATGCTAGTTTCCTTCAGTCTAGAATGACTTATCCATTTATGCATGCATGTACACACAGAGGCATGCCCAGGCAAATATAATTTTGTTTTAAAATATATTTATTATTACCATTTTATTATAAAATTATAAAATAAAATAAAAATTTAATAATTATAGAAAATACAGAGGAGTAGAAAAAAGGAAATATTTTAAATGTCCTCCCAGATATTACTATTTTATTGATAGTAATACTTTCTGATTTTCAACTTTATTCTGTACTTAATTAAATTCTATGTTTGTCACCTGGTTACATTGATTTTGGTCACTCTATCCCATGTAATTTTTAGCCATTTCAAATTCACAGTTCTCCAAAGGTGCTGTGTTCTCCCATGCTCTGTGTCTTTGCATATCCTGTTTTCCCTACCTGGAGAATGCTACTGAAAACACCTATCTTCCCTTACCCCCTGCCTCCCACTTTTATCTACCTGGCTAATTAAATTCCACAGTTCGCTCAAGTTGTTTCACCTCTAGGATAAAGGCCCTCACTGATCTTTTCACTCCCCCGCTTTAACGTAGTCAGAGCATCTGTACCAACAGCATGCAATAGATACCTCTGTCATAAGCACTGATATGCTTATTGTGATTGCTCAGTTCCTTGAGAGTAGGACTATATTTTGTTTATATTTCCAATGTCAAGCACAGTATCAAGTGCTTGATACAGAGTATGTGCTTTATGAATTTTTGCTGAACGAATGAATGGACTTAGATAATTTGAAGAAAATTATTAAATAACATATATAGGGTGGGAAGACCTATACTCATAAACACAAGTGTTTATGCACATACATACACACAAGTGTTCTGTATTCAGAAAGAAGTCATGATAATTAAACAATCATTCCAAAGACTACACAGTTACATGGAAAAAAGGAAAACATGCTGAGTCTGATTTATGGGCAATCCTCAAATTTTATACATTTGGCTTTCATACAACTCACACTACGATGATCCCTTCTGAATTGGATTTTGTATGCTGAATTTGGACTCTTGTTGATGAACAAATGCACATTTCAAGCTATTAAATAGTGGCACTGCCAGCCAGCTAACAGTTCAGTTTCAATGATGTCAACGTCTTTATCTTCACAGCAGTGTGTTTGTACAATTATTTGACTTTTATTGCATTTTACCCTTATTCTATACAAGAATAGACACCGGGAAAATTAAAATGATGGTAGTGATAAACTACAGTCTACATAAAGGATGGAGATCATTAGGGACACTGAAAGTGACCCTTTAGCCTTGATTGGGAACAAAATTAAAGTATATGTGCAAAATGTTGGAAATATATTATTGAAGATCATTTATTAAAAAGAAAGTATAATTATGGATTTTAAAACATTTTAGCTAAAATTGAAACTTATTGTTCAGCTTCTACCCTTTCAACTTTTATGTATATTTAACTAAGAAAAGTTAGAGATGACCTGAATTTGGTGTATTTTACTTTATGCTAGAAATTGTCTTGGAAGAATGACACCATTAGGACTGACTTGTCTTTCAGGATGCCTACTTGGTTGTTCTAAATACTCTGTTTTAAGTTTGGTAATAATAGATTCCTCCATTGCTAAGTATTTTGACGTGTCTGTGATGCAGGTGATGTTCATTTACAGGCTAATATGCAACATTATCTAATATCTAGATTAAACCAGATCATCTTATTGTGAGAGGATCAGATTTCCTTAAAAAATTTTTTTTGTTGTATTTCCTGATGGATCTGAAAAATTAAACTTTTCACTCCACAAAGAGGGCTTATTGCTTTTATGTTGAATAATGTCAGATTTTACCTAACTGCCCTAACTTAACATGACCCCTAATGGCAGAAGGGAGAGTATAGGTACCCCCGGGCACCTGGAGTTGCCCCAGTATAAGAAGCACAGACCGGAAAAATCAAATTGATGAAAACTTTAAGGGTGATGGGAGCCTCTGTGGATGTACTGTCCTTACCAGAGAAATTCTTCCTATGGGCAGTTAAGACTCACCTGTGTCCTCTGGAGAGGTACATATTACTTTCTTTATATTCCAAGATTACCTTCTTGTTACTGCCATCTGTGTGCTGAGTAGAGGTCAGAGTACCACAGGAGTTCTTTATGTGCTATTCAGGAATCATTGTTGGTTGTTTTGTGACTGCCACAGCTATTTGTACCTTCTTTCACTATTGTGCTGTTTTATGTGGTAGTGTTTTATTGTCTTGCTGTCCTTCCTTGTGTTAGTTTTTAGACTTGGTATTTTATGTGGACTGTCAGGATATGGAATCTTGGTAGACAGGCAGCATTTAGGAAACTCTTTGTCATTTTTCATGATGAGAGAAACCCAGGTTATTTATGTAGGCCTCATTGGGGAAAAAAAAAAAAAAAAGACCAATCTCTTGACTGTTTAGCTGCTTAGGCCTCTGAGAATTGCAGTACTTTACCATTGGGGGGTGATACCCATGAGTTCTGTTCTTCCTAAGAGTGATGTTGAATAGCTGTGAGCTTTTCTATATTCTCTGGCCCAGTCCTCTGAAAACCAAGTCTATATTTTGAAATAGTTATTTGGGCCTAAGATGTAGTACATCATCATGAAATGGGATTTTGCAGTGTACTTTTTCCCTGATGGGTTGTCTGTCACCTGCGTTTTAAAGTTCTCAGGTGTACCATTCAAATTCTCGAGACCTTTGTCGCAAACCTAGTATCTATGGCTTGATATGAATTAAATTGGAATTCTGTACCCAGTAAAATTGACATAAAAAGAGTAAATTCTTTTTATATATGATCCTTTAGCAAAAAGTTCACATCTTAGCCTGATTTGGTCTAATTTTTTTGTGTTAAAGATCATAAACAGAAGAGAAGGTATACAAGGATAAGTACTCGTTTTATCTTTTTGTGTTTCACACACACAAATATATATTGCAGTATTTAAAACTAGTTTATGCACAGCTTTTGTATATGAACATGAGAAACACGGCTTGCATGAGCCGTGTTTTGGGGAGTGCCTGTTTCTTTACTGGTAATAAAACGTAAGGGAAATTTCTAGTATAATATTAGTATATTTCCCCTAGATTTTTACATTGTCAGGTCATTAATTTTTTTTAAGCATTTCAGTTGTAGCATAGTGCAGTCCTTTGGGGAGAATTGGTAAAATGAGGATAAAATGGGTACAGGATTCCAACAGCTTGAAAATAACACAGTATTTGACCAAAATCTCTTTTGTATTCCCTACTCTGGTTCTATTCCAGTAGTCTTGGAAATGTGCCTACAGACTATTTACAGTGAGATTATAAAACTGAATCATGATTTTGGTGCATAGAAGCCAGAGCATGTGGCTGCAGCACCCCAGCTGGCAGTAAGCTCTCCCTAGGTTTATGAATGTAGTTAGATGGCCCCCAACTGTTTACAAGACAGCAGAGGTGAGATCTTTGATTGACAAGTCAGAAATGCATTAGATCATTCTCTCTGCCAGTCTCTGGTTCATGCTGTTAAAAATGTCAGCCTCCAAGTTTGAATGGCAGCCTGAGGGCCTTAGAAGCTTTTTGTTTTCTGAGATGGAAACACAAATTGGATGTGTGCCTGAGCGCTTCATCCTGGGCTGTAATTTCATCTTTTAGCTAAGAACCACAAGGTACACGAGCAAAGCACCCTGTAAACAATAATACTGTGGAAAAAAAATAAACAAGGTCGTGTTTCTGGTACGTTGATCCGATGGTGTCCTGACCTCTATCACGTTGAACATCTCCACTCTGATTGCTGTTCCCTTTGGCATTACAATGAGAGAAAGAGAGACTGACACAGGAGGAAAAGATTTAAAGTTGCAGTGTTGTTGCACATTCCTTGTATTGGCTATGAAATATTGAACTGTCAGAATGTGACACTTGGTTTTTTAAGCAACCTTTCTTGTTTGAGGTGTTTGCAGTTCATTCCTTTATCCCCCATTTGTCTGCTTTCATTGATAGGGTTGGAAGTAGTTGCCTTAAATGCATGAAAAGGGACAATGTTAAAGAGAAGTGGTGCTGATGGAGCCAACAAATAAACTTAATACTGGAACATAAATGCAGGCTGTGAGGCGTGGGCAAAAGGAGACTAAAGCTGGGTTAGTAAACTAATATTGGGGTTTATGGAATACATTCTGTTCTAAGGAGGAATCAGCTTAGGTCCTGATTCTGTTTTTGTGGAGGCAGGAAGTTGGGAAGGCGGTAGTGGGTAAGGATAGGAAATGGAGTGACATAGTTTGTTAAACTGATAGCCTTCTATATGGCAGTATTGCCAGTCAAATAAAAATTAACCCAACCATGTTATTTATTCCTCTAATTATCCACAGTTTTGGCAAGTGGTTCATTAAGCCTTAAACGTTTGGCAAGAAAAAAATACCTTTTTTTAAAAAAAGTGCAGAATTCATATTTATAGTAAGAAGGTTGATGAATAGATAATATGTAAGAACCATTATGTTTGTATTAGTACAGCTTAATGGCACGTGAATAGAAAATTTTTGTTGAAAAAGCCAAATCATAAATTTCTTGGAAAATATATTCTAGTAATAGAATGAGTTTTCTATTGCTATTTAAGTTGCAGTATATCTTTTTTTTAAAAATAATTATCTCCTTTTTTTTAAAATAAATTTATTTATTTATTTATTTATTTTTAGCTGTGTTGGGTCTTCGTTTCTGTGCGAGGGCTTTCTCTAGTTGCAGCAAGCGGGGGCCACTCTTCATCGCGGTGCCGGGCCTCTCACTATCGCGGCCTCTCTTGTTGCGGAGCACAGGCTCCAGACGCACAGGCTCAGTAGTTGTGGCACACGGGCCCAGTTGCCCCGTGGCATGTGGGGTCTTCCCAGACTGGGGCTTGAACCCGTGTCCCCTGCATTGGCAGGCAGATTCTCAACCACTGTGCCACCAGGGAAGCCCCTAAGTTGCAGTATATCTTAAAACAACATATTTTATAGAAAAAAATTTTTTTTTCGTTCTAAGAAAACAGCTCTATTGTCAGATATGTGCTTTTATCTTAATTCATTTTGGGGGCCTAGAGCTTACAAGTAAAGTATTAAGTGAGAATGACCTTTTGGAATTCTTCTGGAGTATGAAAAAGTAGTTTGTGTTGAAAGTACTTGAATTAACTCTTATTGATGCTTTTAAAGCACAGCTGTTTAGTTTAGACTTCTCCCTCTGCAAATGTGAAAGGCAGGAGCTATTCTCTATCATGAATACATAGTGAAATGCACTGGAAAAATGGTGGTAATCATTCCTGACATTTCTTAATTCCCTGCTTTGAGGGCATGCTAGAAAGAGGAGATGGTATTTGTAAAATAATGTCCTGCTCCCTGTACCCAGAATTATGTCCTCACTTACCAAGTACAGCACAGAGAAAGCAAGGCAAAAGGGAGGGATATTGAGAATTACTTACTGTTGTTTTAAGTATTGCTCTATATTTTTAAAGCATAAATATTGATGTAGATTTGCATTTAAGCTATGAGAACCCAGTGTCTTGACTCAATGGGGGAGTTTTCAAAAATCATTCTTCTAGAAATTGATTTCTCATTGGCTGATATCCTGAGGATAAGTGAAACCAAACCATTCTTTTCAATCTTGGAAGAACAAGAGGAGTGCAAGTGCTTGTCTAAGAAATAAGACTAGAAATATCTACATTTATGGGACCTCCTAAATCTTAAAACAGAGAAACTGTACAAATTTTCTTCTTCCCTTGGTGTATTATCATGCAGCAATCACTATGAAAATGCCTCACAGCCCATGGGCTTTTATACAGCCACTCCTCCATAATAATGATTAGCTTTATTACTTAAAGTCCAGGCTTGCCTTATAAGCAAAAATCAGTATATTCATAGAACCATAGAATTTCAGTGTTGGAAATGATGTCAGAAGGCCATCTAGTTATATATAGGAATCCTTTATGAAGTGTTTTTGGCAAGGGGTCATCGAATCTCTGCCTGATCACTGCCATTACTGGCAAGCTGAACTTCTTGAGGCATCTTGCTTTCTTCTTCACTGTTGGTTCTGTTAGAAAATTTTCTCTCAAGGAGTCAAACTTCTTATTCACCTACCTTTTGTGGTAATACAAAGTAATTGTTTTCTTTTTCATGTATTTATATGTTTGAGGATAGCTATCATGTTGCTTATATTTGCTGTGCCCAGAGTGAATATTCCTGGTCCTGTTAGTGTTTCTTTGGAAAATGCTAATAATCATTCCTGTCATTTTCATAACCCTGTATTTTGATGGAGGGTGTTAATCATTGTGATTGTCCCTCCTTATGAATGCATTCCATCTTGGCAGTGTCCTCGTTACAGTGTGGCATGCATAACTAGAGGCAGTGCTGCAAAAGTGTAGAATACAGTGACATATCTTGTTTTGAACATAATTTGGGTTATATAATTTAATTACTGCAGCCTAAAATTGAATATATTTCTTTGGTGTAGATGATGGAAAAATCTCTAAGAACTTAGCCTGAGTGTGTTTCTTCACCTTTTCTTTGAAGTCAGAAAGGCATATGTAAGTACTTTGATAAATGACGTAATGTAGTGGCATATTTGAGTGGTACAGGTATTTTAAACCTAGCTCCAGTTCTTGAAGATGGTGAACATCTGCTTAGAGGTATTGTAGAGCTCCACAATGCACTAATTGAATTACTCTTTTCTGGAGTTGCCGACTGCACTAATTGAATTAGAATCAGTGTGTGTGTGTGTGTGTGTGTGTGTGTGTGTGTGTAACTGAGATAATTCCAACCTTAATGGGAGAGACTGTGGGAGATATGAATGATGGTGTGTACTGTGCTGCTATCTAATGGCAGCGCGTGGAAGTACTGCCTGGTCTCCAGGGAAGACAGAATGTAGTCATCTGATCTAGTGTGACCTTAGTCTAACCCCATCCAGTTTAGTTCAAAAGGTCTCAGGATGTATTTTTGTAGTTCTAAATCTAAGAAGAAAGAATGTGATTAATTTACCTGTTAAGAATTAAGATATGTTTTATTAGGCATAACGTTTTTTACAAAGTATTAAGTCTCAAATATTCAACTGAATTTAAAACTTCTAGCTTCTAATATCAGTATAATTGGTGAAAACAAATCCAAATGTGCTGAGTCAATGGGTCATGCTCTTTTTCATTTTGCCTTTCATATGACATAAATGTAAAAAAGAATTACCTTTTAAAAATTCTTAGCCTAACAGAAAGTAATGATATAGGGCTTGTGTTCTTAAAATTTCTTTCTGGTTGTCAAAATACTGAGAGTCAGTCAATTTAAGGGTGTTATCAAATTTTACTATACTTAATTATGCTTATATAAAATTTTTAAATTATTATAGGAAATATTTTAATTATAGCAGTCTCAGAGCAAGTTTTACAGATTTCTGCTGCTCTAGTTAATTGTTTAAAATTTAACTTTATCACAAATTTGGTCAAGTTTGAAATTCTCTGAAGTGAAATAGGTAATTCTTCCTTTTCTAAAAAAAAAGAACCCATTAATCACAATTTAATGATTTTTGTAAAACATGAAAATATAATTCTGTACAACTTTAAAAGCAAATACACTGAGGACAACTCAGCAAGCATGAACTGTATTTTGACTCTATAACTCTAGGCATTCTAACTTATAAAATAACCCTTAACAGAAAAATACACATGTATAATCACTTGATTTATAGAGTGTGTATGTGGACCTGTAATACCACTTTAACAATAGAAAAGTGCTATTGGATACCTTTCTTATATAAAAGTTTCAATCTCTTATATATGGTCTTCATTATTAAAATAAAAAGTAAGTTTTAACGTTCCAATATTTTATAGGCTAATTTGGTTTTTATTGTAGGATTGAGCTACTTAGGTTTCAGAGCTATACAAATAGCATTGATTAATAGGACTAAAACAGGGGCTTCCCTGGTGGTGCAGTGGTTAAGAATCCGCCTGCCAATGCAGGGGACACGGGTTCAAGCCCTGGTCTGGGAAGATCCCACAAGCTGCAGAGCAACTATGCCTGTGCACCACAACTACTGAGCCTGCGCTCCACAACTGCTGAGCCCGAGTGCCACAACTACTGAAGCCCACACATCTAGAGCCTTTGCTTTGCAACAAGAGAAGCCACTGCAATGAGAAGCCCGTGCACTGCAACGAAGAGTAGCTCCTGCTCACTGCAACTAGAGAAAGCCCGTGTGCAGCAACGAAGACCCAATGCAGCCAAAAATAAAAGATAAAATAAATCAAAAAATTTTAAATGACTAAAATATATGATATGCACTCTTTATATCTGTTTTCAAGGGCATTTTACTGATTTAGAAAATGTATTTTGACACCATGTAGATCTAAAGCTTTACAAATAACATTGCCATTCACAACTAGCCACAACTCAATTTAATTCATGTATAGAGTACCTTCTGTGTGCCAGGTACTGTACAAAGTACTGGGCATAAATTAAGATTCAGACCCTGTCCTCAAGGAGATTATAGTTATTTATTAGACATTTATTGAGAACTTATGTACCAGGCACTATGCAGATAATTTGAGGGGCTACTGCTGTGAATAACCATTAGTTTCATGTGTTTTTCCCATTCATTGAGCTAGAGGTCTGGCTTAGTAGCAGGTCTAAGGAAGCAGTATACTTATTTTCGTATCAGATATAGCTCATCTCAGCAAAAAGAGTGATCTTAAATGGTTTTCCCTTCTGCCTTTACATACCTTCTAAGGGAGCAGTGATGGTTTTTTTTTTTTTTATTTATTTATTTATGGCTGTGTTGGGTCTTTGTTTCTGTGCGAGGGCTTTCTCCAGTTGTGGCAAGAGGGGGCCACTCTTCATCGCGGTGCGCGGGCCTCTCACTATCGCAGCCTCTCTTGTTGCGGAGCACAGGCTCCAGACACGCAGGCTCAGTAATTATGGCTCATGGGCCTAGTTGCTCCGCGGCATGTGGGATCTTCCCAGACCAGGGCTCGAACCCGTGTCCCCTGCATTGGCAGGCAGATTCTCAACCACTGCGCCACCAGGGAAGCCCAGCAGTAATGTTTTTGATAGCTTTACATGTAGCTTTAAAAAAAGATGGGTAACATTTATTACAGTGCCTCCTGCTGGTAAATCATAGATTTTAAACCCTGTTGTCTCCAGAATTTGTAGTGCCCACTTGTGGTTTGGTAGTTACTTCAGGTTTTCTTCTAAGGCTGAGTGGGAAAGAGTCTACTGCATACACGGTATAAAGTACTTCTTTAAACCATCTATTTCTAGAACTTAAATTGTCCTGGGACCAGCTCTTGATATAAAAATTCATAGAAACCTGTTTTTCACAGAGTGTGGTAACTCCTTGCCATAGTGCTGTAGTGTTAAAATTCACATTGGCCAGGTTGTTCTGTAAATTAAACACTGACAGCTGCCCTCAGGGGAACAGCCAATGTATTTATGATGATGTGCTGATTACACAAAATACACTGCAAGCAGAAAACAGCTGCAGAGAACAAACCTCTTAAAAAGAATACAATTACAAATAGCACCCTCAGTATTTCTAGTGGTGAGTGTAGAATATAGCATGCTAATGCAGGTTTCTTACTTAGTCTGCCTGAAAACAAAAAATCTGAAGGAGATAAGTTAAATTATGGTTGGTTGCACGTGTGCCCACATTAGCAATGAACAAATTTTGTTTCTGAAGAGCACAGCTATGAGTGCACAAATATAAGGTGTGGAGTAATTTTAACCCCCCCCCCCACACCTTTTTTTGTTAGTAGGCTTTATTGGTGCCTTTCTCATATATAGTAGGGCATGGCCTTGTGTCGATAAGGGTTTGGACATTTGAAGGATATTACACAATTGAGCAGGAGAGTATCAAAAATTGTGTTTAAAAAAATTCAGTAGGAATTCCATATGTTAGGGCTTGGATATCAACATTTTGTTTGGGACTTCCCTGGTGGCACAGTGGTTAAGAATCTGCCTGCCAACGCAGGGGACACAGGTTCGAACCCTGGTCCGGGAAGATCCCACATGCCGTGGAGCAACTGAGCCCGCGTGTCACAACTACTGAGCCTGTGCTCTAGAGCCCGTGTCACAACTACTGAGCCTGTGCTCTAGAGCCTGTGAGCCACAACTAGCTGAGCCCACGTGACACAACTACTGAAGCCCACACACCTAGAGCCCATGCTCCACAACAAGAGAAGCCACCGCAGTGAGAAGACCGTGCACCACAAAGAAGAGTAGCCCCCGCTCGCCGCAACTAGAGAAAGCCCACGTGCAGCAACAAAAGACCCAACGCAGCCAAAAATAAATAAATAAATTAATTAAATTTTTAAAAAAAGACAAAACATTTTGTTTGCAGATACACCTCTATACATTCATTGTTATAATGGCTTTGAAGATGTTTGCCCTTGGAATTAATAAAAGGAGTCACAACTTTGTATCTATGGTAAGGTCTCTGATTTCTTAGATTCTGTTTTTCAAGAATTTGGTGTTTTAGGACACTGTAATAGCTGGGCGATTACATATTTTTAGGAGAATCAATTCTCAGGTATGTCCCCTTTCATCCCTGCATGTTCCTGGTCATGTGCAGACAGGTGAGATCAGAAAAAAATTTAGTTTTCCTTGTTTGAGATTCTCTCTGTTACAGTTTAGGGGGTCTGTATCTATAAAATATTTCAACCGCTGAGCATGCTAGCTTCTGTTTAAATCAGTAGAAAATATGTTGATCTTCCAAGACATGGATTTACTCAAGCCAGTGGTAAGGTGTAGCAGGGGGATATAGTTATTGGAAACAGTTCACTTCACCCGCCTGAAACTAAGAATCAACTCTTCAGTATATGGATCACTGGTATGTAATAATCGACTGTATTGGTCTGTCTGTTGGACTCTTTTTAAATCAGTTTGGAACCTCCTGGAGTTATTTTCTTGCTCTGCTGACATCAATCCCATGTGGCAGAGGAATTGTGTATAACCACTTTGGTTTAATCAATACAATAATTGATAAACCAGATAAGATTTAAACTGATTATAGCCCCAACAGAATTCCCCAGAGGCCTTGGACTCTCTTAATTTTGACATGTGTGTTTTGTACCCTGAGGATGAAGTGCAGTTTGAATTATCTGTTTTTATTTGCTTAATGATGGGGAGGGTGTTAAAGTCAAATGTTTAATTAACCCAGCAATGGGCTGCGTTGTCACTTACACACAGCTGATTGAGATATCTCATGGAGAATAGTGAATAGGAATGATAATGTGGCACTGGGACGGAAGATTGCTTTTTCAATCTATTTGCTGGGTCACTGCTTTGAATGTCTTATTGGATGAAAGGCATTCAGCCTGGAGAAAAAATTCAGCATTTAAGTACATTTTGTTCTCTTCTCCCTCTCTAAACCCACCCCCCCCAGAAGTTAACTAAAACAGATATGTTCTAGGTTTAATAAGCCATTCATGTACTAGTAAGAGACCAGGGTAGTCAGTAGCCTCAAGCTACATAATTTCCTGTGGAACAGAAAAATCCTAGTAGCCTCCAAGGTATTCTAAATGTGAGCTCTTTTGTCCCTCACATCCCTTGTCCCTTGCCATTATTGTGGAGTTGTCTTTGGTTCCTTGTCTCTTGCCTCCTTCTGCAGTGTTTGCTTGATGTGCAGCTACCTCTAGGGCCACAGGCAGACCTTTTTCTCCTACAGAAGCATATTCTCCAGTACATTTTTGCCATTTCATGCAGCTGGCTTCTATTTGGTTGTATTTCTGATCAAATATTATAGTGAGATTGTCGAACTATTTAAAGAGATGAAAATGTGAAGCATATAGATTCTTGCTCCCTTTGCCACTGCTATTATAAAACAGTTGGTTCCATGTATATTTTATTTTGTTCAGAAGCAGTTTGCTTTCTGTATGAACTAAAATCTAGGCCAAGAAAGATTCTAATAGCCCATATATCAAAAATGCAATTCAGGCAACTGGAGTTTTAATGACTTACTACCCACAAAAAATTCCTTACTAGCTTTATAATCAATGTAAAAGTCTTTGGAGGCATATGAGCAAAACTTAAAAAATTTTTTGTCATGACTTTCCTTTTTTGTAGTTCTTATGCTTCTTCCTTTTATCTCCCAAAGATCTAAGCCAGGAATTCACTAATTTTTTTTCTTTGCTTTAGTCATTTGTATTCCAGAAAGCACAATAGGGAGAAGGATACAAGATTGATTTTTGTGTGTGTGTCCTCTTGAAAGCATAGTCTGGGGCATGACTACTTGTGGGGGGGGGGTGTGGATTTACAAAGCAACAGAAGCATATAGCTAGTTTTCAGGCACAGGTTGGACTTTTGCAGGTCAAGGCAGACCAGAAGAGTAGCTTATCTTGAGGGACGCAAGTAATAGACGAAATATAGAGCAGCTATTTCAGGAATCATGTAGGTCATTTAATTATCCATTATGATTGAGTGGCTAATGCTCTTTTGGCAATTACATGACCTCTGTTATTCTTGAAACCTTTCCAGGCCCCCGTGGGTCAAATGACCCACCAGTCAGTGCTTGCAGACTTTATTCCACTCAAAAGGAAAGGAGATGCTGGGCGCTACTGGCATTTAGAAATGGCTGTGCTTTCTTTACCAACCACTACCCAGAATATCCTTTGTACAGCAGTCAGTGATAGGCAGCTGGTTTTGAAGTCTCCCGTTCCTTCCTCGTATGCAGGAGCACGAGGTATATAGGTTTCCACAAGAGGGAATTGTGGCAAACAAACTTTAATACCAAAGTTGGCCATTATGGTATTCACAGTTTCTGTACTGCAAAGAACAAGTACTGTGGTATTAAAACTAATGTTTGATATCTCTCAAACCAATCATTCATTATCAAACTCTGAAGTTAGTGATTTTTTCATTCCATACTCAACAAAACAGCATTGACGATACTAATAACAGATTTTTTAAAAGAGATCATTGATTAATTTAGCCCAATCTGAATTGGTTAATCATTATTTATTCAACTAAATAAAATTAAATAATCATGCTTATATGTGGAATCTAAAAAAAATGATGCAGATGAACTTATTTACAAAACAGAAGTAGACTCACAGATATAGAAAGCAAACTTACGGTTACCAAAGGGGAAAGGGGGTGTGATAAATTAGGAGTTTGGGATTAACAGATACATACTACTATATATAAAATAAAATGTCTCTATATAAAATAGACAAGGATCTACTGTATAGCACAGGGAACTATCATATCTTATAATAACCTATAATGGAAAATAATCTGAAAAAGAATATATATATATATATATATAGCTATATCTGAATAACTTTACTGTACATGTGAAACTAACACAACATTGTAAATCAACTACACTTCAATTAAAAAAAATCATGCTTAAATGATTATCTGATTTAAAAAAAGCCACTTTAAAATTGAGATGCTGATCCAAGACAGAATAATTCTGCAACATTTAGATGAATGTTTCTGACTTTTTTTTCTTTAATCAATAAAGGATCATTAATATTTCTAAAAAAAATTCTTTACTACTGCTAAATGATAGTGAAACTTTTGCTTTTTATAATTATAGTGACTTATCGAGTAATTCTGAGAAAAGAAAATAATGTAGGTTTCGTGTGATTCTTTAGATTAAGAACAGTTATGGCGTGGAAAGTAATGACCACAATCAAACTATTTATAGGGTTTGTTGGAAATGTACAAACAAAATTCTATATACTTAGCAAAATGGAAGATTACCATTCTCTAGCGGTCCAATAATTTAAAACCACAGGCTTAAGAGAAATAATTTTGTTAGAATAGTGCACAAACATATCCTTTAAGTAGAGACCATTTGCATTGTTATAGGAAAAATAATCTATTGGAGAAAAAGAAAAACCTTTTTAAATTTGTTACTTACACATCAAAGAGCATTGTTAACAACAACAACCCTACAACGTTGTTTGTCCCTGGGGTAGTAAAATTAGCTATCTTTCCAAATAAATTTATCAGACCACTCTTGGTAGAACTCAAAGTTGATCTGTTTTCTTTTTTTAAAAATTTTGTTGTTTCGTAATATTAACAAATGAAAAATTGAAGACATGAATTGATGTTTATAACCTTTGACCCTTCAGAAATGGAAGCCTTCTCACTTAAATTTTAAATCCTTTAGGCCAGTACTACCTTGGTATCTGGCTACTTAGAGACCTGTGAGAATGTAGTCAGTGTGAATTATATTAGTTGTTTTCTGTTTAAAAACATATTTTCCCTCATTATATATAAATATATGTATATATATATTTTAAAATTTCTGTAGTGGAGATGAGCAGAAAATGAGAAAGCAGAATTTATACTAAAAGGAAAAGTTAGAGCTTAAACTCAAGTATCCTGAATGAGTATAATTTGTCTACTGGGCACTTTAAGAGGAAAGCAAGGACTATAAAGCAAAGTGTGATGTTTGATTTCTTATCGGTAAGTTGCTATTCTTTAAGGCATACCCTTCAAGACCTGTGTTGGACTGTGTTATTCACCCTTGGAAACCAAAAATCTATATAAGTAAATGAGTGGAGACGGTATTTGTAATTTTAAAGACCTGAAAATTCATTAAGACTTCGTATAATTAGTGGAAAAGTCCACAGGATAATAAGCCCACAGAAGAATAATTTCTTAATAATAATAAGGAAGAAAGAGAGTGATTAAATAAGGGATAGTGCACAATAGAAATATACACCTAAATACACATCTTAACCTAACCCAATCCGATTTCCACAAATTTACTTATTTACTTGGGATGATTTTATTTTCATTCCAAATGGATAGATTTGGGGATGAGTTTATCAACTGTAAAGGAGCCCTAAATTTCTTCCTCAGTATTGTTGAATTGTAATAAAATGGGAGCACCAAAGCAGGGAAGATATCCAAGGTGTGATGAAAGTCATTTAGCAGAAAAAATTCAGGAACAGGAATGACAGAAATAAATAATAACAGGAATGACAGAGAGAACGGATTTTGGCGTACCTCCTAAGGGTTCTATAGTTCTCAACCCCATTTTGAGAAATCAAAAAGATCTACCGAAAGCAGATGTCTCTGAGTTACAAAAATAACCAGATGTCCTTATTAGTAGAAGCAAATGTTTGCCTCTTAATTCACACAGAACTATATGCATAGGATCACTGGATGAAATATTGTGTAAATATGGCAGCAAAGAAAATTGTGGCATGAAAGGGTCTGTCCTAAACATGTAAGCATAAAGGTTCTATCTTGAAAAGGAAAAAAAAATATTTTAGATTCATGTAGATTTAAAGGTAAGAGAAGTAAATTAAACTATTTATACTTTTGTTCACTGTGATAAGTGAGATTGGTTTTTTTAATTATGTATGTCTTTCTATCCCAAATCCTCCTGGTGAACCTTTATTCATTTTACTGTGCTTGTTTAGCTACTCTGTGCATTTTCATTGTATTTTAAACAGTGAAAGCATACGCATGAAACACATTTTTTTCTGAACGAATGATAGTCATCTTGGTTCTGTCAAGAAAAAACAAACAACCTGCAGTAGTATATAAATGCCCTCTTTGCAAGCCTATTGGGATTTAAAAAATATTAAGCCACATTGTTATAAATAGACGTAGTTTGGTGACTGCATTGGGTTGTTAAGCAGAATAAAATGAAAAAAAAAAAGGGCAAGGTATGAAGTTTTTCTGTTTGTTTTTAAATCAGGCCTTTAGAGTCAAAAAACCTTTAGAATTTAAATGGACTCTTACTTCTGATGTGGAGCATGTTAACATAATTACAAGCTCTTTTATATAGTACTTATAGTCATTGCTAAGTTAATGTTCAAACCTTTGATTAAGAAGTCACAAAGCTGAATGTGTTCAGACAGCTGTGTAATAATACCTCTCCTGTTCACAAAACAGAGAACTATTTTAGTTTTTTTCCCTGTTCTGCATATTTATTGATAGAAATCTCTCCTCCTATGCTAGCTATATTTTTAATAGTGAAATTTTAAAATGCTGTATTATGATACATTCTATAACTTGAAAGTTAACAAAAGCAGCTCTGCTCCTTCATGTCCTTGCCTTGTCACGCCCTGGTGCTGTTCATCTCTTCCATCCTTCTTATCAGAGTATCTCAGTGCTTAGTTGAGCTTGTTTATCTTAAAAGAGCAGGAGGCAGGCTTTTAGGGAGTAAGCTGCGTGTTCCAGTATAACAGGCACCAATGCTGTTTGACTTGAAAAACATTTGATCTCTTACATTAACAGCCCATGTCACTGTAATAGGACTACAGCCGGGCTGTTGTTCAGTTTTCTATTATTTTAGCTTTGAAAGAACTGTTAGAGCTGCTCCAAAATCTCCGTGTTTAAAATTGTATATTGGCAGTCCCCCCAGGACTCGTAAGTAAACAAGGTGATGTGTGTGGCCAGAGGGAACATATTTTGTTAGCTTTGTTTTAAATAAGAACCTTCTCTATCTAAAGATGGTTTTTGTCTGATCCCTGATAGTGTGCTGCATGACTTTGCTTTTGTAAATTTGCACATCTTAAAACAGATTTTTGTTTGTTTTTAATGTGTGTGCTCAGTAACTATTCATTATGAACTTAAATATTTTTTCTCAAATAGTAGTTTTCTCATGAAGCTTAACTTCAAATGTTCTGCACAATTTCCCTAAGTACAGCAGTTTGTGCAGCAGTTGTTGGAAACGGGCAAGCAAGAATCTAAGGGGTATGCTTGTTAGACTTAAATATTACTTAGTTTTATTTTTAAATATTCAGTTATTGGTAATTTCTATGCCAGAAATAGTTGACAGTTGGAATCAGGTAGCAGTATCTAAAGAATAGAAAATAAAATTTGTAAAATCAGGTGGGTCTCTTCCTTTTTAAGAGTACCTCTTACTGTAATAGTGATAGAATGGCAGCTTATTGTAGTAGTGGTGGAATGGCAGCAATTTTACTCCTTCCTTTCTTCCTTCCTCTATCTATCTATTTTTAAGAACCTAGTTTGTTTTCCTATTCTGAGTCTTTTCTGATGTAATACAGCATTGCCAGGCCACCCAGCACTTTCCTTGCATTTAACCTAAAATACATACATCAGCCAACACAAGCATAATTGGTTGAAAGGCAGCCATCTATCTGGGGAGTTCTTCTAAATACTGAATGTGTCATGCACTTTGACATGACATATCTGTAATATCTGAATACAGAAAGCACTTTTTGCATTAGCTGTAGGTGTTAAAGCAGTAGTATGTTTTAAGAATGTCTGCTGTGCAAATTCTGGCTTGTGAGGTAATGACAAGTGTTTGCCTGCATAGACAATATATTTTTCCCCTTGAGGTCCCCACACACCTAGTTTCCCTCAAGCTCATCATCTCTGTCAGGTTAATCAATAGGCACCGTATGGCAGAGGGTCAGTAATCAGTGTCATCGTGCCTTTAAATCGTGTTGAAAATTTGCTTAAAGCCTGGGCCAATTAACATCGAGATGATGAATGGATGGGAAGATGGAAAGAGCCTGACGCTCAGGGGCTTTGTGAGGAGGAGATGCTCAGCTGTTGAGCAGCAGACACCAGCGAATAAAATCAGCCATTCATGTGAGCTCAGTCCACCCACTCTTAATGATAATGTCAATCTAGCAAAATATATACACATTGGAGTTGTCACAAGTTCATAAATCAAAGGAGTTTGTCAAAGGCATTCAGATTAACGAGGCAGCAGCAATAACAAGTCAAATTTGCATAGAGAATTGCTCGAATCTCAGTAAATTATGATCCTGTTTTTCATTTGATTATTTGCTAATGTCTCAAGAGGGAGAATGATTATATTAGCATGCAAAATCTACTCCAGAAGTAGAAATCTGAGGTAAAGAAGACCAGCACACTATGACAATTAATCAGCTTCTGCATACTAGCATAAATGTACAAGGCCCAGAAATGAACTTCTTTTTATTATTATTTCTCCTTGCCACTGATCCAAATGGTTCAGCTTGACAGAGACTTTATATTGCTTTAACAGTGTTTTGAATTGTGCCTGCAGGCAAGACATAGTTATGCAGCTATAACCAACCTATCCATCTGCCAACCAGATTGGAATTCTCCTATCCAAGGCTTCCATTAACCCCCACTGACAGCTCCAAACAGGATTAAGAATTTGCAAGCATAAAAAATAGTTGTTCTTTGCAAATATACACAATCCCTTTGCTTCTTGAGAAAGACTACATCTGTGTTTTGTAATTAGTGTTGGACAGTGTAGCAGAGGGAAAAACCTACTTGGCGTTTTTTGGACTTTTGTCATAAGGGAGTAAGGCAGTACTAATGGAAGTTCTGTGTTTGGTTGTCCCAGAGAGTGCTTTCCATTCTATCTGGTTCCTAGCACTGTGCTTGAATTGGTGTTATTACTGGAAAATATCACTTCTTGAAAGGTTTAACTAGTGGATCTTGTTGAAGGTGAGCAGTATAGGGAGGCATTGATGTGGCTGTGGTTTAATAGAATATGTCAAATGATAAACGTGCTGGAGAAGCAATGTGCATGAAAACATGCCAGAGAATATTATCTTATGAGGACACTTGAGGCCCTCCCTAAAATAAAACTGGTACTTGAATAGGATTCTTCAATCAGCTTCTGAACTTAAATGACCTAAGTTTTCTCCATTGTATTCTAGAAGAATTAATTAAAATTTGCTTAAACACACAACACATACACTACCCCCCTGCCACACACAGTGTTTTGTCATTTTCATTGAAGAGTTTGAATGATTTTTATTTATGTAGCTAAATCATCTTTTAACCTTGTAGAAGAATAATTGGTCTTGTTTTTGAAAATTGCAAATCATATATATTGGGAGGGTATAATTAGCTCCAAATCATGTAATAAGGTAAGGGGAAAAATATTAATCCAATGAGTAATTTACAGGTCAAGCCCGTGATATGATGTTTGCAACTAGCTATGGAAATTGGTCTCAAGATTTTTCTCTTCACATGGGTTGTCATTTTACATGATGATGAACACGTGCTTCAAAATCATAGTTTTAATTCACCACGATTTACCTGCTTTGCTAAAATGATACAATTTTCCTGTTACAGAGACCATTGAATTCTCCCAGTGAAGAATGTGGCATAGGTGGAAAATGTTACTTCTAGTTTTAGAGCTGGTAATTTTATTTTTAACAGATGTCTGTTCAAACAGGCTCAGGCTCTGTTGCACCATCCAACCTTTAGCAAGATGCTTACTCAAAGATTATTGTAAGTCATTATGAGTGGCTTGACTTTTCATCACTGTGTAAATTAGTTTAGTTTTTTATTTGATTATATAATCAACTCTTAATTATCCATGTCACCAGGAGTTGTGTGTTTGAATAGATAACTGAAAACAGTAAATAAGCCACTTACTAGGTTGTGGAGAATATTGCTCCCGCCATAAACATCTGAAAAGTTAGGAATGCTTTGCTTATCAACAGAAGAACATTTCCTTGTTAATGAAGGGTTGGCAAACTTTATTTGTAAAGGACCAGATAATAAACATTTGAGGTTTTGTGGGCCATAGGACCTCTGTCCTGACTACTCACCTCTGCCATTGTAGTGTGAAAGCAGCCACAGACAAAAGGTAATGAACAAGGGTGGCTAACTTTCAATAAAACATTATTTGTAGAAACTTTATTTAGAGCAGGAGCTGGCAAACTCCTCCTGTAAATTATACTGGCATTAAAGTTTTGGGATGGGGACTTTCCCTGGTGGTCCAGCGGTTAGGACTCCACGCTCCCAATGCAGGGGGCACAGGTTCGATCCCTGGTCAGGGAACCAGGATCCCACGTGCCACGTGGCATGGCCAAATAAATAAATAAATGAATAAGTAAAGTGGTGGGATGATAAGACTGTAGTTGGGCTATCACTTTGAAGTTTCTCTGCTATGAAAACCTTTTATTAAAAAATTTATTTATTTTAATTTATTTTTGGCTGCTTTGGTTCTTTGTTGCGGTGTGTGGGCTTCTCATTGCGGTGGCTTCTCTTATTGCAGAGCATGGGTTCTAGGCACATGGGCTTCAGTAGTTGTGGCATGTGGGCTCAGTAGTTGTGGCTCGCGGACTCTAGAGCACAGGCTCAGTAGTTGTGGCATACGGGTTAAGTTGCTCTGCGGCATGTGGGATCTTCCCGGACCAGGGCTCGAACCCTTGTCCCCTGCATTGGCAGGCGGATTCTTAACCACTGTGCCACCAGGGAAGCCCAGATTAATCTTTCTTAATCACCACTACTGTCGTGGTGGTCTTTTTTCCTCAAAAATTTTTAGTGGCTCTTTGTTTCCATGAAATTAAATATGAAGTTCTAGGCCTGGTTTTCAAGACCTTCCAGAATTTTTGCTACATTATATCAAGTTACTTCCCTCAACATACATTTTTCTGCCCTAGTGGCTGTGCACCTAGAGCCTGTGCACCTAGAGCCTGTGCTCCACAACAAGAGAAGCCACTGCAATGAGAAGCCACTCACCACAACTAGAGACAGCCTGCAGCAACGAAGACCCAACTCAGCCAAAAATAAAATAAATAAATTAATTAATTAATTTAAAAAAAATTGACTCTGAGGATTTAAGTCTTGGATAGAAAGAAAAGTTGAGAAGGAAAGAGCTAGCCTAGAATGGGTGAGAATGGTAAAGAGTGCTTTAAATTTGGATATGTTGGACTTCCCTGGTGGTCCAGTGGTTAAGTGGTCCAGTGGTCCAGGGGGTGCAGGTTTGATCCCTGGTCTGGGAAGTTCAATCCCTGGTCTGGGAAGTTCTGCATGCCGTGCGGTGCGGCCAAAAAAAAAAAAAAAAAAACCACACAACAACAGAAAAAATAAATTTGGATATGTTGATTTTGAGACAGGTTAAGTTTTTTTTTAAAAAAATGTGATTCCTTTTTCTTTGTTTTTCACCTCCAGGTTACTTCTGGAAACATTTTAGCCAAAATACATCCCTGAGATCTAATGCATGGGCTTTAGCAGTATTTCACTTTGACTTTTTCCTACCCAAATTTCTGTTACCATATCTGCATGTCTGCAGATGTTATAACTTAATGCTTCCAGTTTGAAGTTAAATTCAAAGTTGTCAGTGAGGCTTTTATTCTGCCCTTTAAAGTTCTAACCTAGTGAATGCTGGGTTAAGAGATAAACATTCAAGTTAATATAAAAGGTAACAAGTTATATAGTATCTTTTACAGAAATATTTTCATGTAATGCTAATATTTATACACTATTGTTGCTCCAGGACTTACAGACACATTCTGCAAATGATTTACTATAATGAAATGTTCTATCTGAGTGTTGTGAATGAGTTGTTCTGAGCAGTCAGGTTTTTCTAGTTGGCTCAGGGTTAAGAGGTAGAATATAACTTTTATTTTTATTGAAGGAATTTTTTTCCCTCAATTTATTTTTCATTTATCTAACTTCTGTTTTTCCATTTCTTAACATATTTTCTTCTAGGTTTCATCTGTTTGGTTAATTTTTATTTTGACAGATTTACAGAAAAGTTGAAAGAATAGTACAAAAATCCCCTTATACTTTTTTTAAAGAAATATTTATTTATTTATTTGGCTGCATCGGGTCTTAGTTGCAGCATGTGGGCTCTTTGTTGACGCGTGCGGGCTTCTCTCTAGTTGTGGCGTATGGGCTCAGTAGTTGTAGCACGCAGGCTCTCTAGTTGTGGCATGAGGGCTCTGGAGCACACGGGCTTAGTTGCCCTGCAGCATGTGGGATCTTAGTTCCTTGACCAGGGATTGAACCCATGTCCCCTGCATTGGAAGGCAGATTCTTAACCACTGGACCACCAGGGAATCCCTTTATACTCTTCACACAGATTCTCCATATGTTAACATCTTACCATGTTTGCTTTATCTCTATACATACACACATATATATACTAACATCCATTTACTTATATTTTCTGAGTTCTTTGAAAGTTAGTTACAGACATATGTCCTTTTACCTCTAAATGTTTCTGTTGTATGTTTTCTGAAACCAAGGACAGTTCTTTTAAGTAACCACAGTACAAATGATACAAATGAACTTATTTACAAAACAGAAATAGACTCACAGACATAGGAAAGAAACTTATGGTTACCAAAGCGGAAAGGTGGGGGGGGTGCGGGGGGGCAGGGGGATAACTTTGGAATTTGGGATTAACACTACTACTAAATATAAAATAGATAAACAATAAGGACCTACTGTATAGCACAGGGAATTATATTAAATATCTTGTAATAACCTATAATGGAAAAGAATCTGAAAAAGAGTAGATATAAATGTATAACTGAATCGCTTTGCTGTACACCTGAAACGTAAATCAACTGTACTTCAATTAAAAAAAAATAACGACAGTACAAATTGTCAAAATCAGGAAGTTGAATGTATAAACAAACTTTGGTACATCCATACAGTGATAATACTTGCCAATGAAAAGGAAAGAACTGCTGATATATGCAAGAACACAATGAACAAATGAATCTCACAAATGAATGTATTATGTTAGGTGAAAAAAGACAGACTCAAAAAATTCATACTATATGATTCATTTTATGACATTTTAGAAAAGACAAAATTATTGAGACAAAAAATAAATCAGTGATCACTGGGGAAAGGGGTTGTAACTATCAAGGGGGATTTGGGAGGTGATGGGACTGCTTTACATCTTGATTGTGGTGGTTACAGAGCTTTATGCTTTTGTCAAAACTCAGAACTATACAACAAAAAAGAATAAATTTTTCCATATGTAAATTTTAAAAGTGGGGAAACAATCAGGAAATTAACATTGATACGATGTTATTAGTTCATCCATAGACTTGTTTCATATTTTTCCAATAATGTCCTTTATACAAACCTTATGTCATAATACCCACTCAGTAATACCCACTCAATAATTACCCATCAAGAACAGATAAAGGGTGGGGAGGAAAAAAATTGTGGATATAGGCTAGATAGTTATTACTCATCCTGTTAGGCTCAGATCACTTATTTTTCACTGTATAATTCAGTGCAGAGGAGTTTACCATCAATTTTGTTTCAGCCCCTCCCCCCCCCAATAACCTCAGATCACAAACTGCATTCAGTTACATCTCTTTAGTTTTCTTTAACCTGAAAGCAGTTCCTTATGACCTTGACATTTTTTTAAGTACAGACTAGTAATTTTATAGGATGTCCCTCAATTTGGGCTAGTCTGTTGTTTTCTCATGATCGGATTGAAGTTATGTGTTTTGAGCAGGATGACCTCAGAAGTAATAATGTGTTCTTCTCAGTATATCATATCAAGAGGCACATAAGGTTAAGGTGGTGTCTGCCAGATCTCTCCACTGTGAGGCTACTGTTTTTTTTGTTTTTTTGTTTTTTTTTTGTTTTTTGGCTGTGTTGAGTCTTTGTTTCTGTGCGAGGGCTTTCTCTAGTTGTGGCAAGCGGGGGCCACTCTTCATCGCGGTGCGCGGGCCTCTCACTATCGCGGCCTCTCTTGTTGTGGAGCACAGGCTCCAGACGCGCAGGCTCAGTAGTTGTGGCTCACGGGCGTAATTGCTCCGCGGCATGTGGGATCTTCCCAGACCAGGGCTCGAACCCGTGTCCCCTGCATTAGCAGGCAGATTCTCAACCACTGCGCCACCAGGGAAGCCCAAGGCTACTGTTTTTTTCTTTTGTAATTATTAAGTATATTATGGAGAAATATTTTGAGATTATGTAACTCTCCTGTTATTTGTCACCCACTAATTTGTGTGATAAGTCTTACTTGCATCTTTTAGTTACCCTTAAGTAGAACTTACTGGACATAATGTAGCTTGATGACCCAGGGCAGTTGTGAACGTTGCTTATTGGGATGCATCATAGTTAAAGATACAGGGAATAACTGTGCTACTGAGCTCTCCTGGGTGATGTTGGAGAGCACAGGCTTTGAGAACCAGTTGAGGTGACTATTAGGTATACACAGCTATTTCATGATTCCCGGCCACCCTCGACTGTAGAGCTATTAATTTCTTATTCACTGGGTTTCTGGCTCCCCTCTTCACTATTAGTAGGGTACCTTACTCCTTGCTCCTGATATCATGACTGTTTAATGTCCCTACTCCTATTTTATGCAACAGAATTGAATTTTTTATATTGATTTGTTTCTCATGGTGGATGGTCCAGTAAAAGTAAAAAATGAGTAAAAAGTTGGGAAAAAAGAGTAAAAAATGCTGGGTTAATCTATCTAAAAAGAACTAGTTATAACAATGTTTTTCTCTTTTTCCTTTTTGTTAATGTTGAGTTACTTTTTAAAAAAAAAAAACAACACAATATATAATATATATATCCTTTGCCCTGATGGGGTGGAGAAGGGAAAGGAGCTCCTCTACAGCTCTATGTTCTGCTCTCAGGTAGTAATTATCCTTTAGCTCCCTTCATCTTTTAATACCTTAGACATTCTTATAATACCTACTCAATAGTTTACTATCTAAATCAGATAAAATAGAGGGTCAGAAGGAAGAAAATTATTGATGTGGGCTAGATAGCCACTACTCATCCTATTAGGTTCAGATCACTGTTTTGCACTATGTAATTTAGTATAGAGAGTTTGCCGTCAATTTTGTTCCATCCCAAGCACCTGTAGAGTAAAAATGTGATTTATAATGTCTTCAGTATAACAAACTTCCACCAAAAAGTAATGAGGCTTCCAACTTTATTATAATGACATTTTAAAAAAACAATTAATTTTGAAATATAGGACCTTACATTGAATTAAAAGGGTTTAGGTGATCTGAAATGGTATTTTATTTAAAGGAGGGTGTAGAACTTCATGGTCTGGGAAATAGTTACTTGCAAATTATAAGTTTAAAATTGAATACTGGCTTAATTGAATACAGTTAAAATTGAATATTGGCTTAAGTTTTTATTATATAAGACATTTAATTTTAGCATTTAAAACATCTGATCTGTACTTTTTTTTTTTTTAAGAAAAGTTAAATATACAATTGATTTTATGGGTTTAATGTTGACCTTTCCCTTCCTTTGATTCTCTTATAATGGCATATATTGCTAGTTTCCTTATCTGGAATGCTTTATTTTATTTTACTTTAGTTTATTTTTATTTATAAATTTTTTTGGCCACACCACATGCCTTCCTAATTCCCCTACCGGGGATGGAACCTGGGCCCTTGGCAGTGAAAGCATGGCGTCCCAACCACTGGCCTGCCAGGGAATTCCCTGGGATGCTTTATAGTCATTAACTCAACTATACCTCTCCTTCATTTTTTTGTAGATAGTCTACATTCCTTTTTTACCCAAAACAGAGAGAAAAGGCAGAATTCTAAAGTTATTGAGCCTCTATCCCTTGCTTGTAACATAGCATTTTTTCTTCTTCTTTGTCCCTAAAATTGACCTTTAATTTAAAGTGATCATTACAAATGTAAAATTATCAAGTTAAACCTCATAAAAGATTTCTGCCCAAAAGGACCTTAATGTACTGGCCTGTCAAGGTGACACACAAGGCACATAGATGTTAGCCACAGAGGGCCTTTTGATACTATATGTATGCTATTTATCCTTTAATATCTTTTAAAATATAATATTTGATACAAAGCAAAAAATTCATAATACCTAAATTTAAAACACTGTTATGATCCTATATTCTAATAATGATTTCATACTTGTATGAAGTTTTTCAGATAAACTCATATGTTGGATATAATTTCTGGACCTAAAAGTAACTCCTCAGTTAGAATGTGATGAATATATGTAATGTAATGAGTAAATCAGCTGCAAATTCTAAAATGTTAACATTACACATGTAATTGTGGAAAATAGAGCCCAAATAATGTGTACTTGGATTTTCTGTATTTTGTCTTGCAGAGAGTGATTTACATGTGTTACCAGATTTTTTAAAATTATTTTTTAATGTGATAAAATACACATAACATAAAATTTATCACCTTTAACATTTTAAAGTGTACAGTTCAGTGGTATTAAATACATTCATAATGTTGTGTAACCATCACCCCCATCCATCTCCATAACTCTTTTCATCTCGTAAAACTGCAACACTCTACCCATTAAACAATAACTCCCCATTCCTTCCTTTTCCCAGCCCCTGGTAACCAACATTCTACTTTCTGTCTCTATGATTTTGACCACTCTAAGTGTCTTATATAAGTGGAATCATACTGCATTTATCTTTTTTTTAAAAAAATTATTATTTATTTATTTATTTATGGCTGTGTTGGGTCTTCGTTTCTGTGCGAGGGCTTTTTCCAGTTGCGGCAAATGGGGGCCACTCTTCATCGCGGTGCGCGGGCCTCTCACTATCGCGGCCTCTCTTGTTGCGGAGCACAGGCTCCAGACGCGCAGGCTCAGTAATTGTGGCTCACGGGCCCAGTTGCTCCGCGGCATGTGGGATCTTCCCAGACCAGGGCTCGAACCCGTGTCCCCTGCATTGGCAGGCAGATTCTCAACCACTGCGCCACCAGGGAAGCCCCTGCATTTATCTTTTTGTGACTGGCTTATTTCACTTAGCATAATGTCTTCAAGGTTCATCCATGTTGTGGTTTGTGTCAGAATATCCTTCCTTTTTAAAGCTGAAGATTATTCCATTGTATGTATATACCACATTTTGCCTATCCATTCATCCCTCAGTGTACACTTGGATTGCTTACACGTTTTAGCTGTTGTGGATAATGCTGCTATGAACACAGACATACAAGTATCTCATTGAGACTCTGCTTTCAGTTTTTTTGAGTATGTACCCAGAATTGGAATTGTTGGATCATATAGTAATTCCTTTTTTAATTCTTTGAGGAACAATACTGTTTCCCATAGCTGATGTACCATTTTACATTCCCACCAAAGGTGCACAAGGGTTACAGTTTCTCAGCATCCACATCAATGCCTGTTATTTTCTGTTTTTTGTTTTTGATAGTAGCCTACCTAATGAATGTGAAGTACCTTGTAGTTCTGCTGTTCATTTCTGAAATGATTAGTGATGTTGGACATCCTTTCATGTGCTTGGTGGTCATTTGTATATCTTCTTGGATAAATGTCTACTCAAGTCCTTTGCCCATTTTTTAATCAGGTTTTTCTGTTTTTTTGTTGGCTGAGTTTTTACAACTTCTCTCTGTATTCTGGATGTTAATCCTTTATCAATAAATGATTTGCAAAATTTTTTCCCATTTTGTGGGTTGGCTCTTACTCTGTTGATATTTAGAACTCTGAACTCGCTTCCAGTTGAATTGTTGTTATTTCCCTCTTTTTAAGTATTTAAAAATCTCACTGACGTTTTAGGGCCTTCTAGCTGCTGTTTGAAGTGATAATGGCAAGAGTGGACTCTAATTGTAAACTACTGATAAATTTTATTGCTTTGAGCTAACTAAGCACTATGCTGTTTTTAATAAAGAAAAGAAAATCAAATCAGAGAAAAGATGAAGAGAAATAACTAATTGTTTTTAGGATCCAGACATGAGAACTTGGGCCAATCAAACATTTACTATGGTTTAAAACTAATTATTTAAAAGAGAAGGCAATAATCCTGGTTTAAGTTGTTATCAGCTAAGTATAGACTGGAGGTTTCTTGTGTCCAGTGCCAAAGAATAATAAACTAGACTTATAATGAATATGATCTGCTAGGCAGTGCTTAAATATAGATGAAATACTTTTCCACCTAGATCCCTACATATATTTATTTATATACATGGGCATATGTTTTCCTTTACATAAGTGTATGTCTGTATGTATATAAATCTTCAAATGAACAAATGCATAAATATACACGGTATTCTAGCTTACAGAATTAAAAATGTAATTCAGTTTACTCCCACAGAATAAGACTGAAGATAATGAGAACTGAATTAAAGCTTACTTTCTTTCACAGAATTCCTCAGAGAGAGAAGACTGTAATAATGGCGAACCCCCTAGGAAGATAATACCAGAGAAGAATTCACTTAGACAGGTATGAAATTCAGTCTTACTTAAAAAGCTACCAACAACAAAATAAAAGACAGGAAACCCTCAATTTGCCATTTGTTAAGTACTGGAGCTTAAATTAAGAGTACTCTGAAGTTGGTCTGGCTCTAGCCATCAATTTCAGTCAGTTACATTGTTTTCCCAATCATTTAAAAATTATCCTAGCTATAGGAGTACAGGGCAGTCAGTTGTTTATGTGTAGTGAAAACAAAATCAAAGAAAAGGTTTCTTGTTTAGGAAAAATAACTTGAAGTGCATCTTAAGTGCAGGTAGTAGAATAGTTCTCTTTAAACCTTACTTTTCTATTAAGATTCTTCATACATTAAAAAATAATAATCAAAAGGGATCTACCTATGATGAAGTTAGCTCCTTTTAGTCTAAGCAATATTTGTTTGCTTTTTCTAGAAGTAAAGGCCATTATTAATGACAACTTTAAAATAATTTTTACTCACCACAGTGCCCCCACTCCTCAAAGTTTTTCTTTGAAAGTTCAATTCCATGGTGCTCTTTTTAAAAATTAAAATGTTCAAAAACGTTTGGTCAAAAAATTGGCTCTTCTCACTGCCTGTAGCAACCTCTAACATCTTCCGTCTCTCACTGGCAACAAAAACAAGTTCTTACGGTATTGCCAGCAGTAGTAAAAATAATTTTATTTTACTTGCATTTATGGCATTATTCTAAGAAAAAGGAGAAGAGATTAAATATTTGTTGAGCACCTACCGTGAACCTGATACTTATTTTACTTCACTCTCACAATAACCCTGTAAAGTTGCTAGGTACGATTTCCATTTTATAGATGAAGAAAATGGAGGCTGAGAGAGATTCGATGACTTGTTTATTTAGCAAGTCAGTGATTTGAAACCCAGATCTCAGTGTTGCCAAAGCATTTCTACTTCTGCCTTCTAACTCTATAGGTTGTAGACAGTGTTAATTTAGGGGAAAAGTAGTTGAAATTGTGACACACTCATTTATTTACTATATGTTAAAACATTTTTGGATGGGCAAAATTTTGTTTATAAAAATAATTGTGTGGTAAGTAGAATTGAATCAGTTCAGGGAGCTTTGTTAAATAGCCAAAAGATCAGGGATTGATATTGTTCAGTTAGAGTTTTAACTATTTGGAGATAAACACCTGACCTATGAATCTAAATATATAGGACAGAACTGAATAAGATAAATTTGGAGGTGGAAACACTCTGCCCACTATACAGAAACAACTGTCAGAAAACAATGACATGACAAAAAGTTTTGGCAACTTTATTTAAGCTAACAAACGAATTTTCACTCTGCAAAGTTATAAATTAATTTTAATAGGCTGATCCAGATGGTCCATTTGGAAAATGGATAGGCTGATCTGTTGAAAATTAAACTAAATTTATCTCTCTCATACTTCAAACTGAAGCAAGAGAGAGAATCGTGCCTATTAAGTCCAGCACGTACAGATGGACCAGCAGGTCACACATGGGACTAATCTGATTCATTTTAAAAATAAATGCATACATTATTGAATCATTTTATACTTGCAAGATCTGTTGTGTGCAGTATTTAAAATAATGTTTTTTTCATTGCTTTTTTAGCAGGTTCTCTTTACCCCCTCTGCTTTAATATAACAACCATTTTTGGGTTTGTTTTTGTTTGTCCTCCTAGTGCTCCAAACTGATTTTTCTAATATCTGTCATTCAGTGTTGAGATCCAAGCTCTGGAGATTAATTAGGTCATGAGGCTTTTCCCCCTCCTTTCTTTGTAAAGGGTTTTATCTCCATTCTCTTTGTGAAGAGCATGAACTCAATGTTCTTGGAAAGAGAAATGGCCTTTAGAAATGGGGAAGTAGGAGATCCTCCTGGGGCACTTGGAGTCTTTTAGCTTCTGGGTGTTTTAACAGCCCCATGAATGCAGATTTGTAAATTTATTGCAGTGCCATCTGTTTTTTTGCTCGAACCAGATTACTGTTGGCTTGTGTCTGTCTATTGTGGTGGTCACTCCCTAGGAGCTTGCCCTCTCAGTCTTAGGGATGAGTGATGAATAGCAGGGGTCAATAGAAGCGGGTCACAGGGCAGCTGTCCAGGATTGCCCTGAACTTGATTACGCCACCGCCAAGTTTTTTAATGTAGGATGTAGTATATAAGCTGTTTAAACTCCCTCTTTTCGCTAATGCATATGACAATAATGAAGTGCCATTTGCTCCCCACACCCCACCTTTAGTCAAGTTATTATAGATAAAAAGATGTCAAAGCTGCCTTTTACCTAGTGTTGATGTAAGTAGGATTTGCATCATGTGGGCCAGTCCCTTGAGATTCTTTTGCAGACTATTTCTAATGGGGTTTCAGGAACTCTTTCACCACTGATTTTAAAATGCTAAGTTATGTTCTAATAAATTTAGTGTTGTTTTAAACTAATTTTAGAGTTTACATATATTATTCTAAAGTATAGTTTTACCATTGTTGATAGGATATGACCACTGCCTGTTAACTTGGAGTTATTTAACTACTGGAGGAGCTGAAAGAAGTATAATCATTACAGTTCTTACAGACGTTAAAAGGGTAAAAGGGAATATGACAAATAACTTTAAGGCAAAAATTTGGCTTCTTCAATGATACGGACGAATTCCTTGAAAAACACAACTTACTGAAACCAAAACAAAGTGAAACAAAATTTGAATAGCCGTATGTCTGTTTAAAAAATTGAATTATCAAAAGGCCCATAGGGTTTCCTGGTGAACTCTATCAAACATTTAAGGAATAAATAACACCAAAATAGAAAATAGAGAAGGAAAGAACACTCCCTGACTTGTATTATGAGGTTACCATAACCATTATTCCGAAACTTGACAAAGACCTTAGCAGAAAAAGAAACTATTGAAGGAGAAAGTCACGAGACGTTACTCCCTGTGTCACCAAGTCATTTTGTATACCTGCTTTTCCATTTCATTTCCAACATCAGAAGGCAGTAGAGTTCGGGGCGGGGGAAAGAAATGCAATGTATTCTTTTAATTTTCTAAGTTTTTGAATAATCTTCTGACATCTTGGCATTAAGTGTAAACTTTTATTTAAAGGACGTACAAAGTAGCTACAATTTTCTTCTTACTTTTATTCCTAGAATGTGAAGCCAAGAAAACCATAGCAAATGTGTTCGTATCTTTTAATTCATATCTGCAAACAAGGGCAAAGGCCTGGGAGCATACATGAAAGTACTCATTACTTTTTGAAAACATAACCTTACAACACACAACTCCTTCTTTGCTTCACATTGGTGCTAATAGGATCTGTCACCCCTGCCTTTCTCTGTAATTGAGTAAATTGTGACCTCTGTCTAATCCTTCTCCCATCCCCCATTCCCTTTGTGTATGTGTCCACTTACCATCCTGAGAACGTGGGTAGTGATAAATAAAGCATTGAGTAGTGCTCTCTCAACTCTTTGAAAGCAGCATGATGCCAGCCCTCTAGTTATATTTCTTTAAGTGTTTACGTTTTTCTGTATTCTTTCTCTTGTGTAGCTGGAACCCTGGGGATGCAAAGCCATGAGAGAGGCCAAGAAGCTAACAAAGTAGCTGTCTCCCTTGTTAGCTTGTTCCTTTATTCTTTAAAAACAAGATAAAAACCATCTGGCTCAGGGCATTACATTTTCCTCCCCCATACACCTCTATAGATGGAGACTTCACCTGCAGTGAGGGTTTACATTGATTAGGGAGGGAGCAGTAATTCAAGCTTCCATCCTCTTCAAGGATACTTTGCAGTCTTTAAAGGTGCTGACCCACTGAGTTAAACTGTCAAGGGAGGATAAAAAAGTATCTTCATCCCAGGAGGTAACAGCTGCTAGGTTTTCAACACCTTGCATGCTGCTGGAAGAATGTCACAATTGTCAGCTGAAAGAAAAATGACTCTGTTGTCATCTTCTGTTAATGACTGGGCCTTATAAAAGGAACTACATAAGCCTTTTAGAAGGAATAAGTAGCTGTTTTCCTTTCCTACCACCTTCCCCCACCTCTCCCCCAAATGCCTATGTCGTTCTAAACATTACCTTGGAGAAGATGCACAAAAAACAGCGGTGAAGAACTTAAAGTTAAAACAACCCAGTGTAAGCATGGAGGTCTGATTGGCATAGCTCCTTTATACAGTTGGCTGAGTAGGAGGAACAAGCACATCACTGACACAGAAAATGACATTATCGTGTGTATTAACCAAACAACAACAACAACAAAAAGTCATTCATAAGCCAGTGAACTGAGAGAAAACATACTGTATTTCTGCTCTTTGGAGGACAATTTGTTTTCAAGCAGCATCCAGATGGGTAAATACCACGACATTTCTTTTTTCAAGAGATCCACTTCTTTTCTTCCTTTAAAAAAAAAAAGGGAGAGAAACTCACTGAATTTTACTTCCTTTGATAGCTCTGTAATGTTTGTATATAATGGCATTCCCTTCTTTCTGATTTGATTGATGAGGGGGAAAGGTTTAATGAAGTCCCTGATATCAGGCAGACAGGTTTTTTTCCTATTTGTTTTTGGTTAGTCATTTTAATTGTATTGAGTAATTAGAAGGTACACACAGCCAAGGGAGCTTTGTTCTGATAATTGCTCAAGAAAATCCATTCCCTATCTGCCTTTGCTTTGTGTTAAGACATTTCTCCCCCTAGTGGCAATAGTAAGCACTTTGTCTTGGCAGTAGGCAAGGTGTAATTGCAATATGACAAACTATGCTTCAGGGACTATCTTGTAAATACTTTAGTTTGGGGTTTGGCATTATTTCATTATATATGTGTGTTTTTTCCCCCCTAAGAAACTTCCTACCTCTTTTTTTTTTTTCCTGAAGTGCTTTGGGCTTTGGATGGAAAAAAATTGCCTGAAATGTTTATTAAAAAAAAAAAAAACAACCATAGTACATCCTGGGTAATGTTTTGCAGCTTGACTTAATTTTAGTCATCTGTTTTAGTTACCTATTTATAAAAATGCTTTTGCATTTGTAGACATTATTTAATACTTTGGAAGAAGCACCTCATTTGAAATAAATAAATAAACTTTACTTATTTTTAAATAGTCCATATAAAAGACCTTAAAGGTAATTAATGTAGGTCCCTTAAGTAAGACAAAAATGATCTTTCCAAGTCTGATGAAGTGATTTGTTTATTTAACTTCCCACTTTGGCTGAATCCTTCAGAGTCTAATAACTTTTTTTAAAAAAATGGTTTTTGCAATTTGTGTCTGGCTACAAGAACCCTTCTTCAAAAGCAAGCAATTTAATAACCAGCTTTCTTAAAATTACTTTGAGGAAGGAAGACTGTATAGGGGGTTGGTGTTTTGTTTTATTTTTATTTCAGTGTAATCATTCTTCGATAAATTGTGTAATTGCTGATTTAGTAGAAAAAATATTATTGAACTCCTGGGTTGTAATGACCATAAAAAGTGTATTTTCGTATAGAGACTTGAGATATTGTGAATAAATTATAAAGGAAACAGCTTATATGTTGGTTGAAGTCCATATGGGCCCAATTTATTTTGTGTTCAGTGCTTAATCTGGATGTACCATTAGAAAGGTGGGAGGGGCTATTGTATCCAGTTGTGTGAATCCTTAAAAAATCTGCCCTAAGAGCAACATGGAATGAGATCAGATACAACTTTGCATCTATTGAATGCGATTTGGTAGCATCATTGAGGCATTTTTAAAGCCCAGTTCCACCTTCCCTAGATGTCATTTTTTAGTTTGCTTTTTCTATCCCACATTCTTGCTGGGGACTTGATATTTTTATTTTATATATATATATATATATATATATATATATATATATATATATGTAATCTGAAGGTCCCTGTGTACCCCTCCCCACCCCCTAATTGCTAGCCATTTTCATTATAACTGTATCTTGTTTTGCTATAGGGCTGCTGAACAGATTTCTTAAGCAGCTTTTTGCAAGGTTAAAAGAATGCAGCCCGGTAACAAGTTTGTGTCATTTTAAATATATACCTTCTAGTAAATAAGGAGAAGTCTGGCAATCAATCCCTTTTAGTGTGTTATATGTTTCACCTGACAACTAAACCTTCTATTGATTAGCCATTACTTTGTTAGATAATCCTATGTCATTGAATCCATTGTAAAAAATTAAACTCTTTAAAATGTTTTACCCTAGCAGCAGTGTGAAAATTGAAAACTTGTTCAGAATTACAGCCTGCTTTCACAAAGAAGGTAGTTTTCAGCAAGGCATCTTACTGGTTTATGCTTACGTGCTTTATATGCAATATAAAAACATATTAAAGTACTCTAATGCAAAACTCTCTGTCTCTGGTTTAGCAATGAAGCTACCTTTTCAGATGTTGCATGGGTACAGAACCTATCTTGCCTGTGGCTCTTATACTCACTAGTTTATTTAGCTGGAAGGAGTCTTATAATAGTAAAATACTGAATGTAAAATATTTGATTCTTTAGAAAGCCTTTTTATTCCAGAGTGGTCTAAGGACTGTGATCAGTTTTGGTTTACTAATCTAGGTGACTTCCTTTGGGGAAAAAGAAGATCATATACCCATTTTACAGATGGAATGTCTAGAAAATAAAAACCTATATATAGCCTTACTCTAGAAACTCCTGCAGGTTCCCTAATGTTCCCCTGAGTGTGTTATACTCATTTCTGAGGGGGAAAGGAATTTTGGAGGAAAAATTAGTTTTCTACCTGCCATGACTATTTTATTCAGAAAAATAAAATAACATTTTTATTAATTAACTGGACAGAGCTCTAATACTTTATCCCCTAAATATTAACTGCAGACTTTTATATTTTCATTGAAATAAAGTTTTCATATAGTGAATTATATAGATATTAATTGCATAAGTCAATAAATTTTTGATAAGTCTTTCCAATTGTGTAACCACCACCCCAATCAAGCTATAGGACATTTTCATTACCCAAGAAAGTTCCCTTGTTCTCCTTCCCAGTTTCCCCACCCACAATGAATCAAACATTTATCAGCTTCCTGTCATAGATTAGTTTCGCCTTTCTTGAATTTTATGTAATAGAATCATCCATGTTGGGAGTCTCACTATCACTCAGCATAATGCTTATGAGATTCATCTATACTTCTGTGTTTATCAGTGGTTTATTCTCTTTTATTGTACAGTAAATTCCATTGAATAAATATACTACAGTTTGTTTTCCATTCTTTTGATGGACACTTGAGCTATTTCTGTTTTTATAAATGAAGTTGCTATGAATGCTCTTTAAGCTTTTTTTTTTTTTAAACTTTTTGGGTTTATTTATTTAATTTATTTATTTACTTATGGCTGTGTTGGGTCTTCGTTTCTGTGCAAGGTCTTTCTCCAGTTGTGGCAAGTGGGGGCCACTCTTCATCGCGGTGCGCGGGCCTCTCACTATCGCAGCCTCTCTTGTTGCGGAGCACAGGCTCCAGACGCGCAGGCTCAGTAGTTGTGGCTCACGGGCCCAGTTGCTCCGCGGCATGTGGGATCCTCCCAGACCAGGGCTCGAACCCGTGTCCCCTGCATCGGCAGGCAGATTTCTCAACCACTGCACCACCAGGGAAGCCCTCTTTAAGCTTTTTTGGTGAGCATGTGTTAAATACTTTTTCATGTGCTTTTTGACTATTCACATATTTTCTTTTGCGAAGTATCTGGTTTTTTGCCATTAAAAAAGTTGCATTGTCTGCCTTATTAATGAGTTCTAGATAGTCCTCTGTCAGATATGTGTTCTGAATATTTTCTCACAGTCTGTATCTTGCCTGTTTATTCATGGTGTGTTTTGATGAGAAGTTTCTAATTTTTGAATGAAGTCCAGTCAATCAACCCTTACCCCATGATTATGAAGATATTCTAGGTTTTGTTCTATTGATAGAAGCTTTATAAGTTTTAGCTTTTACCTTGAAGTCTGATCCATTTCAAATTAATTCGTAAGTGTACTGTGAAGTAGAGTTTGGGGCTCATTCTTTTCCCCATACTTCTTTTTGACTAAAAAATTTTAAGATAGTTTATTTATTTTTTCCTGCAGTTTATTGTTAACATTTTATTGTGCTTATTTTCTGATTGGGTGACTAGTATTTGTTTGCTCATTTATTATTTATATTTTTTATTGAAGTATAGTTGATGTATCATATGTTACAGGTGTACAGTATAGTGATTCACAGTTTCTAAAGGTTATACTACATTTATAGTTATTATAAAATATTGGCTATATTCTCTGTGTTGTACAATCACCATACTTTTTTATTCAGTTGTTTTGGAACCATCATTGAAAAGGCTTTCCTTTCCTCCATTGAATTACATGGGTGCCTTTGTCAAAAATCAGTTGGCTGTACAAGTGTAGTCTATTTCTGAACCTCCTGGAAAAGAGGCTGCTTGCTGCTGTATGCAGAGTAAAGGGTAACAGTGGCTGAGGCACTGACCAACTCCTACTTCATGTCCCTGCATGACACAGAAGATGAGCTCAAAGTCCTCTATTTTTTTTAGAGTTGTCTATCCTTGCACCAAATATTACACTGTCTTGATTGTTGTAATTTTAATAATTCTTGAAATCAGGTAATGTGAGTCCTCCACATTTTAATTTTTAATATTGTTTTGGCTATTCTAGGTCCTTTACACTTCTATGTAAATTTTAGAATCAAGTTAGAATTTCTATTAGAAAGAAGTCTGTGGGGTGTTGATTTGGATTTTTTTGAAGCTATATATTCATTTGAGTAGAATTAACCTCTCAATAATATTGAGTCTTCCAGTGTGCAGACAGGGTCTGTATCTCTGTTTGTCTTTTTAAATTTTTCTAAGCAATGTTTTTTAGTTTTCAGTGTACATTTCTTGCACATAGTTTGTTAGATTTATTCCTAAGTACTTAATGTTTGTCAATGCTATTGTAAACTTTTCTCATTCTCTGTTTGTTGCTAGATTATATAAATGCAATTGGTTTTTGACTGTTGACCTTGTTTCCTATCATTTGTGAATAAAGAGAATTTTATTTTTTCTTTTCCAACCTATTTGCCTTTTGTTTCTTTTTCTTGCTTTATTTGAATGGCTAAGGCCTCCCTATAATGTTAAATAAATGTGGTAAGAGGACATCTTTGCCTTGTTCCCAGTTGAGAGAGAGTATTACGTCTTTTGCCACTAAGTATGATGTTAGTTGAAATTTTTTAGATGACCTTTATGGGATTGAAGAAGTTCCCTTTTATTCCTAGCTTGCTGAGATCTTTTTTTTTTAAATCATGAATGGGTGTTTAATTTTGTCAAATTCACCTCCCCATTCTATTAATATGGAGAATTACATTAATTGACTTTATTAAGAAATTTTGTGTCTGTGTTCATGAGGGATATTGGTCTGTAGTTTTTTTTCAAACGTCTTTGTCATGTTTTGGTGTCAAGGTTATGCTGGCCTTATAAAATGAGTTGGGAAGTCTTTCCTTCCTCCTCCATTTCCTAAAAGTGTTTGTATATGATCCTGATGTTCTTCTTCCTTAATATTTAATAGAATTCACCAGTGAAACCGTCTGGGCCAGAAGTTTTCTTTGTGGGAAGATTTCTTTTTAAATTTATGTGGTGTGGTTTTTAATAATTTCAGCTTCTTTAATAGATATAGAGCCGTCTAGATTTTCTATTTCTTATTGTGTCAGTTTTGGTAATTTGTGTCTTTCAAGAAATGTGTCCTATTTTATTCAACAGATTGTGAACTATTAATATATTTTATTTTATTTTAATACTCTTACATTTTGGGCCAATGAGAGCCCATTTAGGCTGGCATCTATTTCTCCTCTGATGTATGTCCAACATTCCCTGAGTGTTTCCAGGTTCATCTTGTATTTACCCTGTCCAATCCTGGAATCAACCATTTCTCCAGGGAACTGTGGTTCCTTTTAGTGAAGAATGGTATTTAGAAGCCAAGATTTAAGCATTAACTTTTATTTTACATCTATATTACATGTTTTGAAAACCATGAGTTCACACTGATACCTCCAGTTCCAATACAGTGACACAGAGTTTGTTTTAGATTTCTCCCTCTTCATATTTGTAATTCTCTTTTCTAATGGTAAGAAACCTGGTTTGAGTTTTTTCCTTTTAGCACTTAAAAAAATCATGTTCCCCAGGGAATTCCGTGGTGGTGCAGTGGTTAGGACTTGGCGCTTTCACTGCCAAGGGCCCAGTTCAGTCCCTGGTCGGAGAACTAAGATCCCGCAAGCATCGAGGTGCAGCCAAAAAAAAAAAAAAAAAAAAATAGTGTTCCCTTGTCTTCTAACCTTCATTGTTTATGGTGAAAAATCTGCCATTATTTATATTGTTACTCCCATGTGTGCAGCATCCCTTTTTTCTTTGGCTGCATTTAAAGTTTTGTCTTTGTTATTGGTTTTCAGCAGTTTTGACTGCGTTGGGCCTAGGTCTTGTTTTCTGATTTGGGGTTTTTTTGTATTAATCTTCTGGGGTTTGCTTATCTTAGATCAGTAAGCCAATGGTTTTTACCAAATTTTAGAAATATTTGGTCACTATTTTTATAACTTTTTGTGCCCCATTCTTGCCTCTCTTCTGGGTCTCCAATTACACAATGTTAGAGCATTGAAAATTGTCCCACAGGTGGCTGAGACTCTGTTCTTTTTTTCTTTTACTCTTTCTGTTCTTCAGATTATTTCAGTTGAATCTGTCTCTGAAGTTCATTGGTCTTTTCTTCTGCCATCTCCAACCTGCTTTTAAGTCCATCCAGTAAATTTTTAATTTCTAGAATTTGTTTGGTTCATTTTAGTTTTTTATTTTAAGGTTGAAAATTTCCATCTGTTTACTCATTGTGATTGTATCTTTCTTTAAGTTGTTGAACATATTTGTTATAGCTTCTATAGAGCCTTTATGTACTGATTCCCATAACTAGATCATCTCGGGGTCATTTTCTATTGATTTCTTTTTCTCTTTACTATGGGTCCCATTCATTTTCTTCTTCTCATGTCTAGTGTTTTTGATTGTATAGTGGACATTATAAACAGTACATTGTGGAGACTCTGGTTTCTTTTATCTTCCTCTGATTATCTTACTGGCTGATCACTGTGACTTCATACAGTCTTGGTTTATGTTTGTTAGGGCAGGTGTGTTTTGGTTTTGACCTTAGTCCTGAGGCACATCCCTTAGTCCTGAAGACTTACTCTTTAGTCTAAATGCAGGGTCTTTCTAAGTTTTCAATGGAAAGTTTGAGATGCTTATTAAGCCCCTCTGATTTAGTAGGAATCAAATTCAAAACCTTGTCTCCCCTCATGGGCAGCAGCTGGAGTCTCTGCTCAGATCTTGCAGTCTTCTAGCTTTTACTTTCCATTGGAATATTTGGAGTCTCCCATTTATGTAAGTAGTTTGAGGGTTAGCCATGGATTTGAGGGAAATTTATATGCATGTTTTGATGCTTCATCCCTGCCCTGTCTCTTTCTATTTTCTATTTTTCTTCTCAATTTCTAGCCACTATGGCTGCCCTGAACTCCATCTTCTGACATCTCAAGCTGATAGGCTGTGGCTTTCTAACTGAATTTTAGTCACCCTGCACCAAATAGCCTAGTGAGTACCCTCAGGGAAAAAGCACGTAAACATGGATCTTACCCAGTGTGAGTCTCCTTTTTCACAGTCAGTCCACACCTCCCCCCAATTTCTGCCTACTTTTGGTCAACCTCTAGTGCCTTTGTTATTTTAAAATATTTTTTCCATGGTTTATAATTGTTATCTGAAAAGGGGTTAATCTAATACAAACATCTCTGCCATTACTGGGACCAGAACTCTTTGACTTAAAGTTTTATTTTATGTAATATATATCAATTGCTTCATAAATGTCTTAAAAACACATTAAGTTCCATTTTTTAAAAATTGTGTTGTCAGATGACATAAATCACAACAAGCTCCTTTTTGACCCACCTCCTGGAGAAATGGAAATAAAAACAAAAATAAATAAATGGGACCTAATGAAACTTAAAAGCTTTTGCACAGCAAAGGAAACCATAAACAAGACGAAAAGACAGCCCTCAGAATGGAAGAAAATATTTGCAAATGAAGCAACTGACAGAGGATTAATCTCCAAAATTTACAAGCAGCTCATGCAGCTCAGTATCAAAAAAACAAACAACCCAATCCAAAAATGGGCGGAAGACCTAAATAGACATTTCTCCAAAGAAGATATACAGATTGCCAACAAACACATGAAAGGATGCTCAACATCACTAATCATTAGAGAAATGCAAATCAAAACTACAATGAGGTATCACCTCACACCAGTCAGAATGGCCATCATCAAAAAATCTACACACAATAGGGCTTCCCTGGTGGCGTAGTGGTTGAGAATCTGCCTGCCAATGCAGGGGACACGGGTTCGAGCCCTGGTCTGGGAAGATCCCACATGCCGCGGAGCAACTGGGCCTGTGAGCCACAATTGCTGAGCCTGCGCGTCTGGAGCCTGTGCTCCGCAACAAGAGAGGCCGCGATAGTGAGAGGCCCGCGCACCGCGATGAAGAGTGGCCCCCGCTTGCTGCAACTAGAGAAAGCTCTCGCACAGAAACGAAGATCCAACACAGCCATAAATAAATAAATAAAATTAAAAAAAAAATCTACACACAATAAATGCTGGAGAGGGTGTGGAGAAAAGGGAACCCTCTTGCGCTGTTGGTGGGAATGTAAATTGATACAGCCACGATGGAGAACAGTATGGAGGTTCCTTAAAAAACTAAAAATAGAACTGCCATATGACCCAGCAATCCCAGTACTGGGCATATACCCTAAGAACTCCATAATTTAAAAAGAGTCATGCACCTCAGTGTTCATTGCAGCACTATTTACAATAGCCAGGACATGGAAGCAACCTAAGTGTCCATCGACAGATGAATAAAGAAGATGTGGCACATATATACAGTGGAATATTACTCAGTCATAAAAAAAATGAAATTTAGTTATTTGTAGTGAGGTGGATGGACCTAGAGTCTGTCATACAGAGTGAAATAAGTCAGAAAGAGAAAAACAAATACTGTATGCTAACACATATATATGGAATCTAAAAAAAAAAAAAAAAGTTCTGAAGAACCTGGGGTCAGGACAGGAATAAGATGCAGACGTAGAGAATGGACTTGAGGACACAGAGAGGGGGAAGGGTAAGCTGGAACGAAGTGAGAGAGTGGCATGGACATATATATACTACCAAATGTAAAATAGATAGCTAGTGGGAAGCAGCTACATAGCACAGGGAGATCAGCTCGGTGCTTTGTGACCACCTAGAGGGGTGGGATAGGGAGGGTGGGAGGGAGACGCAAGGGGGAGGAGATATGGGGATATATGTATATGTATAGCTGATTCACTTTGCTATAAAACAGAAACTAACACACCATTGTAAAGCAATTATACCCCAGTAAAGATGTTTAAAAAAAAAATTGTGTTGTCGGGACTTCCCTGGTGGTCCCGTGGTAGAGAATCTGCCTTCCAATGCAGGGGATGCGGGTTTGAATCCTGGTCCAGGAGCTAAGATCCCACATGCCGCGGGGCAACTAAGCCCGCACGCCACCACTACTGAGCTTGCGCGCCTCAGCTAGAGCCCGTGTGCCGCAAACTACAGAGCCCACGCACTCTGGAACCCGTGTGCCACAACTACAGGGCCCACTTGCCCTGGAGCCTGCGTGCCACAGCTAGAGAAGAAATAAAACCCACACGCCACAACTAGAGAGAAGCCCACACGCCACAGTGAAGAGCCCGCATGCCACAACAAAAGATCCCACATGCCTCAACGAAGATCCTGTGTGCCACGACTAAGACTCAACACAGCCAAAAATAAATTAAATAAATAAATCTTTTTTTTAAAAAAAATTGTGTTGTCTGTACATGAATAGTGTTTGTGGTATTAGCAGTTGCAAAAGAAATACTGAACCTGAGTCCAGAATGTATTAGTACATGTCCCAATAGCGCCTGTACACTAATGTCAAATGATCGTTTATTCTTTTAAAATATGTGTTTGAAATAATTTCAACTTAAACAATATAAGAATAAAACAAATGGATAAATTTTTAAAAGTTTAACTTGTTTAAATGGAAAACCAAATTTATAATGTTATTTTTCCCTATTTTCTTAAATTTTATTCTTGTCTATTTACTCTTTTCCAAAGAATGATAATTGACCAAAAATGAATTATTTAAAATATCTATGCATCCATTGCTAATATAAGTAAATACATAAATGAATAAGTAAACAAACAGGGGAAGAACTCATAGCGCTACCTTAAGAAGAATTCCAATTAATAGATGTAGATGGAAAGAGAAATTTAAAAGTCACCATTAGAACAGCACAGTAAAAATTACAACAGGCAAGATCTGCCAGTATGCTACAATTAGCAGGCAAAAGTTGAAGCAGAAGCAAAATATTTGCGTAGTCTTCAAGTATTTCCCACAATATATTTAGTAATTTCTAAAGGAAAAATAATAAGCTTATAATAGAGAATCTTGGCAGACACAACCTTAGGCAAGTGGTCAAGGTTAATATCACCAGAAACACTCAGCAACATACCTCTTGACTTGATGCATTGAGAAGGGCATATCACCTCTGTTGTATCCTTCCCAATAATGTATAACCTCAATCTGATCATGAGAAAACATGAGACAAACCCAAACAAAGGGACATTCTGTAGATTAATCAGTACTCTTCAGAAGTGTCAGAATCATGAAAGACAAGCAAAGACTGAGGAATTGTCACAGGTTAGAGGAAACTAAGGATACAGAGCAACTAAATGCAATGTGGGATCTTGGATTAGATCCCGAACAGAAAAAGGATGTTAGTGGAAAAACTGGTGAAACTCAAATAAGTTCTTAACTTTATATTGTACCAAGGTTAATTCCTTAGTTTTGACAAATGTTCTGTGGTTGTGTAAGACATCAACATAAAGGGAAGCTGGGGGATTTCCCTGGTGGTCCAGTGGTTAAGAGTCCAGCTTCCAATGCAAGGGACGCGGGTTCGATCCCTGGTGGGGGAACTAAGATCCCACATGCTGCAGGGCAACTAAGCCCACGCGCTGCAACTATTGAGCAAGCCCACACGCTGCAACTAGAGAGCCCACGTGCTGCAACTACAGAGCCCGTGTGCCACAACTAGAGAGAAGCCCGTGCACCACAACTAGAGAGGAGCCTGTGCACCACAACGAAAGATCCTGTGTGCCACAGCTAAGACCCGATGCAGACAAAAATAATAAATAAATAAATATTTCAAAAAACATAAAGGAAAGCTGGGGAAGGGTATACAGGAACTCATCTATTTTTGCAACTATTCTGTAAATCTAGAATTTTAACAAATTGATTCTTTCCTATTATTGGTTATAAGAGATCACCCACGTCTTAAGATTTTTCTCTTTAATTTCAACACACATATTTATATCAATAGTTCTCAAAGAGTGTTCTTAGACCAGCAGCATTAACATCAGCAGGGGACTTGTTAAAAATGCAGATTCTCAGAAGCTCTGGGGATGGGACCCAGCGATCTGTGTTTTAACAAGCCCAGATGATTCTGACATGCACTATTGTTTGAGAGCTGTGACGTGTACTATCAGTAAAAACTTGAGACTAAAAGGAAACATTTTAATTAATACATTGGCAAGTTTGATTACAATAAAGTATACCAGTGTTTTTTTTTAAATTGTGGTAAAATACATGTAACATAACATTTACCATCTTAACTATTCTTAAACATACAGTTCGTGATATTAAATACATTCACATTGTTGTGTAATAGTCACCACCATTCATCCGCATAACTTTTGTTTTTTAATTTTAAAATTTTATTTTCGGCTGCATTGGATCTTTGTTGCTGCGCGCGGGCTTTTCTCTAGTTGTGGCAAACCGGGGCTACTCTTTGTTGTGGTGCGTGGGCTTCTCATTGCAGTGGCTTCTCTTGTTGCCAAGCACAGGCTCTAGGCATGTGGGCTTCAGTAGTTGTGGCTCACGGGCTCTAGAGCGCAGGCTCAGTAGTTGTGGTGCACTGGCTTAGTTGCTCCACGGCATGTGGGATCTTCCCGGACCAGGGCTCGAACCCATGTCCCCTACATTGGCAGGCGGATTCTTAACCACTGCGCCATCAGGGAAGTCCTATCCACATAACTCTTAACGTCCTGTAAAACTGAAACTCTGTACTCATTAAACAGTAACTCCCTATTCCCCGCTTCTCCCAGCCCCTAGCAGCCACCATTCTATTTTCTGTTTTGACTATCTAAGTGGAATCATACAGTGTTTGTCTTTTTGTGACTGGCTTATTTCACATAGCATATGGTCCTTAGGTTTCATCCATGTTGCAGTATATGGCAGAACTTCTTTCCTTTTTAAGGCTGAATACCATTCTACTGTATGTATATACCACATTTTGCTTATCCATTCATCCGTCAGTGGACACTTGGGTTGCTTCCACATTTTAGCTATTGTGGATAATGCTGCTATGAACATGGATGTATAAGTATCTCATCAAGACTCTGTTTTCAGTTCTTTTGGGTATATACCCAGAATTGGAATTGCTGGATCATATGGTAATTCTATTTTTAATTTTTTTGAGGAACCGCCACTATACTGTTTTCCACATTTTACATTCCCACTAACAGTGCACAAGGGTTCAAATTTCTCCACATTTTCACCAACACTTGTTTTCTGGTTTTGTTTTGTTTTTTTAATAGTAACCATCCTAATGGGTGTAAGGTGGTATCTTATGGTAGTTTTGATTTGCATTCCTCTCATGATTGGTCATGTTGAGCATCTTTTCATGTGCTTTTTAGCCATTTGCATATCTTCTTGGATAATCTCTGTTCAAGTCCTTTGCCCATTTTTGAATAACTGACACCCCTACCTTTCGTATATACAGTAAAGTCACTGCTGCTCACATACTTCTTCATGGGCACATCAGTGGCACTTTTGGGCTCTCACTTTCTTTACTTCCCCCTGTCTACCTTGTCCTGCAGCTCCCGTAAATCTGGTATTTACACATAGGATCTATTTGTGTGTTGATTTTGAGAAATAAGGCAGAATTTGAAAACTACACGACAGTATTTCAGTATTTAAACCTATTTCCAAAAAATTCTCTTTACAGACCTACAACAGCTGTGCCAGACTCTGCTTAAATCAAGAGACAGTATGTCTAGCAAGCACTGCTATGAAGACTGAAAATTGTGTGGCCAAAGTAAGTAATATTACACATCAATATATATTATACCACATCATAATAATGGTTTATCTATAGACATCTTTACTCAGTATTGCTATTAAAGACTATTATAGGATTTTAAAATATTTATTTATTTTATTTTAATTTATTTGGCTGCGCTGGGTCTTAGTTGCGGCGTGTGGGATCTTTTAGTTGCGGCATGTGGGATCTTTAGTTGCGGCATACAAGCTTTTTATCTTTAGCTGGGCATGCAGAATCTAGTCCCCTAACCAGGGATTGAACCCAGGGCCCCTGCATTGGGAGCACAGAGTCTTAACGGCTGGACCACCAGGGAAGTCCCTATTATAGGATTTTTAAAAAGAATGTAGGAGGCATCATTTTATCCAAAGCAGATTGCAAGTTGGAGTTTCTATCTCTTCAGTTGCAGCAGAATTTTTTGATTATGTGTTCTGGTCACACTTTAGCCTAATTCACATTTGTTGCTTGACACTAGTTATGGATTATTACAGATAAGATCTGTGTGGGACTTCCCTGGCTGTCCAGTGGTTAAGACTCCTTGCTTCCACTGCAGGGGACACAGGTTCGATCCCTGGTTGGGGAACTAAAGATCCCGTGTGGCGCGACCAAAAAAAAAAGATTTGTATAAAAAAATATACAGTTATTCTCATAAGTTTGTTGGTGGTTTTAAAATGTAATAAGTATAGAGTACACCATTGTAGGATTGTGAAATATGCTATAGAAAATCCAATTATTATATCACTATTATTATTTATTGAGCAGCTATTGATAAAAATACCGCTTTTGGTGATCCTGATCTGACTGGACAAGTATGTTTAATCATGCATATGGAGCTTCTTGTTTCTTATGTATAAATGTGTGCCATATCTGTAGCCTAAATACAAAAATAATCTTATGTATTAGAGATCTTACAATCTAATAATTGTATCAACTATGCCTCAAGTTTTCCATCTCTAATTACTCAGGAACTTTGACCAAAATTTAGATTTCAGCCATTTAAATTATTCCAGGAGTAAGTAAAAGTACAGTACGGGCTCTGTTTCTAGACTTCTACTCTGCATATCTGCAAAATTACTGCCTTTTATAACTATTTAGGGATTTGTCACTTTTACAACATTCCCAACTTTAACTAGTTTAATCTATTGTGTTATACACTCAGGGTCTCTGTTACTGTTATTATTAGAGCCAGGCCTGGTATCATGTGTCTCCATTCTTTGCTACAAAAATCAAGGAACAGCAATATTTTTAATTTTGTTTTATTTCTTAAAACAGGAAGTAGTTTCAGTTGATAAAGGACATACTTTATCAACTGAAAACATATCATACAAAACAGAACCATTGGAAATGATCCATATAAGAAATGTCGCAATTTATTAAAAGTTATAGTGAAAAAAGGTAGAGTTAATCAGTTCAATTCTTAAATTAGAATGTCTTAATAATTTTCTGCAAAATATGAATATTATAAATTAACGTGTATTTATTTTTCAGTCATATAGTCACAACTAGCCAAGTGCTGATTGACCCTATTTTTTATCTAGCATTGGTACATTGAGGAGACCAATAATTTGGGCCTTTGAAAATAATCTTTTTCCTTTTTGGCCATGCTGTTCTCAGTTTCATCACAAGTGGGTGACTTCTGGCTAAACAAGGTAAAATCTTAGCATGAGCACCGATCCAAGGACAGGGTGATGATTTTAATGAGTTACATTGAGAGCTGGCCAAGTGAGCATCTGTTCCTTTTGTTTTCTCAATACTTTGTCAGCCAGGATCTCTAAGCTACATAGCTATGTTGGTGTATGTCTGTATGATGGTGTTTTTTTTCCTCTCCTACCTTCTACTTTAGCGGTGCATGGTTAGAAATCTTGTGGCATCTGGCACAATGGCATACTATGCTCTTGAGTGAGGAAATAAATTTGCTCATTGCTGCTGTTTCCATTGCTCTCAAATGGTGACCCTCTCATCCCATTCTTGCTTATTTTAGCATTATTCTGCCACCTATATCCTTTCATCATCTCCTTAAACACCCTAATTTAATAATGATTTCTATCACTTCCTAATTTAGGAACCCACCTAACTTTCTGATTCCTTTTATTGGCCCATCTTCATCTTCTGGTTCATTGCTTCAGATTTGAGCCAAATAATCAGTTGGTCAATGGCAAATAAAAACATGTAGCTGAAAATTCTCTTTCTTGCAACAGTCTCCAGTGAAGTGCCAATAACATGGGAATAGGAAGAGTTTTCCCTTTTTTATTTACATGTGTTATGTGTATCTCATGATTCTGTGCTGCTTCTACTGGCCTCATTTATTGCTTGCCCTTTGAAAAGTAATGACTTGCCATTATTTTCCTAGGTCTGTAAGCTTGTCCCTATTTCATGCTCTTCACCTTTAGCCCTTAACTAGATAGTTTCACCTGCTATACTTGATATGGCTGCATTGGTTTTTAACTTGGTACAAGTATGTGTCGTTGATTCAGATTGTGCTCCAAAGTGGCCTTGAATGTCCATTTTCATGGAGAGCAGCTATAATATGGTGAAATCAACCATTTTGGTCCTCTAGTTCAAAACAACTAATTCTGATAGGTGTGACTTTGGTTTGGGTGGAGATGGTAATTAAAGTCTAAGACCTTATTATTGAATACTGTTTATATAAGACATTAATACCAGTTAGTCCCTTTAAAAACAGCAATCCTGTTATGTTTGGACCCCCTATACTATATTGTATGTGACTTCTTTGCCAGAGATATCTTAAAATAAATGTTTTATAATAGGTGTATGAAAAGAGACCCTTAGTCCTCTTTAGAATACAAGAAGACAAAGTTGTAAGGCAAACTGCAGCCACCCTCGGTTAATAATCTTCTGAATCTCTGACTTGAAGAATGAGTCTTAAGAAAATATTTTAAAATAAAAATGGAGGAAGGGTCATTTTATAGTATAACTTAATCCAAGTAATATTTGGAGGCATTGAGATGTTTTTTATTTCTTCCAAAGCCTTCCTTCTTACTAATTATAGCCCTGTAGTTCATGAGGTTTGTGTTTGGAACATGATAAGCTCTGTATTTATTGTAGCTTTAAATGGACAGTCATTATTGACTGCCAACTTAATCTTTAAAATCAATAATCATGTTGTACCTAATTGTCAACCTTCATGATATTTTTTAATTGGTAAAGAAAGCTTACTGGAAAAATAAAGAGCATTAACTTTTGTTATATTTTTATTGACTTTAAGTATTATTGAAAATTTTTGTTTTCAGGCTTTTCCCTAATTTACCCTTACACATACACATACACATACAGTTAAAACTGAGTTGTTTTTGAACACATCTGCCTGGATTCCTGCCTAGGTCGGAGAAGTTCTGCCTCTTTATATTTAGAAAATAAACCCCTTCCATAGTCCTCTGTAGATGTGTTCTGTATTGTATTTGTTGTTGTTTGTTGTTATTGTTTTTTACTTTAGACTAATAATCTTTTTGCAACTGAGACAGAAAAATGTGATGTTCCTTTCCACTCACTCCAGATTTTGATAGAAGACTTGTTTTATTTATTTCCAAAATTATATCCGCAGGAAACAAGCTGTTTAAATTCAGATTATGCTGAAGCAAAATGGTCCTGGTATGAGAAGCAACGTGCTGTTTTACGAGCACAGAGTCCCTTTTCTCATAACTGATTGATAGTAAATATTTTCCTGAAGAATTATTGCCAACCATGAACAGTGCAACTGTTTCACTTTTTTCCTGTGCTACTTGCTGTACCAGCCATTGTCGGTAATTAAGATCTACAATTCACAATGCAGACGTTTGCACTTCCTCTGGGTCTGTGCTATTTATAAAGCATTTCAGCTGTTCAGAGTTTCTTTTGAGTTTTAAACTACGTGTTAACAGACTTCTTTAATACTCTGTTCCACAAGTAGCATGTCAGATGGTCCATTCTGCGCACAAGCTTCTCTGTTGGGTCTAAAGAGTAGCTTTGTGGAGAATATATTAAGATTTAACCATATCATTGAGGCTGATGTGGTTGGAAAAACTGAAGTATAATGTTTTATACGTTAGGCTTATTGCTGTATTAAGGAGGCAGGAATTAAGTTCAGAAGTAATGTTTTTTCTTCCATCTTTAAATATTTATATGAATTTAATGAATGTTAATGGGGGTTACAGAGAGGTTCTGAGAAATACTAGTACAGTGACTTTTCCAAGCTCACTTTGAAGTAATAATAGAATCAAGAATCCTCATTATAGACAACAGTTTGTGTGTTTGTCAGATTAAGGATATGAGAATACATAACCTTCTAGATGTGCATGATATTTAAGAATACAAACATGGGGCACCAAAATGGATCAGCAGATTGACTGCACATTTGTTGTGTAATCAGCTTCAGGAACCCTAAGTAGCATATGCCACTGGAGGGGAAAGTGTAAACAGGAATCCTGGTCTGTATTAAAATTGGTAAAATTCAAAGTCATTTTCAACCATTTCAGCAAAGTTAATTAAAAAAAAAAGTTAGGACCCCAGTGAGAATCTTCATGAATTATAGTCTAGATTCACAGTAAATACTTGCACAGTCTCCTTGCTACCTGCGCTCATTGTTAAACGTACAAGAAAAAGAAACAAGAAACCGAAAGCTGTTATCAAAATATGTTAAACTTTTGCCCTGAATGGGGATCAGACTGACTGTTTTTAAGTCTGAAGTCAGAGGCATTGATTCTGCACATTGGCCACCAGCATCATCCAGCAGAGCAGATCTGTGGAGAAAGGCAGGACACAGGTTCAGTGCTGATTTCTTGATGGCTCCTTGAATAGAGCTTATAACAAAGCCTTTCCAAGGCAGTTTTATTTGCCAAAACCTAAAACTTTCTGTAGTTCTTTTGAACTACAGTGTTTCTGTAAACTTTTTCCCTTCAGTGAACTCTTTATGAGCCTATTTTTAGATAGCAGCAGTGGTTCAACTTTTGGGAACCACTGATATATCTGACTGAGGCGCTTCAAGATGCTAGAACCTATTCACATTTCTATCTAGCCAGGGAGCTAATAAGATTGAGTTTGTCTTTGTGGGTTGATCTAGATTAGCATGAGATGAGCCCAGTCCTTGTCTCCCTCAGTGGAAAAGGAAAGGTTGGGAGAGAGTGGGATGAAGGAAGAAAGTTTTTCATCAAGAACTGACTGCAGTATTGCCTGCTGATGCATGTCGGATCACCCGCACCAAGAGATCACATGGCTTCTCCAAAAGTCAAACGATCAATTCGCCTCGTTTTGGCTCTGTACTTAATGCACAAACAGTGCGATCTGCGGGGCTGTAATTGCATTGTTAGGGCCAAGGAACAAGCCTGTGCCTTTTCAGCAGACAGCTGGCAGGGAGAGAGGCATGTTGTTAGGAAAGAGAGAGGCAAGGCAAATAAAATTACTGCTAACGCTCAGAGATCGGCAGGAGTCCTACTTGCCTAATCTTACCGGTGGGAGCAAGCGGCTGTTGTAATCCAATTATAGCAGCATAAGCAATTTGTTAGACACTCCGCATAATGTAACAATTTCCCAATAAACTCTGACTTGTAATAACGTCGGCAAGAGTCCGCATAAATCTGCCCGAATGGTGGGGGCTGGAGCGTTCGGCTGGGAGCTTGTAATTGGCGCCATCAGCACGTTTTACGGAGTGCAGTATGGTGCAGTCTTTAGTGCAGGAATTTTAAGGAGAAAAGCGTGGCACACGTTTCTTAGAAAAAGAAAAGTGGCCATTAAAGGGGGAGCAGCAAGAAGGGCATACTCTTGCCTTCACATTACCTAGGAATCTTAGTATAGAAAGAAAACAGGAGGAAGCCATGTTTCCTTCTAATACTAAAAAGGGGAATGGGGGTAGAATGTGTGGATTAAATTCCTTTATTTAAAAGGCATCAGTTTCCATTATTTATACCCTCCTTCTCCGGCCCCCCAAAATGCTGTTTAGGCAGCATTTAGCTAACATTTTTACAAAATGTTCTCAGCTAGGCAAGCCTAGAAATGCCAAATTAACATATATTTTCTTCTAGAGTTTAGCATTTTCTTTACAACAGGAAAATATATTTTCTTTGTGCCCAGGACAAATCTTTTAAAGATATTATCTCATTGACTATCAAACCTTTGGGTAGAATTTTGTCTTCTGCTTTAAGAAACCATCTCTTACTGAAGGGTTTAAAACCCAGATTGTTGTTTGCTTAGCTGGCTTTATTATGCTTCTTATTTTCCAATTCTGAAACATATTGTGAATTTCTGTGATACTAGGATTAGTAATCTTGTTGATCACTTACATTGTATAAGAATACGGTTTTTATTATTTAAACCTATACCTATATAATCCATTTATAGAAACCATTTTGATTCCTAAGTCATAAAATTACTGTTTTAGAAAAATATTTGTTGTTGTGTTGTGCAAAGTAGAACCTCCACTATTTATTGATTGATTAGCATTTGTAGTCACAGAATAGAGTTTCTTATTATACAAGGTATGGGAGGTGAAGAGTGCTCACATATTCGAGTTAATAGACAGATTTTCATGCTACTATGTGTGTATTAAATGTTATCTACTTTCTTATGCCAACCCAACTCTTCATTGTTGTTAATTTGTGTCAAAACCAAGCTTATAAAATAAGGACAGGATTCTTCAAAATACCATGTTGCTGTGGGTATTATTACAATAAATATTTACTTTCAGTATAAACATTTCCTTCTACTGAAGCAAATGCTGCCTTGTTTGACTGGAGCTATATCAATAAACTGCAGTGCCTCTAATAAAGCCACTCAGTGTCTGGGTTTAACTAATGGCTGATTTTCATGGCTTTGACAGTGAGCTGTGTGCGTTATTTTCTCCTGATATTGTAAAAATAATGAGAGCAAATTAGAACAATCAGTTTACACAGATAGCTCCTGATTGGAGGCGATAGGCAATATGGTAGCAGGTAATCCATCTTCGGGCTCCTGTCACATTAACTTCAGCAGTGTGAAAAGATCAGGTGGGGTAAGCAGGGATCCTGCCCAATCGGAACGCTGAAATTAATGAAAAGAGCATTGTTCTGTGATCAACCTTTTAATTAGCAAGACTGGAAATGTTGGGAGTGATGAAGGCAACACCACAGCTGCACAATGCCAGGCACAGTTCCTTAAAAAAGAATGAAAAAGAAAAATCTTTGGGTTTTACATCATACTTTTGTTGCTGTACACCGGCATTGTGTTTGCACTCTAGAGCTGGTTTACAGACTTTAAGAAATACTGCCTATACACTTGAAACTAATACAGTGTTATATGCCAATTTTACTTCAATTGAAAGAAAGAAATACCACCTACTTTCCAAAGTATTGTCACAAATATGGTTGATGTATTAATGATCTGTAGACGGTAATTCTATCAGGGGTCATTTAGAACTTTACAGTTTCCTTGGCATTGCACTCTGGGTTTTAACCTTTGATTTTTTAAAAATCAGGTAACCAGAGAAATTAAAATTTTAAAAGGTCTGCCTTCTCAGCCTCATACCACCCCACCCCTCCAATATAGAGTTTTCCTTGCAAGTAGCATGCGAGTTTTCTGGTTTGGAGGACTTCTGTCACTTTGAATTATTTAAAAGAGGACCCTAATGCAGGCAGTAAGCTATGGCATATTTAAATTATGTTCCTTTCCTGATTCTGTTTATTAGGAAATTCACTATTTGTTTTTTTTTCCCTATGCCGTTGACTTCTCTGTGTGGGGGACTGTGTTATTTCAGTTTATATAATTGATAATTGACTATCAATGAATGGTGTTTATAGGAGGAAGAGGGGGGCAAATCTATGCAATAACTGAGACTAAAGGCTTGTTCATCCACTTAAAGCTCAGTTATACTAAAATTGTAACCATGTTAATCATCCCTGAAATATTGGAAAATATGGTATAAGGCTGTGGAAGACATTAATGAGCCAAATTTTCTCTACCAAATCAGGGGCTGTTTTCTTGGCCACCTTTGACAGGCTTTGACTATGGGAAAGTATATGAGGCCACCAGGATTTGCAGTATTTTAGAGTTTATATCTTAAGTTTAGTGGCTTACTGTAAAAGCAAGTAATATAGGCTATGTAGATGAATCCAGATATCTTCCAAAGATATATAAAACAAATTTGTTTTCTTAATATTAACGGTCAGTTGTCTTAGGCATTTATTTAAAGTATTAATACGTAAAAGCCAGTTTATCGGGTACCCATCTGAGTATAGAATTAACAGGAAAGAGCCTAAAGTATAGTATGAAATATTCAGGTTAGGTATAAGCTAATCTTTTCTCATCATAGTTAATAGAACTTTTAAAATAATATATATAACTAACAGAAATTCTTTATTGCAGCCCTAAGATACTGTATTTGCAGAATATAAGTCCCTGATATTCTACTTCTTTGCAGAACTCATAGAACAAAAGACCCTTCACTTTCTCCTAGTACCTATCTCCCTACCTTCCTTTCCCCTCTAAAAATCTTTAGTATAGCTCTTGCAATTCTGTCAGAAACCTGACTTTTTGTTTTGCTTTGTTTTGTTTTTTGACTAATAGCTTTTCCTAAAAATATTCATTAAGACTTAAATGTATCAGTATTTTAAGATCAGTGACTTAATACTAAATAGTCTCTAGGACTTCCCCCCACACTCTATAAGAGAATGGTGCTACTGTGCATATTAGTATTTTAAAGCCCACTTGTTAGAATTTTGCGTGATAACTTTTCTGCATTTCTTAATCTGGAAGAGATTTTTATTCTTACTGCTTTTATGGATTTTTGTGGCTTTTCATTCTCTTCTCTCTTAGTGACAGTTCCAGAAGCCTAGGCTCATAAGCTCTCCATAAATAAGTATGTTCTTAGTCATATGGTATAAATAGATCGCTTACAAAGCTTGTGAAACCTGAGCTCTCCTTTTGAACCTTTCAGTACCCATGAGCTCAGGATTCATACATGTAAAATTTTATTCTTGTGTCGTGAGTTCAGCTTCTTGTAAGGCAAATGAGCTATGAATTTAAATGTTCTCTATACCAAGTTTCTACAAAAATAAAATTGTGTTTTTCCATTTTCCTGTGATTCTGGAATTCCATCTGACTTAATGATCTTGCCAATATTTGTTCTTGTTGTTAGAGCTCTTTTCCGGTAAGATTTGTTTCTTAAGATGAGTGTTAAAATAGATGTCTCTTTTTTTGAGGGCATCTTTTTTGTTTGTTTATAGTAGTAATAACAGAAATGTCTAACTGGCTGAATGACCACGAAACTCCCTTTTAATTTCCTAACAGAGCTAGAGTTGCCAAGTCACCTTAAATTCTAGTAATCCAGAATCTCATCAGTAGGGTTCACTTTAGAGAAATTTTCATTAGTCTAGTCCTTTGGAGCTCACCTAACACACCCTTATTTAAAGTTCTTACGTATGGAACCAGTTTTATCTCTGAGGCTGTGATAATCTTTTCTGAGTTCCTCATCCCCCTCAATTATTAGTTTGGGGTATATTCCTATACAAGGAATTTTTAAAGGTCCATTTTCTTTCTCTTGTAACTTCAGGATGGAAGATATTTATTTATTTTTACTTTTGTACTACTCAAAAGTTTGAGGAGGAGAGAGAGAATATGTTAATATTTATTAAGCCCCTGTGTTTAGGCACTTTTGTGCTAGCTATGTTGTCTGTTTCAACCTGATGAGATGGATGATACTATCCCTATTTTACAGATAAGGAACCTGAAGCTTAGAGAAATTAAAACTTTTCACATCTCTAAGCTGTAGAGTTTTGAGTCAGATCTCTCTGACTTCAGAGTCCTTGCTCTACTGCGTATGGTTGATTTTTAAGTAGTATTTGGAGGCCCTGTGTATATCTTCTGTTATACTTGGCCTCACACTACAAAGCACCTATAGCTTTTCTCCATTTGATTTATATAGAACATTTGACATCTAGCAAATATTATTTCTTCATCTCCCCCTATCCCCCCACCCCTTACTGCTTGTAAAATATCTTGTTCTGCCTGAACTGTGGCAAGACTGTTTCCAGAAAATTTAACTAACTGCGTTAAATACTCTGGGTTACCTAGTCAATAATTCTATGCAATTTTAAATGCTTACTCAATAATAATCACCTACCTTGTAAACATAGGTCTTTAAAGGATTGAAGATGACCTCATGTCATTGGACTTATGAGTATGGTAACACCTTAGTATGAGTCCAGTACAATTTGTTCAAGGTGGTAACCTTATCTTAGTAATTGTTTTAGAAATTGTTTTGGAATACAAATCTCATTTGAATTGCTGTGTCAGGATTTCCAGTGTAAGCATATATTGGCAGTCCTTTTATACCAAAAACTTATTTTTCCTGGTTAAACTTGGTAATTAGTTTTATCAGTTAAAACAAAAAAATGTCCCTTAGGGCTTCAAAGCCCAGGCTCTGTCTGATTACACTTTAGTAAATATTTTTTGTAAGTATGCGTGCTTTTAGATAGTTTGGTGATTGTAAAGATATGATGAGGGTATCAGAATTAATAGTTGGACCTTGAATCCCCTGTTTCAGACAGGAAAGAGGAGGATTGGGACAGGAGTGAGTAATTAAGAAACAGGTTGATCAAAAGCAAATGAAAACAAAAAGCAAACAAACATGAATATTATTCTGTGGGGTATGTGTGTGAGTGTGTGTGTGTGTGTGTGTGTGTATAAAATCTCCCTGGATATTCTCTAATGGAAAGAATAGAAGTTTTTGATAGTTACAGTTGACATATATGTAAGAAGCACTTGCTCACATGGAGCACTAAGACCACGACAAACAGAAATGTTTAAATATTTCTAGAAGAATGACCATAAATTTAATTATGCTTTATACCTCAGACATCACTTCTTTAACTTTAGCCACATTTTCTTGGAATATCTAATAGCATAAGAAATTTAATTATAAAGATTAAAAAAACAAAAAACTTTGGAGCAAGCCTAAAGGGAAATACAGAGAGAAAACCATGTTTAAAAAGAGATGGTTCCTACAGTGTTAACTATGGAGTGTGTAGCGTGACTCTGTAATGGAATATCATGGCAGGGGGTATAATACTGTAAATAAGATGAATATGCCACTTGTGGATTAATGGGCAACCTAAAGAGTGGCTTTATTTACATCTATGTGTGAGGTTCATTTCCAGTTTGTATATTTTTTCTTATTCTTGTAATTGGAGTACTTAAAACCTGATGGTTTAATTAGGAAACTTAAAATCAGTTTCCTTGAATCTTAATATGTGTGGGGTTTTGTTTTGGTTTGGGGTTTTTTTTGGGGGGTAGGGGGTAGGATTAGTATAATGTCACTTTTGACTTTAAAATTGGTAGGTTGAAGGAGTTTTCTTTTTTTCCTCTAGGTAATACTTAAGGAGAAGAGGTGGGTTCTGAATATAAGTCCAAGAAATACAACTATTTTTTATATTTTACATTTTAATAATGAATAGGTATAGACATCACATTATAGATTATAGTAGATTCCATTTGCAGTGATAAAAGGATATGGGATGCTTTTCAAAGGTTTGAGTACTGAGTAATGTAAACTTGAATACTTCTAGCCTGGGACACTATAGGAGCCACTATCTCCACATTATACCATGAGAACATACAATAAGAGTAGATTCTAAGTGAGAGTTTTATGTAACTAATTTTTTTTAGATTTATTGAAGTATAGTTGATTTACTATTTTGTGTTAATTTCTGCTGTATAGCAAAGTGTTTCAGTTATACATAAATATACATTCTTTTTCATATTCTTTTCCATTATGGTTTATCAGAAGATATTGAATACAGTTCCCTGTGCTATACAGTAGGACCTTGTTGTTTATCCAATTCTATATATAATAGTTTGCTTATATAACTAATTTTTTACTCAGCTGTTTAGGTTGCTGTTGGTTTCCAATTAATGCTATTATTTAGTGCTCTTGAAACTTCAAATTTTGAGATGTAGACTAGTTTTTACTCCCTGTTTCCCCTCAATTGAAAATGTGTGGTAAAAGTTGCCTATGAAAGGCAAATTATATGCAAAAGTAAATTGCCTTCATTGTAGAGTCTGAATAGGACTGATTTTCACTTGCAGAAGGTAGATTCTCAAATTATATTTGTTGAGTCTGATATATATTATTTAAAGTATTAAAATCCAGAGATTGTGTCATCAAATTTTACAGCATTTGTGTGCCATTATTTATTGAATGTTTACAATGTGCCAGACACTAAGGGTTAAGGGTTTTATATACACTCTCACGTAAATCCCCACAACAATCTCATTAAGCATACAACCCCATTTTATATATAGATTAACCAGAACTCAGAGATATCAAGCAATTTGCCCAAGGTATGTTGCAGAACTAGAATGTGAACCCAGACTGACTGACCCCCATGGCCATGTGCTTTCAATCATTGTGTTTTGTGAATTTTAGTACATAGAAATTAGGGCAAGTGTAGCAAATGTGGGGGGATTATCTAAAAAGTTCTCTGTGGTGCCTATTAAGTGTTAACAATTTATTAACAAATAGCCATGATTTGGAAAACACAGAAGTATGCATATTGGTTATATAAAATCATGATACAGTAATACATTTTAGGTTTGTGTTCTTCTCTTACACTTACAGTATTTTCCTTTTCAGCATTCTATATGAGATGATAAAAATTAGAAATACCTCAATTAGCAACCACAAAAAAGTAAAACTGTTAATTGAACCTTGTAATCTCCTCTTACTGTCTGTTAGGCTTTTCTTTTCAGGCTTTGATTGTGTGTAATAAAACTGTTGCTTAATTAATGCCAGGATTCTGAAGCCTTTGGATGCCACACAAGAGAGTGAAGTGGAGAAACCAAGAGGCAGCATCAAATAGCTTTTCTGTTGTGTTAATTTAGATCTGTCATTCTTGTTCCAGTTCATGATATATGGCTCCCAGCAGATACTAGGTGAATTACAAGAGAAGCAAGTAGTGGATCCTGTCTCAGGAAAAACACAAATGATTGAAGCTCTCAGTAGCTTAATGAATAACTGTTTTCAGATAATATTTCACCCCTAGTTTGAGCTGCCCTTGGAATGAATGTGGCCGTGTTAATGTGACCAGCAGACATGATGCAAAACCAAACTAATTGGTAACTTGGCATTATGGCTTTGTGGTATGTGCAGGAACGATCCAGTACTGATGTCCATGCCATACTGTCTTTGGCAGAGTGTTGCTTGTGTGTAACCAGAGCATGAGAGAGGAAATCATCCTGACTTGTATTAATCTCCATTTAGAATGCTAAAAAAAAAAAAAAAGGTAAAAATTTCCCTTGGAAATTGTTAAAGTTTCCTATAATTGTGGACACACTTTTTGAGGGATCTGTATGCTAAGAAAAGGTTGTAGGAAATGTTTGTTCCTTATAATAGCTCAAAAAGTGTTTCTTTAGGATGCAGAATAATGAAGAACACGTAATAGTCTTAGCTAAAATGAATTTATTTTTTAAGGTGGTTCTTTATATTCTCTTCTTTGTCATTCTCCTTGATTCAAGGGACTTATTAATTAGCTGGTTTTATATTTGTATTAATTTTAACAAGTGTTGAAAAGCAGTGTTTCTTTCAGAGAGGGGAAGATTTGAAACCCAACAATGAAAAACAAAGCCCCTTTTATTTCTGGCTGCATTCCCAGATAGTGTGTATTATAATCATTGAACTTTTAGAGACCGCTCAAATGCTGCCTGAAATGTGTAGGATTACAACATTATAACTAAATTATACTTTCTGGCATATCCAAATGTGAAACAGACATTGCTGAGTGGAAGCATTGATAACATAATTTCCATTGGTTAAGGTGTCAGTGGAGAAGGGAGTTTACAAGCATGGGCAAAGAATACAGGCTAATTTGAATAGGTCGCTATTGTCCAGGGGGTTATTTAATGCTAATAAATACTTGTTTTAGAATGGATGGAACTAGGTTAAGTGTTACAGCCAAACCTTCCTCTTCTCCACAAAAGAGCAAGGTTCTCCTAACACTGACCTACTTTGCTCTTGTATGGTACTGTAGGTACAATATATAGGTATGAAGCCATGAAGAGAAAAATTGATGAAGATCAGAAGAATTTTTAGTAGGAAGTGCTTGGTAGCATGCTTCTTTGTTGGTGAGACATAATGTTGCCACAAATCATGAATAAATGTTCCGAATTCTCTAATATTATAGCAGTTACAACCATTTTTAAGCCTCCTTTCTAAGTAGATATTTCTCTCCTGGCTTTCTGTATTGTGAACTTTACAAAACTGGCTTAGGCGGCCTATTAATTATTCATATCATAGCAACAATTAAAGCAAATTAAAAATAAAAATCGCTATATTGCATTTAACCGTGGGCAGCACCAAACTGTGTCAGCTCTGTAAAGGCCTGTGCTGTTTCCTTAGTTAAAAGTGCTAGAGGGAGCTCTAACCTTGTTCAGAGTAGTGGCATATGGGAACAGTTGTCTGTATGTGGCCAAAGGGTCGTAAGTGAAGATAGAGGCTAAGGCTGTGCCATGGAAACATTTTAAATCTTTTTTATAGAACTCCCTGTTTCATTTATATCAGAAAATAAGGGTTAGGACTATGTATCTGTAACCAAACAGGACTTTATTCACTCTTATTTCTCTTTTTATGAATATAGTAATCTGTTCCTAATACAGTATTCAGGAGACCCTGAGTTTGGCTCAGTGAATTTTCACAAAGTGAACAACACATCTGTGTAACCACCAGCAAGATTTTTTTTTTTTAGACAAAGAAGGAAAGGAAAAGAACCTTACCAGAAACCCACTCCTGCCCTCTTTGTCATTCCCCTCCCAAGGGTAGCTGTTATCCTCTCTAACATCATGTGTTAGTTTTGACTGGTTTTGAACTTTGTGTAAATGGAATCATACAGTATACATTCTGTACTGTTTGACTTATTTCACTCAACATAATGTTTTTTGAAAGTCATATTATTGCATATACCTGTAATTTGTTTATTCTCAATGATGTGTAGTATTTCATTATGTAAATATACCAAATTTATGTATCCACTTTACTGTAGATGAACATTTGGGTTGCTTTCAGATTTTGATAACTACAAAATTTTTTCGGTATATATTTACAATGAATACACGTATTCTATTGTGTATGTAACTGGGAGGGGAATTAGAATGTCCTGACAGTGGTACCAATTTATACTCTCTCCAGCAGTTAATGAGAGTTCCATTGTCCCTTTTCCTCACTACACAACACTTGTTGTCTGGCTTTTTCATTGAAGCATTCTGGTGGTGTGTAGCAGTATCCCACTGTGGGATTTTGTGTTTTTTCTTAATTGTGGTAAAAAAAAATTTTAGATAACATAAAATTTACTATCTTAACCATTTTTAAAGTGTACAGTTCAATAGTGTTAAGTATATTCACATTGTTGTCACGTGTTCTTAAATTTAACTTTCCCTTAACACTTAAAATGGAGTGTTTCTCTATATGTTGATTGACCACTTAGATGTGAAGTGCCTGTTCAAGTCTTTTGCCCATTTTTCTATTGTGTTTTATGTATTTTTCCTAATGATTTGTAGGAGTTCTTTATGAATTCTGGATATAAGTCCTTTGATACATGTATTCGTACATGATACATGTACGAATATTTTCTCCTACTCTGTGACTTGCCTTTGCACTTTTAAAATGATGTCTATTGATGAACAGAGGTTCTTAATTTTAATATAGTCCAATTTATCAATCTTTGCCTCACACAGTTCTACTTAAGAAATCTTTGCCTACTCCAGTGTCATGAAGATATTCTCTTATGTTTTTTTCTAAAATTTTTATTGTTTTTTACCTTTAACGTTTAGATCTGCACTCCATCTGATTTTTGTGTGTGGTGTTAGGCAGAGGTGAGAGTGCTTTTTTAAAAAAATGTGATATTCAGTTGACCTAGCACCATTTATTAAAACATGTATTTCCCACAATACTGCATTGTTTTCTTTGTCATAAATTACATGACCATATATATATAGGTCTTTGTCAAATCTTGAACTCTGATAGTAAGCCCTCTAGCTTTGTTGTTATTCTTCAATATTACCTTGGTTATTCTTGGCCATTTGTATTCTCATATAAATTTTAGAATCAACTTATCAGTATTTACCATCTATGTGACCTTTGCATCGCCTAATATAGTATTGGCACATAGGAAGTCCTCAATATATTTGTTTAAATGAGATAACTCAGTACACACAAAAATTCCCTAAGTTGTAGTTTCCTCTGATTTCACCCAGAGCCTTTGAGCCTGGCTCTGCTGAGCTGCTCTTACAGTCTAATCACATCTTAAATTTTCTTTTTTTCTTCACAGTTCTATCCCCAATCACATCAGCTAATGGTAACCAGACAAGTTAGCATATTTTAAAATATTCCAATTCATAATTCCCCTTCCTGGGGAATTTGGTATGGAGTTTCAGTTAAAACTTTACTTTCAAAGTTTGGTGGGCAGGTCCTGATACAGGCCGAATTGCTCTGATGGTTCCTACATACTAGCAAATGAAAACAACTACCTTTATTAGGCATTTATGTGCCAGACCCTGTGCTTAGCATTTTATACATAATCTCCTGTTGTTTCTTTTAACAACCCTGGGAAATATGTGGTATTATTCCCCTTTGCAGGTGAAGAAATTTGAGGCTTAAAGAGGGTAACTAGCTTGCACAAGCCTACATAGTTTGTACATTGCAGACATAGGGCTTGAACCTAGGCTTGTCTGGTACTATGTAGTACTGCCTCTAAAATCACAATTCCTTTTACTTCATCTACAAGGAGCCCAGGCTCCTTGCTATTATCCCTAGGAATATATCCTCCCAAATGTCTTGATTCTGTCTCCTTCCCAATCCTACCCAACATAGTCACTGCTACTGTCTTAGTCCATGTCCATTCTGCTATCAGCCTACTCTTCCAGCTTTATTTATTTACAATGTAGGCCCGTTAGATTGCTCACTATTGAAAAATACTATCACCATGGCAGATGGTGCCACAAATTATGTTTGTAACTTCCAGTGAAATTTAATCTTTCAAATGGAAATTGAGGCCCAGTTCTTTTTCATATATCTTTATTTATTAGAGTAGCTGATGTATCACCTTGGCCTTGAGGACACTTGATGGCCTTTGGAATTGACAGAAAAAGGTCTCTAAGATACAGCAAGCTATGGGCTATCATGCTGAAAATTAAACTGGCTGAGAACAGCAGAACCTTGATAAAGCATTAAGAGAATCCCAGTAGGTTTTTCATATCTATTTGCAGACTCTTCATGTAGTCCTGCTGCTTTGATTTGACCCTAAATAAGACAAGTTGGTATATTAAATTGATATAATATTTTACCTCCATGGGAAATAAAGGAATTTTTAATAGAGATACATTCATTTATTGACAGTTTTCTTGAAAACCTTCCCTTAAATACTGGGAACTATGGAGAAGGATGGGTGGGGAAATGAGAGTAAATTATGAAAGAAATGAGGCACATTGAGACACAAAACCTCAAGACATCATTAGGTCTTCAGATCCTCGAGTCAGCCCTGAGAAAGGTTAACACCGTAAAGTTTTAAATTCTTAATTATGGAATATTTTAGCATGTAGAAAACTAAGAGAATAATAATGTTACCTGTGTACCTGTCACACTCAGAATGATAACATTTCTTTGCATTAAAAACTCAATTGTTGCAGAAAAGTTTGACTTATTCTTGGGATTTTGGAATATATTGCCTGTCCAAATAATATTATGAAAAATATTTCTTTTTACTTGAGGTGTGTACTTAAACTCTAATATGTTAGTTTTTTAGTAAGAAAATGTGAAGAATGATTCTTTTTAAATGTATTCCCTCAGCTCTATTTTAATTTACCATGGAACTGAACCATAAACTCAAAATATAAAAGCCAGACTGAGCCTGAGATTATTCCATCCACCCACTCATTTTACAGATGAGATCTCAAACAGTAGAGACTTATCCAAGATCACATAGCTAATAAGTGATGGGACTAGGCCATCATGCTGTCTTACTTTTGCTGTGGGGCTGTTCACATGTGAATCAACTATAAGAAAACTTTTCATAATGGTTTGTTTCCAAAGCATCAAATTTCCAAAGCCTCTGTTTATTCCTTAAACAGAAAATGGAAATAGAGTAACTTCAAAACATTGAAAAAGTTGTTACCCTTGCATTTCATATTGATAGTGCTCCATGTGAGCTTAAGCCACACCCAGGTGAAGTAAAAAGTTGGGTAGTAAAGCAGGAAATGTCTTTATAGAAACTATTTCATCCTTTAAGAAAAGCCAGGTTCTGCAAAGAAAAGATACAAGTCCTATTTCTAAATTAAGCACATAAACAGTATGGAAGTAACTATCTTCCTGATTTTCATTTTCTCATCCCGCCTTCACTCCCAACAAACACACACAGAATCCCTGGTGGGGGTTTGTCCCATTTTGAAAAAGAAAATTCTTGTGACACCCAAGATTCAGTATTTCCTCCAAAACACCAAAAATCTGCAGTCTCTGGCCCACGAAACCCCATAAAAATAGTGCCCATGTGGGGGAAATGTAAATAACCTTCAGACAAAATCACAAAGTAATCGTTTTTCTGCTAATTTTTGAGAAAAAGGAGGGTGGATGCTGATGACAGCTGGAATTTCAGTCTGACTTCTGCCCTAGCTATGTCTTTGCTGATTACTAAAATGAAGTACAAAGTCTGAAGGAAGCAAAATGTACTCTGTACCCTACAGGATGTAGGAATCATCCTGTATTTACTGTAGAAATCAGTAAAGTGGATTTTCAAAATTAGGGTACTGTATTGAGCATCTTGTTACCATTCTAATAATTTCCTTATGGTTCTTCCCTCACTAAATTTGAGTGATATGGGAATATGTTTTGGCAATTGCTCTGAAAGATTGAAAATGAAAAATGATTGATGTTCAAATGTCTTTTATTTCGAGGTCTTCCTTTTGCTCTTTTTTTTTTTTTTTTTTAAACACACTTTTTTTTTTAATTTATTTTATTTATTTATTTGGCTGTGTTGGGTCTTCATTTCTGTGCGAGGGCTTTCTCTAGTTGCAGCTAGCGGGGGCCACTCTTCATCGCGGTGCGTGGGCCTCTTACTGTCGCGGCCTCTCTTGTTGGGGAGCACAGGCTCCAGATGCGCAGGCTCAGTAGTTGTGGCTCACGGGCCCAGTTGCTCCGCGGCATGTGGGATCTTCCCAGACCAGGGCTCGAACCCGTGTCCCCTGCATTGGCAGGCAGATTCTCAACCACTGCGCCACCAGGGAAGCCCTTTGCTCTTTCTTGTCTTCACCAGTTGTTAAATGTCACTCATCATTAGTTCAGTTTTACCCTCATTCTTAAATTTTTACATAGTAATATTTTATATATTTTATTGCATTAAAATGTTGAAACTAATCTTAGAAAACAGTGGATTAAAGGTTATTAAGTTAGAGTACTTAGGGACAAGCATCAATGTAGTGATAGTAGCATCCTTGTTGGTAAGAGAAGGGGACTCCAAATATGTTTATAACCACAAAGCAATTTACCACTACTCCCCAAAAGCAATATCCACTCCTTACATTAGCTTGGATTGAAATTTCAATTTACCTAATATTTTTGAGCTGCTGCTACATATCTATATAGTTACGGTATATATCTAAATGGCTTATGTCGATCTCTGTCCTTCAGAGTTTAAAATCTAGTTTGAAAGTGAAGGTTGCTGGGCATATATTTTTGTAAAAGTGAAGAAGATTGTATTTAATAAAAGTATTAAGCTAATAAAAATCAGCAACTATGTACATTGCAGTGCTCTCTAGTTAAAAGCATAATGAGAGCTAATGCCCTTACTATGTGCCGGGTACTGTTCTAAATGCTTTTTCATATGTATTATTTATATCCTAACATTAACCCTTCCAATTAAGTACTGTGAGAATCACCATTTTACAGATGAGGTATTTGAGGCACAGAGAGGTTAAGTAACTTAGCCAAGATCACATGGTAGTGCTCGGATAGAATCAGTGCAAAATCATGGTATTAATTTTTTACGATATTCTATTACATAAACATGAACTCCTTCAGAAGAACATTTGAACTGGCTTCGGTGTAGCACTTGTGGTCTTGGTGTTCATGTAAACTTCTTTTGGCTATAGAAAATGTCTTTATCCTTTTATACAAAGTAGTCCTAGTGTTCTGTATTTATCTTAGTCATTGACTTGGAGCTTCATTGTTATTAGAAAGCCAAAGGTCCAGAACTTCATTTTAGAAAAACTGTACATTTGTTGTAACAACTGCATTTTGAAATTTAGTCTGAACTCTACTAACTTATGTGAATTTGAGCAAGTTATTTTGATCACCTCTGCTAAAAAAAAAACAGATGCTGCATCCAAACTAAGCTTTTCCTGGATAAATAAAGAAGACAATTACCCATGTATTCCAGAGAGAAATGTCTTTTGTCCCTTGATGCTCCAAGGGTTATTAAAGTTTTACCTGCAGATAACCAAGACTTCCAGAAGTTACAAGTCATTTACTTCATTCACTGCAGCTAAGAGAGGCCTGTGCTGCTGCCTCATAGGTTTATTTCTTGCTGCATTTAGCATGCATTAACCAGCATTTGGAAAGAGTTGAATTTCTTCTAGAAAGCTGAGTTGGCTTCTTGAGATCCTATCCCCAAAAACCTTGTATTTTCCTAATCCAGGTTTTAGATATAGCTTCTCAAAGGCTTTCTTCAGGAGCCAGTTTTACCAAGTCATTGAGACCTTTTATTGGACCAAAAAATGTAAGGATTAGAGCACAAAGAGGAGGAGGGTAGTTTTTTCTTCTTTATTTAAAACTGACTATATTTTTTCCCATGTCCTTTTTAATTGCGTTTTAAGTGTGTCTCTGTGTTTTCCTCTGGCAGCCAGTGCCTCTATCATTCCCTGTTATTTATTGGTAGAACTTAGCTTTCTGATGCTAAACTTAAGGGAGGATGTGAGGGAGAAGTCAGGGAGAAGTGTCTTAGTTAAAACTTTCTCCATCACAGAAATTTTATTTTGGTAATATTAATATTATTTAACATCCAGATGAGCAACCTCTATCTGAGGAAGTTTACAGAAAGAGCAACAAGATTCCAGACAATTAAACTTTATTACTCTGCCTGAAACATTAAGTAGTGGTTTAGAAAAGTAGTTTTTCATCCCCTCTCCCTCTTGATGTTTACTGTATGGGAGAGGACCTTTTCATGCAACAGGCATATTGCTTTTCTTGGGGTGGGTGAGCTTGGTAATGTTAGGTCCCTTTTGCATTTGGTTATATTTATTCCTTTCCCCCTCATCTGTCTCCACCTCATCCCTACTCTCTCCCTCCATATCTCCCTCCATCTCTTTCCTTGCCCCTCACCTCTTTTCCCTTTGCCATTTCTTCCTATCCATGCTATCCTTCCCATCTCTTTCCTGTCTCTCTCCTACCCACTCTCTCCTGTTCCCCATCTTCAGTCACTTTCATTCCTCTCCCTTCTCACCTCTCCCCTCCTCCTTGCTCTCTCCTTTCTCCCTGCTTCCCTTCCCTTTCTTTCCGCTCTTCCCCTTCCTTCTCCCTCCTCCTCACTCCTTCCCTCCTCTCTCTGCCTCTTCCTCCTCTTCTCTCCCCTCCTTTCCACACTCACAATCACTTATAATTCTGTATCCTATAGGATCAGATCTTGACTTCTCTGAGGTGTTCAGCAAAGGAGATAAATTTTGCCTGCTCTGATTAATTTGATGTTGTAGACAAAGAATTCTCTAGATGACACAGAAACACTCTCCCACATATCAAATAATTGACTAATAATTTTTTTTAGACCAGAAAGATATATACCCACCAAAATGTGAACACTGTTTATTTGTTGATGGTGGAAATTATGGGCAATTTTTGTTCTTTATGTTTCTGTATTTTTCATATTTTCTAAAGTTTGTCTATTATAAATGCTGTTTTTTTAAAAATCAATTGATCTTTCTTTGCTTGACCCCAATAATCCTTATTTAAAGAAAGAAAACCAAAAAAAATGAGGAATCAAATTTGATCCTTTAGTGAATATGAATTTGATTTGCCATTTTGATATTCAGTTTTCCACATCCTTTCAACTTTCAAAATGGTGGCCCCTTGATTGCAACATGAAGCCTTCAGCTGTTGGCGCTAACATAGCAGATAATGGATGTTAAAAACAGTCTCACAAGTTAGGCTTAAACTCTAAGTCCTACAAGACCTTTTCTGCCTTCCTCTACCTTCCCCAAAATTTAGTTCATATTTTGTTGTTTGTAATATTACTATACTATGAGGCTGGTCAGTTTAACAGACTTAGCAGTTTATATACAGATTTGTTTTGTTTTGGGGGATAGAGGGGACTGACACTGGTGAGCAGCCATTCTATTATTTGTTATACCTTGTCTATTGTCTTTGCTACTGTTGGTTATAAAAGGCTTAAAATTCATACTGTACTAGGCCATGGTACCAATTCGCTCGCAGTTAAACGTTAAAATTCCAAGTTCAGATTCAAGTTTGACCAAAAGAAAAAAATTCCAGACTGTTTCCTTCTCAGTTGGCTAGCTTAGGTGTGGAAGGTGAATGTAAGACTAGATGAAATGTTCTACACAGTTATGCATTTCCTAGCTATAGTGTACTTGTTTCAGAAAGAGTTAAATGGTGTAGTTAGTAAATGGTTTTCTAGCTGCAGGGGTTTTTGAAAAGAGATCTAGGAATTCTGCAGTTAATTGGATTCTGCAGGCATGGACTTATGGTCATTGAAAAAATTTGAGTGAGTGAAAGTCTCTTGCTTTGCTCCTAGGTATAGTTCATAGTGTCTCAGAAGTCCAGAATTATTATTTTTTTTAAGGATCTTATGCCTATTTGTGCTGGTTGGACATTTTATATGATAAACATGACATTTTGAAAGATTTTACACAATATATTCCCTTGTTTTGCCCTTCTCCCTGTTTTTTTTTTCCTTCTTCCCTCATTTCCCCAAGTCTGCATCACTGGTGCTTTTTCTCATTTTTCCCCATCTTGTGAGCAAAGTCTTAACAGTATGTAGAAAGTTAACTGCCTGGAGTCTTTTAAATATAAGTAACACGCAACCAGTAATAAGCTGTTGGTTGTTTTTTTGCTGCCTGCAAAGAAACATAAACACAGCGCTCATTTCTGGCAGGTTTTTACTGTCAGAGTTTCTCCTATTATATTTATCTTACAATTTGCCAGGGGGTGAAGTTATTAAGTTTTAGCAGCAGCCATCGATCAAGTTCACAAGTTAACACGATAAAGGCTCTATGCCGCTCGGATCCGGGGAAATGATGATCCTCACTCGGTAATTAACTAAATGAGAAAGTTAAATCTTACTTGAGAGCTGGGAGAGATGAAAGAGAGATGTTTGTCAGTTTCTCAGTGGAAATTAGAAGCAGTTTTCTGCAATTCCCTAAGCTGCTGCTCTGTCATATTTTACATAAGCACTGGGAAAACGTCTTGTAATTAGTGCTGTCATGGAGGATTTTTGTTTTTTGTTTTTTTGCTGAAGGATGTTGGAATAATTCATTAGATTATCAAGAAAGGCTTGTGTCCTGAAATGATTAGCACAGTGAAATTTAAACCATTAACGATAACAAGTTTAGAGCTTGCTGCAGTGCAGAGGCACCCGGGGTATGTCTGTGCCTATTTCAATCATTTCTTATAATTAAACATTATGTCCTTTTTTTTCCCCCCATCACTAAGACCCATCCAAAAATACTTTTAAGGTGGCACTGTCTACATCAGTGCGTTTACCAGCCTTGGAGGTGTGCGTGGTTAGTAGCTATAATAATGCAGCAGTAAATTAAACTGCTGTGAGCTTCTTGGTTTAGAACAAAAGAACCTATCACCCTGGAAGCTATGAAATTGCATGAGGGAACCCACTACAGAAAAAAGAGCCCCGATTTGAAACCTAAATATGTTAAGTGACTATCCTATCCCTTTAACTACCTCAAAAATCTGGAAGTAATAAAAATGGCTTTGTTGTGATTTTGGTGAATTTTTTTATATGGCTTTTCCTATAATTAGTAAATAGAAAAAAAGATTGCCACGTGTCCAGTCTTTAAATAATCATTTATACCTGGGCATTTGTGAGTTCATTTCCTGGTAAGTTTTATTTAAAAGAGTTGGAGTGATTGCAAGCTTTTTCTTGTTGGTTATTAGAAAGCAGTCAAATTCATAATGTGAACTTTCCTTCTGCTGACAAGTCTGCCCCTTCCTGTCTTCCACGTTCACTAATCAGATCTGACATATTTATGAGTTTACCTAATATATAATCATATTTAGTAGAAGCTGTTAAAATATTAATACAATAATCCCACTGAGAAATGTGATGCTTACTCCTGTTGAAATGTTTGTCCCGTTCTATACATGCAGCCACCATTTTCTTTTATTTGCACTCTTACCAGAGGCGCTCCCCCAAAGATAAGGGACTACTTCTTTGGTCACTGAAAGTTATAGAGATTTTTTAAAAAACGGAAAATTGGAAATGTTAAAAGTTATGGTTCCACTTTTGAGCATTCATTACCTTTTACTCTGCATATTCAATTTATGGCCAAATTCTTTCAGTTTCTCTTGAAACTCTCTTGTTAAAAGATGCTCACGTGCCAGTGGACTCTATTGAACCTTCTGGGTCCCTTTTTCTTTTCTACCCTAGCTCTTTGTAAGTTCTAGAGCTGTCTGGATCTCCCTGCTATCACCATCTCCATCCTTAAGTGTGCTTACTTATTTCTTTCAGTCCTAATCAAAATGTAGACAATATCATTTCCTCTTAATTGAACCAAGACAATGTTGACTTTTTTTTTTAAGAGATATTTTTACAAAGAAATCAAGGGAAAACAGTAGGAAAACACTTTGAAATCAAAGTTTTTGTATTCTTATTTAGCTGAAGCCTGGCAATAATCAATAGAGAATAGTATAGACCTAAAAACTCCTCCTCTTTCCCCTGCAAAACTCTTGAATGTTTTACCTTGTTTCTCCTGGCCACAAGGAGCAAGAACCCTGGTTTTATCCCTATCCAGGTTAATGTACCAGATTAAATATTTGAAGGATCGGCTCTACTGAAGAAGTAAATCATTATACTGAAATAAATGTGTATTATAACCTAGATTTATAATTCTCAACAGGGCTTTTCTCCTCCTTCCTCTCTTGTGAGGGTAAAATACCTTTCTTCTAAGCACTTCCTAATCTACCTCTTCTAACCTTAGCCATGATCACTTCTTGCCTGGATTATTTTATCAGCTCTAATTGGTCTTCCTTCCTCTGCTCTTTCAACTTGCCCTTGTTATCCCCTCCCCACTGCCCCAGATGCCCCCCTCCCCTTCCTCTGTGTGGTACCTAGTATAAGTATTTCTAAAGCATAAATTAGATGATGCCATATTTAACTACCTCTAAACCTCCAGGGGCTCTCCTTTACACTTAACAAGAAATCCAGACTTCTTACTGTGACCCAGAAGGCCTTATGTGATCTGGCCCCGAGTCACCTTACTAACCTCGTTTCCCACCACTTTCCCCCTCATTCAGTTTGCCCCAGCCATACCAGTCACCTTTCTTTCTGTCACTTGAACATACCTTTGACTTGTTCTTCCTTCTGTCTGGGAGGCTTTTCCCCCAGATCTTCACAAGGCTTGACTCTCATCTTTCAGATCTCAGCTCAAATGTTACCTGCTTCAGTGTCATTTCATAACCACCTCAGTCAGAGTAGGTTGTACTATTCACTTCCTGTTTTTTGTTACCTTATTTTGTTTTCTTCACAATACTTACTGGTTTCTGAGATTAAAATATTTATTACATATTCTCCCTCTACTCCTCACCAGAGAAAGAAACTTTGTCTACCTGTTCACCAGTTTTCCTAGCACCTAGAAGAATGCCCAGCACAGACTAGTCATTCAATAAATGGTTGTTAAAATTATGGTTACCACGGGGTAAAGGGGGAGGGATAAATTGGAAGATCAGGATTGACACATACATACTACTATATATAAAATAGATAACTAATAAGGACCTACTGTATAGCACAGGGAACTCTACTCAATACTCTGTAATGGCCTGTATGGGGAAAGAATCTAAAAAAGAGTGGATATATGTATATGTATATGTATAACAGATTCACTTTGCTGTACACCTGAAACTAACACAGCATTGTAAATCAACTATAACCCAATAAAAATTTTTACAAAAAGTAACACAGGGAGGCCCAGGGCAGGCCAGCTCAGGCCAAGACATCACTCTGATCCCACCCCGGTAGCCCTGTGTCCCCTCCCTGTATGTGTGAAGGTGGGGGTTTATGTGGGATCGGTCTCCCTCAAGCAAGAGCAGGCTGATGAGGGGTTAGAAGTCTGATGGGCCAATTATGTCCACACCCCAGGTCAAAGCTGGCTGGGCTGGATGTAGAGAGCCCAGGCAGTGCCCTTCTACCCGAGGTTTATCCCAAGCCCTCTAGATGTATACCCTTCCTCCTGGGTGCATATCTGAGCAGACACAGGTCTGTGCCTGATCTGGGAGCAGAAGGTCAAATGGGCAGAAGAAGCAGTGATAAGATACTGGCCAGGCAAGACTCTGATACCTCCGGGCCGGGCCAGCTGCTGGTCACTGTCATAGCAGAGCCCCACCCCAGAGACTGGCGAGGAGCTGGTTGATGGGGACATCCAATTCATCTGCCCGAGTGAGGGGCCAGTGCAGGCTCCCGGTGAGTGTGGCCACGGAGGGTTCTCCAGAACCAGGGCCCAGAGGTGAACAGGAAAGGCCTTGGCCCCGAACATCACCCAGGCTACTCCCAGGGTCCTGTCCTGGGCTCACAGAGAGCTTATTAGCACATCCGGCTCCAACATGGGGCACCGTGTCAACCTTCCCTTGAGTCAGCTGTAGGACCTGGAGCCCACCGAGGCAGAGTCTGAAGCTCCAGCAGGAGACCCAGCCCCAGATGATGATTCACCACCTGGGCAGGGAGAGCCCGCTGCTGCTCCTGCAGGAGACCCAGAGCCAGGTCAAAATTCACCACCCTTCCAGGGAGAACCTGCACTAGCTCCTGCAGGAAATCTCCACCCACCACGGGCAAATCAGGCTCTTCAACCACCACCATTGTCAGCTCCTGATCTACACCATCAACCTGCTACCCCAACCCGAAATTTACTTTCTTTCCTCAGTCTTTGTGTTTGGGTGATTTGTAATTTTATCTTTTTCTTCCCTGTTATTTATGGCATTCTGTACTTTATGTTTTAAGTGTAAAGTAATAAAATTTAAACATTTTCTATTTTTTTTTAAAAAAATGGTTGTGGGTTGATTGATAATACTGAAGTTCCAGCCTTAGTCAGAATTCTTGTCCTATCCCTCTTAGGCTGCAGCCTTATCCCAAGCACAACTTTTACCCATTTTATTCTTACATTCATTCATCATCGTAATCATTATATCCCTTTCCCCCCGCACCCCCATGGGTTTCAATGCCAGAGTCTTTCCTCAGAGTCCTTCTTAAGGCCAAACAGAATTCTTAAATATCATTTGCATCTCTCTAGTCATCAATATTATTCTCTGTATCTAGTCATTGCACCCCCAATTCCAAATGTTGTCCTATATCTGGAACATTTTCCTTTCTCTACTGAACATACCCTTCCTTGTGATTAACGCAGGGTTTACACGCAAACTAGAAACATCTGTCATCTTACCATCAAGTTCAGCCAGTCCATGCTGTATCTTGCAGCCTACACACAGTACGGTTAGCAAAGTCAGCACACTTAACGTTGCCTGGTGGTGGTTAGGCTAGTTGGTGTCTGCAAGTATATATTTTTCCCTCCTGGCCCAGGCAGCAGCTTCAGAGAAATTCATGGTAATTTTGAAAGTGATGCTTTAATATATTTTCAGGGAGGGAAATGTTAGCCCTTGGCCTTTGAGGACTAAGCTGAGGACAGTCGTATAAATACTTAAGTCCTTTCATTTTGTGTGTTTGTCACCTGACAGCTTCTTTCTTTCTTTCTTTTGGAGATAACTGTTCATTGTAAACAGAACAGCAGAACAGGAGATGTGCAAGGGTGGCAGAAAGTTAGTGTTACCATTAAACTGAGGTTGTTTGTCAGCTTTCCTAGACATTTGAACAGTAGTGGTTGAGTCATCAGGCTTTTGCTGGGAAAGCCAAATCAATTCTACTGCCACAAGTAACCATTACCGTCACTTCCATACACTCTAATATACAACCTTTTGATTTTTTAATACTTGAACTTTTTCACTGTACCCCTGTGGATTTTCTGAGGTTCCCAAATTGAAATTTTGCTGCATTTACTTTAGACATTAGTAGAAAATCCGTAAGGGAGAAGGATAGAGGGAAGAGGCTTGATAACAAAGACCTTTATCTCCAGAGTTCTTTACAAATATAATATCTTAGTTATGAATGAAATTAATATTACGGTGGCATTTATCCTTAGGAATATGCTATCCTTAGAAGTTCTTAAAATCTATTTTATTAAGGTATAATTTACATACAATAAAATACACCCATTTTAAGTATCCAGTTCGATGAATTTTGGCAAATGTATATACCTGTGTAACAGTCAACCTATAGAACATTTTCATTACCCCCAAAACTTCACTGGTGCCCTTACCCAGTCAATCCTATCCCCACATCCAGACCCAGGCAACCACTGTTCTGTTTTTATCATTATAAATTAGGTTTGTTATTCCTAGAGTTTCATATAAGTAGAATCATAAAGTATATACTCTCTTTGTGCCTGGCTTCTTTCATTCAGCATGTTTTTGAGATTCATCCTTGTCATTTTGTGTATCTGTAGTTCGTTCTTTTATTGCTGAGTACTATTCCTTTGTACAGATATATCACAATTTGTTTATCAGTTAAATTCTTGATGGGCATTGGGAATCTTTCAGTTTGAGACTATTATGAAGCAACTATGAACATTCATGTACAAGTTTTTGTGTGGAAATTTTTTTTTTCATTTGGGAAGGGGTAAACACCTAGGAGTGAATTTCCTGGGTCATATGGTAAATAGATATATAACTTCATAAGAAACTGTCAACCTGTTTTATAAAATGGTTGTGCTATTAAACATTACTGCCAGCAATGTATGAAAGACCCAGTTGCTCATTGTTGTTGCCAGTACTTGGTATGGTCAGTCTTTTTAATTTTAGCCATTCTAATAACTGTGTAGTCGTGTCTCATGATTTTAACTTGCATTTCCCAAGTGACTCATGATATTGAACAGCTTTTCATGTGTTTATTGGTCATCCTGTATATGGATCCTTTTTTGTGAAGTGTCTGTTCAGGTCTTTTGCCCTTTCAAAAAACAAAACAAAACAAAATAGGGTTACTTGTTTTCTTACCGAGTTCTAAGAGTTTTAAAAAAATATATGTTTGTTCTTTTTTGCCTTTTTTGCCTTCTTAAGGCCAAACAGAATTCTTAAATATCATTTGCATCTCTCTCTAGATAAGGCTTTTATGCCTTATCTATGAAATGTTTGCCTATCCCAATAACACCAAGATTTTCTGTTTTCTCCTAGAAGTTCAGCTCCTATATATAAGTCCAGAATCCACTTATGTTAACTTTTTTTTTTAGATTGTATTTATTTATTTATTTATTGGCTGTGTTGGGTCATCGTTGCTGCGCACGGGCTTTCTCTAGTTGCATCGAGTGGGAGCTACTCTTCGTTGCGGTGCGTGGGCTTCTCATTGTGGTGGCTTCTCTTGTTGCGGAGCAGGGCTCTAGGTGCACGGGCTCAGTAATTGTGACTCACAGGCTCTAGAGCGCAGGCCCAGTAGTTGTGGCGCACAGGCTTAGTTGCTACGCGGCATGTGGGATCTTCCCGGACCAGGGCTCGAACCCGTGTCCCCTGCATTGGCAGGCGGATTCTTAACCACTGCGCCACCAAGGAAGCCCCTAATTTTTTAATAAGATCTAAACTAGAGAACAAGGTTCATTTTTTCTATATGGATATCCAGTTATTTCAGCATCATTTGTTGAAAAACACTATTCTTTACCTATTGAATTATCTTGGCACCTTTCTCAAAAATCAGCTGGCTATATATGTGAAATTGTTTGTGAATTCGCTATTCTGTTCCATTGATCTACATGTTTGTCCTTACACCAGAGCCATGCTATCTTAATTACTATTACTTTTTTTTTTTTATAGACTATACTACAGAGTTCCATCCATCAAGTTACCACGTGCTGTAGTTTAAGGGTGTGATTCTTTTTTTATTTTTTAATAAATTTATTTATTTATTTATTTTTAGCTGTGTTGGGTCTTCGTTGCTGCGCACGGGCTTTCTCTAGTTGCGTCAAGCAGGGGCTACTCTTCACTGCGGTGCTCAGGCCTCTCGTTGCCGTGGCCTCTCTTGCTGCAGAACACAGGCACACGGGCTCAGTCATTGTAACTCACGGGCTGTAGAGCACAGGCTCAGTAGTTGTGGCGCACGGGCTTGGTTGCTCCGAGGCATGTGGGAGCTTCCCGGCCCAGGGCTCAAACCCGTGTCCCCTGCACTGGTAGGCAGATTCCTAACCACTGCACCACCTGGGAAGCCCGATTACTATTACTTTATTGTGTAAGTCTGGAAATTTAGTAGTGTGAGTCCATCTTTGTTTTTATTTTTCAAGATTGTCTTGGCTAAAGTTTAGGTCTTTTGCACTTCTGTCTAAATTTTAGAATCAGCTTGTCAGTTTGCCTGCTAGAATTTTGATTGATATTGCATTGACTTTATAGATCAACTGGAAAGAATGAACATCTTAACAATATTGAGTCTAATTTGTGAACATATATTTCTCCATTTATTTAAGTATTTTAAGTTTTCCCTCAGCAATGTTTTGTAGTTTTCAGGTGTTACACATATGTTGTTAAACTTATTCCTAAGTATTAACATTTTTTTAATGCTACTGTAAATTGTATAGGCAGTTTTTTTAAAAATACATATTTTTAAAAATGAAATGAAGAGACCTTCAAGATGGCAGAGGAGTAAGACGTAGAGATCACCTTCCTCCCCACAAATACATTAGAAATACATCTACATGTGGAACAACTCCTACAGAACACCTACTGAACCCTGGCAGAAGACCTCAGACTTTCCAAAAGATGTATATTTTTTCTTCCTTTTTCTCTTTTTGTGAGTGTGTATGTGTATGCTTCTTTGTGTGATTTTGTCTGTATAGCTTTGCTTTTACCATTTGTCTTAGGGTTCTGTCTGTCCGTTATTTTTGTTTGTTTGGGTTTTTTTAGTACAGTTTTTAGTGCTGGTTACTATTGGTGGATTTGTTTTTTGGTTTGGTTGCTCTCTTCTTTCTTTCTTTTTTTCTTATTACTTTTTATTTTTAATAATTTTTCTTATTTTTTATTTTAATAACTTTATTTTATTTTACTTTATTTTATTTTTTTCTTTCTTTCTTTTTTTCTCCCTTTTCTTCTGAGCCGTATGGCTGACAGGGTCTTGGTGCTCCAGCCAGGTGTCAGGCCTGTGCCTCTGAGTTGGGAGAGCCGAGTTCAGGACATTGGTCCACCAGAGACCTCCTGGCTCCATGTAATATCAAATGGCGAAAGCTCTCCCAGAGATCTCCATCTCAACGCTAAGACCCAGCTCCGCTCAATGACCAGCAAGCTACAGTGCTGGACACCCTATGCCAAACAACTAGCAAGACAGGAATACAACCCCACCCATTAGCAGAGAGGCTGCCTAAAATCATAATAAGGTCACAGACACCCCAAAACACACCACCAGAGGCAGTCCTGCCCACCAGAAAGACAAGATCCAGCCTCATCCACCAGAACAGAGGCACTAGTCCCCTCCGCCAGGAAGCCTACACAACCCACTGAACCAACCTTAGCCACTGGGGGCAGACACCAAAAACAACGGGAACTACAAACCTGCAGCCAGCGAAAAGGAGACCCCAAACACAGTAAGTTAAGCAAAATGAGAAGACAGAGAAACACACAGCAGATGAAGGAGCAAGGTAAAAACCCACCAGACCAAACAAATGAAGAGGAAATAGGCAGTCTACCTGAAAAAGAATTCAGAGTAATGATAGTAAAGATGATCCAAAATCTTGGAAATAGAATGGAGAAAATACAAGAAACGTTTAACAAGGGCCTAGAAGAACTAAAGAGCAAAGAAACAATGATGAACAACACAATAAATGAAATTAAAAATTCTCTAGAAGGAATCAATAGCAGAATAACTGAGGCAGAAGAACAGATAAGTGACCTGGAAGATAAAATAGTGCAAATAACTACCACATAGCAGAATAAAGAAAAAAGAATGAAAAGAACTGAGGACAGTCTCAGAAACCTCTGGGACAACATTAAATGCACCAACATTCGAATTATAGGGGTCCCAGAAGAAGAGAAAAAGAAAGGGAATGAGAAAATATTTGAAGAGATTATAGTTGAAAACTTCCCTAATATGGGAAAGGAAATAATCAAGTCCAGGAAGCGCAGAGAGTCCCATACAGGATAAATCCAAGGAGAAACATGCCAAGACACATATTAATCAAATTATCAAAAATTAAATACAAAGAAAAAATATTAAAAGCAACAAGGGAAAAACAAGAAATAACATACAAGGGAATCCCCATAAGGTTAACAGCTGATCTTTCAGCAGAAACTCTGCAAGCCAGAAGGGAGTGGCAGGACATATTTAAAGTGATGAAAGGGAAAACCTACAATGAAGATTTCTCTACCCAGCAAGGCTCTCATTCAGATTTGACAGAGAAATTAAAATCTGTACAAACAAGCAAAAGCTAAGAGAATTCAGCACCACCAAACCAGCTTTACAACAAATGCTAAAGGAACTTCTCTAGGCAGGAAACACAAGAGAAGGAAAAGACCTACAATAACAAACCCAAAACAATTAAGGAAAATAGTAATAGGAACATACATGTCGATAACTACCTTAAATGTAAATGGATTAAATGCTCCAACCAAAAGACATAGACTGGCTGAATGGATACAAAAACAAGACCCGTATATATGCTGTCTACAAGAGACCCACTTCAGACCTAGGGACACATACAGACTGAAAGTGAGGGGATGGAAAAAGATATTCCATGCAAATGGAAATCAAAAGAAAGATGGAGTAACAATTCTCATATCAGACAAAATAGACTTTAAAATAAAGACTATTACAGGAGACAAAGAAGGACACTACATAATGATCAAGGGATCAATCCAAGAAAAAGATATAACAATTGTAAATATTTATGCATCCAACATAGGAGCACCTCAATACATAAGGCAAATGCTAACAGCCATAAAAGGGGAAATCAACAGTAACACAGTCATAGTAGGGGACATTAACACCCCACTTTCACCAATGGACAGATCATCCAAAATGAAAATAAATAAGGAAACACAAGCTTTAAATGATACATTAAACAAGATGAACTTAATTGATATTTATAGGACATTCCATCCAAAAACAACAGATTACACTTTCTTCTCAAGTGCGCATGGAACATTCTCCAGGATAGATCATATCTTGGGTCACAAATCAAGCCTTGGTAAATTTAAGAAAATTGAAATCGTATCAAGTATCTTTTCTGACCTCAGTGCTATGAGACTAGATATCAATTACAGGAAAAAATCTGTAAAAGATACAAACACATGGAGGCTAAACAATACACTACTAAATAATCAAGAGATCACTGAAGAAATCAAAGAGGAAATAAAAAAATGCCTAGAAACAAATGACAATGAAAACACGATGACCCAAAACCTATGGGATGCAGCAAAAGCAGTTCTAAGAGGGAAGTTTATAGCAATACAATCCTACCTCAAGAAGCAAGAAACATCTCAAATAAACAACCTAACCTTACACCTAAAGCAATTGGAGAAAAAAGAACAAAAAAACCCCCAAGTTAGCAGAAGGAAAGAAATCATAAAGATCAGATCAGAAATAGATGAAAAAGAAATGAAGGGAACAATAGCAAATATCAGTAAAACTAAAAGCTGGTTCTTTGAGAAGATAAACAGAATTGATAAACCATTAGCCAGATTCATCAAGAAAAAAAGGGAGAAGACTCAAATCAATAGAATTAGAAATGAAAAAGGAGAAGTAACAACTGACACTGTAGAAATACAAAGGATCATGAGAGATTACTACAAGCAACAATATGCCAATAAAATGGACAACCTGGAAGAAATGGACAAATTCTTAGAAAAGCACAACCTTCCGACACTGAACCAGGGAGAAATAGAAAATATAAACAGACCAATCACAAGCACTGAAATTGAGACTGTGATTAAAAATCTTCCAACAAACAAAAGCCCAGGACCAGATGGCGTCATAGGCGAATTCTATCAAACATTTAGAGAAGAGCTAACACCTATCCTTCTCAAACTCTTCCAAAATATTGCAGAGGGAGGAACACTCCCAAACTCATTCTACGAGGCCACCATCACCCTGATACCAAAACCAGACAAACATGTCACAAAGAAAGAAAACCACAGGCCAATATCACTGACAAACATAGATGCAAAAATCCTCAACAAAATACTAGCAAAGAGAATCCAACAGCACATTAAAAGGATCATACACCGTGATCAAGTGAGGTTTATCTCAGGAATGCAAGGATTCTTCAATATACACATATCAATCAATGTGATAAACCATATTAACAAACTGAAGGAGAAAAACCATATGATCATCACAATAGATGCAGAAAAAGCTTTTGACAAAATTCAACACCCATTTATGATAAAAAAAACTCTCCAGAAAGTGGGCATAGAGGGAACTTACCTCAACATAATAAAGGCCATGTATGACAAACCCACAGACAACATCATTCTCAATGGTGAAAAACTGAAACCATTTCTTCTAAGATCAGGAACAAGACAAGGTTGTCCACTCTCACCACTGTTATTCAACATAGTTTTGGAAGTTTTAGCCACAGCAATCAGAGAAGGAAAAGAAATAAAAAGAATCCAAATTGGAAAAGAAGAAGTAAAGCTGTCACTGTTTGCAGATGACATGATACTATACATAGAGAATCCTAAAGATGCTACCAGAAAACTACTAGAGCTAATCAATGAATTTGGTAAAGTAGCAGGATACAAAATTAATGCACAGAAATCTCTTGCATTCCTATACACTAATGATGAAGAATCTGGAAGAGAAATTAAGGAAACAACCCCATTCACCATTGCTACAAAATGAATAAAATACCTAGGAATAAACCTACCTAAGGAGACAAAAGACCTGTATGCAGAAAACTATAAGACACTGATGAAAGAAATTAAAGATGATACAAACAGATGGAGAGATATACCATGTTCTTGGATTGGAAGAATCAACATTGTGAAAATGTACTACCCAAAGCAATCTACAGATTGAATGCAATCCCTATCAAACTACCAGTGGCATTTTTCACAGAACTAGAACAAAAAAATCTCACAATCTGTATGGAAACACAAACTAGCCAAATAGCCAAAGCAATCTTAAGAAAGAAAAGCAGACCTGGAGGAATCAGGCTCCTGGACTTCAGACTATACTACAAAGCTATGGTACTGGCACAAAGACAGTATGGTACTGGCACAAAAACAGAAATATATATGGAACAGGATAGAAAGCCCAGAGATAAACCTACGCACATATGGTCACCTTATTTTTGATAAAGGAGGCAAGAATATACAAAGGAGAAAAGACAGCCTCTTTAATGCTGGGAAAACTGGACAGCTACATATAAAAGAATGAAATTAGAACACTTCCTAACACCATACACAAAAATAAACTCAAGATGGATTAAAGACCTAAATGAAAGGCCAGACTCTATAAAACTCTTAGAGGAAAACATAGGCAGAACACTCTATGGCATAAATCACAGCAAGATCCTTTTTGACCCACCTCCTAGAGAAATGAAAATAGAAACAAAAATAAACAAATGGGACCTAATGAAACTTAAAAGCTTTTTGCACAGCAAAGGAAACCATAAACAAGACGAAAAGACAACCCTCAGAATGGGAGAAAATATTTGCAAATGAAGCAACTGACAGAGGATTAATCTCCAAAATTTACAAGCAGCTCATGCAGCTCAGTATCAAAAAAACAAACAACCCAATCCAAAAATGGGCGGAAGACCTAAATCGACATTTCTCCAAAGAAGATATACAGATTGCCAACAAACACATGAAAGAATGCTCAACATCACTAATCATTAGAGAAATGCAAATCAAAACTACAATGAGGTATCACCTCACACCAGTCAGAATGGCCATCATCAAAAAATCTACAAACAATAAATGCTGGAGAGGGTGTGGAGAAAAGGGAACCCTCTTGCACTGTTGGTGGGAATGTAAATTGATACAGCCACTATGGAGAACAGTATGGAGGTTCCTTAAAAAACTAAAAATAGAAGTGCCATATGACCCAGCAATCCCAGTACTGGGCATATACCCTGAGAAAACCATAATTCAAAAAGAGTCATGTTCCACAATGTTCATTGCAGCTCTATTTACAGTAGCCAGGACATGGAAGCAACCTAAGTGTCCTTCAACAGATGAATGGATAAAGAAGATGTGACACATATATACAATGGACTATTACTCAGCCATAAAAAGAAACGAAATTGAGTTATTTGTAGTGAGGTGGATGGACCTAGAGTCTGTCATACAGAGTGAAGTAAGTCAGAAAGAGAAAAAGAAATACCGTATGCTAACACATATATGTGGAATCTAAAAAAAAAAAAAAAGGTTCTGAAGAACCTAGGGGCAGGACAACAATAAAGACGCAGATGTAGAGAATGGACTTGGGGACACGGGGAGGGGGAAGGGTAAGCTGGGACGAAGTGAGAGAGTGGCATGGACTTATATATACTACCAAATGTAAAATAGATAGCTAGTGGGAAGCAGCCGCATAGCACAGGGAGATCAGCTCAGTTCTTTGTGACCACCTAGAGGGGTGAGATAGGGAGAGTGGGAGGGAGTCGCAAGAGGGAGGAGATATGGGGATATATGTATATGTATAGCTGATTCACTTTGTTATAAAGCAGAAACTAACACACCACTCACTGTAAAGTAATTATACTCCAATAAAGATGTTAAAAGAAAAAGTGAAATGAGTATAGTGGTTACCCTTAGGGGTGCTAGTGACTTGAAAAAGGGACAAGGCAGGGCTTGTGAGGCTTGTGATAATCTGTTTCTTCACCTGGGTGCTAGTTACATAGTATGTTTACCTTGTGGAAATTCATCAAGCTGTATACTTAAGATTATGTACTTTTACGTATATTATACTTCAATGAAAATTAAAATAGAAAAAATATATTACATAATAAGAAAGAAGGATATATTTTCAAAAAGAGAGAAGGCCTAGCTCCAGCAGTGTCATAAATTCATTGACTGTTGATTTACTGAGCACTTTACTGTGTGCCAGGTGGTGAGCTAATTAAGCATGGCTTTTCTTAGATTATTTTATTTGATCTTCACAAACACCCAATGGAATAGATTCTATAATTAGCCCCATTTTACAGACAAGGGGAACAGAGACTCAAAAAAAAATCAAGTTATTTGTTCCATGTCACACAGCTGCTAAATTGAGGAGTTAACATTTAAAACCAGGTCTTTCTACTCTAGGGCCAACGCTCTTAAAATAATGCGGTATGGTGTAGTGATTAAGAGTACTCATTTAAAGTGATGATGGATCTGAGGTGTATGTCTTTCTACCTACAAGGAAATACTCTGTTTTGAGGGGTGGTGACTAGAATGTAGTACCAGCAGACAGTTGGCAAACACATGAACTCTCAGGTTATACTTCATTTCTAATAGCCAGTGTTTTAGGTCCCATTTATGATTGGATCATTGAAAGTATGACAAAGTCTTGACTGAACTTTAGCTCCTGCAGTGGGATAATCAATATGTGAAATCCTTAGGCATTTTTATCTGTTAATGGTCTGATAGCCGCTGATCCCATTTTTATAGAAACATCTGGTTCATTTAAAGTATAAACAGAATAATTTCATTACTTTGCTGATTATTGTTTTTTGTTACTGGCGTTTCTGGTCTTTAGCCAGAATACAATACTCTGGTGGCATCCAACTCCAGTCCGTTTCCACCTTTTAAAAGATAAAAGACAAATATATAAAAGGTGATGGAGTGAGAGGTTTTGGATGTTGGGATCAGAAGTGGCGTTTGGTCAAGCTTGTAAACCCACCGATTTATTAGCTCTCAAAATCTTACTCCATATTTCACAAGTTTTCATTTTCTGAGATACAAACAAATAACCTACATAAAACAGCCCAGAAGTCCCCCAAGGCCCATGTCCAACAAGGTTCTTATTAATCATTTTTGGTCTTATAGACAACTGTGGCATTTATGCTGAAAAACATAAAACTGTGTGTACACCAAGGCTTGCTGTTTATGGTGTCCGCTCCTTCTATGTAAATAGAATGGCTTGGGACTTCCCTGGTGGTGCAATGGTTAAGAATCTGCCTGCCAGTGCGCCAATGCAGGGGACAATGGTTCAATCCCTGGTCCGGGAAGATCCCACATGCCGTGGAGCAACTAAGCCCATGCACCGCAACTACTGAGCCTGTGCTCTAGAGCCCACAAGCCACAGCTACTGAGCCCGCGTGCCACAACTACTGAAGCCCTTGCAGCTAGAGCCTGTGTTCCACAACAAGAGAAGCCACCACAATGAGAAGCCGGTGCACCACAACAAAGAGTAGCCCCCACTTGCCGCAACTAGAGAAAAGCCCGTGCGCAACAGTGAAGACCCAACGCAGCCAAAAATAAATAAAAAATTTTTTTTAATTAAAAAAAAAAAAAGGAGAATGGCTAATACCATTCTTGGAAGTATACTTTCAGCTGTGTATCTGGAATCATTTGTAAAGAGGCCTACAGGTAGGAGTTAAACTTTAGAAATTAAGGCAAGTCTGTGCCTTTAATAGCAGAAGTTGATTATCCAAATTTGATACAGTTTTATGGCACATTCAATATGTCTAGGCAGGTATGAACTCCACAGTAGCATGGGTCTCCTTGCCACACTGGGTTTGCCTCTGTCAAATATGCCAAAGATCCATCAAGTTACTTTGAAAAGTACAAAGCAGGGGACGCGGGTTCAATCCCTGGTTGGGGAACTAATATCCCACATGCCACGGGGCAACTAAGCTCACACACTGCAACTACTGAGCCCACGTGCCACAACTAGAGAGAAACCCACGCGCCACAACTAGAGAGAAGCCCGTATGCCGCAACGAAAGATCCTGCATGCTGCAACTAAGACCTGATGCAGCCAAAAAAAAAAAAAAAAAAAAAAAGTACAAGTACCTAGTTGTACCTACCACGTTGTGGTTATCCTCTAAAGAAAATCAACTTTTAGAGTAGCAACAATTTCAGTTAATTTCTGAATCTTACCCTAGTGTTCCCCAGCTTCAAACTTGAGTATGGTCCTTGTCTCCTTTTTTCCCCTCATACCCCATATTCAGCCTATGAGCTAATTCAGTTAGCTCTGCCTTCAAAGTGTATGTTGAATCCCAATTATTTCTCACCACGTCTGTAGCTACCTTACTAAGTCCAAAAGATTGTTGTCTCTTCCATGGACTACTGTGAAGTAATCTGTTAATTAGTCTCCTAATTTCCATTCATGTCCCCTGCAGCCTATTCTCCACATAGCAGTGATCCTTTATAAGGTCTCAGATTGTCATGCTCAGGCTATGTGCTTCTCCATGTGACCTCTCTCTGCATAGCTTCTCATCCTCCAGACTTCCCTCTCCAGCAGGGTACTCTGAATTTCTTACATGGTGGCTCAAGGTTCTAAGGTGGAGTAGGCAGAAGTTACCTGGACTCAGAAGTCCCAGAATGTCACTTTCTCCACATTCTGTTAGTCAAAGGCCAGATTCAAAGGCTAGGACAAACTACTTTTTTTTTTATTTTATTTTTTTTTTATTTATTTATTGGGCTGTGTTGGTTCTTCGTTTCTGTGCGAGGGCTTCCCCCAGCCGCGGCAAGCGGGGGTCACTCTTCATCGCGGTGCGCGGGCCTCTCACTATCGCGGCCTCTCTTGTTGCGGAGCACAGGCTCCAGACGCGCAGGCTCCAGACGCGCAGGCTCAGTAATTGTGGCTCACGGGCCTAGTTGCTCCGCGGCATGTGGGATCTTCCCGGACCAGGGCTCGAACCCGTGTCCCCTGCATTGGCAGGCAGATTCTCAACTACTGCGCCACCAGGGAAGCCCCAAACTACTTCTTGATAGGAGGAACAGAATTCATGTTCAGGGAGGGATGGAATTGTTTGGAGCCATCTTTGGAGATAGCTACTACCACCCAAATGACCTGTATCATCTGGCTTGGACTACTTTTTCAACTGTATTTCTTCTTGCTTTGCTCACTTGGTTCTAGCCATGCTGGGCCCTCCTGTTGTTCCTTGAACATGCCATTTAGACTACCACCCAGGACCTTTGCTCTCAAAATGTCTAGTCCCCTCATTTCCTTCATGTGTCAGTTCAAATGTCATATCTTTAGGGAAACTATCTCTGACCCCTTAGACTTAAATAATTGTTAGGTTGTTTATTTTTTTTAATTGCTACATAACAAATTACTACAAATTTAGCAAGTTAAAATAACACCCATTCATTAGCTCACTGTTGTCTAGGTCGGAAGTCTGATATAGCATGACTGGGTCCTCTGCTCAAAGTATCCCAAGGCTGAAATCAAGGTGTTGGCTGGGCTGAGTTCTCATCTGGGGAAAAATCTTCTCAGCTCATTGTTGTTGTTGTTGTTGGCAAATTCAGCTCCTTGCCTTTGTAGGATTGAGGTCCCCATTTACTTACTGGCTGTCTGCTGGGAGCTGTTCTCAGCTCCTAAGGATGACCAAATTCCTAGTCAGGTGATCCCCTTCTCTTCTGCAACCAATTGGAGAAAACTCTCTGCTTTTAAAGGGCTCATGTCATTAGGTCACACCCACTGGACTAATCTTCCTATCTTAAGGTCCTGATTTGGGACCTTAATTAAGTCACGGCAGTACCTACATGTTTGTTTGAATAACTGAGAGAGATGCTTGTACACCAGGGGTCAAGAATTTCTTGGGGGACCATCTTAGATTTTTGCCCGTCACAATAGCATATATTAATTTTTTTTTTTTTTTTTTTTTTTTTTTTTTTTTTTTTTTTTTTTTTTTTTTAAATTCAAGCATCTTCTTTTTTTTTTTTTTTTTTTTTTTTTTAATTTTATAGTTACTTTATTTATTTATTTATTTATTTTTGGCTGTGTTGGGTCTTCAGTTCGTGCGAGGGCTTTCTCTGGTTACGGCAAGTGGGGGCCACTCTTCATCGCGGTGCGGGGACCGCTCTTCATCGCGGTGCGCGGGCCTCTCACTATCGCGGCCCCTCCCGTTGCTGGGCACAGGCTCCAGACGCGCAGGCTCAGTAGCCGTGGCTCACGGGCCCAGCCGCTCCGCGGCATGTGGGATCTTCCCAGACCAGGGCTCGAACCCGTGTCCCCTGCATTAGCAGGCAGATTCTCAACCACTGCGCCACCAGGGAAGCCCTATATTAATTTTTCTATCCCTTTATCCTGCTTTATTTTTCTTCAAAATACTATCTACATTATATTTTCTGTTTGTATGGTAATGTTTTTAGCTTGCTGTACCTACTACAATGTAAGTTACTGATGGTAGAGACTGTATTATTTTTGTTCAATCCTGTATTCCTAGCACCTAGGACAGTGTTTGGCACATTATAGATGCTCAATTAATATTTATTGAATGAACCAATTAATATAGAAGACTTTATGGCATATAATTTTGATGACAGCAGAGATAGGATTTTGGGGGGCTTGGGGTGGGGAAAGGGTATACTGAGCATTGATGTTATTTAAGCTTTATCTCCAAAGGTACCAGGGTCTCAAATTATTCATTGGCTTTTCTTTGCATGGAGGATTTCTTACTTGACTATTAAAAAATAAGTTGTGAGTAAGTAATTGTATAAATGCCTAGTAACTGGTGTATACAAGAAAAAGCAAATTAGCTTTTTTGCTTGCTAGTAATAGCATGCTTTCATGGGTTTTCATCTATGTATCTCCAAATAATGCTTTCCTATGAACTTTTGGAAATGGATACCTTGTCATCCAGCAGTATTCCTGATTTACCAACTTGCTGTGGTATTTCTGTGGCTTTTTCCATGTAACTGCTGTTTGCAAACATCCAATTACTAATAGAGTAACAGAGTGAGCTCCATCATATGAGACATACATAACATAGCATGCCAGACTGGAAAATTATATAATTTCCCTTATTTTCAATACTTATATGTTTCTTTCAATCCACCTCTTCTACAGACAAAACTTGCCAATGGCACTTCCAGTATGATTGTGCCCAAGCAACGGAAACTCTCGGCAAGCTATGAGAAGGAAAAGGAACTGTGTGTCAAATATTTTGAGCAGTGGTCAGAGTCCGATCAAGTGGAATTTGTGGAACATCTTATATCCCAAATGTGTCATTACCAACATGGGCACATAAACTCGTATCTTAAACCTATGTTGCAGAGGGATTTCATAACTGCTCTGCCAGGTATGTCTACAGATGTTTGTGAGCCATTAATTTGCCTGGAAGATATGTTACAGTGATAATCATACTAAATCTACAGCTCTATATCTCTCTATTTTAAAAAATCTTTGTTGGCTTGATTTTTACAAACTGAGTATTTTAATTATACCTTCTTGGGATATAAATACAAAAAATCAAACTCTATAAATAATAGAGACTCCTCTTTCCCCTCTCTTCTCCCTGTCTCTATTCACCCTATTTTTACTCACACGTAGGTTTAAATAGAATCTTTTCTGAGGTGTTGTCTGGTTTGAGATGTGTCTTAGTTTTAAGGTATATTAACTAATGTATTTGAATTTGGATTTCTATGGGAATTTATCAACAGAATATTTACATTATAGGAATGAATAAGAAACATTTTTAATTGAATATTTTAGAAAGAATGGTATCTCAGGAGCCTTGTTGTGATATTAAATATGTAAATGCCAGGGTTAACAATCTCACTGCTCAGGAACTAAATAGCTATTATAAACTATATATTTTTTAAAATGTATATATATATTTGTACATACACAGACACACATATACACACACACACTTAAAATACTTTGGAGAGTGCTGTGGTTGTTTCACTGAATGCTTGATGGTGATCTAGGATACTATGTAGGCATCAGTATTTGGGGGAAATGCTGTCTCAGGAAAATACAAGTTTCTCACCTGTGTTAATAGCTTATTTTAAAAGAAAAATAGTACAAAAGTAAGTGAATCTCTAAAATAGCTTATCTTGTTTTTATTTTTTTTCAGTTGTTTGCTGATTATAGCACTTATGGGAAATTTAGAAAATTCAAAAAAGTTTAAAATATAAAAATAAAATTTACCAGAACCCTACCATTCAGAGAGAACTACTAATATGCTATTAATATTTTTCCTAGGTGTGTATATTTCCCTCATAAGTGTTTGTAACATTTTTTTCTTACTGTATTCTCTTAATGTGTTTTTCTAAGTGTTGGTTCTTTTAAAAAATAATTTTTTTATAGTATTTATTATTTATGGTGATTGAAGCACATATTATTTAAACCCTTTATTGAACATTTAGGTAGTTTAAAATGTTTTTTCCATTATAAACTGTGCTGTGGTGGACATTCTTATTCATCTTTTGGGCATCCTAGGGAAAAAAATACCAGAAGTGGGATTTCTATATTAATGAATTATGAACATTTTTTAAGGCTTCTAATACATATGCCAAACTATCCTCTAAGAAAAATATACCAACTTATACCTTCCCCCCCAAACTGCATATTACCACTTTGCTTAACCTTTGCCAATTATATCTTTTTAAAAATTTGTTTTTCCAAAATTGGAATTTAAATTGCCCTTTAAAATAAAAGAAATGCCTATTTATATCTTAGAAATAACCATTTTCAAGCTGAGTTTGTTCCTATATCTTTTGTTAAGTAGAATAGATTTCTGCCTCTTCTTCACTCATTGGATTTTATTTTAGTCATAGGCAAACAGTTTTCTTTGTGCGAACAATCTGTGTGTACCTCATTACTGTGCTCTTCCCAGTCACTGAGACATGTTACGATCTCAAGCATATACCACTAAGAATTGAACAGGAGATGATTAGACTTGTGTATCCTTTGCCTAATACCAATCTCTGATGTATATCTGCTGACCACTTTATAAGACACTAAATCATCAGTCTAATGCTTTATGGCCACTTTAACTTATGAACCTACACCATCTGGCTGCATTTAGTAAACCAAACTACTTCAAAAAATGCCTGTAATCCATTAATGTAATGGGTTTGTTTGGAGTGTTAGGTGAAATTACTTCCAAAGACTTATTATAGGGACAGAGTGAAAGATCAGGAGCAATTTCATGCCAGCCGTTAAAAACAGGAATGCATTTTGGGAACTTCTGATGGTGTAGGAAGTTTCAATATAAAGATGCAGAAATTGTGCCATTACTGTATTTTGTATGACGAACTAATTATTATATCTTTAATTGGCTTATAGTCATGTTTCTTTAATAAGAATTAGGTGATGAATGCCTCCATCTGCTTGTGCTTAAATATGAACATGTGATGCCAGCCAAACAAGATCCATTTAATGCTTTCTTTTCCAAATCTGCTGAAAAATGTGACTGATATCCATACAATTTTTATAATTAAAATAATGTTTAAGCACATTTGGATTTTTGCTAATGGCATCCAAATGTGTCTTTGTATGATTCAGGGGAAAGACACAAAATGAAATGTGGTATTCTCTCTCCTGTTTGTTAAGTTTGTGCCTAAGGGAATCAGAGTATGAAGGAATCTTTTCTGCACTATTTAAGTCTTTAGCAAACCTCTGATATGTAACCTGTAAAGAGAAATAACTTTGAATGTTTTTGTCTCACTTGTGAGTTAGAACAGCAGCCAAAAGTTAGTGCGAATATCCTATTTTATAGGATTTGTTCCTCTGAGGCCCCAGTACAGATTTGGGTAGTAGAGAATCGTAATTGAGAAGCCCACCCAGTTAACACAGTCCAAGATCTACTTCCACTGTTTTTCTCTGTATATCCTACAAAAATAGTCTCTGAAATTCTAAGTTATCTATTGGTCTGGGATTTTTTTTTTTTCCATTTTTGGCCAACTGTCATTTAGGCTTTATAGCAGCAACTGTTCTCAATTATATTTTTTAAACATCTAAAATTAAACTCATACTTGAACTTAAACATACCTCTCGGTCATTCCTCTTGGGATGTTTCTATACCACTCTGTATTTCCTTCTTCTCTCCTTTCTGCATGCCCAGAATTCTATAATCCAGAACATTCTGACTTAGTGCCTCTCCCCCAGTACATTTAAAGGATATTTCTTTTACTGAACAGCTTAGGAACTGCAGCAGTAATAGAAACAGAATGAGAAATGGACCTAATATAGAGAATTGGGGTGTGGGGGGGTCTGAACCACAGAGTTTGAGATGCCATCCATAGAACATCCCCTAGTGCCAAAATCCATATAGATAGATGTGAATTGTTTCCTGGAAATGTTTTTATTTTTAATATCTTGGGGGGTTTGCTGGTTGTTAGTTTTCACTTCCTTATCTAAAGGAAGATGGAAAATACTGTTCATTTCTGTAACCTTATAGAAAAATTATTGACACTCATTTTACCCCAGTCTGTTTGAAAAAGAAACTGACCACACTAGGGACAGTAGTGTGCCTTCATAGCAGAATAAATGCTGTTCTGATTTAAAAGACCTTTTGTAAAAAATCATTCACCACTATCTATGTTCTTTTTCTTTGCCTCCTCCCCCCACCGAAAGCTCGGGGTTTAGATCACATCGCTGAGAACATTCTGTCATACCTGGATGCCAAATCACTATGTGCTGCTGAACTTGTGTGCAAGGAATGGTACCGAGTGACATCTGATGGCATGTTATGGAAGAAGCTCATCGAGAGAATGGTCAGGACAGATTCTCTGTGGAGAGGCCTGGCAGAACGAAGAGGGTGGTGAGCCTTTTAACGTTCTTACTATTACAGAGCTTCAGGACCTGGCCTTTTAGTCTCTGGAATACAGTATTATTGGGAGCCATGAGACCACTTATCTTTTGATACAGTGATTTTGCTGTTTTATAGCAAAAAATGTTAAATAGTTGTTCGTGTACTTGGCAGTTTTTCTCCTGACCAGTCACTCATAAGTGACATAATAATGTGTTAATACTGCTTTGCAAAAAATCATAAAAAACTGGCCAGCCATTCTATTTGAAGCGTTCTGTTCTCTGGGCAGAGATTGGTATCCTGAAAAAGGGCTGATGGGCAATTTATAAGGCAAGTAGATGGCTTTGAATCACACAGAAGCCATCAGATCTAGCTTTCCCCTAAAATAATCCAGAACAAATAATTATTTTCTTTTTCAGATTTCTTGCCTTCAGCCCTTGCCTGTGGTGTTTTATCATCTTTGTAATCAAAATTATTTTTATGCCCAACTAGAATATGAACTCAAGCCATCAGAAAGAGGGAAGATTGGAATTTAGTATAAATCATTGTTTCTTTTTAAGACTCTTATATTTTCTCAAGATTTTACTGCTTAATCCTGAATCCCTTAAGGCATTATATAGTTAGCAGCCCAAGAGATAGTCACCAATTTTGTTGTTCTCTTAATGTAATGGTACCATTTCATTAGAACTTCTGGAAGATGTCTTCTATATATAATTTTCTCTCGGAGGATGTCTCTATAATGTCACTATAAGAAAGTTGGGTGTGAATATTTCATAAATAAAATAAAGGTGACATATTGAATGTTTTAGTTGGTAGATATGCACCAGCAGGCATATATATGCTCAGTGATATCCTGAGCAATTAATTTTATGAATTGTTTATCGTGGATCATAAAGAGATACAGAACAGTTAAGAATGGAGGATCAGCTTTTCTTAGCAATTTTCATAAAAATATAGTCAGCTCCCTTTCTTTTTTTGCACCTTTGAAATTCATTAAAGCATAATAAACATAATGACCTCTAAATATTATACCAAGTGCTTCAAGAGATTTCTGTCATTCTGGCTATTAGGAAGACTTTAAAATTTCTCCCAAATTCAATTAAATTAGGAAGCAAATGCCAGGCAATTTTTGGCTATATAAAAATTGCATAAGTGAAAGTTATTATTTCTCCTCCCCAAATATGTTTTCTTTATTCTCACTTATTTCACTATATAGAAAACTAGAAATCTTATCTTTCATAACTTATTTCATAATTTGGAAATAAACTCTTTATATTGTATAAAAAAGCAAAAAAGTATATAGTTGTATGGCATTCAAAGTCCATCATTTTGCTAAGCATGCCAGGATGAGCCTTAGAAATAGAGGAGGCAGTTGCTTACATGGGAAAATTTTAGGGCAGCTAGGAATATTCCTCCACCCTTCAGGGGAAAAAAAAAAAAAAATGAAAAGAAACTCCCCTCCAAATAAGTCCTGACCTGAAATTTCAGTTGTAGAGACTTATTCCCATAGCTATAAAGGTTTTGTTCCCTGTTAAAATGTACTTTGTTCCCATTTGGACTGTAAATGACAATAAGCCTTTATCACACCTTGGGACTTTACAAAGTCTCTTTTTTTGAAGGCAGGGAGAACAAGAAGTAGATGGACAGATCTTGACACATACGTGTGAAAATGCCAAAGATAAATGTAGGCTCCACAGTTTTGCTTAGGGTTGGCACTAAAGATCTATTATGTTAGTTATACAGAAGAAAAAACCAAGTAAGATCATTGAACAGACGGCTTTTTGGCCTTTTAAAAGGGTGTGTGAAGGTATAGCTGAGAAATAATTCAGGATTCAGCACCAATTATCACTCTTCCCTCTATCTCTTCAACCATAGAAACCCATTCCTGCTCTTTTGAGTATCCTTCAGAGTTCTGACTGTATTCCTTTGTGTTTGGCCATATTTATCATCTTAGCTTGATATAGACCCATGAAATTTCAAATATTTGTTCACCCCATGAAGATCGCCTCCAGTATCCCCCTCACATTCTGTGGCTGCTTATTTTTACATGTTGCCTTTCTTCCTGTGTTAGTTGTCCTTCCCCACTTAAAAAAAAAAATTAATCTATGATCACTTTTTAATTTTTTTCTTGCAAGTTGTCTTAACCAAGCCTCCTTTGTCAATAAAGTCTGTTATACTACCTTTCCCCAAATACTGTCTTTGAAAGTTTCTTCCATTTCTTCCAACCAAAAATAAATAAATACAGTTTTCTAAAAAAGCTTTGGCTTTAATTTCCACTCTACTGTTGTATTTTATATCTAGACGAATTTGACAGTCTGCCCCTAGGACATGAACTCTTATTTTCTCTCTTGAATAATACTGAATATTCTCTCTGCTCAGTAATGGTGACTCTTAAAAGTATAATAAAAGACCGCTTGGGAAAAGTCCATTTTCTTAATCAGCAGATCACATTTTATGATAACATTCTGAATTTAATATTTAGCATTTATCATGTCCTCACACTCTCAAAAGTACTAGGCGTTTCACATAGAAGTGGCCCCTGTTGTCAAAGGGCTTCCATCATAAAAGGTTTTGACTTACAAAATAAATATAGACTGAGAAACCAGTTTTCAACACTTAGCCACCCTTTTTGGTAGCACCTTTGATTCAAAGAAATTCAAACACTTTAGCAAGGTGTGATAAATACAGTGAGGTAGAAAATGAGATCAGAGGTTTGTATGATTTCTCTTTCCTTAGGGTATAGTTTCATTGCATATGAAGAAAATCCTGGGGTGCCTGTATACGATTGCCAGAGATTAAAAGGAGGACAGGAATCTCTGAGAAATGGTGGGCCTTGAGAGACAATAAAGTAGTTAGGGCTTCCCTGGTGGCGCAGTGGTTGAGAATCCACCTGCCAATGCAGGGGACGTAGGTTCGAGCCCTGGTCCGGGAAGATCCCAATGCTGTGGAGCAGCTAAGCCCGTGAGCCACAACTACTGAGCCCACACGCCACAACTACTGAAGCCCGCTCGCCTAGAGCCTGTGCTCTGCAACTAGAGAAACCACCACAATGAGAAGCCCGCACACCACAACAAAGAGTTAGCCCCCACTCTGCAACTAGAGAAAGCTTGCGCACAGCAGCGAAGACCCAATGCAGCCAAAAATAAATAAATAAATAAAAATTTAAAAAACAAACAAAAAAACCCACCAGAGATATAAAGTAATTAAGAGTGTGGCCTCTGAAGTCAGACTTAGATTCAAATCCCAGGTCTACTCACTAGCTGTGTGACCTTGGGCAAGTTGCTTAACCTCCCTGACATTTGATTTCTTCATCTGCCAAATGAATATAGTGATTCTTACCTCATTAAAGGATGTTGACGTTGAAACTATTAAATCGTAATTATTGACCAGATTTTTTTTTCTTTTTTTTGCTGAGCTGTGCGGCTTGCGTGATCTTAGTTCCCCAACCAGGGGTTGAACTCGGTCCCCCAGCAGTGGAAGTGCCGGGTCCTAACCACTGGACTGCCAGGGAATTCCCTATTAACCAGATTAGAACCTCTTCATTCAGAATCTGTTTGCCTGCAATGTGTTTATAGAATAATATTGTTCAGAGAAGTGTATCTTCAAGCCCAAATTATTTCATAGTGTGTCTTGTTTGCCCTTTTCTTTATGTTGATGTATCATGTTTCTTGTTCCTATTAGTCCCTTTTAAAAAAAAAACTATTAGCTTCTCTGTTGCAGATTACCCTTTTTGTATCAACACAGAAGTCAGAGCCAGCTACCTTCCTAATAGGAAATTTTCTCAACTAATTTTCAAGGTGTATAATAGGAAGAGGGCAGGGGAGACGTGTTCCTAGAGACACTGAACAATTAATTATTTTGTAATGGAGCTACAGAGGGAGGAGTGGATGACTGGATTTCAGTGGATGAGTGGAAAACATGATTTCTCTGGTGCCAGGATTACACTCAGAGGCATTTCTGCCTATCTCCACTTTGCAAGGCACAGTGCCAATGAGAACAGCAGTTAGTACACCCATAGTGGGGTTTACTAGCTTGCACACCGTGTTTGGTGGGTTCTTAACTTCAGGATGAGGAATTAAATTTTTTACCCAGCAGGAAGTGATTGCCATTTACTGATTTTTTTTTGTAGCAAAGATCTAGCTTGGGATATGAGTATTCCAGAGATGTGCTGTCATAAGGAAGGAGGTGCTAACAAATGTTGCTCACTGGAATCAAGGAAAGGCAATAAAATCCATGTATGTATGTACATAGCCAGGAACACACCTGTGAAAGTCAATTTTGTGCCTTAGACTGGACAGCACAGTGCTCTTAGGCATTTCTTTTTTTTTTTTTTAATAATTGTTTTATTTATATATTTATTTATTTTTATTTTTTAAATTTTTATTTATTTATTTATTTATTTATTTTTGGCTGTGTTGGGTCTTCATTTCTGTGCAAGGGCTTTCTCCAGTTGCGGCGAATAAGGGCCACTCTTCATCACGGTGCGCAGGCCTCTCACTGTCGCGGCCTCTCCCATTGCGGAGCACAGGCTCCGGATGCGCAGGCTCAGTAGTTGTGGCTCACGGGCTTGGTTGCTCCGTGGCATGTGGGATCTTCCCAGACCAGGGCTCGAACCCGTGTCCGCTGCATTGGCAGGCAGATTCTTAACCACTGTGCCACCAGGGAAGCCCTAGGCATTTCTCTTTTTTATCTGCTTTCATACTTGCTGCTGGACACTCCTGTGATCCCTTTGTTTTCTGTCGAAATTGCTCCTTTTAAAGCATAGCTACACTGATCACCAGCAGCCTGGGTGCCTGAGCCGCCAACACACCTTACCCCATATAACTGGAGACTAGAAAAAGTGATCTCTGTGACAGAGCCATTCCTGCTGCCCACAATGCTAGACTCCACTGACACTGGCACAGCTTTTACTCAGTGAAAACAAAAGTCTTTGGGGCAAGTGCCTAGTTCAAAGGTGGTAGTTATCATCACTAACAAAATTTTCAAAAGATAAGGCTAATGAATCTGTCTATACAGAGGTCTGATAGTCAGCAGATGAATTCTGACTATATGCATTCCATTTGTCTATTGACATAATATTCCTGAAGGCCTGACACTCTGATGTTCTGTTTTACCCAAAAGCAAATCAATGTTGGCAGAGTTCCTTTGAGCCCAGAAAGTTCCTCCTTGACATGGACTCCTGAAATCGAGCTTAACTTCACACCTCTCCAGGCTAGTTATGGAGATTATATGGAATGGTAACTGTGAAAACACTTTGAAGAAATAGGAAGTTCCTTGTAAATGTATAATATTATGATTTTTATTTGGAAATATTTGTTGTTTTTTAGGGGACAGTATTTATTCAAAAACAAACCTCCTGATGGGAATGCTCCTCCCAACTCTTTTTATAGAGCACTTTATCCTAAAATCATACAAGATATTGAGGTAAGAATCTATGTATATTTGGGTATTTGCCAAATACTAGAGAATCATCAACATTCTTCAGTAACAGCATTGTTACAGCAAACCCATTAGGGTTTATTGTGTGGGTTAAAAATCAATTTCTTTACAAGTGAGTCGGATAGGTAAAATATAGTAAATTCCCAGGCAAAAAAAATTTTAAGCTTTTAAAAATTGTTTACTGATAGATAAATAGATGAGAGAGAGAATACGATAACAGCAGTGAAACTGCTGAAGTTGCACTTATAAGCCATTATTCAAATATCTTCTGATTTGAGCCTCTGTGGAAGTTCACTGGTAGAAATGGCCACCATAAATGGAAGATGAGCACTGAGTAGGTAACCTCATGTGGTTCATAGCTTGCTCTCTGTTGGTGAACAGTCTCTTTCTAGCTGGTTTATTATTTAGTTGAATGAGTTATATACAGGAGAGTTCTAGGAAATAAATCTTTAATTACTTTGCACATGGAAAAATGTTTTACAGCATTAAATAGTGGCTTTTTTTAAAAAATGCCTTAAGTTTTATATATCCAGTAGAGTAAAGCATTGAGCATTTGTCATTGGTTGCCATGAAAGTCAGATATGAGCTTAGTTCTAGTCCTTTCCTAATTATTGTTTCTTTACCATTCCTTCTTCCTAGACAATAGAATCTAATTGGAGATGTGGAAGACATAGCTTACAGAGAATCCACTGCCGAAGTGAAACAAGCAAAGGAGTTTATTGTTTACAGTATGATGATCAGAAGATAGTAAGCGGCCTTCGAGACAATACAATCAAGGTGAGGTCTCTTCAGTTATGGGAAAGTAGCAGAAGGGGTGAGGATGACCACAGTATAAAGCAATCTAAAGCATAAACTCTAAGCAGTATTTCCAGAAAGTAAGAGTTTTAGATTGTTTCCAGTCCAAAAGCCAAAATTTCCTTAAAGGAAAAATGCCTGCTTCCCTCCAGAAACACATGCAAATGGATAGGGCTAGGGTTAAATTCTCTTCTTGAAGTGCACTGAATGGGCTATTACTCTTTTGGCCTTCACATAATTATAGGCTACCGCTGTTCCTTAATGAAAAGGATAAAGTCTGCATTAGTACTGAAGCCACATATATATAGGTGCTTAGCTATACCTATAGGAAAGAATGCATTCCACACTATTCCGGGCTTTGATTCTTTTGGGGAATCAAACACATAATAGAGCCAGCAAGTCTCTGCAGCACCCCATTATCACGATGATCAAAAGGATCTTGTTTGCCATCCTAGATCTGGGATAAAAGCACATTGGAATGCAAGCGAATTCTCACAGGCCACACAGGTTCTGTCCTGTGTCTCCAGTATGACGAGAGGGTGATCATAACTGGATCATCGGATTCCACAGTCAGGTAGAAAATTTCAAATGATCTTTTGAACTCTGAAATATCAGATTCACTCTGTTCTGTCTTAGATAGTAATTTTGTATGCATCTGCTGAACACAGTTATGAAACTTCATAACCAAAGAAGAATAAACCACCAGCTCTCCCCATCATTGTGTCAGTCTAGAACTAGAAACTTGATTTAGGAATGGTTACGGTAAGTTTACATTTTTGTACATTTAAGAAACTACAGGGACTTCCTTTGTGGTCCAGTGGTTAAGACTTTGCAGTGCCAATCCAGGGGGCCCCGGCTCGATCCCTGGTCAGGGAACTAGATCCCACGTGCCGCAACTAAGACCTGGCGCAGCCTAAATAAATAAATAAATATTTAAAAATAAAAATTTTTTTTAATTACAAAAAAATAGAAACTACATAATCTATTTTGATTTGGGGGAATCATCTATTATAGAAACTTGGTAAACCTTGCATTTCTTACAAAAACCACCTCACAGGGGAATGACATGAATGGAATGAAGCCTTCCTTTCTAGTGGTTATAACTGTAGTACAGGCATGCCTATCTCCTTTAAAATGTGTACAGGTGAGCAAAGCTCTCTCTTTGCCAACCCCTCCCCTGCTGTCCCTGCAGTTTTTAATTGCAAGCTTCACTCAGGGAGGGACCTTCAATTTCCAGAGGCGTTAGTGATTTGATGACACAGCCATTATGCTGCTGGAGTCCAGTGTAGCTTGAGTTCTGGGTACTAGCAGCACTACTAGACTAGAAACCTCTGTTAGGAATTTTGCCTTGAGCTAAAGGATTTAGCAAACATAATGCATCAAAAGTAACTTTAAAAAAATAGGAAAAAAAGCAGTTAACTGCATTGTTAGATTCTCTGAAGCTAAATGTTTACCATTCCAAGTTATCCTCTGTGAATAGAAAAGGCCATTCCTGTTTCTTGTCTTTTGACTTAAAGGCATAGCAAATTCTGTACTTAGAGTTATCAACATTTAACATTTATTGGTGCTTGTGGAGTGCCTCAAGGAAGCTGAAAGATTGTAGAGGCTAACATCATTTATAGGACAAGGGAAAAATGATTTTCTAAAAGAGGGTTAAACTGAAAAAAGAAATAAAATGTGTTGTAAAAAACAAAATAAATATACAAAAATAGAGTGATCAAAGTAAAATATACCTGCACAAAAAATTCTCAAGCTATCCAAGGGTCCCACACTATGCTGTGAAGCCCATATTGATATTGGGATGGCTGTTCTTGATCCCTACACTCATTTAAAGCACAAAAATGGGGCCTTACATTTAGAGTCTAGATAATTTTAGGCCTTGACCTATGTGGTGAAAACTAAGGTCCAGGGTCATCAAACTCACATCCATAGTACTAAGTCAGTCTGTTAGGGAAGCTTCTTGGCCTATGTCAGTCTAAGACCTGAGGGCTGTCTGTGGGATCACCAATGCTGTAGTTATTAATCAGATTCCCAGTTTAAAATGTATCAGATTGAATGTTAGAAGGTTTATGATAATCTTGAAGTCTGTGGCCAATTCTCTGGTGATGGTCACTGCAACCTCATTCCAGCCCCTTGAAACTAGCCCAGGTTTCACATTGGCAGCATCCCATCCCCTTCCTCTTCCTACTCTCCCAGTCCAGCCCTCTGTCTACCACTTCCCCATGGTCCATCAGTACACTTTAGCTCAGCTCAACTTCAGAGCTGCAGAAGGAAAGTAGGGTGTAACACTAACTATGAGAATAGGGTGGGAAGGGTGGGGAGTGAGGTGGTCCAATACTTGTAATAGACTGTAGCATGAGTTCCTCCTCAATCTAAGATAACCTTAATGTTGTTTGTTCCAGGGTGTGGGATGTAAATACAGGTGAAATGCTAAACACATTGATTCACCATTGTGAAGCAGTTCTGCACTTGCGTTTCAATAATGGCATGATGGTGACCTGTTCCAAAGACCGTTCCATTGCGGTGTGGGATATGGCCTCCCCAACTGACATCACCCTCAGGAGGGTGCTTGTTGGACACCGAGCTGCAGTCAATGTCGTAGACTTTGATGACAAGTACATCGTTTCTGCATCTGGGGATAGGACTATAAAGGTAATAAGGCATTTTTCAGTAAGTCCCCAACTTAGAAAAGGGGAGTTCATGTGGAAATCTGCTCAAGGGCAGTTTCATATTTAACCCTCACTGTAGAATACTTAATATTTAAATCAAATACTAGTTTATGCATAAAAAGGTAATGAGTGAGATAGGTTGTGTGACAATTTGAATTAGGTTTTTATTCCTGTAAAGGTGAGTATGAAAAGGGCAGGGGTAAATTTAGGTTCAAGAAAATTTGTCTGCAAGACCAGACTAACCCCATAAGAGTACATCAATTTGAGGATTCTCATGTGACAGCAGCCAGCTACAAATTAGCTGTATACTACTATGAATTAAACTTGTCATTTTTTGGTTTGATTTGGATTGGTTTGAAAAGTTGAATTCCCCCTATTAGTTCAGTCCTATTTTCTGCTTCCCAAAAACTCCAGTTGCCATAGATTTTACTAGTAAAAGCACCAGATCAACTGCCAAATGCTATTTTTGTTTCAGGTATGGAACACAAGTACTTGTGAATTTGTAAGGACCTTAAATGGACACAAACGTGGAATCGCCTGTTTGCAGTACAGAGACAGGCTAGTCGTGAGTGGCTCATCTGACAACACTATCAGGTGAGCAGCAGGTGCCCTTGCCCAGAAGGGATCACTGTTATCCTGCCATTCATTGTTTGTGCACAGATCAAACAAATCTTCAACTGTGTTATGTTTATAATAAAACATTTTTCAGTTTCTGTAGCTTCTTACAGATCAAAAGTTTGCCCCAAGCAGAGAGGCAGTATAGCAAAGCCTTTTGTTGATGTGTTTCCTTCCCGTAATAGTTTTATCACCAGATAGACCTATTTAAAAAGTACTGCTTGGGGCTTCCCTGGTGGCGCAGTGGTTGAGAATCTGCCTGCTAATGCGGGAGACACGGGTTCGAGCCCTGGTCTGGGAAGATCCCACATGCCACGGAGCAGCTGGGCCCGTGAGCCACAACTACTGAGCCTGCGCGTCTGGAGCCTGTGCCCCGCAACGGGAGGGGCCGCGATAGTGAAAGGCCCGCGCACCGCGATGAAGAGCGGGTCCCCGCACCGCGATGAAGAGTGGCCCCCACTTGCCGCAACTAGAGAAAGCCCTCGCACGAACCGAAGATCCAGCACAGCCAAAAATAAATAAATAAACAAATAAAAAAAAAATAAAAAAAAAAGTACTGCTTGGGGCTTCCCTGGTGGCGCAGTGGTTGAGAATCTGCCTGCCAATGCAGGGGACACGGGTTCAAGCCCTGGTCTGGGAAGATCCCACATGCCACGGAGCAACTGGGCCCGTGAGCCACAATTACTGAGCCTGCGCGTCTGGAGCCTGTGCTCCACAACAAGAGAGGCCGCGATAGTGAGAGGCCCGCGCACCGCGATGAAGAGAGGCCCCCGCTTGCCACAACTAGAGAAAGCCCTCGCACAGAAACGAAGACCCAACGCAGCCATAAATAAATAAATAAATAAATAAATAATTAAAAAAAAAAAAAAAGTACTGCTTGAAAGAGGAAGTGAGCAAGAGAGATAAAAATGGAGGTTGAAGGCCCTTCTCTTTAAATTTCTCCTGCCTGCAGTTGAAAAGTGCTAATAAATAGCTAAAGGCCTTTTCTCTTTGCCACTGTTCTAAAAAAAGAAAAAAGATTTGTTTCCCTGCTAGAAATTGTGCATTTTGTTTTCTTAGCATTACATAATTGGCCAGGGAGTTGCCAGTCTTTGAAATTATAAAGAAATTATGAAGAATCCACAAATTGAAGTACTTTTTGGTATTTTTCCTTCATGAAGATGAATGACACACATATGAATAGAATTTGGAAGATTTATCAACCCTCTCCCCCTCCTTCAAAGAAGTACTAAGGAATGAAAAGGCCATTGAAAAAACAACAGATAGAGATATTGTTATATCTAAGGAAATTATCATTCCTACAAATCCTTTGGATTGGTCAGAAAGCATACATAATTTAAATTAGTATATAAAAGTTTTTGAGAACTTACTTTGCATTTCCATTATATGAGAAAAACTGTCCTGGACAGTGGGGTGAAAGCAGAGAGTGTCCTCGGTGACAAAGGTGGACATACTTTGTGAGGGCAGGATGTCACTCATACTGCATCTCTTTCTTATTAATTGTGATTTTAGGAAACATTATTTTTCTTGGCTTGGTCATTTCCTTCATAGGCAACTGTGTACATTGAATTCATCTTTTATATTCCTTGGTGACCCTGATTACAGAATTATATGAAGGTTGGTGCTTTGAAAATATATACTGCATATTTGAACTTAAATCGTACATTTTTCTGCTTATATGGCAGAAAAGAAATAAACTACACTGAAAGTAATACATTTGTGTATGAGTGTTGATTGATTTTATTTTTTGGATATTTTAAAAGACGTATGAAGTATGTTATTATAACATTCTAAGCTTAGAAAAGAATACCTGAAAATTCACTTGACTCAATTTTCTCTTTTAGATTGTGGGACATAGAATGTGGTGCATGCTTACGAGTGTTAGAAGGCCATGAGGAATTGGTGCGCTGTATTCGATTCGATAACAAGAGGATAGTCAGTGGAGCCTATGATGGGTGAGTTTGCTAACAGTGTTTTTAAGAAATCTGCCTGTTAATCCCTCCTGCCTTAGAATGTTAAATATAACCTTTCCTTGTCTCTAAAAAATATCACAGAAAAAATCTGATACAATATTTCTTGTGTCTAATCCATATATTCACCTCTCCTTTGTTTACTCTTTTCTAAAATATGCTTCCCAATCATTTAATTGTACTTGTTTGCTCATGAATTTCATTAATTTTTTGGTTATATATTTATCTGTTTAGCCCTATAAAGCAAAGAACTGGGTAAACCCACTATATCAGGATATGAATATAAAATAGTGACTTATTAATAAAGCTGAAATGTTGGAGAGCAATATCTTGGTGGGGGGTGGCGCTTAGTATGGTACAGTCTTGAATTTTTATCCCTTTGAGTGATTCCTAAAAGTACAGCCCTCTTGTCCTCACTTCTAGCATTTCAGTCACAATGAGTTAAGTAATCTTTACTTTCCTTCAGTCTGATTTTGAATGGTCATAGAGTCCTTTCATGTTGTGGATAGAGCCCATGTCCAGCAATGCTAATAAGCACATAGTAAATTCTTACAAAAGTGTATTCACTTATGAAGTGCTCTCTATCATTTCTTCTCATCAAGGTGCCTGATTTGGGGAAGTAGAAGGCCACAGTTCAAATATTGGCAGCTTTTAATTTTATTTTATTTTTATATTTATTTATTTAGCTCCGCCGGGTCTTAGTTGCAGCACATGGGATCTTTTTAGCTGTGGCTTGTGGGATCTAGTTCCCTGACCAGGGATCGAACCCAGGCCCCCTGCCTTGGGAGTGAAGTCTTAACCACTGGACCACCAGGGAGGTCCCTGGCAGCTTTTTTAAATATCAGAAACTAACTTACAACATTATCTTAGTTTATGAGCTGGCTATACTGATATATCAAGACAACTCAAGCAGCAGCAGTAAGTGTTAACAGACCCACTTCCTCTGCTTTGAGTCAGCCATCACTGTTCTACCCTTGGGAAATTGTTCAGGGTATGATGACATGTTCCAGGTGAGTCCAAGGTTGTATTTTCTCATTGCCCTGGTTTTGATCTATACCCACTTTTCTTGGGTTTTGTCTGTTATTAATACTTGCCTTGAGGAGACATGACCTATACTTGATTTATAGAAGAGCTATACTTTTCTTATTTAAATCAAAATATGAGGATTTGCTTAAACTCCAGAGCTCTTAAATGGACCCCATTCCTCTGATATGTGTGACGTGAGCCATTCTTAGAATTGACCAGAAAGAAGATGCCTCAGAGTTATAGGTTTTTAGGTCTAAGTGATCTCTTCTATCATTAAGAGTTCTAATGTATTGATATAAGAACTCCTTTTGGCCCAAAGTATGGTGTAACTTTACCATTCACTCTCTTCAGTTTGGTTAAAGCTAGCCTGTTTTTCAGGTTTAGGTTAATCACGTACATTTTCCACTTTTTTTTTTTTTTTTTAAAGAAGTTTGCAGTGCTTTACATTTTCCACTTTTAAGAATGAATGCAAGGACTGAGTCTCCAAAACAAAAATGTTTTTGTATATTCCTGTGAGCTGCATTTATAATATAAACTATCTTCACTGTACATATTTATTGCCATGACTTTTTGCTATTCTTCCTGTGTTCCCTTGATTTTGCTTTTAAGTAAGATTTTTGTCCCCTTTTTGATCTTTAGAAAAATTAAGGTGTGGGATCTTGTAGCTGCTTTGGACCCCCGTGCTCCTGCAGGAACTCTCTGTCTACGGACCCTTGTGGTAAGAGCCTTATTGTTTAGAGGGGTTTGGGGAGCAGGAAGGGAAAGAAATTAACATTGATGTGCTGTGGAATACAGAGCTGGATTTGATAGTTAGAACTTCACAAAGCCTACTACTAAGTGGAAAGGCAACCAATACATGACAATAAAATATGTTTATATAGCTGCCTTTCATCCAAAAGTGCTTTAGAGACTGTATATGGAGAAGAATGTGGCAGCTGTTCAACAGCTGCACAGCAACTCTACACAACAGTTTAGTATAGGAAGTGAATAAGAATTCTCTATCCACCAGAAACAGTAGGGGGTACTTAGGGAGAGAGAACATAATTACTCAAATTGGAACCTGTCCAGAATCTGAGGACCTGCACACCTGTGCCTGCAAAAAGTGCCAGGGGAGTCTATGTGAACCCCCTGGTCAGCCCCTGAGTTACGCTTCCTATTTAAGGCATGCTGCCTCCAGCAATTTAAATCTCATCTCTTTTATACTAATATACCCCCTTGCCCAAACATCTTGGTATTTGGGCAAAGAAGTGACATAGAAGGAAGAATGTCACCTCAAAAGCACCAAGTTCTTTATGGTGGTGTTAGCCAAAGGCCCAGATCAGAAAATGGCTTAAGGTTTGAAAGCTGCTTCCATTAGAAAAAGATTAGGTGGGGCACCAGGGAGGACAAATCTTTTGCACAATTCAGGGAAAAGATGAGAGCAAGCATTTGAAGCCCAGTGTTCTGAATCCTGACTCTCAACATTTAGGCAGCCTCTGCTTTGGAGAAGAGAGGGATGCATTTCTTTGTCTTCCTTGTTGGATTTAAAGCTCGTTCTTAAAGCACCAGAACTGCTTTACCTGCATGTTTCACACATGGTTTTTTAAAGTGTGTACTTTAATTCATTTGATTTTTGAAGTATAATCTACATACAGCAAAATTTGTCCCTTTTTTAGTGTACTTCTATGAATTTTGCAATTGTGTAAACACCACAGTCAAGATATAGAACATTTCCATCACCCCAAAAATGATACCCCTTCCTATTAATCCCCTCTCCTCAACCCCTAGCAACTGTCCCTATAGTTTTGCTATGAGTGTCATATAAATTAAATCATATTTATGTAGCTTTTTGCATTTGGCTTTTTTCACTTCTTTTGAGATTCATCCACATTGTTGCATGTGTAAATACTTTGTTCCTTTTTATTGCTGAGTGGTATTCCATTGTATGGATGAACTAATTTCTTTATTCATTCACCAGTTTAAGGACATTTGGAATGTTTTCAGTCTTTGGTGATACTGAAAACATTCCCATACAGGCTTTTGTATGTACATTTTTTTCTTTCATTTCTCTTGGGTAAGTACCTAGGAGTATGATTTCTGAATATATATTTAAATTTAAAAGAAACTACCAAGCTATTTCCCAGAGTAGCATTTTGGGAGTTTACAAATGCAAACCATTTTACATTTCCACTAAACAATGTGTGAATGTCCAGTTTTTCCACATCCTTGACAGGACTTGGTGTTGTCAGTTTTAAAAAACATTACAGCCATTTGAGTGGGTGTGTAGTGGTTGTAGTTTTAATTTGCATTTCTGTGATAGCTAATGGTATAGAACACCTTTTCATGTGCTTATCTTCTTTTGAAGTGTCTTCACATCTCATCCTCATTTATTTATTGAGTTGTCTTACTAAGTTTTTAAAAACAGGTTTATTGTGGTATAATAGACATACAATAACATGGACATATTTAAGTATACAACTTGATAAATTTTGATGTATGTACAAAACAGTGAAAACATCACTTCAGCCAAATAATGAACATATCCTCATGCCCCCTATTACATAGTAATCCCTCCTTCCCATCCCACCCCACTTTTCCTTGCTCCTATCCCCAGGCAGCCACTGATCTGCTTTCTGTCAGTATTGATTAGTTTACATTTTCTAGTGTTTTATAAATGTAATCATAACAGTATGTACTCTTTTTTGCCTATTTCTTTTCACAAAGTATAATTATTTTGAGATTCACCCATGTTGTTCATATAGAGCAATTTTCCTTTTTGAAAATTGTTGAGGAGTATCCCATTGTATGGTTATACCAAAATTTATTTATCCATTTGCCAATTGATGAAAATTTAGGTTATTTCCAGTTTGGGCCTATTACAAATAAAGTTTCTATAAACATTTTTGTACAAGTTTTTGTATGAACATATATTTTCATTTCTCTGGGATAAATCCTAGAAACAGAATGGCTAGGTCACATGGTAAGTATATTATTAATATTTTTAGAAACTGCCAAACTGTTTTCCAAAGCAGTTGTACAGTTTAACATGGTAATACAACTGTGCATGAGAGTTCCAGTTACTCCATATCCTCACCAATACTTAGTACAATCTTTTTTGAATCCTTCTAATAAGTGTGTCATTGTACTGCATTGTGATCTTAATTTTATATCCCTAATGTTAATAATGTTGGGCATCCTTTTTTTTTTTTTTTTTAAAGGGGGACTTTTTAAAAAAATTTATTTTTGGCTGCATTGGCTTTTCATTGCTGCGCGCAAGCTTTCTCTGGTTGCAGCAAGTGGAGGCTACTCTTTGTTGCCATGTGCGGGCTTCTCATTGCGGTGGCTTCTCTTGTTGCAGGGCACGGGCTCTAGGCACACGGGCTTCAGTAGTTGTGGCACGCAGGCTCAGTAGTTGTGGGTCGCGGGCTCTAGAGCGCAGGCTCAGTAGTTGCGGTATACGGGCTTAGTTGGTACATGGGCTTAGTTGCTCCACACCATGTGGGATCTTTCGGGACCAGGGATTGAACCTGTGTCCCCTGCATTGGCAGGCAGATTCTTAACCACTGCGCCACCAGGGAAGCCCCAATGTTGAGCATCTTTTCATATGTTTATATGCCATCCGTATATCTACTTTGTTGAAGTGTTTGAATGTTTTGCCCATTTTAAAAATGGAGTGGCTTTCTGATTATTGAGTTTTAAGATTCTTTTGCATATTCAGGATACAAGTCCTTTATTAGGTATATGATTTGCTAATATTTTTTTTTCCAGTCCATGGTTTGTTTTTTTATTCCCTTTAAAGTATCTTTTGAAAAGCAGAAATTAATTTCGATTAAGTCCAGTGTGTCAATTTTTCTGTTAGGGATTATGTTATTAGCTATTATATCTTAAAAAAAAATGTATTTGCCTAATCTGAAGTCACAAAGATTTTCCCCTCTATTTTCTTCTAGAAGTTTTATACTTACAGGTTTTACATTTTAGTCAGTGATTCATTTTGAGTTAGTTTTTGCAGATGGTACAAGGTATGGATCAAAGTTCATATGGATATCCGATTGTTCCAGCTCCATTTATTCAGAAGACTATCCTTTTTCTTCTTCGTCTTCTTTTTTTTTTTTTTAGATTTTTATGTTTTATTTATTGCTGTAGAACAAGTGCCTGGCATAGAGAAGATGCCATTAATGGCTTTGGAGATTTGTTTCCCCTTTTTCTTCTTAATAGCAGCTTTGTCAAAAACAAATTGACCATATATGTGTGGGTCTACTTACGGACCTACTCAGTCCCATTGCTCTTTTTGTCTATCTTGGTTACTGCAGCTTTTTAATAACCCTTGAAGTCAAGTAGCGTTAAGTCCTTCAACTGTGTTGTTTTTCAAAGTATTTTGGATTCTTTGAATTTTCATGTGAATTTTAGAATCTGTTTGCCAATTTCAACAACAAAAAGTCTGCTGAGATTTTCATTGGGATCATGTTGAATCTAGATTGATTTAGCAAGAATTGACTTCTTAACAATATTGAATTTTCTTCTAAATAAAGACCATTTATTTAGGTCTTTTAAAATTTCTCAGCAATGTTTTATAGCTTTCAGTGTAAAGGTCTTATACATCTTTTGTCATATTTATCCTTAAGTATTTGTTATTTTTAATGCTATTATAAATGTTATTTAAAATTTTTGATTTCTGGATTGTTCACTGCAAGTATGTACAAATACACTTCTTTTCCAATCTGTGTACCTTCCCTTTTTATTTTTTGTTTTACTGTACTGACCATCAGTACAGTGCTCAAAAGAATTGGTAAGAGTGGATGTCCTTATCTTTGGGAAAAGGCATTTGGTCTTTTACCATTTTATATATACTTTTATATAGATATATGTTAGCTATAGGTTTTTCATGATACATTATCAGGGGATTAGGAGGTTCCTTTCAGTTCCCAGATTGCTGAGAGCTTTTATTAGGAATGGATGTTGGTTTTTATTAAATGCTTTTATCTGCATCCATTGAGGTGACCATATGGTTTTCACCTTTATTCTGTTAATTGCTGTATTACATTGATTTTTGATATTAAACTTTGCATCACTACAGATCCCGTGGATATTAAAAGGATACTAATAAAGGAATACTATGAACAACTCTATGCCCCCAAAATTGATAACCCAGATGAAATGGACCAATCCCTTGAAAGATACAATCTTCTACAACTTAGGAAGAAATAGACATTCTGAACAGACCTATACCTATTAAATAAATTTAATAAATAATTAATAACCTTCCAAAACAGAAAGCACCAAGCCCAGATGGGTTCACTGGTGAATTCTATTAAATGTTTAAGGAAGAAATTATACCAACTCTCTATAATTTCTTCCAGAAGATAGAAGCAGAGTGAATACTTGCTACCTAATTCTGTGAGGCCGGCATTACCCTAATACTGAAACCAAACAAAGATATAACAAGAAAAGAAAACTACAGACCAGTATGTCTTATGAACACAGATGCTCATCTATCTAATGAGCTCATTTACATCTTGTAAAGAATGTAAAATAGTGCAGCCTCTATGGAAAACAGTATGGTGGCTCTTCAGAATATTAATGATAGAATTACTGTGTGATCCAGCACTCCCACTTCTGGGTATATATCCCAAAAAATTAAAAGCAGGATCTCAAAGAGATCTTGGCATACTCATGTTCATAGCAGTATTATTCATAATAGCCAAGAGGTTGAAGCAACCCAAGTATCCATTGATAGATGAATGGATACACAAAATGTGTGTGTGTGTGAATATATATACACACACACACACACACACACACACACACACAGAGAGAGAGAGAGAGGAGAGAGAGAGAGAGAGAGAGAATGGAATAGAATAGAATAGAATATTATTCAGCCTTAGAAAGGAAATACTGTCACATGCTACAACATGGATGAAACTTGAGGACATTATTCTAAGTGAAACAGGCTTATACCTGCTTATGGGAGCCAATTGTTAGACGTTCATGAATTTTGCAAGCTGGTTGAACTCAGATGGGTAGCTTGAAATTGGCCAGGATAGAAATTTTTAGACCATAAAATGTGCAAATGCTTTTACAAATTGGGGAGAGTTAATTGATAACTATATACCAGCACACTAGTTATTATTGCTCATCGGTCCGTGGCCTTTGATTGTAAAAGAATCCTAGAAATACAGAGAAGAGGATAAAGCCAGGGAGGTACTGAAGAATGTTCTCATTCAGCCTAAGTCTAGGAGAGTTAGTAATGAGAAACTAGTGTACTATTTGACATGTATCAGCTCTAGTAAATATTACTTTGATTGTATACGAAATCAACTACCCAATATTTGACTTTTCCATCCTGCCTTTAATCCAAGTTAAGGTTTTTCTCTGTATTCTTGAAACAGCTAAATGGTAGAGAAAACTATCAGCATAGCCTTTCCATAGACTCCTTTTGACAAGTTGCTGAATTTGTGTCCTTTTGATTTTGAGTAGTTCAAAAGTTTTGTTTCTGCTTCTTTAGGAGCATTCTGGAAGAGTTTTCCGACTCCAGTTTGATGAATTCCAGATTGTCAGTAGTTCACATGATGACACAATTCTCATCTGGGACTTCCTAAATGATCCAGCTGCCCAAGCTGAACCCCCCCGCTCCCCTTCTCGAACATACACCTATATCTCCAGATAAATAATCATACACTGACCTCAGACTTGCCCAGGTATGAAAAAGAATTGTGTACATAGCACTGTGGGTAGGAAATGGAACATTGGCTGTAAGGTATTGTGAGTTCTTGGAGCCTTCTCATGCCCTTTATATCTCCAAGTCCTGTAAAGCAGAAGCTGACACCATGAGACAGGGCTGGGGCTGCACATTGGACACTGCTTTTGGTTGAGGTAGCCAGCCTCAGTTCTTAGATGATTCTTGAACTAGATCTAGATGATCCTTGTGTAGTAGAACTAATATTCCTGCCTCAGTAATCTAGTAGGATTTTTAAGAAAATAAAATGAGATTTGAATCAGTTTCAAAACTAAGAGTATTGACCCCAAAGCCTATGGCTTTGTAATTCCCAGATTAAACTAGCACCTATAATGGAGACCCTTTAACCCAAGTAGATAATCTAATGTGTGAAAGGAAAAATCTCTTGGTGAAATATCAGGCTGCTTTCTCACAGCTCTGCCTTGTCAGTATCATTTGATTGTAAAAGGTAGCTTTTCTTTTATCCTTATCCTCATTCCCTACTGCATCCAAAAAAGAAAAGAACTATTTTTTTACCTTGGAAGTAGCTCTGGAGTTGGTGAGAACTCCATATAATCTCCCACTCAAGTCTCCATCCTCTCTCTGGGGCAAGAAAAGATCCTAATATTCATCTTAATCTATAGCCATGGTATATTTATGTCATACTTGGTGTCCTAACCAGTTCAAATATAGGTAATCACTGGTTTGGGAAAACTGTACTAGCTACTGGGGAGGATTGCCATTATTGTCATTTCTTATTTCCCATACCTGCCTCATTCTTGTGCCAGAAGTACACATTTAGTACACTTTTCTGCACATCTTTCTATAGTGGTTCTTCTGAACAGGGTGTTTCATGCCCTGCTGGGCTCGCTTCAGTCCTCACTTCTCTCAGAGAGGATGCACTGCTTCCTCAACCAAGGCACACAGACAGGCCTAGGTGAGAATCCTAGCTGCATGCCTTTGGGCAAATAACTTCCCAGAGCCTTAGTTTCCTTATTAGTAAAATGAGGGTTGCAATACCTACCACACAGAGCTGTTGTGAGGATCCCCTTGAAATGTTATATGTAAAATTCTTAGTGCTTAGCACAGTGTCTAGCACATAACAGGCCCTCACTAAAAACTAGCCATTAATTAGTATTAATATTGTAGTCGTCATGTACCTACCCCCTCCTTTTGCCAAAGTTTTCTCCTCCTTAGGTTTTGATCATTTTGCCATTTTTAATATTCTTCCTGGCTCTCTGATTGTTTATGTCTCCTTCTTTCTCTCACCCCTAAAACGTAGATGTCCACTAAGAGTCTGTCTCGGGCTTTTCTTCCTTATCTGAGTTCCCTGCTTTGTCTGCCTTATCTCTTCCCGAGGCTTCAGCTCTCATCTCTAATTTGTATCTGTAGTCCCAACCTCTGCCTAATCTCCAGGCCACATTTCCAGACACCACCTACACACCTGTCCTTGAAGGTACCAGGAGCACTTCTAGAGCACACATCTAACAATCAGGCTCTCCCCTCATCTACACTGCCAGTCCCCTCCAGCCAAGCAGCCAGATAGCCTCACCTCACTCCCCCACTTTTGTTAGTGGCGCATTGCGTTCATGGCCACTAAGGGCCGGAGCCTCAGAGCTGTCCTCGCCCACTCTACCATTATAGGGAGCAGCTGAAAGCTTGATGCTGCACCCACTATAGTCATTCTTAATCTCTAGCTATCAGAGTCACTCTGCATGAGCACTACAGCCCTGACCATGTCAGTGAGCCCTGCCGAGTCCCCAAACAGGCCATGTAGCCTTTGACAGAAGCTCCTGCATGGCATGGACAGAAAGCGGGCATTAGGAAGCACCTCTGAGCCTTTCCCCCAATTGACAGCTAGTTTAATATTCTTTTCCTCTTAGAGAAAGTGAGAAATATAGGAAAAGGGACTAATGACTATGTGCTCTGTTTTCGCACAGGACTCATTAAAGTTGCGGTATTTAACGTACCTGCCAATACCAGGATGAGCAACAACAGTAACAATCAAACTACCACCCACTTTCCCCGGACTAGCCGAGGAGCGGGGCTTTAAGACTCCTGTTGGGACACAGCTGGTCTGCAGTCGACCCAGGATGGTTTACTCAGCACAGCTGACTGCTTCCATGCTGCTATCAGAAGATGTCTTCTATCTTTTGTGAATGATTGGAACTTTTAAACCCCACCTCCCCTCCTTCTTTCCTCCTGCACATGTTTTTTCCTCATTTGGTTCCAGACAGAGATGACATAAATATATTTAGTGTTTTGCCAGAATCTCTCTTGCTTTGCCGTTAAGCAGAAGAACTAGTTTCCTATGTAGCCTTCTGGGAGAGAGCCACTTCTAGGGGACGGGGGATACAACTTCAAGCCAGATAGCACCCAGTGTCTCCCTGTAAACTGCAAGAATACCCAGCACCTGGCAAGATCTGCCCAGCCCCACTGTGCTTAGGAGGAAACAGCTGTCTGTGTAGCCTCTGGGGCAAGAAAGAAAGAAAACAAGAATGTACACCCTGGAAGATCTGGGCCTCTTTCCTTCCATCTCTTTCTCTGTTTCTGTTCCTCTTGCCCCTTCTCCCACTCCCCTTCAACATGTTTATCTGCTCCACCTGAGAAGAAAGTATGAAGAAAGTATCCTCAGTTATCATAAGGCAAATGAGAAAATGCAATACTTAGAAGAGTTAAGTACTCTTCAGTCAAAATTTCAAACCCAGGCTTTTGCTGCAAGTGACCCTATGTGGCAACGATGGATTCTCAGACATGGTACTCTCGTCGTATTTGCACCTCTTCTCTCTTCTCCTTGTAACACCCACCCACCCACCCACCCCCAAAGAAAGGGGGGAGGGGCAGAAATTTCCTGGGCTCCTTCAATGGCCACATCTTTTCTGGACTCAGCAGTCTCCTCGATTCCATGTAGAGTGTGGAAAGGAGTTGCTGATTGCATTTCCTCTCATTAACAATTAGATGTGTAATAAAAAGCGTTGTACTTCATCTTAAATCACTGCTAAGGCTCAGCCTACAGAAAGGGTTGAAATGGCCAGAGCCAGTCACTCATTGCATTCTGCATAATGGTTCGCGTCTCTGATTTCCTCATCAGGGCCTGCAAGTACCCAGGCGCGCCTGTATCTTTGCCGAGACCATGATCAGACTAGCTTACCAGGTGGTCAAGACTAAAAGGTGATGTCTTTTTCATTTAAGCCAGTAAATATTGTCTCTCAAAAATCAAGCTAATCATCTCAACCTTGCTCTGCAGAACCTTCCTTCTGCTTTTCCAAACCTGGTATTTATAAAAGGCAAAACTGCCAGAGAGAGAATCAGGGTGAAGTTTGGCACACAGGGTTTATTAATGGCACAGGAACTGCCTTCTCTTTCCTTTTCTTCCTTCTCCTGGCCTTATTTTACTCTCCACTCTCCCCAATAAAATTCCTCTGGCAGTTGGTGAGCAACATAAATAAATGGACTTCAGCAAGGGCCAAGGCTTACTGGCCACTTCAAAAGCAGCTATAGGGGCTTCAGGTGCAGGGCACGTGTGCCCCCCAACCTGGGGCACAGGGAACACTATCAGTATGTACCCGGCTTGTTTCCCTGGGCAGGAATGGGCCTTCACCAGCCATATTGTGTGGCACAGACACACCCATCAGTGGGCACAGGGCAGTCTCCAAATCTTCCCTTGGAAGCTGAGCAGACAGGCCCATTGTTTCCGTTATATCAAAGCAGTTGAGTAAAAGAAAGGCCCCTTTTAACCAGCTGCTGTAAAAACTTCAGAATGGGATCCTGTTGCAGGTGACCTCAAAGCCAGGCCACCTTTAGTTCGGGGTCGGGGGGGGGGGGGTGGGGGGGTGGTCATCCTCACTCTTTCCTCTGCTTTGCCAGAAGGAATCCTCTTTCCAAAATATGCCCAGACTGAATTTTGTTACGTACTGAGAGGCAGATTGTGCATATGCATTTTCCCTTTCCTGCTTTATGAGTGCTTTTAAGCTTTTAGTTCCAGGTTATAGCCAGAAAATATTTCCCAGTGAAATGATTGTCATTGCTTGGGAAATTCTGGGTTGGCCAAAAAGTTCGTTCGGATTTTTCCACACGTCTTACAGAAAAACCCAAATGAACTTCTTGGCCAACCCAATATTTTCTGAATATAATTTCCTTACCAAATACCCACATGCTAGATGTATGTCTTCTATTTAGCCACTATCAGGGTTCCTTGTCTATTGTCTTGACTTTGTGTGTGTGTGTGTGTGTGTGTGTGTGTGTGTGTGTTGACTATTAATGGCTTTTTGATTGGTTAAGGATTTTGCTGTAGATGGGGCAGAGGGCCATCCCAGGTCAGGCATTAAAGAGGCATGGATTTTGAGCTATTTCAAAATATTGTCCAATAGCCATAACTTTACCAGTCCTTCTCTTATATGCTGCTGTTTAGAAGTGGAACCATGGAATATTCATTGGTCCCCAGGGTTTTGCTCTCTCATCTAGGTTCAGTTGAAGGTATGTTGACAGGAGCTTGTCCAGTACATCATAAATGAGATCAAGGGTGAACCCTGCAGTCTGGAGCCATTAGCTCTATCGAGGATATTCTCCAGGTTGTCCTCTGCTGCTCATGGAAATGGGAATGAAGTTAAGTGGTCTGAAAAACTTGTCGGTCACATTTCTCAGCTCTGGGGGTCATTTACCAGTTCATTGTAGAAGAAATAATCAGGTAAGTAGAAGTTCATTTCCAGAGAAAGTAAACGCCACTTACCATCTCTGCATGGTTTCAGTGGGAATTGATTATCACTAATCCCCAACTGGGCTAGAAAAAATGTAAAGTTTGACCTTTTTAAAAAGACAAGAGAAATGAAGTCTCAACACCTCCAAAGGAATGGTAGAAAAGGAGCTGAAGGTGTTTCTGGGCTCTGAAATGAAATGTCCCCATTGTAGATTAGTCTCTTCTCACTAAAATTCCAATTTAGGCCTGAAAGAAACATCTCATAAAGATGGGAGGAATCCTGTTCAAAGGCAGGCAAGGAGCGTGTGCATGCCCCTGCACCTGGTTACTCTGTGGGCACTTGTGAGCTCTCTGTTCACACTGGGGCTCCTTGGACAAAACCAGCATGCCTTGCTACATGTGTGTATATTTCCACTGCTGAGAACATCCTTTTACTTTCTTATGTGCAGTTTGAAAATGGACATGAATTGTGAGTGGGAGGCCTTTTACACTTGTCCCTTGGCAAAATTCTTTCCAACGACTCTTCACCAGAAACTTCAGAGACAGGGACTCTCTGGAATTCTATTGACAAGTAATAAAGTCTGGCCCTCATAGCTTGTTTCTGGGAAAGACCCTGGGACCCCTAAATCATTCTGTTTTCTGCTTGAGTAAGAAAAATCCTTTTTATTTTTCTTTTGTAAAATCAAAAGCTGAAGAGAAGAAAATATGCACTCTTCTCCTTTGCCGTCTCCTGGTACCCATTGGTCTGAATAGCTGTGGTTGGTCTGTTCCTTACTTAGCACTTGATTGTACATGGAAACACAGGGCTGGGGGTGGAGTGGCAGGGGGAATATTGGAATAACTAGGGCAACATTTTCTTCCCCAGAATTAGACACCTTGGTATTGTTGACCTTCTTGGCATCTTAGATGGTAATACCTTCCTGCCTAGAACAGCGCAGGCCAGAGAGGCTAGGCTGCAAGCTTGATTCTGGAGGAATCCGAAGTACTTCCAGGTGTCAAAAGGGATGCTTCGATGCCTACCACGTGTTTGATGATCAGGTTTGCCGTATGACTTTAATCCATATTTCTGATCTCCTCCTCCATTTCTCTGAGTTCAACAGACTTCCCCAAGCTGGAGAACAGAAAAAGGTGCCCTTGCTTCTTTTTGCCTTCCTTTCTTCCCTCCTAGAGTAACCCTCACTTCTACCAAGTGTACCTGAACCTGCAGGCTGAGTTTATCTCCCCAGGCCTCATCCACATAGCTGATTGCTGGCAGACCACAGCCCCTTACGTTATTCACAGTCTCAACATAATCAGTGCTGAAAAGACAGCCGTCTCTTAGTAGAGTAAAGCTGAGTTTCTCTTCTTGTTACTTTACCTGTAGTTCATTTGTGACTTCAGAATCCTTGGGACTGAGGAGAGAAACCAAAACGTGATTATGGCTGCTGATTTCAGGTGGAACTTAATGCATTGATATCCAGAAACCTCTTCTGTTGGAAATTGAGTACCTATGACCTAAAATTTCCTGGAGGCAGATGACATCTGCCAACATCTCTCCAGCCCACCCAACTGGTTCCTGGGTGGCTGTGTGGGTGTTTAAGGGTCAGTGCAGTAAACAGCATTATAAAGCTTCACCTCCCCTCTATCCCTTTCTCTTCTTGGACACTGATGGAAAAGACCAACAAGAAGGGTTAGATCTCTGGGTACCAAGGACACTAACACTTTCCCAAATCAAGCCCAACGCAGACTGTTCTGACGGATGTTCACTGGACTCCAGCTATGGGGCAGGCCTGGCAACAAGTGTGAGCCTCCCTGTGAGCTTTCGGTTGGCTCAGCCTTTATTCTCTAGACTCTTCAGTACTGACTGCTTTGACTTTTGTGATTATGTTATGGTGATGTGTAGTCAATGTACCAATATGTTCACAACCTAGGATCATGGTAATATAGTGTGTTTTGTTTTGTTTTTAACTGTTCAGAAAAAAAGTAACTTAAATTACAAATATAAGATTAAAGTGAATGTCCTGGGTGTCTTATCTCTCTATGCCAACATGAAGAGGACAATGACTTGTTCAATATAGAAGTTGAGGGAGTAAACAGAGACCTTTTTAGGATAATCTGACATGAGAAAACAATATTGAGAGAAGATAGGGCCAATGGGTATGAATAAGTATGGGAAAGGGAACCCAGGCATATAATTAGTGTTCCATGTTGAATTAAATTGAAGCCAAAGTGATATCTAACTTGGGAACTGGTCACTATAGCCTTGGCCTACCAATCTGAGCTCAGAACTTAAGTTTTCCTCTGCCACCTCATTAGGTGAAAAGACTTGGGTTTCCCTGGCATCCCATTTGATCAGTTTCGAGATGGGAGAGCTCACGTTTGGGAGTAATTTCAAGAGAGATTCCAACAAGCTATAAAAATGAAGGGAGCATTGACTGGGGAAACCCACCCTCCTTCCCTCCTTAAATCAAACCTAGGGAAGTGAGTACCAGGTTGCAGCCAGACCCCTTCCTCCTCTCCTCCCTCTTCCCCTCTAGTGCCACAAGCAGGAACCTCAGCAAAAGTAACTCGTCTTTGTTCTACATCTATGGGCTTTTAGTAGTGGTGGTCCTCCCTGCCCTACTAGGCCCCCTGGCTCTGTCAGCCTTGTGGTCTCAGTGCCTGTTGTACCTGGATTGACAACTGTGGTCATTAGAGCATTCTCAGACTATTAGATGACAGGGCCCCAGTGCAGAAGTATCCCTGCTAGAACAGGAGGCATGTCAGAGCATCAGGTGCACCTGACATTGTGCAAATGAGGAACCTGAGGAACAAGAAAAAGGGCTCCCCACACTGCCCAAGACCACACTGGAGTCTCCTCCCTAAGAGCTAAGGAGAGGGAAGGGGAGGAGTCAGTGGACACTCCTGGGGCCACTGGCATCTACTCAGTTGTCACTTGTAGGCTGGACTCCTGAGCCCAAAATTGAGCAGAGGCTGGGCCTGGGAGGGTTATGGGTCTCACCTTGAAACCCAGTGTCAAATCGCTCCCCCCTAGGAAGACTGGGGTCTAGGGCACACCCTTGGAAGACTCAGCCCTGAAATCACTTTCCTAAAGCAAGGCTGGGCCTGGAATCCCTCTCCCCTTGAAACCTATAGCTGTACCACCATCAGCAATGACTAAGGGGAGGAGACCTCTCTTCATCCTGATTGGCTCTTGCCAATTAAGAGCATTTTATTAGGCTGCTAATTAAAGGCACTTTGTTAGCAGCAGGAGAGGCCGGGTGGGTGCCTGGTGAGATGGAGCCGAAGCCAGGAGAAATCATTTTCCTCCCCCCCATGGAAGCTGAGCCTCTCAGGGAACCCTCTCAGTCCCCCAACCTCTCCCGCTGCGCCTACCACACCCCTTGCTTTCAATTATTGGCTCTGAGGGGAGTGAGGTCATTACCAAGTCCAGGTGGAGAACCATCCCCTGCCTCAGACCAAATGAGGCCTTCGGGGGGGCTGTCCCTGTCCCAGTCCCAGTGCACTCGTGTACCTCCTTTGGAGTCTGGGTCCAGGAAAGGAGAAGCCCAGGGGATTGTGTTTGTTCTCCCCACTGGGGAATGGCCCTTGGGTCCCCATCATTCAGACTGTCACTAACTTGGGTCACATGGTTTGAATCTCCATGCCCCCTTCCTCACCAAAGGCTCAGGAGGTTATTAGGAAATGTGACCGTCCTATCACTTTGCAAGAGCCGAGCCCGCTTAGACCCAGAGTGGGTCCAGGAAGAGGGGCTGGACCCCCACATTTCAGACACTTAACCCTGCCTGGTCCAGCTGAGCACCAGGAAGGAAAGTCCCCTTCCTCCAACAAGAGAGGAGGGCCTGGCTATGACTTAGCACATAGGGGCTGGCATGCAGGGTCAGAGATACCCCCTAGCCAGAACCTTCCCTGTCCCATCTTGCTGCCCTCCTCACCCCCTCACTTAACTGCAGAATTAGCACCAGTCCAGGCTGGGAGGGCAGATTTATGGCTAGGCCTGCCTCCTTCTGTTTAACCCGAGGCCGGCCCAGGCTCCAGACACTAAATTAGATTTTTGACAATTAGAGAGACTAATGGGCACATAGCCATCCCCAGAGCCAAATATCCAGCAAGGCCATCCTTTAATATCCACCATTGGCCAGCCAGCCCCTCCCTGGCTGCCCTCCTGTCTCCCCTGGTGGGCATTTCCCTCCCACACCCTGTATCTCTCTGCCCCGGCTCTGAATGCACTCCAGAGGTTTCTCTGGTTCCCTCTCCCTCCATTTCTTACCCTCTCCTTCCCACCCCTGACCCATTACCAGCTCGGCTCTGGGGCTCTGCCCCTCCTTTCCCTCCAGTCACATCTCTCCATCTCTGCCTTCCCGAGGCCCATCCCTCTGTAATCTTTCCATTGGCCCCTAGCAGACAGCAAGCCCCTTGAGGGCAGGGGTTTGTGCCCTACCTGTATCCAGCATGCCTAGTAACCAACGGGTGCTTAATAAATGTTTATCATTTCCTGGGCCTGTCTCCGTGCCTCCTCCCTCTGAGTCCCTGGATCTCTAAGGCCTGCCCACGCTGCCCTCCTGGCCCCAGGCCCTGGCCTGGCTGTGCTCCAGCATGGGCTGGGTCCTCTTTCCTTGCAGCCCCTCAGCTCTGGCCGGTCTTGGGCTGGGCGGGTAATGAGATTGCAGTAAGTGGCGTTGGTGGGGGGAAGCTGCTCACATTCACTCAGGCCGACTCATAGCTCTGTCAGGCTGATTGGTCCTGAGTGGAGGCACAAACGGCCCCCCACGGACACGCTGAGATTGGTTATAAAATTACAAGCATTTGTTCTGCTGTCAGTGGCCTTCGCTCCCTCCCTGCCTGCCTGCCTGGGCTCCTCACCGCCCCCCACCCAGCCCTCTCTCCCCTGGGGTTAGCCCATACACCCTGAAGGACCCTGGCCAGGGGCTACCATGCCAGATGAGGCCAAGAGGCTAAGCCCACCAGGCTCCCCATCCAGGCTGGTCTTCTTGCCTCGGCCCTGGGATTGTCACAGCTCAGGCTGGCCTCAGAGTGACCTGACCCTGTGCTCAGGGTTTCCTATTCTCTGAAGGTACGTGTCGGTGGGGGCCCAGGGCAAATAGGCCTTGGAATCCAGACGCTCCGATCCCAAGTAGAGGAAGATGTCCCAAGCCCAGGCCTCCCTGGGACTACCAGTGCCCACGACATTTGAGGGAGTCCAGGGCAGGGGTCGGGGTGGCTGGGAGGCTTCCGTGCTAAAGGAGGGAGCAGCAAAAGCCAGGTTGGTGGGAGAAGTCCATCTCTCTTCCCTTCATGTGGCCAGTCCCCTGCCATGTACCCTAACCCCAGGTAAGGACAAATCAGCTCTCAGGACAGTCCTCCCACCCCTACCCCCAGTCCCTGGAGCCTGAGCCAGACCTAAAAGCCAATTTGGCCCACCAGATTCCTGCTATGGTACCCTCTATAGACTGAGTCCCCTCAGCCTGGCCCTTGTACTCACCCTCTAGGACCAAGGGTCAATCAGTCCTTCTGGCCTTTGCAGGGGCCCAATTACCCCAAAGCAGATGTGCCTTGAAATGCTGGTTTGTGCTCTGGTGATACTGTCACAGTTACCCACTCCTTACCGGCCCTGCTCCCCTGCCTGACACACACACACCAGCCAGTCCCTCTTACTCTGGCCTCTCAGCCTCCTTCCCGCCCTCATTCCTCCAACAAGGCCCCAGGCCCTGGCCCTTTCCTGGCCCCTCAGCTCCAGCCTCAGTCCCTGTCTGCCTGTCACCGTCCTGTTGGGAGGCACCAGGGTGCCCTGCAACCAGGTGCTGGGTTCCCCAGCTTGGAGTGGGAACTTCAGGGAGCATCATTTCCCGGCTGCTGCCTACAAGGTGCCTTCCTGCCATCCGTCATTCATTCTCAGCCCAGAATGTATTTGCTGCAATTACATCTTTAATTAGGGTGGTGATGGCTCATTGTTCAGCAATGATGGATCAGATCCTCCTACTTACCTTCCTCCCTCTGTCCAGCACCCTCCAGGTCAGCTCTCCCCCAGCCCTGGGGTTGGGAAGGGTGCACAAGAACTTGCCCTCTCCTAGGGACCACCAGATGTCTCCTTGGTCCAAAGTGGCCAGGTTGTGACGGGGGCAGGCTGATGTTGCCCCCATACACACACATGCCACCATCACCACCCCAGGCTGGGCCCTGAGCCACACACTCATCTGAGGGGCTGACGAGCGCAGAAAACCTCACAAGTGTTGGGTGTATGTGTGGGCAGCCCTAACTCCAAGCTCCCCTGTGCATCAACCAGGGTCTCTGGCAAGTTCTCCACTCCCATATACTTACACCCACTCAGGCCATAGGCCCAGGTCCAAATCTGAATGTGGTGGCTGTTCGATGACAGTGTTCAGTAAATGAACGTGTCCGTCAGTGAGGGGAGATCTGCCCTGAGAGGGTGAGGCTCAGCGCTCCTCATTGGAGGCCCTGGGCTGGTTGGAGTCCGTGGTGAGCAGAGGGGCCAGGATGGGCAGTGAAGGCCCAGGATCCTCCAGGAAGCCTTACCGGGTAAGATCCTAATCTGGGTTAAAATCCCAACTTGGCACCTACTGACTGTATGACACTGGGTGAGTTTCCTAACCTACGTCTCAGTTTCCTCATTTGTAAAACAGATATGAAAGCGGTACCCTACCTTGTGTGATGGCTGCAGATTCATGGAGACACTGCACGTACAGCGAAGAGTCCGGGAGAAGGTGGTGGCAGCGGCAGGGAAAGGTGGTAGCTGAGCAGCTGTGGGGAACCCATCCCTACTGTGGCCGGCTAGTGGCACCCGGAACTGGGAGGTAGCTTCCATCTTGGTTTGAGGAAGGCCTTGCCCACTCCAGGCGCTGTTGGGCACAATGGTGGGGGTGGCAGGGCTGTGACAAAGCTGGTGTAAGATTAGGTGCACAGTGGTTGCACAGGGCATCTTCACTGATAGGAACTGGCTGACCTTTCAGAGCTGCGGGGGATCTTCCCCAGTGTGGTCAGGGTCGGGTCAGAGCAGGGTCCTGGCCTGATAGTATGGGAGGGGCTGAGAGGGAGAGCCTGGAGGCCCAGCAGGGGAGCTTAGCCTGTACCTTATCTTTAAGGGGACTGGGCTTCCGGAAGGTGGGGAGGGGAGAGAGCTGGGGTGGGACCTCTATCCCTTCTACCTTTCAGCTCTAAAATTCTATGACCCCCCCCCCTCCATGGGGCCCTGTCATCTCCCACAGAGCTTCCTCGCTCCCAGGGGTCGCCCCTCTGCATTCCTTCTTCCCCAGTGATGCTCTCCACCCTGCAGGGCCCACCCTCCCCAGGGTGACTCCAAGGCCCAGGCTGAAAGGATGAGCCGTACCTAGCGGTAAGTATGCGCAACATTACATATGTATATTGGAGAGTAAATAACCCCAAAAAGCGCCTTGTAAATAGACTCCAAGTTTATCCTTTATTAATGAGGCACCGAGTGCCCCGCTGTTTTAGAGCAGCGAGACTTTCATAATATCAAAACCTAAATTACACTTGCGTCTCTCATCCCAGGGACGAACATCTTTCGGCTTCGCTTTCAGAGTGAGTAAGCAGGGATCCCTCCCTGCCTGCCTGGGATTTGTTGGCACCTTTCTTTGACTGGAGGGAGGGAGGATGTACACACACGTGTGTACACACACACACATACACACACACACACACACCGAGTTCCCTTAGCTTCGTGTCTAAGGCCTCAGGTCCCAGTGTGTGAGGGCCACCTGGGATGCTGGCCTTCATTCCAGGAACAGAGTTTACAGGATCAAGGGGTCACCCCAGGCCCTGGGGTGTGGAAGTGGGGATGGGTCACTGGACCCTTACAAGCTCTGTGACCAAGCTATTCCCTATCTCTTAGCTTCAGTTTCCCTGTCTGCGAATGGGGATAACAATAGCTTCCTCCGAGGATCGTTGTGAGGACTCAGTTAATGGGTCAGAAGTGGGATTTGGTGTATAGCAAGTCCTTGGTAAATGTGAGCTGTGATGGTGATGATGATGAAGACGATTAGTCCCCTCTTTGGAATGGGACACCAGTGTCTTCTCTTCAATTCCTGGAACACACCACATGTGGGGTCACAGAGTTCCAGCCTCATCCTGGCACCAAGGTCCTGCACTGACCATGGCCCATCTCACCCTTAGCACGTGCAAGACCTGACCTTCCAGAGGCCCCCAACCCTGAGCTCAGCCAGGGCAGGAGCCTGGACCCTCTTGGCCCCCCTGATTCCCCAAGTCCAAGGCTCTTCTCAGACCCCTTGGGGATTGTGCCTACCCTACCCCAGTCCTAGACCAAATGGATTAGCTGGGCAGGTGGGCAGGCGGGTGCTGTGTGGGCAGGATTTACAGCCTGGCTGGCCAAGCTCCTGGTGCTCCGGTGGGCGTCATGTCGAATCTGTCCCATTATATGGACAGTTGAGTTTAATAGTCATTGTGTGCTTGCTCAGAGCCCAGCAAACATCACGGGGCGACACCCCCTTCACGCGAGCCACCCGTTCCCCACCCACACAGCCCATCCGTACAGTAAATTAAAAATATGAATCACTTCTCCCCACTGCCTCCCCAAACGCTCATCTTGTCAGCCTCTATGTTGCCTTCATTTGTATTACCTTAATTTAATGTTAATTATGGTCTTCATTTACAAGGAACAAGCGAGCCCTGCTCTGCCAGGGGACCTTCCCCCCACCCGCTCCCCCTCAGCCCAGGAGGGAGAGGCTAGGGGAGAAGGGGAATTTGGGGGGGCTACAAAGGAGTAAGGAAGGGAGTTGGGAGAGGGCAGGAGATGAGATCTGAGCCATCAGTGGCTGATGGACACTCAGAGAGGGACTAGGAAGACACCCCCCACCCTGTCATCAATCATTTATTCATTCAACAGTTATTTATTGAGCACCTAATAAGTGCCAGATAACCAGGAAACAGAGAGATTGGGCGGGGCGGGGGGGTCTTCCGCCCTAATAAGGGCTAATGGAGTCCCCTCTGCCATCCTAAAGTGAATGTGCTAGAAAGCAGCATCAGGAAGACAAGTCATCCATGCCCCAGGTGGGCTGGTACCTGACTCAGCCCAAAGGGCACAGGACGTGGGCAGGAGATCTTCTCTTCCAAGCTCCTCCCTTGGCTACTAGTGCCATCCCTACTCCAAACTGCTTCATACTCTTTCCAGGCAGGAAGTTCTTTCTGAAGTCTTTCCTGAGTCCCTCTTGCTGCAGATCATCCTAGGCTCAGAGCCTGAGTGGGGTCAGGAGTGGAAGGGTGACTCCCAGGCTGCACTGTCTCTGGAGGGTTGGGAGGAAGGCATTGTGGGGATCACCACTCATCACACCACCACTCACCACCTCCACCACCCAGCCCTGCTGACTTGCCCAAAGTCCTGTGTCTTTGAGAGGCCTGGGAGGCCTGAGTGTGACCGTTTTGGCTGTCCCTGTGCTGCCACATTCTGCTAATGGGACACACAGTCACATGCAAGCCTGTAGAGCCTGTGGGGGGGGGGCTCAATAAATGTTGGTGGCTCACGTCACACAGGGAGCTGGCAGTGGACCACCTGCACTCAAGCTGCCATTAACCACGAACACCAGCCCCTCCCCCCAGCACATGTCTCCTCAACTGGGGAAGGGGATCTCCAGCTGGGAATATCTGTTTGACAGATGAGGCTGTTCTGAGTGTGTGTCTGCAAGTGTGTCCGTCTCCAGGGAGCCTTGATCCACACACAGGGACGTGTGTCTCCCCAGTTCCGGTGTGCCCCCTCAGGTTCCGTGTGCCTCTGTGTATGTGCAGGAGCGTGTGTCCAGCAGGCCCACGTGCGTGTGTGCGCGCTTGTGCTCATGCACGCGAGCACCCCCCCCCATCCCCGCCTGTCAGCGGCGCTGGTGACATTGGCGCAGAGGAAAGTGATGACAAATGCCCGTTATCAGCGAACGAGGCCGATGACAAATGGGCGGGCGCCCGAGCAGCCCCATTACGCTGTAATAACAGAAGATGGATGGTCTAGCGCCCCCCACCCCTACCGGCCTTCGCCGGTAACGGGAGCCCATCCGGCTCCGCCCTCCCGGGAGGGAGCCAAGCCGCTCGCTGGGCCGCCAATCACGGCAGGGCCGAGAAGCCCAGGCCGCGGCCGCGGAGCCGGGAGCCCACGCGGCTGCCCGCGGCGGAGGAACAAAGCGACGCGCTCGGGTGGGAGCAAGCGGCGCCCAGGGCATCCGGCCCCCCCGCGGCCAGGACACGCAGCTGTGCACACACATGGCCTGCACACGCGCCAGCCGCCTGCGTCCTTGCACGGTGCACCTGCAGCTCCTGTCCAGGCACAACTCCCACGTCACGGGAGCACGGACACATGCTTTCCTGCCGTGCGTGGGCATACCATGTGCAGCCCAGATCCGGGTACACACCCACCAACATATAAATCCATGCACACACAGCCATGCAGACCGGTGCACCTGCAATTCATGCACGCGACTACAGAAACCACTTATGTCTGTGCACACGTATGCTGCCAACATGCCTGCACATGGATAGATATGGAACTATGCACACACTTAAGTAGAAATGCTTATGCATGGACACAAATCCTTACACTCAGTTCTGTGCACACAATTCAGGGCCTCCAAACATGCCCACACCCACACTCCAGAGATGCTCACAGCTGCATCAACAAATGTTAACTGAGCCCCTACCACGTGTCAGCTAGGTGCTGTGGAGTTACAGTGATGACGATGGCACCATCCCTGGCTTCTGAATTTTAAGTCTACTAGACGGGGCAAACGGCTGTGAGTGAAGGCAGAAGATTATTTGTGTTTTGACCCAAGTACATAGTTTGTGATGTGAGATTTCCAACTGGAAAATCAGAAAAGTCTTCCTGGAGGAGGTGACTAAAGGAAGAGTAAATTTTCAAAAGGAACTGAATTTTGAAAAAAAAGTATGGAAATGGGAAAGTGTAGGGAGTGCTTGGGGCCAAGATACCTAAGGGGCCAATAGTCCAGGCAAATAGTGCAGGGTGAGTGCGGTAGGAGTGAAACTTCCCAGATAGACTGGGGCCAAGAGGCTGGAGCTGGGAAGAGGCTGGGGCAGGTCCAAATGAGAGACCAAGGAGCTAGTTCCTGACATAGAAAAGGAGAGGACCAGGAGGTCAGTGAATGGGGAAGTAAGTGAACGAGAGGTGCCAGGCAGGGCCAACTTCCTAGGTGTGTGACCTGGGTGGTCCCATGGGGCTGTGTGTTTAGAAGAGCCCTGTGCTTGGTTTAATGCTGTCTTGAAATTCTTTATAAATTTATATTAAGGAGCCTGCATTTTCATTTGGCACTGGGCCCTGAAAATTATATAGCCAGTCCTGGAGCTAGGGATCTCTCAGGTTGGTCAAGTAAGACAGAAGGAGCAGACTGTCTGCTCCTTCTGGGGAAGAAGGAAGGAAGAAGATGGTGAGTTTTGGGGGGCCAGAGAGTATATGAGAGTCTGGATATGGAGCAAGGGGTTGAGATGATGGGTAGTGTTTCCCTCCCTGGAGTGGGAGTTGGTACCCTGCTTATGCCTCTGCCCATGCTCGTTTCTACTCCACAGAGAGTCCACACACTGCCACATGCCATAGAGGTTCCTCCTAAAACATGTCTATGTACCCCCTTGCTGGAATATAAGCTCTCCAGTGTTGCCCCCATATCCTCAGGGCATGGAAAATGGTTGCCACTCAATACCTGTTTGTTGAAGGAATAAGTGAAGGTATGCATGAATGAGCACGTGCGAGTCCACATATGTACACACACTGGGCACCATGGGAGGGGTACACGAAAGCCCGAATATGGTGCTGCTACCCCATTGCCACTTCAGGGGTTGTTCTGTCACCCTGTGTCTACTTTAGGGAAAGAATGCCCTTGTCCCAGGGCCCCCTCATTGGGTGTCTCCTTTGCAGACAGACCTGGGCAGGAGTTAACGGTGTGCCCAGGACCCTGGGGTGATGGGCAGGGAGGGGCTGTGGTTTGGAGCCAGAGAATCTAAATTCAAGCCTCAGCTCCTCCCTTGGCTGACTGCTCCTCTCTCTGAGCTTTAACTCTTCATCCGCAAAATGGGACTATAAGATGGAAATCATTTATGCCAGCACCATGATGCTGACAGAGATAATTAGGGGAGATATAGTCAATCAAGTCAGGTATTGAGAGAGCTGCTTCCTTCCCCCAAACTCTGGGTTCTCTAGGGTGTCAAAAATAGACTGGGGATCCAGAGGATGATCCAGGTGACCTCAAACAGGAGGGGAGCTGGCAGACTGGAAGAAGGGAATGGGAGTTGGCAGACTGGAAGTAGGATGCTTTGGTCTACTCTCAATAGGAGCCGGATGATCGAGGAGCTGAGACTCAGGCCCTGCCTCCCACAACACCCCTGCAAGCAGGGGCATGTATAAGGCAGGGCAAATAGAAGGTGCCCTCCATGGCTAAAGTAAACACTCTGACTTTGGGTAGCTTGGGTGGGGAGAGGCAGAGGACATCTCCAGAGATATGGACCAGTTGAGAGAGCCAGGTGGAGGCGGGTAAAGGTGAGTGCAGGGCACCAGTGTTGCTCTCTCTTTCCCAGGGTACCCTGCCTTCTGCCCCACGGGAACTCCACCTGCTAACTTTGGCTTCCTAATATGTGACTTTCTCCGGTCTACAGAATGGGGGTGGGGGAGCATTTCCAGGAGCCCCCTCTGGTCTCCCTCACCCTCATGTGACCCACTTTGGGTCTCTCCAGTATGTCCTGGTCCCTGTCTCCACCTCCCCTATTTCAGCTGTGTTAACCATCACCTCTCAGTCCCTGTCAGGAGGCCCTCGGGAAACCCCCAGCGGAAGGGGCCTGCAGCAAGAGGTACAGGGATTAGAGAGAAGATGCCCAGAGGAAAGCGATGGGCCAGCTAATGGGCCTCGTTCCTCCTCCCTTACCAGTTCACTTTTTCTGTAGCGTTATTGACCCGTCATTAGTTATCCGTCCAAGGTCGCCGGGCCTGGCCCAGCTATAAATCATGGAGGCTGGAGGAGGGCTACTGGCAGAGCGATAGCTCCCGGAATACAGCGGAGAGCTCAGCCCCCAGCACAGCCCGGAGGAGGTGCAGATGGCCCCAGTCTCGGGAGAGCTTCCGCTGAGAGGGCTAAGCCCCTCTTCTACCCACCCATCCCTCCCTCCTTCCCTTCCTCTTCCTCCATTCTCCCCTTCCATTTGCTTTTCCATCGCCACCTCTCCTTCCATCACACACTCTTTTCTCCTCTCCCCATCTTTTTCTACTTCCCGCCAAGCTCTGTGTTCAAGGTTGGCGAGGTCAGGGGAACGGGGCGGGGGGGGGGGGGAGGGGGGAGAGGGGGGTACCTGGGGCGTACTAGTTCCCTTTCACTGGGTCGTCTCACCCCACCTGGTGTCCTAGTTTAGAACTTCCGGGAGCAAGGACAGAACTCACGCAGGGGGAAACTGAGGCACAGAATTTCGACCAGAGGTGAGTCTGAAGAAGGGGTCCCACCCGATTCAGCATCAAAGGTCACCAGTCCTGAATCCGCGGACCGTGCTCCCTTGCCCGGTAATGGGGAGGGTCTACCCACCCAGGGAAGGGCGCGCCGGGCCACATCCCAATCGGCCGCCTCCTCCTAAGGAGCAAGGGGCCGCGCAATCCGGACACTTCCAGCCCCAGCTCCCACCCCGGAGCTCGGAGAGAAGCTCCTGGGCGGTTCCTCCCCGGCACTTGCCGTCCTCTCTACCACACCCCCATCCCCGGCCTTCGCGCACGCCGGGCCTCTTGGCCGGTCCTCGCGCGCCCTCTGCTGGCGCCTCCAGAGAAGCGCTCCCGTCGGCGTACGTACTCGCTCCATCTCCAGCCCAACACACCTGGCGGCGGCGCCCGGCCTCCCCCAAGGCCCCGCCCACCGGCCGGATACACATTTGCGGTGCCGCCCCCGCTCGCAAGGAGGCACCCTGGAGCACTCCTCTATCCCGCCATCCCCAGCTTCCGAGCAGTCGCTGCCATTCCAGATCCCAGGGAGGCCCGTTTGCCTGTTCCAGAAAAGTGGAGGGAGTGAGGTCCAGCAAGACAGAACTTGAAGCTTGGAGTGGAGAGAGCATTTCTCTTGCCCGTGGAGCCACGTTCTGGAGGGGCATCTGCAGTCCGAGTCTATACGGCACAGGGCAGCAGGTGGGGTTCCTTCAGAGCATCCCCCTGGACTTGGCCCTGCAACTTCCAAAGGTACTTTGGTGGGGGAAGGTCGGGGAGGCCCTCAAGGTAGGGGGACCTTGGTTCTCAGAAGCTCTGAGGTGGGGGCTGCAGTTCTTGGTCCATGAGATGGGAAGCTGGGGCTGCTCAGCGCTCCAGGACTGTTCTCTGGCATGGAGAGGAAGCACATGGCCTCTGGGAGCCTCTCTCCTGGGGCCAGACCCTAAGGGTCCTGGGCTTTCTCCCCATTAGGCAGCTTGGGAGGAAGAGGGACAGGCCAGGGTGTGATCCTTTCCACTGGGGTGTCTGGCCCAGTAGGTAGGGAGGGTGGCTTGACCAGAGGCTCTTGCCACACTGGCCCCAAAGTTCTCCAATACAGCAGAGTCCAAAGTCATGGTGATGAGAGAGGATTCCTCAGGTGAAGCCGGGAGCTGAGGGGAAGAGTCTCTCAGGCTAGGCCGGGCCCCCATCAAGCCCTGTGTGGAGTCCATGTGGGAACAAGTCAAGTATGTGTGGAGCTATGAGGGAGGGGTCCAGTGTGTGCAGGGACATGTATAGGAGCTGTGGGGGACAGGCTGGGCATGTGTAGGGATAGATGTGAGCTATAGAGCCAGGACCCTTGCCTCTAGCAGGGCTGGAGTTTGAGAGTCAATGACCCCACACCACTAATTCCCTAATGGAGGTGGGAGGTTAGGGGGTCCCATCTCAGGGCAAATGGGCATTTGCTGATTCACAACTCCAGTTCTCAGGGGCAGGGATTGTGTCCTTCAACATCAGCATCAGGAACCTCCACAGACTCTGAAAAGCTCAGGGCTCTTTGCTTTGTGGGAGAAGCAAAGGGAGAGAAGTTAGCAGACAGTCCAGTTAGATCTGGGCTAGAGCCACTTCTTAGGGGGAGCCAGGGAAACCAGCTGGGCTTCCTTGGGTCACAGAGATCTGAGAATGAAACCCAGCTGTTCTCACATGCTGTGTGACTTAACACAAGTGAATGAATCTCTCTGGGCCTCTCTTTCCTCATCTGCCAAATGGGGATAATAGGGCTGTTGGGAAGGTTACATGATATAGTCCATGTGCAGGGCTCGGTTAAGGGTAGACTGGCCAGGCTCAGAGTCAGTCAATAAATGCTGCTGGAATAAGCCAGAAATATGGTGCAGCTAACCCAGGTCTCCTCAGTGGAGACTCTTTCCATAACTTGCAAAATGTCAGTTGGTCTTCCTCAAAATCCAACGATGCTGGGAGCTTCCAGTGGGAATCAAAAACATCTTCTGCCAGCACCCACCCAGGACCCATGAACAAATACTTTTTGAAAACTCTAGTTTGGGGGGAAGGGGAACTCTGGTTTGAAAGTACGTTAAATAATCAGCCGTGCCCTAACCACATCCTAGAAGCCTCTGCCTACGCCAATTCCGTAGAGGCTTCTCCTATCAAGGATCCATTCCTGTGAGGTGAGCTTGCTACTCCTCATTACCCAGGGGTCCAGACTCCACCTGGCAGGAATCATGAATTTAAATGCTTACAAGGGTTTGGTCCCAGGTGAAACAATAGGGAGTGATGAGAACTTTGGCAACTAGGAGCAGCTCCAGTCAATTGTTGCCATGTGGGAATACGTTGCGGGGGGGGGGCGAAGTAGCATTAGGATAGAGCCTTAGACCTCTCCCAGCTTCATCTCCCTCCCCCATCGTAGGGCCCTCCTACGTAGATACCCTTCCCCTAAGTCCTGCATATTAGGTTTCTATTGCTGCACAACAAAAGTGATAACAAATCACAAACTTAGCCCCTAAAAACAAGACCCATTATTTCACAATTCTGTAGACCAGAAGTCCAGGCAAGCTCAGCTGAATTCTCTGATTAGGGTTCCACAAGACCTAAATCAAGGTGTTGGCCAGGCTGGGCTCTTATCTGGAAGCTCTGGGAAAGATCAGCTTCCACACTCATTCTCACTGTTGACAGAATTCAGTTCCTTATGGTTGTAGGACTAAGGTCCCCATTTTCTTGCTGGTTGTCAGCTGGGGGCTGCTCCCTGGTCCTTGCACAAGTCCTCTTCCATCTTCAAAGCCAGCAAAGGTGTGCTGAATCTTCATGCTTTGAATCTCTCTGCTGCCCCTTCTGCTAATAGCCAAAGAAAACTGCTTTTAAAGGGCTCACATGATTAGACCAGAGGCACCCAGATAATCTTCCTTTTGCCATATGAGGTAACATAACCACAGGAGTAACACCTCATCAGAGTTGAAGGCTCTACCCACATTCAAAAGGGAGGGGGTTATACAACGGCAAAAGTCACTAGGGGTTTTGCAGAGAATCCTGCCCACCACACCCAACCTTCAAGATGGGGTAGAAACAGCCCCCGCACCCCGACCTAGACCCGAGACTTCTGTGAGACATTGAGTCAGCCACCTCCCATTTCTGGTCCAGTTTCCTCATCTGTAAAATGGGGTAACGTGGTAGATAAAATCTAAGTCCCTCCCAGGTCTCACATACTAATTATGAGGCAAGAAGACAGAGAATCTGACCCTTTGGACTGCAGAGACCCCACTGCTCAGGAACTGCATAACCCTTCCAGAAACACCCCCTGCAGGCCTTCGAAAGGGCCTTACCAAGAAAAGCAGTACAGCCACACAGCACAGCCAAGGTGCTTAGTGTAAGAGGCCCAGCCACTCAGCTGGGCTGGGCTGTAGGAAAGTGGCCACTGCTGTTGGCCAGAGACTATGGACACCTGTGAGGCCCCACAGACTAGAATGGGTCCCCCCTGGAGTCTGCACAGGGCAAGGTAGCCTACACCTAGTTGGTGGGGAAGTGGGGCGAAGACCAGGTCCCCTCCCCCCACCTCTCAACTGGAACTGACCTTCAAAATCCATCTCCCAAATCCATCCTGTCTGACCCCAGTCTCAGCCTCTGGGTACCCAAAAGGGCCTTCTCGGCCTCTTCCTGCCCCTCCCACCCAAACCTAGCTGGACAGGGGTAGTTGATCCTAGCATCCCGGACCCTCTGGGCTGTTCTTGACCAGGGAGGGGCCAGAGGTCTCAGGAGTCTCTCATCTTGGAGTCCCAATCAATCACCCCACATTCCCCCCCAGCACCACCCCCCACGGTAACAGAGCCCCTCTTCCAGGCTCCCCTCCAGCCCTCCCAGGCTCTACTTTCTGTTCTGCAGGCAAGCTCCCCTGCAGGGGTCCCCACCTGCCAGGCTTCCACCAAGGCCTGGCAGAGGGGCTGGAAGGAGACCCTCCCCAACTCCATCCAAGCACGGGAACTGGGTAAGAGGCGGGGAAATGAATATTAATTTATCATGATTAGGCAAATCCGGCAGGGAGAGCAGATTCCGGAGGAGGCTAAAAAGATGAATTTCAGCAATAAAATTAAATAAGGACGGACGGGCGGCCCCTCCTCCCTCCTGCTTTGCTGATCTCTCTCTTTCTTACAATTTATGAGGCCAATTATGAAGATGAGGTTGGAAGTTCCTGGAACTTCACTAAATGCAAACGGCGGTCCCTGCTGTTCCCATCAAATTAATTAACCGCGCGCTATTGATGGCCGCTCAAGGCTGACGCAGGCGGCCGCCTCCAGGACACGGGGACTCAGAGTCCGCAGCCCATTGGGCCTCCACCACCTTCTGCAGTCCCTGCCCAGCACCACAGGGGACTCCAAGGACTCCCCTTCCAGCCCCAGGCCCTGCCTGAGCCCTTGATGACCCTGGGGCATGCACACCGAGGTCTAGATTGGCAGACACACTGACACACACCCACGTTGTCCACACACGTGTGCAGATGCAAAATCATGAACTCACAGCACACAAACACAGGGCCAGGGATGTACTTTAGGCACACAGGCAAATGCCCATGCAGTCAGACACAGGCACAGTGGCAGCTGAGCTGAGGGAACCGGAGCCTGGTGGGTGAGGACAGCAGGGCTAAGGGAGTCTCGCTGCGGGAGGAACATGACGTCTGGGGCCATGGGCCTGCTCCATCAGCGCCAGGCCCGGGTCCAGCAGAGAGAAGGGTCAGACAGAGGTTCTGAGCAGTGGCCCGCTGCCTGGTGCCCGTACTGCCCTCCCATGGTATTCTCAGAGCCCTGCCCACAGTCCCTCCACTGCTGGGTCCTCTTCTCACCTCTGGGACCTTTTTCAGTAGTGTTCCCTGTAGGTCTTTTGCTAGGGCTCAGCTTCTGCACTGACCTCCAGTGTGGGGGACCAAGGCTTGCAGAGCCCCTGGTTCAGACTATGGGGATGAGGCCTGGCCCAGAGTCTCAGGCCAGTTTGGGGACTTCAGCCCTGAGGGTCTGCCTGTTCCAGAGCTCAGAAGCAGGGCTGCCCAGTGGCTCAGGCGTTCTGGAAAACTATCTGGCTGGTGTCTGGACTGAAGGGCAGAGTCGACAGAGGACTAAAGGCCTGGGGGCTGAGCCCGTCCTAGGCCTGGTGCAGCTGGTGTCTGCAGAGTCTGGGTAGCAGCAAGTGCCCCAACAGCTGTAGCTGCCGTGTGAGGTTGATCTCTGGGATGATGAGGAGAGCCTGGAAAGGGGGTCTCTCCTGTTGGGGAAGTGAAGAGAGGAAATGATGTCTTCTCCAAGCTGTCATTCCTAGTCCTGCTGGCAAGAAGCATCCCATTCTGTTTAAAGGGACAGGAACTCGTAACCCTCTTGTGGAGAAGCAGGACAAAGGGCCAGGGTTTCCCATTCCCAGCCCTTGGGTCCTGCAGGGCAGGACATGGCTGGGCCTGTCCACCTTGCAGCGCCCACTCCAGGCCTGGGAAACCCTGGCCCTGTGCCCACACCTGCTCCCCCAGGAGCAGCCAGAAGCCGGGAGGAAAGTTTGGCCTGGTCTCGTTCCCCTTTCAGTGCAAGTCTTGGGCCAGTGTTATCAATCCAGGCCCTGGGAAAAGATGAGGCTCCCGGGTTGGCAGGGCTGGGGCTGAGCAGCCTGGAGAGGATCGTACCTTAGGCACAAAGTGCAGAGGGAAACTGCGAGGCTCAGACTGAGCACGGGGCAGCCAGCCCATGAGGACTGGGCTCCCAGCTTTGCCTACCACCTGCCCCTCCCCTACTGCAGCCATATAAGGAGGCCCCTCCCTTTCCCCACACCCCACTGCACTTCCAGGGACATCCTCCACCTCACAGCAGGGCCTGCTCACACCCACCATCCCTCTGCTCACTTTGTACAGGGAAAGAACAAGACACACCCTGTCTATTGGTCCTCTATCGCTGCAGTAACAAATTTCCATACACTTAGTGGCTTAAAACAACGCAGTTATTACAAACAGTTCTATTGTTTAGAAGTCTGACACAGGTCTCCCTGGAATAAAACTGAGGTGTTGGCAGGGCTGCGTTCTGTTACAGAGGCTCTAGAGTAGAATCTGTTTCCTTGCCTCTTCCGGTTTGTAGAGGATGCCCACATTCGTTGGCTGGTAGTCCCCTTTCTCTGTCTTCAAAGGCAGAAACATCACATCTCTCTAACCTTCCTTCCTTTGTCAGCTCTCTCTCTGATTGTAGCCAGGAAAAGTTCTCCACTTTTAAGGACTCATGATTAGATTGGGCCCACTGGCTAATCTCCTCATCTCAAAATCCTTAACTTTAATCACATCTGCAATGTCCCTTTCTTACCAAGTAGGGTAACATATTCACAGGTTGCAGGGATTAGGCTGTGGACATCTTTGGGAGACCGTTACCCTGCCCACCACACCTGTGGTCTGGCCAGAGACCACTGTGGCTCAGGGAGAGAGTGACGATGAGCTGAGTTAGCGGCAGGAAGTAGGCCTGTGGGGCCCTTCCTCTTTGTTAGGACCAGGTGGTGAGTGGGTGGTAGTTTTGGGGTGCTCAGTTGCTAGATAGGGTGCCAATTCCCACCAGGGCTCCAAAATTCAGTCTCCCTTTTAGCAGGATGGGGCACTGGGTTGAAAGCCTGCCCAGGAACCAGGCTCGGCTCTCAAGTGGCTGGGGAACCCCCCAACACACCCTTTGCTTAGTTTGGACTCAGAGGACCGCCCCCTCTGCCAAACTGGGCAGCCTTCTCAAGACACAGAATCCCTCCATTAGCTCTTCTCCCGGGATCCTGTGCCACATTGAGCAGCCCAGAAGACACCACCCGCAGGATGGGTCTCTCTGGAGGGTGTGGGCACTCTCCTTTTTAACCCATGATTTCCTGTTGCCCTTACCAGGATGTGGGACCAGGAATTTGTACGGTTTGAAGGTGGTCTCCAGAATTCTGAGTCTCCTGGGGGGGTGGGGGTTCCTTCCCCTCCTTCCCACAAGAGATGGCAGGAATGGGGGCCAGGCCCCTGGTACCAGATCCAGAAGTCAGCACTATCCCTCCCTATGGTTCTGAAGACTTCCTGTGTGTAGGAAGGGGTTAATTGGCCAAGTTATCCTGTGACCCACTGGTTCCCTCTTCTCCTAGCCCTGGAGGCCCTGCTCCTCTGGGTCTGGAGAGGCTGCTGAGCAGGCTGGGGTACTCAAGTGGGAAGCGAAAAGAGAGGAGCAGTGACGTTTGGACACGGACACCCCAGGCTTTGGGCTTCTGTCAACTCCACCCTTTACTGGGGATGGTGGCGGGCACGGAGGGCCCAGTTGAGTAGACTAGCAGAGCTCCTAAGGGGGCTGAAAGCAGCGCTAACACCTGGGGGGCCCAGAGATGTCCCAGCTCCTCTTTTCCACTCCAGGCCCCGGGCAGCCACGCCTCCCTGGGAGTAGAAGCTCCGAGGAGAGGCTCGCCCCTCACGAAAGCTTCTGGCCCTTTGATGTGGCTTCTCTGGTACTGAGCTGTGAAAGGGGCCCTCCAGACTCCCACGGCTTTTTTTTTTTTTTTTAAAGCTTTTAAAATTTTTATTTATTTATTTTTGGCTGTGTTGGGTCTTCGTTGCTGTGCGCGGGCTTTCTCTAGTTGTGGCGAGTGGGGGCCACTCTTCGTCGCAGCCCGCGGGCCTCTCACTGTCGCGGCCTCTCTTGTTGCGGAGCACAAGCTCCAGACACGCAGGCTCAGTAGTTGTGGCTCACGGGCTTAGTTGCTCCGCGGCATGTGGGATCTTCCCAGACCAGGGCCCGAACCCGTGTCCCCTGCATTGGCAGGCATATTCTTAACCACTGCGCCACCAGGGAAGCCCCCTCCCATGGCTTTTGATTCCTTTCCTGGCATGACCCATGCAGGCAAGGCCCCACGGCTTGGACTTCAAGGTTCTGAACTAGAGTTGAGGGGCCCATTCTAAGGTTGCTGGGATCTCCTGACTGAGACCAGGCCAACAAAGGCCAGCTCTGGGACTCTGCAAGTTACCAACAGATGCAGGGCTTGGCACCCACCCCCTCCCTGCCTCACAGCCAGCACACTCAGGTGGAGCCCATCTCTGCGGCCCGGGCTCCTTGGTGCTCCTCCAACGCAGCCACCTTCTCCAGCCTCTGAGCCCCGATATTCTTTATATTGTACTTGGTATGCCCAACCTTCCCACTGCTCCTCTCCCCTCACCAAATGTTTCCTGTCCTGCAAGGTCCAGTCTACGAAACCATCCTGATGCCACTAGCTGGACCCTCCTAGCTGCTCTACCAAACTAAGCCCCTCAACTTGACTTTCAATCCTGTACCAGCCTGGCCTTCTCCCAACCCCCAGCACGTAGCATCCCCTCTAAAGCAGGTTCCTTAGTTGTCCCCAAACAGAGCTGCTTACCACTCTCAAATAGGCTATTTCCTGCCAGGCTGCCCCTCGCCTCCTCCAGGCAGCCTTCCATGACTGCCTCAGCCCTGTCAGTGGCACACAGGTCACCATTTAGTTCTTCCTAATGAGCCTTGCCACCTTTGTTCATGTCCTCAGATAACCTGTTCTAGGGCAGGGTCCACAGGATATGCTGATGGGTAGACAGGCGCTCCTAATTCCTGACTCCACGAATTCTCCCTTTTAATGTCCACCCCTGCCCCCTTCTGAGTTGTTCAGGAGCTGACTCAGGCCCGGTCTGTTTGGAGAACAGTTAACTGGCCTCTCTGGGTTCCCATTCACCTCCTATCTCTGTCCCCGCCTGGGAGAAGAAAGGCAGGCAGAGGCTGCAGCAGCTCACAGACACACCAGGCAGGTTGAATGTCAAGTGCACTTTACTGGGTCCCTGGGCATTCCAATGCTATCCTCGTCGCGCCTGGGGTGCCCCTTCCCTACACTGCCAGCTGCACAGGAAGTGGGGTGGGCGGAGGGAGCACACGTGGAATGGCTCATTCTCCTGCTCTGAAGGGTCTTGGGTGATGTTGGGCGTCAGCTGTGCGCCTCTCCCCTGCAGCCCCCATCCCATGCTAGACCCTCCTTGGGGTAGAGAAGGGGGATGCCTGGGCCTTCAGCACAGGAAGCTGGCCTCAAACCAGGCACCAGTTCCTGCTTAAAATGGGGCAGGGGGCCATGTGCTAAACTCTCCCAGGGGCAATGGTGAGGTAGAGGGGGCAGCACCCTGTTCCTGTCAGGGAGAGGCCTGGGTAGCCCGGGGAGCCAGGCTGGCCTTTTCCATCAGGCCCAGAGGACCTGGTGGTTGAAAGAGTGAGGTTCAGCCAGCTGAGGCTGGAGGAATGGCCAGGAGGGCCAGCCGGTCCAGCTTGGCACCCCCTCCCCCAGCCGTGGGTCACCAGTCCCGCTCAGCTGGTTCTCGGTAGGGCAGGCCTAAGAGCCTGAAGACATCCTTCTCAGTGGGGGTGGGCAGTACTCGGCCAGGCCCCACCTTGAGGCCTTGGGTGTCCCGGACCACAGCTGTGCTGAGCGCATGCTCCGACAAGCTCATGGCCTTGGTCTTGGCCAGAGCCCGCATGGAACGGTTGAAGTGGGCAGAGCCAGTAAAGTAGAGCAGAGCACAGGCAAACTCGCTGTAGGGAACTACAATGATGTCCAGCCGTCGGTACCGCCGCCCTGGCCCTGGGAGCTGGCATACACCCAAGTACTTCTGCTGCTGGCCATTCTCCTCCTGGCTCACCAAGTCATCCGTCAGGAACCCTGGCCCAATACAGGAGGGCTGTTGGGAGGGCAGGGAGCCAGGCCCTGGGCTGCCCAGCCCTGGGCCGCCTAACCTCCCAGGCCTCTCCTGATGATCCTTGGGTCCTCTATTCCCAGCTCATCTACTTATTTGCTGGGCGACCTTGCCCTCTCCAGGTCTGTGTCCTTTTCTGTAAAACATGCATAGTAATTCCTCTCCAAGTCCCCCACAGGGGCACAGAACGATCAGAGGAGGCACTCAAACTGCAGCTATTACTGAGCACCTCTTGGGAGGTAGGGGGAGCTGATTCATCTCTTCCCTGAAGTGGCTCTGGCCACAGGAGAGAGGTGGAATTTTCAAGAAGCAGCCTTCCCCTGCTTCCTGCCTAGAGATTGCCACTTTGAGGTTCTCCCTCCTGGGGGCCACTCCTCCCCTGTCCCCCTGCTCACCCAGGGGTGGGGTTTATACCTCGCTGCCGGAGGCTGTCCAGGAGGCGGCTGAAGATGCCCTGGTGAGACCGGCCGTCTGGGTGGGTGACCAGCACGTCCACGTCACCGCAGGTTGCCTTCCCCCGTCGGTACGAACCACATGCCACGCACAGCAGCCCAGGGTTGAAGGCCTGAGCTGCTTCCCGGACCTGAAAAAGGACAGCGAGGGGGGTGAGGGCTGTGGGCCTCAAGTCCTGCCAGGAATTCATCTCCACAGCAGCGCAAGGGCCTTCCCTGACCCAGGAGCCCACACGCCCCCTTGTGCCCCAAGCCAATCCCTGGATGCATGATCCAGCCTGAGGGAGAGAGCCCCAAGGAACAGAGGCAGAGCTCCACCCTGGAGAGTGGCAGTTCTCCAGCTTGGCTAGGACAGAAGAAGAGAAAACGTGCTCACATCACCGGGGGTGGCCTGAGGAGAGAGATGAGAATATGTGCTCGGATTCTGAGGGAAGGCACCGCTCTTCAAGAGCAGAGAGACATATCTTCTCTGGGCTTCTGTCCCAACCCATGCACCCAGGTCTGTGAAACTCCACTGAGGACAAAGAGCCAGGTGCCGAGAAGCCCTCAGCCAGGTCTCCACAGCCCCAGGTATCTTTGGATTTGGAGCTAAAGGCAGAGTGTGTGAGTTGGGGCTTGAGGCCTGACAGGTGGCTGGCAGGGTGCCCCGGGCCCAGGCCTCGGAGGAGACGGAGCCCAGAAATACAGCTGCACGTGTAACAAAGGGAAGGAGGGAAAGCAAAAGGGAAGCACTTCTGAGCCAATGCCCACATCCTTACTTGGAGGAATGGGGCTCGATGGGGAGGGAGCTGAGACAGAGGGAACTGTCAGCTGAGGATCATCCCTCACGAGGTCTTTCATATGCGGAAAACACACACACACACACACACACGCACGCACGCACACACACACACACACACACACACACACACACGCTTCCACCCCGGGACACTGAGATTTCTGGGGCCCTGGATACCTCAATTCTCCTGACAGGCAGGCTCTGCTAATCCCCTCAATTCCCTCCTTGAGCCTCCCAAGAGGATGGAGGAGGCCTAGGATGAGTAATCCCATCAAAACCTCCTAAGGCTGAAGACCTTAAATGGGGAGAGTGGGCCAGGTGGGGAGCCACTTCTGTTCCAGTGGGTCAGGGCTGGAGGCTCGCTGGGGCATTCTCTATGCCCAGATACCGTGGCTGAGTGACAGGTCATCACTAGCACCAAGGCCTGGTGATGGGTGGACAAAGGGGCTTGCCTGTCCCTCCCACACTAGCGTCAGAGTTCTGTGGCTGGGAGTAGAACGGGAGGCTGATTTCAACTAAGCTGGGCCAGAGTCTCCAGGGAGTCCTACCCTATCAGAATCATAGACCAAAGAAGGAGCAAATCAGCCCCTACTCCTAATGCCAACTGAACAAATGTACCCTAGTCTCCCTCTAATCTAGGTTTTATATGAACTGAATCCCTAACCCAACTCTACACCAAACACTAATCTTGGCTGAACCTTATTTCCAGGACAATCACAAATTTTAACTAAAAGCATCCAACACTAAGAAAACCCTACTCCTAATTCAGGCCTAACCTTAACTCAGCTCTTGATCTAGCTTTCCTCTAACCCCAAACCTAGTCCTACTGGCACTGTGCTTCTACACCAACCCTAACCCAAACCCTGAACCAGCCTTGGGTGACCTGCAGAAGGTGTGTACTTCTGGAGATATAAAACTTTGTACATTTAAAAAAATTGTGGAGAGAAAGAGTCCATGGTTTTCATTAGGTTCTCAAAGAAGTTTGTGAATCAAAAAATGTTAAGAATCTCTGCCCTGATCACCCTAACATAGCCCAGTTCAAATCCCAGTATCCTCGAGTAGTTCTGACCATAATCCATCTCTAATCTAGCCCTAACATTAACCCAGTCCTAACACCATTCTAGCACGTAAGCCAGTGCTAACTCTGCCCGATCCTGAGAACCCTACCGCAGAGAGCTAGTGTTGCAGCCCTTCCCTACCTAAGCCAATTGCTCTTTCCCCACTAGTCCCAATCTCTGGCCCCCACAGCTTCCTCTGCCTGCTGGGCTCCCCTGCTGAGGGATCACGAGTTCTTGGCTTTGAGCCAGGCCCTGAGTTATAGTAGGACCTGGCTCTCCTTACTGGTCTGGGACACCTGCTTACTGTCTGCTCAATCTCTGCAGCCTCCTCCCTGGGCATGCGGTCCAGGAAGTCATCGTAATGCTTCAGGCCAATGGCCTGCTGGGTAGTCAGAGAGGCCTGGTTTCGGATGTCTTCTAGGCTCCGGAAACCCTGAAAAAAAAAGCCAGATGGGAAGGCTATGAGGATCCAGGACCAATGAAGAGGCAGTGAACAAGCACACACACACAAGGCTTCCATCACCCCCAGACTCCAAGGAAAGCCTGAGGCAGGACCAACCCCAGGAGCGGTTGGGTCTGTAATCAGTGGGACTTGGGAAATGCAGGGGGCATGGAAGACACACCTCAGTCCAGCCCTGCCACAATCCTAAAACACTGGTTCATGACTCCATCGATCTGGGGGTGATTCTGGGCATGGCTGGGTTTGGGAACCACTGTTCTGGATACTCAGCCCAGAGGCCTGGTCTCCTCAGGAAGGCCCTTGCTGGTCTGGGGGACAGAGAAGTATACTTCTTGTCTCTGCCTACACCACAGATTAAGCCTCAATGATACCAAGCAACAGGGCAGTTCTGAGAGCCAAGAGAGGGATCTGCATGGGCCCTGGTCCCTTTGAGAAGTGGTCTCTCTATAGTCTGGGTTCATTCTCATCAAAGCACAGGGTAACAGGACTGTGGGACAGGAGCTCTAAGATATAGTAAAACTGAAGTGGGGGCTGGGACAGGGTGTGACCTGATGGTACCACATCTGGGCAGTCTTGGTTCCAGCTCCCCAGATGTTGGAGAAGAGCTCTAAGACAGGCACGCTTTCACTGATGTGGTCCAGCTTCCGCAGATGCCCACTCTCCAGGATCTCTACGATCTTCTCAGCCATCCGCTTTCCAATTCCGGGGATACTGAAGGCCTCCTAGAGGAAGGGGAGGCAGAGGCAGGAAGGAAACTGACTCCTTTAGCAGATGTCTGAGTAAAAGCCAGTATGGCCGGTGGGCAACTGATAGCTGTATAAAGCTTGGGCAGAGTTGAAGATGAGAAGTTTGGATGGAATGGGCTGGGAAACTTATCTGCTGGTTCCCAGAGGGATGGAGATCAGCACAGGAAGCAGAGGAAAGGCAATAATGACGATACTAGTCACCACTGCCATCATAACAGTGGAGCTAACATTTATGAGGCTTTACCCTGTATCAGGTCCTGCATTACAGGGGTCATCTCATTAAGTCCTCATGGGACTACTGTGTCTGTTACTAAGTCCCTTTTTACTTTTGAGGAAACAGATGCTCAGAGGGTTTAAGTAACTTGCTTTAGGCAAGTTACACTTAGTGAATGATGGGAACCAGAATTCAAACTCTGGTCTGTTGACCTTCAGAGCCTGAACTTTTAAAAAACTTTTCATTATGGAAAATATTCCAAAGTAGAGAGAACAGTATACTGGACCCCAAGTACCCATCACCCAGCTTTTATAATTATCAAGATTTTGACAAGCCGCTTTCATTAATCTCCCCATTTTTTTTTCTTTCGTGCAAGTCCCAAACATCAGAGAATCTTAATCACTCCACCTGATCACCACTTGTGACTGGTGCTTCCACCGACCTCTGGCCAGTAAAGAGAAGACCCCCCCCAGCCCCCCACATACCCTCCCCTGACCCCCAGGTACCTGGTAGGAGGTGACAGGCTTGTGGAAGCTCTTGAGGGCATTAATGGCCTTGGCATAGCCCAGGGCCCTCCACTTGTCCCCCTGAACAGTGTAGGCTTTGGCCAGCACTTCCAGCTTCTCTGTGATGTGGTGGTTGTGGTTGGTCGCCTTCTGGCTCGAAGGCTGTGCACAGACCCACTTATCCAGGCCCTCAGGGGCTGGGCTAGGCTCACCATCTCCCTCAAGGGGGGTTGGGTAGCGGCCGCTGATCAGGGCTTCCAGATCAGCTGCGCTAACCTGGGTCTCTTCCCCATCACTGGTTTCACCACCAGAGCCGGGCTGGACATAGGGAAGGAGAAGAGACAATAAGTTCATGCCCCCCATGAGGAGGGCTCCTCAGAGGTGGGGGCTGAGTTTCCTAGTCAGACCCAAGAAGGATGCTGGGTCTTCTGCAGCAGATTTGGGTTCCACGTGGCTTCCCCTAGGGCCCAGCCCTAGGATCCCCAGTGATATGTGGTGGATATGGCCTGGGCAAATGCAGTAGTGATGAGTGTTGGGAAGAGTTAAATGGCTTCACAGTAAAGAGAGCCCTCCTCTCTCAGGAGCCTGGGACATTCTGAACAACCACCAGGCTCTCCCTGTTTCTGTGATCTAGTTCCCAGGAGAAGAGAGCTGTGGGGCCTGGGAGGCTCCTCACCTGTGCTTGGAGGCTTGTGACTTCCTCTGCCCTCCAGGAAGGAGATACAGGTCTGGTGGGAGGAGGGGAAGGAGAGAGGGCTGTCCTGAGCTGAGCCTCACTAGCTCCAGGAGGAGTAGAAGAGTCTTGGTCTGCCTTGCTGAGCTGTGCTTGATCCAGGTACCTGCAGGATGGTGATGGGAGGTTAAGACACCAAAGTCTCACGCTACCTCTGTTCCCAATCCTTCTCTACTCTGAAATCGTGGGGTTTTTTTTTTATTTGTTTGTTTATTTTTGGTTGCGTTGGGTCTTTGTTGCGTGCGGGCTTTCTCTAGTTGCGGCGAGCGGGGCCTGCTCTTCATTGTGGTGCGCGGGCTTCTCATTGCGGTGGCTTCTCTTGTTGCGGAGCACGGGCTCTAGGCGCACGGGCTCAGTAGCTGTGGCATGCAGGCTCAGTAGTTGTGGCTCGCGGGCTCTAGAGCGCAGGCTCAGTAGTTGTGGCTCACAGGCTCAGCAGTTGTGGCTCATGGGTGGGCTCTAGAGTGCAGGCTCAGTTGTTGTGGCGCACGGGCTTAGTTGCTCCGCGGCATGTGGGATCCTCCTAGACCAGGGATCGAACCCGTGTCCCCTGCATTGGCAGGCAGATTGTTAACCACTGCGCCACCAGGGAAGCCCTGAAATCGTGTTTTTTTAATGTGTCCAATTAAGACGATGAGAGTTTAATAGCTCAAGAAAACATCTGAGGAAAGACTAGGACCAGCCTACCTCTTGGGGATGAAGATGCTGAATCCTGCTGTGTCCACGAGGCTTCTCTCCTGTAGGCACGAGCTCAGCCAGGCTGACTTCACCAGCTGAGCACCTGGGGGCAGCCAGGGCAGTCTAAGGAGGCGGAGGGCTCGCTCACAGTCCATGCCTTCATCCACCACAATGTGAGTGACCCCTGGGGCCTGGGCAGGGCATATCTGGCCACCATGCTGGACAATCTGCTTCTCAAAGAGTTCTGCCCGGGCTCGCCCAATGCCAGTGGGTACAACATGCGCCCGCACGGAGCTCAGCCATTCTGTGCAGGGGACATCCAGATGCCTACTGTCATACTTTCAGACATGATCCCAATGAACCCTTCACGGTCCCCTCCCCCCACTCGTTTTCCTCCACCCAGACAGCCTGCCTTCTGGGGATTCCACCACAGGCATACAGTTAATTTCCTGTGGGCCATCACTTGATGTAAGGCGCAAGGATTCTGATACGTCCTGTTCCCTGATATAACCTAGAACAGTGTTTGGGACCTTGTAGTTACCCTGTAAATCACTTCATTTGATCATTTATTCTTTCAACACATATTAGTAGACACTTATTATGTATCAGGCACAAAGCACATGTTTTGCCACTATAAGCCTCACAGTCTAATAGATTCACCTCCCCCAACCCAGCCCACCATGTAAGCTTTTGCCATCTATTTGTCAATTTGGCTGCAAAATAACTTACAAGTCTGGGGACCTGAGAAGGATTCCCTCCCTGCAGCAGCAGGCAACCTCCTAGAGAGCAAAGGATTCTACCAGTCATTTCCTTAGGGGCCAGGGAGTATTTTCTGATTTATGGAGGTCTCAGGGTGGGGTAGAAGATAAAACAGCAAGTCGCCTGTCAAAGACTGGGGACCAAGCCTAGGACAAGGCAGGTAAAAACAAACCTGCAGGCTCTGGGCGGGCAGAGTCAACTGCAATATCTGATTCTGGGCATGAATGATGTAAGAAGCCTCAGGCTCAAACACATGAGGGTTCTGAGGCTGGATCCACTCACCTCCTGCTTCTTCTCCGTCTTCCCTCTTGGGAATCTTTGCAAGTGCTTTTGATGATGGATTGGTATGAATTTTCCTCCTCTTGGGAAATGCCTTCAAGATGCCCCTGGGGTCCATTGAGGTATGGCTGGAGCGTGGCCTTTCTGTTGGAGGGTTGATCAGGGCAGCTGTCATGTGGAAACCCAGAACTGAGGCCCCCCAACCCCTTTGACTATGAAGGTGGGGTCTCTACTGACCAGGCCTTGGGGACAGTAGCCAAGTTCCCAGGAGTCTCCCAAAACCCAACTGAACTTGGGTGGTTTAGCCTAGCTCTACACTCACCACTTTCAAAGTCAGAGTACTGGGGGAAATAAGGGGAAGAGTGGAACTATTGGGGGAACTTTTGATGGGTACCAAACGATATCATTCCTCAGGGAGGTGCTCTGAAGATTAAGTGTGCAGTGTCTGCTCCTGCTGCATCCCACTTCCAAAAGGCTTTACCAAAACGAGATGCCAGGCTAGGAATGGAGCTCCATCTTTAGGAAGGACTTGGGCTCCCAAAATGAGTGGGGACTTAGGGGGACCTGTATATAATCTTTCTCTACCCCCATCACACACCCGCAGAGGAAAACCGGGGTGGGGGATGGCAGGTGGAGGTTAGGAGGCGGGGTGGGGGAACGCCCTGCACCTGCCCTGGTCTCGGACCTCTCAGCACGGGGGGCGCGCAGGCCCGCAGCTGCAGGGAGATGCACGACTGCAGCAGGTGTGGGGCGCCTTCCCGGATTGGGGGAGTCTCGGCCTCACAGCTGGGGGTGAAGAAGACGCTGGCAGGTGTGAGGCGCCCGCCGCGTACGCAGCTGGCGCGCGCCAGGGACTCCCAGCTGGGGGCCAGGCGAGGGCTGGACGGTCTGGATCCTGCCCTGAGGGCTCCTCCCCACTCCCCAGGTTCGGTGCCGGATGGGGTCAACTTCAGGCCGGATGGGTCACCGGCGGTGGGCAGGAGTAAATTACTTACCAGAGCAGCCAATGAGAGCAGACGAAGGGCGTGAGGGGTTGCGGGGTGGGAACAAGCAAATGTCCAGAACATCTTCCGGGTCGTCCGGAAGTGACCCTAGGCGGAACGGTTGCCATGGCAGCGGCCGGGCACGCGGCTGGGCTGAGGGAAGATGGCGGTGAGGGGTTGGCTGGAGAGTCTGCGGGCGGCAGAGAAGACGGCGCTGCTGCAGGACGGTAACTTGAGGCACCCCGCGAGCACCCTCGTCCTTTCCCCCAGGGTCCGGCCCTCCCCTCTGGCGCCTCCGGGAAGGGCCTCAGCCCAGGACGGCAGGGCTGGGAGGTCGCGGCCTCCCCCTAGGGCCGTTACTGCATTTGCAGATGAGGAAACAGGCCCAGAGAGATGAGGTGACTGGAACACACGTCTCTGGACACCCTAGTTTCCTGGACACCACCTCACTCTGCTCTGAGTTCTGTTACTAATAAATAATAATTCTTTTCACGTTCACTGTTATTTGCTCCTCACCGCTGTCCCGAGAGGTGGTTAGTTTTGACCCCATTTTACAGAAGAGGAAACTGAAATCCAGGATTTTAGATCGGCCCCAGCTCCCCCAGTCAGTCAGTGGTACAACTGGATCTTGACCTGGGATCCCATGAACCTCAGTCCGGAGGTTCTGTTGCTGAGAGCAGCCCGGTATCATAGAGAGGCAGGACACCTGGGCTCTAGTTAACGACTTTGCCTTTAATTTACCGTGGTCTCCCCAGTCGGCCTCTTTACTTGTTTGAACGTCATTTTCCTCATCTGTAAAATGAGGTGGATGGATTACCTGTGTTGTCTCTGAGGTCCTTTCCAGCTGTAATGTTATGTTTGTAAGTGAACCTCTAAATGTTCCCTGGGTCTTTAGAGGAGACAAAGCAACCCCCTACCCCCACCTCGTGCTGGTCCTGGAAGAGGTGGGCACAGAGGTATGGATGGAGTTCTGACTTTCTTCCACCCTAGGACTGGCCAGTGCTTCAGGGTCCCTTCCTGGACTCACTTGGCAGCCAGAATGAATTCGGTCTGAATTCCTGTAGCTTTCAGGAAACCAGCAGGGACTGACATCCACAGGCAGAGGCCAGTTAAGAAAGCGTGGAAATTGAAGTCAGCTGGTCATTTGCTCATTTATTCATGCAGTATTTAGGGATGATTTTTACTGTGTCAGGTTGTGTGCTAGAGCAGATAGAAAGAAAAAGACATGTCCCAGGAGTTCACATAGTGGTCAGGAAAAAAATGTAAATAAACAAAAGCGTGTGTGTTAAATAGAGGTTGGACTCTTCTATAAAATGCTATGAGAGCACAGAGGTGAAAATGATTATCTCTTTGAAGGAGGACCTGACTGAAGAGGTGATGTTTATGGGTCCTAAAGGATGAATAGGTGTTTGCTAAGTGGAGAAGAGGGGATAGTTATTCCAGGAAGAATGACTCACATGTAAAGGCACAGAGGTGTGAAAGTATATGGCTGATTACTAGGGGCATAACAAAACATTTAGTGAGGCTGAAGCATTCACCCAGTCATAATATCTCCCTACACTGTGTCAGGTACTAGGTGCTAGGATGCAATAGTGGATAAAAGGACGCTTTTCTCAAGCGATGAGGGGAAATGGTGGAAAATGAAAAGAGATTGCAGATAAATTGAGGTATGTTGTGATAGATCTCTTATGCCAAACCAAAGATTCTGAACATTATCTCATAGGACAGTGGGTTTTGTTTTTATTGTAAGAAGTACATAACATAAATTTACCATTTTAGCCTTTTTTAAGTGTACAGTTTTGTGGCATTAAGTACATTCACATTGTTATGCCACCATCACCACCATCCATCTCCAAAACGTTTTCATCTTCAGCTGAAACTCTATACTCATTAAACACTAACTCCCCAGTCTCCTTATCCTCAGCCCCTGGTAATCACCATTCTACTTTCTGTCTTTATGAATTTGGTTACAGCAGGAACCTCATATAAGTGGGGTATACAATATTTGTTCTTTTGTGACTGGCTTATTTCACTTAGCATAATGTCTTCAAAGTTCATCCATGTTGTCGCATGTGGAAATGAGGAAATGTCACAAGTCGCTTGAGGAAATTTTGATTTCCTCCCTTTTTAAGGTCTGAATAACATTCTTCCATTGTATGTATATACCATATTTTGTTTATCCACCGGTGTGTCGATGGACACTTGGGTTGCTTCCACTTTTTTTATTGTGAATAATTACTGCTGTGAACATGGGTGTACAAAATATCTATTCTAGTCCCTGCTTTCACTTCCTTTGGTCAAAGGACAGTGTTAAACAAATATTTCATCAGTCAGGACTTCGTTAAGTTTTTTTGTGAGTAACATCACAAAACAACATTGTTAGTCCCCCCACCAAACCAAAACCAAAAGAAAGAAAACAAACAAAAAAAGCCAAATGTGTGTATATGCCTTGTCAAACCTCTCCTGTAGATTTACCCTCCTAATGTGTATGTGAGCGGGTGTAGGATGCTACTAACTTCCCGCCAAGAATCACTTCTGTTGCTAATGAGAACCCAATACACTTCTTCATAAATAATTTATGTTCATTGTGGAAATAAGAAAAATTAATAAACAAGTCACTGGTAATCCTACCATGCAGAGATAATCACAATTGACATATTCATACAGAAACTTCCATATTTTTTCCATGCATACAAACTCATATATTTTTTTCTTTCACCAAAATATCATAGTAATAAACTTAAAATTTTTTATATTCACATACATATGTACACATAGAATAAATATGTATTAGAATAAAGTATAGATAAATATTATATGATCTTGGGTACAGGAGGATATTCTAAGCACAACTTCTGGATAATAACCACAAAGGAAAAAGCAATTGACTATATAAAAATTAAACACTTGTTTGGGAAAACCCACATTAAACAAAGTTAAAGGGCAATTAAAACTGAGAACATTTGCAACATATATGACACGTGCTTAATATATACAAAGTTCAATCAGATTAGTAAGAAAAAGATGAATACCCAAATAAAATAGGCTAAGGCCTAAACAGGTAATTCACTAGAAACATGAACAATAAACCCTTGGAACATTGTTCATCCTTATAACCTTAAAGCCATATAGATATACTAGTATGGTTATTACAGGATCAACTTTGGCCTCAAGTGAGTTTAAGCCTGGGCTGTCACTTCCTAGCTTTATGACCTTGGACAAGTTACATGACCTTTAATCCTCAATTTTCCTTACTTGTGAAATACAAGTACTGGAGGCACATAGGATTATTGTGAGAATAAATGCAATAAAACATGTAAAGTGCCTGGCCCATAGTAAGCACTGCATCCTGCCTGCACTTAAGACTGGACTCCAGGGGAGAAGAGAGTCAGGCCAGACACCCTCAGCTACTCACAGGGAGCACCTTATACCCCACTCCTGATAGGACAACCTCTTACAGCTCTATGAGCCAAACAAATGAGTAAAGGTGGTGTAACCTAGGGGCCTACTGAGAGGCCCTGCAAATTTGGGGGTGAGTTTCCCCAGAATACAAATTCGGAATGACTCAAGGGAACTATGTCTCAGAGGAGTGAATGGACAGTGAAAAGGCTTGGTAGATCAGATAACAGTTGCAAGTTTTGGCTAGTGACTCCTTTAGCTGGTTAAGGGCCTTGGGGCTCTATTCATCAAGCATACGTTAGGTACCTGTCTACTGGGCATTGGTACTGTTATTAGTCTCACTGAGGAGCCTACCTATATCTACTTACCTATCTGTAAATATAGGGGAAATTATGTAGCCACTTTTAAGAAAATGCTTAGCATTATATTACATAGGTGGAAGAGCTGGTCTAAGAGACGCCATTGGGTTCTTCTGTTCTTTCAATGAAAGATGAAGCAATGTTCATTCACTCTCTCAATCAGTATTTAGTTGAGCTCCTAAAATATGCCAAATACTATACTAAGTGATAGGGAAACCATAGGTAGGGGGGATAAAACCCCTCTTACCTTAGTAGAAGAGACAGGCAATAATCCAAAAATCACACAAATACATGTAAAATCATACCAAGGTAAATGCTGTAAGGAAAACACACGGGGACTAACATCGTGTGGCTGTGTGATAGGGATGGCCTAGACGTGTACAGAAGAAGGCAGAGCGAGGGCACGGCTGGAGGGAGGCCTTGGTCGGGAAACCCAGTTCAATATCCTGAGCACATAGCCTTGGTTTTAGGAACTGGGGAGAGAAAGATAAATATGATATCATTCTGAAACAGATGCTTTTAAAAGCATAGTATGTGATAAATGCTCCACTGTGGATATGAATAAAGCACCAGGGAGGCATAAACAAACAAGTGATGAATTTTGCCAAGGTGGTTAGGGGTGATAGTTTAGGAAGATTGCACAGTGGAAGTGACATTTGAGCTGGATTTTGAAGGGCAAGGAGGAGTTCAGCAGTTGGGAAGAAGTTTGGAGCTATTTCTGGTAGAAGAATCAGCAGAGTAAAGACATGTTCAGAGAAAGCTTAGAAAGGAAATGAGTCCCAGGACATGTCCTAAAGTAGTGGTGGGCGATGGTTGGCAAGGAGTTCGTGGGAGGCTCTGGGAAGGTTTTGTAACATGCCCAAGGCTGTTAGTGTTTCCCAGGTAGATCTCTTTTTTTTTTTTTTTTTAATTTATTTATTTATTTATTTATTTTATTTTTGGCTGTGTTGGGTCTTCGTTTCTTTGTGAGGGCTTTCTCTAGTTGCGGCAAGCGGGGGCCACTCTTCATCGTGGTGCGCGGGCCTCTCACTATCGCGGCCTCTCCTGTTGCGGAGCACAGGCTCCAGACGCGCAGGCTAAGTAGTTGTGGCTCACGGGCCCAGTTGCTCCGTGGCATGTGGGATCTTCCCAGACCAGGGCTCGAACCCGTGTCCCCTGCATTGGCAGGCAGATTCTCAACCACTGCGCCACTAGGGAAGCCCCCAGGTAGATCTCTTGACCTGCAAGGCCCAAGGCAAGAGGAGGCTCAGAGGTAAGGCACTCTCTGTTTTGTGCCTAGGGAGAAGGAAGGTGCACTATTTGTTCCCAGATGGGAAGGAAATGGCCGAAGAATATGATGAGAAGACAAGTGAACTACTTGGTAAGTGATGGGGCCCCCAGCGGGCCCTTAGGAACACTTGGGGTGACCTAAGCAGAGGTAAACACGCATAGCTGAGGCTTCAGGGAGGATCCCAGCACCGCATGTGAAAGCTCAGGGAGACTGAAGCCCTTGAGGCAAGATTGTTCCTGAAAATAATCTGAGGTCAGGGCTGGACACCAGAGATGGAGTGGGCGTCTGCTTGACCAGTAAACCTCACTCCACCCCCAGACAAATGAGAGAGTGAGTAATTCTTCTAAGGTGGGAATGGGCATGTAAAGAAACCATTGGGAAAAAGCTTTACAGAGAAGGTGGAATTGGAAGTAAGCCTTGAAGGCTGAGTAGTGGTAAGGGCAGGCTTTCCCTGCAGTTTTTTTGCCTATTTTTTTGTTTTGTTTTCTGAAGCCACATCGGGAACAAACAAGAATCAGAGGCACAGCTTTTGACCTTGCCTCAGAAGTGGCTCTATTAAATATGTCCCTCATTTTGGAGAAGGGCTGAATCAAAGGGAGTAGGAGGTAGAAATGGTGATTTTGCAGCATTGTCACTTTCATTCCTGCAGCCCTTTTCCTCTAAGAATACGCTCATGAATAGGGGCCGTAGCTCAGATTTCTGGGAATTATTTGATTTGTTCATTCTCTGTTCTCAGGTATGCACATCAGCATTAACCGACTTCCCAGAGCTAGGTGGCTGGTTCTTTGACCCAGGGCCTGAGGCTGTCAGCAGTGGGAGTTGGTCTCTTTATTAAATTTCACCTGAAATGCTAAGACCAATGATAGAATCATGGGCTGGGTTATTTTCTTGTCATTATTCTTGACTTTAATTTCTTCCTGGGCCTGATCGACAGGTAGTATTGGCGAGGGAATTTCTTTTTCCCTTTTTCTGACAGCTCATAAATGTCTAGAACCGACAACACGGATTACACTGGTTTGCATTCTCTTAGTCTCCAGTCTTAAAATATGTGTCCTGTGCATGTTCAGCCGCAGAGTGAAGTGTTGATCCCTCCTTATTATGAGCTGCTTGGGTTCCAGTCCCAATTGGTTTAGTCTGGTGCTATTAAAAATCTTGATGTGTTTAGCATATGACACTGATTTGGTGGAAACCAATACAGTAGTAATATCCTCACAAACCATTGTAATTTATAGCGCTCCCAAGGGGTGACAGCCTTGGAATGCCTAACAGGGGTGAGCTTATGAAAGCAGAGGTCACGTGGGCTGACCACCACCATCACCAGGCCGGGGACTAGCGGCAGCTCTTCTCCCCCAGCCCCCAGCGTCACCTCTCTTCTCCACACAGAGCAAATAATACAGCTGTCGGGGCTGTGGCTGTAAAAACAAACAAACAAATAAAACCCAAGGCCTCTTAGTTGTGCTTGGACATGAAATTAAAATGAAAAAAAGTCCAGGTCCCTTCATTTGTAGCATCCCACATGAACTTGTCATTTTCCCTCTTGGCAGGTGGAGAATAGACAGTGGCCTCCAAACTCCTTTTTCTTAAAAGTAGAAATGGAGGTTCATAGGAGAATGTTGTCTGACTAAAGTTTACCTAATGATAGCAATGCCGTAACTTTTTTTTTTTTCTTAATTTTATTTATTTATTTATTTATTTATTTATTTTTGGCTGTGTTGGGTCTTCGTTTCTGTGCGTGGGCTTTCTCTAGTTGCGGCGAGCGGGGGCCACTCTTCATCGCGGTGCGCGGGCCTCTCACTGTCGCGGCCTCTCTTGCTGCAGAGCACAAGCTCCAGATGCGCAGGCTCAGTAGTTGTGGCTCACGGGCCCAGTTGCTCCGCGGCATGTGGGATCCTCCCAGATCAGGGCCCGAACCCGTGTCCCCCGCATTGGCAGGCAGACTCCCAACCAGTGCGCCACCAGGGAAGCCCGCAATGCCGTAACTTTTATTGGGCGCCATGCTAAGTGGTTTACACGAACCAACCACATTACAGCCCAGTGTGGTAGGTTACTGCTGTCTTCATTTAACAGTCGGGAAAAATGGAAGCTTCAAGAGGATAAGCACCTTGCTCAGAATCACACAGCTGGTTAGTTACAGAGCTAGGATTTAAGCCTAGGTCTATCTGATGAAGAACCCATGCTTTAATCCACAAGAACATTCTGTTGGGAGTTGAGGTTATTTAATCCCGTTTTCTTTTCTTACTAAATCTTGTTCTCCCCACAATGACCCAAGTAGGGGCTGGAGGGAGCAGGACAGAGATGGGCGGCAAGGAACACCCCGCTCAAACCACTGGGCCCTTTGAACAGCTGATCCTTTTCTCACCCATCTCCAACCACCCCACCCCACCTCCGCCAGCTTGCAAAGTACTGTTTTTTTTTCATTTTTAAGTATAAATAATCCCAGGGCCTGAACTGACTTCCATTTGTGCATTCTTTGAAGCAAAATATGGACAGGGTTTTTGTGGGTGTAAATGGTAATACTTTCATTTTCTCAGCTAATTATACAAATTGGATAATTGGCCAAACTGGTTTTCTGTCCGAAAAACCCAGAAAGTAATTTACAGAGAGAATTACCAATAGGACATCTGTCTGGGTCGGAGCTCTTCCGGTCGGTGTTAATAAGCATAGTAGTGTCATATTTTTTTTCTACCCTCTCAGTGCTATTCATTCCCACCCCCAACAGTGAATGCTGTATGTGTATTCATAGAGGAAAAAACTGAAGGGCCCCATAACAATGATCGGAACATCAAACCAGCCCTAGAAGAACACAGCATGTCCAGGGGGGCAGCGGCTGAAGGGCAGGCCATCCCCCAGCGATTACATTCGGATTACCGGCTTAATCTGCTTTGGTATTTGACCGCCAGCCTAACCACCCCAGGCTGCATTTGGAGGATATTGAGCACTTTCATCCCCAAGCACTTCACCGGCTTTATAAATGACCCACTCGATTCCCTTCAGCCTCCTCAGGGATGGGACGTGGCAGCTGTTTAATAGCCACATAGCAATGTTGCAGTGTTTTAGGGCAGAAAAGAAGAATCCTGCATCCAGTTTAAGCTGCAGGGAGTATTTAGGAAAGGGGAATGTAATTATCCACATTGGAAGTGGGCCAGGGCTTGGAGCTCTGGGGAAAGAGGCCTTTAGGACCTCCACTTTCCAGCCCACCTGAAAGATGGGGCCTCCTTTCAGCAGTCTGGGACATCAGCCTGCTTCCTGCTGACTTAGGAAAAAGGCCCCAGGCGCTGCCTCCTTCATATATTCCCCATCAGACCCTTTACAGGGTCATTGAAAGTCTCCTTTCCAAGGACTGGCCCTGGCTCAGCCGGGAAGATATGACAGCGTCCCAGGGAGCTGCCTTGCACACACCAGTTTGGGTTTAACATATAATCAAATCAGAGTGACAGCAGGTGGAAACAGTCTTCTGTTGCCGCAGGAGCTGTCCTTGAGTTCAGGAACAAAGACAGGACAAGAAAGACAAGACAAAATGTGTATTTGCATGTGTGCATTCATGCCCACGCCCATGGGAGAAATAACAAGGACTTCACCGATTCATTTGTTGGATCTTATCTCACAAGGGAATGAATACAGAGACTTTCTTCATATTCTAACAAAGAACTTAATTCCAAGGTGTTAAAAAAAAAAAAAAAGCGAAACAGCCAAGGGTCCAAATTTCTGTGACCTGAGTGGCTTTCAAGGTCAGCAGTAAGGAAACCAGTAGCTGACTTTCCTCCTCCTTAGGGTACTCCTTGGGAAGGTTTCTGTTCCAAACCCAGTATTCCATGGATAAAAGAGTAGACAGGAAATCCTGGTATCGGAATTGCCTCTCCTGGCCACACTGGCATCATGCCTCAGGACACATGATTTAACAGGGTCCATGATTACAGGACGCCTCACTTATCCAGCCCCAGATAGTTAGGTGTTTTTCATAAATTATCAATACATTTTCAAATAATTGAAGCTTTTCCTTTAAATGCTAAAATACAAAAAACAGAGCTACTTTTTTTTTTTAAAGTGAACCTTTTAAAATATCATATATGCTTATTGAATGTTTATAGAATACAAGTTAGCCTTTTACTAATGATTCAAATTCTGGTCTTGAAGTTAGGAGACCTGAATTTTAGCTGTGGTTTTTACAAGTTAGTGTATCTTTCTTTTTTTTCCTTCTATCTATCTATCTATCTATCTATCTATCTATCTATTTATTTATTTATGGATGGCTGTGTTGGGTCTTCGTTTCTGTGCGAGGGCTTTCTCTAGTTGTGGCAAGTGGGGGCCACTCTTCATCGTGGTGCGCGGGCCTCTCACTATCGCGGCCTCTCTTGTTGCGGAGCACGGGCTCCAGACGCGCAGGCTCAGTAGTTGTGGCTCACGGGCCCAGTTGCTCCGCAGCATGTGGGATCTTCCCAGACCAGAGCTCGAACCCATGTCCCCTGCATTGGCAGGCAGATTCTCAACCACTGCGCCACCAGGGAAGCCCTAGTGTATCTCTCTGAGCCTTGGTAATTCTTCATACTCTCCCCTGGAGAGTGGTGGCAAGGGTTGAAGGAGAGCAGGCAGGGAAGAAATGCTGTTTCCCATTTGAAAAATACAGGTACTGGACTAGATGCTTTCTAAAGGAACCTCCACCTTTAAACTCTGTGATGACTGTGTTCTATTATATCGTGATCCCGTCAGGGTCTAAGGATGCTTGTTTGTCCTCACACCAAATGGTCCCACATCCTTTTTAGTTCTGTTGCTGCCCTTGATGTGAGCTATCCCGTCATGCTGTTGTCAGTTTGCCTGGGAAAAAATTAATTTCCTGCCTTATTCTACACACAGCATTTTATACATGTCTGAGTGAGAATCTGGGAGTGATCTTTCCTACAATAAAGCGTGAGATACATGGGTCTTGTCACAGGAAACCGCCACTTAGAGGCATTTGTCGCTTCTGAATTTGCAACTGTGAACACTGCAGCCCAGAAGGCTGGCTTCCAGTTAAGCGAAGTATTACATGAATAGATTTGGATATACTTCTGGTCACAGTCCATTCACTTAAGAGAGAAGAAGTATTTGTGAGAAAAAGAAAAAAGTTGCCTTTAAAGCATATTTCCAAGTTTTACTCTTCCTTATTAATTTTCATTGTAAACTTGGAAATGTGTTTCTAGGGAGAGTTTTTGGCCCTGAGACGTAATAAAATCGCACTGCAGAATGCACCAGACCTTATAAAAGCACATATTAAAGGGAAAATTCAAATTGTGCCGCATACTTTTGTGTTCAGCTTGTGTGCCTTACTTAGAGCATGAGGGTGTTTGGGTTTGGCACCGCTGCCCAGAAGGTCTCAAAGAAACCCATCCTGAGAATCGCATTGCAGCTCTCACCCCCCGGCCCAGAAAAAGGAGCAACTGTGACAGGACGCCAGGCACTTTCTGAGTTGTTTGGTTCCTCACAGCAGCTTCAGGAAGGCTGCTGACCTGGAGCAACACTGGGACTGCCACCTGGAAGACCCCCATTGCTGCGGGCAGGGAAGGAACAGAGGGGTTGCGCTCGGGAAAGCCCCCCGTGGCCATGGTGTGCTGACGGTAGTCACTGTGACAGGGCTGAGCGGGGTTCCTGAGCATCCCAGCAGGGGCTTTCAGTTAGTGTCTACTGCATTAGTCTTTTCACTTTTATGCAAACATCTGGGTTGTAAAATAGAGATGATTATTTGCATTATAAAAGGATGATTCCACTCTATAAAAAATGTACATTAGATCTTTTATAAATAATGCATTTAAAATATGGTGTGTGCCTAAAATTTCCTGTAAATACAACTCCGGGGCTTTTGTTTTAAGCCATGTACACCTGAGATGAGTGAATTTCTATATTTGGACTTTCTGAATCATGAGACAAATCTGCCTATCAGCTTTCACCCTCTTAATTCATTTTTCCTCTGCCCATTTTTAGAGGGAAAAATGCATGTCAGCTCACACTTTTGGGGATCCACATTTTCCCTGTTACTCGTAGCTACACTTTTCCTAACATTCACATCTTCCCTTTGCATGAAGTCACACCTGGGGGTTTCTGAACTCCACTTGGCGCCTTTCAGAGCTTTGTTCTAATTCCTTTTGTGTGAGCACCCATGATATGGGCTTTACAAGTTGTCTAATATTGAAATACTCTCCTGAGATTTCAGAGGTTGTGAGGTCCCTGCTCAGATGGATAAAGCCAGTGTAAAAGCCGGTAGCTCCCACTTTTATCCTGTTCCAGTTACCTAATGTGATATTGATGATTCAGCAGAAAGAAGCAGAGTACCTTTCTTCCCCATAATCCCACTGCTTCCTTCTCTCCTCAGTGAGGAAATGGCGTGTGAAGAGTGCCCTGGGCGCCTTGGGCCAGTGGCAGATTGAGGTGGGAGAGCCAGCACTCCCAGCAGCAGGGAGCCTGGGGCCTGAACTCATCACGGAAAGCAATTCCAATGTATGTCTGTCTGTCAGGTGTCTTGGGGAGGCTGGGGGAGTGGGCTGCTGGCCCTCGGGGGCAGGCGCCATGTCTTGTTCACCTCCTCATCTCCAGTGTACCCACCTGGACACAGTGCTCTAGAAATGTTTGCTTCAATGAGTACCCAAAGTGTTTTGGCTTAGTCATCCCAGGGCGAGGGCTCCAGGCCTAGAATGTCACAGCAATGGCAGTATCAGAGGGGAGCTGTGGGGAAGAGCTGAGGGTCTCCCACTGTGCCCCTTGATAGAGCTTTGTGGAGGGGGGAGCCATCCTTTCCCACCCCCCTCCAAGAATAGTCCTCAAGTTGGCTTTGCCTTCTGCAGCCCATCTTCATGCGCAAGGACACCAAGATGAGTTTCCAGTGGCGAATTCGAAACCTCCCATACCCTAAGGATGTCTACAGTGTCTGTGTGGACCAGAAGGAGCGCTGTGTTGTCGTCAGAACAACCAACAAAAAGTAAGTGGCATGGTGGGCACCTGCCTGCTTGTGTATGCGCGAGGTGGGGGTGCGGTATGACCTGGGGTTAGGGCTCAGACGGCTCCCCACCTCAGAGGGCAGAGAAGCCTGCTGTCCAGCTCTGAGGGAGGCAGGAGAGCTTCACTAAAGTCCTGTAGGAGGTGCTAAAAGCTGAAGGGCTTTCTCTCTGCAGGACCAGCTTGAATATTGTAATCAGTTCCACCAGGGCAGGGAAATTTGAACAATGAGTATCTGGCCCAGTACTTGGCACATACTGGGGCTCAATAAATATTTGCTGGATGAATGAGAGGATGAGGGAATCACCTGGCCATTGCCTTGTGATCTTAAGTGGTTCTGCTGTAAGGTTATTGTGCCTTGACCTCTGGCTGGATCCAGTCCATGATGAACTTGGCCTGGTAACATCACTTTTGGAGCTGGCAGGGGGCCATGGCCTGGAAGGTGCACCTGTCTGAGGTGGCAGTTACCGAACTTTCAAGTACTGGTCTGGGAGCAGCAAACCTATCCCTCCCTGAACTGAGGGACAGTGAGCCGGTGCTTTGGCCTCTTGGAAGTCTCTTGCATGAAGTCTCTTGCATTATGTTCAAAGGGGGTACTAGACTTCCTTTTGCTCCTCTTCTCATGGTCTGCTAGGGGAAGGCAAAATGTGGGGTTGAGGGGACAGAAGGTGACCAAGGTGGAGATCTGATCCTGGCAGAGCTGCTTCTGGGCTGATCATCTTGGAAATGCATTGATCTCGTTTGGGTTTCTGGAGCTCTGACTGATCACAGGAGAAGAGAAGAGCCCTGTGATGACTCAGTCATGACCTGAGTCAGAGGGATTTCAGAATAGGACCAACTCCCATGAAATAGATTTGGGGCAGTGAGATGGGAGGTTTTATGAGTTACTGGTCCACAGACTGTGAAGCCACCCAACATGTCTCATGGGGTGCTAAGCTTAGGCCAGAGGTCTAACCATCCATCCACTGGTTTACAAGCAGTAAGGAAGACCCAGCTATTTGTCCATCTTCTCAGGTGGTGTGGTGCCAGCCTCCTGTCCCATCTCCCTCAAGGTCCATGATGCCCACGGGGAAGCAGTGTGCCTCTCAGGCTCCCCTGGTGCAGCCCTGGGTTCTGCCCTCCTCTATGACCCCCACACCCTCTCACTTTGGCAGGGTTAAGGGGTGGGGAAGGGGTAGAGATGAATGAATTAATTTCAGGATTATTGCTGTACACGCAGCCAGCAGCCCCTGAAGTGGGCCTTGTCTATAAATACAAAGTCATAATAATAAGGATTTGCGTTTATAAAGCACTTCGAAGCCCTCAGATAAAAGGCAGTTTATTCCTGTTATTGTTCTCATCATTAACAGCAGTCAGTGCCTAAAGTGGGATTTAGTAATTTCAGACAACAGAGAAATTGCCTTTAGGAAAACAAACTCCGTGCTTCAGCAAACATTCCCTGGCGTAAGAGGCCCTGGGTCTAAACTAGGAACAAAAGTGCTTCTGATAGCACTTGAATCTGCAGCCCAGCAGTTTGTGGAGCTGGCTGCTGCCTCCCTTTTGTCCCCCAGAGGTCACTGTCGAATACAGATACCAAGCAGAAATGTGATTACCAGGGAGTGAGAAAAGAGAGGCTAGCTAGCTCACCAAAAAATTCATCTGCAGGCAGATCCTCTGGGTCCCATCTCCTGTGCGTATTCAGCCATAGGTGGCGCTCTTGGCCAGGCGCTCCATGACCAGAGGCCCACTCCGGCGCCCAAGGCAGGGGGAGATATTTTTGAACTGATGGGTAAGGCCAGGTGGGATGGGAGTAGTGCCCCAGAGGGAGCAGGGCCGGGATTGGATTCCCAAAGAGGGGAGAGGAGTATGTGAGTGCCCACCTCAGAGCCTACAATGAGATCTCAGGTTCAGTGGCCCAGCCTGGCTCAGCACAGCCTTCCTCAGGATCCTCTGCTGGGAGGAAGGTGAGAGGCTGCTAAACCCCTAACAGGCTCTTCCTGAGCCTAGTGGCATTTTCATCTTCTACCTGGAGTAGATGTCCTATACCTTTACTACCCCTAAATATACAGAACTCAATAGCTATTCCTTTGAGCAGTGTTTAGCTTTTTCAAGATACTTTAAAAATCTGTTTTCTGATCATCACACCATCCAGTGGTGGACAGGGTATGTTTTTTTAAATTTTATTTATTTATTTATCTATTTATTTATGGCTGTGTTGGGTCTTCGTTTCTGTGCGAGGGCTTTCTCTAGTTGCGGCAAGTGGGGGCCACTCTTCATCGCGGTGCATGGGCCTCTCACTATCGCGGCCTCTCTTGTTGCGGAGCACAGGCTCCAGACGCGCAGGCTCAGTAATTGTGGCTCACGGGCCTAGTTGCTCCGCGGCATGTGGGGTCTTCCCAGACCAGGGCTCGAACCTGTGTCCCCTGCATTGGCAGGCAGATTCTCAACCACTGCACCACCAGGGAAGCCCCAGGGTATGTATTTTTATTCTTGTGCTATATATGAATGATTATGTATCTATAAAGTCAGCATGATGAACTGACTTACTGAAGGGATAGTTAGTGATGGTTTCAGTGCCCAGGCCTCTTCAGTTTCCATCACACTGTGGCTTTTCTGATTTGACTTCCTTCACCTGGAGGTTCCATGCCTGCCCCGATTCTGATATTCTGGATTATGGTTACCAGTAAAAGCCAGAGTTCCTTTGTCTATACCTGCCTTGTCTCTGAATAACTGGGTTGGCCATTTCTCTTGAAGGAATTGATTCCAGTGTATTATGTCCTTGGCCCCAGGTAATAGCAAGGGATGAATCAGGGAAGGAAGAAAGTGCTTTTCCAGGATCCCATTGTGGCACCATCTATTCCCAATAAGAGTGTTTGTGCAGAAAGAAGGTTCTTAGCCTCAGCCTAGAAGCTGGCAGCTGTAAGTGGAATGAACTAGGATGTGGAGTAGGAAGATGTCAGCTTGAATCTGGCCTCTGCCACGTATTACCCGTAGCATTTTGGGCAAGGGTTCCTCATATATCATAGGAGAATACTCATACGTACGTCACAGATTGTTTGGGGAATTATGAAATCGTATATGTACAAACACTCAGCCCCATGCCCGGCCTGAAGCAGGCCCTCAACAATTCTTTGAAAATTAGAACCTGAGGAGAGCTTGGCTGATTTGACATCGGTAATACTAACACTGTGGGAGTGTTAATAGGCATCTCTAGAAAAGAGGATTCTGTGGTCAAATAAGTTTAGGAAACTCACTTTGGTAGGACTTCTGAGTGCCTTTAGTATGTGAATGTGCGCTGTGACTCTCTACAAGGGGCTACTGTAGGCAGGGGTGACCAGTTTACCTGGAGTGTTGATGTTTAAGAAAGAAGGGGAGATTTGCCGACTGATTCTCTAAGGGACGGACTGGCTAGAGGCTTCTCTCGACCACTCTGGCCGAGCCTGTGTGCAGGTGTGCAGAGCACCCACTGGAGGTGTGTGGGGCGTGGCCCATGTGACTCCACAGCCATCCTGCTTCTACTTTCAGCCTCCTCCAGAGTCTCTCTCTAAAGGCCTGGCCTCTTGTGCCCTTTCTCAGTTCACTAAAAGGGAGAATGGGTTGGGAAAGGACTGGGAATTGGGAAGGGGAGACAGCAGAGAGAGAGTGATAGGGTGCAGTGGATCATTTCTGAAATAGCCAAAGTGAAGGAGCTGTCCTTTTGGCACAGTTTTGAGAGAGATACAGAGTTGGCCTGTTCCAGTCCCTTTGACAGTGACTGAAAGTTCATCTAGGGCAGCTCCTTTATTTTTAGAAAGGAATTTGGAGGAAGAAACTGAGGCCCGGAAGTTAAGTGGCCTGTCCAGAGTCACAGGACAGGGCCAGGAGTCCTCCTGAGAGCCTTGCTTGCATGTACATCTTTTGGACACTTTTACATTCAGAAAGGAAGCCCACTCTGTGTTAGATGGAGTGCCCAGGAGACCTGCAGGGTGGCTGGGTCCTGGGGGAGACTAACCCCCATATCTGCCCCATCCTTGGACAGACACAGGGAACCTAGACCAGGTGGTCTGTTACTTTGAGGTGAGAATGTAGAGCGATGGAGGGGGGGGGGCGGTCAGGAGATTGGGGGGATTATCACTGTAATAAGGGTATCTCCGTTTACCAGTTTTATGACTTGGGCAAGATACCTAACTTCCCTGTGCCTCAGTTTACTCTTCTGTAAAAGAGGATAACAGAAGCAACCAACCTGAGAGGGTTGTTTTGAGGATTCAATGTGTGTTGAACAGGGCTTGGCACAGATTTAGCATTCATAAATGTCACCTTTCACTGTGTGGCTGAGACCAAGGACAGTGAAGGCGGCAGGTGAGAATGGGGGTTGTTGTGCATCAGCGAGAAGTCCAGGAACCACCACACTATAAAGGCTTAGCTTTCAGCAGAAACACAGGGTCTCCTCGGGCAGCGATATGGCCTGTTTCTTCTTCGTCCTTAAATCCCCAGCTCATAGCTCAAGGTCTGGGACACAGTTGACGCCTAAGAAATGTTTGCTGCCTACCTAGGGCTGCCTGAGGCTGAGCATTTGGGCTTTTCCAGAAGCACAGTGGGTCCCTCTCCAGTCCAGGTGCTGGTGAGAAAGTGAAGCATGGTTCTTCTCAGGGCAAACCCCAAGGCCAGGGATGGAGATAAGGGAGTGTGGGCTGCTCCCTGAGGAGAGAAAGCAGATGCCCCATACTCCCTTGAAGACTGCCCATCAGGAGCCCCTGAGGAAAATGGTTTAACCTCAGCCAATAAACTAAATCCATTAGAATGGACTCATAACAGAGCTGAGCCTCCAGACCTCCTCTGCCTCCATCCCCCCACCTCGTGAGAGGTGATGGGAGTAGAACAGGGAAGCTGGGGTAAGTCATGCAACTCAAGTTCCCTTTGATCTTGTCATTGCTGTTGAGACCAAGCCCTGGGACTCTTTTTCCAGTCCTACTACCCCTGCCTGGGGAATGTGCCTTGTGCCCCTCAGAGTACACAGGTGTGTCCCTGTCCCCCCTCCCCGGCACACAGCCAGGTAGGCAGAAAGGATGTCCCCACGTTCTGCGCAGCAAGGCCTTACACAGTCCCCCTGGGTTCGGCTGAGCTGTGTGTGCCAGGCTGCTTCTCTCCCGGTTCTGCTTCTTGTGTATGTTTGCAGGGAAGATGTTAACACTTCCTAACAAGCCTTTGTGTTCATCTAATCTCTGCTGTTTAACCTTTGACTCCCTCCCTATTATCAGCGTCTGCCACCTTTGCTGGCCAGACCAGAGGCCCCAGAAAGAGCCCTTAGCCTGGGCTGGCTAGGAAGAGGATGAAGCCGACATTCCACCCCGGTTTGTAGGCAGATGGATCACCTGTCCCTGGGGCAGAGTTTGGAAAATAAAGCAAACTTGTGGTGCCATTAGGATCCCCCAGCCCCCACTCCTTTTGAACTGTCAGCCTTTAAGTAAACATTCTTTTCCTGCCACGGGTCCCAGCACCTTGGCGGGGAGTGAGGAACCTGGAGGATAGGGGCCCTGAGAGCCTTCACTAAACTGAGGGATTTGGGCAGGGAGAGCAGGGCAGAAGTGCTGCATTGATGTCAACTCTCTTGAGTCCCCAGGGCATCAGGGCTTTTGAAGTGGACTGGGGGTACCTGCCACAACGACCAGGCCCCTCTGACATATTAAAAGCCCTATGCTCTCCAGGCCCCTCACTTGAGTTTGTCTGTACCTGTCTGCAGCATTTCCCTGCCCAGCCCACATAACCTTGCAGCAGCAGTGATGCCATGCCTGGGTGACAGGTCTGGTAGCCACTGGCCAGAGCCTAGGTCATACTTCCACCAAGGAAAATGCCAAACAGTCCTATTGCTAGAGGTGAGGAGGCCATTGCTTGTGCTCCAGTGTAATAAGCACCAGACCAGGATCAGGGAACTTTAATCCTGGCTCTACTGACAACTGGCTGTGAAGCCAGGCGAGATATTTCACCTCTCTGAACCTGAGTTTCCTCTTTGGCAAAGGAGGTCAAATTATAGACATTATGGGTTGAATGTTGCTATCTGGGTTTGTTTTTTGTTTTGTTTTGTTTTTTAGTTTTTTGGCTGTGCCGCGCGGCATGTGGGATCTTAGTCCCCTGACCAGGGATCGAACCCACGCCCCCTGTATCGGAAGCGAGCAGAATAACCACTGGACGGCCAGGGAGGTCCCAGGGTCGTTTTGTTTTTTTACTAAAAGGGATCATCAATCTCTGGACTGCCACCTGCCGATGAGGGGGACCGAGTGTGGTATGTGAAAATGGAGGAGTGGGGTCTCAGGGCCAGCAAAGTAATCCAGGGCCCCAGAGATCCAGCTTCCTTGATGAGTCCCATGGCTTGTTCTCTTAGGGATATTTCTCCTTGTGGATGTACTCCCCTCTCTGGCCTACAAGTAGAGTCAGGCTAACAAGGCCTTGAAAGACCCCAAAAGAGGAAAAGGTAGCTGAGGTCCTCAGTAAAGTGCCACGTAAGTGCCAACTGTCAGTCCCCAGCTTTCGAGGACAGCCCTAGATGTCCTTATTCTGTTTCTTGTTAGCACACATATCCCATTTTCTTCGGGTGCTGAGGAGGTAGGGCTCGCCTGAGCCAATTGTGTATTCCAGGAGGCTTTTTCCACGTGTCTTTGGGAGGACTGAGCTTGAAGTATGAGTCATTCTGACCCCTGGTCTAATCAAGGAATTATGACTGGCCCTGTTCCATTGCTGGACTGGCCATAAGGCCTTTCATTCTTTTCCTTCCAGGACCACTAAGCTCTAAAGTACTGGCGTTCTAACTGGCTTCCCTTCTTCCTCTTTGGCTGTGTGGGGGGAATTGTATAGAAGTTTGGCATCAGAGGGCCTGATGCCCAACTGTTGGGGTCACTTTGTTGGGTGTTCTCATGGCCTCTTGGTGTCCCCACAGGTACTACAAGAAGTTCGCAATACCTGACCTAGACAGATATCAGCTGCCTCTGGATGATTCCTTGCTGAGCTCTGCTCATGCCAACTGCACCCTCGTCATCTCCGTAAGAGTCATTCAGACTTCTTGGCCACTATGTCAGGGAAAGGCTCCTTCTTCCCCTGCCCACTTCCCATCCTACTGGAGTCCTCAGTTCCAGCCCCAGCTACTCCTGGGGTGTGCTTGCTAGAGAACAGGCCTGTCTGCCTCAGCATGGCATGAGCTGGTGAGGGCTCAGGAGGAGCCTGATTTTAAAATCATAGCTGGAAGAGGATAGAGGGTGATGGGGAGGGGTGGAATCCACAGAACTGGGGTTCTAGACGGTCCAGAGGCCTACCCCTACCCAGCCATGTGACCTTGAGCAAATCATTCAACCTTGTAGGCCTCAATTTCCTCATCTTTGAATAAAGGGGGTAGAAGGGGCCCTGAGGGAGAGAGAGAGAAAGAGAGAGAGAGAGAGAGAGAGAGTGTGTGTGTGTGTGTGCGTGTGTGTAGGGAGGGGTGATGTGACTGAATCATGTCCTCTCCTTGGCTCCATCCACAGTACCAGAAGCCAAAGGAGGTCCTAGTAGCTGAGTCAGAGCTGCAGAAGGAGCTGAAGAAGGTAAAGACGGCCCACAGCAGTGATGGGGACTGCAAGACTCAGTAGCGGACCCCTGAGGCCTGCACTTCCAGCGCTGAGTGTGGGTGAGGCTCTTCCTGTAGACGCCTCTGAGACTTCGAGGCTTGGGCCTTTCTGGCACAGGGGCAGCCTCTTTTCTCCCAGGAGCTGTCCAGGCTCTGTAAGAACTGGGCCTCAGGGCACTCCTAGCCCCTGAGTCGTGGTCTTCTCTCCTGAGTAAAGTAATTCTGAGTCACTGTGGGTGCACTGCCCTCTTGTCCACCTCTGATGCTTCTGCCCCCAGGGAGGGTGCTGCTGATGACATTTCCTTCTCCTCTAGCCTAGGGACCTTCAATATAGAACCTTCCACATAAAGGGAGGTGTGGGTCTTAGATGGAGAAGAGGATCAGGGAGCCCTGACCCCAGTAGGGCAGGGCGTCTTCCCCAACCTGTTTGCATAAACTCAGAGGAAAACCAGGCTGGAAGGGCCCCTGTGCTACCTTACCTTGTAGACCCTAAGTGAAGGGTGAGTGAGGAAGAAGTTTTTAAACTGCAGAAAACCTGGAAACAGCCCAGGATATTAAGACACTGTGGGTGTAAAGCCAGCCTAAGGGTTGCAGCATTGTGGAGCACTGGAGTAGGGTGAAGGAGGTCACTGCAGGTGGACAGCAGCTTAGCAGCCAGGAGCCTTTCCACAGTCCCCCTCCATACCCCACAGGTGACACCCACCCCACCACCAGGGCCAAAGGGGTGGAGGGGGTAATAAGAGGTTTTCCTGAAGAAAAGAAACGTTTGTTCTTTGAGACACTGAGCCACGAGATCTTACCCTTCCCTAGCATGCCCAACCCCAAGTTTAAATCTGTTGTTCCTTCTCCCTGGGGTCTTGCCAGCCAGTGAGGAACCAGATCTGTGAACAATCAAGCTTTATTTCTACAAAATGAACATTTTAGCATGTCTCAACAGCTAGCCTGAGGTTGGGCTGGCTCAGAACTCATTCAAAATTTCGGGGTTCCCTTTGTCCTTTCTTGGTTTCAAAGGAAGACCAGGCCACAGTACCCCAGGAATGAGTCCCCAGCCCAAGAGCTTGGTTAAGGGTGGGGTCTGACTGAGGTGGAGGCTGGTGTCACAGGGTATTGGCAGCCTCCCCTCTCCTTCCAGGGAAGGGGCAGGAAGGGACCAAATGGGAAGGCTGGAGCACCTCACCTCACTCTCTTGTGGTGAGCTGGCCCGGCTCTAAGAAGGGGTGGGCCTCTCTCCCCAGGCCAGATCCTTGCTCTGGCCAACAGGGAAGCGAGGCCCGGCTAAGTTCAACTGAGCAGCAGCAGGTCCCTTCTTTCCAACTGGTTCCTGAGAGGGATTGCACCCCTGGGTAACCCCAGTGCCCAGGAGTCAGCAGCCTTTATCTTAAGGTGCCTGAGTACCATGGTCACAGGTCTAGGAACCCAGGCAGGGCCGGGGAGGAGGTATCACTGCACCCTGCAGGCAGCAGAGGTCCCTGAGTAGCTGGCTCCTCTGGCCCACAGGCTGGGGTGGCCCTGTCACGGGGTTTGAAAGTCCAGGCCATGGAGGTTGTAAGACAGCGCAGCGTAGAGATGCCTGGTGGTGAAGCGCAGGCAGTACACAGGACTGCTGAGGGGCGTCGACGTCAGAGGGAAGGCCTGCACGGGAGGGACAGGAGTGGCGAGAGCATCCCCACCGGGAGCCGGGGGAGCCCAAACCCAGGATTTCCAGGCCCAGTGCCAGGGGACAGGGGCCACTGTAGGCTTCCTCCCACCCTCTCCAGGCACACCCACTACCAGCGCAGCCCCCAGTAACAAGTCCTGGCATCCAGGAGGCCTGCGGTGGGCAGGACGCTTACGTGCAGGCAGGCCCTTTGGCGCCGGTCCCACAGTCGCACGACACCGTAGTAGGAGGAGCCAGTGGCCAGCAGGTGGTTCCCATCCGTCTGCAGGCAGTACAGGGTGCTGTCGTGGGGCTCTTCCCACTCCATGACACACTTCCTGTCCGGGAGGAGGTGATGCAGGGGGAGGTTTGGGGGTGCCCTCCACCTCCACCCCAGCTTCCCCAGAGGCCTTAGGGAGCCACTCTGGCTGGGAGAAAGAGATGCCGAATCACCAAATTCCTTTAAAACCAGACTTAATGGGGGAAAGCCTCCTCAGTAAAGATCTCTTTCTCAGCAAGTCCCTGGCCCCAGGCAGGTTTATGCCTCGTTTGCGCATCACATGGCTGCTGTGTGTCACCAGACTTAAGAGGCAAGAAAGGCCTCAGGAAAGCTGGGAACAGAATGCTGAGGGACAGCACCCTGATGGCTCCCAAGGCTCTTATCAGGGCCTGGTGGCTATGGTCTCCCGGGTCACAGGACCAGGGCCGCCAAGGTGGGGAGTCTAAGCTTGATCTGACCTTGTCAGCTGCTCTCTACCAGCCCCTGATATAGAGTCTCTGTCCCTCTCCTTTGGGCCCGCCAGGACTGGAGGGAGGGCCAGGACTGGTATGGGGTTCTCACCACCTGTCCTCCTGCCCGGCACACTCACCGGACACTGGCTCGGAGGTCCCAGTAGCGAACGTAGGTGTCGTAACCACAGGACAGGAGTGTGGAAGGGGACTCGTACATGACGTCCAGCACCCCGGCCCCTGGGGGAAAGTCACCGCCCAGGTGCGTCATCAGCTGCCCACTGGGAAGAGAGGCAGGGCAGAGGATGAGAGCTTGTCCCACCCTGGCCCACACACATTCTTTTAACCTTCAAATGGCATCAGTTCCTGGGGAAATGCAGCTCTCCTTCCTGAGCTAGATTCCCTTAGGAGGGCGGCCAAAGGAGGAGATGCCCTAGACTCCCACCCCTCTCCCCACTTCCCAGTCCCTGCTTCTCCCCCAGCTGAAGGCCTCAGTCAGCCACCAGCAGCCCCTCCATCACACCTGCACGCTGGCTGCCTGCCGCCCAGCCACTCCTCCTCAGGACGATGAATGGGCCTTGCTGAAGGGGTCGGCCCCCCTCACACACACACACACACTTGGTTACTTTATACGCCTTGATCCCGCAGGTCATGCGGTTCTGCGCTGCCTGAGTCCAATGCCTTAATTCCTGCCTGTAATCTGGGGCTCAAACCTCACTGGGGATAAAGACCACACAAAGGGAGAAGGGGAGTCCCAGGAGATGTTAAAACAAGTAAACACCTTTGTGTCTGGGGAGAGAAATCGCTGAGAAAGCAGCTTAGCAGGCTGGTCCCTGGTGTTCCTGGCCCGGCTGGCCCCCGGCCCAGGGCTAGCACGCCTCTGTGATCACAGCCACCAGCCTGCTGGGCTCCAGCTTGCTCCCCCCACCCTTGCCCCTCTCGGTGGCCGAGAGCAGATTACCGAGAAGAACAATTTCTTTGTGACTGTGTAATTCCCTCCGTGACCGCGGCAGTGGGCAGACCCCTCGCCCCGATGCCAGACCCCTAGCAACCACGTAGGGGGGCCTCCTGGCCCTAGCAACTACCCCTCAACATCAAGTGTACCCGCTAATTCCTGTGGCTAGGGGACGGGTAGAAGCGGTGAGTTTCTGCAGAATGACTGGGGGGAATGAAGAAGGGGACACGCTCCAGGCCAAATCTCTCGGCTTCACCCAAGAGATGCTGGGCTCTCCCCTGTGACGTGACGGGAGAAACTGGGCTGTGGACACTTCATAGGGACACCCAGGTGAGAGGCCCCGGCACGGGTTAGGGAGGACTTTGTGGTCTCACCAGCCCAGCTTCGGCCCAGGCAGGTTTCACCAGAGAGCCTGAGGCAGACGAGGCCACCAGCCACGTGTGTGAACGTGGACCTTAGCTCCAGTCCTTCTACCTCACACAGACTCTCTGACCCTCAACCTCCCTTCTCCTCAGTGGAGCCGCCATCTTCCCTGAAGGAGTAAAGGAGGCGGCTGTGGGTTCTTTTCTGCCCTACTCTGCCCACGAGTCCCGGGCAGTGCAGTGACCCCCAGCGAGAGCACTGCTGCTCTCCAGTCAGGGCGGGGGGGTGGGTAGGCCTTAAGTCAGCACCCAGGTCCCCAGCCTCCTTCCAAGAGAAGTGCTTCTTCCTCTGTGTGCTGAGGGATCAGACAGAAAGCCTTCTCCCCAGATCAGCATCTCCTAGAGATCACTAACCTCAGCTCCCAAGAAAGCCCACCTTTCCAGATGGGCCACCAGCCATGATTCATCACCCCTGGGCAAGCCACAGCCCTGAGAGGGCCTGGGGTCATATTCTTTCTGTCTGTCTCTGTCTGTCTCGTCCACTGGGTCAGGGCTATTTTGCTCCACAGTTCTCCCTCCTTCCAGATTTAGGGGCCCTGCCCCCTCCATTAGTGAGGCCTTCAGGAATGACTGAGGAGCTCTCCCCTTTAATCTGTAGAAGTAATTTCATGTTTGTCTGTTTGAAATAGAAGATGAAAGGCAGTGGAGATTGGGGGGCGTGAAGCCCAGCATGGCTCTACCTGCCCACCCCTGGTCCCAGGGTTCAGAAGGAAGGAGAGCTGGGCACCCATGGACTGAGGGTCGGCAGCACAAGGACCACACCCAGACCGAGTTGCCACCCTGGGCCCCTGCCCAGGCAGGGTGGCATCTGAGCCACCGCTGGAAAGTGTCATGCCAGCGTGTGCAATAAGAAACACAGAACTCTACCCTCTGGGGAGACCCAAAGGCCGAGCGAGCACCAGCCCCTGGAGGCCAGGACAAGTCCCCAAAGCCCCCTGTCTGCCAGCCCAGCCTGGCCTGGGCCTGAGGAGTTTCTGCCATGTTAGTTCTCTGATTCTCTGAAAGGGCCACACACACTTTAAATGGGCCAATAAAAAGATACAGTTTCTTTTGCCTCTGGGCCTGGGACCCTCGAGGCTCTGCTGTGCAGTGCCTGTGAGGTTAAGTTCAGAGCATAAACTGACACACCAGGCTCTGGGAAATGGCCCGTCTCTTCAAATAGCAGCCCAGCGGTGCCATAGGAGCCCCGCTGGGGCTTTGATTTGGGAAAACAAACAGAAATGGCACCGTGGGCCCTTCGTGGCCCCCACCACAGGACCAATTTAACTAGAAAACTCTAGCTCAACTGCTCTGGTGGAGGAAGCAAGATGAGCTCAACAATAGCCCCAAACTTTGGGGGGAAGGGGGACGAAACAAGCTGTTTGTCTCCTCAGCCCCTCCTCCGGGTTCCTTTTCTTACTGCAAGTGTGTTCTTGTAAAAACGATTAGATTGCAATTTGTATAACGTGGTGACCCCCAAATTCAGACGTTTCACCCCTTTTCTCTGGAAAGAATGTTAAGAATGCCTCTCGGCCTCTCACAGTGGGGGGGCGCAAGGGGGGCGTGCAGAGCCTTGGCTGTCGCACAACTTGTGTGGGAAAGGGGCTGCCGCTTAGAGCCTCAGGCCAAGACAGGAGCAAGGGCCAGCTCTGTCACTATAGAGGGCCAGACAAAAAGTCCATTCCCTTCCAACTCCTGCGCACAAAGCCGGGGCCTCCAGGAGCCACTGAGGGCTGGGGGGCCTCCACCCCAGCCTCCCCCCAGCCTGACTCCAGCAATTCTCTCTTGACCCAGGGAAAGATAAAGACAGATGGGGCTGCCCCTGTGAGCCTGATGAATGAGACACAGGCCGGGGAGGCCTGGCTGTGTGTGGCTTCCCCCAGGAGTCCCCAGAGTACCTGGGCAGGAAAAGCAAGCAGAGTGTGGCCTCATCCCAGGGACCCTTGAGGAGGGGATCAGGTGAGGGAATCAGATCTCCCTGGCCCATCCCAACCTGAACCTGCTGCCCAGGCAACTCCACTGAAGCTGGAGGAAAGTGGGATGACAGGAACTTCCTGACAGTCAGGGAGGAGGAAATGTAAATAAGATACTTATACCCCGCCCCATCACCATCTTTGTGGGGACAGCTAACTGGAGGTAGGCACTGGCCTTGAAGACCCAGATGCCCTGTCTGGGAGAGGCCCTAAGCACCAGGCTGGAGTTGGGCGCAGAGGGTCAGTCCCTGGAAGCCCCCCTCCACCCTACCCCCAGTCTGGGTCCTGCAGGCCAGGGAAGCCAGGTGACCTGCTTCACTGCCTTCCTCCCTCTGAGTTCCCTCATCCCGGCCTCCACACGCCTCCCTTGCCTGGCCCGCCTGAGCTCCCAGCACAAGCCGTGGCCCATAGAAAGTCCTCCTGTGCTAAACTGCCCTGAGGTAAGATAATCCTGGCTCTACCTCCTCACCCACATCTACGAATGCCCATGGCCCTCACACCATATACAGCCACTGTTAACACACTGGGTTCCTGATGATGCTCCTTGGAGATTCTGTGGGTGTTCATTCCTGCATCTGTTTGGGTGTGAGGATACCCCACCTGGCACGTGCAACTGCAAAAATGCAACGATGGCTTTTGGTGAGAGGGTGGAAGGGTGACAAACACTCCACCTTCCTACATCTTCTGTGCCCCCAGGGGACAGATGGCCTGAAGGTATAAGCTGGACCCAACATGGTCACTAAGAAAATAGGAGGGTTTTTGCTCCCTTCTTTCTTTCCACCCTCTCCTTCCCTTTCTTCCTTTCTTTGATCAATAACCATTTACTGAGCACCTTCTGTATATGAGGCATTGTGCCTAATAGAAACTGCAGGGAGATGTGAGATAAGACTTTGAGGGAGACACTGTCCCTTCTTCAAGGAGTTTTCAGTCCAGGGAGGGAGAGAAGTCTGTCATCTATCCAACCAACAATACAAGGGGTGGCTCGGTGGGTACCAGAAGAGAGATGAAAGAGATTTTTATAAGGGGACAGATAAAAGAACATCTCTTCAGTGAGTGACAGGATTGTGACAGGCAGTGACAGGAGATGGGGGACGGCTCAGGTGAAGGGCCAGCAACAACAGAGGTGCAGGGCTGGGGCACCTGGCTTGGCTGGAGGCATCGGTATGTGAGGGGCACAAGCTGGTGGGATCCGGCTTCCTGACCATGATGGGCCTCCGGGTGCTCACTGCTCAGCCAGCAGGAGAGCAGGGAGTGGTTGTCCTCGTCCAGCCCCCTGGTGGGGAGGGGGAGGGAATCAAGGAGGCAGACAGGTCCCAAGGATAACCACAGAGTCCATGGAGACCAGGAGAAGCCCACCGAAGCTTCGCCTGCCCCAGTCCCATCAGGTGAGTGGGAAAGGCCCTCCCCAAGCACAGGCCTCTCGCATGCATGTGCGCGTGCACAGCCCCAGCACCCACACATGCACACGTGTTCAGACACAGTGGCTCAAAGGCCAGGCAGACGGGCAGCCCACTTTGTACTGCTAACAAGAGGACCGTAATTACAGGAAGGGGCAGCCGGGCAGATAAAAGGATACAAAATTTCAACATCTGTTGCCATAAAGGGATAAGGAGAAGTGAAACGCAAAGTATCAGTTTGGTGTCAGCAGGCAGAGAGCCAATTTCAAAGAGTTGGTTGGGGGGGATGACAGAGGGGACAAGAAAGAAAAAGGGAAGGGGTGGGGGGAGAAAGAAAGAAAGAAAGAGAAAGAAATTACAGGGTTCCTCAAAGAGGTAAAGAAAAAAGAAAATGAGAAAAGCTGTCAATAATACTTTCAAAGGAGAAGGCATGTACTTTAAAGAGGGGCAATTCCCATAATCACCCCGACTGAGGGCCAGGCCCCCTGCCCCAGGTGGAGGTGGAGGGCGGGGGCAGAGACAAAACCACACCTGGGTGGGATGGGCACTAATGGTGCCCTCAGAGTGGCCCAGCCTGCGCTCAGGACACCAGTTCTTTCTGCAGACAGAAAGGGTTGCAGCCAGGCGCCCCTTGTCATTCCAAACACCATCGGATGCCATGACATGTGTCTCCGGTGTTCAGTCCAGGGTTCCAAGATAAGTTCCCAGCCTGAAGGGAAGCTATACCAGGCCACATGGTGGCCATCAAGGGGGCCCTATGAATGCTCTAAGGGTCACCAATTCCAGCCACAGGGGTGAGGATCAGGGAGGGCTTCATGGTGGAGGTGCTATTTATGCTGAAGAATGAGCAGGGTTTCAGTAGGCAGAGAGGGGGTATCCCAGGCACAGGGGTCAGCTAGAGGAAAAGCTCAGAGGGGAAAAATATAGGGTGTCTGTCAGAATATGTGAGAAGCTTCTTTGCCCCTGCCTTTGCTGAGAAAGAGGAGATTTAAGGGCTAAGGATGGAAATGGAGGAGTCATGGGGAACTGGGGATGATGCGGGCCTGAAGGGGAAGGGGAGATGAGGTGGGATTATGCAGGGGCCATGAATATGGTCACACACATACAGAGCAGCACAGTACCTAGCCAAGGACTCAAACCCTCAATGCCCTAGGAGTAGCCAAGTCGCCAAAACCCACCCCTACCGACTTCCTTACCCAACAGTCCCCAGGCTGGCTTAGGACCACAGCTGGACCCACTGTGACATCTCTAACGCTGAGATCACAGGCCTCTCCATCCTGGTGCCTGCCTCCCCACTGCCACTGGGGTTGCCCACTGTGCCCTGATCTCAGGGCACCAATGGTAGATCCAGCTCAAATGTACCTTGGCAGAAAAGGTAAAATCCACAGCAAGGGCAAACCAGGGGAAGATCACTGGCTTGATGTGTTGTCAAGCCAGTCAGAACCGCCACCCACCCCTGGGGTCTTCCAGCAGCCCCCACATAGATAACACCTTACCTGGGGCTGAGCCAAGGGCCCTGATCAAATGCAGATGGAGAACACAAGATGGGCCTTAATTCCTCAGACCCAAACTCAGGAACAGGATGGCTTTGGCACAGTTCCTCAGGGCCTAGCTAGGGATACTTCAGTGGTTGGCTATCAGTACAGTCTCTCAGGATAGGGCCCTTGGGGGCCAGGGACTGGGCCTGAATGCCATCTATCCTCGGAAACAGGAACACTCTAGCACGTCCAAATTGGGTGAAGGACTCCATCTTTCTTCCCATCTGATTTAGACAGGTTAGAAATCCCCTGTCCTTGGGCCCGTCCCCAGCTCTAGGAGAGAGGAGGGCAGGAAAGGAGGAAGGGAGAGGGGGACAGCCAAGTTCCTTACCATCTAGGCAATGGCTTTGTGCCCACGGCTGCTCTCAGACCTGTGTGCTCCAGCTAGCACCTCCCCATCCCTAGCCCAGAGGGAGAACAGAGTCTCCAGGAATCCTGATGAACAAAGGGCTGAGGGAGCCATGGTGACCTTGAAAGAGGTCTCCAGGCACTGTGAAAAGCAGCCTAGGCTGCCTGAGGACCAGTACCCGAGAGACACAGATGAGGGTGTGCTGGTGCCCAGCAGGCTGCCTGCACCTCTGAGCCGCGTCCCAGCCCCCACCATCATCCCGAGGGCAGCCCCTGGAGGGGCGATGCTCTGAGCAAAACTGCCCCTCCGGTACTCCTCCCCCGCAAGCTGTAGCACACACATAAAAGAGAAAATCCCAGAACTCCTCAAGTTTCAGCGGTGACAGGTTAAAAGCAAAGAATCCACCCAGCACCAAACACCGCCCGCAACTGAGTCCTGCCGGCGATGCCGCTCCACCTTCCAGATTGGCCTGTCAGTCAGGCTTTGGCGTTATTGAAAGATCAAACTCTGTCCTGCCTGTTCATTACCTTAATCCTATTTTCTACATGGCTTTATTATCTGCTTGGGCTTCTCTGGGAAAGACAGCTACAGACAGTCGTCCTGTCCATCCGTTTCCTCCCACCGAAAGCAGATGCCTCCACCAGGGCATCTTTCCCTCAGTCCCTGCACCACTGGTCCTCCAGGCTTCCCTGGGAATGGAAGAGATGTTTAAGCAAGGCCTGGCTCCTCAGTGGTGAGGAGGGGAGTCTGGGAGCTAGAGAGGAGGGAAAGCCAAGTGATGCCCAGGGCGGCCTTGCCTCAGGCTGGCGTAAGGGTGCAATGGCTATCTGTTGTCTGGCTTCAGTGAGAACTGAGGCCATAGCTGTCTTGTGCCCATTTTCATTTGGGTCCTTTCTGAGTTCTGTAAAGACCCAGTGTTTAGGGTTAGTGAGGTCTAGGGATTTCATAAGAGAATGCTGTTGAGGCAGCTGGTGCCTTAGAACGCCATCCTGACCATAAATCTGTGCCCAGAAGCATCCCTACCAAGGCAACCACGGGCAGAAGAGGCCAAAGACTACTCAACCTTCAAGATAAAGCTGGGTCACGGTGGGGTGGTGTACACCCTCCCTGCCCCAGCTTGTCCGCCATCCCAGGCCCAGATCAATATTGATGCCAAGCATAAGGTCCAGCTATGTGACTAAATAAAACTGACTTTCAGCAGAAATGTCCATCTCTGCAACCTCAACAGTGAAAAAGCAAACAATCCAGTTAGAAATGGGCAAAAAACATGAGCAGACATTTCACCAAAAAGAATATACAGAAGGCAAATAAGCACAAGAAAACTTGTTCAACATCACTAGCTATTAGGGAAATTCAAATTAAAACCACAATTAAATAACACATCCATGAAAATAGCTAAAATAAAAAACAGGGACTTCCCTGGTGGCGCAGTGGTTAGGAATCCACCTGCCAATGCAGGGGACACGGGTTCGAGCCCTGGTCCAGGAAGATCCCACATGCCATGGAGCAACTAAGCCCATGCGCCACAACTTATGAGCCTGCGCTCTAGAGCCCGTGAGCCACAACTACTGAAGCCCACGTGCCACAACTACTGAAGCCTGCGTGCCTAGAGCCCGTGCACCACAACGAAGAGTAGCCCCCGCTCGCCCCAACTAGAGAAAGCCCGTGCGCAGCAATGAAGACCAAACACAGCCAAAAATAAATAAATTAAAAAAAAAACAAAAACAAAAAAACAGTGACACTACCAGATGCTGTTGAGAATGTGAAGAAACTAGATCTCTCAGACACTGGGGTCAGAATATAAAGTGGTAAAGATACTCAAAATAGTCTGGCAGGTACAAAACTAAACACACACTTACCAATGACTCAGCAATTGTATTCCCCCGCATTAATCCCAGAAACCTGAAAACGTATGTCCACACAAAAGCCTATACACAAATGTTCATAATATGAACATTATGATACTTGATCTGCAATAGTCAGAAAATTGAGAACAACCCAAACGTCCTTCAGTGGGTGAATGCTGGTCGATGGGGAAAGAAACTTTGGTACATCCATACCAGGGAATACTACTGAGCGATAAGAAATAAAGCACGATTGACACATGAAACAACTTCTGTGGATCTCAAGGGAATTACGCTCAGTTAAAAAATAAAATAAAATAAAGCAAATCTCCAAATGTTAGATATATTATTTGATTTATATAATACTTTCAAAATGACAAAATGACAGAGATGAAGAGCACCTAAGTGCTCTTCACTTAGGTTAGGTTGCCAGGGGTTAGGGGCAAGAAGGAGTGGAGGAGGGGAGGAGGATGGGTGCAACTATAAAGGGGTACATGAGGGGTCTCTGTGCTGATGGAACAAACAGTTCTTTATCTTGACTGTGGTAGCAGTTACATGACTCTACACATGGGATAAAACTGCAAAGAAATGCGTACACACGCACACCCCCCACACACGAATAAGTACAATCAGATAAAGGTCTGTGGACTGTACCGATGTCAACTTCCTAGACTTGATATTACGTAAGATGTTACACAGGTACCTTGCCTTGCTACTTTTGTAACTTCCTGTGAATCTATAATTAGGTCAAAATTAAAGATTAATAAAACCCCAACAGAATGGCAGGTAATCAGATGGGAATGTGTCAAGCCTGCCAAGGCAGAGAATTGTGAATAAAAACTGGATATATTTTAACTGTTCTGTATTGTTCTTCTTACAGATCTGTAGGCCACTTCTAAAACTTCTTTATTTTAGAAAAATCATCTCTGAGGATAGATGGGATTTTATATAGCCACACAGGCACTCCTTAGAGAAGAAGTATCATACATCCAAACTGTTGTTGTTGTTATCATAAATTCTACATGAAATTATTTACCTATTATAAATTACTTCAACAGTCTCCTCAAGCTAACAAATGATTCCATGTGCGAAGGGGCCACAGCGGAGGCTGTCAGTGGGTTTTGGGGCAGGGTCCTTCCAGCATCCTCCTGAACCACTCGGCCAACTGAACCAGGGGCTGGCTCAGCCAGCTTTCCTCTGATTCCCACCCGCTCCAGCCCCGCCCACCCTGGAAGCCATGGTGGGCTCAGGAATCTCTTACCTGTTGAGGTCCCAGATTCTTAGGGGTGAGAAGTGCCCACAACAAGCTGTCCCTGTCACAAAGGAGCTGCCAAACAAAAGGAGAGCAGTCAGGTCTGGCTTGTCAGAACTTGTGGCGGAAATGGCTATACAATTGGAAGTGCTGTGCTTATTCTCCAGGGGATCATGGGGTTAAGCCAGGATGAGAGAAGCAGCCAAGAGAGCCATCAGAGAAGTTGTGGGAAAACCATATGGAAGCACAGTGAGGGCTGTAACCTCCCAGAGCTGCTTGGCCAGAGGACCCATGGATTCAATAGCTGAGTTTGCTGCTCAGACCTCGTTGGGTGGTCTCTGCCCACCATAAAAATGGATCTCTAGATGTGCAACTGAGGCCAAGGGAGAGCAAGCCTGTTGGGCTTCGGTTGTATGAACACCAAGTTCACAATGCCACACCACAGAAATGGTCTCCTGGGAGTAGGTTGCTGGGCGCCGGAAGGGGATGCCCTCCCTGGTCAGAGGTGAGGGAGGCTGGGGGGCTTTACCGAAGGTTTTAAGAGCTGGGGGAATATGGTAACATGGTACAAGCACCAGGCAGGTATAAAGGCACCAAACTGAGAAAAGGCGAACTATGAAAGGTGGGTAACAATGTGAAAAGGTGAGGGTGGGAAAGTAGGGAATGTGAGGGGCCAGGCAGGCAGGACTGCTGTGGAGTGGGACAGGAGTCAGACAGAGTTTAAAGGATAATGACAGACACTGCCAAGAGGCAGGAGAGAAGGAACACTCAGTATTTCCCAGAGTCTCTCTTAAACCCCTAAAAAGTTCAACATATACAATCTGCAGAGTTTCATTTTAAGTGGAGGCCCAAACCCAGTGAGAAGAAATCTGTGCAATGAGCCAGGCTGGCCATAGTGCTAGGACTAGAACTTGAACCCACACGCCAGACCACTCCTTTGTTAGAGGATTTGGAAGGGGTTGGGAGGGGGAGCCTGCAGGAACCCTGGGCTTGAAAATCTAAACTGGAACAAGAGAGCTGAAAGCAGTTATGTCACTCAGGAGCCCTGGGGCAGGGACGGGCCATGTCCCTACACGTCTGGGCATGGGGGGAGGAACTGGACATACTAATGACATGTTAGCAATGTGGGACAGCAGTCCATTGGCCCTGGCCTTGCCCAGCACCTCTGGCTCTCTGATCCCAAGCACGTCAGTGGGGAGGTGGATTTCCGCAGTCGGGGCTCTGAGAAGCCGATGGCTTTGGCTTGGTGGGGGGTTGGCCTGCTAGTTGCTGATGGGGAGATGTTAGGGCAGGCATTGGCCAAGCCACTGATTTACAATCAAAATTGCAGGGCAGGGATCTATGTTTCAACCCCAGGCTGACAAAAAGGCCACATGAACCACCCTGGAGCATCCATGCCTCAAGTCAAGACTTCTCTAGGGACATGCTCGGTCTTCCCAGCTTCCTCTCAACCCATAGGCATGCCAGCAGCCACTAAACTAGAGTGACATGCTAAAACAGCCACTCCATCATGCCCCAAGTGACTCCCAGCCTGGGAAGCAGCCACTGGACACTGAAGCCCCAAACTACAAAGCCAGGTGTTATCCTCACTTCCCTCCCCCACCAACATTTTTCTCCTGAGGGTAATCCATTAATAACTGGTAAAGCCAATTACTTTGGGTTGGAAACATAATAGCCACTTAGAAATCATTCGAGCGGGCAATTGGGCTCTCCAGACTTTTGAGGAGTAGGGGGCCAGGTGAGGGGCGCCAGCACAGACATACAGACATCTCTTAAGGAGGCCTATGGCAGGCCTCTGACAGGCAACAGGCCTAACTTAGCGTCAAGGTAAGTCAATGGAAAGAGATGGGAGGCACCTGGAAGCTGAATCCCTGCTGCTCCCACAGCTCTGACCCCCAGCAGGCCGGGCCAGGGATGGGAACACCTGGCCCTGGACTCCTGCCCTCTGTCCCTGCCCACCCGGCCCGGCCCCGGCCCTCTGCCTCCAGGAGAAGGGCCTTTTTTGATTGCCTGGACATGACAGCCATGAACATTTCTTTCCAAAAGCTGCCCTTTTCCCTTGCTTAACCATGTGAAGCAGGGAGGAGGAGCAGGAGGGAGAGTAGAGAGTCTCCGTGGCATTTATGAGGGCTTAAGAGTTTAATCAAATATAACACTCAGTAAAAAAAAAAAGAAAACCACGTATGCAACAGTCAAGCAGATTTGGAGCCAGGTCCTGCTTGGAACGTTCACCAAGTCTCACATCCAAACCACAGGAACTGTCCAGGGACAGGGATGACAAACCTGTGCCGAACAGGCAGAGGCAGGAGCTGCTGGCTGCTTGGTGGCTTGACTGGCCTTCCTCTTAAGTCCTGCCACACCCTGATCTCGCCTTCATGAGACAAATGGTATTTGGGGGGTTATCTTCCCATCTTCATTTTGAGATCATGGACTGTCTGGTGGCTCTTGTGTACTCCAGTGCCCAGCACGGCGCCTGGCCCCAAAGAGGTGCCCCAAACAAACCTGGGGGCCTCAACTGAAAGGGCCTTCCAGAGCTCACAGCCAACAAGGCTGGGCAAGCTAGTCACACGAGCTGCAAGGGGGGTCCCTCTGCTTCTTAGAGGAGTAATTCCCAAATCACCAGACTCAGACCTGAATGACACATGACACAGCCATACATCGTTGGAACGGTGAAGTCCCTCATAAGCAGTGCAACCAGATAACAGATGAGAAGTACCAGCAATACCTAAAAATGTCCACACACGCATAGACACACATGCTCTCACACAAGTGCGTGCACTCTCTCACCCTGAGCGTCTAAAAGTCATTCTGACTCCACAAACTCTACTCTTTTTGGACCAGAAAGCCCTTATCAGAAGCCAGCCTTCTACAATTTCTGGTCTGGGATCCAGTCCCAGACCCTGCCCAGATCCCCAACCTACCATACTGGCCTCCTGGCCCCAACTCAGGCAAACCTGGCATCACAGAGATCATCATCAGGCCCAAGAAGTAGACATAGGAGCCCTCACATCAGAGAGACCAGGAAGGTTAGGGGTTCTGGTACTCAAGTTGAGGAATAGAAAATAGCAAGATACAGAACAGAGGAGAGGAAAGTATGAAGGAAAATTAGTTGGGTGTGGACAGGGTGAAAAGAAGGTAGACCCTGCTGCCTCTGCCTTAGTTTAGACCCTCTTAATTACATTAGGAATTGACTGAGCACTTGCTGCGTGCCAGGTTCTTTTTTTTTTTTTTTAATAGGCTCTCAGCCATTTTACTTTTTTAATTTTTTTTTTAACTTATTTAATTAGTTTATTTTTGGCTGCGTTGGATCTTCGTTGCTGCGCGCGGGCTTCCTCTAGTTGCGGCAAGCGGGGGTTACTCTTCCTGGCGGTGTGCAGGCTTCTCACTGCGGTGGCTTCTCCTGTCGCGGAGCACGGGGTCTAGGCACGTGGACTTCAATAGTGCGGCCCGCGGGCTCAGTAGTTGTGGCATGCAGGCTCTAGAGCACAGGCTCAGTAGTTGTGGCACAAGGACTTAGTTGCTCCTCGGCATGTAGGATCTTCCTGGACCAGGGCTCGAACCCATGTCCCCTGCATTGGCAGGTGGATTCTTAACCACTGAGCCACCAGGGAAGCCCGCGTGCCAGCTTCTGAGCAAATGTTTCAAAAGCATTTCCCTGTCTAATCCTTGTAACTCTATATAGCAGGTACCACTTTCCCTATTTGATAGACGAGGACACTGAGACACAGAGAGGTAACGTAACTTGCTCTAGCTCACACAGGGAGCAACTAGTAGGACTAGAATTTGAACCCAGTTAGTCTTAATTCCAGAGCCCAGGTGATTTTACACCCCGTGCCCCATAAGTTCTCTCCCTAGCACCTAGTATCATGCCTGACACATATTAAAAACTCAAATGCTTATTGAATGAACAAACGGACAAGTGAACAAACGACTCCACCTGGAAGAAGAAAGGAGCGACTGTGGGGCTCTGAGGAGGGGCAGCAGAAGGGGCGTGCTCGGCAGCTGTGCCCCGTGGCTGGCCTGGAGCTGCCCAGCTGGCCCAGGCCCCAGCCACCTCTGAGCTGGGGCTGACACACTTTGGCAAGGGAGGCCACCAGAGCTGTCACATCATTCACCAACATGCCCATCAAGGGTATTCAGTTCTCTTCAACCCGCATTGGCATTTTAATTACTGTTGGGTAAACTAATTTGTACAAATGAAGGCCGGGCTGCCTAATAGAATATGCAAGCTCTCTGACCTCTGACAGGCACTGACACGAGATACAAAGGCCGCCGAGGAAGGCTTTTTATCTGAGCCTTATTACTCTCTATTACTCCAATTAGTCAGGCTCCAGTGCTCCTAATTGGAGGAAAAATTGCAATTAAATCAATTTTTGATGGGCTGCAAGTGGGCTCCCGAACCGCCCTGCTTGTGAAACACTGATATTATAGCAGCAAAGGTCACAGGCTTCATCGGCACCTGGGGACCCCCGAATTCCCTCGGCCCCCTCCTAAAATGCCTCAAGGAAACCTCTGCCCCTCCATCGGCTCGGCCAGCAAGGGTGGGAAGGAGAGAGTCATTAGAACATGTCAGGTCTCATCGCTGTTGCCGCCATCTGCTAACCTGCGCCATTGACATCATTATAGCGGCTAAGTCCCAAAGCATGAATGCAGTGCGAAGGTCACACAAACTCACTGGGTGAGGAGAGGCCAGGAGCAGAAGTACAAGTGACAGCACTGTGAGGGAGGGACCAGTGGAGTGGGAACAGGAGGTCAACAGAAGTCAGGAAGAGGAGAGACATAGTCTAGGGCAGGTGAAGGGTGAGGCAGCCAGTTCCTAAGATCCAGCCAACAGGGCACCCCAGGCCACCCAAGGGGAAGGGAAATAGATGTACCTGGGAAGGAAAAAAAAGAAAGACAAAGAAATCTTGTTCTTACCAGCAAACATCCCACCTCGCAGTGGGGAAATATACACCTGAATGCTGTCCACAGACCCAAGAGTCACATCAGTGATGGGGGCAGGAGCACACTGCGGGGCCTACCATCTATAGCAGTGCCTGCCTGTAACGGCTGCGGAGGGAGCGCACAGAACTAAAGCTTAAGAGCAGGGAGGGGAAGGTAAACACAACTTCATTCATCAAACTAAAGGATAACAAGACCAAAAAGCCTATCTGAAGCTTGAATGAGTAAAGTTTAAGGCAAATGAAAAGAAGTTCCATTTCACATAGCAACTGGCATACCACTACCTCAAAGAGATGGTGCAGACAGAAAATATAAATTCAAAAGACGGTTAGCCAACTTCATGGGTGATTGAATCAAAATGGATTAAAAGGGAAAGAAGGATGTGCCTTGTCTTTAAGGGGTCAAGACCAAAAACATGTTGAATAAATGATGGTCCCTCTACTTAATGGAATATTACACAAACATTTAAAATGATTTTCCCAAAGAATATAGACAAGATGTTTATGATACTATTATAAGAAAAAAAAGTAGAGTACAAACAGCATTAACAGAACTATTTTAAAAATAGCTTGTGAGGGGAAGGTAAACACAACTTTGTTCATAAAACTAAAGAATAATAAGACCAACTTTTTTAAATTACAAAGGAGGCAAGAATATGAAATGGGGGAAAGGACAGTCTCTTCAATAAATGGTGTTGAGAAAACTGGACAGCTACTTGCAAAAGAATGAAACTAGACTATCCTATACTATACACAAAAATTAACTCAAAATGGATTAAAGACTTGAATGTGAGGTCTGAAACCATAAAACTCCTAGAAGAAAACATAGGCCACAAGCTCCTTGACACCAGTCTTAGCAATGATTTTTTCGATCTGACTCGAAAACAAAAGCAACAAAAGCAAAAATAAACAAGTGGGACCACATCAAACTAACAAGCTTCTGCACAGCAAAGGAAATCATCAACAAAATGAAAAGGCAACCTACTGAATAGGAGAAAATATTTGCAAAGCATACATCCAATAAGGGGTTAATATCCAAAATATATAATTTTGGATATATATTTATATTATATATATATCACATATACATAAAGTTGCAATTTTGGATATATATATATATATATAAAGTTGCAATTTTACAACTCAATTGCAAAAAACCAAACAATATGATTAGAAAATGGGCAGAGGACCTGAACAGACATTTTTCCAAAGCAGACATAGAGACGGCCAACAGGCACATGAAAAGATGCTAAACATCACTAATCATCAGGGAAACGCAAATCCAAACCACAATGAGATATCACCTCACACCTGTTAGAATGGCTATTATCAAAAAGACAAGAGATAACCAGTGCTGGTGAGGGTATGGAGAAAAGGGAACCCTCGTGCACTGTTCGTGGGAATGTAAATTGGTGCAGCCACTATGGAAAACAGTGTGGAGTTTTCTCAAAAAAATGAAAAATAGAACTACTATATGATCAAGTAATTCCCTTCTGAGTATTTATTTTTTAAAAACCCAAAAATACTAATTTGAAAAGATATATGCATCCCCATGTTCACTGAAGCCTTATTTACAATAGCCAAGACATAGAAACAACCTAAGTGTGCCTTGGTGCATGAATGGATAAAGAAGATGTGGTATCCATATATACAACGGAATACTACTCAGCCATAAAAAAAATATGGAATCTTGCCATTTGTGACATGGATGGGTCTTGAGGTATTATGCTAAGTGACATAAGTCAGGCAGAGAAAGACAAATACTATATGATTTCACTTATATATGGAATATATAAAAAACAAGCAAACAAACGAATCAAATCAAAACAAAACAAAATGAAAAACCATGTTCATAGATACAAGGAACAGACTGGTAGTTGCCAAAGGGGAGGAGGTAGGGGATGGGAGAAATGGGTGAAGGGGGCAAAAAGGTACAAACTTCCAGTTATAAAATAAGTCATGGGGGGGTAATGTGCAGCATGGTGACTATAGTTAATAACACTGTGTTGCATATTTGAAAGTTGCTAAGAGAGTAAACCTTAAAAGTTCTCATCAAGAAAAAAATTCTTGTAACTATGTGAGATGACGGATGGTAACTAGACTTATTGTAGTGATCATTTTGCACTGTATACTAATATAAAATCATTGTGTTGTACATGTGAAATTAATATAATGTTATACCTCAATTTAAAAAATAGCCTGTGTGTAGGAAAGGAAAGAGTGGAAGGAAACACACTAAAATGCTTTAAGTGACTGTGTTTGGGCAACAGAGTGATTAGCGATTCTTTCTCCTTTTAAATTTTATTTTCCAAATCTTCTTTAATGAGCATGTGCTACTTTTTAAAGGGAAAAGCATATTATTTACATCTTGTGAGAGAAAACACAACATAACCAGACATTCCTGCCCACTGACTCACGGCCAAGAACAAGTGGACCCGATAATGAGCTGCCTGCTGGAGCAGGTGTCAGCAATGGTGGTCTTGGCACACCTTGGGCTGAAGCTTTGGGATGGACCAGTAGCCTGAGGTTAGGACAGGAAGCCCCAGATCAGAAGGGAGGGATCTTTCTCCCAATTAGGTGCCAGCCGGTAGAGAGCAAGACTGACTCCTGATTCCCACAGCGGGCAAAGGCCTCGAACACCTGTCCCAGTGTCCGTCTGTCTGCCTGCCTGTTTTGTCTGTCTGTCTGTCACACACACACACACACACACACACACACACACAACCCAGGCCCCTCTCAGCCCATGTGCATCAGGACAGGATGGTGCAAGTAAGCCACCTAAAAGGTCAGGCTCTGGAAAGAGTGTCCAGAGGCTGGGCCTCCCAAGGCTCACCCTCCCACTGCAACTCTAACAAACAAGGGCAACAAAGCAGGCTTTCTGCTGCCCCACAGAGAAGTACAGTTCAACAGCTGGGAAATTCCTCTATAGAAACACAAAATGTTCATTTTCCATTTTAACCAGTGGTGAAAGGGCAGCCTGGCCAAGCATATAAGACCCTGGCCCAGGCTAAACAAGTGGAGGCTTGAGGTAGCGGCTGCTCTTCCCAAATAAACCAATTCCACTCAAGAAGCAGAAACTTAAGGACCTCCCTGCTGGCCCAGTGGTTAAGAATCTGCCTTCCAATGCAGGGGATGCAGGTTCGATCCCTGGTTGGGGAAATAAGATCCCACATGCTGCGGGGCAACTAAGCCCACACGCCACAACTAGAGAAGCCAACGCACTGCAACTAGAGAAGCCCGCATGCCACAACAAAGACCCAGCACAGCCAAAAATAGATAAATAAAAATAAATAAATCATTTTTTAAAAAATCAGAAACTTGAGCAATGGAAGGGCAGAGTTAATAAAGAGAAAAAATTAACTACATTAAAAACAAAGACTCACAGTACAATGGAGTAACATATGTTCATTCAATCTATTGCATTTAACAAGATATGTTGGAGAAGAGTTTCTACACTCTATTTTCCATCTATATGGCCTCTAAACACAAGCTTCATCCACTCCCAAGAAGAAGAAATGGCAATATGTTCCAGTGCTAAAGGAAAAACTGACCGGGTCAGACTTCCTGAGAAATGATGAACATTGATTCACAAAACTATGTACCTAACCAGAGGCATGGAAAACGAAGAAATACGTATGGTCTTTAATTGCAGACACTATAACTGTCTACCTAGAAAATCCAAAAGACTCAACTAAAACTATTGCAACAAATTCCGGAGTAGGATGAGGTGGATGGCATGCTGTGTACGATAGTGGAAAGGAGTGTGGGCTCAGGGGTGCTGTCTCTGCCACCCAGTAACCATGTGATCTTGCATGAGCAATTTAACTGGGCTCTAAAGCCCAGTTTCTTTACCTATAAAACAGAAATAATATTAGGATCTAGACACAGGCTTACTGTGAAAATTATATGAGATAAGATGCTTAAATCAGCGTACGGCACACAGCAAATACCCACAGGTGTGAGCTACTATACACCAGCAATCACCAACCAAAATGAAATTAGAAATCCATTCACAAAAAAGAATGACTTCTTTACAATTTCTTTGTAAAATAGCCAAGAATAAATCTAACAAAACAAAACAAAAACAAACAAAAAACCAAGAGAGCCCCATATGAAAATACTCTGCTATATCCTTTACTAATGGACATAGAATTGCTGCATAAGTGGAGAGATATATCATGTTCCTGGATGGGAAGCCTCAAGATTATAACTGTCAGTTCTCTCCTAATTAATCTATAAATTCCATACAGTCCCATCCAAACAAGATTTTTTACTTAATCAGTTGACTCTAAAATTCACCTGGAAGAGAAAATGCACAAGAAGAGCCAAGAAATATTTTTACAAGAACAATGAGAATCAAGTCGCTTGACCATGATATCAATGCTAGAATAGACAAATAGATCAATGGATCAGAATAAAGAATCCAGAGACATACCCATATATTTGTAGGGTATCAGCAGATCCTAAATGTGGCATTTAAAGACAGTGGATGAACGGACCTCCCTGGTGGTCCAGTGGTTAAGACTCCATGCTCCCAATGCAGAGGGCGGGGGTTCGATCCCTGGTCAGGGAACTAGATCCCGCATGCCGCGACGAAGAGCCCACATGCCGCAACTGAAGATCCCGCATGCTGCAACTAAGACCCGGCGCAGCCAAATAAATAAATATCTATTTAAAAAAATAATAAAGACAGTGGATGAAGGATGAACTAATCAATAAATGGTATAGAAACCATAGGACACACATTTGGAAAAAATAAAATTAGAGCCCTACCTCAAAGCAGACATCAATTCCAGATAGATTAAGGACAAACATTTTTAAAAACTACATAGAAACCCATAAACGTGTTAGAAGAAAATACAGGAAAATAGTTTTACAATCTTGAAGTAGGATAGACATTCATAAGACAAAACAAAACTCTGAAGCCATAGGGCAAAGATGACAGAACTAACCTCCAAATTACAAAAACTTCTACACAACAGCAGACACTGTAAACAACAGGCTGAAAGGAATTACCAAATATATGTAGTAGTCAAAAGATTAATACCCAGAACATATAAAGATATCCTATAAATCGCAGGGGGAAAAAACAGATGAATGAGCAAAAATTTTCAGTAAGTAATTTATAGAAAAAAATATATACCTGGCCAAAAAAAACACATGAAGTAATGTTAAACCTCCTAGTAATCAAAAAATTGCAAACCAGAAAACAATGAAAAATAACTGCAAACACATATAGCATTTACCACATACCAGGTACTGTTCTAATCACTTTATATAATTAGTTCATTTAACCCTCAAAACATTCCTACAGGGACTTCCCTGGTGGTCCAGTGGTTAAGATGCCATGCTTCCACTGCAGGGGGCACGGGTTCAATCCCTGGTCTGGTAACTAAGATCCTGCATGCCATGCAGGGTGGCAAAAAAAAAAAAAAAAATCCTACATATTTGATGATATTTTTCTAGGTATGATAATGGTATTATAATTCCATTTTAAAAGCATCACTATCTTTTAGAATATACACTGAAATATTTATTTATATGCCTGATATCTGCTACAACATAATATGGGAAGGGAGTGTGTGGGCAGTACTGATGAAGCAAAATTGGCCAAGAGTTGATAATTATTCTACTTTTGCGTATTTTGAATTTTTCCATAATAAAAAAAAATTTTTAAGTCACTATGAGGTATGTACTACCACTATCATCCCCCTTTTACAGATGAGGAAATTGAGGAATAGAGAGGTTAAGTAACTCTCTAAGGTCACAAAACTAGCATGTGGGAAGACTCATGATTTGACCTCAGCCAGTTGGGCTCTAGAGTCCAGTTCTTAATCACTATTCTATACTCACTCCCAAAATTAGATATCATTTTTTACCCTCTAGAGAAACAAAAAAATTTTTTTTAAAAACCTGATATTATCCAGTACTGATAAGTGTAAGAGGAAATAGGTATTTATATACTCTGTTTGTGGGGTATATAATCTGATATAATCCAACTGGAGGGCAATTTGGCAGCATCTAAAAACTTTTAAATGTACTTACTCCTCAATCCAGCAAGTTTTTTCTAAGTATCTTTCCTATAAAAATATCTGACTATATGTACAAATAGGCAAGTACACAGATGCTTCCTGAGGCACTGTTGGTAATAGCAAACCACTGAAAACAGCCTAAGTGTCCATCAACAGCAGGATGGCTAAGTAAATGATGGTGCATCTATATTATTCTGAATTAGAATGCAGCAGTAAAAAGAATGTGTTCTAACAGCAAAGGACCTCTAAGCCACATGGGTCCCATAGGAAGAATTCAAGTTGCAGAACCAATGCATATTGTGAGCCTAAAACAAAGCAAAACCACGTATTTGTGTGTGTATACAGATACACATACACACTCATGAAATTATATGATGTCTGATGTTCGCTTCAAATTAAAAGATCTGGAGTGACATATACAGACTTCCTACAAAAAAGGGGAAGGATGGGGGGAGGGGCCACAGGAAGCTGAAGAGAATTTTAATTTTATATTCTCTTATATATATTTATATAATTCTATATAATTTATATATTTTTAAACTGAACTTTTTACAATTGGAACATATTTATATATTACTTATCTAAAAAACAAAACAAAATAGAAAATGAGAAATTAAAAGGAGGATGGTAATAAGAATTTCATTTTAAAGTTGCCTGAAAGAAGGGTTGGGGACTTCCCTGGTGGCGCAGTGGTTAAGAATCCGCCTGCCAATGCAGGGGACATGGGTTCGAACCCTGGTCCGGGAAGATCCCACATGCCGCGGAGCAACTAAGCCCGTGTGCCACAACTACTGAGCCTGCGCTCTAGAGCCCGCAAGCCACAACTACTGAGCCCGTGTGCCACAACTACTGAAGCCCGCGTGCTTAGAGCCCGTGCTCCACAACAAGAGAAGCCACTGCAATGAGAAGCCCGCGCACCGCAACCAAGAATAGCCCCCACTCAACGCAACTAGAGAAAGCCCACGCACAGCAACGAAGACCCAACGCAGCCATAAATAAATTAATTAATTAATTAAATAAAATAAAAAGAAAGAAGGATTGCATATCACTGGCATCTGAATTCAACGTGATTCCGAATCTCACACAAACCACACAGTCTCATGGCTCCCTCCTGAACCTGGCTGAGGCCCTTTGACAGAGACCCTTTACCTGAAACTCCACAGTTTCATCCCTGCTCTTGTAGTATGTACTCCCTAAACTTCAGCTTCACAACCACTCTCTCTGTAAAGAGGTTAACAACCAGTTTCTTCAAACAGGTGAGCTACTGAACTCTGCTGGGAGCCCATCAGAGGTCGAAGGCACGGCTTACCCCACAACGGTGCCCTGTACTAGGTACTCAAATGACTGCTGCTGCTCTGGCTAGCTAAGCACAAAATATATTTCCAACTTCAAAACGAATCCACTTTTTCCTTTTAGACAGTCCATTTTGTCATCATAGTAGCGGTCACGCCCAAGGCCAGGGTCATCAGGCTGCTAATGTCTTCTCCTGGGCATGGGTGGCCCACATGGTCTGGTGTTACGGGGAGACTGAGGCCTGACAAGCTCTGGTGTTTTTTCAGGTTTCTTGATGAACATCAGTGGCTGGCATTTGAATAGGGGCATGAGATGGAAGGAAGACAAGAACCACTAGAACCAACTGTGGCCCTACAAACAGAAAGGAAAGTAGAGCTCAACTGGACAGATGCACAGATAACCCAGATACCAACTCAACAATTAATTTTAAAATCTGATTCTTCCTAAACATGCCCACATTAACAAACCACAGAGGGACCCTGAGATTCAGACTTGAGCCAGATTTGGGCAGGAGCATTAAGTGTTTATAACACAAATAGAGAAGAGAGATGAGGACAGGCCAAAGAGGACTCTGTGTGACCTACGATCCTGAGGTCCTATGACCCTGACCCACTGTCACATTTAAGCCCAGCAATGGAGTTCCCTAGAGGTTGACTGGCCTGGCTCTTATTTTTATTCTCAACATTACATAAGCCCCAATGTAGGGTATTTTCATGTGGCAAGCATCAAAGTATAATCAAGACCTTCTAGAATGAGGTTCTCTCTGAGGAATCAAAGGGCAGGAGAGCCCACCCACACTACCCACCACCTGACTGCATGGCCTTCCTCATCCACTGGCCTCATAACTCTGACAGGGCTTAAAGGGAAAGAGGCCCTGATGACTTTCCAAAAAGAAGCCCACAGTGACCATCAAGCAAGCTGAAAAAAGGGAGGCAGAGAGTATGAGTGTTGACCTATGGATTCACCACCACCATGTGCATCCCTGGATCACTTGTCTTCCATCAAAACAGGGGGAGGAGAAGGGGAGATGAAGCTCTGTACTCCTCAACCTGGTCTGATTGCTGTGGCATTTTCCTCCATTACCCTGAAGGCTATTAGTGGTAGAGGGGTGGTCAAGGAGAGGGAAGGGGGTGTCATGGAAGTTGATAGGCCAGTAGGGCCTGCTATGCATCATAAATTATACACAACAGGGCTATAAAAGTGGGATCCATGAAAAGAAGAAAGGAAAAAAGAAGAAAGGAGAGGACTATGTCTATGTACACAGTGGGAAAAACCGAGCCCTCAAGAAAGAAGGTCTCTATCGTAGAGGAGGACCACCAGCTTGGTGTGAAAATTCAACCAATAACTCTCGTGTCAACTCCTTCCCTGTGATGATAGACACCAAAGGCCCCAGAGTCCTCATGCTGGCACAGACTGAGGCTTACTGTACAGGGGGAAGTGGAAAAATCATACGGCTGGAGATAGTAGAAAAGTAAGAATACTGAGGTCCTTTCCTGCAAGACTTCCATTACAGGGTTTCTCAGGAAGGCGAAGTTCCAAGGAACTTCCTTGTTTCCAGATTAGCTGGCAGCACCAGGAATTTTGAACTTGAACTTTGTTCCTCCCCAAGATTTCCTGCCCTTTTGACAATGGCACTGAGGAGGAGAGAGGCAGGATTCTGTGTGTTCCATCCTGTTCTGCTGGAGTCCTGGACCCTAATGCAGGCCACCTGCTAGTCATTTTCCTCTGGAGGAGGCCCAGCCAGGTCAGGTCTGAGCCATCCCAGGACTTGGCTCCAGTCTCTCTCTGCCCCACTGGGAGGGTCCTGGGCCATTGCTCATTTGTCCAACTTCCCGTGTCTACAGTCAGGTTCTTTCCCCTATGCATGTCACGTGAGGAAAGTGGCAGGTTTTACTAAGGACACCATCAACAGCTTACAGAGGCGGAATCTCTGAGCAGCAGAGCAGTAATGAAGTGAGAAAGAGGAGGTAAAAGGCTGTAGTGCCACCGTTCCCTCCAGACTGACTGACTTTGAGAGCTGGCAGCCAAGGCTCTGAGCTCAGTTACCATCCACATACTAGTACCATCCACCTAGACACTTTGGGACTGGATGTCAAGGAGTAATTTGCCCTTTATGAAAATAGTAGACACTGATTGCTCTGTCTGCACTATACGCTCTCTCCATACAGGTGATTCCTGAGAGACTTCCCATGTTCTTACATACTCTCCCTCCCTGGCCACAGTTAACTGGTCAAGGGGTGGGCAGCTGACCCAAGCAGGGCCAGTGAGTCTCTGCCCTAGGGTTTTTGGATGCCAGTCACTCTCCATGACCTAATCTACGAGCTGCCAAACTCAGAAGCTCTTGGCAGAGAAAAAGGAAGGAGCTGAGATCAAAGAAGAAACAGAGATGAGCACCCCAGAAGGGTAAGTCCTGGCACCACTGTGGTCTCTGGGTCCAGATATTCCTGAGCCCCGCTGCATTTGTGCTCTTCCTTTGGCTTGGTTGCTCAGCTTTGCCCTTGGATTTATGAGCCAAACATTCCCAGTTTTATTCAAGTTAATGTGAATTTGGTTTCTGTCACTTCCAACCAATTTGTCCTGACCACTATAGAACCTCTATTCAGTAGTCACTGGGCTTCTCACCCACCTGAATGCCCTCACTGACAGATGACCAAAGGGCCTTGCCAGGCACCTATGGGACACCTTGAGGCCTGGCTAAGAACCGACACCTCGACCATGAAATCAACAGCTGGTGGGTCTGCTAGGAGAGCAGATAAACGGGGCAACACCATCTGGCCTGGAACTTCAGACGGGGCATGAGGTGTTCTCTTATACTTAGGCCCAAGGAGAGCGCCGGGGAAAAAATCTACTCTCCCGCACAGCGGTGGGTGGGGAAGACGGTCTGTACAAGAGCAGATAACAAGGATGCTGCTTGAGGGATGGGATTACAGTTTCTAAGGAAGAAAGCCCTGATCTTCAGAGATCCGACCTCTGGGATTCCTTTTTACAGACTGATGAGAGTGAAAGTTCTGCCTGAAACCACAAGGCTCACTCTGACAGGACAGAGTTTGGTCCACTCTCAGACCCTTCCATTTTCAACAACTATGGTGCGAGGCATCTGAGAAATAGGCAGTTTAATGATACTTTCCAGGCACTTACCTGACTTGAATAAAGACACACAAAATAATTAAAATAGTGATGAAAACACAGGAGTTAATTTTACTATTTTCTCTTTGTGTATGTTTGAAATTTTTCAAAATTAAAAGTTTAAAAATACACACACCCAAAATTAAAACTTTGTAACCCCAAGCAATTCCTTTGTTACAACTTCTTTTATCTTTTTCCTATCTTGACCCAGTACCAATGGTACCAAAACCAAGGGAAAAATAAATCTGACCCTATGAGCAATCTCAAATATTCCACTGCTGAATCCCTCTGAGTGACAAATACCAAAAAATGAAGAAGGAACCAAGCAGAAAGTTCACACATAGGATGTAAAATTTTGTTTTTCTTAAAAAACAAAAAACAAAAATAAAACCAAAAAACCCACATTCTGTCATACTGAATGTCTGAAGTAAGCCAGAAAGAGAAAAACAGGGACTTCCCTGGTGGCGCAGTGGTTAAGAATCCACCTGCCAATGCAGAGGACACGGGTTCGATCCCTCATCCGGGAAGATCCCACATGCTGCAAAGCAACTAAGCCCGCACGCCACAACTACTGAAGCCCGCGCACGCTATAGCCTGTGTGCTGCAACTACTGAGCCCGCATGCTGTGACTACTGAAGCCCACACGCCTAGAGCCTGTGCTCCACAACAATAGAAGCCACCACAATGAGAGGCCTGTGCATCGCAACGAAGAGTAGCCCCCCGCTCGCTGCAACTAGAGAAAGCCCGTGTGCAGCAACGGAGACCCAATGCAGCCAAAAAACAAACAAACAAAACAAAACAAAAACACAGACACACACACACACACACAAACACAAATGACAAGCCAGAGAAAAATTCTAAAAAAAAAAAAAAGGAAAGATAAAAACAAATACTGTGTGCTAACACATATATATGGAATCTAAAAAATCAGTACTGATGAACCTAGTGGCAGGGGCAGGAATAAAGACAAAGACATAGAGAACGGACTTGAGGACAAGGCAGGCAGGGAAAGGGAAGCTGGGACGAAGTGAGAGAGTAGTATTGACATATATACACTACCAAATGTAAAATGGATGGCTCGTGGGAAGCTGCTGCATAGCACAGGGAGATCAACTCGATGCTTTGCAACGACCTAGAGAGGTGGGATAGGGAGGATGGGAGGGAGGTTCAAGAGGGAGGAGATATGGGGATATATGCATACATATAGCTGATTCACTTTGTTGTACAGCAGAAACTAACACAACATTGTAAAGCAATTGTACTCCAATAAAGATGTGAAAAAAACCCCACATATACCTAAAGCAGTCCCCCCCAAAAACTCTCTCACTCTTTTTTCTTTCTGGTCGCACAGTGTGCCATGCGGGATCTTAGTTCTCCAGCCAGGAATCGAACCTGTGTCCCCTACAGTGGAAGCACAGAGTCCTAACCAGTGGACTGCCAGGGAATTCCCCTCTCTTACTCTTCTTTTTTTTTTTTTTTTTAAATGAAGCTGGCCCTAGGTCAGAAAGACATTTGAAGTCATAAATCAGAAATTAAGTACGAGGAAACCAGGGCCCATTCATGGACAACCACATTCTGGAGCATAAAATAATAAATAATATCAGATGTTGTATAAAAATGTTATAAACATATCACTATATATTGCATGAATAGACATGTGCACATGTGTTTATGTGTATCTATCTACATACACCTATAAAAAATTTGAAGCAAAACATGACAAGCATTTGAGCTTCAGGTTCCTCCAAAGACCCATCTCCTTACAGGTAGTTACTGTGTGGAGCCAGACACAGTGAGCAGCTCCCCGTTCCTGCTTCTCTCCGAGCTATTCCACACCCACCCAAGACCGCCAAATTCCACCCAGTCCTTGCTCTCCGTAAAACCTCACCTCCATGCTCCTGCTCAGGACTTTGTTAGCAGCCCTCATCTCCCCACGGCCAGCCTGAAGGCACCAAATTCTACCTCCTAACGCCCCTTACTAGGCAAATAACTTGGCATATTTGTTTTCTGGGAAAAGTCAGCCCCTCGATGTTTCATTTCACCTCTTTGGAACACTGGAATAAAGGCCAAACACATCAGGAGCCACAGGGAAGCGCTGGGGCCAGGGCAGTACCTGACTCAACGTCATGCCCACCATCAGCGCCACCAGAACCTCCCTTAAAGTACCAAGATGTGGAGTACGGTACCTACCTACCTATGCCACCTGTGATCTGTGGGGACACGTGTGCATACACACCTATAAATTACCAAATTACAGACTTTTGACATATAAGTCTACTGCCCTCCCCAGATAAGATAAAATAAGATCACCTTATCTTTCCAACTTGTGCTTCTCCTTGGGGAGAAGAAATTTGAGGGGAGGGGTTTTGCCGACTGGAGAGTCCCACCATAAGCCATATCAGCCAAGCCAGATACCAAGAAAGCATGTGCCAGCCCAGGCCACTGATTCCTTTCCTGCTGAGTCACCAGACCTCACCCCTACCCAAGCAACATGAAGAAGAACACTGAGGAGATTAGCAGGTCCATCCTTCACCACCTCCCCCCAGACCATTCTTAGCCCAGGACCAGTAGGTGGCTGCCGGCCATTCAGCCCTCAGACTATCCGAGGTGGAAAGCTATGCTGTGGCTGGTCTCCCAGGTGTAGGTATTTGGCTCCTGCGAGGACAGAGAACATGGGCCCAGTCACAGCCTTGGGAAGAGGTGTATACCCAGCTGGGTTGTCTTGGCCTTGCCCTCCTTTGCCGAGAAGGCACACATAAGTAGACACACACACACAGCCTGTGTTTGCTCCTTTCGGTAAGGGGGCACCCAAGATGCCGCACACATAATCACACAGCTGCACCCACTGCTTGGTGTTTCCACTCCTGATGAGGAGAGGAGAGCAGTCCGTGGGCACACGCATGCCCCACACATATAAACCCCTATGTACCCACTGCGTCCTGCAGGAGGAGTCTCTCTCCTCAATCTTCCTGGGTACTTGTGATTTTTAGTCAGCCCAGGTGTTAAGCCCCTGCCATTTTCTACCCCCTTTGGCCTGTCTCTGTCCCTCCCTCTGCCCTCCCACGGTAAGTGCTTTCAGGCCACACAATGAGTGGGAGGAGGAGAAACACTTCTATTGAGGAAGGCGTTTTGTTGTTTCATCACTAAGGGGGGGCTGGGGTAGGGGAGGAGGGGGAACCACAAAATTTCTAATAAGCAGTTTCTCTCCTCAAAGCTAAAATGATTTTCTTTAATTGCTCAGTGGGCCAGTTTACTGGGGGGGGGTGTCTCTGCACCCCCCAGCCTAATTGACTTACTGAAGTTTAACAGGGGCTTTCACCTGGAGAGACTGCAATTATTCCCCCCATCCCACATTCGTACCTGGGCTCTCCCCGCAGGGGGCCTTTGTTCCCCCTAAATACAGCAGTGACACAAATGTCCTCAGCAGCAGGGGAACGCAGGGAAGTGGTAATTTTCAGCCCAACGCAATTAGCTGAGGGCTTTTCAGCCTTCCCCTTGAATGGTGGGGAAACTTCGGCATGTGGGAACGGTGAGCTGGGGCTGCTCGGTGCAAGTCAAACAAAAGAGGCCTCTGAATTGGGCCCTGTGGCGAGCCAGACCAGGGCTGGTGGGGGCAGCTGGGACTGGGGCCTGGACAAGGGACCTACATCGTCACCCACCCAATCTGTGTCTTCTAAACAGGGCCAGTGGCCCCAAATAGCTTTCTGGGAGGCAGAGGCACGCAAGACGGTTGACTTGTACCTGGCACCACAGATCTGCATTTATGAAGCAAAGAAGAAGGAAAAGGTGGTGGATTGAGCTGGGGTGGGACAAGGGGGGCCAGAGGGCCACAGTGCTGTGTCTGTCCGGCTCTCTCCAGAGGTCCTGGGGCTGGAGCTCACATTACGTTTGGGCCTTCACGGACAGCCCTAAATCAGGAAGCTTTAGGGAAAGAGACGGGCTCCCCTGGGAGTGCAGAGACAGGAGACCCAGGACTCCTCTAACACTTAGGTCTACTGTTGCCGCCCCAGCAGTCCCTACTGCGCAGCTAAGCAGAGGAAAGCGAGTCCTCTGCTTAGGGGTGGCCCTGAGGCTAGGGAGGCACAGGGTGAAAGCAGCATGTGGCTTACCTGAGGTCAGTGCCAAGGTATCCGAATATGGGCTCCAGCACTGGAAGTAGCCACTGAGCCAGCAGCAAGCAGGCCTGCCAGCCTCTCACTACCAGCCTTAGGAGAGCCCTGACCCCAGACCCAGGAGAGAGAGAAGCAGTTCTCCTTGAAAGAATGAAAAAATGAAAACTAGAAACAGAAGGGCTGGGTGACAAATGAGCTGTGCATGGGTGAGGGAGAGAATGAGGAGTTGAGATCCGTGCCAGGCAAGAACACAGGCCCGGGCGGGCAGCAAGGCAGGCAGCACTGTGGGCACTGGAAAGGGCCCGGAGCTGGGACTCAGCAGGCCAGCTTTCAGTGCCAGATCGGCTGCTCACAAGCTGTCTGACCTTGGGCAAGCCTGTAACCTCCCAGGGCCTCACATTTCTTGTCTGTACAATGGGAAACAGTTGTACCAGAGCACTGCTTTTAACTTTTTATAAAAGCAACAGAAAACTTTTGGGAGTGAGCATCTCTAATAGATTTATAAAACAGGAAGCAGAGGAGCTGATCTGGCTGAGCACAGGTGAGGGGTGGGGGCCGAGCCACACCCACGTGGCCCCCAACCTTCCTGCCTTTGACGCAGACCTCAGAGTCCTGCCGGGAAATCCCAGAACCGGAAACCATCCAGGACTACTGTACTACTAACACTCCACTAAGAACATTATGACCCAGCAGAACCCAGGACTGACGAAAAGGAACAAAGCTGAGCTTCCCATAGCACAGGTCACTCTCTACGGCCCTGCCTCCCGGCTGCCCTCGAGTCACACCAACAGAAGTGGGATCGTGCCCCCATTTGCCATCAACAACCTCACCACACACGACAGTCTGCGAGAGCCCGGATGAACTATATTCAGGGGCAATTATGTCTGGGGCACCTGGAGCAGTTCCACATGTGGCTGATAGGCAGTGGTCAGGTCAAACTTTTAACCTCTTTATCCAACATTAAGATCTGGCCATAAACACTACTACAGTATGACATGCTCCCCCCACCCCGCTCCCTCACTGGCCTGGACTAGCTCTTAGGAACGACTGTTCCTGCCCTCACCCCACCTCCAGCCCTGCCGAAAGAGGTGCAAAGTGATTCCCTGCAGAGGAGTCTACAAAGTAAAGGGTGGCTAGTCCAAACACCCACGGTTCAGAGACGTGAAAGTGGACCCCCCCACACACCCTGCCACCCCTGGGACAGCCTCCTCCTTCTGGGAGCAGCCCACGCTGACGACCTGCAGGGGACAAGCAGGCCTGTTGCGCAGAACAACTGGCTCGGCTCCAGTCACATCGGGCCTGGATTCTGTCTTCCCACCTTCTGCTGCCCCTGCATCAGCCTAGTGTCCCACCTGCACAGCCACCCACCCCCGTTCCGATGGATGCTCCTGCCCTGGGACTGACCTCCAGTCTCATGGAACAAGGCCTTGCCTGGGCAATTCCTGAGCTGGAGGCAGGCAGAGATAGGGGCCTCATTCTTTCAACTAGTACCTGAAGGCTATCCAAGCCAGCCCTGTGCTAGGAGCTAGGATGTTCAAGAAAATCACAACTCAGCTTTAAGGTCCAGCCAGAGAGTTAAGTCTTCAGGTCTTTTTTTTTTTTTTTTTAATTGGAAACAATTCAAGACAATCAACAAGTTCTAATCCCAAATGAGAGCAAGATCCCTGTGGGCCGAGAAAGCAGACAGGGTAACACAGTGGTTAAAAACCACGAGCTCTGGAGTCAGATGCCGGGACTCAAACCCTGGGTGCGTTAATTACCAGATGTGACTTTGAGCGTGTTAATTAACCTCTCTTAGGCCTCAGTTTCCTTGCTTGTAAATTGACAATGGTGACGGTACCTATCTGGAAGGATTAAGTGAGATATAAAGTGTTTGGCATAGTGCTTGGCGTTTAGCTGGCACCCGTAAGTGTCAGTCATCCTCGTCCTCATCATCATCGCCATCATCGGCTAGGCATTAGAGAGGCACCGGGGACTCTTGATCCTGAAATGGCCTAGTAAAAGGAGGCTGCATCATTCCCCTCCTGAAGCACCAGGAATTGGGTAAGAAGAGAGACCTCGGGTTCCCTGTCCCTATTCTGCAGACTACTTCAGAAAGCTACTGTCAATGCTGATGACAGATATGACGAATTTAACCTGGCCAGGGACGCAGGAGATCTTGAGCCAACCGGGGGCCTTAAAGGGGCAGGTTGGAATCTGTGCCCCCTCAAACTGACCACAGCCCCCTTAGCCCTCTCCCTCGCTCCCGCTCACTCTCTCCCATCAGCCTGCTGGCTGGAATGCAGGGGCCCCTGTGCCAGAAGGCTCAGGCTAGGCAGGAGGCCGGGAGGCACAGGTGGTTCTCAGAGGAGATCCCTGAGCTCCAGAAAGCATTTCCCCCACAGGCCCAACAAAGCTGGGGCTTGTTGTTGGTCAAGACGCCTTTGCTTGTTTGGGCTGCAGCCCAGACGGTGAGGCGGCTGGGGGAGGCCAGGGGACGCAGGGCTGCAGGGTGTGCGTGTGGCAGGGAGGACCGGCCAGCCCTTCTGGCACCAGCTTCCTCCTTCCCTGGGTTTCTCACTTTGTTCAGCACGGCAACCCAAAGGAGGCTGGGGAAAGCACTTTTCACTACCCAGCAAATAAAACCACAGGGAGAAGGAGAAGGATGAAAGGTTTGGGGGTTTTAAAATTTGGTTTTGGGGTATTTAGGTGGTATTAAAAAATAATAAAAGGAAGTTGTTTCTGCAACCCAATTAATTTCAAACCCAGGATTCAGATCATAAATAGCCAACAGTGATCTCACAGCACCTAACACATATTATCCCTCTTCTGAGACCTGAAGTCCCAGTGGAGCGAGAGTTGGTCCCAAGAGGCCAGGAGGGACGTTTTCTACCTCCTGGATGGGAGTGGTTAGGGATGGGGCACAAGCATGGCTTCAGTCAACCCCACCACAAAACTCTGGGACCTTCAGCTCCCCAGGTCCACAAACACCCCTGCAGTCCCACTAGTCATGGGTGTGCATGGCTTTCCAAGTGGAGGTATGACACCAGAGGCTGCAGAGCCCACTTATTCTTAAGAATCATGTCCTCCTAGCCCCAGGCCTCGGCAATGGGCAGAGGAGATTCCAATGGGGACCTTAACTTATCTGTTTCCTTCATTATTTCCAGGAAAGGAGCCCTCACTCACAGGTCATTCTGCCTCTGTTGGCTCTCTTCCACTGGGCCCCAGAGCACTGACTCCAGACCTTCCTTGGTCCTAATACCTTAGAGAGAATGAGGGGAGGGATTATTCACACTGGGTCTTTGACAAAGGAGAGCTTTTCACACAGGAGTTTAAGGAGACGTTGGGACTGGGAATCCCTTCCCTTAGCAGCTGCCTGCCATCCCGTCCAATTCCTCAAGTCTAGCTCAACCCACTCACACCACATGCCCAACAGTTGCTTTGGAACAGATTTTTTCCTGGTGGCATGTTTTTGTCATGCATTTTTGAAATCACAAACTATAAAAACTATGGGTTTTTCTCTTTGGAAAAACATTAGGATACCAAAAAGCTCATTTGATTGGAAGTTTCCTTTCTTTCCCACTAAGGCACTTGGGACAGGATACAAACCTTTCAGAAGAATAAAAGAAATGACACAGATTTGCAAACACACTTGACAGTGCTATGGGTTCCTGATTTACTGGCTGGGTGACCCACTTTACTTCAGGCTTTCATTGCTACACAGTACCTGTGCCGCATACTGGGTACTGTTAGCTGCTGCTAAGTTGAGGTATCCTCAAGTCAAAGGTTTCTAGAGAACCCACTTCCCATCCACCTCCCTGCTCCTTCTGTGGAAAAGCCAAGGAGTTTAGACCCTCATGATAAAGCTCCTCAGAACCCTCGGGTCAGCTGCCACCAGCACAGGCCTGGGCCTCTACCACCTCAACAGCTCCTGCCTCTTCTGTGCTCAGGCCCTGCATTCTCCCAGATGACCACAACTACCCGCTGTGACTTGCTTGAGAAGCACACATCTTCTTCCAGAAAACGACATTTCCTTGCACTCCACCACCAATAGGAGGAAAATTTACAGAAAAGGGGAGTCCCAAAAAGAAGACTGGGCAAAAGATAATCTGGAGAAAAATATAAGATCTTCAGGAAACACAGTGATTGCCAGAAACTCAATAACCAGGTCCCTAGCTCCTCCTCCATGCTCTAGGGAAGAGAAAATGATGAAACCCAGTGGCTTTAAGAATCCACATATATGTACACTCACTTATGTCGAGCTGTCTTCTTGAGGTGACCCCGTCCCAGGAGAAGCAGTGACATCAACATAAAGTAATGAAGGTTAAGGCAGAGGATTCCATGTGGATCATCTCAGGTTGTTCTTGCTTGGGGGGAGGGGCACCCAGAGACCAAGGAACCTGCCTGACACCCTGACACACACTTTACAGGTGCCTGGGCTCAGAGACAGGTGACAGATGCATACACACAGAGCTGCGGAGAGAAGGGCACAGAACCTGTGCCTGAAAATTAAAAACCCAGCATTGGCTATCTATTATTCAGTTAATTTTCATCAGGTGCTAGTTGCTTCCTCTGATCATCTCCTCTCCTTTTCTTTGGAGAGGTAGAAAGTGCACAAAGGGATACTTTTCCCTCTTTGTGGGGAGGAATGGGGAAAAATGAGAGGGGGCAGAGAGGAAGATAGAAATAAGCTGCCTCTTAAGCACCTGAGAAATAAGGTGCTCAGTGAGCTCGTAAATCTCACCCAATCACCTGAAGAAAGGGATCAGGCCTCCATCAGGGATTAGGTCTACCCACCACAGGAAGACATCCTGTATATTTAAAGTCCCAGGAACCTCAAGGAGGTTGAGCTAAGTCAGAGACCTGTGGATTAAAAGCAAAGGATGGTTTGAGTGGGAAAAAGCAAAAACTCTAGTTCTTTGATGAAGTCACAAGCAGCACTGATTCTAAATGAGATTTTTTAGAACTACCATACGACCCAGCAATCCCACTACTGGGCATATACTCTGAGAAAATCATAATTCAAAAAGAGTCATGTACCACAATGTTCACTGCAGCTCTATTTACAATAGCCAGGACATGGAAGCACCCTAAGTGTGCATCCGCAGATGAATGGATAAAGAAGATGTGGTACATATATACAATGGAATATTACTCAGCCAGAAAAAGAAATGAAATTGAGTTATTTGCAGTGAGGTGGATGGACCTAGAATCTGTCATACAGAGTGAAGTAAGTGAGAAAGAGAAAAACAAATACCATATGCTAACACATATATATGGAATCTAAAAAAAAAAAAAATTGTTCTGAAGAACCTAGGGGCAGGACAGGAATAAAGACGCAGACATAGAGAATGGACTTGGGGACACAGGGAGGGGGAAGGGTAAGCTGGGACAAAGTGGGAGAGTGGCACGGACATATATACACTACCAAATGTAAAATAGCTAGTGGGAAGCAGCCGCATAGCACAGGGAGATCAGCTCGGTTCTTTGTGACCACCTAGAGGGGTGGGATAGGGAGGATGGGAGGGAGATGCAAGAGGGAGGAGATATGGGGATATATGTATATGTATAGCTGATTCACTTTGTTATAAAGCAGAAACTAACACACCATTGTAAAGCAATTATACTCCACTAAAGATGTTAAAAAAAAAATTTTTTTAATAAAATAAAAAAACAAATGAGTTTTTGTACCCCTGCTCTTAGGACCCCAGCCATGGGAAAAGCTCTCCCATGACAAAACACTACCGTTTCTCAGCTTCCCTAAGAACACTGAACACCAGATAATCTGACTGACTAAACAGAACCTAGACAAGTTGCGTCTTTGAGCAAGCACCCTAGATCAGAGTTTTCTTGGGGACTGACTGTACTTTAAACAATGAGCCCTAGGGAAGCAGCAGCAGGAAAAGGAGTCAGAACTTTAAGGCCAAGCTCATCTGACTGACTCAGATAATCATCCATGGACAAGACCAGGGAGCCCCTGCCTGGACAGAAGTTAATATGCATCCCAGCAGGCCCAGTTAAAGGCCGGGCCAGGGAAGGGGTGGGCTGTGCTGAGATGCATATTAACTTCTGTCCAGGCAGGGGCTCCCTGGCCCACCCCTTCCCTGGCCCCAAAGGAGAAGGGCCTACGCTTTCTAGGAAACAGCAGTTGTGTTAGACCATTGCACTGCATCTGAATTCCTCCATTTTGTAATTTTAATACAAAAGTTAAGATGGTCAAATATAAAGTCTCCCAGGATGGCAGGCTTTCTGATCAACATTTTTCTTGTCATTCCAAATTCTTCAATCTTAGTTCCAGAACTGAGGTGCCCACCCCCACCAGGGCTTTTTCGCCTTTTACTGTCAAGGAATGAGGGTGGACTCTCTAAGCAATCTCCACTGGTCCATCGCTCCCTCCACCTTGCTCCAAACTCTGCCTGAAATCCCTGGGCGCTCCACAAAGTTATCAAGAGCAATTCCTGCCTCTTCTTCCAACCTAAATACAATTATACTTTTAAAAGGGAAAAAAACAGCCCAGGGAATCCCCAAAGAGGCCTGCTGCACTCTTCCCCCTTGTAATGAAGCTTAATAATGAAATGCCCCGTGCTCCAATTAGTAAGAAATGCTCATTTTCTCCAGCTGAACACCCCCTATAGATACGTCTAATTTGTTCCCATGCTTCCATCTCTCTCCTCCATCGAGTTTGCACTTAAAGGTTATGATCTGTTGATGCCTCCCAGCCAGGCCCTGGCAAGACAACCTGGGGGAAGAGACAGTGTTTTCTATAACCTTGGAGCCCCAGCCTGACTATCCCTGATACCCCTTCCCTTCATCATCACATCCATACACATAATCTGTCTCTTTCAGGTTCTTTATGAGTTGTCCACAAAATGGAAGAGAACAGAAAGGAGAAACAACATTTGGAAAAGTTAAGGGAAAAGAAGAGTAAAAGAAAAAAAGAGGGGGTGGGTATTGCTGTGAGTGCCCATTTCTCAATGAAAGAAATGTTCTTTGCCACGGAGCGACCCAAAACAGGAGCTGCTCCTTACTGGTGGGCCCCTTTGGAACTCAGGTCCCTCAAAGGTCTTGGAGCTCCAGCTTCTTTCCCCTCATCAGGCCTGGTGTGTGACTGGCACCAATTCCTGAGACAGTCTGAAGGGTGCCAACAGCAGCACAGAGGAGCCCCTGTGCTCGGGGAACCCTGGCGGGATGTCTCTCCCAGGCCACCTCATCTCAGTGGCCAGCCTGCACCTCTGCCTTCTGATTGTATGGAAAGTGAGGACACAGTCCCTTTCTAAAAACCTGACTCCTAGGATGAAGGCCCCACCCCCAGCACCACACCAGATGCCAGGACCATGGCCTGGCTATAGGTATGGGGTGGGCAGGTCCTCCCTGACTCAAAGGTATCCCTAGGTTTCCCTCTCCCCAGAAGCAGAGCAGGCCACAACCAGGCTGATGCTCCCAGAGTCTTCCTCTCTTCAAATCATGCATATGCATCTTCTCTCCAGCCAGGCTAGGGGCCCAGAATGGGTAAAGACACCCTCTCCCCCAGCTCTCGGCACATGGCTATACTGCAGCGAGGCGAATGGTAAAGACCGAAGACATCCTGTTGGACCACCCCTAGTGGGTCTACCTGTTACGAGGCCCCAGTTCTTCTCACTGGGGAAAATGCCTCCCCTTCTGTCCCTGGTTTCTAGGGCCTCTCCCCTTAACTGCCGGAGATGAGCCTTTGAGATTTGCCGATGCTCCCCCAGACACTTTGCCTCTTTTCTGCCTGGTCCTGTTCTCCCCTGACCCTTACCAATTGCTGGGTAGTCATCTGCAGCAGACTTGTGCTCTCCCAGCACCCCTCCTGCTTGCCTCCACCTCCTCCGACCCCTGGAGACAAGGCCCTGCCCTGGCTCCCTGAGACTCACAATCTGTGCTCCTGCCGTACTCAGTCACAAGGGGGATATAACTCACTTCAAGCTTTACGTGGTAGAACTAACCGCCCCCCTCGGGGGTGGGGAGGGGGGCAAGCAAGCGTGTGCCTGAGCATCCCAAGGTGCTCTTGTTTTCCAGGCACCCCGTCGTAGTCTATGACAGACGCACGGATGGGGGAATCCTCTGCCAGCCAGAGTTGGCATCTCACCCTACCTCTCAAATCTGCCACTAGCCTCCAGGGCCGAAGACCCTCCAAGAAGAAGAGGCCCTGCAAGACAAAGACCTGAGGCCCCCCCAGCCTGGCCTCCCAGCCCAACACAGGCCCGCATTAAAATCAACACTCCGTGAACACACAAAACTGACAAGGCAGAGGGGGAGCACACATCGGATACAAAGATCGGGCTCTCGGGAGACGCGGCCTGTTGGTCTCCCATGTTAGCTCCAAGTGACTAAGCGCAGGATGGGAAATAACGCCATCGTGGCCGCCAAAGCTCCCGCCTGGGCTCCAGGTTGGGCAGCCTTTTCACGGGGAGGATGCCTCTGCCCGGAAAAAAATGCAAGCATTGTGTGGGAGCCATTAACGCGTGAGCCTCTGCACATTCCTTCAAGAAGCAGGAGCACACTAGTCCCTGAGCCCCCAGCCCTGTGCCCCAGCAATTGTACAGGCTTGGAACACACTGCACATGCCACCTGGTCCTTCCCCCCAGGCCCCTGGCTCTGTGAGCGGTGGGGAGGGCCCCGCCAAACACCCTGGCTTCATTGTGCCCCAGAAAGAGGGGACTAATTACTCGCCTACACTCTGGAGCGCCCAGGGAGAAAACAGAAGCCAGTGGGGTGGAGAGGGTGGGAAACGGGGGTGGGGGGGTTTGAAGAAGGGATAGAGAAAGCCACAGGATACATTTCAAAGTTTCTCTAGCTATTTGGGGGTGGGGGAAAGAAAGCCTGGTCCTGATGTGAAATCATACAGAGGTCAGGGCTGGGTCTCCCACCCTTGTGAGAAAGTGGTGAATCGAAGACGGTTTATCAAACGATCATTTTTTTCTTTTGAAACTGGGAGGCAGCAGCTTGGACAATTCTGCAGATGTGCTTGATGAATTAGGGACAAAAATGGCCCTTCTCTGCCCCCCTCCTCCCCTCCTTCTATAAGGGCTCCCATCGGGGGTTGCTTCTCCCTCCACTGCCTCCCGGGCCCTCCCCTCCCTTCTTCAGTGGTCAGCTGAGACCCCACCCACTGCTTGCTTTTGTACTCTTGGCCTTTGGACATACTGACAGGGGCCTTTATGAGACCCCAATCAAGACCCCCATGTCACAGGTACCTAGTAGAGACACCAGACCTTTTCAAACAAGGGACAACAAGGAGAATCGGCGGGCCCATTGTCTCTCCTCTGTGCTAAGTGAGATGAAAGGGGCCCGCAGCCCCCTCCCCACAGCCCGCCTGCCAATCACCTCTAGTTATTAAGGTCACAATGTGTAAATTCTTTTGACCTGCACCTAATCAAAGATTCACCGGCCCTTTCAAACCCGAATGGGGAGGAGGGGAGAGATTCCCTCCCATAAACCCAGCAAATTCTCCCTCAATAAAATTTCTCTCTCTGATTCCTTCTTTGCTTCCCATCTCCACCCCTTCGCTTCTCTTCACTCCGCCCTCTTCACCACTAGCTTCAAACACAACTGACAAGCCCCATGGAATTACTACCCTCAAAAACCCAAGGAGGATTTGAAAGTTTCTATTTAATTCTCTTTAAATAAAAAGTTTTTGGACAGGCATAGTTGCCCAAGGAAGCCCAGAACCTGGGCAGTCTCTGGGCTCTGATGGCAAAGTGGTCGACTGACTTTTTTTCTCTCTCCTAAATCAGCCTCTCTTGCTTTGCCCAGGATACCATTATACATGGAGAAAAAAACTGGGATGAATGATACTCCCTCATCTTGTCACTTAGCATCTCTAGCTCGGTTGCTGACCCTCCAAAACCCAGCTTACACTGAGTGGTTTTGTGAACTGAGGTGAAAAAAATTACCAAGCCCAAAGTAGGCAACCCTCAAGAAAAAAAGAAAATAACCATAAGGTAGAACAACAAAGAACAGAATAGGAGCCAGAGGAAAGAACTTGAGAGAAAGCAAAACTTAGGATTTTTTGTGGTTTGAAAACTACAAAATGCTTAAATCAAGCAAGGAGAATAAAATGCTTGCCAATCTCCATCAATCAATACCAAGCTACGCATTTTTCTCTTATCTATCTTATCTGTCACTTAGAATAGGGAGAAGGCATAACAAGCAAGGTAGTGATAATTTATGTAAGTTGCCCCCAAATCCTCATTTGTCTACTGTCTACTCTTGGGGATGCCTCTCTCTCCCTTTACCTGTCTCTCTCCTTCTTTCTCTCTCTCTCCTTCTCTCTCTGCTCCTACTTTTCCTCCTGCCTCTGTGATGGTACCTTTTGCTTCTTGGTTTCTCCCTGCCCAGCTGTCTTTACTTCTCTCTGAGCTTCCTTTTGGTGCTAATCCCTCATGGTATTTCAACTGTCGTCTCCATGCCGAAGCCTTCCACATCTCAACCCTGTGTCTGAGCTCCAGGCCACCACTCCGGGCTGTCTCTGGCCATGGCTACCTCATTGTCCCTTCACTGCCTCAAACAGAACTCAGTCTTCTCAAAGCTAGGGCCCCCTTCTGCCATCAGGCCCATAGAGGAACTCATGCAGGTCTCTCCCCTCTCTCCCCCACAAGCAGTCGTGACCACCTACAGACTTTTTCCTGTTTCTCCTGCTGTCCTCAGGAATCCAGTCCGTAACTGCTAACAAAGTGTACTCCGGAAAGGCATCCAAACAGCTTCAGTCTCCCCCCCTCCAAAGTATCCTACACACTGTGCCACCACATTAATCATTTAACTGCTTCAATCTGGCCAAAAATATTCCATGGTTCCCTATTATTCTCAGATTAAAGTCAAACTCTGCTCTTCAAAGCCCTCCAAAACCAGGCCCCAAAGCTCCCCTCCAGCCACATTGCCCACCACTCCTTTACACAAACTTGTCTACTCTGAACTCCCAAACTTACCTGCTCTGAACTTCCAAACTTACATTGAGCTTCCCTATCCCTTAGTATGTCTTTGCTCATACCACTCCTCTGGCCTCAAGTTCCTGTCTGCAATTTAACTAGAACCATCTTTTAAGTCCCACTTCAAATTCCATGCCATCCAGGAAGCTCTCCTTATTTAACAAAAAGGCTACTGCTTTCCTCTGATTTCCTATCAATAACCTTGACAGTTGATGGCACTCACACTGCATATATACAGTGTTGTCTGAGTACATGCATTATTTTCCCAACTGGAATATAAGTCCCTGGATGGTAAAAACTGTCTCTTGTGCTTCATATTCCCCATGTATCCTTGCACACAGCAGTATTCTTGATACATCTATAAGGCTGGCACTCAGAGATATGCATTACATAGAAAAATAGTTCTGAGTTTGCCTTGCCTTTTTAAAAAAATTTCAGTATTTTAACTTATTTCTTTTCCCACAAAAGGTCCCAAGTATGAAACCATGTTTAATGCTGCAAAAGCAAATGTAAGGAAGGACCTTTTCAGGGTGATGGAAATATTCTAAACTGAATCGTGGTGATGGTTGCACAACACTGTAAATTTGCTAAAAACTCATGGAATTGTACACTTAAAGTGGGTGAACTTTACAGTATGTAAACTATACTTCAATGAAACTGTTTAAAATAATAAATAAAATAATAAATAAATGTAGGTCCATGCATCCTTAATTTAAATAACTGTAAGGGAAAAAGGAAGGGTTCTCACTACAGTTACCTGATATTGAAATAGACATTTAAATGTAATTTATGTTTTTTCTATTAATAAAAATAGGCTCATTATAAAAAAAACTTAAATACAAAAAAGTAAAAAGAAAGTAAATGTCAGCAGAAATCTACCACATAAGAAATAACTGAAAAGATAGTCAAATAACTATCATACTGCTTTGTGACCTTTCTTTATTCAACACTATGTTATGACATCTTTGGGGGTAAATAAATATGTACATCTATAGCATCCTTTTAATGGCTACATAGTATTCTATTGGGTGAATGTAAAATATTTAACCAGACTCCTACTAATGGATATTTATGTGTTCTTAATATAAGTCTTTATGTATACATCTTGCATACTTGTCTGATTATTGCCTTAGGATAAATTTCTAGAAGAGGAATTTATGTGTTGAAAGGTTTTTACATTTTTATTTTGATACTCACTGCCAAACTAATGTAATTTTAAAACTAACTTTTCCTCTCCTTATTCCTAGACTTACCATTACCAGCCTGCAAAGAAGGATTTTCCTGGCCACAAATCTCTAACAAGTGAAGAATCCTTTGAATAATCTTTATTTTTTGTGTTAATTTTTTGTTTTTATTCTCAACCACAGCTTACCGTGGATGCTAGTGAGACTCAAACTGGCCAGGAAAGTAGAGTGCTTCAAACACATTAACCCGTGTGTCCCTCTCTCTCTGCCAGATGTTACGAACCTCACCTTCATGCCCAGCTGACCCTTCTCTTGGGTCACTTACCATAGGACCCACTCCAATCACTCACTTGGTCTTTTCTCACTCAGGCCCAGGAGGAAAGAGGCCCAGCCTTGGCCAGGACAACTAATGCTACCACTGCAACAAAGCAGAAAATAACAGGAGAAAAAGAAGCATTCTGCAAGAGTAGAGCCCTCAGGAGAAAGAGACGGTGGGTCACATGCTCTGAGCTAGGCCCTCTCTGTAGCCCCTGAAGGCCTCGGTGCAGTGAGTTCAGGGAGAGGAGCATGTGCTAAGTGACGGCGGAGTGAATCTGGACAGCGTCCTATATGGAAACTGTGCTCCTGAGACTCCACAGAGTTTTGATCAGGCACCACAGGACTGAGCCAGGGCAAGACTCAAGCTAATCTCTCTCAAAATTCCCCAGTCAACAAAGAAAGGAGGAACGGACACTTATGGTGGCCTCAAGCAGAAAGGGGTCCATTTCACTTTACCTTGCACATCTCAGCTTTCCCTCCCTCTCTGTCCAGCCAGCACATGTCACATGTGCAACAAGCCACACACAAAGGAGGAGAAGTAACCCCCACCATTGCACGGTGGCCTCTACGACTGGCGAATATTTACACTTGGAAAGCTCATCCTCCACACGGCCTTCTGGCCTCTCTTTGTGTCTTCCTGTCTAGCCCAGCTCCTAGAAAGAAGCCAGTATGAAGCTTCACACCTGACCACTTGCTATGCCAGCATAATGAAAGTGATGCCCATCCCCTGCCTATCCTCATCACCACCACCGAAGCTTCCGGAAGCAACATAGACATAAGTGTCTCCAGCCTGAAGCCAAAAGCCACACCTCTCTAGGTGGGGCAGACGAAGCATGGAAAATCAAGAACAAGGCCTGGTGACCCCACATTCTGCTTCACCAAGCCTGCCCATGGTATTAAGAGGATCAGAGAAAGCAGAAGATAAAGGGCCTTGGCCTTAATGCCTTCTCAAAGCAGGCAAGCTCCTGCCTTCGGGAGGTGTGCTCTTTAACCCCCAGCACCGGTGTGCACATTGTCTAAAGTGCACCAGTTTTAGATAGGGCTGCTGTTTCCAGCCTGCTGAGAAAACCAAAATACTACACCATGACCACCATGGCCACTGTTCGAGAAGCTGGATTATGGCTTTGCTGTAGGAAGGTGCAGAGGAGGAGACAGCAGTGCACGATGAGCAGGGCTAGAGACCAGTGTGAACACGATAACATAGAAAAGGTGTGTGTGGTGGAGGAGGGAATCGCAACAAAATATGAGTTATAGTTATTTTAATCTCCTAAAAGGTTCTCTCTCAATACTTGAAATCCTCTTTTGCAAATTAAGGCCCTGCTGAAGATTTTGGATGTTATCACATCCCAACTGGCACCCCACCTGCCCCTCCTATACTTTTCTGTGCCCCATTCATGTTTTAAATTTGCATTGCAAACTATGAAAAAGGAAAGCTTCCGCAGAAAGCAATTTCCTGGGCCAGCAGCTCTTGGACTAATACTCCTTTTGCAGTTACCAGGGATTCTGCATGCACGTACTCCCTTCCCTCCTCCCGCCAGCCCTCCTCCTCCCCCCACTCCTCCCTCCCTTGCCAGCACCTTCTGTCTGAGCCAAGACTATCTGACAGGGAACTACGGACAGTGTCACAAACTACCCCCTATGAAAATGCCCTGGACAGAAAAAGGAGCAAGAACCAGCTGGGAAAGAGGGGAAGGATTTGGGGTAGTCAGCTTAATAGAGCACCCCAGAGGCACAGCAGTTTGTCTGTAGCACAAGGCTCATAACTTATACGAAACAGGAAACAAAACCCCTGCCCCCAAAAGTTCACAATCTGAAACTTCAAAAAAATTTTGCCACCAGGGAAGTCTCTCATAGAACCTTTACAGGCAGTTTTCCATACCAATGGTGTCAACATCTGTCACCGCTAGTGGTATACAGGGATGTCTATTGTCTTCCCTGATGGTGTGAGGAAAATGTTCCAGTTCTTGGATCCCAGGCTGCTAACCCCCCAAAAGGAACTATTACAATAATGAAACTCACGACACTCATGGATGCAGGGTAACTGTCATGGACAGGAGAATTCCTGTTCTTGGGTCTTAAGGCCATGACCAAAGTGAGCCACATGTGACTGTCCTGAACTCAGAGAGGGGAAGAAATACAGCTGACTCTGTGGACTGCCACCTGGAGGTCCCAGGGACCAGGACTCTGGTGGATGGAAAGGTGGTGGGGAGAAGACACCATTTCAAAAAATTTCATTTGAAATGAAAAGGAAAACAAGGAACTGAAGTCTTGACTCTAAACTGATGTACTGAAATCTGCCCCAAATGGCCTGAGAGCCACCTAATGACAGGAGGATGGGGTGATCCTTCCACCTCTGACATGACCCCCCAATATACAAAAACACATTATGCTACTAATCCAGCCGCACATTGCCTTTTTCACTCGGGCCCAGTACAAAGCCCTCTCCACCCCCCAGTCTACTTACAAGAGTGAGCTCCATTGGCTCAAAAAACTAAAAGCACAGATATTTCATGAAGCTCCCTCTTTGACTGATCTGAGTGCTGCAGCTAACAGGTGGGGAAATCTTAAACATACGAGTGTTATCATGACAAGACCACTGGAACGGATCGGTGCCGTAAGTCAGACAGGGCTAGAAGTTTCCGCCCCACCATCAGGTTCCTCTTTAGCCTTGACAGATCAAACTCAAGCCGAAGCAGGCTACAGAGATCAGTTCAGTCTCCGAGCCAAAGGTCTTCACAGTGAGGGACCAAAGCTGCCCGGGCTGGGTCTCTGCCGGCCCGTGTCCCAGATTAATCACCACCAGGAGGGGCTTGGACACCAGGCTGCAATCTGAGCCCAGCAGCACCTGCACAGGGGTCACCCCGGCACCTCCCTCACTCCCTCGGGCAAGACTCCAGGGCATGAGGGTGTCCACCTGTTGACTATGCTACTTGGAACAGGCAGGCCAGACGCTTAGCCATCTTCAATCCCGCAGATAAGTCACAGGAGGTTTGAGTTAGCGCAGAAGGTGGAAAGATATGGTGACTCAAGGAGTGAAGCCAGGGCTCCATGAGAAGGAAAATTCTCAGCCTCTGAACAGAAAGAAAGAGAGAAAGGCCTCAATGCCCCTGTCACCACTGTCTAGAGAGAAAATCTAGCTCAAGACCAGCAGTGAGTGAACTAAGCCCTCAGAGGTTATGAACTAATGAGATGCTCCGTGAGTGTTCGGGACACATCCTCGTCAGCTGCAGATCCACTGGATGCTGACAGGAAGGAGGGAGACCAGAGCAGGGATTTCTTTTCAAAACACCCCCAAATGCTGCCAATACGCCTGTGTGAAGGAAACTTAGACATAAATTCACTCTGTGAGGGTGCAGAAGAGCTTCCTCTGAATGCCAGGACCTTGGAGAACAGTTTCCTCAAATGATCTACATCAGTAAGCTATTTCAAACACCTGTACACATAGAGCTAGTGACTATGTATGGTGCATGTACACATGTCTTTCCATGCTAGAATGCACTCTTTAGGACCAATGGACCCTATTATAAATTCTTCTCAGATGGCAATTTCTTTTATATTGTTGCTTCTCTAAGTCTACTAGAGTAGGAGAAAGTATTCTTGAGACAAAAAAAAAAAATCAAAAGGAGGAAGATAAGCATGAAGATCTGCATCTTAGAACGCTCTGTCCCAGGCACTAACTTGTGATATAAGGAGAAACCACTCGGATGGATGCACCCTTTTCCACCTGCCTCATGCCCCAGGGAAGGAAGGGTGGGAGGGGTTCGAGTCAGATTGAAGTGTGTGTCCCTTGAAAGAGCAGAGAAAAGCACAGGTCAGATAAGAGGAGAAAGAGCTCCTACCCAGCGCCTTCATTTGAGGAGGAACACCCACATCCTGACTGTTACACCTTGTACCTCCAGAGCTCCATCACCAGGAATTCCCTTTGAACTCCCGGCTGCAACCCAGAGTTAGGATAGAGCAGTGGCTACAATTACACACTTGCTTGTGGGGGGGTGGGGGGATGCTGTATGTGACAGGCCATGAAAGGTCCCTGCCTATAAAACAGACTGGAAAACAAACCCTTAATTTAAATGTTAATGAAAGTGCTGTGGAGACATCAGAGGCTTCCCGGCTGCTCAGAGAATAGCTACACCAGCCACAGAATTTATGGCTCCCCTTCACCCTCCTGCCTCCCTCTCTGCCTCATCACCCACTGAAGTTTAAAGAGTGTAAAAAAAAAAAAAAACACAACTAATTTTAACATTAACTCCATGCTTCCACCTTGGGATGTGATTGCTAAATTATCTGTTGGCAGAACACTGATCAAAGGTGGAAAAACACAGGCACATTGCACACACAACCCAGAAAAGTCAGCTGCAGCTAAGGCAGGAAAATTACCTTCTCTCTTCCTGATGTGGGACGGGTAGAAGAAATAGCGGTGCAGGTAGGGACTGGAGCTGGGAGGTGCAGACAGCAGGAAGAGGACGAAGACCCTGATCCCTCCCACGTGTCTGCTCCCCATCTGAGAACTTAGCATACCATATTTGCTAAGTTTGGTCTGTCTCTCCATCAGACTATGCTGTCTAGTTCACTGTTGTTTCCCCAAGGTCTAGCACACTGTAATGCTTAAGAAGTATCTGGAGAGAGAAAGAGAGATAGGGATGGGAGGAGAGATACAGAAACAGAGACAGAGCGGAGAAAGAAAGAATTTAAACAGAGACTGAGGGATGGAAATGTATCCCTGTAGCAGGGGCACGGTCTTGAGGCACGGACTCTATATCCACAGCATCCCGCCTTCCGCAGCAGCACTCTCTGCTTCTAGTTGTAGTGCTTTATTTAAGTCAGTTCTTCCCAACTAGCCAACCTTCCTGGCCAGGGAAGGAGTCGCTCCCACAGATGGGGTCTGGGCCAGCCAGAGCTGGCTGGGTTGCTGGTCTCAGGCCAGCAGCCCAGTACATGAGATTCCCTGTGCCCAACATGCCCTGGGTAGTGGCAGAAATCCAGGGTCTTGAGGAAGTGAAACCCACCCTTGTGGCATTTCGTCCTTGCTACTGATGGATATGTTGGCCGGAGAGGCTTGGCTTAGCACCAGCAATGAACTCTAGGCTGGCGGGCGCTGCCCTGAGATTCAACAGAACCAGACTCTGATTCAGTTGTATCTCTACGCTGATCTCTTTCCAATCTTAGGTCATTTTAGGCTGGACCAGTGGGCCTACCTAGCATCATGCAGAGCTTCCTTCTCTCTCCAGGCATCACGCAGCCCCTTCCAGCCATGCCAGCCTCTGGTCCTTCCATGCTGTCTTTGTGCCTCAGACTCTCTCATCTAGGGCCACCACATGCAGGCGACTCCCTCTAGTGTGGTCTTCAGCCTGGCAACAGGGGACACTGAGCCACTCCTTGCCTAGAGAGGGTGTCCTTTCCCTAGACAAGCCCCTGATCCTGGGAAGGGAGAAGAGACAGATCTTGATAGCTGTGGGCCAAACCATCAGGATGAGCAGCTACAATGTGAAGCACGACAAAGTCATCCATCAGAGTCTTTCTTCAGGTTATCAAGGTTAGGGATCCCCTTCAGGAACCAGCTCTTTATCACCAGCTAGAAAAAGCAAAACTCAGAGGCACAACATTTACTTTTGATTTGTCTTCCCCTAAAAGCACTGAGTGAGTTAGGAAGCCCAGGGCCAAAGAGTTGCTGAACCACTGGGAACCAAAAGAATCTAAACTAAAAGTTGGCTGCCTCCTTTTTTCCAATCTTTCAAACCTCTGTCAGAGAAAACTCCAGATGCAATTACCTTTCACTAAAGAAGGGCGTATTTCAAAAGGCTGGTGAATGTGTCTGCCACACACACAACACACAGTAAACCCTGTAGCCACTGGGAACAAACACCCACTCTCCCCAGAAATCCACCCCCTTACCAAACAGTACACAGTGATGGCTTTCCTTCCAGACTCTCCCTCACCTCTGGGAGAAATGAGGCAAGAAGGGGCAGCTCCTCCATCAAAACCCCCCAGAGGCCACAACTCACTTTACAAATTTGAATCGGTACATTTCAGGCAGACTTGGACTAATCCCCCCCAAAACAAACAGGCCACCACAGTGAGCAAAAGTACACTAAATTGTATTGTATATTTAATAACACAGCTAAGTCAAGTTTCTACACCTATACCACTCATATGTTTCCTTAATGACAGAAACGAGAGAAGGGATTAAAACCCAAGGGTCCTGGGAAGCCTTCCTGACCACACTCACTCACATGATAGCAAGTGTTGTTCGGAGATGGGGAAAGGATTCTTCTGAGCACCCCCTTTTTCTTGGAGGGCAATAAATATGGTGTCTGCAGAGGAAGGAGGCACTGTGGGCTCCTCTCTCTTCCCCTCCAAGGCAAACAGGGCAATGGGGCTCCAGACTCATTTCACCATCAAGGCACCCCCCAGCCAGCTTGGAAGGGCCCTGCAAACCGAAGATCTATGTGCACTGGCACTCCTGGGATGGTGTAAGCATTCACAGCTACACGAGTGAGCCCAGGCCTTGATTACATACTGCCTTCCTCCCCTCCCCCTCGCTATCTCAACTCTGGCCTCCAGAAAGAGAATGTTCCCAGATCCCCACAGAGGCTTTCAAGGGCCACAGCTACTGTCCAATATTCTGGTGGATGAAGGCATTGCAGTGACGTAGAGGCCTGCCTCGTGGCCCTCCCTCAGCACCACAGCATGTGGCAATAAGCTGGAGACCTGAGCCTCTTCTGCCCCATCCCACATGTGCCCTTCTCTGAGCCTCAATTTCCCCATCTGCCAGGAGGGGAATGACCCTCTCCCTTCCTCAACCAGAGACAGACTAGTTTCAGGCACTTAGTATCATCTGGCAACCACTACAGTTGTGCCCCCATCTTTCCCCCACCACTGAACAAGATCCTCAGGAGAGCTACCCGACAGCAAGTGTTCAGTCAATACACAGGGAGCACAGAGGAAAGGGAGTGAGAGGAAAAGATGGAAAATAGAAGGGATGAAATCGAGTCTTTAACAGTTCTTCATTTCCTTACTCTGAGTATTTACTAACTTTATTCAGCTAGAAATAATCTTTTAATGGCAATACAATGTACTGCATGTTTTTAAAATTCTGCTTTTCTGTGATACTTATGGAAAAGTGCTCAGAACTCTATGTGACCTCAGGAGATCGTATCCTGAGACCAGTTAGGACCCACAATTACACCCAGACGTGTGCCCTTCCACCTCCAGCATTTCAATTCAGTTCCATCTCACCCAGTCCTTTCACTCATCAAACAGCTCCAGGTTGGGCCTCCTCTACAGGAGGAAGGCTGCATCTATAAGTCATAAATCCTAAAAGCAGAGTTATTAGTGTTGGGGCAAGAAGATGGGTTGCAGGGCACATAGGAGGTAGAGGGAAAGGTCCTTGCCTGTCACCTTCCCATGGAGCCTACTGGTTTTCCTTCTGTTTTTTGAGTACCTAAACATGGCTCTGAGCACATGACTGGTATTAAATATTATCCTCCAAGAGTGTTTACAAACCAAAAACTCAAGGTCAAGAAAGGAAGAAGAGGTGACATTTGGACACAGGACAGAATACCTGCTTTCTCCCAGTCATGAACACCTCAAATTAAGCCTAGGGCTTGAGGTTTCATGTTTCATACTACAAGCTTCTAAGTACATACATATGAAAAGAAGGCAGATAAGTCCCAGCATCAAAGATAAATACAATGAATAGCTCTGACAAATTATTTTAAATAGAAGAAAGAGACTGAGATGTGCTGGGTCTCCCAACTGTCCAGGTTCCCTGGAGGACAGCTGCTGCCCACCCACTCTCGTGTTTTTCACAAGGGTTCACGGCCACATCACATTAGTGACACTGACGACCACACTCAACAAGAAAGGTGGCAGGGAAGGGAACAGAGGCAGCCATGGAGGGCAGGAAAACCACAGGGGAAAAGGAGAGGAAAGAGATTCCTGCTGAGTCCCCACCTCAAGAAGACTGCAAAAGAGCAGTGTAACTCCATGAGGGACAGGAGAAGCCCCAGGGAAGGGTGGAGACGTGAGAGCAGCTAAAGCAGCTAAACAAATGCTTTACCAGCTGGGAGAGATTCTGGCTAACACAAGATTCTAGCCCTTTTAGCTTTGTAGAGTATTTTCATATTCATTGTTTCAGATCATCTTCACAATAACCTAGTAAGGACTATGAAAGAAAGAGTATTCATATTTAACAGATGAGGAAACCACGGCTCCGAGGACTTAGCCGAGGCCACTCTGCTGGTTGGTGGCAAAGCAGAACTCCAGTTTCCCAGAACAGACCCTACAGCTAGGAGGCAGTGTCTTCCAGGATTGGGAAAATGGTTCAGTTTACTGAAAGGTTCAAATTCATTGACACAGTGAGAAGAAATGGATCTAATGATAAGATGACAAGATTCCTATCCCAATATATTTTGGGGGTAAGAGGAAAAGAAGCAGAGAGAACACCAACATATACTCTGGTCATTTAGTGTAATGACAGAATCCCAAATACAAACTACTTTTTTAAAACAGTCCAAGACATCATTTGTGGACTTGGGGAAAAGGTCATCTCAAATAACTGTGGGTCATGGAGCTAAACAGCCAGCCAACAGGGAGTGAAAGAATCATCCCAGGGGCAAGAAAGTATACCAAGAAGACATTTAAGGATAATGTTAAGAAAACATGAGACCTAGGTTTTCACCAAAGATGGGGCATATCAAGGACTTAGCAGAGGGTCTGGCATAGAACATATGACTAATAAATGTTAGCTGCTGGTAGCAGTAGTAGTTACAGAGCAGTGCTAGTAATATTAGGAAGCTAGGTCCTTCCTCAAAGCCAGCTTCCAAGTTGTGGCCAAAAAAGCCCCAAAGTCAGTTTATTGTGATCCAAACTGCTTCTCAGTGATGAAGGCAGACACTGTCCTCAACCTTTTATTGACATCATCTTCAACAGCTACCACGCTCTATTCTGTTAACAGGTAGCCTAACGTATTCCAGAGGAGGTGGCTGGAGTAGAGGAATATGAAGATGGGGATGCTGGGAGAGTCTGTACGTGCCTTTAGCCTAATTCCATGTGCAGGAAGCACACAGACCATCTCCAGCCTTAACAGCATCCCTCCACCACCGACCTCACCCCAGGCCACCCCAGTCTCCTGAAGCCAGCGGGAGTCCTCAGGTAACCACCAAGATGAAGTCACCAGCCTACCTGTCACCTCCCACCCTTACACATATCCAGCCCACAGACACCCAAGCTTGGCTAACTGGCTTTAAAGGGGGCAGCATTAGGAAGAAACTGAGGAGGGGCCAGAGCGCAAGGGCTCCATTTTCCACCCTCTGCTCCCACACACTTAGGCCTCTCTACTCCCTGCTGGTCTTTCCTTCCCTTTTTCCTAGGATTGCTAGAATGATTTGTTCTGAACAGCGACAGGTTTATAGGTTAGCCGACACCTCCGCTCTGTGGAATTTTAATTAACTTCTCCCATCGTCAATATGCTAAGGAACGGGGTCTCCATTCTCTGAGGTCAGCAATGTGTTTCAGGTCCTGCTATATCAGCCGTCAAATTGAAGAATTAATGACGTGGCTAATCGGCTCTAATTCTTTAGGAAGAAAAAAATTTGAAAGAGAATTGTGGAAGGGGCAGGAGGAGGGGTGCAGGCTCCTTGGGGTGAGGAGAAAAAGGCTGAAGGGGGCTGAGCCAAGAGGGGGGATCAACTCTCTCATAAAACAAGTGACTGACTCAAACCCGATGTTGGAGGCTAGCAGCCCTACAGCTTTCCCATTGATCATTTGGTGGGGAGTGAGGGGTGAAGGAAGTGGGAGAAGACACTAGATAAACACCCTGACAGAGCAGGTGCAGAGAGGGTGTCTATGTACCCTGCTGGTGGGGAGAGAGGCCCTGCCTCGGTTCAAGAGAGCCTAGAAAGCAGAATTCAGGATGCAAAGCTCATTCAGTCACAGGCAAAACTAGAGAAACACCAGTCAGACCAAAGGGTAGGGTAAAGCCGTCATCAAAATTGGCACTTCTGCTATAATTGTCAACGAATCTACTCCACATACATGACTTTGCATGAGGGCCCAACTGGACATGGGCCCCAAGCCTCTCCTGATGACACCCACCTGACCTCATAAAATAAAAGCATTATTACATGGGATAAAACCATACCCCAAAACATCTCCCTTACCTGTGCAATGGGCTGATAGCAATGGACCAGACTCGGTCTTCAGTCTGGATGGTGTGTAAGCACTGCCCCAGCCGGCCTGAGGCCAAAGGCCATACCTGGAAACAGGAGAGGAGATGCTCTCGTTGGCGTTGCCTGGGATCGGGATGAGGGTTGGAAAATGCACCAGGTGGAGTCACTGTTCCTAGGGTGGGTGGGGAAATGGAGAATCCATTCTATCCTGTACACACAGAGCTCTGGGTAGCAGCAGAGGGGCCTGCCTCTCCAGCTTCTGCCTTGCCTACCGCCCAAATAGACGCTGGCTCCCAGTCCTAACCACCCTTTTACGTCCACCTGAGAGCCCTTACGCAGCAGCCAATTTTATACCAGGGAATCAGAAGCTCCACGTTCCTCAGCTGAGACCTGACTGAGAAGCGTGAGCAGGTGAGGCTTGCCTCTCTCAGTAACCTCCCCGTGTTTGTGGATTTTCCTTTTCCTATCTCTCACCAAGATTTTACTTTGGGGAGGTAGGGAGAGGGAGGAAGATCAAGGCCCAATATGAGAGGACAGAGATAGAATTAGATTAGAATTAGGGAGAGAGGAGTAAAAAGAAAGATCCAAGGGAAGGAAAAATGGAAGAAGAGGACTTCAAAGTGGGAAGGTGGTGTGTTGTTGTTTGTTTGTTGATAATGCCCAGAATCCAATGCTATTCATGTCAGCAGGGAATTTAGCACCTAGTGTCACCAAAAGTAGCAGAAAAGCTTAACTCTTTTAAGCTTCCATATCTCCTACTGGTTAAAAATATTGCTTGGAGCACATTATCTGGTCCCTATCAGTCAGGAATGTACATTAGCAGCCACTCTGGGCTTAACTCTAATCAACACTCACAGAGCCCTCTCAGCGGTCAGTGCATTTAGAAATCTCCCATTAAGCACAAGGCCCCTTCACCTCACCCTACCCCAGATGACACACACAGGGGACTAAGCCTCTAACCAAACAGAGAGGAAACCTCAAATGTACAGGGCTGTCCCCAGACAGCAGCCAAGGAGGGATCCTGAGGAGGCCAGATGATCAGTGACCTCTCAAGGTCCCTGCAGTGCTATAAGGGGAACACAAAAAAGTCAGACAGGACCTTAGATGGAAGAACTTTCAGGAAACATTCCTTGAGTTTAAGGGGTAGGTGATGGAGTGGGGGTGGTCCTGACTTCTTAGGATCACATGATATCTCTTCTCTATAAAAGGAGAAAGTGTTTCTTAGATTTTGTGTGTCTGTGATAGGGGGAGAAGGGTGTGAGTTACTTTTCCCAACACAGGGAAAAGAAAATAAATTTAACAAGAAGATCCTGAATAAGGAAGGGCAGAAAACAAGGGTAAACACCACAACTTTCCTGGAATGCCAGGATTCTGGCTCATTCTTCTGGATTAGGTCACTTTGGTAGTAACTAGATGCATCTAATGTCCTCTTTCAGACAGCCTTGGCTTGGAAGAGAAGTTTGCCTTTTCCCTGATGCAAACTACCTAGGAGGCAGGTTCTTGTTTGGTGTGGGTGACTAGAGACTCTGATTACAAAATCTCTGGGGACAGCCCTAGGCCTGAATTCACTAGTGTCCTCCACTGAATGGGCTGGTGGATCCCTAGACTGTGAAAACCACAGAACAAGGTTCCTGGTCTCCAGGGGTGGCTCTGGAAGCATGCTGCCAATTTCCCAAGCACGATCTGGGGAAAGCGGCCCTCCTGACCTGCACCAGTAGCACACCATCCACCAAAACATGAGTATGCTGATCACATCTTAACCCTCAGTGATCAAATTCAAAACAGACCCAACCCTGGAGCAGATATAACTCAGTGGGAGTGGACATTTATACAGTCCTTTTAAAAAGCAGTTGGCAATGTGTATCAAGATCCTTAAAATAATCAAAGCCTTCGACTCAGTAATTCTATTGCTGAGACTCTATCCTAAGAAAATAATCCTAAAACGAAGAAAAACCTAAATGATAAAAATATTCCCTGCAGCCCGCAATAGCAGAAAGAGCACACATGGGCTTTAGAATTAGACAAATCTGGGTTTGAACCCTAGTTGCTACTTATTTATCTCTGATGTTAGGGATATTTTATAACTTCTTAGCCTCAGTTTCCTCATGTATAAAATGGGAAATAATGCCTATCTTTTAGGGTTGCAGTGTGGAAAAATGAAGATAAGTGTAAAGCACCCGGCACAGAAGCACAGTATTTGGCAGACATTAGGCATCAATAATGGTGGTCCTTATTACTATAGGAAAAAAATAGATACAAACATCCACCAATAGGAAAAATAGTAACTAAATTATGGTAAGTCCATTGTGAAACCATTAAAGATGACACAAGTAATTTGCAATAATAATGGAAAACCTTATAAAATAAAGTAGACACAGCAGGGTATATTGGGTATATAAGATATATTATGAAAGCGAATCAAAACTACAATGAGATATCACCTCACATGGGTCAGAAGGACCATCATCAAAAAAATCTACAAACAATAAATGCTGGAAAGGGTGTGGAGAAAAGGGAACCCTCCTGCACTGTTGGTGGGAATGTAAATTGGTACAGCCACAATGCAGAACAGTATGGAGGTTCCTTAGAAAACTAAAAATGGAACTACCATATGATCCAGCAATCCCACTCCTGGGGCATATATCCAGAGAAAACCATAATTCTAAAAGATACATGTACCCCAATGTTCATTGTGGCACTATTTACAATAGCCAGGATATGGAAGCAACCTAAATATCCATTCATGGAGGAAATGATAAAGATGTGGTACATATATACAATGGAATACTACTCAGCCATAAAAAAGAACAAAATAATGCCATTTGCAGCAACATGGATGGACCCAGAGATTGTCATACTGAGTGAAGTAAGTCAGACAGAGAAAGACAAATATCATATGATATTGCTTGTATGTGGAATCTAAAAAAATGGTACAAATGAACCTCTTTACAAAACAGAAATAGAGTCACAGATATAGAAAAAAACTTATGGTTACCAAGGGGGAAGGCGGGAGAGGGATAAATTGAGAGATTAAGATTGACATATACACACTACTATATATAAAATAAATAACTAATAAGAACCTACTGTATAGCACAGGGAACTCTACTCAATACTCTGTAATGACCTATATGGGAACAGAATCTAAAAAAGAGTGGATATATGTATATGTATAACTGATTCACTTTGCCGTAGAGCAGAAACTAACACAACGTTGTAAATCAACTATACTCCAATAAAAATTCATTTAAAAATAGATATATTATGACCATAACTATCTGGGGAAAAATTACCCTAAAGGATAAAATGAGGAAATGAATAAATGTAAAGTGCTTATTAGCACAGTGCCTGGTTACATTCTATGTTATTATAAAACAAAAAAAGCAAACCTATGCACTGAAAAACACCTAAAAGAAAAAAAAAACAGTTCAAATGTTCCCTCCTTCATAAAATCTCCCCTTCCAAGTCAAATGTGATCTCTCCACCCTCCAAACTTTCTGGCCCTTTCCCTAGAGCCTTACAACTTCATAGTCCTGGCCACTTCCAACCAGCTTCATAGCTTCATAGCTAGTGCATGCAGTCTTAACTCCCCTTAAGGAAAGGCTGTATCTTCCTCCCCTTTGAAGCCGGGCATACAGTAAGCACTTATCAGAATGAAAGAAAGAATAAAGAAAACGGAAAAAAATGAAGGAATGATCAGACCTGGCCCAGGCCCAGCAAGAATGTAAGCTACCATCCTATCACATCTCAGGATGGGGCCAGCCTCACCAAAGCCGAGAGAGGCAATCCAAGCTAAGTCACAGTAAATCTGAAACTAGGATTGGGGGCAGGGGAAGGAAGCTCTCTGGGCAGTCCCTAGCTCAGAAGTTTTGCAAAGAAAATGTTTTGTTTCCCTTCACCTCAATAAATCTCTTTCCTAAAACATAGTCCATTTTGGGGAACTCCCAAAAAACAGGCTATAGATGTTTACAGACAAACATGACTAAGTTCTTATGTAGGTTCAGGTATTAGAAACCTGTAGAAGCAGCTGGAGAATTACAGATGCCACCAAAAAGAAATGGAAAGTCAGTTATAAAAGACTAAATGTGGGTAATGTGAAAATGGTCCAGGAAGATGAAGACGGCTAAATGCAAAGACAACAATAGAAGGAGAGAACAGAAGCAGCATCCAGAAAACCAGAAAAGATGAGCTGGCCTGGAGGTCACTGGGAAACCGCAAAACAGCTGACTAGCTTCCTGGAGTTGAAGAACCAGGGGGGAGAATTCTGCCACTGACTAAAAAGAAATCCTCAAAAGGAATAGGATCTACTGCAGTGACAATTTTAGAATTAGAAAGTACCGATTTTAATGCTTAAAAATACTAAACCACTAAATAATTGTACTTAAAACATGAAACTAACCCAATATCCTAAATAAAATTGCTGTCAATCTTCAACTGTAAGCAGTCTATAGCCCTGAATTGCTACCTGTGGTCATAAAGCTTAGCTGTACACTGCTCTGGGTGTCAGACCACAGAGAAATGGATAGAAGAAAGAGATGTCACTGAAGGCTTCACGGGGAAGCTTGAAGCCGTGACAAGAAAATGCTAGAATGAGATGAGAATATCTAGGTCCCACATGCACAAAAGGTTTCTGCGCAAATTGACTTCTGAGCAGTATAGCAAGTTAAGGTTGGTCTCTTTACAAGGAATGGTACAAAGACAGTGACCAATCAGAAACCTGAAGTAAGTATGGGGTGGGGGATTCGGAAGCAAGAGATAGGAAATTCAGTTTCCATGTTGGTTCAAAAGATTTTCTGGGGTGAGATGAATTGGGAGATTCGGATTGACATATATACACTACTATGTATAAAATAGATAACTAATGAGAACCTACTGTACAGCACAGGGAACTCTACTCAGTGCTCTGTGGTGACCTAAACAGGAAGGAAATCCAAAAAAGAGGGGATATGTGTATACGTAGAGCTGATTCACTTTGCTGTACAGCAGCAACTTAATGCAATATTGTAAAGCAACTATACTCCAATAAAAATTAATTAAAAAGAAGAAACCTTGATTTTAGCCTTCTGGCCTCTAGAACTGTGAGGTAATAAATTTCTGTTGTTTTAAATTAAAAAACAAAAAGAAGAAGAAGGTTTTCTGAATTTTTCTCAGGCTCCCTGTGCTGATGCACACATCTCTCTGATAAAATACAAAGTGTAAGGAAAAAATTAGCAAAGGGAGGAGAAACTTCCATAAATAAAAAGGAACATATTTAGTCCTTCTTTTTACATAAATTAGCAACATTTTCACATGAAGGTGTAATCACTAGAGGGAACATGGAGCCAGAAAAGTTAGTAAAGATTGCAACTTCTCTCTCCTGAGTCCCCTCCCTATGTGTCTTAGAGTCCCATTTGCTGACATGGTCAAGCATTTTGCTCCTATTAGCACTGTGGAGTCTCCAGATGCTGGGAAACACACAAGCAAGAACCTATCGAGCTTCCTGCACCATTAACTGAATTATCAGCAAAGTTCCCACAGCAGTCCCAAAGGATCAGGCATGTGTGGGCCCTGGCAAGGGCTACTGGACACAGGGATGGAGAAAGTTCTTCTCTGCCTCATGGGTGAAAGCCTATTTGACCCAGACGTGGAGGAGCTGAGTCCATAAAGCAGGGGTTACACTACTTTATCAGTCTCATTCTGTTGGGCCTTGGCAGATGTCTGACTTTAGACCAGGCAACTTGGCAATGACACAACGAACAATGCCCTCCTCTAGTCGTCTTTCCACTGCTTACTGACCACATCACTCTCCAGAGAAGCAGTAAAAACACATTTTAATTATCAGCCCGATTGCTTATAAACAAGGTGGTAAAAAATTAACCTTCTCAAACAGAGAGCGAGCAAAAGGAGGGAGATTTTAAAATAAAATATTGGGGTTAGAACTCAACCCACAAACTTGAGGAAACTCAGCTCAGGGAGGAAAAGCTGGCCAGGCCCTCTGTTTTTGAGTTCACACCACATTTCAAGTGAGTGGCAAGCTTCCCAGCCACTGTCCACTCCTTTCCCAGGCCAGCTGGCAGGGACATAGCCTGGCATGGCAAGCTGCATGCCAGAGGCACATAAGTGAGTTCTTTATTGTGTCGCTTCCCCCCCTGCCCCAACTCAGTGCCCTCAGCCAATCCTGAGACTCAAGGTCCTATCCACCCTCTCCCACCCCACTCCCTATAGACAGTAGGAAATAACAGTATATAAGGGGGAGACCACCTCACCTTGGCTGTCCTGTCTCTGGAGCCACTCACAATGATGCCCCCTTTGCAATCCACACAGTTCACCTCCTGTTCATGGGCTGAGTACTTGACAGTGAAGGTGCTATGAATCTTATGAACGCCAATCTTCCCATCTCTACAAGAGAAATAAGAAGCCAACCCCCAAGAGACAGTTATTCTCTCTGTAGGAAAAGAACAAGTCTACAGAAACAGCCAGAGTCTCCAATGACTTCCAAATTTGCTAAGCTTTAGGCAATTCAGCCCAATAAGGTGCTGAGTTTCTAGATACCTTTACTTCTTCAGTATACTTGGGGCCGAACAGAGCTGAGAGACAAAACAAATTTCCCACTTGAGAGTATCAAAACCAGTTTCACTTTTCATTAAAGGCTCTTCCTGTTTTCCTTCTCCAGCTAACCCTATTAAGTACCTGCTTTAAATGGAAAAAAACACTACCCCTTCTACTAGTCTCCCTACTCATCCCTTTGGAGTTGAGACAGAAAAGTCAGAGGCAGGCAGAAGGTCTCTGAAGAATACTGAGGAGGAGGAAGGAAGGAGAAGCCTGCAGCACTTACCCTCCTGCACTGATAATATGCGAGTTGGCCAGCACGAAGTGGCAAACGTCCTCATCATGCCCAGCAAAGACTCCCAGGGGCCTCCGGTTCAAGCTGGCACCATCTGGGCGGAACTGATAGGCCAGGATGAAATTAGCCTGGGATATGTACAGAGAATCACCCTCTAGCTGCATCCAGGGCATCTGACTGCAGAGATGGAAAACAAAATTTAAGGACCATCAAGATATAGCATGAAGGGACTTCCTTGGTGGCGCAGTGGTTAAGAATCCGCCTGCCAGTGCAGGGGACACGGGTTTGAGCCCTGGTCTGGGAAGATCCCACATGCCGCGGAGCAGCTAAGCCCGTGCGCCACAACTACTGAGCCTGCACCCTAGAGCCCACAAGCCACAACTACTGAGCTCGCGTGCCACTACCACTGAAGCCCATGCACCTAGAGCCCGTGCTCTGCAACAAGAGAAGCCACTGCAATGAGAAGCCTACGCACTGCAACGAAGAGTAGCCCCCGCTCACCGCAACTAGAGAAAGCCCGCGCGCAGCAACGAAGACCCAACACAGCCAAAAATTAATTAATTAATTAATTAATTTTTAAAAAAAGAAGAAACCTCCTCAAAAAAAAAAAAAAAGATATAGCATGAAAATTCAACTTCAATCTTTGGAGAGGCTGACCAATTCCCCACTTAGCAATAACCTGCAAGGTTAAGTCTATACCTCGCCCCCCTCCTTCAAAACTACCTACCCTTAGGCTACCTTTAGAAAACTAGAGTGATTGAGCTTTGTGGTGATCTAATCTTCTTTGGACTTTCTAAAAGAAAGTCAGAATAAAAGACCAATTAAATATCACTTTTAAATGGAGAATGCTTGGGAGTTCCCTGGCGGTCCAGTGGTTAGGACTCAGCGCTTTCACTGCCATGGCCCTGGGTTCAATCCCTGGCCAGGGAACTATCCTGCAAGCTGCCCGTGGTGCGGCCTAAATAAATAAATAAATAAACAAATAAATAAACAGAGAATGCTTAAGACTTGAATTACTGGCTACCTATACTTCTTGTGGGTAGGCAGACCAACGAAAATGCAATGATTGAGGGGTGGGGAAGGGCAAAAAGGAACCTTCCACCCAGATGAAGTAATTTTTTCATTCTGTGTCCTCACTGATCTGAAGTTTAAGTGATAAGTTTCAAGATTCCAGGACCTCCGTACACACCTCTTTCCCAATAGATCAGTTAGGGTGTGATAGAGAAAAGAAAAGAGTGAGCCCAGGGAAGCCCCATTCCCTTGTCCTACTAGAGCAAAAGGGCCTTTTTTTTTTTTTGGCTGTGTTGGGTCTTCGTTGCTGTGTGTGGGCTTTCTCCAGTTGCGGTGACCGGGGGCTACTCCTCATTGCAGTGCACAGGCTTCTCATTGTCGTGGCTTCTCTTGTTGCAGAGCACGGGCTCTAGGCGCGCAGGCTTCAGTAGTTGTGGCACGTGGGCTCAGTAGTTGTGGTTTGCAGGCTCTAGAGCTCAGGCTCGGTAGTTGTGGCACAGCATGTGGGATCTTCCTGGGCCAGGGCTCGAACCCGTGTCCCCTGCATTGGCAGGCAGATTCCTAACCACTGCGCCACCAGGGAAGCCCAAAAGGGCCATTTTTAAGTAAAAGGAATAAAGCCATTTAGGAAAGGATGCTAATGTACTGATTAGATTCCTAGATCCTCACAGAGGATACCTACATTTATGTATTAGAGGGTAAGTGTGGCAATGGAAAAACAAAGCTCCAGAGCAGTCTACTACAGTTCAGAGACTACAGAGAAATAGTTGGCTCTCACAGGCAGCTGATAAGAGAAATCCACAAATAGTTAAAGATTCCCTCTACAAACTGGCAGGAGGAAGAAAGGTTAGAAACCACAGGCCAGTCCCATGGCACAGAGTGAGCCTTAAGAAGAAAGAAGACTCTGCCAGACACCATGCTCTCTGGTGGGGACTAAGCCCCTTGCACAAGGTACATCCCAGCAGCCTGTCCTACACCACATAGGGGTCCTAGAGCTACCAGGTCCCAAGCAAAGCATAGGGACAGATGATTCATCCCCATTTATAGAGACACCATCTCCCACTGCCAAGCCTGTCTGAGCAAACTGGGCTGTGTTTCTTCCCCAGACTCCTTAATACAAGCATCATGGGAATGTGGAAAAGTTCTGCAAAGATGGACCATTAAATGCAGCTTGGACTTTGTAGTAACTAGTTTCTGCACATGAGGTTTTTACAAGTGTGTGCAAATATTATATGGAACATGTGTAGAGTGTGTACAGATGCCTGCACTCTCATTCATTATGCACATTCCTCTTCAACATCCCCTTGCACGAGTTTGTGGCACACTCAAGTGGGCAGCAAACAGAGGGGTTTGGAATTCATGTGTTTAGAGCCATCTGGTAAACAGCCATTTGCCCAGGACAAGAAACCAGGTTCATGCCAGGTGAACAGTGGAGAATCGCAGGGCAGCCTGGTAACCATTTTGTGTATTTATTTGCCAAATTGCTTGAAACCAGCCCAAATAGATGTCAGGAACAAAACCTTGTTAGAGAAATAAACTCTTCTTTCTGGTAAGAAAAGGCAAAAGTGGGAAGCAGAGGGTAAAGCCCCTTGTCATACAAATCCATCTTTCTCCCCTGTAGTTGCTTTACCATCATCACCACCACATAATTTGCAGTAACCCGTGTCAGTGAAAGCAGCAGAAATTGTACACAAACAAGAGAAAAGGTCATCAGATGAAGAAGCCTGCCTGAACCTATCAGCACAGGTCCAGGTCCGCTGGAATGTGGAATCATGATGTTCCCTATCCATTCCAACCAATCAACAAAGAGCACTTTTTTGGTAGGGAGTCAAATAATAACTATGAAATAATTCAGCATCAATGAAGTATAAAATTTGTATAAAGTATAAAATTTAGCATTAGCAGTGCTAAAGCCATTATCTAAATTTCCTGCCATTTTTTTCTAAGCTCTACCTCCTGTAACATACATATCCAAACCTTCAGATCCTATTTTGCTTTTTAATAAAAGTAGGGGAGAGGGCTACAGGAAGCCAAGAGTGAAGGTGTAACTCTCTAGAGTAGAAAATTAAAAAAAAAAAAAAATTGTAAAATAAGATGAGTTGAAATATTGGCTTCATTTATTTCTTTTGATGAGGTGCATTAACAGAAGTTACCTCTGAGTGGTAGGATTATAGGAAAGTTTTATTTTCTTCTTTAAGCTCTTCTATTTTTTCAAATTTCTACAATAAACATTTATTATTTTTTTAATCATAAAAATATGGGATCTGTTAAAATAAATTACATTTTTTATAATCTTTTTTTAAATGTGAAAAAAAGTTGTCCCTCTGATGCCCCTTTTGTGGTATTTAAAGGATCACCAGTGCCCCATCACCCAAGACAGGCACATTTATACTCCAGCTAGGACTAGATTTTTCATTTCCCAGCATTCTTTAATGTCCCAGGTAGCTTTGAAAGAGTCAAGAGGCTACTTACCTGCATTTCCACTTCAGCAGAATCCCCTGTCGGCAGCGCCCCAACCTCCAGTTCTGAGATACCTTCACCCGTTCCTTCACTGGTACACTGGCCATCCTGTGTCCAGACAGAGCAGATAATCCAATCACTACAACTCACTGCCAACCAGAGAAAATTCCCTGGGCTTTTTTACAAGTCAGGACTCAGAACATCCAGAAAATATCTGAATATAAGTGAACAGGTTAGGAGACAAGTAAGAAATAACTCTTCTCCCTCCACACTAGGATAATCAAGAAGGCCAAGGAGGGCTTCCCTGGTGGCGCAGTGGTTGAGAATCTGCCTGCTAATGCAGGGGACACGGGTTCGAGCCCTGGTCTGGGAAGATCCCACATGCCACAGAGCAGCTGGGCCCGTGAGCCACAATTGCTGAGCCTGCGCGTCTGGAGCCTGTGCCCCGCGACGGGAGGGGCCGCGATAGAGAAAGGCCCGCGCACCGCGATGAAGGGCGGTCCCCGCACCGCGATGAAGAGTGGCCCCCGCTTGCCGCAACTGGAGAAAGCCCTCGCACGAACCGAAGACCCAACACAGCCAAAAATAAATAAATAAATAAATAAGAAAATCCTTTAAAAAAAAAAAAAAAAAAAGAAGGCCAAGGAGAACAGCCTGTCCTTTAGAGTGTCCATAGTGATGCCAAAGCTATCTAACAGGGAAGGGATGACAAAGAGTACTGGGACCACTGGTTAGCCATGTGGAAAAAAATCCCTACCTCACACCACACAGAAAAATTAATTCAAAATAGATCACAGATTTAAACATAAAATCTAAAACTATAAAGCTGTTAGAAGAAAAAATATAAAAATATCTCTGTGGCTCAGGAAGTAGACAACAGTTTCTTAAGACATAGAAAGCAATAACATAAAAGAAAAATCCAATAAATTCGATTTTATCAAAATTAAAATTTTCTGCTCATCAAAATGAATATACAAGCCCAAAAATATGAAGAAATCCTCCCTGTGTGTGTGTGTGTGTGTGTGTGTGTGTGTGTGTGTTTGAATAAGGAACTCTCCTACATTCTTGTGAGAGATGAAAATGGTACAGCCATTTTGGGAAAAGGTCTGGCAGTTTATTATAAATCCAAACATATACCTATTCTATGACCTAGCAATTACCCAAGAGAAATGAAAGCATATGTCCACAAAAGGCTTACTGAAGACTATTCATAGGAACTTTAGTCATAATAGCCAAAAGTTGTAAACAGCCCAGGCATCCATCAAGAGGAGAATGGATAAACACACTTCGGTGCATATTCATACAATGGAATACTACTCAGCAATAAAAAGGAAAGAATTATTGATACACACAATGATGTGGGTGAATCTCAAAAACATTCTGAATGAAAGAAACCTTACACAAAACAGTTCATATTGTATGATTCCATTTATGTGAAGTTTGATTAGAAGAATAACTAATGAATGGTGAAAAAAATCAGAACAGTGTTGACCACCAGGGTGGAGATGGGAATTGACTGGGAAAGAATATGTAGAAGCTTTCTGGGGTAACACTTTATATCTAAATCTTGAAGGAATTTGGGTCATGCAAGTGTGTATGCATTTGTCAAAAATGTATCAAATGATAAACTTAAAATTTGACCATTTCATTGTATATAAATTTTTCTTAAAAAAAAAGAACCATAAACCAATATACTCTAGTCAATGATATGCATGCATGCAAAACTGTTTAGAGGTGAAGTGTACTGCTATCTGCAACTCACTTTAAATGCATGATAAGACAAACATAGTAAAATGTTCACTGTAGAATCTAGGTGGCGGGTGTATGAGTGTTCATTATACAATTCATTCAACTTCTCCCTATGTTTTAAATTTTTCATTCAAAAAATGTTGAAGGGGAAGTTTCAGTAGTACTTTCTGGATGAAGAAAGTTGGAGCAGTAAGAGATGAGGGAGCTCAGCAGCAAAAAGAATGGCATAGTTTTGGGGTGGGTTGGAGTGGTAGGGGGTAGGGAGAAGAGCTCAAGTCCCTCGTGAAAGTGCACATTTGGACGGAATTTTGAAACTGGAGGCAAGAATTTGAACATTCCATTTCAGGCCCCCATATCTCCCCTGTGTCTCCTTGGCTTGCTCCACTGGACAATACAAGGTACACTGCTTGGGACACAGAGTAATAACTTGTCATGTCTACCCAGAAAAGGAGAGAAACAAACATTTCTTCCAGTATTTGCTATATCTTCACATTTACTACCCTTTACTAAAAGACAGCAAGCAAGTCCTGCTTTCAAGATTCTAACAGATACAAAGTAAAATTTCAAAGTTAGGAAAGAAATCACTACTTAATTAGTGCTGTTGGGTTTCTATTACATGTCCCAGCTTTATTAGAAAGAAGGGAGGGAAGAAAAATATGCATGCCTAGAAAGAACACTAGAAGATTTCCAGACTCTAAAATAGTTAACTGTGGATAGCCAACTTTGGGTGTTTTAACTTTCTTCTTTGTGTTTTTATGTATTTCCCAATTTTTCTACAATGTAATATTTTGGTAAAGATAAAAATACTCATTAAAATAATAATAATGCTTTTGATAAAACTGGATATCAATAGAGCAAAAAATTTTCATTTCATATCACAATAGGTATAATAAATTCCCCCAAAATGAAAGAGTAAATTTAAAATAGTTTTTTTAACTAAAAGTAAAAGTATTTTAAAGTATTTAAATTTTAAATACTGCATAGAAGAAAGAAAGAGATTTAAAAAGATTAAAAAGAAAGCAACAGAGCAGGGGAAAATTAACAATTAATGCTATGGGTTTTATCCCTAAAGTTTTATCCCTAAAACTTTTAGGGGACTGATAAAAATCTATCAGGATAACACTCTGTCATCCATATCAAATAGCAGATAAGAACAGTCACACAGGGGCTTCCCTGGTGGTGCAGTGGCTAAGAATCCACCTGCCAATGCAGGGGACACGGGTTTGAGCCCTGGTCCGGGAAGATCCCACATGCCGTGGAGCAACTAAGCCTGTGCACCACAACTACTGAGCCTGCGCTCTAGAGCCCGCAAGCCACAACTACTGAAGCCTGCACGCCTAGAGCCTGTGCTCTGCCACAAGAGAAGCCACCGCAATGAGAAGCCCAGGCACCACAACGAAGAGCTGCAACTAGAGAAAGCCCGTGAGGAGCAACAACGACCCAACTCAGCCAAAAATAAACAAATAAATTTATTTAAAAAAAAAAAGAACAGTCACACAGAGTTCCCATGATAAACACTGGGGAAACATCCCGAAACAATAATAGTTTACAAACATGCACATTAAAACAATTAATATAAAGTACCACCTCACATCTATTAAGTGGAAGAACCACATACTAGCTTTGGTTTGATAAAAGGATTTGGGTTTGTTTATATATTGCTGGTAGCACTCTGGTACAGCCTTTCGGAAAGGCATTCTGTCAAGAAAAGAAGTTCAATGATAGCTTCTGACCCAGCATTCCCAACACTATATCAGAAAGAAATAATTCAAAAGAAAAATATTTTTTTACAAAGATATTTATAGTTGCAGCTGTATATTAGAGCTAAAATCTAGAAATAGCCCAGATGTCTGTCTGTGGGGGAAAATGGTATACTAACACAATGGAACATATTGCTATTAGAAACAACAAATGTGAGCACTGCAAAACATTTTGGAAATTACGGTAACAAGTAATGGTAATTTTAAAACAAAGTCAAATTTATAAAGGTAAAGGTGAGGAGATACTACATAAAATTATGTCTCCATAAATAGCTCAGAAGAGGTAAACAGATGGAGTTTAGGAAGTATTTTTTAAAATATGTATCACATAATTGCTGATACTTTGGTCTTTTCATTTACCTTTAACCTTTTAATTTACTTTCATTTAAATAATAGATTAAATGAAGTTATGAGAAAAACACAGAATGCAGACATAGGAAACTGGGATCTGGGCCCCAGTTCTGCCTCTTATTAATGATACAACCCTGGTTACCTAGCTTCTCTAATTGTCCATATCTGCACCTATGAAATAAGGATAGTATTTCATACAATTATGGTGTTTTAAAATGACAACTAAAACGAAATACAGGATAAGTTACAAATCACTTGAAAAAGGTTAATTATTTTTACATAAATATAAATATAGTAGTAGTTTATATCAATGAATAGTGACATCACTAAAGCTAATCTAATAATCATTTCTTTTTCTTCTAACTAATTTAATTATAACTCTTAGAAATTGTTCTTCTAATGTCAAACATTAGCCCTCTTTCAGGCTGAGTGATTAGGATTTGGGTACACACATGTTAAAGCTAAAATATATTATTGAATTCTTCCACTGGGTGAATGTGGTCCCCAGTTTCACATTTCTAGAGAGCGACCTACACTACTAGATGGTTAGAAAACCAAGGACCATAAAAGACAGTCAACAGGATGGACCAAGAGAATTGAACTCGTAGTGAAAAAGATTAGACCCACTATCAAATCTTATCTACAAGTCCCTCCCAGATATAAAAGAGGAGATTGTTCATAGTTAAACCTCTCCTCTTGAGTTAGGTCTAAGTTAGTAGGTGGAGGTGAAACCAAAAATTGAATATTCTGGATCATAGCAGGAAGGAAACAAGGGAGAAAGAATCAATATATTTCCTGAATTGGGATAAGGACAATACTTCTCTCATCTCCCTGGTCACTTAACTGCCATTTGGTGACACTTTACTAAGGGTCAAAGCACTGCCCTGAGGGCCTGATCACAGAAGCAAGAAACTTTCAAAGTTGAACTTTAGATGCTGCTACCAAGCAGCAGGTGCAGGCATCCTCTCCCACAACCAACACCATAATCAAAATATTTGGCTCTGGTCTTTCAAATCAAATTTCAACTTTTTAAAAACATTCCATTTGGCTTTCACTTGAGAAACAGTTACACTTTGTTAAAAGCAGCTTAACAACTCAGCTTTTTTTTTTTTTTTTTTTAATCCCTTTTGTTTGTTCAGTTCTTTCTGATGGTTAGTTTCCCTAGCTGGTGGCCAAATCATATCTATATTCTTATTGGCTTCAACACTTGAAAAATCAGAAGGACTAAAAAAACTCCTCTCTCTGAAGACAGGTATCCCTCCCTCCCTGTAGGGACCTATCACAACCTAGTCAAAGGGAGTCGGTAGAACAAGTCCAAAGTGCCTGAGAAGACAGGAGTAGGTGCCCCTGGGAATTCAATAAGGACTCTTGCTCCCATCCTTGAAATGCTCTCAGCTTGGCTGTTTCTTCAACAGTTATTGGTATAAAGTGGGGGCGCTCCCCCCCAAAATGATTAGTGCCCTGTAAATAAACCTCTGGCGCAGCTATTAATGCATGGAGGAATCTCTAACCTGGCCTGTGGGCCTGGTGGAACTTCCATTTTCCCAGCCCTCTTTCTCTTGCCTCAGGCTCATTTTTCCACTTGGCCCCCCTCCCTCTCAGTTTTCCGGCACTTAGTCACCATTATAGTTTGACTGCATTCCTGGGTGCATGACCTATTTTAAACAAAAACAACACAACATGCACCCACGGTAAGCTATCAGGCCCCTTAAAATCTTGGCAACAGTGAGTCCAGAGGGACAGAAATTAATCTAGGCAGTTATCTAGAGTCCCCTTTCATTTCACCTCTCCTCACTCACACCCCAAACCAAAAGCAAATAAATAAACCGAATTTGAAGAAAAATGGCTGGGGGATGAAGGAGGGGAAGTGTGAGTATATTAGAGACGTCTTTACCTGCACAGTCTCTGAGATCAGAAACCTCCTGGATCACAAATCAATTTCCCTCTTTGCCCCATCTTGAAGTTTGATTCCCCTTGATACCGCCAATGCTGCCTACCTGCGTGACCGACATGATTTCCATTAAGCATAAGTTCCTGCTGCCTTGGGAATTCAGTAAAGGAGCGTATCTGTCCACAAGTGTAGAACAAGGCCATCTCAAGGGGAAGTGGGCTAAGGATGGGAGACAGGGCTATGCAAAATGATGCTTGGGGGCTTGGAGTTTTAACTCAACACTGTCTCGATTTCTTTGATCTTCTTGCTCACCAGAAAGCAGATTTCCCCCCATATTGGCTGTGCCCACCAGCTCTGCTACCAATACTAAGAATCTGGCTCTAATGTATGTACAAGTTTTTAAACAGCCCAAGACAAGAAGCTTCTAACTCTTCATTTATACACGTGTTAGACTAAATCCTCCAATGGCCTCAGGAGCAGAGGTCTATAATTAAGGTTCAAAATAAATCAATGAAAAATCATACATTGTGTTAAACTGCCTATCCTTCTGGCCAGGGAATAGGGAACAGCCTCAACACCCAAGGAGAAGTGAGATTACAGGGAACATGCCCATCATGAGGACAGGACCAAAGGCAAGGAGAGCATGGAGCAAACCCACATCTCCCTTGAAAGGCCTCCAAATGTCAGCTCCCTTTACTCAATTCAACCTCACCTCCCATGCCTCCACACTCTGCAACTGAACTCCAGCCAAGCCATCTCTCTTTTACATTCATTCCCATCCCAATACCTTCTCCTATATTGCCAGAACCAGCCTACCTTTGTCCCTGACAAATGCATGCTTCCCCCTTTGGGTAGTAGTCAAATTCACCCATTTTTCTTCAAAATCCAGTTTAAGCCTCTACTTCCCTGACTCCTCCAAACATTCTTCTCTCTCTCACGTGAACCCTTAGACTGAACCTACCATAAACTGAGGCACTGTTAGCTTTTCACAGCTGTATGTCTTGTTTGTCCAATACCGTCATAAATTCCACAGCATTGACTCTTAAAACTCTTAGTACTTCTAAAAGTGTATCTCAACCAGCATGCTGCAGAGCAGTGGTGCACCAGGAACCCTGAACAAGTGTGCCACAAAATGTTTCATGATTTATAGACTTCATTTTCATTCAACCAAAGATCCACATTTTTATGAAGCCATCTGTCAGACAAACCACGGAGCCCCAATATGGCCCATGACACAATTTGCCGCGAAAAAGAGAAAGATTGCGTGTTCAGAGGAACATATATAAACTTTACCTCAAAAGATATAAGAGAACAAGGTCAGGGCAGTAAACAGTTCTACTCAAACAGTAACATACCAAACAGGGAACAAGTAAATGGACAGGTTTTTCAACTTTCTGAAACCTGCTTTTTTTAAAAAAAGACATTCATCTTTTAATCCTTTAATGTACTATCAAAAGTTCTAACACCATACAAAAATATGTCTTAGACAAAAAGGTAAGAACCGTGGTCCTAGCATAACAGGTATTCTGATAGATACTGCTTAGGTATCTATCAGAAATACAGTTCCCCCTTTGGCAAGTCACACTTTCAACAATACCTATAGATTTTTCAGGAGCCTAGACACACTACCTTCAAGCTCCAAAGGCCCTTCCTAAAAATGTACAGTATACCACATCTTCAGAAATTCAACCAAGCCCTCCAAATTCTTATGCTAGAGAGGCTCAAGGGAAGGAATCTGAGCAGATGAAGTATCTTAATGTGGCACCCACATGTCAAAGCTGTCCAAAGCAGTTTCTGAAGCACTGGGCATAACCCTGATTCTTTATGTGAGCTGAGGATTTAGGGCCGTGTTCACATTCATTTCCTCCTGCTATTGGTCAAGTTCTATATTTGCAGGGCACTTGACCAGTGTGTGTATTCTGCAAGGGGTTAAGAGATATTAAGCAGGAGAAAAAAGAATTTTATGGTCAAAACATTTTGGACAATGCTGAAATAAAATTAAACAGGTCTCTCTAGCACAGGACTTCTCTGAGCCTTTAATTTACCAATGGGCATTGTGAATCCCCAAGAGAGGGGATGTGGAACACAGCATTTCCCACACTCATTTAATCACAGAATCAGTTTTTCAAGAATCCCACAATACAGCTTTCAGAAAGGCTGATGTAGCACTTTCTGAGAATAAACAACAGCAAGAAAGATGCCACTGTTTTTTGTGAGCAGGCCATCTTCTGAGTCATGAATCAGGCACTACCACAGACTCAGAAGTGGATTTTGTTCTCATACCTTCCAAATGACTTTTCCCTGGGCTCTCCATCTGAAATGTGAGGAATAATTATACTGCTCTGCTTCTCAGGGTTGTTTTTTTATTGTTTTTAATCTTGCAACTGTGTTTCATATTAATCACCAAAACAGGTTCTCAGCCCAAGCGGCCAGGCTTCAAAAATCCCTGGTGCCCTTCCAGCCTGGATGAAGAGATGGAGAGAACATGAACCAGACGCCACCCAGAAAGTTTTTACTCCAGTTTCTCCAGAAATCTCCGGTTTCTAGGCCATTATGACAAAGTCAAACCGTAGTGAAGATAAGGGATGAATGAGAGGTTCCCCTTTAGTAACTCACTTCTGGAGGGAGGCCACTTTTAATCACACACACCACCTGTATCTGAATCTTGACTCACCTTTTCAGTGTGGACTTTCTAAAGGAAATTCTAAGAAACATAGGAGATCAAAGCTGGATCTACAGGGAAGAAAGAAAAAGAAGTACTGGAAGAGGACTATTTCCCTTTCTCCACAGAGAAAGTACCAATTACAGAGCTAGTGAGCAGGGGAAATATCATTCCTTTCAGTGAAACAGCTTTCCAGGAAAAGTATCTCAACATATTTACTATAAAACAATTTAATTTCCCTGTCCCATCACCTGCCACCCCATCCCCATCCCCCCCAAAAGCCCACAGGTTGTGGATTTCCTCTCATTCTTGGCAGAGTTACCAGAAGAAATATAATACCCCCTTCAGACTGCTCCCAACAGCTGCTGGAACAAGAAGGGGAGCTGGGGGTAACCTTCCAAAGCTGCCTCTAAAAATGACCATTCCCCCTGCCAAACCATGTAGCCAGTGAACATAAGACAGCTCTTTTTCTACTTTCTTAAAGGGGAGACCCCAAAAGCAACAGTGTCCCCTAGACCAAAATACTTGCCTCCAGCCTTTCTGTTCTACTCAACTTGACTCTAAGCTGAAACTTCTAATACCTATTTCTTCCCTAACATGCACTTCTTTTTTTTTTTTAATTAATTAATTTATTTATTTATTTATTTTGGCTGCACCAGACCTTAGTTGCAGCATGCGGACTTTTTTTTTTTTGGCTGCATTGGGTCTTCGCTGCTGCGCGCGGGCTTTCTCTAGTTGCAGCAAGCGGGGGCTACTCTTTGTTGCAGTGCTTGGGCTTCTCATTTCACTGGCTTCTCTTGTTGCGGAGCACTGGCTTTAGGCATGAGGGCTTCAGTAGTTATGGCACGCAGGCTCAGTAGTTGTGGCTTGCGGGCTCTAGAGCACAGGCTCAGTAGTTGTGGCGCACGGGCTTAGCTGCTCTGCAGCATGTGCGATCTTCCCAGACCAGGGCTCGAACCCGTGTCCCCTGCATTGGCAGGCGGATTCATAACCACTGGGCCACCAGGGAAGTCCCCCTAACATGTACTTCTTAAAATAATCATCTACTACTTCACAGGACTAGCATTTTTTATTTGTTTGTTTAACCCACCAATATCCAAGTTAGGGTTCTTACCAAACTCCTATTCAAGGTAATTTCCTTGTCTCTGTCCACCTCCCCAATGCCATATTCCGCATGTGAGCGTGCACACACACACACACACACACACACACACACACACACACACACACACCTCCTTTCAGGTCAAAAGCCTTCCTAGAGAAAAGCCTAGGAACAAATTGCACTGGTTGCACTGTACCCCGGCCCTTTTCCCCTTCCCCAACATCATCATACACTAAATGCACCTCAGTTCTGTCTAGAAAACCCCCTTGCCAGGCAGCAGAGAGACTTCCAGTTAGCCTTCAGCCTCTCAGCTGAGACCACCAACAAAGAAGTTCACGAATGTCAATTGGGGGCACAGGCAGTATCTCTCTTTGCCGAGGAGAAACTGGACAGAGCCTCCAGCATCATTCCCCAAAGGTGACAGCCGGGGTCGAGTGAAGACTGTGAAAACTGTACAAGGGCTGGGGGAGAAAATATAATGTAAGGAATGATTTGGAATCAGGGGCAGGAGGAGGCGGAGGCATGAACTGGCTGACCCCAAATGTCTTTTCCATCTCTAACTCCTATGATTCTTTGACCTCCAATTTTGTGCTGCGAACAAGGAATGGAAAGTCAACAGACGTGGTGATGTTTTGAAAGAGCCTGGCAGTCTGCTCTTGTCATTTAGTGGCCTTTGCATGTATTTTTTAAGGTGTCTCCAAGCCCTGTCTTCATTTCACAGTTGTCACCTTTCTCAACAATTTGAGCTCATGTCAAATACCAAAAAAGGAGGAGAAGAAGAAAGAATGTACTGGCAATTAATTGTCGGCTAAAGAGGGGCAGGCACAAAGGCCCATTGGGTGGCCCAGACTCCCAGGGAGGGCAATGTGGACAATTTGGATATAACGAAGAACTAACTCAAAGTTGAGACAAAGGAGCCAAACCTCTAACAAGAGATAAATTCTTTCTCCAGATAGTCTCACAGTCAGTTTTAGATACAGTTCAAGCCTTTACATGATTCAAGATTCATAAACATATTCTTAATTAGCACAACCATCTTGCTTCTACTGATTACACCTGGAGTTCCATCTGAAAGCTGTTCAAATCTGGGCAAGATTGCTGAATAGAAAGGACTTTCCTCAAGGATAAACCAAATCTTTGGATTCTCAACCTCATCTGATGGTTGACACACCTGAGATAAATTCTGGAGTTTATCAAAAATCTGTTTCTGTAGATCAGAGTAGGGGGCATGTCAATTTTCACTGGAAATTCAAAACTCAACTTTTTCCTCATTTTTCCAAACAGTCAATCTCGTCTTAAATTTTCAAAATTTATTGGAGCTTGGCCTCAAGAAGAGTCTACCTGAAAGTCTCCCTATTCCATGGTTATGAGTTAGGACCAGAAACTAATCCAATGCCAGAGTCAATCCAGAGTTAAGGTTAAGTTGTCACACAAAGGTAATTCTTTTCTATGTAAAACACTCAAAAATAATTTTTTAAAAAATGTGTATGCTTCATCAGTAGCCTCACTGCCAGTTTGATTTCAAGCAGCTCAAGCACAATCTCTACCTAAGGTGAAACGGCTAGACACAGAAAACTGAAACTAAGAAAACTGAGAGTATTGAAGTATTTTCAGAGGTTTCATTCAAAATAAATTGTTTATCTTGTAGATTATGAGGACTTTGGATTTCTCCATGATTCTGCCTTGAAAGCTAGGAAATTCATCCCCTACTATTCAAGTTTTACAAGACTGAAAAGGATATAAGCAGCTTCCATATTCTCACAGTCTTGGAGGAAAAGGCCTCTTGCATTCCTCCAGTTTGCATTTGGAGGTACTGACTGTACTAGACCATTTCCTGCTTCCACAGGTGTATTGTTTCATTTATTTTAAACATGTAAACTGAACTCACTTTTATTAACTCACAAAACCATTAAAAATAAGGCCTTTCCAAAACAGTTGAAGATAAATACATCCATATAAGAAACCTTTCAATGAACCAGAGAACAAGTAAGTGACTGCTTCCTAGGTAAGGCAGAAAGGTGAAGGAGAGAGCCAAAGCTACTTTAAGTTGCTAATTGTTTTCTGAAAATCACTGTTTAGGCCCTAAAAGTAACCAGTGAGCAATGCCTTCTCTGTTCAGAGTTAGGAAACTTTATGCTTCCTGGGTCAAAAAAATGCTCTTAGGTGCAATCATTTTAAAACAAACAAACACACTCTGCTTATCTGTGTCCATCTCACCACTCTGGACGTTAATCATCACTGAAATAGATACCCCATTCCCCTGGCCTCAAAGAGCTCCAAGCCTACTAGACCCTGGCTGAGGAATGAATGTACATGCCAGGGCAAACACCTCAGAGCCTGACTCCCTAAACACCTATTGTTAATTCTAGGCAAATCTATCACAGGCAAATGCAAGAGAGCACCCAGGTAATGCTCAAAGGATATTTAAAATAAAATTCAAGTTTGAAAACATACAGGACTTAATTTAGGAGGAAGAAGATCAAGACTGGCAAAAGTATTTAATATAAGACTGCAAAAGTATTTTTAAAAATAGATTTACATACATAGATATACTTTTTTCTTTCCATTCTTTGCTCTTGTTAATTTTACAGTATCAGAATTTAAAAATAGCACCTTTGCTCTTCCACCTCTCATACTTTCTAACTTCTTGCATTTAGCCTACATTATAAACTGACGGAGTTAAATTTCACTGTTTTGTTCTTGAAGACTGAACTAGCTTAGTTTTGCCCCTACTGTTCAGGAAAAACTTAAAAGATTGCTATATGAAACATTTCCTTGATTTTTATATTAACGATATTTCTATTCCCCCAGGCTTCATAAAACTTTCAAATAAAACTGATTTTAAACCAGATGACTGACTCAAGCTGTCTTTGTGTCCACTTAAAAAAGAAGTTCAGGATACCTACCAGTGTTCACTGTTTGGGCAAGAGGCCTAAAGGGAAGCAAATTATTTGTTTGTGGTTTTAAAGTGGCCAAAATGCCTTCAAGCACAAGTATAGACCATTAACAAATCACAAGGAACCAAAGCAGTTCATCTTACTCAACAAAGCTATGATCAGTTAGGAACAGCCAAACTGAATGGGACTTGCCCTGGGCCGGAAGGTCAGTAAACCTTACTTTGTGTTTCTGAGAATTCATGAGGCTCTTCGGCAGGGAGTGCAGACCCTAAAGCCCACAGGTTCTGCTGTCATGTTTCCAAAAACATTCAGGACAGGTGAGAGAAACTAAGCAGTGTGTGTGTGTGTTTTCCCCCACCTCCTGTCTTTAGGCAGCATCTCCAAGTCAAACCATCTTCACTTTTGCTATATAGACTGACTAGAGGAGAAGCCAAGCAATTAAAATGTTCCATTTTACACCAATTTATTGAGTGCCTACCATGTGCTGAACACTGTGCTATCACTTACACATCACAACATTTAAGCCTCATTTTACTGGATATGTTATTCCCATTGTTTATAGATGATAAAACTCCGGGGCAGTGAAGTTGTGTGGCTTCTGATAAAATGCAGTTTTGTGTTGTGCTTATAAAAACTTATCCTACTGTCCAGTGTGCAGTTAATTAGCCCAAAATATGAACTACAGCCCTGCCACTATCCAAGCAGCCGTACTTTCATTGAACTTTGGGCCCAAGCTCCCTGATGCCCTAAGAGAGCTGGGGTACGTGCCATCTCCCTCCAGGGATGACAACCACCTCTCTTGGTGGCTTATCACATCTCTGCAGCTGTCCAAAAACAGACCACACTGGTAAACATTCTCTCCACCTGCTGTAACACGCATAGCTTTTCCCCTCAACTCAGAAAATGTGAGCAGTGACCCTGCTCTTTATCAAGTGCTGGGGTAAAACAACTTCCCTAGAAAGTTGGAGATACCACATCCTAGGACATAGGCAAGAAATCAAAACACACATGGCTAATAAATAATAAAGCCAAATCACTTGGCAGTCTCAAAGCACTTTATACTATAAACCCATTTTCATTTTTTTATTATTACTTACAGAGTGCACACTCATTCACATTATCACTCTTTTAGAGCATTTGAAAAGGAAAGAAAAATAAACATAAATTCTTTCATTTGTTCATTCAATCTCTATAAACAAGAAAGCCAAATTTCGCCATGGCTGACTTGGGTTTCGGGCATTTTAGACAACTCCTCTTCTAGGTCAACTGACATGTTCTTTGAAAGAGTTTTTCTTACAAAAAATGAAAGTAATAAGACTTGCATGCCCCCAAAATCCCAAAGAATCATTATCATCAACAACAAAATCGTACTAGAAATAATAAAAGTTAAACAAAATATCAGGTTCAAAATTTCCAAAAGATTGTAGCAATCCTGGACATCATTAATAATACCCAGCTGGAAAACATACTGAAAAAGAGATTGCATTCGCAATAAAAACAAAATGAATAGCATATTTAGGAATACTTAGGAATAAGTGTAACAACAGACATGTAGAAACTTTATAGTGAAAACCACAGAAACTTTTGAAAAGGCACAGAATTTTTTTTTTTTTTTTTTTTTGCTGGGGCGTTGAGTGAGAGTGAAGACATCACACACATACAAATCCAACAAGGATAATCTAAACCTAACAGATATTAGACTCTGTCAAAAGGCAGCAATATTTAAAATAGAATGGAAATGGAAAAATACATCAGTGGAACAAAATGGAGAGTTCAGATATAGATCCAATATATATACATATATAATATGTATGTATGTGTGACTGTATATACACATAGCTATATAAACTTAATATCTGGCAAAGTAAGCTTTCTAAAAATGTTTTTGTCTTTCTAAAGGGAAAGACAAGAATTATTTAACAAAAAGTGTAGTGGTAACTAGGTAGCTGTTTAGAAAAAAAGAAGGTTGAACTCACCCCTTATACCAAAACAAAAGTGATATTACTGAAAGTGTTAACTATTTTTAAAAATCAAATTTTAGGAAGACCAGCAGAATATCAGAGAAGACTTATCAGGTCTGTGGAGAAATCATAAATTTCTCAGTTTGTGGCAGGGGCGGGGAGAGATTTAAAAATCACATAAAAACTGACAGATTCTGATATATTTAAATGTACAACTTCTATAGGCTAAAAACAGTGAAGTAAAAAGAACAAACTGGGAAAAATATAATATTTGCATCAAAGATGACATACTAGAGCCTAATATCTATGACCCACAAGAATTGGAATCCTTTATAAGAGTAACTTCAGGACCCCAATAATAAATGCGCAAAGACTAGGAAAAGACAATCTCACAGGTGAAACAAACACAGGGGAAAATATTTATGCTGGTCAGTGGTAAAGGAATGCAAAATAACAAAATTTTGAGATACCATTATATGACCACTAACATAGCAAAGATTTTTTAAATTCTTACATGAAATTGGCTTAATAATTTGTTGCTATTGTCACTGTAACTTGGTACAACACCTTTTTACAAACCATAACCTTTGATCCAGTAATGCCAATATTGAGAATTTAGCCTAAGGAACCAATTCAAAAAGACATATGTATTATACAGTATGTGACATATCTCAATAAAGCTCTTACCAAAAAGTGCATTAAATTATTCATTTCCTTGTTATCTATGATAGCAAAAAGCTGCATACAACCTGAAAGTCTAATATTAGAGGAATGTTTTTAATCTCATGGTACAGCCCACAAACATTTATTATGTACCTATTCTGTTAGGATCAGTAGGATAGCAACTAAGAGGAGGAAGAAGAAGTGTGCAAATGAAAAGTAATTTTTAAAACTGAATAGTTATCTAGAGGTGGTGGTATTATAGCTTTTTATGTTTTAAACCAACTTTCTTTAATGTTGCTATACTGTATTAGAACTACCTTTTTTCTTTTTTAACCCAAATTGGATGGAGTTGGGTGCAATCTGAAAGCTTTTACTCCCCCAATTCCACACTTTTTTTTCCCCCTCCCTATTAACTGCTTACATGGTTAAGTTTTTCATTCACAGGTCTCAGATCCTACCAAGTACAGGCCAAATTACAATACCATGCCTTCGTGTACAGTCTTAACTGTACTCATCCAACCCCCTGCCATAAGCAGGCACCCTTTTTTGTGTCATTCTGCCTCCATCAAGTCATAAACTATGGTTGACACTTGGACCAAGGGCCTTCTTTTGGGGTGTGAACCCTTTTCTCCATATTCTATTTTATCCACGCCCTGAAGCCTAACAACCCTTGGAAGGGGGTGAGAGGGTGAATGTCCACAAAAACGTCCTGAAAGGCCACATAGTGGATATGGGTCCTACACCTGGACGGGAGGAGGCCTCTAAAGCCACAGACCAGCCGGGCTCCTCTGGAGCTGAGGAACCCAGGCGGTCAACGTCTGCGAAAAGACACAATTAAAAGCTGAAGGGAGTGCTTAAGATGGCTAATTGTGAGGAGCCGCCCACGGGGAGGGTGCTGACTGAGGGATGCTGTTGGGAGGCCTCCTCGGATGGGGGCCTCTGAGAGGAGCAGGGTGCTCGGGGAGGGATCGGCGGAGGCCAGGTCCGGGCCTCGGAATTCGGGGGGCGACACAGCCCCAGGCCGACCAGGCCGCGGCGCCCCGCCCTTTCCCGGGACGCGGGCCGGCCCGGGGCGGGGAGCGGGTGGGCGAGCGGGCGCTTACAGGTCGGTGCCGAGACGCGTGAAGCCGGAGTTGAGCGAGGCCCGGGCTATCCGGCGCCAGAGCAGGTCGCAGTTGGTGAAGCGCCGCAGCCAGCGGCACACCTGAGCCAGGCGGCCGAGGGCCTGCATGTCCAGGTAGGAACAGATGAGCAGCAGCAGCTCCTCCGGCAGGCGCAGCAGCGCGGGCCCCGCGGCGGGGCGGCCGGCAGGCTCCCGGGCTCCCGCCTCTTCCTCAGCCGCCGCCGCCATGGCCGCCCCTGTCCCAGCGAGGCGGCCCCAAGCCTGAGCCCCTCGTCCCCGTGCTCTCGCCGGCCTGGCCTCCTCCCGCTGTCCAGTTCTGACCCTCCACTCCTCCTTCTTCCCATCATCTCTTCCTTTGGCCTCCTTCCGCGCCCCTGCGCTCCCCTCATCTCCCCTGAAGATCCTTCTCGCCCCTTCCTCTACGCTTCCGCCTCCCTCTCGTACCTTTCCCAGGCCTGCCCTCTCTCCCGCCTCGGCCCCCAGCCCCGCTGCCTCCTTCGCCTGTGGCGGCTGCGGCTTCCCTTCCGCCCCGCTTCCTCTTCCGCCTTGCCCTGCTCCTGCTTTCCCCTTCCCCTTCCCTTTCCTCCGCTTTCCCCTCGCGGCTCTCCCTTCCTGCAGTTTCCTCGTCTCCCCGCTCTCGCCCTCGCCCTCGCCGGGCCCGCCGTCCCCGGGGGGCCCTAAGCCGCCCTGGCTGCCCATGAGCGGCCGCGGAGCCGGCCCGACGCGGAGCCAAGCCCGAGCCGCCGCCAACGCCGCCGCCGCCGCCCCAGGAGGAGGCGACACCATGTCGGACCGGGTCACATGGGGCGGCGCGGGCCGAGGCCTGGGCCCGCCCCTCACACCCGCGGCCGTGGAGCGGCTTTGGGGTGCGGGCCGAGACCGGGGAGATGCCCCCTCCCATGCCCCGGGCCGCCCGGAGCGTGTGCAGGAAGCGCAGCTTGCGTTCATCTAGCATGCGAGGCCCGCCGAGCGCCTGGCTAAGGCCGCCAAGAGGAGCTTCGGCATTCAAGAAGCGCTTAGTTCTAGCCCCTGCCCTCAAGAAGCACCCACTTGGGTGGCCTTCCCCCTCCGGTAGCCCTCCTCTACTTCGGCTGATGCCTGCTTTCCAAAGGCCACGTACCAGGGCCCCACGAACTGCATCCCTAGAAGTAGGCCGGGTTCTCACACGGGGTGTAAACCACAGTCCTAGCAATGAGCTGGCATTTTAGACGTTTTGGGAGGTTGCAATCCTCTAGATCCTGAATCCATAACTCCCCAGTCATGTATCAGCAAGTGGTAAAGCTATTAGTCACCACGCAACGGCAAGTGGATTCTCCAAGGTCATCCAGGAGCTCTTTCCCACACCACCCATTCCATTCACAAGGCCACCAGTTTGAAGCTAGAGCTTAGATGAATCTACTGAAGTCTAGACATGCTGTCCTGCACAGGCCCCTCTAGTGGCACATGGCTTTGGGGCATTGGAAATGTGACTAGTCCAAATCGAGGTGTGCTGTAAGTGTGAAAAACCCACCAGATTTTGAAGACTTAGAAAAGAAAAAGAATGAACTATCTTATTAATAGTTTTATATTAATTACATGTTGAAGTGATAAGATTTTTGATACATTGGCCTAAATATACTTTAATGTAACTGCTAGAAAGGTTAAAATTATACATGTGACTTGAATTTGTGGCCCACATTATTTTTTCTACTGGACAGCATTGGGGGAGGCAGTAAGATTGGGAAGTGGGGGAGGAATATGCCTATCCCTGTCTGTATCCTGTACCCGAAATCCTAACAGTAAGGATTTGAGGGTTTTATTTTGTATTTACATCTTAAGGTCCATTTTCAGAAGCAAGAATGAATGAGAAATCGACTCTGGAAATTATTCAACACCTAGCATAGGCAAGGAGAGACTTAGGAGAGCAACGACATTGCATTATGTCACTGCAGAAGCATCATGTAACAAGGTCAGACCGGAATCTGGCTTTGCCCTAGAATTACTTTTTGATCTTAGCAAAACAACAACAAAAAACCCCACCTATCTTGGCCTTTTAGTGTTCTCAGTCTGTAGTGGAGATAATGCCTCTGCCTTACTTTCGAGGGATAAATGAGATGATCCCTGTAAAATGCTTTGAACTCCTCTAAGAAAATTCTCAATAATAGTTACAGGTCAAATCCTTTTACAAAAAATACCCTACAAAAGGAAGAAAAAAAAAAAAAAGGTACAACAAAGGCTTTGTGTAGAAAAAGATTTCCAAACCCCAGCCAGTGGTTTACTTATTAAAAGCAATATTTGACACATTTCAGTACAACTAAAGAATTTAGACCATCTCTTAGAAATCATTATAAAGAAATCTACTGATTTCATACTGTTAGAAGGCTGTTGAGGTAGGAATGCTGAGTATTGAGGTAATATCATCAACTCAACACTTATTGGTTTTGCTACAGTTGTGTACTGTGAGCCACTCTGAAAGGAAGAGAGAGATGAATATAGCATATGGTTCCTACATTTTGTGTTCATATTTGTGTTAAACACGTTTGTAATTTCTTACTGTTTGACTATTTTTTAACGGTTCCTTTACACAGAGTAAAACTAAGTAGTTCATCCACATTGTACCTAGTTTTTAGTGGAAGACTTGAAGGCACAGAAAATTATTTAATTAACCCAACATAAGTCAGTATTAAAATCCACAATCACACAAATGCAACTTATTCTTTACCCCATGTTGCCCTCATTGTTGGAGAAATTAAACCATCATTTAAAATTATCAAATCACCCTCTTTCACACCCAAACTAGAGGTCAAGTGAACTGTTTAAGCTAGAATTTATGGTTTACTGATTTACAAAATAAGCCAAAGTACTCACTAGGCGGAAAGGCAAAGCCAAAATGGAAAATTGGCATATATTCTATTATTTGGTGGTGATGTGTATCCCTAAATTCCTGAGCTTAAAAAAAAAAAAAACCTACAGTTTAGTCTCAGCTCAGAGAAGCAGCTAGAATTTTTCATCAACCCTCCCTCCCCCACAAAACAAAACAAAACAAATCCAATGTGGGGTTTAAACCAAACTTGGAAAAAACTACATCACAAAAAGCACTTTTAAAATTCTTTTTGGAGACAGGTTATTTTAAAAAACCAGCTGGATGGGAATTCCCTGGCGGTCCAGTGGTTAGGACTCCATGCTTTCACTGCCAAGGGCCTGGGTTTGATCCCTGGTTGGGGAACTAAGATCCCACAAGCCTCATGGAATAGCCAAAAAAAAAAGGATAAAAAATCACCTGGGGCTGAAAAGATGGTTTGTAACAAAGTAAATGCATATCTTCATGGAGAACCTGAATAATGTTTTATTATCAAAGAAAATAGATATGTTAATTGCCAGAAAAGAAAATAGACAGAGTACACTGGACTTAAGAACATCTTTCAGAAAAGTCATCAACTCCCTTGAAGTTCAAATCCAGGAACCAATCATAGTGAAATAATATGGGGAGGGGGGTGAAATTTACCTTGTTTTTATAAGGCATTTTATTTTAAATTTTTAAAATTTGCATACTAATAAGTAAACTGAAAACATTGGACTACTTTTAACTTAGAATGCCAAAAACATAGAATTCATAATATTTTAAAACGTAAGACTCAATATGAATTTTTTTCTTTTTTTTTCATTGAAGTATAGTTGATTTACAATATTAGTTTTAGACGTACAGCGTAGTGATTCAATATTTTTATAGATTATATTCCACTTAAAGTTATTATAGAACTTCCCTGGTGGCACAGTGGTTAAGAATCCGCCTGCCAGTGCAGGGAACACAGGTTCGAGCCCTGGTCCGGGAAGATCCCACATGCCTCAGAGCAACTAAGCCCACATGCCACAACTACTGAAGCCCATGACCCTAGAGCCTGGGCTCCCCAACAAGAGAAGCCACCACAGTGAGAAGCCCGCACACTGCAACCAGGAGTAGCCCCCGCTCGCCGCAACTAGAGAAAGCTCGTGCGCAGCAAGGAGGACCCAAAGCAGCCAAAAATAAATAAAATTAAATTAAAAAAAAAAAACTTTCAAAAAAAAAATAAAGTTATTATAAAATATTGCGTATATTCCCTATGCTGTATGATATATGAGACAATATGAATTTCACACTGGGAATTTAGAAATACTAACATTAGTTTACTTTTAGAGAGAATTTTTAAGTACAGATATAAAGTTCTTTGTGTATGTCCATGTAACTGACATGCATAGTAGTGATTATTGTTATAGGTAATGTATAATATATGTTTAAGATTGTGAAAAGGCTAGAATTGTGTGTTCCATCCATTCTTATAAACAGGTGACAATCTCAGACAGGAGCGTGTTCCCACATCCAGTACTCCTGCACCCACATGCCCCTTAGATAAACCCTCAGGGCCCCAGCCTTTAACTTTAAAGGCAGATTTAGTAGGGGAATTATTCTGAGATGAATGAGAGAGAGTGAGATTATTTTATGAATGACAATTTTCAATGTCATACATTGGCTCAGACACCATTATTCCTTTATAATAATAATAGCTTATATTTATTGAGCACTTACTATATTTCAGGAACTATCATAAGAGCCTTCCATGTATTGTCTCATTTATTCATATCAACAACCACATAAGGAAGATACTATTAACCCATTTTTTGCAGAAGATGAAACAGGCCTATGGTCACATTTCCTAAATGGCAGAGCAGGTATCAAATCTAGACAGTCTAACCCCAAAGCTTGTACTCTGAACTGTGCCTTCACCATACACAGCAGAAAATGGAATAGGAATAAGGCATTGAATTCAAGGTCCTCTAGGATCCCTTACAACTAATATAGACACACCTAGTAATATACTTTACTTCTGACCGTCAGGCAGGTCTGGTATCTAAATAAAAGCTGCTTCTAAACAAAAGTATATCCTGCATGTCTCAATTACTTTTTAAGGGTTAACCATGTAGAACCTACAGCCTCATGCTTTTCATAATCTTCTTGCAAAACTTTAAAAGGATTTGTAGGAACTAATATATCTTGCAAAAGAACATATAACTAAAGTTTAGTAATTCCTTCATTTTGCTTCAGCTTCAATTTCTTATGTTAAATTTAAGTAACAATGTGTGTATGGTATGTATTATGAGCCTTTTTTGTAAATTTGTCCCTACCTATATATATTCAAAGTGAGACTTTGTAGAATGATGTTAATAATGGTTATTTCTAGGTAATGGAATTTTGGGATTTTACTTTGTACTTTTCTGTATTGCTTGATTTTTTTTTAAATAAGCCTGTATCACCTTTACAAAATCAATAAAGTCTCTCAAAAAGAAGAATAGAGTTGTCATGCATCCAAACACACCATGCAACAAGAAAGTTGGAGATTTGAAGCCTAGATCATTGCCAGAGTTTTTAACTAGCCACCTAAGTTTCTTCAAACTTTATTTATTCCATTAAAATGTGTATCATGTAATAGTAAAATAATGAACAAAGTAGAGTATTAGAAAGAAGAAATAAGAGGCCTAACAATGAATACAAAAACATTTGAGGATCTCATAAATAGAAGGATCAAGTCTAAAGTGTTGTTTTCAGAAATTATCAGGTTGGTAGTTTATATTCTGAAATCCTGTTGGAAACACAACCAAGATCTGCTCTGTTTTTCTGTGAATCCACTGTCTTTGTCATATTCAAAGATAAAATATTTTTATTTCATATGAAACAATTTAAAGTATTGTTTAAAAATAGTCACTTTATGCAGAAAAGACTAGAAGGAAATATGTCCAGATGCTAGAAATGGATGCTGATGAGAGGTGGAGTTATGGGAAGTTCTGCTGTTGCTTTACACTTTTCTGCATTTTCTAAATGTTCTGCAATGAGCATATATTACATAGATAATCAGTTTTTCTTTTCTTTTTTTGAATTTATTTTTTTATACAGCAGGTTCTTATTAGTTATCTATTTTATACATGTTAGTGTATATATGTCAATCCCAATCTCCCAATTCATCCCACCACTACCCGCTTTCCCCCCTTGGTGTCCGTACATTTGTTCTCTACATCTGTGTCTCTATTTCTGCCTTGCAAACCGGTTCATCTGTACTATTTATAGATAATCAGGTTTTTTTTAAGTTCTTTTTTTTTTTAATTTATTTATTTATTTGCTTATTTATTTATTTATTTATTTATTTCGCTGAGCCGGGTCTTAGTTGCGGCACGCAGGATCTTCGTTGCCGCATGCGGGATCTTCACTACAGTGTGCAGGATCTTTCATTGCAGCATGCGGGAGCTTTAGTTGCAGCATGTGGACTCTTAGTTGCGACATGCGGGATCTAGTTCCCTGACCAGGGATCGAACCCGGGCCCCCCGCATTGGGAGCATGGAGTCTTAACCATTGGACCACTAGGGAAGTCCCCATAATCAGTTTTTTCTTTAAAGAAAAAACCTAAGAGGTGTTTACACCTAAATGTAAGAAATAATTTAATTCAATATAATTTAATTAATCTAATTAATTTTAATATTTTTTAAAGTTCATTTTACAAATCTCCCACACAGAAGAATTCCAAATAATTTGTTATACTTCACCTTCATGGAGGTGGAGCATAACTACCCCCACACACACACGCGCACACACACACACACACACACACACACACACATTCCTAAGAGGACTGCATGTGGTGACTTCCTTCCAAAGAATACAACATGGAAAGAGGAGGAAAGAGTAACTTTACAGTGGAGAAGGCTGACAAACACTATTTCAGCCAGGCGATCAACACCTGTTCAACATCAACAGTGGTAAGTCACATTGATAGTAGGTACCTTTGATATACTGTGATGAAAATGGTACTTTACCTCTGTGGTCGTCCTCCCCAAAAGCCATAATCCCAGTCTAATGAGAAAAACATCAGACAAATCCAAATTGAAGGATGGTCTACAAAATTACCTGACCAGTCCTCCTCAAAAATGTCAAGATCATCAAAAACAAGGAAAGTCTGAGAAATTGTCACAGCCAAGAGGAACCAAAAGGGACATGACAAATAAATGTAATGTGGTATCCTAGAGTAGAAAACAGAAAGGACACTAGGTAAAAACTAAGGAAATCTGGTTGGTCCATTAATCATTACAAACGCACAATACTGATGTAAAATGTTGATAATGGTAGTGTATAAGAACTCTCTGTTCGGGCGTCACAATTTTTCTGTAAATCTAAATATATTATACAAAATAAAGGTTTTTAAAAAAGTTTATTTTAGCCTTCTGTGACTTTTTACAGAAAATCTTTGCAAAACTTGTAATGCACATGAAGGCAGTGTGTTTACCAAGTTACAGAGATTTGCAATATTATGAAACCCTATCCTGTCATCCCAAATGCAAAAGAAAATAGTAAAAATAATGTCCCATAAATCATCTCCAACAAAAATTAAACTACTACTTAAGATTTCTAGGGCTTCCCTGGTGGCGCAGTGGTTGAGAATCTGCCTGCTAATGCAGGGGACGCGGGTTCGAGCCCTGGTCTGGGAAGATCCCACATGCCACGGAGCAGCTGGGCCCGTGAGCCACAATTGCTGAGCCTGCGCGTCTGGAGCCTGTGCCCCGCGACGGGAGGGGCCGCGATAGAGAAAGGCCCGCGCACCGCGATGAAGAGCGGTCCCCGCACCGCGATGAAGAGTGGCCCCCGCTTGCCGCAACTGGAGAAAGCCCTCGCACGAACCGAAGACCCAACACAGCCAAAAATAAATAAATAAATAAATAAGAAAATCCTTTAAAAAAAAAAAAAAAAAAAAAGATTTCTAGTTATCCAAATTTACAGCTATACTAGAAAGATTCATTTTCCAAAGGGTAAGATGTCATTTTAGATACTGTCCTGACTTTACAATTGTGAGAAACAGACATTTCCAAGCACCAATTTATGTATATAAGTTATACACATATGTACACAAAATTTAAGGACCATATGGCAAGTAAGGTAAGGGGGTGGGCAAGACAGAAATATAAAATGTAACTGTAGGGATAAAAAAGCAGGTTTCTAGATTTGCCAGTTAAGTAATGTTATCATTAGTTAGTATGAGATAGCCTTCTTATGTGAATAGGTGGTGTTCAAAGAGATTTTGAACAAAATGTAGAGCACGCCATCAGCATTAGGATCTAAGATAATTTATGTGCTATCAGAATTTGTGATTTTTCTGATCTCTGTCAGGACAGTGAGTCATTTGGCAACAGATGATGGAAGATATAAAATTTGAAAATGAAGGGAACTACAAAATCTTGTGAAATTTTCATGATTATCTGGGAATTTCTTTAAATACATACATACATACATAAAAATAAAGTTACCACTGAGATAAAATATATACAAATATGAGTTCTTTTTCAAGAAAAGAATGATAAGTTCTAGAAAAAAAAATTCTCTTAAGCATCTTCAGTTCTTCTGGAAGAAAGTACCATGTCAAATATAAAATTCTTATTTCTGTTCTATAATTATTACTATTAAAGAATGCCTAACTTCAGGTAAATTTTTTCATTTGAGACAATCATTACACTGACTGAAACCACAGTATATAATTTATTTATCTTGTCCTAGTTCTGGGGTCCTGTTAAAAATGTGAAAAACACAAAAGACAACTTTTCTGGAATATCATTCAATTACATCATTTTGAACTGATGGTGGGTTGTGTTCAGTTGTTAAATATAAACAAAAGTTTGGATGTGAATGGAATAAAGGTAGGTCTTATTTAATTGGGGGATTTTTACTTTAGTTTTAAAAAGCATGTATATATATATATATATTATATATACACACACACACACACACACACACACACACACACACACTAAGTAAAGAGAATTATGACCTTTAGACCCATATTTAACTGTTATCCTTTGAGAACCTATGTCACTGCTTCTAAAGAATTATACACTCTATATAATGTGCTTTTCCCCCTTTCTTATGGCAGCTGTTTCAAACCCAAATGGAAAGGTGAATGAGAAAAATCCCCTACATTTAAAACCTACCATGGAGAGAAAAGCAGGAAGAAGTCCAAGCTAGCCCCTGGGGATCTTCCCAGGTTCAGGAGATTGACCTGAAAAAGGAGTACAGCTTGAGCTCTTCTTCCTTAGCAGCACAACCACTGGTCAGAGAGGTTTCCAAACACATGGAGTTTAGCGAGACCACCTGCTCCTAACACAGGAAAACGGCCACTGGACCACCAATTCTGTTGCCTCAAGTCAACACCAGCTCCCCTTCACAACAGATGACAGGCTTTCCGCTAGCAGAGTCTCCCAGTAAAAGAGTGAGCAAAGAGAAATTAAACTTCACATCTGTGATAGAAGGTCATGAATTAGGAGTAAAATGGACAGATGAAAAACCTGAAACTGAAGTCAGTCTGAAAGTAGAACCAAACAGTAATTGCACAGATATCAGCCTTGGCGAGACAGAGCGAGGAGTTCAAATCCCCACTTGGCCAGGGCATGGGCCTCCAGGTGCTATGGAGCCAACAAGAAGTAGAAAGGAACTTTTGCTTCCTCAAGCATGACCAATCTCAGTGGGTGTGTGGTACAACCCAGGAGGCTTAATCTATAATCTCTCAATGCAAATCAAAACTATAATGAGGTACCACCTCACACCAGTCAGAATGGCCATCATTAAAAAGTTTACAAATAGGGAATTCCCTGGCGGTCCAGTGGTTAGGACTCCATGCTTTCACTGCCAAGGGCCTGGGTTCAATCCCTGGTCAGGGAACTAAAATCCCACCAGCCGTGGTATGGCCAAAAGAAAAATGTCTACAAATAATAAATGCTGGAAAGGGTGTGGAGAAAAGGGAACCCTCTACATTGTTGGTGGGAATGTAAAAAATTGGTGCAGCCATTATGGAAAACAGTATGGAGCTTCCTTAAAAAACTAAAAACAGAGTTGCCATATGATCCAGCAATCCCACTCCTGGACATCTATCTGGAGAAAACTCTTAATTCGAAAAGATACATGCACCCCAATGTTCATAGCGGCACTATTTAGACATGAAACCAACCTAAATGTCCACTGACAGATGAAGGGATGGAGAAGATGTGGGGTGTGTGTGTGTGTATGTATAAATATATACATACATACATACATACATACATACATACATACATACACAGTGGAATACTACTCAGCCATCAAAAAGAATGAAAGAATGCTATTTGTAGCAACATGGATGGACCTAGAGATTATCATACTAAGTGAAGTAAGTCAAAGAAAAATATCATATAATATCACTTATATGTGGAATCTAAAAAAATGATACAAATGAACTTACTTACAAAACAGAAACAGACTCACAGACATAGAAGACAAACTTATGGTTACCAAAGGGGTAAGGGGGAGGGAGGTATAAATTAGGAGTTTGGGATTAGCAGATACAAACTACTATATACAAAAAAAGGTGAATAACAAGGTCCTACTGTATAGCACGGGGAACTATATTCAATATCCATAATGGATATGGATTATTCAATAAACCATAATGGAAAAGAATATGAATGAATATATATATATATATATATATATATATATATATATATATATATATATATATGAATCACTTTGCTGTATACCAGAAACTAACACAACATTGTAAATCAACTATACTTCAATTTTTAAAAATCTATTTCTCAAGAGCTCCACCACTCAGACCATGCAACAGAGGAGAGGAATCACTATGATCGGGCCCCACAGCTTGCCTAGCTCTCCCAAGAGTTGAGGTCAACCAAAGTTCCAGTTTCCCTGATTTGAGTCTTTAGTCATGTATTGAGATAGCCTGTTGAATTGGTGTTCAGTTAAAGGTGTATAAAGCAATATTTAATATTTTGCAGGTGAAGAGAATTAAAATTAATAACAGCTATTAGAAGGAAATTCTCAATTCAGTATCCTATGTTAACCCACATAGGGAAATCAATGAACAATGGAATTTTAAATGTTGAAGTGGATGGGATCCATGATGAGATGAAGAGGAAGTAACTAAAAGTCTTGGCATCACACAACTTCCATAATGTCAGATTTTTGAAAACTATAAACCCATATTCCTTTGGGTAATTTTTTCAAGTTTTAAAGACTTTAAGATTTTAGAAAATAAAAATTTTTAATTTTTTCAAGAGCCTTCCATGTTACAATTAAAATCCATATTACTTATTCAGCAGTACCCATGATAGAGTCCTAGAAACAACCTGAGAAGAAACAAGAATAGAATAGACAGAGAATAGAAATGTTTGGAACAAATGTATTCCAAACTGTTTAAATACATCATGGGACATCCATAGAATAGAATAGTAAGCAGCTGTGAAAAAGAATGAGGAAGATCAGATCAGATGCATTGCTACAGAAGGATCTCTAATATACATTAAGTGAAAAAAGCAAAACGCAGAGTGTGTATAATATATTGCCATGGCGGGGGACGGTGGGAAACTATATTTGCCTGCTTTGACTTTTTATGTGCCAAATCTCTCTGGAGAAATACACAAAACCTAGTACCAGTGTTTGCTTCTAAGGAGGAGAAATGGGTGGTTAAGGGACAGGGTTTTTTTTTTACTATACACTATTTTATACCTTTTGAAGTTTAAACTATTAACTATTTGTATTACCTATTGAATAATAAGCATTATCTCTAAAAAAAGGTAAAAGAGTATTTTCAAGCATATTTCGGGAATAATGAAAGAAATTGCCACTACCTTGCAGTGGCACTACAATGAAGAAGGGGGTGGGGGGAATAAGCAATATGTTAACTAGGATGTCAGAAGGTAGATCAAAATTAACATGCAGATTGTGAAAATATGACAATTACTGACAGAAGGAAAAAGAATAAAGTCCTTCTCATTGCATTTAAGTAAGCAGGGATATGTTAGGAAAAAAGACTAAACAGAGATAAAATGCTAGAAATTAAAAAATTATAAAAGAAAGTCATTTGTGAAACAAAGCTTCAGAATGTTGTAATATCATAGTAAAATGTATAAAGAGATTTTCAAATGAACCCCATTAGATCCAGAAATCAGTAAAACAATTTCTCTTTCTTAAAATGCTTACACAAACACATCCCTAACACACACATTAAGACACACACTGTAAGCAGCCTACGAGACCATTAAGACAATTCTAGACTTTTATAGCTATTTCTTTTTTAGGGGTCATTCTTTGCATTTTTACTGCCCTAAATTTACCTCTTCAAGTCACAGCAATGAAGAATTGAGCTTTCTTTCTTTTTTAGTTTTATTTCCAGCCAAATCTTTTGTACATTTCTGGAATTTAAGCCACCTATGTTACCGCTACTTATCTGTAACACCATTGCTTTGAGGGATTAAAGCAGGTTTCTTGTAATACACTTAGATCAAGAGTTATCTGAGTTGAGAAGAATATCCTGTTTGTGTTGGGGATGGGGAAATCTTTATTTTTTATTTTTTATTTATTTATTTATTTTGATCTTGAGTTGTTTTGATTTCCCCTGAGAGCAGTAATCTTCAGCAAGTGATATTTTTAAAAAGCCCACACACCACAAAACATTCCAAGTGATTTTAACTCCTGAATGAGGTTGGGCTACCTGAGTGATTCTCTCTCTTCTCTTCTTTGGCAGAAAGGATTAGAAACCTCCACAGAACTTGCTCTCTATTAAAGTGGAGTGCTGTGCATTCATTGGCAAGAGGTGAATTGTTTTCAGATTACATGCGAAAGAGTGTGTGTGTTTCTTTCCCACATCAAAGACTTGGATGGAAGCAGTTCTGAGTATTGCCAGGGATGCAAGAATTGGTGCTAAAGTGATTAACAAAATTGCTTTCCTGCAAAAGAAGCACAAAACATTACCTAGGGATTAGAGGAGGAGAGGGCAAGATTAAAGGTGATGTTGAATTTTGGGTGGAATATCTTATCCATCTTTTTCAAATCATGCTTCAAGGATTCTGTGGCCCCTCCTTAAGGAAACTTGAACAAATCAAAGTCTCGCTTTCTCAAGTTTTGTACACGGGGCACTGACAAGGTAAAATTAAAACTACTAACATAAGCGGCACTTACTTGTGACCTCCATATCTTTATCTCACACCACAAATACATTTTGAATGTATTTTATTCAGCACACACCAGCAACTCCATTGATCAAAGATTCTTTCATTTGTAATTGGTTTGTGTGTCCACCTGTTGGACTTAAATGCTAGCGTTCTATAGAATTTCTGAAGTTGTTCGGTTTTAGTGAATCTTGACTTGATTAGTATACACTCCTTTTTAAACATAGCTTTCACAGTCAAAACTTTCACCTAACCAAAATGTAAAAAAACAAAAGCCATAAAACCTATATTCTGAATAGTGAAGGAAAGATCATACAGCAAACCTCACAATTCCTAGTTTAGGACATTATTTTAAGGGGTCTCTCTGAAATGCCCTATGACATTCTTTGTCACTTAGCATTTTTTTCACCTCTTTCAGAAACCGAATGTAGGCCTCCCTTCTTCCAAGAAGTCCTCCTGACTTTAGAGTCCCAATCAGAGTCAGACAGAAACATATAGGTACATGTAACTGTTCCGGTATGAATAAACATTTTCTTCCTTTAAAACATTAAGTCCAAAAAAGGAATGAAGCAATTGTCTGGACAGGTAGAAAAAACATAAAGTTGAGTGTAATAAGCAAAATAAATTCAGAGCAGTATATACAGTATGATACCATTCATGAAAAAAATTTAACACAAAAACCAATATCATAATTCTTTAGAGACCATATACATGCATGTAAAAGTAAAAAATTGGAACAGAATTATATACCTCAAACTCATGGTAGTGGCTGCCTCTGGGAAGGAAGGTAGGAGGTTTGGGGGCCATGATGAAAGGGAATTTTAGCTACATCTGTAATGTTTATTTCTTTTAAAATTTCTCTTTAAAGAATTAAGATGATTCACTTACACGCAGTTAGGGCATGTGATGTGTCACTGAAATTCTGGTCTAAAAGTCATGCATTGCGTGTAGGGTTTTTTTGGTCTGATACAATCTCTCACTTTCTTTATAACAATAAAACCTGTTTCAAATTGATTAAATAATTCAGGATGGTTGTGACCTCTTCCTCTCCCACAATAACATCATCCTCATAAACTAATGTACTGTGGAGATGGAATTTATCTTTGTGTGTGTTCCGTAAAGAGTAAGAACACACCGCTGAGTTCTCGGTAAAAAGAATCAATAGATGAATAAATAAATAAGCATTGTTTGCTTGCTGCCCTGCATGCAATAGTTTGTGGACATTTTCGTTTTGAAGTTGTTTCTTGAGGTTGCCTGTGTGACTTCTTCGCTTTCAGGAACTTGTTGAGAACAATCATTTTTTATCTGTCTTTCCTTTGGGGTCCCGTAAGGTCACTGGACATAAGATAGCTGTGAAATTTGACATTGTTCCAATTTAAATGCTTTACTCCAGCAAGTGCAAGACTGTGGATGCTTCGGTGTGGATTGCCACGGCCAGGCTGTTCCTGAGACTCGCCAGCCCTCCAGGCTTCAAAGCCTGCCATCCTTGATCTCACTAAAGAATGTTTTTGAATTCTATGTCCATCTAGTGGTTGCCTGCAAAGATCTACTTGGCTTTTTCTTTCTTCCTTTTCTTTCACACTTGATCAGTGAGATTCTGTTTGTGATGGGGGTTTTGCCCCCCTTGGTCTTTAATTCTTTCACAGGTGGTTTCAAAGTGTCTATCCTTAGCCCCTGCTTTCTATAAACAAGCAGGAATTCATGAACCGCAGTTACTGATGGCTGTCCTCACGGAGCAATTCTCCTCTCACTTTGAAAACAGGCTGTTTTGTGGACAGTAAAGTACAGTTCTTTTTCGTAGATGAGATTAGAGGCTTGAGGGGAGGCTAGAGGGAGGGGAGATTTTTCCTTTCTCTTTTTTATTTTATTTTTTAACTGGAGAGCCTTTGTGATGAAACTCGTTTTAGCAAATTCAAGAACTTTACTTATTTTACACACAGTTGCACCTTTGGTTAAAGATGACATGGCACTAGGTAGAAAATGCTGGGAATTGCTGATTTGCTCATTAATTCCAACATCTCCAGCATCCCAGGTGTAAGGTTAGGAGTTGAAGGTCAGGTGGTGACAGAGCTAATGTGGTTGCATATCCAAGGGATCATATTATATCAATTCTACCTAAGAATTTTGATGTGCTATGGGGGTTGACATTTTCTGTCATTAAATATTCTTCAACAATATCATTTTAATGGCTGCATAGCATTCCACTGAATAAGATGTACCACAATTTACTCAACCAATTCCCTATTGTTGGAAACAGGTGTTTCCAATGTTTTGGCATTATAAAGAGCACTCCATATTCACATTGTTGAATTTGCTGATAAATTCCTAACAGTGATAACTGCTGGGTCATAGGGCATATACATTTGTTAAAGCTTTGAAGATCAGCATCCAGTTTAAAATTCAGTTAAAAAGGAGGGATTGAAGGACAGAAAGAATTGCTACTGCAGCTACACACTTAAGACCCCAAGCAAACTACTACTTAATCAGTGGAGAAATTCCCTCACACAATGTAAGGAGTGGGCATTGTCTGTTAGCCCTCCAGCAATTTGTCTTTCACCATTGACCTACACTGAAACCTTCAGCTTAGGAAAAGAATGTAGAAGCCTCTTACAGGAAGGCTTGATTCAGTGGTACTCAGGGTCCTATAATAGTCTTTGTGTGAGCACTTTCCTCACTGTAGTTCACTACTGGATCCAGGACCAAGCTGAATCTTTTTCACTTTGCTCATTACTGAAATATGATGCTATCTGTGGGGTGGAAACTGCAGTATTTAAGAGTACTCAGGAATAACACAATCGAGAAAATAAGTTCAAGAGGAGGAATCATTCAGGAATAAATGACAAGGGGGTAGCTTTCTCCCTTCTGAACTGCCTAATTATGAGTTGGTACAGCCTATGCCTCCACAGAGCCTTGAACTTGGAAATCCTGGACAATCTTTAGTTATGTTGCTCACTGCTCACAGACCTTTGCCACTCTAGGCTTCGTTGTCAGTACAAACCCCTTTGCCGCGCCTCAGTATTCTGGTTTACCCTGACCTCTTTCCATCCTCAGTGCCCCAGCATGAAACTTTCCGTTCCATCCAAACTGAAACTACTTGCTGTATTCCAAACAAGCAGCGTATACTGTGGAAGGAATTTTGGATTTGGTCCAGATAATCTGGATTTGAGCCCTGGCTCTGCCATTGCTTTATTAGGTGACCTTGGGCAAAACACTTAATCATACTGAGGCTCAGTTTCATCATCTGTAAAATAGGGATGGCAAAGCCTAATTCACTGTGTTATTATGTATATGTTAAACTAGACAACAGCACGTAAAAGAAGTTGAAATGCAGAGCCTGCAGGGAGTGTTTGATAGGTGACATGAATATCTTGTTTATCCTGGCCTCTGAGCATTTGCTCCCACCTGTTCTCTTTCTGGAAAAGTTCTCTTGAATCTGAATCCCACCCACCCATCAAAGCAAATTCATGTTTCAAGCCCTCCCATGAAAATTCTTAGCACTCCTTGACTAGACTATTCATTCGGCAGGCCAATCCTTCTAAATGGACTCTCTCCTGGGACAATTTTCAGGGAGTCCTGATACCAATTGTGCCCCAACAATAATCAAAATTAATGTATAGTACTTTACTGCTTACAACAACCTATAAGGTCAACGAAATGGATATTATTGTTATTATCATCCCGATTTCTCAGACTCAGAGAGGTCAAGTGATTTGTCAAAGGCCACAAAGCTAGTGTATGGCAGAACTGAAAACTGAACTCAACTCGACTGATTGCAAAGCTCATGTGCTTGACCTCACACAATAAAATCTACCTCCTTATTTAACTGTTAATGGACATTTGTCCCTCTGTGAAGTAATATTATTATTGAATTTTAGGTCCCTGCCTAAGAAGAAAATAGTGGTGTTCTTGGGTATAGTAACCACCTAAAGAAACTTATTTAGTGTTTTCAGAGGCATGAAAGACATGTACATGATATGCCAGTTCTTGGGGAAATGTTCCAGGTCAAAACTTTGCGTAAATTATTTCCCTGGGACTCAGAATGAAAGCTGGGCCTTTGGTGGGAAGACATCCTTTCCCTTATACACCAAGTAATCACAACTCAGAGCAGCCCTCTTAGAAATGGTTCCCCCTTGGGACTTCCCTGATGGTTCAGAGGTTAAGAATCTGCCTTTCAAGGCAGGGAATGTGGGTTCGATCCCTGGTAGAAATAAGATCCCACATGTCATGGGGCAACTAAGCCCACCCCGCCACTACTGAGCCCACACGCCTCAATTAGAGAGCCCTCGCAACGCAATGAAAGATGGCGTGAGCCACGACAAAGATCCCATGTGCCTCAACTGAGACCCGACGCAGCCAAGTAAATTAATTAATTAATTAATTTTAAAAAAAGAAGTGGTTCCCCCACTGCACTTGCTACCTCTTAGTTGCCCTTCTGCACCACCCCTCAAGGCTCAAGGGCTTCCACTCAAGGGAACCATAGGTGATCCTGATTAGAAGAGATTCTAAGGGCCATCCTATCACTACATGGTCCTCCAGCACACCAACATATCTCCCTAGCTACACATTTCATTCTGTGACAGCTCAGCAGACATTCTGCAGATTTAGGGAAGGTATGAGTCCACAGACACCAAAGCAGAGCCATGTCTTCAGCTACCTCAGTCACTGAGAGAGCTACTGCCTTCTGTCCAGAGTGTCGGTCTTACCTGTTGTCAGCAAAAATCCCTGAAAGCCACATGAATCTTGATTTAACTGTTATCCTCTATTATGTTAATAACAGTTGCTTAAACTCATCTCTATCCTGCCCCCACCTTGGACACATGGGCATTAAAGTTAAATTTGCTGAGTTGCTTCCAGATTTGTTCAATATACATGTATTGAGAACTACTTCCCAGGTACCTTGCTAGGCACTGGGGGATAAAAAGATTGGGGATAGAATCTTCTCATTAAAAAAAAAATTTTTTTTTATTTAAGTATAGTTGATTTACAATGTTATGTTAATGTTTCTGGTGTACAGCAAAGTGATTCAGTTTTATATATATATCTACCTATTCTTTTTCATTATAGGTTATTACAAGATATTGAATATACTTCCCTGTGCTGTACAGGAGGACTTTGTTGTTTATCTATTTTATGTATAGTCATTTGTATCTGCTAAACCCAAATTCCTAATTTTTCCCTCCCTAGAATCTTCTCATTTTTCTCAACCCAGTTTCCACTGAAAGCCCCACTTTGTCACAAGCAACAAGCATCAAGTCAGCAACGAACCCCAAGTCACACAGAGACTGTTCATGTTTGCAGTCTGGTTGTTTTCTGAAACCAACATTAGCATAAACGTTAACACAGCAATGACTTAATTATACTCTAATTACTCTGAGCCAAAAATGGGAGTTTGATGTCAATTCACATACTATTTTGGTAGATTGTTACATATAACGCCAGGCATAATATGCCTTCATTTTTACCCACGTCGTCTGGTGAAGCCCTCTCTCCCTTTTCATGATGCTGCTACCTCTAATTTTCCCACACCCACCATTCTGTCTCAAACACTAAGACCTCAAAAATCTCTCCTCCAAAGATCTTAACCTCAAGACTTACACGTTTTCCCTTATTTCTCAACAGTACCCACCCCTCCCTAGAAGTTCTTTGGCATAACATCAACTCGGTCAAATGAAATAAACAAATATTTACAGAGTGAGGAAGGAGGGAAAGATGGTGAGGGGGACAGCTGTGATTACTGACCCATCCTGCCCCAGCTTTCCCTCACTAAGAGTGTCTTTGGGTACAAGCTCAAAACGGCAGTTAAGATAAAAGTCTAGTTTCTTATGCTTTCATAGAGACCAGCAGTGAACAATTGGGATTTGAAAATTTTTTTTTAAATACCATTTACAATAGCACCAAAAAATATAAATACTTAGGTATAAAATCTAACAAAACATGTACAGGATCTATATGTAGAAAACTACAGAGCACTGATGAAAGAAATAAAAGAAGATCTAAATAAATGGAGAGAGATTCCGTCTTAGAAAGTCAGTATACAAAAACCAATTGCAAAAAAAAAAAAAAAAAAAAAAAAAAAACCAATTGCTTTCCTATATACCGGGAATGAACACTTGGAATCTGAAATTTTAAAAAAGATACCATTTAAAAGTCTTGTTTCTTAGAGTCATTCAGTTCAGGTGATTAGCACATTAGCTTGGTGGCTTAGCAATTTCAACTTGACTATGTCCTGTAGTCAGAAATCCTGGGATTACTGAGACCTTTCATGTAGTGGCCCAGATCACATCTTCGATTTTGAGTCAAAGCTGTCTTTTGAGGGATCCTAACCATCCCTGGATTCCTCGGAGGTACTATTTGTCAAGTCTTTTTTTTTTTGTCCTCCAAGCCTCTTTCATTTAGGCAGCCACATCTTCCCTACAGGCTCCCATTCCTCATTTTCAAACTTCCCTGCCTCTCTTGCCTCCAACTGGTTACTGAACTTTGGTCTGACACTTCCAAAGGCACCTCCAACTTCCAGCAAGTCATCCTGCCCTGTGTCCTGTTTCCCAGCTAAAGTCTGGCTTCTCTATTCCTCACTCTTCTCCACCTCCGTCTCCTCCCGTGCTTTTCCCCAGGGTACAGGTCAGTCCTTCAAGAGTGTACTTACCATGTTTAAATCGTTTTCTCGGAAACAAATATTTGCATATGCAAACCCCACATTTGCCATATGGTTTTTCCTACTTCCCAGCCAGAGGAACTCTCAATTTCATATATATTTTGGGAAATGAAGTTTTCCCCAGATGGTCTCTCCAAAGCACCAAAGCAAGGTCAGGGTTTATGCATTCCTTCAAAGGTTCTGGGCAGAGGTTAGAATTACTCATGTTTTCTTGGTCCCATCAGCAGTTATTTCATCAGTGCACCTGATAATGGGATACAACCTGGCTCTTTCTGAGCTAAAAACACACCAGAGTTTAAGGGAGATGTTGAACCATAAACTGGTATCCTCAGGGAAGGGAGAAAACCTGCCCAGTTGCTCAAATAATTTTAAACCAAATCCCCTAAGAATACTTCCACAGGGAGAGAAAAAGAGTTTGAATATTAGAAAGATGATGAACCAGGTGTGCCGAAAAGTTTTCTTAGTCATTCTTAGCCCTAGAAGGGGATGGGGGTGGCCCACACCTCTACTGGGAAACATATTTCCCCCTTTTAAATCAGGAAAGAAAAAAACAACAACACAGCCCCAAATAGAGAATGTTTTCTTTTGTAACTGAAAGCAAACATCACTGATGGCTTTAACAGCTGCCTGCCAACATGGCCTGAGAAGCAGGCAAGCTCAAACATTTTTTGAGATCAACACATGTACAGACATACAGTATATTAGGTCAAGTTATAAATCCAGGAATAAAAGAACAAATAAACAAGTTTCAGCTTTCTCTAGGCTTTCTGAGTCCAATACCAGCTAAATTAGACTCTGAAGCAGAGAAATCTAGCTTCCAAGAAGGCAGGTCTCCCAGGAGTTCAAGTCAAACCTCCCTCTGGTAGGAAAAGAAGGTGCCGTTGTAGATTAACTGGCTGATGGCTGACCAGGTCCAGGCTGATGGCCCTGCCTAGCAGGGGCTTCCCTGTGTCTTAGCCTAGCAGACCCTGAGGATGTCTGCCATTGACTTGATCTTTGACCCCAGTAAATCATTTAATATGCCATGCGCCTTTGTCCATATGTTCATGTTTGGTGTAATTTGGATGAGAATTCCAGCAAGTCTGGGTGTGCCACCCATTAGGGCTAAATCTTTCCCTTTGGAGCTTCTAGGAAGAGCCTTCTGGACAGCTGCATTGCAGAGAACCAAGGTATCTGGACAAACCAAATTGAAATGCCTATAGATGTTTTTGCCTTAGGGCAAGAAACCCACTAGAGAGTCATAGATGGGAAATACTGGATTATTCTCCCAATCCCACCACTATACTAGTAAGATGACCTTGAGCAAGTCACTTAGGCCAAGGTTGTTCACACATTAATTGGTCATGAAATAAATGAAATAGATTAGAACTAAATATTTTTTAATGAAGTCAAGTTGAGTAGAATAGAATATATCAGTGCTTAGTTCACATTAAGTTAACCCCTATTGTATGTGTGTGTGGATGCATGTTTCCTGGGGTCATGATGAATAATAAATTTCTTACTGTGGGTAACAAACAAAACAGCTTCCCACAGTGGCTTAGACTGTAGGCTTTTGATTTCCTCGTCTATCAAGTGAAAATCATTCATTTTATACGTATACGTATATACACATAGATATTCATACACACACACACATATACATGTATAGTGAGCACCACAGTGTGTCAGGCACAGTGGTATGTGACACATACAGGTACGACAAAGCCCTGTCCTCATGGAGCCTCAGCTAGTAGGGGAGCCAGTCATAAAGTAATTACCTAATTATTTAACTACCATTGTGTGAAGAGAGTGTGTAACACCAGGTTCCTAACCTGGGCTGCAGGATCAGGGCCAGCCTTCTTAGGGAGTGACAAAGAAGGAGGCAGAGAGTGATGCAGGCAAATAATGGGGGTGGAGGAAGCATTCCAGGCAGAAGGACCAGCAAGTATGAGAAGACCCTGAAGAAGAAGGAACAGTGTCAGTTCTACCTCAGAGATTTCTATGAAGACCACGTGAGATGACCGTGGAAACGCTTTGTAAACTGTGGAGTGTTGTTCAAATGTGGCGGATTATTATTAAGACAATGAATATAAACATGCCTTAAAGATGAGTTTAGTTTCAGCAGGTGGCCCCGGGGCTAGGGTCACCCCGAGCTGGGATGCTGGCACCGTGAGGCTAAGCAGACTCCTGGGCCCACACTGCCAGAAGCTGGCCAGAAACTGGATTCCCATGGCAGGTACCACGGGGTTGGTGTGGGCCACCGACTGGGGCTGATTCTGGACTGGGTGCCCTACTTCAACGGCAAGTTTAAGAAGAACAATTAATGAAAACAAACCCCCTCAGACCCCTCCTCTGGTATCTAGTGGTGCTGCCTCCTTCCATCTGAGTCTGGAGCAGCCCAAGCTCTTGGGGTGGACCGACCTCAAGGAAGTCCACAGCGCAACTTAGACTTTCTATAGTTTTGGTGTATGAATGCACACAGCATTAAACCTTGGTCTGAAACCTGCCCACCTGGACGAGCTCATGCTGGGGCTTGGTTACCTTGACTGAAGGCCCAGGGGCTCAGCTGACCCGGGGATCCTTTCAACTCCAAATCTAGGAGTTTTCCCAATGGCTGGCAGAAAAGGTTTGATTATTTAAGACGTTCAGTGGATAATACCTGCACAATGTTTTTATCTATCACTGCCTTAACAAGTTACCCCATGACTTAATGGCTTAAAACAACAAACATTCATTATCTCACAGTTAAAAAAAAAAAAAATGAGCTTAGTTACCTTTATTAATCCGTTCAGTGACTAGTTGAATACTGCTCAGTGTCAGATATTGTTCTAGATTTTGGGGTTACAGCAGTAAATAAGACAGGACCGTGGGCTTCCCTGGTAGCACAGTGGTTAAGAATCCACCTGCCAATGCAGGGGACCTCGGTTTGAGCCCTGGTCTGGGAAGATCCCACATGCCACGGAGCAACTAAGCCTGTGCACCACAACTACTGAGCCTGAGCTCTGGAGCCTGCGTGCCACAACTACTGAGCCTGCATGCCACAACCACTGAAGCCCACACGCCTAAAGCCCATGCTCCGCAACAAGAGAAGCCTCCACAGTGAGAAGCCTGCACACCGCAATGAAGAGTGGCCCCTGCTCACTGCAGCTAGAGAAAGCCTGTGCGCAGCAACGAAGACCCAATGCAGCCAAAAATAAAATAAATTTATAAAAAAAAAAAAAGATAGGACAGCTGCCCTGGAAAGGTTCCCTTTCAGAGAGACAGACACTAAACGCAACAGTAATTTCAGAGAGCAGTAAAGTGGGGCAGAGGAGTAGAGAACAATGGAGGTAGACAGGAAGGCAGGGCTCTCTGAGGGGGTAACGACCAGCTCTGAATAAAATGAGATCTGCCACTCTCTGATGATGTGACCTTGGATACCACCTAACATTTCAGGACTCAGTTTCCTCATCTGTTAAATAAGGATACTTGTACCCATCTCTTGGGACTTTCCTGAGGATTATCTTGCCTGAGATAAGGAACTCAAGGCCTCCAGCACAAAGCAGCTGAGCTGGCATTAAGAGACACTTCGTTGCTAAATAATTGAGTGTCTACTGATCTGGTGCTCAAGATATTAGGAATATGTTTAGAAAGATATAGAATGACAAGGAGGAGAAAGTAGGTCTTCTATTTTCAGACCAGGCTAGACAAGTCCCTCAGATGGAGTCGTTAGTGATCTTCCAATCTGTGCCAGTTGGGTCCTCTGGGAAGCAGATGCTGAGACAGTGAGGTGTGCGAGCAGTATGGGGTGGGGGGCAATGGTGTCTGTGAAAGGGAGAAGAGGGAAGAGCGGCACTGGGCAGGAAAAGGCTCTAGAGGAAAGACTGCTGGTTAGAGGAGTCCTACACTGGGCAGAAGAGGCCAGGCCTCGCACCCCTGCTATGCTCAGCCATTAGCCAGCGCTGTGAAGAGCACGGTTTCAGCTCCAAAGGGTAGCCACATGGTAAGTTCCTCCTTGAAGGGAGAGCTGGGTGGTGCACCTCCATAACTGCCACAAACTCCCAGTCTTACACCGAAGACTTTTTGCTGTCAAACAGTGCTTCCTTGGGAGAGGAAAATGAGATTTATCCTGACTTGGGGAAGGCTGCACAAAGGAAAAGCACTCCAAGGGCCAGAGAACCCTAGGCCTGATTTTATGATATTCTGCGTCCATTAGGATGCCTTTGACCACAAGTTACAGAAAACTCACCTCAAAATGGCTTGAACAATAAAGAACATTTATGGGACTTCCCTGGTGGTCCAGTGGTTAAGAATCCACCTTCCAATGCAGGGGATGCAGATTTGATCCCTGGTCAGGGAACTAAGATCCCAAATGCTGAGGTGCAACTAAGCCTGCGCACCACAACTACAAAGCCTGCGAGCTGCAACTAGGGAGAAGACTGGGCGCTGCAATGAAAGATCCCACATGACCCAACTAAGACCCGACACAGCCAAAAATAAATAAATAAATATTGGATTGGTTCAAGATGGTGGAGGAGAAGATCGTGTGCTCACTCCCTCCTGTGAGAGCACCGGAATCACAACTAACTGCTGAACAGTCATCGACAGGAAGACACTGGAACTCACCAAAAAAGATACCCCACATCCAAAGACAAAGGAGAAGCTGCAATGAGACAGTAGGAGGGGCACAATCACAATAAAATCAAATCCCATAACTGCTGGCTGGGTGACTCACAAACTGGAGAACAATTATACCACAGAAGTCCACCCACTAGAGTGAAGGTTCTGAGCCCCACATCAGGCTTCCCGACCTGGCGGTCCGGCAATGGGAGGAGGAATTCCTAGAGAATCAGACGTTGAAGGCTAGCGGGATTCGATTGCAAGACTTCGACAGGACTGGGGGAAACAGAGACTCCACTCTTGGAGGGCACACACAAAGTAGTGTGCTCATCGGAACCCAAGGGAAGGAGCAGTGACCCCATAGAAGACTGAACCAGACCTACCTGCTAGTGTTGGAGGGTCTCCTTAAGAGGTGGGGGGTGGCTGTGGCTTACCGCAGGGACAAGGACACTGGCAGCAAAAGTTCTGGAAAGCACTCCTTGGCATGAGCCCTCCCAGAGTCCGCAATTAGCCCCACCAAAGAGCTGAGTAGGCTCCAGTGCTGGGTCGCCTCAGGCTAAACAACCAACAAGGAGGGAACCCAGCCCCACCCATCAGCAGACAAGCGGATTAAAGTTTTACTGAGCTCTGCCCACCAGAGCAACACCCAGCTCTACCTACCACCAGTTCCTCCCATCAGGAAGCTTGCACAAGCCTCTTAGATAGCCTCATCCACCAGAGGACAGACAGCAGAAGCAAGAAGAACAATTCTGCAACCTGTGGAATGAAAACCACATTCACAGAAAGACACACAAAATGAAAAGGCAGAGGACTCTGTACTAGATGAAGGAACAAGATAAAACCCCAGAAAAACAACTAAGTGAAGTGAAGATAGACAACCTTCCAGAAAAAGAATTCAGAATAATGATAGTGAAGATGATCCAGTACCTCAGAAAAAGAATGGAGGCAAAGATCGAGAAGATGCAAGAAATGTGTAACAAAGACCTAGAAGAATTAAAGAAGAAACACCTAGAAGAATTACAGAACAAACAAACAGAGATGAACAATACAATAACTGAAATGAAAAATACACTGGAAGGAATCAGTAGCAGAATAACTGAGGCAGAAGAACGGACAAGTGACCTGGAAGACAGAATGGTGGAATTCACTGCTGCGGAACAGAATAAATTAAAAAGAATGAAAGAAAATGAAGACAGCCTAAGACACGTCTGGGGCAACATTAAATGCAACAACATTCGCATTATAGGGGTCCCAGAAGGAGAAGAGAGAGAGAAAGGACCTGAGAAAATATCTGAAAAGATTATAGTTGAAAACTTCCCCAACATGGGAAAGGAAATAGCCACCCAAGTCCAGGAAGTGCAGAGAGTCCCAGGCAGGATAAACCCAAGGAGAAACACACTGAGACACATAGTAATCAAATTGACAAAAATTAAAGACAAAGAAAAATTACTGAAAGCAACAAGGGAAAAATGACAAGTAACATACAAGAGAACTCCCATAAGGTTAACAGCTGATTTCTCAGCAGAAATTCTACAAGCCAGAAAGGAGTGGCACAATATATTTATCATGAAAGGGAAGAACCTACAACCAAGATTACTCTACCCAGCAGGATCTCATTCAGATTTTTTTTTTAATTAATTAATTTATGGCTGTGTTGGGTCTTCGTTTCTGTGCGAGGGCTTTCTCTAGTTGTGGCAGGCGGGGGCCACTCTTCATCGCGGTGCGCGGGCCTCTCACTGTCGCAGCCTCTCTTGCTGCGGAGCACAGGCTCCAGACGCGCAGGCTCAGTAGTTGTGGCTCACGGACCTAGTTGCTCCGCGGCATGTGGGATCTTCCCAGACCAGGGCTCGAACCGGTGTCCCCTGCATTGGCAGGCAGATTCTCAACCACTGCGCCACCAGGGAAGCCCTCTCATTCAGATTTGACAGAGAAATCAAAAGCTTTACAGACAAGCAAAAGCTAAGAGAATTCAGCACCACCAAACCAGCTCTACCACAAATGCTAAAGGAACTTCTCTAAGTGGGAAACACAAGAGAAGAAAAGGGCCTACAAAAACAAACCCAAAACAATTAACATTAAAATGGTAACAGGAACATATATATCAATAATTACCTTAAACGTGAATGGATTAAATGCTCCAACCAAAACACAGAGGCTCGCTGAACGGATACAAAAACAAGACCCATATATAGGCTGTCTACAAGAGACCCACTTCAGACCTAGGGACAAACACAGACTGAAAGCGAGGGGATGGAAAAAGATATTCCATGCAAATGGAAATCAAAAGAAAGCTGGAGTAGCTATACTCATATCAGATAAAATAGACTTTAAAATAAAGAATGTTACAAGAGACAAGGAAAGACACTACATAATGATCAAGGGATCAATCCAAGAAGAAGATATAACAATTATAAATATATGTGCACCCAACATAGGAGCACCTCAATACATAAGGCAACTGCTAACAGCTATAAAAGAGGAAATCAACAGTAACACAATAAGAGTGGGGGACTTTAACACCTCATTTACACTAATGGACAGATCATCCAGACAGAAAATTAATAAGGAAACACAAGCTTTAAATGACACAAGAGACCAGAGAGATTTAATTGATATTTATAGGACATTCCATTCAAAAACAGCAGATTACACTTTCTTCTCAAGTGCACATGGAACATTCTCCAGGATAGATCACATCTTGGCTCACAAATCAAGCCTCAGTAAATTTAAGAATATTGAAATCATATCAAGCATCTTTTTTGACCACAACGCTATGAGATTAGAAATCAATTACAGGGAAAAAAAGCAGAAAAAACACAAACACATGGAGGCTAAACAATATGTTACAAAATAACCAAAACATCACTGAAAACATCAAAGAGAAAATCAAAAACTACCTAGACACAAATGACAATGAAAACACGACGATCCAAAACCTATGGGATGCAGCAAAAGCAGTTCTAAGAGGGAAGTTTAGAGCAATATAATTCTACCTCAAGAAACAAGAAAAATCTCAAACAACCTAACCTTACACCTAAAGGAACTAGAGAAAGAAGAACAAACAAAACCCAAAGTTAGCAGAAGGAAAGAAATCATAAAGATCAGAGCAGAAATAAATGAAATAGAAACAAAGAAAATGATAGCAAAGATCAATAAAACTAAAAGCTGGTTCTTTGAGAAGATAAACAAAATTGATAAACCATTAGCCAGACTCATCAAGAAAAAGAGGGAGAGGACTCAAATCAATAAAATTAGAAATGAAAAAGGAGAAGTTTCAATGCACGCCGCAAAAATACAAAGCATCCTAAGAGAATGCTACAAGCAACTCTATGCCAATAAAATGGACAACCTGGAAGAAATGGACAAATTCTAAGAAAGGTATAACTTCCAAGACTGAACCAGGAAGAAATAGAAAATATGAACAGACCAATCACAAGTAATGAAATTGAAACTGTGATTAAAAATCTTCCAACAAACAAAAGTCCAGGACCAGAGGGCTTCACAGGTGAATTCTATCAAACATTTAGAGAAGAGCTAACACCCATCCTTCTCAAACTCTTCCAAGAAATTGCACAAGAAGGAACACTCCCAAACTCATTCTATGAGGCCACCATCACCCTGACACCAAAACCAGACAGAGATACTACAAAAAAAGAAAATTACAGACCAGTATCACTGATGAATATAGATGCAGAAATCCTCAACAAAATGCTAGCAAACAGAATCCAACAACACATTAAAAGGATCATACACCATGATCAAGTGGGATTTATCCCAGGGATGCAAGGATTCTTCAATATACACAAATCAATCAATGTGATACACCATATTAACTAATTGAAGAATAAAAACTATATGATCTTCTCAATAGATGCAGAAAAAGCTTTTGACAATATTCAACACCCATTTATGATAAAAACTCTCCAGAAAGTGGGCATAGAGGGAACCTACCTCAACATAATAAAGGCCATATATGACAAACCCACAGCAAACATCATTGTCAATGGTGAAAAACTGAAAGCATTTCTTCTAAGATCAGGAAGAAGACAAGGATGTCCACTCTCGCCACTATTATTCAACATAGTATTGGAAGTCCTAGCTACGGCAATCAGAGAAGAAAAAGAAATAAAAGGAATACAAATTGGAAAAGAAGAAGTAAAACTGTCACTGTTTGCAGATGACATGATACTATACATAGAGAATCCTAAAGATGCCCCCAGAAAACTACTAGAGCTAATCAATGAATTTGGTAAAGTTGCAGGAGACAAAATTAATGCACAGGAATCTCTTGCATTCCTATACATTAACAATGAAAGATCAGAAAGAGAAATTAAGGAAACAATCCCATTCACCATTGCAACAAAAAGAATAAAATACCTAGGAATAAACCTACCTAAGGAGGAAAAAGAACTGTACTCAGAAAACTATAAGACACTGATGAAAGAAATCAAAGATGACACAAACAGATGGAGAGATATACCATGTTCTTGGATTGGAAGAATCAATATTGTGAAAATGACTATACTACCCAAAGCAATCTACAGATTCAATGCAATCCCTATCAAATTACCAGAGGCATTTTTTACAGAACTAGCACAAAAAATCTTAAAATTTGTATGGAGAAACAAAAGACCCTAAATAGCCAAAGCAGTCTTGAGGGAAAAAAATGGAGCTGGAGGAATCAGACTCCCTGACTTCAGACTATACTACAAAGCTACAGTAATCAAGACAATATGGTACTGGAACAAAAAACAGAAATATAGATCAATGGAACAGGATAGAAAGCCCAGAGATAAACCCATGCACCTATGGCCAACTAATCTATGACAAAGGAGGCAAGGATATACAATGGAGAAAAGACAGTCTCTTCAACAAGTGGTGCTGGGAAAACTGGACAGCTACGTGTAAAAGAATGAAATTAGGACAATCCCTAACAACATATACAAAAATAAACTCAAAATGGATTAAAGACCTAAATGTAAGACTGGACACTATAAAACAGAGGAAAACATAGGACAAACACTCTTTGACATAAATCACAGCAAGATCTTTTTTGATCCACCTCCTAGAGTAATGGAAATAACAAAAATAAACAAATGGGACCTAATGAAACTTCAAAGCTTTTCCACAGCAAAGGAAACTACAGGGCTTCCCTGGTGGCGCAGTGGTTGAGAATCTGCCTGCCAATGCAGGGGACACGGGTTCGAGCCCTGGTCTGGGAAGATCCCACATGCCACGGAGCAACTGGGCCCGTGAGCCACAACTACTGAGCCTGCGCGTCTGGAGCCTGTGCTCCGCAACAAGAGAGGCTGCGATGGTGAGAGGCCGCGATGGTGAGAGGCCCGCGCACCGCGATGAAGAGTGGTCCCCATTTGCCGCAACTAGAGAAAGCCCTCGCACAGAAACGAAGACACAACACAGTCATAAATAAATAAATAAAAGAACATGAATTTCTAAAAAAAAAAAAAAAAAAAAAAATCTTAAAAAAAAAATAAAAATAAAAAAAAAAAAAAAAAAAGGAAACTACAAACAAGACAAAAAGACAACCCTCAGAATGGGAGAAAATATTTGCAAATGAATCAACGGACAAAGGATTAATCTCCAAAATATATATACAGCTCATGCAGCTCAGTATTAAAAAAACAAAAAACCCAATCAAAAGATGGGCAGAAGACCTAAACAGACATCTCTCCAAAGAAGACATACAGATGGCCAAGAAGCACATGAAAAGATGCTCAACATCACTAATTATTAGAGAAATGCAAATCAAAACTACAATGAGGTATCACCTCACACCAGTTAGAATGGGCATCATCAGAAAATCTACAAACAACAAATGCTGGAGAGGGTGTGGAGAAAAGGGAACCCTCTTGCACTGTTGGTGGGAATGTAAATTGATACAGCCACTATGGAGAACAGTATGGAGGTTCCTTACAAAACTAAAAACAGAATTACCATATGACCCAGCAATCCCACTATTGGGCATATACCCAGAGAAAACCATAATTCAAAAAGACACATGCACCCAATGTTCATTGCAGCACTATTTACAGTAGCCAGGTCATAGAAGCAACCTAAATGCCCATCGACAGATGAATGGATAAAGAAGATGTGGTACATACATACAATGGAATATTACTCAGCCATAAAAAGGAACGAAATTTGGTCATTTGTAGAGACGTGGATGGATCTAGAAACTGTCATACAGAGTGAAGTAAATCAGAAAGAGAAAAACAAATATCGTATATTAACACATATATGTGGAACCTAGAAAAATGGTACAGATGAACCGGTTTGCAGGGCAGAAATAGAGACACAGATGTAGAGAACAAATGCATGGACACCAAGGGGGGAAAGTGGAGGGGGGGTGGTGGTGGTGGTGGGATGAATTGGGAGATTGGGATTGACATGTATACACTAATATGTATAAAATAGATAACTAATAAGAACCTGCTGTATAAAAAATAAATAAAATACAATTCAAAAAATAAATATTTTTAAAAAAAAGATCATTTATAATCTCATACATTAAGTCTGGAGGAAGGAGGGCCCCAGGGTTGTTTAATTTAGAATTCAATGATGTCATCATCGCATCGTCATTTTGGATGAAGCATTTTTCAATTCTGACATCCTCAGCATGTCACGACTGTCTGCATTAGCACCCTTCATGATTCCAAGATTGCTGTTTCAGTTCTAGGCATCTCAGGTGGACAAGATAAGATCTAGCAGAAGAAGACAGGCCCTATCTTCCCATGTGTCTTTTTTTATCAGGAAATTCTTCTCAGAAGCCCCTCCCCCCAGTGGACTTATCCTCATATCCCATTGGCCAGAATCTCATCTTATACCCACCTGTACTCAAATCACCAGTAAGACCAATGGGATTGCCACGACCTGCAGATCTGGTGGGGCTGCAGGCCTGGGATAATGAAGTTAAGAAAGTTCTTTTATTTTTAATATGTGACTTTATATACATATATATGTATACACTCACTTATATACACATATATACATCAACTATGTTGAAATACAATCCTTACACTAACATATAACTTTTTTAACTGAAAAAAATATTGATCCTTAACTTTTTAAAAATTGTGATTGAGAGCTGAGGGCCGGACACCAGGGAGGAGACGCACCAGCCCCGAGTGACAGGCTGAGCCCCGATGACATTGGAACAGCCCTGGGGCTGAGTGGAGGTGAGAAACAGACTCAGGGAGATTTGGGCTGTGCCTGGGTTCCACAGCCAGCAAGTGACTGAGGCATCACTTCATCCAGTTCTTCTGACTTTAAACCCTTCTGCTCTCTCAAGTGTTGGGTGCCTGCCACAGGTCATTCATAAGGATGTTAATCATTTAGAAGGATGGGAGCTTTCCCTACCTGCAGAATGCTTTTTCCTGAACTCATTGAAAGTCTCTTTGATTTGCCCAAGAAGCAAGAAAATATATTCTAGACTAAGTGGGAAAATATTCTGTGTGAATAACATATTTATAAGCTCTGGGTGTTGTATCAAAATCCCCACATTGTGGAGAAGCCTGCTGCCTGCTCCCACTGGCAGAGTATGTGGTTGCCTATATAGTATGTTTTAAAGTTTGCTAGAGGGCTTCCCTGGTGGCGCAGTGGTTGAGAATCTGCCTGCCAATGCAGGGGACACGGGTTCGAGCCCTGGTCTGGGAAGATCCCACATGCCATGGAGCATATAGGCCCGTGAGCCACAACTACTGAGCCTGCGCGTCTGGAGCCTGTGCTCCGCAACAAGAGAGGCCGCGACAGTGAGAGGCCCGCGCACCGTGATGAAGAGTGGCCCCCGCTCGCCGCAACTAGAGAAAGCCCTCGCGCAGAAACGAAGACCCAACACAGACAAAAATAAATAAATAAATAAATAAGCTTTCATTAAAAAAAAAAAAGAACGTTATTAAAGTTTGCTAGAAAAAGCTTCCTGCCTCTAAATATGTTGCCTTGGACTCTGCCATTACAGAATGTAACTTAGTGTTAAATAATTTTGCCCTCTATGTTCTTGTGATAGGGGTGAGAACCTCTTTTAAAATCAGAATACTCCTAAGGTGATTTTCAGCTAGAATTGTGTTTGACTTGGTAACAGAGTCTGGATTGAGCTTTACCAGGTGTAGCAGATGCTGCTAGTACCTCACCCATGCCTGTCTATAGGCTTCTCACTGCTACTGAAAATATCCCCAGTCTTGGTCCGAGGGCTTTTTCAGGCTGCGGATGTATGTTTGGCCTGTGTATACGGCAAGCCAGTGTGCTGGAGAATTAATGGCCAGCAAAAGTAGCCCTCCCCCAAGGATGGAAGGGATTTCATGGGTGCATACTCCGACCCCCTCTCCCCTTGGTGGGGTAATTCTGGTTATGTGTGCTACATGGTCTCTGGGACTTCCTCAATGGGACTAATCTCCAGTTTCCCACTGTGGTAACTGAATAGATGACACACCATTTTTGGCTTCCTTCCCTTCCCTGTGTCACTTCCCATCTCCCTACTGGTGTTTCCTGGGATTATTTCCCAAATAAACGACAGTTGAATTCTTGTCTGAGGGCTGCTTCTGCGGAAACCCAAACCTAGACACCGAGAAAGAGTAGGAAGGCACAGTCCACAAAGCATGAAGGATCCAGGCTGCTTCTTCCAGCTCCACCAACTTGAGGCTGTGGTTTTCAATGTCATGGTGGCAAGAGAGCTGCTGCCTCTCCAGGCATTAGGTCCATGTTTCCATCAGGAAAAAGGAGAAGACACTGAAAGCCAAGACAGAGACCAAGACCTCCTCCGTCAGAGGTTTTGCCATTTTTAAACAGGAAAGTTTACCTTCTCCAGAAAGTTCTGCCTGCACCTTTTTTGTCCGAATTGTGTCACCCCCGCTCCCACTGTTAGGGGAAACACTGACTGAAACCGCCTGCCCTAGCCAGGCAAGATAGTAGCCACTTCCATGAGTTATCTTAGAACAGGAGGTCCTGGTAAGGAACGCGGAACTAACAAGCTACCACCAACCAGAAGAACTTGGGAAAGGTCGAAAGGAGAGAGGAGATGCCAGTCCATATGTCCTACCAACCTCCCAGAGCCCTTCTCACTGGAATCCATCTTGGCTGAGTGATGCACGTGCCACCAGGAAGGACCCTGAGTCAGAATGATCGGCCAGAGACAACCCAAGAACTAATCCCATTACCATAAACCCGAGACTGCAAGCCACGAAGCAGAGCAGTTCTCCTGGGTTCCCTTACCCTGCTGCTCTCCCCGCAGGCAACCCTTCCCAATAAATTCTCTTGCTTTGTTAGCAAAAAAAAAAAAAAAAAAAAAAATTGTGATTGAATACACATAACATAAAATTTAGCATCTTAACCATTTTCAAATGTATAGTTCAATGGCCTTAAGTACATTCACATTGATGTGGTACCAACACCACCATCCATCCACAGAACTCTTTTCATTTTACAAAACTGAAACTCTGTACCTATTTTTTAGAGGGGCCAGCACAGCTCCCCACTCTCCACAGCACCCACTGCTGGGCTCCACCACAACTGAGGGCAGCCAAGGGTCCTTCTCACCAGAGCCTTTCCTAATGGGCCTCCAGCCTTCTCGGCTGGGCTCAGCTCTGGCGTGGGGGTCTGGGGGCACTCACGCTGCTACCACTGTTGGGCCACCCATGCTAGATACTCACCCTGGGGCTGCCACTCTCAGCTCCAAGCGGCTCGCCCTGGTTTGCCCTCCTGGCTCCCTCCCTATGTGCCTATTAATCAATAACTGCCCCCCAGCCCCTAGCAACCATCATTCTACTCTCTGTCTCTAGGTATCTGACTACTCTAGATACTTCATATAAGTGGAATCATACAATATTTATCCCTTTGTATCTGGTTTATTTCACTAAACATGTCTTCAGTTTCATGCATATTGTAGCATGTATCAGAGTTTCTTCCCTTTTATTTTTTATTTATTTTATTTATTTATTTTTTAAATTAGTTAATTAATTTATTTTTGGCTGCGTTGGGTCTTCGTTGCTGTGCCCAGGCTTTCTTTAGTTGCGGCAAGCAGGGGCTACACTTCATTGCGGTGCGCAGGCTTCTCATTGCGTTGGCTTGTCTTGTTGCGGAGCACAGGCTCTAGGCGCACAGGCTTCGTTAGTTGTGGCACACGGGCTCAGTAGTTGTGGCTTGTGGGCTCCAGAGTGCAGGCTCAGTAGTTGCGGTGCATGGGCTTAGTTGCTCTGCAGCATGTGGGATCTTCACAGACCGGGAATTGAACCTGTGTTCCCTGCATTACCAGGCAGATTCTTAACCACTGTGCCACCAGGGAAGCCCAGAGTTTCTTTCCTTTTAAAGGCTGGATAATATTCCATTGTATTTATTTATCCATTTATTCATCAAAGGACACTTGTGTTGCTTCCACCTTTTAGCTATTGCAAATAATGCTGCTACAAACATGGGTATATAAGTACCTCTTAGGATCCTATTTTAAATTCTTTTGGGTATATACCCAGAAGTGGAAAGTGGAAATGCTGGATCAAATGTTCAGTCTTTTTTTTTTTTTAGGAGCTGCCATGCTCTTTTCCATAGTGGCTGCACCATTCTAAATTCCCACCAACAGTGCACAGGTGTTCCAATTTCTCCACATCCACACCAATACTTGTTATTTTCTGTGTTGTTTTTTAATAGTAGCCATCTTAATGGGTACAAGATAGATTCCCATTGTGGCTTTGATTTGCTTTTCACTAACAATTAGTGATGTTGAACATCTTTCATGTTCTTATTAGTCATTTGTATATCTTCTTTAGAGAAATGTCTATTCAAGCCCTTTGCCCAGTTTTTAACTAGGTTGTTCGTTTTCTTGTTGTTGAGTTGTAGAAGTTCTTTACATATTTTTGGATATTAACTCCATGTCAGATTTATGATTTTCAAATATTTACCAATATGTGATTTTTTTAAAGGTTAAAAGCTCAGGCTGTGGAGCCGATCGCTTAGATTCAAATCCTAGTTGTGCCACTTACTGGTCTGAGGGTGGGGGAAGGGTGAACAATCATAAAAAATCCAGGGTCTGCCAACAAGGAGAAAGGGTAACATCAGTTAGGTAGGCAACCAGAAGAGTCCTTTACACAGTACTAGATGTCAAAAGCAGGTAGGTGTAGATGTAGCTTAATGTCAGTTTTCAAATCAAGAAGCAAAATGTCAAGTCATAATAGAAGATAGCATTTCATTGAGTCTGACTATGCCAGGTGCTCTACACGCATGATCTCATTTCATTTATCCATTCAACAAGTATTTAATGAAAGCCTAATATGAACCAGTGACTGGTGAGGTGAAAACAAAACAAAGCAAGAAATCAGACATTGTGCCTGCCCTCAAGGAGTTTACAGACTTTGGTGAAAGAATCAAACAACTTACAACAATGCTAAGTGTTATAAAGGACAGGCCCATAGTCCTATGGAAACTGACCTCGTCAAGCAGTTCAGGGAAGAAGTAGGTACAATTATTATCCCCACTGGAATGTAAACTCTGTGAGTACAGTGTCCTTGTCTGTCTTATTCACCAATATATCTCTGTTGCCTGGGACAGTGCCTGACACAAAATAGCTCTCAATAAACATTTGTTAAATGTTTCATTTTACAGATGAGGAACTTAAACCTTCATTTTACAGATGAGGAACTTAAATCTCAGAAAGGGTAAGTAATTTGACCAAGGTCACAGTCCTAGTTGATGCCAGGCAGTAAGAACTGCAGCTTGAGCTTTTAACCTTTTAAACAGTTACACATTAAAAAAAAAAGAAAGAAAACAAAAACACTAATTTGAAAAGATACATGCATCCCAATGTTCATAGCAGCATTATTTACTTTAGCCAAGACATGGTAACAACCTAAGTGTCCATCAACAGATAAATGGATAGAGATGTGGTATATACATAAATGGAATATTACTCAGTCATAAAAATGAAATTTTGCCACTTTCAATGATTTGGATGGACCTGGAGGGTATTATGCTTCGTGAAATACATCAGGCAGAGAAAGACAAATACTGTATGTTATCACTTAAATGTGGACTCTAAAAAATAAGACAAATGAATGAATATAACAAAATAGAAACAGACTCACAGATATAGAGAAAAAACCAGCAACTACTATGTATAAAATAAATTAGCTATAAGGATATATTGTCCAGCACAGGGAATATAGCCAATATTTTATAATAACTTTTTAAAAAATGTATCTTTTTAAAAATTATTTATTTATTTATTTGTTTTTTTGGCTGTGTTGGGTCTTCGTTTCTGTGCGAGGGCTTTCTCCAGTTGCGGCAAGCGGGGGCCACCCTTCATCGCATTGCGCAGGCCTCTCACTATCGCAGCCTCCCTTGTTGCGGAGAACAGGCTCCAGACGCGCAGGCTCAGTAATTGTGGTTTATGGGCCCAGTTGCTCGGCCGGCATGTGAGATCTTCCCAGAACAGGGCACGAACCCGTGTCCCCTGCACTGGCAGGCAGATTCTCAACCACTGCGCCACCAGGGAAGCCCTATCCTTTTTTTATTTTATTTTATTTTTTGGCTGCGTTGGGTCTTTGTTGCCGTGCGTGGGCTTTTCTCTAGTTGCAGCGAGTGGGGGCTACTCTGTGGTGCGTGGGCTTCTCATTGCAGTGGCTTCTCTTGTTGCAGAGCACGAGCCCTAGAGCACACGGGCTTCAGTAGTTGCAGCACATGGGCTCAGTAGTTGTGGCTCACGGGCTCTAGAGCACAGGCTCAGTCGTTGTGGCGCATGGGCTTAGCTGCTCCACGGCATGTGGGATCTTCCTGGACCAGGGCTCAAACCCGTGTCCCCTGCATTGGCAGGAGGATTCTTAACCACTGCGCCACCAGGGAAATCCCTTTATAATAACTTTATATGGAGTATAATCTATAAAAATACTGAATCGCTATGTTGTACACCTGAAACTAATATAATACTGTAAATCAACTATACTTCAATTTTTTTTAAGTAAAAGGATTTCCTTAATTCCATCATCACAGGCCTATAGAAATAAGTATTCTCTTCTTTGGCCTCCTGAAGCATTTATTTCAACTTGCAAGTATGGCCCACATTGTACTGTAGAGTACAGTACAGTACTGTAGCAGATTTCACACATGACTATCCACCTACCATCTTCGCAGCTCCAAGCCTCCTTCCCCCAGAGAAATAGTAAACTGTGAGCTATTTAAGAGACGATATCTAAATGTATGCACAGTGTGGCGCTCAAGAATGCAGGCTCAGAGTTCAGACAGACCTGACGAGGAAGCCTGGTTCTGCCGCTTACTAACTATATGACCTTAGGTTCTTTACTTAACCTTTCTAAGCTTCTGTTTATCTGTAAAATAGGGATAATAATACAACCCGCACCTCACAAGGTTGTTGTAAGGACTGAGACAACGCCTGCAAAGTATTTAGGATAGTGCTTGGCACAAAGTAAGAACTCAATAAAAGTTTGCAGATATTCTATACTGGAAAAAATAAAACCAACATCAACAACCCCCCACCCCCAACTGGAAGAAAAATTATATGGTGTTTTTTCTAGGGCAGGGATGGGCAGGCTTCAGCTACTTTGGTTTTCCTTCATTCAAAATGCCCTACTGGCAGCACTGCCCTGAGCCACAGTCTCTTGTGGAAGGAAGGGATTGACCAGTAAGCGGGTGACCCAAGAGGGTTCCAGGATCACCAAGTTACTTTCCCCTCCCCAACTCTGAGGGTTCTGTGCTGCTTCTGCTCAGGACTTGCCAGTCCTCCACCTCTTCCCTTCTTTTTTCCCATCCCTCCCTCCCACTTCAAACCCTGGGAAAAAAATAAAGAAAAGCACACCAACCAAGGAGCCTTTTCACTTCATTGTGTTTTCCAGCTAGACCTGAACAGACGTCGATCAATTCAGCCCGCTCTCACCCTCCCTCCTCTCTTCTCTCATGTCCTCTTTGTTGTTTTTTTTTTTTTCTCTCAGACTGTGTCTTCAGGCTTAGGAAAAAGCAGTTACCTCCCAGCAGCATGAGGATACAAGAAGCTTCAGCTGCCAGTAGCAAACACAACATGATTGTAACAGGTCCCCCTGGCCCTTGGCGCTTAGAAAGGCCAAGAAGCAATGGAACCCATTTGGATTCTCTGAGAAACTCCTCAGCTTGACCACTTCTGTCCCAACCCAGGCTCAGCTGCAACGAGTCACACAGAAAACCTCAATCTCCCACTTCTCTAGCAAAGAACCTTCTGAAGTCCACCCCCATCCCCAGACAAGGGGTTTTCATTCCAAGTTTGAGGGAATCTGGCCAGTTGGACCTGGAATCAACGAAGATGAAGACGGAATACACCTTTTCCGTTTCAAAGCAGCCTAATGGGATTTTGTTTTTTTCCAACAGGGTGACTCCAAACTGGCAGGACTTTCAAAGCTACAATTTCCATGTCCCCAGCCCTCACTAAAGAAAAATTTCCTGGTTAGCTTGGCATGTGTGGAGGTTTTGGTGTGCAAGTGAGAAACGTTTAACAAATAGTTAAACCTGAGCTATGAATCAAATTAGTCTGAACAAGATTCTCCTCCATCCCCATGCTGTACTAGCTACCCTAATTCCTACCCTAGACATATATTCAAAAATAACTACTATTTATCAAGTACCCAGTAAGTACCAGGAACTGAACTAAGTGTTTTATTTACTTATATTGATTTATTTTATCTTCACAACTATGCAAGACAGAAATTTGATTTATTATTTCCTCTGTGAAGAACAGACAGGTTAAGTAATTTCCCCAAACTCAATGCAGTTAATAAGTGGCAGAACTAGAGTTCAAATCTCGTCTCCAACACAATAACATGGATGAATCTCAAAATCATCAATGCAGAGTAAAAGAAGCCGAGGGCGGGGACAGGGGAGGGTATTTACTGTATGATTCCATGCATATAAAATTACAGAAAATACAAACTAATCTATAGTGATAGAAAGCACATCAGTGATTGTCTGGGATGGGGTGGAGGGAAGGGGCACAAAGAATTACAAATCCTTTGTAATCTTTGAATTAGAAATCCTTTGTAATCTTTGAATTACAAAGGGGCGCAAAGAAACTTTTGGGGATGATGGAAACGTTTGTAATCTTGATTGTGGTGATATTTTCACAGGTGTACACTTATATCAAAACTGATCAAACTGTACACTTTAAATATGTGCAGGTTAGTGTACTTCAATAAAGTTAGAGAAAAGTACCCCCTAAAATCCCATTTCTTAAATCGTTTCCACAAATGTATTTACTCTTTGATATAATTGATATTACAGGGCCTAGCCTGACTCTGGTTCAGATTTTCATACTGTTGTCTCTGGGTCCTGCTGGGGTGAGAGGACCTAGCTATTACTGGCTCTTCTTACAAGAAACTCCAGTTGCCAGGATTGTGATTCTAAAAACATTTTGCTCCACTCACAGTTAGACCTAATATAATGTCAGTGTGATGCTAGTGATGATCTAAAGCCGCAGTTCTCAACCTTTTTGGTCTCAGGACCCTTTGACATTCTTGAAAAGTGTTGAAGATCCCAAAGAGCTTATGTTTATGTGGGTTATATCTACCAATATTTACCATATTAGAAATTGAAATCGAGAACTCTATAGATAGTTAATTCATGTTTTAAATAATAAACTCATTACATATAACATAAATGACATATTTTTATTAAAAATAACTATATTTTCCCAAAAAATTAGTGAGAGGAGTAGAATTGTTTTGCATTTTTGTAAATCTATTTAATTTCTGGCTTCATAGAAGACATAATTCTCATATTTGCTTTTTTATTTAATCTGTTGCAATAATACATAATTCTGGGAAATTCCACCATATACTGGTGAGGGAATAAGAGTGAAATAGGCAAATAAAATCTTAGTATTATTATGAAAATAATTTTGACCTTGCGGACCCCTGAAAGAACCTGGAGGACCCACGGGTCCCCAGAGCATACTTTGAGAATTGCCGATCTAAAGTGTTCAAAACCATAAAGTATTTATTCCAGTTCTTATGTTCCCACCTCCATTATTTTACCTCTCCTCCCCAAGACCCTGTGAAATCCTGAGAGACAGAGGAAGAATCTGGGGCACAGAGAAGCATCAAATGGAAGGTTGTACTAGTAACTCTCCTTCAAAGTCCTTTCCACCCCTGTGAGTCTGAGGCATGGGCTATTTTTCTTTTAAACAAAATCAAGAGAGCCAAAAGCTCAGCAGGGACTAGAGCACAGGATGCGGGGACTAAAGCGCAACAATGAAAACATCACAGAGTTTCCTTATGACCCCCTCACAGAAAGAGAAACAGCTGCCTCCTCTCTGATTTACCCCATAGAGGGTGTCAGAAGAAGAACCTGGAGTCCTGAAGACATTTCAGACAGATCTCTGCTCTTACCTGTTCCCTAAACAAGGGCCTGCGGGGGCTAAACCAGCTCTGGTCCAAACCCTTAATCCAGATCAAAACTTTGCCCCCTGCCAGGGGGCAGCGGACAGGCCATGAGCTTAGGAGTCAATCAATGGGAGTGTGAACATTGTTTCTCCTTCTTACTAGCCATGTAATCTGGAGTACAACTTTGAACTTGGGTTCAACTTTTCTGAACCTCAGCTTCTTCATCTGTAAAAGGGGAATACCTATCATATCTCTCTGAAGGGATTATTGTGCAGATTCAATGAGATAATAATATATGTAAGAATTCCAACAGAGCACCTGGCACATGACAGAGGCTTACTCTTAGTGACTTACATTTTTGCAGAAAAGCAAAGGGCAAGATGGAAATATCACAGCATCCAGCACCAGATAAGCCTAGGTTCCAATCCTAACACCGGCTTTGGGCAAATCATTTCACCCACCTTGTAGAGTTATTGTGAGGACTGATTGAAACAGTGTCTATAAACTGCCTGGCATCTAGCCCATGCCCTATAGATGGTCATTGTTATTATTATTGAACATTTGCAGCTGTGGCTACAGGGTCATTAATTTCCAGGGGGAACCCCTCATCCTCAGGATCAGCCCCTTTGTGGTCCAGCCCTTAGCATCCCTGGAAACAGGTGAGGATGTCTGGCTCTCAGTCAGTCCTGGTAAGACTTTTCCGAAGGAGTTAACCCAGTCCTCACTTGACATTTCCCATCTCCTAAATATCCACCAACCGGGGATGTTGCGCAGAGGCCATAAAATAATAGGAGAGTTAATGTCTCCCAAGACAGAGGGAGCATAGTCACTGCATGTAAAAACCACCCGGTACAGAAGAGAAGCTGTACCTGAGCTCAGGATTCAAACTCAGATTCAAATCCTGGCTCTACCACGTATTTGCCAACAGCAAGGTCTAGGGCAAATGACTTAGCCTTTGTAAAGCCAGTGTCTCATTTGTTATTGGGAATAATGATAATACCAGTACTAAACATATAGAGCATTAAAAATAGCGTACATAGAAAATATTGATAAATTTCACCTATTATTATCACTACTTCTATTATTGTTACAGCGGCATTCCAATATTTTAAAAACAACACAATATGTAGCTCATATTCCCACCTGGACCGTAGGATCACGGAGGGGCAGCACGGTTTTGGAAGAAATTTCCTGTTTTCACTTTATGTACTTTCAGAAGTTTCTTTAGCAAGTACTAACGACTAGGATAACATGGAAAACTTAGCAAAGAGGAGGAGGAGAAATTTTAAGGCTCAAGCTGAGCCCAGCCCCATCAGAAAGTACTAGTCCCAAGCCTCAAAAGACTAGACCATGTGACTGGGGTGCGCTTGCACACTAGGATAGTGGAACTAGGAAATCCCGTCTGAGAGAACCAACCAATCAGAAGGCACTCGGGTGAGACCAGTTGTTCTGCCGCTGAGACCACTCTGGGCCCTGAGGAGCCGCATGCCCTGCTTAAAGTCACGCAGCGCCCCTGGTGCCTGCACGGTAAGGCTCTTCCTTGAGGAGGGGCCCAGAAAAGAGTTGAGAAAGTGGGAGGAGAAGGGGGGAGTAGCAGTAGCAGAGCTGTAGAAAGGTTGGGAGGCGAGCAAAGATGGGAAGGTGGTGTCAGGGCGGCCCCCAGAAGTAGAATGCCTGTGGGGTGGGCGTGGGGCGAGATGAGAGGGTGTGAAGAAAAGATTGCACAGGTGACTGGTGGTTCTGGAACCTGTGCAGAAGGGTCTCCTACTCTCTTCTCCAGTGTGGGCTTGAAAAGGATAAGGCGAGATTATTGAGAGCTCACTGAATGCTACTTTATATACCTTTTATCCTATGAGGGAGGTTGAGTAATTTGCTCATAATTCCACAGTTATTAATTGATGCAGCCAAATTTCAACCTCAGATCTGACTCCTAGATCCCTGGCTATCTTCTGCGAGATGAGCCGGAGGGCCTTCCCAGCTCCACATCTGTACAAGGGACTCACTGAGAGAAAAGACAAGGGAAGAGGAAAAGGATGGCAGTGGGGGGAGATGAGGGAAGAAGGGAGTAATCAAGATATGGAAAAGAAAGGAAGAGTTTGAGAACAGGAGGGAGATAGGAAAAGCGAAGAAGAGACTGAAAAAGGATAGAGAGTGAGGAGGAAAGGGAAGCGTCAAGGGGGAGCAATAGGAAAGGAGGAATCAGGAGAGGAGAAAAGATGGAACCATGGTGGAACAGGGGGTTAAGCCAGAGGAAGAGGAAGAGGAAGAGGGATTGGGGGTGGGGTCTTAGAGGAGTCAGAACCACCTGGAGTATAAGCCTTGGACCTGAAGGAACAAGGGTTGGAGTTTAGTAGGGGTTTGTGGTTTGTTTTTTTCTTGCTGCGAAAGTATGGAGTGTGGAGCTGTCAACAGGCTAGTCAGCTCAGCCAGAGTGTCTGATGGAGGGAAGTTGGAACCGAGGTCAGACGCCTTATGGCCTGTACTGTGGTGTCTCTTAGCTGAGGCTGGGTTGCCATGTTCAGCTTACTGGTGTAACAAATGTGTGTGTGCACGCAGCACCCTCTTCTAGAGTTTGAGTTGAAGTTCTTCTTTTTATTTTTTTAAATATTTCTTTCTTTCTTTCTTTCTTTTGGCTGCGCCGGGTCTTAGTTGCAGCACACAGGATCTTTGTTTCGGCATGAGGGATCTTTAGTTGCAGCATGTGAACTCTTAGTTATGACATGCATGCAGGATCTAGTTCCCTGACCAGGGATCGAACCCGGGCCCCCTGCATTGGAAGCGTGGAGTCCTACCCACTGGACCACCAGGGAAGTCTCTGAGCTGAAGTTCTCTTCCCTTTGTGGGAAACCAAGCTGTGGTTTTTCAGTTTAAAAAAAAAAAAGTATTTTGTTACTAATGTAATGATTTCACAAAGTCTTTATTTTCATTTTTTCTCTAAAGATCTGGACAGATCCTGTGTTTGATCTTAAACACTGTAGACTAGGAAGGGCAGATTTTTCTTTTCCTTCTCAGGTTTTTGCTGAGGCCCTGGGCTTCAGTCTGCAAAAGCAAAGTTATTGGAAGAAGAGGGCATACCAGAAAGGAAAGAGCAATGGAATATAATTCAGCAACAAAAAGGAAGGAAAGAACTGTTACATGTTATGACATGGATGAACCTTGCAAACATTATGCTAAGTGAAAGAAGCCAGGGACAAAAGACCATATACTGTATGATTCCATTTCTTTTTTTTTTTTTTTTTTTTCCATTTCTATGAAATGTCAAGCATAGGCAAATTCATAGAGACAAAAAATAGATTAGTGGTTGCCTAGAGCTAGGGGAGGATGTGGGGAATGAGGGAGACTGCTAAAAGGTATGGAATTTCTTTCTGGGGTGATGAAAATGTTCTAAAATTGATTGTGGTGATGGTGCACAACTCCATTTAATTTTAATATATTAAAAACATTGAACTGTACACTTTAAATGGATGGATTGTATGGAATGTGAATTATATCTGAATAAAGCTGTTACCAAAAAGAAAAGAAAGGAAAAGAAAAAGGAGAGAGCAAGAAAGTAGAGGTGGAAAGTATTCTATATCTATTGTAGGGGGCATAGAATGGATCAGTCTGGCTGGCATTTAAGGAAGCAGTTAGGAATAAAGCTGAGGCCCAATAACAAAGGGCCTAGAACTTCATGTCAAAGAGTTTGCACTTGGTCTTATAGCCCTGAGCTGTCCAATATAGTAGCTACTAGCCATATGTGGCTACTGAGCACTTAAAATGCAGCTGTTGCAAATTGAGGTGTGCTGTAGGTATAAAATGCACGCCAGATTTTGAAGACTTAGTATGAATGAAAGAATGTAAAGCCTCATTAATAATTTTATATTGATTACATGTTGAAATAATATTTTTGAAATATTGGGTTAAATAAAATACATTATTAATCTTACTTTTTAGAATAATGTTTATTTTACTTTTTAACATGGCTACTAGAAAATTTCAAATTACATATGTGGCTCACATTACATTTCTATCAGACAGCGCTGTTATAGATAGTGCGAAGCCACTGAGGGTTCTTGAGTCAGAACAAGGGTTGGCAAATGTTTTCTATAAGGGGCCAGACGGTAAATATTTTAGGACTTGAGGGCCGTACAGTCTCTGTCACAACTACTCAGTGCTACCATTGAAGTATAAAAGCAGCTATAGACAATGCGTAAGCAAATAAGCATGGCTGCATCCCAATACAACTTTAATTATGGATGCTGAAATTTGAATCTCATATAATTTTCACAGGTCATGAAATATTATTCTTATATTGATTTTTTCCTCAATAATTTAAAAATGTAAAAGCCATTCTTAGCTTGTGGGCCATACAAAAACAGGCAGTGAGAGGGATTTGGCCCATGGACGATAGTTTACCCACCTCCGACTTAGAGTTAAGCTGAAGTCTCTGAAAATCTCTTGTACCCACTGACACCATTGGTGCTCTCCCCACACACAAGCACACAGTGCTTGGAAAATTCCTTCTCCTTTGCAAGCAGCATGGATTCACATAACATTTGATCTGGAAGGGACGGTAGGGATCATGTCCTCCTACTTTCTCATATTACTTTTGAGGAAACTGAGTCTCAAAGAGGTAAACTCACATAAACAAGGTCACATTGCAGTGAAGAGGTTCCAAATAATGGGAGCTATTGCAAGACTATTAGGCAGCAGCTGGCAAAAAAAGGAAGGGTCTAAGGTCAGACTGAGTACCTAGGTCCCATTCAGGGACTCTGCATTCTAGCTCATCCATCTAACCACTCATCAATTCTTTCATTCATCACTTATTTCTTGAGACAGTCTGGGTGCCAGGCCCTATGTGAGGCTCTGGGGAACCAGACACAAATTAATTTGGTCACTAACCTTGAGGAACTCATAGTATAGAAAAAAGATATTTTAAGACATATATCCTGGAAGGGTAAAGGTGAGGACCTCTGAGTGGTTATGGCCCAAGCAATGATCAGAAAGCCAAGCAGGGCCTAGCCAAGTGAAGGAGAAGGTGGGAAGAGTGTTCTAGGAAAAAGGAACAGCATATGCAAAGGCCTGGAGATGATAGTACACAAAATATTCAGGGAACTGTAAGTAGATCACGGGCGTGGAGCATTAAGTAGGAGGTGAAAGTGGGAGGGGTGAGCCTGGAGGTCAGTAGGACCCAGAACATGGAGATCCTCTGTATGAAGTTAAGAAACTTCGTCTTGATCACATTAGGTGGTGAGAAAACACAGAGAAGTTTTAAACAGTGAAGTAACACAGTCAGACTGAGTTTTAGAAAAATCACATTGGCAGTTTGCCAGGCAGAGAGGAGAGAAAAAGATTCCATGTGAAAGTAACGGCCTGTGCAGGGAATGGAAGAATGCGAGGACCAGTAACATGAGTGATCTGGTGTGACTCAAGCATGCGGTGCATGACAAGGAGCGAGAAGAGATAAGCCTAGGAAAGAAATTGTACAGATGGTGGAGGGTCTTCAGATTCAGGCTGGGGAGTTTGGATCTGATTCTTCAGGTACCAGGAAGAGGTAAGTCTGTCATGGGAATAAGTGGGAAGGTAGAACATGGACTTAAGGTCAAGTTTTCCTAGCTCTGCCATTTATTAGTTAAGCCTCAGAGGTATAGCAGAGATAATAAAGCGATGAGCGTTAGGCAAAATAACGTACAAAAAGTACGTATCACCTTTTAAGAGCCTGACACACAATTAGCACTCAAAATATTAACTCTAAAACCTATATGGGACAGGTCACATCAAAGGGCTCTCAGTTCCTCTGTGAGGGAGGAGGCTCTGGAGTGGGATACCCCTGACCTCCTATTTTTTAACTCTGGCTAACTTTCCATTTTCTATGTGGAAAAATCATTGTGGGACCACAACTACACATTTTAGGAGAGTTCTCTTTAAGAAGCTCAGAGGAGCTCACACACCTGCCTCTGGCATTATGCATAGATTTCTCTAAAGCAGAGCACAGAAAGCCAGCAGCTCAATTTGAGAGTGCTGGGCAGTCTCTCCAGGACCTGGTGACAAACTTTGGGTTTATATAGTCCTCCCAACCCCGAGTTTCTGTGAATTTCATATTCATTTTAACATGGCCTGTATGTGCAGAATAGTTTATATATCAAACGTGAGAAAGGAAAAATATTTTATGTATATATTTATAAATGCATAGAAAAGCTCATCAGATCCCAGTAACTGGTCTTCTCCAGGACAGGTAATGGTGTGCATAGAAACAGAGGTTGGGGGACTTCCCTGGTGGTGCAGTGGTGAAGAATCCGCCTGCCAATGCAGGGGACACGGGTTCGAGCCCTGGTCCGGGAAGATCCCACATGCCGTGGAGCAACTAAGCCCGCTCACCACAACTACTGAGCCTGCGCTCTAGAAGCCGTGAGCCACAACTACTGAAGCCCGCGCGCCTAGAGCCTGTGCTCCGCAACAAGAGAAGCCACCTCAATGAGAAGCCCGCGCACCGCAACAAAGAGTAGCCCCTGCTCGACGCAACTAGAGACAGCCCTCGGGCAGCAACAAAGACCCAACACAGCCAAAAATAAATTAATAATAATAATAAAATAAAGTGGATATTATAATAACACCCATCCTCTAACAGGGTTCCTCTGATGATTTAAATGCAATAATGTTTGTTTAGGAAAAAAAAAAAGAAAAGGAAAGAAACAGGTTGGGGGGACACTTACTTCCTACTCTTTTGAACTTCTTGAAGAACCATGGATGTGTATTAGCTATTTAAACAAATTAAATTTTAAAAATATAAAAGCATTTCTGCTTTCCTATGACAGAGGTATACCAGATGCACTGTTTGTTTAACCTCCAGTTTTACTTTCCAGTACCTTGTTTAGTCCAAAGTCAGAGCAGTGACTGAGAAGGTGACAGTCTTGGTTTCTATCCCTCACTGCAGGGCTTAGAACGTTTCTGTGACCCAGGCCTCCCAGCTGGGGAACGGGGAGAGTGGCACTCGCCACATTTCCCACAGGGGTAGCATTGAGAACTGGCTATCTACTGGTAAAGGATTTCAGGATCTGAGAATGAAAGAGAATAGATTAACACAAAATACTCTTGCTTTTTAACCCCATATAGTTCTAGGGAAATCTAATATAAAGGCTCAGATCCATTTACACTTGCTGCACTAAAGATGAATGTTAGTGACATTGACAATTGTCATTTTCTTTGTAAACCTACTTGGTGACTGGGAGCTACAGGAATCTTGCTATACGAGCCTGCTCTCTTTGAACAACAAAGTCTCAGTCTGACCTACCTGAAACAGACAGGAAACCTGCCCACCTGAATTACAGGTCTCAGCTGAGAAGCAAGGTTTGGTGTCCACACAGTCTACCTGGATACATTTGCCTAACTGGGTCCAGTGACTGTGGCTTATCTTTCAATGAGGTTCTCCCTTCCTACCATCTGTAGTGCCCTCATCCAGGGTGGGACGCACAGAAAGCATTTAACAAAGGATGGCTGGACTAATGGCTGGCTGGCTGCTTGGCTGACTTGGGAGTGCCCTCACTTTACAGACAGGGGAACAGAGGCACACAGAAAGGCACTACCTTGAATGAGTTCCATTATATAAGGAATCACTGGTTGAGGCAGGAGTCCTAGTTCATCTCTTCTCATCTGAACAGCTCATCTCTTCTACTCTCTGAACAGAGAATGCTTGGGAAACTCCTGCATTTCCATCTTCAAAGTCAAGGAAATAAGAGAAGCAGTTGTAAAACAATACCTGAATCTAGACAATCCAAGTAAATGACTAAGCCCCCATCCTTCCCCAGATCTGTTTCCCCATCTGTAAAATAAAATAACGGTATAGGTAGGGTGATCACTTAGGTGTTCCCTCTACTCTGTACACACAGCCCTATGTACACCAACCACCTTGGACCATCTCTTCCTCCAAGTAGTATTCTTTAATTGCTTGAGTTTCTCAAGAGTTTCAAGGGGGCGCTGTGAATCTGGTTACCAGGCAGCCAGCAGGCTCTCCCTTCCTCGGAGCTGCCCAGCTGCTCCATCTCCCTGCTGGTAACCAAGCCCTTGTCTGCCTTTCGAGCCACCCAGCCCTTTCTTATTGTTGCTGTCTGTTTCCATTTGCTCCTTTTATTCTCCAGGTTTTCCTTGACTCTGATGTTTTTCCCCCTGCTGCACAACAAGCCCTTCTGATCTCTGTGAAAGGCAAACCCGTGTCATTCTTCCAAATCATCATTGTATGACATGTTTTTATATCAGCCGGACAAAGGAGCTATTTGATCAGGGGGTATGGTGTGTGATTGTAAGAAATTCAGCTAGTCGGTGGCAACCATTGTTCCCCAAGCGGCTCCCTGACCCCATTCTGTTCCAGGAAAAACTCCCTGAGAGTGGCCTCTATTCATAGAGTCACACCAGTCCCCAGCCGCGCTCCAGGAGCGCGCTCAGTTCCTAGCGCTGTCACCGATAGCTGCCCGGGCCACCCTTTAACTCTTTCATCAGCATTAGGTTTCCAACCCCACAGCTGTTATCACGGCCGTGAGCTCAGGGGGTTAGAGATATAGGCATGCTCTCTGCTCTCCCTCTTATCTGGGAGAAATTCAACCTTCCTTTGAAATGGTCATTTGGAAATTACCCGTCTGCTGCTTTCAGCACAGCAGGCCTGGCTAGCACGCCCTGCCCTCCTCGGTTTTCCCCCAAGGACAGTCTCCCCAGGTCTGCCAACTCACAGGCCCTGCTGCTCTGCTCTGGGCCTCCTGGTTTGGAGTCTGGTGGTACCCCATGACGACTGTTTCTGATTGCCTGAGGTGGGGGCCCCGAGTCTTTGGCAGATTGTTAATTAGCCCCCTAAAGATGAGGAAATACTTCCACACACTAACAAGTATTACTTGCTTGGTCTTCCCTTCCCTCCAGTACACGTGGGGCCCCTACATGTGTAAGGCTTTGTGTTGGGTAGTGTAGGAGAGACAGAACTATATAAAAATTGGTGCTGAGAACTCAAAGCATCAGGGAAAATGAGACAAGTAGACATGTACCTGCAGAAACATCCATAATATTTTCTCATTATTAACTCTGTGCCATTAAAACAGTGTGAGATATACCCAAACTATCCTGGCCTAACTGCTTGGCACACAAGCTACCCAACTTGTTGGAGTGCTCAAAACCACATACAGTTGGGAGCTATATACCTTTCAAAAGACCCACACACTTAGCTCCCTAAGTGTGTGGATCTTAGCATTACACATCTGCAGAACAGCGCAGAGAACACTGGAAGATTCTGTGAAGCATCTTAAAACCTAATAGCTTTGGGATTTTCCTTATTATCACTATACAGAGACTAGACATGGAGGAACTCACGCAAAGCCAGTGGCTGAGCAAACACTCAAACCTAGAGCCTGTGGTTCATTTCTCCCCTGGTTCATTTTTTAATTCATTAAGTTCTGCTTTTCTCCAAGAAGCTGGCAATAGATCAGACTGTTGCCAGTTCTCTCTAACTTCTGTCAGGGTGTCAAGGAGCTCAAAGCCAATAAATGTGCCAACTCAAGAGTCTAGAATCCTAGTTATAAAGCAGAAACTAACACACCATTGTAAAGCAATTATACTCCAATAAAGATGTTAAATAATTAATTAATTAATTTAAAAAAAGAGAGAGAGTCTAGAATCCTAAATGAGGTTCCTTCTCGGCCATATCCCCCATCAGTGTTTCTGTGCCTTCAGCCAATAGAATGGCCTTTCCAGTAAGAGAATCTTAGTCTGGCTCCTCCATCTCAATTCCTCTTTGGCCCCAAGGCAACACCCACAATGCAATAGCTACAATATTAACAGCTATATGTAGTGACCGAATAATTTGTTTTCCAAAGTACTAATTCAGGTTACAACATAGATGAACCTTGAAAACATTATGCTAAGTGAAAGAAGCCTGACCCAAAAGGCCACATATTATATGAATCCAAATATATGAAATGTCAAGAATAGGTAAATCTCTAGGAATAGAAAGTAGATTAGCAGTTTCCAGGGGCTGGGAGGAGGGAGGGAATGGAGAGTGAGCGCTGATGGTTACAAGGTTTCTTTTTAGGGTGATGAAGATTCTCTGGAATTAGATAGTAGTGATAACTGCACAACTTTGCCAATATACTAAAAACCATGGAATTAAATAGTGGTGATAACTGCACAACTTTGCCAATACACTAAAAACCATGGAATTAGATAGTGGTGATAACTGCACAACTTTGTCAATACACTAAAAACCATGGAATTAGATAGTGGTGATAATTGCACAACTTTGTCAATATACAAAAAAACCACTGAATTGTATGCTTTAAAGGGGTAAATTTGGTGGCGGGTAAATTTGGTGGCATATAAATTATATCTTGATAAAAACGAAAAAAGAAAAGATGGGGGGAGGGTAATACCACCTAAAAAGGAGAATTTGTCATCCAAACCAGGATCAAGACACTCCGAGATATTAATAATTACTCTAGGGAAATATGCATAAGCCAGGATGTATGGTCAGTCCATCTAGAGACAATGAACTTGATCCCTGTGTGCCACCTCCCTTTACATCTTCCCCAAGGGGCTTAAGAATGGCCTAGAGTCGACTCAGTCCAGGATTCTCTGGCCACTGTGGCTCCAAGGACTATGTGAATTCATGGTCTCATTCTTCTTAGCTTTTCTGCTCCTGAATCCCCCAAGCCATTTGAGATTCTGTTTCTTCTTGAATGTCCCTCCTCTTTTGTAATAAGCTTTAAAGGTTTTCTCTACTGTGACATTGGACCTCTTCCTACTCACCCAAGATTTATCCACTCATCAATTCATTCAGTTATCAGACAATTAGATGGTACCCCCTGTGCCAGGCAGTCAGTATAGGGGCTGAGGAACACAGATTAAAAAGTCAAGTTTCCTTCCTTCCAGGAGTTCACTTTCTACTGAGAAGGTTGACATTAAAGTAAAAGGAAGTAGAACCACTTTTGAGATAGAAGAGTGTATTGGGTACAGGGAGGCCCAAAGGAGCGGAGAGTTAACTCTTCCTGAAGCTGGGGGTGTCTAGATGCCCACCACTTGATTCCCCAGAGGGACTAGGAATGGACCTACTTGTGGCATCCCACACGAGGAAAGCAGCTTTTTCTGCCTTTGGCTTCCTCTCCCGTTTCCCCACTCCCTCATGGTGCCTGCTCCTCGGTGGGCCCTCAGCCCCTGCGGCACACTGGGACACTACTTCCTGGAGCCTCTTTCCTGGGAGTGACCTAAACTCCAGCTCAGACTCCCATTCTCTGGATGTCATCTGGATCTTTCCTTCCTAAGTGTACTGTGTTCTTGCCCACTTTTCTGCCCACTCACAAAGGCTTATAAGGTTAAGCCTCTTGACCAAGGTCACACAGCTGGTTAGTAACAAAAGCCAGGCTAGAACCCAGGTTTAGTCCTCGAAGTGAAGTCCTTCTGAGCTTCCAATGAGGGGTTTTATTTTCCTAACAAAGTGCCTGTAACCTGAAGAGGGAAACCCCAGTCAATCTTAAGTCAGTTTTTTGTTTTGTTTTGTTTTCTATGTTTTTGCTTTAGCCGTCAGCCTAGGCCGTTCCAGGGGTGGTCATAAGTAAGTGATTAGCGACCCCCCGCCTCAGGGGGGCATGTCAAGGTCTCAGCACAAACATCAAGCTGGAACTTCTGATCGCTCACAGCCTGCCTGTGTAACCCCAGTCCCTGTGCCATGCAGCTCAGAACCCACATGCCAATGGTGCTTCTAACTAGGCAGAAGGAGCAACGGGATTTGTTCCCACTTAATACAGAAGAAAATGTTCACACTTGGAGGAGTCTGAGGCAGAAAATCTGGGAAGTTAAGAGCTTGGGTTTTAAACGCCAACAGATATGGGTTTAAAGTGAAGGAAGGCATTCCTTTACTTTTCTGAACCTCAGTTTCTCCAGTTGTAAAATGGGGATAACAACTTACTTAGGGAATAAGATCTTCATGGGGATAACCACTACTGCAGAGAAGTGTTGTGAGGATGAAATGAGGTGAGGCATGTAAAGAAAGGGCTTACTTAGCACAGTCCCTGGTAGAGAGTAAGCACTTAATAAATGGTAGCTATTATTATAATTTTCTAAAACTACTTCTAATCTTCAAAGAATCCAAAACTCTGGAGATTGTTGGTCAAGTCTCCTCAGATCATGTTTGCAGCCCCCTTATTTGCCCCATAATGGCAAGGTCAAACACTAAGGCATCCAGATTGGACTTCATTCGTGTATTTACCAAAATTTATGAAGCACCTACTATATTCCAAGACTACTGGAGGAATTATAGTTATCAATAAGTAGTTATAGCTCAGTGTTCTCAACAGAATAACACGTGAGCCCACAGAGGATTGCCTGGGAGATACAATGGGGAGGAGGCAATTTCAGGTTTTGAAGGGCACATAGGGGTTCATCTAGGTAGTGAGAACAGCACGTGAGAAGACAAATACATGGGAGAGCATGGAGTACTTCGGAACTGGTCAAAAGATCTGTATCACTAGACTCTCCCACAGAAGTACAAAGAGATAAGTTTGGAAAGTTGTAGCCAGACTTGAATTTTATCCTGTGGGCAAGTGGAAACAGGGGAGATTTTTGAGCATGCAGGTGACTTGAAACAATCTTTGGCTTTGTTTAGAAATTTTTGTTTTGGCTGCTTTGTAGTAGGAAGATTGCAGAATGAGCCCCAACATTTTGGGGGCTGGGGAGGGGGTCCTGGCCTGCCTCTGCTCTGGCACCCAGGAGAGGGAGAAGTGGGTTTCCTCCCCACTTTTTGCATGTGCTTTCAGTTCATCCACATGTCACACAGGTTCTGAGGGGCTTTCAAAGACTTCAGAATTTTATCTTTAACAAAACAGGGCTGAGGTGAATTCCTCTCAAAGTTCGTATTGTCGGTAGTATTCAAAACTGGTATTGATCTTGGAATCCAGACTCCTGAATTTTTTTTTTTTAATCCACACTTTTTAAATTTAATTAATTTATTTATTTATTTTTGGCTGCGTTGGGTCTTTGTTGCGGTGCGCAGGCTTCTCATTGCGGTGGCTTCTCTTGTTGCAGAGTACCGGCTCTAGGCGCACGGGCTTCAGTAGTTGTGGCATGCGGCCTCAATAGTTGTGGCTCGAGGGCTCAGTAGTTGTGGCTCGTGGGCTTTGTTGCTCCACGGCGTGTGGGATCTTCCCGGACCAGGGCTCGAACCCGTGTCCCCTGCATTGGCAGGTGGATTCTTAACCACTGCGCCACCAGGGAAATCCCAGACTCCTGAATATTACCTCTGACTCCTGGTTAATCAGCCGTATGACCTTGGGCAAGTAAGTTTCTGTTCCTTAATGCCTCTTTCTTTCAACCAGGGGGGGAACTCTTCCCTCCCAGAAATTCCCTAGCACCATGTTGGTACCTGTCTTAGGTAACTTTTTCCATTACATTCTGCTCTGCATTGTTAGTCATTGGTGTGCTTTGCAGATTGGAAAGACTAGAGTCAACAGATCTGGCTTCAAATCCTGGGTCAGCCACTGACCAGCTGTGTGGCTTGGAGACATTATTTAACCCTGCTCAAGCCTAATTTCCTCCTCTGTAAATTTGGAATATTGATACCTAGCACACTGAGTCATTAGAAGGTCAGTAGAACAATTGAAATAAAGTATGTAAACATTGCCTGAAACATTAGGCACTCACTAAAGAATATTTATGTGAACACACTACACACACACACAAACACACACACGAGTGCACTGTGGTCCTGGTACCTAAGCACTTTGCTTAAAACATTTATGAATATGGACTCAGTAACAATATCGATATTGCATTTATGCCTTGATTTTCTTATCTTGAAAAGGTAATACTATCTGACTCATCCTCACAGAACAGTTGGAATAAAATCGAAAAGCACACCGATTTTTAATTGCCTATTTGATATCTGACCATCATTTGTATATGCAGTTTCTCCTACTAGACTGTAAACTCCCCAGAAACAGGAACAAAACAATTGCTTTCCCTGTGGATGAAAGGTGGAGTGGAGCCTAGGGCTTGGTGCCTGGCAGTGGAAAGGATCCTTTTTAAGCCTCACAAATCACATGGAGCCTGTCCCCATGTTGGGAGGTGCCCCCCTGCCCAGCTCACTACCCATTCTCAGTTGTCACCTTTGCTGACCACACAGGCTCAACATAGGCATCACAAAAGTTGACTTCAAGTTTGTCCTTGAACATGGTATCCTTAGTTTCTTAGTCCAAGCCCCAGTCACTAATGGCAGCCAGCAGCCAGACCTTCAGATGCCCAGATTTTGGGGAAGCGAGCAGGGACCAGCGGGGTCTGTCTACCCACGGGGCAGAACCAGTCCTTGGTGCTGACCCCAAAGGATAGTCATCTTGGAAGTCTGATCTAGAGAGGCTGCAGGTGAAGGGCAAGCCCACAGCCTCTGACTAAGCTCCTGGCCTTCAACACAACAAAATGACTCCTCCTCAGAGCCCAAAGCTGCCTGCCACTCGGCGGTACCACACGATGACAGTCCAGCCCCCGGGACCCAGCCCAACCACCTTACCTTTTCCCCTTTCCCAGGTCGGATCAACTTCAAGGCTCCTCTGAAGCGAAACATTCTGCTAGGCTGGGATTCGCTGTCCGCCTTCAGAGCCACACCAGAGCAGCCTAGTAGCTCAGCTAAGAGCCAAGTGTCTCAGCCACTTGGAGGGCCTGGAGCTGTTCTGGAGGTGGGAGAAAAGATTCCCTGTTGGCTCCCAGAATACTCAAAGTCCTTGGCCCTCTGAGGTTCCTTCTAACCTACGTTTGAACCCTTAGAGGCAGGCAGGGAGGGGGGTGGGCTTGGGATAATCCACTCGGCCCGCTGAGGGCTTCTTCTTCAGGACTCTGGGCTCCTGGGCAGAAGGGGGAGGAATCCTTCTAACAACAAGACTAGCATTTATTGAGTGCTTCCTCTGTGCCCAGCACTGCTCCGAGTACTTTATCTATGTTACCGTTTTGGGCCTCCACCTATAAGTAGGCATTATCATGAATCCTATTTTACAAATGAGGAGACTGAGCCCCAGAGCAGTGAAATCACTTTCACAAGGTCACCAGGATCCAAACTGGAAAAATGACCACTCACAGAATTTGCATGGTCACACACGATGGCTTGAGGGGGAAAAAAGAGTTTATTTGGACATTAACTGGGGTTCTTGGGTTCTAATAAGGGATTTGAAGACTTCAGAGCCTGGAGAAGCAGAAGGTGCTTTAGCACTTCAGAGTCCAAAAGCCCCGGGGAGATCCTAGGTTAACCGCTAACTAGCTCTATCACTTGGGGCAAATTGCTTAACTCCTCTTAGCCTTAGTTTCCCCAATGGTAAAATGGCACTGGTCATACTGACCTTACTGGGCTATTGTGAGGATGAGAAATAACACATGCAGTTCCCTGGCACCTGATGCGTGCTCAGTAAATGGTAACTGAGGTTCTTACTCTTCCCTCCCCTCCCTTGGGTGTCCTGGCAGGCCCGCCACTGACCGACCCAGCGGCCCCTGGAGTAAGTGGAAGCAGCTGGGAGGGGGGGAGGAGGGGAGGGGGCCGCCTAAGGAACTGCAGACCAGCCCTGAGGGCCTCACAGGGGATATTGGCCCTAGCCACAGGTGCACCAATTACTCTCCCCTGGAAAGCCTGGGGGTGCACTTCCCCCTCGTTTTCCCACTCGGCTCCGTTGACCTCTGGTTCTGCAGCAGGCGGTGGCAGCTTCCCGGCACCAGTCCGCTGGCTGGTCGTTGGTCTTCAGGTTTCACAGCCTCCCTGAGGCTCCCGGTGCTTTGCAAGTTTTCCCTCCCTTTCCCGGCCGCTTCCCAGTTAGCCTGGGAGCCTCTCCGTGGCAGCTCAGGTTTCATTCCTGGGAGCTTTGTTCCAAATGGAAGTTTCTGGTTGGGATAGTCCCTGGGTGTGAGTGGTCAGTGCAGGAAGAGATGGGAGCCTCTCTGAGAGGCTGTGGGAACAGGCCCGCTTGTCCAGGTGCTGAGGAGGGAGAGAGCTCGGCACCCTCCCAGCGGGGCCGAGGGGGTGGCCTGAGCCCACCCAGCCCTTCCTCTCTGGAGGCTCCTTGCCACCATCTTGCCCTAGAGGCACAGAGGACCCTGCCGGGCTCAGGCCCCCCCATCTCCCTCACCACCCGCCCGAGTGGGGATGTCGGGCACGAAGGGTGAACCTGAGGGTGTCCCGACCCCTGAGCCGCCCACAGCAGATATCGTTTACATCTGTTTTATGAAATACCCCCCTATATATACAGGTTTTCCTCAGGAAATAAGGTTCTGCCGCTAAAAATTTTTTGAAAACAAATAATCTAGGTCAAACCTTTCACCTCCTAGATGACGATACTAAGGTTCAGGAAAGACGAATTACCCTGAGGATTCCACAGCTACTCCTTCTCAGCTCCTATCTTCTCTGTGAGGGCTTTTACGATTCAGCCAGTGGAGCACCGGGTGCTAACCCACTGGTGTCCACACCCCGTGGTACGGCAACCACAGGCTTACACGTCTGCGAATCCCTGCACCTGGGGGTGGCCTGAAGGAGGGGCCGTGCCTTGTCCTCCTCTTGAGCTCCAGCGACTCAATACTCTGTACACGGGACTGAGCTGGGGCTGAGAGGAGTCAAGCTGAGCTCCATCTGGAGGATCTCCCACCCGACGGCCTCAGAGCCAGCATGGCCTCAACCCCAAGCCATCTGCCCTCCTCCCTGGACCCCTTTCCTCGCCCAAGCCCTTCTCTTCCTCTGTCTCGGCCTTTCCCACACCTCATCAGAGTTGACTGTCTAACGGTGGCCATCGGCGCTGGAAGGGAAGCTTCGGGGGTCAGGGGCCCGTCTCACGTGCTCACCGTTGCCTCCCAACACTTGCTTTAATGCCTGGCGTAGAGGAAGAGGAAGTGCCCAGTGGGTTGGTCACGCATCCGTGTGAGGCCCTGGGGAAGGGAAGAGGCCGGAGCAAAGATAAGATGTCTTGAGTGTTGATGCTCTGTGTTCTCCGTGTGCCTCTCTCCTTGAATTCTTCCCAACTCCCGACATCTCGGGCTTGATTCTCTCCCCAGCTTGCTGCTTTGTGGGTTGGGAGAGGGAGGCAAGGCTGGGTCCGAGGAGCAGGGCGGGAAGGACCTGCACGAGGGCCTCAGAGGTGAGCAGGAAGCCTTGCAGAACAACAGCGTCTCTGCGCACTCACTCCTCCCAGGTCTCCGGGGCCCAGGCCTTTGGCTGGCACACCTGCTCCAGTGAGTGGAAGGGAGAGCGAGGTCAGATTTATGTGCTTGAAGGATGTGCCCTTTATCTCACTCAGCTTCCTGGCTACCTCGGGCCCAGGAACACAGCGCCCTGGAGATTCGGCCGCCCTCTGGGCTCCTCATGGTGCTGCTTGGATGTCATCATGGTGCACACCTGGGCTCCCAGAGCCTTAGCTCAACTGGCCCGACCCCCCCACCCCAGAGCCCGTCCCCACAGCAGACACCATGTATGAGGAACCCTTGTTAGGACACTCTGCAGGACCCCTTACACACTCCTAGTGACAACTCTATAGGCTGGAGCATGTTCCCCATTTTGCAGGTAAGGAAACTGAGGCCTGGAGAGGCTCACACAGTCAGGGAGTAGCAGGGCCAGGATTTAACTTACTTCCGTCTGATTCCAAAGCCACAGCTGATATCTGGCTGCTCCCGGCGCCATTTCTCTGAATTCCTTCTCTGACTTTACTGAGGCCTCGGGGGTGGGGTTGAGGGGAGCCTCATTAGTGTCAGCGGTCAGTGCACGCTCCAGGGGTGTTGGGGGAGTAAGAGGAGGCTCCCTTCCCTTCCTCTCCCTTCCCTTCCCTCTGTCTGCTTTTGATGAAACTGCCCCCACCCGGAGGCCTGCTTCCTGGGCAGGCTCCTGGAGATGGTCCTCCACCCACACAGGACCCGCCCCTCCCTCACACACCTGTGCACACTTCCACCTTACCGGGCTCCCCGAGGCAAAAATAACCATTCCAGACACTGCACGCTTAGGCCCTGACTCTCCTCACTCAGCACAAACCTTTAGCCTTTCGGTCACGGCTCACCTTGTCTCCAGCTTTTATCCAGAGCCCCAGCTACCTGTCATGCCTGGCTTAGGAGTGCCCCCAGGAACCACCTCTCCCTCCCCGGACTGCTAGCACCTCCTCGCAGGAAGCCCCTCTTCTAATCTACCCAGGACCCTCCACCCCACCAGGGAGGATTGGGCCTGGCTTAATGGAAGTCACTGGAACTTGAACCCAAGGCACAGAAGTCAGCCCCAGCCCTCAGAAGCCTAAGACCCAGCAATACTGACCCGGCTCCCCTATCAGAACTGCGATCAGGCAGACCCTACATGGTGTATTACCCACGATGAATGTTTTATGAGTTTGCTCTTCATTACTGAGGGCTGCAGGAGGCAGGGAGGGGGAGGTGATACAAAAAAACCCAGGGAGAAACTGGGCAGGGAGACGAGGTGGGAGGGCATGAAATGGCCCAGTGTAGGTTGTGATGGGACAGGGGGATTTCTCTATGAAGAAAGACTTAGCAAGAGTTGGTCATGTCTGTCCAATTGACATGATTAAATGTCGGTGGCTGGAAACAAGGAGGAGTCCAAGAAGGCAGAGGTTTGAGCCTGGGTGTTTGGGAGCTGTGTGCCTGTGGGCAGACAGAGGGACAGCTGGAATTTGGTGTTGGCCCTGGCTACTCCCAACCTTGAAAGTCACTGGCTGGTTCTCCAGGCAGTTGGCTTGGGTATCAGGGCCCAGTGCCCCAGCTCCTGGGGAGCTCACCATTCTGCTGCTCCCAGGCTCAAGGCCCAGGCGTTTTCTGGCCCTCTGAGCTCAAGGTAGGAGGAGGCTGCAAACAGTGCTGAGTTCTGTGCAGGCTTCTTCTTACTCCCTCAAAGCAGCGTCCAGGCCGAACCCTTGTTTGAGCACCTTCAGCCAGGCCCAAGCTAGAGCCCATCTGATCCTTCATGACTGGGGGTCTGGCCTTAATCCCCAAGTGCCAAAGCTTGGGACCTCGCTTGGCATGGGTTCATGCCCTGACTCTCCTCCCCCCATGTCCTCCCCGACCATACACAGCCAAGGAAGGGAGGGAAAAGGAACGCAGATCCCCAAACCGATCCAGTGGCCGCAACTTGTTTCACTAACATCTGCCATCTGCATTGTTTCATCTAGCATCTGCCAGCCAGGAGGAGGCGGGAATACATGAGGGTGAGCCCTAGGGCCTGCGCAGATGGACAGTTAGTTCTTCAGGGTCAGCAAGAGACCCAGATGGGGAAGGGGGGCAATCAGAGGGACCTTACTGGCACAACCTCCCGCAGTAACATGGGACTTGGGGATCCCTCAGAGTTCTTGCCAGCTCCCCATCTGTCTTGCTACCACTTACTCCTCCTCTCTCCAGCTCCTAATTCCCCTTCACTCTCTCCTGTTAAATCCTCTGGTTGCTATGGAAACCCAGCGGTGGGGAAGGAAGCAGAATTTTGGGAGGTTCTGAGACTTCCATCCCAACAGGCTCTCTTAGATGCTCCTTTGTCCGGTTTAGGAGACACTTATTTCAGCTTGAGAAAAAGGAGGTGAGCTTGTGCCAGATAGCCGTGGACTCTCTTTTAGTAAGACCGTGATGTCCAGATGGGCTTAGAGGGTCACCCATCCCAGGACCATCCTCAAGTCTCCCTGACCTTCAGGCATTTCCTAAATCCAGACCCAAGTCCCGGATGCAGAGAACCTCCAATGCACCTTCTCCATTCAACAGCCTCCACATCTACTCTCATTTTATTAGTTGATTACCAATGTTTACTGAACACCTACGATGTGCCAGGCACTGTTCTAGTCACTGGATATTCATCAAAAGCCAAGTCAAAGTCCCTGCTCTCTTGGGAGGAATAGGTCAACCAAAAATGAGTAGATAAATAAAAAACAAGATAATGTCAGATATTAATAAGTGTAATAAAGAAAAGAGAGCAGAGAATGACAGCAGAGACCTAAAAAATGAGCACTCAGCCCTCCAGCAACCTAAAGGAAAAGCATTTCAAGCAGAGAGAACAGCAGTGCAAAGGCTCTGAAGCATATGGGAGGCCGGCTTGTTTGAGAAGCTGGAAGGAGGTGTGGCCAGGGTGCAGTGGATGAAAGGGAGAGAGGTTAAGCCATACAGTTAGATAGGCAGACAGGGCCCAGAGCATGGAGGAGACCTTGCAGGCCATGGAAAGGAGTCTGAATTTAATTCTAGAAACGGCAGAAGTAACATGATCAGATTTATGTTTTGGAAATTCTGGCTACTGAGTGCAGAAAGGATTGTGGAGGGATATGAGAGGAAGAGCAGTTAGGGGGCTGTTGCCATAAGCCAGACAAGAGCTGATGATGACTTGGAGCAGGGAGGTGGCAGTAGATAAACAGAAGAGTAGATGGACTAGATTTGAGTAGTGTTCCAGAGGTAAAGGTGGCAGGATGAGAGGCAGGGGGAGGCTGAAAGAGGAGTCAAGGAGACCCCCAGGTGAAACCAACAACCCCCTTGTTTGCTGGCTACTTCCTCTTGGCCCTGAGATCGGTCGGGGATAGGAGGGAAGGGAGACAGTTGATGACAGTAAAACTCTACCCAAAGCCCTCTTAAAGCTTTGGGCTCAGAAACTGGTGTATTTTTCCTATATCATCAGGACACACATCCTCTTGGTTTTCCTCCTACCTACCTCATGGGCCACAATATTTGCTGGTTCCCCCCCTTCACCCTGACCTCTAAATGTTTGGAGGATACCAAGGCTCAGGCTTGGCTCTCTCCTCTTCTTTGGCTACGCTCACTCCCTAGGAAATCCATTCCATTCCCTGGCTTTAAAAGTTGTGAGTTGGGGGCTTCCCTGGTGGTGCAGTGGTTGAGAATCTGCCTGCTAATGCAGGGGACACGGGTTCAAGCCCTGGTCTGGGAAGATCCCACATGCCGCGGAGCAACTAAGCCCGTGTGCCACAACTACTGAGCCTGCGCGTCTGGAGCCCGTGCTCCGCAACAAGAGAGGCCGCTACAGTGAGAGGCCCGCGCACTGCGATGAAGAGTGGTCCCCACTTGCCGCAACTAGAGAAAGCCCTCGCACAGAAACGAAGACCCAACACAGCCATAAATGAATGAATAAATAAATAAATGAATAAATAAAAATTAAAAAAAAAAAAAAAAAAGTTGTGAGTTGAATACTCCCAAATTTATATCTTCACATGAGACCTCTCCCTTGAATTCCAGACTCACATACAACTGCCTACTCAGCATCTCCACTTGAATATTTATTTAGTCAGCTCAGACTTCACATGTCCAAAACAAAACTCCTACTCTTCCCCTCAAAATCTGCCCCTTCTAGAATCTTCTCCATCTCAATAAAGGGCCTCTCCATCCTTTCAGTCGCTCAGGCTAGAAACTTTGGAAACCCCTAGACTCTTCTTTTTCTCTCACAAACCACGTCCAAATCATCAGCACATCCCTACTTGCAAAAATGTCCCAAATTCCAATCGCTTCTCACCACCTCCAATGCCCTATCATCTCTCGCCAAGATTACTGCAAAAACTTCGTAACTAGTCTCCCTTACCCCCCTACTGTCTATTCTCAACACAGCAGCCAAAGCAATCTTGTTATTAATAAAACTTAATTCAGATCATGTCACTCTAGTGCTCAAAACCCCACAATGGTTTGCTGTCTCATTCAGGCTCAAGACTGAAGTCTTTTCAATGGCTCTACATGATCTGCCCTCATCACCACTACTTATATGTCTCACCTCAGCTTCCATCATTCTCCCCACTCCACTACACTCATACTACACACACTACACCTGTATCCTGTCTTCACTCTGCTCTAACCACACTGGCCTCCCTCCTCTTCCCCTGATGCTATAAGCTTGTACTCGCTGGTCCCTCTACCTGGATGGCTCCTCCCCCAGATAGGTGCATGCCTTACCACCATCAGGTGTCTGCTCCGGCATTAAGTTTTCAGTGAGGCCTCCTGTGACCACCCTACTTAACATTGTTACTACCTTACCCCACCTTCCACACTCATTCCCTCTATTTTTCTCTGTAGTGGTTGCCAGGGTGTGATAAACTATATACTGTTTGTTCTCACCCCACCCACAGCCTCCTGCTACAATTTGAGCTCCATAATGACAGAGTTTTTGTCACTTATTTCCTGCTTTGTCCCCTCTACCCAGAACAGTGCCTGGCACATAATAGGCACTCAATAAATAGTGACTGAATAAATGAATTAGAGAAAGACCTGCAGTCCTCAAGAGGCAGCCTGGATCTGGGAGTTAAGACCTGATCTTTCATACTAGCTTTCACGCTGGCTGTGTGACTTCTGGGCCTCGGGTTGTCTATCTGTAGATGGTGGAGAACTCCTGGGGTCCTTTGCTACAGCAGCTTTCTAGAAAGATGCTTGGCCATAGCCTCACCTGTTGCCATTCAGCTGAGGGTATCAGGTAGGGATGGACAGGACCTGGTGGAGTGAGAGGAGAGACCTCTAGTGCATCCTTTCTAGTCAAGGCTTGGGTGGAGTCATCACTGGCTTTGAAATGAAAGGTGAGGTTCTGGCTTGGACTTGGCTGGGCTCTGGCAGCCCTGGGAGAGGGAGGAATGGGTGAAGAGGTCCAGGCCCACTTGCTGAGTGGGGACTAGTAGAGGCCTGGCCACTAGGCCTGGGCTCCTCCCCATGGAGAGTTGTCCCTGTGAGGGCCTCACGGGGACCAGTACTGTAAGAAGAGAAGGAGAGGGGACGTGGGGAATCAGGGTGAGGTAAGAACTGGGGAGAAGGGAGGACTGGAGAGGGCCTTCTGCGTGGATCACCTGGGCCCACACACAGATCCTCAGCGAGTTCTGGGAGGCCAGGCCTCCACGCACACCTCAGCTGGCCCCCAGGGTCCTCACAGCCAGCACCCACTCCTAGACAGAGTGGCAGGCCTTTTGGCTGAGGAAAGCCCAGTCCTCCTCCCTTTTCTGGGCCTTGCAACAGCTCCCTGCTTGTTTTCCCCGAAATAAATGGGCTGAGCATATTGGGCCGGCAATAACCCCTTGAAATCAGTTGTTATCACAGTTAACAACCAGTTTGGCTTCAGTTCAGGCTGTTAACTATCAAACCACTAAGTGCCGGTAATGATTGATTCTTGGCCAGTTGCAGCTTGAGTGGGCTGTAAAACCCCATTAGCGAGGGCTCTGTGGAGGCAGCAACGCAAAGATAAACAAGGTGGTGGGTGCTCCGGCCCAGCCCAGCCCCACTGCTCTGGGCTCAGCTCCCCAGGGTCCCTGGCTGGGGGTCCTGCTGGGAGTCAACCCCTTCCCAAAGCCTCAGGTCACCTCAAGGACCAGATCGCCACCCTCCAGTCCACCTCTGCTCCCCCATCAGTCATCTCTCCCTTCTCCATGAGGCAGGTCTGGCTCTCTGGACAACCCACCTCTTCTCCGTCATCGCAACCATGGCACAGTTCCACCCCACCACCGTGGAGTATTCAGGCATCCCCAGCCTGGGGGCTTCAGGGTAGCTTTGGCCTAGCCAGTGACCACCTTGGCCCAGCCTGGCCCCACTTTGTGGCCAGGATCACAGGCAGGGAGAGTCTGACATTCCATCCACCCCCCGGACTCACTCCTACCCTGTGGTTTCCCCCAGGAATTGCTCTCAAACAAATGAAATGTGGGTAATTACTGGGCTGGGGGCTGGACAGGCGGCCGTGCAGATGAAAGCGTTTCCTGGACGGTCTCTTCATTTGCATGGCATCAGAAGCTGCTCAGAAGGTGTGACTTTTCCCACAGTGAGACCCCAGCTCCTTGCACAATAAAGCCAGGCTGCTCACCCAGAATTAATTAAAGGGGGAGGGGAGGGGATGGAGCAGAAGAGGAGGCACTAAGAGCTGGGGCAGCTGGAAGAGAGATGTCTAGAGCCCCCTCCCCACATCCCCCGTATCTATGCACCAGGAGAAACCTACTCTATCCAGAGCCCTGCACCCCCATAGCAGGCCAGAAGAGGCCCCATGGTACCCCAACTTCTCCAAGACTTCTTCCCACTGAGCCCTGGGATTCCTGATCCATCTGGATGGCCTGAGCCTGGGATTTGTGGCTGCAACTCTGGGAGGCCCACGTGGTTAGGAAGCCTTGGGTTGCCCTCCACCCAAAGGACCAGAGGCCCAGAGGGAAGAGGTTTCTGGATTCATCCAGTAACTGCGCTCTGGGACCAGCCCAAAGAAGGCAGTGGAAGCAACCAGAATGAGAGCTCAGGTATGATGACTGGGCCAGCTCTGACCTCAGGAGACCTGCTGCCTCTGGGCTTGGGCTCTCTTCTGGGTGGTGTGATGCCAATCTCACCAGTCCACCTCCAAGAACCCACCCCTCCACCCACCACAGGCCAGTCCTCTTGCCCACACCATGAATGACCTGCTCTACCATTGTCATAGCGTGACCTGGTCTTCCTTCGTCCATAGCAGTCCTTCTTCACAGGCTAGTCCTTCTGACTTACCCCCTGCTGCTTCTCCCCCTGGCCAGAGTTTGAGTTCTGCTCTAGGCCTGTGAGCTTCCCTTCCCGGCCAATGCCAGTTCCTCTCCCTCTAGGCCTGGTCTCTCCAAGGTTGGCAGCCTCTCCCTGGACCACAGTCCCCTGGGCTCTTTTGCAGCTCCTGAGCTCAGCCCCTTCTGCTCATAGCTTTCAAACCAGATATCCCAAAGTTAACACTTGTTTCATGTCACAATTGTCAACACCAGCCTTGGCAGCCCCCCTCCAACATACCTCCACCTTGGACGCCAGCAGCTGCTCTTTTCTTTCATTTTCTGGAGCCTGGTACTCAGAAAGAACTAGCTCTGGCATCTCTGATCTGTCTCCCACACAGACCGAGGCATACACAGAAAGGCACTTTTTAAAGGACCCACTGAATCCATGATTACAACTCCGGTCCTAGCAAAGTCATCATTTCTGGCCCAGAGGTGGCCTGGGGAAGTGTTAGCAATGACTCCTATTAAAAGCCCATGTCTGGGCTTCCCTGGTGGCGCAGTGGTTGAGAATCTGCCTGCCAGTGCAGGGGACACGGGTTCGAGCCCTGGTCTGGGAAGATCCCACATGCCGCGGAGCAACTGGGCCCGTGAGCCACAACTACTGAGCCTGCGCGTCTGGAGCCTGTGCTCCGCAACAAGAGAGGCCGCGACAGTGAGAGGCCCGCGCACCGCGATGAAGAGTGGCCCCCGCTCTCTGCAACTAGAGAAAACCCTCGCACAGAAACGAAGACCCAACACAGCCAAAAATAAATTAATTAATTAATAAACTAAAAAAAAAAAAAAAAAAAAAAAAAAAGCCCATGTCTGAGAGGTCCCAGGACCAGCTAAGAGCCTCTTCTTGCTCCTTTCCCTGCTTCTGTCCTCCCAAGGAAACTCCTCCAGCAACAATGATAGGGACGGCCAACAGGTGTGGATCCTTAGGTAGAAGGGAGGCTGCAGTCAGAGCTGCTGCCTGATTTTCTGCATCTCTCAGCCGCCTGCCAGCTGGGGCAGCGCGGGGGGAGGGGGCTGACCCCAGGAGGACTCACTCTCCAACACACATTTTTAATACGCCAGTTAAATAAATATTTCAGTCATTTAATAGCAACTAATACCCAACCACCCTCCACTGACACCCGCCCTTGAAAGATCTGACCTAAAGTTCAGGCTCTTTCCTCCCTGCCCCCACCTGGGGGTGCAGTGGAGCCCCTGGCGGCCTAGCAGTCTTGCCCTGCAGCTGCTGGGGTCTCAGGAGCGCCTCTGCGGGACTAGAAAAAGCCCCCACCCCCAGGAAACCCCCGCCGGAATCCCAGTCTAGGCCACTCACCGGCCTTCCTGAGAGTTAAGAAGTCAGACACCACAGCCAAGTGGAATACAAAAATAGAGCCTCTCTTTTGTTTAAAAAAAAAACAACAAAAAACCCAACAGCAAACAATTATCAACAACTAGGGCCCAGGGCTCCCCCAGCTCCTCCCCAGCCTTCAGTAGCGCAGACCTCATCCTGCACCAGAGGAAACCTCCGGCGCTGGGAGCGGCGGGGAGGGGCCGGGCAGGGCCTATCGGGGCTCTGGGGCCCAAGTCCTCTGGCTGCCGCGCAGACTGCGCGTGAAGGGCGGGTAGTTGAGGAACTCGAAGCGCAGGCTCTGCTCTGTGGTGTGATGGCCGCGGGGCAGTCGCTTCATGAAGTGGACCTCGCGCTGGTGCTGCCGAGTCTTGGAGCCCTTGCGGGGCCGACCCTTGCGCGTGAAGGCCATGTACCAGCCCTCGTACTTGGCGTTCTGCAGGGCCGTGTAGTTGTTCTCCAGCACGATCTCCGTGAACACACAATCCTTGCCTTTGCCGTTGCTCTGCAGGTAGGGGGGGCCAGACACGGTGTCACCGGGCTCTGTCCGGAACCCGCCCCCATCAGAGGCAGAGGGGAGGCGGCCCCAGACAGCAGGTGGGCACCCCAGCAGATGGCAGGGTGGGCAGCCCCACCCCCTGCCCGGGCACCCGCTCTCTAATCCCTGACAACTCGCAGCCCACCCGGCAACTTCCTGTCCTCCTGGGTAGCAGTGACACATGGCTGTCTACAGAGGGGCTGGGCCCCAACACAGAGAGGCAGAGAGGGGGCCCAGCCCCTGCCTACCCTGGCCTCCTGCCCACCAGCCTGGCCCAAGCTGCTAGCACCCGTTTCCCCACCTGCCCCCCTCAGCCCCTCAGGATGCAGGCCTGCAGCCCCAGCGCTGCCACCCTATGGGGGAAGGAAGGCCGGTGAGGAGATGCTGAGCCCCAAGCCCCAGAAGCCCAGGAAGCGGGGAGCTCGAGGCTGTAGAGGAGCCGTGACTAATGGGGCCATTTCAGAGCTCCACCGAGGGGCTGGGCCTGCGGCTTACTGAACATTCCAAATGCTGGTACCATGTAATTGGACATAATAGCAAAGCAATTTGGCGATTTGTTAAAAAGATATATGGAATTTACCAACCCCCCCCCCGCCCCTTCCCTAGCCTGCCTTCTTCCTCCTTTGCTTTTATAGCTTTTCATCTCTCAGTTTCCTCCTCCCTCACCTCCCCCACCATCCAATCATTAGGTAACCCCAAGGTGGCCCTCTGTCTCTGCCCACCTTTTTGGGATCCTGGAGGAGCTCAGCCAGCCCAGCCTGCTCCCCAGGCCCCAGCCGCCCCCTCCCTTCCTTCTAAGACCTCACCTTGGCAATCAGCTTCCCCTTCTTGTTCATGCAGATGTAGAGGCCTGTCTCAGCTCCCCGGACTCGAACCCGGCTCCCAAAGGTGTCCGTCTCCACAATGAGCTTTGCTGTCAGGGAATGTGGGGGGAGGGTGGTTACTGGCAGCTCCCTGACCCCCAGTGTTCCATGTCCCCATCCCAGCTGGCCCATCCCAGGAGCAACTGCTCCAAGAGCCAGGTACCCAAGCCGTTGGCTCCAGCCACTAACATGCTGTGCAACCCTGGGAAAGTCAAGTCTCCTTTCTGGGCTTCAGACCCCTTACCTGGGTTTACAGAAGGGGGGTGGATGAGATCATGGCATATGAACTGGTTTCTGCAGAGGGGTCTTGGAGCCATCAAACTGAAAAGACCCTCTTTTAAAACTAGACTAATAACTTTTATGTCGAGGGCTTCAAGTAAATTTTAATTTGACTAGAATTCCGCTTCTAATCAAAGATCTCTGAGGATTCTTCCAACTCAGAATATTATATGCACATGCCTCATAGATCATTACAAACGTCCGGGGTGCAGTGGTGACCTCCACTCCTGAGGTCAAACATAAAAGCACTCTCTTTTGTTTCTGGTGCCTCGGGTTCTAACCCACAGCCATGGCCACCCCACCCTACCCCTGCTCTGCTGAGAAGTTGATAGGGATGAGACAGCTCTCCCTACACCCACAGCCCATGGCCGGCTGCTTTCCCAGAACCTCAGACACCAGCTGGGAGGATGCTATCTCTTCCCCACGCTTCCCAGTCACCCCGGTCCCCAGCCCCAGTGTTCAGAAATCAACAACTCAAAAGTCTTTTCTCTCACCCTCCAGCAGCCCTGGGCTTCTCACCCCAGTGACCAAACACTTTCTGTAGGCGAGGAGGTGTGCTTGCCTCTCGCTGAGAGCCAGGAGACAGGGAGCTGAATTCTGTGCCTTCTTCCCACTCCCCTCTCCCCTTAGACGGCCCGCTTGCCACAGAAGCCCTGGTCCCTGTCCACTCTCTGCACAACTCCTCCCTTTGAGGCTGTCACCAAGAAGGGAGTGGGGGCCGACTTAGCTGTTCGGGATGGGACAGAAGGCGCTGGGTCTCCTGCCCTCCCTACTGCAGCCTTTTCCCTCCTTGAGAAAGAAGTTTGGGTACTCCCAGGTCTGCCTCCCAGCCTGTACTGACAAGGTGGCACCTTCTCTGTCCCTGAAACTAATGGGAGGTGATGGGCACAGGTCAGCAAGGCAGCCCTCACTGCCCAGCCTGTGACTACCTGCCCCCCTTCACAGAAGCACAGAGCTGGGACCCAGTAGCCAAGTCCCCAGTCTGGCTCCAAGTCAGCCAGGGAAATGCAGCTGTCACCTCCCCTCCCACCCACCTCCTCTTGGACCCAGCCAGTCTGCTCATCCCTCTCCTGGTCTGCCTTCCCGGGCAAGGAGCAACTACTTGTAAGGGCCAGGAAGGACACCGACTGGAGAAGAGGGGAGAGGATTCCATTCTGAGGATTCTGGCCAAACAGGGCAGATAGGGATGGAGCCCTCTGTCCCTTCCTGGGGCCCATAAGGAAGGAACTGGGACTTCTCTGCTGTTCTCCCCCAGATTCTTCCTGTCCTGGCTATACACCCTAAGCCTTTGCTCTTGGGCCCTCCAGCTCCTGCTCCTGCCCACCAGGCAGGGACCAGGGAAACTGAGAAGCCTCCTATAATTGTAAGGAGAGAAGTGGGCATCAGACCTCTGATGTCTGAAGAGGAATTCCCCCATGAGCAGCTTAGCCTCTTCTTCCCTCCCCAAAACCCAAGGATGCTGGACCATTTGTTCCAATGGGAGCAAACCCAGGAGGAGCCAGGCATTCATTCCCTTTCCTTGGAAGCTGAGAAGGGCAGCAAGTAGCCAGTTTGGAGGGACAAAGGGACGGTAGGCTGGCCCTGCCAGCCCAGCGGGGGAGCTCGGCCACCAGGCAGGCCACCCCCAGCCCCACGCCACCGCAGAAAGCCCCCACTCTCCTTCCTGGATGGATCTGGGGAGCTGGGGCCGAAGTTTACAGCAGCTTTCCCGACTGGGCTTTTGGAAAGCTTAACATTTTCAAACCTATTCTTCCACCCCAGTGACAGATTTATCCCAGGAAAATTATGTCTCCTTCTCCAGCTTTGAAGGGAAGTCAGCTACGTCGATGCAGAAAAAATGCAGCGAGACATACTCGATCCCCCAAACTGGCTCGAGAAGAGGAGAAAGTATTCAGGAAATGTTAAAAAAGGTGAAAGTAAGAAGAGTTTTAATCGCTCTGCCAGACGCGGGGGTCTCTCCAGAGATTCATAGAGAACAATCTTGAACCTCTTTTTTAACATTTACAGACTTGCAACTCCTTTCAAACTCCACATCTGAAAAAAAGCCTCGTTCTTTTTCTGTTTTATATCATTCTTCATTTTTCTTCTTAGCTCTTAAAACGCCTCACCTTTTTATTACATTTTAATAGAGTCTTCCCCTCTCCTTTCATGCTTGTTTAACTTGGTCATTATTTAAAGGTTTTTAAACTCACAATAATCGCTCTCTAAAAACAACACCAGCAGCCCAGAGGGCTTGCTTTTCTCTTGGTACATCCAGGACTCTGGAAATTGGCCTTGTTTCAAGGAAGGAATATTGAATGCTTTAGAAATCAATCAGTCCTCAGCCTCTCCACCTCGCAGTAGCTCCCTGTACTCACCACCCCACCGGCAGCCAGGAGCCCCACTCTGACTGACCGCCTGGGTTCCTGGACAAGTGGAGAGGGGAGGGCCCTTCTCCTAGCCTAGTCCCCATGTGTAACTGACCCTCCTGATCAAAGTATTTAAAGGTTCACAGCAACACCCCCCCAAGCTGGGAGAGTTGAAGGGATTTCTCTCCCTTCTCTTTCCCACTCTCCTTTTGTGGGCCCTGGCGACATATCCTCTTTCAAGAGCTTCCCTTAAACCTGGGCCCCCTCCCCCTGAACCCTCTGCCTCCACCTGCAGTGGGGAGGGGTATGAAAGGGGGAGGTGGAAAGGGAGATTCCTGGATTCATTCATCTGCTGGGCAGGGAAGGGGCACCTGTGGGCCGAGTACTCCCCGAGGTCCCTTCCCCAACCCTCTCTTCTCCAGCTGACCCCCAAGATGCTTTTTCGCCTTAACTCTTTCCCTTCTGAGCTGGGGAGCGTGCAGGCCTCTGGCCAGCGCAGATGTGACTGGTAGGTCCAGTCATAGCAGGGCAGCCTGGGGAAGAGGGGCCCATTCCACAGGCTACCTTTACCCCACTGCAGTGCAGCTCGCCTTACCAAAGGGGTCCCCGTCTTCTGCCATGGCGTTGATGCGCTTGTTGGCCAGGACCTGCACGTGCTTCCCGCTGGTGCGGCTGTAGAGTTGGTAGGTCCGGATGAGACGGCGGCTGAGCTGATCCGTCACCAGGCTCTGCTCCCTCACATGCTGTGTAAAATTAGGTGAGGACTGAACAGTTACCTTTAGGAAATTGAAAAATACACAACACGCCATTATAATGCTACTCTGCCCAGGGGCCCAAGTGGCCCCCATCACCCGGCACCTCCCTCCACTGCCCCAGGCAGCCGGCTGGGGTCCCCCCAACATACCAGCTCAGGTCACCCGCCCCCCCCCCCCCGCCAGGAAAGTCGGACAGACCCAGCTTAGCATGGATGAGCCCGGGATGGAGAAGGATCTGGACCCACCTGTTGGGAAACACCCTGGGACTCCCGGCCAGCTCGGAACAGGGAAGCGAGCTCCCTGCCCAGCGCAGGCCCCCCGCCCGGGCCTTCCTAGAAGAGCAGGGCGCTTTTAAGTCGGGAGGCAGCGCTGCCCGACCCCTGACATTTATAAAGACAAATTCACGGAGCAAATGTTGAGACCGCAGAGGACCTAGGCACCTGATCCTTCCGCCAGTCCCGCCGCAAGTCTCCCCCGAGAGCCGCGGAGAGGGTCCCTGCGACAGCCACCGTACCTCTGACAACGAACGCCCCCGGGCCCCGAATGCCTCCATCCTCGGCGGCCGGGTGTGGCTGCCCGCAGAGTTCCCCATCCTCCCCCACCTGGCTGGGAGGCGTGGGAGACAGAGCTGGACTCCGAGACCTCGGGTTCTAGCCTCGCCACTCACTGGCTGTGTGACCTTAGGCAGGCGCTACCTCTCTGTTCCTTAGTTCCCTCCTCGGGGTAGTTAGGGGTTGCATTTCTAAGGTGCCTTCCAGCCCGCCGCGCGGCCGCAGGGTCGGTCCTCTTGCCCCTGCCCGACCTTGCCCCCCGGCGTCCCCCGCCGGCTCCGGCCCCCGCCTCCGCGCAGCGCGCCTTACCTGGGCTTGGAGGCAGAGAACCAGCAAGTGCAACAGCCTGTGGGAGACAAAAGCGGGCGGGGAGAGAGGGGCGCAGGGTGAGCGGCGGGCGGGCAGGCGCGCGGCCGGGGGCGCGGGGCGGCGGTACTCACAGGCAGCTCAGCGCCGAGCGGGGGCTGCCCATGGCGCGCGGCCGGGGAGCACGCACAGCCCCGGCGGGATCACGCCGGTGCGCGGGAGGCCGCGGACAGATGAGCCGAGGGCGGCGGCGGCGGAGGAAGGCTCGAGGGCGGGAGCCCGGGCGATCCCGACGCGGCTCCGCAGGTCCCAGGGAATGTCGAGCTCGCCGCGCCGCGCCGAGTGCCTCTGCGCCGCAGCCGGAGCCGGTGGCCGCTGGCTGCTGAGGAGCCGGAGCGGGAGGGAGGGTAACGGGCCGGCAGGGGGGGTGGGTAAGTGGGAAGGGAGGGGGAGGGGAGGGGGAGGGGTGGGGGCGGGGGGCGCCGCACCGGGCGCGAGGCGGGGAGCTCGGGGCGGGCGGCCGGAGCCCGCAGCCCCCGGCTGGGAGCGGGGGCCGGGACGCAGCCCGGGGCGGGGGCGGGGCGGACCGGGGCGGGGCGGCCGGCGGGTCTGGGATTGGGGGTCTGCGCGAGGGGAGGGGTCTGGGGACCGTCTGGAGGGGCGGGGGCGGCCAGTGTGGGCGCCTCCCCCCAACCCCGGCCTGTCCCCTGGCGCGCTCTTGGGGTGCAGGCGGGCGGGGATGGGGGGCGCCTCGGGCCTCCCGCCCCGTGGAGTCCCGACACCCTCGGCTGGAGCTTCCTGGACCGCCGTGGGAAGGTGCCCGGTCTCCACCGTGGGACCCGGTCCACTTACGCCTCAGGCTATACGGCGGTTCTCTGAGCCGCCTACTGTGTGCTTCGCTTGGGCCCGCCGCCTGCAAGTGGCCGCTAACACTGGAGTGAACTGCTGTGCGCTCGTCTCTGGCATCTCTGGCAGTGCGTGCTTGCGTCGGGGACCCGACACCCACTTCCATCTTTCGGCTGAGTACCCCGCCTTGCCGGTCTCTCCTGTCTCGCTCAGTCTCCAAGAAGGCCCTGAGATGGAGAAACATCTTCTTCTCCCCTTCCTGCCCTCATTATCACCATCACCCCTGCCCCTGTACCCCCCCCGCCCCCATACACACTAACCTGAAGCTTGAGCCACCTATATGGGAGAGCCCAGAGGTCCCTGGTAAGACCCAGAGTCACTGCCACCACCCTCATCCCCCCACCTCAAAGCAGCAGGCAGAGGGCGCAAAAATTACTGCTCTCAGCTACTTTTCCTGGGGAAGGGACTTAGATCCAGGTTGCCCAGGCTTTTTCTCTCAGAGTCCCAATATTTGTGCATTGAACAGGTATTTACACACCTACTGTGTACTAGACATGGACTGGTGGCTTTGTGTCAACTGTGGGGGAGGGGGAGTATCAAGAAGGTAAGGAGTCGTCTAAGCCTTTCCCAGCCACTCATTGCTTCCCTCCAGGGGCTTTGGGAAACCCTGAGCCATGGTGCTTCTTTGAGAGCAGCCTGGGTGGGCAGAGGTGCCCTGGGACAGATACTTTTGAGGAGCAGGTGGAGTCACTGATGCTTTGCCCAGCTGCTGGCCTCGCCCAAGACCTCCCCTGCCCTACTGCCCCGGCCATGTCCTTGGGGATTGGGCTGGAGGGTTTGGGGTGGTCCCAGGAAGCCATTAGGCCAGAGGCAGTAGGCAGCACAGCAAAGTTCTGCCTACCTCCCCTTTCTCTGTGGCCTACCTTTCCCACTCCCAGCCATAACGCTAACACTGAGCGAGGTCTAGATGGGAAAACAGAGTCAGAAGACTTGTCCCAAGATCTCATCCCTCCCCAGAGAAGTAGACTTCCTGAGCCCACCTGTTACCCACCTCCAGGAGTCTGTTCCCTCAACTGGCTCTTGCCCACACAGACCGCCAGGCAAGGACCATGTCTTACTAGCTCAGAAGCTGCAGCTCATGGCAGAGAGCTGGGCAGGGGTTGTTCTGCAATTAGTATTCGATGAATGAATAATGGGGAAACTGGCTGAGCATTTAGACCTCAGTGCATGTGGGTCTTCCATGGAGAGGCTTGCCTTCACCACCCTCCCAACAGATAATAATCATAAGCACCACCATTTACTGAGCACTTGTATTTGCTAAGGGCTGGGTTTGCACCATCTTCTCTCAACCCCACTGGGAGGTGGGCCCACTGGGGGAAGACAGGTGAGGTGGGCTGCTCCAGTGCCCACAGCCCAGACCAGCACATTTCCTTCATTTGAGCTCCTCTGTCTTAGAGGTTGCCAGCCACTTGTTGGGTGTCTAACTCCCCAGCTGCACCGCTTCAAGCAGGCAAGATGTTCACCATCTTAACCTCATGCCCTGCACATAGTAGGCCCTTGAAAATGTTTATTTGTATGCATTAAACAATGAGTGGAGAGATGGGGAGCAGAGCATGAGAAGGGCCTTCTCCTCACCAGGGACCCAGCCCTCTGAAAATAGACTGATGAGAACAGCAGGGAGCAGGACCCAGACAGGGGTCAGGGCATCCAGCCCATCCTTAGTGTGCATAGTCCTGGAGTCACAACCTGAGTCACTCTGGGCACCTGTCCTTCCCCGGACTGGGGTGGAGACAGTCCAAGCTGTCTCCACCAACCCTGGTTTGGAGCCCCCAGAAGGTTTTGAAGGAGCTGGGCTGAACCTCAATGATCTTAATCCACCCTCCTCCCTCTCCCCCAGAGGTGAGAAATCCAGGGCCTAAAAGTGTGGAGGTCACGGTTTGAGTCCTACGCCTTAACCTCCACCAAGGGGCCTGTACAGACCAGAATTCCTTTATATTTGGAGAATTTCCCCCAACTGGACCTTCGTCGATTTCGGGGGGATTCTTCTCATCTCTCCAAAAGTCCCTGTCTCTAGAAGGAGGGGGGCGGCAATAGGGACACCTCCGCATCAGGCGCCGGGTACTGCCAGGGCACACCCCCGTGAGTGACAGATGCAAATATTCCATCGGGGCCCCAGCAGGCCGCTCTCTCCTCCCTTGCTCTCTTACTCGCCTCCCGGCCAGCTCGCTCCTTCCTTTATCTTATCAAAGCCCCGTAATTACAATTGCTATTTTGTTTCCTCGAATCTGCAATCAGAGCTCCCTGGCCCTGATGAGGGAGCGCCTGTCAACCTGATCGCTGAGTGACAGCCGGCCACCTTTCCCGGCCGCCTCCACACTCCGCAAACACAAATACACACACACACACACACACACAAACACACACACACAGTGTCCATCGCCTCCTGCAAACACAAACACACACCTCTCGCCAACACAAATAGCCCCTCTAAACACACACCTTCAGCCTCTTTCCAAGTGCATCGGTCGCCCCCCCAGCACAACCCCGGGCCCCTCAAATCCACACCAACCGGCCGGGACCGCCTGGACCGCCGCTCGCTCAAACGCGCGCCTCCTGCGCCTGGCGTTCAAAGCGCCGCAGACCCTCCGCCGACCGTTCAAATGTAAATCGCGGAGACTGTGTTAAGCACTTTAGGCCCGGGTCTGGGAGTCGTCCCACTTCACCCCCCAAATACAGTCCTGCCCCTCCTCCAAGAGTCTGCAAACCCCGGCGTAAGCCTTCATCCCTCAGCTCTCAGGGGCCAAAGTGAATTGGCAACTCTCCTACTGTGCGCTGAGAGGGCAGAAAGGGGGATCGAGGAGAGGCGGGGGCGGGGAAGGAGAAAAAACAATTCCCAGCTCTGTCCGCCGGGCGCCCCGTCGGGCCGGGAAACTCCTGGACGAAGCAGATGTGGATTGGGCCCCCACCGCGGGCAGGAGAGCGCTCGGCGCCGGCCGGGGCCGCGGGAAAGACCCACCAAGAAACCAGCAAAGGCGTACAATGAGCGATCAGCCGCGTCGCGGGGGGTAAATATTTGGGCGGGGCCACGCACAGGGGGTAGATATGTCTGCTGGGGAGGCTTCCCACGAGGGATGACTCTTCGCTGCACTCAGCCAGGCTACTGCGCCTTCAACCATGCACGTGCCAAGGATTTTGGAGGCTATAGACGAGAGGAGGAAGGGAAGGGTTCTAACAGGAGCCCTTCCAATGAGTGAATGAACGAACGAACGAATGAAGTCGGCCTTAGTCGCCCAGACCACTGGCGGGGCACGTAGGACCCTGCACCGCGGCGTACCCCTAAGAGCCCCTAGAGAGAGGCGGCGCGGGAAGCCGCACGGCCACAAGCGGTTTCAACCTCGCCCACCAGAGGGCGGCAGCTCCACCTTCCCCTCTACCTCCTGACCCCGTGCCGCGAGTAGGTGAATGGTTCTATTCTGGCTGCCCCCTCCACCCCGGTTCCTGGTGGAAGCACTTCAGGAAAGTCCTGGAGAAGAGAAAGGGGCCTGCGACCCTGATCACCGCAACACAGAGAGGGATCATCTTCCTTTATCCTCAACTTGAGGAAAAAGGCAGGTTAAAAATCGGACCTGTTTGGTCCTCACCACAGGGAGAAGGGAAACTCCTCCAGGAATGTGTTGAGGAGGGAGTGCTTTTCGGTGTTGTGGGAAACACTCTCCAAAGTTTACCACTCCTGCCCCAATACCAGCCTCTTCGGGTTATCTAGGGACCCCTCCCACTTGTTCACTCCTTTGCCCAGGGGCCGGTGTGGAAGGGAGTGGGCCCGGCCCCACCAGGCACTGTTCTCTGTCCCTCCTCAGCATGTCTGGCCCCAGGCTGTCTCATGAGGTAACCCTTTGTTTGTTTGTTTGTTTATGGGGCACCGAGACCACCCCTCCCACCCCCCAATCGACACAGCTGCTGAACTGCTGACCTCAGACTTGGTCATATACACACTCATGCTCACACCAGGTACATCCCTTTCTCTTCCTGGCACAGCAGCAGCCAAGCCCTAGAACCACCTTATTTCAGGCACCAGAGACTGCCCCCGCCCCCCACAGACCAGGCAGAGGGCTGGGGGGCAGGAACCCCTTAGCCCAGGAGGCTGAATCCCAGGGGCTCCTCTCTACCCCCATATGCCAGGCCACCCAGATTCTGGTTTCCCTGTCACCCAATCTGGCCAGCCCCCTCCATCTGGCCCCTGGAATCAGGTTTCTAAGGGCCCAGGCTGTCTCAGAGATGGCCTGCATGCCTGGAAGGAGGAGCAAAGACTGGCCTCTACCCTACCCCTCTCAGGCCCTCTCAGGGCTTGAGCCCCCTCATGGGGCTAGGGATGCACATTCCTCGTGCTGCTTAAGCCCCCTTATCTGTCCCCCTGCCCATCAGCCTGAGTGCTGACAGAGGCCCAGACCCCTTGTTTTGATGCTGATAACCTCCTGGGATGGCCCTCCCCCACCTTTAGGGACTGGGAACGGGCTTGGTGTTGGGAGGTCCTCTTCTAGGAAGGCATTTGGGGCCCAGGCCTGGGCTAGTCCCAGGGCCCTGGGAAGAGCAGGATCCCACATTTCCTCACCCTCCCCCAGGCCCAGGGCCACCCTTTGTGCTGCCACAGTGCCACCTGGTGGTCCCTAGGGGAATGCCACCCCAGGAGGGAAAGAAGCCACACAAATGAGTTGCAGAAAAAACTCCACACCACTTTATTTCAACCTTTATCCAAAAATGTAAAAAAATGTTAAAAATGTGTAGTCCTGAGCATCAGATGCTGACCTCCAACCTCATAAGCAAGTGGGGAGAGAGGGTCAGGATGGAAGTTCAGAGTTCCTCCCACTCCTGAAGAAAAGGGAAGCTCCGGGTGTGGTACAGGATTAGAACACCAGGGCACTATGGAGACTGGGACTCCCTCTCTCCTAGCACCAGACCAAACCCCACCCACCCCACCCCACCCCACCACTACCCATCCTCTTCAATGGAGAAGACACAAAATTCTTGAAACTTGTACAGGAACCTGGTGCATGTGCATGTGGCAGGCAGCTAGCTGACCTGAAGAGAGCAAACGAGGGGTCAGCATCTAGGTCCAAATCTGCTCCTCCTGTCCCCTCCCAGGCCCTGCTGGGCATGCCTCCCACCCAACTCACCAGGGAGGGTTAGAACCTGCCCCCCTGCTTCTTGGCAGGCAGGATGGGGCACAACTCAGCTTCCTCCTCCTCACTGCCCTCTTCTTCGCTCTCTTCCTCAGAAACATCATTGCTTATAGTAACTGGTAGACACACAAGCAGTGAAGGGAGGAAGAGAAGTTAAAGCCACACCCCCTTCATACTACAGGTCATTTATTCATGCCCTGTGGCTCTAGGCTTGTAGGGACCCTGACCTCCCAGAACTTATGTTCTAGGTGGGAAAAACCTCAGATACTAAACTAGATAACAAAGAGGCAAAGGAGTCCACATCACTGGAGCTGGAGAAGCTGGGACAGGTTCCACGAAGAACGGCTTGAGTAGGACAGTAAGTGGAGGGCACAGCATACAGGGTCTGTATGGGAACCGCATTGGGAGATAAGGCTGGGGTGGGGTAGGAGTCCTGATGGAGAGTCTACTGGAGGCAAAGGAGAAGACTCTCACCAATCTGGTGCCGCCCAGTGATCCGCACAGGGCCAGAACCTGACTTCAGGCGGAAGGTTACAGGTGGTTGGAGCTGGAAGTCATCCAAACTGAGCTGGGAGGAAGACAAGGATGAAGGCCTGGCCCACCCCATCTTGTGAGAAATCCTTAAGTCCTCAATTCCTACCTCCCAATCCCCCAAGGTATGGCCAGGGAACTCACCATGGGTTGGCAGGACAACTTGAGGTTGGCCACAGGGACTGCGATCTCCTGGTGGTCATGATTCCGGGCCACGACTTCTACCACATTACACTCATCTTTGGCCCCCTCGGTGAGGCAGAGCTGGGAAGGGTACACAGGGCCTCGGAGTCTCCCCAGTGAGGGTGGACACCACAAACGGAGGCATCTACCCTACGACTTGCCCAGCCTCAGGGGTCCCTGGATCACCTGGCCAGGGGACCCCCATGTGGGGGTTGAGCAGAGGAGGTGACGCCCAGTAAAGCGGGGGAGGGGAAGAGACGCGCGGGTAGAGGCCCGCTCAGGTCAACCTATTCCCCGCCACCCCCCTTACCCGCCCCTTACCATGGTCAAAGCCAGCACGTGCTCCGCATCATCCTCTTCCTCTACCTTGAAGGTGAAAGAGCGGGTGTGGCCTGAGAGCTCACAGCCTGGAAGAGAGAACAGGGTAGGTGTGCGGGGGCGTTTCTCCGAATACCGTTCACGTGCAGCCATGGACTGACCGGCCATTCACACGCCCGCTCCTCAGGAAAACCTGGAGCGCTCGGCCCGGACCTCGCCCAGCACGACTAGGGTAGGAGCCTGGCTACCCCCTTCCGCTCCAACTGCCGCGTGCGAGGCCCCCTCCGCCCCCACCCACGTCCTGCACCCATCTGCCTTCCTGTTCCTCAGCCCTGCCTCTGCCCCCGCACCACCCTCAGCTCCTCCTTTCCTCAATACCGAAGAAAAAACTGTCCATAGTGACCGGGGTAGGGACTCGCAGACCGCCGATCCCCCCGGCCCGGGCTCGGCTCTCCTGACTCAGAAAGGCCAAGGCGGCGGCAGCGCCGGCGGCCATGCTGTAAGGGCCGTCTGCGGCTCCGCCCCCGACACGTACAAAGCCGGGGACTCGCGGGGGTTCCGGCCCCGCCTATTAAAGGAGACGCTCGCGAGGCGCCCCCGGTCCCGGGCTCCATCAGCCCAGTCTCGTTCAGGAGCCTCAGACCTGTTGCGTCTGTGAGACCGCAAATAGAGTAAGTAACATCACAGAAGCATCAACTTGGGACTAATGTTAACGTCCTTGCTCACTTCAACAACCAAGACTTTGAGGGCGGTTCCTGCCTCCATTTTCTCTAGTTGTGCACTCTGTCTAGTGTCCCTCTCTCCCAATCCAGGGTAAGCTTTCGTTAAAGTATCTGAGAATGGAAACCTTTCCAATTCCCCCAGCAAAGGCGAGATACAGTGCAGCGTTTTTCCTATAAAAGCGAATACACTCAGATTTGCCTTCCCTTCAAGGGAACCGAGGAGTCTGAAGGAAGACTTCCAGCTCCGGGTACTTTGTATCCCAACCACTCGATCCTCTCCTGGATGTACTCCCTGCTCTAACAACCCTTCAGCTCACTATCCAGATGGTGGCGTATCTTCACTGAACTTCAGATGCTGGCTGGATGCTGGTGCTTGCTAGCATAGCACGTTAGCTCAAGCGTGGGACTAATTGCTGCTCCTGACAGAGGCTCGCTAGTCCAGGAACACCTTTCTGTCTTAAGACTCCCGCCTCATAATTTGGGCTACGCCCCCAACTTTCACCTTTTGACCAAATTATCAGGCAACTGCGTTCCTTATTCTGTTAGGTGGCAGGAACTCAAACTAGCTGCCCTAACTTACCCCCAGGTTATAATTGTGGCAAGAGGGTGGCTTAGCCAGTCTACTTTTCTTTTGTTTTGCCTTGAGGGAAAATATGGAAGGCAATCTTTTAGTGGAGATGGAAGTGGGAGAGAACTGCCTTTAAGATCCAGTCCCTAAGGTGGAATAGCTGTGGAAAGGAGGAACACTTGCTCAGGAATGCAAGTGCAGGAGAAAAGGTAGGAGGCAGAAACAGGAAGGAGGTTTACACAGTACACAACCACACGCATTCACTTCAAGTTTTATTTTGCCTCTTGTATGGTCTTCAGATGGTTTTACAGTTCGTTTTCTACAGGAACTGAGAGCTGTGATCTAAACAATCAATGGAATACCACCCAACCGTAATAAATAGTCGTAACAATAGAAGATGGATAGCATAGCACTGAACAATCCTAGCAGCGTGGACATGTTTCATAGTTAGCTCTGTGACCAGAACACCAGCCAAACTTATTAAAAGCCAAGATAAAGCTGCAGCAAACTTGCTAAAAATCCTGATTCCACAGGATGACGACCATTGAATGAATCCTCCAGATAAAATGCTAGAACTGTCCACTAGTGTACAAAATGTACTTAAAGAGAAAACCAAATGACATTAAGCCGTTTTAAACCGTATCTTGTAGAGATCTTCCCTTCATCTCAGCCCTTGAAAACGCAACCTTGGTTCCCGTTGTCCAACATACCTTACATATCCTGCTATCAGTTGCAGGTTTCTAACCCTGAATGTGAAGAGGCCTCCTTCGTTCATCTCACCCATTCACACTCACAGGCTTTGGTTGAAAGTCACTAGGTACAATGCTTTAAAAGACTCTCTTTTCAAAGCCCACACTGATGGAAATCTATGAAAGAAAATATGTTTTAAATTTCCTTCTCCTTGACCCTCCCCACTCTCAGCTCAAAGTTAAACTGCTGATACAAAACTGCAGGGAAGCAAGATAACAAAATACTGTTACCAATCTATGGAGAAGCCAGCCAGCCATGATTAAAAAAATGAATCCTGCAGAGATTACCTGCTAGCCTCATGCTCAGAACCCTTAAACACACCAAATCTAAATTAAAATACTTGAAAGCTTTCAGAACCTGTGGTTAAAGGAAAGAGAAAAGGGTAACCGTAATTCATTGGTTAAAGTGTGCTCATTCTTTTAAATTTGATACAAACATGCAAGAACTAAAGACTCTGATTTAATAAAACCAGTAGTAACAGGTCTTGAAATTAAAGGACAACTGACCTGTGCGCAAATGGGATCAATCAGTCCCTGAACCCTACTTGCCAGAAGTCAAAACTAACATTTCACATGCTGACCTGAATTGAGGTTAATTTCCAGAAGTGACTGCACTTTGCAACAGATTGAGTCCTATGAAGTTAGGCTCTGGTACCCAAAGTGGTCATGGCCTAGCCCTAGGTGGGAGGCACTTCGAAAATAATAAAACTTCTAAAAAAACAAAGACAAAAGTAAAGAAAATACACTTTCCACTGATTTACATATTCAAAGTGCCAGCTTGAACCACACCCTTTCATTTTCAAAAGGAAAATTACAAAAACAGTAAACACAAAGGATAGTCAGGTTACAGCTAGTTTAGTTTATATACAAAATAATTTACAAGTTTGTCATTTTTAGGCTTTTGCCACAAACAACTGCACATTTGTCCCTACAAAGCACAACATGCCTGAACCAATAATGGTCACAAGAGACAACTGGCCAAGGCTTTACAAAAAGCAGAAAAACTGCCCAAACTGAAATCATTTATTCAGCTTAAACTATGCCATAACCATCCCACTTGGACTCTCCACCCTGAAGCCTCTGAAACCAAAGCTTTCTCATCTTTGCCATGTCCCCAAAGAATGAGGTACATTTCATTCAATGAGCCAAGGAGGATGACAAATGATTTTGATTACTCTTAGGTGAGAAATGCAACCACACTGGATGCAGAAAACAGTGCTGACTACATTTATTGAAGACCCCCTCCCTATAAGCCCACGTAAGAGGTCTTGGCACCTAACACAAGACCCAATAAGGAGGCCCACATCTCTTTCATACAGGATTTACAGCAATACTATCTTTTTCCAACCAGCGAGTAGTCTCTAAGCATGATGAGTGAGTTTTACATAGTCCTCTTTATTTCCAATCTGAATTAGCCGATCTGTTGCTGCTCCAGAGGCTGAGCTGTATGAAGACCCCAACCACCACCCACCAGGTGAAGTGAAGAGACTTCCCAACAGTTCATAGTGCCAACAAACGTCACAGGCTCCGACCAAGTATAACCACATCCTTTGGAAATCCTTCCATTTTTGCAATTTCAAAACAGCCTAACTTGCTGTAAAATTCCAAAATTCTTTTATCATCAGGTCTCACTTCACAGAAAGCCCCTCGAGAGCCTAGGGAAAAAAAAAAAAAATCAAAATATAAATGTCACTTAATTCGGAGAATTATGAATATGAATTGTAATTAATCTTTAATATATTTCAAAAAGATCATAGTACTGGCTTATCTATACCAGCCCCTAAATTTCATACAATTTTTAAAATTTATATCAAAAGCCAAAATTTATATTCATCAATACTGCAGTGATAACTACCTTAAAGTGATGGATATGTTAACTAGCTTTAATATGGTGATTATTTCACAATGTATTTCAAGTCATCAAATTGTACACCTTAAATATATACAATTCTTAATTGTCAAATATACTTCAAAAACAATTTTTTTTTTGCATGGTAACACTCTTCCCCAGAAAGAAAATCTTTTGGCAAAGAGGTTGTAAGAAACCTCAAGGCAAAGGACACCTCTGTTGAATGTTACAATATATTTATGTAAAGTATCTTTGAGGGACCCACAGGGCAGAGCCTATTCCAGCCTATGTCGCAAGCCAATACAACCAGAATGTGTTTTATATGTTAAAGACATACCTCATACACCTGCATGATTCAGTTCCAAGCACAACACTGAGAATTATACTTTCATCGAAAGAGGTGTTTAAATTATCCCACAAAGGGGACACCACTGAATCAAATGATATAAAGATGCGACAAAAGTCCATCCTCACACATCAAGAACCCTCTACTTAGTGCTCCACAAGCTGCCCATTTTTGTATTGCCAAAGGCTAAAAAGTTGTTTTTGTTTTTTTTACAGCTTAAAGGTTGTTTAAAAAAAGAACAAGCAACGGAACACTGTATGTTGCCTTTTTAAAGCCCAAAATACTCAATACCTGGCCCTTTACAGAAAAAGTTTTCATACCACTAAGGTACAGCAAAGTATTTTTGAAGGTTTAAGTAACAAACTCAAAAAACATTAGCGACTCTGCATTCCTAAATGAAGTCTTCCCGAGGTTCGTTTAATTTTCAACTATCATTTATAAGTCTCCTAGCAAAATAAACGTACACTTCTCATTTAACTGGGGCTCAAAATAAGCATTCATAGTGTAAAAGAGCAGTATTTTTCAATGATTCATACACATCCAATTCTTGCAGCACTAATAATTCAGAAGCAAAACCATAAATGGTGGAGAAGGGAATGTAAATTCACTTCTTTCTTTTTATCCTAAAATAGACTCCTGTCCCCACCTAGCCCAAATACCAGCAACTCTACAAATATGTACTCACCATTAGCCTTCAGTGAAGACAGGAGGCAAGCCATCATGCTTTTGGCTACACTTGGATCAGTTACTTTTTTGTGAATATCCATCTTTATCAGAGAAGGGAAGTTGGCAAGGAAAGTTTCTGGCAACACTTCCTGTTCTTCATGGAAACTCAACATAATTTTCTGTAAAAATTAGGAAGACTCTCTTGACTTTCAGTAGCTACTCATTATGAATCCATATATCCCAACTACAGAACTCAGTAACAGGAAAAGGAAAGCAATATTCAATAACTCTTCTGGTAATTATAAAATTACCACATGCAGAATTAATTAGCTTATAATTCTAGCTGAAGCGTTTTTATTTTTTTAAGTTTGTCTAAATGTAATGTGGTATACTGGATTGGATCCTGGAACAGATAAAGGACATTAGTGGAAAAACTGGTAAGTAAGGTGAGGAGTTTATAGTAATGTACCAAAGTTGGTTTCTTAGACTAGGACAAATGTAGAAAATGGGTGAAGGGTATAGTGGAACTCTGTATTATCTTTGTAACTTCTGTACATCTAAAATTATTCAAAATAAAAAATAATTCAAAATAAAACAATTTTTAAAAAGCTTGTATTGCACAAAAATGTGAATGTATTTAACACTACTGAACTGTACACTAAAATATGGTTAAAACAGTAAATTTTATGTTATGTATGCTTTACCACAATTTTTACAGAAAAGTTTATAAGAGACACACTGGTTTTTCTTCATAGGTTCCTATGCTGAGAACTGTCAGATATGGAAAAGCAACACATCAACAGCTCAATCACCAGCATGCTGCAGTCATGTCGATGAAATCCCAAGTAAGGGAGCCTAATCCAACCCAGCCTCCTATTACATAGACACAATGTCACAAATACGAGTCTAAGTATATTCTCTAAAAGTATTTATTGAAAATAAAAATTATCCTCAAGAAGAAACTATTTTTAAAGTTCATTCCTATTAGTTTTTAATTACCATGAGAAATGCATTATTGAGAAAGTAAGTTAGCTTCATTAGCACGCAAATGAGAGATTTTTAATTACCTAAACTTGCCCTGAGTACCCAAAGAAGAGACCATAACATCCTTAAGTTTGGTGCTTCAAAACAGAAAGAGAGGGAGAAAGAAGGTTCTTTAATTGTCTACGTTGTGCTTTTACTTGAGAAAGTATTACAACAACGCTTCCAAATCAAAAACTGTAGGGAACAGTGGAAAATACCATGCTAATAAGAATAAACCCTAACAATTCTTCTCTGTAAGAAATTTAGTAAGCACTGGGATTTTAAGATATATCTGCTTGCTTTTTTATTTTAATAAGTATTTTATTTTCTAAAAAATTACCATTGTATAATTCTAAATCTGTGTATTACCTCAGCCTCAGAGAGTTCTTTGTCACCATTTGGTTTGGTATACTTCTCCTGCATGAAGGGAATCCAGGAAATTTTACATTTTTTAATGAAGGGGGTCACATCTACAGTGCCCAGGGCATAACCACATATGCCATCTTCATCTTCTAGGACAAAACAGTAATCCAGGCTGAGGGAAAGCAGCCCTCCTACTAACCTGCTCACAAGAAAAGAGACCAGAGTGAGTTAAGTTACTTACACAAAACATTAGAATTCAGTGATGTAAGGCCCAATACACTCAAATGACAATGCGTGGAATCTACATTTGATGTAAATACAAACTGGAAATATACACATATTAATGCTCAGATTTTATTACAACTAAAGTAGGACTTCTAAAAAACTCTATTTCCAGTCAGCACCTCCCCTCAACCTGATAAACCTGGCTATGAAATGTCTACTCCCAAATCCAACAAATCCGAATACTTCATCACATACTTGTCTCCAATAAGGTCAGGCTGACTTTGAAAAGGTAAACCGACTCCATCGTCATACATTTCTCTGCAAATCTTGTACACGGAAGCCTGAAAATATAATCTAGTTAAGCAACACATCAAGAAAAATGGCAACAGAATTTAACAACAATATGACTCATAAATCAGAATGGACTTCTAGAAGAGGGAGTAACAAAACGTTTGGCTTGTCATAAATATCACCTCTGCTTTGTTAAATAGAGATTTATTGAGTCTTATTTGTAAAGCCAGTAGAAAATAGCATGGTTATAGTAAACAGTGAGAATTGCTTTGCAGGGGATAGTTTTAGACAGTAAGTAGTGGATTCAAAATCCAGCAAACTATGAGGCTGAGTCTCTCTCAGTTTTCTATACATCCCAAATGCTTAAAACATGTTATTGTCTTTAAGCAGGCATGCTTTTTATTTCTATAGCTGATTATCAAGCAGCCTGTAAGCACTTCACAACTGAAAACTGCAGAAAATATATAGGAGAAAATCAGCTGAGAACAACAGATCATTCAGACATCGTTCAGTAATTCCAACTCTGAATACATTTCATCTGTTTTTTTTTTAAAGAACTGACATGAGATGTTGAGTCTAAACTCCTTCAGCTCTTCTTTAAACATCCCATGTTCAATGTTTTAGTTAAACTTTCTCCATCTAAAGTTTTAAGACACAAAACTGATTCTTTTAACCAGGGAGTTCAAAGGAAAGGATTAAGTGTTCACCATAACCATACACCAAGTTGACAGGTAGATGATTACCTCATCTTTAGGAAAGTATGGTCTGATAGTATAAACTTTGGAGGTTGGAGTCAGTGGGGGTGGTTGAAAAAAGAGGTCATTTGCCCCATCAATTGGCAGCAAACGCTGTGGGAAGAAAAAAAAGGGAGATGATTAGTGTTGGGAAGATATTTACTTTTTTTAATGAGTGTGCACTGCAGATTACCAACTTAACATTAACTGGCTACTGCAGGCAGACCTAAAGAAGAGGGGTGTGCTATGCTTTACTAATAAAAACACCTCTTTGCTGGGGAAGGGGAGTGCTTCTGAATAGAAATTACCCAAACTGAGTTACATAGCTTTAGTGGCATACTACTGGGGATTTAAATATACAGTAAAAAAAAAAATTCTATTCCAATTATGACAAATCTATCTTTTAAACCAATCTTATATAGACCATCTCTCACTAAAAGATGGCAGAACAGACTGTCAGGAGGAGAGGTTTGGTCTGAAGAGGGTTATCTGTCCAGGAGACGCTTTATCCCCAAAGCAATGCGCTTCAGTTTGCTGTGCGCAGCAGAGCACCTGTTGGGGGGAGAAAAGTAGAGCACCTGAAAGTCCATGAACAAATTCCAACAGCAAATAAACTTCATATTTTGTTCAAATTTTCATTCCTGGACTGTTCTTTCAAGTACAAGTATTACTTATAAAATAATTGGGAAAATATCCAAAAGCCCTTTCACCATTCATTTGCATCATTATTCATCCTTTTTGCTCATGGAGTTTCCACTGGCAGACAAGCATGCGCGCATTGTGCATTGCGGGCGCAGATTAAAATGCTGTGCGACCTGCAAAGAAACAATGTGAAGTGTATACCTAGAGCCGCTGCGCTTCGCAGGCGCGGGGGGGAATTGGCAGCATCTCCTTCAGAAATTACTGCGAAAGAGGAGGAAAATTTGATTTAAAATCCAGCTATGTAACTAATTGAATTTGGGACTAGAAAGCCTTCGGCAGACCAATCCTTCCAGCCATCTGATGCGCAACATAAGGTTTCTCATAAGACAAAGAAAACGTCAATTCAGTTGTGAATTCATATTGATACCTGGAACTCTCCTGCTAGACCACCTCTAAAGGCCCAGGGTTCTTGGTCTCCAATTAAGAACTGTGCTGAAGAATGACTACGACACCCTGTTGAGATCAGATCCAAGCGGAGAACGTTACGAGAAAGGGGATTTCCTGGGGTCTCAAACGTCCAACAAACTAACAAACACTTTGTGGAAACAGCTAACAGTAATAATCCAGGGTTTCAGGACAAGGCTGTGATAATAATTTTTTTTAATTTGTAATGGAATTTCAATACTGATGTTCCTTCCTCTGATCAATGAATAATCACTGTTCTAGTGAAAGAGTTCTACCCTTTCTTAAATTATTGGAAGGAAAAAGTGTCAAGTTTGTCTGGGTCACGCTTATATATTCCCTAGGTACAGCTGTAAAACTCAAGGCAGCTGCTTGCTCTGTAGCAAAATTACAGTAACTTTAAAGTGAAATGAAGTGAGATTGATGAGACATTTTATTATCACAGCCCATGAAGGAATTAAACTTGTCTGAAGTCACATTTTACATTTTGAGGAAGGGTACAGGGAAGGGAAAAAGGGGGGAAAAGGGGTTAATCTTGTCAGAAAACTAAGGTCAGCAGAATAAGTAAAAGAAACTATTCAGTAAGTTGACAATGAAACACAGTGAGTACTTTTTTTTTTTTTTCTGACAAGGACAATCCAAATTCAGACTTGGCTAGTAACAACACCAGTCTGACAGATTCTGAGAACTAAGGAGAGCCAACTGATGCTCCTAATTTGTCCACAGCTAAAACATACTTTTCTTGAAAGTATGACAGTTATCTGGCTCCTCTGATCAACCACTATAATCTTTGCAGTGCACTTAGCTCACACATGGAGTGGCAGGCTTTGAGGCCCAAAAGTCAGCATTTAAGGTCACCACTTAACCAACTCCACAGGCAATAAAGGAAGCTAATAATAAGAGATAATTAAAAGCAAATTATAATTGCCTTCCATAGGCAATAAAGGAAGCTAATAAGATAATTAAAAGATAATTTGGAGGCCAAATCAAAATCACCTGCCTAGTCTTCTGACAAGATAAAGCAGCGCAATATAGTTCTTTTCCAATTGAAGACAGCATTCTACCTCCTGTTCAAGTTAACAGTCTCATCAGTACGATACACAGTGTGCTAGTCAGACAGTCCCAAAGCAAACCAATTTTTTTGTTGACAATTCAGGCCCATTAAGAGATTATATCCAGGGTTGTCATTTTTCAGGGGTAGGGGTACTTAAGAATATATATATAATGTAATATTTGTAAAATAAATATGAAATAGGGTCAAAATTTAGGTTATGAAGAGAACCTGCCCCATTCCATAGCTCAGTGTAAACTTACACTGCAGGAAAAAACAACACGTCTCAAACTTTAAGATGAGCCAATTTCCCTTACCCCTCACTTTGAGACTACAACATAACTAGCACTTCCAACTATTACAATAAAAAGCTGCATGTATGAAGAGCTGTATAAATGAAAACATGGTTAATGCCTCAGTCGCTGCGCAAACGTGACTTCAGTTCATGCCTACTGCCCTTAAATCTACCTGAGCTACCTCACAGAACCTTTTAAGTTAAACTAATTAATCATGACGCGCTGTGAACATCTGCCGCTGTCCATCCAATAGTAGTAGAACTTGTGCTGAGGATTCTCCCATCTGTACACAATGGGGAAGAAGATAATAGAAGTCGTTAGTAATCAAAAGTACTGCATAGCCACATTCTTTAAAGGACTGAATGCCAGCTGGACTGGAGACTAGAGGAAAACAAAGGGCACTAATCAGTAACTCCCTGAAATTACTACAGAACCATGAAAATACTCTCTTTGTCGTGAGCTGTTGTAAAGCTATGTGGATGCCTAGATGATTATTTAAAGCTTCTAAAATGCTCTGACCTTGAGATTGTACAACAGCTATATACAATCTGGGAAAGCTGCCCCCATAACTGCACAGTACAGAGGTACAGCCTGAGAGGAAAAAGCAGCAATACTGTATAAAATCAAGAATTTTTAGTAATTCTTGAATTAAAAGCTGAGTATCAAATGTTTTAAGCAACACTTTCTCAAACTTAATAATCCGGATTGCAGGTTGGAAACTTAAGGACTTCAATCCCTATAAGGGTTAATTATATCCTCCTGGCCAAAAGCCTGGAAGGCACATGCCATCATCCAATAATCAATACAGAGATTTTTCCTAAGCCTAAGGGCAGACGTGTATCACAGAGAAGAGGTATCTTGGAGCCTTTTAACAAGAGGAGGTCAAAATTCTCTCTTTTACCTGTTGTGCTACATATACAGGAACCCAAAATTCTCTATTTTCTTTTTTCCCCAACTTATTTATTTTTTTATTTTTGGCCGTGCCTCATGGCTTGTGGGTAGTGCCCGGACTAGGGATCGAGCCCATGCCCACTGCAATGGAAGCGTGGAATCCTAACCACTGGACAGCCAGGGAATTCCCTCTACTTTCAAATTAACAATGAGAGACTATTTTTAGCTGCTAATTAGCTGTATCACAGGAAAAAAAATTTTTTTTATATTTAAGAGTCCAAAAGTATATATGCAGAAAGTGAGACATCTTTTTGCTACTACTCCTGAGTTACTCTAAGCTCACAGGTTTCACACTTCTATTTCACAACCAACAGTATGTAACCCATCATAGTATTTGTGACTACTATGAAAACTATGACACGTCAGTTAGCCTTGCTGCCTGCTGTGTGCTATGCATAAGTCCATCAGATATTCCTTATAGCTGGACTGAAAACCTGGAAATGAAATGAGATCCCTGAAGAAACTTGGCCATGCTGGTGCTTTTTACCAAGTTTGAGAATTAAAAAAAAAAAAAAAAAAAAAATCACTGTTTTCAAAAGAGAAGTCCATTTAATGAAGCAGAGTTTTCAGAGGATTGCAATTTTTATCCCCTGCTAAAACCAATTACTTGGTAGAGGCATAAAGAAAAAGCTCTGTGAAATAATACCAAGTAGCACCAGAATAGCCTACCACTAAAGCTCGCATGCGCACAGGGCTGGGAGGATGGCTTCCTCTTTCCAGGCCCCCTTAGGTCATTTCGGCAATTGTTCTGTTAAACACAGCATTAATGTCATCAAGACACAGCAAGCAGCAGAGAGCTTACAGAGTCACAATTCATAGTGTCTCATCTCCAAATCAAATAGTGGTATACATGGTTCCATCCAGGAAGCATTCAGTCAGAGCAAGTTAAAGTCAGTACTTTCTAACACATTTTCAAGATATTTATGCTGAATTAGCCCAAGGGAGAAAAATCAACGTGCTCAGTGTATTTACTGAGGCTTGCACCTCAAGTCTGTAACAATGGGTACACCTTTGAAATCTAGGCAAAGAATTTAAACACAGTTGGAAATTCGTCAATTCCCTAAATGTTTTTCTCCCTATGGGATAATGTCTTTTTTTTTTAAGGGACAATATATCTGAGGAGAAGAGATTATTCCTGGTATACCTACCTAACCACTGTACAAAAGACTTCACCATAGACATTATACTCTTGATATCCCAAACATAGGAGTACATGTCATAAAGGATTGTCCTGTTGGCACAATTGGAGAGCCGAGTGAACATGCCCATCACTAGTCCGCACATCTCTTCAAACTTGGCTGCCCGCGACCGCCATTCTTCAATCTATTGAGGATCAATAAAAACACTCAAAAAATTGAAAGTTTAACAACAATCTAAAACACAGCTTATAAACTAAGCTGCTTATATTATCAGGTACCTGCAAATTTATACTAAACATTAAAGAATCAATGGGCTTAAACTTTTAAAGACAAACAATAAAAGTGTCTCCCCAAACTGACAAATATTCCTAAAATAATCAATTTTGACTTTCCTTCATTCCTACCTACTATAAGGTCAAACTAAGGAACTGTATATATCAGATTCAGCAGAGTCCGTACCTACTTTACAGAACACATTCTAAGATGTGGTCAATTCTCATTTAAGACCTCCCCTGTATCAACAGCATGGGGACCCATCCAGGCCAGAGAAACAGGTAAATTAAACATACTCACTTTTTCAGAGTCTTTTCCTTTACAATTGACACTGACAACACTGCTATTTGCTCGAAGCCACTGGAACTCCCGTAACATCTGCGCTCCTTTGGGTCCATGCTCATAAGGAAGGTAGAATAGGTCAGCAAGTAACTGCAAATCCTCCAGAGTTACCGGTTCTGCAGTGTACAAAGGCTTCTCATTTGGACCAGGCACAAACTGCTCCTTGTTTGTCTGTTCATCAGTCTGCATCGGGGCAATATCACTAATGCAATCTTCCTGCATAGACATCTCTGGGGATTTTGATTCAGCTATGCTCTCTTTATCAGTGTCCATTGGTTTCAATTCCTCTGCCATTTTAGCTTCAACAATTTCAGTTAGTATTTGATTGTCATTCTTGTGGTCTGTTTCTTCCTGTTTTTCCACTACCATGTCCATGGGTTCCTCATCTGGCTGTTTCTTTTCTTCTTCCTTGGTCATAGCTGTAGGCTCACCACTCAAGGCTGCTCCCTGGCTCATAATGGGCTCCTGGTAAACGGTTGTAACTACAGTTGTGGCATTTAAAGAGGGTGCTGCAACTAGAGGAGTCCCATCTACTACATTTGCTTTAGCCCCACTGTGTGCAACTTGCCTACCTATAAAAACAAATTGCCAGAAAGATAATCAGAATTAGAAGCAGAACAAATTAGATCTAGAGAAATGTTTTCTTCTTATCATATCTCTAACTAAGAGCCTCAATTTGAGATTCCAAATAATTTGAGCCCCAAGAAAGTACAATTTCTCTAAACCACTGGGAGGTGGGGAAGGGAAGAGAGGAGAGGAAACACAGATCATAAACATGCCAACACCTATTACTTTCTTCTCTTTTGAAGCTCTGTATTTAAAAACTACTTCAAAAAAAGATATTTTAAAAACAACTTAGCAAAAAAAACCACAAATTAGCGGGCTTCCCTAGTGGCGCAGTGGTTGAGAATCCGCCTGCCAATGCAGGGGACACGGGTTCGATCCCTGGTCCGGGAAGATCCCACATGCTGCAGAGCAGCTAAAGCCCGTGCGCCACAACTACTGAGCCTGTGCTCTAGAGCCCGTGTGCCACAACTACTGAAGCCCACGCGCCTAGAGCCTGTGCTCCGCAACGAGAAGCCACCGCAATGAGAAGCCCACGCACTGCAACGAAGAGTAGCCCCTGCTCACCACAACTAGAGGAAGCCCATGCGCAGCAACAAAGACCCAACACAGCCAAAAATAAATAAATAAAATAAATAAATTTATATATATATATAAAAAAAAAATTAGCATTCCGTCAAATTAAAAGCTATTTAAGACCAAAAGTAAAATTTAAAAAACCTTATCCTCTAGATTCCTAAATTTCATTTTGCTTGGCAGGCCTATAAGAAGACACATCACAAATGTTCTTTACTTTATGTCTCAAACAATGTGATCCAACCCCCTTACAAAGAAAGGCCAAACTCACTGCTGTACTGATGAGGTACGCCAAACTCCTGCAACCATTCTGTTAAAGCTAACTTTAGAGCCATCTGTGGACTATAGAGTACATCAGTTTCTATATCTTCATCACTGCCTTCATTTTCTAACTTTATCTGGATCGACACAGTACTGTCTTCACTGTCAGCTGCAAAAAAAAAGAGAAAGAGCACAAAAACAGTTTTCATTACAAAACACTAATTGTTACGGTAAAACCAGAGAAGCAAAGAACTGGAACAAGAACAAATCTTAAGGGCTTCCCTGGTGGCGCAGTGGTTGAGAATCTGCCTGCCAGTGCAGGGCACACGGGTTCGAGCCCTGGTCTGGGAAGATCCCACATGCCGCGGAGCGACTAGGCCCGTGAGCCACAATTGCTGAGCCTGCGCGTCTGGAGCCTGTGCTCCGCGACGAGAGGCCGCGATAGTGAGAGGCCCGCGCACCGCGATGAAGAGTGGCCCCCGCTTGCTGCAACTAGAGAAAGCCCTCGCACAGAAACGAAGACCCAACACAGCCATGAATAAATAAATAAACAAAATTTAAAAAAAAAAAAAAAAAAAAGAACAAATCTTAAGCATAATATGCAAACACAACCAAGACCCTTCACTGAACCACTTCACCTAGAATAGTCATCTAAATGCACTGCTAAATGTAAAATTCCAACTGAAATAATAAACATTAACTTTAGAATCACTGGACAAGTCAGTCATAAATGTCCACTTATAATCAATTATTGGGAATGCAAGGTTAAAGGCACTATACTTCCCATAAAGAAAAGATTCCCTATCCTTCAGGGGCTTATAACTTAAAAAGGCAAATAATTATGAAAAAATAATGGGCAAATTAATAAATGCATTGAGGGGAGAAGAGAAAATTGAGAGAGAGCCCACATATGAGCACAGATAATAAGCATATAATGAAGAACTAGGATAATGGTAGAGAAAATTAAGTCTGAACTCTCTTTGGCTTGGTATTCAAAACCCACTATTCTTAGCTTTCCTTCTTATTTCCCTGCACATAGGCCAGTCTGGCTAAGGTCCACTAGTGGTTAACGTGCTTCATGCTCTGCCTTAAAAGAGGTAGATACTAACAGCCATGTATACAGAGAGGACTGAGATTATATCCCTAACTCTGTGTTTTTTACTAGGGAGAAGGGGGTGACAATGACTGAGCCTTGAAGGGGAGCATTAATTCAACAGACAGAACTGGAAGTAGGAGTACAGAACTGAGACACAACACAACTTTCAACTACATACCACTAAGCACCATAATGTGACATTTCAATACCCCCCAATGGGCCAAAATTCAGGTAACTTGAAATTTTCAGTGTCTAGTATTTTCATCTCTAGCCCACCAACCCTTTAATGCCCAGCAGACTTTACTCATACTTTGACCCAGTGTAAGTAACTCCTCCTCTATGAAATCATTTATCAGCACTCTTGCTTAGCAGAAGTAATCACTGCCTCCTGTGTTCCCCCTAGCACTCTGTAGATAATTATCTCAGCACTTATCATTCTATAGTACAGTTGCCTATCTGCTTTATCTAACACCAGACTAAATTCTTTCGAAGTAGGGACTATCTTATTCTTTGCATCCTTAGTGTCTGATAAATAGGTGTTTAAATGTTAGTGAATAAACAACTAGTCAGCATTCTCCTACTTGGAACTCAATTAGGAATTTTTCATAAATAAAAATCAGTAAGCCAATGTCTAAAATGAGAAAATGTTTCATAAATGTAAGCTGAACTTAAATTATATGTTAAGTAACTCAGAGGAGAATATTTAGCCATCTAAAATACACCATTTAATAAAATCACCTGAAAACACAAATTCAATCAGAATTATTCAAGGGATAACAGGAACAGTAAAAGACTACCTTGTCTAGTTACTCAGACTTCAAAGGCTAAGTCACATTTTAAAAACAAAGAACTGAGGCCAAGAAGTTATTAAGTAACTTGCCCAAAGGTAGTCCAAGCAGCCCTTTTTCTATCATATACATCTCATTCACAGAACTAAACAACACCTTAAAAAAATCCTCTTAAATCTTAATGACAAAAGAATGCATACTTGCCAATGGTTCTACTTAATCCCAACTCTCCTCCCAAAGTCAAGAATTAAGTCATCTACTTACTCATCACTACATCTTTCCTCACTCCATTCATGTTTGATTTGTACCAGGTGGCAAGGGTGTGGATAGCAACATAGTTGGCTTCAAATTCACAATTTGGATTAGTCAAGACTCCTTTTAACCGCGGGATCAGTTCTGTAGATCTTCCTTTGTATGGGCCCAGAAATAGTCTCTTCTGATCATAATCATTAGCATGAATGTTATCCCAGATTACTGGAGCTCTCTTAATAATCTTAGAAACCTCTTCAATGGATTCTACTGGAATTTCTTTAGAAACAACTTTGGGACCTAGAAATAATGACCACCATATATTAAAAGACCCTCATACAAGAGAGTGGCATGAACATATATACACTACCAAACATAAAATAGATAACTAGTGGGAAGCAGCCGCATAGCACAGGGAGATCACCTCGGTGCTTTGTGACCACCTAGAGGGGTGGGTAGGGAGGGCGGGAGGGAGGGAGATGCGAGAGGGAAGAGATATGGGAATATATGTATACATATAGCTGATTCACTTTGTTATAAAGCAGAAACTAACACACCATTGTAAAGCAATTATACTCCAATAAAGATGTTTTAATAAATAAGTTAATTAATACATTAAATAAATAAATAAATCCTCAGAGGAAATTTTTTTTTTTTTAAAGATGGGTTTTTGTTTTTTTTTTTAAATCTTTTCCCTCTACCCATCTTTTTTTTTTTTTTTTTTAATTTTATAGCTACTTTATTTATTTCTTTATTTTTGGCTGTGTTGGGTCTTCGGTTCGTGCGAGGGCTTTCTCTAGTTACGGCAAGTGGGGGCCACTCTTCATCGCGGTGCAGGGACCGCTCTTCATCGCGGTGCGCGGGCCTCTCACTATCGCGGCCCCTCCCGTTGCGGGGCACAGGCTCCAGACGCGCAGGCTCAGTAGTTGTGGCTCACGGGCCCAGCTGCTCCGTGGCATGTGGGATCTTCCCAGACCAGGGCTCGAACCTGTGTCCCCTGCATTAGCAGGCAGATTCTCAACCACTGCGCCACCAGGGAAGCCAAACAAAAACAACAACAACAAAAGACTCTCGTACATGGTTCTTCAAAATATACTGCATATAATTTTTTATTTTCCTTGTTATATTTTCTAACAATTTTTCTTTTTAAAACAACACAGCAACATGTCCTTTTACTCAGCTGTATTCCCCTTGCCCTATATTTCCTCAGATCAGATTCCCAGAAATAGAATTAGTGGTTAAAAGGTAGGAATATTTAAGGTTTGGGTAACTTTCCTAAAAGTGATACATCAATAAGAAAGAAATTTCCATGTTAACCATTTTTTACCATTATAATATATCCTCAATTAGACAAAGTCTAATTAACCTAAACCCTGGGAGGGTTTCTGCCCTTAATTCTTAGAATGAAAGCTAATATAGCTCACTGATTACTGTCAATCTAGCATTACAGCTTTCATTTTATAAAATACAACATTCTCCTAGTGCTGGGATCAATACCTGTTAGCCCAGATCCCTACAGATCTACTGTTTATCAGTAACTGATATTCAGACTCACTGAAAAATCCTCAAAGATTTTTTTTTTAACATCTGTGTTGGAGTATAACTGCTTTACAATGGCGTGTTAGTTTCTGCTTTATAAAACCTCAAAGATGTTTTTAATACTAAGTGAAGAATGTGTACTTTGTAAAAGAAAGAGAATTAATAACAAAATGTTCTGGTTAAGGCTCAGCTTTTTAAAAGTATCCAATTAGGGGCTTCCCTGGTGGCGCAGTGGTTGAGAATCCACCTGCCAAAGCAGGGGACACGGGTTTGAGCCCTGGTCCGGGAAGATCCCACATGCCGCGGAGCAACTAAGCCCGTGCGCTACAACTACTGAGCCTGCGCTCTAGAAGCCGTGAGCCACAACTACTGAAGCCCGTGAGCCTAGAGCCCGTGCTCCGCAACAAGAGAAACCACCGTGATGAGAAGCCCGCGCACTGCAACAAAGTGCAGCCCCCGCTTGCTGCAATTAGAGAAAGCCCGCGTGCAGCAGCCAAGACCCAACGCAGCCAAAAATAAAAAATAAAAATAAACTTTAAAAATAAATAAAAGTATCCAATTAACCAGAACAACCAACTCCCAAGGTCCGAGTTAATTAAAAGTTTTACTGTCTAAATCTTTTAAGACTTACCTGTCCACAGCACCTCAATTCCAGGTAGGAGCTTTTCACCCACAGTCCTTAAATAAGGAGACTGAGACACATTTGGATAACAGAAAGTGCCACAATATTCTGAATGTAGGGGGAAAAATTAATCAGTAAAACAGTCAGGAGTGAAATGGTCATGAGTTTTTGAATAGGGATAAAAATGTCTACCAGTTCTAAATTATTTTCATCCAAATGATAAAAGGCCTCCATGTCATGTCCCAAAAGAAGTAAACTCAAGTGGGTAGTTCATTTATGACTCAACTTATTAAAAAAAAAAAAAAAAAATCAAATCATAAAATCTGATATTCATCCTCTAGTATTAGGACAGATCAATCCTTATGGTCCTATGGTCACCAGAAATACAAGTTTACTAAAGAAATAATTAGAATTTTTACCATTTTCTACATAATTCTGAATTGCCTACATTTCTCAGTTACAATCAGAGGCCAAATAGACAGGATTGATAATATCATAATAGAAAGAATGCAATTATTAGGCCCCTGGCTATTAGTACTCAACTACAATTGATTATAATTTGCAGTGAATTAAGTAATTACCAAGTATGATCTTATTAAACACTGAGTATTCCCATAGTATCAGACCATTGAGATAAGGTTCATGGCTCACAATACTCTAAGACAGACATATACACAGTTAAATAAATTCAGTCTAAAATTTCTTAGAACTTATTTAACTCTTCCTGAACAAGAAGTCAAGCCTAGGGAAGTTTTCTTATAGGCTGAATTTTGAGACGCAAAAAAAGAGAGAAAACATTTTCAATGGAAGAAACCAGAGAGAGATGAGAGGGGGGAAAAAAAGGAAAAGGGGGAAAAAATTATTAAGCTTTCTATGCTGACTACTGGAAGTTAAGAGCCCAGATGGGAGTGGGAGGAATGAAAAGGGATACAGATATGCAAGGGCAGAAAAAAGGAACAAGTAGGAGGATATGAGAAGTGACTAAGTTAAAAGCAATGTAAATTTGCTTTTTTCTAGCTTTCATTTTTATAATACTATCCCCTCCTCTAATCCTGAACATGTAATGTTCATATACTTCCAGTACCGAAAAAATACATAAAATCTTTTGCCTATTCAGTTGTCATTTATTAATCCCTAAAATCTCTGCAATTTAAGATGTACAGAAATATCTTCTAGAAAAAGAATTCCTACCTTTATATACCAAAGGGAGAGGGGACAACACAATAAAGCCCATACATGGTCTTTTGAAAGTTATATATTTCAAGAAGACTAGTTAAATATAAAGCTATTATATACAATACCTGTGGGACAGAAGAGGAAAGTTTCTGGCTCTCCTAGGTACTGATAAATTTCATTTGTGATGGAGACCTGGGCATGAGCAAAAGAACTGAATACCTCTTTGTCAGCTGCACACATATTATGGTCAATATCATCAAAAAGCAAGGCAAATGACCTGCATCCAAACTGAGAAACCTAGGAAAAGAAAAAAAAAAACAAGATGCTTTACCAGCTCATCTTACAGAGTAAAAAACACAGAATTTCAAATATTAAAGTATATACTTAATAGTTATACTTAAAAGTCAAATATTTTCCTTAGCAGAATGTTCAATGCCAAGCCATTGCCTTTATATTTTCCATGTTAAACAGCTAGACAATTTTGGGACCCATTCTTTCATTTGGGTTTGAATGCAATATGCCAGTATGTCTAACAAAGCTTCTATAATGCGGCTTATCCTTCTACCTCCTTCACTGCCAACTACAGAAAACCAAACAGAAAAAAACCCCAAAAAACCATGAACAATAAATAAACTCTAAGACATGACAAACCCAAGTCACCTGTTCCAGTCAAGATACACTGATGCTAATTAATTTCTTTGCACTTAAATCTAAGCCATCAATCAGAAAGACCAACATAGTAGAATATGATCAAATAGGTAAATAACCTTTTAAAAGCTTATTCACAGAAATTTAACTACTTTAAAATTTTTTTTTTTTTGGCTGTACCACACGGCTTGTGGGATCTTAGTCCCCTGAAAAGAGACTGAACCTGGCCCCAGCAGTGAAAGCGCCAAGTCCTATCCCCTGGACTGCCAGGGACCTCCCAAACTACTTTAAATTTTTTACCAGCCACTTTAATGCCACCAATAATATAATTTTTTTTTTTTTTAAAGGCCACACTGCGCGGCATGTGGTCTTTCTTCGTTCCCTGACCAGGGATCGAACCCGCACCCCGCGCATTGGAAGCGCAGAGTCTTCACCACTGGACCGCCAGGGAAATCCAATATAAACTTTTGCTTAAAGAAACATATATGGGGACACATCCCTGGCGGTCCAGTGGTGAAGACTCCGCGCTTCCAATGCAGGGGGTGCGGGTTCGATCCCTGGTAGGGAACTAAGATCCCGCATACCACACGGCCAAAAAAAAAAAAAAAAAGAAACATAAATATATTTTAAAAAACAGCACACTTAACTTTACCAAAAAACATGTGCAGCTTTTACGTTAAGCAGAATTTAGACTCCAGGTTCACCAACAGCTTACACGTTTACCTAGTTTTTCTTCTCATTTTGGGAAACTAGCCAATCATGTCCAAACTGAATTACATCTCTTGTCCATATACCTGAGTGAACCCTATTTCTATAACCTCACTCAGAAATTCAGTCAGGCACCCAAGAGAGGTTCCAGAAATGTGACTCTGGACCACACAGAATCTCCTGGAATATGAGGTAAGTCTCCACCTCAAGTCTATATTAAGAATCTCTGGGAATGGAGCCTATAAGAACCCTTTTAAGCATCACTTTTAAGCATTGTTTTTAGGTAGTTCTCATGCAAACTGAAGTTTGAGAAGCAATGGTACCTCCAGTAAAGCTCTTCTGACTCACTTTAGAAAAGATTCCTCTTATCAAAAGAGTTAAAGTAAAAAATTTGCACAGAAACAAAGAAGTACCATGAATTTGGTTTCCTTTTTACATCATAAAAGCAACTCAGAAAACTTTTAGTTTCATGTACTGATTCAGGGAAAAATAATGAAAAAGTAAGGAAATTACCTGGTCCAGTTTGCGTTTCAATGTAGATACTTCCTTGGGGTTAGAAAAGGTAATATCCAATCCAGGTGAGATAGCATAGATGAACTCTATCTCATATTCCCGTGCAGCAGAGATGAGAGTCATAAGTTGCTCTAAAGAATAGAGTCCGTGATTTTAGAAAGCACCACAAAAACTAAAAGAGCCTTCACCTTTAAACTGAAGGTTATTTTTTCCAATTTTCAATGAGTCAAGAAAAAAAAAAGTCCCTTAAATTCTACAAAATTGTCAGGTCCAATGAGACAATACGTAATGGCACAAACCTGATGTGATTTAATGTCACCCTGAACTCAATAAAAGCATTGCCATTTCTCAAAAATACTGAATTAAGCATCAATTCTCTTACTGAATACAAAACATTTTTATTTCCTATAGTATTTCAGAGGTATGCTTTTGTTTTTGCTGTCTTTGTAAAACTGGAATTCCTAAATAAATACATCTACATATAGCAACTTTATAATTTGGAAAAAAAGAAAAATGTGTTCTTAAGAACCAGGGTTAAGTGATTGATGGCCTTAACAATCTTGACACCTTTGTTAACTACAAGAAAAATATTCATCACAGTTTTAAGTCGCTAAAATGTGAAAGACAATTTTCCTAACTGACATTCCATAATGTCATAGCTCCATAATTCCATAATTCCTAAGTAAACTGACTATTCCATACCACAGGATATATCTTTAAATAACTTTCAGTGGTATCTCAAGATAGTCATTTGACTATATTTTGATCATATTAAATTTCATTACCAGCATCACCAGAAAATAATCAAGTTGAAGACACTTAAGTTATATAGAGTAGTAAACAACAACACTAGATCGAGTTTTAATTGCTTTTCATAATTTAAGAAAACTTTCTGCCTTCAGTGCCTTGACTGGGCTCTGTAACCAAATATCCTGTTAGCTACCATTTAATTCCAGGTATGAAAATGTTCCCCCATTCAATCAAGTCCCCAAAGAAAAGCACCACTTGTCTAATTTACTTCTCTTATTTATGAATTTTATGTAACTAACTCAACATAAGAACACATGTAACAAGGATAGTTCAGGATGGCTTTCCACTTCAGTATAGGCCCAGACTAGGGTGAGGCCCTTCTTCATTTTAAATAAAGACAGGACCAGTAATAGAAATCAAGTGGTCAAGACCAAGCCATACTTGAGCCTGAAGCAGAAGGATCAGTAGTACTAACCCTATCTTTATTTAAAATTTTGGTATTTTGTTCGTGGATTTTTTGCATTAGTTCTGGTTTAAAAAATGGATAATAAAGTATTATTTATCTTGATTACTGATTTTTGGAGTCCTTTAAAATGTGCACTGCCGGCAGGCCCCTCACTTGCCTTGCCCTAGGCCTAGCCCTGCTTCAGCACCTCTTTGTCTAATGGCCCACTGTTTAGTCCACTGGCAGAAGTTAAAAAGCACAATTTATGACCACAGAACAGGTGAAGTCAGACTGGCATACCTGTAAATCACACCATGGCTACACATCGTTAGAGCTACTCTTTCAATATGCACTAACACACAGAGTTACCCTATAAAAGAAAACTACCTACAAAGTGAAAGTGGAATACTTAATTCTTGTACAACTACATTTAAAATATAGCTGTTTTCTCCATGTACTCAGAATTTATGGATTAAAAAGAAAAAGATTACCAGCTTCCTCCACTGAATACATCTCTCGCCAAAACATCCTATGTTTGTAGTCATCTTTTGGAGCATACAAATATGTATTTAATTCCCATTTCTGGAGCCTTAAGAGGAGAAAAAATTACATGTATATAAACAGGCAACATGTATAACCTGTAAATCTCACTTGTTTTCCTTTTCTTGGAGCAGCTCCGTCTCTTAAAAAGCTAATATTCTGGGGCAGTAGCTTTTAACCTTTTTGTAATCCAGTGGAGTTGTAAAAAATTAAAAATTATAAGGAATGTCAACATATTAAACAGTCTTAAATAAAAATACAACAGCTCTGAGTAAGACAGGTGAGCCCAAAACCTATCCAGCTTTCCCAGGAAAGTTTGAGAACCACTGGCTTAGGCGAAGAAGAGGAAGAAGACCAAGGTAAAGTAACTTCTTCAACTGAGAAATTATCAAACTGCACCTGGTCTATTCAGTGCATTTCCTCAAACAAAAGGAAATGTTAAAAAAAAAAAAAAGGAAATGTTAATCGTTTAAGACTCTCCTTCACATAATAAAAAAATTACCTTCTAAAGAGTTCTTTTCTCTGCTCCATAACCCATGGTCTTCCATAAAATCCTAGATCCAAAGTAAGAATGAAATTATAAGAATGTGATAAAACTGTCTACTGAGAAAAGCAGGTTATAATACATACAATACCACTTTGTAAAAAACATGTACAATATACAAAGAGCTGAAGGATGTTTAGTAAAACATTAAGGTGTTTTGGGGCAATATTTTAAAGTGATTTTAATTCCCTTTTTGCTTAGGTAAATTTTCTGATTTTTCTACCATGAACACGTATTATTTATGTGATAAAGTCATCTAAAAATAGCTAAACATCATCTCTTTTCACTGCCAAAAAAGACCAAATATATTTAAATCTAACTTATAAAAAGATTATCTCAATCTTACAGTGGGGAAAGGGGAAGCAAAGTAACCACAAACTGCTAATAATAACTATTACTACCTAGAAGGGAAGTTAAACCACTTTTAGAGGGGGAAGGGGCAAAAACAAATAAGGTAGGGAAAAAACCAGGGACAGAATTAGAAAAGAATCTGATTGATCTAATTTTATGATGGCTTTTTTTTTTTGGTTCCCAAAATTATAAAAGGTACCCCAAAAATGCCTTAAACTACACTCACAACAAATTCAACATTGGAACTGGCCCAAACAGGAAACTCTCAAGCAATCTCAATTCCAGAGCAAATGTATGAACAACTGAAAATTCAAGAATGTGACTCACTCCAGAGTATCCTATATGGGGGCAAAGCAACAGTAATGCACACTGCAAGAAACAGAACTGCAGAATGATGACTTAAGTAGTGGTATAAGCACCAAACTGGTATTTAGAGCTGTGGCTTGTGCTAATCACACCTTACAGCTTGCCTAACCTTTATTTTCCACCTGTTTCAGTCTAATCATCTGCAAGAGATAAGGACAACCTCCCAGGAGTATCATAAAAATGGTTCAAATTGTGTTTTGAACACATAATGTTCCTTACACACACACACACACACACACACACACAGTTTAAGAAACTAACTCAAAAACCAAAATTTCTGAACAGTAATAAGCTCCACTCTAGATAGAATAGTTGCTCTGCACCACAAAGACAATGACAGGCCAAAGAAAAATTCGTTACATACTAATACATGAAACTGTGGCACTTTCAATCTGGACAATTCAATGGTTACTCTCTTACAGGTGATTTAAAGTGTTAGGTGAATTTTACAACTCTTTATAGCTTTCCTACAACACTCTGTATTATCATTTTTCTCTTAAAGTAGGAGGCATTAAACTTTCCTTTAGAGCTGCTTCAACATGAAAAAAAAAATTTTTTTTTTCAAGTGCCTAACACTTTAATCTTCAGAAATCCTAACTTTGCTCTTTGAGAGTAAGGTTCATGGTTTTAGTTATTGGCACAGCAAAGAGGAAGCAGTGCTGTTACACATAAGTTAAAATCAACAAAGGTCTGTCCATAGAACGTGCAACACTATTCACTTCATTAAACTGAACCTAAGATGAACCGGGGACTTTGGTGATTATGATGTGTCAGTGCAGTTCATACTTGGTTTAAAAAAAATCTTAAAAAAAAAAAAAAGAATTAACACTCAGGGTAGACGTTTTTAGCAAAACTTTTGCTTCACTTTTATATATGTATACATATTATATACGTGTGTGCGTTTGTTGGATTGTGATGTAAAATATACTTTTTAGATCAAAAAAGTTTGCAGGCCACTGTAGTTAAATTATACTGACAAAAGCACAAATTAACCTCAAAAATAAATAATAAATAAATAAATAAAATCAACAAAGGTCTGCGAGGGAAAGAAAAGCAAAACAAACACCAAAAAAATATCAGGTGCTCAGTCACCAAGAAAATATACTAGGGAATTGGAAGGAGAAAAGACGACAGATAAGACAATTCTAAGTAGACTAGTTGCCTTTTAATACTATTCTGAAAAACAAACCAACTGATCTAAACCACAACTAACTTTTCTCCATAATTACTGAAGGTGTAATGGACAGGCAAGTTTCCTTAGACTCACTTTAGTCTAGCTCTAAAATTTCTAATCCCCCAGCACTCCTTTTCCCACCCTCCACCCCAAGATCTAACATAACAAAAGTACAGATTCTAGCCCTATATATACATCAATGGATAAATCAAACAAAGCAATCATGTTTTCATAAACACTGACTCCAGTCAAATACACAGGCAGTTTTCCATTCTGTTTTCCTGAAAATTCTGCAAGACAGTTAACTTTGCTGAACCGTTTCATTCCTTATGGTAGCTGCCAATTAGTCTGTTCTCTCCTACAATCAAACTTTATCTAAAATAGCATAACCACCACCCATCTTTCAAATGAATACTCCGTGAGTACCAAAGCTCTCAACCAAGAGGACAATCCTTTCCTTTTCCACATCTTTTTTTTTTCATAAAGACCAGTATTTTTTACAGTGTTACTCCTATGCACACCACATATAGGAGAGAACTAATAAAGTATACAGCTAAAAAACCCTGGGTCAGCCAAAATACTTCAGAAAGTTCAAATACATGCTGTACTCAAGAAAAGAGCAATAATGAAACTGATTCATGCTTCGCTTAGAATGCACAGACGAACATTTGTTCATTACATTCATAAACTGTGATACAATCTTCTGGTCATTTTCCCCAACCACCAAAAAAGTCCATCATTCCTTTTAAATGGAAATGGGAAGGAAGGAAGTGAGAAGGGAATTTTTACACCTCTTCTGCAGTCACTAAAATTCCGTATCTCAGATACTATTAAAGTCAAAGCTTCATCCCTCAGAGCCAAGGCACAGTAGTTGGCAAAGGGCAATTTTCTAGGCTGCAAATCAATCTTCAAAGGGTGGGGGGTTCGGGACTGGCCAGCAAAAAAAACAAACAAAAACACAAGAACAAACAAAAAAACACAAGAACAAAAATTCTAAGCAAAAAGGAATTTGTAAAACCGTAAGCCGACAGTGCTTCTCTTCACTCCAGGAATACAAAGTAGCACACCTGTACGGGTAGTCTTTTTTCCAAAGGGTGGGGACAACAAAACTACACACATCTCTCCATTTGAACACAAACCACCCTAGGGAATAACATCCCAAGGTACAAAGATGTAAAACTCAGCGCCTAAGACTAGGCTCCTTACACCGCCTCCATTGGAGCATGCCTGGCTCCAAGCCCAAGGCGGGTGGGGTCAGGCTTGTTAATAGCCGGGAGGGAATTCGACGCCGTTTCAGAACGCGAGAAAAGACCTGCCCATCCTCTCGCCTCTTCCCTCATTTCAGCAGGGTCAAATTTCAGACCCAAGGGAATAACCCCCTTTTAGAGCCGCCTCCCCCCGCAAAAAAAGGAAAGAACGTATTACTACTGGGGTGGAGAGGGATGGAGGACGCTCTTGCCCAGCCCGCGCCACAGCGCTCACCTTCCACCACGCCACATAGGAACCTCCGAGCCCCTCCTGCCGCCCCGGCCACCGCTGCTCCCCCAGCCCCGGTTGGGTTGTCTTCTCCGGGGGCTGGAGCTGCCTGCGGCTCCAACGATGCGCCCGCGGAGGCGGCAGGGTTGGAGTTGAGCTCGCTCTCCCGCTCCTCCAGCGCCGCCTGGCTCTCCTTCTGCACCATCCTCCTGCCCCCGGCCGCCGCCACCTCTGCAAGTCTTCCTCGGCCTCCGTCCGTAAGGCCGCCGGCCCGGAGAGCCCCAGACAGGGCCTCGGCTCTAAGCGCGCGCCCCTCCGCTCTTTCCCCTCCCCCTCTGCCCTTCCCCCTCCCTCTCCGCAGGGACCCTAATGCCCGGATGAAAAGGGCGGCGGCACCAGCGCAAGCCCTTTGTCAGCCGCAGCCTCAGCCTTAGCGGGGGAGCCGGAAGCCTAAGCGGAGAGCGAGGCTGCGACCTCTCGTTCCTTGGAGGCAGATGGCCAAGGCTCCTTTTCTCGTTCTCAGTTAGCTTCTACTGCCCTTCCGATAATGCTAGTTCTCCCGCTGCCTTCTCCTGAAGCCCCTGGATCTCCTCTGCTGCTGCCCCTACCTCCCGCTTCCTGTTTATCCGCACTGCGCCTGCGCCGGAGACCGGCTCAGACCGGTCCCCTCAACCCGGCGCCCCCTCCTTCTTTTGGGCCAGCCTATTGAACTTCATTCGGTAGGGGGAAGTAGAACAGACAAGCCGCGAAAAGCGGAAGGTAATGAAGGCAGTGGAATGTACCATTTGTATGCTCGCCACCCTCCAGAACGAGCCAGACTCCCTGGAACGGACCATTACCCCACCCGAAGAAGGGGAGAATGGGAGGAGGCTGGGTTGGGGCAATAAGGATGTGGATAGGGCGGGGGTGGGTGGAAAAGAGAGGTGTTTACTCTCTCAATGCGCAGGCGCGGAAATCAAGCCTCTCGTTCTTAAAGAGACAGGAAGAAACTGACCTACTTTCTACTGAGATTCTTCTGACAGGTTCGTTCATTACATCAGCCCGACCCAGGCTCGGTTCTATAAAGACAACACTCCAAGAAGCTCAGCTCACTCCTCTGCCTTGAAACATTTTCCCCTACCTCCAGCTTGGCGCTAACCCCTTTTAAAAATTATATCATTCCTACATTCCTTCATTCAGCTGACACCTATTGAGCTTGCCCCGTGCTGGCCTCTTGGGCCACTATGAGCTCACAGCATGGTGGTGCAGACTAGCGAGTACACACATAATACCCACACGGTGTACCAAAGTGTTGTGGGAGCTCAGAGGAGAGACCGACTTCATCTTCCTTTGGGGAGAGGCAGCGGCCATGGCTTCACTTTCGAGCTGGGTCATAAAGGTTAAATAGGAGTTAGCCAGGTTGAGTAGGGGGGAAGAGAAGAGAGCACTCTAGGCAAGTAGAGTACAAATGTAAGAAGGGGCGAAAAGGCCTGGCCTGTTTGGGAATGGGGAGTGTGAAGTGTGTGTAAAGGAGAAGTGGGACCCCTTGGGCTTCAGCATAAACATCATTTCCTTGGGGAAGCCTTCCCTGAGCCCTAGATGGGCTTGGGTCCCCTTGCTATATGTTCTCAGGGCTCCCTTTGGTTCTGTCATAATGCACTTGTTGGCTGAGAGATCTGTGGCTACATGTGAGGTATAAACGTGAAATAAGCATCTCAGTCTCATTCTGATTATTAAGACTTAGCATTGTCCAGGGCTTCCCTGGTGGCGCAGTGGTTGAGAATCTGCCTGCCAATGCAGGGGACACGGGTTCGAGCCCTGGTCTGGGAAGATCCCACATGCCGCGGAGCAACTAGGCCCGTCAGCCACAATTGCTGAGCCTGCGCGTCTGGAGCCTGTGCTCCGCAACAAGAGAGGCTGCAGGGCTTCCCTGGTGGCGCAGTGGTTGAGAATCTGCCTGCCAATGCAGGACACACGGGTTCGAGCCCTGGTGTGGGAGGATCCCACATGCCGCGGAGCAACTGGACCCGTGAGCCACAACAACTGAGCCTGCGCGTCTGGAGCCTGTGCCCCGCAATGAGAGGCCGCGACAGTGAAAGGCCCACGCACCGCGATGAAGAGTGGCCCCCACTTGCCACAACGAGAGAAAGCCCTCGCATAGAAACGAAGACCCAACACAGCCAAAAAAATAAAGTAAAAAAAAGAATAAAGGCAAACACATTTAAAAAAAAAAAAAAAAAAAAAAGAGAGGCTGCAATAGTGAGAGGCCCGCGCACCGCGATGAAGAGTGGCCCCCACTTGCCGCCACTAGAGAAAGCCCTCACACAGAAACGAAGACCCAACACAGCCATAAGTAAATAAATAAATAAATAAATAAAATTAAAAAAAAAAAAAGACAGCATTGTCCATCTTACACTTGAATCTCATATTAGACTCCTCCAGCGATAGCCCAACTTGTAGCTCCATGGACTCTTATAGTCCCTCTTCTTTTTAGTCATGGAGTGTTAAGATGGGGGTTAGGAGCAAGTATTTTCTTAGGGGACCTCCTGTGATGACAGTTGGGGGCCATAGCAGCTTCACTGGATATTGTGGTCCTTTGGGGGATTTGGGAGCTGTCATTCCAGCTGACCCCAGCCCTCAGTCTCATGACACTTTCCTCTCTGCTTCACACTTTACACTGTGGCAACTTCTAGCAAGTCATCAGCCACAATTTCATCTACTCTCCATAGCCAACACTCTGGGGTCTATGACCCAGGCAAGATGCACCTTCCATATCTGTACTTCTCAAACTTGAAGGGCAATTCTTGCCACACACTTTCTCTCTGTACCACACCTCTACCCGCCCAGCACCTACAACAGGAATCAGAGCCTAGTAGGCCTATGATAAACATTTGAGGAATGAACAAGATAGGGTCCTGCTCTCACAGAGCTTACATTCTGCTTGTGGAAACAGTAACAAATTCAGTACACACACAGGAACTCAGTTTGTGATAAGTGCTATGAAGGGAGGAAATCTAGTGATATGATGAAGAGTAACCACAGCAAGGAAGGGTCTACTTCAGATGGAAGAATAAGTAATAATCTAGTTAAGCAATGATGGTGGCTTAGACTAGGAACAGCAATGGAGAGAGATGGTGCACCTTTGATGGCGGAATTAGTGTTTGTTTGTTTTTTCCGGCCCTGCCATGCAGCTTGCGGGATCTTAGTTCCCCAACCAGGGATCCAGGGATTGAACCTGGCCCTGGCCAGTGAAAGCACCGAGTCCTAACCACTGGACCAACCCCCCCCAGGGAATTCCCCAGGATTGGTGATGAATTAAAGGGGAGTAGAGGGAGAGTGAGAGGAAGAAAGGAAGACTCTTACATTTTGACCTGAGCAACTAGGTAGATGGTTTATTGAGATGGGGAGGACTGGGAAGGCATGAATCAAAGCTCCATTTTGAACATGTTAAGTATGACCATTACAGATCCACATGGATATGTCAAATAGGCAATTGGATATATGGGTCTTGGAGCTCAGAGGAGAATTCTGGGGATAAAAACTTAGGAGTCGCCTGCATACAGATAGTGTTTAAAGCCATGGGATTGGATGTGATATGGAAAAGAGGCTCAGGTCTCAGCTGTGGGGCCCAATGTTTAATATTCCAGTTGAGAAGGATGAGTCATCAAGGGAGGGCTGAGAAGGGCTGGCCAGAAAGGTAAAAGGAAAACCAGGAGAGTATGAAATACTGGAAGGCAATAAAGAAGAGTGTTTTGAGATGGGGCAGCTAACAACATTCAGAATCCAACCAGTGGCCAGAAAAAAATGATCACAATGCCAACCTCCTGTTTTTTTCTGATTTCCTAGAAATTCTCAGCTTCAGACTTCAATTTCCCTTAAGCTTGGATCTACCCTAAAATATAGAGTCTGTCTCCATACCTAACCCAGTTATATACATACACTCACCATGTCCATTTTTCCAAATCTTACAGTTATTCATACAATTATGGAATGCCTATTATGTGCCAGGCCCCAGGATAGGATGGGGAGGGGGAAAAAAACCTAGTCTGGGCACTCAAGGAGCCCTCAGGAGTTTACAATGTATCGAAAAAGACAATCACTCAAATATACTTAAATATACAGTTACAAACTGAGAAGTGCCACGAAGGAAAAGTATAGGGCAACATGAGAGCCTGTCACAGTGTCACCTTGTCTGGATTATGCATGACATGCACAGCATCCATCTTTCACACACAAATTTTTACTGTGCCCCAAGGCCACCCTGGACAGAGACTTGGGGGATTGGGTCTAGTAGTATCAATCAAGTATCAATCCTCGTATAAACTCACCAGGTGACCTTGAGCAAGTCCTCTCCGCTCTTTGGGCCTTTTTCCTCTTCTGTACAATGGAAGGCTGAGAGGTAGACTAGATCACAGGTTCTTAACTTAGGGCCCATGCATGGGCTTCAGGGACACAAAAATATATGGAAAAGTGTGTTGTTGTTTTTTCTCTTCTAGACAGTGGGCCCACAACTTTAATTAGATCCTTCAGAGGGGTTGTGACCCAAAGAAACCCAAGGACCTAAGGAGCAGACAGTTGTGTGATGATGTGAGCAGTGGAACCAGATGACAAAATGATGGACTCTGGAAGTAAGTTTTTGTTTCTTGGACACCCATACCCTTCCCTTGACCTTGTCAACATGTACAGTGTTGGAAGAGAAGGCCTGATCCTCCTCCTATGGATAGTGAAGCTTAATCACCACATAATGGTGCCCTAGAGAAAGGATGGGAGGAACTTACCATTGGCGGCCCCTCTCCAGGAGCAGAACAAAGAAAGGTTCCCACCCCACACAGGAAGTTTCTATTACCCTTTGTGTCACCTGCTCCACGGTGACCTGCCCTGGGTCCACTTCATCTGCTCCCCCATCATTCTTGGCTGGAGTATAGACACAAATGTACCTCCCTACTAGAGGCAAGGTTGGGATGTTTATACAAAGGAACTTTCATTAGAAACTAAAGGGAATTCCCCTCTCAAAAGAAAGCACTTTGGGGCTTCCCTGATGACGCAGTGGTTGAGAATCTGCCTGCCAATGCAGGGGACACGGGTTCGAGCCCTGGTCTGGGAAGATCCCACATGCCACGGAGCAGCTGGGCCCGTGAGCCACAACTACTGAGCCTGCGCGTCTGGAGCCTGTGCCCCGCAACGGGAGGGGCCGCGATAGTGAGAGGCCCGCGCACCGCGATGAAGAGCGGTCCCTGCACCGCGATGAAGAGTGGCCCCCACTTGCCGTAACCAGAGAAAGCCCTCGCACGAACCGAAGACCCAACACAGCCAAAAATAAAGAAATAAATAAATAAAGTAGCTATAAAATTAAAAAAAAAAAAAAAAAAGAAAGCACTTTGGGGCTTCCCTGATGACGCAGTGGTTGAGAATCTGCCTGCCAATGCAGGGGACACGGGTTCGAGCCCTGGTCTGGGAAGATCCCACATGCCGCGGAGCAACTGGGCCCGTGAGCCACAATTACTGAGCCTGCGCGTCTGGAGCCTGTGCTTCGCAACGAGGCCGCGATAGTGAGAGGCCCGCGCACCGCGATGAAGAGTGGCCCCCGCTTGCCACAGCTGGAGAAAGCCCTGGCACAGAAACGAAGACCCAACACATCCATAAATAAAATAAATAAATAAAATTTAAAAAAAAAAAAAGCACTTTGAAATTAACTAAGATGTGTGTAAATTAGAAATTCTGGATTCCACTTGTAAGAATGTTTAGCCGGGCTTCCCTGGTGGCGCAGTGGTTGAGAATCTGCCTGCTAATGCAGGGGACACGGGTTCGAGCCCTGGTCTGGGAAGATCCCACATGCCACGGAGCAGCTGGGCCCGTGAGCCACAACTACTGAGCCTGCGCGTCTGGAGCCTGTGCCCCGCAACGGGAGGGGCCGCGATAGTGAGAGGCCCGCGCACCGCGATGAAGAGCGGTCCCCGCACCGCGATGAAGAGTGGCCCCCGCTTGCCGCAACTAGAGAAAGCCCTAGCACGAACCGAAGAACCAACACAGCCAAAAATAAATAATAAATAAATAAATAAAGTAGCTATAAAAAATAAAAATTAAAAAAAAAAAAAAAAAAAAGAATGTTAGCCAAAAGACAGCTTGCTTGGCATAGTCTTCAGGACATCAATCACCTTTCTCTTCCTTGTCTCCTCTAAGGATGTGGGAGGGAGATTTGGGGGCCTCTCTGAGGTCCAGTAGGTTTCCAACCCTTCCAGAACCTGTGTCTTGATCTCCTGCCAAGGGTTGGCCATACTATAGGAAAGGAAGTATTTTCTCTGGAATCCAAAAGGCTGTATGAATTATGGGTTGTGAGTTATGTGCAGGGTAGGAGAGACAAAAAGGCAGAGACAGAGCCTGTGCATAGCCATTGTGTTTTATTGGATCTGGTGTACTTCTTATTTTACAAAAATTACAGAGGAACCAAAAATGCAAAGCAGTCAACAGTGTTCTGATAGGAAAGGGGGCTCCCTGGGGACCCTCCCCCTCAGATCACAGCTGACTGGGAGAGTGAGCTAAATGGGACAAGCAGATATATTAAGGGGTGGCGGCACGGCAGCGGTGCTGACAGTGAGGTGGGACCTGGGTCCTATGGTCCCTGCCTTCAAGGTGTGCTCAGGGGCATCTCTGGGTAGATTGAATAGAGCAAGAGGAGACTCTGGGTGGGCAATGAGGAGGCTATGTCGGGGGGCAGGAATAGAGCCTGGGTATATCACAGAGTCTAATAAATGCCCCCACACTGGGTTCAAATCTATGCCTGCCTCCTTCCTTCCTTTTTCTTCTAAGGCATCCACTGTGTGGTCCCTGACTTACTCTGTGCCTCCAAGTCTAGAGGAAATGGCAAATGAAAACTTAAGCTGTAGCCATCAGAGAGGGTAGGCTGAAACTTCGGCAGGTATCAGCCAAGACAGCTCCCACCTATCTTCCCCCTGCTGCCACCACCACTACACAAACAGGAAGGGAGGAGAGGAGGGAATTCCAGGGATGAGCCAAACACCAGGATCTCAGACTCTCCTGGGATACTTGGAAATTTTCTGGGGTATTTCCAAGGAAACAAGGTCTTCTGAAGAGCCTGGAAATTCATATTCTGACAGCTTGGAATGGCAGACCTGTAGAGCTCAAAGCTATAGCCTGGCATGCTCTCACTGATAATCCCCAGGCCCTTCTGTTCTCTACCCCAGCTACCTCCTAGGACCTAAGCACTGGCTCAGGTCCAAGATTACTCCCTCTACATTCCTGTCCACCTCCTACAGGGCTCTCAAAGGCCCTGGTCTGAAAGACCAGTCAGTGCCAAGGACAGAACAGCCTTTCTGATAACGGAGTCTTAGGGGAAATGGTTATGAGATCAGGGATGGGGGAAGCACCATAGCAGGAGACATTTTGTCTAGCGTTGTGGTTTCTCAAGTGGGGGTGGAAGGGGAAGGACCACTCAATTCCTATAGCAGGGGCACCCTCAGCACTGAGTTTCAGGCAGGAAGGGGGAGATGTTGGGAGTTGGGAACACCCCACAGATACACTCTGCCCACTCCCTGGCCCCCTCAGCTCCAGCAATCTGGACCACTGAATCCCCAGGCTCTTGGACTCCTATAGCCCCCAGGGTAGAGCTAGGATGAGGACAGACCTGGGAAGAGAAGGGTGAGGTCCACCTGGACTAGGGCTAGAGCATGGTCCCCCCAGGACAACTGACCCCCTCTCCTGGGGAGCTAGATGACATTGTCAAAGAGCTGCATGGACCTCATGATGTTCTCGTCCTGTAGCCATGGTGGGAGAGAGGCAGATTGGAGAGAAAGAAAAAGAGCTTATCAGAGACAGGGAGAAGAACACTGACTCAGAAATGGGGACGTTCAGAGACAGAGAGAGGCAGTGAGGAAGGAGACACCCAGAGAGGTGGGGAAGGGACAGGCATCCCCAAGTTATGAAGGAAAAGATTCAGAGGCGGCAGTGAGTTAGGGAAATAGTACTCTGCCCAAAGGAGCCTTCTCCTACATCATTGAATCAGGCCCTGAGTCCAGACCAGGGAAATGTAGAGGGCAGGGCCCTGTACCTTTTGACAAGATTCAATGAATTCCTCAATAGTCACCACGCCATCTTTGTTCCTGTCCATCTTCTGCAAAAAGGTAGTCAGGTAGGGAAAACAGGAGGGATGACAGGAGAGAGGCAGGCAGAACTCGGGTAAGTTCCCTTCTGGGACCTCACCTCCTTCCCTTCACTCTAAAACCCAGCCTACCCAGTCCCAGGCACCTGGAAGAAGCTCTCCACGTGTTCCCTTGGGGCCTCCTCCCGGAGTGCAGGATACGTATACTTGCCCATCATGTCATAGATGGACTTCATGATATCAAGCATTTCCTGTTAGGCCGAGAGAGAAGAGGATCCCTCCTCAGAGCCTCCAGCCTCCAAACTAGAAGGCCTAGAGCCTAGGGCAGACCCCACCCCTTGCTGGTGATGTATATGTGGGTCATATATCCCTCCTATGGGCCCTTTACACCTGCCCACACACATACAACCCCTCCAGCTGTTCAGTTGCCTTGTACCTCCTTGGTGATGCAGCCATCCTTGTTGAGGTCATACAGATTGAAGGCCCAATTCAGCCTGTCATCTGTGGTTCCCCGAAGAATCACTGACAAACCAGCCACAAAGTCCTAGGAAGGAGGCAGGGGAAAATGGGTCTTCTGATACCTTTCACCCAACCCTCTCTCTGGGTTTGGCCTGGCCCTGAAGCCCCAGGAAACATGCTTCCCTGGCCCACAGTCTCCAGCTCACCTCAAAACTGACTGAGCCATCATGGTTGGTGTCAAAGGCATTGAAGAGAAAAGTGGCATATGTGCTGGAGTCTGCAGGATAAGTGTGGATGAGTAAGCTTGGCTTCCAGACAGGAGAGGACTTCCTACCTCCCTACCTCTATGGGGCTCCTCAAAACCCCATTCACTTGGCATTTCCAGCCCTCTCCCCAAGTCAGCCTAGACAGCTGCTTCCTCTCAGGACTTGTCCCCTCACCTCCTTGAGGAAAGAACTGGGAGTAAATCTGCTTGAAGTTCTCCTCATTGACAATTCCGCTGGGACATTCCTGGGGGTAGCGTAGGGAAGGAAACCAGACTGAAGGAAGAGACAAAACCCCCTTCCACTCACCGCCCCCCGCCACGTTCCCACCCAACCCTCCCTGTCCAGAAACTCCCAAAGAGAGGGGAAATCTTCGTGTCTCCATGGGGCTCACCATGTAGCTCTTCTCCTGGAGGAAAGACTTCTCCCAAGCGCACAAATAAAAAACACAGAACTGACAGACCAATCTACAGGCTCCGCCCCTTCTCAAACCAGCAGGAACTCCTATCTAGAAGTTCGGTCTGTGGTGGAAGGGGAGCTGTCCCTTCTCCTCCCCTCCCCTGTCACTCCTCAAAGCCTCCAGGCCAACTTTTCAGAAAAGTCCTGGATAGGCCCTGCCCCTCCCCAGTTTGGTTCAGCTTTGCACTCACGTTTTTGAAACCACGGTACAGGACCTGCAGCTCCTTGCGCGTGAACTTGGTTTGCTCCTGCAGCTGCTCCAGACCCTCGGGCCGGTGACACACGGTGGACAGTTCAAACTCATCCTCCACGCTGTCTGCGGGGTGGGGGCGGTTGGGGGGGACAGCCGCGCCTCAGGCCTGTCCCCCACGACCCCTCTTCAAAATCACTGAACCATCCATCCCCCCATATCCGACGCCGGAGACCAGCCTGCCAGTTCCCCGGACCCAGAGCCAAGGACATCAAGGCAAGGAAAGAAGATGCTGGTCGGCTTCGAGGTATATCAGCGGGCCCAGCGCAAGGCCAGGCCTGGCCCCAGAGCCCGGGGTCTGAGTCAGCGCTGGCCCCTGGGCCCTTGATCCCTGGTTGGAGGGGAAGGCCCCCAGCCCCATCTTCGTCCCAAAAGGCCAGGAGTAGGAAAATTGGGTTGGAGAGGGGGCTTCTGAGGGTTCGAGCCCTGGGCCTCCGCTTACCAACTCAGATCCGCCCAGTCTCACCCTTGCCCCGCCCAGATCCTTCCCTCCAGCCAAGCCCCGCCTATCGCAGCCATGCCCGAGCCATGCCCCGCCCAGCTCCAGCCAAGCCCCCTCCACACCCCATTCCTGCCACACCCCTAGTGTGCCTTTGAGAAGGCCACCACCCCTGGCCCCGTATCAGCCCCGCCCCTGTTCCCAACATCCAGTCCCCAGGCAGGTGCCCCCACCCCAGGCTCCCGAAGTCCCCCGCCCCCGCCCCCACCAGGAGAGTAAGTCACCTGGGTCCAGCGGGCGGGGTCTGTGGGGGCGGAGGGAGGCTGGGGCGGCTAATGCTGAAGGGAGCGAACTGTCACCGAGAAAGCGGAGGACCCGGCCAGCTGCACACACCTCGCCCCTCACACTCACAGCAAATCTCACAGACCTGCGTGTTACAGTGCACACACCCCAGCCCCCCACGCACACAGAGGCACACGTAACGAATGAGCACAGACACACACGAATCGGACCCCGCGCTCATCCCCCTGCCCTTTTTCCGAATCGACCCCCATTGTGGGACCCAGAAGAATCAAACACAACGACCTTCTCAAATAATGAGTACAAACCGGGCCTTTATAGCTTGCAAAGATGCAGTATGTATAATCCTGTGAGGTGGGCAAAGCCCAAATGAGGAAACTGAGGCCTACAGACAAAGCTTGGTCACTCAACTGGGGACCAGGCTGGTACTAGGAAACTCAAGTATCCTGGCATCTGGAGGAAGGCGGGCTCCATCATTACACTTGCATCCATCTAGTCAAGGCACTGGTGACCTACATCTCAAGGCCCAAAACATGTCCAGGGGCGGGGAGGGCGGCCAGACACTAACCCCAGCTGAGCCACGCACAGACCCTCACAGCCGCCTGGTCCCACCCCTGCCACACTGGCCACACTCACACAGGCTCAGAGTGGCCTCAGCCTGTCACACTGACCACGCCCAAACACCCAGATCCTGCCCATTTCGCACACCCAGATGGCCCACACACTCAGGCCCCGCCTCCAAACTGACCACGCCCACACATTCCGCTCTGCGCTGCGTAGCTACGCCCCCTCACACTCCTGGTCAGCCAGTGCCCAGCCCACCTCCGCCACATTGGTCACGCCCACACACACTCACGCCGGCCGGCTCCCCTCACACCGGTCACACCCCGACACATACGGGCCCCACCCCCGGAAGCACAGGAGAGGCACTTGCTTTCACTGACTGAGGGCAGGGCTTGGGGCCCGCAGCAAGGCAGCAGCTTGAGGAACCGCTGCTTCAGCGCTTTTTTAGTGGGCCCTGGAGGGTGGCCTGGGAAGAGAGAAGACCCCAGGAAGGTACATTAACCCCACTGTCCCTCTGTTCCCTGTACCCTCCCCACCATCACAAATCAACCCCGGCTGGGGGCGGGTGTTGGAGGAAAATGGGGGGTGGGTAATGGTGAGAGTAGCTGGGGCCGGTTAGGGGAGTCCAGTGGGTTTCACAGGCATGGAAAGTCCACCAAGGTGGCTCGGCACTTTGTATAAAGGGACACAGCTGGGAACAGCGAGGTGGCGGGGGCGGGAGGGTGGAGTAGCATTGGCCTCAGTCTTTGTTGACCCAGCGTCCTTGGCTCCAGTGCTACAGCTGGACCTCTGAGGGTGATGTCCAACCCGGGGGCTGCCTGCCTCTCTCACACACACACACAGTGACAGGTGTGTATACATAGTGTGATAAATCAGAGTGATGGATGCCACACAAGGACCGCTTGATACCTAGTACCTCATTCATACCCAGTGGCCTCCCAACACATGCACACACACACCCACAGACATACACACTTTGACCTAGTACTTCTTAATACAAACATATACAAATGTGACTGACCTGGGAAAAACATGACAGACATACATTAGGAACCATACAGGCCATCTTACACACAGCATGATCAAACCACACAAGAACACACGATGACCCTGGGACATCACATCACAGTGTGGTCACCATGACATATCAAGGTCACCACACACATGCCCATATCATATTGTGACCTAGGTGCCCATGGCACCCAGATACCTAAGACTGCACCTCACCCACAGAACCTGCATTTGCCCTGGGTACACCCCCACCTTTCTTTCCTATAACCCCTCATTCCAAGGCACCTAGAATCTTCCCGCCAGCAGAACAGAGTTCTCAGCGAACTCATCCACCCTAAAAGTGTGTCCCTTTCCAGTCTTTTCCAGTATGGCTTACTCTTTGAAGGTGAAATGATAGCAAACTTTGAGGCAATGACAGACCTTGGAGATGAGTATTTTGTTGTAATGTGGGACTACCCGGAGCCCACTGATCACAGTTCCCCTCACTTCCTCTTATTTACACATGTGTCCTATGGCTCTAATTGTATCCCAGGGAGACCCTCCAAGTTCCTGTTGTGTGTCTGTCTCCTGGCTGCACCCACCTCCAGACTCCAGGGCCAGAGCTCACTGGACCTGGCATACTGACTGAAGCTGGCCTCAGTCCATTCCTGGAGGGGCCCAATTTCCTTTAGTTGTAGATTGGCACCCCAGCTCCCTTGCAGGCCCTGCCTCCCAAGCCGGCTCCACCCTCAGGAAGATGCTGTGCTCCCAGGAGGGAACTGCTTGAAGTCAGCGCCTCCTCTCCCTCCCATTTGTCCTCTCTCCCCAGGAGCTATGGAGAGGTGGGAGGGAGGCAGTGAGCTGGGTGAGGGATCGATGGCGGCCTGGCCTCTGGCCCAGGGCTCCATTAGCCTGGACTTTGGTTTCCCGAAGCCGATTGTGCCTGGGGCCTCTGGTGGTGTAGTAGCCTCTGGACTGGGGGATGGCTCCCCCTGCCTCTCCCAACCTCCCCCTCTTCACACATCCCCCCATCTGGTCCCCTGCCTGCTCCAAGGACTCAGTCTCCTCTAGGCTCCTCAGAAGGTGGGAAGAGAAAGGGGGTGACTTCAGCAGACAGGATGCCTCCCCCCTTCCCACCAATAGTCTAAAGGGGATGGAAAGTTAGAGCCCAACTGACTTAATCTTTCCAGGACTGGATGAATCCCAGTTCATCTAGGACCAATCCCTGCGACCCACCCCCCCCCACCCCAATAAATGCAGCAGAGGATGGAGGGTAGACTAGGAGTTTTCTGCTCTTACGGAACCCTAGAGCAGGCAATTCACGGACCTTCTTCCCTAGCTCCTTTCACATTTTTTCAGTTCTCCCAGGTGTCTACCCTGCAGTCCTCTTATCATGGTTCTTGCCTGTTTTCCTGTAGCCATGCTATCGAGCTGCACAGGTCTCGGCATGAAGAAGAGGGAGAGGCTAAAACTCCCTGGGGAGGCAGAACATGTTCCCCTCTCTACCTCCAGTATCACTCTCCCCACCTGACATTGGGGTTGGGTGGAGAATTGCCTTACCACTCCCAATGTCCAGACTCTGGAACCCATTCTGCCCTTAGATCCTGAGAGGACCTGGGAGAGGCAAGGCGGCTTGGGAGGCAGGGTCCCTGATCTGATCCACCCCTCACTCTCCTACCAGATTTGTCTATGAATGTCTCATTCACAGTGATCCCACTCCTGTCCCTCCAGAACCCACCCCATCCCTAGCCTTGGGTATGGAGCTGGTATTTCATCAGGGAACTCTGGGAATAGCCACACACACAATCAGATGCCCAAAGAGGTTCAGCCACACACTCCGTGCCCCTCAGGCACAGTCACATCTGCCATCTCATAAAGCGACACACTCTGTCACTCAGACACATTAAATCACACCCCTGTCACATACACAGGCTCAAGTAGTCATATGTTTTGTCCTTTCTCACACACGTGAACACACAGCCACACCCCCTGTATCTCTCACACACTGAGTCCACACACACCCTGTAACCCACGCCTGCAAGGATGGAGGTGTGGAGAGTCACACACATCTTCAGAGCCATTGTGGGTCCCTGGCCCCAAAAGGGACTCCCCAGAAGTCTGGTGTTATCTCAGGACCCCTGGAACCTCCTTCCTCTATTCCAGATACCCCTGCCTGTCTCCAGACTTTTCCTCATTCCCCCCAGTTTACCCTTATCCTCAATCCCAGTCCCCCCATGCTGTACCCCCTCATCACCTCCCTGGCTCCTGGCCCTCTCTCTTCACCTCCCTCAGACACCCAATCCCCCAGATTCCCTCCTCGCCTCCCCCAGATCCACTCCTTGAGTCCCCCTCTTTGCCTCTCCCGGATGTCCTGTTCCCCCAACTCCTCCCCTCCCCTCCCCCAGATGCCCCATCCCATCACTAACCTGCTTACCCCTGCAGCCCTCACCCCAGTCATAAAGTCAGAGTAATCTTCTCCCCAACCCTGCGGGCCACTGTCCTTCTAGCCAGCAGGCCAGACATGCCCAGACACCTGGGTTACCTTCCAAGGAGACAGGCTCAAAGAGGCCAAACTGCTCCAGGACCTTGACAAACAGGGCGAGGACCACAAGCACAGCGACCATCTCCAGCCCTTCCAGGTTCATGGTGGGCCTGGGGCATGGCCCCACAGGCTGAGGATGGCCCTCCCTACTCACACTTCCTCCCCCTCAGGCTCCCCAGCCTGAGTAGGACTGCCCGAAGTCTCCCTCCCCCTCTCGATCCCCGGATCTCCTCCCTCTCCCCCTCCCCCCGCCTCCCCACAGGCCTCCCAGCCACAGCTTCCAAGCCACAGCCTCTTCCTCTTCACGGGGCCACTTCTGCCTATGGATTGGTATCTCCTCCGGAGCTTTTGGTGTGAAGGCTACGGGCCAGGCCAGACCAGAGGAGGGGGGCAGTGCCTTGCCTCTGCCCCTGAGACAGCTTCCCTCAGACACCCTGTGGCTACTCTGTGCCAAAGAGAGGGGGCAGAGGGAAGACCTGTGCTTAGAGAGAAGGCAGGGAAGGGCAGGGTGTGTGTGTGTGTGTGTGTGTGTGTGTGTGTGTGAAACTAGGAGCTGCACATGCATAAGTAATAGATGTGTGGGTCAGAATATGTTATGGGTGTCTGAGTGTTTTCTTGTGTGTATATTCCTGTATGTGTATGGAGAGTATGTGTACCTCCTCTTACGTGTGTCTGTGTGTGTGTTTACACATGATTGTGCACCTGTCCTAGGGGTGTGTGTGGTGTATATGGGTATGTAACCTGGGTGTCTGTGGGGTGTGTGTGTGAGAGTGTATTGGAGTATTTCTGAGTGTGTATGGGGTGTGAGGTATCTGTATTTTAGCAGGGTGTGGCATGTGGGTCTGAAGATTGGTAGTATGGATGTGTCATATAATCAGGAGTATGGGTCTATGGTGGTTGTGTAATTGTATCTGCATGAAAGTGTATGAGAATATAAGGGAGGAGAAGGTGGTGACCTCTCCAGTCAGGAGGACACCACCACCATCGACTGCGTTTGCCATGGAGACTGAGAGGCGGGAAGCACTCTCTTCCCACAGGCCACAGGGAAACTGAGGCCCAAAGGAGGGAGGATTAGGTCCAGTAGCCTGGGCAGGAAAACAGCCGCTTAGCCCTATCATGACCCTCTGGGGAGGGGACTTATTGCAGCTGCCTTTGGGACCCAGAGAATCAAGCTCCTTGGGAGAGGAAGGATGTGCTCTTCCTTTCCCTCCTGGCAGGGGCCTCACCCAGGAGCTGCCAAAACCCTCCCTGTTCTTTGGGAATCTTTACTGAGCTGATGGAGAAACCCAGAGTAGGAGGGAAATCTGAACCTTCCAAGGGAGCCACACAGCCCCGGTGTATTCCTGGAGCCCCTCCCCCATCTTCCCGTCTCCCTCAAGGTGGTGGTGATGGCGGCGGTGGTGTCTGTAGTAGGGTGGGGAGAGGCTTGCAGAACCAGGGAGCCAGAAGATAAGAGCCTCTGGGTTACTGCCACAGCTGGCTAGGGATTGAGCACTCAGTATGTGCTAGATAATGTGCTATGTGCCTACAGACATTATCACATTGAATTTTCACAATAAACCTATGAAAGAGGTACTGTTATCCCCACATTATGGGTGGGAAAACTAGACAAAAGGAGCTTAAGAAAATCTCCAAGATCAATAAGTGTCAGAGCTCAATTTTAACCCAGCCTGACTCAGCCTGTGCTCTAAACCACCACGCTACACTGGCTCCTTTCATAGACAGCTTGCCCACACAGGAGGCCCAGTTTAGGGGGATTAACCCAAGGGACCCTTGCCACCTCGTCCAGCTCTGGGATGTGTTTCAGCCTCAATTGTGGGGTGGGGGTGGGGATGGGGACGGGGGCTAGTCCCTACTGCTTCATTTGAGGTTCACGGATCTGCAGTTCTACATGGCCACCACTGGGGGGTCAGGCATCCATCTCACACCGTATCTTACCCCTTCCCTCTCCACCAACCCTTCCAACATCCTTGGGAAGGAGGGTATGCCTCCGGCAGACTTGGTCCTCTGCTTGTCCCCCCTCCCTCCCCCAGGAAGAAGTCAACTCAGGGACTGTTTTTGGCTTCTCACACCTTTGGAGGTTACAGGTTTACAGATGAAATGAGCAAGCATCTCCCCCTCATCGTCCAAAATCCATGCCTGGCATTTAATACCCTTCCCCAACCCTCATCAGCAGATCCCTATTTTTGAGCCAGTTTCGCCTCCTCACTGTCCCCCAAACACACCAAACTCAGTGCTATCTCTGTGGCTTTGCTCCTGCTATTCCCTCTGCCTGGAATGAACTCCCTTTTGCTCTCCTATCCTACAGTTCTTACCTGTCCTTTAGAGACAGCTTAAATTCCCTTCCCTTCAGAGCCTCCAGCCCTCAGCAGGCTCCCAGCTACCTGAAATTCTACGGTAGCCCATTGGGCCCTCAAAACTCAGCACCTAAGTCTGTAATGTTATCAGTGGGAACAGTAAAAGGAGGCAGCATAGCATGGTAGGTAACAGTGTGGGCCAGGGTGCCAGACTTCCTGGGTTCAAATCCCAGCTCTGCCCCTTGGAATTAACTGGGAAAGTTCTTAATCTCTGTGTGCCTCGGTTTCCTACCTCATATGGTTGCTAGGCCCTCCTAAATGAACTAATACACGGAAAGCTGTTAGAATAATTCCTAGCACAGAGTAATTGCTTATAATTTTTTACTGCCATTATTAATAATATTATACTCCCCCCTTACATATCTTAGCAATTTACAAAGCATTTCCACAAACATTGTTATTTCCATGTCTTCTCATGACAACCCCATGAGGTAGGCAGAGTGAATAGTATTGTGCCCATTTCACTGATGAGGTAAATGAGGCCCAGAAAGGTAAAGGAACTTGCTCAAGGTCACCTAGCTAAGAGGAGATGTTGCAAATTTGAACTCAGGTCTTTCTGGATCAGTCCTGTTTCCTCAATTAGATTCCAAGCTCCTAGAGGGCAAAGATGTTAAAAAATTGGACATATACAAATTGAATGCCAGGCTCTGAGCTGGTGCCTGTGGAACAAAGGTGAACCAAACAGGGTTCTGGCTCTCCTGGGCAGGGAGAGACAGCCCACTGACAGAACTATAAGGTATCTACTCATTCAAAAAATATTTGTTGTGTGCCTACTATGTGGTAGGAACTGTTCAAAGCAGGCCACGAAATGAGCTCTAGTCTTCTAACTGGGAGCCCAGGAAAAACCTGGAGAGGGTATTTTTTGAGCTGGTTCTTAAAGGATGGCTAAAATGTCAACAGTCTGCCTTAACAAAGGGACCAACATTTATTGAGCATGTTTTTTGTCCTTGAGACTTTACACATGTTATCTCATTTAGTCCTCATAATAGACCTGAGGGATAGGGTCTATTATTCCTGTGTTTACAGCTGAAATGGTCAGATTGAGTAGCAGTATACCCATTTTGCAGATGAAGGAACTGAAGCTCAGAGAAGTGATTGTCCCAAGATAACACAGATGATAAAGGATAGGTCGAGACTTGAACCAGAACCAGTGATCTGCCAGCTCCCTCAGGCTGTCTCTCCAACGTGTGTGGAGGTGTCAAGGAATCCTGAGTGACTTCAGCTTAGTTCGTATTGGGGGAGCTATGAGTGATAAGACCAGAAAGGGGCAGATTCCATGGAGCCTTGAATGCCAAGCCAGGCTATTTGATTGGAAAGAGGCAGCACAGCAGCATTTCCTTGCTCTCTGCTGCTGATTCACAGATGGACAGGTTGACAACGGTTTAGCCGGTTGTCCTGTCTGCGGACCCTCCTCTTCCTTCTCTCATCCTCACCCTCAACCTTCAGAGACCTTGACCCAGCCTCACAGGACTCAAGGTCCTAAATCAACGAGGCCTCTGGTGAGAGAATCTGATATAAGTGAAAGAGCAAGTTGTTTTTCAGGCTCTCTCTTCCCCCAACTCAGAGACCTCTCAAGTCTCTGGGCTCTGTGAGAAAGTTGCCCAGGTCTGTCCTCCCCAAGCATCCCTGTGCCACTTTGCTCTCCACCCAGAGGAGTGAAGTCTTAATGAAAACACTTCAAGCAGAGTGAGGGCTGAAGGGAAAACTATCTTGAAGCATTAGGTGAGCCCTCCCTTAGTTCCCTCAAATCTCACCACGGAGATACACCTATCATTTAGTTATTTACCTCCCGAAGTTCAAACCCAGAGAAATACTGCCGAATGAAGGGGGCCCATAGTATGTAACTGTCCCACTTTCCCATCTGCCCTTGCTCCCCTAGTGAAGAACCCAACCAGTAAAGACCCTTCTGTCAGCCCTCCAGCCCCACTCCATCCCCAGCCAGGCCAGAAGACAGAGCAGCCCCCAGCTGCATCAGGTAATTAATGACCTCCCTAGGCCCTGGGGCTATTTCAGGGCCTAGAAGTCATGCCTGCTATGATTGAGGGCTGGCCCCGCCTGGCTCCAGCCATCTGTCACTTGAGACAGGCCCAAGCAGGGGGCTTGGAGGACACATGCTTCCCAAGAGACATCCAAGCATGGCTTTGGCTCAGCCCCATCTCCTCTCCTTCTGGCAGCACATTGTAAGGAGAGGCCTGCTTATACTCCAGGGGCTCAAGGGGATACTGTGCAGAGAGCCAGAGAACTACAGATCCCAGAGGGCCACCAGGCTAGGATGTTTTGGTCTCCCCAGGTCAGGTGGGGAGGAGATGCTGGGTTCTGTGGGCCCTGCCCAGGCAGCTCTAAGGAAACCCAAGTGGAGGTGTGCATAATCTCAGCAGTGCCATGATATAATATCCACAATCCATGTCATAAATTCCACAAATCCCACACCAAGGTACAACCTTATGAAGTCTATACAGCTAACTTAGTGTGACTCAGGAACCCCCAACCCGACTCTAAAGCATAGAACTCCAGGTACATGCAGTCTTAGTGTCACACAATTCCAGGGATACGTAACCCTAGGGGTGCACAGCCCCAGTGATCACAACCCCATTGAGGCACAAACCCCCTTAATACAGACTCCCAGAGATAGACAAAACGGTGACATACAATCCTTATGCCACACAAGTCTATCCATCCATCATGCATAAACTCACTAGCTGAGTTCATGTTGGTCCAATCCCACCTCAGGATTTTTTCCTACTGCACACTGCCCCTACTCATCTTAAGATCCCATTAAACTAAGCAATTGGGTAAAGAGCTTTGCCTTTTCCCTGCTCTGCTGCAAGCTTCCTCCCTTCATCCCTGTGAGGGTCCTTGCCTCTTAAAACCACCTGCTTGAGGCCCCCACCTCTGCTCTCAGTAAGGAGCCCTGCCCCCTCTTCCACCATTGTGAGGGACCATGATGCCCCTTCTCCTTTCCTCTTTGAAGACCCCTATGTCCTCCACCTTCTCTTTACGGGACCCTATCCCAAGTTCCACTTCTGTTGGAGTCTTGCCCTTTAAACTCTTTTCTTTGAAGGATCCTGCCCCTTCCACCTCTGTGAGGGGCCCTTTCTCTCCCCACCTCTGTAAGGCTCCTATCCCACTTCGCTTACTTTTTGAGGGGTCCAGCCCTTTCCTCCCTTCCTCGTACCTGGCGACAGCGACCCAGTCACCAGCTGGTAGAGGGATCGCGCTGCCTGCCCCAACGGGCTCCGGCACCTGCTGGGGCATCTGTTCATGGTCCTGCGGTGAGCACAGAGGTCAAGCTCCGCCCCCAAAGCCCGGGGCGTTCTGATCTCCGCCCCCAACGGAGAGTGGCCCTGCGTGGGCGGCGCGGGAGGGCCGGACCCATAGGACCAGGATCTCAGGCAATAGAGCCTCGTTCCGCTTCCCGTCTTCTCCCGGCCACACGAGGGGAACTCACCCTGGCCCCTGCGCCTGAAGCACCCGTCCCCCAAATTCCCAGACTCGGGCGGGGCTGGGCGGGGCCGGGGGGGAGGGGCGGCACGGACTCTCCCTCACAGCCTTCTCTGGGAATATTTTCTGAATTTCCGGTGGGGAAGGGGGCACCCACGGTTTTTGAAAAAAGAGCTGGAGAGGGAATGAACATTATCTTTCATTGCCCCGCTTCATCCCCTCATTCTCTGCCTGTCACACCCCTCCTCTTCCCATTTTGACACAGAGATGCGAAGGGGTTAGAGGACCCAGTTGTCATGGCAACTCCCCACACTTCCATACTTCCTGGACCAATGGGCGCGAGAGTAGGAGGGAAGAGGAGGAACTGACCAGTGTATTGGAGTGACAAAGGGGCGGCAGGGACGTGCCCCTACTGGTCTCTGTCTTCTGGCTCTGAATATCTTTTTCTTTAACTGTTTTGTGTCCCTGTGTCCCGGTCCGGCGGGTTCACACTCTCCCCTCATATGCCGATTGTCAGCCAGATGCATCGAGGAGAAGCCCCCCTACCCACAGTCCTGGCCCTGGACTCATCCCTATCTGGTTATACCCAAAGTAAACCCTTCCAGGACCCACTAACGCCTTTAAAACTTCTGACAGAGCCTATGGGGATCCCACTCCTCCGACTGGGATCCCGTATTTTTGGCTGAAAATCCTACATTTACGAGACGAGAGTCACCCTGAACTCCATGGAACCTTGCCACTTGATTTGGCAACATCCTCATCTGGAATCAGCTCCGCAAGCATGGCTCCTCTAAAACCACACGGGGGCGCGCCAGTCCGGGAACGATATTTATGGCCGGCGGGACGCAACTCCGGAGATCCCAGGCCGGGACCCGAGCTCAGGCCTTGGCCAGCCAGGTCCCAACTCTCTCTTCATCTTCTCCAGTCCTTTTCTTGCTTCCGGCTTGGACAGGACCGCAGCGAATCGCTGCCTTTTCCCACCTCGCCGCACTGCCAGTAGGTCATGCCGGGCCCGGAGGTGCTAGATGCGGGACGGGGCGGGGTGAGGCTCAGATTGTTTCCTCCTAAAAGTCTCCCCCAGATTTGTTTTGAGCCTGGGGTGGGAGTGGGTAAGGAAAGAGGCTCGGGCAACCCAGGATGACCTGAAGTATGACTTTAGCGCCCCCTTCCTGTCAGCCTGATAGGCCGGGATGACTGAAGCCAAAGAATATCCCCAGGTCCGATTCCAGGAATCCCGCCTGCGCAAGGAAGGAACATTGGGAATTTGGCTGGCCCTGCTGCACTTCCGCCTTGCAAGCGCTTCAGCACCGCGGACAACGACTCCCCATCCGGCTTCAGCTCAGGCGTCTCCGAGCACCCACCGCCTTAACACCCACCGCCTTAACACCGGCTTCCCAACCCCATTTATCTCCCGCTGTAAGATAAGCCCTCCTTCGAAAGGAGAGCTCCTGGTAGTCTTATTTCTACTTCCCAAGTTGCGTGTGGAGCTATCTACAGCGAGGATGCTCATGACGTGGAACACGATTCTTGATGCTTGTCAACATTTGAACTTTCTATTTCCCTTGGGGGGCAAGCAGGTGGGAAGTAGTATTTCCCATTGTACAGATGAAAAAAATGAGGCCCAGAGAGCAAAAGTCATACAGAGCTGGTATTCACACTTCTATTGCTGCACCTTCCCGTACAAGGGCTTCCCCACTTCCACCCAGTCTCTGATTCAAATAGCCAAGTGGGGAGCAGATGATTCCACTAAAGGGGAGAATCAGTTAAAGCAGGAAGCAAACACTGATTAATGTGGTGCTAATGAGGGCGCTGGGGCCCTTACTACTCTCAAGGATCCTGAGTTGGTGAGAACACAGTTTAAAGCAGAGCTAGTCACCTGGACCTTTGGAATCCATCCAGGCCTGAGGCACATCTAGGGCACATCTGGGGCCTGCCTGAGTGGAAGGGCTCCCCCTTCTGGGAGTCTGGGCATAGTGACGAGAACCTCCCCAGGGTGTGTTAGTCAGGGAGACACTTTTTCAAGGCGCTACAACCTAGTCCTCTCCTCTTCCCCAAGTCTTAACCTCACTCTCCTCAAGACAGACAAGGATCATGGCCTCCCTTCACCTCCCCAGCTTGTTTCAGACACAGGGGAGACAGTCTCCCTACTCCCATTCCCTGTTGGAGTTCTTGGGCAGGCTGCACACTGAGAGACAGAAACACACGTATATGGAAATGTACACAAGGTGACACAGTCACCCACACAAACACGTGGATCTGCCTACCAAACCCAGGAATATGCACAGGCACAGATGTACTGGTCTCACATACCTCCCCAGTGTGGGAGAGAGAGGATGCCTGAGCAGCAAAGTGGTTTGGGGGGATACGTAGAAGGGGAGGCCACATGGTACCTCCCAGGCCTAGAGCTTCTATCTCTGGGTCTGGAGGGGAGGCTAGAGGGTTTGTTTTCCTCCGGGTTTGGGTGAAGTTCTGGGAGGGTTGTTGGGGGTTGAAGGAGCTTCAGTTGTAAGAATGATCTCTAAATACTTTGTGTGGGGGGGTGCTCATCCAGCATTAACCAAAGCCTCCCCACAGGAGCCGGTGACGCTCCTGGAAGCCAGGCTGGGTAGATGGACACCAGAGTCCTTCCTTGGGCCGACCCGGGCTATTTGTGGAAAACGTGGGGAAGCAGTGGTGTGCACTAAAGACCCCCTTCTGCCCCAGGAAGTCAGAGAGGCAGCAAGGGTAAGACATGCCATAGACACTCACAGAGCCCCACTGCAGACATCACCACATGAAAGTACACAATCAGTATCAAACACCAATATAACCCGCACAGTCTCACAATTAAAACACAACACAACCCACTTTAACACATGCTTGTCCCAGGAGGTTCACAGTCATAAAGTCTTACAGAGACATACCACCATAAAGTGAAGACCTGACGCATACTGGTAGTCACATGCCACTGCATACAGAAAATCACACACTCAAAGCACAGAGTTGCACACAGAACAGAGATACTTGGTTAAAACAACTTCATTAGTACAATCAGGGTCCAACACAACCTCACTGAAACATCTGACAAGACATACAATTGCACAATCACACACAATCACACTCACCCTGGCTGTCACCAAGCCCAGGGCACATGGCAACCAGCTGTGGGAGGCGCACACACATACATACACACAGACACAAAGAAAGACAGGCGCTCTCGCACGTAACACCTCCCACTATAGACACCCTCCTAGCCTTGTGTCATGCATGCCCACACCTGCTGCCTCTCCCCACCTGCCCACGTGCTCTGCCCCCAACCCCTCCACCCCCCCCCCCCACGCGGGACCCAAGGCTTTGAACCTCAGTGTCCTGCCGCCCAGAACAGCCGGGAGGGTACCTGGGAATGGGTCAGAGTGTGGGTAAAGGCCTGGCAGGGGTTAGAGGGGCTTAAGGGTCTGAGGGGATGGAATCTACCCTCCTTCCCCCGACCCCCAAGCCACTGACTCACCCGTGAGCTGGTCATAGGATCCGTCCAGGTCTCGGGAATCGGACAAACTCTCCTTACGGCCCTGGCCCCGCATGGCCCCCGGCGCCCCCCTCCCGTCCCCACCTGGGCCGTGGGAGGGGGCGCCGGGTGGCTGGGATAGAGAACTCACACGGCGCCCCCTGGCGGCGTAGTGCGCTGCCGGGGGCTGGGGGCTGGAGAGTCCGCGCTTGGGCTAAGAGCCTGGGGACCGCCGCGGTCTAGGGCCCACCTGGGGATCCTGGGGCAGGAGCGGGAGGCTTGGGCAGTAGGTGAGCGCAGAGCCGGAGGCAGAGTGGAGCGGAGAAGAGCCCGGAGCTGGAGCCGAGCCGCCTCTCCTCCCGCCCCCTCCCCGCGGCTGTCACCGCCACCTCCCCCCTTTGGCGCTGCCGGGATTGGCTCCCCCTACCCCCGCCCCCTCCTCTTTGCAGTTCGGGGGAGGCACCCGGTGAAAGGGTGAGCTGAGAAGTGCGGAGAGGGAGACGAGCTCTCTGGCAACACTACCCCCTAGACCTGAAGCCCCGGGTATTGCGGGTGGAGGAGGGAACAGGGCCAGAAAGGCTCCACTATGAGGAATCCCCGCCCCCGATTCTCAGCACTCCTTCCTCTACCCTCAGCACTGGCCCGGGCATGTATGAGTCCCTTGTTAGTCTCCCTGTCAGCCCCTATTTTCTCTGTTGTTCTCCACCCATGTATGAGTCTCTTTGGCCCCCACCAGTGCCCACCCTGCTTGAAGGGGGTTAGGGATGCAAAGGTCAACTCAGCCTCTAACGCAGGTTTATCTCAGGCCAGTGGACTACAATTTTCTCTTCTCTTGGAAGGACCCCTACCCTCACCCACTCCAGGACCCTGTCTCTGGGCCCTATTCACTCTCAAGGTGCCGTCTTCCCTGATCTAATGACCCCCGCTGGCCAACTGGGAAGAAAAAGAAAAGAAAGAGTGAACCAGGTCAGTTTCTCAAGACTTTCTTGTTCTTCTGTTCCTTTTTTTTTTTTCTTTCAACTTTCCTGCCCTGCTCTCTTCTGTCATCTGCCCTGTCCTAGATTCCTTCTGTTTTCCATAAGATTTGGGAAATGATTGAGGGGTTTGGGGATGCAGGCAAGAGTGGGGGAGAAATGCCCTTGTTATGAGGCCCCCTTCCCTTAGACTAGCTCTTTTTTTCTGAAGCTAGCGGCTAGCACAAAGCTCAGCTACCTCCAGCTCCAGGAATGGCTACTGAACGACTGAGCCTACTAGTCTGACCTCCCCCACGATCCTTCCTGGGCTCCTAGCCCATGAGCCCCCCAACCACCATGAGGATTAGGGGTGGGGGCAATGTCTGATGTGTTCTGATGGTATGGTGGCAGTGTCCCAGGTAATCCTGCCTGCCCAATGGCTCCTCTGGAGGAGTGACCTGCTGAGACGGAAAGCTTCAGCTAAAGTGACCCCAGCATATTTAACCTCTTCAGCTGGATTAATTTACAAGCACTTGATTCAATTAACCCAGCAGGAATTGTGGTGAGAGTTCAGACATGAGAAGGGGACAAGCAGCCGAAGGAAGGATTATCTTTGGGAGCAATGCCCTACTCCTGGCTTCTCCCTGACTCTGGAGGGTCCTCCACAGACCTGGTATAGACATTGGGGCATGGACAGAGCATAGACGGCTCTTTTTGGGGTTAAATTCTAAGAAGGGATGGGACTCCTATTTGGAGTTCTTAGAATAGGTGTATGTAAATGGGCCAAGAGATGGGCTTTTAAAATGGAGGGCAAGGAGTGCTTTGCTTATTGCCTCATGCCCTGGACCTGCCCTTATTCACTTCATATGAAAGGCTGGCAGGAATCTAGAAGCAGCCCAGATAGGCTGGCTGGCCTCCTTAACACCAAATTTTGAGGTAAAGGGATTTTCTTCTTCCTTCCTTCCACCCAAAAGGCAAGGGAGGCTACAACTTCTGAACTGAACTGGCTTCCACTAGGACCAGGAGACTGAGAAACAGAGCGTATAAGGGGTTCCCTAACCAGATGAGACCAGCACCTAGGAGATTACCTTAACTCTGTCATTGAGAAAGGAGTTCTGGGTAACAGAGATTAAGGGGAAATAGAAAACACACTAAAAAGACTGTCCCATACAAATCAATTTTTAATAACTTCAACTTGCCACCAGCTTCCAGCTCCTGCTCCTCTGGGGTTTATCACTGTCGAAAACACTAAATGCCCCAGGCTGGACTATCCATCTAGTGATCAGAGATGACCCTGCCCTTGATACCTTAAGAATCTACAACTATACATGGCAGCACGATGGTGGATTCTCTGGAACTTGCTCAATGTTGGAGTCGGAACTTTGACTCCCAGGGAGGGCGAGTACCCCAAAAAGATTTGAAGCCAAGTGGAATAGCAGCCGGGGAGGTCCCAGACCTGCTCTCACGGCTGGATTCTGGTACTTACTCCCAGATTCTTCCTGTGCTGCTTGCCCCCTACCATCCTGAGGGCTTCAGAAAGTGCTTTAGAAAGGGAGGATCTCAGAACAGCAGCTACTTCAAAGGCAGCTATGGGGCAGGAAAGCCTACAGCAGTAGTCCCAAGGAGGCTGTCCAGAGAAGGAACCATAGGCCAACTTCCCAAAGGTCGGCCTCTCCATGATGCTCACCTGGCCTGTTTCAGAGCCTGGCCCCAGCAAGTTCTCTCTCTGCCAGGCACCAGACCACAGCAGCAACAGATTCCTCCCCAGAGGAAATTCTCACGCATGCTGGATGTAAACAACAGCCGGGTGAGGGGGTGGAACACGTGGAGGGGAGCTCAGCAGGCGCAAGAAAGGCTCCCAGAGGAGGGGGTAGCTTAGGAGGTGGGGAAGCTGCTGGAAAGGGAACCAGCAAAATAGGCACCTGAGGGCTCCAGAAAACCTGTCCATGTTTATTTCACACACACACCCTAAAGACAATTTAAACCAGACTGAAAATGAAAAGCTAAGGTGGTGACCCTGTAGTGCTGACGAGTCAATGGGCTGGAAGGCAGGGGAACGCAAACAGGTACTCCTGGTGCCAAGAATCAAATCCACAAAGTGGTGGTCAGACAGCAGAGGAGTCAGCTCTGGATTCAGAAAATAGAAAAAACGTATCCCATTCCTACCTCACCCTAAGCCTGAGCTAAGGGTCAAGTGCCGGTGGGGGCAGGGGACACAGATTTCCGGGCACAAAGGAAGCAGAACTGGCTCCCCCTACGTCTGAGAGTCTGTTTTCAGAAGCCCAGGAGAACCACTGACCCCCCAGGTGTTGGCATCACCCTAAGGCTTACCCAACAGCTCCTGAAAATTAGTCAGTAGCCACAACTTGTAATCTCAATTGGAAATATGAGGGGTTGTCCAGAGAGCCCACCCTGGAAGTCCCCACATTTCTGAAGGTGTCTCCCTGTGCCCACCCATCCTCTCCCCAAATAAGATTATCCTTGGCTTGCCCATCCTGGCCCCTGCTGTCCAAGCTCCACTGAAGTGCGGCCTTCACCGAGAGGCCTCGGTATCTGTGTTTTTCTCCAGCTTTGGGAACAGGCCCTCTCCCCTCGCCCCCGCCTCCAGCCCAGGAAGCCTCATGGGTAAGGGCAGTCAGTGGCTGCCCAGGTATGCATGGCAGCCTCAGGAGATAGTGGAGAATTCCTTGAGCAGGACTTCCTGGCTGAGTGTGTGGAAGGCCAGGTTCCTCCGGACGTTGGTGCTAATGGATCGAACCTGGGAAAAGGTGAGGGAAGGTGGGGGGCACAGGCAGAGAGAAAACAGGAGAGAGTCCGTTACAAACAGCAGAGGGCAGTGCCTGAAGCACAAGGCCAAGATGAAGTGCTAGAAGTTTCTCTCTTAGGAAATGAACCCTTAACATCTATCATCCCTGCAGGTAAATGAGCAAACAATTCCGTGATAGTCGGAAGAAAAGAGAGGTTGAGAGACAGGAATCGTAGTGGATGTGAGAAGAGCGTCTGAGCACCTGATGAGGTAGAAACAAGCACAGACAGGGAAGGAGGGCTGAGGTCAGGCCTTTGTCCTTGCCTCGGCCAGGCAGAAGGGGGACTGATCTGGTCAGTGGTCTAATGGAGGAGGAGAAACTGAGGCCAGAGGACTCATGCTCTGGAGCTACCTCTCTTTGGATGTGTTTCGAGTCTCCTCAATCTCCTTCTGTATTTATCTACTTTTCTGGGCTGGAAAGAACATTTAGAGATGTAGCCCTTGTCTGTCATTGGATGGCAGGAGTATGATCCAAGGAGGCCAATAGCCAGGATCAGGTCATACAGCCAGTGAGTCCCAGTTGTGAAAGTAGGACCCAGGTTTCTCAGCTCCTAGTCCAGCACTCTCCATACCACAAAGATGCCTCCCCACTTGAGAGGAGAGTCCAGCTGTATCCTTGCTATGTCCCCACTGCTCATGCTTTCTACCCACAGACCAAGAACCTTGCAGGAAGTCCTGACTGTGTCAGCAGGAGAAAAGACCTGTGGGAAAGGGGCCAGAAGGCCAAACTCCCTGCTCTGAGTGGGTTCTAAGAGGAATCCAGCAGACTCTGGAAGGAAATTCATTCATGGGAAATAGACGTGAACATCGAATGAGAGACAAAGCAGGGGAGGAAGGAGAAAAAGAATGTGTATCTGTCTTAGGCCCCAAAGCCCAGGGAGCTTTTTTTCAATTTCTGCTTTGCTATGGGAAACTTAATGAAGTCATCAGGCAGGAAGTAGAGGAAAGGGCAGCATGGCAAACAACAGGCAGCTCAAGCTCATTAGCTCCAAACCTAACCAGGCCCTCTTTGCTTCCCTGCGCCAGAGGTACAGATATGAGGAGAAATGAGTAAGGCACAGGCTAGTGCCCAAAAGCCTCAAGAGAGCTGCTCGAACTCTCTCCTCCACAATCCTCTTCATCTCCCAATAACTTGCTGACCACCCCATAAAAATACTGTACTCTGCTATCTTATTACACTAGTGGCTTCCCTGTTCCCAACTAACTCAGTCCAGAGTATATCTGCCTCACCTTGGGGAAGCCCAATAATCCCAGGAATGCCATGTCAGGGTCAGAGTTGAGCTGGGTTTAGCACAAGACAGGTGATCTAAAATCTAGCACCTTCATCATGGACTGGGCATGGGTAGTAAAAGCTGGGCTGATGCAAGTTCTGCCCCAGCAGTGGGAGGTCTGAGGACATGGGAAGTCGGTACACAGGCCTGTGTGCCCTGGTCTCAGCTCCCAGCCAGGATGATCATGGACAACCAGGCAGGTGGAGTGGCAGGAATACAGGGAGACTGGGCTTTTCCTGAGAGCATCTTCTGAGCACAGGACAGGAAAGGGACCACCAACAGGGTAAGTCCAGTTCTGTGGAGATGCTGACTGGGAGGTGGAGTAGGAGGCAGAGCAGATGTTCACTGGCTGCAGGCGGCCAAGGGAGGGGGCTGCAAGAAGCTGAGTGACTGGAAAGTGGGAATGGGGGTAGGGAGTGAAGACTGGAGAACTAGATTGGAAGGGCACTCAGACCAGGACCCAGTTAGGAATTTAGGAAGAAGTGATTACATAAGGAGGAGAAGAATCAATTACTCTCATTAGTTACTCTGAGGACAGGATAAGGAGTAATGAGCCAGAGCTGCCACTGGGAACACACGTCAAACTCCAGGCCCAGCTGGAGCTGTGCAAGGGCTGTCACCATGGCTGCAGAGGAGAGGTGGGCACTGCTGCCTCAGACTTCTCACCCTTCCCAGCCTGGCACCAGCACTCTGGGGAATATCTTTGTCTCTCACTGCCTGGTCCTTCCTGGACTGCTTTGGGAGATAAGTTGCAAACCCAATCCAAGCAGGCCCCTCCAGTCTTATTTCATCAGCCTTTGCCCACCTGCACAGTAGAACCCAGTGGCTGGGAAAGGGCCCTTAAGAGACACAGGCAGAGATGGAGGCGGGGCACACTCACCAGCTCTTTGAAGAAGGCGGCTTCCTTGTGCTGCTCAGAGTAGCGCTCATACTGGTCCAGGCCATCTTGCAGCTTCAGTGTGAGCGTGTCATAGTTGGCTCGCACTACCTCTAGCACCTGGGGAAGTCAAGGGCCAGGTGGGGCTTAGTCCACATGAACCCTAGGTATTTGGCCCCCACGCCCCTCCTGCTGCCCTACTGCGTTGGATTCAGTCTGAGACAACACCCCCAAGAGACCTTGCTCACTACTTATTACCCTGAAAAAAGCCTGGCCACGGGGAGTGATTCCTCAGGTTTCTGGGGCCATGTTTTTTTGTTGTTTTTTTAAAAATTTTTATTGAAATATAGTTGATTTACAATGTTGTGTGTTTCAGGTGTACAGCAAAGTGATTCAGTTATACATATATATAAAAATATATAGGGAATTCCCTGTCGGTCCAGTGTTTAGAACTCCACGCTTTCACTGCCGAGGGCATGGGTTCAAGCCCTGGTTGGGGAATTAAGATCCCACAAGCTGTGTGGCATGGCCAAAATATATATATGCACACATATATACATATTCTTTTTTTTACATTCTCTTTCATTATTAGGATATTACAAGATATTGAGTATATAGTTCCCTATGCTATATGGTAGGTGGGACCACTTTCTAATCTCTTCCATCCCCTGCCTTTCCTGACTAGTCCAGCCTGGTCACCAGGGCTGTTTACTGTGGGTATGGTAAAGAAGCATGAGAAGAGGTGACAGAACAGTGAGTGTCGGAGCCCCTCAGTATCCCTGATACCAAAGATGCGTTCTCAGCCATATCCTGCAGCTTTCTCTGGCCAGGCTGTCAGTTGCTGAGTAAGACTTTGCCAATGTCTCCTTCCTTTTCCTTTTCTGGGAACCACATTTCTTCAGTCCTGGGATGTTCCTCAGCACCATCTGCCACTTGTTTTCATCTCCCAATGCCAACTCAGTCTTCTTATCCATTGCCTGGATGGAACTTTTTGGGCATCCTAGCCTTGGAGTGTAGGAGACACTTCCTAAACTAAGCTAGAGCTTATCTCATCCTCTTTTGTTCTGATGAGGGGTCCCTCTCCTACTATGCCTCTGCTTTCTATGGGGGTGGATTCAGACCTCCACTAACTCCAGGAACCTTGGATCTCTGTGGTTCCAGAAGGAAAGGACTACCAAAGCCATTCCTGATATGACTTCGGCTTATCAGACCATAAATCAAAGACAAGGACAATTAGTTACATCACGAATATTCAGAGGTGAACTAGCCTAGCCCCCTGCTGCCCACTGTAATGAAAACTATTCTGGATATATCATGTCTATTATTAGCAAGACCAGACTAGTATTTAGAGAGTGTAGTACTATGTTGCCAGCTTGAAGATAATTATATTTGGGTTATACAATGATTAGTTACATCAGAAGATGTAGATCTTCTACATTAAGTTAGAAGAAGTGAGCTGGGTAGAAAGGAGAGACCAGGAGAGTGAATAATTTTTCACTGTGGCAATCTGTGTGATAGCTATTTTGCAATTTGATCTGACCTGGGAGGGAAGTGTATGATGTCATGGAGAGCTCCCAGCTCAGTAGGGAGTCTTGGGAGGAAGGAGTGTGATGAGGGAGGCTTAGCTCCAACAGAACGTAGGGGTGAAGGGAATAAGCTAGAGTCAGGACTGAGCAGAAAGACTGAGAATGGAGTCCTGAGGGGTACAAAGGTGCCTCTGGGCTGTTCCCTTCACCAGTTCAGTCTTGTGCCAGGGCAGACTTCACCTAGTGGCAAACACTTCTGCCTGCCAAGAATTCCTGAGGAGAAAGTAGGGATGGAGAACACAGGCTTGTGTTCCTGAGTTTGGGAAGGACAGCTAGGTCAAAGGTCTGGTCTAGATTCAGGCTCTTTTCCTCCAGACACCCCACTCCTCAAGGTCACTTTGCCAAACTATGTCCCAGAGACTCTAGTATAGGCTGGCTCCTTTGCTTCTAATTCCATTTGTCAGCTCTGTCAGCAAGAGGACCAGTACCCAGCAACGCCAGTCACCCACGAAGTAATCTGGCCCCCTCATGCACGTGGGCTGTGCTAGTGGCTGAAATATCTACGGCCAAGGTCTTGGCTCAGAAATAAATGGCTCAAGCCCAGAAAAAGGCAAAATTCCAGAAAAAGGCAAGATGGAACCAGCTCCCAGGAATCAGGCAGAATAAAATAGTACATGCTTTTCCAATCCCTGAACTGTGGGCAGCTTCAGCAATGGCTATGACCCAGCAACCTGGGCTCAGCCTTTCCTAAGGGGTGTCAGGTGCCAAAAGACAAATACCATGCTAAAGCTAACTCCTGAGAAGAAGAAACAGCACATCAAGAGATGCAATGTCCTGAGAGCCTCAGGCAAGGCTGCCCTTATCACCTGGGCTTTCTCTCTTCTTGCCAGGGCAGAGTGGAAGGTATAAGATATCGCTCAGAACAGGGATTTTTTCTTTCCCAATAAAGTTGGCTTTTCCTGGAAGAGCTTAGTTCAGCTTCTTGCAGGGAGGTGAAAGCAGAGAAGGCCCCTGAGCTATCAGCTCCTTGGAAGGAAACCAGAGGCCTGGCTGGACTTTGTGCATGATCTCAGCTCTCCCCTTGTCCAGACATTGCCCAGGGTCACGTTCTCCTTCCCTGGCCCTTTCTTGTGTTCACCCAGCCCCTGCCATTTCCTGCCCATATCACTTCTCTTAAATTTCCAAGAGAAGAAAACATTCTAAGCTCAGGTCTGGGCCCCAGCCCATTCAGAACTTCAGAGCACTAGGGGTACACTCCTCGTCTGGGATCTTCCTTTCTGTAGCTTAAGACTTTATGAATATGTCCCATTTGGGCCTCCCTCACACTCAACACTGGCCTGGGACAAAGCAAGGGCAGTAGTTAGGCAGAGGGTAATATCCCAGAACGCTTGTACCTAAAGGCCTCAGGCTTTACCATAATTTGCCTCCTCAATTTCTGACTTCCTGACAACTTCAAAGGCCCTTCCTAGGCGGACATCCCTCCCTAATCAATCAGGTAACAGTCTACACCCTAGCACAGCCCACCCTAGCACAGCCCACCTTCTTTCACCAGTTGTTGGGCTTGCGGGCTTCCTAGAATCTTTCATTTTCTCTGAAAGGACCTCATCTGGCCTCTCACTCTTCCTCTACTTTCCCAAAGCAGTCCCTCCCCATAACTGGTTATGTGTTTACTGTGTTTAATGTGTTTCTTTTCTCCCAGAAGCAATAAAGGTCTCTCCCTAACCTTGCAATCCCACCAGTCTAAGGACAGCCCTTCAGTGACATTCTCACAATTAAGTGGTGGTCACGTGCTGGACAGCTTGTAAGGGGAATTCTGATGATAGAGAAGCAAAAAGCCAATTCTTCTTCCTCCATAATCCATATTTATTCTTCCAAATTCAGGATTAGTTAAAGCTAAACAAGAAGCACTGCAGGGACTTCCCTGGTGGCAGTGGTTAGGAATCTACCTGCCAATGCAGGGGACATGGGTTCGATAACCTGATCCGGGAAGATCCCACATGCCGCAGAGCAACTAAGCCCGTGTGCCACAACTACTGAAGCCCGTGCGCCCTACAACCTGTGCTCCTCAACAAGAGAAGCCACTGCAGCAAAGAGTAGCCCCCACTCAGCAATGAAGACCCAATGCAGCCAAAAAAAAAAAAAAAAGCAATGCAAAGATGTTTTCCAATTAAAGACATTGGTGGGTCACAATCTGGGTCTAGTTGTGCCTAGGCCCTGATAAAGAATCTCAACCAACAGCTATTAATTTTCAAAATAACGTAGTTAAGAGAATGGCTCTAGAGCCAGCCTGCCTGGACTCACCCTAGCTCTACCACATACTAGCAGCAGGGTGGAGCTGGGTGAGCCCGTTTCCTCATCTGTAAAACAGGGATAATAATAACGTTCATCATATAGAAGATTAAATAAGGTAATATATATAAAGCGCCAAGTATACCGCTTGACACACAAGCAGTACGTAATAAACACAGCTGTTATTATTATTATTATTTTAATTTTACACTGGATTGAGAATCATTTCATAAGTTTATTTTATTTTTAAATTTATTTATTTTTTGTTTCTTTATTTTTGGCTGTGTTGGGTCTTTGTTGCTGCATGCAGGTTTTCTCTAGTTGCGGCAAGCGGGGGTTACTCTTCGTTGTGGTGCACGGGCTTTTCATTGCAGTGGCTTCTCTTGTTGTGGAGCACAGGCTCTAGGCGCATGAGCTTCAGTAGTTGTGGCACACAGGCTCAGTAGTTGTGGCTCGTGGGCTCTAGAGCACAGGCTCAGTAGTTGTGGTGCATGGGCTTAGTTGCTTTGCAGCATGTGTGATCTTCCCGGACCAGGGCTTGAACCCGTGTCCCCTGCATTGGCAGGCGGATTCTTAACCACTGCGCCATCAGGGAAGCCCTGTTATTATTATTATTCTTTCATTTTAAAATGACTCCATGAATAACTGCTTTTTAGGACCTGAAATTCCAACCCCTGCCATAAATGAGCAACCTTTCCCTTCTCCCACTTTCTGGAAGAGATCTGTCTTCTACAGGCTTCCCAATGAGGGATTTCTGGTGGAGGAAAGAACACCCTGCTTTAGGGTTTGTGCTTTAGCAGGTACAGGCAGGCTGAGTGGCAGGCTGTCTCCTGAAGAAACAAACATGCTATTACTACTGATTTCCTCACTGAAATTGCATCATAGCTAGATTCTCAGCACCCTGAAGGAAGGCACCCAGTGTTACATTACAGATTTTCCACAATGCCTAACACAGTCCTAAGGAACAGTAAACATTCAACATGCTTGTGGACTAATTTAGTAACACTCAGGCCCAACCAAAAAGGAAAGGAATCTCTCATCAAGGTTGCACGATAGGGGAGTTCCCTGGTGGTCTAGTGGTTAGGATTCGGCTTTCACTGCTGTGGCCTGGGTCCAGTCCCTGGTCAGGGAACTGAGATCCCGCAAGCTGCGCACGGCCCGGGAGGGAAAAAAAGTCTCATGATAAGATTAGAATTAGACAGTACACCCAGCCAGTGCACTGTTCTCAGCACTCTTATAGGCTTCTAAAGCCCAAGTCCTGCCTTTAAGGAGCTAACAAGCAAATGGGGAATCAAGATAAACCACCATGTAAGGGCATACCCACATATATAAGCACATAAACAGTTGGGCCGGTAGAACTAAGTGTGGTTTGCAGTCAGCTGCATAGCTGACCAGTGAATGGGCAGCCTGGTTGAAACAGTATCACATCTTTTAAGACAGGGAAAATTAAGGAATCCAAAGTCTCTTCTCTTTTGCCTACCACCTAATCCTACTCAGCTAATTCAGATTGCAAAATTCTCTCCAGGTGGACATAGCCTAAAAGAGTCATGATGACCAAGAAGACAGTTAACTATCAGGACAAAATATCAGCCATCCAAGAGCTTCAGTTTCAATTCTTGCTCTTTTAAGAGAGTTGAGGGTTGAACCTTTGTAAATGATCAATGTAAGGCTGGGACTCTGGCTCAAGAATAGAAGGAAAATATGGGGAAAGGGAAGAGAGATGTTTTAGTGGATTATCTTTAAAAACATATTAAAATGCTCACTATAACATATTGTTTCCAAAATCCACTCAAGACTCTCCTCTAGGACTTCCCTGGTGGCGCAGCAGTTAAAAATCCACCTGCCAATGCAGGGGACATGGGTTGGAGCCCTGGTCTGGGAAGATGCCACATGCCGCGGAGCAACTAAGCCTGTGTACCACAACTACTGAGCCTGCACTCTAGAGCCGGCAAGCCATAACTACTGAGCCCGCGTGCCTAGAGCCCATGCGCCACAACAAAGAGAAGCCACCGTAATGAGAAGCCCGCACACCGCAATGAAGAGTAGCCCTGGCTCGCCACAAATAGAGAAAGCCCGTGCACAGCAACAAAGACCTAACACAGCCAAAAATAAATAAATAAATTTATTAAAAAAAAACCCTCTCCTCCAGTAACTGAAAAAAGAGGAAGGAAGGAAGAAAGAGAATGAAGTAAAATGGACAATGCATATGAATAGTTAATTCAAGGGAAGTTTCTCTGAAAAGTATATGAATTTTAAAAAATTTAGTTGGGTAACTCAAGGTATACTGTAATATTTTAAAGTAGTTCAGGACTTCCACTTCCATTCATGATGGAGTAACTGAAAACTAGGAAAGAAATACCTCTTTTCATACATTGTATAAAAGGCAGTTCAGGACAGGAATCCTGAGAGAAAGAAAATATAAGGTGAGCATGAAAATCTTGCTGGGCTAAGGAGACACACTAGAGTTTGGAGAGGCAGAGGTGGCTGGCACTTGTGAGGCAGGTTACCAGAAAGAAAAGAGTTAGGCAAAGAACAGAGCTTCAGAAATTTATGTAGGGTTCCCACTGAATCTGCTGCTGAGTAAGAATCACACGTATAAGGTAAAATTCAACCAGTTCGAACAAAAAAATGACTAAGGATCTGTAAGCTGAACAATTCCCAGAGCTCACACAGGACTGGGAGGTGTATGAATTTTGACCAAGCAGAATGAGAAGTACCTGTTGAATACGTATGGCATTCAAAAGAGGCACCAGAACAGTCACACCTTAATTATAGAACTAAACTAGCCCTAGAGTTAAAGGCCACTATAAACCTACCTTAACAAAGATAAAAAGAAATTTCACGGATAAAGGTGGTCAAAAGGTACAAACTTCCAATTATAAGATAAATTAGTACTGGGGATGTAATGTACTACATGCTGTATGGTATGGTTAACACTGCTGTATGGTATATTTGGAAATTATTGAGAGAGTAAATCCCAAGAGTTTTCATCACAAGGAACACCCCATTCCCCGCCACCTTTGTACCTATAGGAGATGACTAATGTTAACTAAAGTTACTGTGGTAAATTTAAACAGTACTATATGTCAATTATATCTCAAGGAACACCCCATTCCCCACCACCTCTGTACCTATAGGAGATGACTAATGTTAACTAAAGTTACTGTGGTAAATTTAAACAGTACTATATGTCAATTATATCTCAAGGAACACCCCATTCCCTGCCGCCTTTGTACCTATAGGAGATGACTAATGTTAACTAAAGTTACTGAGGTAAATTTAAACAGTACTATATGTCAATTATATCTCAATAACACTGGAAAAAAAGATCACCACATGAAAAAAGGAGTTTCAAGAGAACATTGCTGCTCCACAAATAATTTGCTTATCTTCCTCAATAAAGTCCAACATTATTTAATAAAGATAACAAAATCCAGCACTTAACTATATAACATTCACAATGCCCAGTATCCAATAAAAAATTATCAGACATGTCTGGGCTTCCCTGGTGGCTCAGTGGTTAAGAATCTGCCAGCTAATGCAGGGGACATGGGTTCGAGGCCTGGTCCGGGAAGATCCCACAGGTCCCGGAGCAACTAGGCCCGTGCGTCACAACTACTGAACCTGTGCTTTAGACCCCGCATGCCATAACTACTGAGCCCATGTGCCACAACTACTGAAGCCTGCGCATCTAGAGCCCATGTTCCACAACAAGAGAAGCCACTGCAATGAGAAGCCCACACACCGCAACGAAGAGTAGCCCCCACTTGCCGCAACCAGAGAAAGCCCATGCACAGCAACGAAGACCCAATGCAGCCAAAAATTAAAAAAAAAAAAAAAAATCAGACACGTCAAGAAGCAGGAAAATGTAACTCATAACCAAGAGAAACATCAATGAATAGAAATAGACCCAGAAATGAAAGAGATGATGGAATTAGCAAGGACATTTAAAAAGCTATTATAAGTATGTTCAAGTGTTTAAAGACAACCATGAACATAATAAGGAACAAAATGGAAGGTATAAGGCACATCACAATAAAACTGCTGAGAATCAATGTTAAAGACAGAATATTAAAAGCAGCTAGAAGGGGGATAAACACATTATGTACAGAGGAGCAAAGATAAAAATTCACAATTCTTGTCAATAACTATACAAGCCAGAGAACAATGGAATGATACGGTGCCAAAAGAAAAAAAATTGTTAGCCCAGAATTCTATATCCAGCAAAAATATCTTTCTGAAATGAGGGTGAAATAAAGACCTTATCAAACAAACAATCTAAGAGAATGTGTTGCCAACAGTCCTGCAACTAGAAGAGATGTTTAAAGAAGATCTTCTGGTAGAAGGACAATTATATTATCTGGATCTATAAATAGGAATAAAAATTACTGGAAATGGTAAATACACAGATAAGTGTAAAATACTTTTACATAAATTTGAAAACTAGGAAAAAAGATAATTGACTCTTTAAAGCAAAAAATAGTAACAATCTAATATGAAATTCATAAGAAACTGAGAAGAAAAATGTCTGACAACAGTAGTACAAAGAACAAGAGGGGGAAAAATGGATACACACTACTGCAAGGTTATAATACATTACATGAAGTTCTGTAACATATTTTGAAGGTACACTGTGGTAAGTTAAAGATGCGTATTGTAAAACCTAGAGCAACGACTAAAATAATAAAATTAAGAGGTATAGCTAAGAAGTCAATATTGGACATAAAATGGAATCATAAAAAACACTCAGTAAGAAACCATTTCCGGGGCTTCCCTAGTGGTGCAGTGGTTGAGAGCCTGCCTGCTAATGCAGGGGACACGGGTTCAAGCCCTGGTCTGGGAAGATCCCACATGCCGCGGAGCAACTAAGCCCGTGAGCCACAACTACTGAGCCTGCGCGTCTGGAGCCTGTGCTCCGCAACAAGAGAGGCCGTGATAGTGAGAGGCCCGCGCACCGTGATGAAGAGTGGCCCCCGCTCGCCGCAACTGGAGAAAGCCCTCGCACAGAAACAAAGACCCAACACAGCCAAAAATAAATAAATTAATTAATTAAAAAAAAAAAAAAAGAAACCATTTCCTCTAAGATCAGGAAAAAGACAAGGTTGTCCACTCTCACCACTATTATTCAACATAGTTTTGGAAGTCCTAGCCACAGCAATCAGAGAAGAAAAAGAAATAAAAGAAATCCAAATCGGAAAAGAAAAAGTAAAGCTGTCACTGTTTTCAGATGACATGATACTATACATAGAGAATCCTAAAGATGCTACCAGAAAACTACTAGAGCTAATCAATGAACTTGGTAAAGTAGCAGGATACAAAATTAATGCACAGAAATATCTTGCATTCCTATACACTAATGATGAAAAATCTGAAAGAGAAATTAAGGAAACACTCCCATTTACCACTGCAACAAAAAGAATAAAATACCTAGCAATAAACCTACCTAAGGAGACAAAAGACCTGTATGCAGGAAACTGTAAGACACTGATGAAAGAAATTAAAGATGATACAAACAGATGGAGAGATATGCCATGTTCTTGGATTGGAAGAATCAACATTGTGAAAATGACTATACTACCCAAAGCAATCTACAGATTCAATGCAATCCCTATCAAACTACCAATGGCATTTTTCACAGAACTAGAACAAAAAGTTTCAAAATTTGTATGGAAACACAAAAGACCCCGAAGAGCCAAAGCAATCTTAAGAAAGAAAAACGGAGCTGGAGGAATCAGGCTCCCGGACTTCAGACTATACTACAAAGCTACAGTAATCAAGACAGTATGGTACTGGCACAAAAACAGAAATATAGATCAATGGAACAGGACAGAAAGCCCAGAGATAACCCCACACACATATGGTCACTTTATTTTTGATAAAGGAGGCAAGAATATACAATGGAGAAAAGACAGCTTCTTCAATAAGTGGTGCTGAGAAAACTGGACAGCTACATGTAAAAGAATGAAATTAGAACACTCCCTAACACCATACACAAAAATAAACTCAAAATGGATTAAAGACCTAAATCTAAGGCCAGACACTATAAAACTCTTGGAGGAAAACATAGGCAGAACACTCTATGACATAAATCACAGCAAGATCCTTTTTGACCCACCTCCTAGAGAAATGGAAATAAAAACAAAAATAAACAAATGGGACCTAATGAAACGTCAAAGCTTTTGCACAGCAAAGGAAACGATAAACAAGACAAAAAGACAACCCTTAGAATGGGAGAAAATATTTGAAATGAAGCAACTGACAAAGGATTAATCTCCAAAATTTATAAGCAGCACATACAGCTCAATATCAAAAAAACAAACAACCCAATCCAAAAATGGGCAGAAGACCTAAATAGACATTTCTCCAAAGAAGATATACAGATTGCCAACAAACACATGAAAGGATGCTCAACATCATTAATCATTAGAGAAATGCAAATCAAAACTACAATGAGGTATCACCTCACACCAGTCAGAATGGCCATCATCAAAAAATCTACAAACAATAAATGCTGGAGAGGGTGTGGAGAAAAGGGAACCCTCTTGCACTGTTGGTGGGAATGTAAATTGATACAACCACTATGGAGAACAGTATGGAGGTTCCTTAAAAAACTAAAAATAGAATTACCATATGACCCAGCAATCCCACTACTGGGCATATACCCAGAGAAAACCATAATTCAAAAAGACACATGCACCCCAATGTTCACTGCAGCACTATTTACAATAGCCAGGACATGGAAGCAACCTAAATGCCCATGGACAGACAAATGGATAAAGAAGACGTGGTACATATATACAAAGGAACAAAATTGGTCATTTGTAGAGATGTGGATGGATCTAGAGACTGTCATATAGAGTGAAGTAAGTCAGAAAGAGAAAAACAAATATCATATATTAACACATATATGTGGAACCTAGAAAAACGGTACAGATGAATCGGTTTGCAGGGCAGAAATAGAGACACAGATGTAGAGAACAAATGTATGGACACCAAGGGGGGAAAGTGGCGGAGGGGTGGTGGTGGTGGTGTGATGAATTGGGAGATTGGGTTTGACATATATACACTAATATGTATAAAATGGATAACTAATGAGAACCTGATGTATAAAAAATAAATAAAATTAAATTAAAGAGAAAAAAAAATTCTTCCTACAAAGAAAATTCCAGGTCCCGATGCCTTAACTGGTAAATTCTATTAATCATTAAGCAAGAACTAACAGTGATTCTTCACAAACTCTTTTTAAAAATAGAGGAAGGAATACTCCTAACTTATTTTGTAAGGCAACATTACTCTAATACCAAAACCAAAGGTACCACAAGAAAACTGTGAACTAATATCCCTCATAAATACTGACATAAAAATAATCAACAAAATACTAGCAACTCAAATTCTGAAATATATATTATAAATACTATATCATGTGCTTCCCCGGTGGCACAGTGGTTAAGAATCTGCCCGACAGTGCAGGGGACACAGGTTTTGCCCTGGTCTGGGAAGATCCCACATGCTGTGGAGCAACTAAGCCCGTGCGCCACAACTACTGAGACTGCATTCTGGAGCCCGTGAGCCACAACTACTGAGCCCACATGCCACAACTACTGAAGCCCGCAAACCTAGTACCTGTGCTCCGCAACAGGAGAAGCCAACACAATGAGAAGCCCGCACACCGCAACAAAGAGTAGCCCCCGCTCGCCGCAACTAAAGAGAGCCCATTGCGCAGCAATGAAGACCCAATGCAGCCCCCCAAAAATTAAATAAACAAATTAATTAATTAATTAAAATAAAATAAAATACTATATCATGATCAAGAAGGGTTTATCCCATGAATATAAGGTTGGATTAATATTTAAAACTCAGCCACCATATTAACAGAATAAAAGAGAAAATCCATATGATCATCTCAATATATACAGAAAAAACACTGACAAAAGTCAACCTTCATCATAATAAAAGCTCTCAGCGAACTCTAGATAGAAGGGAACTTCCTCAACCTAATAAAGAAATCTATGAAAACCTATAGCTAACCCATTACTTAATGATGAAAGACCAATGCTTTCTCCTGAAGATCTGTCAAGGATATTTACTCTGACCACTTCAATATTGTACTGGGGGTCCTAGACAGTGCAATAAGGAAAGAAAAAGAAATCAAAGCCATACAGACTTGAAAGAAAGAAGTAAAACTGAATTTACTTGTACACAATATGATTGTGAGCACAGAAAATTCTAAGGACTCTAAAAAAAAAATGAATTTATCAAAGTTGTGAGAAAAAAAGGTCAATTTAAAAATAATTCTATTTCTATATATTAGCAAAAAAATTGAAAATCAAGGTTTAAAAAACCATTTAGGAAAGATATCCCATGCTCTAGGATTAGAAGAATTAACACTGTTAAAATGGCCATACTACCCAAAGCAATCTACAGGTTTAATGCAACCCCTATCAAATTACCCATGACTTTTTTCACAGAACTAGAACAAATAATCTTAAAATTTATATGGAACCATAAAAGACCCAGAATTGCCAAAGCAATCCTGAGGAAAAAGAACAAAGCAGGAGGCACAACCCTCCCAGACTTCAGACAATACTGCAAAGCTACAGTAATCAAAACAGCCTAGTACTGGCACAAAAACAGACATATGGATCAACGGAACAGAATAGAAAGCCCAGAAATAAACCCACACACATATGGTCAATTAATCTTCGACAAAGAAGGGAAGAACATACAATGGAGAAAAGACAGTCTCTTCAGCAAGTGGTGTTGGGAAAGCTGGACAGCCACATTTAAATCGATGAATTTAGAACACACCCTCACACCATACACAAAGATAAACTCAAAATGGCTCAAAGTTTTAAATATAAGACATGACACCATAAAACTCCTAGAAGAGAACACAGGCAAAACATTCTCTGACATAAATCATATCAATGTTTTCTTTAAGTCAGTCTCCCAAGGCAATAGAAATAAAAGCAAAAATAAACAAATGGGACCTAATCAAACTTATAAGCTTGTGCACAGCAAAGGAAACCATAAACAAAACAAAATGATAACCTACAGACTGGAAGAAAATATCTGCAAGCCATGTGACCAAGGGCTTAATATCCAATATATACAAACAGCTCATACAACTCAATAACAAAAAAACAAACAACTCAATCAAAAAATGGGCAGAAGACCTAAATAGACATTTCTCCAAGGAAGACATACAGATGGCCAATAGGCACATGAAAAGATGATCAACATCACTAACTATTAGAGAAATGCAAATCAAAACTACAATGAGATACCACCTCACACCGGTCAGAACGGCCATCATTAAAAAGTTTACAGGGAGTTCCCTGCAAGTCCAGTGGTTAGGACTTGGTGCTGTCACTGCCAGGGGCCCGGGTTCGATCCCTGGTCTGCAAACTAAGCTCCGGCAAGAAAAAAAAAAGTTTACAAATAACAAATGCTGGAGAGGGTGTGGAGAAAAGGGAACCCTCCTACACTGGTGGGAATGTAAACTGGTGCAGACACCATGCAGAGCAGTATGGAGGTTCCTCAGAAAACTAAAAATAGAGTTACCATATGATCCAGCAATTCCACTCCTGGGCATATAGCTGGACAAAACTATAACTCGAAAAGATACATGCATCCCAATGTTCACAGCAGCACTATTTACAGTAGCCAAGACATGGAAACAACCTAAATGTCCACTGACAGATGAGTAGATAAAGAAGATGTGGTACATATATATAATGGAATATTATCCAGCCATTAAAAAGAATGAAATAATGCCATTTGCAGCTACATGGATGGACCTAGAGATTATCATACTAAGCGAAGTAAATTAGAAAGAAAAAGACAAATACCATATGATATCACTTATATGTGGAATCTAAAATATGACACAAATGAACTTATCTACAACACAGAAACAGACTCAAAGACATAGAGAACAGACTTGTGGTTGCTGGGGGCGGACGGCTGGATTGGGAGTTTGGGATTAGCAGATGCAAACTATTATATATAGAATGGATAAACAACAAGATCCTGTTGTATAGCACGGGAAACTATATTCAGTATCCTGTAATAAACCATATGGAAAAGAATAAAAAATACCATTTAGATAACATAAAAAATGAAATATTTATGGATAGATTGAACAAAATAGATGCAAAACAGTATGCTAAAAACTACAAAATACTGGTGAGAAAATTTTAAAGATCTAAATAAATAGGTATATTATGATCACGGATTTGAATATAATATTGTTAAAGTGTCAATTCTCCCACAAGTTGATCTATAGTGTTAATTCAATTCCAATCAAAATCCTAGCAGGCTTGGGACTTCCCTGATGGTCCAATGGTAAAGAATCCACCTTCCAATGCAAGGGATGCGGGTTCCATCCCTGGTCAGGGAACTAAGATCCCACATGCCATGGGGCAACTAAGCCCGCGTGCCACAACTACTGAGCTCGCAAGCCTCAACTAGAGAGCCCACGTGCTGCAAACTACAGAGCTCACACGCCCTGGAGCCTGTGCGCCACAACTAGAGAAGAGAAAACCCTCACGCCACAACTAGAGAGAAGCCCGCACACCGCAACGAAGAAGCCCACACGCTGAAACAAAAGATCCCGCGTGCTGCAACTAAGACCCGACGCAGCCAAAAATAAATAAATAATAAATATTTTTTAAAAAAATCTTAGCAGCCTTTTTTTTGTGTAGAAATGGACAAGCTAATTTTACACTTTGTATAGAAATGCAAAAGACCTCAAATATTCAAAACAACTTTTAAAAAGAGCAAAATCAGAGGACTTATATTACCTGATTTCAAGATTTACTACAGACCTATAATAAGACAGTGTAGGGCATAAATTTAGACATATATTAGACCAATGGAACAGAACTAATACTTCAGAAATAGACCCACATATGTATGGTGAATTGATTTTTTACAAATGTGCCAAGGTATTTCAATAGGGGAAGGAATAGTCTTTTCAACAAATGACAATGGAACAACAGGATACTGCAGGGGGTGGGGGGGTGGGCAGGAAATGGATGAACATTTACCATTACCAAACATTTTACAAAAAATTAACTTGACATGGAGCATAGAACTAAATGTAAAAGACAGAACTATAAAACTTACGGAAGAAAATACAGGTGAAAAATTTCACAACTAGGAGTAAGCAAAGATTTACTAAATAAAACACAATAGCAAAAAGTGTTAAAAAATTAATAAATTCATTTTTATGGTATTAAAGTTGGTCTTCATTAAAATGTCTGGACTTTGAAAACACCATTAATAACTTGCAAACACAAGCAACTGACTAGGAGAAAATATTTGCAATACATATATATGACTTGCATCCAGAATATATCAATACAAAAACTCATAAGTATTATAATAATCAAATTTTAAAAACAGGCAAATGATCAGCTGCTCAACATCATGCAAAATAAATTAACAGTAATTTTTAAAACTATGCATGCAGTATTACTAGAGCACTGCCTACCCACTAGAATGGCTAAAATTAAAAACACTCACAATTCCAAGTGTGACAAAGATATGGAGTAGCTAGAACTCTTAGTCATTGTTGGTGGGAATTAAAAATGGTACAACCACTTTTGAAAACAGTTTAGCAGTTTCTTTTTTCTTCCTTTTTAAAAACATCTTTATTGAGAGATAATTTACATACCATAAAATTCAATCATTTTAAGTGTACAATTCAATGGTTTTAGTATATTCACATAGCGGGGGCAATGATCACCATGATCTAAGTTTAGAACATTTTCATCAACTTCATAACCATTAGCAGTCATTTCCCAGCTTACTCCCCAACCCCAGCTTTACGTAACCACCAATCTATTTTCTGTCTCTATAGATTTGCTTATTCTGGACATTTTAAATAAATGGAATCACACAACATGTGGTCTTTTGTGACTGGCTTCCTTCATTTTGCATATGTTTTCAAGAATCATCCATGTTGTAGCAGGTATCAGTACTTCATTCCTTTTTATGGCTGAATAATATTCCATTGTATGGATGTATCACATTTTGTTTACCCATTCAGTTGCTGGTTGCTTTAGTTGTTTCTAGTTTTCGGTTATCATGAATAATGCTATTATGAATATTATTTGTATACAAGTCTTTGGGTGGACATATATTTTCATTTCTCTTCGGTAAACAGCTAGAAGTGTCACAATATGGATGAATCTCAGACACAACAGAGTTTACGTGAAATTCTATAAAAGACAAATCTAGGGACTTCCCTGGTGGTCCACTGGGTAGGACTCCACGCTCCCAGTGCAAGGCACCCAGGTTCGATCCCTGGTCGAGGAACTAGATCCTGCATGCATGCCACAACTAAGAAGCCCCCATGCTGCAACTAAGAAGTCTGCATGCTGCAATGAAGATCCCACGTGCTGCAACTAAGACCCAGTACAGCCAAAATAAATAATAAATAAATTTTAAAAAGAAAATACAAATCTATAGTGATAGAAATTACATCAGTGGTTGCCTAGGGCTCAGATCTGCAGATAAGACTAACTGTAAAGGAGAACTTTTATGAGTGATGGAAGTAAAATGTCCTATATCTTGTGATGCTGATGATTACACAAATATGTTTTATTATATGTTAATTACATCTCAATAAAGTTAAGTAAAAAGTTAAGTCCAGTAAATCATGACTAGGCAAAAAAAAAAAAAAAAAAGTAGGGCCATGGCAGTAAACTTATGTCTTTTTTGGTCTTACCATTCCATTTTTGGTTGGGGCAAGAATGATTCAGAATGAAATATCAGTATCTATAAGCCAGGAGTTCCTAGTATTTCCACAAGGCCAAAGATTCCCCTCATTGTGCTACTCCTCCCTACCTCTCCATCCCTGGCAATCCTCCCTGACAAATTAAAGGGACTCCAGGTAGCAATCAACAGTGTTTGAAATCATTTTCAGCTGGGCAGTAGCCACATGAGGTTTTTTTAAGTGGGTGTACTGTAGCTGGATCTTTTGACAAACTCAATCATTTGCCAAGCTCAGGAACTTACAGAGTCCTACCTTTACCAAGGACATCTAATGAAAGTTCCACTTTTGCCTTTTTTATGAAACTGAGGCAAGGGTGAAAGATATGAGACGATCATGGCTCTCCTTGTGGAAACTCACTCCAAATTAGGGTTATCAGCCAACCATTTACAGATTTATAATGAGGCATTTTTTCACTAGGGTACCTACAAACCTAAACCTTCTTAGGTTTATAAAAGGCTGGGGGATGCTGCTACAAGCAGGCCAAATACACCAGCTAAGTGAGGTCTACAGGAGGGCACAGAAGCAAAGGTCTAAGCAAGAAATTAGTGATCCTGATTCTTATACTGTGAAGTCCTCAAGGGCATGTATGATTTTTGCATTTTTATATCCCCTGGCTTGGCACAGAGCAGAAACCTCTGTCCTTCTGCACAGAAAAGAAATAATCTGGGGGATGTGAAGCTGGGGCACCTATTCCTTGTCTTGCTGAACGAACCAAGGACACCCAGAAGCAGAGAATTCTTAGACAAAAGCAGGTTCTGAGAACTTCCTTGGGAGGCGAGAATTGATTCTTTTTCAGAACACTTTAGCTCAAAGTGGCTGGAAAAAAGAAAACAAGCCAACAGTACAGGAGCTAGAACAAATAGTAACCTGATAACAAACTCACAGGCCTCATTTGAGTGAGCATCCTTCCCCTCCACTAAGGGCTTACAGTGACTTTCTATCCAAGATAACGTGAATCTCTCTCCAGGGCACAATCATCCAATATAATTGTTTGGAAACAAGGATCCAAAAGGTGGACACAAATCTCTTATGCTAAAAAAGATGATGCCTTTTAAAAGATAACTGTTTCCTCTATACAGCCAACTTGTATATAATATGCAGAAGATTTTTTTCCCCTTTCTATTTTCGTCTCATATACTTCAGGATCAAACTCAATTTCAGAACTAATTTTTAAAATTAATTAATTAATTAATTAGGCTGCGTTGGGTCTTCATTGCTGCGTGCAGGCTTTCTCTAGTTGCGGCGAGCAGGGGCTACTCTTCGTTGCAGTGCACGGGCTTCTAACTGCGGTGGCTTCTCTTGTTGTGGAGCACGGGCTCTAGGCGTGCGGGCTTCAGTAGTTGTGGCACATGGGCTCAGGAGTCGTGGTTCGTGGGCTCTACAGCGCAGGCTCAGTAGTTGTAGCGCACAGGCTTAGTTGCTCCACAGCATGTGGGATCTTCCTGGACCAGGGCTCGAACCCGTGTCTCCTGCATTGGCAGGCGGATTCTTAATGACTGCGCCACCAGGGAAGTCCCTTCAGAACCAATTTAAGTTGGCCAGTTCTCCAGTCCATCCATGTCTTTCAAGCCTGCTACCAAAGGGCTCTTGACTGCCCTGAAATTTATTGATCTGACAGGCTGGCTCTGCCTTTCAGAAAGGTGGACCAGATAATGAACCTCACAGTGGGTGATTCGTGAAAGGCCATCAGCTGGTTAAAGGAGTGGCGACAATGACTTTCTTTAATTTCCCTGGGTAGTTGCCCCACCTCCCTGACTTGATTTGGTTGAAGTCCTAGAAACCCCTTGTTTCCAGGGGTGAAGCTTGTGAAGCTTTTCTTTGCACTAATTACAGATCCAACAAGCCCAGGTCCTTACCCTGCACAAGCAAGGCATGCAATCACACCAAGAGGCAGCCAAGATAATAGCGGTGGGGGAACATGATACACATGTTTACCAAATATCGCATCAGGCCTTCTCCCTCTCTATGGCTTATTGCAGGCTGGACACTCCACCCAGCTGAAACCAAGAGGCAGATCTCTGTCCTCCCTACTTGAGCTTTCTTTTCTTGGAAATATATCACATCTCAGGGAGGGAAACAGAAAACACCGTCTCTCCGACAATCTGATATGGGGTCTCTGCCTCCCTGCCAGGCCTCACTTATCTATCCCTCCTTAACAGACAAAATTCTTTAACAGAAATCCCATTTGTGGGCTATCCACAGTTTCCCTTCTAGCTGGGTGGGTCATTTTTAAGACTGTAACTTCTTTTTGAGCAGGGTCACTGTGAAAGGTCAAAGTGCTGTTATGGTACTTAGCAAAAACATTTCCAATTAACACAGCTTATAACAGAGATAACAGTTTGCATAGTGACACTTCTGGCCTCCAATGTTACTATCACAGTGGCAAACCATACTCTTCCAAGCACACCTTATAGAGTTTTGAGCTACCTCCTCGGAAAGAGGTTGCAATGGAAATAAAACAGAAGTACATGAAGATCTATTTGGAAGGAAGGAGGTGGCTAAAAAACAAACTGAAGGGACTTGCCTGGTGGTTCAGTGGTAAAGAATCCACCTTCCAATGCAGGGGGTGTGGGTTCAATCCCTAGTCAGGGAACTAAGATCGCATATGCCACAGGGCAACTAAGCCTGCGTGCCACAACTACTGAGCCCATGTGCCTCAACTTGAGACAGAAAACCCGCACGCCACAACTAGAGAGAAGCCCACGCACTGCAAGGAAAGATCCCGCATGCCGCAACTAGGACCCAACACAGCCAAATAAATAAATAAACAAACTGAAGAGTGAAGTCCTACCTGTACATCTAGTAACTGGGATAAAGGCTCCTTCTTAGCTTAAACCAAGAAAGCAAGGGCTGCTGTCTCCTGTAACCTCTTGAAAAGCTGACAACTACTGGAGTTCCTACAAGCTCCAAAGCTACTCCTCTCATGCACTGCCAATGAAGCTTCACCGACAATGAAGCCTGACTGAGGAAGACCAGAAAGTTTATGTGATGGGCATTTCAAAATTCATAGTTAATTGAAGAAAATGCTGACAGTGGCAGACATGAATAATAAGCTGAGCTCTTCACCAGTGACCTCTGCATTCATCTAGCTTGGCTGTGGGACATTAATTTTGAATCTTCATTTTCCCTTTATTTTTTTAAACAAAATGGAACTACCACTTTTGAAGATAATTAAAATTCAGTGTGCTACTTTTTTGGTTTTGACCGACATAAATATATTATCTTTAAAAGAAATAAGTACATAAGAACTTTTAAAAAATTTGTCATCTTCCTTTGGTGTGTGGAAAAGCTTTATTTCTCATAGTGACTTTTCTGACATGCTTGTATGGAATAGACTTTTCCCTCATTTATAAAGTTATCATACTGTGCCAGGAGCCTCTACTTAGGCATTTCTGCCTAACTGGCAGGCAAACTCTCCAGGTCCCTGTTCAGTACTTTCTTTCCTTAACTGAATGGGCCATTCCCAAACCAGGACCTTTCCCCACCCCTTAGGAATGAGCCCTGTTATCCCCATTCTCTCTGCTTCTCCCTGCACCTTCCTATCCTGACTTGCCTCTTCCTTCAGGATACTTGACAAACTCCAGTTGTCTCACGTGCTTCGGCCAATGAAAAGCTCAGACTTTGGTGTCAGACTGACCTACGTTCACACTATGGCTTTACCACTAACAGTTGTGTGATCTTGAACAAATTACTTAGTCTCTTTAGCATCGTCATCTATAAAATGAGGATAACTGTACCTACCTCAAACAACTGATTAAAGAATTAATTACATGACCTAAGTAAAAGTGCCTAGCTCAAAAACTCCTAGTTGTTCCTTTCCTTTTATCTATTTGTGTCCTTTTTTAAATCCAAGATACTTTCTTCCCTATTCAGAGGAGCTAAAATCCAGCTTGCTCCCCTGTCTCTGGTAGTGCAGCTTACCTCTTGGTCCAAGTAAGAGAGTGGACATCCTAGCAGCACATAATCAGCTGACCTTCTTAAGTGGACCTTCTCAAGATGCCCTATGTAACATAAAGTTGATTTCCAAGGTTTAGCAGCTTGTAGGAAAATCCCTCTGGCTCTGACTTTGTGTCTTTCGGCTTTGGTGAATCCAATGAACAAATTAACTCATATCAAACTTTTTCCTGCCAAATAGGTCAATTGAAATGTCAGAATCTAAACAAAGACACCAAGAGAGGAAGGGTCAGACAGCCAATGCTTGTGTCACATGCTCGTACTAAGAGTTCCCACAGCAACCATCACTCACGGTTATAGAGAGGCAGTGCAAAACTACAGGCTGTTGTACAAAAACACAATGCCAAGTACGGGAAACTGAGTTATGGCTATCGTGAGAGTCTTAAATCTCAGCTCACCAGCATATGTCTCTGCCAAGGCCCTGTTTTAAGATGAGAAAACATCACAGGGGCTCTCAGAATGGGCTGCTCAGAGGACTCGATTGCCCTGTGAGGCAATATAGGTGGCTCCATGGGGAAAGTGACCCCCACTCACCTCCTGCTCAGAAAGCCCCACCTCACAGCTTTACAGCCCCCTTCTCCCAGTCTTCCTCAACAACCAGTGGTATGCTGGAGCTGACTTCCTCAACAACCAGTGGTATGCTGGAGCTGACTTACACATGCTTGGCCTGTGAGAGATGATTGTTAAATTTTCAAGCACTGTGAGAGCCACTTGGCTTCACTTTGGTAGCCATGGTGGGAGCATTCACCTTCAGCACTACAAATCAGCCCCCTCCAACCACTCACCCCTCTACCAGTTGTTAAACATTTACTAGCACCCCAAGGGCCAAGAACTCTAAAGTTGAAGTACCAGGCTCCATTTTCCTCATAAGCCCTGAAGCTTTTAGGATATCTCCCCAAGATCTTTCTGTGCTTCCTCTCCTAGATGTTCACAAGTAACGGGTGCCACCCAGACACCCTAACAATGTTTGCCCCACAAACTAGGGCTCTCCTCTTATTAGCAGTATCTCACTGTTCTCTGGGAAAATAAAGTTAGGTTTCGTTAGGATCTTTAAACACCTAGCAGCTATTTATAGTGGCTATTATCTTAGGATCAGGAGAAAAGCAAAAAGGGTTAGAAAGATGACTAATAGATGAAAATAAATACTCAGCTTCCAATGCAACTTTCACTCAATCAGATGTGAAGCATTTTTTGTTTCCCTAATTGACTTTAACCTATTCCTACAAATGAATGATTCTCTGTTTCACCATAATACTTTCGAAGATACCTCTTATAACATATGACATTATACAGGGCCTCCTCTGAATCCAAAATCCAAAGCCTTAGTGAGAGTGGAGACTTGAAGAAATAATGGGAGGCATCTGGTGACATTGTCCTACAGTGCTGTGACACATGGGGGTGCCAGCAGACCACCTTTGTGATCTTCCCGGAAAATTCCTAAATTTGTATGAAAAATTTTTAGCAAGCCCCTGGGCCACTTGGTTTAAAGGAATACCAGCTTCAAGATAGGTTTGCTCACGCTTAGAAACAGAAAGTAGAATGGTAGTTGCCAGGGGCAAGGTGGAGGGCAGGGAAGAGGAGTTGTTCAATACACAGAGTTTCAGTTTTTGGGTTTTTTTTAAATTTATTTATTTATTTATTTATTTTTGGCTGCGTCGGGTCTTCGTTGCTGCACACAGGTTTTCTCTAGTTGCAGTGAGTGGGGGCTAATCTTTGTTGCGGTGCGTGGGCTTCTCATTGCGGTGGCTTCTCTTGTTGAGTAGCACAGGCTCTAGGCATGCAGGCTTCAGTAGTTGCGGCACATGGGCTCAGTAGTTGTGGCTCACGAACTCTAGAACATAGGCTCAGTAGTTCTGGTGTATGGGCTTACTTGCTCTGTGGCATGTGGGATCTTCCCAGTCCAGGGCTCGAACCCATGATAAATTGCACAACAATGTATATATTAACACTACTGTAGTGTACACTTAAGAATGGTTAAGATGATAAATTTTGTTATGTGTTTTTTACCAGGAAGAAAAAAAGAGAGAGATAGGTTTGCTCAGTAGGTCTAATCATATGCCTAGTAGCACTGAGGCTGGTTCATACTAGGCCTTTGAGATGAATGCTTGTGAACTGAATCAAAGGCAGTACAATTAGGACAGGGATGAGAGTCAGTGCACTAGGGTTTATGGAAGATGTGCTAACAATTTAAATGACTGAATCATATTTCTAAGGCATCCAGCCCCTGGGTGCCCTGGGACCCAAGGACAAGGCATAGAAACTCTGGGCCTCTTCTCCACTCTTTCTGTCCTTTTCAGGTCCTGGCTTTGAGTACATTTTACAATCTGTGCCTCTCCATTTATCCAATTCCTATCCTTCCTCTTTCAAGGCCCAACTCACTACTTCTCTCTTCCACATGGCCTTTCCTGACCACCACAACCTGCAGAGATCTTTCTCCAACAGGAACGCACAGATCCTATTGCTAGTACTGGCTGGCTATTGATAATAAATTGCCTTAAGCCATCTTCTGCACTTACTCCATCATTTGAGAACAAAGGCCCTTTATCATACCTCTGTATCCCTCAAATGCCTGACTCAATCTAAAGCACAAAGCACTAAATGCTAAAATACTGATAGCTGAATGAAGGCTGAAGAAAGTAAAAGTGGGCCATTTACTTGTTTTCCAATGGGATATTTCAAAGGCACAAAATTGGTCATGAGAGTGACTGAAAGCTTAAGGAATCAGGTGCTCAGGGAAGGTTTTGACTTGAATCCTAAATTGTCACTATGTACTCTAGATATTCAGGGCTCTAGAGAATCTTCTGTAAAGTTCTGCTATGAATCCCTCTTTTGCCTATAAGGAAGTTAGAGCTGATATAAATCAATGTCATAGCATTTGCAAACCAAAACAAATAGTGAATAGTCTAAAAGGTGCTTAAGATCTTCAATGGGCATTTTCAAAGGTCTGATGGCTTTGGGGGCAAGGAAAGTATGAGGTACTATTCAAGGCACCTAAGCCAGTGATTCTTTAAAAAAAATTGTGTGTTGAAGGGGTCAAAGGCTGACTGAGACTTTCAAGAAAGATGGACCCTCTTCAAGAAAAAAAAAAAAAAAAGGACATATGCATAATTTTACACAATTTCAGAGTGTGCAGTAATTTTCTAAAGCCTATTCTTGGACTTTGGGTTAAAAACCTGTGAGCTAGTATTCCAAAAAATTTCATGACAGATCTCTTGAGTGTAGACCCAATTCTAGTAAGATGTAGCCAGTAATAAAAAAGTCTTTTTCCTAATTTGAAAAGCAGGAATAAAGGACAGGGAGTATATAAGAGTTTAGGGTAGGACAGGATAGGGAGGAGAACCCCCTGAAGAGCTCTTCTATTTTAACATACTTATCTGCAGGGAGCATTGCATCATCAAGACAGTATATCCTCAAAGCATACAAACCCAAGATTTAGTCTGGGGTCTAGAGTTTCTCTTTAATACCTTCCTTCCACATTTATTTAGTAGAAACAAAAGGTCGCTGGGATTTATCTATGAAAATGCCACAGGTTGTGTGACTCAGCTATCCTCGTGAGAGAATAAAAATCAGGGTGCGTGTCACTGGTAGGGATAGGGGCATAACAAATGATTCTACCAGCTAGGGACAGATGCTTATCAACAAGCTGTACTGAGAAGAGAAAGGAGCTAAATCTCAGCTGAGGGTGGGCAAGGGGCCTGAAGGACAATTTTTATAAGATGTACTAAAGACAAGCAAACCCAGTAGGGAATAAACTGGGAGTAGTTTCACAGTTCTTGGAAAAGCAAGTTGTACCTTCTCCATAAACTTTATTCTAAAGATATGTGAAATACAAAAAGCGGTCAAAGCGCCCTTACCAAACACCATATACAAAAATTAATTCAACATAGGTCAAAGACCTAAATGTAAGAGCTAAAACTATACAACTCTTAAAAGAAAACATAGGGGAAAAGTTTCATGACATTGGATTTAGCAATGATGACACCAGAAGTACAGGCAACCAAAGAACAGACAAACAGGACTTCATCAAAATTGAAAACTTGTGCATCAAGGGACACTGTCAACATAGTAAAAAGGCAATCCACAGAATGGGAGAAAATATTTGCAAATCACATGTCTGATGAAGGATAAATATCTAGAATATATAAAGAATTCTTAAAACTCAACAACAAAAATCCAAACAACCCAATTAAAAAATGGGCAAGGGGCTTGAAGAGACATTTCTCCAAAGAAGATAAATGAATGGCCAATAAACACATAAAAAGATGCTCAACATTAATAATGATTAGGGAAATAAAAATCAGAACTATAATGAGATACTACTTCACCCCCATTAGGATAGCTATTATAAAAAAAATCAACCAGTGTTGACAAGGATGTGGAAAAATTGGAATGTAAAATGGTGCAGCCACTGTGGGAAACACTATGATGGCTTCTCAAAAAATTAAACATAGAATTAACTACCATTTGATCCAGCAGTCCCACCTCTGGGTATATACACAAAAGAACTGAAAGCAGGGACTCAAAACACCAACATTCACAGCAGCATTCTTCACAATAGCCAAAAGGTGGAAACAACCCAAATGTCCATCGATGGTTAGAAGGATAAACAAAATGTGCTATACACATACAATGGAATATTATTCAGCTTTGAAAGGAATGAAATTCTGATACATGCTACAACATGGACAAACCTTGAAGACATTTTGCTAAGAGAAATAAACCGTATACAAAAGGACAAATATTGTATGATTCCACTTTCTGTGAGACCCCTAGAATAGTCAGATACATAGAGACAAATAGTAGAATAGTGGTTACCAGGGGCTGGGGGTACAGGAAATGAGGAGTCACTGTTTACTGGGTTTAGGGTTTCAGCATGGAATGATGAAAAAGTTCTGGAGGTGGATAATAGTGATGGTTGCACAACAATGTGAATGCACTTAACGCCGTTGAACTGTACACTTAAAAATTATTCAAATGGTAAATTTTATGCAGATTTTACCACAAACACACAAAAGGAGTCAAAATGAGCAAGCTTCACAATCAACTCCAGACAAATATGACACCTGTGTATACAATATAAAAATGCACGCAGTTTATTACACTAGAAAATGAATGACCATTCAGTCACACTGAGGGTATTAACTGATTAAAAAGCTTTGCCCTCCATGAAGCCAATGAGAAGTAATAAAAAATGTCATCTATCTTCTGGACATCTGAAAAGAAACTCCAGTGTGCGAGATTGGGCTTTGTTTATTAAGCAATAATGGATTTACAAACATCATCTTGAAATGCCTCAAACACACACTAGAATGTGTCTGGGGGTTGCCAGAACTAAACCTCTTGCCAGAAGAAAATGGCAGCCTAGGCAGGCAGATCTAGCAAAGAGCCCTCTCTTGTCTGCTATCTTACTAAGTGCTATAAATCCCAGTTAACGCCTATCCACGGTCTTTAGGTTTTACTTTAGGAGTACTTTAGAATCTACTTGGGGATTAAGTTCCTGATTTTTTCTTTCTACTTAGTTTGCTGCTAACAACTGCAGGCCCTATTTTTCTTTCTTTTTTTTTTTTTTGGCCAAGTGGCATGTGGGATCTTAGTTCTCCCACCAGGGACTGAACCCAAGCCCCCTGGATTGGAAGCGTGGAGTCTTAACCACTGGACCACCAGGCTCTATTGCATCCCAAAGCCAGTTCTTTGAGAAGCTGTGAATACACTTAACATTAGTGACATTAGCATTAATGTTCATAACTGAGGGGAGAGAAGTGCTCCAACACATGTTGGAGACTAACAAGGAGTCAAAATACTTTTAATCTGATATGCTGAGAATAAAACCAAGTGCACCCTCATGCTGTCATTTATTACCCTTCAGAGTCATTTAGGGAAGAGAAGCAACAACTATTTTGAGGGCAGTTTTGAAAAGGGTCCCAGAATAGTTATCACCCTTCCCCCGCTACCCAAGTGAAAAGAGTTGTTAAGAGAGGTAATGAATATACAAAAACTCCATGAGAGCAAGGACTACACTTAGATTATTCACCACTGATCCCTACTACCCAGGACCACACTTTGTATACAGCAGGCATGCAATTACTTACTAAGAAAATAAATCTTTGAGAGTGCTATCCCTTCCTCATTCTCAAATAGGGCTGTGTACTCTCCCACTCTATAAAAGTCGCCTCATCTCTGGCTTGTGGACTCTTACTGAGAGTCACTTTCATCACTTCATTTAACTTTGAAAGAAGTTGGAGAAGGGTGAGGACACGTGCTTGCTAATCATCCTTTTCCAGATTGCCTCATGCGCCAGAATGGATTTTTATTATTGGTCTGTGGCTGCTACTGCTGTAGGAAGATTTCTGCCTGACCTTCCCAAGCTGCTGGGGGATGAATACTGCACGTGGCTGACTGGGAAAATGTGTCTTCCTTTTTTTTTTTTTTAAAGCTTTTAGACTAACCAGAACTCACTGTGGTAAGAAAGTCACCCTTTCTTTCACTATACAAAACTCAAGATGTTGAATTCTTTTGCATAAAAATGATATAATAAAACTGATCTGAACTGGTCCAACAAGAAAAAGGTAGGATCTTGAAGCACCTCACAGAGAGCAGTGGCATTAAAATCCTATACAGGACTTAGGACTGCTCCATACGCAGAAGAGGAAAAAAGAAAATGAAAGCCATTTATCAAAGCAGTTTAAATAAGAGGATGGATTCTCACAGCTGGCCTCACAAAAGAGAACAAATATGTCAAGGGGAATAACTGATAGACTAATTGAGTCCTATCCATCTGGCTGAGGAAAGAGCCACTGGTGGGAATACTGAGAAGCTGTCTGTTAGGCAAAAGGCTTGCTTGGTGCCTCATTTGGCGAGCGGAACAGCTTTTAGGAACACTGAACACATGATCACACAACAGCTGGCTGGCTGGCCCTGCCAGCAAGAGGCTCAGTGGCAAAAAAAGGGAGCGCAGAGCATAGGTGTTCTTTTTTTAATTGGCTTGGAGCCTATATCTGGACTCTCACCTCATGAATACCCAGGCCCTCCAACTTGGGAGTAGGGTGGGAAGGAAGGAAGATTGTGTGAATACATGTCTCATTTTGTGCTTTTAAAAACAGGACTCAAGAGTCTCATTCTGAAACATCAAGTTCAATACCATGCCATGCTAAAGCCTCATCTGTAATTTTATATAATGCAGGGCCGAGTACAGGCATTTTGGGAGAAGAGGAAATCAGGCCAGACTCAAGGAAAACAAACACACAACACTATCTGCATCTCCAACTTGGTCCATACCACAGAAAAACCTGCCCCGAGATAACTGCTCAAGGCAAATTAGAACTCAATTACTAAGGAAAATCTGCCCCAAGGAGGGCTCATGTTTTAAGGAGCCAAACAGCATCAAATTAAGCTGAACTCAGGGTTTTTCTAATTGCCAGTTTCAACCATTGCTAAGTTTTCATTTCTTATTTTCAAAAGTCAAAATGACTCTGCCTAAAATTAAAAGAAGAAATGCTATATCACCCACTCTAAAATAACAATTCACCAAAATTTCACCTACATATCTTCTACATAATTAAGCAAACCCTTCATATGGCACAAAAACAGAAGCCATCATTCTATTTAAAGTACTATCAACAAATCCCTTACTAATTCCTCTTAGCAGCCTAGCTCTTGCCACTCCCATTAGAAGCTCAGTCACAGAATCCCTCTGCCATCAGAGAGGGCTTGATGCTAGCCACGAACTAGGGCCACAATGAGGAAAGTAGTGGCTTACCTGCTCCTCCGACAGTTGGGATATGTGATTCACAGCAGCGTAGGATTCAATTTTGGGGTTAAAGTGGTTGATGATGGCTCTGAAACAAAGAATTAACATTAATATAGCACCAGATGGAATAAGAGGATAAATGAGTTAAAAACAAGTATCAGCTACCTTCTGGTTTAGAGTATGAGAGCATGGGAGTAACTGTCAGAGAGTAACTGTCCTCTTAGGAACATGAGGTCACACGGGGTGAACTGATTACTTTAAAATGGGAAGGGTTTAATAATTTATTAGACAGAGAGCAGAATGAAGCATCTCTGCTCTGCAAATGAACTAGGGAAAAACCTCACAACCAAACAAAAAACAAAACCAAGCATCCTTTCAACAAGAAACAGGACCCAGGGGGCTGTCCACTAGGGGGCCCTAGTGTTTCAGTCAGAAAGAAAAGTAGTTGTTTGCTCTGCTCTTACTTGGGAGAACAGGGCATTCAGTAACACATAGGCTAAATACAGTCTCTGAAGAAGCTAAGCTTTATCAAAGCCTACAACCAATCATCATATTTGTTAGTTAATATTTCAAACCAAAATTTTATTTCCAGCCATTCAAACCAAAATCTGAGCGTTGTTTTCAAACACTCCCTTCTCCACCACTCTGTCACATTCAAGGTCACCAAGTCTTATCAAATCTACCTTTTAAAAACCTCTGAAATCTGAAATAAATTTCCCTGAAACAAATGTCTTAGTATAGGTCTTTGTCATTTCTTGTCTGGTACAGCAGAAAAAGCACAGGTTTTAGACCAGAGGTTAGCATGGGTCCATAGTGATATAAAAGTGATTAAAGAAATGTGGAGAACAGACAAATCTTTCTAACAGAACAATTTCAAATAACATGTGTAGATACTCTCCTCCTTAGGAGGTGGAGTTTAATTCCCATTCCCACTGAGAGTAGGCTAGACTTATTTCCAAAGAATAGAGTAGCGAAAGGGAAAAATAGTATCTTGACAGTAAAGAATCCTGGCGAATACTACCTTAACCAAGCGATGAAGGTGAATATCACCAGTGATGTCATGTGGCTGTCATGTAACGCCTGGTATGATCTGATGAGAAGGGCACTTCGCCTCTGTTGTATACTTTCAAAAATCCATAATCTCAGAATCTAATCATGAGAAAAACATCAGACAAACCCACACTGGAGTACATTCTACAGAATACCTAGCCAGTACTCCTCGAGACTGTTAAGGTCATGAAAAACAAAACTTGAGAAACTGTCACAGACCAGAGACCATTGGGGAGACATGACAGCTAAATGCAATGTGATAACTCTGAATTGGATCCTGGAACAGAAAGAGGACATTAATGGATAAACTGGTGAAACCCACATAAAATATGAAGTTTAGTTAATAGCAATGTATCAATGCCCATTTCTTAGTGTTGATAAATGTTACATGGTAATGTAAGATGGGGGAAACTAGGTTGAGGGGCATACAGAAACTCTGTGCGTTATCTCTGCACTTTTTCTGTAATTCTAAAATTATTCCAAAATAAACAGTTTATTAAAATGTGTATGTCTGGATAGCATAATAGAAATCAATATGTTCTTTTAATATAACTTACTGATAGTAAAGGATTATAAAACCATTTAATCTAAGTATAAGCCAGAAACTTCAAAAGAAACCCCACTATGGTCTGGAATCCTAGTTTGACCACTTGTTTTCCTGAACGATTTTGGGAAGCTATATGTCTCACCAGAGGAAAAACACGGGAATAATAATATCTACTTTAGCAGTTAGCACAGTATCTAGGAAGCGTACATTGTAGGCATACAATAAATGTTTGTTGAAAGAGTGAACTAAACCTTAAGAGGATTCTTGCAATATTTATATAACAAAGCAATGTCAAATATCTAGCACAATGCCTGGCACAAGCTGGTGCTCAATAAATAGTCAATGGATGAACAAATCAAATAGGACAGAAATGGGTCAGGAGCAAGAGGCAAGTTTTGCTAACTTATTTTTCTAGAGGCTAGGACGAAGGGTAGAGATGTTATCTGCAAGTTAAGGTTGTGGGGCTTGGTCTAAATCTCAAATATCCATTGTGACCAAGTGGGGTGTCAAATATTTTTCTCATTCAGAAGGCAACGTTTGGGGGTATTGGCAAGGATGACAACAGTCCAGGAGCAGAAAAGAAAACCAGGAGGCTAAACCCAATGAGAAGATGGGAGGGCAGGTTTAGGGAACTGAGAATCCCACCAAACCTAGCAGCAGTACTAACTTAGTTAACCCAGTGTAGAGTCTGAGTCATAGGGTCCAGCATGCAAAAGTGATGGGATTGAGGAAAGGAAATACAATAGACAAATCAATCTACAATTAGATCTCAGTTATTTTGGAAAACAGAATCTGCATTCTGTAAATACATCTATTTCATGCTTTTGTAGGTTTTTTTTTTTTTTTAAGGTTTCCTTTAAATTTCTTAGTAAAAAAATTTTTTTGAAGTGTTTGAAAAAAATCCTGACTCGGACTTCCCTGGTGGTGCAGTGGTTAATAATCTGCCTGCCAATGCAGGGGACACAGGTTCGATCCCTGGTCTGGGAAGATCCCACATGCTGTGGAGCAACTAAGCCCGTACGCCACAACTACTGAGCTGTGTGCCAAAACTACTAAAGCCCGCGTGCCTAGAGCCCGTGCTCTGCAACAAGAGAAGCCATTGCAATGAGAAGCCCGCGCACCGCAGCAAAGAGTAGCCCCCGCTCACCACAACTAGAGAAAGCCCGCGCCCAGCAACGAAGACCCAATGCAGCCAAATACATAAATAAATAAATAAAATAAAATTACATAAAAAAAAAAATCCTGACTTGACTGAACTAGGATTTTTTTGTTTTGTTTTGGTTTGCCTAGGTTTGGAAAACAGAGAACTCCAAAAAAACCCTAATGTCTGTCTGGGTGGGATGGTAGCAGCCACTGGGGCCCAGCTGGCAATCCAGAGAAGCTGGTGAAATTTGGACAATTAAATAATCCCTGGGAATGGAACAGATGGGGATGCTGTAATTCTATTCCCTTTCTATCTGAGGAATTTTCTCGCCAAGAAATAAAGCAAGGAAGCAAGAAAAGAGAGAGAAAGGAAAAAGAAAAAGAGGGAAGAAAGAAAGAGGGGGGCAGGCGCTCAGAGCAAGAAAGGGAGGAGAGAGGGAATGGGGGAGAGAAAGAAAAAAAATTGGAAGGCACTATCTTCAAAAAGTACACTTATTGGGACTCCCCTGGTGGTGCAGTGGTTAAGAATCCGCCTGCCAATGCAGGGGACATGGGTTCGAGCCCTGGTCCGGGAAGATCCCACCTGCCGCAGAGCAACTAAGCCCGTGCACCACAACTACTGAGCCTGTGCTCTAGAGCCTGCGAGCCACAACTACTGAGCCTGCGTGCCACAACTACTGAAGCACGCGCGTCCTAGAGCCCGTGCTCCGCAACAAGAGAAGCCACCGCAATGAGAAGCCCAGGCACCGCAGTGAAGAGCCACCGCTCACCGCAACTAGAGAACGCTCGTGTACAGCAACAAAGACCCAACGCAGCCAAAAATAAATAAAGTTAAAAAAAGACTCTATTAAAAAAAAAAAAGTGCACTTATTTCCTTCCTTTCTCACCATTACACCTGCCAAGTGTCAGTTGGGTCTGTGGATGCCCTGTGCTTGATATTGCAGGGCATATATGCTAATATTGTTTGGGCAAACTTATCCTGAGAGTATGACAGATTTGCCAGTCTGAGAATTTATATTTGGAATGAAGATAAAATCATCTTCCAACCTGCCCTGTGACATTCTCGTCCCAGAGCTTCAGATATCAGCAAGTGATGGAAGGTCTCCCACCAGGCAAGTTAAGGGACTGTTTAGAAACCTGAGAGAGGTGGAACACTGTACATCCAGTTAATAATTTCTAATTCAGTACCCACAAAGGACACAGAGTATATGTCCCTGCTTTACTTTTCTTGCTGTTTATTTGGGATTGTTATCTGTAAAATCTGAGTACTAATCTGATCTTCTGAAGATAGCAGGTGCAGGGCACTAGGCCTAAGAGGTAAGAAAAATAGACTGACACTGGCTGTTCTCCCTCCATGCTCTTTAGCAGGGTATTTCAGAGAGGGTTTGGAAGCTTCCTATTAAAGTTCTCAGGACTTCATAGTGTTGAAATGGAAATATGTTCTGAGACAGCAAAGAGATGACAAAACACCAAAACCAGGCTAAGTCAGCCCACACTGAGTGACACATACCTTTGCAGTGACTGAAATACTTCGTTTCTCCTTCACCAGGAAGTTTGGAGGCTACCAGGGTTCACCTGGGTTGTGATTTCACATTTCCCCACCTGGCCATGGTCCCAGAATTAAACTTATGCCTGACCAGCTCTCAGTAGGAGAAAGATGAAATACCAGATTTATGGATGAAGGAGGAATCTCTTTTCATTAGGCTTTCCTTCCCACTGATATCACCTTAAAAAAGATTTACTATCATCTCTTCTGAACATCTGGGAAAAGGGGGAGGGGTCTACTAAGAGATTCTAAAGTAGCTCTCTCATTTTCACTGATCAGCACCTGACAGGTAGCAACTGTCCAGTGCTAAAGTCTAAAATTTGAGGTTCCAGAGAAGAAATAGCAATTTTTTTCTATCAGAAGATGAATGAAGAGGGGTGGGATAGGGAGGGTGGAAGGGAGATGCAAGAGGGAAGGGATATGGGGATATATGTATACCTATAGCTGATTCACTTTGTTATACAGCAGAAACTAACACACCATTGTAAAGCAATTATACTCCAATAAAGATGTTAAAAACAAAAAAATAGGGCTTCCCTGGTGGCGCAGTGGTTGAGAATCTGCCTGCTAATGCAGGGGACACGGGTTCGAGCCCTGGTCTGGGAAGATCCCACATGCCACGGGGCAGCTGGGCCCGTGAGCCACAGTTGCTGAGCCTGCGCGTCTGGAGCCTGTGCCCCGCGACGGGAGGGGCCGCGATAGAGAAAGGCCCGCGCACCGCGATGAAGAGCGGTCCCCGCACCGCGATGAAGAGTGGCCCCCGCTTGCCGCAACTGGAGAAAGCCCTCGCACGAACCGAAGACCCAACACAGCCAAAAATAAATAAATAAATAAATAAAAATCAAGTAAAAACTTTAAAAAAAAATAAAATAAAATAAAATAAAATAAATAAATAAAAAGAAGATGAGTGATCAAAGTATGAGTTCAAGTCCCTCCCTACCCATTCCATCCAAAAAGGGCAGGTTCAGAGAAGGTGAATACTGCACGAAGGACACAAGTTCCTTGCCCCTGACTAGCCTGGTAGAAAACAAAGGTCAGTAAGGAAAGAAGGTAACTGAAGAGACGAGGGAGAAGAGTCTTGCAGGAGCAGGAAGCTAGGACAGGCTTAATCAGGGCATCCCCACTAGGTTTGTACTGAATTGTTATGGACAATATCTGCCCCCACCCCACCAATTCATATATTGAAGCACTAACCTCTGACATAATTATATTTGGAGAGAGAGTCTTTATGGAAGTAACTAAGGTTAAATGAGGTCATAAGGGTGGGGCACTGAACCAACAGAATTAGTGTCCTTAAAAGAAGGGATAACAGAGAGCTTGCTTGATCTCTCTCTCTCTCTCCACCATGTGAGGACACAGCCAGAAGGCAGCTGTCTGCAAGCCAGGAAGAGAGTCCTCACCAGAAACTGACCCTGCTGGATCTTGATCTGGGACTTCTTGCCTCCAGAACTGTGAGAAAATAAATTTCTATTTTTTAAGCTGCCTCGTCTGTGGTATTTTGTTATGGCAGCTGAGAAGACAAATATGTGGATATTCTACTCTCCACAGAGACCCTGGCATTTGGGCAAAGCAGACCCCAAGCCAGAGTCAGTCTTAGAAAAGTAGTAGAGTGGATAAAGTCAGCTTCTCATGCTGCTGGTGACTTCCTCTCTTTATATCCTTTACATTTCAGGTTATTGTATCCTTCTCTTCTAGAAGAGGATCATTTTGAGGGTCCTATGCCACAAAGTTCCAATCACATATGCCACAAATGTAGCCACATGGGTTATCAGCTTCTCAGGCAGAGTGGACCTGGACCTTTAGCCTTTACTAGGTGACAAACACAGACTTTAGTAAAGAAAGATCTTGCAGGGGTTTCTAAGTGGCCTGTGCCCCAGAGAACACACACACACACACACACACACACACACACACACACACACACACACACACATACACTGAACAGAGACAATGTCTGAAAGGATAGCAGGGTTCGTAGCATCATACATGGCAAAGAAAGAGATGTGCATTTTCCCTTTTATTTTCTTCTTTTTTTTTTTTTGGCCACACTGCACAACTTGTGGGATCTTAGTTCCCCGACCAGGGAGCAAACCTGGGCCCTCGGCAGTGAGAGCAGAGTCCTAACCTGGACCACCAGAGAATTCCCTGTTTGCATTTTGAGATTGGTTTTTATCTAACATCAGCCCTTCAGGTATTTAAACAAAACCTAGCTTTGCCAAAGGAAAGCTTTCATGTTAAAAAGTATTTTGGAAAAGGGGACTTGAGAGGAGGAGTAGGGAAGAAGAGGAAGGTGTGAGTGCGCAATGAATGAGAAAACAGCCACTATGAATAGATTAAGGCTTCTCTTTGACAAAGGTGGCAAAACAATTAAGTGGGAAGAGTCTTTTCAAGAAATGATGCTGGGACAACTGAAAATCTATATGCAAAAGAATGAAGTTGAACCACTATCACATACAGTACACAAAAATTAACTCAAAATGGGACTTCCCTGGTTGGTCTCGTGGTTAAGACTCTGTGCTTCAAATGCAGGGTGCATGGGTTCGATCTCTGGTTGGGGAACTAGGATCCCACATGCCATGTGGTGTGGCAAAAAAAAAAAACAACTCAAAATGGAACACAGATTTAATGTAAGATCTAAAAACTATAAAATTTTTAGAAGAACACATGAGAGTAAATCTTCATGAACTTGGATTAGGCAATGATTTCTTAGGATACCAAAAGCACAAGCTGACAAAAGAAAAAGTAGGTCAAGTTTAAAAACTTTTGTGCTGCAAATGATACCATCAAGAAAGTGAAAAGATTGACTTCCCTGGTGGTGCAGTGGTTAAGAATCTGCCTGCCAATGCAGGGGACACGGGTTCGAGCCCTGGTCCAGGAAGATCCCACGTGCCGCAGAGCAACTAAGCCCGTGCACCACAACTACTGAGCCTGCGCTCTAGAGCCCTCGAGCCACAACTACTGAAGCCCGCGAGCCACAACTACGGAAGCCTGCGCGCCTAGAGCCCGTGCTCCGCAACAAGAGAAGCCACCGCAATGAGAAGCCCACGCACTGCAATGAAGAGTAGTCCCCGCTCGCAGCAACTAGAGAAAGCCCGCACGCAGCAACAAAGACCTAATGCAGCCAAAAATAAATAAAGAAAGAAATTTAAAAAAAAAAGTAAGTGAAGACAACCCACAGAATGGGAGAAAATATTTGCAAATCATGTATCTGATGAGAAACCCAGTGAGATACCACTTCACATCCACTAAGATAGCAATAACCAAAAGAGAGTTAACAACTGTTGGTAAGGATAGGAAGAAATTAGAACTCTCATACACTGCTGGTAGGATTGTAAAATGGTACAGCTACTTTGGAAAGTGGTTTGGCAGTGCCTCAAATGTTAATACACAGAGTTACCCTATGACCCAGAAATTCTACTCCTACATACTTGCCCAAAAGAATGAACACATTATGTTTACACAAAAACTTATACACAAAAGTTCATAGCAGCATTATTCATAATAGCCAAAAAGTAGAAACAACCCAAATGTCCATTACCTGAAGAATGGGTAAATAAAATGTGGTAGAGCTACAGCAGAATATTATTCACCCATAAAAAGGAATGAAGTACTGATAAATGCTACAATATGAATGAACCTTGAAAATATTACGTAAAAGAAGCCAGACACAAAAGGCCACACATTGTACCATTCCATTTATAGGAAAAGTTCAGAAAAGGCAAATTTGTAGAGATAGAAAATAAATTAGGGACTTCCTTGGTAGTCCAGTGGTAAAGAATCCGCCTTCCAATGCAGGGGATGCATTATAGGAAAAGTTCAGAATAGGCAAATCTGTAGAGATAGAAAATAAATTAGGGACTCCCTTGGTAGTCCAGTGGTAAAGAATCCACCTTCCAATGCAGGGGATGCAGGTTCAATCCCTGGTCAGGGAACTAAGATCCCACATGCCGTGGGGCAACTACTGAGCTCGTGCACCTCAACTAGAGAGGCTGTGTGCTGCAAACTACAGAGCCCACGCGCTCTGGAACCCGCGAGCCACAACCAGAGAGCCCACGTTCCCTGGAGCCTGCACGCCACAGCTAGAGAAGAGAAAACCCACACACCACAACTAGAGAGAAGCCCACGTGCCGCAACAAAGAGCCTGCAAGCCTCAACGAAGATCCTGCACATGGCAACTAAGACCCGATGCAGCCAAAAAAAAAAAAAAAAAATGTTGGGGGTACACTGGTGGGGGAGAAATAAGGTTCTCCTCTTCTTAACACCGTTGACCACTTTTTTTTTTTTTTTTTTTGAGAAACGGCTGGAGCTGCCCACATTATCCAGAGAGAGCCATCCATCCAAGACTAAGAAGAGGTTTTAAAGAAATAAGGCCCGGGATTCACTGGTGGCGCAGTGGTTGAGAATCTGCCTGCCAATGCAGGGGACACGGGTTCGAGCCCTGGTCTGGGAAGATCCCACATGCCGCGGAGCAACTGGGCCCGTGAGCCACAACTACTGAGCCTGCGCGTTTGGAGCCTGTGCTCCGCAACAAGAGAGGCCGCGAGAGTGAGAGGCCCGCGCACCGCGATGAAGAGTGGCCCCCGCTTGCCGCAACTAGAGAAAGCCCTCGCACAGAAACGAAGACCCAACACAGCCATAAATAAATAAATAAACAAATAAATTTGAAAAAAAGAAAAAAAAAAGTAAGGCCCAAGGAAAGGGAAGGAGTCTGGAGGTAGAACTTAGTGGGGAATGGGAATATAATTTCTTAACAAACCTCCAGCTTTCCTCAAACTGGAACTAAATGCTCCATGAAAGCAGGGACCAAATTTATTTTGCTCACCAATATATTCCCAAGCCTTTCGTAAAACTGAATAAATGAATAAATGAAAGTCTAAGAAGGTTTTTGTCCAGTCTTACCACAAGTAAGGAGGCCCATGATCACCAGCTATTCTCCAAAAGTATGAAAATAACAATAAAAATGTTTTATCCCCATCCCAGAAGAAAAGGTGTGTCAGACATGAACAGCTGTCCCCCAAAGAAGGAACAAAAGTTGTCACTGAAGACAGTAAAGCTTTCTCTTCCTTTCAAGTCATACCAGGAGGCTAGGGGAAAGCTTTCTGGCATTTCTTATAAAAGTAATCCAGTATCTTCTAAAAGTAAGCCTGAATTTGTGTTTGTTTATTTGGGGGTAGGGGGTGGAAGAGGAGTGGGGGAGTATGTTATACTCTGGTACTGGGTCTCCTAATGCTGCTGAACTGGAAAGTCCCAAAAAGGAAAAGGAATAAGAAACAGACAATGTCACAGAAAGGGAAATTGCTAAAGTCAGCCATAGTAAGGGATGGCTTTGCACCCAAAGCACCTTTAAGGGCAAGAATCTGGGCCACCCTCCAATGCAACTGTCAACTTCTGACTGCTGAAGACAAGGGTCACTTACATAAACTGAAGCAAAATGAAGTGGACAGATGGAACAGCAAGGCTGAGCTACAAACTGGCTGAGGATTTCTTGGTCCATTTTTAACTTATTCTCTCTGACTCATGACTCTGCAAAGCAGCTTTCTTTCCCCCAGGGCTGGGTGGATGCTGGCTGAGACACAGTTAATGCCCAACTTACCCAGGAAATGCATGGAAATGTTACTAGGCAATGTAGCTTAAGAGAAAATGTGGATTCTTCCTCACATCCAATGTGAATCTAAAGCAAATCCTCCTAAGATGCAATTTCTCACAATCCCAGCCATCTCCCACAGACAGAAGCCTTTAAGGGTCTTTTATAAAACAAAAAATAAATAATAGTTTCATCCAGAAGCTTAGAACATGGTGATTGTTTCCTTACTGAGACATCTGAAGAAAACTGACTGTCTCTAAAAGCTGCTATGTAAATCCTTCAGGCATAAAGGAGAACAACAGGCAAGGGTTGTTTACAGGCAAAGTTTCTATAAGCTCTGATTCCAAGGAAGGAGGAAACAACTGGTATACTCAACATGGTACATACTAGGAAGATACCTAAAAGTTTCACCCTAAAATTATTCCTATAAGGCTACCAGATTTACATTAAAGAGTCTGATTATGGGTGAAAATATGAAGCCTGATAAAAATACATTTGGATTTCAAGCCCAGCCTCATAAGAGCTATAGTCCCGCATTCTCAAATACTTGCTTAAACATGTACACCTGGATGTCATGTTTTTGCTTACATGGTTTTCTTCACATGGAATGCTATTTTTCTTTATCACTAAAAAGCCAAAGCCTTATTTTTCCTTTTGGAAAGCCCAGTTAAAGCACCATTGTTTCCCTGAACAACATGATGTATATAATGTAAAAAGGCAAGGCCTTAGAGGCATTAGACCTGAGTTAAAATCCTGATTCCCCCATTTCTAGGCTGCATGACCTTGGGCATGATATCAACCTCTCTGAGTACCAGAGAGGTATTCTTCATCTGGTTGGGTTTCCTTTCCAAAGCTTTCCTTTGTGTTTTACTATATAACCATAACTTGCCCTAAAGGAAACTTTCCCCCCTCAAGCATCTTCCCTTTTCCTAGACCCAAAAGAGCAGTCTAGTGATCTACACTACAGAGCATATTCCCAGATATCTGGAATTAAAGACAAGAAAACCAGGGGAATTGCCTGGCGGTCCAATAGTTAGGACTCCACGCTTCCACTGCAGGACTGCAGGGGATACGGGTTCAAACCCTACTCAGGGAACTAAGATCCCACGTGCAATGCGGCACGGCCAAAAAAAAAAAGACAAGAAAACCATCATATTCATAACTGCTTCAACTTGGGAAACCTTCAAACATACAGGTTACAAGACTGGCCTCTGAGAAAGGGTGAAGGTATGACTGAGTGGTATGTGGCAGTGATTAAAATGGTCCACCTGAGGTTGAGTTATTTAACTTTTTATTTATTTTAATGGTTCATAAACTCTTTTCTTTTATAAATTTATTTATTTATTTATTTATTTTTGGCTGCACTGGGTCTTCATTGCTGCACGTGGGCTTTCTCTAGTTGCGGCGAGCTGCGGCTACTCTTTGTTGCGGTGCGCGGGCTTCTCATTGCGGTGGCTTCTCTTGTTGCGGAGCACAGGCTCTAGGCACATGGGCTTCAGTAGTTGTGGCTCGCGGGCTCTAGAGCGCAGACTCAGTAGTTGTGGTGCACGGGCTTAGTTGCTCCCCGGCATGCGGGATCATCCTGGACCAGGGCTCTAACCCGTGTCCCCTGCACTGGCAGGCGGATTCTTAACCACTGGCCGCCAGGGAAGTCCACGTTATTTAACTTTAAACTAACATTTCTTTTCACCTTCAGAATTGCCTCATATATTCCCATTTCATGCAGTAATAAGCTTCCCTCTTCATGAAGTCAATGAATCTTCAGCCCATCCAATTCAACAGCAACCAAAAAAGCAATTTCCCTTGATGCTTTTTAACAGCAGTGTATTACAAGCCTCAGAGACTCTGCTGATTAACATTAAACAAAATGAAACCTCAAATAAGAATACCTTTTAACCTTTTCACTTTGACACTATCTAGTCAAAACTTCAGCAAGTGATCTGTTAGGGTTTTCCTCCAACTTATCCCTTATGTACTAGGTTTTAACCCTTTCAGGCCAATTATCCCCTTCCCTATACTGCTGTTCCTGTGGCCATTCTTTTCAGGACCAGAGACACAAAAATGGACCCTTACTATAGAAGGCATTTTGACAACCATCAGGAAGGATGAGCTACTGGCCAATGCCTCTAGTTGCTTGCTTTATTCAATGATCCAAGTCTGTAAATTGGCCAAGAGAACTTGATTTATTTGTATACATAAATTTATTGATTGAAGGAAATGGAATAGAGAATGCCTCATACTACACCATAGTAACCCTCAGGTTTTAAATTAGAGAATGATTTAAGTCAGTATTCCTCTTGATTTCTAGGTGAGAAACACATGTGTCACACTAGGTAACTTACACCTACTGGACAACATTTTTCCAGTATCTGCATTGGACAAATAAAAGTTCACAATTCATTAACTGGAGGGAAAGAGGAAAGAGTTAATGTGTATGAAACGTACATGGCCTGAGGGGCAGTGGCCTCATTTTCTGAAGCTGTGCATGGCTACACATTTTGGCAGTTTGAGCTTTCTACCTTGATGCAAGATTTTGCCCAAAGTAGGTTTCCACCTCATCACCTGCTAGAAATTAAGCAATTGGTTATAGCTACTTTGCTTGAAAACTGAGCTAATTTCTAGTTACTGTGGCCCCAAACCACAGATTTAAGCCAAGTAAGATGCCATGGGCTTTATGCTTTGGCTAAATTATCTCTTCCAGCACTGCCATGAGACAGAAACAGAATTCCTTCCTGCTTTAGATACTGGCCTGACATTGTTTCACTGTTTCCATAATCACAATGAATGTAAATGGAGAAGAATGAACCACAGGAGATAAAGGAACCACAGAAGTCAAATGGACCATCTACATTTCCATAAAAGACATCACTTAATCCACGCCCCTTAGAAATGCCTGCTTTTTATCAAAGCTTTCTCTCAATAAATGAACAGAGGCCCCAAAACTTTCCTAGGACAAAACACCTACAAGATTAGCCTACCTCTGCTCAGATCCCCTTACTCTGTCTCTAGTGGCAGGCCAGGAGTTGCTGGCAGAGTTCCTGGAGCTATAGAATGCAAACCTTTGACAGCCTTTGCAATTAGTAGTATAGCCCTGGATTTCCTGTCTCCAGAAGCAAGGTCCCTCTACACTCTCAGAAACTAGTGAATATAAAGGAACAAAATGGGCCATGTAAAAATGTCTAATAGATTTTCTGCCCTACTCAGGATACAAGAAAATCCTAATACATACCTGGGAGGACTTCTGAGGCAGTGGAGATCAGCTCAAAACCCCAAGAAGTGATCTACTTTTAATTAATGGTGAACATTCCAATCCCTTGAATGTGACCTGAGAACTTTAAAGAAAAAAAACTGACATGCGCCAAAAACTGGAAGTATTTTAATTATACCTCATTCCCATTTGTGCAATTAATCAATTTATTATAAGGCATTTATAACTTTTGAGCATGGGGGGCAGGATGGCAAAAAAATAGTAACTAACTTAGGCTTCTTTTCCTATCACTTCAAAAATAGAAGGAAATTAATTTAATGGATCACATGCTAGACTGGGGAGAGAGGGGAATATTCTGTGGATCCCATACTAGTTAGAGAAGAAGATGCATATGGATTCCAAACTAAATGAGAAGAGCTGTGCATACACATCAATGGTGGAGAGGGAAGAATGGGGATCTCATGTGGATAAAAACGGAAGAAGGCTGTCAAGATTTCTGAGTTGGTCCAGTGTGGGCCATATAGACACCATGCTAGAAAGGAGTGGTCCTGATGTTCACGTAAAAGAGTGAGAGGATACTGGCCATATGGATCACATACTGGTTTTCAAGTACTCCAAGTAAAGAATGAAATTAAAAGACATGAAAAGGGGTTTATGCTCCATCCCAGGGGGATCTTTTAGAACTCCTCAGGAAAGGCAATCAGCGACTCTGCCAAAGTAATTAAGCAGGCGAACATTTACCATAAAGCCCACATCAGTTAAGTGAACAGAGATGAATCTTATTACAGTGTATTGTCAGCTCTGAGCCTGCAGGTGCTAACCACTGAGATGCATCGTTACTTGGCCCTGACTGCTCGCCCACCCACTGTGACGGAGAGCTTTGCCTTTCTTGTCAGCTCTGAAAAAGCAGGCTGCTTTCACCTGCTCTGTCCGTGCTCTGTTGCCTTCAGAGAAGCCCTAGCACAAGTGATTTACCGTAAGAAGACTGGGTGTAAATAGTAGGGGCAGGTGGTAGGGCTGGCTAGAGAAAGGAGCCTTGAGAGGTAGAAAGGATGGGTGTCGGAGAAAAAGCAGGGGAGCTGGGTAGTAAAGTAAGGAGAATAGGAGAGTTTAATAAATCAAGAAGTAAATGAAGAATAAATAAGCTGTTCAATGTTTTGAACCATTCTGCTTAGGTGAAGTTGATGGTATCTCTCACTGAAAAGGGGAAAAGTTAAAACTTTGTTGCAATATACTTTCTCCACAGGAAAAGAAATATTACTGAGGTATATTGTTTTTTCAATATTAATAGCAGTCTCAATATCAGCATTATTAATAAGTTAGCTCCAAAGCTATTTTTCTCAACAACCTAATCACTATCTATTATTGAACAAAATCCACTGTTTGCTAAAGGAAATGGGTATTTATCAATCATCCTAAGATTTACAAATGGTACCTAATGTACCTTTGGCCCTATTTTTTTCTGCAAAGAATTATAAGAGTCAAAATAAAAGCCTCAAATTCACTAAATGGCAGCCTACTAAGTCAGAGACCCAGAGAGCATCTATTCAACAGAAACCCTTACAAGAGGAAGGCTGTAAGAGTCCCTGCGGGGACAAATTAAAAAATCATATAACACATTAAAAAAACTCATCAGAGGCCATGTGGTTATCACTCAGAGGAGTAGTTAAGAGTAGACAGGCAAGTAGGTAAGGCCCGTGTGTTTAGAAACCAATGAATCTCTAACTCATTATAGAGAGGAGATCCCAGAGACATTGCTGGGAGACAGACACGACCAACCTATTGAGGAAATGACATGGAATGGGTTTGTGACCGAAATTGATGGAGGTCTCACAGCACATGCAGGCCCTCACGTATTTGAGCTTCTCTCTAGGCCTAGAACAAGTGCAAACAAAGAGCTGTGGTAAAAATGATTTACAGCCTTACTTTCTACCATACCTCTTTGTTTGCAACAGGGCCTGCAGTTTCCTTACATTCAAAGGCAGTGGGAGGTGGGAAAAGGAGACTAGATCACTACTACTCAGAACCAAGCAGCGCTGCCCAGGAGAGGACTTAATGGGAGGATAAATTTGAGGCCTGATTCTTTGACAGCACCTCCAATAATAGCTAGTAAACCAGGGGGTAAGAGCCAGCTCCACACATTCATCATAATAGTGCAACAAGATGAAGGTCTTTGGGGGAGAGTCTATGAAATCCGGAGTAAGAAAATGAAGCCCATGTGGAGGGTGAGGCAGTTGGCTCTGGCAGACTGCCTCTACGGGAGGCTGGGTATAATTGTTTTATGCTCAAGAAGAAGTTATTAGCTGCTTTCTCTCCAATATACCAGAAATAATGGTAAGTTTTTCTCCTCCTGAAAAGGTGATGCTACGAAAAGGAGAGATTTAGTTTTAAAGTGATTACAGGACTTTGTTTATCCTGTATGCACCATTTTAGAAAGAGAGAAATTCTGTATCTTCTCCCCCTCCCTTACTCTGCAAATTGACTGCTTTCTCCCATAGTGAAGGAACACTCTGTCCCTATAAGAAAGTCCTATGGTATCTGAAGCTAAGGGTTTGATAGCACAGCCCATGACTCGACAGTTCAGTCTGTCTGACAAACACCTGAATACCTACTAGGCAATGGGGGAGGTGAATGAAATTTGATCCCAGGTAGCAAGGAACTTACAGATTAGTGGAAGAGACACATACCACAGACAGACAATCTCATTATGATGTTGTAAGGGCTAGACTGACAAAGAGTAGACCAAAGGTACCATGAGCACACAGAGGAGGGGTATTAGCCCAACCTGGGAACTTGGGAAAGGCATTCTAAAGGAGATGGTGCTTGAGCAGAGTACTGAAATATGAGTTAATTTAATCAGGCAAGGAAAGATAAGAATGTCTTGACACATTTTCTTATAGGGATGGAGACTATTACCCAATTTTTACTAAGTCAGGCTAAAGAAACCTTACTAGATAAGTTAAATTAAGGTTAATGCAACTAAAAAAAAAAAAAGCCATCCAAGTTTTCCCAATAAACCAAAGAGAAGAGTTATAGCTTCCTTTCCCAGGATCTTGTTTTGAATCTCTTCCAGCTAAGGGGTAGCAGGAAACCTTAGTGAAAGCCCTGAGACCTTTGCCTGCGGGGGTCCTGTTTGCATCTTTTTGCTCAGTGCTGACTCAAAGATGCTCATGGCAAGTTCTGTACCTCCTCTCCCCTAAACTAAATATAAACACAAAGCAACTATCAAAGTTGAAGTCAGGTCTTTCAGTCTCATATGGGAGTGGATGAATCTCAGCTGTGCTGTGCCCGCCCTCTACAGTGTGTCAGTCTCCAGCTGGTGATGCAGCTGCTTCACTTAAAGCCAGGCTGAAGCCTCTAGACTCTGATCTCCACCAAACCACACTGAAGAGACTAAATGGCTCTGCTTTGCAGCTGCCTGTTAATTGTAACTGTTTCCTTGGTTCCCTTTTGGCTTATAAGACAATATACATTTGGCAAGGTCCTCAGTAGGAAGCACACAAGAGAACCTTTAGCCTCACAAAGGGCCTGAAAAAAACACCTTACTGCCAAGAGCAGTAAGGCATCCAAACAGCTATAACATTAGCATGTGAAACACATTCAGAATCACAGATTACTTCAGCAGGGCCTCTAGCTTACATAAATGACAGCAGCCCATCACTCAGCCAATGAGAGGGTTTTTTAAGGAATCCTTAAAATCAACCTTAAAATTCAGTGAATCTGCAAGATAAAAATAGCATTAATTACCCTGACTTGTTACTTAAAAAAAGGGAAGAAAGACAATGTATAATGCTATCACTAATTCACTTTAAAGTGGCTTTAGTTGTCTCAAAGCCCCATTTCAGCTAAATAAAACCTTTTGGCTGTCCTCTTGTTACCCTGGAGGGAATCAGAAGTTAGTAAATTCTACTGTGTTGGGATAAATAACTCACCTCATCATTGAGAAAGGTGGACTCTGCTAACAATTCCAAAGTGTACTTCCTGGCTGTACTAGGTTAACCCAGAAGCTGCCAAGACTGTTGTCTGTTAAGATCTGAAGCAGACTTTTATAATGGGGCTCCACAGACACATTTGGGAAGTACTATGGGTGGGGGGGCTTCCTACAAGGACTTCTTAGGCATCTCAATATCCACTTCCCTAGCTTTTTAGGACCTCAGGTCAGCTGATGATTCTAGAAGACAATGGTAGCAGTATAAAGCCTTGGAACCATTCATTCCAGTCATCTATTCATGCACCCAACAAACATTTGTTGTACCATACTGCACTGTGCTAGGGGCAGAGATTCCAGAAGTAAAACAAACAGTCTCTGTCCTTAGAAGCTCACCATCTAGTGACGGACAGACATGTAAACAACTATACCTCAATGTGATAAGTGCTCTAAGAGAGAAACATACAAAGTCCTATGGCAATGTACAAAGTCCTATGGCATTTGGCCTCAAAGAATCCAGTAAGCTTTTGTTTTTTTTTTTTTGTTTTTTGTTTTTTTTTCAGTAAGCTTTAAAGAAAGGTGACATCTGAGCTAGATTTTGAAGCATTAAATAAGATTTTGCTAGGTGAAAAGAACAAGAAGACATTCTAGGTAATCAGCATGTGCAAGGCACAGAGGTTTGAAATTTGATACTCTGTGGCCATGTCTAATTCAGCCAGATCTTAGGATAGATGGAAGAGTGGTAGCAAATAAGGCTAGAAAGATGTCATTTGAAGAAATTTGGACATTATCCTATCCCTATCAATGATGGGGAATCACACAAGGTTTAAAATCTGATGATTTTTCTAATGAAATATTTTAGACATAGAAAAGAATGCAGAAAAGAATATACTGAATGTTTGTTTACCCAATATCCAACTTAACAAAGTGTTACAAATACCTTTCAAACTCTCCATGTACCTCTTCTGGATTGCGTATCTGTCTCTTCCCAGAAGTAAACACTCTCCTGATTTCAGCACTTATCATCCCTATACACAGCTTTATTCTTTTACTAAATATGGGTATGTCTCTAAATGGTTTTTGTTTTTAATATGTGCATATTACCTTATATTCTGCAACTTTTTTATTCAGTGTTATATTTGTGAGATTTCTATTGATTTGTGTAGTTCTAATCCATTTTCAGTGTTATATAATATTCCAGTGTGTAAATATATCACAATCCATTCTGTTGCCTGAAATGTAGGTGGTTTCCAATTTTCTTGGTATTAAAAACAATAAAAAACAATACTTAACACACGTTCTTTTTTCTTTTTTTGGCCGCACTGCACAGCACGTGGGATCTTAGTTCCCCAACCAGGAATCGAATCCACGCTCCCTGCACTGGAAGCGCCGAGTGTTAACCACTGGACCTCTAGAGAAGTCCCAACACGTGTTCTTATTTATATATCCTTGTGATCATTTGGGGAAGTTTCTCAAAGATATATACCAAGGAATGAAATTACCATATTGTAAGGTTTGGGCAACTTGGACTTTACTAGATATTGCCAAACTGCCCTCAAACATGGCACCAACATACTCCCATCAGCAGTGTTGATGACCTGCACTTCTGAAATTCAACTCCAGTGACTGAATAAATGTGAGAGGTTATGAGGCCTTGAATTGAAATGGTAGTTGTAGAAATGGAGACTTTACCTGAGAAATATTGGGTTGGCCAAAAAGTTCGTTCGGGTTTTTGTACCATTGTACAAAAACCCGAACGAACTTTTTGGCCAACCCAATATTTAGGAGGTAAAGCTTAAAGAACCTACTGACTGATTGGGTAAAGGAGAGAGATGACTCTAAAGCAACCTTGAGATTTCTGCTTTAGGCAACTGAACAGACGATGATACCACTGAGATAGTAAACACAGGGGGATATGGTTCTTAAATTGGTATATTCAATAAGGCATATTCTTTGGAATGTCAAGTTTGAAGTACTTGTGGGACCTCTAGGTAGGGTATGAAGTTCAAGAGGCAAGACCATGCTGGTAGTAAAAACTGTAAAACTTGTTCACCTAGGTAGCTACAAAGAATCAGATACTCAGGCTCAAAACAGTTAAGAAAATAAAGAGAACACCACTTTCTACTAGTTAACACTAGTTTCTCATTCCAGAAAAAAAAAAGTCAGTTATATGCCCCATGACACAAGGTAGGTACCCTCCCCTTAAACTAACTCTATATCTGACTTTCCACCTGTTTAGACTAAAACCTTCGGCCTAAGGTAGAACAAGCAGGGATGAAAGATGACAGCTTTATAACACTAGACCTCAAAGAGGTACTACCAAGCTGTGCTTTAAATGTTATTACCAAAGGGGAGACAACCTGACATCCTGTTTGACAATGGAAACAAGCCTTAGCTCCTTTGAGTGTATCCTACTCAGGTACCCTTAAGCATTTCTATAATTTGCTGTGTTTTGAACTCCTTGCTCTTCCAGATACATGGAAAGGTGCTTTTTAAGCAAGAAGGAAGTATTTATTGAGAAACTGATGAATACTTCTTCATTCTCTACCTAATTTCAACAAAGTGTGAAAAGAAGCTCAGGAAATGGGGTAATAGTTGTGATCCAGAAGTTTCATCCTAGTGGGATATAGGAACAGTTGGGAATCTAAGGTACCACCGGTGTCAGGCCTGTTTTTCAGTGGTAACTGACCTAAGAAAAAATGCAGGGTTAAGAACCCAGAATTAGGGGCTTCCCTGGTGGCGCAGTGGTTGAGAATCTGCCTGCCAATGCAGGGGACACGGGTTCGAGCCCTGGTCTGGGAAGATCCCACATGCCGCGGAGCAACTGCGCCCGTGAGCCACAATTACTGAGCCTGCGCGTCTGGAGCCTGTGCTCCGCAACAAGAGAGGCCGCGAGAGTGAGAGGCCCGCGCACCACGATGAAGAGTGGCCCCCGCTTGCCGCAACTAGAGAAAGCCCTCGCACAGAAACGAAGACCCAACACAGCCAAAAATAAATATAAAAATAAATAAATAAAAAGAATAAAGCCCCACTTTCTCCCAACCCGGAAACCTAGAGCCTTTCTGAATTTCTATGTAATGTGGATTGGAGTTGAATAGCATAGGACCCCAGTAATATTAAAAAAAAAAAAAAAAAAAAGAACCCAGAATTATATTCTAATAAAACAATGTGTTGGTCTCTTTATTTTTAGAAAGAAAGTAGAGATATCTAGTGCCTATAGAAACCAGGCTAAAACACCACACTTCAAACCCTAAGGTGAGTAAGGAGTCAACTTACTCCTGCCCTACAGTGTGAGGATGGGTGTTAATCAACCTATCATGTCTAATTTTCTAGATCTCTTCTGTTGCCACTAGCCATATGTGGCTACTGACCACTTGAAACGTAGTTAGTGAAACCGAGGAACTGAATTTTTATTTTAATTAATTTAAACTAAAAAAACTAAAGCAGTGTAAAATATTATTCCATTAGATACAACGTTGTTTTAGAAGGACTTCATTTCATTTTTATCACTGTATGGCATAAGGTATTACTGCTCTATTACAGTGTACGTCGGGCATGTGTGTCGTTTCTAGTACTACCCATAAACACATCACCAATCTAGCTGATACCAATGGATTGGTTCAGTTCAAATGACTTTCTATGTACGGATTTAACAATGTAGTTTATTTTTTAAATATTTTATGCAGACAGCATGAGTCACAGCAGGGTTTCTTAACCTCAGCACTACTGACATTTTGGGTTAGATAATCTGTTGTGGGAGGCTCTCCTGGGTTTAGCAGCATCCCTAGTCTCTATTTACTAGATGCCGTAGCACTCCCCCACCACCCACAAGTCGTGATGACCAAAACATACCAAATGTCCCCTGGGGGGTAAAATCGCATCACTTGAGAACTACTGAGTTACAGTAATACCTACACACATCAGAATTGGTAATTAGAGTAGAATACCCATCAGCTTTTAATGATAGTCAAATTATGTTTCTAGTTTTAAAATGTAAATATAAACAGATTTTTAAGTTCAAAATGAAGGCATACCACGGACGCATTATTGAGAGATTTGCAGAGATGCAAATAATAGTACTACTTCAGAACAGCAAAGAAAAAGACTGGAAGAAGGTATGTTGTAAGTTTCATAATGAACGGCAACTGCACTTTGCTTCAGCAAGGCGAAACAAAAAGGCTTCATTGTGTAAACAACTTTTCAAGATAATAAATACTACTAACAAATGTCAGCAAATATAAAGTAAATACGAAGTTTATTCCTAACATTAAAACATTAAAAATGAATCAACAAAACAGGTTGTCTGAAATCAGAATTAAATGTCAAAAAAAATTTCAATGATTTTTAACAGGATCTGAGCCTGCATCTCTGGCTACTATACCATTTTTTTTTTTTTTTTAACTTTGGGTTTATTTATTTATTTATTTTTGGCTGTGTTGGGTCTTCGTTTCTGTGCGAGGGCTTTCTCTAGTTGCGGCAAGTGGGGGCCACTCTTCATCGCGGTGCGCGGGCCTCTCACTATCGCGGCCTCTCTTGTTGCGGAGCACAGGCTCCAGACGCGCAGGCTCAGTAATTGTGGCTCACGGGCCTAGTTGCTCCGCTGCATGTAGGCTCTTCCCAGACCAGGGCTCGAACACGTGTGCCCTGCATTAACAGGCAGATTCTCAACCACTGCGCCACCAGGGAAGCCCCCATTTTTTTTTTTTTTTAATGGTTATCAGGGTATTTTTTTTTTAATATTTATTTATTTGGCTGCGCCGGGTGTTAGTTGCGGCATGCATGCGGGATCTAGGCCCTCTGCTTGGGAGCACAGAGTCTTAACCACTAGACCACCAGGGAAGTCCCTACTATACCATTTTTTTGATGGAGATATGGTACAAGAAATTATTATTTCACTTATGGACAGTTTATCAGACAATTATGAGGAAAAAAACCCTACCTTATAAAAAGTGAAAGATCTTCAATTAAACCACTAAACAATTGCCTAAAGAATATGACATTTCTAACGATATCAAAAATCAATTGATTCAGGGCTTCCCTGGTGGCGCAGTGGTTAAGAATCTGCCTGCCAATGCAAGGGACACGGGTTCAAGCCCTGGCCGGGGAAGATCCCACATGCTGCAGACCAACTAAGCCCGTGTGCCACAACTACTGAGCCTGAGCTCTAGAGCCCGCAAGCCACAACTACTGAGCCCACGTGCCACAACTACTGAAGCCTGCGCACCTAGAGCCCATGCTCCGCAACAAGAGAAGCCACCGCAATGAGAAGCCCGCGCACCACAACGAAGAATAGCCCCCGCTCACTGCAATGAGCGAAAGCCCGCGCATAGCAACGAACACTCAACACAGCCAAAAATAAATACATAAATAAATTAATTAATTTAAAAAATCAATTGATTCAAAATGTTTTAAATTACTTTTCTCTAGATTTTAGATGACACTACACAATTAATAAATACTTTGGGTACATTTTGTCTCAAGTAACTTCCAAATATGTAAAAAATTTTGTCAATTCGCAGCCCAAATCTCTGAACTTGTGGCATAAATATTTTTTAATCTTCTACATCTGTCAATAAGGAATTTGACTAGAATTTTAAAAAAATTCCAGCACACAAATGGTGCTCACGCTATGTTAGGTTGAAAGTCCAGATTTATTGGCATTTTATTTATTTTTATTTTTTTGGCCCTGCCGCACAGCTGGATCTCAGTTCCCTGAGCAGGGATTGAACCCGGGCCCTCAGCAGTGAAAGCGTGGAGTCCTAACCACTGGACCTCCAGGGAATTCCTTATAGGAATTTTAAAACAAGACTGAAGTTTTCCCCTTCTGCTTCATCCTTCATGGTACATGTTAAAAATATTTGCCCATAGTTTTCTGAAGCAGACTCTGTATCATGGATATAGTTGTTAAAATAATTTAGTACATACCTGCAAAAGCTATGAACATTGCAGGTTTATGGAACAGTCAAGAGAATTAGAAGACAATGAATTTAATGATCCTGAGTTCTTTGCCAATGCTCACTGGTTGAGTTGTGGCGAGGTTTACAAAAGACTTACTATACTGTTAATTTCAACTCAAGATGTTCTTGAAACAAAAGGAATGCCTATCAAATATTCAATAATAAAAAACATTTTTAAATTAAAGAGTTAAATTTGAAGCTCCAAGGAAAGGAAAAGCTTATTTTGTGACCTATCTGGCCAGGTATTTATGTTGACATTGAAACTTTTCATAATATCAATGATAATTAACACATTTTTCTAGTGTGAATCAAAATATGGAAAATTTTAATTGTAATTGACAGCACTAGCTAATTGCAAAAACTACAAGAAATTTTTGAAAACATTTTTTCGATATGGATAAAGTTTGAGTTACCTTAACAATTTACGCCGTACCTTTTTGAATTTGGTGTTAAGACAAGAGTTTAGTGAATTACCTTAACCTGGACAGATGTACCTTTGAAGTCAAATGAATTCTAAAAACGATGAACCAGTTTTATCAATGTGAATGCAAATATTAAAGAGGAATGATATTTAGGTACGCAATTCAGTTACTGGAAAACTTTTAAGTATGTTTGGAACAACTTGGGTATATAACTCTACTTTTTCAATTGTAAATTTTATGAAATCTAAATATAGATCAAATATTTCCAATGAAAATATATCATCTGAATTGAGTTGTACTGTAAGTATAAAATAGCCACCTGACTTCAAAGATTTTATAAAATATATTAAGAATATAAAATATCTCAATAATTTTTATATTGATTAGATGTTAGAATGATAATATTTTGGGTACATGTGGGTAAACAACATATTATTAAAATTAATTTCACCTGTTTGAAAATAAAGTTGTATGTGGCTGATAATATACTTATATTGGACCATGCTGTCTAGAACTTGTTGCAAATGTTTCCCCTCTTACTCGTCCACCTGCTCTTCCCATGGTCTACACTTCAGCATAAGAAACAGTACAATGATGGGGCCCTAGTAAGTTAAAAACACTAAAGGTTGAAATACTCTTAAAAGTATCTAGTCTTTGGTTAATAAATGCTGTATTTGACTGACTGTTACTGGCACTAGCAGGAAGAATTAAAAGTGGTATAGATGATCTTATTTGCAAAGCAGAAATAGAGACAGAGATGTAGAGAACAAATGTATGGATACCAAGGTGGGGTGGGAGGAATTCGGAGATTGGGATTGACATATACACACTACTGATACTATGTATAAAATAGACAACTAATGAGAACATACTGTATAGCACAGGGAACTCTACTTAATGCACTGTGGTGACCTAAATGGGAAGGAAATCCAAAAAAGAGGGGATATATGTATATCTATAGCTGATTCATTTTGCTGTACAGTAGAAACTAACACAACATTGTAAAGCAACTACACTCCAATAAAAGTTAATTTAAAAAAATAAAATAAAATAAAAAAGTGAACTGAACTTCACCTCTGGAATTTACTACCAAGGGAAAACAACCTTGCTAAACTCACTTATTCTAGTAACTTTTTGTAGAATCCATCAGGCTTTCTACTTAGACAATCATGTTGTCTACAAGTAAAGACAGTTTGTCTCCTTTTTCAATCTAGACACACTCCATTTGTTTTTCTTGCCCAACTGCACTGTCTAGAATCGCCAGCACAATGCTGAATAGAGGTGGGGCAGACATCCCCACTTTGTTCCTGATCTTAGAGGAAAAGCATTCAGTCTTTCACTGTTAAGTATGATAGTTAGAGGTTTTAATAGATGCCCTTTATCGGGTAGAGGAAGCTCTTCTATTCGTATTATGCTGAGATTTTTAAATCAATAGATGTCAAATTTTGCATTTCCCAAAAGACTGATAAACAAACAAAAACCCCAAAACAAAACATACTTCCACATGTACACATTATCTCTGGAAGGATATCCAAGATATGGCGCAGGGAGGGGGTAGTTCTTGATCTAGGAGAAAGCCCTTGCTTAAAAGGTCAGACAGAAAGAAGAACATCAGTCTTGACTAAAGTCAAAGGCAATCAGACTCTAGTGGGCAAATGTATTCAACAGACCTGTCCAGTTTAGTGCTTAAAGTGGCTTCCTCTCTCCTGGAGTGACTTCCATGACTGCACAGGAGGGAGGGAACACTTCAGAAACTCTCCAGAAGCAAATAATGAGTGATAGGCAGTAGTCCGTCATCTCCTGGAACTTTTCAAAGGAGCTATAGTGGGAGCACAGCTATCTTGGTCACATTCTATCTTGGGTACAACATGATTGTACACTGGCCTTCAGATGTCCTTCCAAAGTCTTAACTGCAATCACATTTCATCCTATGGAGTCATGCCATGTGGTACTGCTGATGCAGGTCAGGAGCTAAGGGCACAGGGTTGGTACACAGAAAATACAAAATAAGTAATTATTGACTAATTAAGAGTTAGCCAAGATGGATCTGCGTTTCCCAGTTGGATGAAGTGCTGTGCTATGTACAGTCAGTAAACTGCACATCAGATCCCTTTTGGGTGGAAGGGGCATAAAAATATAGGATCAAGGGACTTCCCTGGTGGTGCAGTGGTTAGGAATTCACCTGCCAATGCAGGGGACAGGGGTTTGATCCCTGGTCTGGGAAGATCCCACGTGCCACATCACAATTAAGCCCGTGCACCGCAAGTACTGAGCCTGTGCTCTAGAGCCCGTGAGCCACAACTACTGAGCCCACTTGCCACAACTACTGAAGCCCGTGCACCTAGAGCTTGTGCTCCGCAACAAGAGAAGCCCGTGCAGCACAATGAAGAGTAGCCCCCACTCGCCGCAACTAGAGAAAGCCCGTGCGCAGCAACAAAGACCCAACACAGCCAAAAATAAATAAGTTAATTTTATATATATATATATATAGGATTAAGATATGATACGCCGCTGACATAAACCTTTATCTCACAGCGTTTCATTATCACCTATTTATCCAGTCAAAAATTTTAAATATCTTATAATTTCTTTCCCTGCTAAAACTTGTCATTTTTTTTTTACAAAGTTAATTACATCTTTTAAATTACTACTTGCTAAACCCTGCAAGTATAGGTGAACATGCTAAGTCAGAATAAGAAAACAATAGGCCACTTGATATGTATATATGAGAAAATCCCATTTCTGATTAAATTAGTTTTAGTTCAACACTGAACAGAATGATTAGAGTTCTGCTCCAATAGCAGCCTTCATCTAGTTTATCTGCATTATTTATCACACTAGGAGAAGGGACAGATTTTTATTACTAGGGATACAAATCAATGTGAGGTTTTAACAGATGGGGTCTTGGTTGGGGGCACAGCAGCCCCTTCAGGTCCAGTGCTAAAAACCATTCAGCTATAAACACTGGAAGACTCAGAGATATTTGCTTGGCAAATCACTCATGGAATCAGCATCTTGCTAAATGTAATCTGCCTGGTCTGGGCCAGAACGAGGGCCACACATCTGCTCAGGGTAGTCAGCAGTTAGCACACTAAGCTGCAGCCACAGAGCTATATTAAGTATTATTGCTGCAAGTAATGTAATAATACTACCACCATATAATTTTCCCCCACTGGGCTATTTTTAGAGACACTGAATAGATATTGAAGAGTTTGGCATTCAGGGAAGTGCTTCAAGTTGGACATGAGAAGCAAGCACTATACACACAGTTCAGATCGCTGGAGACATGGGGGAGGGGGAGGGAAAAGGCACAGCAGCTTTCAGCAGTGATTTGGCATTAGTGGTTTACCTATCCCTGGGTCCCTGACATTCTGCAAACCTGCCTCACAAATCCATATTGTGATGAAGCTTTTTGTTCCAGTCCAAATGTTAGAGGTAAAGAAGTTGTCTCTGAGGTTAGCTCTGGGACAGAAAATACCCTGGGCTCTATTCTGGGTCTTATAACAATTCAGTCGTGGAAGAGCCCAGACAGAACAAATATACAAAGCTTTAAAACAAAAACTAAATCCACAGAACTCCAAATAATGGGATTCAATCCATAAACTGGGGAAATGATTCACTTGTCTTTGTCTGATGGCTATCAACAAGGTCCAAAAGCTCCTTAACTGTGATTTTCTTCTTAAAATAACCCTTTTATCAGTATACAGGTTTATATAATGCTGACACCTAAAGAAATCCACTGCAACTCACCCTTCCATCTCTGCTTCCACTCAAAAACAAACAAACCCTTGGAATTTGGAAGCAACATGAAGAAAATCCAAATTCTAGCTCCTGTTACTCAAATCAGTTTCAAAAAGTTGCCACATATAAACTACGGTAGTGATAGTCAAAAGTTTAATGTCTTACCCTTCCCTGTGAAGATCTAATTTTTAAATTAAGGTAAAATTTGCATACAGTAAAATTTACCCTTTTAGTGTACAGTCTGTAAGTTTTGAAAAATGCATACAGTCATGTAATCAACATCACAATCAAGATACAGAACAGTTTCACCACCCCAAAATTTCCCCCATACCCCTCCTCCCAACCCCAGCCCCTGGCTGATCTAAATTCTGTCCCTATAATTTTTCCATTTCCAGACTATCACATACATCAAACCATACATTATATAGCCTTTTGAGTCCAGATTTTTTCATACTGTGTAATGCAAGTGAATTCATCCATGTTGCTGCATGTATCAGTGACTCATTCCTTTTTATTGCTGAGTAGCATTTCATTATATGGGTGTACCACAGTTTGTTTATTCACTCATCAGTTGAGGGTCATTTGGGTTGTTTCCAGTTTTGAGAGAATGTATGGATAATGCCACTATAAACATTTATTCAAGCCAGGTTTCCATTTCACTTGGGTAAATTACTAGGAGTGGACTACTTTTGAAAATATCTGCCTGATTCTATTTATGCTATTTCTATACAGCAGATATGCATTTTCCCAATGGAATAGCTGTGATGCTAATTCTGTGATGCTTCTCCTCCTGGTCCATCTACATCATTTCTCTGCCCTCCTGCATATAGGAAACATCTCCAAATCAGCATCACTTACAAACTTCATTATCATTCTGTTTACTTTCAGCCCTAGATTATTAATAAAAATGTTAAATATTCCTGACTTCCTCATCAGCACCCTGCAACATCCTAGGAAACAACGCTCTTTCCTAAGCCACACGCACACACAATTTAACTTTACATTTGTTTAATAACACATGTTGCATCAGTAGTCTCTCCTCTATATTCTTAATCAGTTTTCAATTGAGCCAAGAATCTTCAGTATATCACCTTTAATAACTACAGAAAAACCAAACAGAGCTTTTCCCAACTTATTCCTAGTGTACTCTCTGCAAATCACGGATACAGACAAGGACCAACAGAGAGCACTCTCAGAAAATTTGAGGTGTTACTCCCTAACACCAGCCTAAAAGCAACTCTGGGCATTGTTCCTCCTAAAACAGTGTCCTGTCCTAAAAGCAGTCTTTCAAATAAATGCTGTATTAATTAAACTAGAAGAGAAAAAAAAGTCAGCATAATTAACATACGAAGCAACAGTATGGCCTAATTAATAACCATGAAGAGCAACTGAACAAAATACTATGCATTTTTATGGAGCAGTTTAATCTGGCAAGTAATTAATCACAGAAACACTAAGCAAAACAAATGGATTTCCCTTTAAGGAAGTCACATTTATCATCTGCAATGTATCGCAAACTCTAATTTGTTATCCCAACTCAAAATTGTCCAGTAGACAATGAATTGTCAGGTTTAGTAGAACACTGATTTCTTCTAAAAACAAACAAACAAAAAAACCCAAAAAAGAACACTGAGCTTTTCAAATCAAGCTATAGTCCCTGAGCACCGAAAGAACTGAGGGTAACGGGGCAGAGGTACATGGCAATAGGCATGGAGATCTTAACCTCAAGAGTTTTAACTTGAGGTCAGTTTAGTCAAAACCATAGATAACTGCTAAATGACTCATGAAAGGAAAACGCTTAGCATTACAAGTGACAATTATAGGTCACAGATATTACCAAAGCCCCAAAGGAAGGACCTTCAATAGCTGACAACAGAAGGAAACAGTGCTTTTGAACTTCAGAAGAAGGGTAGAGGGCATATTAATGCAGTGAAATTTAAGTCAAAGAAATCTCCTTTACTCCTTCTCTCCTCTCTCTCTCTTTTTTTTTAAAACAATCAGGGCCTTATTTCTTTTTTTAAAAAATTTATTTATTTAACTTATTTATTTTTGGCTGCGTTGGGTCTTCGTTGCTACGCGCGGGCTTTCTCTAGTTGCGGCTAGCGGGGGCTACTCTTCATGGCGGTGCACGGGCTTCCCACTGCAGTGTCTTCTCTTGTTGCAGAGCATGGGCTCTAGGCGCACAGGGTTCAGTAGTTGTGGCTCACAGGCTCTAGAGTGCAGGCTCAGTAGTTGTGGCGCACGGGCTTAGTTGCTCCACAGCATGTGGGATCTTCCCAGACCAGGGCTCGAACCCGTGTCCCCTGCATTGGCCAGCAGATTCTTAACCATTGCGGCCACCAGGGAAGTCCCCATATTTTTAAAATAGGAAATTAGTTCAGATTAAATGGGCAAAAGGAACAGATTTTAATTCATCGCTATCTGAATTCCATCTAGTAAATTACCTCATAAGAAAGATGAGATACAGTCAAAACCCTGGTAAGAAATCTTCCGCCCCCTTCTACTCAGAATGAGCTCCAACTACAGATGGCTACTCCTGCTGCCTTTTCAGAGGTGTCACCAAGATGAATGCAGGAGAGGAGAGATCAATGAGAACCAACTGTCTCTAGAGCTTCCTTGAGATTGAGAATTTTCATCATATGAAAATAGTGTCAAATAAGACAGAAATTAATGTCCTTTGGTGTATAGGGTAGTGAAAATGCATCAGCGCACCCTGTGTTTGACATCCCACTCACATGTTACTGGTTTCACAAGAAATTACATAGAAACCAATTAGAACAAAAAACCTCATTAAACCTCTTAGAACAGGAGCCTGCTTTGCTAGAGCATGCACAATATCTAGGCTCCAGGGAAACATGTGTAATCAAGGTAAAATTAATCAAAACCTACATAAAAAGAACAGCAAGAGACAGTTTAAGAAGAAAATCTTTCCTCCGTGTTAGAAACTCGTAAAGTCTGATCACTGAGTACATAATTCTGCTTATTATTGTCTTCTACTATAAATACTATATTTATAATTAGGCTGGTTATCACAGTAAAATTCAGACACAATTCATTTAACAGTTAATCTACTGGAGCTAAAAATTCTTATGTCATTAATTGCCTGCTTAAGACGCTGCCTCAGTTTCAGTTTTAGATTATCACACACCTTCTTTAAGAACCCAGGGGAAATGCAACACACAAGCAAAGCTTGTTTAGGGGAGAAATAGCAGGCAGCAGTGAGTTTCACACTTCTCTCTCCCTATGGACCCCAGGCTCAGAAGAGCCTTTACTGTGACCACCAAGCTTACTAATTAAAAGAGAAAACAGTAAAGAGCATCTTCTTTCTCAGTAAAGCTCTCTCACCCACCCTCACTCCAAACTGCCTTTTAAATCTTCTTTACCTGTATGTTCTCTTTAATTTCTCAATATAAGAAGTAATGCTTGCTATAACCTTTTTCCTCCCTCCCTCCCTTCCTCCCTCCCCCCCATTTTTTAAAAATTTCAATTGGTAAACCCCTCTGCTGGGGGAGTAGGAGGATAGAGGAAGATTTGAACCACTCCATGAAGGTTGTTGTCCCTGACTTGTCTATAAAAGGATTTATTTTTCTAGTCTGGCCCTGGCTGATGATTCCCCACCCACAGCTTTTTCTTCACAAATTTATTCTTTACAAAGAGCTTTGCGGTTGATTCTTAAGAAAAATTTTCAGTCTTCAAGGCCATTTTACATAACAGCAGCAAGCCAAAACCCAGAAAGAGGAGAGATTATTCCCAAATCACCCACCAAATCAGTAGCAGAGTTGGGATTATATCAAAGCATCTGGACAAAAATTTGATAAAAATATTTATCAAATATGCCAATGATACAAAGCTACAAAGGAAAACCAATACATAGAATGACATAATCAGGACTCAACTAGATTGATGGGTTGTAATGAATAAGACACATTTAATAAGGATAAAGAGTTTCATTTAGGTTAGTTAAAAAAAAAAAAAATCAACTAGAGATGTTCAGGAAATTCACCAAAACAGTAATAGTAGCTATCTCTGAATGGTGAGATTTTACTTTACTTTGTTCTTTGCTCTTTTCTGCATTGTTTTAAAAATTTCTACAATAAGCAAGTAGCATTAAAACAAACTAACCAGCACCACAAAGCAAAACAGCACTACCAACCGAACAATTACAGGATGGAGGAAAGTTAGTTTGACTGCAGGTCACTTTAAGCAGATTTGAAAGTTTTAGTGGGACCTAAGCTTGTTATGAACCAACAGTGAAATTCAGCTGCTGAAAAATTAATGCAACTGGAGGCTGCAAATGAAATAGGTTCATATCCTGGGTGCTAAGAGTTTCCCTACAATCTAAGCTACTCAGATCACATCTGGATCCAGTTCTAGGTGTCATCTGATCCAATAAACATTTACTGAATGCTTATTTGGTACAAGGCACACGCTAACACCACACTTTAGGAGGTAAATTGAGAAGATAAGACTATATCTAAAGGACAATCACAGTACCCCAGAGATTTAGAAACCATGTCATATGAAGAACAATTGAGGGATGTTTTGCCTACAGAAGGGCAGTAGTATACATGTTAGCCCTCTGAAGAAGTCAACATAGAAGACAGAGTAAAGGGACTTCTCTGGTGGCTCAGTGGTTAAGAATAAGTCTGCCAATGCAGGGGACATGGGTTCGATCCCTGGTCCGCGAAGATCTCACATGCCGCGGAGTAACTAAGCCCGTGCGCCACAACTACTGAGCCTGCGCTCTAGAGACCGCAAGCCACAACTACTGAGCCCACATGCCACAACTACTGAAGCCTGCACGTCTAGAGCCTGTGTTCCACAACAAGAGAAGCCACTGCAATGAGAAGCCTGCGCACCGCAACAAAGAGTTCCGGCTCGCTGCAACTAGAGAAAGCCCGCGCACAGCAACGAAGGCCCAACACAGCCAAAAATAAATAAATTAATTTTTAAAAAAAGAGTAAATTTTTTGATGTTGCATCTGAAGGTAGAAATATTAATAGGTTCAGGTTATAAAAAGGAAGATTCGACATGAGGAAGAGATTCTCATCATTTAAAAAACCGAATAGGGTCTTCCCTGGTGGTCCAGTGGGTAAGACTCCACGCTCACAGTGCAGGGGGCCCGGGTTAGATCCCTGGTCAGGGAACTAGATCCCATATGCATGCCGCAACTAAGAGTTCGCATGCCGCAACTAAGGGTCCACATGCTGCAACTAAAGATCCTGCATGCTGCAACAAAACATGCTGCAATGAAGACCCCATGTGCCGCAACTAAGACCCAGCGCAGTCAAAATAAATAAATTAATTAATTACTTTAAAAACTGAATAGTCTATAGGCTAAAGTATTAAGCACTATTTCACTAAGTCTTCAAGCAGAGGCTGGATATTACCCCAACAAATGAGATTTACGCTTTGGGAAGGAGACTGGGGTAGATGGCCTCTTAAATTCTTTCAGCTTTTAAGGTTCTGTGACCCAGCACTGCTAACCTGCAAGATCAAAGTCAAATAGAAAAGAGAAAGGTATGGGACCTTAGCCATTCTGGTATAATCTGAGAATTTAGAATGATTAAGCTCCTATGGCCAAGAACACTTCTCTTTTTGTTCACAATAATCCAAAGAAACCTAAAGTTTCACCTGCTGAACAGATGCCTGTTTGGGTTTGCTGATAGGATAATATATTGCTACCCAATAGTAATGGCTTCTTCATCCCATCGGCAGATTAACAGTCTACAGTTCAACATGGTTAGAGTACCTGAGTTATACAAACAGAGTTCCACTCTGACTTTTGGAAAAGGTAAATGGAGAAGGAAAAATAAGGGATAAGATGAACTGCCCACAGTTTTAAAAGACTACTTTTTTTTTTTTTTTTTTAATTTTTATTTATTTATTTATTTATTTATTTATTTATTTTTGGCTGTGCTGGGTCTTTGGTTCGTGCGAGGGCTTTCTCCAGTTGCGGCAAGTGGGGGCCACTCTTCATCGCGGTGCAGGGACCGCTCTTCATCGCGGTGCGCGGGCCTTTCACTATCGCGGCCCCTCCCGTCGCGGGGCACAGGCTCCAGAAGCGCAGGCTCAGCAGCCGTGGCTCACGGGCCCAGCCGCTCCGCGGCATGTGGGATCCTCCCAGACCAGGGCTCGAACCCGTGTCTCCTGCATTAGCAGGCAGATTCTCAACCACTGCGCCACCAGGGAAGCCCCTACTTTTTAAAGTATCTTAGATATGGGATGGAAAAGGGAAAGGAATTAGGGACCTAAACTATGCCTACTGATCCCATTTGTGGCTAGGCTTTATATAAGTTACAATTAGAAGCCAGCATTTTGTGAACTAAGCCATGATCAAATATCTACATTTCCTAGCAAGAATTCCTTTTGGAAAACAACAGCAACAACCTTTTCTCAGGTGAAAACAAAATGTTTGTTTTTTTTTTCTTTCCTTGGCATCAATAATAATTAGGGAGCAGCCCATCCCTAAAGGACCAGGGTCAGTTGTGCCGGCACAAGCAGGCCATCTCCAGAGAGCCAGAGGATGGAGAGAGCTGTCTGGGAAAGGGCAAAAGCCCAGGAATGATAGGCTTTAGACTGCTGTAGACTCTAGCCCCTTCCCACCCTTATGACCCCATTTTATAATGAGTCAGTTGGAAACACCTTTCTTCCTGACCTGCTAAAATAGAGCAGCAATTCTAGGTCACCTTGACTGCCCCTCTGGTTCTCAACTCCTAATACTTAGAAAGAGTTATAAAAATAAGGAAGCAGTGACAGAAAGAGAAGAATAAAGAAATGCTCCTAAAACCACAGGCTTTTAAAGAAAGAAGCCCAAATCTATCTCACACAAACACACCACACTTCCTCTCATTCATCCTCTTTCTCTCTCTCAATGTGTTTCTTCTCAGGTTTTTGATGCCTATCTACAGAAACTGGATATAGCATATGGTAAGTCCTGCTGATTAACAGACTAGCAGAATGAAGAATATACATCAGATGGCTCATCTCAGATACCCATAAAAAAGTTAATGCTAGGTTTAAAATCTAAGTTAATTTACCACACCATAAAATTATAGGTAGGAGATCCAATGAATAACCAATGGGACAGGTACAAACCAAAGGCCTTTGCTATGTAAATACATATTTACAGAAACAGAGAATGTTGTGAGACTGTGTACCTAAAGAAAGAGGAGAGAATTTGCTCTCCTGCCACATGGGGGCCATTCACTCACACACCTGGGACCGAGGGCTAGAACATTCTGGAGCAAACTGCCAATCATACATTTCTCCTCCAGCGTTCTTAGCAATTTTATCTGCAACTGTCTGCTGAGAAGAAAGCCCTTCCAACTTACCTCAAGACCCTGTACTCTCAATGACCTTAGTCACCAGAAAGCAGCTACTCCATTATCACTAGCTCAGTCACAAAGGCAGTCCCTCAAAGCCACCTCCAAAAGGCTCAGGTAAGTACTTGGCATAATTCATTAAGAAAGAGAAAAATATCAGTGTAATTAACAAGCAAAAAGACTGTCTAAGCATTTGCCAAAACAACGTTCAAAATAAGGTCATCAGATCTTATTTGCAAAGCAGAAATAGAGACACAGAGGCAGAGAACAAATGTATGGATACCAAGGGGGAAAAGGGTGGGGAGGGAGGAATTGGGAGACTGGGATTGACACATATACATTATTGATACTATATATAAAATAGACAACTGATGGGAACATACTGTATAGCCCAGGGAACTCTACCTAATGCACTGTGGTAACCTAAATGGGAGGGAAATCCAAAAGGGAGGGGATATCTGTATGTGCATGGCTGATTCATTTTGTTGTTCAGTGGAGGCTAACACAACACTGTAAAGCAACCATACTCCAATAAAAATTAATTAATAAATAAAACAGAGTTGGCATTAAAAAACAAAAACAAACAAACAAAAATAAAATAAGGTCATCAGATACATGTAAGATCTCTCCCAACTAGCTCACAATTATGAGGTTCCTCAAGCTGGCTGTCACATTCCTATGAAACACTAGCCTTTACAAAGGGTGAGGCCCCACACCTAGAAGGCCTTAACTGATACTCTCAGAGTGTGCACCTGGAACCCACCAAGGAGCTCCTTCTATTTCATATTCCAGTAGCTGGATTCAGGACACAGGGCTGGGCTCAAAGTTGACTCCTTTTCTCCTAGGAGTCATACTCCATAAACAGTCCCTTATCTGAGCCAATAAAAACAGGCCACGATCAGCAGCTCCTACCTTACTGGGAGAAAATGAGATGTAAAAAATACGGCACAGGACAAGAACTTCTTGCACAAACCAACACTGACTCCAGACATAAAAGAACACACCTAAGAACTCTCTTGTGCACTCCACATCAAAGTACTGTGTCCTTCTCTCAGAAATTATATACCTCCAAAACAACTGTTCACCAATTAGTCCTATTACTTTTGTACCTGTACTCTTAGTTATAAAGCTCAACACGTAGGCAGTAAGAGCCAATGAGCTCTGATTGCTCACATTTTGAGTATAGAAAAAGAAATAGCTGTGGGCTATTAGTTCACCAAACAATACAGCAGGTTCTAGAATGCTGTGTTTAATACCTACATGTGAGAAAATCTCTCACAAAGGAAATGTATCTAAACTCTAAATATAGACTTTTCCCCCACTATCACCTAGTACCTAGCTCCAGATATGAAAAAGTAGACAAAATTAGGGTCCTGTTTCTAATGCATCCTTTCTCAGGAAATATGTGAAATTCTTCCTTTCAGTGTGTTATTTTGGCAAATAAAGTTTACTGAAGTGAGTGTTGCATGTATACGTTAAGAGCTACATAAGAGTAATGTTTCTATATCTCACAAATTTATATTATAAATTTGAACAGCTTCTAATTCTGATAAGATGTATATTGGTAAGCCCTAGAGCAACCACTAAAGAAATAGTGAAAAAATCATTAAAGAAATCAAAATGCTATATTAGAAAATGTCCACTTCATGCAAAAGAATGCAGTAAAGAAGGTACAGAGGAACAAAAAAGACCTGAGACACATAGAAAACTAGAAATGAAATGGCAGACATAAGTCCAATTATATCAATAACAACATTAAATATGAATGTAATAAACAATCTGATCAAAAGGCAGAGATTATCAGACTGAATAAAGTGACAAGATCCAATGATATGCCATCTACTAGAGACACAGTTTAAATTCAAAGATACAAATAGAACCAAAAAAAAAAGATACAAATAGATTGAAAGTAAAAAAAATGAAAAAAAAAAGATATGTCATGAAAGAAATAAAAGCAGAGACAATTCAACAATAAAAATTGGAGACTTCAATACCCATTCTTTAATAATGGATAGAACAACTAGGCAGAAGATCAACATGGAAATAGGAGACTTGAACAACACTATAAATCAATTAGATCTAACATAGAACAGTACCCTCAACCATGGCAGAATATACATTTTCCTCAAGTACATATGAAACATTCTCCAGGATATATCATATGCTAGACCATAAAACAAACCTCAGTAAATTTAAAATGACAGAAACTATACAATGTATGTTCTCCGACCAAATTTCTTTCTATTGTTGATTTCTAATTTCATTCTATTGTGGTCAGAGAATATACCTTGTGTTATTTCTATCATTTAAAACTTATTGAGGTTTGTTTTATGGAAGAGCAAACTAAGCCTAATGCAAGCAGAAGGAAGAAAATTAAAAAAAAACAAGAGTGGAAATAATGAAATAGAAAAAAGAAAAACAAAAGAGAAAAATCAATGAAACCAAAAGGTGATTCTTTGAAAAGATCAACAAAATGACAAATTTTTAGCTAGACTAACAAAGAAAAAAGAGGAAATTCAGATTACTAGAATTAGATATAAAGGAGAGAACATTACTACTGACCTTACAGAATAAAAAAAGTAACATTATGAACAACTGTATGCCAATAAACTAGACAACTTAGACAAAATGGACAAGTTCCTAGGAAGACACAAATTACCAAAACGGACTCAAGAAGAAACAAACAATCTGAACAGACCTATAAGAAACAAAGAGAATGAATTACAATTTCAAAAAAACTACCTGTGAAAAAAAGCCCAGACCCTGGTGGCTTCACTGATTAACTGTACCAAAGATTTAAAGAAGAATTAATACTGATCTTTCACAAAGTCTTCCAAAAACCAAAAGAGAAGGGACTACTTCCCCAACTCATTCTATGAGGCCAGCATTACCCTGATATCAAAACCAAAGACATCACCCGATTAACCGGCAGTTGAGTGAGTGGGTGCATAGGGATCGCTGGGCAGCGGGGACTCGTTGCCAGACCTGATTCTCCTGGTGTGCATTTCTCTGCTCCAGGCCACGGACCACAGATCACGGACCAGGGACCCAGCAACACTTTTTTTTTTTTTTTTTTTAAAGATTTATTTTTTTATTGATTAATTGATTGATTGATTGATTGCTATGTTGGGTCTTCGTTTCTGTGCTAGGGCTTTCTCTAGTTGTGGCAAGCGGGGGCCACTCTTCATCACGGTGCGCGGGCCTCTCACTGTCACGGCCTCTCTTGTTGCGGAGCACAGGCTCCAGACGCGCAGGCTCAGTAATTGTGGCTCACGGGCCCAGCCGCTCCGCGGCATGTGGGATCTTCCCAGACCAGGGCTCGAACCCGTGTCCCCTGCATTAGCAGGCAGACTCCCAACCACTGCGCCACCAGGGAAGCCCCCAGCAACACTTTTTTCTGAACATCCCTGGATGAGGTAAGACTGCTGGGGAGGGGACAGATTCCTCCCTCCCCAATGCACCTCCTGGACCATGTGGGGATGGTTCCGGGCACCAGAATTAGCTTCCAAGGTTCCAAGGTTCACCGCAGGGTGGCCTCAGCCAGAGCGAGCATGCTGAGAAATTTTCACCATCATCTTCGGTTAATATCACAACCTTTGTGCATGCATGAATAAAGTTTCCTTTTTTTTTTTTCCCCTTGCTGCAACAAAGGAACATCCATAAGTGAGACGAATACAAGTATGGTAATAAACAAAAACAAACAACTCCCCCTAAAAACCCAAAGACATCACAAGATAACTACAGAGAAATATCTCTTATGAATATGGACACAAAAATTCTTCAGCAAAATATTAGCAATCTGAATCTAGCAACATATAAAAAGAATTATAAACCATAACTAAGTGAGATTTATCCTAGGAATGCAAGATTCGTTGGTTTAACTCCTGAAAATCAATTAATGTAATATAACCATATCAATAGAATAAGCAAAAACCACATGATCATCTGAACAGATGCAGAAAAAGTAGTGGACAAAACCCAACACCCTTTCAATGTTAAAAAAAAAAAAAAGCAAGAAACTAGAAATAGAAGGGAACTTCCTTAGCCTAATAAAGAGCATCTACCAAAAACAAAAAAAACCCAAAAAACCAAACCACAGCTAACTGTTTTTAATAAAATATAAGAAAATTTTAAAACACGTATAATCTCTGCAACCAGAGATAAGAACACATTGGTTAGTTTCCTTTCATATTCTCTCTTTTTTTTTTTTTTTTTCCCCATTTTGGCTGCGCTGCATGGCTTTCGGGATCTTAGTTCCCCGACCAGGGATCGAACCCGTGCCCCCTACAGTGGAAGCTCGGAGTCTTAACCAGTGGACCACCAGGGAAATACCCTCATATTCATTTTGAGGACATTCTCTTTTACCACAATGATGACAAGACGACAGACTGCTCACCTGAAAATAATAAAGCCAAAGTTTCATGATCAAACATCTCAAAGGGCTAGAAGTGATGGAAAACATAAACTCTCCATTCAAACTATTTTCCCATCAATGATGCCAAGACGCAGACTAACAGCCTAAGTTTCAGTGTTCCCCTAACGTCAGCCTGAAATAATATCATTCTGTATCTCTGGTCCCTTTTAAGTCCACATGAGGTGGGGCCAAGGGAACTGAGCAAAGTTGAATATGGAAGGTACTCGCTTGTCTAGAATGAAGTCCTGCGCAGATCATCAGAACCGAGGCTGGCAAAACCCCCAGCTATGCACATTCAGGATGGCAATTTTTTTTAAAAGATAATAATGATGAACATTTATATAGCATTGACTATGTGCCAGGCACTATTCTAAGTGCTTTTCATATACTGTCATTTAATCATCTCAACAATGACACAGGTTCCATTATTATCCTCACTTTACAGATGAGGAAACTCAAGCAAAAAGTAGTTAAATAAGTTATTCAAAGTAAGCAGTAGAACTCAGACTTAAACTCAGACAACCTAACTCTAGAGTCCCTGCTCTTAAACAAGCAGAAGAATGAGCAAACCTAAAATCCAAAAGGAATGAAGACATGCAGAAAAACACATGGAGTCTCCATTTCTATACCTTATCAGTTAAGTTCAAAATTCAGCCTGATTCAAATTAAGAAATCAGAGTCGTGGTTATCTCAGAAAGAACAAAGTGGGTGCTGGGAAAACTGAACATCCATATGCAAAAAAAATGAAGTTGGACTCTTACCGTACACCATGTAAAAAACTTCACTCAAAATGGATCAAAGACCTAAACGTAAAAGCTAAAACTACAAAACTCTTCGAGAAACAAAGGGGAAATGCTTCATGACTTGCATTGGCAACGATTTCTTGGATATGACAACAAAAGCACAGACAGCAAAAGAAAAAAATAGGTAAGTTGGACTTCATCAAAATTAAAAACTTCTGGGCTTCCCTGGTGGCGCAGTGGTTGAGAGTATGCCTGCCAACACAGGGGACATGGGTTCGAGCCCTGGTCTGGGAAGATCTCACATGCCGCGGAGCAACTAGGCCCGTGAGCCACAATTACTGAGCCTACGCATCTGGAGCCTGTGCTCCGCAACAGGAGAGGCCGCAAGAGTGAGAGGTCCGCGCACAGCGATGAGGAGTGGCCCCCACTTGCCGCAGCTGGAGAAAGCCCTCGCACAGAAACGAAGACCCAACACAGCCATAAATAAATAAATAAATAAATTTTAAAAAAAAATTAAAAACTTCTGTGCATCAAAGGACACTATCAATAGAATGCAAAGGCAACCCATGGAAAGGGAGAAAATATTTGCAAACCATATATCTGACAAGAGACTGATATCCAGAATACATAAAGAATTTCTTTTTTCTTTTTTTTTTAAATTAATTAATTTATTTATTATTTTTGGCTGTGTTGGGTCTTCGTTTCTGTGCGAGGGCTTTCTCTAGTTGTGGAGAGCGGGGGCCGCTCTTCATTGCAGTGTGCGGGCCTCTCACTGTCGGGCCTCTCTTGTTGCAGAGCACAAGCACCAGACGCGCAGGCTCAGTAGTTGTGGTTCATGGGCCCAGTTGCTCCGCGGCATGTGGGATCTTCCCAGACCAGGGCTCGAACTCGTGTCCCCTGCATTGGCAGGCAGATTCTCAACCACTGCGCCACCAGGGAAGCCCAAGAATTTCTAAAACTCAACAACAACACAACCCAATTTAAAAATCCGCAAAGGACTTGAATAGACATTTCTCCAAGGAAGATACACAAATGGCCAATAAACACATGAAAAGATACTCAACACCACTAGTTATCAGGGGAATGCAAATCAAAAATCACAATGAGATACACTTCACACCCACAGGAACGGTTATGATTGAGAAGAAATAGAAAATAACAAATGCTGGCGAGGCTATGGAGAAATTCGAACCTTTGTGTATCACTGATGGGAACGTAAAATGGTGTGGCTGCTGTGGAAAAAGGTATATGATTCCTCAAAATATGAAAAATAGAATTACCATATGATCCAGCAATCCTACTTCTGAGTATATACCCTAAAGAAGTGAAAGCAGGTTCTCAAATATTTCTGCACCCATGTTCACAGCAGCATTATTCATAGTAGTCAAAAGGTGGAGGATGCAAGTGTCCATCAATGGATAAATGGATAAAGAAAATGTAGTATATATATACGATGGAAGACTGAATTTGGTCTTTAAAAAAAGGAAGGAAATTTTGATACATGCCATGACATGGAAGAACCTTGCGGATATTAGGCCAAGTAAAAAAGCCAGTCACAAAAGCACAAATAGTGTATAATTCCTCTCATATGACGTTCCTAGAGTAGACACAGAAAGTAGAATGGTGATTTCCAGGGGTTGGGAAGAGGAGGGAATGAGGAATTATTGTTTAAAGAGTACAGAGTTTCAGTTGGAGAAGATGAAGGAGTTCTGGAGATGGCTGGCGGTGATGGTGGTTGTACAGCAATGTGAATGTACTTAATGCCACAGAACTGTAGACTTTAAAAATGGTTAAAATGGTAAATTTTATGTTACATATATTTTCCCACAATTTTTTTTTAAAAAGCAAAATGGAGAAAGACCCCAAGGGAATTTCAGGTTGAAGTAGGCGAGGGGTTTTATATGCTAAAGTCACAGCAGCCCCAACAAAAAGATCTTAATATTTCATTATAAATATCTGAATCTCCTAAACCAAGACTTCTTTACTGCACTGCAGTTCACCAAGCTTAGATACAACCTAATGCAAAACCTCACTTTGCAGCATAAACCAAGTTAGGGCAAAAGAGATGATTAACCACATGGGATTCAGTGTTTGGTTTTTCATTTCTAGCTGTAGTCTTAAGAGATTAGGGAACAGCAACTATTAGAATAATATGTAATGTTCCCAGGCATTGGGGAAATGATATTATAGCAGCCTCATTTTGGTGCTTTGTTTTAATCTGCATAATGCTTTTCATTCTCTGTAATGGGAGATCTGCAGGGTCTGATTAACAGAAGAAAGGTCATTACTGATAAATTCTGAACCCGGGGATAATCTGAGCCTGCCTGCCACTTTAGAGCAGACAACTGGACTAGAAGATTATGTTCGTGTACTCCTTGCTACTCAAGAGCCATCTGCCCAATGCCTCTGCTTCTATCATTAGTCACTTTAGTCCATATTTACTTTTCACTAGACTAAGCTGCATCTTTCAGCTGAAGTGCTTGGCATCAAACTGCTCCCCCTCTCAACTCGTCAGTATCCATTCTGATAAGAGAGCTGTGACTAAGAGGCAAATTTTGTAGCCCAAACAGGTGCATGGGCAAAGGGATTTGGGGGGATTTTGCCTGGCTGAGACCTTCCATTCCCTTCCCAACTCTAACTCTGTGGCCATCAACAGTGGCCTTGATTACTGCCTGAGGGTGTTCTGTACCCCCCACCCCGTGACAGTCAGAATTCTATACACAGCCCACTCCAAAGGGTGTTATTCTCAGTGAACCCCCGTATCCAGAGGGTGCTGAGAGATTTTCTTGTTCCTTAGAGTCCCCAGCAGAGTGTACATTTAAAGCATTCCTTTTTTTTTTTTTTTTTGAGGGAGTATTTTTTAGGATGAAGGAAAATAGCTACATAAGCACATAAGCAGGAGGGAGGAGCACACCTCAGCATCGGAACAAAAAGACCACTGGAGCAGACAGGGGGACAAGAGGCAAACTCACTAGGTGAACAATTAAGAGACTTACAAAGAAATGCACTAAATTCTCATTCCAAACCCCAGACTTGTCACTAACCCCAGCAGTATCTAAAAAGGCATTCTCAAAGACAAACTAAACTTTAGCTTAATGCATTCCAAATAAAAGGAAAAATTAATATATTAACCATAGAGTAATATCATAGATCAAACTTTATCCACCTTAAGAAAATTACAGATCAGGAGAAAAACCTATTCACAGTCATTCAGCCACTATTTCTGTGAGCAACAAGAGAAAAGGATTGTGAACTTGGTGCTAATAAAATGCTCATTAAGTGAAAAGCAATAAGATGTTAACCTGAAGAGATTCATTAAGGGCTTCAAATTACTTACCTTGAAAGTTCTTTGGTTAGATGAAGGTCAGATTTTAGTCTAACATTTTTCTTTTTCTCTTTTGACTAATTAGGTTAATAGTCAGCAGACATCTTCCCTAAAGTACAGGACCTCACTGGGGTAGCCTGCTAAGTGGTGACAGGAAATATTTAGCATAGAAGTCTCCAAGCAAAACTTCTAAAATGTTTTCCTTCCATCCCTGTGCATAGTCCCTCAGGTTATTTTTCCTTTGGGGATCAGTAGATATGTGAAGGCAGCTGAAGTAATAATTATACCAAGTGGAATTTTAAAGGTGGAGCAATACTATTTTATTTTTCTTGTGGCAAAGCAATGGAACAACCCTCTGATGGGGAGTAACAAACATAGGGCCCTGTATGTTAATGACATCAGGTGTTTCAATAAAAATAGTAGTTTCTAAGCAGCTGCATTTTAAGAATCTCTCTGAAGGATCAAACAGGAAGAGAGGACAAATTGTTTAAACACAAATAACTTTGACAGTTAAAGAACTAGCATGACTAAGCCACGAAAGACAAGTAAAAAGCAAACAGACTGACGAGCAAATTTAGGCCTCCAAGCAAGTAGAAGTACTTTTAATTTTCACTGTCACAATCTAAACTCCAAAAAAAGGAAAGGTCTGCAGCCTTTCTGCTGCTTTTCACTGTTGGTGAGATACTGTTAGGGTTGCCATTGCATGCACTGCGTTCCAGAAGATCCCAAAGACATAACTTGTAGCTGTCATCAACTGGCAAACCGGTCTCGGAGGCCCTCCCAGCTGTTAGGTATCTGAAAATTTCACACGCAACCCAATCCCTTGCCGTGATTATCAAAGAACATACATACTACAGGAGAGGTGGCTAAGAGTTTGTTCACTCTGCCTTAGAGATCCTTTCCAGGGGGTTTCCCTGGTGGTCCAGTGGTTAAGATTCTGCACTTCCACTGAAGGGGTTTGATCCCTGGTTGGGGAAGTTCCGCATGCCATGAAGTGCAGCCAAATTTAAAAGGAAGGAAGGAAGGGAGGAAGGAAGGGAGGGAGGGAGGGAGGGAGGAAAGAAAGAAAGAAAGGAAGGAAGGAAGGAAGGAAGGAAGGAAGGAAGGAAGGAAGGAAGAAAGGAAGAAAGGAAGAAAGAAAGAAAGAAAAGAAAATCCTTTCCAGGTGTGGGATCAACAAAGGAAAGAAAGAAATCCTTTCCAGGTGTGGGATCAACACAACATTTACAAACAATATAAGTAAATGTTGCATACCATCACAACTTTACTACTAAGCCTTTATACACTCTGTCCTTGATAATCAATTTGGTGGCCAGAAGTTAAATATCCCATAGTACCCCTGGGAGACCCACAGGTCCAATTTTCTGACAGTCTCTTGTTTTCTAAACCACCCAAAGTTAACAGTGTCATGGATGTACAACACAAGGCTCTTAAGAAGCAAAGCTGGGCTTCCCTGGTGGCACAGTGGTTGGGAGTCTGCCTGCCAATGCAGGGGACACGGGTTCAAGCCCTGGTCTGGGAGGATCCCACATGCCGCGGAGCAACTAAGCCCGTGAGCCACAACTACCGAGCCTGCGCGTCTGGAGCCTGTGCTCCGCAACGGGAGAGGCCGCGACAGTGAGAGGCCTGCGCACCGCGATGAAGAGTGGCCCCCGCTCGCCACAACTGGAGAAAGCCCTCGCACAGAAACGAAGACCCAACACAGCCAAAAATAAATAAATAAATTAATTAATTTTTTTAAAAAAAAGAAGAAGCAAAGCTACAACTTTGTAGCTTTGGAGCATAAGGAGCATAAGGCAGCACTCATTACCATCGGCTCAGTGGAATGCTGACTTCTTAGGCATACCACTTATTTGCCCTCAGCTAAGAGAATACTAACTCGGAGAAAAGAATACTCCTTGGAACACCCTTATTCAAAGCAACACAGCCTACCTACAAAGAAAAGCAAAACATCTTTTACAGGTAACATTTTAACATTTATAGAAGGGATAAATGAAGACACACTTAGGAAACATTCTAAGGAAGGCTCAGAATGCTAAACCAGAAAAATGGTATGGCAATTCCTCAAAATATTAAACATAAGATTACCATACAATCCATCAATTCCACTTCTGGGTATATTCGCAAAAGAAGTGAAAGCAGGAACTGAACAGATATTTGTACACCCGTGTACAAATAACCAAAACCACAACAACCAAAAGGTGGAAGCAATCCACTTGGGGTTTCATCAGTGATGAATGGATAAACAAAATGTGGCATATACATAAAATGGAATATTAGGGCTTCCCTGGTGGCGCAGTGGTTAAGACTCTGCCTGTCAATGCAGGAGACACGGGTTCGAGCCCTGGTCCGGGAAGCATGCCGTGGAGCAACTAAGTCTGTGCACCACAACTACTGAGCCCGTGTGCCACAACTACTGAAGCCGGCACGCCTAGAGCCCGTGCTCCGCAACAAGAGAAGCCACCACAATGAGAAGCCCACGCACCGCAACAAAGAGTAGCCCCCGCTCGCCGCAACTAGAGAAAGCCCATGTGCAGCAACAAAGACCCAATGCAGCCATAAATGAATGAATGAATGAATGAATAAATAAATAAACAGGAATATTATTCAGCCTAAAAAGGAAGGAAATTCTGACACATGCTACAATAGGGATGAACCGTACAGACATTACGCTAAATGAAATGACCAGTATTTTATAGTTCATGAAATACTTTAACATACGTTACATTATATGTAATTCTCACAACCACTTCCCTGTAAAACAATTGATATCATCATGACCTCCATTTTATAGATAGTGGAAAGAGGTCCAGAGATGCTAAATAACTTGCTCAAGATCATATATTAAGTGGTAGAGACAAAAATTAAAAACCCAGTTTCTCTAACTCAAATTTCCATGCCCATGTCCCTTTCAATACATCATACTGAGTTTTCTGTGTACCTCCATAGTAGCCTTTGATGTAACACTATAGAAGGAGGTGTTACTATATAAAAGAAAGAGCCCTGGACTTGGGAATTAGAAGACCTATGTTTAATTCTCCACTTTGCCACACAACAATTGTGGGACTTTCTGCAATTCAAATATCCTTAAAACTCAGTTTCCTCATTGGTAAAAAGTATATTTTTTAAAAGTTTATAATACATGCTATAGAGTTTGACGACTGAAGAAGATAGCAGTTTAAGAAGGAGCAGCAACAAGTTTAGCACTTATTAAGTGAAAATAAATGTTAAAAAGGAAAAAAGTAAACTTTTGCAGGCTCAGCATCACCAGTATTTCCCCCTGATCTGGCTTGAGGGTGATAAGTGATATTCTAACACATCCTTCCAGTAATCTCTTGAAAAAACTGACTGGATCTTTGATACTTTTTACATATACTCCAAGTCTAATTCATTAGCAACAGTGAGGATGATATAATTACTCTCTGCAGCAAGTTCATCAAAGAAGTTTGAGAAAATGAAAATGGAGGTATAGGTAGGCCTGATAGAGACCTACAAAGAGAAGGAAGAGGTCATGGTTATCTACTCAAAGCTCAGGCCAGTCGTTTCTGGGCTATTCAGAAAAAGGACAGGCCAATAGCTTAAATCAGCTGTTTGATGGCCCTTGGGAAGAATGACAGCAGCCAAGCCAGAAGCCACTGAAAGGAAAAGCAACAAAGTAGGAGATAAAGCAAGCATAAAGGATTGTGATCAAGGGAACAGGCCCCAGATGAAAAGGAACTGCCTGGAAAGCCTAAGTAAATACATGAATAAATAAACACAACATAAATTATACCCATATGCACTTCATACTGTTGCCTGGAATCTGGTGTTTCTTTCAAACACTCACATTTGTCATATTGCCCTTGGGTCACAAAGGGATATTTGGGAGAAAGCAGTTTGTAATTCCTGAATCCTACAGAAAATCACACTTATCATAAGGCCTTACTATAGTATCTGGCTTATTTGCTCGATGCAGTTATGTATTTAGTTGTGAGATTTATAAAACCGTGTTTACTACAAAATGTCTCTGGGGTCAGGTAAGGCAGATCAACCTTCAATACCTTCAAAACAATCTTGTTAGCACATCTCACCCCCATGCTCCCTCATCCCAGCCCTCCCAACACACACATTTCACACTTTTTCTTTTGTTCCCAGATTTGCCAAACATTAGTAAATCACTGCAGGGACAGGACATTTTACCTTAAAAAAAAACCAAAAGGGCAAGAAAAGAAAGATATAGGAACAAACACAATCCCAGCTCTGTCACAAATTAGAATCTATACCAAGTTGTAAATGTGCATTACTATTACTGGAAATGTCTGGCAAGGCTTACATCTGGAGCTAAATCAAGTTTCCCCATCTGTTGGGTTTGCCTCTTCTACTCAATGTTAATTTTTCAATTGTTTGCAAGAGCAATATAATAACTGTTGAGAAAATGAAAAATGATAGGCACAAAGGGAGCAAGGAATGTAAGAAAAGCCAGCTTTAGGTTTCATAATACTGAAGGCACATTCTCTCCATTTACAAACAGCTCACTCCTGTGAGTGTGTGCTATTTCCTCAAAACCCTAAACCAACTCCATGTCTGACTCAATTTTATCCAATACATACAGCACTCTATAATTGCCTTGCTGTTTCATAAGAAACCTAAAATGACTTAGCCCCATGAGCTCCATTTGGCTCTGTTTACCACAAATAGAAATAGCCATGTAAAGCAAAACGTCAAAGTTCCAGATCCCCATGAGTCATTCATTCAACTCTTGGAGAATGACAGAAAAAATTGCCACAGAACAGCTTTCAGATGACCTATACACAGAAAACACTTTGGCAACAAAGATGCTGAAAAGGGCTTCCAACCACCTCTTGGTAAGAAAATTCAGAGAAGAGCAAACACTGTGAGCTATTTCAATATGACAAAATGAAAGTCACATGCATTCCTGCTTTTCTTGATCAAATATGACAATTTCTTCCACTCCTACAGACATCAGGGCTTAAAATAGTGGTGCTGTTCAACACACTCCACTTAGAAAGGTACAATAAACCTCAGGATGAGCCAAGGAACTCTGAAAGAGATAAACCCTCATTCCTCACCTGATATTAACCAATGCGTGGGTCACCTTGCTAGCTGCTTCTTTCCACTGGCCTGCATTCGTAGAAAGCCTCAGGACTGTAAAAAAGGAAAGAACAAAGATGTGTCAGACCCCTGGTATAAAACACAAATATGAGGAATGAAGACACATCGCAGAATATCACTATTAGAATAACCAAATGGAGCCTGTGCCAATCTTCTATTTAAGACATCTTCATCTAGGGAAAAAACATAAGGGCTTATTCTCAACTATCTTTACCGCACACTTTTTCCTCTTTTTTTCACTTTCTATCAAAATATTCTACTCCTCCTCTGCCTTGGGTTCCCCTCTCTCCACTCCCTGCTAACAGGTTTCCATACTCAGTTTTTGCATTCATTTAAAATCTACACTGGGGTGGTGATGGGTCACCTGATTGCCACATTTATCATTTCCCTAATGGTTGGGGCTGATTTAGTGGAACTGGCCAGCTGAGTAAGTGCCCCCTCCTGCTCCACATACAGTGTGTCTTTCTCCTGAAGGTCTAAGCTGGGCCAAACAGGACAAATAACCTTGCAAGATAGAGGATGGTCATGTTTCAATCAAGGAGTAACCTGTTTTAGCTCCTCTGACTTAACTGTGTGACCTGCAACATGAATCAACAGGAATATTCTTCCCTTCTCTGACCAATGTCTCTTTTCCACCCTTACTCACAGGAGAAGGAATGATGGAAATACAGATCATCATATCCTCTATCAGCTATGAGCTTTATGGTCACACATTACAGTACCTACACTATTTTAGAAAAGAGACAAACCAGCACAAGTGCTCCTTGAAAGAGCAAGCATATGGTGGGCACTCCAAGCATATGTTTTTAACAAATGAATAACTAATATGAGCTAAACATGTAGAGAGTTTACTATGTGTCAGAAATTGGACAGAGGTTATATGCAATACAGCATACGTATGAGACTCAGAGGAGACAAATAATTAATTGATCAAGTTCATTCACAGAGTTGTAGGTAATGGAGCTAGAATTTAAACCTGGAGGGAATGGTTCTACAGCCTGTACTTACACAGTGAGTGGTTAAGAGTGTGAACTCTGAAGCCAACTGTCAGAGTCCCAGTCCAGCCCCTGCCACTTACTAGAGAATAATACCAATACTTACATGAAAGGATAATCACGAAAATCAAATAGTTACAGATAAAGCCTTAGATCAGTGCATGGCACATAGTAAATGTTATATAAGTATTAGCTATTATGAATTTAAGTAGACTTGTCTCCCAAACAAATAAAAGAATGTACCTGAGACTTTCTCAAAGGTTGGAAGTCAGAGCCTAAGTAACATTAAGAAATGTGTAATCAATCTGCATAGGAACTTTACATCTGAGTACCATCACTACCTACTCCTGACCAGTATTCCTCTAGCAAGAAGAGTAGTAGCAGCAGTTCTACTAGAGGGAGGGCCTATAACTGTAATAGGGAAAGAAAGTTCATCTGGCTGCTCTGCATCTATTCTAGCAATACTTCATTTTTATAAATTCATGCAATTTTATGAAAGAGAACATGGAAGCCTTAATAAAACATTATCAGAGTGCTGCTTTTCTAATTTACAAGATTTAGTGAACGGAACTTGGTATAGTTTCAAGTTAGCGCTCTACAGTCTGAACTCAGGTTTCACCCAGTGTTTGTGCAAATTTATTCACGTAATGAACAAAATTGTTTCAAGCAGGTCAGATGTATTTTTTTCAACTCAATTGCAAAAACTGTTTAGATGCATCTGTTTTTCACTAGACCCTCCACTAAATCATAAATTCTCTGATGGTGAGGACCTAACACTTACGGAATTGAGCTGAATTTTACTCTCCTTACCTCAGAGAGGTATTTAACTCTGTCCCTGTATTATTTCTCTATTAACATGCTGTCAGTTCTGTTCTTAGTGAACAAGCACCCAGATAACCTCATCACTGCATTTCCCTTGGAAATGCCATAGGCTTTTACATTCTTTTCTAAGTTACCAAATTTAAACACAAAATTATCTCAAAATGCCCTAAATGCCTCAAGCTAAGGTTACCATTTATGTAGTAAATTATGGTACACAAAAATAGCATGCTATGTGGCCATTAAAGAAAGAGAGTTAAGTAATAGCAAAAACTGGAAACCGTAATTTCCGTGAAAAGAAGGAAGGGTTAAATAAACTACATCCATACTATGCAAAAAAAAGAGAGAGGGGCTTCCCTGGTGGCGCAGTGGTTGAGAATCTGCCTGCCAACGCAGGGGACACGGGTTTGAGCCCTGGTCTGGGAAGATCCCACATGCCGCGGAGCAACTGGGCCCATGAGCCACAACTACTGAGCCTGCGCGTCTGGAGCCTGTGCTCTGCAACAAGAGAGGCCGCAACAGAGGCCCGCGCACCGCGATGAAGAGTGGCCCCCGCTTGCCGCAACTAGAGAAAGCCCTCGCACAGAAACAAAGACCCAACACAGCCAAAAATAAATAAATAAATTTATTTTTAAAAAAAAATTAAAAAAAAAAAAGAGAGAGAGGGAGAGAGAGAAAGAGACCTAAGAAAATGACAAAAAAATAGGAAAATGTTCTGACAGTTTAAAAAAACACGAAATAGGAAAACATGATTACAACTATGTAAAGCTATGCATACAAGTAGACTAATATACAACTATGAAAACAGTGGTCATACTAGAAAGGAGAGATTGTAAAATTTTTTTTACCTTGCTTTTTCTTTTCTAATTATCTTTTTTTTTTTTTAATGGAAAAAACAGCTCAAAATATGGTATCATTTATGGTTCAGGGCAGCTTGTGTCGAGGTCCTTCCTATTCAGTGGATATCACTGCAATAAATTAATGCCATAGGAATATTAAATGTGTGCCTTTATCAAAAAAGTCTCAGTGAGGCTTCCTCTTCTAGCCATGATGGAGTATCAAGACATAATTAACCTTCCTACCTTAAACAATAGAAAACTGAACAAAATATATGAAACAAGAGTTTTCAGACACTGGACAACAGGTATACAGAACTGTGATCCCTGAAGAAGGAAAACAAACAAAGTGAACCCTACGATTATCCCAGCTTACTATGTGAAAAAGTTTCTAGCCTACAGGGCAGGGAGGAGGAACTTAAACAGAATCCAGAAGTCATGCCAAGCCAAAGACATAGACATGAGCAACTGGACAGGCCAAGGCACCTAGAATTTGTGGGGTAGAGTACTGTAGAGGAGGGAGTTTGACAGGGAACTATGGAAGTTTGTAGAGGGGTCCTCTTACATCTTTTGCTGAGCACCAATCTTCACACAGGGAAGAGGAAACTACCCAAAGCTGGCGGTGAAGAACCACTGGAAAAGAGAAGAAATTGTGGAGCTCATGGAAGGCTCCACAAATAAAATAATTTGCGTTTCTACCAGCAAGAGTGGCAAAACCTACTAATACATGGGTTATCAGGTAGAGTCTGCAGATGGGTACTGCATTATTAGTAATGGGGCCAAATTAGCCCATAATAAAAGTTGCTCTCTACCTTCCCTAACAACCCTTAAAAGCAAACCCTAAAAGGATGAAACTGATGCCACACAACATAACGGCATTCCAGAACAAAGTCCAACACCATATAAAGAAACATAAGAAAATCAAGCACTTACAACATTAACATTACAATGTTATAAATCCAATTTTAAAATTACCAGCATTCAAAGAAGTAGAAAAAAATATGACCCATAAGCAGGAGAAAAATCAGTCAATAGAAACAGATCTAGACATGAAGAGAGATGATGGAATTAGCAGAAAAGGACATTAAAACAGCTATTGTAAATATGCTCCATATGCTCAGGAAGATTGAGGAAAATATAAACATGATGAGGAAAGAAATGAACATATTAAAAAAAAGAAGTCTAAATAGAACTTCTAGGGAAGAAAATGCTTTATGAAACAAAAAAATACACTAGGATGAAATGAACTGAGATTAATGAGATTAACAGCATATTAAAAAAAATACAGAAGAAAAGATCAGTGAATTTGAAGACTGAGGAATAGAAACTATCTAAAATGAAAGACAGGGACTTCCCTGGTGGCACAGTGGTTAAGAATCCACCTGCCAACACAGGGGACACAGGTTCAAGCCCTGGTCCAGGAAGATCCCACATGCTGCGGAGGAACTAAGCCCGCGAGCCACAACTACTGAGCCTGCATGCCACAACTACTGAAGCCCATGCGCCTAGAGCCCGTGTTCTGCAACAAGAGAAGCCACCACAATGAGAAGCCCGTGCACCACAACGAAGAGTAGCCCCTGCTCACCACAACTAGAGAAAGCCCGCGCGAAGACCCAACGAAGACCCAGTGCAGCCAAAAATAAATAGTATAAATAAATAAAATAAAATGAAAGAGAAAAGACCAAAAAAAAATGGAAAGAAAGGAAAAAATACCCACAGAGCTTTAGTGACCTATGGGACACTGTCAAGAGGTCTAATATATATATAATTGAAGTTCCAAAACAAGAAAAGAGGAGAGGGGACAGAAAAATATTTGAAGAAATTAACAGCCAAAACTTCTCCACATTTGATGAAAACTAGAAATCCACAGATCCAAGAAGCTCAAGAGACTCCAGGAAAAATAAAGAAAACCATGTTAAGGCACATGATAAACTACTGAAAATCAGCAATAAAGAGAAAATGTTAAAAGCATGCAGAGAAAAAAGATATATTATACAGAGAAATGAAGCTAAGAATGACAGTAGACTTCTCATCAGGAACTATGCAAGCCAGAAAACAACAAAATGACATTTTTTTTAAGTATTGAAAGAAAAATTCTATATTCAGCAAAAATGTCTTTAAAAACTGAAGGTGGAAAAAAAAAAAAAAAAAAAAAACTGAAGGTGAGACTCCACTTCCAGTGTGGCAGAGTAAGCCTACTTCAGCCTCTCCTGCTGATTACAGTTAAAAATCCTGTATAAAATATAAAAAGTACAACCTGAGGGCTCTGAAAATTAAACAAAAGCAGACAGATTATAGAGGGGAGTCAAAATTTGGAGAAACACCCACAAAAGTGGGTTTCCAGGGTTTCTTTTTTCCTATTTTTCTCTTGCAGGTTTGCCTCAAGATCCAGACAGTCACAGAGATGCATGATAGAGGAGTTGGGTGGATGGCTAAAACTTCAATAGAAACCTCATCTTTCTGTAGACAGAAACCAGGAAAAGGGGCTTCTGCTGCCCAGAGAACATAGAGGGAATCCTGGACAGACCAGGAGAAAGTGTTCCTCTAATTCCGCATATGAAAGTTAGGCTCATGGGAGTTGACCAAGCATGGAACAAATACAAAGCAGCAAAGCAAACCCTTTAAAAACTAAACTGCAATTTGAACTACAGTCCAGTCTCCCGAGTGGTGAGTATGTGGACCAGATCCAAAGTAGCACAGAAAGGGCTTTGAAAACTGAACTGATATTGGAACCACTACCTACAGAAAGTGAGAAAGAACCTGTGGTCTAACTGGATTGATTGCCTACTAATATCAAAAAAAAAAAAACAACCCTCCAGATTATAACTGAACCCTGAGTCTACACAACATAAGAAAAATGTCCAGGATGTAATCCAAAATTACTAAACTTATAAGGAACCAGGACATACAAAGAACCAGGATATACAATAAAACAAGAAAATGTGACAAATTCTCAAGAGAAAAGACAAACAGATGCCTGATGTGACACAGATGTTAAAATTATCAAAGAGTTTTAGAGCAACTATTACAAATATGCTCCATAAGAAAAAGGCAAACATTCCTGAATGAATGGAAAGGTAGAACTTCTCAGGAGAGAAATTGAAACTATAAAAAGGAACCAATTAAAACATTTAGAAGTAAAACATATATTATGTAAAATAAAAAATTCTCTAGATGGACTTAATAGCAGAATAGATTGACACAGGAATCAGTAAACCTAAAGACAGAACAATAGAAATTATTAAACATGAAGAACAGGAAAAAACGGGGGGAAAAACAGGGCCTCAGAGACCTGTGTAACAATATCAGAAAGTCTAACATTCGTGTGATTGTAGTCCAAGAAGAAAGGGAGAGAGAAATTAAAGGCAGAAAACAATTTGCAAAAAAGAATGGCTGGGGCTTCCCTGGTGGCACAGTGGTTAAGAATCCGCCTGCCAACGCAGGGGACACGGGTTCAAGCCCTGGTCCAGGAAGATCCCACATGCTGCAGAGTAACTAAGCCCATGCACCACAACTACTGAGCCTGCGCTCTAGAGCCCGTGAGCCATAACTACTGAACCCACAGGCCACAATTACTGAAGCCTGTGCGCCTAGAGCCCATGCTCTGCAACAAGAGAAGCCACCGCAATGAGAAGCCCGCGCACTGCAACAAAGAGTAGCCCCCACTTGCCACAACTAGAGAAAGCCTGCACTCAGCAACAAAGACCCAATGCAGCCAAAAATAAATAAATAAATAAATAAATAAAAATTTAAAAAAAAGAATGGCTGAAAACTCCCAAATTTGGTGAGATTCAAGATCCTCAGCAAACCCCAAACAGGATAAAAACAAAGAAAAACCAGGCCAAAACATTTCATAATCAAACTTCTGAAAGCCAAAGATAAGGAAAAGTAATTTAAAAGAAGCGGGAGAAAAACAACATTATTACAAACAAGGGAACATGATTCAAATGAACACAGATTTATTATCAGAAACCATACGGGCCAAAAAAAGGGGAATAACATCTTCAAAGTACTTAAAGGTAAGAACTATAGTTCAATATCCTATATCCAGCAAAAATACCCTTCAGGAATGAAAGAAAACAAACAACAAAACAAAATCTTGTCACCAGAAGCCCCAAAAAATGCTACAGAAAATTCTTAAGACTGTGAGAAATGATATCAGAAAGGAATTTGGATCTTCAGGAATAAAAAGAGCAACAGAAATGGAAAACATATAGGCAAATATAAAAAATGTATTTTTCCCTCTGAAGTTCTTTAGAATTTGGATGATTGTCACAAGTGAAAATTATAGCATTGTCTGGTGGGGTTTTCAGTGTAGATGTAATACATATGACAACTATAATACCAAAGTAAGTGTGGCGGGCTGGTGATTAGAGAACCCTATATAGTAGCAAAGCTTGTATATTTTACTGAAGTGGTACAACACTAACTCTAAAGTTGGCTGCATTTAGTGACTTGCTTCCAAAGAACAGAGCACGGAACAGGAGGAAAAAAGCAACCCTACAGAGGAGAAACTTTGCAAACACTTCCTTAACCAAGTGATCAAGATTAACATCACCAGTGATTAAGTCATGTTAATAACATATACCCTTGATGTGATGAAAAGGCCACTCTGACACTGTGGCATTCTTCCCCCAAACGCATAACCCTAGTCCAACCATGAGTAAGTCATCAGACAAACCCAAATTGAAGAAGGTTCTCCTCAAAACTGTCAAGGCCATGAAAAATGAGCAAACACTAAGAAACTGTCAGATAAAAAGAGACTAAGGAGACATCACGAGTAAATGTAGCAATGGATGAGATCCTGGAATACAAAAGGAACATTAGAGAAATTAGCAGAATCCAAATAAAGTCTAGAGTTTAGTATATTTTTTTTTATTGTGGTAAAAAATACCAATCATAAAATTTACCACCTTAACCTATTTCTAAATGTACAGTTCAATGATGTAAAGTATATGTACACTGTTGTGAAACAGATCTCCAGAACCTTTCTGTCTTGCAGAACTGAAGCTCTGTAACTATTAAACAACTCCCTTTGCACCCTCTCCACCACCGCCTGGTAACCACCATTCTGTATCCATGAATTTGACTACCTTAGATACTTCATACAGGTGGAAACCTTTTGTGACTGGCTTATTTCACTTAGCATAGTATACTCAACATTCATCCACATTGTAGCATGTAACAGGATTTCCTTCTTTTTAAAGGCTGCATAGCAACCCATTATATGTATATGTCACATTTTATTTATCCATTCATCTGTTGATGGACATTTGGGTTGCTCCCATCTTTTGACAATTGTGTATAGTGCTGCCATAAACACGGGTATGCAAATTTTTTTTTTAATGGGCAAAAAATCTGAACAAATCCTTCACCAAAGATATATGGATGGCAAATAAGAATAGGAAAAGATGCTCAACACCATTATTCATCAGGAAAATGCAAATTAAAACCATAATGAGATATCGCTACACACCTGTAAGAAGCCTAAAAAAAAAAAAAAAAAAATGCCAGCTAGGATATTGAGTGACTACAACTCTTGCATACTGTTGTAAGTAATGTAAAATAGTACATCCACTTTGGAAAACAGTTTGGCGGTTTCTTATAAAGTTCAACATATACTTACATAATACCCAAAAATCCCATTCATAGGTATGTAATCAAGTGAAATGCAAACTTGTGTTCACATAAAACTGTACAAAAATGTTTACAGGGGCTTTATTTACAATCGCTAAAAACTGGAAACCTCCTAAATGTCCTTCCACTGATAAATGGATAAACTAAGCTGGCATATTCCCACAATGGAATATTATTCCATAATAAAAAGGAATGAACTACTGATACATGCATCAACATGGATAACTTCAAACAAATTACTATGTATAAGAAGCCAGGGCTTCCCCTGCAGTGGTTAAGAATCCGCCTGCCAATGCAGTGGACACGGGTCTGAGCCCTGGTCCGGGAAGATCCCACATGCCGCGGAGCAACTAAGCCCATGCACCACAACTACTGAAGCCAGTGCACCACAACTACTGAAGCCTGTGCACCCTAGAGCCTGTGCTCCACAACAAGAGAAGCTGCAGCAATGAGAAGCCCACGCACTGCAACGAAGAGCAGCCCCCACTCACCACAACTAGAGAAAGCCCGTGTGCAGCAACGAAGACCCAAAGCAAACAAAAATAAAATAAATAAATAATTAATTTAAAAAAAAGAAGCCAGACTCAAAAGACTGTATGATTTCTTCAATATATTTTTTTAGAAAAGGCAAAACCATGCGGACATGGAACAGATCAGTGGTTGCTAGGGATTGGGGTGGGTGGAAGAGTTGACCTCACAGGAGCACAAGAGAAGTTTTTGAGATAGTGAAACCCTTCTATATCTTGATTTTCTGTGATAATTACACTTCCATATGCATTTGTTGAAACTCAGAATTGTACATTTAGGGTGAATTTTACCATATATGTAAATTATACGTCAAAAAACCTGACTTAAAACAAATGTTTTTTTCCACCAGAAGTTTCCTCATACTTTATACAAAATGGAGAGAACTGAAACATGCCACCTCCTACTATTTGTTGTGTTTCATTTAGTGAAATTTTCGCTTTCCTATTTGTACTTTCTTGGTTACCATTTTAATTCCGTTAGCAGATTTGAGCATTCCCAGATGTCCTCTCTTATCTTATTGCTGTGGCTACAAGGGTTTATCTCATTTGTGTATATGGCACAGTGGAGCAGGTAAGTCAGATGTCTATAAAATACCTCCCCCATTCCAACTCTCTTTCCTTTCCTCACTGAAAGACATCTTTATTCATCTATTAATGGGTGCTAAAGCCTCTGGGGTAGCTCTTCACCCTTGGAAAATCCTATATTCTTGAAAACAAGGACATTGGTAAAGCCGGGTACATGCAAACCACACCAGGGTACTCTGAGCACCTTTTGCCAATGGGAAGTTTGCCAGAGGGTTCTCATGGAACACTTCCTAGCTCCTAAAAAAAAGAGACGTGTGTCTTGATGTGACAGTGGGAACTTAATATTCTGACGGGAGCTGACCTGATGCTAAAGCTATTACGCTGAGAATAAGAGAGTAGGGAAATAGAAAAAATTTTTTCCTCCTAGGCAATCCTTCTTTTCCATGGTTTGCTTCTACTCTTTCTCCAGGTATTTGTTCCAAATCCCCTCTAGCTTTCTCATCATACAGGAGTCCCAAGCAGAAGATGAACTTCTCACGAATAGACCCAATGAAAGGGATAAAGTAAACTAATCGACAGTGACAAAAAGCAGGTCAGTGGTTGTCCAGGGATGGTGGGTGAGGGATAGAGGTGGTAAAAGGGACATAAAGGGACACAACGGGGCTTCCCTGGTGGCGCAGTGGTTGAGAATCTGCCTGCTAATGCAGGGGACACGGGTTCGAGCCCTGGTCTGGGAAGATCCCACGTGCCTCGGAGCAACTAGGCCCGTGAGCCACAACTACTGAGCCCGCGCGTCTGGAGCCTGTGCTCCGCACAAGAGAGGCCGCGACAGTGAGAGGCCCACGCACTGCGATGAAGAGTGGCCCCCACTTGCCGCAACTGGAGAAAGCCCTCGCACAGAAACGAAGACCCAACACAGCCATAAATAAATAAATAAATAAATAAATAAATAAACGAGTTCCTTAAAAAAAAAAAAAAAAAGGGACACAACGAAATTTTAGGGAGGGGATGGATATGTACATTATCTTGATTGTAATGACAGCTTCACATACATATAAATACGCTAAAACTTATTAAAAATTGTATACTTTAAAAGGATGCAGTTTGGGACTTCCCTGGCGGTCTAGTGGTTAAGACTCTGCACTTCCACTGCAGGGGGCGCGGGTTCCATCCCTGGTTGGGGAACTAAGATCCCACAGGCTGCGTGGCGCAGCCACAAAATAAATAAAAAATTTTAAAAAAAACAGTGCAGTTTATTATATATCAATTACATCCCAATAAAGCTAATAAGTTGGAGTTTTTTAACAGACAGCTTTATTGAGTGGCTTTCTGTTTCTGGGCACTATAAAGACCTTTCAAACTTAGGTGGGTTTGAGTAGCCTCTTCACTCAAACTTACAGGGATACATGACCTCTTTCAGAAATAAGTTATACTCATTACAGCTACAGAGTAAATTTTTAGTGAGCCAATTGCCAAAAGGTTTGCAACAAAAATTTTTATCTAATGCCCACTTCCTCTTGTGAGTTATGCTAAAAATACCTAGGTATATTAAAACTCCTTAAAACCCTGTACCTTCTCAAATCACACAATGTTCCCTTGGGATCCAAGCTCTTTTGTTTGCTGCTGTCAACTCCCACCCACTCTCACTCTGATCTCACTGGTATTCACTAAATCCACAAGCCTCCCTATTCTCTCTCTTTCACAAACATCAAGAAAGGGCTACAGGGAAGCTAACCAGCTTTCTACTGAGATGAATTCTGAGTTCCTGAAGGCAAAGAAGTCCACATATTCTTTCTTATTGCCTGAGAAAAGGAGACTACATAGTTCTGTGCCAAGCAAGGGCACCAAGCAACTAGAGGAGAATCTTTTGTAGTCTTTTCCTCTCATATACCAAAAATCACAGCTGATGGGGAGAGAGGAATAAAAAGAAGACAGCTTACCCATGGAGTAGAGGTTGTCAAAGCTCTGGTGCATGCGGATAATCTCATAGTAGAGTTCATCATAACTACTGGGGGTGGGCAGGAATGTATCGCCATATGTGATAAACATATTAAATAGGTTCACAATCTAAAAAAGAAGCAAAAGCCCATAAACAGGTATCATACTATGAAGACCAGAAGGGTATTACCAGTAGTGTGCTATAGCCAGCTCTTATTGTCTTGCAAGAGTTAATTGTTAAATTTTCAGAAATTTTGTGAGCTGGTTATTAAACAAAGTCATTATTAAAAATTAACTTACATAAACTTGCAATTCAATAAATTATATTAAAATAAAGTAATAAGTACTCAAAACTCACCACTTCCTAATTATTTTCTACTTTTTAGTATTATCAGTGCTCTTGAAATTAATTTACACCTCTTATATCTGTGTGGTGGGAATATCATATAATGGTGTGTTACCATTATCTCATGAAAGAGCCCCAGGTTCTCCAAAGACATAGGTGAAAGTGGGGAGCACCGGTATAGAGATTCTGATCCAAAGGGAAAATAAAGGCCTGGTTTTCCCTATGGCTTAATCCCTAGAATACCAGCTCCTGTCTCAAACCAGCCCATTTCTGCCTTAGGGTACAGCTTCATAAAAATAAATATATTTTTTTGCTACTCACCATAAGGGCTAAGGTAAAAATGTTGTGTTTGGCCAAAAGTACAGTCTCATTTGACATAAGGAACTTCAGCAAATTTATCAAGGCTTAAAAAAGAAAAAAAAAAAAAGAAAGAAAGGCATCAATAAGGTAATCAAAGCATAATCAATAAAGTTATTAAATGAAAGCAATGAAAGTAGACTAGCTCTACAGAAATCCAAACAGGGCTAGAATGAGTACATCACAGCTACTAAGGACTTTTTAAAAGCAGGCAAAGTAAGTGTATTTGAAGAAAGGACTGACCTTCCCAAGCACATGTCTGCTTATCTGCCCATAGGTTTTTAAAAATCTACTTTTTGCCACTTCTTAAACAGCAATTGAGCTCAGAAATTTAATTATAAAATGGACATTTCAGTGTTCCAAATTTACTCCTGCATGGTGATTTCCACATCAAATTTGCTCAGTTTATTGAGTGTCCCCTTCTCACCGCAGGATGCTAGCATCCCAAGTCACCAAGTTTTAGTTAAGTAACTGTTTCAAACATCACTGCTAAGAAGGACATGTTTTAATTCTAACTGGTCAACAGATGTGCCAGATATACTGTAGAACCTACTGCTTCAGCTCTGGATAAGAAAGGAGCTCATGGACCAGAGGGCAGACAGCAGAAGCAAGAAGAACCACAATCCTGCAGCCTGTGGAACAAAACCACATTCACAGAAAGATAGACAAGATGAAAAGGCAGAGGGCTATGTACAAGACGAAGGAACAAGATAAACCCCAGAAAAACAACTAAATGAAGTGGAGATAGGCAACCTTCCAGAAAAAGAATTCAGAATAACGATAGTGAAGATGATCCAGGACCCCAGAAAGAGAATGGAGGCAAAGATAGAGAAGATGCAAGAAATGTTCAACAAAGACCTAGAAAAATTAAAGAAGAAACACCTAGAAGAATTAAAGAACAAACAAACAGAGATGAACAATACGATAACTGAAATGAAAAATACACTAGAAGGAATCAATAGCAGAATAACTGAGGCAGAAGAACGGATAAGTGACCTGGAAGACAGAATGGTGGAATTCACTGCCACAGAACAGAATAAAGAAAAAAGAATGAAAAGAAATGAAGACAGCCTAAGAGACCTCTGGGACAACATTAAACGCAACAACATTCGCATTATAGGGGTCCCAGAAGGAGAAGAGAGAGAGAAAGGACCCGAGAAAATATCTGAAGTGATTATAGTCGAAAACTTCCCTAACATGGGAAAGGAAATAGCCACCCAAGTCCAGGAAGCGCAGAGAGTCCCAGGCGGGATAAACCCAAGGAGAAACACACTGAGACACACAGTAATCAAACTGACAAAAATTAAAGACAAAGAAAAATTATTGAAAGCAACAAGGGAAAAACGACCAATAACATACAAGGGAACTTCCATAAGGTTAACAGCTGATTTCTCAGCAGAAACTCTAAAAGCCAGAAGGGAATGGCATGATATATTTAAAGGGATGAAAGGGAAGAACCTACAACCAAGATTACTCTACCCGGCAAGGATCTCATTCAGATTCGATGGAGAAATCAAAAGCTTTACAGACAAGCAAAAGCTAAGAATTCAGCACCACCAAACCAGCTCTACAACAAATGCTAAAGGAACTTCTCTAAGTGGGAAACACAAGAGAAGAAAAGGACCTACAAAAACAAACCCATAACAATTAAGAAAATGGTAACAGGAACATACATATCGATAATTACCTTAAACGTGAATGGATTAAATGCTCCAACCAAAACACAGAGGCTCGCTGAACGGATACAAAAACAAGACACATATATAGGCTGTCTACAAGAGACCCACTTCAGACCTAGGGACAAACACAGACTGAAAGCGAGGGGATGGAAAAAGATATTCCATGCAAATGGAAATCAAAAGAAAGCTGGAGTAGCAATACTCATATCAGATAAAATAGACTTTAAAATAAAGAATGTTACACAAGACAAGGAAGGACACTACATAATGATCAAGGGATCAATCCAAAAAGAAGATATAACAATTATAAATATATGTGCACCCAACATAGGAGCAGCTCAATAGATAAGGCAACTGCTAACAGCTATAAAAGAGGAAATCGACAGTAACACAATAAGAGTGGGGGACTTTAACACCTCATTTACACCAATGGACAGATCATCCAGAGAGAAAATTAATAAGGGTACACAAGCTTTAAATGACACAAGAGACCAGAGAGATTTAATTGATATTTATAGGACATTCCATCCAAAAACAGCAGATTACACTTTCTTCTCAAGTGCACATGGAACATTCTCCAGGATAGATCACATCTTGGCTCACACACAAATCAAGCCTCAGTAAATTTAAGAATATTGAAATCATATCAAGCATCTTTTCTGACCACAACGCTGTGAGATTAGAAATCAATTACAGGGGAAAAAAAGCATAAAAAACACAAACACATGGAGGCTAAACAATACGTTACTAAATAACCAAAACATCACTGAAAATATCAAAGAGAAAATAAAAAAATACCTAGAGACAAATGACAACAAAAACACGATGATCCAAAACCTATGGGATGCAGCAAAAGCAGTTCTAAGAGGGAAGTTTATAGCAATACAAGCCTACCTCAAGAAACAAGAAAAATCTCAAATAAACAATCTAACCTTACACCTAAAGGGACTAGAGAAAGAAGAACAAACAAAACCCAAAGTTAGCAGAAGGAAAGAAATCATAAGATCGAAGCAGAAATAAATGAAATAGAAACAAAGAAAACAATAACAAAGATCAATAAAACTAAAAGCTAGTTCTTTGAGAAGATAAACAAAATTGATAAACCATTAGCCAGACTCATCAAGAAAAAGAGGGAGAGGACTCAAATCAATAAAATTAGAAATGAAAAAGGAGAAGTTACAACAGACACTGCAGAAATACAAAGCATCCTAAGAGACTACTACAAGCAACTCTATGCCAATAAAATGGACAACCTGGAAGAAACGGACAAATTTTTAGAAAGGTATAACCTTCCAAGACTGAAGCAGGAAGAAATAGAAAATATGAACAGACCAATCACAAGTAATGAAATTGAAACTGTGATTAAAAATCTTCCAGTAGGGGCTTCCCTGGTGGCGCAGTGGTTGAGAGTCTGCCTGCCAATGCAGGGGACACGGGTTTGAGCCCTGGTCTGGGAAGATCCCACATGCCGCGGAGCAACTAGGCCCGTGAGCCACAATTACTGAGCCTGCGCATCGGGAGCCTGTGCTCCGCAACAAGAGAGGCCACGATAGTGAGAGGCCCGCGCATCGCGATGAAGAGTGGCCCCCGCTCACCACAACTAGAGAAAGCCCTTGCACAGAAACGAAGACCCAACACAGCCAAAAATAAATAAATAAATAAAATTAAAAAAAAAAAAGAAACAATTTAAAAAAAAAAAAAACTTCCGCCATTTTAAGGACTTGCCTAGAAACCAAACCTGACTTTAAAAAAAAAAAAAAAAATCTTCCAGTAGGGCTTCCCTGGTGGCGCAGTGGTTGAGAATCTGCCTGCCAATGCAGGGGACATGGGTTCGAGCCCTGGTCTGGGAAGATCCCACACGCCGCGGAGCAACTACGCCCGTGAGCCACAACTACTGAGCCTGCGTGTCTGGAGCTTATGCTCCGCAACAAGAGAGGCTGCGATAGTGAGAGGCCCGTGCACCGCGATGAAGAGTGGCCCCCGCTTGCCACAACTTGAGAAAGCCCTTCCACAGAAACGAAGACCCAACACAGCCAAAAATAAATAAATAAAAATAAATAAATAAATAAAAATAAAGGAATTCTTTTTAAAAAAAAAAATCTTCCAATAAACAAAAGTTTAGGACCAGATGGCTTCACAGGTGAATTCTATCAAACATTTAGAGAAGAGCTAACACCCATCCTTCTCAAACTCTTCCAAAAACTGCAGAGGAAGGAACACTCCCAAACTCATTCTATGAGGCCACCATCACCCTGATACCAAAACCAGACAAAGATACTACAAAAAAAGAAAATTACAGACCAATATCACTGAAGAATATAGATGCAAAAATCCTCAGCAAAATACTAGCAAACAGAATCCAACAACACATTAAAAGGATCATACACCATGATCAAGTGGGATTTATCCTAGGGATGCAAGGATTCTTCAATATATGCAAATCAATCAATGTGATACACCATATTAACAAACTGAAGAATAAAAACCATATGATCATCTCAATAGATGCAGAAAAAGCTTTTGACAAAATTCAACACCCATCTATGATAAAAACTCTCCAGAAAGTGGGCATAGAGGGAACCTACCTCAACATAATAAAGGCCATATATGACAAATCCGTAACAAACATCATTCTGAATGGTGAAAAACTGAAAATATTTCCTCTAAGATCAGGAACGAGACAAGGATGTCCACTCTCACCACTATTATTCAACATAGTTTTGGAAGACCTAGCCATGGCAATCAGAGAAGAAAAAGAAATAAAAGGAATACAAATTGGAAAAGAAAAAGTAAAACTGTCACTGTTTGCAGATGACATGATACTATACATAGAGAATCCTAAAGAGGCCACCAGAAAACTACTAGAGCTAATCAATGAATTTGGTAAAGTTGCAGGATACAAAATTAATGCACAGAAATCTCTTGCATTCCTATACACTAATGATGAAAAATCTGAAAGAGAAATAAAGGAAACACTCCCGTTTACCATTGCAACAAAAAGAATAAAATACCTAGGAATAAAAAAAAAAAAAAAAAAGAAAAGAAAGGAGCTCATGAAGAAAAAGAAAGCCCTTCACTGTACTAAATATTTAAACAAAAGTGCAGCTTGCTCTGTCCTCTCTTGACTGTGACAACATTTACTGAAAAGGTCCCCTTTTTGCCTTGTAATCTTTAATGAGGGGAGAGAGTGCTAAAACCCAAGCAATCTCAGTTATGAGACTGCCTGCCAAGTCCCTAGGTTAACAGTGCAGCTTTTTTTTTTTTAGGTATTTTTTCCTATTTCTTTTTTTTTACTTTTTTTTTTTTTAAATAATTCTTTATTTTATTTATTTATTTTTGGCTGTGTTGGGTCTTCGTTTCTGTGCGAGGGCTTTCTCCAGTTGCGGCAAGCGGGGGCCACTCTTCATCGCAGTGCGTGGGCCTCTCACTATTGCGGCCTCTCTTGTTGCGGAGCACAGGCTCCAGACGCACAGGCTCAGTAGTTGTGGCTCACGGGCCTAGTTGCTCCGCGGCATGTGGGATCCTCCCAGATCAGGGCTTGAACCCGTGTCCCTTGCATTGGCAGGCAGACTCTCAACCACTGCGCCACCAGGGAAGCCCCCAACAGTGCAGCTTTAAAGACAGTTTTGCAAATAAATATTAAGCATAAAATAATTTATCAGTTGCCTTATACTCTCTCACCTAAGACTATAAAATAAATTCTGCTTCTCTGCCCATCATGACTACTGCCCCTGTACCTATTTCCCCCGTTTGATGGGGAACTATAAAGAAGGGGTTCAGCAGCTGCAAGTATTTGATGTTCCTTTTGTCTTCTCCCCCTCAACTCTTCCTACTTCCACAGACACAAAAAGGCTTGACCTCTCCTTTTCTAAGACCATATCAGCTTCTTTGCCAGCGAAGAAGTCCTTTCTCCCATGCTGTCTGAGCTTTGTGTGAAGTTTACTACTCTTAGAAAAGAGATGTGAGCTTTGATATGAAACAGCAGGGAATGATGAGTAGAAGTCAGTCTCTCCAGACACTTGCTGCCTGCCACACAACACCCCTCACTCTCAATCCTCTAAAAGCACAGGTACAGTAAAGAAACAGCAGGCAAAAGTACAAGAGCTTGTCTACGTTCTGTTTCTAAAGCCTGGACCTTCCCTTCAAATACCAAAAAAAAGAAAAAAAGAAGCCTTGCTAGGGATGAAGGAGATAGGCATCCTCATTTATGAACTCTTCACCCTGACGCAAGTTCTCTGAGGTTTCATAATGGAAAGGCAAATGATAGGCAGCTGGCCCTTTTGATGCTGTCTGTTAACAAGTGATCTATTGGACTGGACCCCAAAAAAGCTCCATGGGAGCCCATTCTGGATCACACAACCTGCTTAGCTCCTACTAGGAGCTCAGAAAATGAAGGGGACTAGCTAAAATCCACATAAAAATGACTAACCCATGGGAATTCCCTGGTGGTCTAGTGGTTAGGACTCAGCGCTTTCACTGCCATGGCCTGGGTTCACTCTCTGGACGGGGAACTAAGATCCTGCAAGCCGCGCAGCACGGCAGCGGCGGGGGGGGGGGGGGGGGGCAAAAAAAACAACCACTAACCCAGCCCAAACCGCTCTCCTTAATGAGTAGGGGCTGCCCAGTCCACCCCCTAACCCCAGAGCTTAGAAAAGCCCTATTAATGGATAAATCACCTGACAATAAGACTCCTTAAACTCACAGGAGACAAGAGAAAAGGATGGGTAACACACGTGGCACTCTGCACAACATAATGGCTAGATAGAGACAAAGCTGCTTTTGCACATATCCAATCAAGGAGGGCTTTTGTCCCAGGCACACACAGCACAAAGATGCAGCCTCAGCAGTGGTCATGCGGTAATTAAGGGGTAGAAAACCTGGAGAAAAGGAAGTGAGAGCAATGATTTATTTCTCCTCTGCTGGACTACAGCTAGTCTTGATCTCTGGGATTCAGAGTCAGGGATAACAAAGTGATAAACATGAGGGGAGGAAGAGAGCAATTCTGGCACAGGACAAGAGGTGGCCTGTGTCCTAACTGCCACAGACGTCAGCAGAGCCAAACAGTATTGAGAAGGAGAGTCCAGCACTTCAATACTCTGAGAGTCAGTGTCAGGGGAAACCTGCATTCTGCCCCTGACAATTCAGGTCAGACCCCCTACCCTCTGAAAAAAGCCAGGGTTTTCTTACCTGGAAGTTATCATTCTCTAGAGGGAATTTAATAGGCAGCTAAAATGAACAAAGCAACCTTAAAATTGGCTCCCACAAGCCTCTGACATCAGGGACCACGATTCCTCTTCAAGAAGGAATGTCCCAAATATCTCATAAAATAATGCTTTTTTCCTTCAACATCTGACTTTGCACTCATTCTATCAACTGTTCAGTGTCCTATACACATCACTACACACACATTGTCTTCTATCCTCTGACCTGACGTGATGGGAGTTCAAAGTCTGTGAGGCTTTGACATAGCTGATTTTAGACTTTTAGAGCTAGAAAAGACCTTGGAGGTCATTTAATCCAACTCCCTCATTTTTTGGATTCGAAAACAACCCCCCAACACCACCCCAACTAGTTAGTGCCTAAGCAGGGACTAGAACCTGGTCTCCTGGTTAGTGTTCTTTCTACCATACCATTAAGATAAGATTAAACAAATAAAGGTGCTAGATGCAGTCAAATGTTAAAGGGAAGGAAGCTTACATAAAAATGGTGTGCTTAGACTTGCTGACTATACTGTTACCAACACTTCTCTAGACTCTGGTTTGTAACTTTCTCCACCTACTGGCTGCTCCAAGGTTATTTTCATGTATTTGATCCCCTCCTTTTCTTGGTCTTCAACTACTTATTAGAGTAAAGATGTTTAACACCTCATTATTACCTTTCTTCTACTCACTCTCAACACTAAAAAACACCCAGTAGCTTTTCTCAGTATAAACTGCCTCAGCAGGCCCTCTACATCGGCTCTTATCTCTCTCCTTTAAATCTCACCTTTCACACACCTCTATCTCCCTTTCTGTTTCTGCTTCCTCTCTAGAATCTTTAAAAAATAATAATAATAAATGTCAACTAAAACTGTTCCCATTTCCCTCACTCAGGGTTGCCTCCTTCAAAATTATGTACTGAACATGGAATATGATCAGATCTGGACTTCAAATGGAGCCAAGATCTCCTTTCTTTATGCAAAATCAGAACTGAAACAAAAAAAAACCCCATGAGTATAAACAATTAATAGCCAGGCTTATTCATAAGCTATTATGGTATAGTGCTATGAACAGGGTTTAACTGCAGGCCAGAGAATAGCCTTGGGCCAGGGGCAGGTTCAAGGACGGCAGAGATCTGGTACTCAGGATCTCGGTGCCAACACACAAGTAGCACAGAGCTCATGTTGGCTGACTCCTGGCTCACCACTCTCCACACACACACATTTTTAGAAAACTGCCCTTGATCCACTTGTCCGCTTGGTGCCATCTGGGCACATAACCAACCAAACTGTCACATAAGTAACAGTACATAGAGGGAAGAGTTAAGATAACTACAAAAGATAAGGGGTTGGTTGTATAAACATAGTATTGTTAATTAGTCATATGTCTGTAAGAGTTTGGTATCAAGTACAATACATGCTGTAGTCATTGTGAAGATAAGAGGGACAGGATATACTTTTTTTTTCTTTTTAATTTAACCCTTTGGTTTACCATGTTTCTAATTTTTAAATTATAGTTTTAAAAGGAAGCAGGGGAGAAGAGACTAACACAAGCTCTACCTCACCAAAGACATGATCCTTAGTCTGAGAGATTTCCAAAGAAAAAGGGCCTATGTTATAGAAATCCATTACTGTGTAAACAGTTTTGCCCATTAGGTGAGCAATGGCTACTCATCCACAAAACAGAATGGCACAGGGACTACCCTGGTGGTCAATGCAGGGGACATGGATTCAAGCCCTGGTCCAGGAAGATCCCACATGCTGCGGAGCAACTAAGCCCGTGCGCCACAACTACTGAGCCTGCACTCTAGAGCCCTCGAGCCACAACTACTGAGTCCGCGTGCCACAACTACTGAAGCCCACGCGCCTAGAGCCCGTGCTGAGCAACAAGAGAAGCCACCGCAAAGAGCAGCCTATGCACCACAACAAAGAGTAGTCCCTGTTCGCCACAACTAGAGAAAGCCCACACGCAGCAACAAAGACCCAACGCAGCCAAAAATAAATTTAAAAAAAAAACAGAATGGCACAGCTTACTGCAGAATCTTTTGGGATGAGGACAAGCTTGGTGGTTGAGACCTTCCAGGCCTTAACAGACAATTCTCATTGGCCCCCATCCTTCACAGCCCCAGGAGTAGGTTGTCCCAAAACACCAATGCCAGATAGATATATCATATAGAGAAATGCATCACATCTTTCTGCTGAATGACAACAACTACAAGTCAATAACTGTGTCAGAAGCTCACACAAAGTACAGTGGCCCCTCGGTATCCACAGCGGGGATGGGGGGATGGGGTGTGGAGATTGTTTCCAGGACCCCCCACAGATACCAAACTCCATAGATGCTCAAGTCCTTTATATAAAATGATGTATGGGCTTCCCTGGTGGCGCAGTGGTTGAGAATCTGCCTGCTAATGCAGGGGACACGGGTTCGAGCCCTGGTCTGGGAAGATCCCACATGCCGCGGAGCAACTAGGCCCGTGAGCCACAACTACTGAGCCTGCGCGTCTGGAGCCTGTGCTCCGCAACAAGAGAGGCCACGATAGTGAGAGGCCCGCGCACCGCGATGAAGAGTGGCCCCCGCTTGCCACAACTAGAGAAAGCCCTCACACAGAAACGAAGACCCAACACAGCCATAAATAAATAAATAAATAAATAAATATTAAAATGATGTAGTATTTGCAGTGTAACCTACACACATCTTCCTGTATAATTTAAATCATCTCTATAGATTACTTATAATACCTAATATAATGTAAATGCTATGTAAATAGTTGCCAGCATGCAGCAAATTCAAGTTTTGCTTTTTGGAACTTTCTGGAATTTTTTTTTCAAATATTTTTGATCCATGGTTGGTTGAATCTGTGGATGCAGATATGGAGAGACAACTGTATCTCAAACCTTCCTCTTTTCTACTGTGCTCCACCTGATACCTTAAAAAGAGACACTTAACTACAGAAATCACCTCCCCCAAACTGTATTCTCATCTCTTTTCAAAGGAAGAAACACAAAAGTCATAAATGGCAAGGGAGGTAACATTTATTAGGTGTCTGCTAGATGCTAGGCATCATGTAAAGCACTTAAAGTACATCACTCTCACTGAATCCTATTAATTATCCAATGAAGTAGGTATTAGTGGTCCCAATTAACAGATAACCAAACTGAAATTCAGAAAGATTAAATAAGTCACCCAAAGCCACATACTAGTTGAAGTTAAATTACATTAAGGGCAACATACCAAGAAGAAGGTCCATGAACTCCCCCTGCTGAGGTCTATGAAACTGTACTGGTTCCTCCTAAACTTCAATTAAAAAAAACGTTTGTTGGGACTTCCCTGGTGGTCCAGTGGTAAGGAATCCACCTTACAATGCAGGGGACTTGGGTTCGATCCCTGATCAGGGAACTACGATCCCACATGCCGCGGGGGCAACTAAGCCCGCACGCCACAACTACTGAGCTGGCGCGCCACAACTAGAGAAGGAAAAACCCTCACGCCACAACTAGAGAAAAGCCCACGCGTCGCAATGAAAAGATCCCACATGCCTCAACAAAGATCCCACGTGCCACAACTAAGACCTGACACAGCCATAAATAATAAATATAAAAAATAAATCTTTAAAAACAAACATTTTTAGAGTGTGCGGGAGCAAGCTCTCTAGGGCCAATACCTATACTTGCCACCCAAAACCATAACTTTAGTCAGAACTGCACTTAACCAGCCCCTCACACATCCAAGTGACCAAAAGAAAAATCATGTAAGTTCAAGTCCATCTCTCTTGTAAGCATCTCAGGATTTCACTCCACTGACCTAAGATACTTTAACCTGCACACTCTCAAAAACAAGAGGTTGAAAGCAAGGACTCAAGTATTTGTGCATCAGTATTCATAACAGCATTATTCACAATAGCCAAAAGGTGGAAGCAATACAAGAATCCATTGACACATGAATAGATAAACAAAATGTGGTATATACATACATTTGAATATTATTCAGCCTGAAAAAGGAAATTCTAACACATGCTACTACATGGATGAAACATGAAGACATTATGCTAAGTGAAAAATGTCAGTCACAAAAGGACAAATACTGTATAATTTGATTTATATGCAGAGCCTAGAGAAATCAAATTCATAGAGACAGGAAATAGATTGGTGGTTGCCAGGGGTGTGGAGAGGGGGGAATGCAGACTTATTGTTTAATGGATACAGTTTCAGTTTAAGAAAATTTTAAAAATTCTGGAGATGGAAGGTAGAGATGGTTGCACAGCAATATGAATGTACTTAATGCCAATGAACTGTACACTTAAAATGGTAAATTTTACGTATGTTTTACCAATTAACAAACAAGAGGCCAATGTTTTTCTTTCCGTAGACACTAGCACGAGCCCTGCAAACACTCTATCCCAACTTTCTGTAACCTCAGTGTAACTGATGAGCTGAAATCTACATCATGGTACACAATACTGAGTATAGGGCTAAACATACAAAGGTGTTTTCTTTTTGATGGGGAAAAGAAAAGGAGCCAAATATACTCAATCAACAGAGAGCCATGGATCTTGAGCAGGAATGCAAACTGAAAATGAACACTGGACAGCCTTCAAGACAATACTATGGCAGTCTTCAGAATAATAATCAGTTTATAATCAAAGCTAACAATGTACCGAAAGACAGTTGACCCTTGAACAACATGGGTTTGAACTGCATGGGTCCACTTATATTTGGATTTTTAAAAATAAATGCGTACTATGGTACTTCATGATCCGTGGTTGGTGAATCCACAGATGCGAGACCGTGGATAGGGAGGGCAGACTGCAAATTTACAGGTGGATTTTTGACAGGGTTGGAGGGAGTAGTGGGCGGTGTTAGCACCCCAAACCTTCAACTTGTTTAAGGGTCAGCTATACTAACAATATTCTAGGAAATCCTTAGGGATCCTGGGTTTGCCTCCTAATCTTTTCTATTTCTACTAAATGAGGATCCAGAGACCTGGCTCCAAATACTCTTAACCTGCACTGAGTGAAAAACAGAGAAGTTGTGTCAGTGAAACATTTGAAGTATTACATTACACATTCAATAAGTTTAAGTTGTAGGGAAGTGGGTGCTCCATACACACTTGTTTCTTCATTGGGAAGTCTTTTCCACCGGGCACTTTGAAAATTTAGTTTCTGGGTTTGCTTTCAGGAACTACAAATTGGCTGCAACTGCTGCCTCTTTTTTTTTTTAATTAATTAACTAATTAATTAATTTATTTATGGCTGCATTGGGTCTTCATTGTTGGGTCTTAGTTGCTGCACGCAGGCTTTCTCGACTTGTGGCGAGCAGGGGTTACTCTCCGTTGCAGTGCGCGGGCTTCTCATTGCAGTGGCTTCTCTTGTTGCAGAGCTTGGGCTCTAGGCGCACAGGCCTCAGAAGTTGTGGCACGCGGGCTCAGCAGTTGTGCCTTACGGGCTCTACAGCACAGGCTCAATAGTTGTGGTGCATGGGCTTAGTTGCTCTGTGGCGTGTGGGATCTTCCTGGACCTAGGCTCAAACCCGTGTCCCCTGCATTGGCAGGCAGATTCTCAACCACTGCGCCACCAGGGAAGTCCCCAGCTGCCTCTTTTTTTTTTTTTTTAATTTATTTTATTTTTATTTATTTATGGCTGTGTTGGGTCTTTGTTTCTGTGCAAGGGCTTTCTCTAGTTGCGGCAAGCGGGGGCCACTCTTCATCACGGTACGCGGGCCTCTCACTATCGCGGCCTCTCTTGTTGCGGAGCACAGGCTCCAGACGCGCAGGCTCAGTAATTGTGGCTCACGGGCCCAGTTGCTCCGCGGCATGTGGGATCTTCCCAGACCAGGGCTCAAACCCGTGTCCCCTGCATTGGCAGGCAGATTCTCAACCACTGCGCCACCAGGGGAGCCTCCAGCTGCCTCTTTTGACTCTGTACTAGAGGCAAGTGTCAGGCTCCTACTTTAGCTCTGGCCCTAGTTTCTTTCCTTGGAGAGTCTTGTGCATCAAATATGGCAGCAGTGTACAGACGCTCCGACTTTTCTGTATGCAGGCTCAAGTGGAATAAAGCAGAGTGTGCAGGTTCTGGGAAGCTGCGCCAGGAATGAGTACCTTGATGGTTCCCTGAGTCCCAAGTGAATTCCCAGAGGCAAAAGCAGCCAATCTGTTTCTCAAATGAGAAGAGCTCAGTACCACCCACCTGAGAATCCTGCTGTCTTACACAGGGCCCTCTCACTCCACAAGGAACCTTGTTCACAGAACTGTTCCTAGCATTAATGTACCCCACACAATGAGGACTTTCCCAGACTTTTTCCTATCCTGCTTTGAATTCAAGGGGAGGAAAAAAAGGTAGCAAGTAGCAAGCAGCAAACCATGTTGCTGTGTAGGAGAGTGGAATGAATAATGGATATGGGAACTTCTCCAGAACTAAAACCTGTCCCGGACATTGAAGTAAACCAGGTGCAGAGAGGAACAAGCCAACCACAGGAAGATACAATTAAGTGGTAGCTCAGCACCTGTCTCAGAGAAGCAGAGGGGAGGTTTAATTACAAAACCAAGTGAATGACATTTAAATAAGATTAAAAACAGGAAGGAGACACAGAACCTCCAGCAGAGCACAAATAAATGTCTCCAAAGAATCAGGTCAGAGAGAGCTGTCTGTCCGAACAGCTTTTACATGCTATGAAGAGAAAGAGATAGAAAGCAAAGACAGGACTCATCTAGGCCCTATTTTGTGGCCTGGCATGGAGCTAGGATGAGATGCCACAGATCCCAGGTCAAAACCCGATCATTAGGGGAAATGGATAATTTCACAGTGACTGACAGAAGAGAAACATTTAGCTCCTCACTTGCTTAGGAGAGAGGTAGAAGAACTCAAAGGACAGGCTAGAAATAGCACTAGTGTAACAAGTCAATGCCTCCAAAACCCCAGAGGCACTATAAACTCTAGCCAATTCTAGCATCTCTGGACAAAATCACCAATTACTCAGGGACATTGCCAGCAATCAGCAGGCTCATTGTCGGTCAGCCAAGTGGCACAGGATGGACTCAGAAACCAACACTTACCAGCAGAATAATTTAAAAATACACTAGGTGGCTTCTCAGAATACAGGCAACTGTCTGGCTGCAAACCCAAGCACCTCACTGAAACAGAGACCAATGAATCAAACAAGAAAATAAAATGGCTTTGGTTGTATGCTATGAGCCTCTCCAGGTGAACAGAGCACAAAAGTCAGTATATCCAGTGGGAGGATTCTGGGAAGGTGGCAAAGCATGAAACACCAGGAATCTCTCTCCCCACCTAGGCAAAAACTACACTGGCAGAATCTGTCTGATGTAACTATTTTAGAACTCTGGACTCTGATGAAGGTTTGCAACTTCCAGAGGAAAACCTGGATGGTAAATTTGGTTCATTTTGGTCAATTTCAACTCTTAGTACATTAGCAGCTACCTATCACCCAATCCCAGGCCTGTGGTAAGCAGCTGTGCACCTGTTTCTGAAGCAGCTTGCACACAGCTTGCAGGAGCTAGGGTGGGCAAAAAGGGCCCTGTCTTCCAAATACTGGGGATCTGTGCTATGATCACTGATTGCTGCTTCTGATCACAGAGGTGCAGACAAAGAGGTGGGCAGCCATTTTTGTTGCACCTCCCCTCATTGTTGCAAGCCCTTCCCCCTCCTGATAAGTGACTTCCAGATTTAAGGGGCCAGTGCCCCTTTTTTCCCCACGTTCATTTTTTGCTTTTCCCCTTTCAGGAGCCAGACATTAAAAACTAGAATATTTGACACAAATGAACCTATCTAAAAAACAGAAACAGACTCACAGACCTAGAGAACAGATCTGTGGTTGCCAAGTGGGGGGCGGGGGGAGTAAGGGAGGGACAGATTGGGAGTTTGGGGTTAGCAGATGCAAACTATTATATATAGAATGGATAAACAACAAGGTCCTACTGTATAGCACAGGGAACTATATTCAATATCCTGTGATAATCCATAATGGAAAAAAAATATACATATGTATAACTGAATCACTTTGCTGTACAGCAGAAACTAACACAACATTGTAAATCAACTATACTTCAATTTAAAAAAAAAGGTAAATACTAGGATAATATAAACATTAACCAAGAAGGCATTCAGAAGTAAAAAAAACTAGGACATTCAGAAACAACTGCATATTCAGGGAAAATTAGAGAGTGACTGCACATGCCCAAGAAAAGGCTCAGAAGAGACCTAGGAAAACATTAAGTTTACACCTCAGGCTGATCCTCAGCACAGAGACAGCCTACAATCGAAAACAAAAACAACAGGGAATTCCCTGGTGGTCCAGTGGTTAGGACTCCGCGCTTTCACTGCCAAGGGCTCGGGTTCAATCCCTGGTCAGGGAACTAAGATCCCACAAGCCACGCAGTGCAGCAAAAAATAATAATAATAACAAAAAAATAGCTAAATCTGCAGGAAGGGGGAGAATCTGATTTCTTGAACCTTGAGGACATTATAAGTAAAATAAGCCAGTCACAAAAAGACAAATACTGTATGATTCCACCTACATGGAGTACTTAGAGTAGTAAAAATCATAAAGACAGAAGAGTTTCAGTTTTACAAGATGAAAAGATTTATGGGGAACGATGGTGGTGATGGCTGCATTACAGTGTGAGTGTATTTAATACCATTGAACATACACTTAAAAATGGTTAAGATGGTAAGTTTTATGTTATGTGTATTTTAGCACAATAATAAGTCAGTACATCAACAAGCTGCACTGTCTAAAGGCTCCCCACCCCTCTAGATGAACTGGAAAAAAGAACAAATCCTTTCTTTAAATGGAAGTTAGGTTCTGTCTTACCATTTTCCTTGCTGTTAAAGTGTATCTGCTAAAAGAGAAAATAAAATTCTCAACTATCTCCAATTCCCCCTTTACTTGGGGACACTGCAATCCCCAGAGTTACCGCCCACCCTCTTTACCATGAAAATGAGTTTTTATGTGAAAGTTCCCATATGGAACTTAGACTCAGAAATGCAAGATCCCATACACCTCATTCCTGTGCAGCTGCCTCTAACTAAGCATGCTCAGAAGTTACTGGCTTCTTCTAGGGCCCTATACCACCTACCACCTGCTTATTTTTTCCAACATTGCCCAATTGAAAGGTAGTCAAAAATCACCCTTGAAGAAATCTAATAGTCACTGAGACCATGTCTCAGTGGAGCCATCTGATGTAGAACCAAGAACTTTACTTTCTCCCAAAATGAGGGAAAACCACTAACAGACTTGTCCTGCTCACGTGAGATCCAGGGAACGATGATACCTTATGAAACCAAATGATACTTTCCTATACAACCAGTACAGACAGAGCAACAAAAGTACAACTACTCTTTACTCTGCCTCTTTTAGTTGACAAGATGCTAATGGGCTATGAGAGGTGACATTTCTCTGGATAGGAAGTGCCTTCATGTGCAGAGAAAAGAACAGAGATTTCTCACTCTTTTAAGGGGCTTTTAGGTGGGAATCTTTTTCTCCCTCTAACAAGCTAAACTTGTTGGAAATTCTTATCTTTTGCTTTTGCCAAGTTTCTAAGAGAAAGATTCAAAATAGTATAAATTTTGGATTTAGCCAAATGTGATGATTTGAAGGAAAAAAAGGTTTCCTGGCATTCTTTTTCAATCCTGGGGCTTTGTACACTGCTATACAGAATCTTTCATAACAAAATTATGAAAAGAGAGAAATACCTTCCAATGACCCTATATTAGAACATTCTAATTTTGAGAGGAACTGATTATCCACAGAAGAAAGAAGCCTCCATGTTTTCGCACATGGAAGCTAGAGCAGTCTTAATTAGGCACACCAAGCCTAGAATACATCTTGTAACATATTCCCCTAAATCAGAGAAAATTTGGGGGAAATAGGAAGAACAATTTAAAAAGCAATTTTAAGAACAAAACAGCAATAACAGCTGCCAAAATTCCTCTTCCCATATACTCTAGCTGTTTACTGCTATGTTCTTTCCCACCTGGATACCCTCTTCAAAACTAAAAGAGGCAATATTGTAGAGTTATATAAGATATCACCATTGGAGGAAGCTGGGTGAAGGGTACAAGAACTCTCTGTACTATTTTTGCAACTTCCTGTGAGTCTATAATTATATCAAAATAAAAAGTTTAAAAAAGTAACTAAACTAAAAGAAGCAGACAATTAAAAACTCAAAGGATAGTCTCCCAAAATCAGGAGGGGCTGGCAATCTGTCAAAGCTATACCTATACAAGAACTGCCGAAGAAATCTACAGCTCACGTCAGTCTTTCTCTTGGTAATTTTCAATCCTGTATAACAACAACTACAGTATAACAAGCTCCCAATGAAAGGCTCTCAATTCCCAGTCTCAAGGTGTACCTAACCATGAAGTTATAGGCTTCTGTCAGTGATGAGAGCGCCAGCTGGATCCAGAAAGCTGTGACACTCTCTGGGTTTTCTATTTTTCCCAGTAGGTATCTGAAAGGTCAGGCCATGTACAATTTCTCTCTTTTTCACAAAGCTGTGAATGCTTTGGATGCTATTTAGCACAGTGAAGCTGAACAGATTGTTTTGGGGGCTTTGGGGGCCCCTCTTTCTGCAGGGAGGCAAATGTTGCCTAGTGATCTGCTTCTGAGCTTAGGAGTCAGAAACTCAAAGTTCTAATCATGACTCTGTTTAGTGTCTTGTTCCATGATCCTTAGCAAGTCACTTATCCTTCTATACATTCTCCAACAAATGGTGATAAAAATAATGACTTATCACCCAGGGATGCAGCAGAGGGAAAGGGTAAGGACTGTGATCCATAGATAAATGTCAAATATAAAACGCCAATATAAACCTGCCTTTAAATCAACCCATGTTTTCAGACTGTGGAAAGCTACACTATTTAAATGCAGGCTGCCTCCCCAATGCCCCTTCTGCCTGCAATGGAAGTAAAATAAGCTGACTCCATGAAGTTCTGTTCAAGTACTTCCCTCTCTAACAACTACATGCTTCCCTCTAAACATTCTGCTCATTGCTTGGTTAATGGCTTAGAAACCATCTAAGTTTCCATTTTCACTTGGTTAAAAGCAATCCATGTATCTGTAGGTAAGGAAGAAAGAGACAAAGGAAAGAGAAATTACCAGTGCTCCCTTTTACAACAACTCAAAAAGGTGATGAAGTCAGCTCAAAAGAAACATGATGGAAGGGTAAGCTGGGAAGAAGTGAGAGAGTAGCACTGACATATACACACTACCAAATGTAAAATAGATAGCTAGTGGGAAGCAGCTGCATAGCACAGGGAGATCAGCTCGGTGCTTTGTGACCACCTAGAGGGGCGAAATAGGGAGGTTGGGAGGGAGACACAAGAGGGAGGAGATATGGGGATATATGTATACATAGAGCTGATTCACTTCGTTATACAGCAGAAACTAACGCAACATTGTAAAGCAATTATACTCCAATAAAGATGTTAAAAAAAAAATAAAGAAACATGACAACAAATATCCTAATTTTTTTTTGAGGTCCAAACACAACATTGTGCTGCTTCAAGAGAATGCTGATTCATCATTAATGGAAATTCTACATACACATGCATCCATTCATTTATTCATTCAAATGTCTTCTGAGCCCCTATTACAAGCCAAGTAGTGTGCTAGGAATAAAACAATGATTAAAACAAAGGCCCTGCCCTCCAGGAATTTTTTTTAAGAGGAAAGATAGATACTTAAGCAAATCATTGTACAGACATATGCAAACATAGCAAAACAATGTGATATGCTAAAATAGAAGCCCAAAGTTCTGTAAGAATGTATAGGAAACACATATAGTGTGTTTGTTTCCTATGTAGGAAACAAAACATAGTGACTAACAAGGTCTTTAGCCTCAAGAAGTTGAGAGAAGATACTAAGCTAAAGTTCCCAGGAGGAATGCAGCACAATCGGTTAATAAAGAAAAACTATTTAACCAAGTACTAAGATGTTCTGTGAAAACAGAATTGGGAGGCCATGGAACCTAAAATTAAGACAGGATTCTTAACATGGGATCATGGATGGGCTTCAGAAGAAGGTCCATGAACTCTCTGAAATTATATGCAAAATACGTATGTGCAAATGGACATTTTTCTGGATGCAAAGATCATATCTTTCATTCTATTCTCCAAGGTAAAGAACTATTTCACTAGGATCTTATCCTAAAATTCGGTTTTCTATCTTATCAGAGGAGAGTTTTAAGACCTAACCTTTTACTCAGAATAGGAGATCTGGGTAGCCTAGAGGTCAGAGAAGAGCTTTTGAACTTTCCATAACTTGGTGGAAAATAATGACTGCTGAAAATAGGGCAATGAGAAAGGCAAGACTTCTTCCTTTCTATATTCAAGTTGAGGTTAGCCTAAATATATTTCTGCACGTACTCAGATACCATGGTGACAGGCATCATATAAATAGACAGTGGCAGCAGGGAGTAGGTCACAGATTATATCTATAAAACCAACATATCAGGCAGGATTAAACCCCCAACTAATACAGCTGGCTCCTCCTCATCCATAAAACCAAGCCTGAGAATTCCATATGGGAACTTGGAGGGGGACCTCTGGCTACCTCCCCAATAACAAAGAGCTACTGTAGTCAAACAGTATAAGAATAAAAATCACCACTCAAAGTGCAGTGAGACTAAACGCCCCCATTCCAAATAACAAAAGGCATCTGCACCCCAGTCCACTGCTTCCTAGACACCCTAGGTCTCCCGTGTGTCTGACCTAACAACACATGCCCTACCAGTTTTATTTATAAGTAGAATTCAACTAACGTTTGCAGCACATGTATGGGCAAGCATCTGTACACATAAGCATATTTGCCATGATGAGTTTCACACACCTCCCTCAAATCCATAAGTCTAGAAGGCAAAGAAAGAGTGAAAACACGGGCAAGCCAACATATGAGGGGCAGTACCAGCCAAGGAGTGGGTGGGTCCACCACAGCCACATTTATATTCACTGACTGCAATATTATACATTACTATAGGCTCTGATGCATCAGATGTAGTCTAGTATTTTGCAGCTTTCCTTAACACCTGCTGCTCTGCATCTCACTGTATATACTCCATGTATGAAGACAGGGAGCCAGGTTCCGGGAGGGCTCACCCAGTCTACTTAGGAAAAGGAGCTAACCTCACTTGGCAAAGAACTCTAGTACAAATGCCTATGCCTTAGGAACAAGCAGCTGTCCAAGTCTCATCAATGACACTCATATACACCTCCTCTCAAAGTATCAAGGGCCTTAGAATGCCAATCAATCAGTCTTGAGGTAGCAAATAATTTTAAGTCTTTACTGAATTTGTTACAATGTTGCTTCTGTTTTTTTTTTAATGTTTTGGCTTTTTTTTTTTTTTTTTATGTTTTGGTTTTTTGGCTCCAAGGCATGTGGGATCTTAGCTCCCCGACCAGGTATCGAACCCGCACCCCCTTCGTTGGAAGGCGAAGTCGTAACCACTGGACTGCCAGGGAAGTCCCAAGATAGCAAATAATTATACATAGAGCTGAACACGACATAAAGTACTCAAAGAAATAAAGTCAACTGACCAACATAGGATAAAGAATGGTCTCTTGCCTCATAGTTTTCTAGCTAGGTTAGTCAACGCTAAGATCCAGAAAAGCTCAATATAAAAGACACTTTTTTATCTCTTTAAAAGATAATTGCCTCTTTAAATAAAAATGACAGAAATGTATTTTGGGGTTCATAACATATGTAAAAGTAAAATGTATGACAGCAATAGCACAAAGGACAGAATGCAAGGTGGAGGTAGGAGAATAATGGGAAGCCCTGGGCCCCAGGTAGACAGACCAGAGTGAACTTGAGAATGCAATGGAAAAGGCAACGACAGGACAATGAGGAAGAGGACAACAGATGACGAGGATAGGAGAAAAGCCAGAGAGATCACAGGGGCCAGAGACAGGGTGGCTAGCATAGAAAGAAAAGAAAATAGCATAAAATAGAAAATAAAACCAGAAGAGGATCAAAGGCAGGCAGAATAACTATTACCACCAACTCTTTAGTACTACAATGTATAACTTCATCCCAGTTATAGACATAAACCATTTGTACTTGTTATAAGTCCTACAATTATACCAATATCCAGAGATTTGCATCATTTTTGTGTTTTCTCTTTAATCCTAAATTTTTACAACCTAATAATCATACAACTATCCATAGGCAACCAAATAGTCCTTAATATTAAAAAGCCCTGTTCTGACCTAAGAAATTCTACTAACTTTAGTCATTTCAATCTCTTTTGATCTCTCTTTAGCTCTTCTGACATTCCCTCAATTTCAAACTCTCACATAATCATACTCGTCTCCTAAAATATCAAAGTGCCACTATTGCCACTTACTGTTATTCTCCTACTCCCCCTTCACCACCATAGGCAGTAACTGCAAAAAACTTGTTAATCCATTAATTAAAGATCTCTACTTCCCATTATGAAGGACTAAATTTAGAAAGCCAAACTGGGTTGGGAGGAAACCATGTGTCACAACAAGTGAGATGAATTCCATGGGAGGGTGTGGGATTACTGGCCCAATTCTCATAAAGCCTCTGACACTAACACACCCTTGTCTGCTCAGAATACAGAGAAGCTCTCCCAAGGGTGGGGCAACAATTTACCATTATAATCATCTGGAGAAGACTTTATTGTACCATCAGGTCACAAAAGCCACAGGACCTATCAGCAAGCAAATGCCTCAGGAAACATGTCTCTTCTGCTTTTCTGAAACCTCCAATTTAGTTGCACAAAAGAAAGGGGTGGCAAGCCAGCATTAATTGTACCCTTAGAGAAGAGCCACTTCCCTCTTACAGGGGTGGAGTGACTTTACTGAGCTACCAAATGGATACAAAGACAAAAGTAAACACTAATTTGCTGTTTTTGTCTCTGGCACAGGAGGAGTGGTAAAATTGACACTGTCTGTAAACAGTAATAATGCCAGATGTAACACAAAGAACAGGATTCCCCCATCTCTCCACCCCCTCCCCACCCCCTCTCCCTAAGACATTCCTCCTGAGATTACTCATCCTGAGGAAACACACAGAAGCCTCCCTATAGTCCATATGCTGCTACCAAATGGAACCAAGGGAGAATCCAAGTTTGTACTGACTCCTCATTGGAAGAATCAATGGAACTCAAGAAATACTTAATTGTTTCTACCAGCTGACAAAAAAATACAGGGAGGAGAAGGAACAAGAGAGAAAGTATGAAATAATGGTATGTGACATGGCCAGGTTTGGATTTGAACAAGGCTGAAATGACAAAAAGAAGAGTTGAAAATAGAAGCATCCTAAACAAACTAAAAAGTTTTTTTAAAAATTCAGCTTGTGCCCAGGCCTAGGGGTTCATAAAAAATATAGGAAGGGGCTTCCCTGGTGGTGCAGTGGTTAGGAATCCACCTGCCAATGCAGGGGACACGGGTTTGAGCCCTGATCCGGGAAGACCCCACATGCTTCGGAGCAACTAAGCCCGTGCGCCACAACTACTGAGCCTGCGCTCTAGGGCCCATGAGCCACAACTACTGAGCCCGTGTGCCACAACTACTGAAGCCCACGCGCCTAGAGCCTGTGCTCTGCAACAAGAGATGCCACTGGAATGAGAAGCCCGCTCGCCGCAACTAGAGAAAGCCCGTGCGCAATGACGAAGACCCAATGCGGCCACAAATAAATAAATAAAATAAATAAATTTGTTAAAAAAAAAAAAAGATATAGGAAAAGAGGATGAATTCAAAAGAGAAAGTTACCTGACCAGAGCTCCCGCCAGGTGTAATGCAGGCGTACTCTACACTTCTTCTGATAGCAAAGTAGTTTATGTACTACCTGAATGCAGCGCCTGTAAGAGAAAAAGAGAAAAACTGGAATAAGCCTAAAAATATGGTGCAACTCACCACAGATACCCTTTCTTTAATGAGGCAGCTTTTGCTAAGGCCACAAAAGACACTGGATATGAATCTGTACACATGGGAAAGAAATGAACTTCTACCTGCAGCTTTCTGGTAGATAAATCCTCCCTCCCCGAAAAGGGAACCCTCTTGCACTGTTGGTGGGAATGTAAATTGATACAGCCACTATGGAGAACAGTATGGAGGTTCCTTAAAAAACTAAAAATAGAACTACCATATGACCCAGCAATCCCACTACTGGGCATATACCCTGAGAAGACCATAATTCAAAAAGAGTCATGCACCACAATGTTCACTGCAGCTCTATTTACAAAAGCCAGGACATGGAAGCAACCTAAGTGTCCATCAACAGATGAATGGATAAAGAAGATGTGGCACATATATACAATGGAATATTACTCAGCCAGAAAAAGAAACGAAATTGAGTTATTTGTAGTGAGGTGGATGGACCTAGAGTCTGTCATACAGAGTGAAGTAAGTCAGAAAGAGAAAAACAAATACCGTATGCTAACACATATATATGGAATCTAAAAAAAAAAAAAAAACTGGCTCTGATGAACCTAGGGGCAGGACAGGAATAAAGACACAGACGTAGAGAATGGACGTGAGGACCTGGGAAGGGGGAAGGGTAAGCTGGGACGAAGTGAGAGAGTGGCATGGACATATATAAACTACCAAATGTAAAAGAGATAGCTAGTGGGAAGCAGCTGCATAGCACAAGGAGATCAGCTCGGTGTTTTGTGACCACCTAGAGGGGTGGGATAGGGAGGATGGGAGGGAGACGTAAGAGGGAGGAGATATGGGGATATATGTATATGTATAGCTGATTCACTTTGTTATAAAGCAGAAACTATACATCATTGTAAAGCAATTATACTCCAATAACTATGTTAAAAAAAAAATCCCCCCTCCCCATCCCACACACACTGCTTGTGCTAATTCCCCCTATCACTGGGAAAAGGGAGTTATAACCACATATAGGTCAATATTCAATTAGGCACTACTGATACCATTCCCTTGAATATCTTTCCTCAGAGGAAGGATGCACCAGTGGACCAAAATTAGACTACTCCATTCGAAACTGCAAACATAGGATGCAAAGACATAAAATTAAAGACCTTAAGTCTTTAGATCTATTTAAATTTGTTTTTAATATAAATTAAATTTTAAATAATACTTAAATTTTATTTACATTAAAAGTTAAATTAAAAATTCAGTTCTGGGGACTTCCCTGGTGGTCCAGTGGTCAAGACTCCATGCTTCCAATGCAGGCGGCCCGGGTTCAATCCCTGGTCAGGGAACTAGATCCCACATGCTGCAACTAAAAGATCCCGCATGCCGCAACTAAAGATCCTGCATGTTGCAACAAAGATCCCACATGCTGCAACGAAGATCCCACATGCTGCAACTAAGACCCGGCACAGCCAAATAAATAAATAAATATTTTTAAAAATATATTTTTAAAAAAAATATATATATATATATACTGGCTGAATGACTCTAAACTGACTGCTTAGGGCGTTTCTTTTATGCATGTAGTGGTTTCCTATTTCAACACAAGACAGTTCCATTTTAACCTGAAATCTTCTTGTGGGGTCCACTGAAGTCTCTACCGACAGGTCTGAGAATCCCTGATTAGAAAGAGTCCAAGTTTTCCATATAAGAGTAACTTAAAGGAGAGTTTACTCTCCTCAGAGACTATTTCCCCTAACTCCCAAATCCTGCGCCAGCAGTGGGAGTGACAGCAAGAATCACAGAGTAGACATCCAGAAGAAGAAATTCATTTGTTGGGTTTTCCTACCTCTTACTGCTCCAGGCAAGACTTTTCTTTCTTTTTTTTTTTTCCCCCGTATAAGCACCTTCCCCCATTATTACTTTACCTACAGCATTCATACACAGATACGAAACTATTTAGTTTCTGACACAGATTCTGACTTGAGTATTAAGTCTTTCCATGCTCCACATTTCTTCATATTTCACCAGGAAGATTATAAACTTATCTGAAATGGTAGAAATTCATTTTGCTTTCAATTTCTCATTGCGCCGTATGCTGCTGAAAAGCAGTACATAATGAGAAGTGACAGCAGCAACCTGGCCTGATGCCCAGCTCGGAGCAGATAAGTTCACCTAAAAAGGACTTGATGCTCCAAATGCCAAAAACTGGAAAGAAGGCTGGAAGTTGGGGGAGGGAGATATGGAAATACACCCATGGGTAGTAATGAAGAAAGTGAATTCAGCCTGAGGGTAGGAACTTCTGCCCAGCCTCTGTCAGCTTGTTATCTTCTCCATCTTCCCTAACCTCAGGACATTCAATTAGGAAGCAGGTGGAAAAAACTGAGAAAACAAGGCAAAACAAAAAAAGGCAGGAACTACTGGGGAGAGGGAGTTAAAATATTTAGTGTAGATCAGGTTCACTGGCTGGGATGTGAGGGTTTGGGTGGACAGTGACATACCTGTAACTCTAAGTACTGAATACACAGTCTTATCATGTCATCCTCATCTTCAACTGTTACACCCATCATCCACTTAAATCAGGTAACATTTTTTCTACTCTCTTATCCTTCCTCCATGTACCCTACACTCTAATCCTCCTGAATTACTTTCTATTCTCCAAACATGCCACACTTTCAAGTCTCCAAGCTTTTGAAAATGCTGGTCCCCTGCTTGGGATGTCCCTCCCCCACTCCTCTGCATAGAAAACTCCTATTGTTTCTTCATGACTCAGGTCAAACACAGCCCCCTCTGATGCCCCAGTGAGCATTAGTCACCCTGTACAAATCTTTCCTTTGTCATTTATCATAGTAGTAGTTAAGAAAGAGTACAGCCTCTGGGGTCAGACAGACTTGAGTTTGAACCACGGTGATGCAACTTAGCTAGGTATGTAACTGTGGTAGCCGGCCTGCAAGATGGCCCCCAATGGTCCCCACCTCCTGGCATTCACAACCTTATGGAGTCTCTTCCCACATTGTATTAGGCTTGGTCTGTATGACCAACAGAAATGGTATGTCATTTGAGATTAAGTTATAAAAGGCATTATGGCTTCCATCCTGGGCTCTCACTCTTCTCTTTCTCTCTTGGATTACTTGCTTTGGAGAAAGCCAGCTGCCATGTCAAGCAACCCTATGGAGAGGCCCACATGGCAAGGAACTGAGATTTACCAACAACCATGTAAGTGAGCTTGGAAGCAATTCTCCAGCCCCAGTACAGCCCAGTAGAGCCCCAGTAAAGCTAACACGTTGACTGCAGCCTCTGCCAAACCCTATGCCCAAACTACCCAGCTAAGCTGCTAGGATTTCTGAGCCACAAAAACTGTGAGGTAGTAAATGTTTGTTTTGTTTTTGGTTTTGTTTCTTTTTTTTTTTCACACACACACACTGTATTTTATTTTTACAAGAGATAAATAGACTGACACCAAGCATTGTACATGGATGACCACAACAAGAGGAACAATGATTGCTAAATGTTTGTTTTAAACCCCTATGTTTTGAAGTAGTTTGTTACATAGCAATAGATAATACACCTGAGAAGGGGTGGGAACAGCTTAGGATTTACTGTAAGAAAGTTTGGGTTCAAGTCCAGGCAATGGTGCTTACTAAGAGAATAACCCAACCTCCAGAGCCACAGTTTCCTTGCTTGGAACATGAGAAAACTAAGACTATAATAATATACTACAAAATAAAGAGCATATCCTAGAACTAGAACATTAGATAAACAAGCTAAAAATATAATCTGTAGCAAAACAAATCTGATCCCTGAGGTACTGATGTTCAGCGATCCCATCTAAAACAAGCAGAAAACTCATCTGGTAAGTGTTATAAAAAAAAGCAGCTTTTCATGGTCTTTGAGTTGAAATAAAGGATCAGACTAACTTTTAAACACCCAAAAGATATGGAAAAATGCAAACCACAACCTACTTACCTAAAAGTAAAATTTGTATCATTATTTCATATCTAGGAAACCAAAAATATATAGCCTACAAACAGTCTATAAAGCTGGAGATCTACTCTAGTCAGAGTAAAATCTTTCATATCTCCCTAGATCCCAGGCCTAGCATTGGAATGAGGTACACTAAGCTTGCTGTGCACCAAACTTCTCTCTTACTCAAAACAGTGGAGGTACTAATTCTGTTGTCAGACTGAATTCAGATGCATTTTAAGGAATAAAGATAATACATATATTTGAGATCACACTAACATGGCACAGCTGTTAGGCATTGACAATAAGAAGAATGCTGAAATAGCAAAGAAGAGAGAAAGCCTAAAGGCTTAAACTTTATTAAAATATGAAGATTTTCAGTCATCTCTAGTTATACTGGTTGTAAAGAATTGTTACAGACAATCAGATCTCCTCAGGAAGCAGGAATCTCCCAGACTGGCCACTATATACATAATCTGCCTAGCTAGCAGGATTCTGACTAGGTTGCTAGTACAATGTAGGCTAAGAATGAACCAAAAGATCTATCTCTCTGGCCTTTCCATATCTTTTAAATACTGCTGACTCCTTTGATGCCAAAGCCCAGGGATGACTAAGTGGTCTGCTAGTATTCCATATCCTTGGATACAGGAGTCACCTATGATCACTGCTTCAACGCATCAGCCCTGTTCTTCATGCAGTGTGCCTAAAAGTGATAATGAAGATACGTAGTTTGTACTTTTCCCCCCTTCTGGAAAAATGTATAAAACAGGCCATAAAACATTCCCTGACACTTCTCCGCACATAAATGTGCTTTTCCTGAAGTGTACATAAAAATTTTGTGACTATTAAACTTCCTATCACTCTATTCTATAAAATAGATTTGCACACATTAAATGAACCACGGTACTTACACATAGAGATCCATAGGAAACTCCTTCATCATGTGTGTTACAATAAACTCTACCATCAAGTCTGAATGGGAAAAAGAGAAAAATTAGATCAATGAGAATGAAATTCATTGCTTGCCTTTGGGCTGGGAAAAAAACCTTCTCAGTGCACTTTATTTTATATAAGGCACTTTTTGCAACACTTTCACCATCTGCCACTTGTAAGGTAACAAGAAAATTAGTTCTCTCCTATCCAGAAGGATACTTTGACCTGCCAATAAACTCAGATACAAGGGAGATTTCATTGTACAGATATTTCATACCATGACACTAATGCAAAATGCCAGAGGGAAATCATATGCTGAGAACCAAGTGATGAGGCAGGCAGAGAAAAAAACTATGGATCACATCCGTGTAACCAGACTCAAACTCTAAAGCTATGTCAGTCTATCTTGTCTTCCTATCACACTCAGTTTGACAGGTATTGACTGAAATGGTCTGGGGAGCTTTGGGTCAATAGAGGCTTAATATTATATAGCCTTAATTATTGTTTCTAAAATCAAGTAGCTTTAGGAAGTAGGGCTGAGTACCCAGGTGAAATGGGATTAAGAGTTCAGATCATTTACCTGAGGAAAATGCAGAATTCTGGGCAGACTAAATTACCTACAATACAGCCCCCTAGCTGTCAGCTCTGTCAGCCTCCTCTCAGCTTAATTTACTCAGAGGAAGTTTTATATGTCTGAACCTTGAACTTTAAGCCTCCTGGCCAGCTGACACATCAATTTGGACCAAGAAAGGGAGAGAAGAATTTGAAATCTTGATCAGGTGTAAGATAGTTTACAAATTTAAATCATGTATCAAGGTTAGACTTAGACATTTGTCTCCCTACAAAGATCTTTTTCTTTGAACAAGAGCACCCTTTAATTGAGCATTATATTCATTGGGATTGCTTTACCAAACTCAACAAGAAACATGGTTTCTTAGGCCAGGGAAGAAACGTAACTAGTAACTTCTTCTCTGAGGAGGAAGCGCACATCAAACAGGATCTATCTCTCATCTTAATCATGAAAACCTATCGCTGGCCCAGAAACATGCCAATTTTGATGATACTCACCCAGTACTGCACATACCAAAGGACGGCAGGGAAGGTTCTTGTCTGCTGCCTTCTTCCTGTGTCTCATAGGCTTCACATAAAAAAGAAATGAAACTAGTAGACATCTGAACTAACATCCAATGGCTCACCATCATGTTTTTCATGCAAATAAAATCACTACTGGGGGCTTCCCTGGTGGCGCAGTGGTTAAGAATCCGCCTGCCAATGTAGGGGACACGGGTTCGAGCCCTGGTCCGGGAAGATTCCACATGCCGCAGAGCAACTAAGCCCATGCGCCACAACTACTGAGCCTGCGCTTTAGAGCCCACAAGCCACAACTACTGAGCCCACATGCCCTAGAGCCCATGCTCCACAAGAAGGCACCACAGTGAGAAGCCCGCGCACCGCGACGAAGAGTAGCCCCCGCTCGCCGCAACTAGAGAAAGCCCACGCGCAGCAACGAAGACACAACACAGCCAAAAATAAATAAATAAATAAAAAGAAATTTATTTTTAAAAAAAGAAAATGTGACTGTGTAGAGGCAGCAACAGTAGCAGTTTAAAAAAAAAGTTTTTTTTTAAGAAAGTTTTAATATAAACCTCAATGTGATATTTCTGAACATACCTCCAAGTTTTAGGAAATTCCCTGATCCTTCATACTCTATTTCCCCCACCTCTCAGATGAATAAATCAAAACAGGATCTAGCATCAACCAATCAAAGACCGTACTACATTTTGATAGCAAAAGGCTTAGGCCCATCTCCTTGTTGAAATCTACATTACTGATACATTCTATCTTGTATATACTTGTATAAAAGTATATCTCTAGTCAAGATATACTTTTTGGGGTTTTTTTGTTTGTTTGTTTTTAAATTTATTTATTTTATTTATTTATTTTTGGCTGCGTTGGGTCTTCGCTGCTGTGTGCAGGCTTCCTCTACTTGCCGCAAGCAGGGGCTACCCTTCGTTGCGGTGCGCATGCTTCTCATCGGGGTGGCTTCTCTTGTTGTGGAGCACGGGCTCTAGGCGCACAGGCTTCATTAGTTGTGGCACACGAGCTCAGTAGTTGTGGCGCACAGGCTTAGTTGCTCCGTGGCATGTGGGATCTTCCCGGACCAGGGATCAAACCCATGTCTTGTGCACTGGCAGGTGGATTCTTAACCACTGTGCCACCAGGGAAGTCCCGTTTTGTTTGTTTTTTGTTTGTTTGTTTGTTTGTTTTTGGCCACGTCGGGCGGCATGTGGGATCTTAGTTCCCCGACCAGGGATCAAACCCATGCCCCCTGTAGAGGAACTGCAGAGTCTTAACCACTGGACTGCCAGGGAAGTCCTCTGATACATTCTAATATTACTGCCATGGATATACGATTACGGATCTTTCCACCCTCTCTTGAGCAGGTAACACCTCCATGACACACACAAAAAATCCCAACAACTAGTATGGGTCTTCTGAACAGCAGTTAAGCAAGAGCCCTTTAGCATAAATTCCACCCACACTTGTTCTAGTAGGATCAATTCTGTGTTGGCAGAAAACTTCCGCTAAGAAAAAACAAGAAGCAAAAGTCACACTTACCATTCTATGTAAGTTTACTCGAAAATTCATGTTGTCGTCATGTAAAAATGCATTGGCATACTGATCCTAATAAAAATAAAAACATAGATAAAAAGTAAGGAATGAGTGCTATACTTAAGAAACTCAGTTTATAATTTATCTATAATAATCTATAATCTTAAAGTCCAAGGATTTGTAGGACTTAAAGAACTCCTTTCAAGGACCAGTTAGAGAGCTAATGGGATGAGCCTAGAGCCTTTATGTCAAGCCCCACTTAAACCATAAGATTTCACTTGGGTGTAATTTCCCAGTGTGTCTCTAACTGGCCAAAAATCTCTAAGCAAATTACAAACAATAAAAATTAAGGCACAGGCACTTGAGGCAAATGCTGAGAGGAATGTGTTTTCCTATTCTCTCTTCCTTCCCATCTGCCCAAGGAGCCTGCTCTGTTTGCGACAGCTTGAAGGTTTTCATAGGGACTGCAGGATACATGTGCAGGCTCCACATGAGGATCTACGATGAAGAAGAAAGGTCTGCACTCCGCCGGGAATGGGCTTGGCACAGCAAGAGAAAGCTGCTTACACAGGCAACGTGGCAGTAGGCGAGACCCCGTCTCTCCCTGGCTTTGCTGAAGACTGATGGAAAATCAAAAACCTCTCACCATGAATCAGTAATAAACACCCCTTGGCCCTTTCCCAACATCTCTTCTGAAGATCTGACGTGCCTACAGACTCCAATTCCTAGGAACTGTTACAATTTGTGAAAAACAACTCCTTTAAAGATTTTCTTAGAAAGATTTTTGAAAAGCAATTACACCAGGCCCACTGCTAATAAGCAGCTCTTCTATAACCAGCTACCCCTAACCTGGTGAAAAGTAGGTCACCTTTTCACCAAGAACATAAAAATGGAAAGACTGAGAGAGATCTCTACTCCACATGGACCACACCTGAACTGTTTTTCTTAGGCGAGAAAAGATCAGAATAAGGAGTAAGTGAAGGAGGAGTCTGAAACTACAAATTTAGCTCTAAATTGACTCAATTTCTGCCATACCTGTGTTGCCACCAAGATCTAGGGTGAGTTCAGGCCTAATTAATCCAACCAAAAGTGTCTCCTTACAAAGCCCAAGCATCTCTTCTTTTTTCCCCTCGGTGTCTTGTTCTTCATCAAACTGCAATCAGCCCACTTTACTCAGTTTCCAATGCCCCTCTTCGGCTTTTGTCTCCACCTCTCCCCACAGAAACCTGAGCTTTTCTCATTTTGCTAAATGCAAAAGAGCCAACCTGAACAGTTTCAAAGGGGCAGGACTGTTTTCTCTGAAGAGGCATAAGTCTCTTCAGAGTTTCAAACTCTGAAGAACTAGAATCTTAAAAAAATAAAATAAAATAAAAAAAGAACTAGAATATTCCAGTTATAGCAGTTATCATATCACAATTCATTATTAGGTCATGCAGTAAATACTGAGCCTCTACTATGTGCCAGACACTAAGAATACACTGGTGAAGAAGACAAAGTACCTCCTATTGCTTACATTCTAGTGGTGCTTACAGTCTAGTGGAGGAGATAATACAAAGTGGGCAGATTTTCTCTCCTAAACTTTAGGACCCTAAAAGTCAGGGGACAGGAACTTGGAAGAAGCGCAGAAAGAGACAGCACTTTGTTAAGAGATTAGCTAATACCAGAAGGCTGGTGAGACCTACCTCTGCAATACACGTAAGGATAATCAGACAGAGTTTGCCACTGTGAAGCCGGTGCTCATCTGAAAAGAAAAAATAAACCCTTCTCTCTAAATCATCAAGACCATGTTTCTACAGAGAATAAATATGTGTATCATCAAAAAGAACATTCACACTTTCTCTCCCCACAAAATTCATGAATGAAAATCAAGGTTCTACTAGAGTAATCCTTGCTTTTCTTCTAGGCAAAAGAATTCCCCCATAAGATTTTTTTCGTAAGCATTCTGGTAGTCTGACGGATAGCTAACCATCTTCCTGAGAACCATCCAATTACTGTAATGGTCACTAATACCATGGCCCAAGTCAGGGCTATGCCCTTTGTTTCGATATCAGCCCTTTGCTTCTGAATAATCAGACCTATTCCCTTTCCCACCCCTCCTCATCCGCTAGCTAAAAGCACCACCACCTTTACCCATCTACCACAAAATCTAGAAAAGTTTTATAACTGTTCATAGCAAACTGGTTATGCATCAGAAAGAAATTAACTGGAGACTAGGGTCCAGCTCATGCTTCTCCTTGCACTGTGAACACTACTTATGACCAGAAAAGCTGATCATTTTTCTTCCTGCCAAAGCTGTTCACTCTAAAATATTTATTTAGTACCTACTATGTGGCAGGCACTGTGCTAGGCAATAGAGACATAGCACTGAACTAAACAAAGGTCTGTGGTCTCCCAGAACTCACATTCTACTTATTAAAAAAGAAGGCAACCTCAATAACAGGGCTCTAAGCCCAAACAAATGACCCAGAAAGAGCTGCTCCATCACTGCCAATTACCAGAGCCATCAAAACTTCTTTACTTTCCAGGATCTTTGTGGGTGAGGGGGTGAAATGGAGGTAAAAAGAGGGTCATTGGGACTCCTTGGTGGCCCAGTGGTTAAGAATCCACCTTCCAATGCAGGGGACTGGGGTTTGATCCCTGGTCAGGGAACTAAGATCCCACATGCCGCAGGGCAACTAAGCCCATGAGTGGCAACTACTAAGCCCGCGCGCCACAACTAGAGAGCCCATGCACCACAACTACAGAGAAGCCCGCGTGCCGACGCAAATATCCCGCGTGCCACAACTAAGACCTGACAAAGCCAGATAAATAAATAAATAAATATCAAAAAAAAAAGAAAAAAAAGAAGGTCATACCAGCATATCCAAACCAGAAAAATGGCTTATGATGTTTCAAATTAGCTTTGATGGGACCCAGACTAAAGTCCATTCTGGAGAGATCTATTAACGGATTACAGTGCTGCAGAAGTTAGCTAACAGTACACACCCTGACATTAACCTGTTACTTCCTCAAAGATGGAATCTATCAACTAAAACCTGACAATCAGAAGGCATAATGAGGGTGTGGTCAAAGAAATACATTTGCTTCTCCTCAGTGACAGGCAGTGCAAAAGAATAATGATGATGCTCCTACCTGACATTCCCAGTAGCTTACAGCAGAGCCTGTAGGCAGCCAGAAGAGAAATGCCTCTGCCTATGCAAAATTAGATTCATAAGACTCTCCTACCTATTCCTGGCCAGAGTTTCTCTGGCACTATCCTCCCTTTCCCCTTAAGCTGAAAAGCAACTCTTGCAGAAAAGCCTGCAGCTATCTCTCCACTTAAAAAAAACTGTTCCTGAAAACAAAAATAAGGCATATTTCATTATAAACATTTTTTTAATTCAGAAAAGCACAAAAAAAGAACAATAAAAACCAAGTGTAATCACACCACCGGGAATTCCCTGGTGGCACAGTGGTTAAGAATCCGCCTGCCAATGCAGGGGACACGGGTTCGAGCCCTGGTCCGGGAAGGTCCCACATGCCACGGAGCAACTAAGCCCGTGCACCACAACTACTGAGCCTGCACTCTAAAGCCCGCGAGCCACAACTACTGAAGCCTGCGCGCCTAGAGCCTGTGCTCCGCAACAAGAGAAGCCACCACAATGAGAAGCCCATGCACACTGCAATGAAGAGCAGCCCCCACTTGCCGCAACTAGAGAAAAGCCCATGTGTAGCAATGAAGACCCAACACAGCCAAAAATAAATAAATAAATTTATTTAAAAAAAAAAAGAAACTCTGCAACAGTCTTCAATATCAGGGTTGAAACTGTTGGATAAATAAACTATTAAAAATGAAAAAATAGGGGCTTCCCTGGTGGCGCAGTGGTTGAGAATCTGCCTGCCAATGCAGGGGACACGGGTTCGAGCCCTGGTCTGGGAGGATCCCACATGCCGCGGAGCAACTAGGCCCGTGAGCCACAGTTGCTGAGCCTGCGTGTCTGGAGCCTGTGCTCCGCAACAAGAAAGGCCGCGATAGTGAGAGGCCCGCGCACTGCGATGAAGAGTGGCCCCCACTTTCCACAGCTAGAGAAAGCCCTCGCACAGAAACGAGGACCCAACACAGCCATAAATAAATAAATAAATAAATAAATAATTTTTTTAAAAAAAGACTAATATAAAAAAAAATGAAAAAATTAAAATAAAATAAATAAAATAAAATGCTAATGTAGTTTAAAAGCTATTGGTTATGGGCTTCCCTGATGGTGCAGTGGTTAAGAATCCACCTGCCACTGCAGGGAACATGGGTTCAAGCCCTGGTCGGGGAAGACCCCATATGCCTCGGAGCAACTAAGCCCATGTGCCACAACTACTGAGCCTGCGCTCTAGAGCCCGTGAGCCACAACTACTGAGCCCGTGTGCCACAACTACTTAAGCCCGTGCGCCTAGAGCTCGTGCTCCACAACAAGACAAGCCACTGCAATGAGAAGCCCATGCACCGCAACAAAGAGTAGCCCCCGCTCGCCGCAACTAGAGAAAGCTGGCACACAGCAATGCAGACCCAACGCAGCCAAAAATAAATAAATAAATAAATTTATTTATTTATTTAAAAGACAAAAAAACAACTATCGGTTATGGAAAACATTCTGGGGACAATTGGGAAAAACTAAATATGGACTATTACATGATATTAGAGAATTACTGTTGGGAATTCCCTAGTGGGCCAGTGGTTAGGACTCGGTGCTTTCACTGTGGTGGCCCAGGTTCAATCCTTGGTCGGGGAACTAAGATCCCACAAGACGTGTGGCACAGCCAAAAAAAAAAGAAAAAAGAACTACTGTTGATTTTCTTAGTCTTAATGATGGATATCTAGGAAAATGTCTTTAATTTTGAGATACATGCCGAAGTAATTCTGGTATGAAGTAGAATGACGTCTGCAACTTACTTTAAAATTATTCAGCCAAAATAAGAATAACACAGAAATTTAGACCATAAATTTAGACCATAAGCCAAATATGGCAAAATGTTAATGGGTATATGACTGATCACTGTATGACCCTTTCAGCTTCTCTGTTTACTGGAGTTTTTTCATTTAAAAAATTGGAGGAAAAATGCTACCTCAGTTTCACCATGAAATAAAAGGCTCATTTCCAGAGAATCTTAAAACTGCGATATATTCCACTTATATGAGGTAGTCAAATCCAAAGAGACAGAACGCAGAATGGTGGTTGCAAGGGGTTGGGAAAAGGGGAGAATGTGAAGAATAGGGAATAAGTTTTTAATGGGTACAGTTTTAGTTTCACAAGATGAAGAGTTCTAAAGATGGACGGTAGTAATGGTTGCATAACAATGGGATCATACTTAGTGTCACAAAAATAGTTAAAATGGTAAATTTTACTACAATAAAAAATATAATAGAAATAAATAAATAAAAATTGTAAACATATAAATTCGGTATAAAGAAAAAACTAGGTTTAAAAAAAACCCCTGAGATGTATATACTGGACCGAAGTTGCTGGGCTTCCTCCCAATCCCTTCTTCTAGCCCAACTATTCCACTACCCTACCACCAATTAAAAGATCATAGAAAAATCATCAACAGAGGAAGAACAGGACACTAGACAGAATAAACTCAAACTTTTCTAATACCTATTTCTCTCCCACTTCCATTCTGCATTTCAGGGATGAGTACTGACACTCCTGTTTTAAGTGTTAAAGAACACAGTCCCTCTGAATCGCACCTCTTCCTACCGTACTCTGTACAACAGTCCTAATTCTCACTATGAGCTGATGTTTTCAGTTCTTGTCCTCAAAAGGCAATTCCCTGAAACATGCTAATCCCCTCACTTCCCACACACAAGAGTCTGCATCTACTTATCAAAATCTGCTAATAAGACTTGCTAGTTTTTGTAGAGATCAATTTTTTTCCTGTTCTACTTTGGAGCACTCCCCCTCCAGCTCCAGGTTTTCCCAACACCATCTAATTGTCATCTGGCAATAAGAAATCACTGTTTGCCAGTAATCAGGACCATCACCTTGCACAGGAGGTCCCAATGGTTCATCTTGTCAAAGCTTCAAAGTATTAATGCTGCTCCTTGCTCTAGCTAAGCAGCTACCTGCCACCTCCTGCTTCCTGAGCCCCCAAAGTAGCATGCCTTACCTTTGGTGTCCTGCATGACAATCGAGCTATACTTTAAGAAGGTTATCAGTAGATTACTGGTCTGTACATCTGCATCCAGTGGGAGTTCCACAGAACTTATAACTGGAATAAAACAGATGAAATGCATTTAGCCTATAACATATTCCATCTAACACTTCTACCTATACAGACAGCCAACTTGCCAGCAGGCAAGGAAATCACGAAATAATCTTTATACACAACAGAGGAAAGACCGAGTGCTTATCATAAAACCTTTATCTAGTCTTCCTAGGCCTCTACAGCCCTTCCTACCCCCAAGATTAAGCCCAATGTCCTTCTCTCCTACCTAAGAATGCCAGTCTCCAGAACAGTGCTTTTCTCCCAAAATCCTAAGAAGGGTATTTTGATCCCACCTTCTAACCCCAAGTAATCCCAAAGGGTTCAAGGCCCTTCTTAAAAGCACTTTAATTTGTACCTAAGTGAAAGAGCTGTACTGAATATAAATGAGCTTTGCTTTGATGAGTCTACCGCTTAAAATAAATGATAATTCATTCCTAATATGGAGAAATCTTGCTCAATTTTGAGAATAAGGCTTTAGACTGGAAATACCCAAGATGGAAAGGAAAAAAAGTTAAGGCAGAACTACATTCAAATACTATTTTTTAATCCCTTCACCACCTGAAAGGGAACCTGAAAAGGAATACCAGACTAAAGATAGGTGGACATTACTGATTGCGACAGAGTTTTATATAACTAGTTGCTTGATGTTTCCAAGAGAAACTACCCCTGTTCACATTCTGTGTCACAGTCCCAATGAACAGTAAGGGACCAGACTAGGGCTGACCCACAAAGGACAGCTCTAATATAGATTTCCCAAGTTTCTAATACTTTACACGAGACTCAGACATCTTGTTAAGTACTTTTACACTGTCTAAGACATAATATATAAGCAAAAGGAAGCTCATGATAGCGCAGACAAACTAGAGAATCTATAGCTTTCTGTTATATTTTCACCTACGAAGACTCAGCTGAGTTTGGGATATTATTCATAATATGTATTCATAACCATAATGAATCCCTCTGGAGTTATTACGATGTATGCAGAGAACATTTATTAACAATGGGAAACATTTGCATATTATGGATCCATAATACATAGCAAGCACAGCAAAAAGCCTTATGAGAAGAAATTAGCATGCCTAACCCTTGGCTATTTTCCCACAGTTCAGCCCCCAAGAACTAATAAAAGACAAATATATTTTTATGTTGAAATACTAAAAGGTCTTAATTCATGTTATGGGTTAATGACCTGAGACTGTCATTTCAATCTACAGCCTACTCTGAAGCTCAGAGCCCAAAATCATTCCTTTGTCCAATACAACTAACTGGTTAGTGGGACTTTTTTCCCCACTCAAACACAGCAATAACTAAAAACCTGCCTTATATAATATGTAGAAATATAGAAGTATATGTATTTTTAGTTTACCAGAAAGTCCTCTCACGCCAAGGCTGAGCTGTCAAATGTCAAGTCTGAACTGAGAACAAATGTTACAGCTAAACTGCTGGCTTTTAAAAAATAATGGCTCCAGTGACATACCTTTAAATATAACTAGGCTACTGAGCACCAGTTATATTAAAAACCAATTAAAAACCAAAACTTGAAAACAGGGTTATAATACTTAGGACTCGTACAGAAAGGAAATAAGTTAGGAGAGAAGAAAAAGAACAAAATAGAACAGATAGAATAAAATCCCTCACAAATTAAAATCTCCTTCCTAAGGAAGAGTTTATTCCTTGATCTTTGGCTTCATAATTCTTCCCAGCAGCCTTTGTCAAGGGAGACAGTCATTTGAAAGTGGGCTGACTCCAATCTTCCCACTAGAAAAAATAAAAGCTCACTGGTTGTAGGTAAGTAAGCACAAATCCTGCCATTGCATAATCAAGTGTGTGGGTGGAAGTGTTCCCAATGAACAGTTTGAAAGGCAGTTCTCTGAAGCATCCAAACCCCAACATTGCATGGAACTCTGATACACACACACACACACACACACACACACACACATGCACCTACACACACGCCTTTTGATATCCATGGTAACCAGGCAGGCTTCATCGTTAAAGAGAAAGATCAGTATTTCCACTGGAATATTTGGTGACCTGAATAAGCAGAGACAAGTAGGCAATCCTGCTACATGTTCCTTCTCATTAAGATACAGGTGTGCCCCGCTTTTCGAAAGCTCATTTTTACATAAGCCACTTCGCCTTTACGAAAAACCTACATTAGTATCTGTTTTCACTAATGGAAAGAAATCCAAAGAGAATTTCCACTTTTAAGAAAAAAGGCGGGACTTCCCTGGTGGCGCAGTAGTTAAGAATCTGCCTGTCAATGCAGGGGACATGGGTTCGAGCCCTGGTCCGGAAAGACCCCACATGCTGCGGAGCAACTAAGCCCACAAGCCACAGCTGCTTAAGTCCACGTGCCTAGAACCCGTGCTCCGCAACAAGAGAAGCCACCGCAATGAGAAGCCTGCACACCGCAACGAAGAGTAGCCCCCACTCACCGCAACTACAGAAAGCCCGTGGGCAGCAGCGAAGACCCAACGCAGCCAAAAATAAATAAATAAATAAATTTATTTTTAAAAAAAAGAAAGAAAGAAAGAAAAAAGGCGAAGTGGGGAGGGGCAGAATAGGGGTAGGGAATTAAGAGGTACATACTACTATATAAACTAAATAAGCTACAAGGATATATCACAGGGATTATAGCCTACATTTTATAATAACTATAAATGGAGTATAATGTTTAAAAATTGTGAACCACTATGTTGTATACCTGAAACTTATGTAATATTGTAAATCAACTATACTACAATTTTTTAATTAATTAATTAAATTAAAAAAAAAAAAGACAAGTGAGGGAATGCCCTGGCGGTCCAGCAGTGAGGACTCTGCGCTTTCACTGCAGAAGGCCCAGGTTCAATCTCTGGTCGGGGAACTGAGATCCCACCAGCCACATGGCCAAAAAAAAAAAAAAAAAGACAAGTGATAACAAGTATTGGTGAGGATGTGGAAAAAAACGAACCCCTGTGCACTGTTGATGGGAATGTAAATTGGTGTAACCACTAAGGACAACTGTATGAAGGTTCCTCAAAAAATTAAAAACAGAACTACCATATGATCCAGCAATCCCACTTCTAGGTATATATACAAAAGAAATGAAAACAGGATATCAAAGAGATATTTTCACTCCCGTGTTCATTACAGCATTATTCACAGTAGCCAAGGTATGGAAACAGCTTAAGTGTTCATCTACAGATAAATGGATAAAGAAGATATCGTACATATATATACAAGGGAATATTATTCAGTCACAAGGAAGAAGGAAATTCTGCCATTTGCAGCAACATGGATGGACTAGAGAATATTACACTTAGTGAAATAAGTCAGACAGAGAAAGACAAATACTGTACTGCATCACTTACATGTGGAATCTAAAAAAAAATAGTCAAACTTATAGAAGCAGAGAGTAGAATAGTGGTTGCCAGGGGCTAGGGGTGGGAGAAATATAAAGAGGTTGGTAAAAGGGTACAAAATTTCAGTTGTAAGATTAATAAAGTCTGAAGATCTAATGTAAAATATGGGGACTATGTTGATAACACCATGTTGTATTTGAAATCTGCTAAGAGAGTAGAACTTAAATGTTCTCACCTCCTCCAAAAAATAAAAATAAAAAGAGGGCTTCCCTGGTGGCGCAGTGGTTGAGACTCTGCCTGCTAATGCAGGGAACACGGGTTTGAGCCCTGGTCTGGGAAGATCCCACATGCCGCGGAGCAACTAGGCCCATGAGCCACAACTACTGAGCCTGCGCGTCTGGAGCCTGTGCTCCGCAACAAGAGAGGCCGCGACAGTGAGAGGCCCGCGCACCGCGATGAAGAGTGGCCCCCGCTTGCCGCAACTAGAGAAAGCTCTCGCACAGAAACGAAGACCCAACACAGCGAAAAATAAATAAATAAAAAAACAAAAAAACGCAACTGAGTTAAAAATAAATAAATAAATAAAAAATAAAAGATAAATATGTGAGGTAATGGATGTGTTAATTAAATAGATGGGGGCAATTCTCTCACAATGTATATGCATATCAAATCACCTCAATAAAACTGAAAAACAATTTAAAGAAAGTATACATGTTCCATTCTTTTTTTCTCACATTTAGGCGATGAAAAGTAGAAAAAAAAATCCTACCACCTACTAACAACTAGAAATGAATGTAACAAGAGACAAGAGTTGGGGGCGGGGGGGAGAAAGAAAGAAAGAAGGCAAAAAATGAAAATCGTGTTCAGCATTTGTTTTGCAGCAAGTTGTAACAGAGGCAGCGAGCATCCCAGGCAGTTGAGAGTGGCACCACCAAATTCCTTCCCCAGGAGCTACACGCAGCATCTAGGTATCAAGCCACCACAGCTTTAAACTGTGTCTGTGAGCATCTGTGCTTTATCTAGATTTCCTCTGTAAACCTGTTAGCAAGATGTGTCCTCAGGTTAATTGCTTCTTTGCTTTACGCCATTTCGGCTTACAGAAGGTTTCATATGAGAGCTCTACTTTCAGACAGCAGGGGAAACCTGTATTTTGGAATTTGACTTTCAATTCTAAACAGATCCAATTTGCTACCATAGACTTGAATATCAGTGGCACCTCCCAGTCATGCTTTTGTACCAATAATGCTTGTACTACCTTGAAATGCTAATGCCACAGGTGTTATATGAAACTTTGAAGGAGAAAAAGCAGATCAAAGACGGCCATGTCACATACAGACAGGAGGGAGGCACAAAGAAAGGATCAAAGTTAGATTTCCTGTACTTCTTTACCCCAAATGAGGTCAACATTTGAGGCAAAACATCAAGTATTAATGAAGATTATTTTTAGGTTAAGTTATTCCATCAAACACACTCAGCTGACAATAGAACCAGTTCAGGCTGACACAAAGTTTATCAGGCAAAATTCATTTCTTTTCTGTTACCCTTTTCTTCAGTGCCAGTGGTAAGTGGAGATTTTCTTGTTATTTTTTTAGGGAGGGAAGTCCTAAATACCCAGCAAACTCCCAATTATTATGCACTTGTCATTTTTTAACTGGGCATGCCTGGCAGACACATAACAGTGAGCAAATCCCAGGTTCACTTTCTCATCCATTTATTCAACAAATATTTACTAAGCAGTGACCATGCCAGGCACTATGCTGGGCAATTAGTGGTAAACAAAACAGGCATGGTCCCAGCCCTGATCCATGTTGTGGTTTTTAGTCTCAACTCTCACTAACCTTAGGCAAACCTCTTATTTCTCTGGCCTCAATTCCCTAATTTGTCTAATGATAACAAGAGATAATATTACTATTTTACATTTATTTCAGTGAGATAGTCATAAAACATCTCATCTGAGCCTCACAAGTACCCTGAGAGTTTGGCAGGACAGACATCACTGACCTCTGAGGTCCCTTTTAAATCTAGCATTCCATGACTCTACAACCATTCCCTGAGTAGGACAAGCTGGAGTTATGTAGCTTCTTTACAGAAAAAAGCACTTGACTCTCTTTTCCAGACTTTTCTTTGGAGCTTCATGAATCCTGAAGGACAGTTCTTCAGATAATTTCTTAAGCAAAAGAATTAACAATTGTGCTTTTTGTTAAAAAAAAACAAACAAAAAAATCCAAAAGAACTATGCTCACCCCTGAAGATTCAAGATCATATTCGTCAAGAAAACAAAGGAGATGGTGGGCTTACCATCAGAGGAGGGCGGCGTGGTCCCCAGCGGTGTGGCTGGGGTTGCTGGAGCAGGGCTGACGGGGGTTGTCACCAAGCCCATTTCTGGATGACTCTGAACGAGAGCACAGATAAGGGTAAGAAAGAGAAAATCCAGTTCTGGGTATCCTCTGCTTATCCTTTCTAGTATTCCTGGCCTCATAATTAGACAGAAAGCTCACTGAGGAGGGACTGCTTCTACATTTAGTTCCTATGAGTACCTGATTACTGTTGATTCTTGCTAAACTCTAATGAGAAGCTCTGCAGGCTAGTTTTCTTTAAGCAACTAAGTTCCTATTACAGAAGTTTTTCTGCAGAACCATATGAATAAAAAACTGGGATAAACAAATACACAGAATTATTCCACACACACACAAAAGGGCACCTGCTGTCCTATTTGAACCTATCTGAGAAGGGACTACTCTTATCAGATCAACCTAAAACATATCTACAGACTGTTCTAATGACCACAAAGTTGACTAATAAATGCAGGTGAGCCAAGGAGATAACAGGTACTATAAAAAGAGCTATGCAGAGGGCAGCCTTCCCATTCCACAACAAACAAGAGTGTGTGGGGCTGGGAGGCAGAGACATGGGCGAGACATCCAATGGGGACCAAAACAGATGACTCCTCTTTCCCTTACCTTCCTTAGCCATCCCTGCCACATCAGCTCTTGAAAATTGGGCTGAGTAGTGGCTACTCCCTTCTCTTACCCAACAGCTTTACCAGATTTTACCCATCTCACTTCTTCCTTTAAAATCAGTTACAGAATTCAAAGAGCAGACAAGGAAGACCCTGAGAATAGTGGATAAAGTCTCATGTTATCAGTCGTGAAAACCGATAAGTCCCTCTTAGCCAGACCCTCAAACCAGCACACTGCTTTTTGACCTTATTTTTTTTGTTGTTGAAACTCAGTGGATCCCATACACATCTGCCCTTTGAGAAAAAAGCATAAGCAAACTTTCCTTTAAAAGAAACCGTCATACATATTTTAAACAGTCTGGCTTTAAAATAAAAACACTTTATCAATTTTTTAAGACAGCTTTCATGAGCATCACTCAAGTTTTCAGTCTGTTTAAGTTCCCTTCTGTACCAACTACCGAGGCTATCCCTTAGGCAAGTGATCCAGCACTCAGCATTCTATGACTTTCTGCTTTCAATATTTGTAGACTTTTTTTTTTTTTTTTTTGGTTAACAAACCTTATGCTGCACAAGATATTTTGTACCCTTCTTCTTTGGACATGGGTAAGATAATAAGGTAAGTGACGTGGCCTATTTTATCTCCGGTTGTAATTCCACAGAGGTTTAGAAAGCAGAAAGCCTGTTATAAAAATCCATATGGGCAGATAATACCAGGGGATTTCCAGTGAGCAAAATGAAGTAATCTCAACTCATCTGGTTAGCAGAATCAGTAAACTGGTCAAGACCATTAACTTTGCATGTTATCAGATCCATTTCAGCACCAGATGGAAACATACATATTTGAGGAGAGCATGAAGCAAAGGCAACTGATGCAACTCTTTGTAACTACCACTCACCAATGCAAAGTAGGGTTTACACGGCACAGCCAGACAGGCTTTTCAATGGAGTGAATGTGTATGAAATTCAGGGAGAAAAAGAACTGAAGTTTTTAACATAACCAACCTGGGCTAACACTGTGATAAAGTTGCGATTTAAATGAACAGCTTCGTAAAGTGCCAGAAGGATGGCCTCATTGGTTCTAAAGAAAAAGAGAACAAATTGGAGAGTCTCTTACAATGAAGAAGTTAAAAGAGTATAACCCTCAAGATTTCACTCCAGCTCCTCATTATAAATCCCTTTGAGTTTCTAATGATCCCTTTATTTCCTTTTGGGGCTTATGTAAAGGGTATACACTCAGAACTTTAACTTTAATTCCTTAGAACTAGTTCTTATCTACTTCATTGACTATTTCCCCCTCTCGCTTTTCCACCCCAATCCAGTTAAGTCCTTAACTGGCTCAGACACCAAGCCCTCTTTCATTTCATTCCAGAGACAGCTGGGAACAGTTTTTCAGCTTCTTGGGGCTCAATACATGTGACTGAAGCAGAGTTTTCTAAGGTTCCATTATTGTTTAAAACTCAAGAAACAGTTGATAAATCACCAAAAACGTTTGAATCTGTAAAAGATTAGCAGAGGTAACGTTTCACACTTTCATATCCAGTGAGAGAGCCCACACTAATGTTCAAGTCACCGCACAAGAACATCAGGCACTTACTGCACTGAGATTTTCTCATGGGCATCTGCTATGAACATGCTGCCCACCTGTGGAAGAAAAGGGGAATTGCAGAGTTATAGCAGGGAAATGTGAGAGGTGCTCTGTACCTATAAGCCTTTAATCAGTCAAAAAACAAGCTGCTTGGAACCCTGGCCCACCAGTTACACACAACAAAACCAGCTCACTTTGAAGATCTTAAAAGAATCATAAGTAATAAATGAAACAATGAGAGCTCCCCTAACTTGTCTTTACTTAAAGGGACTTAAAAAAACAGAAAAACAATCCCAGTACTTTTGGCCAGCTCTCCTTTTTAATGCGTTAGTAACCACAGACAACAAGTAAATGGCAACCTAAACATCCTCATCACTTTGCATCTGTCCTTGAATTTGCTTATTTGAAGTCAGGAACTAACTCACAAAGAACAAAGAAAGCAGGCTGTTCATCCAACACAGAGCCATCTTTGGGGGAATATCTGGGTTTCAGACCAGAACTGTCTAAATGAAACCTACTGTCCATATTTTACATCATAAAACCTTTTGTTTATGTCCTAGCTAGGGCAGCTGAATAAGTAAATGGAGTAGATTGCCTCCAATATGTGTGATATCAGAGGCACTGAGATAGATGCCCATTGATCTAAGAATACCTTTTCCACCTACTTATGTATTTATTTTTAAAAATTATATATATATATATATATATATATATTTTTTTTTTTTTTTTTTTTCATTTATGGCTGTGTTGGGTCTTCGCTTCTGTGAGAGGGCCCTCTCTAGCTGTGGCAAGTGGGGGCCACTCCTCATCGCAGTGCGCGGGCCCCTCACCATCGCGGCCTCTCTTGTTGCGGAGCACAGGCTCCAGACGCGCAGGCTCAGTAATTGTGGCTCAAGGGCCTAGTTGCTCCGCGGCACGTGGGATCCTCCCAGACCAGGGCTCAAACCCGCGTCCCCTGCATTGGCAGGCAGACTCTGAACCACTGCGCCACCAGGGAAGCCCCTCCACCTACTTACTGATGCCCAAAACCATGCAGCTGGAGCTTCATTTATTTGGTACAAAACTTTTTCTTCTTGGCTAGAAGGCAAAGGTCCCTGGGAGCAATATAATTATATCTAATTCATCTAATCAAACACCAATACAGCACTCATCTGACATCTGAGGGTTTATCCATTTGTGCTTCAGAGTTAAAGAGTTTATCAAGTCCTTTCCTTGACAGTAGGCTCTGAGAATGAAGAAGGCATAGATATTGTGGGGGAAAAATTGCCTTTTGGGGGACAAGATGGGGGGACTGCTGTTTCTTGCAATGAACTCAAAATCTGTCTTGCTCTAGGGCTGATTACTTGAATACTAATGCCCAAGAAGACAGACTTTCTGAATCTTAAGTTCCAAGACTCCTAGATTTATCTCTTAAAAATCAGTCCCAGATTATCTGGCCTAAAATGCCTATCGTGCTAAGGCTGAGATACCTTGCTCTGAACCAATAACTTTCCTAAACTATGGACCTCTCAGCCCAGACCTTAAGCCTTTAGATGAGTGGCTCAGATCACTGCACCAATCCCTCGACTCCAGGACCAACTACAAGAGATGAAGGGGCCACTGCAAACAGCCAAGGATCACTCAGGGTTGGACTTGGATCTAAGTCCTATTCTGTGTTCCATAGCGTCAGTCCTCAAACAGAGCCAACTCCTTAGGAAGCAAAAGTCTGGCTTAATATGAACCCTTTTTTTTTGTTTTGGTTTTGTTTTTGTAGTCTTTAAAAAATTGAATTGATTAATTTGAAAAAAAAAAAAAATTCTAGCCCTGATGGTCCAGTGATTAAGACTCCACGCTCCCAATGCAGGGGGTCCGGGTTCAATCCCTGGTCAGGAAACTAGAGCCTGCATGACGCAACTAAGACCCAGGGCAGCCAAATAAATAAATATTAGAGAAAAAATAAAAATAAACTTCTGAGTCTAAATTTGTCTACCCCTGCAGATCTCATACATTTCTGAGCAGGAGAGAAAAAACAAGTAGGACTTACCATATTTGTTAAAGCAGAGAAAAAACCGCCCTGGTGTTCTTCTTCCTTGTCTTTATACTGCCTGAACAAAAATAACTAAATTCAACTTGAGTATTATTTATCACGCGTCTTTGTCCTTGGCATACTAAGTGGTAATCAGGGCAGCTCACTCGCAGAATTCACTGACTCCAAAAAACAAAAGCGTTATGACAACCCAGCCACTGCAGTTTCCCCTGCAAGCTAAGAGGCACCCATCTGCTCTTGAGGTAGTGTGTACCAAAATGCCCAGCTACTTCGGAAGAGTCTTAGAAAGCAAGCTGCAAAAGTGTGAAACTGCTCTAACATATGGCTGATCCAGTTATTTCCCAAACAGACTATTACTTGAAAAGTGTGACAGTAAAATTAAGGCTGTAACAGTGAAAATCTTGTTTGTTTTTGAAGGAAAAGGAGGGAAATCTGTGAGCTAAACTATTTGCGGAGATGGGACAGATTTGAAATCCCAATACCCAATTGTGTATAAGGCAAGTCTGGAAAGGAGTAAGAAAGATCCTGCCTGGTCCTTGCCAGGATTAGATACACTTCTGGTTTCCATTCACTGAATACCAAATCCTTCCCCATCCCCAGCAAGAGGGAAAGCAAGCATCAATGAAAAGAGCCCCCAGAATAGACAGAGACTCTAGGAAGCTGCAGTTGATTACTGACGAAAAAGAAGTATCTGTCAAACTAGAACTAATTCAGTGCTTTCTTTTCTTTTTTTTTTTTTTTAAGCATACAAAAAAGCAGTGCTTCACAACCTTTTTTACATAGAAAATGGTATTTATATGATACATTGGGCTAAATGGAAGAGCCTGCTTATGGCTGGAAAACTAGTTAAAATGCTCTGCAATAAAATACCAAAGGTTGCATAAGACTGTTTGAATGTAAGAGTTGCTTAAACAAAAGATGGACACTAACATGGTGGCTACTTTTCCCCAGTGTTAAAAACAACTGCTGCTAAAGCCATCAAGCCCAGCTAGAGCAAATGCATCTGCCAGCAGCTGTACCTCTGAATACTCTTCTAGGATAGGTAAGAGACATTCACCCAAGAACTCTTAACAAACCTGTTTCCTTCTCAACCAATTCAAACGAAAATTAGACCCTTCCCTTCTGGAAAGGTGGACTTACCTGTTATACTCAGATAAAGCTTGAGCAATCACAAGCCCCATTCCCTAGAGAGAAAAAAGATAGCACAGGTGAAATAAGGGGCTGTTGGCGATACTATGACTAGACCACGGAAAACACTAATTACAGCGCCATGGTCCATGCCCAAGAAGTTCTACTTGAAAGTAGGCAACAAGGACAGGAATTCTGAGAGACACTGTCAAAGGATCAAAAGGAACTTCTTTGGAAAGATTTTTCTGATCTAATTATCTTACTTAATGGTTCCAGATACAATTAAAATAGAGTAACAAGGGATGAAACAGACCAGTCCAGACCACTGACAATTTCACTGGGATCATTTTCACCTCAAAATAAAAGGCTGAGTTAGAATCTTCAAACAAAAAGCTCTCCAATGTCTCTAAAACAACCCATAAGAAAAGTGACAATGAGTCCCACATTAAACGAAGGTGCAGGGACTTCCCTGGTGGCACAGTGGTTAAGAATCCACCTGCCAATGCGGGGGACATGGGTTCGAGCCCTGGTCCAGGAAGATCCCACATGTCGTGGAGCAACAAAGCCCATGCACCACAACTACTGAGCCTGTGCTCTAGAGCCCGCGAGCCACAACTACTGAAGCCCGCACACCTAGAGCCCATGCTCCGCAACAAGAGAAGCCACCACAATGAGAAGCCTGCACACCGCAACGAAGAGTAGCCCCGGCTCGCCGCAATTAGAGAAAGCCTGGGAGCAGCAACGAAAACCCAACGCAGCCAAAAGTAAAATTAATTAATTAATTAAAAAAAAAAAAAAAAAAAGAACATATCATTGCTTCCTCAACATTGATTTAAAAAAAAAAAAAAAGAATCCATCTGCCAATGCAGGGGACACAGGTTCGAGCCCTGGTCCGGGAAGATCCCACATGCCGCGGAGCAACTAAGCCCATGCGCCACAACTACTGAGCCTGTGCTCTAGAGCCCGTGAGCCACAACTACTGAGCCTGCGTGCCACAACTACTGAAGCCTGCGCACCTAGAGCCCATGCTCCGCAACAAGAGAAGCCACCACAATGAGAAGCCTGCACACCACAACGAAGAGCAGCCCCCGCTCGCCGCGACTAGAGAAGGCCCATGAGCAGCAACGAAGACCCAATGCAGCCAAAAATAAATAAATTTATTTTTAAAAATGAAGACAAGCTACTCTCAGGCCACAGGAAAACAGGAGCGTAATGGGAAGAAGCATCCAATAAATATTAAAGTAATTTATCAACTTTCCCCCTAGAAACTGCTAAGCGTATGACAAAGATCAATTAAGGCCACAAGGATGAGTCATGTGTGCTTTTTTTTCATAAGAGAAATTAGAAGAATGAAGAGGGCAAGATGGAAAGAGAATAAAGCCAGACACCTGGTCATCTTCTTCCTCCCTATATTCAGAGATCAGATGTTATTTCCCAAACCTCCATGGATATATGTAGCAGACATATATCATCCTCCATGTTTCAGCTTCACCAAGGCAGGCTATAAATATAATCTGGCTGGTTCTACAAGAAGAAATCTCACAACATTTAGTCATCTAAGCCTTCTTTTTTTTTTTTTTTAATTTCAGCTTTATTGAGGTATAATTGACACACAAAATTGGAAGATATTTAAAGTGTACATCATGGTGATTTGACATACCATCTAAATCTTCTTATTCTTGGAAATGTAACTTCTTGACTCTGTAGGATAATCAACCTCAGCACACTAGAACATGAAATATAACTGACCATTTCATCATGATTAGCAAGCAAATATCCCCTCACACCTTCCTTCCATGATGAGAAAATAGAAAACAGTAAGACAGTAGCACTGATGCTCTAAAAAGAAATACCTATTCCCTCTTTATAGCCAGATGAAATTAACACAATAGCTCTCTACTCTCTGTTCTAAATATCTACTAAAAGTAAGGCCACCAAAGGCAAGTAATTAAAACAATACACAAGGATCCAGATACTCACATTGAGCGTGGCTTCATCATCCACAATAGACAGCTTCACAATATAAGGATTCACAGACTATTAAACAAGAGAAGAGACTCCAGGTGAGTGTGACCTAGTTAAGAACCCATTAGCTATTTAACAAAGTGTTAACAAAAATGCTTCCATAAGGTGCTCTCTCTAGAGTGATGCTCCTAAAACCTATGCCCAGCTATCTTGCCAGGTGACTTCCTCCATTTCCAGTAAATCTCTCAGCGTGCATGGGCATTCACCAAGCATGTACAGATACACACACACACACACACACACGCCAGTTCTATTCTACCCGCATTTTCCTCTAGACTGAATCAGCTCAGGTCTATGTCTGCCACTTCTCCCATCTTTCCCTCTTATTTGTTTCTAAGAAGTAAGTGAATGCTCCACAACACTCACTTTGTCCTATCCTGCCAATAATTTACTGAGTCCATAGGGACAGCTGTCTTTTGGGGAGCATAAAAGCTCCCTTGCCATAAGGCACAAATTTATATGTTGCTAACTTACACTCTCATCCCAAAGGCTCCCTAACCATTCCACAAACTATATCCAAGGACTGATTCACCCACCCGTAAAACAGAGCCAACTTGGGGGTGGAAAGTGGCAGCTGCTTAACAGCCAGGGAGGCCATTTATAGATCCAATACCCAAATAACACTGCAGGGGAACTGAAAAAAAAGATGTAATTACCCAAACTACAATCTGGTCAGGACACTGGGATTTAATGATTGTCCCATCACTTAAAATATTGGAAGATTTCTTGAGTTTTTCCAGATTCAATCTCAGCTGGGCAGCATATGGAAATAGATATATATTTAAACTCATTAAGCAACTGGGCCATCTCCTACCAGTGGGATGAGAACCAATGACGTGCTCACCTTGAAAACAACCCCTGCGTAGTATGTGAGGAAAGACCTACTAAAGATCAGGCACCAATTCTAACCCAGGGGAAGCTAGAAACAATAGTTCTCAGATGGGCAGTTTTTACAGCAACCAAGAAAACATTACTGAGAAACTTGGAAACCCAACTGAAAGGCTAACTCCCCGCCCCACAGACTTTATTAATCAAGTTTCTGAGGGCATCTTTCGAATGCCAACTGGAAATACAGAAGGAGAAGCTTTGTTTTTTTAACAGCCCAAATGTTTATAAGGTTTTCTACAATACAATTCAAGGAGGTAAAACTCACTCCATTCGTTACTTGATCTGACAGAGGAAGGCTCTTAATACTTCTTCCTATAACCAGCAGTCAAATCCTGCTGACACTACAGACTTCAGACAACATCCAAAGCAAGTGGATCCTTGGAACTGAAAATCAGCAGGAGGCTGACCTTGAGATGCCATCAAATGAGAACAACAGTAGAAAGAACAGGCCACTGTCTCTTGGCATAATTTTTGAAAAGTCCTAGTTACCTTCCCAAAAGTAGACTGTCTTAAGTAATAATAAGGACCATCTGATTACCAAGAACAGCCTATGCATTAGCAACAGCTGAGGAAAAGGCAAGGTGGCTAAAATCAAGGGTTTGAGTTCTAGATCCTCGACTTATTGTGACAAGTTAGGCACGTTAATAAACCTAAGCTCAATTTTCTCATCTGTAAAATTGGGAAAAATATTTTCTTCCTTGGGGTTGCTATGAGACTTAAATCAAGTAAAATCCTTAGCACAGTATCTGGCATATGATAAGGGCTCAATTATTGGTAGCTATATTTTTTTTCCTTTGACATTTTTATCACAGTCAAAGGAAGATCTGTAGGGAAAAAAGAGAGAGAGAAAGAAAAACTTACAACCGGACATAATAAACAATTTTGTAATTTCTGGGAAACATCATGTTCAGGGCAGCAGTTGGGGGCTGAGTCACTTCATCTCAGAAGACCTGGCCAACCCAGAAGGCCAAGATCTTAATGCTGTGAAAATATCTATTCTATCAGACACTGATTTTCCTTAACACTATATACCTGTTGTGGTCATGTTTTAAAACTCAAGGCAATCTACTTTTCATCAGCAAGACAGAATTACAGACTCAGCCTTCACAGAATCACTCTAATAGGATCCAGCCTTTACTTGATCTAAACCATACTTAACAAATTTAATTGCTCTTCCCTAGACTTTTTTTTTTTTTTTGGCCTCCTCTATCTCTTGAGATGAAATTACTAAAATGGAATGTATTATTTGAAGTGAGGAAGAACTACTTCCATTCCTTAAGTCCAACACCTAATTTCCCTTCTCTGTGTTTAGCTGGACACCAAGCCTCTCTGGTGCTCTCTGCACCTTTCTGGAAAGGTTACAACTTACCCCACTGGTCATGGGATCAACTGTGGTGGTAACTAGAACGCTGTTCTCTCTAGCACACCCTCTCGTATTTTGCATAAAACTTCACCAGCTTTTGGTTTTGCTATGTTCATCTGGAATTCCTCATGCTCCTGTCAAAAACTTTCCTGCTCCATGGTCACCAGGTTTCCTTAATGGTTTCTGGTGAGCGACTTATATCAAAAGCTGCAAAGCCCAGATAAATTATGCCTACCAGCTTGCCCTTGCCTACTGTATTAATTCTTCTGGGGTTTCTGACAGACTAGAGATGCATACCCCACTCCAGAAATATGATTTTCTCCAGTTCCTTGGCCATGTCCAATTTTTCAGGCTGACATTTCAGAAAGTCTTACTGGGCTGAACCAGGGTCCAGTTCACATTTAGAGAAGCCAAGCCATTGCCTCAGAGTGGCCTGCATCCAGCAGAATGTTCCGAAAATATTCATTACTGATGATGGCTCTTTCCTTTCACACATAACTCGCTTTAACTACCTTCAGCATTTTTCCTCAGCTATTTTTCCTGCTGTTGTAATAAGGCCCCAGAGGCTATTACACATGACAGAGATCAAAATGGCTACCATGCCAGTCCCTCCAGATCACCAGCAAAACAGGCGTTGGTGATAAATTACTTATTTATTAGTAGCTCTGTACACCATTTGTCAGTTCCTCCAAGACAATGAAAGCGATCAACTCCTGGGATTTATAACACGTTAACGTTGCTCCACATATTCCAGTCCCTCTTTAAGTATTCCTGTCTCACAGCCAGCCTTTCTTTCATATCCCTACTTATAAGAATAAGCTCCATATTTTATGTTACCCATCACTTTTGACCTGGCTAGTAATCATATCAAAAATCACTAAGTGAAGATCCAGAAGCTCAAAAATGAAAACATTCCCTCCAGCTGGCCCATTTCTCATAGTATTGCTACTTATTAAATGAAGAAAGTCAAGTTGCCTCAATGCAGCTCCTGACTTCTGGGTTCAGTAAAGTACTCCTAGTGTCCAGGACCCAGTGCCAAGTGCTCCCTATTCCTACAAAGCAATCCCCAGTGAGGTCCCTGGTCTTCCCTAAGTGGCCCCCTTCCTTTTCTGTGTATTCTACCTTTTGAGGCAAATCAAGTAGATGCAGCAATCCAAGTATAAATCTCTGAGTTCACCTCTTTATCTCAAAACCTATAAATCTATCCCTGACTAATTCAGAGGCAAAAAGAACTCCAGAATTAATATGGATAAGGCTCTGTCTTCAACTCCCATCAAAATCAGAAAGAGTCCCCAGACCAACAGTTGATATTTATACAAGTGGATTGATTGCATTACAGAAATCCAATATATAAGTCCAGTCTTTCAAAATAGATGCATTAGGTCAGTGGTTCCCAATCCTGGCTGATAATCACGTTCAAAAGGAGATCTTAAAAAAAAAAAAAAAAAAAGATATCTAGGTCTCACCCCCTAAGAGATTCTGATTTGGTGTGTAAAGAGTAAGGCCCAGGGACTTCCCTGGCAGTCCAGTGGTTAAGACTCCGTGCTTCCACTGCAGGGGGCATGGGTTCGATCCCTCGTCAGGGAACTAAGATCCCACATGCCACACAGTGCAGACAAATAAGTAAAAAATAAATAAAATAAAGAGTAAGGCCCAGAAATGTCTTCTTTTTAAAAAGTAACTTCTGAGGGACTTCCCTGGTGGCCCAGTGGCTGCCTGCCTGCCTGCCAGTGCAGGGGACACGAGTTCGATCCCTAGTCTGGGAAGATCCCACATGCCGCGGAGCAACTAAGCCCACAAGCCACAACTACTGAAGCCCGCAAGCCACAACTACTGAAGCCTGCATGCCTAGAGCTCATGCTCCGCAGCAAGAGAAGCCACCGCAATGAAGAGTAGCCCCCGTGCACCGCAACTAGAGAAGCCTGCACGCCACAACGAAGATCCCGCATGCCGTAACTAAGACCTGACACAGCCAAATAAATAAATAAATAAATAAATATTTTTAAAAAGATAACTAGATGATTCTAATGATAAGCTGGGTTTGGGAACTATTACATTAAGAGAGATTTACTCACTTTATTGGAAGTTACACCACAGGATTCCTTTAAACAGCTATATCCTCTACCCCAGGCATCTAATACAGGACTTCTAGAATTGGTTTTTCAAAATTAATCTATATACCATTTACCAAGAACATGTCTTCTACATTAAGCAAAATCCTCTAGGAGTGGCCACATTTAGGAAGATTATAGAAAGGTAACAGCTCTCCATTAAGGGACCCACTTACCTCATATTTTCTGTAGTTCACCAGCAAAGCCAAGAGGACTACAGCATCATACCCATGTTCCCTACGACTTGGCGGGTGGGAGAGTATCTGTAACCAGAACCAGAAATGGTGAGAGTGCTTGAGGAGGTGGTTTACCCAAAAAAGAAAGAGGTGACAAGGGAACTGACCTACCTGTAAAATTGCTTCAAATATGCTGTTGATCATTACATACTCCAGGATAGTGTTCTGGCTGATGTTATCTGTCACCTGAATATAATAAAAGGCTATTTAAAGTCTATACTAAGACACTCTGATATCTCATGTATATCTCCTCACCTAGTATCTAAGAGAAACAGAAATGTTAAAACATTCTACTAGATACTTAGCAGATCTTAAAGCACCCCCAAAGCCACCCGAGCCTGAATAGACAAGACACTAGAAGGGTAAGAAATTAGCAAATTAAAACTTCCTAAATCTTTGAACTTCTCATTGTTTCTGTCATACCCTCACAAAAGCATTTGCTTAACAGTTTCTTGGGTTTCATTCCCCAGATGCACAGGAAGAACTTTGTGATCCAGAAGTCTTCAAGCAGTGGCAGGGAAAGGAAACCACCTGAAGTAAATGAATAATACCCTACCCTCCCTCCCACTAGAAGGTACAGGCCAGCTTCCAGCTATAAAATCAAAGTCAGAACAAATAAAAATATTCAGAATCACAAAAACTATTTCCAAATGAGACCTGATGAGACGGGCAAAATCTGACAATCCAGAAGAGAGCACTTCTCCAGGACTGGTACAGGTTAAAAATGTCAGCAGTTGCTCCAAAGAGCAACTTCTAGGAAGCGAAAGCCCATACAAATAACTTCCTTCTACACAAACACAACAGAGTGATGTAATGGCCCAGTAGAGATTTTTTTTTCTCCTTTCCTTTCTAACTTTGGGCTCAAGAATTCAAATTTGCCCCTGCTGTCAATTTACACCCTTGACAAAGAAACATATAGATGAGTCACTTACAGTCACTAAGCAGAGGAGAAGTTTCAGACATAAGCTCTTCAGACTTTCAGAACCTTCTGCACAAAGCAGTGAATCCAAACTCTCCATCAAGTTCTGAGAAAGAGAACCATTAAGTATTAAACCATATCAAAGAACATCTCCACCATGTCTTTGTCAAACTCTGGGTTATGTTATGCAGGGTAATGTGAATAACATAAAATGAAGCAACCATATCATTCCCTGAGGCTTAGGCCTTGCAAGACTAGACATAAAAAAGGAAGACTTCTGGGCTTCCCTGGTGGCGCAGTGGTTGAGAATCTGCCTGCCAATGCAGGGGACACGGGTTCGAGCCCTGGTCTGGGAAGATCCCACATGCCGCGGAGCAACTAGGCCTGTGAGCCACAATTACTGAGCCTGCGCGTCTGGAGCCTGTGCTCCGCAACAAGAGAGGCCGCGATAGTGAGAGGCCCGCGCACTGCGATGAAGAGTGGCCCCCACTTGCTGCAACTAGAGAAAGCCCTCACACAGAAACGAAGACCCAACACAGCCATAAATAAATAAATAAATAAATAAATTAATTAATTAATTAAAAAAAAGGAAGACTTCTAAGTCTAGCTATTTTGGGAAAAATGCTTTAGAACAACCACAAAGAAGAATAAAGAATTTACTATTCCAGCAAATGAATGTTTGCAGCCTATCACCCTCATATAAACCTTCAGATTAGAATGAAATTTTTTAAAAGATTAATAACAGTTAAATAATATACAAATTAAAAACAATAAATAATAAACTAAATAAAATTAACTTCTATTAAATAAATTTTAAATAATAAATTAAACAAATGGTTAAGTTAAAGGTTAATAATAATGGTTAAACAACTAGGTATGTTTCATTATTTGATAAAGAAAGCATATCACTTGATGCAGGCACACTGAACAAACAACAAAGAGATAATATCACTACTAGCTATTCACTGGCCATATGCACTATCCAACAAAGCTAGCTCATATCCATCCTGGTCGATTCTAGTAGACAATGTGATTAGAGTTTAACACTTGTACTAACAACCAACTGTTTTATCCAATGTAGTCAAAAGATGAAACCTTTAGATACTACAAGGAAGAAAAAAAGAAATATTTTACATTAAAAAAAGGAGGGAAATGAACGGAGAATTAGGATGTAGCAGGACTTCCCTGGTGGTCCAGTGGTAAAGAATCCACCTTACAATGCAGGGGACGCTGGTTCGATCCCTGGTCAGGGAACTAATATCCCACGTGCCATGGGGCAACTAGGCCTGCCCGCCACAACTACTGAGCTCTCACGTCTCAGTGAGAGAGCCCACGTGCCACAAACTACACAGCCCACGCGCTCTGGAGCCTGCAAGCCACAACTAGAGAGAGAAAACCTGCAGGCCACAACTAGAGAGAAGCCCGTGCACCGCAATGAAAGATCCCACATGCTTCAACGAAGATCCCGTATGCTGCAACTAAGACCCGACGCAGCCAAAAATAAATTAAATAAATAAATAATAAATAAATAAATCTTAAAAAAAAAAAAAAGGATTTAGTGTGCTGGAAGGTCAAGTGAAGGTTCAAAATAAGCTACTTCAGTTCAATTCAACAAATATGTAGTAAGAGTCTACTATATGCTAAATATTGTGTTTTCTAAGAAAAAAATAAGACAATGACCCTTGCTCTCAAGGTGTTTCTAGTCTAATAGGAGAGAAAAACAAATAAACAGTTTTAATGGTTACTATGACAGTAATATATATGGAGGAAGGGAATTAGCTCAGAAGTTACCTATTCCAGGACTCCTCAGGGACAGGCTGTATTTTGAAAAATCGGTAGTAATTAATTAAAACTTGAGGAGGAAAGGAATTCTAGACAGGCATTAGCATGATCAAAGACACATGAAGAATGAAACGGCCCTGGACATGCAGTTGGAACACAGGCACTTTGTTATTATAGAAGTATAAAGAGTGAGGCACAGTGATGAGAGATGCGATTTGAGAAATAAATAGAAAGAAGATCACAAAAGTTTTATAAGGCTAATGAGGGAGTTTGGTCTTTATCCTTTTAGTGATAGGAAACTAATGAAGGGTTCTAACCAAGAAAGATTTGAGTGTTAAGTTACATCACTCTGCTGTCAGTGTGGATGACAGATTTAAAGATGGTAAGGCTGGAGAGAGGGAGACAAAAGAAGACTAACCTATCAGTTTTCTGAGGATGGTTGCCATGTCTTATTTGCCTCTGTATCCCCGATGCCTGGCACAGAGGAGCATAACAAATGTTTGTCAAAAGAATGAAGGCATCACTGCAATAGTTCAGGGATAATGGGGACTTTGGCAGTAGGGGAAAAAAAGAAAAAACAGGTATGAGAAGTATGAGCTGAGGTAAAATTAGCTGAACATGGTGATAGTCTGGATATGAAAGATGAGGGATAGGAAAGAGTCAAGGGTGACTCTCAGGTTTTTGGCTTGGGGAACCGGGAAGACAGGTACCCCCATTCTGACACAGAATGAATGAGGAAGAACAGAAGTAGAGAAAACAATGAGTTCCATTTTGGATATGCCAAACAAGAGGTACTTAGGTATGTGTAAGTGGGTATATTCAGCAAGTGCTTACAGAGAACAGGTCTGAGACTCAGGAGGAATTAAGGCTAAAGGTAGAGAGTTAGTAATCAGCAGTATATAGGCAGTAGTTAAAACTGTAAGAATGAAAAAGATATCTGGAATTTTACCATATATATATATATATATATATATATATAGACTGTAAAAGGCTAGAATTAAAAACTGACTCCAGGTACTAAATCTTTGTGTATTCCTAATTGCATATTCGTAACTTTTTTTTTTTAATAAATTTATTTATTTTATTTATTTATTTTTGGCTGCGTTGGGTCTTCGTTGTTGCACATGGGCTTTCTGTAGTTGCAGTGAGTGGGGGCTACTCTTCATTGCAGTGCACGGGCTTCTCATTGCGGTGGCTTCTCCTGTTGTGGAGCACCGGCTCTAGGCGCACAGGCTTCAGTAGTTGTGGCTCACGGGCTCTAGAGCACAGGCTCAGTAGTTGTGGCACATGGGCTTAGTTGCTCCGCGGCATGTGGGATCTTCCTGGACCAGGGACCGAACCCATGTCCCCTGCATTGGCAGGCAGATTCTTTTTTTTTTTTTTTAAAGACACCAATTGTACTTGAACATTTGTTACTTTTTTTTTTTTTTTAATTTATTTTTGGCTGTGTTGGGTCTTCGTTTCTGTGCGAGGGCTTTCTCTAGTTGTGGCAAGCGGGGGCCCCTCTTCATCGCGGTGCACGGGCCTCTCACTATCGCAGCCTCTCTTGTTGCGGAGCACAGGCTCCAGACATGCAGGCTCAGTAGTTGTGGCTCACGGGCTTAGTTGCTCCGCGGCATGTGGGATCTTCCCAGACCAGGGCTCGAACCCGTGTCCCCTGCAATAGCAGGCAGATTCTCAACCACTGCGCCACCAGGGAAGTCCCACATATTTGTAACTTTTAAAAAATAAACTAATCACTATAAGGATTATTTGGCATACAGATTTCTTTATTTTAAATGTAGTGAATGAGAGAAGACAGGTTCTTCAAAGTTCATATTATGAACAACATTTGCTCAAGATAGTGACAAATACTGCAAATCAGATATCTGATAAGGGACTTGTATCCAAAATATATAAAGAACTCTTACAACTCAACAATAAAAAGACAAATAATTCAATCTACAAATGGGCAAAGGATTTGAATAGACACTTCATACACACACACACACACACACACACACATACACATACACACATTGCTGGGGAAAATGTAAAATGGTACTGCCACTTTGGAAAACAGTTTGGAATTTCCTCAAAATGTTAAACATAGAATTACCATATGAGGGACTTCCCTGGTGGCGCAGTGGTTAAGAATCCGCCTGCCAATGCAGGGGACACAGGTTCAATCCCTGGTCTGGGAAGATCCCACATGCCGCGAGTCAACTAAGCCCATGCGCCACAACTACTAAGCCTGTGCTCTAGAGCCAAGGAGCCACAACTACTGAGCCAGTGCTCTGGAGCCTGCAAGCCACACTACTGAAGCCCGTGCGCCCTACAGCCCATGCGCTGCAACTACTGAGCCCATGAGCTGCAACTACTGAGTCTGTGTGCTGCAACTACTGAAGCCTGCATGCCTAGAGCCCAAGCTCCACAAGAGAAGCCACCGCAATGAGAAGTTCGCGCACTGCAATGAAGAGTAGCCCCCGCTCGCCGCAACTAGAGAAAGCCCGCACACAGCAACAAAAACCCAATGCAGCCAAAAATAAATGAAAAAAAAAATTCAATCATCTATGTCTGAGTCCAAATCTTCTAGTGTATCTAACTGTCTGCAGATGATCCATGAACAGCTGTCAGAAGCAGACATCCACAGGCACATCTACAGCTTATGCCTCACCTTCATGCACAGCTCCGCCTTGTCAAAGCCCATCAGCATGTTGATAATGTCAAACCCAGAGGTAGACTTATTTTTTTGATGGACTCCTCGAATGAGTGCACACAAGGTCTGCAGAGATGAGAGAAAGAATTCTTTCTAGAAAGGAAGTCTCAAAATGTAAAGGGCATTGGATCAGTAGCCTCACACTGCAACCTCAGAACCTTCTCCTTACATTCAATTGCTCTATTCTCTGAGCTCCAAAACACAGTCTGGGTCTTAATATGTGCAAAATCCAGAAATGAAAAGAGGAACAGCAACTGAAACTGTTGTCATCCTCTTTTCTTATTCTTTGCTGGCCATCCACTTTTTAAAAATTACACTGCAGACAAAGACTGGAAGGTGATATTCAAAAATAAGACACAGTTCTTGAGCCTGAATCATGGGATTGGTGGAGCTTTCCTTTATTTAAAATTCATTTTAGAATTTACATAATAGTTTATCGTTTTTAATAACTATAGAAGTCCCTATATGATAACAACCAATCAATTCAAATCTTAAAAATTCATTACAATCCCCATCCACTACTTACTAGCTGTGTGAGACTAGACAAATTAGTTAACTTTTCAGTGCCTCATTTTTCTCAGCTATAAAATGGGAATGATAATAATAGCATTAACCTCATAGGGATGTTGTGATGGCTATGTGAATTAATACTGTAAGGCACTCACTTAGAATAATCCCTGGAACTTTGTTAAAATTCCTGGAATAGTGCCTGGAACTTAACTTTGTTACAGCTCAATAAATATCAGGTATTATAATAATGTACTATATTTTTATGGGTCACCAAGTGGCTTAATGTCAATTTATTTCCACTGGACTAAAATCAGTTTATAATTCATGCCCCCACAGTGAGCCACTGTAATTACAGGAAGTACAATTTCCAACTTTCATTTCAACTTTCAATTAATAGTCACTACAACTGTGATGCTTGAAATGTAGAATTTACTGTCCAAGGGTTAACAAAGCTACAGGATAAACATGGTCCTTCTTTCTGGGGCATCAGCTCAAGAGGTAATTTCTACAGTTTACAGATGAGAAAACTGGGGCTCACAAAGTGATGTACCCAACTTGTAAGTTAGAAACTTAAACCCAATTTACCAAAAGTTCCAATAAAATCCTTTATGCTGTCATCAGTTCTTCATATTCTAAGCTTGTCAATCACTACCCTAAATACTCAGCCCAATCTAGGCTACACTGGAGCTACTAGACTATAAACTCTAGAAATTTTGCCCATCATTCATTCAAAAAAATTTACTTCTAGAATGCTATTTGCCAGGCACTGTTCTACACACTAGGAACAAAGTATTGAATAATACTGTCTTTGCCCTCAAGAAGCCTATAATGTATCCCACCAGCTCAATGCTTGGCATGTAACAGTAATTCAAGAAACAATGAATGTAGTTCAAGAATAATGAATCTTCCTCATGATCATGCCACTTAGCATTAAGAATAGTGATTCTTAATGTTTTTAGAGTTACAGACCTTTTTGAGAATCTGACGAAAGCCCTCTCTCCAAAAGAAATGTGCATATACACATAACGTACATTTACACATAAAATATTACATATAACTTCAGGGAGTCAAGGACCTTCTCAAATCTCACGTTAAGAAAATACTGTTTATTTAATTAAGAAAGTCTTCTGATTTTTGCTGTGGACTAATCAACCTTGCCAGAGTTTCCTCTCTCTTCCTGTCCTCAAGTAATAATAAAAACTCTGTCAAACATTCCGCCTTGGCATTAGATCAAATTATACAAATGGACAAGATTACTACTATAGTCATCAATTTGTTTAACCAGAAAGATGGCTAAACAAACATGACATAGATGTTTGATTACTTAAAGAAATAAAGAAAAAAAAAAAGAAAGCAAGCCTCATACATAAGGGCAAATTTAGGTTCCTCAAGTTCCAACAGATGTATTACAATTTCTTTCTCCTATTAAACAACAAGACTTCCCCAGTCTCCCAGCCTTGTACCTGCAATGCATTGACCACTCGAATTGGATGCTCCTCTCCCAGAGCCTGGATGCAGTGTTGAAATAAGCAATTAATATTGTCCTTGATCTTCATTAACTCCTCACCATCAAGAGATTCCAGCTTGCCTTCTAGGTACTCTAAATTCACCTAACAAGGAAACAATAAGGGCCTGAGTGCATTTTTACTGCAGCACCTAGAACACATGTGAAGGCAATCTCAGTTACCAGGAAAATCCACAGGTGCCACCAAGTCTTACCTTCATAAGGAAGAGCTCCTCCCAAAATCGAGGACTGCACTTACTAGGGTCCTCTGTCTGAAACCAAAAGATAAGTATATTCAATATCCCCAGCTAACACCAAAGCATTAAGAACACATTTGAAAGGGTCACTACACATAATCAACCTTACCTTTCACAATTAACTTTGAAAATGCTTGGTCGTTCCAAACAGCTATAATGGGGAACAAGTTTTTGGGGGTTTTTTCCCAAATGGAAGACATTGTGCATGGATATATATTCCCTGCACCAAAAGTTAAATGGCTCAAAGAACCTCCCTCAAATCTTTCTCTTCTTAGCAAGAAAAGAACCTAGCCATCTGAATCAGTTAGTCATATTATGATATATCCCCATTGAATTTGTATGTTGCTCAGTTTTCAAAGCCCATTCACATACATGAAATACAATGGCCCAGTGAGCCAGGTAGGGTAGATATTATCATTATCCTCCTTTTAGGAAAGAGAGTCCACAAGACTTACACAAGTCCAGGAGCCAGAACCCAGATCATCTAAGTAATACTGCCATGATTTTTACAACATCCTGCTTCTACTTGCCCTCCTGTATGCATTTAGTCCTCTGTACAGAGCCTGTAATATGCTCTTTTCTTACTTCAAATTGGTCCATAATTAGCAAAATTATGGTGCTAAAATCCAAATTTTCTTAGGAATAATTTTCAAACAGAAATTCTAGGAAGTTAGAGGCTTCTGGTTAGTGAGTGAAATAAGAAAAAGAGAACCCTTACTTTACAGGAAAGCTAATGACATAAAACCAGTATGTCAATTGCCTGCTATCACCTTACCTTAATTTGGCCTTTTAAAATTACTACCAAGAACTAATGTCTTCATTAGTTAAGAACTTCTGATCAAATAAGAAAATATTATCCTAGGAATCTCCTCTGGCTTTTTAATTGAGAATGACATAAAGAAGCAACATTTCTGGCCTTCTAATAAGGTTCTCATTTAGTGAATTCTTTCTATCCCTTTCTCTCAAGTCCTGCTCCCCAAGAGGGGCCACACATTGACCCTCACACTTCTGTAATGTCATTTTGTTGTTTATATATGAAACAGGGAATTCATGGAGCTGGTATTTCCCATGCTCAAAGCTCTCTCAAGCAGGAGTCATATGTATACCAAGCTTATTACTTAACATAGAAAGAGCCCTAATAGGATCCTAATAACCACTCATTTTCTCTGTATAGCCACCTATACTGACCTGGGCAATTCTGTATGAACTGGCTGCATGTCAAACTTTGTCTCTAAGGCTTGCCAAGAATTAGATGTTTTACTTGATCAAATTATTTATCCAAGGCCATGTGGCAAAGTTGAACAAGTAAGGACTCTGGAGTCAGACACTAGGGTTCTAGTCACAGCTCCTTCACTTTCTAGCTATGACTGCCAGTTTTCTCATTATCATGCTCTTTTACATGGCACATGTAAAAACATAGCCTTCTTGCAGCATTCTTGTCAGAATTAGAGCTAATGTATTTGGTGATGCATTTAGAACAATGTCAAGCACATAGTAGGAACTCAAGAATCTCCCTCAAATTTTTCTCTTCTTAGCGAGAAGTGAACCTAGCCATCTGAATCAATTAGTCATATTATGATGCATCCCCATTGTATTTGTATGTTGCTCAGTTTTCAAAGCCCATTCACATACATGAAATACAATGGCCCAGTGAGCCAGGTAGGGTAGATATTATCATTATCCTCCTTTTAGGAAAGAGAGTCCACAAGATTTACACAAGATACGGTTAACTCCTTTTACAAGTATTACGTTTTAAATGTTTACATGTACTACTTATGACCAGGATTTCAGAAGTCAAGTACACCTGCAGGGTATCTAATCACTCTAACCTTCCCTGAAAGGGTATATTTTACAACACAGGCTTGGACCATGGTCAATAAGCAGTCCTGAAGACCCAGAGAAATCCCCTAATCTAATTGCTATTAATTCCTCAGTCTTCTCATAGAATTGGAAGATGAGATAGTCTAACTAAGCAATTGTTCTGTCCACTAACAACTAGAGATGGAATATAATAGTGCATCTTTTGAAAATATCTGAATTAGATAGAATTCTAGGGCCAAAAGGAAATTCAAGGGACATCTAGAATAGAAAGGTCCTTATGTCAAATCATAAGGGGACTTCCCTGACGGTCCAGCGGTTAAGACTCCACACTTCAACCTCAGGGGGCACAGGTTAGATCCTTGGCCAGGGAACTAAGATCCCGCATGCCACGAGGCACAGCCAAAAAAACAAAAAAAATCATAAGGAAGAAAAGTCTTATAGATATTCAGAAAAGAAGTTTCCTGAGCCTTCCTCCCTCCTTTCGATTGTTTTACCCAGCTCAAGTTGTTATAAGAACAACATAATAACAATCTATATTAATTAACACGTGATCATAAGTTCTACCATGAGAGAGCTCACCCTCACCCTTGTTCTCTCTCTTTCTCCCTCTGAAGAACTAGAAGGTAGCAGGCAGAGGTGAGGTTATTTCTCATTTTGGAACAAGAAACTAAGGAGTCAACCTGTGCCCAGTGTCAGGGCTCCAGGCCTTACCATGAAGATCTCATCATACATCAGCACCACTTTTTCCTTCAGTGGTTTTTTGTAGGCTGAAGATTTCCTGAGCAAACCCCCTCGTTTCTCTACCTGTGCCATGGTTAGAGAATCTGTGAAAAGAAAGCCACAGTTAGTGCTAGAAATGCTTTCTAAGATGTTGGAGAATCTATTGAAATACCTCTCAATGGGAAATTTTTTAGGAAGAAGAAATGATAAACAACCATGCTATAGATTTTGTGCATCTGTCCAACGCCCCCTTCTCTAACCAGGTAATTTCAAGGTTTAAATCATTACTTGGCTTACAGCACAACACATTTTACATCCTTAAAACATACCAGTGGACAAGACTTAAAGAAGATGCAAAGCCAAGCAGGAAAGTGTAACTAGCTCCATCTGTAATAGGTCTGGCCATATATCTGACGGTGATGGAAAGAAGGCTGCAAAGCACACGCTGCCCACAGACTGATGATGAAGTTAAATTTCAAGTATTGATCGAGCTTAGGACCATTAAGGCAGGAAGTGTGCTGCAGACTGATGTGCTCCATTGATTTCCCCAAAGTAAGTAGCTCTTCCTCACTGCAAAGTACTTGCCCTTCACTGCCTCATAAATCACACTGCACTTGACCACCTTCAGAAATTCCTCTGGAAAGAGACCCAAGGCAGAAAACAGCAGTTAAAAGACCAAAAGTTAAATTTAATTTCAAAATAACCAAAAATAACAATATATTCCTTTCAAGTTTCTTTTTTTATATTTATTTATTTGGCTCCGCTGGGTGTTAGTTGCAGCACACGGGATCTTCATTGCGGCATGCGGGCTCTTTTAGTTGTGGCATGCATGTGGGATCTAGTTCCCCAACCAGGGATGGAACCCGGGCCCCTTGCATTGGGAGCTCAGAGTCTTAACCACTGGACCACCAGGGAAGTCCCTCAAATTTAATTATACATATATTTGTAACACCGTACTGCAGATCAAACTTCAGTGTATTCTTTTAATTCTATATAAAAGCAGTTCCATGAATCATGCCCAAATTTTCCCATCTTGCTTCAAGGAATTCTCAATTTTTTTCAAATGAGAACTTGAAATCCCACAGGTCTCCATGTGGATTTACACATATTCTCTCACTTCCCAGATTCTTTCTACTGTTGACAAAATTCCTCTCTTTCTCTTAAATCCTAGGCTCTAGTTGTGAAACTTAATCTCACCCAGTAGCAAGTATGGATAGTACTGAGGAGACTGATTTCACTTCCAGACAAATCCAAAGCAGCAGAAAATTAATTTTGTTCAATGATGTTTGGAAAATATATACTACCTTTCAAATCAAAATCAAAATTTTGTTTAAGGAAGAGATGCATCCAATAGCATAAAAGACTGTATCTCAAACATCATCTATCTCTAATACACATAGCCAAAAAGGAGATGCACTTTTGAGCGCTAAAAGCACAGAAAATTTCAACTGGATGTTAAGCATCCTTAGCACAGGGACTATATCTTACACTTTTTCCATAAGCACTTGGCTCATGGTAAATGCTCAGTGTATGCTTATCACTGACTGATTGTAAATGGCAGAGACCTGAGCAGCCCTAGGTCTGACCTAAAATTTTAGTTAGACCTATCTCTATCAAAGCCTCACTAAGCCCTCATATTCTTTTACGATCCAGAGAAAACTGAAGGAAAAAATAACAACAACAAAAAAAGAGAAGATTCTTTCAGGCAATTGATACTATATTGATCATGGCTTTGCCTTAAAGCATGAAATACAGCCTCCATTCAAAACATTCCTGTGTCTTTTAAATAGGCTGTCAAGAGGAAGATGTCCTTATCAGGGGAAAATAAATTGGAAATCAAGAGGATCCTATTAAAATAAATCAAAAGCAATGCAATTCTAAGCTTAGTGGATATAGACCTTTCATGTGCTCAGCTTCAACCAGTTGATTAACAAGAATAGTGGGAACCACAAGTCCCTGGATGTCAAAAGCACATGTTTACAAACATCTCCCTCTGAGGATTTATAATTAGGTTACTGCTAATCAATGTCCAGCCCAAATCTAATAAACTCACTTTCTCTATTTCAGAATCAATACTTTCTAATAAGCAAAAGGGAATAGGAGAGGAGGGAAAAACAATTTCAACCCGAAGTACCAAATTTCCTAAGAAATTAAATTGTTTTCATCACTCTCCTTCCATTTGGAGCAGGGGGAAATTCAACCAAGGGCCTCAACACATTACTCTCTGTCATCATCACAGGCACCTGGAATTTACCACCCAAGCTGTCTGAAGTGTGACTGGAAACTGACAACATAAAGTCTCCTCCTTCTGCCAGCACTTCTACCCAATGAGCACAGCAAAGAAGGGTGTTTCTAGGGTAATAGACTGGAAGAAGTGTAGAACTCTTACAAAAGTCTTTCTGAGGTCTCAGAAATTAAGCTTGTGCTTCCAAATTTGAAAGTAAAATATCTGACTGGTAAAGCAGTAAATTGGAATACATCAGTAATGTGAGTGTAATCTGTTCATATCCTCCCAGTGTTTCTTTCCTCTTTCACAATCCTCCCCTGTTGTAGAGAGAACGAGTACCAGCTGAGGAGCAGCAAGACATAATGGAACAAACAACCGGCAGAACTGAGACTAGAACACAGATCTCCCAACCAACTAGATGACACTGAGTAAATCATTGTGCTTCTCAGTTTCCTTACAAGTAAAACTAGGGGACTGGACTAGACATATCATCTAATGATTCTCTTAGCATCCCTGAAATACCACAAACACATAAGGAACACCTAAATATTATAAAGCACTAGTTTAGGCACTAAGGGGTTACAAAGAGGAAACTACAGACCGGATCCTCTAGGAGCTCATAATCTATTAGCAGAGACAGGCACAGAATAACCCACAGCACAAGGCAAATCATGAGAAATAGAGTAAAAGTACAAAGAAAATGCTATGGGACTACAAGGAAGAGAAAGCAGCATTCTATGAGTACGCTATGACCTCTGTTGATCTAGGCTTTTAAATCCTTCTAGCGAAGACGTAAACACAGCAAAGCCACAGCAATCCCACAGAAATGTCATCTTAGACATTAACATAGTTTCTCAGAAATAAGACATACAGTAGACAAAGTATAAAAAGGAATTAGGCAAAAAAAAAAAAAAAAAAAGAATTAGGCAACTTTTTTTTTTTTTTTTTTTAATTTTTTTTTTTTTTTTTTAATGATATTCTTGTCTGCTTACATTCTTTTTATGTACGTATGTATGTATGTATGTATGGCTGTGTTGGGTCTTCGTTTCTGTGCGAGGGCTTTCTCTAGTTGTGGCAAGCGGGGGCCACTCTTCATCGCGGTGCGTGGGCCTCTCACTATCGCGGCCTCTCGTTGCCGCGCACAGGCTCCAGACGCGCAGGCTCAGTAATTGTGGCTCACGGGCCGAGTTGCTCCGCGGCATGTGGGATCTTCCCAGACCAGGGCTCGAACCCGCGTTCTCTGCATTGGCAGGCAGATTCTCAACCACTGCGCCACCAGGGAAGCCCTAGGCAACTTTTCAATACTACTTTCACCTACCACCAAACTTAGGAATGGCTTCAAATCCCCCGAACTCAATGGTAAATCAATGAAGTCTTTCATTCCTAAACCTCAGGGACTGCTGGTCCCATGATCTGCAGCACAACTTCTCTCTGAAAGACCAAAGTCATACAACTTTTTAAGAACTATATCTTAAAGCAATCCAGCCACACACTTCTTAAATGTACATCACTTCACATCCCTACAGGATAAAATAATCAAATACCAAAAACCTAAAGCCAAACGCTTCCAATGTCTTGTAAGCAAGGAATGCTAGTTACACTTAACTAATTATTCATTTATTTTACTGTCTTCTTGAGCACAATACATGCCAACTCTAGTATCAGAAAATTAATCTAATAGAAATTCACTCTGATTTCCAGAGTTACCAGTTAATCTATCAAAAGTCTTGGTATTGTATCTATATGAGATGATGGAGGTTAACTAAATCTGTTGAGGTAATCATTTCACAAAATACATAAATCAAACCATTATGCTGTATACCTTAAATATATACAGTGATGTCTGTCAATTATTTCTCAATAAAACTGGAAAAAAATCTTTACAAAAAGTATTTGGTTTTAGTCCCAATTCTTATACACTTATTCTATAACCTTAAGTTTCCTTTCCCTTCCTGGCTTGAATTTGCCAGTCTGTAAAAAGAAGCCATGCCAAGGATGTGCAGAAAAGGTAACCCTTGTACACTGCTGGTGGGAATGTAAATTGGTACAGGCACTACGGAAAACAGTATGGAGGTTCCCCAAATATTAAAAATAAAACTACCAGGGCTTCCCTGGTGGCGCAGTGGTTAAGAATCCACCTGCCAATGCAGGGGACAGGCATTCGAGCCCTGGTCCGGGAAGATCCCACATGCCGCGGAGCAAATAAGCCCGTGCACAACTACTGAGCCTGCGCTCTAGAGCCCATGAGGCACAACTACTGAGCCCACGTGCCACAACTACTGAAGCCCCGTGCACCTAGAGCCCATGCTCCACAACCAGAGAAGCCACCACAATGAGAAGCCCGCACACCCCAAAGAAGAGTAGCCCCCGCTCTCCGCAACTAGAGAAAGCTCACACGCAGCAACAAAGACCCAATGCAGCCAAAAATAAATAAGTAAATTAATTTAAAAAAATGAAAAACAGAAAAATAAAACTACCATATGATCCAGCAATCCCACTTCTGCATATATATCCGAAGAAAATAAAATCACTATCTTGAAGAGACGTACCCTCATGTTCACTGCAGCATTATTCACAATAATCAAAACATGGAAATAACCTAAGTGCCCATCAATGGACAAATGGATAAATAAAATGTGGTATGTACATACAATGGAATATTATTCAGCCATAAAAAAAAGAAGGAAATCCTGCCATTTGCAACAACACGGATGAATCTTGAGGGCATTATGCTAATGAAATAAGTCAGACAGAGAAAGACAAATATTGTATGATCTCAATTATATGTGGAATCTAGGGCTTCCCTGGTGGCGCAGTGGTTAAGAATCCGCCTGCCAATGCAGGGGACACAGGTTCGAACCCTGGTCCAGGAAGATCCCACATGCTGCGGAGCAACTAAGCCCGTGCGCCACAACTACTGAGCCTGCGCTCTACAGCCTGCGAGCCACAACTACTAAGCCCGCGTGCCACAACTACTGAAGCCTGTGAGCCTAGAGCCCATGCTCTGCAACGAGAAGCCACTGCAATGAGAAGCCTGCGCACTGCAATGAAGAGTAGCCCCTGCTCACCACAACTAGAGAAAGCCCGTGCACAGCAACGAAGACCCAATGCAGCCAAAAATAAATAAATAAAATAAATTTATTAAAAAAAAAAATTATATGTGGAATCTAAAAAAAGTCAAACACATAGAAATAGAGTAGATTAGATTGGTGGTTGCCAGGGGATGGGGGATGGGGCAAATGGAGAGATGTTGGTCAAAGGGTACAAACTTCCAGTTATAAGATGAGTAAGTTCTGGGGATCTAACATACAACCCAGTGACTACAGTTAACAATACTGTTATTGTATATCTGAAAGTTACTACGATTAAATCTTAAATGTTCTCACCACAAAAAAAGAAAAAAAAGTGACTATGTGAGGTAATGGATGTGTTAACTAACTTCATCATGGTAATCATTTCACAATATATATGTATATCAAATCATCATATTATATACCTTAAAATTATACAATGTTATATGTAAATTGTATTTCAATAAATGGCGGGGAGGGCATGGAACAGCTCTCTATAGGCTTTCAATGAAATGGTCTGGAGTTCTAGGTTCATACTTGTAATGGACTATTAGCAAGCATCACCCTCACTTCACTGTTCAGGGACGCTCCAAAACACTAGTGTAGGTAGATGCTGAGGTAAACATCCCAAAACATTTCAACCAGTATATAAGAAAAGAAAAGGGAGAAGAGAAAGAAAAGAAGGGGAAAGAAGGAAAATTAATAAAAATAAATGTGCCCATCATCTAGGAAGAAAAAAACACGCACAGATCAAATGTTCATTCAACGAATATTGATCACCTAAGCATTAGGGATACAGCAGTGAACAAGCAGACAAGATCCCTGCTCTCGGAGTTTTCATTCTAGTAGAGGAAGACAACAAACAAGTTAAGTTGAGACAATGAAAAGTATCTTGAAGACAAATTGTCTAGGGGGACTACAACAGATTGCAGATTAAAGGCCTCTATGGGAAGTGATATGTGGACTGAGATCAGAATAACAGAAAGAAAACAGCCATGTGAAAATCCTGGGAAAAGTGTTCCAGATAGAGGCAGTGGCAAGTGCAAAGGCTCCAAGATTTGAGTACACTTGGCATGTTCAAGAAACAGAAATGCCAGGGTGCCTATAGTACAAACATTCCGTTTTTGAAAGGTTTTTGTAAAACTTATTGAAGTGGGGCTTCCCTGGTGGCACAGTGGTTAAGAATCCACCTGCCAAGGCAGGGGACACGGGTTCGAGCCCTGGTCCGGGAAGATCCCACATGCCGTGGAGCAACTAAGCCCTTGCGCCACAACTACTGAGCCTGCGCTCCAGAGCCAGCGAGCCACAACAACTGAGCCCGTGTGCCACAACTACTGAAGCCTGCATGCCTAGAGCCCATGCTCCGCAACGAGAAGCCACCGCAACGAAGAGCAGCCCCAGCTCGCCGCAACTAGAGAAAGCCTGTGCACAGCAACAAAGACCCAACGCAGGAAGGAAGGAAGGAAGGAAGGATGGAAGGAAGGAAGGAAGGAAGGAAGGGAGGGAGGAAGGAAGGGAGGGAGGGAGTACAAACTAATGATTTCATTTATATGAAACTCAAAAAGGCAAAATTAGTCTATGGTGACAGACATCAGAATAGTGGTTACCCTGGGTGGGGAGATGAGTGGGAAGGAGCACAAGGAAGCCTTCTGAGGTGCCAGAAATGTGCTTTATCTTGACCTGAGTGGAAGTCACACAAATATGTACATGTGTAAAAGAATTATCAAGTCATACACTTCACATTATGTACACTATTCCTCAATCTAAAATAATGCATGTGCTCGTATATGTATATGAAAATTTAACAATACCCATGCAGAACACTAGAACAAAGGCTAGTAGGGACCCCACCTTGCACACATAGAACACTGATCTAAAATAACCACCAAAGAGTTGACACTTATTTCGTACTTGCTACATACCAAGCACTGTTCTAAGCACTTTATACACATTAATTCATTTTATCCTCACAACAAACCTATGATCCAGGAACTTTACAATAAGAAAACTAAAGCATGAAGTGGTTAAAAAACAAAAATTTAAAAATTTGCCAAGATAAGTGAAAGTAGGGACTCAAACCCAGAAAGCCTGATGTTGGAGTTCAGCCCTTAACCACTGTACTATACTGAGCAGGAATGAGCAGAAGTAGAGTAACCTACACATAAACAAAGCTGAGCATCTGCAGAGAAACTGAAGAGGTTCCAGGTAAGTGAGGAGGAAAAGTATATGCTCGCTGACCTTAATGAACAAACTTTGGAATGTCCAGATATCTTGAGTTTCATCACTAGTTTGCCCATAGGTAGATGTGCCATGGTCGGGAGTAAAAGATAACTGTCTGATACATGCATATGTATATAAACATTGATAATGGTAAAGTAAAAAAGAGATAGACAAATTAATGAAATAGAAAACTTAGAAGGAAAAACTAGAGAGGAATCTGAGTTTCTATTCAAGTTGACAGATGTATTCAATATGGTAAACAGAAAAAAATTTTTAAAAGGCTGAAATACACTGATATCCACTACAGGATTTAATTGATACTATTTTAACTGAGCTAAGTCAGTGCTCTGAGGATAATTCTCCACCAAAACTTCATTATGAATGGAAAGATATTGTGAAAAATGCTTTACCCCTGCAGAGCTGTGATCACATGTTTCAGAATCTCCTGGCATGCCTCCTGGAAATGTAGACTCCTAAGCCCACCTCCCCACTACTGAAACAGATTTTTCAAGATAAGGATTAGAGGTCTACATTTTTAATAATCACTGCAGTCAGTGGTTCTCAACTGGGGCGATTTTGCCTCCCAGGGGACATTTGTCAATGCCTGGAGACATTTTTGGTTGTCACAACTGGGAGGGGAGGTACTACTAGCAGCTACTGGGTCGAGGCCAGGGATGCTGCTAAACATCCTAAAGTATACAGGACAGTTACCACAACAAAGAATTATCTGGCCCAATAAGTCAATAATGCCGAGGTTGAAAAACCCTGCCCCAAATAATTCTGATGCTCACTAAAGTTTGAGAAGTACTCATCTGAGCCTTAAACCAGGCCTTCAAAAGAAAGGAGCATCTGGACAGATGATTTTGAGAGGATGAATAAAACTTCTGCCATCTCTAGAAAAGGCACTGGAGCAATCCTTACCTACTTCCAGCTCATTCTCCCCATACTAACTCACCAACGCATCCCCTTTCCTTAGGATCTTAGCTGCAGTTTGCCCATCTGTGAAGGATCACTACAAAACACACTGACTATAGTAATCCACAATGCCTAGTGAAGGAGATGAAAATCCAGTCTGCCCAGGAGATGTGGCTGAGTCAGATATTACCACTCCACTGTCTAACAATGAGCCATTCACCCAACACACAAGAGGGGGCAATATGTTTATAAAGCCAGAAATAGCCTCCTCCAGGACTCTCCTAAAAAAAGTTCCCTAGTTCCTCTAGATGTGAGGTTTTTTTTTTTTTAATCTTTAGGCAAAAGTTATCTGCTCCCTATGTTCTTCTACAAGGCATCCCACACTCCCAAGGTAAACACCAGCACTATAATGCAGGGCATTTCTACCTCCAAATACCAACCCTTCGTTTCTCAGACAAGCTCCTAACATGCCTCTTCCTTTCTGAAGGCCCCAAGGATTTAGCTCACTTGCTGCATTCACATACTGCTGTTCCACATGAATCCCTGCCATACCTTCTCTCAGTAGCATGCGACACAGGTTCCCCCAATTGCACCCTATAGACTGGCTCTAAAACCAGCATATAATTCCTTTCCATTTTAATGGATTTTTACTGCTAGTCACTCCAAGTCTTTTATACCTCCAAAATGAAAATAAAGTGAGGCCTTCATTCTTGAAGCTACCTCTCTAAATTCCCTTCATAGAGAGCTCCAGGACAGGCCACCACACTTCTGTTCTTTTACAGTTTTTTTTTTGAATTTTATTTTACTTATTTTTTATACATCAGGTTCTTATTCGTCATCCATTTTATACACATCAGTGTATACATGTCAATCCCAATCGCCCAATTCATCCCACCACCATCCCCACCCCCACCCGGCCACTTCCCCCCTTGGTGTCCATACGTTTCTTCTCTACATCTGTGTCTCTATTTCTGCCCTGCAAACTGGTTCATCTGTACCATTTTTCTAGGTTCCACATACATGCGTTAATATACAATATTTGTTTTTCTCTTTCTGACTTACTTCACTCTGTATGACAGTCTCTAGATCCATCCACGTCTCTACAAATGACACAATTTCATTCCTTTTTATGGCTGAGTACTATTCCATTGTATATATGTACCACATCTTCTTTATCCATTCGTCTGTCAATGGGCATTTAGGTTGCTTCCATGACCTGGCTATTGTAAATGGTGCTGCAATGAACATTGGGGTGCATGTGTCTTTTTGAATTATAACTTTCTCTGGGTATATGCCCAGTAGTGGGATTGCTGGGTCATATGGTAATTCTATTTTTAGTTTTTTAAGGAACCTCCATACTGTTCTCCATAGTGGCTGTATCAATTTACATTCCCACCAACAGTGCAAGAGGGTTCCCTTTTCTCCACACCCTCTCCAGCATTTGTTGTTTGTAGATTTTCTGATGATGCCCATTCTAACTGGTGTGAGGTGATACCTCATTGTGGTTTTGATTTGCATTTCTCTAATAATTAGTGATGCTGAACAGCTTTTCATGTGCTTCCTGGCCATCTGTATGTCTTCTTTGGAGAAATGTCTATTTAGGTCTTCTGACCATTTTTTGATTTGGTTGTTTCTTTTTTTAATATTGAGCTGCATGAGCTGTTCATATATTTTGGAGGTTAATCCTTTGTCCGTTGATTCATTTGCAAATATTTTCTCCCATTCTGAGGGTTGTCTTTTTGTCTTGTTTGTAGTTTCCTTTGCTTTGCAAAAGGTTTTAAGTTTCATTAGGTCCCATTTGTTATTTTTGTTATTTCCATTACTCTAGGAAGTAGATCAAAAAAGATCTTGCTGTGATTTATGTCAAAGAGTGTTCTTCTTATGTTTTCCTCTAAGAGTTTTATAGTGTACAGTCTTACATTTAGGTCTCTAATCCATTTTGAGTTTATTTTTGTGTATGGTGTTAGGGAGTGTTCTAATTTCATTCTTTTACATGTAGCTGTCCAGTTTTCCCAGCACCACTTATTGAAGAGACTATCTTTTCTCCACTGTATATTCTTGCCTCCTTTGTCATAGATTACTTGAGCATAGGTGTGTGGGTTTATCTCTGGGCTTTCTATCCTGTTCCATTGATCTATATTTCTGTTTTGGTGCCAGGACCATACTGTCTTGATTACTGTAGCTTTGTAATATAGTCTGAAGTCAGGGAATCTGATTCCTCCAGCTCCATTTTTTTCACTCAAGACTGCTTTGGCTATTCGGAGTCTTCTGTGTCTCCATACAAATTTTAAGATTTTTTGTTCTAGTTCTGTAAAAAAATGCCATTGGTAATTTGATAGGGATTGCACTGAATCTGTAGATTGCTTTGGGTAGTATAGTCATTTTCACAATATTGATTTCCCAATCCAAGAACATGGTATATCTCTCCATCTGTTTGTATCATCTTTAATTTCTTTCATCAGTGTCTTCTAGTTTTCTGCACACAGGTCTTTTGTCTCCTTAGGTAGGTTTATTGCTAGGTATTTTATTCTTTTTGTTGCAATGGTAAATGGGAGTGTTTCCTTAATTTCTCTTTCAGATTTTTCATCATCAGTGTATAGGAATGCAAGAGATTTCTGTGCATTAATTTTGTATCCTGCAACTTTACCAAATTCATTGATTAGCTCTAGCAGTTTTCTGGTGGTCTCTTTAGGATTCTCTACGTATAGTATCATGTCATCTGCAAACAGTGACAGTTTTACTTCTTCTTTTCCAATTTGTATTCCTTTTATTTCTTTTTCTTCTGATTGTTGTGGCTAGGACTTCCAAAACTATGTTGAATAATAGTGGCGAGAGTGGACATCCTTGTCTTGTTCCTCATATTAGAGGAAATGCTTTCAGTTTTTCACCATTGACAATGATGTTTGCTGTGGGTTTGTCATATACGGCCTTTATTATGTTGAGGTAGGTTCCCTCTATGCCCACTTTCTGGAGAGTTTTTATCATAAGTGGGTGTTGAATTTTGTCAAAAGCTTTTTCTGCATCTATTGAGATGATCATATGGTTTTCCTTCTTCAATTTGTTAATATGGTGTATCACATTGATTGATTTGCGTATACTGAAGAATCCTTGCATCCCTGGGATAAATCCCACTTGATCATGGTGTATGATCCTTTTAATGTGTTGTTGGATTCTCTTTGCTACTATTTTGTTGAGGATTTTTGCATCTATATTCATCAGTGATATTGGTCTGTAATTTTCTTTTTTTGTAGTATCTTTGTCTGGTTTTGGTATCAGGGTGATGGTGGCCTCATAGAATGAGTTTGGGAGTGTTCCTTCCTCTGCAATTTTTTGGAAGAGTTTGAGAAGGATGGGTGTTAGCTCTTCTCTAAATGTTTGATAGAATTCACCTGTGAAGCCATCTGGTCCTAGACCTCTGTTTGTTGCAAGATTTTTAATCACAGTTTTAATTTCATTACTTGTGATTGGTCTGTTCATATTTTCTGTTTCTTGCTGGTTCAGTCTTGGAAGGTTATACCTTTCTAAGAATTTGTCCATTTCTTCCAAGTTGTCCGTTTTATTGGCACAGAGTTGCTTGCAGTAGTCTCTTAGGATGCTTTGTATTTCTGCAGTGTCTGTTGTAACTTCCCCTTTTTCATTTCTAAATTTATTGATTTGAGTCCTCTCCCTCTTTTTCTTGATGAGTCTGGCTAACGGTTTATCAATTTTGTTTATCTTCTCAAAGAACTAGCTTTTAGTTTTATTGATCTTTGTTATTGTTTTCTTTGTTTCTATTTCATTTATTTCTGCTCTGATCTTTATGATTTCTTCTACTAACTTTGGGTTTTGTTTGTTCTTTCTCTAGGTCCTTTAGGTGTAAAGTTATATTGTTTATTTGAGATTTTTCTTGTTTCTTGAGGTAGGCTTGTATTGCTATAAACTTCCCTCTTAGAACTGCTTTTGCTGCATCCCATAGGTTTTGGATCATCGTGTTTTTGTTGTCATTCGTCTCTAGGTATTTTTTGATTTCCTGTTTGATTTCTTCAGTGATCTCTTGGTTATTTAGTAACGTATTGTTTAGCCTCCATGTGTTTGTGTTTTTCACGTTTTTTTCCCCTGTAACTGATTTCTAATCTCATAGCATTGTGATTAGAAAAGATGTTTGCTATGATTTCAATATTCTTAAATTTACTGAGGCTTGATTTGTGACCCAAGATGTGACCTATCCTGGAGAATGTTCCGTGTATACTTGAGAAGAAAGTGTAATCTGCTGTTTTTGGATGGAATGTCCTATAAATATCAATTAAATCTATCTGGTCTATTGTGTCATTTAAAGCTTGTGTTTCTTTATTAACTTTCTGTTTGGATGATCTGTCCATTGGTGTAAGTGAGGTGTTAAAGTTCCCCACTATTATTGTGTTACTGTCGATTTCCTCTTTTATAGCTGTTAGCAGTTGCCTTATGTATTGAGGTGCTCCTATGTTGGGTGCATATATATTTATAATTGCTATATCTTCCTCTTGGATTGATCCCTTGATCATTATGTAGTGTCCTTCCTTGTCTTGTGTAACATTCTTTATTTTAAAGTCTATTTTATCTGATATGAGTATTGCTACTCCAGCTTTCTTTTGATTTCCATTTGCATGGAATATCTTTTTCCATCCCTTCACTTTCAGTCTGTATGTGTCTCTAGGTCTGAAGTGGGTCTCTTGTAGACAGCATATATATGGGTCTTGTTTTTGTATCCATTCAGCGAGCCTGTGTCTTTTGGTTGGAGCATTTAATCCATTCACGTTTAAGGTAATTATCGATATGTATGTTCCTGTTACCATTTTCTTAATTGTTATGGGTTTGTTTTTGTAGGTCCTTTTCTTCTCTTGTGTTTCCCACTTAGAGAAGTTCCTTTAGCATTTGTTGTAGAGCTGGTTTGGTGGTGCTGAATTCTCTTAGCTTTTGCTTGTCTGTAAAGCTTTTAATTTCTCCGTCAAATCTGAATGAGATCCTTGCCGGGTAGAGTAATCTTGGTTATAGGTTCTTCCCTTTCATCACTTTAAATATATCATGCCACTCCCTTCTGGCTTGTAGAGTTTCTGCTGAGAAATCAGCTGTTAACCTTATGGGAGTTCCCTTGTATGTTACTTGTCATTTTTCCCTTGTTGCTTTCAATAATTTTTCTTTGTGTTTAATTTTTGTCAATTTGATTACTATGTGTCTGTGTGTTTCTCCTTGGGTTTATCCTGCACTTCCTGGACTTGGGTGGCTATTTCTTTTCCCATGTTAGGGAAGTTTTCGACTATAATCTCTTCAAATATTTTCTCCACTTCTTTCTCTCTCTCTTCTCCTTCTGGGACCCCTATAATGTGAATGTTGTTGCGTTTAATGTTGTCCCAGAGGTCCCTTAGGCTGTCTTCATTTCCTTTCATTCTTTTTCCTTTATTCTGTTCCACGGCAGTGAATTCCACCATTCTGTCTTCCAGGTCACTTATCCGTTCTTCTGCTTCAGTTATTCTGCTATTGATTCCTTCTAGTGTATTTTTCATTTCAGTTATCATATTGTTCATCTCTGTTTGTTTGTTCTTTAATTCTTCTAGGTCTTTGTTAAACATTTCTTGTATCTTCTCGATCTTTGCCTTCATTCTTTTTCTGAGGTCCTGGATCATCTTCACTATCATTATTCTGAATTCTTTTTCACGAAGCTTGCCTATCTCCACTTCATTTAGTTGTTTTTCTGGGGTTTTATCTTGTTTCTTCATCTGGTACAAAGTCCTCTGCCTTTTCATTTTGGCTATCTTTCTGTGAATGTGGTTTTCCTTCCACAGGCTCCAGAACTGTCTACTCTTTTGTTCTATCATTTCTGTTTTTTTAAATTACTGGGGATGGAATTCATCACTCATTCCTCCAAATCTTTCGGAGCACAGCCTCCCTCTCAAGGTGGTATATAATAATACATAACACTACTGAGCAGTCCCTATGTACTTGGCACTATTCTAAGTGATTTAAATATGCTGTATTTAATCCTTACAATAAGCAAATGAAGTAGGTACTAATACCATAATTTTACAATGAGGATTTTACTTTGCCCAACGTAATGAATTTTAAGTGGTACAGCCACTAAATCTTTCTCTCTGGTAGCCCTCCTCCCTATGAGAATATCTTGTTAGTGCAAAAAAAGCAGGTGCTAACTAGTAGAACATTCAAAATCCAGATTCAGTTAAAATTCTATGGAAACTCCAAACTGATATCCATAATATTAACATTCCCACTTTATCCAAGAAAAGTCAGTCAACTCAGGACATCATCTGACAAGCATCATCCCTATTTTCTAGATGCTAGGATAGAACCAGCCTGATTCAGTAATAAGCACATGTGCCACTACGGGGCAGCGTCTATATCTTGTGTGTGCTCTGAACAGCGCTCACCTCAGAGTGAGTATTTAGGCTACACTTGAAAGTGGAATTAACTCAGGAACTTTCCCAAGACTAAGCAGCAAGTGGCAAAACCAGGATTTCTGCAATCTTTACTCTGGATATCAGCCATAGTCTGTACCTATTAGAAGTGAACTAGCTTCACAGAAGAGAATTCAGTCTGGTCCCATCAGAATTTACTGAGTCTGCCAACTTTCACAAACTAATAATACAGATGAAGAGGTTTAAATAAACATGACCATCTCAGGTTCCCTTTCAAATGATTTTACACAAGAAGGAATGCACTTGCACCTTCAGAAGGAGGAACCAACTTCAAACTGACAGGATTTCAGGAAACTCTGATTGAAAATCACATTTTTCTGACATCTCCCAGAATGAGAATTCATTGTAAGATCCTCTTCTCAATGAGCAGGAGCCTCTTATAAATTAATACTGTCTATCTCCTGCTCAAGCCCTGAACTTCCTCAAGCAGCAGCACATCACTCATACCTTCTTCATTTCCTTTCCTGTTGACCCATACAAGCCTCATGAATACCACTTAAGTATAAAATGAAAATTATAAGACAGACTCCCATAATCTTCTTAAAGAAAGCCCAAAAGGTAACTTCGACCTGGCAAAGTAAATTGATTTCCTGCTAGCTTAACTAACATTTATTGAGAGCTTATAATAACACAGGCATTGTATAAGGGGAAAAGGGACACAAAATTATTGAGTTATATGGCCCCTGCCTTGAGAAGCTCACTATTAAGTGGAAGAAAGGCATATTCTAATATTTCCTTATAAAGAAATAAAACAAACATTACTTTCCCAGGATTTTTTTCAAATATGTCCTCACTTACTCCAAGCTATTGCCAAGATATCAAGCTCACCAGGCCTCCTTACTTCCAGCTGCCTAATAACATCTCCATGTGCATATCCCACAACAACTTGATCTCAGCATACCAGACTATCTCCCCTATACCTCTTTCTATAGTCATCCAAACCTTAAAAAAATCTGCTCTACTTTTACTAATCCATATCCTGGTCAATGAAATTCCCATTTACCCAATTTCTCAAATTAGAAAACTTAGCCCACTGTCTCTCCCCAAACAGTCACTAAATCCTATTGCAGCTATCTTAGAAATACTTCTAAAATCCATTCCCCTCCTCTTCATTCCCACGGCCACATTTTATTCAGACTCTCAGTCAACTGCAACAACTCTAATTAGTCTCACTGCCTCATTTCTCATTACTTTAATCTGCACTTCTGTCACTCCCTAACATTAAAACACTCCAATAGCTCCCTACTCTCTTTTCAGTCTCACCGCCTGGCAATTTCCCCACCACATATCCTGTTTTGGACAAATTTCTGACACTTAAACGTCATGTTATTTTTTTTTCCTCACACTTTCACCATGCCTTTGCTCATGCTGTTGTCTCCATCTGGAATGCCTTTCTTTACTTGTGCAAGCTCCTACCCATCTTCCAACACCCAACTCAAGTATCTCCTCCCTACAGACATTTCCCTGACTTTCCAGGCAATGGTAATATTTCCTTCACACCATATAAATTCCTTGTAATGGATATGTAACACACAGCACTACAATTTTCATGTGAATATGTCTCTCCGATGTTCTTGAGGAAAGATATTCATATTAACCCCAGTGCCAGTTACATAAGTGCTCAATAGGGACTTCCCCGGTGGTCCAGTGGGTAAGACTCCACGTTCCCAGTGCAGGGGGCCTGGGTTCGATCCCTGGTTGGGGAACTAGATCCTGCATGCGTGCCGCAACTAAGAGTCCGCATGCCACAACTAAGAAGTCCGCATGCTGCAACTAAAAGATGCCACATGGGTTAAGAATCCGCCTGCCAATGCAGGGGACACTGGTTCAAGCCCTGGTCCAGGAAGATCCCACGTGCCGTGGAGCAACTAAGCCCATGCGCCACAACTACTGAGGCTGCGCTCTAGAGCCCATGAGCCACAACTACTGAACACGTGTGCCACAACTACTGAAGCCCGTGTGCCCAGAGCCTGTGCTCCGCAACAAGAGAAGCCACCGTAATGAGAAGCCTGCGCACTGCAACGAAGAGTAGCCCCCACTCGCCGCAACTAGAGAAAAGCCTGCGCGCTGCAATGAAGACCCAATGCAGCCATAAATAAATAAATAAATATTTTTTAAAATAAAAATAAAAATGAAAGATGCCACATGCCGCAACAAAGATCCCACATGCCGCAACTAAGACCTAGCGCAGCCAAAAATGCATTAAAAAGAAAACTTAATAAGTGCTCAATAAATGTGTTTAATAAACAGTGTGCCCTCACATATCCTGGATCAATTTGTTATCTGGTTATTTTCCCCAAATTTTATGGATTCTTGAACTTGGCTCTACATAAAAGTAGAACTTTCATAACACTGCTTTGAGTTTTCAAGAGGTTTTATTACTATTATTATTCTTCAAATGTCGAACAAGTGTATGAATTATAATGTCTAAACACCCAATGAAAATACCTTAAAGGTTCCCCTATTCATTAAGGAATGAATGAGAGTCCCCCTTCACAATCCTAACTAGAAGTATCCACCTTTCTCTAGACTGATTGATCTGATATCTGGAAAAGCCCTCACATAGGAACTACTGTGCAAACAAGACCAACTGAAGGTACACCCAAAATAATTCCAATTAACTTGTGCTAAATTAAGAGCAGGGACACAAACCCTATTTTCCCTGGTTTACAAAGTCAGAGAGAGTATAGAAGAGCAAAGAAACAGCTCTCACTGAACTCAAAACTTTTTCTGGAGAGGAAGAATTGGGGAGGGTCGGACGATCCACATTTATCCAGGCCTGTCCAAGTTTCTACTTCCCCATGTTGAAAGGCAGCACTCCTCAGTTTCTGATAGTTCTTCCCCAGGGAACCAGTTTTTATCTCCTGTTTCTTCCCTACACTTGCCTGGAAACAGGTTCGTTTCCCAGGTTCACACGGAGTAACCAGAGAAAACACGGTAGCTTCACTGATTGTGTGTAAAGGGTGGGCTGAAGCCCGGCGATCAGAGACTGTAAAGAGGAGATGGGGACCTTCCGGGACGCCTGATGACTTCAGGCAGACAGGGCTTCCTCTAGCCCTTCTCCGAGGTCTTGCCCCACGCCCTCACCCCAGAGACAGGCTGAGCAGAAGGCTACTCGAGTGGAAAACACCTGGGAGGAAAGCTCTCAAGGTAGCCTGAAGCGTCGGAGTCTGCCTTGTGCTGGGTCAAAGGTCAGCGCCTCGGCTACCACTAGGGCCCAGCAGGGACCCGGAGCGAGAGGCGTGTGATCGGCACTGGAGGATTAGAAGGACCGGCAGCTGGAGTACCGAGCCGCTTCTCGCTCCGGTCCGCCGCCCCGGGCCCAGCCTCCCCGCCGGACGCAGCCTCTGCGCTCCTCAGCAGCTGCCCTCCCTGCCTCTTCCCCTATAACCCCTATCGTGCCCTAGCGAGCGCAGGCCCCGCCTCCAGGGCCGCCTCACGGCCAAGGCCTAGTATGGCAGTACCCGCAGAGGTTGGCCAGGTTCGGAGACCGGCCCGGGTCGGCGCCGCTTACCGAGCGCCGCTTACCCTGGCTCCTCCTCCACCACCCGCGCCGCTCCCGGACGGCTCGCTCCCGACGCCACCGACGCCGCAGCTGCTCCGGACTCACGGACGCGCTCCCGACCTCCCCAAACCCTTCCTCCGGCCCGCCGTGCCCCGCAGGATCCTAAAGCCTGCCGCGTGATACGTTCGCCCGCGCCGACTGCCTGAGGCTGGCTCGGACCACGATTCCCAGCAACCATCACAAAGACTACGACTCCCGAAATGCACCGCGAGAAAGAAATTAGCAAAAGAAACATGTATCAAGAGTGTACTGGATGCAAGTTGAATTAGCAGTTTCTTTAAATATGGCAGACCCTGAAGTCGGCAATTCCACTTCCAGGAGTAAATATATCCTCTAGAAACACTGGCAAAGTTTGGAAAGATATATGTTCCAAGCTCTTTATTGCAACTCTATAAGTGAAAGACTGGAAACAAACTCATTCAATCAACATATACGTATTGTGTACCTACTATGTACAAAGTACCGTGTAAAGCTGTGTCAACTTGGCAAGTTACCTCTCTGAGTCTCAGTTTTCTCACACGCAAAATGGAAGATTAAAAAAAGACATACCGGGCAGTGTGTGCGTACGTGTATGTGTCTCCTTATAATGACTTTATAAAGTTGGTACCTCACAGATAACAAAAAAAAAAGGTTTTGAGTGATTACACAGCTTGCTTAATGTTCTAGAGTTAGTAAGAGGTGAAGAAGAGTTTAAACCCAGATCTATCAGGAAAGAGGTCTTAATAGCCCAAAAGCCCAGGTAATTTTTAATTTTTCTTGTCTGTTTACACAGTGGCATAAAACATGATTAGTGGTAAAAAGTTGTACCCTAATAGGATATAAAAAAAGAGTGAGAAGTGGTAATAGGAAGGCATCTTGAGGTGAACCCCAAGAACTATTGTTCCTGAACATGAGTTAGAAGCCTCCTGTACAGCTCAAAGAACCCTTTCCATACCTGACTTCCTTTTAGCACATCTTTGTTGAGCACCTACTGAATACCCAATTCTGGGAGTAGTAAAAAGAAAAACAATTACAATTCTGAGATTATATTGTAACAAAGTGATAGATGATAGATAGAAAAATAGATATACAATTAAATGTTTTAAATATCAAACAGTGAATTATCGAAGGTAAGCGTAGACAAGCTCAAGCTGTAAATGCCCTGAAAATTCAGAGAATGGAAAATTCCCTGTCAATCTTCAAAGGCTTTTGGGGGAAGATGAAGATGAAGTCAAGTCTTAGGAGAGAAGAAAAGGAAAGGCGAAAGTGTGAAGGTGAAGAAACACAATACACTGGAGGGAAGTGAATTAAATACAGATTCAGCTGAGGGTAAGTTTATAAGTCCACAGAATGAGTAGGTAAGAGCGCGACCTCTGGGATACTGTGGAAATGAATCCCAGGCTGGCTACCTACTAGCTGTATGACTTTGGACAATTACATGAGCTCTCTGAGCCTTAGTTTCCTATCTGGAAAATGGGGATAATAAAAGGCCTATGTTATATTGGTTTGGTTATCCAGCACTGAACCCTTCCCCTCCTTTTCTGGGGGCCTTTTCCTTTGGGTAGAGTCTTGATGGAAAACCAGGCCCTGGGCAACCAAGATAAGTGAGCTCATGTGACCTGAGCTTGGCCACTAGGTGCAACCTCCAAGGGCTTCAGCTCTTGATCAAGAGATGCAGAGATGAAAAGATGGTCAGAATTCATTCATAACAGGTCCTGTCCACAAATGCAGTGACCAAGTCATGCAGCACCAGGGGCTGTGGTGTCCTGGCTGTATGGTTCCTGCAGAAAAACAGTTGTGCTTCCTATTTCCTGGTCTTCAGAGAGTTTGGGTTCCTGCACATTTTCCAAGCCTGTTCTTCCTGTCTCCTGCAGATTCTGTGACCAACCCCACACCAATGTTCTTCTAGTAAATTTCATTTTTTCTGTATTTCTGTAACTATTCTATAACTCTTAAACAAAAGGTTCCTAAGTGATATCACACACACAAACATGTGCCTACTCAAGCGTACTCATTCTTTCACCAAACATCTATTGAAGTCTTTCTTTGTGCCAGGCTCTACTCTAAAAGTGAGGATACAACATAATGTACAACACGATAAGTATAATTAACACTGCTGTAATTCCTAAGGGTTCTCATCAGAAGGAAAACAAATTTTTTTTCTATTTCTTTAATTTTGTATCAATATGAGATGATGGATATTCACTAAATTCATTGTGGTAATATGTAAGTCAAATCATTGTGCTGTACACCTTAAGCTTATACAATGCTGTACATCAATCATGTCTCAATAAAACGGGAAGAAAAAATTAAAAATACAGTGGCGTATACGTATATGCATGCTTTTGTAACCATCAGAAATATGCACATGTGTATCCATCAGAAATATGGCTAAAGGGACTTCCCTGGTGGCGCAGTGGTTAAGAATCCGCCTGCCAATGCAGGGGACGTGGGTTCAAGCCCTGGTCTGGGAAGATCCCACATGCTTTGGAGCAACTAAGCCCGTGCACCACAACTACTGAGCCTGCGCTCTAGAGCCCGCGAGCCACAACTCCTGAAGCCCGTGCGCCTAGAGCCCGTGCTCCACAAGAGAAGCCACCGCAATGAGAAGCCCGTGCACCACAATGAAGAGTAGCCCCTGCTCGCCGCAACTAGAGAAGGCCAGCGTGCAGCAATGAAGACCCAATGCAGCCAAAAATAAATAAATAAACTTAAAAAAAAAAAAGAAATATGGCTAAAAATACTCAAAAAATATGTAGTGTTACACAATACTGTAAATCAACAATGCTTCAATTTTTTAAATGTAGTGTTTTTTTTTTTTTAAGTGAGGCTATAACAATGAAAGAAATCCCATGGCAACTAGGAACAGCTGGAGGAGGAGCAAATTTGGGGAGGAAGATGATGTTTAGGACATGCTGAGACTGAAATGTCTATGAGACATCCAGGCAGAAATATTTAGTAGACATTTGGATACCTTCATTGGAACTCAGCAGAGATCTCTGGGGTGTAGATAAATATTTTGGAGCCATTGTCCTAGTGGTAATGGTTCAAGCCATGAGAAGGGAAGAAATGGCCTACGAAGAGGGCTAAAAAAATATTAATAATATGGGGAGGAAAAAAGATAAAAGGGCCCAAAATGGAATCTAAAACCAGAATTTAAAGGATGGTGGAGAAAGAGGAACCAATGGCAAAAAAATTTATGAAGACAGCGCTATCTAAAAAAGAGGAGAATTAGAGGAGAAAGATGCTGTGGAAACTACAGGAGAGACTTTCAATAAGGAAGTTGTCAAATGTCTCAAAAGAGAAAAGGAAATTAAAATGCCTTGAAGACCTCAGGAAAATGTACTTCGGGTAAGTATTGGTTTGAGAAATGAATGGAAGGAGAGAAAGTAGAGGCAACAAATGCTAGATCTTTGCAAGAAACTTGACTGTGAAATGAAAGGGAGAGGGAGTGATAGGAGTAAAGGCTGGGGGAGATGAGAACGAAAGAGTGACTTCCAAGACAGGACAGGCTGGGGAGTATTTCTATGCTGAGAGCAAGAGGACAGAATGAGGATGATGAAACAGAAATGGATGCCGTTCTCAGGGAAGCTGCGTGGAAAGGGAGGGAGGGGCAAGCTAGTGAAGGAGGGACTGGAGGAGGAGAGAGGAATACCACAGCACCTGAGAAGGCAATCTGGGGTGGAAAGGACTCCTGCATATCAATTTGTAGGTGCTAAAGAGATTACACACAGACTCAGTGCCATTAAAGTATGTGTTAATTTTGTTTTTTAGCAAAATGTTAGTTTGGGTGAACTGTTGATACAGTGGTTTGGTGCATTGACCCTGGACCCAGATTGCCTGTGGTTGAAATCCCACCTGTATCTCTACTGCTTAATAGCTGTGTGATCTTGGTCAATTTACTTTATCTCTCTGTACTTCATTTTCCTTATCTTTAAAAGGCGGGGTGGGGTGGAGGAGTCACACAGTAAGGGCTATGGCAGTACTAGCTATTATTATTTTCTCCACTAGTTTGTCATCTCCATGAAGTTGAGGTTTTCTCTTTTGTTCAGGGTTGTCTACTCAGAGCCTGGCACTTAGTAGGTGCTCAATAAAAATTTCATGAATAAACTGGGATGAGAGAGCGAGGCGCGGAGGGAAGGGAAGCCTTGGTAGTTGGATTCTGGGCGGGCTGGAAGCCAGATACCTTAGTCATACTCTGTGCCACTCCGCGGTTACCTGGGGCCTGAAGCAGCGGGCCTACATCCCGTCTCTGAGAGCTTCCCCAGGACTCGCGAGGTCGGAGCGCTGAGAAGATTGTGTGCTCCGCGGCTCCACCCCCACGAGGCTCCTGCGGCCCCGCCCCTGGTGGGCGGTGTTGTGCCGGCAGGGCATATACCGGCTCCAGTCGCGAGCTAGCCGTGAGGGGTGGGGCTGGGCTGGGCGGGGCCGACTCAGCCGGGCTTTGGCTCACCTCATCAACGAAGAGCGGAAGTCTCAACCCGAGTCTTGACCTCCCTTGGGAACCCGGCACCGAGAGCCGGGCCTCGCCCCACGGGGCGGCAGGCCTGAGCGTGCACCGACGCGGGCGGCACCATGAAGCGTGCGGGAACTCTGCGCCTGCTCTCGGACCTGAACAACTTCAGCGGCGCGGCCCGGCTCCGGGAGTTGTTGGCCGGGGACCCAGCCGTCCGAGTTCGCTGCAGCCCGGACGGCCGCCACCTGCTGCTGCTGCGACCTCCGGGGGCACCGGACCCGCAACTGCTGGTCGCGGTGCGTGGACCCGGCGCGGAACTGGAACGTGCCTGGCCGGCTGGCCAGCCCTCACCGCTAGACGCCTTCTTCCTACCGTGGCCGGCGCGACCGGCGCTAGTCCTAGTGTGGGAGAGTGGCCTAGCCGAGGTGTGGGGCGCGGGGGTGGGGCCCGGCTGGCGGCTGCTGCAGAGCACCGAGCTGTGTCCTGGCGGTGGAGCCCGTGTGGTGGCCGTGGCGGCGCCCCGAGGCCGCCTGGTGTGGTGCGAGGAGCGTCAGGCCGGCGCTGAGGGCCGCGAAGGGCCTCCCGCAGTGGCTTTCAGCCACTGTGTGTGCCTCCGGACCCTGGAGCCCAGCGGGGAGGCCGGCACCAACCTGGGCCGTACACACATCCTGCTGCACAACTGCCCCCCTTTCGGGCTTCTGACCTCCCGCAAGGACCTCTTCCTGGTGCCCACTGCCACCACCTGGCCTGGCGTGGGCCACATTCTGCTCATCTGGAGCCCAAGCAAGGGCAAGGTGGTGGTAGCTGCCCCATGTCTTGGCCTCTCCCACAGTAAAAGCCTGAATCCTGGAGGAGGGGACCCATGGGACTTCAGTACCCTGCTCCGAGGCCTTCCTGGGCTGCTGTCCCCCAGGCAGCCATTAACTGTACACACCTGGGCCCCAACTCCCCAGGGCCTGCTGTGGCTTGACTTCAGGGGCACTGTGAGCCTGGTGCAGCCCCACGGTGGTACCCGGGCTGTTGGCACCCTTCAGGAGGCACCTGCCAGCCTGGCAGGGTCTGCAGCACTGGGCACATTTCATGGCACTCTGGCCTGTGTGCTGGGCTCCACATTGGAACTGCTGGACATGGGCAGTGGGCAGCTGCTAGAAAGGAAGGTCTTAAGTACAGACCGAGTACATCTGCTGGAACCCCCAGCCCCTGGCATGGAAAATGAGGAAGAGCTGGAGACCCGAGGGGGTCTTCGTTTGCTTTCAGCCGTGGGTCTGTTTCGAGTAGGCTGGGAAGCCCCACAAGGCCTTGAGCTGCCTTCAGCTGAAGATCTGGTGTTTGAGGAGGCCTGCGAGTACTACCAGCGGCGGAGCCTGCGGGGTGCCCGGCTCACCCCAGAGGAACTGAGACACAACAGCACATTCCGGGCACCTCAGGCCCTGGCTTCCATCCTCCAGGGCCACGTGTCCCCATCAACACTGTTGACCACACTGAGGGCCGAGCTTCGGGATTACCGGGGCTTAGAGCAGCTTAAAGCCCAGCTGGTGGCTGGGGATGACGAGGAGGCTGGCTGGACTGAGCTGGCAGAGCACGAAGTGGCACGGCTGCTGAGGACTGAGTTGATGGGAGACCAGCTGGCCCAGCTCAACACCGTTTTCCAAGCCCTCCCTACAGCAGCCTGGGGTGCCATCCTCAGGGCCCTGCAGCTCCAGCCAGATGGGAATGGCAGGCTGAGGTCCCAAGCTCCCCCTGACGTGTGGAAGAAGGTACTGGGGGTTACAACATGTGGAAAGGAACCACCCAGTGGGATACTGCCCCTCTTTGAACTCCTGTGCCGATGCCTCTGCCGGCTGGAGCCACGGTGGCTGCCACCCTTTGTGGAGCTGGCACAGCAGCAGGGCGGGCCTGGCTGGGGGTCAGGGGGCCCAGGGCTGCCCCTCTATCGCCGAGCCCTGGAAGTACTAGGTGAGGAGGGGACTAGGCCTGAAGCACTGGAGCTAGACCTGCTCTTGGGCAGTGGGCGGCCCAAAGCTGTGCTCCAAGCTGTGGGGCAGCTGGTGCAAAAGGAAGAGTGGGAGCGGGCTCTAGAGGCTGGCTTGGCCCTCAGCCCCTCCAGCCCCCTGCTTCGAAGTGAGATCTTCAAACTGCTGTTGGCCGAATTTGCCCGGCACCGCCGGCTTGATGCTCACCTCCCCCTCCTTTGCCGCCTGTGCCCACCAGACCTAGCTCCAGCTGAGCTCCTGCTTCTACTGCGGACACACCTCCCAGATGAGTTGGAGCCCCCCGCCCCATTCCCTGAGCCTGGGGCAGAGCCCCCTCTCACTGTGGGCTTGCTCAGAGCCCTGCTGGAGCAGACTGGGACTAAAGGACGACCCTCTGGCCCAGTTCTAAGCCGATATGAGGACATTCTATGGGACCCAGGCACTCCACCCCCTACCCCACCTCGGGGACCTATGTCAGCCCTCCAGGCATCAGACCACCCAGGCCTGGAGGCATGGGCACCATCTGGACAGGGCCTCTGTGTGACTGACACAGGCTGAAAATTGTTTCTAGGACACAGTGATCAGGGAAAGGAGCCTAGGAGTTGGAGGGGGCCACAGTGGGACCTGTGTGTGCAATACTCACAATACTCTTCTCTCTTCTGGAGCAATTTATATATATATATATGTATAATAAATATGTTTGGTCTTTATCCTCAGGTTTCTGTCTTGGCGCAAAGCTCCTAAAACACTTGGAATTTCCTGAGTGATAGAAATGTCTTTGTTATAACGTATGGACACCAAGGGGGGAAACTGGTGGGGGGGGGGGAGGGGTGGGGAGATGAATTGGGAGATTGGGATTGGCACATATATACACTAATATGTATAAAATAGATAACTAATAACCTGCTGTATAAAATAAAATTGCAAAAAAAAAAAGAAAAACTCTACATTGCTGTTAGTAGTAACGGTGCTAACCACAGGAGATTCTGGATTTTAAATTTCAAAGGGATAGCTTTAGATTTTATGAGAGTAATAAACAGGAATAGATCCGATGGTTAATTGATGTGCCTTGATTTAGACAAACCTAATAGATTAAAATCCAAGCATACATCAAAGATAAATTAAGGTCAAATAAATTACACTGCAAATAAATTTACAGTAGAAGCCATTTAAACAGCAAATCCTCACTACATTTTAAATATGATCTGATTCCTATTTTGGGACCATATTTATTAGATAAGGTGTGCTTTATCATAAAAATGAACACAGATGCAGGGGGAGAGAAAAAGCTAAAAAAAATTACCAGAAAATTTCAGATTTGAACTGGAGATTTAGTTAATATTATATCCAAATATTTTTTAAGTTTTGAATTGTTACTTCCCAAAGGTCAAAGTTTTCATTTTCAACAGAAAAATGTTGCCTACAAGAAATATTAAAACAAATTAAATAGGGAAACTCTTTGAGGTGGTGGGACTTATTCCAGCTCCCTATGCTTTGTGTTGGAAAAATAAATAAAATTTAACAGTCAATGAGCTTGCTGTATAAAAATAAAATAAAATTCAAAAAAAAAAGAAATGTCTTTGTTGTAACAAGCCCCTTTAGACCAAACCTGCATTTACACTAATGAGGTAACTTAAAGTGGGGACCGCTAGCGACAGGATGGGGCTGGTCACCAGAAAGACCCGAGTGATAAAAGGGTTGGAACTTTCAGCTCCATCCTCAACCTCCTGGGAGGGGAGTGGGGCTAGAGACTGAGCTCTACAAAAACTCCTGAACAGGGAAATTTGATGAGCTTCTGGCTTGGTGAACACATTAAGGTGCTGAGGTACCCAGAGAGGGCATGGAAGCCCCATACACACCCCTCACACCATGCCTTGCCCTATGCGTCTCTTCCATCTGACTGTTGTATCCTTTGATAAACTGGTAAACATAAGTATTTCCCTGGGTTCTGTTAGCCATTCTAGCAAATTATCAAACCAATTTATAGCATGGGAACTCCCAATTTATAGCCAGCTGATCAGAAGTACCAGTGACTTGTGACTGGCATTTGAAGTGAGGGCAGTCTTATGGGATTGAGCCCTTAACCTGTGGGATCTGTGCTAACTCCAGGTAGTTAGTATCAGAATTGAGTTGACTTGTAGGACACCCAGTTGATGTCCACAGAGAATTGATGGTTGGTGTTGGAAAACACTCCAGAAATGTATACACGGTTGGTGTGTTTTTCAATAGCTGAGGGCCTCATAGAGTTGGTTATAGAGGGAGTGGTTAAATCTGAATCTGTTGGCTAAAGTGACCACTTCCAATAATGAAAATAATTAACATTTATGAGCATTTAAAGTATGCCAGTCACTCTGTTAGTCTTTAAATAGTCCCTCTTTTAATGTTTCTAATAACTCCATCCAGAAAGTACTAATATTATCTCCATTTTACGGGTGAGGAAACAGAGATTTAGAAAGATTACTTGACCAAGGTCAGTCAGCTAGAAAGTAGTAGCTCCAAGATTTGAACCACTTCACTGTACTGTACAGCCAGTAGCTGCTACCAGCTTGGGCTTGAAGCCCTTCTCATTCCTGGCTCAATGCTAGCTTCTCTAGCCTGTTGTGAGGAGGGGGATCTGCAGAGGTACACACTTCCTTTCCCCGAGACTCTTCTGTTCCTGAGTAGGAATTGTGCTGGGCCCTGAGCCCATGCTTGTCTCCCCCCAGGATTTCTGGAGCAGCCACTGGTTAAGGGGAAGAGTTACCACAGACAGGAGAGCTACCTGCAGAGCCCTCTGGCTTAGTAACAAGAGTCACTGGAGGAGGGTTGCTTGGAGGCTGACTCCCAAAACTAAGAAAAAAGAGCGTCTCCAGAACATATTTCTGTTCATCTGGATTTAGTCAGCAGGAGCACCTTTGAAGAGGCCTAGGCCCTCTGCCCACTTCTACCCAAGTGACCCCTCAGGCTAGTTCTGAGCTTAGGGTAGGACTCTGGATGCTGCTACTCAGCATCACCCTGGGCCCCCAGGTATCCCTTGTCCAAGGCTTGGGCCCAAGGTAAGGACTACCACTTAGCTTTGCCCTCAGCTGGAACCTGCAGCTTGGGTTCTGCTCAGCCTCATCCTGGACTTAAGGTGGCTCTTTAGGCTCATATGGGACTAGGGACAGTTCCTCAGTCTCGAGGAAGGGGGCAGTGCCTCAGGCTTATACAGGGCTTGTGTTACTCCTCAGCCTCATGAAGGTCCTGAGGTAGCTCATGTGCATAGCCAAGTCCTAGGATGGCTCCTCAGCCTCATGAAAGTCTAAGGATGGTACCTTGACCTCATCCAGAATTTGGATGGCTGTTGTCCTGGCCCTTAAGCCAGGTTGTCTACCAACATCAGGGATCAAGCTACTGACCCTTAAGCTTCTGCTCCTCCCAGAGGCCCAGAACTAGGGACAGGTCATCCCTTGGCCTCTACCTCAGCCCTGGTTTGGGTGGGGTTCATCCTCCTCTTTAGTCTGGAGGCTGGGCCCATTATGGCCCCTCTGTGGGAAGCTGGGGATGGACAAAAGCAGGAATCTGTTTCCTGTTCATGATCCTGCTGAATCATGGTTGTTGCTTTTTGGGTTTTCTTTTCTTGGCCACTCCGCGTGGCTTGTGGGATCTTAGTTCCCTGACCAGGGATCAAGCCTGAGCCCCCTGCATTGGAAGCACAGAGTCCCAATCACTGGACAGCCAGGGAAGTTCCTCATTGTTGTTTCTTCTCAGCCTGAGATTGGCTTGGGCCTCTTTCTGTGCTTGGAGGGAAAAGAATTGTACTCAGTGGGTCTCTGGGGGCATGGGCAAAAGAAGGGGGCCAGGTTTTTCCTTGGAATTGTTTGGCTCAAGGAATTTCCTCAGGGCCACCCACAAGTAGGGGAGCCACCCAGCCTGGCAGCTCTGAGGAGAGCAGGTGAGCTTAGATGGGAACGTTCACCTGCTGTTACAGACTTGGTGCTTGATTGCTCTTGTCCTTGCTCATGCTCCAGCTCCAGTGAGGAGGGTGAAGTGACCCCCAACCATGTCTCAGGACTTTGGAGAACAGCTCGGGGATATAGATATCATTGTGTGACTGGGTTCTGGTGGAGTGTGTGAGAGGACCATCAGAGAGCTGGCCCAGTGTGGTCTCCCTGAGACAGAGGGCTCCGAATAGGTGAGTGGAGATCCCAAGTCTGAGGTCTTTGGTTGGCAGGGAGTATTCTAGGATCAGAAAGTAGAGAGGGTCCCTAGACAGGATGTTGGGACCTGGGGATATGGGAGATCTAGGAGCTCTGAGGTCCTTGATCTTGGGTGCCTGGGTAAAGGGGGAAGTTCTGGGGCTGAAGGTTTTGAGCAATGGACAAGATCCCAGGTCCAAAGTCCCTGGGCAGGAGGTGGTAGGAAGGCCTGAGGTCCCTGGGTAGGTGCATTTCCACAGGTATGCCTCATCTTTGGAGCATACTACTCTCAAGTTCACTTGGCAGTAGTCTCTGGAAAGCTTGAAGGTGAAGCTAAGCTACACAAGACCAGGATGCAGTCTGGACAAAGGAGAGGAAGCAAACCCTGAGGCTCCTCTACCTGCCTATATGGCCATGGAGCCCAATCCTCCCTTTTTCATCTCCCTACTGCCCACCCATATTCCCTTCCCTCACCAGGAGCTTCACTGTTTAGACACAGACCACAGTTTCCATGCCACCCAATGACTGGAACACAAGACTACAGCAACCCGGGACTTCCCTGGTGGCTCAGTAGTTAAGAATCCGCCTGCCAGTGCAGGGGACACAGGTTCGAGCCCTGGTCCGGGAAGATCCCACATGCCGCCGAGCAACTAAGCCCGCGAGCCACAACTACTGAGCCCGCGCGCCTAAAGCCTGTGCTCCACAACAAGAGAAGCCACCGCAAAGAGAAGCCTGTGCACCTCAAAGAAAAGTAGCCCCCACTCGCCGCAACTAGAGAAAGCCCGCGTACAGCAACAAAGACCCAACACAGACAAAAATAAATAAATTAAAATAAATAAATTAAAAAAAAAAAAGACTACAGCAACCCAAGTCTTCTCCAACCCGCAAAGGCCAGAGATCAAAGCCCACCCCTTTCTCCTGTAGGAAATTGTTGGCCAGAGTGGGCTGTATCCAAACCACTCTGCTTTCCGCCCATACCCTGACCCAGCCATCAAGGGAACTTGTCCTTAGGAAGTGTTCCACACTGTACAAATGTACCAGAACTTGGTTCACACTTCCCCTTGGTGGTCAGGGAAAGAGAGGAAGTTGGAGAGTGGGGAGGGGGCAGCTCTAGACCCCCAGCTCCAGAGGGAGCCCCCTCAGGCTGGAATGCCTGGCACCCTTACTGCCCTGGAAGAAAGGAAGAAAAATCCTGAGTGGCTCCCCAGGGCCCCACTCAATCTCTTCTTAGGCACAGGCTCCCCCTGGTGGTTACTGTCATCACCGCCAGCTCCACCATCACCCTTAAACAAGCACACACTTGCCCATTTCTTTTTTTTTTTTTTTCACTTGCCCATTTCTTGACTAAGACTGAAGAAGCCTTTGAAGGTGGTAAATTAAGGTTCTCTGAGGGCAAGAGAGGAGGAGAGGAGGAGGTCAGGGTAGAACTCAGGGAGCAAATCAAGGGGAGGGGAAGTGACCCTGGTCTTGTGCTAGGACAGTATCACCCAGAAGAAAGAGGGACATGAGCTGCCAGGATGCTTCCTCTCCAGGGCTGGAACTCTGCCCTAGCTACCAGACTGATCTGGATAATTTGAGCCAACTGAGGAGGAAGTTGAGGGCACAGCAGAGATTTCTGGGAAGGCACAGTGAGGTCATATTTTACATGAATTTGAAATATAGGAATAAGATGCTGGGCTTTATTCAAAATCAATAGTCTCACTTTATGCACAAAATGTGAAATGAAGGTGAATCTTCCTAAATATAAAACTTTTTGAGAATCACAATTTCAAGGCTAATGGACTGAGTGAACTGTAAACTGCTTACACTATTACTGCATGCGTCCCCATTTCTGCTGGTAAACAAAAATTCAGGTGGGGAGGGAGGCTGAATCAGGCTGTGAGGTCAGGGCTGAGTGACCAGGGTCACTCACCAGTTGTAGGTAGAAGCCTTGGAGTGGTTTCTCCTCTAGTTCCCAGAGGGAGAGCCGGGGCCTGGCTCCAAAGGTCGCTACACAGGAGCAAGAACAAAGGTGAGGAAAGACAGAGGCAGAGAGATGAGTAAGAGGATGAGGTTGGACCAGGAGAAGAGAGAGGAGACAGACAGATGGGAACGGGAAGAGGGACCTGGGGGAGGCAGGGAAATGCTCTCACTCTGGAGAGCAGAGGACGCTCTCAAGTGTGATTGCTGGAGGATGGAGGACAGAGCAGAGAGGGGTCCCTTGGGGCCTCTCACCAGAATTATAGCCAGAGCATAGAGCCAGTGGGACAGCTTGTCTAGGTTTGGTCTCCCAGAGCTTTCCATTATCTGAGAAATGAAGGAAAAAGGAAGGAGCTGTGAAGAGCTGAGGAAGGGGGAGTGGGGGGGTGGCCTGCACCAAGAATGAGGTCAGTCCACCTCATTTGGGCCTCGCTGAGCTAAAGGTTCTGGAGGGGCAGACTGTCCAGGTCTTTCATAGGTGTCAAGTCCTCAGGCTTTGGCAGCCACTCAGATTCCAAGGTGACATGCAGTCTTCTCAAAGCCTCTATTATTTTTGTTTTGTACCAGGGAAAAGTGGGCATTGTCCCACCCTTAACCACCCCACACAGGCTCTAGCAACAGCCTAGAGCCTCAGAACTGGGGGGCAGAGCTTCCCCAGCATAGAGCCTTCCCCAGCATAGAGCCCTTCCCACAGAGCCCTGATGCTGGACGTGGGAAGGCTACAGTGGGAGAAGGAAAGGGAAGGCTGATGGGAGGTATAGAGGCAGAGGGGACCCAAGCATAGGCAGGTCAGTGTCCTGGGCCAAGGCAGGGGGGACACTGACCTGGATATCACTGGAGAGTTATCCAGAGGGGAAATCAAGTGACTTCTTATCACTGACTAGATTGGTTCATTGTTCTCATAGCCCTTTGGGGATAGTAGAGGGTCAGTATGGGCAAGAGGTGATTCATGGGAAGCCTAGGAGAGGGAGGATGGACACATCAGTGACCCACTTCCTCCCTCCACCAACTGGTCAAGCCCTAGTGAGTTCCCCAGCGAGTAGGTCTCCCCTGTAAATGTTGGGGAAGAAAAGAACATAAGGTGGACTTTATGGGGTATAAGAGAATGGCTGCTTCAAAAGAGGGGAATGGAATGGCTCCAGAGTAGAAAGTTTGGAAGTGGATGGCCAAGAGGGATCAAACCAGAGAAGAGTCAGAAAAACAGAGTGGGGAACACTGATTGGATTTCCTAAACCTTTGTAGTTTCTCCAATAAAAGATATAGTTTCTCCCTGTAGAAAGCAGCACCTTCCCAGCTGGTCCCAAATCTCGCTACTGAGACCCTGAAGAGGTGTGTTTTTTGTTTTAATGACAAGCTTAACTGGAACTGGGAGTAGGCTCTTGATTCTGTGTCAATTTTGTTAGCCTTGTCCATCATCCCCTTAATTACATCAGTCAGACCCTTAACTCAAAGAGGGCTCCTTTGCCTGGCATGAGAGAAAGCCAGGAAGAGGATCTGTGGTTAACCCATTTCTTCCCCTATGAATAATTTTTTGGAAGCAGAGTTCCAAGGGGTCATGTATGTGGGAACGGCTGAGGAGCCATCAAGAAAACAAGAGGGAGCTCTTCTCTGCGGCACTGCCTATGGAGGTGGCAGCCATCTCCTACTAGGCATCATGGCCACCCTCAGCCCCCTCACAAAGCCCAAGATTATCAGAAAGAGGACCAAGAAGTTCATCTGGCACCAGTCAGACTGATATGTCAAAATTAAGCAGAACTGGCGGAAACCCAGAGGCATTGACAATAGAGTGCACAAGAGATTCAAGGGCCAGATCTTGATGCCCAGCATAGGTTATGGGGGCAACAAGAAAACAAAGCACATGCTGCCCAGCGGCTTTGGGAAGTTCCTGGTCCACAGGGTCAAGGAGCTTGAAGTGCTGCTGATGTGCAATAAATCTTACTATGATGAGATTGCTCACAACATCTCCTCCAAGAACCACAAAGCCATTGTGGAAAGAGCAGCCCAGCTGGCCATCAGAGTCACCAATCCCAATGCCAGGCTGTGCAGTGAAGAAAATGAATAGACAGCTCATGCACACATTTTGTTTGTGTTAATAAGACCATAAAACTCAGCAAAAAAAAAAAAAAAAGGAGAGCAGTTGTCAGTCTGTCAAGTCTGCCCTGCCTCTCCCATCTCTGTGCCCAGCTTCAATTCCCCATCACCATCCTGTCAAGCTCTGGTCATCTCTTTTCATTCCTCACATCTCTCACATCCATCTCTCAAAGTAATGGATTCTGAGCTTATGTTTATTGACCATTCAATGGACAAACCCACTGAGTCCATCAATACACTGAAATTCTTAAAAGGTTGAATTCAACAAATCTTCTGTATTATAAACTCTGTTGATATCCCAATATCCTCCACCTGGGTATTCACATCTGGGTGGGGTGGTGGAAATGGAGTGGTAGTACAAAAGAAGGATCTGGAGCTGGGGGGTACCCACCCCATATGTGCCACAATGTCTGTGCCCTCTTATCCACTCTTTCTGGAATACCATGGAGAGACTGTGGGTCCCCTACTGGTGTTCCAACTTTCTCTAACCCCAAATCCATGCGACTAATTCTAGGAAAGGGGGGATTAGGAGTTGGCCCTACTGGGACTTCTTTGGTGACTCTCCTAAAAAGTCATTCCATAAAAGGGCTATTCCTGCATGAGGCTGAGGAAATACAGAGGTGAGAAAAACCAACTGGGAGGTGCTCAAATGTAGCCATACAGAGGTAAAGGGGAACATGAATGTTGTCCTGGTTGGTGTCTTCAGGCCAGATCTAAGAGGAGAGGCTGGCTGCCCTTTCATTCCATGGACCAGGGTTGGCAGAAGTTTCCCAGGTTTCTGAAATTTTCAAACCTTCCTCAGACTTCGGGCCTCTTTCCACATAGTGACCAACTGTAAAAGCTTTGAAAGGAAAAGGTACCATGCAATTGTCTTTAGGGAGATCTTAACAGGGGGGGCAAAGAGGTGTGAGGAGAGCTGGTGCCCCACTCAGCATCCAGTCTAGAGGCGTGAGGACCCCCAGAGATTGAATGGGTAGGAAGCAGCCTGAGGCTCTTGCAGTTTGTAGGAAAGAAGAAAGGAGGCATGAGGTAGTACCAGCTGCAAGGCTTCTACAGCTCCCGGTTCAGGAAGAGAATCCCCAGAGTAGGAAAGAAAAGAACCCAGCTGAATGGCTAGGTCCTGGCAAGTAAGGAAGAAACAGGGCTCAGGGAGCTAACTTGGTTTGGCAAAAAGACCCTTATGGGGGCTTAACCCTGATGGCTTCCCCAGCATATTAAGACCACCCTCAGGAACAGTCCTACTTTGTTGATGATCATATAGGGGTTCATCTTCAAAAAAGTATTTAACACTGATATCAGCTCATTAACATCTGGGAGCTGGAGAAAGAAAAAGGGGGAGGGCAAAGACTAAGGCCATGTGCCTTGCTTGCCTCACTGGCCTCGTGGAGGCGGAAACTCCCCCTCAGTCCCTTTCCAAATCTTCACACGATAGACACAACACCCTCCCATTGTTCTATAGAGAACAGTGGTCTGGATTCTGCCAGTGCTGACCCTTCCCTGCCACCAACATTTGTGTGCCTGTCTCAATTTAAAGGCTCTTGGGGACTGGGCTGGGAATCAAATTCTCCATCATAAAGGGGCTTCTTTGGGAATTCACTGGCGGTCCAGTGGTTAGGACTCTGTGCTTTCACTGCTGAGGGCGCAGGTTCGATCCCTGGTCAGGGAAATATGATCCCACAAGCCGCACAGGGCATGGCCAAAAAAAAAAAAAAAGAGGGGCTTCTTTAAGTAGGGACAGATTTCTCCTCTCAGAGTCAATGACTCTCCAAGAGTGGGCTTAGGTTTCCTCCATCCAATTGGAGGCACATGTAGTGGGTTGAATCGTGGCCCCCAAATGATATGTCCACCCATAACCTCAGAATATGACCTGATTTTGAATAAGCATCCTTGCAGAGTTAATTAAGGTAAGGATCTCAAAAGGAGATCATCCTGGACTAGGGTGGGTCCTAAATCCAAGAATGAGTATCCTTATAAGACAGACAAGGGGGCTTCCCTGGTGGCGCAGTGGTTGAGAATCTGCCTGCCAATGCAGGGGACACGGGTTCGAGCCCTGGTCTGGGAAGATCCCACATGCCGCGGAGCAACTAGGCCCGTGAGCCACAATTGCTGAGCCTGCGCGTCTGGAGCCTGTGCTCCGCAACAAGAGAGGCCGCGACAGTGAGAGGCCCGCGCACCGCGATGAAGAGTGGCCTCCGCTCGCCGCAACTAGAGAAAGCCCTCGCACAGAAACGAAGACCCAACACAGTCAAAAATAAATAAAATTAAATTAAAAAAAAAAAAAAAAAAAGACAGACAAGGGGACAACACAGAGACACAGAAGGAGAAGGTCATGTGAAGACAGAGCAGAGATTGGAGTGATGGGTCTACAAGCCAAGGAATGCCAAGGATTGCTGCCAGCCCCCAGAAGCTAGGAAAGAGGCATGGGATGGATTCTCCTCAGAGCCTCCAGAACAAACCAACCTTGTGGACACCTTAGTTTTGAACTTCTGACCTCCAGAACTGTGAGAGAATAAATTTCTGTTGTTTAAAGCCACCAAGTTTGTGATAATTTGTTACTGCAGCCTTAGAAAGCTAACACACACCCCAAGAATGAGGCTGGGTCTCCCTCATCAGGTCTCCCTAAGGACGGGGTATATATCTTGGGTGGAGGCTATCTTTTCTGGGTCAGACTCAGGATAGCAGTAAAGAGCTGAAGGTCTTGGGAGGGCCCCTCACCAAGCTAAGGCTGAGGTTGAGCCTTAAGCCATGAACTTGCACTTGCTGGTAGAGCTCCCTGCACTTGCCCAGGGTGCTATAAGGCTGCTGCCAGGGTCTGGAGCTCTGACCCCTCTTCCTAGAGAGCTGAGAGGCAAGGTCCCCATTGCTTGGCAATACCTTCTTCAATGCTGCTTTGGTTGCTAGGAGAGGAGCCAAGAACAACAAACAGGACCCAGGCTCTGGTGTTGACAGTGGGAAGAGGACCTGGCTTTGACCTCAGCCTGGGGAGGAACTGCTCTGCCAGGCCACACTGGGGCTACAATCCTGGGGACCCCCTGGATAACTTCCACCCCTCCCCAACACACACACACACACACACACACACACACACACTAGAAGAGCATTTCACACCTCAAAGTACCTCCCTGGACTTCCCTGGTGGCACAGTGGTTAAGAATACGTCTGTCAATGCAGGGGACACGGGTTCGATCCCTGGTCCGGGAAGATCCCACATGCCGCAGAGCAACTAAGCCCTTGCGCCACAACTACTGAGCCTGTGCTCTAGAGCCTGAGAGCCAGAACTACTGAGCCCATGTGCCGCAACTACTGAAGACTGCGTGCCTAGAGCCCATTCTCCGCAACAAGAGAAGCCACCTCAATGAGAGGCCCACGCACCACAACGAAGAGTAGCCCTTGCTCGCTGCAACTAGAGAAAGCCTGCGTGCAGCCAAAAATTAAAGAAAAAAAAGTAACTCCCTGTCACCTACTTCATCTGATCCTCCTACCCTCTGAAGCCCACAGAGCAGCAGTTATGATGCCCATATTACAGAGAAAACTAAGCTGCAAACAGGCAAGCTGGATCCTTGGCTAGCAGGTGAGAGAGGTGGGACTAGAAAGGAGACAGGTCTACAGGCTTTAGGCCAGCACCCTTCCCCTTCCCGTGTGGGATCCTATCCTTGAGCTGAGAGGGGTTCCCCAGATCCACACGGCAAGGGGAAGGGTGACCCCCAGGCATAAGCGGACTACCCTAGCAGTGGGAGTTTAACTTAGTACTTAGGAAAGACAGGCGTATGAACAAAGGACCAAGAGCACTGAAACTTATAAAGCAAAGGAGGTGCATGTAAAAATAAAACATCCTTCTATTTTAATTAGCCCCAACGCTTCAAGAGGGCCTGCCTGCCCATCGATCTGAGGCATTCCTCCCAAGTGTTAGAAGGGTACCTGGAGGCACACTGGATAAGAACTCACAAGGATTTAATCCTGCCTTTACCACCTATAGTCTGTGTAACCTTGAATAACTTTCTTAACCTCTTTGAGCCTCAATTTCCTCAGCCATAAAAGAGGAAAAGGAATAGTATCTACATTATAGAACAGTTTTGAGGATTAAAAGAGAGAATGACTGTGGAAGAACTTACTTGTAAATTCTATACATGTCATTTGGAGGGCACTAATAGTTAGGAACCTTAGGAATCTCTTAAGATCAGTTTCTCTAACTCTGTTTTCCACAGGAGGAAACTGAGGATCTGAGGATAAATGACGGAGAAAGGGTCACAAAGTAAGTACAACAGAATTATATCATACAAAGAGATTAGATTTTAAAGTAAACACACAGGTCAAAAAATGAATCAGGGGGCTTCCCTGGTGGCGCAGTGGTTGAGAATCCGCCTGCCAATGCAGGGGACACGGGTTCGAGCCCTGGTCTGGGAAGATCCCACATGCCGCGGAGCGGCTGGGCCCGTGAGCCACAATTGCTGAGCCTGCGCGGCTGGAGCCTGTGCTCTGCAACAAGAGAGGCCGCGATAGCGAGAGGCCCGCGCACCGCGATGAAGAGTGGCCCCCGCTTGCCACAACTGGAGAGAGCCCTCGCACAGAAACGAAGACCCAACACAGCCATAAATAAAATAAATTAAAAAAAAAAAAAAATGAATCATATAGTCAGAACATGATAGCTCCTTAAATCATCCATAAAATAAGGTAGAGCTGACCTCTCAATAAGTCCAGCTCAGCCAGTTGGGAACCAATTGTTGTTTCATTGGTTGAGCACCAGATTTGGCAGCTGGCTTGCTTTTAGGGTCCATGTTGCATGAAAAATGCTTGAATCATTGAACTCACACTTAGTGTAACTGAGACGCCACCTCCCTTCTCACCCTGCCAGTTGTTTAAAGTGGAGTCGCTCTTTGCTGAGCGCAGACGGCTGTACTAGACCTAAGTTAAACGGGTCTATGGTGTGGCTCCACAGAGGTGGAAGCCAGATTCAAACCTAATAGCTGTGCCTTCCTCCCAAGCATTTGCTCATCCAGCTAGGAGGTCTTGACTGCTGTCACTGTGGGCCTGCTTCTACCTGAGCCTGGGCTGCTCTGCCCGCCCACAGCGCCCCCCCCCAACCCATCCCTCTCACCCTCAATCTGGTCAGAAAAGGATTCCAGCATGGGCTTTTGATGCTGTGACGTTGTGATTTATAATAAGAAATATGTAGTTGGTCTTCGTCTCCATTTCTGGCACAGAGCTCCTAAAATTCTTGGAGCTTCATAATTGATAAATGTGTCTTGAGAAACACGTCTTGATATTCATAACAAATAAACCCGTTCAACTACACCAGAGTTTATGTTAATGAAGTGACTTTTGGAAAGTACCTAAGGCTGGGGCTGGTTGCCAGGGGAACCAACCTAGTGATCAGAGGGTTGGAACTTTCAGCTCCACCCCCTGACCTCCAGGGAAGGGAGAGGGACTGAAGGTTGAATCCATCACCAATAGTCAATGATTTAATCAATCATGTCTATGTAATGAGGTCTCCATAAAAACCCCAAAGGACTGGATTCAGAGAGCTTCCAGGTTGGTGAACCAGAATGAATCCACAGGGCAGAAGGTGGTGTACTCCAAACTCCCCAGAGAGAGAAGCTCCTGCGTTCAGGACCCTCCTGGACCTCTACCTATGTATCTCTTCACCTGGCTGTTCATTCATATCCTTTAATAGCCTTTGTAATAAACTGGTAATCTAGTAAGTAAACTGGTTTCCTAAGTTCCCTGAGCTGCTCTAGCAAATTAATCAAACCAAGGAGGGATGGCATGGGAACGTCCAATTAATAGCCAGTCGGTCAGAAGCACAGGTAACAACCTGGACTTATGATTGGCATCTGAAGTGGGGGGGCAGTCTTGTGGGACCAAGCCCTTAACCCATAGGATCTGATGCTATTCTCCAGGTAGATAGTGTCAGAATTGAGTTGAATTGTAGGACACCCAGCTGGTACTGGAGAATTGCTTGGTGGTGTTGAAAAAAACATAATGGAGATACCCACGGAGGGCGATCCACATGTTGATCCCCAGCAAGGGCCTGAAATCTGGGGGAGACAGAATGATAATGAGCCACCAGAGTTCCCAGTCCCTCCTAGTCCCACTGCAGGCTGCTTCCACCTCACCCAGCAAGTTGGACTGGATTTTTCTGATGGTCTCCTATCCATAGATAGAGTTTACATCCATGTCCTGGGAGGTAGAGGGAGCAGGGTCAGGACACTAGGAGTAAGTTAAAATTCGAGGGAAGGGGGTTTCCTGCCCAGAAATCTTAGGGAGAAGGAACAGAGAAATGAGATTGGGTGGACTGATGTCTCACATCTGTGACTGTGAGGCCTGGAATCTGACACTCCCATGGGTGTGACTCAGGCTCTCTGGGAGGCTGGGATTCTGGAGTGGGGGTAGGATCTGAGTCTGGGACTCAGAGAGAAATTCCCAGGGGTGGAGGGAGGGTTATGTCCCCTCTGTGCCTGAAGGATGGACTTAAGGAAAGAGTGAAGGTTGTACATGTTATTTCCAAGGGAGTAGCTGCTGTAGGAAATGGCCTCACACAGTTGCTTATTGCTTATGAAGCTGCAGATGTTCCAGCCCCTGAGGAGACAAGGCAGGAGAGAGAGTGGGAAAGAACTCAAGGCCAGGTCAGAGTATGCAGAAAGGTTGAGTCAGTAGAGGACAGGTGGGGGTGTAGAAATTAAGAGAAGATGGATGAGGTGAGGGGTCAGGGAGGAGAGAGAAAAATGGAAGAGGGGTCAGAGGCAGATGAGAGGAACCAGAGTATAGGCAGGGGTTGGGTTTGGGGAGTTCTGGGTAATGAAAGGGATGGTTCTTGGAGGGATGGGGCCGAGAAAGTCAGAGTGGGGAGCAAGTTGCATAAGGTGGGGAGGGGTTACAGGTTAGGGTAGGATCTTCCTGAGGAGACCAGAGGTGGCTCCTGGCCTGAGTGACTAGCTTTCAGACATGAGGGGTGGGCACTGGGTAGGGGAAGGGCAACAAACAAGAGGAGCGTGGTCACACCCAGCGGGAAGCAGGCAGATAGGTGGTGCTGGGAACTGGAGTGATAAAATGAATAGCCCCTGCAGAACTCACACAGGCAGCCTTACAGGCTGAAGCCAGACAGAAAGAGCACCAGACCGAGGATGAAGGCAAGCATCAGGTACCGTTATGTAGCCAGCCTCGTATTTCAAGACCTGGGAGGGGGCCTGGAGGGAATGTGGTCTTAGGCTTCAGCCAGACATCCAGGTAGCTACTCACACGTCTTACCTCCCACGTATGCAGGGCAGGGAGGGGTGGTGGCAGGGTGGCCTCTGGAGGCCAAACTTGCAAATGGAGCTCGCCTTATCTTCTTGAAGATGTCCCACTGGCTGTCCTTGTTTTTTAGAGACCAAGAGACCTTGCTCTCACAAGTCTAGGTCTAAGTGTGAGAAGAAGCAGAGTGGTGAGACAGAAGGGACCCAGTTAGCCAGCACCTCCTGGACAAAGGGAGACAGCCTCTCCCATGCCCCTCCTTATACTATCCAGAAAGCATCATGATATACTGATATGGGACAGGAGGGCTCCAGTGGGGTACTCCAGAGCCTCTCTGCTTTGCTGCTAGACTGGCCTACTTAATTTGCAGTTTCCTAGCTCTTAACCCTCCCATTCCTCCAAACCAGTCCTCCCATTCCTCCAAACCAGTCCTCCCACACATCCTACTTCACAGTCCCGGCCACTCCCACCCCAGTGGGCTTTGAAGCATCTCCTGGGGTGACCTCCTGGCAGTGAGCAGGCTGGGAAAGGGGAGATGGAAGGACTGTTTCTGGTCTAACAGTTGGCTGGGGAGTGAGATGTCTTAGCCCTGCCCCGACCCCGGCCAACCTCCCAGGGCCTCTTGGCATTATCACAATAGCTAATCTTTACTGAAAGCTTACTCTGTGCCAGGCATTCTCTAAACTCTCTATATCAATTCATCCTCCTAACAATCCTCTAAGACAGGTGCTATTATTATCCCCATTTTAGAGATGAGGAAACAAGCTCAAGGAGGTTAAATAACTTGTTCAGTGTTACCCACCTATAAGTGGTTGGGCCAGGATTCAAAAAAGGGGTGTCTCTAGCAAGAGCCCGTGCTCTGAACCACTGTGCGGTGATTACTTCAGGGGTCCCTATTTTAGTTCATGGCACCAGTGTCCTCCCAGTTCCTCCAAACCTTAACATTGCTTTTCATCCTTCCCACCTACTCACTCCCCATATTCAATAAACTGCCAAATTGTATCTATACTCCTGCTTCTCTCCCCAGTCCCAACACAAACACCCTAATTCAGGCCTTTATTACTTCCCACCAGGACTTTGTCTCTTTTATGGTTAGTATTGGTTGTTATAAAGGTAGTGTGAGTACATTAAAGGAAGTTTGAAAAATGGCAAAGAGAAGAAAAATCCACCCAGAATCCAATCATCTTATTCCCACCACTGTACTTTCTTCCCATGTATTGATACTTTTTCCCCAGGCATAGACCTTTTACATAATTGCAGACATTTTGTATGATAATTTATCATCCTACTTTTTCAGTTAACATTGATGGTAAGTGTATTTTTCACATTCTTTTAACCTCTTGGTAAACATCATTTGATGGCTGTATAGTATTCCATTCTTAGAATGTCCCATAGTCAACCAAGCCATTCTCCTATCCATCACTTTCAGGAGTTTCCAAATTTTCTATATTATAAGTAATGCTGTGATTCCCAGAAATGAAATTAGTGGGTCAAATGTTGTGTACATTAATATAAGTTGCTTTTCTGAGAGATTAGTTTACTTAAAGTGTAAGATTCTCCTCTCTTCACATCCCTTTCAGCATTGAGTAGGATCATTGAAAATCTTTGCCTCTTTAGTATGATTCTATTTACATACTTCAAAAACCAGGCAAAATCAATCATGGTGTTAAAAATTAGGACAGTGGGCTTCCCTGGTGGCGCAGTGGTTGAGAATCTGCCTGCCAATGCAGGGGACATGGGTTCGAGCCCTGGTCTGGGAAGATCCCACATGCCACAGAGCAACTAGGCCCGTGAGCCACAACTACTGAGCCTGCGCGTCTGGAGCCTGTGCTCCACAAGAGAGGTCGTGATAGTGAGAGGTCCGCGCACCGCGATGAGGAGTGGCCCCCACTTGCCGCAACTAGAGAAAGCCCTCGCACAGAAATGAAGACCCGACACAGCCAAAAATAAATTAATTAATTAATTAAAAAAAAAAATTAGGACAGCACTTACCCTTGCAGGGGAAAAATGATTAGGAAGGGTCATGAGGAAGACTTCAGGGTGCCGGTAATGTTCTACTTCTTGATCTCAGTGCTGGTTCAGTTTGTGTGTTTAGTTGGAGAAAATTCATCAAGTTGTATTTTTATGATATGTGTACTTTTCTGTATGTTATACTTCAAAGCATAGTTTACCAAGTGCACCAAAAGCATAAGCAACAAAAGAAAAAATAGATAATTTGGACTTCATCAAAGTTTAAAACTTTTGTGCTTCAAAAGACACTGTCATAAAAGCAAAAAGACAACCCACAGAATGGGAGAAAACATTTGCAAACCATACATCTGATAAAAGACTTGCATCTACAATGTATAAATAACTCTTAAAACTCAATAAGAGGGCTTCCCTGGTGGCGCAGTGGTTGAGAATCTGCCTGCTAATGCAGGGGACACGGGTTCGAGCCCTGGTCTGGGAAGATCCCACATGCCACGGAGCAGCTGGGCCCGTGAGCCACAATTGCTGAGCCTGCGCGTCTGGAGCCTGTGCCCCGCGACGGGAGGGGCCGCGATAGAGAAAGGCCCGCGCACCGCGATGAAGAGCGGTCCCCGCACCGCGATGAAGAGTGGCCCCTGCTTGCCGCAACTGGAGAAAGCCCTCGCACGAACCGAAGACCCAACACAGCCAAAAATAAATAAATAAATAAATAAATAAATAAATAAGAAAATCCTTTAAAAAAAAAAAAAAAACTCAATAAGAAATAATATGAAAAAGAAAATATATATAATTGAATCACTTTGCTGTACACTTGAAACTAACACAACGTTGTACATTAACTATACCTCAAAAAAAAAAAAACCAATAAAAAGACAACTAAAAAATGGGCAAAGGATCTGAAGAGACATTTTTCCAAAGAAGGTATACAAATGGCTAATAAAAGATGCTCAGTGGGGACTTCCCTGGTGGCACAGTGGTTAAGAATCCACCTGCCAATGCAGGGGACATGGGTTCAAGCTCTGGTCCAGGAAGATCCCACATGCCACAGAGCAGCTAAGTCCACGTGCCACAACTACTGAGCCTGCGCTCTAGAGCCTGCGAGCCACAACTACTGAGCCCGCGTGCCTAGAGCCCATGCTCCACAACAAGAGAAACCACTGCAATGAGAGGCCTGCACACCGCAACGAAGAGTAGCTCCTGATCGCCGCAACTAGAGAAAGCCCTCGCACAGCAATGAAGACCCAATGCAGCCAAAAATAAAAATTAATTAATTAATTAAAAGAAAAGAGATGCTCAATGTCATTAGTCATCAGGGAAATGTAGATCAAAACCATGATGAGATACTACTTTGCACACTCCAAGATGGCTATGATAAAAACAAAAAAGACAGATGATAACAAGTGTTGGGGAGGATATAGAGAAATTAGAACCTTCATATATTGCTCATGGGACTGTAAAGTGGTGCAGTCACTTTGGAAAACAGTCTGGCAGTTGCTCAAAAGGTTAAACATAGAGTTACCATATGACCCAGCAATTCCACTTCCAAGATTTTAAATACCATAGAAGAAATCAGAAAGGAAAAGAGTGAATAATAAAAAAAGAAAAAAAATGAAGAGTGATCAAGTTTACTACATATAGACTAAATTTATAACTTTGGTATATGTGTGCGTAAATAAAAAGGTAGATCCTGACTCCCTACCCCCTACACCCACCAAAAAAAAAAACGCAGGTGTGCAGGGAAATACATTTGCAGCAAATATGATGAGTTACAATCTTTTTGTACAATTAAGGTATACACCCAAGAGAAATCAAAATATGTATCTAATCAAATATGTGTACCTAAATGTTCATAGCAGCATTATTCATAGCAGATAGAAAATAGAAACAACCCAAATGTCCCTCAACTGATGAATGGATAAATCAGATGTAGTATATTCATACAGTGGAAAATTATACTTGGCAATAAAAAGAAATGAAATACTGATACATGGGGCGACATGGATGAAATTTGAAAATATGCTAAGTGACAGAAGCTAGGCACAAAAGACCATATATTGTATGAATCCATTTATATGACATGTCTGGAATAGGCAAATTAATAAAGATATAAAGTAGTGGTGCAGGGGTTAAAACACCACACTCCCAATGCAGTGAGCCGGGGTTTGATCCCCAGTCAGGGAACTAGATCCCACATGATGCCGCAACTAAGAGTTCGCATGCCACAACTAAGAAGCCTGCGAGCCTCAACTAAGACCCGGCACAACCAAATAAATAAACATTAAAATAAAAAAAAAAGACGTAAAGTAGATTAGTAGTTGTCTGGGGCTGGGATAGCGGGGGAAAATGCTGCATGACTGCTGTTGGGTATGGGTTTTCGAAGTGATAAAAATGTTTTAAAATAGGTTTTGGAGATGTTTGCACAACACTTAAGAATATACTAAAAGCCATTGAACTGTACACTTTAAATGGGTGAATTGTATGGTGTGTAAATTATATCTCAATAAAGCTGTTACATATTTTTTTAATTTACTAAAAGAAATCTTTGTTTAATAGACAAAAAAGAGCCATATTATTATTTTTTAATTTTTTAAAAATTTATTTTATTTTATTTTTGGCTGCATTGGGTCTTCGTTGCTGTGCGGGCTTTCTCTAGTTGTGGTGAGCGGGGGCTACTCTTTGTTGCGGTGCTTGGGCTTCTCATTGCGGTGGCTTCTCTTGTTGCGGAACACAGGCTCTAGATGCACAGGCTTCAGTAGTTGTGGCTCGTGGGTTCTAGAGCGTAGGCTCAGTAGTTGTGGTGCACGGGCTTAGCTGCTCTGCAGCTTGTGGTATCTTCCCGGACCAGGGCTCGAACCCGTGTCCCCTGCATTGGCAGGCGGATTCTTTTTTTTTTTTTTTTTTTTTTTTTTTTTTATAAGAAATTCACGTTATTTATTTATTTATTTATTTATTTATGACTGTGTTGAGTCTTCGTTTCTGTGCGAGGGCTTTCTCTAGTTGCGGCAAGTGGGGACCACTCTTCATCGCGGTGCGCGGGCCTCTCACCATCGCGGCCTCTCTTGTTGCGGAGCACAGGCTCCAGACGCGCAGGCTCAGTAATTGTGGCTCACGGGCTTAGTTGCTCCGTGGCATGTGGGATCTTCCCAGACCAGGGCTCGAACCCGTGTCCCCTGCATTGGCAGGCAGATTCTCAACCACTGCGCCACCAGGGAAGCCCGGCAGGCGGATTCTTAACCACTGTGTCACTAGGGAAGCCCAAGAGCCATATTATTTAAATATACATTCGATTACTATATTTCTATGTGTTTTAGTCTTAGTGCTTCCTCCTCTGAAATTGTCCTTTACCCTTTTACCTAGTGAGGAGGCTCTTTATTAAACTTATTTTGCATTAATTAATTGTACAGAAAGATTGTAACTCATCATATTTGCTGCAAATATATTTCCCAGCACACCTGCTTTTTTTTTTTTTTTTTTTTTGGCCGGTGTGAGGGGTAGAGAGTCAGGATCTACTTTTTTATTTACACACACATATACCAAAGTTATAAATTCAGTCTATATGTAGTAAAATTGATCACTCTTTTCATTTTTTTTCTTTTTTTATTATTCACTCTTTTCCCTTCTGATTTCTTCTATGGTATTTAAAACCTTACAAGTTTATCCTTTCCACACATACTTCTAGAAAGGTGATGAATACTATTTCATCTTATTTTCATCTAATTTTATTTGCTTACATTTAATTCTTTAATCTTATACAATTTATTTTATGATAAGATAGGATCTTTTTGTTTTGGTTTTTTAAGTTGCTAGTAGTATGGACTTCTCGGCCCCGTACTTGGTCCCCCTTCTCTAGTTCTACACACCACGCTAAACCAATCTTACTTAAAAAAAAATATCTAACTAGGTCACTTCTCTGTTCAAAAACAGTTAGTGGCTTCCCACTCCCTATAAAATTAAGTCTAAACTTATCAGCTTGGGAATTCCCTGGTGGTCTAGTGGTTACGACTCCAAGCTTTCACTGCAGAGGGCCCGGGTTTGATCCCTGGTCGGGGAGCTAAGATCCCACAAGCCACGCAGTGCGGCCAAAAAAAATAAACAAACTTCGCAGCTTGTCATTCAAAACTCTCTACAATCTAGAAAGACTACAGAGGGCAGTTTTGCTGATTCGTTCTCTCCTATCCAGCAAAGTACCCACCATTCCTTCCCTTGACCATCCCATTTCAGTACGTTCCCTAAAGCTATCCCTCTACTTAGAATGTCTGTCGATCCTTGACAAAATTACTTGTCACAGGTCCACCTCTATTCCACAATCACAACCAATTTCACCTTCAGCAAGAAGTGTTCCCAGATCACTTTAGCCAAAACGAATTTCTCTCCCTGTAAGTCTAAAACACTTCGCAGGTTTCTAATCCTGCTCCCTGATGTGTGCTTTTACTCAACATGTGGCTATGTCTGACTTTCCCCTGTTTGGGGAGTTTCAGGAGGGCAGGGACCAGGTCTTAACCATGACCTCCTTAGACCCTGCAGTGACAGTCCATTACATTTGGATGAAATTCAAAATCCTTGCTATCTTTGTGATCTTAGGCAAGTTGCTTGGCCTCTCTGGCACTTAGTTTCCTCCTATTAATGGGAGATAATAACAGTACCCACAACACAGAGCTGTGCTCAGCTTTCGATGAGATAATAATTGATATAAAGCATTTCTCACAATACCTGGTGCAGAATGAATGTTAACTGCTATTGTCATCATCGTTATTGACACCATGGCATTGTCCCATCTCGCCTCAGCCTCTCTCCTGCCACCACTTTCCCTTGCTCACCAGGCCCAGAACCCACTGGTGTTCTATTCTTCCAACACACTAAGCACTTCCCAGCATCAGGACCTGTTTCCTCCCCATGAAATCTCCCTCCCCATGCTAGTCACCTGGTCGAGTCCTCCTAATCCTTCATGTCTCAGCTGATACATCACTCCCTTAGAGATGCCTTCTTTAACACACCAGTTTAAATTAGGTCTCTCTCTGGGACTTCCCTGGCAGTCCAGTGGTTAAGACTCTGCGCTTCCATTGCAGGGGGCATGGGTTTGATCCCTGGTTGGGGAACCAAGATCCCCGCATGCTGTGTGGCACAGCCAAAAAAAAATAGGTCTCTATTATATATCTAACCTGCATTATTCAGTTATATATAAATTGTAATTGCATATATATGTAACTGTTTAATATCTATTTCCCCACCCAACTCTATAAGTCATGTTTTCTTATCTACTGTTCCATCTCCAGTTCCTGGCATGTTGTAGATGCTCACTAAATGTAGTTTGACTAGCTGAATGAATGAATAGACAGAGTACTTTATATAGCAGGTACTCAATAAATGTTTGGACTTTTTTTTTTTCTTTTGGCTGCGTGGCTTGCGGGATCTTAGTTTCCCCGATCAGGGATAGAACCTGGACCCTTCACAGCGAAAGTGCTAAGTCCTAACCATTGGACCACCAGGAAATTCCCAGTAAATGTTTGAACTTTAATTCAAGTTAACCCTAGATCCTCTGCCATAGTAAACGCACTCAGACCTGGGCTTCAGAGGTGGGAACATGAGTTTGCAGAGATCACACCAAAATATAAAACCAAGAAAAACTCTGCACACGTAAAATAGGAGAAAGGAATAAAAATGTTCATAGGAAGGCTCTTCATGAGAGCAGAAACCATGATAGAAACAACCCAGATGTCCAGTGACAGGAGAATGAAGAACTGTGGTATAGTCACATATGGAATACTACACAGCCGTCAAAATGCATGAACTGCAGCAATATGAATCTTAGTAATATTAAGTAAAAATAATAAGCAGCCGAAAACTACATACAGCAGTATTCCTCTATAATAAGGTTAAAAAAAACTAAAAAAAAAAAAAAATTGGAAATACATAAAGCTAAAGCTAAGATAAACTTGTAAAAAGGAAAGAAGAATGGGGGATACCGCAGGAGGAGGATGCATTTCAGTTACTGCCAAGGTCCTAGCTTTCATGTGATAAGTTCTTATGACAGTACTATAATTAAATAAATGTGTCCTGTGCATAGGGCAATGAAAAGACTGTGCCATGAAACAAGGGTATGATTAATCTAATTCTGTGCACCTGACATCCATTAAAGGCAAGGGAGAGAAATTATGCCTACTTCCTCCAGGTAGCCTTATTTGTTGGGGGAGAGGGGGAAAAGTTTCTTCCTTCCTAACCCTCTCTGGGACTTTTCTCTAGGGACTGTCTCTAGGTTCTCCTCCTGGAGAGGTGAGCTGGTGGCACAGAGGTGGGGCAGCAGGGAGAGGAGTAATCCAGGGTTTAGCTACTTCAGGAAAAGGGCTCTGGAATTGGTGGAGTAGGAACCTGGAGGTGGGTCAGCTTCCATTACCATTCAGCTCCCCCCATTCCCTAGGCTAAGAACTACAGGGTGTGTAGTCTGTCGTTCATTTCCTGTTCTTCATTGAAGACCGCCGGATGGAGTGGAAAGAAGCCTAAGAGGTGGGTCCTGAGAGAACGGGACTGTGGCCACATGGTAGAGTGCTGTAAGCATTCTGGGTACTGGGGAGCTGGGTCCAGTGGAGGCCAAAACCACCATCTTCAAAATTCAGTTTGGGGACTTCCCTGGTGACGCAGTGGTTAAGAATCCGCCTGCCAGTGCAGGGGACACGGGTTCGAGCCCTGGTCCGGGAAGATCCCACATGTCGCGGAGCAAATAAGCCCGTGCGCCACAACTACTGAGCCTGCACTCTAGAGCCCACGAGCCACAACTACTGAAGCAGGTGCGCCGAGAGCCCGTGCTCCGCAACAAGAGAAGCCACTGCAATGAGTAGCCCCCGCTCGCCTCAACTAGAGAAAGCCCGCACACAGCAACAAAGACCCAATGCAGCCAAAAATAAATCAATTAATTAAAAAAAAAAATTCAGTTTGGAACTAGGGGGCCGCTGACTCACAACTTTTTACACATTCCCTCTTTACAGCCTGGCCCAGAACACGCCTGGGCCATCCTAAGCACCCCGTGCCCCTCATCTCCCAGTCTTCCCTGCCCTTTCCTTCTTCATCCTAACTATAACTCCTAATCCTGTACTCTCACCTCTACTTCCACCAATCCCCAAAATGAGACCCTACTTTGTGAAAAAAGGGACTGGGGGGAAGCTCTGGGAGGGCAGCTTCAAACTTTCCACCTTAGGGGAAGGGGCTTAAGGTCAGATTGAACTGGGCTGGGCTGGCTGGGCTGGCCTCTTACCTTTAAAAGGGGTTAGAGGTCAGGCTGGACTGGGCTACTGGTATAAAAGGGGCTGGAGATTGTGCTGGACTAGACTAGCAGTCCTAAGAAAGGGGCTGGAGGGCTTCCCTCGTGGCACAGTGGTTAAGAATCCGCCTGCTAATGCAGGGGACACGGGTTCAAGCCCTGGTCCGGGAAGATCCCACAGGCCACGGAGCAACTAAGCCCGTGTGCCACAATTACTGAGCCTGAGCTCTAGAGCCCGAGAGCCACAACTACTGAAGCCCGTGCACCTAGAGCCCGTGCTCCGCAAGAAGAGAAGCCACCACAATGAGAAGCCCTCGCACCGCAATGAAAAGTAGCCCCTGCTCACCGCAACTAGAGAAAGCCCACATGCAGCAATGAAGACCCAATGCGGCCAAAAATAAATAAATAAACTAAATACATTTAAAAAAAAAAAGAAAGGGGCTGGAGACCAGGCTGGATTGGACTGGGTTAGGAAACATGGGGAAGGAGCTGGGTTCAGGCTGAGCTGGGGGCCTGGGGGTCAAGGCCTGGGCCTCTGCAGTGGGGCCCAGCGGCATACACAGTTGGGCTGAAACAAGTTTTTCAGCATCATGCTGGGCCTGGGACTGGGCCCTCCCCTGCACCCGGAAACAGAGGACATGAGGGCTTTGAAGGGCTTACTTCCCCCACCCCAGAAATTCCTCCTGAACAAGGGCCTTCCCCAGAGGGGCCACTGGGGCAAACAGGGAGGAGCCAGATCTGGGGCTTCAGAGGAAGTCACTGGCCACCAGTTTTCCTGAGTTCAAAAAGTGGGTTCCCCTGTCTCTCTGGCCCATTCCTTTCCCCCAAGCAGGGCAGAGTCCAGGCCTAGCAATCTACCTCTCCCGTTGACCACCACCTCCCTTTCAGAAACATACACACACACACAATGTGAACCTGCAAATGCTGAAACCCAGTCACATGCCCGCCCTGGCAGCCCCATAACCCAACACAATCGTACTGCCAAGCCATGCATTCAACAACACATCCTCATTTATGTACTTTTTGCTGCCAACTCACACCCAGTGGTCATGCCTCCTCTGCCTTGTTCAGCACCGCATCCCTAGCACCTGGAATTGGGGCTGGCACCTGGAGAGGGCTCAATGAGTATTAGCTGAATGAATGAATCCACCAAGACATACATCATAAACAAATGCATATACAAGCCCACATGCCTATTAATACGTGTATACGTCCTTTACATACACATATCCAAGCCCTCTCTGAGGTCAGAAATCACTACATACACAAGCTCACACTCAGGCAAAAAGGCCAGATGTACACCTAGCGCCAGACACAAACACACTGCAGATAGGTGTTACCTAGGACTTCCAGGGCGAATTAGTGGTCACAGCTGGCTGGTAAATGTCCTTCAGTCAGATCAGGCCTGCAGAGGGGTGGGAAATGTGTGTGTACACAAGTGCAGGCCTTGGAGTTCTGAGGTCCTGGAGCAACGAGGAGCTGGGCTGGCAGCAGGGCAGGGCCGAGGTAACTGCATGGACTGGAAAGGGGGTGGGGTGGGCCATGCAGTCCTTTCCTCTGGTTTCTTCCTGCTAGCTTGGGAGGTGGGGGCAGAGGTGCAGGTCTATGAGGCCTTACTTGAGATCCAGAGACCTTAGTGAGGGAACAGTCTGAGGCCTCAGATTCCCGTCTGGGATGAAAATGAGGGAGACTTGGAATTCCCTGGCGCTTTTACTGCCGTAGCCCGGGGTTCAATCCCTGGTCAGGGAACTAAGATCCTGAAAGATGCGCGGCACAACCAAAAAAAAAAAAAGAAAAAGAAAAGGAGGGAGACTGGGTAGGGGGTTTTGCGGGTGCTAATACCCCTCCCCAACCCACTGCAGTGTCTCCCTATCTTGCCAATCTTCTATAATAGTGGGGAAGGAGGGGAATCGGGGAGAATAACTACCTGTAAAGGAGTCAGAAAAGTGCCCTATTCCTCCTACCATCTCTCTGTGGAGCTTCAGGCTGTCCCCTAGCAATAGTGCTTAAGCAGCCTCCTCTCTCTGTGCCTCAGCCCAAAGTCAGCAAGGAGACAACCCCACTACTCTCCTGCTTCCCCACCCAGGGACCTAACACCAGAGGAGACTAGTTCACATCTCAGCTGGTCTGGTAAGCTAGAGGCCAGGTAGGGGTAGGAATCTGACAAAAATAGGACTGAGTCTCCCAAGCATTCTAACCACCCAAAGCTCCTCCAATCCAAACCCCCTCCTAGGCAAGGACCCCTTCCTCTACCCCTCCCCCAACAGCCTAATCCAGGGCTATCTATCCCAGGAACCCAGCCTCCAGAGGACCACCACCTGTCTGGCAGCCCCATGACAGTTAGGGGTGAGGAACAATAGTCCTGGGAGGGGCTGGGAAGTCAACTTTTGAGGAATACAGAGCAGCCTGGGACACATCAAGAACACCACCAGAAGAGTGAGGGAAAATGTGAGATGGGAGTGAGGGGGAATTCACAAGCCCAATTCATGCCTCTTCCCCAATGACTGGTGTTAGGGACTGCAGGAAGGAGAGGAAAAAGACTGCCTTGGACTGAGTCATTATAGGCATCAATGACCAACCAAGACACTCTCAAACCAAAAAGTCTCTTTATTGATCGGTACCATACATGACTCAAATGGCCCAAAAAAAAAAAAAAGGCATTACAGCAGGCAGGGTGGGACATCCACCTTCCCTACCCCTTCCCTCAGCTCCTGACACAATATCCTTCCAAAAGTGGCAGCTGGAGTAGAGGAAACAGGATGTGGGGGACCCCAGAATCCAGAAGGAAGAGTGGGGAGAGAGGTGGTGCTAACACTTCTGGAACTGGCCACAGGAGAAGGCAGCGAAGCCAGAGAGCTGGGCCCAGACTCATGGGACCCTGCTCTCGGCCTCACCCTGGGCCTGGAGCCTCCACATGTCCAATTGTGAAACAGAGCTGAGGATCCTGGCTGCCTCCCCTGTCCTTCTATGAAGAAGGGGAGAGAGGAGATATTGGGAGATGAAGAGCCTTTACTTCAGCTGGAGGACAAAAGCCTATTGCTCCCTGGTGGGCTCAGAGCTGGGACACCCTCAGTGGCTTCTACCCATCCTTGAAGAGCAGGGGAGGACTAGATATGCAGTCTGAGGGGTTGGGGAAAGAGAGTACTGGAGAATGGATGAACCCCTCCTCCACCCATGCCTGCCCAACTGAGACAAAACAAAAAACACAGTGACAAACAAGGCTGCTCCCTTCCCTCCACACTCCCTAAGGGAGGGAGCCTCCCCCTCCCCCCATCCAAGACAGCTGCTCTAGTGGAGGACTTGTAAAGAATATACACACCGTGGAGGGAGGGGGTTGGGGGCTGGGATAGAAGGAGTCACAAGCACTAGGAGGGCAGGCCAGAGTCCTAGAGGATGGGGAGACAGAGACAACAGCAGGGGGCTGTCACAAAAGTGAGGCCATCAATGGCGTCCTACCCTCATGGCATGCCTTCCCCAACTCCAGTCACCCCAGAGGAAAAGGGAAGAGAGATGGCAAAGTCTCCTTGGTCTGAAGCTCTCAAACTGTATAAAATGGTAATGCATACCCCCCTACCTCCACATGGGCCCTAAGCTCCCCATCTGCCAGGCGTAGGGAGGTAGCTGGACCTTTAATAAGGGGAAATAGGGGACATGAGTGATTTTTTTTTAAACTTACATTTTTAATAATATTATTTTTTAAAAAACTTGGAGCTGGGATAGGTAGCAGAAGGGAGGAGCCCAGAGCTTTACCCCTCTACTACCAGCCACCTAAGGGGAGGGTTTGGAGGAGGGGCATTCAACCAAGCCCCATAACTTTTAAGTCCCTAAGGGCTGTGGGCATAGACAACCCCAGGCTTGAAGAGGGTGGAGTCAGGAGGATGGGGGAACCCAGAACCTGGGGTGAGGATGGAGGCAAATGCCCTGGGAGGTGGTCAGGACATTTCTCAGAGGCTCAGGGCCCACATAGGCATCCACATGAGTACCCCCTTCCCCCAAAAGGCTCTGCAGAGGCCAGCCCCAGCCCAGGGCCACTGGGGGGCAAATCTTGGCACCTGCCCCCAGTGAGTCCAGTTCCTCCCTGAAGCGGGTGGATGAGGCTGCCCATCTTAGATGCTCAGTCTCTTCATTCTGTCTTCTGCTCCCTGGGGCTTCGAGGGGTGGGGCAGACAGGCAGAGCGCTGGGTGGCGGTGGCCGTGGCAAGGCCTTTACTGGGAGGCCTGTGACGTGGGGTTCTCCGATTTGCTCTCTTGGCTGGACGGAGGCTTGCTGTTCCAGGGGCTGTTGGCGCCCAGGGCAGGGGAGTTGTTAAAGCTGTCCTCGTCGTCAATGCCGTTGGCCGCGTCAAACTGGGTGTTCTCCAGCCGGGTGATGAGCCTCTCGTCCTCGTCCCCGAACTCCCCGCCCATCAGGGTGGGCTCCCCCACCACCATCACATCCTGAGAGTGGCGGAGGTCCCCAAACATAATCGGGGCAGGGGCTCGCCCAGCCCAGGGCAGCAGATACCCCCAGAGCCCCAACACCCACCCGGGTAACTCAACCCCACACCCCCCCACTCATACCCCAATTTAAAACCCCAACTCCTCTGATACCCTCCGCCCCTGGAATACTTCCCACTGAAGGACTGCAAAGCATCACAGCCTTTAACCTATACCCACTGGATTCTGGGAGAAGTCAGTCTACTCCTCTAGCTCCCTAGTCCATCTCTCCAAAATTTTAGGGGGCTCCTGAACTTCTGTCCAATGTAAGAGAGAGGGAGCAGATCAAAAACACCAGTGGGGAAATGTATGTGCGTGTGTATGTATTCTAGATTTGCACACATTCAAGTCTGTGTGTCCCTCTGTCAGCGTGTGTGTCTCTCTGGTGGTCTGTGTGCCCCTAAGCTGTCTGTCCTTTATGTCCATACGTTTCCATGGCTGTCTCCGTCCCTTGATGTCATACGTTGCTACGTCTGAGTCTGTGTGATCACAATCATGCATGTGACTGACAAGGACTGTCATCAGGGACAAGAGTCAGCCCACGATGGCAAAGTACACTGGGAAAAACTGTCTTTGTTTCTACGTCTGCTAGTGAGCTCAGGATGGGACAGGGTCAAGGGTCAGGGGCCAGCAGTGGGGCAGCCCAGAAGAGAGAAGAAAGCCGAGATGCTTACAGGTACCTGGCTGGAGAGGGCGAAGGTGCTGGCTGGGCTTTTCTTCTTGCTGTTGCTGTTGTTGGTGTTGCCGCCCCCCGAGCTCATGGTGCTGCCCCCTGACATCTTCCTTTTCCGCCGTTTGCTGGGCTGCTGCCGTGCAGGCTCCGCTGTGCCAGGGAAAGGCGACTCAGGTGGGGTAGGGCCCTGGGACCCTTATTCCCCATTCTGGCTCCTAAGGAGCCTGAGCCTACCCTGATCCCAATCTCGCAGACCCAGGAAAGAGGAAAGGGCTTTGTGAGGAGACAGCGATACAGCCTTGGGGAAGCAGCATCAGATACTGGTAAGAGCAGGTGCAGGTGCAAGGCACTCACCAGGGGGTGCTACCATGCGCTGCCACTTCTGGAAGAGGCAGGTCTTGAGACAGTCACGGGGGCTGAGGCTGTAGGTCTTGTGGCGGGACATGAGCTCCTGCATGGGCTCGAGTATCACACAGAGCTGGGGGGAGACCAGTTAGTGGCTTGTCAGGGGACAGACATGGAGTGGAGACCAAATGGGATGGGGCAGAAATTCGGTGACCAGAGACTCACTCGGAGGTAGTTGAGAGTGGAATTGGACAGCCCACACCGGGTGATGTTTTTGGAGAGCTGATCCAACATCTGGGGGTCCTGGGCCTAGAGGAGGAGAAAGGTAAGAATACTAGCACCTGGGTTGCATCTGCTCACCTGCCCTGTCATCTTAGCCTCGTGACACCCCTGAGAGAGAAGAGGGGCTACTATATAAAAACCCATTTTTCAGATGGATAAACTTCAACCCTGTGTCTAGGGCCACTGGCGGGTAATGGCAGACCTCGTTCCACCCTTCCCGCTGCCTGCCCTCAGCCTTGTGGCTTGGGTCCTGTGCACAACTCACATGCATGGCAAGGATGCTGCGGGGGATGAGCTCTCGGTGCTGTCGGATGCTGAAGTGCCACGTCTTTATCCGCATCATGTCGTCAAACATGAACTCCAGGTACAACCGGCCCTCCACACAAACCTGGAAACAAGCTTGTCACAAGTCTGCCCACCTCCCCAAATACCCAAAAGTATACCGGTTCCCCTGTTTCCTCATGATTCTCCCACTGCATACACTCCTGCCACCTGAACAGAAATCTGGGCGCATAACTGACATGGACCATCTCCTCATATACCCACCACACTGGCCCTCACACACTCACATGCACACATACACACACACACACACACACACACACACAGTAGAAACGCTTAATAGATTCTTGTCCTCTCCTCTTGTAGCTAGTGATACACTCGTCGGCCATAAGCTCCATGAGGACAGGCTCTTGTTCACTGGTGTCTCCCTGCAGCCCAGAAAACTGTCATGTACAAACTCGATACATGTCTGCTGAATACTGCAGCATGCCTGCCCTCCCTGTGTATCTTGCCACTTCCCATTATGCCTCCCTGGGGAAAAGCCAAGTACATTTCTGGGAGCCAGAAGGGGAATCAAACCCAGGTACTTCAGTGTTCCACATCCAGCTGGGTGCTGACCTGGGTAAACATAGGTTTGCCATGCTGGGTCACCATGCTGCCCTGGTCACAGTCGAGGGAAACAAAGTTGCTGTGGAATGCTTCCTTGGGGTGCTTAAGTACATAGTAGAGCTCTGTAGCACCCCCCTCAAAGATGCTGCGGAAGTAGCGTGGGATCAGGGTCCGGCCAATGGCTGCAGAGATGGGACAAACTCTTCAGAACAGAAGGATCTCAAAAGTGGTCAGGCAGATACCACCCCTGCCAAGACAGATCCCCTGGGACAAATACCCACGCCCAGATCTTAGAAGGACACAGGAGATGTACGCTCTTACAGCAGCACTGGCAGGACCCCCAGAGGTCACTCACTATATCTCTTTGGTCCATCTTCCAGGCAGAAAGTGATGGTTAACATGGCATCATCCTCAAAGAACTCAGTTGTGAAAGCATCCCACCAGAGATTGTCACACTCCTAAGAAGCACAGGAAGGGGTGTGTGTGTCAGAAGACATGCCACAGGGGTGCCCAGATGGCCCTCTCCCTCCAAGCTCCTTTCCCCTGGCTATACCTCTGTCCAGTTTTGAAGCCGTTTGTTAAGCTCGAATATCCTGTAGTCAGTTTGGTTGCCATATGGTGTGTGCCTCCTGGGGGAAGTGAAGAAGGGAGATCAGTAGGAGCAGAGCCTCCCCACACCACCTCCACCTTCACCCCTGTAATGGAAAGCACCAACCTCCCCACTGGGCTCCACTTACCCAATCCCAGGCTCCAGGTAGGTAGGCGGGTACATGGGAGTTGGGCTGTGTAAGGGAAGAGGCTATGAGAATGGGGGTGGAAGACAGGAATTATTGGGGGGTGTCACTCCCTCCCCTTTTCAGGCAGGATGCCATCTGGGGAAGGAACAGGAAGTGGACAAGAAACTCACCCCACATCCCGATCTAGCATGGTGCCGGGATGGAAGGGAGGAAAGGCGTTGCCGTTCGGGGGCTCCTTGGGCGAGTACAGCTTGAATGACTTTGAGGAACAACCTAGAAGGGAAAGAAAGAAGGGGTCTCCTGAGTCCCTCTTGGCAGTGCTCCTGGAAGTCTGCTAGACTGTATGCACAGGGACTGGTCTTCTGGAGCCCCCGAGTGCACTAGGGGAGGGAGACTACCCTAGGGAGCACCTATCCCAGCTTCTAAATCTGGCTCCAATCTTGTTTTATTAAGAAACTAGAAGTTCTCAGCCCTAATACCCAAGACCCCATTTCTTCATGTGGCTGAGCCCTGGATGACAGAACTGAACCTGGGAAGAAATGTCAATACCATAGGATAAATAAATATCTAAACATTAGAATCTAAAATTTTGATAAACTCCCTTTCCATCTACATTATTTTGTTTAATCACTATCACAACCTTGTGAGGTAGCAGAGTCGGGTGTAACATTCCCATTTTATAAATGAAGCAACTAAAAGTCCAAAGGGACTTATCAAGATCGTACAGCTACTAACTGGCAGAGTTAGGACTTGAGCCTAGTCTTCTGATTCCCATATCCTATAGTATTTCTACCCCTCTATTGCCCTCTGGAGACCAGGTTGGGGGAGGGTAAAGGGGGATTTTGCCAACTCCCTGCTCCTTCTCCACCCCCAGGGTCTCAGGAGGGCAGGGGATAGAAAGATAAAGGGGGGGGGGGAGTGTTTGCTGGGTGCCGACCACCAGATAACCAGTTGGGCCTTCTGCCTCTCCCACCAACGGCCACTCCCTTATCAGCCCAGCCCCTCACACACACACCCACCGTGGGTCTAGTATTGTCTCCAAACCAGAAACCCAAAGCCTCAACCCCTTTTCTCTCCTTAGACTTGCAGTGGGGGAGGGAGGTAGACGGGCCTCCAATGGATCCCACTCTAGTTACAAAAAGAGAATATGAAGCCCCAGGGAAGGAGCCTAGGTTTCAGAGGCTCAGTCTAGGAGGCAAATGGTAACTAGACAGGGTCTCTGCTTGTGTGTATCTGTGCATGTGCTCATGTGTCCCCTCTCCACCTCACTCAGAAGCACCACACAGTTCTACTCCTGCTCTACTATTACCTGACTGGAAGAAGTGTTACATTCATAGCTAGGTAAGGGCCAGATACCCTCACAATGCCACTTTTCCCCTCCCCACCAGACAGGAGGAGAACGTGAAGCAGAATCCTAGTCACAGCTGCTTCCTCATGTCCCCCAAACTTGACTGCATTTGGAAGGGTAGCTGTATCAGCTGTGTCTGAGCCCCCTCTCCAATTTAGATACAAAATCTGTTTTGTTCCTTGGGAGGAAGAGACAAAGGAAGACCCTGTGCCAACATGTACCATTTAATTCTCTCCCCTGGGTCCCCTCCTCACAATATGGGCCAAAGGAGGGTCCCAGAGAGGCCTACCCTCCACCGTCCCCGAAGGTGCCAAGACTCAGAGCCTGTGTGTACCTGCACACGCGTGTGCCTCATCCTGCCTAGCAGGCTTGCACCCTCAGCTCGCCCCAACAAGCCTACCAAGGGCTGGAACCCAGCAGCCCCAGGCAGGATCAGGGTGCCTGCAACAGGCCCTTGCCCCATGCATGAGCTCTCACAGGCCACATCCACATGCTCCCAGCACGACATACACAGCCTTCACATGCCAGTCAGGGCTGAATGAGGAGCATGTGTCTTCAGGAAAGAGACAGTCCCACCCAACCCCAAGTCCCCCAACTCCACAAACAGGTGGACAAGGCCATGTAGGAAGTCAAAGCTCACACTAGCAACCAGAAGCCAGGCCTGGGCAATGCACCCAGTAGTCTAGATTATTAGACCTGGCCCTCATCCCCTACCTAGGCCCTCCTTTCCCCAAAAGCATTACTGCCCCTGCCCCTCAGTTTCAGGGCCACTTGAAATGTATCAGCTCAAGACCCTAAAGAGAAGGGAGGCAAGACACCAGGGTTCCTCTCTAACTCTGAAAAAAGTTTCAGAGCTTCAATTTCTCACTTGAGAAATGACAGGCATTGCCTGGGGCTAGGTAACAGTACTGAGGAGCTAAAGCCCAAAGCTTTGGGACCTCTATTTACACGACCAGTGAATGGACACAAATAAACTCAGCATCTCTCCAGAGCCATAGCAACTCCCAGTAGCCCCAGCACAAGGGCTGGGGAGTGAGAAGAGAAGGGGAGGGAACATCACCCAGACCATCTGTCCCTGCTGCTGCCTGTCCCCAGCAGCAGGGGTAGAGGGAGCAACGTGGGGGTGGGGGTGAGGGGATGGATGTGTCATCCAGTCTTGGAGTCAGGCAGAGTCCCGTCTCCCACCTCTAGCAACCTGGGAGCCCTTAGGAAGGGGGAGGAGAGAGGAAGAGCCCTGAACTAGTAAAGTTTTCTCAGAATGGAAGCTGCATCCTGTGGCCTAGGGGGGCACCTCCAGCTGGGTATTTCCATGGTAACCAGCCTGACCCGAGGGCAGGCCCCCTCCCTTCGGGGGCTGACCAGAGGTCAGCAGGCCCGAGAGCCCTCTCCTCTATGAGCTGGGGCACCTCTCTCACAGCCAGCATACCAGGCCCGGGCCAGATGGAGGACCTTCCACCCACCCCCAACAGGCTTGCAGGGTGCCCAGACTTACTTACCTGGGAGAACTGAGGGGGCCAGGAGAGGTGCGGGGAACGGCTGGGAGTCCAGAGGGGCCCTGGCAGGGGTGAGGCCTGAGGGGGGGCCAACTTCAGCCACTCATGTCCCGAGTGGGACAGGCAGGCCTGGCTGGGAGTTCCACTCCGCGGGCTGCACAAAGACTCGCACGCACGGCCTCGGCCCGCCCCACGGCGGCCACAGCCCCGGGGGAAAGTTACAATGGCCACTGGGCTGGGGACCCGGGGCCAGGGGGCCGGCCTGGGGGGCGGGGGGCCGCGGGGAGTCCGGAGCCTTCTTTGTTTGCAAGGTTTCCCTCAACAATGGCTGCTCCGCTCTTTCCTCTCCTCCTCCTCCTCCTCTGCTCTCCCCGCCGCCGCCTCTGCCTCTGCCTCCAAGCAGCCCACCCGCCCTCCCCAGGCCAGTAGGCCCCTCCGCCGGGGCACCAGCAGAGGCAGGGCCCGGCACTCACACTCACTCACACTCGCACACGCACAGACACACGCAGCGCCCGCCGGCTCCCTTCCTTTTCTCCCTTTCTCTCCCTCCCTCCCCGCTGGCTCTCTCTGAGCCTCTCTCAGAATGAGGCCCCAGGGCGGGCGGAGGGTGGAGCTGCCCCCACCGGCCCCGCCCCCTCCCTGCGTGGAAAGAGGAAGAGGGAGAGAGGGGAGGGAGGGAGCTTGAGAGAGGGAGGCAGGCAGGGAGGACTGCTGAGAAAAACAAAAGAGAGACAGAGACTAGGAGAGACAGGGGACTGGCCGGAGAGAGGGAGACAGAAGAGACTGGGTCTGGAGAGACCGGGATGGAGGGAAGGGCTGTGGGAGCCAGGAACTGGAATGCCGCTCCCAAGCCCCAAGCAGGGTGCTCAGGGGTGAGTTGGGGAGCCCAAGCCACAGGCAGGGATGGAGGAGGGCACTCTTCCTCTCTGGAGACTCCCAGTATCTTCTAACGGCCTCCCAAACATCCCCCAAATCTCTCTTCCTCTCCCTAGTGATCTCTCGGGTTGAAGGCTGGCCTGGGCAGCCACCCTTGGCTGGTGAAATCCCAGAGCAGCTGGGGGGAGGCTCCAGGGGGTTATTTTTGACAGAGACACACTCAGACTTCAGCCTGTAAACACTGATTGGAAGGAGGGGGACACTCCAGGTTCCCTGCCCCCAACGCAGGTTAGTTCCAAATGCTGACTGCCTTTGCAGGAAGCCCCCTTCCCCCCACCCACCCATCACCACCACCACCACCACCACCGGAGGCACGTGGGTGCAAGGGAAAGGGGCTCTGTTAGAACTCAGGAAGGCAAACTTGCCCATCTGAGGGTCCCCAGAAGGGGTCTAGTCTGCTGCTGAATCCTCACCCAAACCCTAGGAAAAAAAGGTATATGGTTACCAGGGTAGGAACCTGTTCTCCAATGTGAGGAGGGAAGCCCAAGAGAGGGAGTTTTTCTAAAACTTGGATAGTGGTCCAGGCCCTATACTACCTGGACAGAAACACACACACACACACTCACATGGGAAGTGGGGGACAGTAAGGACTTCCTCCTTCTTTGCAATTTGAGTCTCAGCTTTCTATTCCCGCCCCCCCAACCAGATTCACACACAGCCCCACAACAGGATGGCATACACACCAGCTGACTGTGCAATAATAATACTATTGCATCTGGCTCTGTGAACATCCTCCACACACAATTAAAACAGCTCACTCTCACACAAATCCGTACCTGATACACACTTCAACTTGTGATATACCTCAAACCCGAAATAAACCCAAACCCAGGACACACACACACACACAGTGGGACCTGTGACGCACATGCCCCAAGCCCCAAGACACACCCCAAAACTCATTATACCTCCTGAACCTTTGACAGACTGCTACACACATACCCTGACCATTTGTTACCCAGGGACTAACCCCACCCTCTCTGAAATCTGCACACCATTCTCCATCATGGCCTGGCCATATGATACACCCTGGCTTTCATAAACCTATCGAAATCTATACTATTCAGCCAGAATGCCTATCATCATACTGCCTACCACCAGGACTTGAGATACTTGTCCTGACTCCCAAATTTACAGCCCAACTCTGGGAAAACTACATTCCTCCCCCACTGACAGGACAATTCCTGTCATTTGTTTTGTGCCTTTAAACTTTCCAAAGCGCATTCACAGGCAGTACCTCAAGAGATCCTTAATAGCATCCAGGGCCTATTATCCTAACTTGCACAGATTACAGTGAGACAGGAGGGCCTGAGGCTGGAACCCTGGTTCTAACCCCACTCACACAAGCCCAGCCCTGGGGCACTGCAGCCGTTCCTACTGCCTGCCCCCTCCAAGGAATGGTCACTCCAGGCCCCAAATGACTATCTACTTGGGGAGGGGAGATGGTTGTGTGCTCTGGCTTCAGCGTCCAGTTCAGAGCTCAGAACCCCCACCCAGTCTGTCTCCTCAAATTTCAGGGAGAAGGGCCCCTAAATACCAAGATGTATCCAGACTCTGGCATATTATTCAAAACGGGCCCTCTCTTAGTTCCCCTTCTCCAGCAAGTCTGCTCCTCTCTCAGTTCGGACTTAATTCCCCCACTTGCACAGGGGCAGATGAGGTCCAACTAAAGAGAGCAACTCAGAGTTAGAAGGCTCTAAAATTGGTGGGAGGGGGGGTGGGGAGAAAGCAGGGAGCAGCAAAGACTGACAAAGGTGATGAGGGAGGGAAGACCAAGAGCACCCCTCCTGGAGGTGGGAATTCTGAAGGGGAGCAACCCGCCCCAGCCCACAGGATAAGGTACCAGCACTGCCCCCTGCCCGGGCCCCTGGGGCTCCCTGACCCAGGCCTCCAGTGTGCCTGCCCCCCTTCCTTTGTCTGTGCCCGGCCTCCCGTTGGCCTGGCGCTCTGCCATCCTCCTCTCCTGGCTCCCAGCCGCCACCACTGCTGCCTCCTCCCCTCCCCCTACTCCTCTCTACCTTAACCCTTCTGAGCCACATGCTGCCCCAGACAGGCCCTGGCCCCCTCAGCAACCTGCCCTGCCCAGGATGATGTCCCTTAGCAGAGGTTCTCCCTGCTCCTGACCAAAGCCCCAGAAGCTACTACACACCCCAGGAGCACTATGGGAGCTAGATGTGTGTATGCGTGTGTATCTTGTAGTGTTTCCTTCTGCATGTGCATGTGTGTGGGTCTGCGTGTGCTCTGGCTTCCCTCAGTCACATGTGTGGGGCATGTGCTGTCTCTGCCGGGCTGGGGGAGGAGGAGCCGGGAGACAGCAGAGCACAAAGGAGAGACTCAGGCAGGCAGGCAGGCAGCAGGCAGGCAGCCTGCCAGGGCGCCTGGGCCCCCACCCCAGGGCTGCTCAGGTTGCGGGGGGTGGTCTTTAGGCCTGGACTGGACATGCTACCACGGGGTCCCTGTGTTCAGCCATGTGCTCACACACACCCATGCAAGCCTGGTGCCCTCCCTTACCCCAAATCCTACCATTTCTCACCCCCAGGCCACTCTCATGCCCCTCCCCAAGTGGTTCTCCTTGAAGACTAACCTCCATCCATCCTCTGTGGCATCAATCCATAAGACTTCCTCACATTCAGGAAAAAGATTCCCCACTCTCGGCCATCTTAGGCCCCCTCTCCCCCAACCAGATCACCAGACACAAAAAAGGAACATACCTTTTAGGGCACTGCCTTAAGTTGTCCCCCCTCACACATACAGGTCCTCTTCTGTCCCCATGCTGCTCCCAGAGAGACTGAGAGGGAAACTTTCTCCCTTCTCCTACAGGACCAGGCACCCTATCTCAACTTCAAGATCAACCTCCCATCTACCTCCAGCCTGACAACCCTTCCATACTCACCTCCTGCTCACTATTTGTAGGCACTAACAATCATATTTAAGACTCAGCCCTTTAGCTATGCTTATGTATGGTGATGGAGGATCAAGGCCATGGGATGGACTCAGAGAATGGATGGATCTGAACAGGGTACTCAGCATGGGGCAATTATAAAGAAAATACACAAACACACACACCAAGCTGGTAGGAGGAGGAATGATGGGGCCAGGCAGGATTCCAGCTTGGCAGGCTCTTCCCTCTCCTCCTCTCCCCGACCCTCTGCAGCAGGAGCCAGGGGTTCCCACACCTGGATATTCCAGGATTCTTAGGCTCTACTAGCCCTCCCTCTGGGCCCCATGCCCCTTAAACGTCAGCCTCAGCAGGCACTTTAAGTGTGTGCCCAGCCCAGCAGAGCTTTGGCCTGGGTCACATGATTTTCAAGGAAGCTTCCGCACTGGCAGCTTCCCTTGGGGATGTGTGTTGGGGGGAGGGGGGTTTCCAGTTGTGGGGTATGGGCCTCCCAGACAACAGGGCATTTGGAGGGGCAAAGGATCCAAATCAGGCTAGATTCAGGAATACCTGACTTTCCAAAGAAAGCTAACTCCTGCCTGGGACAGGAGGGGGTCCTGCAGATAATTCAAGAACCCAGAGTCCTGGGGATGGATATAAACCGTGTTCTGAGGCCCTCTGAAGACCACCTCTCCAGTCACACGGCCCCTCTCCTTCTTCCTGGCAGCAGGAAAGAACTCAGACCCAGGCCTTCCTCCTCCCTAGTAAAGAACTGAGACCCAGGCTGTCACTGGCAAGAGCTGATGTGTTTTGGGGGAGGCAGGGATCTGAACCAAGTCTTCTCATTGGGGTCAAGCATCGCTCCCCTCAATTCAACTATCACAAGTCACTCTTATTTCCTAGCTTGCCTGGGGCTGCCACATTCCCCCTCCCACTAGGGCGAAGATGCCAGACCCAAGGGGCCAATTATCTGCCCCCCGCCCCAGGAGGACCTCGTGTCCCTCAGGAGGACCAACCTTCCCTGGCAACAGGCAGGATAATCTGGAGGGGGGCAAGATGGCCCCCAATCAATCCCTCCCCCCAAACAGGGTCCTCAGAAACAGCCTGGAGGGAGGTGTCACAGAATAGGTAAGAGGGAATAGGCAGCAGGGAACGGGGGGGGGGGCAACCCAAACCAGCCAATCACAACTGTATGATGACCTGAGGGGGGGGGGTCAAAAGTCCAGACTCACTTCTGATTGGCTAACACCCTGGAATTCTGGGAATTTCAGCCCCCCCAAAACCCCTCCCTAAGTAGCCTCCCCCACCAAAAAACACACACAAGCTAACCCCAGCGCCCCTTACCCGTGCCTCTGGGCTGCTGCGCATTTACACGGTTGGGGAAAACCTTCCACCGACTGAGGCCCCACACACCCCTCAAGCCTCCGACTACAGCCATGCCATCGACGCCCCCCATACAAGTTCTCACCAAACAAGGGGTGAAGGATCGGCAGGGAGGGTTCGGGGAGGGGCCGGGCGGCCGCGCGCCCCACTCACCAGGACAGGCACAGCCCACTGACATCTTCACATCGCCCGCCGCTGAGGGCCCAGCCAAGTCACGGTGCCCGCCCCGCGCGGGGACAGGCCGGGCATGAGCCGCCGCCGCCGCCCGCGGCCCCCGCTGTCCTCGCCGCCGGCCCGGCCCGGCCTCGGCCCGCTGCGGGCGGCCCCTGGCTGCAGTGAGGGGCCTGTCAGGCACGGAGCAGACAGGAAGGAAGCCAGGCAGGAAGGCGAGCAGTCTCTGCGTGTGTGCGCGCGGGTGTGCGTCCCTAGAGTGTGTGTCTGTGTGTGCGCGTGTGCGTGTGCGTGTCTGTGCGCTCCCGCCGCCCTCCCCGCCGCCAACGCCGCCAACGCCGCCGCCGCCGCCGCTCGCCCCCTCTAGCTCTCGCGCTCCCTCTCGCTCTCGCTCTCCCTGTCTTAGGCGCCCGCTCAGCAGCCCTAGTCGGGCTGGGCCGGGCTTTATTAATATGCTAATTGCCTGCTAGTGGGCGGGGAGAGCAGTGTCAAAGTGACCCGGGCGAGGGCGCAGCGGGCGGCGACTTGCGTGCGCCGCGCGCCGGCGGGCGACGTGAGGCCGGCAACGCTCTGGGTTCGGCGTGCTTGTGACGCAGCTTTTAAAAAAGGAGACCGAGGCAGAGACCCGGGAGAGGGCGGGCGAGGGGAAGGGAGAGGAAGCGAAGCCTCACGCTGGGTGTCCGTCCTCCGGGCGCCGCTGGGTTGGGAGCTTAGAGGAGCCGAAGCGGGAGCCGGGACTGGGGGAGGCGGGGCCAGGGTGGGCTTTGAGATGTAGCTCTCTCTCCACCCCCGGCCGCGCTCTGGGAGGGAAACGCGACTGCCGACCCCCCCGCCCAGGCTCTTTGCTGAAACCCCAATCTTAATCTGGAGGCCCCTGGTTATGCGCTCCCACCCCAACGTGGGTGGGGAAAGCAGCGCTATCTTAATTCTAGTAGCAACCCCTGAATTCACCTCCCCCCTAAATTAATTACCCCTCCCTTGCCTGCTAAACCAGTTGGGACTGGACCTAAAAGGGTTAATTAGGTGAGGTCCCGGCCCTCCCTCGCTTAATTGCCTGGGATCTGTGTTTTGCTGGGAGAAGGGGGGGCAGCGAAATGACCGCCAGGTTGGTCTGGGGAGGGGGAATCCGTAGGCTGTCCTTTACCCTTGCAGACTCTGACTCATCAGTCAAGATGCTCTTCTCCCTTCCCCCTTTCTCCATCCAGTCTCAGCCTCCCTCCCCCCGCCCCCCCAATAGCCTGGAAGCTGCTTTCCTTTGAGGGCCTCTGAGACTGGGAAGAACAGGAAGCAAACCCCTCCAGTGCCCCCTACCCGCAGGGGCTGGGGCCTCAGTTGGAGGGGGTGGGGTGGAAGGGAGGATGATGCGGATGGTCAACGTAAGGAACACTCCTTCCCCAGGGAGGAGCTTCCCAACCTTCAGGCGCTCCTCAAGGATTCCCTAACCCAGCTCGGGTGGGGGGCAACATCTCCATCTCCATCCCTTCCCAAAAGCCCAGCCTTAGTGCCTCATAAACAGGAAATACCTATTAGCTGGGAGGAGGGAGGGGAGGGGAGTGGTCTGGAAGAGAGAGTTGGCCCCCTCCTTTCTGGGGGGTCCCCAGCTGCTAGCTTCTCTTCTTTAAGCTTCAGGGTGGGCTCCAGGAGTAGATGCTGGGGACCTGGCCTGGTGTCCCCTTACTAGGGCGTCTGGCCCAGACTGGGTGGAGGGTCCTCCTTCCCTTTGTTACTTAGGTGGGGATTGATTGTGAAGGTTCCCTCACCCCTGCCCAGAGTCTGCACAGCTGGCTTGACTGGCTGGGGGAGGGTTACAGATGTGGAAGCTTAAGTGTTTATGAGACCCCTTAGCTTTTGCTGAGGGAGCAAGAAACGAAGGGCAGATGCAGAGTCTGGGAGTCGAAGAGAAGGCCTGCCCAGGGATGGGCATCCCCTCCCTTGTGCTCAGGAGAGGGTGGGGGAAGGGAACTGTAAGCACAGCCTCTCACTAACTCCAGCATTCCATCCACATTGTGGATTCCCCCACCCCTAGCTTTCCCTATCTCCACCCCCTGGGGGGCAAGGGAGGGCGAGATAGATGCCTGCAGAGGGATGTGACTGAAGCCATCCACACTTACCCAGTTATTTCCTTGGCAGCATCCCCTGCCTGTGTCCACCTCCTCCCCACATTCCCCAGGGCAGAGGTCAGCCCTACAGGGAGTAAAGGGAACCTAAAGCAACAGAAACTTAGCCTGGAATTTTGGATACCTCAGTTTGAATTCCAGCTTTGCCCCTCACTAGCAAATTACCTGGGACAACTGACTTCCCCATTCTGAACTCTAGCTTTACCCTCTGTAATTGGTACCTGCAGCTTGATGAGAATCAAATGAGACAATGTATGCCCAGTTGCCTAGCCCAGTGCCAGCCGTGTAGTCAGTACTCAATATACATTAGCTCCTTTCTGCTTTCTTTGAGGTTATCGGTTATTTTAAAAGTTTCAGGAGTGGGCTGAATTGGCTGGACCCCTTTCACTCTCTACTGTCTATGAATTTGCCTTCCCCCAATCCTGTAATCACTCACCCCTAAGGCCACTCATTCCAAATAACTAGCTTGGCCAGATTCCATGGTGATCACCAATCACTTGAGTGGACAAAGGGGCTTATAACCCACCCTATAGGGGACTTTGCCTCCTCTCAATCTAAGGTTCCCTTCTAGATTACACATGTGGAAGGTGGAAGGCTGGGAAGAAGAAAAACAGCACTTGTTGAGTATACACTGTGTGCCAGGTACTGTGCTAGGTGTTTCACACCTGAGATCTCATTTACTTTTCATAATGACCTTTGGAAGAAGGTGTTGTTACCTCCATTAAACAAGCAAGAAAACAGATTCAGGAAGGTTAATAAATTCAAACTTTCTGTAAAACATTCTTCTCTGTCTTCTTTGCCTACTAACTAGTTAATGCCTTTTAAACCTCAGTTACACCTTCACCTCCTCTGGGAAGGTACTCCTCTCACTCCCACCCCAGCTGATCTATTGGTCCTGTTTCCTTTAAGGAAATATTATCTTAATACTGTTGAATGGGTGATTAAGTTAAGTGGATTCACCTCCCTGAGGAACCATGCTTAGGGACGTTAAGTAACTTGCCCAAGTTCACACAGCTAACAAGTACTTGACCCAGTGCTCTTTTCTGCCTTACTTCTAGTTTGGACTAGGCCTGGGGAAGAAGAGGAAACCATCATTGGAGCAGCTCTGGAAACTGTGCTGCAGGCAAAAATAGGAGAAGTCACAGATGCCTGGCAGATAGCCCTGGGGTGTGGTAGGGAGGCAATGAGTCTATGTGGAAGGTCTTTAATGACAAGGTCCTGGAGAGTGGCAGGCTTAGCTGATTTGGATGGATGGATTTGAGCACCCAGTATTTTCTTTTTTTTTGGCTGTGTTGGGTCTTCGTTGCTGTGCGCAGAGTTTCTCCAGTTGCGGCGAGCGGGGGCTACTCTTCGTTGCGGTGAGCAGGCTTCTTATTGGGGTGGCTTCTCTACCTGTGGAGCACGGGCTCCAGCAGTGTGGGTTTCAGTAGTTGCAGCGTGCAGGCTCAGTAGCTGTGGCTCGCAGGCTCTAGAGCACAGGCTCAGTAGCTGTGGCGCACGGGCTTAGTTGCTCCACAGCATGTGGGATCCTCCCGGACTAGGGCTCGAACCCGTGTCCCCTGCATTGGCAGGCGGATTCTTAACCACTGCGCCACCAGGGAAGTCCAGTATTTTCTTTTTTTGAGGTGAAATCACATGACATAAATTAACCATTTTAAAGTGAATAATTCAGGGACTTCCCTGGGGGTCCAGTGGTTAAGACTCTGCACTTCCACTGCAGGGGGTGTGGATTCAATCCCCGGCCAGGGAACTAAGTTCCTGCATGCCATGTGAAGTGGCAAAAAAAAAAAGTGAATAATTCAGTGGCATTCCATTATTTTTAAATACAGTCATTAGTGCAAGATGGACTCTAGACATGGGGATGAAGCAAAGTGGGAAGTGAGAAGAGGTGAGGTGGTAAGGAAAGGAGAAGGGAAGAGGAGCCCCACGGAGAGGCAGACAGCAGAAGCAATGGGCTAGACTGCTTTAGGACAGGTGGGTTCCCTGCTTCTTCCAGCTCCTAGAACCTGTCCCATCCAACTCCCTCTCCTGACCTTGACCCTGGCCTTCTCTATTTTCTCCCACATTTCTCTTACCCCTGAAACTCCCTCAAATACTCATTGGCATTGCTCTTTCTTTCAAGGACGAATCTTCTTTTTCCATCAAGATGACAAATATGTCTTACTGATGGCTCTGTCCCCAGCACCTAACAAGGTGCCTAGAACCTGATATGTGTCCTATAACATTTACTAAATGATTATAAGAATTCTGATAGGATTTATCTTTCGCTGCTCCAACACGTGACTCCTTCCCTTCTTGTCCATTTACCATCACCATCACCATCACCATTTACCATTACCATCCCTCTCTCTGCCAAATCAGTTTCTTAAAGTGTATAAGAAAGTCTTAGGAAACCTGTTAAATATGTAGAAGGCCCCATCCTCTTGTGGAGGAAACATTACCTCTGGAGGAAAGGGATCTAGGAATCCGCGTTTTAAAGAAGTGCCTCATTTGGTTCTTACTCATGCCAATATTTGGGAATAGTTCCTTATAAAAGGGTCCATGCCCTTTCAGAGCATTGCCACCAAATGGGATGAAACCTATTCATTCATTCCATAAGCAACTGCTTAGTACCGTGGAGGATACACCACTAAGAACAGAGGAACCAAAGAAAACATAGTCTACTCTATTCACTGTGTGCCCCTGGGCATATTGTTTAACCCTCCCTTAGCCTCAATTTCTTCCTCAGTAGAATGTGGACAATAATCCCTACTTTTCTAATTCTTCCAAGGATATTGCAAGGAGACGGCAAGCTTCGGACTGTAAACCACTTCTCAAATGTGGGTTGTTTGGGGCTAAAAATAAAGCACTAAAAGGAATATTGCCTGAAAGTTTGCATCTCCCTGAAAGAATAACTGTAAACCAGGTATATTAATTATCTATTACTATGCAACAAGATACCCTCAAATTCAGCATCTTAGACAACAAACTTTTGTTATCTCCCTTGGTTTCTTTCTTTTTTTTTTTCTTTTTTTAATCTTTTTTCCCTCATTTTCTGAGCGTTAGGAATCCAGGAGTGGGTAAGCTGTTGGTTCTGCCTTAGGATCTCTCACAAGGTTGTAGTCAAGCTGTTGTCCAGGTCTTCAGTCATCTTGACGTTTGACTAGGGCTAGAGAATATGCTTCCATGTTCACTCTAGTGGTTATTGGCAGGCCTTAGTTCTTCAATGGCTGTTGGACAGAGGCTTCAATTTTTTGCCACATGGGACTCTCCATGGGGCTGCTCACAACATGGCACGCTGCTGTTACTAGAGTAAGAGATCAGAGAGAGAGAAACAAAAACACCTGGGCTGAAGCCTCAGTCGTTTTATCATCTAATCTTGGAAGTGACATATCATCACTTCTGCCTTATCTTATTGGTCACACAGACCAACCCTGGTACAAATGCGGAGAGAACTACATGAGAGTGTGAATAACAGGAGGCAGAGGTTATTGGGAGCCATCCTGGGGGTTTTCAATGACAACAGGTCTGGTCCTTAGTGTTGCAGGTCTGGAGGTTTAATTTAGGAAGTTAATCAGAATTCATCAGATTCAGGAGACTGACTCACACAAATTAAATACACATGAAACATTATCTTGGTACTACTCTGCCTCTTTTCTAGAACTCCTTAGTTAAACTAGTCTTCCTTTTGAACACAAAAAAAGTGTTGTCGGACTTCCCTGGGGGCGCGGTGGTTAAGAATCCACCTGCCAATTCAGGGGACACAGGTCTGAGCCCTGGTCCGGGAAGATCTCACATGCTGCGGAGCAACTAAGCCCGTGCACCACAACTACTGAGCCTGCGAGCCACAACTACTGAGCCCGTGTGCCACAACTACTGAGCCCGCTCACCTAGAGCCCGTGCTCTACAACAAGAGAAGCCACCGCAGTGAGAAGCCCGTGCACCACAACAAAGAGTAGCCCCTGCTCACTGCAACTAGAGAAAGCCAGCAACGAAGACCCAACACCGCCAAAAAATAAATAATAAATAAATAAAATAAATTTATTTAAAAAAATGTGTTGTCACTTGAGAGCCCATGCACTGGCTGTTCTTCTTACCGTAGAATGCTCTGTGAATGGCTAGGTCTTCCTTGTGATTCAGGTCTTAACTTCAAATATCTCCTCCTCCTTACCTGATCACACCATATAAAATAAAATTGTCCCCTCTTACCTTTTACAGTCTCCATCCCATTTCTTTTCTCTTTTTCCCCATGCAGGATTTTAGTTCCCCAACCAGGGATTGAACCCGTGCCCCCTGAATTGGGAGCAGAGAGTCTTAACCATTGGACCGCCAGGGAAGTCCCATCCCATTTCTCTTTTTTTAATTAATTAATTCATTTATTTTTGGCTGCGTTGGGTCTTCGTTGCTGCACGTGGGCTTTCTCTAGTTGCGGCGCGCAGACTTATTGCGGTGGCTTCTCGTTGCACAACACAGGCTCTAGGCGTGCGGCCTTCCATAGTTGCAGCACGCAGGCTCAGTAGTTGTGACATGCGGGCTCAGTAATTGTGGCACACGAGCAGGCAGATTCCTAACCCCTGTGCCACTAGGCAAGTCCCCCATTTATTTTCTGATAGCCCTTCTGGTGCTCTGAAATTATTTTGACTCTTTGTTTACTTGGAGATTGTCTCCCCACTAGAATGTGAGCTCTGTTAGGGAGGGTTTTTTTGTTTTTGTGTGTTCGTTGGTCTGTTTTGCCATTGCTGTATCTCCAGTGCCTAAAACATTGCCTGGTGCATAGTAGGCACTCAATAAATAAACCAGAATGTTGATTTGTTAATTCACACTGAGAAATATATGTCATGTGAACTGGGCATTTTGTCTCACTTGATCATCTCACTCTCCGCATAGAAAATGATATGGGAAATCAGTTATTATAATCAGATGAGTCTTTGGTGAATGTGGAGTCAGGCAAAGATGTGATTGACACCCAATGTTTGGTGGCCTGTGTCTCTGAGGTTTTCCTTCCTGGCCCTTAGGAATGCACCAGCCAAGGAGACTAGTAGCCACAACACTCCTGTCTAGGTGGCAGTGGAGACCTAGAGATATATTCGTATCTTTTTTAGTAGATTCCATGCAGACACCACATGTAGGTGAATATTGTTTTATCATATGCTGAGTAAAGAAAAAAGGGCACAGCTTTCTGCTTTCTTTAACATTAATCTTCTTCCCAGAGCCTAATCCTTATAATAATGACCATAATTAGTGCCCAAATCACCAGCATTTACAGAGCATCTCTTAGAGAATGTTTCTTCAACAGAGGAAGAATTGTGCCACCCTGTATTGGTTCTTACTGATTTCTCACTGGCAAATTATTTCTAAGTTTATTGGAAATAAACTTTATTGTTGCCCTCTCTATTTTATAGGGAAAATTGTGAACAGATTCACTTTACCCAAAAGGTTAGTAAGGGACTTCCCTGGTGGTCCAGAGGTTAACACCCTGTGCTTCCACTGCAAGGGGCATGGGTTTGATCCTTGGTCAGGGAACTAAGATCCCACATGCCTCGGGGCAACTAAGCCAGGGTGCCACAGCTACTGAGCTCACGGGCCTCAACTAGAGAGGCTGTGTGCCGCAAACCAGAGAGCCCATGCGCTCTGGAACCTGCACGCCACAACTACAGAGCCCATGCGTGCTGCGCCACAACTAGAGAGAAGCCCGCACACCGTAACGAAGGGCCAGGGTGCCGCAATGAAAGATCCCGCATGCCTCAACAAAGATCCCACTTAGTTGCTGCAACTAAGACCCAACGCAGCCAAAAAAATAAAATAAATAATAAAATTTAAAAAAGTAACTAAAAGGAAGTTGTATTAGTCTTCCCAGGCTTCCATAACAGGATACCACAGACTAAGTGGCTTAAAGAACAGAAATTTATTTTCTCACAGCTCTGGAGGTTGGAAGATTAAGATCAAGGAGCTGGGGCTTCCCTGGTGGCGCAGTGGTTGAGAATCTGCCTGCCAATGCAGGGAACATGGGTTCGAGCCCTGGCCTGGGAAGATCCCACATGCCGCGGAGCAACTAGACCCATGAGCCACAATTACTGAGCCTGCGCGTCTGGAGCCTGTGCTCCGCAACAAGAGAGGCCGCGATAACGAGAGGCCCGCGCACCGCGATGAAGAGTGGCCCCCACTTGCCGCAACTAGAGAAAGCCCTCGCACAGAAACGAAGACCCAACACAGCCATAAATAAATAAATAAACTCAAAGTTAAAAAAAAAAAAAAAAGAGTTACCTCTTAAAAAAAAAAAAAGATCAAGGAGCTGGCACGGCTGGTTTCTAGTGAGACCTCTTTGCTTGGATTGCAGGTGTCTCTTCCTCTTCTGCAACCAGTCCTAGTGGATTAGACCCCCTGCCTTTATTAGGTCATTTACCCTTAATTACCTTCTTAAAGTCTCTATCCCCAAATATAGTCATATTGAGTGTGGAGCCCTTCAACATATGAATTTTGCCCATGGTGAGGGGGGGACAACACACACAATTCAGTCCATAACAAGAGGTCCTCTCCTCTCATGAATTTTTTGTGGGAATATGTATTATTTTTTATTTTTTTAATACTTTGTGCCGCGCGGCATGTAAGATCTTAGTTCCCTGACCGGGGATTGAACCTGTGTCCCCTGCAGTGGAAGCGCAGAGTCCCAACCACTGGACCACCAAGGAATTCCCTGGGAATGTGTATTAATACAACCTTCCTGAAGGGCAGTTTGGCATTGTCCACAGAAATTTCAAATGTACATACATATATACCCTTTAACTCAGCAATCTCCTTTCGAGGAAACTATTCCATAGAAAGAGTGTACAAAAACGCAAAGATTAAAAAAAAAAAAAGGGAATTCCTTGGGAGTCTAGTGGTTAGGACTCAGTGTTTCCACTGCAGGGGCTGTGGGTTCCATTCCTGGTCAGGGAACTAAGATCCCACGGCCAAAAAAAGGAAAGATACATGTACAAGAATGTTCACTGTAACTTAATTTGTAATAGTGAAAAACTAGAAATCACAAATATAATTTAAATAATGATAATGATATTAAATTACATATTCATTTAAATAATGATATATTCTTTTAATGGAACTGGTACTCACCAAGATCTCAGTATATATTGGTTAATGAATGGACAAACATATTGTTACATGAAAAAAAAGCAAGTAATAGAACCATACATGTGGAATGGTCCCATTTTTGAACAAAGGTCAATGTGTGTCCCTATACATTTTTTTTAAGGTTAAAAAAAACACATTTGGGAATTCCCTGGTGGTCCAGTGGTTAGGACTCCACGCTCTCACTGCCGAGGGCCTGGGTTCAATCCCTGCTCAGGGAACTAAAATCCCACAAGCCACGTGGAGCGGCCAAAACAAAAACAAAATAAAACAAAACAAAACCCTTTTATTTAGAGGGGCTGAAATGATTGTACGCTAATTAGAACAGCTAGGTTGTGTAACAAATAACTTGAAAATTCCCTATTGATATTCTCCAAGAGTTAGATTCCATTACACGTGACTTGTTCTTTCTTTGGGCCTGGAAAAAATATACACAACTGACTTTTGACAAATAATTTATTCCTCCCTTTCCCATGTTTAGAAATCCTTATGATCCCTCAGTTCCTTCTGGAACAAACTTTCCTCTTCTTCTCCAGCCAGCCCCAGTGGGTTCACCTTTACAGGCTCTGGGACTAGGACAGGAAGTAATGTTTGAATGTTTCTTCACTGGGACCTATACGTTTTTATATATATAGAAAAAGTGTGGCTGAATACACACCAAAGGTGACAAGGGTTAAATCTGGGGATTGGAATTTGTAGGCCAAGTATATTTCTTACTTAAATAGTTTTGTACTCTTTGAAGTGATTTTTAAACTTTTGTAATACAAAACTTTTTTAAAAAATAAGAAAACAGGGACTTCCCTGGTGGCACAGTGGTTAAGACTCTGCACTCCCAATTCAGGGGGCCTGGGTTCCATCCCTAGTCAGAGAACTAGATCCCACATGCATGCTGCAACCAAGAGTTCGCATGCCACAACTAAGAAGCCTGTGTGCCACAACTAAGGAGCCCACAAGCCACAACTAAGGAGCCCGCCTGCTGCAATAGACCCAGCACAACCAAATAAATAAATAATATTTTTAAAAAAGAAAAAGAGACAGCGACTGCGATTCCAGCAAGAGGAGGAGAAGATGGACAAGGGGAAGGCCGGGAGACGGCGATCTTCATCCGAAATTGTCACAGAAGGGAAAAGGAAAAAGCCTTCATCTTTGGAGTTACATAAGATACATCAGAAATACATCTACATGTGGAACAACTCTTACAGAACACCTACTGAACGCTGGCAGAAGACTTCAGACCTCCCAAAAGGGTCTTGGTGCTCCGGCCGGGTGTCAGGCCTGAGCCTCTGAGGTGGGAGAGCCGAGTTCAGGATATTGGTCCACCAGAGACCTCCCGGACCCACGTAATATCAAACGGTGAAAGCTCTCCCAGAGATCTCCATCTCAACGCTACGAGCCAGCTCCACTCAACGACCAGCAAGCTACAGTGCTGGACACGCTGTGCCAAACAACTAGCAAGACAAGAACACAACCCCACCCATTAGCAGAGAGGCTGCCTAAAATCATAATAAAAAAGATGTTACCACTGTTCAAACTCAGAAGCTCAGAACGCTGGGATCTTTCTTTGCAGGGTTTTTTTTTTTTTTTTTTTTTTAAAGGATTTTCTTATTTATTTATTTATTTATTTATTTATTTATTTATTTATTTTTGGCTGTGTTGGGTCTTCGGTTCGTGCGAGGGCTTTCTCCAGTTGCGGCAAGCGGGGGCCACTCTTCATCGCGGTGCGGGGACCGCTCTTCATCGCGGTGCGCGGGCCTTTCTCTATCGCGGCCCCTCCCGTCGCGGGGCACAGGCTCCAGACGCGCAGGCTCAGCAATTGTGGCTCACGGGCCCAGCTGCTCCGCGGCATGTGGGATCTTCCCAGACCAGGGCTCGAACCCGCGTCCCCTGCATTAGCAGGCAGACTCTCAACCACTGCGCCACCAGGGAAGCCCTGCAGGGGGTTTTTAATTTATTTCTGGAAAATGTTGAAGTGATACTTTGAGGTTAGGGTCTTTTTCAATTTAAATCTAAGAACATCTTATTATGCATGGTTGTTTCCTTCATGAATTTAAAATTCATTATTGTAATATATATTGTATTTTAAATTTATGAGAATATTAAGCTTATTAGAATCCTTTGCTCTTTTTCTCTGTTTTGTAAATTTGAGAGGGTACATCTTAAAGGGTGACACAACTATATGTGTTTGTATATATATATATATATATATATATGTTTTTTAAATATTTATTTTTTATTGGGGTACAGTTGCTTTACAATGTTGTGCTAGCTCGTGCTGCAAAGCAAAGTGAACATTTCCCCTCCCTTTTGGATTTCCTCCCATCCAGGTCACCACGGAGCACCAAGTAGAGTTCCCTGTGCTATACAGCAGGTCCTCACTAGCTATCTATTTCATACACAGCGGCGTATGAAATAGATTGACCCAGATGTCAATCTCAATCTCCCAATTCATCCCAGCCCGACACAACTATATCTTAAAAGATATCCTGATTATAAATCTGGACTAATTTTATCACTACTAAGTATTACTATAGAGTTCTAATGAATAAAGCTTAAGATAGCACTTAAAAAAAAAAAGAAAAAAAAGAAAAAGGAAACAATATGAAGTAGCTTCTAAATGGCAAATGAGTAAATAATAGACATAGTGATGGACTGTAGAAATACAGAGAGGGATCAAGGTTGGCTGGGATGACCAAAAAGTCTTTCCAGGATAAAATAGGGCATCAAAGATGTTTTGAGGCTAAAGTTTTCCACAAGGCAGGAAAACACCTGTTGTATTTGGAAGATAGCAAGATGATCTGCAGTAGCAGGAAGTAAATTTGGTAATGAGACACCAACGTGGGTTTCTGAGTAGCTCAGAGGGACACTGATAATGCTGTGTTCTAAGATTGAACTCGCGGTAGTGCCGCAGTGTAGCGGGTGAGGCTTAGCTCCTGGAGTGCGGGTGCCCACGAGGGGGTGCTGTTTCAAAACACAGGCCCACTTGGACTAAGGAGAAAGGAACATGCCGCAGGTAAAACGTCAGACAAAGAGGGAGTCTGACAGTTGGACAAATTGGGAAAATAAAAAGATACGCAAAAGGTAATTATCCCCTTATTACCTCGCGCTCCCCAACTAGGTCCCCCCGCGCAACACAAAATAATGCGTTACAGTATGCCTATAGCACGTGCCACTCAGGCTCTGCTGAACGCGACTACTACTCCCAGGCTCCCTCGCGGGGCCAGTGCCCTCTTCCCGGGTGCAAATGGGTATCGCCGCTCAGTCTTCTGGGATCCGTAGTCTTGCAGTGTCTCTCGGGAGTTGTAGTTCCCTTCCCACAATCGGCTGGGCGAGGCGGCGCCGGCGATCAGAGCTGCGCCGGGTGTTCAGGGGCCAAGATGGCGGCGCGCCGGGGACTAAGAGACGGAGTCGCGCCGCCTCCGAGTGGGGGCCCCGGCCCCGACCCTGGCGGTGGAGTGCGCAGCAGCGGTTGGGGGAGTCGGAGCCAAGCGCCGTATGGCGCTGTGGGCGCTGTGAGTGGCGGGGAGCAGGTGAGACTGGCGGGCGGCCCGCGGCTGGCAGCAAAGCGGCGTGTGCCGGGCGGTGACACGTGGACGCCACAGGAAAGGGAAGAAGCGTTCGGGAGTCGATGCCGGGTGGCTGCGGAAGACGGATTGGACCGAGCGGACCTGGGTCGTTTGCTGGGGGGATGCGGGCAGAGGCGGGTCCTTATGGCGATTCCTCCGGAACGCCGGAGGGGCAGAGCAGGGTGTAGGAAACCTGGCCCCTGTGTGGGGGGGACTCGGACTTAGAGTAATAGAGTAAGACCTCCCTCTAAGGATGCCGAGTGGGGGCTGCCTGTAGCCCAGCGCCGCAGTGCCTTTTCGGAGCCACGTGGGGTGGGGGGGAGCGATTTTCCCGGGATAATTTGTCTGCTTCCCCTCCCCCTCTAGGCGGCCCCGGCACCCACGTGGGTTGGGCGGGGGGGGGGGGGAGGCCCTCGGGTCCACGTGGGGGCGGGGAGGGGATGTCCACGTGGCTCCCGCTCCAGGCTGCCGGGCATCTCGTATCGGCGCTGGAGCCGCACTGCCGGGAACTGGGTGTGTCTCAGCCGGTCCCGCCATCTCCGATCGGCGCTGGGGGCCCCAGGCTGGGAAGGAAGGAAGGTAGGGGCTGTTAGAATCAACTTTGCCCAGAGCCTTGGAGGAGTTTTTTTTCTTTTTTCTTTGGTCCGCGTCGCCCCTCGACAACGGATGGTAAAGGACTTTACAGGTGTGCGGGTAGTCTGTTCCCTGCGGATGGCGGAGTGTGTTGGGGAGGGTAGAGGGCTGAGGTTGAAGGGCTGTGGAGTGGCAGCCCCCGTCCGACCGGCTTGGGGTGGGTTGTGAGTCATGGGCACTGGCGTTTTTGTTGCCTGCAGTCCTGCCTCGTTCGTAATTCAAGGGGCATGGGAGGTGTCATCATTTACATGGCACAAGCTTAAGGAAAGGGAATCCTCTCCTTCCCTCACTTTTCCTCAAGCATCTCTTTTGAGGAGGCAGCTAAGGCCTGCTCCTGTGAATTGATACAGACAAATTTGAGATGGTCTGTGTTTAAGCTTCTCTGGAATTTTTGCTGGGGATGGCAAAAGTTGGAGGCGATCTGAGAACTACTCAACACTAGTTGAACGTTTACTAAATGGGGGGGGGACATTCTTTCTGTCATACTCTTTTTTTCCTGGTCTTCAGTTTCCATACTTAAAAGTGTTATCGTCCCACTCCTCACCAGGGCTTCTTAAAAGTTCCCACCCAGAGTGGAGGTCGGCAAGACTTAGTTTGAACTGTTATCTCTCTTAAGCAATTAAGCTGAGTCCTTGAAAGCTTTTTTTTTTTTTTTTCTTTTTTGGTTTCTAGTTGGGAGTTGGGCTGCAGGCTGCCAGGTAATATCAGTTATAGCAGACCAATCCAGGCCCTTGGGGGTGGGGGTGGGGGTGGGGAGTTGCTTCTGGGGCTCTAACTTGGGAGCTGCCCACCCGCTCTTCCCTTATTTTCTCAGAGGCCACATCTTGTGGGGCTGGTGCTGCCCACCCAGCAGCAGTGGGGGAGAGGCAGGAAGTATCCATGATCCAGCTGTAGTCCAAGTTAGGTAGTCATTTGGAGTTGGAGAGGCTCTTATGGAGAGATTGTTCACCACAAACACACACACACAAAGATGAATATGTGGAAGCTAGTCAATCAGCCAGCAACTTACTGAGATTCCATTATGTTTAGACATAGGGGATACTATGGTAAACCACACATGGTCCCTGTCCTCCAGGATCTTATGTTTTTATCAGGTTAGACAGACAATAAATAATGATGAGGGGGACAGAGGAAAGTGCAGCATATTATATAATCAGCAGTAGTAATCTACGTTGCAGGGTCTGGGAAGAGACATTTTAAGGTGAGATTGTGGGGGGCGGAGGGGAGGGGGAGCTTTCCTCAGAGGGAACAGTGTGTGAAGGCCTTGAGGTGGGAGAGAACATGGCTTATTGGAGAAACCCGTATGGCTGGTGTATACAGAGACAGACAGAGTGGTGAGAGAAGACACGCTGGAGGAGTCTGCTGGGGAATACCAGGACCACTGTAAGCCATTTAAGGACTTTAAACCTAGTGCTAAGAGCAGGAAGATGCCCTTGGAGGGATTAGAGAGTGTCTCAAGAGGTGATCAAATGTGTATTTTCACGTTTGTAGCTGGTTTTGAACCCTGCAGGGACAAGCCGGATATGGGAAAGCCAGTCGGGAGGTTGTTAAAGTTAAGAGATGTTGGTGGCTGGCACACTCTTAGCCTGGGCTTATCCTCTCCATGATCTTGGTACTCTGGGAGCTGTGCTGTTTGGGGTTTGAGGGGAGGGACGGGTGAGGTCAGGTAAAGAGGGGGTTCTGTGACTGGGGCTCCAGTACCTGCCTGATGGAAGTGGTGATAGGTGGTTCATAAAGCTGGACAGTGTCTTGAGATTCTGGCCTAGTAGCTGGGTCGAGTAGGTGGCAGGGCAAGAGATGCAGCGTCTTTGCTCACCTGGGAGTGTTTGCTGAGCGAGGTGCTATTCAGCTGCTAGTTGTAATTACAGGATTGTGAAGGCCTGGGAGGAGTTAGTGCCTAAAACCTGCCACCTTTTACTTCATCTCTGGGCCTGGCCTCCTGAAGTGTCCCTATCTATCCTCTTCTCTCATTAGGCATTGTTACTCTTCAGCTTGATTAGGAGGGTGGGGGGGGTGCAGTCACACCTGTTGCTTTTTTTTTCTTTTGGAAGAGGTACAGAGTTTCCCTTTGCTGCCAAAGGAGAGGTAAGACTGGCTTGTCTGTGTTTGTTCCTGTTCTCTGGCCTTTGCATCATCTATAATTTCGTATAGTGGAGATACCCCTGCCTCTGGCCTCCGGCCTTGCCAGCCACTTCTGGCCCTGCCCACGCCCACACTCTTGACAGGCCTGGGCGGATGGCTCCCTGCCTGACAAGGCTGAAGATGTTGTTGGTTCTCAGGGAAGAGGTGGGGTGGGGCGGGGCTTTTCCATCCACCAAATCAAGCTTTCTCTTCTTTTGCTCTAACCTGGTTGGGGTAGGGAAGAGACTTTTCCCTTGGGACTACCTTTGAGAGGTTGGGTGGCACACTGTAGGGCCTTCAAAATAGAAGTTCGTAATAAGTGTGACTCTCAGCTGTGTATACTGCGATACACTGTGCCAGGCATGGTGGGTGACCAGGAAGTATAAGCACAGTTTAAACCTTTCCAAGAGCCAAGAAAAATATAAGCTAATAGAATACAAAGGGTTATTTGCCCCAAAGGAACTTGGAATATAGTTTTAGTAATGATGCAAGGAATGTCATGGGATAGGGAAGGGGGTAGGATGTGATTGCCAGAAAAGTGAGTGGTACAGGAACACGTATGAATTTGGGGTGTGAGGAGAGATGCGTTGGGGAAGCCTGAGGTGTCTTCTTGAAGAAGGTGAGATTTGAGCTAAGCAGAGAAGAGAGGCCTAAGTGGGATTTGAGGGAGGTAAGGTGGTTGTAGTTGGAATTGCCTGCTTGCTGACCTCCTCTCCTTTGGTGTGCTCCTCAGAATGTCTGTCTTCATCACTGCCAGCAGATAGCTCTTCTGAACAATCTTGGTCTTTTTGATGTTTTTATTCCCCAGTTTATCAATCTCATGTGGTTCCAAGTGTTTCTGGATGGAGTCTAAACTTTTTTTTTCCCAGAAGGTTCTTGAACACTGCCATCTGGTTGTGGCTGTGGCTCATAGTTTGTACTTCTCTCTGCCCAGCAAGTCCAGAGTGTGTTGGGGCTCCTGCTGAGTCTGAGGCCATTGGTGGAGGGCTGGGTACCTGGTTTACAGAGTGTATAAATCAGCTGCCCCCGAGGGCCCATGCCCTGCAGCCTTCACTGTGCCTTTCTGACCTTATCCCCTTTTGCCCCAGGTGCTGCTGCATGAGGAGGGGGATGATTCTGGCTTTGTCAGTCTATCTCGGCTGGGACCCTGTTTGAGGGACAAGGACTTAGAGATGGAGGAGCTGATACTGCAGGATGGGACACTGCTGGGGACCATGCACAGCTATATGGATGCCTCCCTCATCTCCCTCATTGAAGATTTTGGTGGCCTTGGAGAGGTGAGCTGGGGCTGGGCTTGGAGGTCTTCAGGCAGGAGCTTTGGCTCAGTGGATCTGTTTTCCTAGCACCTTGGTTCCTAGATACTCAGCCTGAGTCCTTGAAGTGTGTTTTTGTTTCTCGTTGAGAGTTGGGCTGCATCCCATGTAAGAGGATGCCCTGGCAGACTTGGATTATCATCCAAGGCCTTTCACCCTGCCTGGGCCCCTGACTTACATGTTCAGAGGGTTCTGATCTTTGTTTTGAGTCCAATTCCAGCTTAGCCAAGGGTTGTCTGCTGAGCATCCCACATCTTACCGGAGGGTGTAGGGAGTATGAAACATAAGTTCAAGACTCAATTTTGATAGGTCTCTGTTGACACTAGAGAGATGGTGGATGGTAGTAAATGAGATTGGAACCCATGCCTCCTGGTACTAACATCTCTCTCTGGCAAATTGAGCTGAACTGAGCCTGGGAGAGGGATTCTCTTGGCATCCAGTCCTTCTCAGTGGCCTGGTAGGTCATAGGGATGGTGGTGGGACCTTCCTGTTGTCTTTCCTGAGCAGAGCAGGTTATCTCTGGAGGACCAGAATGAAGTGTCACTGCTCACAGCTCTAACAGAGATCTTGGACAATGCAGATTCCGAGAACCTGTCTCCATTTGACAGCATTCCTGACTCAGAGCTGCTTGTGTCACCTCGGGAGGGCTCCTCTGTAAGTGTGGGATGAGGGGAAGGGGGTGTGTGGTTGGTGCAAAGGTTAGAACCACATCCACGAGCCTACTCATAAAGTTCTGAAGCACAAACACATTTCAGGTCTTTTTCTCCCTTTTAGCTGCACAGGCTGCTCAGCCTCTCTCGGACACCCCCAGAACGTGACCTCATCACACCGACTGACCCATTGGGGCCCAGCACAGGCAGCAGTAGAGTGAATGGGGTAAGCCTGACCTAGGGAGCCTCATGGACTCCCAGGGGGAAGAATATATGGGGACAGGTCTGGGAAAAGATATTCCTGGAGAAAACTCCTATGTCTTATCTTCTCTCCTGTAGGTTGAGATGTCTCTCACAGATCCTCCTTGGGACTTCTCTCCACCCTCTTTCTTGGAGACCTCTTCCCCCAAGCTTCCTAGCTGGAGACCCCCAAGGTCAAGACCTCGCTGGGGCCAGTCCCCACCTCCCCAGCAGCGTAGTGATGGGGAAGAAGAGGAGGAGGTGGCCGGCTTCAGCAGCGAGATGCTTGCTGGGGAGCTCAACAACTCTGTGAGCAGCATCGCAGACTTCCCCATGCACCTGGCCTGTCCCGAGGAGGAAGATAAAACAGCAGTAGCAGCAGAGATGGCAGTGCAGGCAGCTGGCGATGAGAGCATCTCCTCCCTGAGTGAGCTGGTGCGGGCCATGCACCCGTACTGCCTGCCTAACCTCACCCACCTGACGGCACTTGAGGATGAGCTTCAAGAGCAGCCAGATGATTTGACACTGCCTGAGGATTGTGTGGTGCTGGAGATTGTGGGCCAGGCGGCCACAGCTGGCAACGACCTGGAGATCCCAGTTGTGGTGCGACAGATCCCTACTGGACCCCAGCCTGTCCTCCTGGATGACTCGCTAGAGGCCAGTCCAGCCTTGCAGCTGATCATGCCTGCACTAGAGGCAGAGACAGAGGCTGCTGTGCCCAGGGAAGCCCTCTGCCCTGAGAAAGAGGGGTTGCCACTGGACTCAAAGGAAAAGCTGGAGTCAGCCTGCTTGTTGGAGCCCAGGGAGGTCATGGAGCCAATGGCACCCAAGGGGCCTCAGAACCCACCAGCCAACGCAATGCTAAGTTCCCAGAGAGCTCGAAAGGGCAGGAGGAAGAAGATCAAGGAGCAGCCAGCTGCCTGTGCAGAAGGTTATGCCAGGAGGCTGAGGTCAGCCTCTCGTGGGCAGTCTACAGCAGTTACAGAGCTGACCCCTCAGGGAGGCAGCTTGTCTCAGGAGGACCTTCAAAGAGACGTTGCACCTCCCCATGGTAGAGGGAAGCCCCGGGCTTGGGCTCGGGCCTGGGCAGCTGCCTTGGAGAAGCCTGGCTCTGGGAACTTGGAGAGTAGTGCTGGACAAGCTAGTCCTGCTAAAGAAGGTCCTCTAGACCTCTACCCCAGCCTGGTTGACCCCATCCAAGCCAACCCTGTTTCAACCCATCTCTCACTGGTTGACTCTGCTCAAGCTGACCCCATGCCACTTGACTCTGTTGAAGCTGATCCCACTGCGGTTGACCCTGATCCCACTGTGGCTGACCCTGTACCTGTTGACCCTAAACTGGTTGACCCTCTCGCAGCTGACCCAGTACTGATTGACCCAGTTCTGCCTGACTCAGCAGCAGTTGACCGTGCAGTGGTTGTTCCCATCTCAGATGACTTGCCTCCAGTTGACCCTGTCCTAGCCAAGCCAGTACAAGTTGACTCTCTTCCCAATGACCTGGCTCCAGTTGACCCTGTACTAGTTAAGTCTAGGCCAACTGATCCCAGACGTGGTGCAGTGTCATCAGCCCAGGGGAGTCCAGCCCCCCAGCTCCTCCTGGAGTCAGAGTCCTCAGACCCCCCAAAAGCCATCAATCCTGAAGTCAAGGAGGTCATGGGTCCTCTGAAGGGGGAAAGTGGTACTAGTGCCACAACCCAGGAAGCCAGGCCTCGGCCTCTTAGCCTGTCTGAGTACCGGCGACGAAGACAGCAGCGCCAAGCAGAGGCAGAAGAGAGGAACCCCCAGCCCCCAGCTGGGAAGTGGCCCAGCCTCCCAGAAACTCCCACAGGGCTGGCAGACATCCCTTGTCTTGTCCCACCAGCCCCAGCCAAGAAGACAACTCTGCAGAGAAGCCCTGAGGCTCCTTCTGAGGCTTGCTTTGCACCTGTGGGTCCCAGCCCTGCCTCTCCTAGTCCTGAGCCACCTGCAGGCAAACCTATGACCTCAACTCCCACTGAGCAGGTGCCGTCCCAAGAGATGCTACTGCCAGCAAGACCTCCACCTCCTGCTGTGCAGTCCATGCCCCCCACAATGCCCACTGCCCTGCCTTTTCCCACGGGTGGGCTGGGCATGACCCCCATGCTGCCCCTTCCCACAAATGGGCAAGGTGTCCCCAGTCTGCCCCCACCACCCTTGCAGCCTCCTAGTGTTCCGATGTCTGTGGGGCCAGTGCCACCTGATCCCTTTACTCACTATGCCCCTGTGCCACCCTGGCCTTGTTATCCCCCCTTGTCCCCTTCTGGCTATCCTTGCTTGCCCCCTCCACCAACGGTGCCCCTAGTGTCTGGTACTCCAGGTGCCTATGCTGTGCCCTCCACTTGCAATGTGCCTTGGGTACCTCCTCCTGCCCCAGTTCCACCTTATAGCTCCAGCTGTACCTATGGGCCCTTGGGATGGGGCCCAGGGCTGCAACACCCTCCATTCTGGCCTACTGTTCCCCCACCTTCTTTGCCTCTAACCTCTGTTGGAAGAGCTGTTCCCTCACCCAAGGTGGAGCCCAGTGGCATCCCACCTGGCCCTCCTGATAGTGTACTGACTGTGCCGATGGCTCCTCCCCTCAGTCTTGGGGCAGCTGGCCAGGGAGCTCCACAGATAGAGCCCACCAAGGTGGAGGTCAAGCCAGTGCCTGCATCTCCCCATCTGAAACACAAGGTGTCCTCCCCGGTGCACAGCCCTCGGATCAAGGCTCCACCGTGTCTGCCTGCTGAGAGTGTGGCTGTTGAGCCTGCATCAGAGAGGCTAAAGCCTGAGCCCCAGGAAGCTAGGCCCAGAGAGAAGGCACCCTCTCCTGTTGCCAAGGCTGTTCCCACATCTGCACCAAGGCAGAGCACTACCACCAAACTGCCTGCTGTCCACCCAGCCCGTCTAAGGACACTGTCCTTTCTGCCTACCCCACGTACCCAGGGTCCTGAGGATGTGGTACAGGCTTTCATCAGTGAGATTGGTGAGTGCCACACCATTCAGTTGGTGTGAAGAATGGCATGGGGGTTGTGTGAGGAGTGTCCTCCATAAAACAGGATAAACTACCTTGATGGGACTGACCTTTGTTGGATTTCTTTGGAGAGTTCTTGAGAGGTAGAAGTCTGGGTTGGTTTGATTCTTTCTGCTTTGTGTTGCTGCCTTGGTTTACTTAGTACAGTGGGCATGGGGAGCCTAGGGGAAGAAGTGAGGTGACTTGGGACTTCTGGGACCTGTGTACTCAGTTGATAGGGGCTGTGTTGTATGCTTCCACAGGAATTGAGGCATCGGACCTGTCCAGTCTGCTGGAGCAATTTGAGAAATCAGAAGGTGAGGAAACCTGGGTAGCTTTGCTCCAACCGTTTTTTGTTGATGTTTCCTTTGGGCCTAGCCCTGTAGTTGCTTAAACTGGGGGGGAGGGAGAAGGGGAGTCTCAGCCACTAGAGCAGCCCCCTAATTGGAATGGGAAGACAAGATTTACCTGTGACACAATCTAAGCCAGGGAGAGTGGTGAGTACAGCATGGCAAGAACTATAAAGAGTAGATGGATGGGGAGATTCAAGTGGGTTGGGTTATTTGGGGAGGTAGCTCTCCAGGTGAGCCTTGGAAGACAGGAATTCAGAGACTGTGTGGTGAATAAAGGCAGAGGTATAGGAAAGATCGCATGTGGTGTATTTGAAAGGCAATGGATAGCTTAGCTTCTCAGTACAAGGCATGGATCTAGGTGCTGCGGGAGATATTACGTCCTGTTCTCAGATGAGCTTATGGTCTGACTGGGGAGAAGAATTTGCAGAAATGACTGCTGAATTGCTAACAGGTATCTGTAGTACAAGGCAAAATAGAAAATGTAAGTGTAGATCAAGAGTAGGTTATAAGACTAGGAAGTTAGTTAGGTGGGTTATGTAGAGCCTGGAATGCTAGGCTTAGAAGTTTGGACTCCCCAGGTTCAGTGGGGAGTGTGCTTGTTTCTGAGCAGAGAAGGGACATGATTAAAAATATACCTGGGTACCCACTGGAGGAGAATGGATCTCTGGGGAGACCCAAATGGAGTATGTAGGCAAAATGGATTTTCCTCCTTTGGGTCTCAAAGCCAGCCCTTCTGCACCTCCTCAGTATGGAACATCTGGTTGGGCTTTTAACTAGTATGGTTTCTTTGCAGCCAAAAAGGAGTGCCCTCCCCCGGCTCCTGCTGACAGCCTGGCTGTAGGAAACTCAGGGTAAGTATGGGGACATGAGTGAGTTACCCTACAGCTGTTGGTCAGCAGCCGGCCGGCACTCCAGGACTGTCAACTGGATGCCTCTGTTACAGGGACATTTAGTCCGCTCTAGTCTTTCCCTGTTCCCCACCCCCAGCTCAGCCCATCACTACAGGGTACTGTCTTGAGTGGTGAAGTAGGAGGATATGTATGTACCATTCTCTGGCTGATTCCAGTTTGGGGTTCCAAATGGTGATGCCTTTTATCTTCTGGCAAGTCGTGCTTTTGGGGATTTCTTTCCTTTATTTAACAGGCGTTAAGGTTGCTCAACACTGGTAATGGTGTAAGAAAAACTGGGGGAGGATATTCATGGCTAGGGCTCCCCTGACTCCTTGGGGGGCACAGGCATCCTGGACCTCCTTGTTCCCCATTCTTCCAGCACCAAGAGGCCTTTTTTTTTTTTTTTTTCATGTTCATGATACCCCATCCTGTTTTGCCAAACATATTTTCCTCCACATTGATCTTGGGTTGGTTTGAGCCGGGCACGAGAGGCTCCTGGCTTGGAGGAGGTGGGGGGTATTCAAGGTCATCCAGGAATAGGGCAGAGCTGAGTTGAGACCCAACCTACATAAAGTTCAGTCACTAAGACCCCTTTTGTGCTGGAGGAGAATGATTGGGGCAGTTTGTGCCCCCCATTCCTCTCTGCACGCACCCCTCTCCCATTGCTTTGTGAGCAAAGCAGATGTACAAGATGTTGAGGAGGCAATGAACCAGGCTTTCCCTTTTCCCCCCGCCAGCAGCGTTGACACTCCCCAGGAGAAGAGGCCCCTAGACCGGTTACAAGCCCCAGAACTGGCCAACGTGGCAGGTGGGTTCAGGGTGGGGAACTCTGCCTTTGATTAGTTTATGCAGTAAATGTTTTTAGAGCCTGCTCTGCACCAAGTGTGTGTAGGTGTTGGGGATACAGAGATCTGATCCTCGTCCTTGAGGTTCTCACAGTCCAGGGGGCAGATGTCAGATGTGTAAACAAATGAGCATGTTGAGTTTCAGATGTTGTGTGTTAAAGAAGCCTGTGTGGCTTATAGTGGGATCTGAAGAGGGACAGTCAGGGCAGGGTTATATAGAAGGTAATCCTCAAAGCGGAGGCTTGAGAAAATCACTGATACCAATCAGGTAGATTTATGGGCATTCTAGGTAGATGGAATGGCTTGAGTGAGCTGGAGAAGCAAAGCCAGCCCAGTATGTTTTGGGAAATTGTGAGTGGTTCATTTTGGCTGGAGTGTAGTGGTTGATCAGGGTGCTGGGCAGAGCTCAAGGAAGAGAGAAAGCTGGAGTGGAAAGCAGGAGGTCAGGTTATGGGAACTTTGAATGCCATGTTAAGCTGGTTGGACTTTATACTATACATTGAAGAAGCAATTGAAAAAACTTTACCACTTTGGTTTTTGGGTGCTCCCACCAGCAGGAATGTAGAAGACAGGTGGACAGGTGTGATGCCCGAGGTAGGAGGTTATTAGGAGACGATTACATGAGTTCAGGCAAGATGCAGCCCAGAAGTCACGCAGTTCTGAGGGCAGGGGGTGAGTCTAAGAATGAAGAGGTAGGACAGACAGGACCTGGCCACCAGCTAGGTTTGGGCAGTGAGAGGTTGAACAGTTCAGGAGGACCGTAGCTGGTTGGGTTTCTACTGCTGGTCTCCAAGATGGGGAACTCAGGGGAAGGAGCCGTTGTAACAGTGGGAGAAGTTGGGCTGTTGATCATTGTTAGTATACTCTGTGAGATGAAGTGGGGATCTCTGGAGCCTATATTCACAGTGTTTAGAAGTGTAGAATCGGATCTCATCCTGCTATCTCCATCCTCCCTCCCCTCACAGGGCTCACCCCTCCAGCTACCCCTCCCCATCAGTTATGGAAGCCCCTGGCTGCTGTCTCACTGCTGGCCAAAGCCAAATCTCCTAAGTCCACCGCCCAGGAGGGAACCCTGAAGCCTGAAGGAGTTACAGAGGCCAAACATCCAGCTGCAGCCTGCCTCCAAGAAGGGGTCCATGGCCCTAGTCCAGTCCATGTGGGCTCTGGGGACCATGACTATTGTGTCCGGAGCAGGACCCCCCCAAAAAAGACGCCTGCCCTAGTCATTCCAGAGGTGGGCTCCCGATGGAATGTCAAACGCCATCAGGATATCACCATCAAACCTGTCTTGTCCCTGGGCCCAGCCACCCCGCTGCCCCCATGCACAGCTGCCTCCCAGAAGCCACTTGATCACAGGACTAGCAACGATCAGGCAGATCCCCCAGCCCCTTGCCTTGCCCCATCCACCTTGCTGTCCCCTGAGGCCTCACCCTGCCGGAATGACATGAACACTAGGACTCTCCCTGATCCCTCAGCCAAGCAGCAGCAGTCAGTACGCTGTTATCGAAAAGCCTGCAGGTCAGCCAGCCCCCCAAGCCGGGGCTGGCAAGGCCGCCGTGGCCGCAGCAGCCGTTCTGTCAGCTCTGGGTCCAACCGGACCAGCGAAGCATCTTCCTCCTCATCCTCATCGTCGTCTTCCTCATCCCGGTCCCGGTCCCGGTCCCGGTCCCTCTCCCCCCCACACAAGAGGTGGCGAAGGTGAGCTCTGATGGCCTGTTAGGTTCTCTCCACTTCGGAAGTTCTCTCCTCTGGTTTACTCTGAAAGCTTTAGCACATTGACTTTGATACTTTCAGGCACTAAGGCTTCTATTTCTGTCTTTGGCTTTTGTCTTCTCCCCCTTTCCTGGATTTGAAGGAGGCAAGCTGTGAGAAGATAGCTCCTATCCCCTGTTGGAGATTGGGATGTCTCTGAGGTCTCCTCCTTCCTGGAGACCTGCCTTGGGGAGACAGTTAGGGTTTGATCTTGACCACGTTGATTCCTTTGCATACTGTATCAGTCCTTATTTCTGCTATTTTCCTGGTAGTATGTGGGATGGTGGGCTGGTGGGTTGTGAATGGCAAACAGTCCTTCCTTTAATCATCTGTTGAGGAAACAGTCTGGGACAGTTCCTTTGGGTGTCACTGTGGCCTCAGCTATTTTCTGGCAGTACCTTTTTCTCAGTAATAGACCCAAATTTTTCCACTTAATCAATGAAGAATTCTTGGTTTTTGATGGTGAAGCTTATCTTCAGAAATGTCCCCTACTACAGGTCTAGCGCATCCCCTAAATGCCGTGGTCATAGTACTCTTATGAGACGTATGAGGGGAGCAGGATCCCAGAGACCCAGGCCTGCCCCCCTCCCCACCCGCAGCGAATTGTAAGACCTAGGGCCCAGCCCTTTATCTCGAAGTCTCCATTTTTATTCTTTCTGATTTGTTAAATATTTTTCTATTTTTAATTGCATAATTGAAAATAAATATGATCTGTGCCCAAATACTCTAGAACATCTAAAGTTCATGAGGTTCTTAGTTTGGTCATCTGTGAAGAGTTCTTCTATATCTCCTCTGCTCTGCTTTGCCTTTGGTCCTGAGCTTCCTGACAGGGAGGCAGGGCTGGGGCCAAGGTGAGGTAAGTGGAATATACCTGCACCGCTCCCAGCATTCCTGTGTGCCCCTTTGTTCTCCAGGTCCAGTTGCAGTTCCTCTGGACGTTCCCGAAGATGCTCTTCCTCTTCCTCCTCCTCATCTTCCTCCTCGTCTTCCTCATCCTCATCATCTAGTTCCCGAAGTCGGTCCCGCTCTCTATCTCCTCGCCGGAGAAGTGACAGGAGGCGGCGGTGAGCATGTTTTCAGGGAGTCGGTGCACCTGGGGTGCAGGTGCCTAAGAGTTCTGAGACTTGAGCTGCCTAATGTCTGGGGCACTGATGGCACCTTCTTCTCTTGTCAGGTACAGTTCTTATCGTTCACACGACCATTACCAAAGGCAGAGAGTTCTGCAGAAGGAGCGTGCAATAGTGAGTAGAGGAACAGGTCCTGGGAGGAGAGGGCTTGTCCCTGAGCCATGACATGAGCTCAGAGAGCCATCTGCAGCTATGGCCTTGGCTCATGGTGTGTCAATTTTCCTTGACCTAACATAGGAAGAGAGAAGAGTGGTCTTCATTGGGAAGATACCTGGTCGCATGACTAGGTCAGAGCTGAAACAGAGGTTCTCTGTTTTTGGAGAGATTGAGGAGTGCACCATCCACTTCCGTGTCCAAGGGTGAGGTTGGGCCCTAAGGTCAGGATGTCCTGTCTCATTATCTATCTTGATGCTTCTTTGTCTTTCCCCCTTGCTCTGGTGTGTTAGGCAACATAGGCACCTTCATTTCTACAGTTAGAGGGCTGGCAATTTGAGGAATGAGAAGAACCACCCCAGTCCATTACTGTACCCTGGCAAGCTGTCTCTTCTCCATGGCATGTACCCAAATAGCCATGTCAGCCTCTGTCTCACCCTCCCCACCAGTGACAACTATGGCTTCGTCACTTATCGCTATGCCGAGGAGGCATTTGCAGCCATCGAGAGTGGCCACAAGCTGAGGCAAGCAGATGAACAGCCCTTTGATCTCTGCTTTGGGGGCCGCAGGCAGTTCTGCAAGAGAAGCTATTCTGATCTTGGTGAGTGGGGGGAGGCCCTGAGCCTTTGGTATCATCTCCTCCCTCAAAAGGTCCCCAGCCTTTTGAGAGGGGCGCTAGCTAGGCAGACTTGTCTTCCTCTGACACGTGAAGAGCCTAAGGGGTGGGATGAGAGGAGAAAGGGGTGCTCACTTGTCTTTTGACTTAATATCCAGGTGATTTTAGCTCCATCCATTATACACATGAGAGGTAGCTGGCCATTTGTGGATGCTGTGGTTGGGAGGTGTACTCAGAGACCTTGATGTTTGTCTCTCTCTACCTTTATAGACTCCAACCGGGAAGACTTTGACCCTGCTCCTGTAAAGAGCAAATTTGATTCTCTTGACTTTGACACATTGTTGAAACAGGCCCAGAAGAACCTCAGGAGGTAACCCTGGGCCCTTCTCCCCCACCCCCTTTTCTTTGGAGGTGCCCAACCTCCTCCATTCCCTCCCCCAGTCTAGGGGAGACAGCTGCTAGTGAGGAGATGACTGTTTTATAAAGAAATGGAAAAAAGTGAAATAAAAATGTGTTAAATCAGATTTTTTTAAAGCGGTATTTGTTTTTTATAATAGGCATTGAAACACATTAACTTGCATTCCTATGTAAGATGGATGGGGTTGAGGGGTTCCCCCAGTGTTTGGAAAATCGAAGTCACTATGCAGACTAATAAACATGAACTAGAGGGAACTGCCAAGTGCTGTTGTGCTTCTTTCTATGGTGGTAGTGCCAGACAAGTCACTTTTCCTCTCTGAACACAACAGGGACATGCTTACCTCCGTTTAATTCCTAGGACCCCTCTTTGGTCAGGTGTAGAATCCTGTTGTACTTGAAACTGCTCCTCAAGAGTGTTGTCAGTGATATCAGTCATCTAGGAGTGCCTCTCAAACTTTAAAAGGGCAGTTGCATCATCTGGAGATCTTTTAAAAATGCAGATTCTGACTTCTGGGATGGGGCCTGAGATTCTGCATTTCCGACAAGGGTGGTGCTACTGGTCCAGGAAGGAATTTTAATATCAAGGACCCAGAGGAAGCTCACACTTGTTGCAAATAAAGGTTTTTGAAACTGAGGCTTGTGTGTATGTGGACCATAATAGCTTGAGCACAATGCTTGGCATTCAGCAGGTTCTCAGATGTTTAAAGAATGCATGCAGGTGGATAGACCTTTGGGGAAGAGGGAGATGTAGGAATTATACCAAGGACAGGGGAATGCCTGAGAACGGCAAAGGAGAGGTGTGTCCCTTGAGAAAGTGGATCCTTACCTCCCTGAGGGGCATGAATGGGAAATAGTCAAGGGGTAGTGCATAGGACTGAAGAGATTGCTGTTTGCTAATATGAACTGACATAAGATAGAACTTGGAATTAACTTGGCAGGCCTGGGCAGTGATTGGTAAATTTGAGTACTCAAGACAAAAGGAGAGGCAGTTGAGGGGTTTTCTAGTTCTTCCACAGGGAGGGTTCATAGTGTGGGCTGTGCCCCAGGTGGTAGAAGAGTTATTTTCAGGATTATAGGTTTGAAGAGATTGCTGCTGTCACTCAGGTTTGGTGCACAACCCCTTTTTCCCTTCATGGAGCTGACCTAAGGCTGTGTTATGTAAGAGAGGAAAGGGTTGTCTCATGGGCAAGTCATGATTGAGGTAGGGGCAGTTTTGAAGGTCAACGCCTCACCACGACCACAGATAACCTGAAGCGTCCTCTGTAATGGAGGTGGGAGTGCAGAGGTTGGGGTGGTACCTTGAGAAAGGGCCTCCCAGGGTGTTGGGAGGCAGTGAAGATGAAGAGTGGGAATCCACGGGCAGCGCGAATAGGGTAGGTTGGGAGATCATGTGACCAAGTTTAGAGGAATTCAAGGTCAGCTCGGGCCCGCTGGCCCACTCATTACGCTGGCATCCAGATGCCAGGGGCGCGGGTAACCGCAGCACTGAGAAAAGGTGGCTCCATCAAAAAGGCAGGGCGCGGGAAGTCCGAAGTTTTCCCGCCGCGGCTGAGGGCGTGACCCCTGACGTCAGGGTTCCGCCTTCACAAAGCGGACCGGCGGGCTCCGCCCTTACCAAGATGGCGACACTCGCGGGACCGGAAAGCGTTAGTAGGTTTCGCCTTTACCCTGTCTCCGAGGTGTGGGCGGGGCTGCTCTGCGGAGTGCGCCCGCCCCTTCCGCCGTGCCCCGCGAGGCGCTGTGCCGTGACGGGGGTCCGCCCCTACCCCTCCTCTTCCGGGTTCCTGAGTCGCGTGCGTCGGCAACGGTAGTGACGCGTATTGCCGAGAGGATGGCGGACGCCGGCTTGCGCCGCGTGGTTCCCAGCGACCTGTATCCCCTCGTGCTCGGCTTTCTGCGCGATAACCAGCTCTCGGACGTGGCCAATAAGTTCGCCAAGGCAACAGGCGCTGTGAGTCCCGGGCATGATTCATGGGCGGGGGTGGGATGACCACAGGGCTCCGGGCCCTGACATGCTTAGGTTTGCAGGTAGGGAGGTCTGTGGGGTCCGCCAGCCCAGTGTCTGCCAGGCCTTTGTGCCGAGCTTTCGACGGTGGCCGGAAAGCCTGGAGTCTCGGCGTCTCTTCCACGATGTCTCACTACGTGGCGCTGAGCTTTGTTGCTTTTTTTCTGGTGAGAGGGGCGGCGGTGGCAGCGTGGGAACCTCGTGGCCTAGGTCACGTGGCTGGCGGAGTGCGGCGAGGCGGCAGCGTCGTGCCCCACCGGAGGCAGTGGAGGCTCCTGGTTCTTTCTTTGGGCCTTATGTTGGCTGTTGCCGACCATGACTTGACCTTAACTCTCAATCGAATTTACCCGGGACTCAAAAAATAAGTAAAATTGCTTTAGAAATAATGAAGGCTGGGATTTTTGTTATTAAAGAAGAAAATGAACGAGTAGAGGCAGGGTTCTGCTGAGGCAGGATTGAGCATCATAGCTCTCTCTGCCAAGCAGGCATAGCTGTTGGCTTGAATCTTTGACTTCTGGCATCAGACAAGTCTAGGTTTGGGAACAGCCTCTGCCACTTTTGAAATGTATGATCCAGGCAGCTTGCTTAACGTCCCTGAATCTGTTTCTACTTCTATGGGGATGTCATTATCCACTTTATAGGATTTTTGTGAGTTTCAGTAACATGATATGTACATATGCAAGGTGGCAATACCGGTGCCTGGTGCTCAGGAAGCATCAGTGAGTGAAAGCTGTTATCTTAGTTATCGTACCTTAGGATGTTCTAAAAACAAGTAAAAGGAAGATGACCGGGAATGTGAAAGGTTTGGAATCTACATCTCAAGGAGAGCAGACATGACTGCATGAGAAAACACCTTGAGGGTAGAGTGGAGTGGTATGGTAGTCCTTAGTCTTTGACTAAGAAGATAAGCTTGTTCTTTGTGGTAGAATCAGGCTACGCAAGTTGAGAGTCAGATCGGCCTCAGAAAGGGCTGCCTTAAGCTGGGACAGCCTGCCATGTGATCTGATACAGCTGCTTTCATATTGGAACTGTTTTGACTGTTAGGGAGGCTGAAGAGAGTGGGCTGGATGGAATTGGGCCTTTCAGAATCAGAAATCTTTTTTATGTGACAAAAAACTAATCTCTGTGGAGGGTTTACTAAGGGCAAGATGCTATTTCCAGGTGCTAAGCCCCTTATATGCATTATTTCTTATCTTCTCAACAAGTTAATAAGATGTGTAGTGTCATCTATCTTACAGGGAAGGAAACAGTCTCAGAAAGATTAAATGATTTATTTTTCTTTTAATTTTTATTTATTTATTTATTTTTGGCTGCATTGGTTTGTTGCGGTGCATGGGCTTCTCATTATGGTGGCTTCTCTTGTGGAGCATGGGCTGTAGGTGCTCAGGCTTCAGTAGTTGTGGTACGCAGGCTCAGTAGTTGTGGCTCGAGGGCTCTAGAGCACAGGTTCAGTAGTTGTGGCACACGGGTTTAGTTGCTCTGCGGCATGTGGGATCTTCCTGGACCAGGGCTCGAACCCATGTCCCATGCATTGGCAGGTGGATTCTTAACCACTGCGCCACCAGGGAAGTCCCAGATTAAGTGATTTGCTCAGGGTCACACGTTAATAATTGGCAGAGGTGAGTTTCACATCTACTCATCTAACTTTGAGCCTGTATTTTTGTATATACTGTAATGCCTTGCCATTTTTTTGGACACCAACTTATAATCTATAATCAGTGTAATAGCTGAATGCAATTCTGTACTGAATATGTAACACAGATTTTTACTAATCTTCTCTTGGAGGATGGTTTCCAGTGATTTGGAATTATAAACCATGTTGCCGCAAACATTCTCCTGTGTAGATGTTTGTTTCATGGGTAAGGATAAATTCTTAGATAGTACACTGCTAGAGTAAAGGGAATGCATATTTTTAAAAGCTTTGATAAATAAGATTGACATGTGGGGGAGATAGATGGTGCCAGAGACTACAGGGATAGCCCAATTTTTGATACCAAAAACTGGGAAATACATAAATAGAATATTTTTCTCCTAATTTATGCAAGTAGGAGAAGTCTTACAGAGATGTAACATTTATATCAAATTAAAACTTTCTTACCCTGCTCTCTCTCTTTTCTCTTACAGACCCAGCAGGATGCCAACGCCTCTTCCCTCTTGGACATCTATAGTTTCTGGCTCAAGTAAGTCTTCTCTGTGCTAATGTGGCTGTTTTCTCCCCCCAAGTAGGCTGGACTGTGTTCTTTGGTTTGGGAAGGTCCTGATTCCCCAGGAGTTAGCCTAATCTACCTCAACAGGTCCACCAAGGCCCCAAAGCGGAAGTTACAGGCAAATGGACCAGTGACTAAGAAGGCTAAGAAGAAGACTTCATCCAGTGACAGCAGTGAGGACAGCAGCGAGGAGGAAAAAGCCCAAGGGCCTCCTGCTAAGAAAGCTGGTAAGACCCAGCAGGGAGTTGTGGTTCCAGGAAAAGGATTTGGAGCCTGTCTGTGCTAAATGGCTGATTCTTACTGGGACCTGTACTTTTGTTCAGCTGTACCTGCCAAGCGAGCCAGTCTGCTTCAGCATCCTGGAAAGGCTGCAGTCAAGGCATCAGAGAGCAGCAGCAGCAGTGAAGAATCCAGTGATGATGAGGAAGAGGACAAAAAGAAAAAGCCTGTCCAGGTTTGCAACTTTGAGAAGGAAAGGGATTGCTAAGGGATTGGAAAGAAGAAACTAAAATCTTGGCTTTTAGCTTGATGGTGTTAGGTATATAACAGGTGATTACATGGTTTTTCAGGGAGGTTGTAGAAGTAGGAGGTTTGGGAAAGATTATGTGAGGTTGAAGTTGAGCCCTGAATCTAGAGGAAATTCAACCTGTTCTGCTTCCCTGGCAGTATTGGGTTTCTCTGGGATACTGTCAGGGACTCCAAGAGTAAGAGAATATGTTTTGTGGACAGGTACAGGGAACTCTAGACAGGGAATGGCAGGGACAAGGCCTAAAAAAGGAGGCACCTAGGAAGCTTTCTACCTTAGGATGTCCTTTGGGTGCCCTGAAACTCTTGCTGATTCTCCTGGTTGTGTGTTTTCTCACAGAAGGGAGTTAAACCCCAAGCCAAGACAGTCAAAGCTCCTCCTAAGAAGGCCAAGAGCTCTGATTCTGATTCTGACTCAAGCTCAGAGGATGAGGTGCCAAAGAACCAGAAGCCAAAGACAACACCCGTGGCAGCTAAAGCTCAGGCTAAAGCCCCAGCCAAACCAGGTATTGTTTATGTTCCTAGGAGGCTGGACTGGGGACCAGGTTGCCCTGGGGACTGATGTGAAAATTCCTTAATTCAGCACAGGAGTGAAATGGCACTGGTTGTTGAACTAGAGGTATTGACTGGTGTCATTTTTTTTAAAAAGAAACATTTTCCTAGTAAGTAAAAAGTTTTATAGTTAAGGGCTAGTAACTACAGAAATAGTCTGCAGTGAGGGAAAACATGTTTTAAAGACTTCAGAGGGCATATTCAAATAATTTGCATCATATCATTTTTTGGAAGACAGGTTTATTCCTGAAATTGGGCAAGAAATTCATCCTTTGATGTAGTAAACCACAGCATTCTCCTTCATGCTTCCTCCAAAGGCAAGAGAATTGACAGACTCCTAAGTTCCGCGCTAATAGTTCCACGCTAATAGTTCCGTGCAACATTTGCCACAATAGTGTCTGTCAAAGTGGCTGGCCGTGGAAACTCCAGCACCGCATTCATCTGAAGGGCACTCCTGACGCAGACTACTGATTTTGCCATTTTCATCCACCTTACAGTATTTCAGGACAGCCAGCTTAGCCTTCTTTCTCTTATGCTTGTTCTTCTTGGGAGTGGTGTAAGACTTCTTCCTTTTCTTAGCACCATCACGAAGTCTCCACACAGATGAATGGACTCTTTTTTTCTTTTTTTTTAAATTTATTTAGTTTATTTTTGGCTGAGTTGGGTCTCCGTTGCTGCATGCGGGCTTTCTGTAGTTGCGGCGAGCGGGGGCTACTCTTCGTTGTGGTGTGCGGGCTTCTCATTGCAGTGGCTTCTCTTGTTGTGGAGCACGGGCTCTAGGTGAGCAGTCATAGTTGTGGCGCACGGGCTTAGTTGCTCTGCAGCATGTGGGATCTTCCCGGACCAGAGCTCGAACCCGTGTCCCCTGCATTGGCAGGCGGATTCTTAATTAATGCGCCACCAGGGAAGCCCGTGGACTCCTTTTGAATGTTGTAGTCAGATGAAGTATGGCCATCCTCCAGTTGCTTGCCAGCAAAGATCAGTCTTTGCTGGTTAGGAGGGATTCCTTCTTTATCCTGGATCTTGGCCTTTACATTTTCTATTGTATCTGAAGGTTCAACCTTGAGAGTGATGGTCTTCCTGTCAGGGTCTTCATGAAAATCTGCATCTTGACGGCAGCGCCACTGCAGTTGGCGGATCCGAAAGCTGTCTTTATACTCGCTTACATTATTTCTTTTTTCTTAGGTACACCAGCTCGGCCAGCAGCTAAAGTAGTCAACGGCAAAGCAGCTGGTAGTAATAGCAGCAGCAGCAGTAGCAGCAGCAGCAGTGATGATGACTCAGAGGAGGAGAAGGCAGCAGCCGTATCTAAGAAGGTATGGGCCTTAATTTCTACCAGGGAAGAAGGGACTGGGGACGGAGGTGGTTGGGGGGGTCTCCATTGCATGGCGGGATTGGTTGGGTCAGTATTTTCCTGTGGTAATTGATTTTCTCTGTGTGATGCAGACTGTACCTAAAAAGCAAGTTGTGGCCAAGGCCCCAGTGAAAGCAGCTGCCGCTCCTGCCCAAAAGAGTTCCAGCAGTGAGGACTCCTCCAGTGAGGAGGAGGAGGAGAAAGAGCAGAAGAAAAAACCCATGAAGAAAAAACCAGGTGACTGGACACGGGGAGTCAAGCTGCGCGACTGTGACCAGGGCCCAATGGCAGGAGGACCTCTGCAGTCACCACGTGGACCTTGGCATGTGTCAGCCAGCTTCTCCCAGAGAGAGGAGAAAGCCACGTTGCCTTTTATAACCTAGACTCAGAAATGGCATGCCATCATCTCTGCCGTAGTCTATTTGTTAGAAATGAGTCACTAATCCTAGCCCACCCTCAAGGGATAGGGAATTAAGCTCCATTTCTAGAAGGAAGCAGTATCAAAGAATTTGTGTACATATTTTAAAATCACCACACTGTCCCTTTTAAACAGGTCCCTATAGTTCAGTTCCCCCGCCTTCTGTTCCCCCACCCAAGAAGTCCCTGGGAATTCAGGCTCCCAAGAAAGCTGCAGAGAAGCAGCAGCCTGTGGAGAGCAGTGAGGACAGCAGCGACGAGTCTGGTGAGTTATCATCACCTGTGGTGAGTGGGTCTGGGGAGTGTATGAGGAGTAGGGAGGGAAATGCTTCTGTCCCTTCTGCTGTTTTTTTTTTTGGCTGCGCCGTGTGGCTTTTGGGATCTCAGTTCCCTCGCCAGGGATTGAACCCGGGCCACAGCACTGAAAGCCCAGAATCCTGACCACTAGGCCACCAGGGAACTCCCTGCATCCTTCTTTTCATTGCCCCTGGTTGGGTTGGGACTCTGGACCCAGCCTAACGCCATAGGTTCTTTCCAGATTCAAGTGCTGAGGAAGAAAAGAGACCCCCAGCTAAGGCAGTCATCTCCAAAGCAACTACTAAACCAGCTCCAGCAAAGAAGGCAGCAGAGAGCTCTTCAGACAGCTCAGGTAAGGCATAGGAGGCCCTCAGGGCAGTGGGAGCTCCAAGGGCTCCCCTCAGTCTGATTTGGGGAGATACTCGCTCCATTCTCTCTGTCTAGACTCCGACAGTTCTGAGGATGAAGCTCCTGCTAAGCCAGCCAGTACCACCAAGAATTCCTCAGGTAAGCCAGCTGCCACTCCCAAGCAGTCTGCGGTTAAGCCAGCTACAACTCCCAAGCAGCCTGCAGCCAGTGGCCAGAAGCCTCTGACCAGAAAGGCTGATAGCACCTCCAGTGAGGAGGAGAGCAGTTCTAGTGAGGAGGAGAAGACAAAAAAGAATGTAGCCATCCCTAAGTCCAAGGTGATGGCCAAAGCAGCTCCGTCTTTGCCTGCCAAGCAGGCCTCTCAGGGTGGTGGGGACAGCAGCTCTGATTCAGACAGCTCCAGCAGCGAGGAAGACGAGGAAGAGAAGACGCCTAAACCCCCAGCCAAAAAGAAGCCACAGAAGGCAGGGGGAACTGTAGCCCCTTCCAAACCAGCCTCTGTGAAGAAAGCAAAGGCCGAGAGCAGCAGCACTTCTTCCTCTGAGGACTCCAGTGAGGAGGAGGAAGAGGAGAAGCCCAAGGGCAAGGGCACTCCAAGACCACAAACCCCCAAGGCCAATGGCACCTCTGCACTGACTGCCCAGAATGGAAAAGCAGACAAGGACAGCAACGAGGAGGAGGAGGGCAAGAAAAAGGCAGTAGTGGCAGTTGCTAAGCCAGGTCTGTATCCAACGAACCTGCCTCCTGGGTTTGTCCCCCAAATCAGGTTGGGCTCTACTCTTGGGGTGGGATAGGGAGCCGAGGCCCATGACGGGCTTCCAGTTAGTTGGAGGCCCTCAGTGTGGGACCCTGGGAGGAGGGACAGGAAACTGGTCTCCTGAGTCTGGCTTTTTGTTTTGTAGGTTCAGGAAAGAAGTGGAAGCAGAATGAGGCTGCTAAGGAGGCAGAGACTCCTCCAGCCAAGAAGATAAAGCCCCAGACCCCCAACACATTTCCTAAAAGGAAGAAAGTAAGTTGTCTTATTTTCCTCTCAGGAGCCAGCGTTTACAGTAGAAAGAAAAATTGCAGAGCACCTTGACAGCTCTTTGCCTGGCCTGGCATACGTGCTGTGGGTGTAGCTCAGGAGGGCTTTCCTGTTACGTGACCACTCCATCCTCAATTTCCTTCTTCATTCTTCTCTAGGGAGAACGAAGGGGATCCTCCCCATTCCGAAGGATCAGGGAGGAGGAGATCAAGGTGGATGCCCGAGTGGCAGACAATTCCTTTGACGCCAAGGTGAGGAGAGAGAGGGTCTTCACCATTCTTGAGGGGGTGGAGTGAGAGAGAGGATAGCTTTTGGTTCTGGTTGGTAGGAGGTTCTCTGGGTTCGGGTTGGCTGGAGCAGGGAGAAGAAACTGACAGGGCCCTGGCATTGTCCTTCTGTGTGCTAACCACCTGTCTCTGCTTACCAGCGGGGTGCAACTGGAGACTGGGGGGAGCGAGCCAATCAAGTTCTGAAGTTCACCAAAGGCAAATCCTTCCGGCATGAGAAAACCAAGAAGAAGCGGGGCAGCTACCGGGGAGGCTCCATCTCTGTCCAAGTCAATTCTGTTAAGTTTGACAGCGAGTGACCGTGGACCATCTGTAGCACAGCAGGGGTGATGATCTGAGACCACTCACTTTCCCCAGTGGACCTGGGAACCCTCAGCTTTATCGGGGGAGGGTCTCGGTGAGGAGAGCAGTTTAGATTAGGTCTGAAGGCTTTGCGTCGTAACATCCTCTAAGGTCCTTTTCTGTGTTTGTGGTTTTGTACAGATTTGTTTTTGAGTGTTGGGTAGCAAGGACAAGGTAAGGGGAGTGTTCTTTTTTAAGAAAAATTGTTTTAGTTGTCATTCTCCCTGTTTCGTGGAAGTTCTCATACTGAGAAATTTGTATATTTTACATTAAATCATTTCTTATTGATTTTTGTTGTGGTTTTCAGAGGTGGGTTCACAGATTAAAATCAGCTATCTTCCAAGATGTAGTAAAGGTCACATGTATGAATTTTTATAATTGGATAATTCTGTCTATGGGAGTGCTTGTGTTCACATTTCATCCTTCCTACCCCTCAGGGCCCTGGTGAGGGGCGGTTAAGAATGGTTAATGTATGTATCTGTTAAGCATGAACTGTACCTCATTCGTGGGGTCTAGGACTGAAGTTTTCAGCCAGCATGGACTTACCTACTTTGGGGGATAAAATTTACTCTTTTGTTTCAGGCAAAATTCTGGTGTGGTGTGAATGCCGTGGGGTCAGTCTGAATATTTCGTTTGCTATAATTTTATTATTACATAATGTTTTCAATATATGTTTTTTAATTTGAAAGCATAAACTTTTTTATTGTTCAAAGACAATTTTTGATTGGCTTGACCCTTAAGAGTGTCGAATACTAAATTGAGGGCTACATTTTATTTTTTTACATTTTAGAGAACAAAATAGCGTTAATTTAATCTGAAAAGCACATATCACTTGGTATTTCTGTCTTGGTAGCAGTGGTGACACAAAATTAGTTTCTTAGTTTCATTAACTCCTACATGGTTGGGAATCACTGATCAAGAAAGTGAAAGAAGAAAACCTATAATTAAAAACCTTAATCCTCAGTAGGAATTAGGTTACATTATTCAGGTGAATTTATAGGTAACCTGTAAATGGAGGATGAGAAGAATCGTTACAAAGCATTTTATCTGGTAATACTTGAGTTAGAGTGGTGTTGGGAGAGCATGCTAACAGGATTATTGTGTCTTGTAGTTGGTGCACGGGAGCAACTGATGTGCCCCCTTCAGAACCTTGACTCTCAGTAACAGTGGAGGTAACAGTAAAAAACAGTGAGCAGAGATATGACTCTTAGGCCAAGCAGGCTGATCATAAAGCTGTAGGAGATGACTGTTGGCAGTGCTCAGCCAGAGTAAGATGGGGAGGAAAGTCAACGAGTTCTCCGAGTTCTCTGGGGCTGGTCTGTCCCTGTGTTGGGAAAGTGTGCCCTCGCTTTATGGATGAGGTGTAACTTAAGGTTAGCTTCCCCTTGTTTGGGTTCCACAGATAGCCTGGTTTTCTGTGTCACTGCCTCTAGGAAGAAAATGTGCTCTTCACGCTGACATACGTATTCAGTCTGCATGGTAAAAGTTCTACATCTTACTAAAAAATAATAAGCTGGCTGGTTTATAATGTATCTTGGGAGTTTTATTAATGTGAGTCCAAAGCTCTCCCACCTCCACTCGGAACAACTTGGGTGCCAGTTGGAGGGCTGGGGCCCAGACCTGTGGGTTCACTGTGGAGCCTTCTTGACTATTCCTTATCTCGTGGTACCTTGTCTCATGGTGCCTTGTCCAGGCAATAGACCAGCCTGTGCGTAGTCTAAACTGGGGATTGGCAAAATGGCCCATGGGCCAGATCCAGTCCATGGCTTGTTTTTGTGTTGCTCAGGAGCTAAGAATGCTTTTACATTTTTTAAAGGGCTTTAAAAAAAAAAAACGTGACAGACTTTATGTGACCACAAAGGATATAATGTTTACTATCTGGCCTTTTACAGTTTGCAAAACCCTGGCCTAAATCAGTGATTTCACAACACTGGCTGAAGATTAGAATTATCTGGGGATCTTTTAAAAACACTGATACCCAGGGACCCATCTGCTGATCGGTTGAATCAGATCCTGGTGCTCTCTGGTGGATTCTGGGAGTTAAGATTTTTTTTAAAGCTCCTAGGTGATTCTAAAGAGCAACCAGAGCTGAAAACCACTAATCTAAGTATTTGAAAAGAAATGAGTTGGTAATTTTTCTTTCCTCCCCTTATGCTTTCATTTTCAAATGTACCTGTTAAATCTAATAGTATAAAGTAAAAATTAAATTTCTGTTTTATCCCCGTTTTCTGGGACTTGATTCTTTTGTCTCTTTCCAGAGAGTTCCTCTGTGTGTACTACTACATGCATCCTCTCCCCTTTCTCCTCACACATATGGAGGAGCTTGCTATATGCAGTGTTTCATAACTTTGGAGCTCATTTTTAATGACCCCATTGTATGGAAGTAGCATAGATTATTTTAAGTAGTACCTTATTGGTAGCTGTTCAGGTTGTTTTAGTGTTTTGTTATTATAAATAGTGCCATAGTGGATATTTTATACGTGAGACTTTGAGTATTTGTGTGGGTATTTTTATAGGGAATAGTCTAAGAGTGATTGTTGGGTTAAAGGATGTGTACGTTTAACGTTTGTTCATCATTGCTCTGCAAAACCATTGTACCAACTTGTAGTTCCAACAACACTTTATGAAAGTACCTCTTTGCTTGCCCTCTTGCCAACACTTAACCAAGTTGATCTTTGCCACTTGGATAAATGATAATGCTCAGTTTTTTAAAATTGTGGTATAAAACAACATTAAAGTTGCCATCTTAACCACTTTTAAGTGTATAGTTCATTAGTGTTAGTACTGACATTGTTTTGCAACAGATTGCTATGATTTTGACTACTTTAGATATTTCATATGAGTGGAATTAGACTGTATTTGTCCTTTTGTGACTGGCTTATTTCCCTTAGCATAATGTCCTCAAGGTTTACTCATGTTGTAACATGTGGCAGGATTTCCTTTTTCAAGGCTGCATGATATTCCATTGTATGTATATACCACATTTAATTTACCCATTTCATTGTTTAGTTTCAGGGACCTGAATTCCTACCTATGCTGATGGGTTCTGGCAGTGTTGCTGAAATCCACACGTTAAGTGAATCACACACATGATGGCTCATGCCCATCTGCAGTGTACCTCATATGGACACAAAGCAGGAAACTTTCCAATATCCTTTTGTGGCTTTATGTTTCACAGGTTATATCCTCACTGCCGCCCAACCCTGTTAGGTGGATATTAACTAGATCATGGTATCTCAACCTTAGTATTTGGGGGCTCTGAAATACTAAGAGTGTTTGAGTGCCTACTATGTACCAGCCATAGAACTCCCTGAGAGCTCAGTGTCTAATAGGGGAAGTCAGAGATGGGAACAGTTCTGTACACCATGCTGAGTCCTGTCACCAAGGGCCAGAGTAGCACCCCCAAGGGGACAGCAACAAAAGACTGACCTTGGCCCAGGATTCTGAGGAGAGTAGCAGCTGCCAGTGTGAAGAAGGCACATACCATGCAAGGAAGAGGAAATGTTTCCACTGGGAGAAGAGAGCCTTTAGGGTGGATCAGGTAGGTGGAGGGTGTATGGTCTAAGTAGGGGCAGGATAATACTGTCTGAGGATTCAATAGTAATGGCCTTTTGTACCCAAGTGAGGAGTTAATACTTTATTTTGTTCTCCTGAGTGTGTTAGGGTATTGCTAGTCCAATGCAGTGCTCCTGGCACTAAATACAGCTGCAGGGAAAGCAAAGCCCCTACTGACAACTGAGTTCTCATCCCCTGCCTCATGCAAAGCTGGCTTAAGCTGTCTGCAATTACTGAAGAGGCCAGTAGGTGGGGCCCTTGCACACTGCAGGGAGCTGGACTCTAGTTGAAGCTTGGCATTCTTACCCCACTTATATTCAACAAATTCGGAGCACCTGCTATGAGCCTTTGGATACAGAGATGAATAAGACATAGGCCCTCATTTGAGGACCCTTGGTTCTGGAGAGTGGAGAGGAGAGTCTGTCATCTATGAGAGGTCATCTGTTACCTGAAAACCAGCAACAGGCAACATGGCTCATAGAAGAACCCAGATGTTCATGTGGAACTCCCAACTTTCCCCTCAGGTCCAACAGGGCACTGGAGCTCCCATAAGGGGGGCCAGCCACAGGTCCCACTGCTTATGGAAACTGCAGACCTGTGTCCTTCCTATGCCTGGGAGCTCAGAGGCCCTGGTGCTCTCTCCTCTGTCTCCCCTCCTCTCCCAGCAGGAATGAGGAGAACATATGCCAGGCTTCCATCTTCGAAGTGTGTTGGAGGGTAGGTAGGGTACAGAGTATTTCAATAAATTAGCCTATCAGGCACAGAAATTCATCTCTTCAGCAAATATGAGTACTTACTATATGCCAGGCACATAATTTGTAAGAGATGTTGAGGACACAATCATGAATGAACAAAAAACCGGACACAGTCCCAGCAACCAAAGTTTACCCAGTCTAATGAGGGGCAAAGATATTAATCCACACAAATAAATGTATAAATATAAACTTCAGTACAATGAGGGCAAGGTAAAAGAGCTATGAGCACATGTGACAGGGGAAAGTAGCCCACATAGTGGTGAGACTTCCTCACGGACTGGGTAGCCATGTAATTTATCATCTAAACTGGGATGCTTTTTTTTTTTTTAAAGATTTTTTTTTTTTGATGTGGACCATTTTTAAAGTCTTTATTGAGGTTGTTACAATATTGCTTCTGTTTTATGTTTTGGTTTTTTGGCCTCAAGGCATGTGGGATCTTAGCTCCCTGATCAGGTATTGAACCTGCACTCCCTGCATTGGAAGGTGAAGTCTTAACCACTGGACAGCCAGGGAAGTCCCTAAACTGGGATGTTTTTGAGAGTGAAGGGAGAGAGATTGATAATTAGGCTGAGAGGAGCAGGTGTGGATTGAGACTTTCCCAGGCAAGTCAGGACATAGGGTCACTGTGGTAATAGATGTCTTCACTGAGGAAGTGATGTTTCAGCCCAGACTTGAAGGTGAGAGTTAATTAGGTGAAGGTGTTGATGTTACTGACTTGGGTCCTTGGACTCTTTAATCAATAGAAATTGATAAGAGGCCATATGAGGTATTCAGGCAGGGCTTTATTGGGACTCACACTGTAGCATAAGGGAGGGAAAACAAGTAACAGGTTCCCTTGCTCGCTCTCCGAGGAGGGTGGGCTGGTTCCTTAAGTGGTGTGAGGCTGGGGGCGGGTGGGTGGCTTAGACTGAAGGGGTGGCTTAGGTGGTCTGCCCACCCGCTTGGTGGTGCTGGGTGCGGGGATCACGCACAGTACCCTGCTTTTGCTCCTGGCACCTCAGAAGTGGCAGTTGGTTTGTCATCTTTTAGTATCTTATTGTTCATAGTCCCTTATAGTTTCTTGGTATTCTGTTGCTTGTCTAGGTGCGAGCACTCCAGTAAAGGGTGCCAGGTCCCAGCCTATCTCAGTGGTGCAAGATGAGCAGGGCTGTGTGTTTTTTTCAGTGAGAAGGCACAGCATGTGCAAAAGCCTTTTGGTGAGAGGGAGCATGATGGAGACCCCAGAGTGAAAGAAGGCCTATGCAGCTGAAAGGCAGAGGAAGGAGGAGAGCAATATAAGATGAGGCTTGAGAGGGAGGCAGGGACCGGGGCATGTAGAGCCTTGTAAGGCGTGTTTAAGGTTTTATTCTGAAGGCAATGGGAAGCTGTTGAAGAGTGTGTGCGTGTCTTAGTCAGCTGGGGCTGCCATAGCAAAATACCATAGCCTGGGTGCCTTAAACAACAGAAATGTGTTTCTCATAGTTCTCGAGACTGGAAAGTCCAAGATCAAGATGCAGGCCTGTTTGGTTCCTGGTAAGAACTCTCTTCCTGGCTTGCAGAAGGCTTCTTGCTGTGTCCTCACATGGCAGGGAGAGACAGAGCAAGCTCTCTGGTCTCTTTTTTACAAGGACACTAATCCTATCATGGGGCTGTACCCTCATTACCTCATCTAAACCTAATTACCTCCCAAAGGCCCTGCTTACTGATACCATCACATTGGGAGTTAGGGCTTCAACATATAAATTCTGGGGGGCAGAGGAACACAAACATTCAGTCCATAACCGTGAGTGTATGTGTGGGTATCATTTTTTTTTATTAGGGAAAATTTCAAATATATAAAAGAATTACCAATACAGACAGTAATCAACTAACATTAAATATTCCATCAGTATCACTGAATGGTGTTAAAGGCTGGTGACAGATTTGCATGCTGAAAAGCCAAATGTGGCTAGCATGAGAATAGACTGAAGGGATTTGGAGCGGATATTTTGAGACCAGTTAGGCTACTACAATAGGCCAGGAGGGAGATCATTTTGGTGACCTGAATTAAAGTGGTGCCAAGATAGAGAAGATGGAGAGAGGTGGATAGATTTGAGAAATATTTAGGAAAAAAACTAGAACTTGGTTGGTGGGGTGGAGGTAGGGGAGCAGTGAGGAGGAGTAAGGCATTAAGAGTGACTCTCATACAAATAATAAATGCTGGAGAGGGTGTGGAGAAAATGGAACCCTCATACACTATTGTTGGGAATGTAAATTGGTACAGCCACTATGGAAAACAGTAGGGAGGTTCCTTAAAAAACTAAAAATAGAGTTACCATGTGATCCAGCAATCCCATTCCTGGGCATATATGCAGAGAAAATTCTAATTCAAAAACAGGACTTCCCTGGGGGCACAGTGGTTAAGACTCCGTGCTTCCATTGCAGGGGACACGGGTTCGATCCCTGATCGGGGAACTAAGATCCCACATGCCGTGTGCATGTGGCAAAAAAAAAAAAAAAGATACAATGTACCCCAATGTTCATAGCACTATTTACAATAGCCAAGACATGGAAGCAACCTAAGTGTCCATCAATAGCTGAATGGATAAAGAAGATGTGGTGTATATATACAGTGGAATACTACTCAGCCATAAAAAAGAATGAAATAATGCTATTTTCAGCAACATGGGTGGACCTAGAGATGATCATACTAAACGAAATAAGTCAGAAAGAGAAAGACAAATACCATATGATATCACTTATATGTGGAATCTAAAACACAACACGAACATATCTATGAAACAGAAACAGACTCACAGACAGAGAGAACAGACTTGTGGTTGCCAAGGGGGAGAGGGGGTAGGGGAGGAAAGGATTGGGAGCTTGGGATTAGCAGATGCAAACTAGTATATTACAGGATGGATAAACAACAAGTTTGTACTGTATAGCACAGGGAACTATATTCAATAGCCTGTGATAAACCAGAATGAAAATATATATATGTATAACTGAGTCACTTTGCTGTACAGCATAAATTAAACACAGCATTGTAAATCACCTATTCTTCAATTTTAAAAAATGTTGGAACTATAAAAGTACTGGCTAAGATGTCAAGATGCTTAAGAAGATCAAATTGGTGATTAGGTCTCTATTGCCAAGAGATTGACACTTTCCCAGCACTTGATTTGCTTCACTCAAGGATAAGAAATTGATGACCTTTTTTTTTTTTGTATTTAAAAACTATAGTCAAATGCTGTACCAGAACATAAAAAACACTCTTCCAATTATTCATTTCTCATCTCCCAAACTGAAATATTCAACCTTAGAATTTAGGATATGCTCATCAACATACTAAGGAACTCAAAGTAGTCTTTCCTTTTTTTTTTTTAATAAATTTATTTATTTATTTATTTATTTATCTTTGGCTGTGTTGGGTCTTCGTTGCTGTGTGCTGGCTTTCTCTAGTTGCGGCGAGCAGAGGCTACTCTTCATTGTGGTGCGCGGACTTCTCACAGTGGCTTCTCTTGTTGCGGAGCCCAGGCTCTAGGCGCGCAGGCTTCAGTAGTTGTGGCACATGGGCTCAGTAGTTGTGGCTCGCGGGCTCTAGAGCGCAGGCTCAGTAGTTGTGGCGCATGGGCTTAGTTGCTCCATAGCATGTGGTATCTTCCCGGACCAGGGCTCGAACCCGTGTCTCCTGCATTGGCAGGCAGATTCTTAACCACTGAGCCACCAGGGAAGTCCCAAAGTAGTCTTTCATCATTGATAAATTAGTCTATAATTTCTGAGTCTCATTTAACCAGAGAGAATCATCTGACAGCCACTCAACACTTGCTGTCTTTCCAGATGCCTTATTCTTGTGAGTTAGAATTTTTGTGATTAGGAAGAAATAAAGTGTTTAAAAAAAAACCTAACTTAAACTGGAGCTCAAATTCTGTTTTCAAGCTAGATTTCAACTTGACGAACGAGTACAAAGCACATAACTCCTCACTAACATGATGCAATTAATAATATTCTTAAATTTTAAACTGTCTTGGGAGTTCCCTGGTGGCCTATTGGTTAGAATTCTGGGTTTTCACTGCCATGGCCCAGGTTCAATCCCTGGTCCGGGAAATGAGATCCTGCAAGCCGTGCAAAGCGTCTTATTTTTACTACTATAAACTGTGACATATATTTTAAGTGAAATTAAAATGTATTAGTTAATATTTAAGAAATGCAAAAAGGTATAAAGAATAATTTATTGAAAAATTGCATACCCATCTCTCAGCCTAATAAGCAGAATGTTGCCAGCACAGTTAAATTCCCTTTCTGTATGTATGTTAAGGCTGAATGTTAAGCCAGTATTAACAGTAATAAGTACCGATTGTTAAAATATTGAAATATCTTAATACTGGTTGGGAAATAGTTGCTGGCCTGTACCCTCTGAATATCTCCTCTCATTTCCAAATCCTTGACCTCTTCCTAAGACACACGCACCACCTCCCTTGGATCTGTTCCATAATCCTACAAATAAAGGGTTAATGCCTGGCACAGAGGGGCCCTTAATATATATATATATATATATATATATATATATATATATATATATATATATATATATATATATCCCTAAGGAATATATAGTCTTGTTTTTAAACTTTATGTAAATTGTACCACACTGTATCTGTTCTCCTGTGACTTGCTTATTTCTCTGATATGTTGTAGTCCACTGTATACTTCCATTTCTTTACTAATTCACTTATTAACAGGCATTCAAGTTGTGATGCTGCTGTGAACACTCTTGTATCTATTGGTGTACCTGTGCAAGAGTTCCCTGAATTTAAACCTAGAAGGGAAAGTGCTGGTCATAGGGTAAGTGCATCTTCAATCTTCCATATGCCAATTTTCCAAAGGTATTTACTAATTTACATTCCCACCAGCAGCTCAAGAGAGTTCCCTTTGTTCCATAGTCTCCCCAACACTAGGTAAGTCACGTCAAATCAAAATTTTCTCCAGTCTTCTGGGTGTGGAATGAATGATATCTTATTGTGGTTTTAATTTGAATTTCCCTGACTACTAATGAGGTTGAACACCTTTTCATATATTTAGTGACTGTTTGGAGTTCCTTTTCTGAAGGTGTCTACTTAAGTCTTTCATCCGTTTTTCTATTGGGTTTTCTGTTTTTCTCTTATTGATTTGTGGGAATTTTTTATATATTTTGGATACAGTTCCTTTGTTGGTTTTATGCTGTATAGATATTTTCTCCAGTTCTGTGTCTTGCCTTACTTTCTTTATTGTATCTTTTTTTTTTTTTTTTTTGATGAAAGAGAGCTTACTTTTTATTTAGTCAGATATGCCAGATATCTTGCATTTGTCTCTCCATATACACTATCCACCTTTCTCCACTGGCTCTTTGCCTAGGGAGGTTGACCTCTAGGAATTGCATCATTGGACTCTCTGCTCTTTGGCTCCTGATTGGGTTTTGGCCAATGGGGTGCCCCTGCAGGAAATCATAAGAAGGTGGAGAATTAGAGTAGGTATTTATTTTTCCCAGCCCCAAACTGCCGTGTTCTCAAATCAAAAGTCACTGCTCCCCTCAAGACAGTCTCCTCGGGACTTCCCTGGCAATCCAGTGGTTAAGACTCCATGCTCCCACTGCAGGGGGCACGGGTTCAATCCCTGGTTGGGGTAAGTTCCCACGTGCCACGCAGCATGGCCAAAGGAAAAAAAAAAAGACACAGTCTCCTCTATAAACTTTCCCTTGGGGATTCTGAACCTGCTTCTTACTCTCATTGCTTTTGTCCAAGTGATGGTAACATCCTTATAGATTGTTTCAGACCATTTTATTTTATTTTAAATTTTTAATTTTATTTTTTAATAAATTTATTTATTTATTTATTTATTTTTGGCTGTGTTGGGTCTTCGTTGCTGTGCACGGGCCCCCTCAAGTTGCAGCGAGCGGAGACCACTATTCTTTGTGGTATGCAGGCCTCTCATTGCGGTGGCTTCTCCCGTTGCGGAGCACCGGCTCCAGGCGCACGGGCCTCAGCAGCTGTGGTGCACCGGTTTAGTTGCTCCACGGCATGTGGGATCCTCCTGGACCAGGGCTCGAACCCGTGTCCCCTGCACTGGCAGGCAGACTCTCAACCACTGTGCCACCAGGGAAATCCCTCTCAGACCATTTTAATTTGAGTGTGTCACCTGTTTCCTGTTGGATTTCTGACTCATATAACATATTTATTAATATTTCCTTTCAAAATTAGTACTTTTGTGTGTTAAGAAAATTTTCCTTATCCTGAGATAATAAAGATATTCTATATTATATTCTAAAGGATTTATTATTTGTTTTCCTTGTTTAGGTCTATAGTTGACCTGATATTGATTTTTCAGTCCTTCTTTATTTATAGAGATTGTTTCATGACCCAGCAAATGGTCTCTCTTGGTGACTCTTCCACATGCTTTTGAAAAGAATATGTATTTTGCTGTTGCTGGTGGAATGTTCTATAAATGTCAGCTAGGGCAAATTGATTGATAGTGTTGTTCAGATCTTCTACATCTTTGTTGATTTTTCTATTTGTTCAATTTCTGAGAGAGGAAAATGGAAACAACGATGATGGTGGACTTGTCTATTTTTCCTTTATGTTCTGTTAGCTTTTTCTTCATGTATTTTGAAGCTATGTTATTGGGTACCTACACATTTAAGATGGTTATTTCTTTTTTTTACTTTCACATCTTTATTGGAGTGTAATTGCTTTACAATGTTGTGTTAGTTTCTGCTGTACAACAAAGTGAATCAGCTATATGTATACATATATCTCCATATTCCTTCCCTCTTGCATCTCCCTCCCACCCTCCCTATCCCACCCCTCTAGGTCATAACAAAGCATCGAGTTGATCTCACTCTGTATTACAGACTCTAGGTCCGTCCACCTCACTACAAATAACTCAGTGTACTATAGAGCTTTTTAAAGGGTCCTGTGATGTTGGTAGGCACTGAAACATGAGATATGCAGAGGCCTAGGAATCATGTAAGGCGAGAACTGGAACCTGGCCCATATTTAGAATTCAAATGTGAGCTGCCAGATAGCCTGAGGGTTTCTGAAAAAGTCAGAATCACTGGAAACCTTGAAAGATACATTGTCTGCTGGAATCTGCTGGAGTGGGCTGGACAGTAGAGCAGAACTGGATTTCGTTCAGGATAGTGGTCCTAGTCTGTATACAGGATGTCCACAAAGTCTGGAAACATAGATGATAGTATTTATTATTTTGCAGTGGAAGAATTCCTGATGGTATAATGTCTCTTTGCTGGTGTTTCTAGACTTCATGGACTTGTGGTGGTCAGGAAACCTGACCACTTTCTGACAGCCTCTCAGACAGCCTGTGTGTTCTGGTGAAGGGGGGATCTGTAGTGTCAAGGAACATCCTGAGTCTTTTTTTTTTTAAATAAATTTATTTATTTATGTACTTTTGGCTGCGTTGGGTCTTCGTTGCTGCTCACGGGCTTTCCCTAGTTGCGGCGAGCGGGGACTACTCTTTGTTGCAGCGTGCGGACTTCTTATTGCAGTGGCTTCTCTTGTTGCAGAGCACGGGCTTTAGGCCCACGGGCTTCAGTAGTTGTGGCACGTGGACTCTAGAGCGCAGGCTCAGTAGTTGTGGCGCATGTGCTTCATTGTTCCACGGCATGTGGGATCTTGCCGGACCAGGGCTCGAACCCGTGTCCCCTGCATTGGCAGGCAGATTCTCAACCACTGTGCCACCAGGGAAGTCCCTGAGTCTTTTTTTTTAATTTATTTTTTTATTGAAGTGTAGTTGACATCCTGAGTCTTTAGGATCTCAAATCTTTGCTTTGGGAATCCCCGCTGGTTGTAATAGAGAAATTATGCCTTTGTCCAGAGGGTTTTGAGAATTAAAGATTGGCAGTTCAGAGGCAGCCATGAAGAAAAGAAGAGGTGGACACCAAGGAGGGAAAGTGGCGGGGGGCGGGGTGGTGGTGGTGTGATGAATTGGGAGATTGGCATTGACATGTATACACTGATGTGTATGAAATAGATAACTAATAAGAACCTGCTGTATAAAAAATAAATAAAATTCAAAAAAAAAAAAAAAAAAGAAGAGGTCAGCAGCAGTCTGAGCCCCACTAAGATTAATTGGCAGTGATGTGGGCATTGGCCTGTGGGCAGCAGGGTGACAGCAGCCAGCAGAGCAATAGCCAGCAGACCAGCAATACCAGTTGAAACAAAAGCTGATGGCTTGCAGAGCTGTGGCAGCTGTTCTGAGTCTATGAATAATAAATATCTCCACTACCATCTCAGAGCTTAGAAATTTGGGTGTGACTATAAATGTGACCCATTACAGGATGATGGGTGAAGCCTATGAATATATCAGTCTCTGATGAGGGAAATCTGCCAGTCCCCTAATCAAAAGAACTCTTAAGTCACATATTCAACATGTTAAACATTCAGAATGTAACACTAGGACTCCCTTTCTTTTCAAATAAATATTCAATTAAAAAACTCCTTTCAGATGCATACTTTACCTCATTTACTGTGACTCCACTTTGTTTTCAAAATGTATATTTAGGGCATTTTTCAAATGTAAGGCGAGAACTGGAACCTGGCTTATATTTAGAGCATTTTATTTTAATTACTCAATATCCCTTGCCACTTTCAAAAAATATACCTCTATTTCTTTTCTTCTTTTCAATACTTTTTTTTTTTTTTTTTTTTTGCTTTACCACACAGCTTGCGGGCCACAGCAACTATACTCCAATAAAAATTTTAAAAAAAAATTGGAATCTAAGCACTCCAATAAAAAACAATGTCAGTCTATATATAAAAAACAAAAAACAGGGACTTCCCTGGCAATCCAGTGGTTTGGACTCTGAGCTTCCACTGCAGGGGGTGTGGGTTCAATCCCTAGTTGGGGAACTAAGATCCCACATGCTGAGTGGCGTGGCCAAAAAAAAAAAAAAAAACGAAACACTTACATGCTGCTTATAAGAGACACAAGTTGGTTTAACATTCAAAATCCATTTGATACAATCACCAATTAACAAAATAAAGGAGAAAACCATGATTTAGACCTTTGTTTTTTTAATCAATAGACTTTAGGGAAATTTTAGGTTCACAGTAAAACTGAGCAGAAAGTACAGAGAGTACCCATACACCCCCGATCCCACGTACACACAGCCTCCCCAACTCTTTGCTCACATCAGAATGGTACATGTGTTACAATCAATGGATCTACATTAACACATGATTATCACTCAGAGTCCATAGTTTACATTAGGGTTCATGCTTGATGTATATTCTGTGGGTTTTGACCATTGTATAATGACATATATCCACCGTTGTTGTATCATACAGTAGTTTAACTGCCCTAAAAATCCCCTGTGCTCTGTCTATTCTTCCCTCTTTCCTACCAACCCCTGGCAACACTGATCTTTGTACTGTCTCTGTAGTCTTACCTTTTCCAGAATGTCAAATAGTTTGAATCATACAGTATGTAGCCTTTTGAGTAGGCTTCTTTCACTTAGTAAAATACATTCAAGTTTCTTCCATGTCTTGTCATGGCTTGATAGCCCATTTCTTTTATCCCTGAATGATATGCCATTGTATGGATGTACCACTGTTTATTTATCTATTCACTTCTTTTAATATTTATTTATTTATTTATTTTATTTATGGCTGTGTTGGGTCTTCGTCACCGTGCGAGGGCTTTCTCCAGTCGCGGCAAGCGGGGACCACTCTTCATCGCGGTGCGCGGGCCTCTCACCATCGCGGCCCCTCCCGTTGCGGAGCACAGGCTCCAGACGCGCAGGCTCAGCAATTGTGGCTCACGGGCGTAGTTGCTCCGCGGCACGCGGGATCCTCCCAGACCAGGGCCCGAACCCGTGTCCCCTGCATTGGCAGGCAGACTCTCAACCACTGCGCCACCAGGGAAGCCCTGTTCACTTCTTGAAGGACATCTTGGTTGTTTCCAAGTTTTGGTAATTATGACTACAGCTCTATAAACATTTATGTGCAGTCACTTCTTGGCCTTTTGGCTAAGTTCAAGTGTGTAAACATTTGTGTGCAGGTTTTTGTGTGGACATAAATTATCAACTCATTTGGGTAAATACCAAGGAGCATGAGTGCTGAATTGTATGGTTAAGAGGTTTAGTTTTGTAATAAACTGCCAAACTGTCTTCCAAAGTGGCTGTACACTTTGCATTCCTGCTGGCTGTGAATGAGAGTTCCTGTTGCTTCACATTCCTGTCAACATTTGGTGTTGTCAGTATTTTGGATTTTAGCCATTCTAATAGGTGCCTTTTTCTTTTTTTAAAAATTTATTTATTTTATTTATTTATTTTTGGCTGCACTGGGTCTTAGTTGCTGTGTGTGGGCTTTCTCTAGTTGCGGCGAGCAGGGGCAACTGTTCATTGTGGTATTTGGGCTTCTCATTGCGGTGGCTTCTCTTGTTGCAGAGCACTGGCTCTAGGTGTGCGGGCTTCAGTAGTTGTCGCACGCAGGCTCAGTAGTTGTGGCTCACGGGGTCTAGAGTACAGGCACAGGGGCTTAGTTGCTCTGTGGCATGTGGATCTTCCCAGACCAGGGCTTGAATCTGTGTCCCCTGCATTGGAAGGTGGATTCTTAACCACTGTGCCACCAGGGAAGCCCCCTCTTCTTTTTTTAATGTAAACATTCAATACTATAAATTTCCCTCTAGGAATACTTTAGCTGCATCCCACATAATTTAATATGTTATATTATTATTGTCACTTGGGTGCAAAATTTTTTTGTTTTTTTTTTAGAACATCAAAAGACGAGAGGTCTTTTTTTTAATTTATTTTTTTTAATCAGTCATCAATTTTATACACATCACTGTATACATGTCAATCCCAATCGCACACTTCAGCACACCCCATCCACACCCCACCACAGTTTTCCCCCCTTGGTGTCCATACGTTTGTTCTCTACCTCTGTGTCTCAACTTCTGCCCTGCAACCCGGTTCATCTGTACCATTTTTCTAGGTTCCACATACATGCGTTAATAAACAATATTTGTTTTTTTCTTTCTGACTTACTTCACTCTGTATGACAGTCTCTAGATCCATCCACGTCTGAACAAATGACTCAATTTCGTTCCTTTTTATGGCTGAGTAATATTCCATTGTATATATGTACCACAACTTTTTTATCCATTCATCTATCGACGGGCATTTAGGTTGCTTCCATGACCTGGCTATTGTAAATAGTGCTGCAATGAACATTCGGGTGCATGTGTCTTTTTGAATTACGGTTTTCTCTGGGTATATGCCCAGTAGTGGGATTGCTGGGTCATATGGTAATTCTATTTTTAGTTATTTAAGGAACCTCCATATTGTTCTCCATAGTGGCTGAATCAATTTACATTCCCACCAACAGTGCAAGAGGGTTCCCTTTTCTCCACACCCTCTCCAGCATTTGTTGTTTGTAGATTTTCTGATGATGCCCATTCTAACTGGTGTGAGGTGATACCTCATTGTAGTTTTGATTTGCATTTCTCTAATAATTAGTGGTGTTGAGCATCTTATCATGTGCTTCGTGGCCGTCTGTATGTCTTCTTTGGAGAAATGTCTATTTAGGTCTTCTGCCCATTTTTGGATTGGGTTGTTTGTTTCTTTAATATTGAGCTGCATGAGCTGTTTATATATTTTGGAGATTAATCCTTTGTCCGTTGATTCGTTTGCAAATATTTTCTCCCATTCTGAGGGTTGTCTTTTCGTCTTGTTTATGGTTTCCTTTGCTGTGCAAAAGCTTTGAAGTTTCATTAGGTCCCATTTGTTTATTTTTGTTTTTATTTCCATTACTCTAGGAGGTGGATCACAAAAGATCTTGCTGTGATTTATGTCAAAGAGTGTTCTTCCTATGTTTTCCTCTTAAGAGTTTTATAGTGTCCAGTCTTACATTTAGGTTTCTAATCCATTTTGAGTTTACTTTTGTGTATGGTGTTAGGGAGTATTCTAATTTCATTCTTTTACATGTAGCTGTCCAGTTTTCCGAGCACCACTTATTGAAGAGACTGTCTTTTCTCCATTGTATATCTTTGCCTCCTTTGTCATAGATTAATTTACCATAGGTGCGTGGGTTTAATCTCTGGGCTTTCTATCTTGTTCCATTGATCTGTGTTTCTGTTTTTGTGCCAGTACCATATTGTCTTGATTACTGTAGCTTTGTAGTATAGTCTGAAGTCAGGGAGTCTGATTCCTCCAGCTCCGTTTTTTCCCTCAAGACTGCTTTGGCTATTCGGGGTCTTTTGTGTCTCCATACAAATTTTAAGATGATTTGTTCTAGTTCCATAAAAAATGCCATTGGTAATTTGATAGGGATTGCATTGAATCTGTAGATTGCTTTGGGTAGTATAGTCATTTTCACAATATTGATTCTTCCAATCCAAGAACATGGTATATCTCTCCATCTGTTGGTATCATGTTTAATTTCTTTCATCAGTGTCTTATAGTTTTCTGCATACAGGTCTTTTGTCTCCCAAGGTAGGTTTATTCCTAGGTATTTTATTCTTTTTGTTGCAGTGGTAAATGGGAGTGTTTCCTTAATTTTTCTTTCAGATCTTTCATCATTAGTGTATAGGAATGCAAGAGATTTCTGTGCATTAATTTTGTATCCTGCAACTTTACCAAATTCATTAATTAGCTCTAGTAGTTTTCGGGTGGCATCTTTAGGATTCTCTTTGTATAGTATCATGTCATCTGCAAACAGTGACAGTTTTACTTCTTCTTTTCCAATTTGTATTCCTTTTATTTCTTTTTCTTCTCTGATTCCCGTGGCTAGGACTTCCAAAACTATGTTGAATAATAGTGGTGAGAGTGGACATCGTTGTCTCATTCCTGATCTTAGAGGAAATGCTTTCAGTTTTTCACCGTTGAGAATGATGTTTGCTGTGGGTTTGTCGTATATGGCCTTTATTATGTTGAGGTAGGTTCCCTCTATGCCCACTTTCTGGAGAGTTTTTATCATAAGTGGGTGTTGAATTTTGTCAAAAGCTTTTTCTGCATCTATTGAGATGATCATATGGTTTTTATTCTTCAATTTGTTAATATGGTGCATCACATTGATTGATTTGCGTATATTGAAGAATCCTTGCATCCCTGGGATAAGTCCCTCTTGATCGTGGTGTATGATCCTTTTAATGTGTTGTTGGATTCTGTTTGCTAGTATTTTGTTGAGGATTTTTGCATTTATATTCATCAGTGATATTGGTCTGTAATTTTCTTTTTTTGTCTGGTTTTGGTATCAGAGTGATGGTGGTGGCCTCATAAAATGAGTTTGGGCGCGTTCCTTCCTCTGCAATTTGTTGGAAGAGTTTGAGAAGGATGGGTGTTAGCTCTTCTCTAAATATTTGATAGAATTCACCTGTGAAGCCATCTGGTCCTGGACTTCTGTTTGTTGGAAGATTTTTAATCACAGTTTCAATTTCATTACTTGTGATTGGTCTGTTCATATTTTCTATTTCTTCCTTGTTCAGTCTTGGAAGGTTATACCTTTCTAAGAATTTGTCCATTTCTTCCAGGTTGTCCATTTTATTGGCATAGAGTTGCTTGTTGTAGTCGCTTAGGATGCTTTGTATTTCTTCGGTGTCTGTTGTAACTTCAACTTTTTCATTTCTAATTTTATTGATTTGAGTCCTCTCCATCTTTTTCTTGATGAGTCTGGCTAATGGTTTATCAATTTTGTTTATCTTCTCAACGAACCAGCTTTTAGTTTTATTGATCTTTGCTATTGTTTTCTTTGTTTCTATTTCATTTATTTCTGCTCTGATCTTTATGATTTCTTTCCTTCTGCTAACTTTGGGTTTTGTTTGTTCTTCTTTCTCTAGTTCCCTTAGATGTAAGGTTAGATTGTTTATTTGAGATTTTTCTTGTTTCTTGAGGTAGGCTTGTATAGCTATAAACTTCCCTGTTAGAACTGCTTTTGATGCATCCCATAGGTTTTGGATCTTGGTGTTTTCATTGTAATTTGTCCTAGGTATTTTTTGATTTCCTCTTTGATTTCTTCAGTGATCTCTTGGTTATTTAGTAACGTATTGTTTAGCCTCCATGTGTTTGTGTTTTTTACGTTTTTTTCACTGTAATTCATTTCTAATCTCATAGCGTTGTGGTCAGAAAAGATGCTTGATATGATTTCAATTTTCTTAAATTTACCGAGGCTTGATTTGTGACCCAAGATGTGATCTATCCAGGAGAATGTACTGTGTGCACTTGAGAAGAAAGTGTAATCTGCTGTTTTTGGATGGAATGTCCTACAAATATCAATTAAATCTATCTGGATTATTGTGTCATTTAAAGCTTCTGTTTCCTTATTTATTTTCTCTCTGGATGATCTGTCCATTGGTGTAAGTGAGGTGTTAAAGTCCCCCACTATTATTGTGTTACTGTCGATTTCCTCTTTTATAGCTGTTAGCAGTTGCCTTATGTATTGAGGTGCTCCTATGTTGGGTGCATATATATTTATAATTGTTATATCTTCTTCTTGGATTGATCCCTTGATCATTATGTAGTGTCCTTCCTTGTCTCTTGTAACATTCTTTATTTTAAAGTCTATTTTATCTGATATGAGTATAGCTACTCCAGCTTTCTTTTGATTTCCATTTGCATGGAATATCTTTTTCCATCCCCTCACTTCCACTGTATGTGTCCCTAGGTCTGAAGTGTGTCTCTTGTAGACAGCATATATATGGGTCTTGTTTTTGTATCCATTCAGCGAGCCTGTGTCTTTTGGTTGGAGCAGTTAATCCATTCATGTTTAAGGTAATTATCGATATGTATGTTCCTATGACCATTTTCTTAATTGTTTTGGGTTTGTTTTTGTAGGTCCTTTTCTTCTCTTGTATCTCCCACTTAGAGAAGTTCCTTTAGCATTTGTTGTAGAGCTGGTTTGGTGGTGCTGAATTCTCTTAGCTTTTGCTTGTCTGTAAAGCTTTTGATTTCTCCGTTGAATCTGAATGACATCCTTGCCGGGTAGAGTAATCTTGGTTGTAGGTTCTTACCTTTCATTGCTTTAAATATATCGCGCCACTCCCTTCTGGCTTGTAGAGTTTCTGCTGACAAATCAGCTGTTAACTTTATGTGAGTTCCCTTGTATGTTATTGGTCGTTTTTCCCTTCTTGCTTTCATAATTTTTCCTTGTCTTTAATTTTTGTCAGTTTGATTACTGTGTGTCTCGGCGTGTTTCTCCTTGGGTTTATCCTGTATGGGACTCTCTGCGCTTCCTGGACTTGGGTGGCTATTTCCTTTCCCACGTTAGGGACATTTTCGACTGTAATCTCTTCAGATATTTTCTCGGGTCCTTTCTCTCTCTCTTCTCCTTCTGGGACCTCTATAATGCAAATGTTGTTGTGTTTAATGTTGTCCCAAAGGTCTGTTAGGCTGTCTTCATTTCTTTTCATTCTTTTTTCTTTATTCTCTTCCGCAGCAGTGAATTCCACCATTCTGTCTTCCAGGTCACTTATCCGTTCTTCTGCCTCAGTTATTCTGCTATTGATTCCTTCTAATGTAGTTTTCATTTCAGTTATCGTATTGTTCATCCCTGTTTGTTTGTTTTTTAATTCTTCTAGGTGCTTGTTCTTTAATTCTTCTAGGTCTTTGTTAAACATTTCTTGCATCTTCTCAATCTTTGCCTCCATTCTTTTTCCGAGGTCCTGGATCATCTTCACTCTCATTATTCTGAATTCTTTTTCTGGAAGGTTGCCTATCTCCACTTCATTTAGTTGTTTTTCTGGGGTTTTTTCTTGTTCCTTCATCTGGTATATAGCCCTCTGCCTTTTCATCTTGTCTGTCTTTCTGTGAATGTGGTTTTCATTCCACAGGCTGCAGCATTGTTCTTCTTGCTTCTGCTGTCTGCCCTCTGGTGGATGAGGCTATCTAAGAGGCTTGTGCAAGCTTCCTGATGAGAGGGACTGGTGGTGGGTAGAGCTGGGTGTTGCTCTGGTGGGCAGAGCTCAGTAAAACTTTAATCCACTCGTCTGCTGATGGGTGGGGCTGGGTTCCCTCCCTCTTGGTTGTTTGGCCTGAGGCGACCCAGCACTGGAGCCTACCTGGGCTCTTTGGTGGGGCTAATGGCAGACTCTGGGAGGGCTCACGCCAAGGAGTACTTCCCAGAACTTCTGCTGCCAGTGTCCTTGTCCCCACAGTGAAACAGAGCCACCCCCTGCCTCTGCAGGAGACCTTCCAACACTAGCAGGAGGTCTGGTTCAGTCTCCTATGGGGTCACTGCTCCTTCCCCTGGGTCCCGATGCGCACACTACTTTGTGTGCGCCCTCCAAGAGTGGGGTCTCTGTTTCCCCCAGTCCTGTCCAAGTCCTGCAATCAATTCCCAGTAGGCTTCAAAGTCTGATTCTGTATGAATTCCTCCTCCCGTTGCCGGACCCCCAGGTTGGGAAGCCTGACGTGGGGCTCAGAACCTTCACTCCAGTGGGTGGACTTCTGTGGTATAAGTGTTCGCCAGTCTGTGAGTCACCCACCCACCAGTTATGGGATTTGATTTTACTCTGATTGCGCCCCTTCTGCCGTCTCATTGTGGCTTCTCCTTTGTCTTTGGATGTGGGGTATCTTTCTTGGTGAGTTCCAGTGTCTTCCTGTCGATGATTGTCCAGCAGCTAGTTGTGATTCTGGTGTTCTCACAAGAGGGAGTGAGAGCACGTCTTTCTACTCCGCCATCTTGGTCCCTCTCTCCTGCTTCTCCTTCATTTTGATTAATCACTTGAGACTTCATTTTTAACAAGCTGGAGATACAGTATAAATGATCCATGGACCCCACTTTGAAAAGCCCTGCTTCGCCTTCACTCCATGGCCAATTTCATTCAAAACCAGGAGTTCAGTGATACCCTCTACCTTGAACCTCTACTGACAGCCTGATTTCTGGACAACTGGTTATTGGATCCTCTGACCTGGAAGTTCCACTGGCACCTTGCATTCATAGGACCCAAAATGAACTCATCTCCCTTCTCACCTCACTATTCAAATGTATTCGTCTCCCATTATTTCCCATCTTTGTGAGTGAATGCATTATCTACCCTTCCCTCGTGGTCCAGGACTCTGTGCTTCCACAGCAGGGGCCACAGGTTTGATCCCTGGTCAGGGAATTAAGATCTTGGAAGCTGTGCGGCATGGCCAAAAAAAGCAAAAACAAAAACCAAAAAAAAACTTCATTAAAAAAAATAAAGGAGATTGGTTGAAGATGGCGGAGTAGAAAGACATGCGCTCACTCCCTCTTGCGAGAGCACCGGAATCACAACTAACTGTTGAACAATCATCGACAGGAAGACACTGGAACTCACCAAAAAAGATACCCCACATCCAAAGACAAAGGAGAAGCCGCAATGAGACGGCAGGAGGGGCGCAATCACAATAAAATCAAATCCCATAACTGCTGGGTGGGTGACTCACAGACTGGCGAACACTTATACCACAGAAGTCCGCCCACTGGAGTGAAGGTTCTGAGCCCCATGTCAGGCTTCCCAACCTGGGGGTCCAGCAATGGGAGGAGGAATTTCTAGAGAATCCGACTTTGAAGGCTAGTGGGATTTGATTGCACGACTTTGACAGGACTGAGGGAAACAGAGACTCCACTCTTGGAGGGCACACACAAAGTAGTGTTCGCATCAGGACTTGGGAAGGAGCAGTGACCCCATAGGAGACTGAACCAGACCTCCTGCTAGTGTTGGAAGGTCTCCTGCAGAGGCAGGGGGTGGCTCTGTTTCACCGTGGGGACAAGGACACTGGCAGCAGAAGTTCTGGGAAGTACTCCTTGGCGTGAGCCCTCCCAGAGTCTGCCATTAGCCCCACCAAAGAGCCCAGGTAGGCTCCAGTGCTGGGTCGCCTCAGGCCAAACAACCAAGAGGGAGGGAACCCAGCCCCACCCATCAGCAGACGAGTGGATTAAAGTTTTACTGAGCTCTGCCCACCAGAGCAACACCCAGCTCTACCCACCACCAGTCCCTCTCATCAGGAAGCTTGCACAAGCCTCTTAAATAGCCTCATCCACCAGAGGGCAGACAGCAGAAGCAAGAAGAACAATGCTGCAGCCTGTGGAATGAAAACCACATTCACAGAAAGACAGACAAGATGAAAAGGCAGAGGGCTATATACCAGATGAAGGAACAAGAAAAAACCCCAGAAAAACAACTAAATGAAGTGGAGATAGGCAACCTTCCAGAAAAAGAATTCAGAATAATGAGAGTGAAGATGATCCAGGACCTCGGAAAAAGAATGGAGGCAAAGATTGAGAAGATGCAAGAAATGTTTAACAAAGACCTAGAAGAATTAAAGAACAAGCACCTAGAAGAATTAAAAAACAAACAAACAGGGATGAACAATACGATAACTGAAATGAAAACTACACTAGAAGGAATCAATAGCAGAATAACTGAGGCAGAAGAACGGATAAGTGACCTGGAAGACAGAATGGTGGAATTCACTGCTGCGGAAGAGAATAAAGAAAAAAGAATGAAAAGAAATGAAGACAGCCTAACAGACCTTTGGGACAACATTAAACACAACAACATTTGCATTATAGAGGTCCCAGAAGGAGAAGAGAGAGAGAAAGGACCCGAGAAAATATCTGAAGAGATTACAGTCGAAAATGTCCCTAACATGGGAAAGGAAATAGCCACCCAAGTCCAGGAAGCGCAGAGAGTCCCATACAGGATAAACCCAAGGAGAAACACGCCGAGACACACAGTAATCAAACTGACAAAAATTAAAGACAAGGAAAAATTATGAAAGCAAGAAGGGAAAAACGACCAATAACATACAAGGGAACTCACATAAAGTTAACAGCTGATTTGTCAGCAGAAACTCTACAAGCCAGAAGGGAGTGGCGCGATATATTTAAAGCAATGAAAGGTAAGAACCTACAACCAAGATTACTCTACCCGGCAAGGATGTCATTCAGATTCAACGGAGAAATCAAAAGCTTTACAGACAAGCAAAAGCTAAGAGAATTCAGCACCACCAAACCAGCTCTACAACAAATGCTAAAGGAACTTCTCTAAGTGGGAGATACAAGAGAAGAAAAGGACCTACAAAAACAAACCCAAAACAATTAAGAAAATGGTCATAGGAACATACATATCGATAATTACCTTAAACATGAATGGATTAACTGCTCCAACCAAAAGACACAGGCTCGCTGAATGGATACAAAAACAAGACCCATATATATGCTGTCTACAAGAGACACACTTCAGACCTAGGGACACATACAGTGGAAGTGAGGGGATGGAAAAAGATATTCCATGCAAATGGAAATCAAAAGAAAGCTGGAGTAGCTATACTCATATCAGATAAAATAGACTTTAAAATAAAGAATGTTACAAGAGACAAGGAAGGACACTACATAATGATCAAGGGATCAATCCAAGAAGAAGATATAACAATTATAAATATATATGCACCCAACATAGGAGCACCTCAATACATAAGGCAACTGCTAACAGCTATAAAAGAGGAAATCGACAGTAACACAATAATAGTGGGGGACTTTAACACCTCACTTACACCAATGGACAGATCATCCAGAGAGAAAATAAATAAGGAAACAGAAGCTTTAAATGACACAATAATCCAGATAGATTTAATTGATATTTGTAGGACATTCCATCCAAAAACAGCAGATTACACTTTCTTCTCAAGTGCACACAGTACATTCTCCTGGATAGATCACATCTTGGGTCACAAATCAAGCCTCGGTAAATTTAAGAAAATTGAAATCATATCAAGCATCTTTTCTGACCACAACGCTATGAGATTAGAAATGAATTACAGTGAAAAAAACGTAAAAAACACAAACACATGGAGGCTAAACAATACGTTACTAAATAACCAAGAGATCACTGAAGAAATCAAAGAGGAAATCAAAAAATACCTAGGACAAATTACAATGAAAACACCAAGATCCAAAACCTATGGGATGCATCAAAAGCAGTTCTAACAGGGAAGTTTATAGCTATACAAGCCTACCTCAAGAAACAAGAAAAATCTCAAATAAACAATCTAACCTTACATCTAAGGGAACTAGAGAAAGAAGAACAAACAAAACCCAAAGTTAGCAGAAGGAAAGAAATCATAAAGATCAGAGCAGAAATAAATGAAATAGAAACAAAGAAAACAATAGCAAAGATCAATAAAACTAAAAGCTGGTTCGTTGAGAAGATAAACAAAATTGATAAACCATTAGCCAGACTCATCAAGAAAAAGATGGAGAGGACTCAAATCAATAAAATTAGAAATGAAAAAGTTGAAGTTACAACAGACACCGAAGAAATACAAAGCATCCTAAGCGACTACAACAAGCAACTCTATGCCAATAAAATGGACAACCTGGAAGAAATGGACAAATTCTTAGAAAGGTATAACCTTCCAAGACTGAACAAGGAAGAAATAGAAAATATGAACAGACCAATCACAAGTAATGAAATTGAAACTGTGATTAAAAATCTTCCAACAAACAGAAGTCCAGGACCAGATGGCTTTACAGGTGAATTCTATCAAATATTTAGAGAAGAGCTAACACCCATCCTTCTCAAACTCTTCCAACAAATTGCGGAGGAAGGAACGCGCCCAAACTCATTTTATGAGGCCACCACCATCACTCTGATACCAAAACCAGACAAAAAAAGAAAATTACAGACCAATATCACTGATGAATATAAATGCAAAAATCCTCAACAAAATACTAGCAAACAGAATCCAACAACACATTAAAAGGATCATACACCACGATCAAGAGGGACTTATCCCAGGGATGCAAGGATTCTTCAATATACGCAAATCAATCAATGTGATACACCATATTAACAAATTGAAGAATAAAAACCATATGATCATCTCAATAGATGCAGAAAAAGCTTTTGACAAAATTCAACACCCACTTATGATAAAAACTCTCCAGAAAGTGGGCATAGAGGGAACCTACCTCAACATAATAAAGGCCATATACGACAAACCCACAGCAAACATCATTGTCAATGGTAAAAAACTGAAAGCATTTCCTCTAAGATCAGGAACGAGACAAGGATGTCCACTCTCACCGCTGTAATTCAGCATAGTTTTGGAACTCCTAGCCACGGGAATCAGAGAAGAAACAGAAATAAAAAGAATACAAATTGGAAAAGAAGAAGTAAAACTGTCACTGTTTGCAGATGACATGATACTATACAAAGAGAATCCTAAAGATGCCACCAGAAAACTACTAGAGCTAATTAATGAATTTGGTAAAGTTGCAGGATACAAAATTAATGCACAGAAATCTCTTGCATTCCTATACACTAATGATGAAGAATCTGAAAGAGAAATTAAGGAAACACTCTCATTTATCATTGCAACAAAAAGAATAAAATACCTAGGAATAAACCCACCTAGGGAGACAAAAGACCTGTGTGCAGAAAACTATAAGACACTGATGAAAGAAATTAAAGATGATACAAACAGATGGAGAGATATACCGTGTTCTTGGATTGGAAGAATCAATATTGTGAAAATGACTATACTACCCAAAGCAATCTACAGATTCAATGCATTCCCTATCAAATTACCAATGGCATTTTTTATGGAACTAGAACAAAAAATCTTAAAATTTATATGGAGACACAAAAGACCCCGAATAGCCAAAGTAGTCTTGAGGGAAAAAACGGAGCTGGAGGAATCAGACTCCCTGACTTCAGACTATACTACAAAGCTATAGTAATCAAGACAATATGGTACTGGCACAAAAACAGAAACATAGATCAGTGGAACAGGATAGAAAGCCCAGAGGTAAACCCACACACCTATGGTCAACTAATCTATAAGAAAGGAGTCAAGGATATACAATGGAGAAAAGACAGGCTCTTCAATAAGTGGTGCTGGGAAAACTGGACAGCTAGATGTAAAAGAATGAAATTAGAATACTCCCTAACACCATACACAAAAGTAAACTCAAAATGGATTAGAAACCTAAACGTAAGACTGGACACTATAAAACTCTTAGAGGAAAACATAGGAAGAACACTCTTTGACATAAATCACAGCAAGATCTTTTGTGATCCACCTCCTAGAGTAATGGAAATAAAAACAAAAATAAACAAATGGGACTTAATGAAATTTCAACGCTTTTGCATAGCAAAGGAAACCATAAACAAGACGAAAAGACAACCCTCAGAATGGGAGAAAATATTTGCAAACGAATCAACGGACAAAGGATTAATCTCCAAAATATATAAACAGCTAATGCAGCTCAATATTAAAGAAACAAACAACCCAATCCAAAAATGGGCAGAAGACCTAAATAGACATTTCTCCAAAGAAGACATACAGATGGCCACGAAGCACATGAAAAGATGCTCAACATCACTAATTATTAGAGAAATGCAAATCAAAACTGCAATGAGGTATCACCTCACACCAGTTAGAATGGGCATCATCAGAAAATCTACAAACAACAAATGCTGGAGAGGGTGTGGAGAAAAGGGAACCCTCTTGCACTGTTGGTGGGAATGTAAATTGATTCAGCCACTATGGAGAACAATATGGAGGTTCCTTAAATAACTAAAAATAGAATTACCATATGACCCAGCAATCCCACTACTGGGCATATACCCTGAGAAAACCATAATTGAAAAAGAGTCATGTACCCCAATGTTCATTGCAGCTCTATTTACAATAGCCAGGACATGGAAGCAACCTAAGTGTCCATTGACAGATGAATGGATAAAGATGAGGCACATATATACAATGGAATATTACTCAACCATAAAAAGAAACGAAATTGAGCTATTTGTAGTGAGGTGGATGGACCTAGAGTCTGTCATACAGAGTGAAGTAAGTCAGAAAAAGAAAAACAAATACCGTATGCTAACACATATATATGGCATCTAAAAAAAATTTAAAAAGGTTCTGAAGAACCTAGGGGCAGGACAGGAATAAAGACGCAGATGTGGAGAATGGACTTGAGGGCACGGGGAGGGAGAAGGGTAAGCTGGGACGAAGTGAGAGAGTTGCATGGACATATACACACTACCAAATGTAAAATAGATAGCTAGTGGGAAGCAGCCACATAGCACAGGGAGATCAGCTCAGTGCTTTGTGACCACCTAGAGGGGTGGGATAGAGAGGGAGGGAGGGAGATGCAAGAGGGAGGACATATGGGGATATATGTATACGTATAGCTGATTCACTTTGTTATAAAGCAGAAACTAACACACCATTGTAAAGCAATTATACTCCAATAAAGATGTTAAAAAAAAAAGACACACACACCCCAAAGTTCATTGCAGCACTATTTACAATATCCAGGTCACAGAAGCCACCTAAATGCCCATCGACAGATGAATGGATAAACAAGATGTGGTACATATATACAATGCAATATTACTCAGCCATATAAAGGAATGAAATTGGGTCATTCGTAGAGACGTGGATGGATCTAGAGACTGTCATACAGAGTGAAGTAAGTCAGAAAGAGAAAAACGAATATCATATATTAATGCATATATGTGGAACCTAGAAAAATGGTACAGATGAACCGGTTTGCAGGGCAGAAATAGAGACACAGATGTAGAGAACAAACGTATGGACACCAAGGGGGGAAAGTGGCTGGGGGTGGGGGTGGGGGGAGTGGTGAGATGAATTGGGAGATTGGGATTGACATCTATACGCTAGTATGTATAAAATAGATAAGTAATAAGAACCTGCTCTATAAACAAATAAATTTTAAATGATAAAAAAATTAAAAATAAAAATAGAGGAGAGAGAGGAGTCCAAGATGACCCCTAGATTTAAGCCTAGGTGTGCAACCTGTGCAGCCACACCGGGCCCCGCACTTAGAAGCGCCCTGCATGTGGTTGAGGTTCTGCTGCCGCCATCTTGACATTCTTAATAATTTTTGAACAAGGGGCTTGACATTTTTATTTTGCACCGAGCCCTGCAAATTATGTAGCCAATCCTGCCTAGGAACCTAGAGCCCGGTGGTGATTTTAATGGAAATAAGTCAGCAAAATAAACAGGCAGGTCTGGGAAAAAGATGAGCTGGGTTTCTACACCTGAGTGTGAGCTGTCTGTAACTCAAGTCACCAAGTGGAGAAGTCCAATGGGCAGCTGCAAATGTGAGCAAGAATAGAGAAGACAGGTCAATATAGAAGGTAAGTAACGTGGGGTCATCCAAATAGAAGTAACAGGTAAAGCCCTAAGAGAGAATTAGATAGCCAGGAAGGAGAGTATAGAGTGAGAGAGAAAGAGATGGGACAGGACTTTAAGAAACAACAGCATTGGGACTTCCCTGGTGGTCCAGTGGTTAAGACTCCGTGCTCCCAATGCAGGGGGCATGGGTTTGATCCCTGGTCAGGGACCTAGATCTTGCATACCGCCACTAAAAGATCCCGCATGCCACAACTAAAAGATCCCGCATACTGCAACGAAGAACCTGCATGCTGCAACTAAGACCCAGCACAGCCAAATAAATAAATATTTTTTAAAAAAGAAAGAAAGAAACATCATTAAAGAGGTAGGAAGTATGAGAAGAAACAGCAGTAAAGGCACAGCAGAAATCTAGAAGCCAAACCAAGTCAGTAAAAATACTGGGGAAAGGAGATGAATCTGATAGGGACATGCAGGACCTTAGGGTAGGGAAGGTAGAAGCAGAGAAGCCAATTAGTGACAGAACACATGGCAAAGACTGAAATCCAAGGAATTTCAATACATTCATTTTAGTTTGGAACATTTACTGATTATAAAAATAATATAAAAATCACCCATTATTTCACTATTCAGACAAACTCTATTAGCATTTTGGTGTGTTTCCTTCCAATACTGGTTCTCAACATAGTTTTCTTCCATATTTTTCTCTATAAAAAGTTTGCAAATATTCTTTCCATCTACATTTCTTCTACAAATTTGAGACCATATTACACGTACATTCTATAGCCTACATTTTTTTTACTTAACATTATATCTGATCACTTCCTATATTAAAAGCATAATTCCCTGGGTGCATAGCATTAAAAAATGTTATGAGATCAATTTTAAAATATCATGAAAAAAAACCTTAAATGCTTCTAATTCTTTCCTATAATCTCACCCATCCCATCAAATGATTTCATATTTTAGTGTTTCTTTTTTACTTCAATCTTTAAGGACATCATCATTTTTAGATAACTGAAGTAATAGGATAGATAGTTCTTTTTTTTAATTTTTTTTTCTTATTTAGCAGATACCAGTTTATTTGACATAGTGCATGATCCAAAGCATCTGATACTCCACAGCCAATAAGATTTCCTGCTTCCCTATTACAAAACATTGGGTACCTTGAAAACAGTTAATTCAAGGTTCTTGTTACTTTTCTCCTACATCTGGAATTAAACAGGTTTCTCCGTGTAGCACACATTTCACATTCACCAAAGGCTTTGGGGACGGGGGAAATGGGGCTTGTAACTGCCCCCCTGAACCACAGGCATTTAATGTTAAAGGATAAAGCACAGTAGAGTCACCCCGCAGACATTCCTGTGTGTTCAGATTGCTGAACTTGAGCATACCATCACTGACCCAAGTGGGAATCATCGTAACAATGTAAAAGACACTGATTTCCTTGACAAAAAGAAATGCAGTATGAATATAAAGACTCATCACCACCACCACCCCCATCCTTTTCTGAAAATAATACATAAGAGAACAGTTATTGTACGTGGTTAGTATCACCCAAGGTTCACACATGGAAAAAAATAGGTAAAAAATAATCAGTCATAAATTCTCACTATGAAATCACAACAGAATCTGATATATTCAGAGAATCTGTGAGTGGGAGAGAGCCTCAGAAATCATGTTGTGTATCCCCTCACTGGACAGATGAGGTCACTGAGGCCCAGGAAGGTCAAGTGTGGGACTCTGGGGTCTAACCGCAGGGGGAGAAGGCAGGCCTCCTGAAGCCTAGCTCAGGGTGCCCTCCACTTACTTCCTCTTTTAAAGCCTCTCAAAGGTAAAACATGAAATACACCACACGATAAATCACACATGCTGACGGAAGTCAGCGATTTGGTCTGACAATGGCGTTCCTTTGACCATCGGGCAGGCATGTAACCCACCTCGGGGCGGGAATTCTTCACACGAGATTGTTCAGCGTTCTGATGGAAGCCGTGTGCAGGTTACACACGACTTCTCGGATTCGGGAAGGCTCTTCTTGGCTCTTAGCCGGTGGTGGGCAGGCGGTCGGCTGCACAGCGGAATCTCGGATTCCGAGCGGAGCTGTCGGGTGTGTTCTGGCTTCGAGCAGCACAGCGACACCTATAGGCAGTAGGATTTATGGCGCACGTAGGATCCACCTTTCTTCAACCGGTCTTTCCCAGAAGGGGAAAAAAGCCTTTTGGGTTAATCGTTTCTTCAACAGAATGGTGAACGGTCCACCAGTCTGAAGTCCACTCTCAGGCGTCCCTACTATATTGCATAAGCCATAACCATTGGGAGGAAAGGCGTCAACAGGCGCGGTTCCTCGGAAAGCCGTCCGCTCCGGTGTTGGTCACAGGAAACTCACCCTGCCAAAAACTGGTATAATGTTGGCTTTTCGGCTGCAGTTTGTTGCCTCAGGGGAAAAGTCTATTTTGCAGGCCTCGTCGACAGCTGTATTCTCACTCAGCTTCCATGGGCAACCGCTTCCCCATCCACGTGCAGTAGGAGACGTGATGATCTGGCCCGTGTAGAGCAGTAGAGTCGGGCCCTTCTGGGTGTCTCCAGTTAGTGCCTTTAACAGGTAACCACTAGGGAGCAGCTGCAGCTGCCTGCTGGATATCAGACTTCACTTGCTCACTTAACATTTCTTCAAAGACAAAGGAGTCACCAAACTTCTCAGCCTCTGTCAGATAGCCAGTTGAGTTCACAAATTCTCAAATTCAGCATTACTGACTTCATAGACATCCATGTAAAAGACATCAATAGCAACTCTCCTAGCAAGTGCTTCCCCATCCTACTTTATCTGAGGATCATTGGTGCCCACTGTAAATACTCCGGCAGGGATGGGGATCACCTTGGTGGGTAGGAACGGCGGCTCTCCGGGACCGAGCCCCGGGCATTCGCCTCCCGGTGCGTGGCCGCTGAGCTGCCATGGGCCCCGGGCGGCTGGGGAGTGCCAGAACCCCAGGAGCCTGCGAGGGAAGCCGCGCCTGCAGCCTCTCCCCGGCCTCTTCGCCCTCCTCCCCCACGCGCCGCCCGGCCCAAGAGCAGCGGCAGGAGGACGAGCTAGATACAGTTTTAAATATTGTTTTTCTTTCACGTTATTTTCCAAACATGGTTTCACGTTTCTCCATGTTCTGGTAGCTGCAAGCTGTTTTGTAATCTTAGTATGTAATGTAGTATTTAATAATTTAAGCATTCATTAGTGGATTGTTTGCAGCTCTTTTAAGTCCCAATGACGTAAGTATTTTAGTACACATAGATATTTTTTTCTTTTGTTCTATTTCACCAGGTTTTAAATTCCTAGGTGAGAGACTGGGTCAAAGCAAACTAGTTGGCTCTTGCTAAGTGTTACCTAAGTGTGCCTCTAGAAGGATTATGGCAGTTTACCTCGCCACTAGCCAGGTGTGAATGTATCTGTTACCCAAAGCTTGGACCAGCGCTGGGTATTTAATTTTTACTCGGTTTAATGGCTGTTAATTGGAACTATACTATGCTTACAGTCTTTAATTTGCATTTCCCTAATTACTAAGGAGGTTGAGTCTTTTTTTAAATACACGTGTTTATTGTTTGTTTTTCCTCTTAGGTGCCTACTCAATTCAAAGCAACAGACATATTTTGAGTTGCCCACTCTGTGCCAAGAGCTGTGTGCATTCCTCAGAGGGGGAGTGACCTAACAAAAACGACCCTTTGAGATAGGGTGTGGGAGCCAGGATAGTATAGGAAATATATGGTTAACTGTACTCCCTTGGTAGAAGCACAATCCTGGCAGGCTGTTTGGGCAAAGTCCTGTGGGTGGAAGACAAAGAAGAGAAGGGTTGACCCTGTCTGAAAAAGATTAGGCTTTTGCAGGGTAAGTGACTTCAGAGCTAGGGTGGAACAATAAGATTTGTCCAGGTGAGAAAATGATGTGTGGGGAGAGGAAACAATATGGGGAGAGGTAAAGGAGCTGAAAAGTCTGAAAATATGGTGCTGTGTTATAGGGTTGCAACTCTTCCATTATAGCTAAAATGTGGAACGCTTGGCCTGAAGGATGGTGGGACATTGGCTAGAAAGGAAGAGTCAGGGCTAACCTCAGGAATCTGACTTTGTCCTGAAGATTTTTTTGTTCTTAAAGAAGAATGACATGATCTAATGTATGTTTTAGAAAGACCTTTCTGGTAGCTAATGAGAGGTAGCCATATTCCTTGCATTTATGGAGCTCAAGGACTAGTAGGGGAAACAAGTATTAATCAAGAAATCATAATTATAAACTCTCATTGAACGAAAGAAATGCCATGCTATGAGAGCAATTTATATATAACAGGGGTAGCAGACCAAGTCCAAATGTCAGGGAAGGTTTCCCGTAGGAGATAATTTCTGGAGGTTTTTCTTCTTCTTCCCTTCTTACACACACCCCTCCCTCAAGCCTCACCATTCAACTTCACAGGGAAAGGCAATGTAAAATATCTTTATTTGAGAGAAACCCAGGACTGTGTATACATACTCATGCATTTGTAAACCTCCCCAAATGATTCACCCTGACATTTCCATGTGTCTAGTCCATAATGTCCTTTCATTGATATTATCTGACTTGTATACTGACCCCAACCTTGTGAGGTAGGCAGGCAAGTATGACTGTCTACATTTTATTGAAGAATCTGAGTCTCAGAGAGGTTAGGTAATTTGCCTAAAATCGCATGACTAATGGTAGAGCTGACATTTGAATCCAGGTCTTGTAACACCTAGGTGGAATTATTTTTTTTTAAGCTGTTTTGTTTTGTTTTTCTTTTTTCAATTAGTAAAGATCCCAACAGGTGGCCACACCTATGTTTTTAATTTTTTTAATTTAATTTTTTTGGCTGTACTGTGCAGCATGCGGGATCTTAGTTCCCCAGCCAGGGATCAAACCTGTGCCCCTTGCATTACGAGCATGGAGTCTTAACCACTGGATTGCCAGGGAAGTCCCTAGGTGGTATTATTCTTGCAATGTTCATTCTTTCATTTGTTCATTGATCCATCAAACATGTGCTGATCACCTTCTGAGTGTCAGGCTATGTGTGAAGCAATCGAGAGCCAGTAAGTTTTTAAGCAGGAAAGCAGCTTGATCCAATTTACGTTTGAGAACCCTCTTTTGGCTGAGAGGACAGAAAGTGGTGGTTTTCAAAGTATGGTCCGAGACCACATACTGGGTCAGAGGCTCTGGGGTTGGGGCTCAGGAATGCTATGATCAGCCAGGTTTGGGTATTCTTTTTCGATTCTAATGCAATAGAAAGCGCTATATTAGAGAAGGCGGTGGTGCAACCAGTTATCGTGACTAAGGTAGTGGCTGTAGTAACCAGGTGAGAAATGATGAGGAACAGAGACAAAGGGATGCACTTGAGAGTCATTTGGATAGCATGGGCAGGACTTCTCGCTCCACCCTCAGCTCAGACAGTAGCTGAGAAGTGGAGCTGAAATTCCTACCTGGGTCCTCTGGCTACAGAGCCTGTGGGCTTTACTGCACATAGCCATTTATAGATGCTTCATGGTTTTAAATATTTTATATTTAATTATCTTAGCATTTGTTTTGCAAATCTCCATCTTATCTCAAACTGCCTTCAAGCCTTGTATTTCCCCCTCACTTTCATAAAGACTAGGAGAGAAATAAGTAAGGCCTTAAAAGTTTTAAAATATTTATTTGCTTGGGGCTGAGTATACAGGCAAGGAAAAAGTAGATTTGATTAGATAAGCACAGACTAGGGGAGAACCGCAGGACACTGGGAGATGCACTGCATCTCCTCTTCTGTAAATCCCAGGAGGTCTCCAGGAAACCTGAAGACAATAATCCTAGAAGCCCAGAGGGTGACCCCATTCCCTCCCCAGGGTTATTACTGGGTGTCAGGCTGGAGCAGTTCAGGAATTCAGGAAACTGTAAAGAAACCACAACAGCCTCAACAAACATCAACTACCTCCACAATAAAACTCATTATAATTCATCTCCCTCCCACCCACGACTACAGACCTGAGGGAGGCAGGTGGGACTACGGGAGGGGCTCTTTGCTGCTCCTTCCCCAGCCTGACCCAGCCTCATCCCAGGCCTGGTTTTCCCAGCGTCTTGGGGAGGTGGGAAACTGACACCCCTATGTCTGGCACCAGAGACTGAGGACACCTCCATTCTCTGCTCACTGCCAGGTAGGTCAGGATTAAAGCAGACTGAGGCCAAAGTTATAGTCGGCAGTGCCAGGTGAAGCCTGGCCTGTCTTGGTAACTAGCAAGGCCACAATGGCTAAGCCAAGCAGGTGGGAGTGGAAATGTCGGCGGGGGTGGGGGGTGGGGGGGGAGAAAAAGATGGGAAGGTGGGCGTGGCGAAGGCCAACTGTAGTGCGAGGCTTCTGGGGGGAGCCTCATCCATTGAATGACCAATCAGAGAGCGGGCTGCAGCCCAGGGGTGGGACAGGGGCGTATCTTAGTCGAGATTGGATAGTGGCCGGGCGCAGGGAGGGGGCCGCGAGCCTCCGAGGCCTGCCGCTTGGCAATTCCGCGTTATACATCGCAGTGGCGGCGGTCGTGGAAGCCGGCTGGACTGCAGCGCACGTGCCTGGATATGACGCTCTTCGGCTTGCCGCGTAGTTCCTTGGGTTCTGGGTCTGGTCAGTCCTGCCCCAAGGTTCGCTCCATCCTCGGTCCCCTAACTCTCGTCCAGCTCCCTAAGCTCCCGACCTCAGCATCTGCAGAACGAAATGGTCACAGCCATGAATGTCTCAGATGAAGTAGAGCAGATGTTCCAGCCCTACAACTTCGAGCTGTTCCAGGACATAAGGCCCGTTTTGGAGGAGTACTGGTGAGACCTGGAGAAGGGGAAGAACCGTGTCAGGGGCCCAACTCTGATGACTGCTATTTGGGGGGATTGGCGGAGGAGGGGGAGGGTGATACACAGAATACCCACAGTGATTTTGCTAAAGAGCAAAGGTATCGGGCTCCCCAGTACTGGCTTCATGTACCCGTTGTCCAAGGTGCAGGTAGTGTGGCACCTCAAAGAGGTTAGGTCTGGAAGAAAGGAAGGCAGAAATAAGAGGATGGGGTGAGGAATGTGGGAGGAGACAGAAACCAAGAGGAAAGAGTGTAGTGAGAACTGGTCTCTGAAGAATGGAGTTGATCTGAACTCCTACTCCCACCCACCTTATAAATGACTCTCCATCCTTTGTGGCCGCATGTGTGCGTATGCATGCATAGTGCTGGTACCCGGGGACAGCCTGCCCTTCACAGTTATCATCTTGTTCCTCAAATGCTCCATCATCCTTGCTGTGGAGAAGGAGACAAAATCTAGATACTCTTCCAAAATTTCCTCGGGCTTTGCCCTAGAGCTCCTCAGAGGTGTTTGTGGGTTGACTTTGTGCTCCAGCCAATTTGCCATGACCCAACCAGGCAGAAGCTGTTGCCACATTCTTCTTACACCACAGTCCTGGGTTGCTTCTAGGCATGGGTCAGCAGCTGTCACCCACTCCCAACCCCATTGAGAGAGCAGTAATCACAGAAACCTTGGACATAGCCCCTGCCCTGTGCTAGGTACTTTATATATATTAACACTGTCAGGAGAGGAGTGGTATTCCCCTCTTACAAAATAAGGGGAATACTAATGCTCAGAAAACTAAGTAGTTTTTCCAATGTCACACAGCTGGTAAGTGGCAGAAGTAGGACTCCAACCCAGAGCACTCACCTGGAGATATGAGTGAGCATTCCTCTAACCAGCACCTACCCATAAGCCCGTCCCCTCTCCCTTCTGCCTGCCAGGGCAACCTCATTCACCATAGCTCTGATCTACCTGCTGCTCATCTTTGTGGGACAGAACTACATGAAGGCACGGAAGGGCTTCAACCTGCAGGGACCTCTCATCCTTTGGTCCTTCTGCCTTGCAATCTTCAGGTAAGACACCCCACCCCCATCTTATAGACCCTAGATCCACATTCTATCCCTAAAAACTTTCTAGAAGCCTCAATTGTATCAACTCCCCAAGTTGCCCCCTAACTCTCTCCCTATCCCATTCTCTCAGCTCTAACTTCTCTCCTCAGGTTCCACCCTCCTCCCATATTCCCCTGTTTTCCTTCTCCAGTCCCCAAACTGGCCGTCTCTGCTCTCTCTCATGAGTCCTCTTGTGCTCCTGGAGTCTTGGTACTTCCAACAGTTTCCCCAGCCTCTAATACTCTCTGCATCTAATACCCTCTCCCAAGACCTTCCAATAACTTCCCCAGCCCCTTCTTCCCATATTCTGCCCCCCCAAACTCCTTTGATCACCCCGCATCCTGCCACCCATCTCCTCCCATCCCATGAGCCCTATTCCCTAACTCAACTTTCAGTCCCAACCTCCAGCACTCCCTGGTCCTTCCCTAGCCTTCATGTCTTCTAGATTACTGGTTGGCTCTACCAGGTTGGCCACAGGATCTCAGAAGCTGTGACCCATCCCCTATGGAGGGTGGGGAGGTGGTGGAAGTTGACCAGGTGAAGCATGGATTGATGCCTGGGAATGACCCTTATACCCTTTTCCTCTGTCCCATTTCAGTATCCTTGGGGCAGTGAGGACATGGGACTATATGGGGACCGTGCTACTTAGGGGGAGCCTAAAGAAAACTGTATGCTTCTTCATCTTCACTGATAATCCCATAATCAAATTCTGATCCTGCTTCTTTGTCCTCAGCAAGATCATTGAACTTGGTGAGTGGCAAGGCTTTGTCTCTCTGGTGTCCAGTCAGCTGCACCCCTCCTCAGGGCACCCCCCTTACCCATCACATGGAAAGTCCCTTCCCCACCCCTGGGTCCTAACAACACTTCTCACCCAAGCCCCTCCTTAGATTCTCTGCCACAAAGACCCCTCTCCCTGCCCTGACAATTACCCATATGTCCCCACGTCCAGTGCGGAGGGTGGTCCCAACACTGGGTGGTATGCCAGCTATGACTCCCCATCTCCCAGGAGACATGGCCTTCATCATCCTGTGTAAGCGGCCGCTCATCTTTGTGCACTGGTACCACCACAGCACAGTGCTAGTGTACACGAGCTTTGGATACAAGAACAAGGTGGCTGCAGGTGGCTGGTTCATGACCATGAACTACGGTGTACATGCCATCATGTACACCTACTATACTCTGAAGGCTGCCAAAGTAAAGCCCCCCCAGGTGGTTTCCCATGCTCATCACCAGCCTGCAGATCCTGCAGATGTTTATGGGAGCCACTGTCGGTATCCTGACTTACATCTGGAGACAGGAACAGGGATGCCATACCACAAAGGAACACCTCTTCTGGTCCTTCATCTTGTATACAACCTATTTCCTCCTCTTTGTCCAGTTCTTCCACCAAAACTATGTAATTACCAAGGTCAAGGCCAAGACCAAGAGCCAGTGAAGGGTTGGAGAAAAGAAGGAGCCCCGAGCTCTCTCCTCCCCAGGGCATTTAGGGGCTGAGCTTAGGTTTGGGAGAATAATTAGGATGCCTTTTCTGCATGGTTTCCCTATGGGATGTGTACCCCAAGGTGGCAGGAGGTTATGACAGTCAAGAAGTGTCACCCCTGGGGTGGGGGTGTGATCTAGTACTTTGATGTTTCTGTTTTTAATGTGAAGGCCAAACAGTCCCAGGGATGGAATGGGACTGAGGAGGCTCCGCAGGGCTGAGTGATCTATATTTCCAGAAATCTTTCTTCTTCTTGCTCTATTTTTTAAATTAAAGATTTCAACAAGGTTTTGGGGGTTTGGGGATTTGGAGGAAGAAGGGGACTGCTGTGATGGAGAAGGGCTGCTGGCAGTGGGTGAGAAGCTTAAGAGGGTGTGTGGGAGGATGAGAGTCACACACAGACACTCAGTAAGAATACTAGGCCTGGTAGGCACTTAATAAATGTCTGTTACAGACTAGAAGTTTATTGCTGTTAGAGGCCCAAGCCCCTCGTAGGAACAGTGAGAAACGGGTGCAGAAAGGTGGAGTAACTTTTTCTAAAGTCATAGGCTTCCTAAGCTGCAGAATTGACACCTTCAAGTAAGCGTTCGAGATCAGACCTTCCAGTTATCCTCCATGAGACCACGAGGTGGCGCTGCAGTACCAGCTTTGTCCAAGCCGTACACGCACGCACGCATGCGTGCGCCGCTCAGCTCCAGGAATCCCCAGGCTTCCCCATCTTGGTGATGGGGGCCTGGGGAGGATTGAAGCCCTAGAAGCCTGGACCCCTATCTCTTTCCTGTACACCCAGCTCTCCTTTAGACATGGGGAAGGATGAGGGGAGAAGGCTCAACCGCAACTCTGAATCATCAGGCCTTTGACAGTCCGCGCACGTTTATTTCATTTATCTTTGAAAACCGGGGAAGGGGAGTCTGGAGAAGGCGGGGTGGACCAAGGGTGAGTTGGCCCCCCGGGGAACTGGTCCCTGTTCCTGGCCTCAGTTCCAGGGGCGCGGACTAAGGGCCCAGTCCACCCCTCAGGCCTGGGAGGGGGAAGGCTCTCTCCTGAGCCGGCCGCCTCCCCAACCCCGACTGCCCCAGCACCCCTCTCAGACCCCGGGGCGGGGGCAAGCCAGGCAAGACGACCCCAGTCCGTAGAGGCTGCAAATTATCGCCCCCGCCCTCAGGGATGATCGGCGGGCGGGGCCATTCACACAGGCCGTTCCACTGCGTACTGGCACGGACTGAGGTTGGCGGCCGGGGGCGGCCCGGGCACGGCGGGGTAGCTGAAAGTGGCGTGCTGTTTGGCCTTGAGCCTCAGGCTGGCCAGACTCGAGTTACACGGGTCCCGATATACGTAGGGGGAGGAGGCGGCTGCTGCTGCGGCTGCTGCGGCCGAGGCGTAAGGGCAGGATACTGCCCCGGAGGACACTGCGGCCGGAGCCAGCCCGGGGGGCCCCCCACCTAGGCCCTGCAGGGCCCCGGGCCCTGGCACAGTGCCCGGGGCAGTCGCGGCCGAGGGGACCATGGAGGCGGCGATGGAGCTGGGTGGCGAGAAGACTGGCTGCGAAGCCAGAGGCCCCACGTTGACCGAGTTGAAGGCGAACGGGAAGGTCTTGGCTGCGAGCGGCGGGCCCAGCGCCTTGGGTGGCCAATTGCCGTACGAGTAGCCGGGGTACACCTCCTCGTAGGGCGGCACCAGCCCCCCGAGCGGCGCCGCGAAGCCGCCCTTGCACAGCTCCGCCTGCTGGCTGCGCTCGCGCTTTCGCCACTTGGCGCGCCGGTTCTTGAACCACACCTGTGGGCGTGGGAGAAAGGCTGTCAGGGCCCGGCCCCCGCAGGCGGCTGGTGGGTGGGTCGCCCAGACAGGGGACCAAGCGGGGTCCGGGGCCGGGCGGAGCATAAGCGAGAGGAGGTGGTGGAGCATAACCACCGCAGAAACGGGAATGGGGTGATGGAGCAGCCGGTCGGGGTGAGGGAAGAGCTCACGGAGTCAGCGGGCTGAGAAAGAAGCAGTCTGCCGCATAACTGAGTCGGGGGCGACAGGGCTGCGGGGGTGGGCAGCAGGATCGGGTCTAGGAGAGGTGAAGAGGAGAACCAGAGACAGTGCCAAGGGAGAAGGAGCGCGCCGTCTGGAGTGAAAGGGTGCAGGAAGAGCAGAGATTGGAGGCTGGTGGAAAGAAGGCCGTGCGGGCAGGGGCCGGGGCCGGGGGACGTCGGTTGTTGGGTCCGAGGATGGGGCAGGCAGGGCAGAACTACAGGATGCTGGTTCCGAAGCTACTTGCTGAGCGGCCCGCGAGAGGGAGGCCCGGGATGGAGTGAGGGTGGCGGCTCTGGGGGTGGGGGGCGGCGTACCCGCACGCGGGCCTCGGTGAGGTTGGTCCACACGGCGATCTCTTCCCGCGTACTCATGTCGGGGTAGCGGTTCCTCTGGAAGGTCGCCTCCAGCTCCTGCAGCTGCTGGCTGGTGAAGTGCGTGCGCTGCCGCCTCTGCTTCTTCTTCAGCGAGCTGTCTTCGGGGGAGCCGCCGGGCAGCGAAACCGAGGCCTTCTCCGAGTCTGGGGGCCGGGGTGGGGTCGTCACAGCGCGTCCTTGCCTGTGCGGATTCCCGGGCTCGGGGACTTCCTCGGCGGGGCCCCTCACTCCCACCTGGGCTTGCACTCCCGGGTCCCACCCTCGTTAGGGATGGAGCTGTTATTTCCCCCACCCCCAGAAGGGGGCGCGCTCACCGCTGTGCTCTTGGCCCTTGCAGCCGTGTTCCGGGATTGGGGGGTGGGGGGTGCCCGCATCTGACAGCGAGAGGGCGGGGCTCCGGGCCTCTGCCTCGCTGAGCAGGCCGAACTCCATGTGGGGAGCACTCTGGAGGGAAGCGAAGACACAGACCTGGTTAATGGGAAGAAAATCTCTGGGTTATCCGGTTCCCAGTAGTGTTTCCCCACTAGTTCTCTGCCACCGACATAGAGCTACCCCTGTGTAGGGTGCCCTAGGATAGAATGGGGAAACAGTAGCCTAAGGGGGGGAGAGGTGTATACTCAAGAGATTTTATACAGTTATACACACTAGACTTTGATTTCTTCAGTGTTGGGCACCTAGAACCCTGCCTGGTGCACTGTTGGTGTTCAACAGATATTTATTGAATTAATGAAAACCACACTGTTGCACACCGCATACCATACACCACATACTCAAAAATTAAATTCCCTCTCACACGAGTGCCCAGTATACCCTTAAACTCAAACATGCCTCTCAGCCAGTCACACCTGAGACGCAGTCTGAACCTGTGTTATTCACTCTCCAGTGGGACAGATTTGATTTTGAACCAGGCCTAATATGTCTCCCATAAGGAGAATGACTGCTATCATTTATGAGTACTTACTATGTGTCTTCACCTCATTATCTCTCCCCTCACAAGAATGCATCAATATTAGGTATGATCACCCTTTTTCAGGTGAGGACACTGAGACTTGAAGTAATGATTAAGGTTAAAGAGCTTGTAAGCAGTGGAGCTGGGATCTGAACCAGGTCTGGGAGATTCCTAAACTATGCTTTTCTTTGTTTGCTTTTTCAGACTGTGTTCTTTGGGGCCCTCCTCACAAACCCCCTCAGGGACTGGAACTTAGGGCTAACCTCAGGGATAGAAATCTAGCCTGATCTTACTCGGGTCTACTTCAACTAGGGCAGCCCTGCTTTTGTCTGTTTTGTTTATGCTTTCTGGAGAGATTTCATTTGAAGAAAGTCTTCCAGGATCAAAAACAAGTTTGAAAATCACTCTCTGCTTCTATACCTGCCCAGACACACACTGCATCCTACGAGTCACCACTGTCATGCGCGGCTTCTTGCTGGCCCACCCCAGGCTGTGGATGTGGGCTTCTTAAAACCCCGTTCCTACCCTTACTCCCTATGCCAAACCTTACCTGACATTGCCCAGGAGCCTGCCTGGGTCCCCCTCCAAGTCTCCCCTGCAGAGTCCTGTTTCCTTCTGGCTCTCCCAGGCCCCCTCTGGTGGGGGGAAGGGAAAGGGGCACTAGTGGGGCTCAAGACTCCAGATGCCTCTTGGTCAGAGGAGAACCAAAGGAGGCTGGGGACAGAGAAACAGGGATGAAAAGCTGGGTAGGAGGGGTCCATCTGCCTCCCCATTAACAGGGACTTAATTCAGGCTGTGCAAGGTGGCATTAATGTGGAGGATTAGCCTAGATTGAGACGTGTGTCACTTGGCTGCTCTGAATTTATTAGGAGCCTTTCTCAGGGAGGCGCAGATGGGCAGCGGCCTGTATTTGCACATGGTAATGCCCCCTTCAAGCAGCTCAGAGATGACAGCTGTCCCCCCACCTCTCCACCTCTCAAGCTAGATTGGGGATGGGACAGAGGTCAAGGCAGGAGGTTGAGAAACAGTCCCTGTTCTTTCCACAGGCAGAGAGGACTAGACCTTGGACCCTCTCCTAGGGTTGGAGAAGCAGGGCTGAATGGAACCCCGGGAAGGAAGGCGAGAAGTCAGGCCAGGGGTGGGGCTGCTCTGCTTCCCTCCCCTTCCAGATCTGAAGACAGGAGTCAGAGGCTTAGGGCTTGCCCAATGATGCTCCAATAGAAGAGAGAGGCCATTGGGAGGGACCTGGAGCAGCCTTGACTAGTAGCTCTTCCCAAGTAGCTGGGGAGGCTTAGAACTGAGAGCTGGAAAAAGGGGTGCTCTGAAGTCTCCTCTTCATACCTAAGATGCCCTCAAAATTGCAAACCATGCCCCTGACCTCTCCAGAGGCCCACAGGAGCAAGGCAGAACTGGGAAAAGAGGGACAGTTGGGTTTCCCTGTAGGGAACGCTGAATCCCACCATTGCCGTTCATCCTTCCAGTCTGCTTTGCCTCCAGACTTCCCATTTTCCAAACTCCCGTTCCCCCAGCATTCCATACCTGTGTCTTGGTTTCACCCTTTATTTCAGCAGAGGGAGGCAGGGTGAGGAGAGATAAGGGCCAGAATAAAAGAGGAGGCTGAGAAAGCAGAGTTCAGGCTGTGTGTTCCCAGAGACAGACAGACACACATGCAGACACACACGGGCCCCCACTCAGACAAAATAAGCACTAGGACTTGGAGCTAGAGGCATACAAACACACACTCTCCCACACATGCGCTCCCACATTCAGGCAGACAGACACACCGTCACACAGTCTCCTCTCTCTGTGACAGGGACAGCTGCCTCGGCTGTTTTGGAGCTAGCCATTATCCTCCCCCTTCCCCTTCCTGGCCCCTTTGAACCTCAGCTCTCAGTCCCAGGAACTAAGGACTCTGTGGGGGAGGAGGAAGCCAAAGGAGCCACGGGAGGGAGTGGTCTACACTCAGTGGCTGCTGGAGAGAGCCTGTTTGGCTGAGTGGGGAGAAGGTATGAGAATGCTGGAAAAAGAGGATGGGGTAGCGGTGGGGGGCAGAAACTGACGAGGCTCCTTCTGGGAAAGTAATCTGGTATACCCCAAAGAAACTAGGTTTGGAGTCAAAAGATCTGGGTTCACGTCCTGGCTCCCCAACTTACTAGCTGTGTTTCCTTGGCAAATTACCTATCTAGGCATATTTTTTCATCTGTAAAAGTGAGATTATAATCCCTTCCCTATCTACCTTCAGTACTGTTACAAGGTTAAAATAAAACATAACATTTAAAAATGGGTAGGGGCTTCCCTGGTGGCGCAGTGGTTAAGAATCCACCTGCCAATACAGGGGACACAGGTTCGAGCCCTGGTCCAGAAAGATCCCACGTGCCGGGGAGCAACTAAGCCCGTGTGCCACAACTACTGAGGCCACGTGCCACAACTACTGAAGCCTGTGCGCCTCGAGCCCGTGCTCCGCAACAAGACAAGCCACCGCAATGAGAAGCCCGCGTGCCGCAATGAAGAACCAACGCAGCCATAAATAAATAAACAAAGTTATTTTTTAAAATGGGTAGGGGTCAAACTCTATACAAGTTGTTGTTGTTGTTGTTGTTTTCCCCCTCATTCATTGAAATGATGTTTGTTTGGCACCTTCTGTGAGCTGGGCGTTGAGTAAGGCACTCAGGATAGAGTGGTAAATAAGATCTCATTCTTGTCTCTGCCATTGCTTGAGTGGTTCACCTCCCTAGATCTTGTGTCTCCCAGTGAAAAGTTGCTCTGAATAAAGGAAAGCATGCTGCATTTTAGAGAGGGATGCAAGTGTATGTTGTGAGCACTCTGTCCTAAACATAAAGGAGGGTCCAGTCAATAAGGAAACAGCCAAATGGGCAGAGTAGCCCAAGCTGGGAGCCACTTTGGGCACCAGGGACTGGTGGTAGAGGAAAGAATGAAGGCTTCAGGCTCTTGGCTGGGTTAGTCATAGCAGAAAGAGGGGATGTGGCTGAGAAGGGCCCTGTCTGTGGAGCTGAAAAAGCAGGAACACTAATACCAGGCAGGCAACAGAGAGAGCGGGTGAGGGCAGAGGCCTCTAGCAGACTCGTGTCCGGTGGGCTAGTCAGGCAGAGGCTGGGGGCGCCAAGCTGTTGTCTGAGCTGGAGACAGGCTGGCTGAGGATTAAGCTCCCCCAAACTGCTGGAGGTCGGGAAGCTGGGGAGTTGGGACTGCGGCCAGGGACTTCGCCTCACTCAGTGGACAGGGACAGGCAGCAGGTCTGGAAGCCACAGGTTTGGTTGATGCTGGTAGGAAATACCAGGAGGGGCCAAAGAGAGTTGAGATAACAGTGGTGCTGAGTCCAGCTCTTGGGGAGGACTTGGGGGACCCCACCCTAGCCTTTCCGACACACCCTGCAGGGGGTGCATGGCCCAGGCCCCACTGGTGTCAGGGTGGCAATCCCAGCCCTAGGGAGAATAGAGGGCCTGCAGGTGACCTCTGACTCTGAAGTACAGCATGGAATTACAGGAGGCTGTCAGGGACTGCAGCAAGAACAAAATATCCAAGATAATTAAGGTGGAGAGCAGAGACTGTCACAGACCAGCGAGGCCATAGTGGGGAGGCCATGGTTTCCAAGGGACACAACTCATGGCAAGAAGGCAACAGCCATGTGCACCCACTTTTGTCCTGAAGCCAAAGGGGTAGACCAGGGTCACAGCCAAAGAGCCCCCAAGTAGTTGCAATAATAATACCCAAGGCAGGAGGCACACCCTGGAACTGAAATGGGAGAAAACCTTTTCTTGCATGGGCTGAATGAAAAAGAAGATAAGAGGGGATGGAGTTGTGATGCTGTGGCTCAGCTCAGCAAGCAGCAAGTTGGCGAACAGGTGTAAACTAGTGCCCTAAACTAGGACGGAACCATCCTATAAACCTAAAACTAAAGTGAGGCCCTTAAGTGCACACAGCCTCATGTTTATTAGGGATGCCGAGCACCCACACTGTCTGGTCTGCTGAGCTGCAGTGAGCAAATGAGGGCAAATAAAGACAGCTGCAGACAAGGCTCACAGCCCCAAGAGGAAACCCTAAGACTCAGGTAGAGGCAACAATGGTTTGATGCACTTAATTTATCAAGGGGTAAATCAGGGATCAGAGAAATGGGCCTCCACACCCTTTCCCCCCTTCCCTTCTTCTTTCCTTCAACAAGCATTAGGTGCTAAGACAGATACCCAAGAATGGTAAGGCACAGACCCTAACTTCTAGGAGCCTACAGTCTAGGGAGGCAAACAGAGCACAGGATGGAATGGTGGTCTGCATGGGCCTGATTCTCAGATCGTGGAAGATCAGAAAGACGGTAGCCCATGTAAGGTGGTATCAAGTTTTGGGGCTCAGAGAATGTAGCACCTGGCTGATCTGGAAATTAGGGAGGCAGAGGCTTCTAAATAACAGAGCAGTAGGTTCAGAGGGTAGCAGGGAGCCTAGCTTGGCCAGGGTCTCAGTGTGGGCAATGGGAGATCATCAGAGAAAAATGGTCAGGCTGAGAGGGTGTCCAATGAGGGGCAAGAGGTGGGGGTCCAGGCCTGATAACAGTGTAGGCTAGAGCATCTCCAGCTTTTCCACCAAAACACCCCTGAGACTAAGTAAGAGAGAAGATAGTACAGGACACTAGGGGCACAACCTGAAACAGCGGCCGCCAGTATGAAATTTCTTTGAGATCTTCAGCCTTATATTAAAAATTGAAGCAAATTTTGCATTCCATTCCATACTTATGTTTGTTTTAATATAAAAAATAATGGTTTCTCTCCAAATCTCCAAGAGACATCTTCAAGTGACATCACCACACCAGGAAGATGGGCTTGGTTTAGCCTGCAGTGTCATGCCACTCCCACTCCTATACTGCCCTCTCCCACCTCACCCCCTCTGAGAAGCATTGCTCCCAGCAGTGGGAGTCACTGGAGGCTTGCAGGCGAGGGAGTGACATAAAAGCAGTGTCTTTGGGATCTTTATTTGGCAGTGGTGAGCAGAATGGATTGGGTAGGGGAGAGATAAGAAAGGGGAAACTATGAGAGGTGAAAAGAAGGCCCCAGGGAAGGAAGAGGAGTGGAGAGAGTTCTGAAAGCAGCTTTCTCACCCCACTGCCTTTTCTTTTATTTCCCTATCACTCTTATCATGGGTCCCTGTCAGTGACCAGGGACTAGACACTCTAGATAGACACTCTAGATAGTCCCAAAGCTCAGGACCTAGTGGACCCTTCAGGTTAGCTACCATCTCCCTCCCTCACACTCTAGGAAGCATCATTTAGGGTGAATGGAGAAGAAAAGATTTGGGTGGTGTCTTTCTCTTGTGCTCATCCCCAACTCAGCTCCAGCTTGCCTCCTCGGCCCTCCCCTCCTGGACCTGGGTTCTGGGTCCATATTCACATCCTTGAGCAGGAGGCAGGCAGGGATCAGATCAGGATATTTGGTCTGGTAGAGGAGCTAAGCATTTGGGGAGCTCCCTAGAACTCTTCTTGGGGAGGGATAGTGGCTGGCATCTGAAGCCTAGGATAGGGTGTCTCATCTGTCATTGAGAATCTTCCCATGACTGGATCACGGATGCTAGCAGGCTGATCTAAGGCTTGAGATGCCACCCTTCCAAACGAAGATTCTGTGCTTACAGGGGACCTACAGTTTGGGCATAATCATAGCAATAATGTTTCTTATTTCTGTAGTGCTTCTCCATTTGCAAAGGGCTTTCAAATATATCATTTAACTCTTAAAACCACTTTGAATGGCAGGAATGACCATCCCTATTTCACCTCTAAGAAGACAAATTTGTCCACGGTTACACAGATTGAAGAGATTCTAATCCAGTTCTCCTAAGACCAGGGACTGAGCTCTTTCCACTCCTCGCCCCCTCCACTCCAGCAACCATTTGTAGCTCTGACATGCATTGATCCTTCCAAGCCCTTAAGGATTCCTTTTCTACTTCCTGCCTCTACCACCTCTCTGGAAAAGAGCTCTGGAAGTTTGCTGCCCACTGTGTGCCAAGGAACATTTTCCTATTCATCCTGTGCTTGCATCATTCCAGTTCTAAGAGGCCCCCTCATCTCTGGTTTCAGGATTTGGGGAGCAAACAAATCTGCTTATCTAGGCCTTTCCTTATTTTGTGAATTTCCATCCTATCTCACTTTCCAGAGGCCTAAACCTTCAAGTTTGCTCTCTCCAGCAGCCCCTGGCTCGCCCTTCTGCCACCATTCTCTGACCCTTTGCTGGGTCCATGACATTCTCCCTAAGAGCCAGTGACCAGGCATGCACTCAGCTATATGGCTTTATGCAGGGGCAGGAGGTCTGCCTTTTGTTTCTAGTCATCTTTATTATAATGCCATTGCTTTTTGGCCTTTTTGGCAAAAGTAGAACTTAGGGCTACAGTCTTCAGGTAATGCCTTCCCTATTCCTTTCCTGACTCGGCCTTTCATTTCACCCATAATTTCAGTGGTTTTCAAAGGCAATGGGAGCACAAGCCCCTTGAAAAGGGTATCAGAATGTGATGGGGGTAACTGGGATATGACTCTATATTTATCAAAAAGGGGAGAGGGACAAAAGAGTTTGGAAAACAATGTCCTAGCTGGTGATAAGTGAATTTAAAATTAAGGAGTGGAGGTGGGAGTGTGGGGAGGACGTATTATATGTCATTCATGGTTGGAGGGTGAGAAAGGTTGAAACCCACTTGTTTAGATTACTCATTGCTAGACATATTACCCTGCACTTGTCCCCATGAAACTCAGTCACCAAATGGGCTGTTTTGCTTACTTACATAGACTGGGAGAGTTCTCTCTACTCTGTTCCCTTCAGCTTAACTGGGCTCTGGTTAAAGAGTTGGAGTCAGGATGGGCAGTCATTGTACGGGTCCAAAGAAATCAGGGCCCTCTCCCAGCTGTAGGAAAAGCAAACAGGGTAGTTGGGTAGGGCTGAGACATCCTTCCCAACCAGAGATGGAGAGCAATAAAGTCCCATGTTGGATCCCAGCGTCTGGATTCTGTGTCTCCTTCCTACCTCCTCTCAGCCACCAGAGTGGTGTGGGGATTGGTGGGACTGAGGAAGCAAAAAGGGAAACAAGACCACAGGGTTTGCTTTGCTAAAGGGCTGCAGTTTTCTCTTTGGGCCTGGGCTTCTGCCCACTGTGGGGAAGGAGACTTTAGCCTGCTGAAACCCAGGCAGAGTCTGGGGGGTGCCTGGTCAGCTGTATTGGAATTAGGGGTTGACTCTGAGTTTGTGAGGGAACTAAAGCTGTCAGGGGCTTGTGCTAGGCTCTTCTTTGCCCTCCCATTGCCCTTTGTGGTTCATTCCTTCCTTTCCTGGTCTTGGTTCCCACGAGCAGTCCCACCATTGGCTCTCTCTCCACAAATTTGGATTCTGGAAGTCCGGGGTGATGCTCAGATCGCATCTAGTCTGGGTTAGAGAGGGAATGTCTCCCGGGCCACTCCAACCCAAGGCCAGGCTTCAGCCTTTACTCTCACTCCCTGCTCCCTGTCCCGCAGCCCCTAGGAGCAGAGACAAGTTTGAAAAGTGTGAGCTGCGATTCCAGGCAACCCACCACAGCAAACACCACCGTACACGCAGCAGCTGGGCAGGCGCTGCGGGGTAAATGGACATGCCACTCGGCCAGGGACATTCTGTCCACCACTGCCCGACACAGCGCCTGCTCCGGAGAGACCAACCTCGCTGCGCCGGACATTCTGTCAGCCCTGAGCCCCGCGCGCCGCGAACATTCCGTCCAATTCCGTGGCTGCCCCAGGTCGGGACCCATCAGGGCCCTGACACCCCAAGCAGACACACCAGACCCGCCGCCTGGTCACTCGGACTACCCAGCCTCGGCCTTGCAGCCCACACAGCGGCCATCTGACCCGGTCGCTGTCGGGTTCTCACAACACCGTTCCTATCCCAACTGCAAAGCAGCTGGGAAGAGAGAAGCTTGTGCGACTAACGCACCCCTGCTCCCGGTCCCTGGAGTCTGAGACCCAGCCGAGGGGTGTTGGGCATTGCCAACTGCCGCCTTGCTGGGCGCCCGCCGCCAGCTGCCCCCGCTGGCCAGGGCCTCGCCAACCCCTTTGGCTCCTTGGCTGTCGGCCCCGCGCCCCCGGATTCCAGGGCGCTTTCTGGTAATGGTTTCCCGACTGGACTCCCTGCTTCGCGAAGCCCCTGTCCTGACCTCATGTCTCTGACTTCTCTTCGGATCCCTCGAGTCTTCCCCTTCTCTGTCCCCCGAGTCCTGGCGCTAAGTTTCCCTTTTTCTAAGTCCTGGCCCCAGGTCTGCAGTCCGCTCTGCCTGTCTCGACCCGTTCCCCAGGAACCGTTCTCCAGTTCAGCAGCCCTAGGTCCCGTTTTAGGGATCCCGAAGTCCGGCCATGGCCCCTCGGCCCTGTGAGCCCCTGTCCCCCGCATGGTCAAGCACTCACAGTGAGTCCCGCAGCAGGCAGACTCCCGGCAGCGGCGGCGGCGGCCGCAGTCTGGAGGGCAAGCAGGGGCCAGAGGCCGGGCACCCGGCCGGGGTGGGGGCCGCCCCCCTGCGCCCGGGCCGCCGCTCCGCTCCGGCGCTCCCGGACTCGCTGGGAGAGAGTAAGCCTCGCCGCGGACTGCCACCCCCCGCTGGCGCCCATTCACTTTATGGCAGCCCAGGGCGCCCCCAGCCCGCCGCTGCGAGCCTCGCGCGTCGGGCCCCGCCCCCTTCCAGCTGCGCTACCGGGGCTCCACCCTTTCCAGCTGTGAATTTTCTGGCCCCGCCTTCAGGGGGGTGGTCCGGCCGGCGCACCGCCAGGAACCCCGCCCCCTAGCCAATCGGAGGCGCTCCTCAGCAACTGGGCCACGCCCCTCCCCACGTGGCTGAAACGGCGCTGCCGAAGAATATTTTGGCAGAACCGAGCGGGCGAGCGTAGAGTGGACCGGGTATCCCCCCGGAGCCGGGGCCGGTCGGCGGTGAGGTGGGACCAGGCCGCCACCCCGAGCGAATTGGAACGGTGCTGGGGGGATAGGACCAGGTGGGAGGGCGCACGGGCCGGGAGAGGCCGTGGGGTTTCAGCGCTCAGACTTCGTTGCCGCTCAAGTTTCGGCGCTTTTCTCCACTTGTCGCTGTCTGTCTCTCTGCCCTTTTGTCTCTGCTCCAATCCTCCCACGTCTCGCCTTTCTTTCCTCTTTTATTTTCTCCGCCACCACTCTGCTTCTGCTGTTTGTCTCACTCCTCCCTCCCCTGCCACTTCGAAAGACTAATTTCTCTTTCTGATCCTCTTTTTCCTTTTTTCCTTGCATTTTTCTCTCTTCCTCTTCTCGGCTACGCCCCCACCCCACCATCCCCACCCCCACCCCAGCCCTTTTTTCCTCTCCTCCAAGAAAGGTGGCTTCGTGGAGAAAGCAGAGTTTGGAGTGAGACAAACTAAAACAGCATTCTAACCCTGCCACCAGCTGCAACATCACTGAGTGACCTTGGACAAGTAACTATCACTCCCCCCGCAAAATTAAAAGAGGTTCTAGCTGGTTCTCAGGGCTTGGGTTGGGCACTCCTCAGAGGCCTGGGCAAGTTCCCTGTCAGTCTGCACTCTTGTCTCACACAGGCTATGTTCTCCCAGCCTTACCAGGGCTACCTGCTCCTTGGTGATACCAAGTTCAGTTCTGTGGGCAAGGTGTGGCCTTGGTGTTTGCAGGTTAGGGAGTTGCAAGGGATAGAACAGATGTCCCAAGCAACATGTGGAGTCAGGCTGGGTTTCTAGGGTGTCCCTGAGGGCCCTAAGCCCTATTATATAATATACTCCTAAGGTGAATCTGACCAGTCATGTCTCTGCTTAAAACCCTTAAGTGGCTCCTGTTTGCCCTCAGGATAAAGGCTAAGCTCCCTTTCGTGGCACAGCAGACTTTCAGGACCTGACCCTGTCTTAATCTCCAGTCTCCTAGTGGTTTTCTGCACACCTCTGACAGTAACATATTTCTAACCAGTCTTCATTTTGTCAACTCCTACTCATCCCCCTAAGCTCCACTCAGGCCTCATTCTCTCTGGGAAGCCTTTCCTGAATTCCCACGTTAGCCAGATGTGTAGTCTCTTGCTCCCACAGCCCTGCTGTGTGTACCTCTATTACCCCACCCATGATATGGAAGAGATCAGCTTATGTGTTGTCCCCTATGATGCTAAGATTTAGGAGGGCAAGGACCATGTCTTCCTCATCTTTCTATTCCTAGGCATGATGTAGACACTCAGTGCTAAAATCTGAGAGGGAGATGTTTTGTCTGGTAAGATGATGGAGGTTAGAAGGGGCTGGGACATTGTCATCTCTCTCCTCCTTATCTCTAACACACCATTCCATTCATACTTTTAGGTTGATTGATTTCTGGAGGTATGTAGGAGTGGAGATAGGGTAGTAGGGAGTTTTGGCCCACTTAGATTTTTCAGTTGGTTATGCAGGACCTCTCAATCTGAGATAAGCCCAGGAGACCAAATCCCAGTTTTCAAATGAAGGTGGAAAATGGCTCAGAGGTGGGCTGGAAAGATGTGCTATGGTGGTTGTACCCTCTGCCCCTGACTCTCGTTGGGTGAAAGAGGCAAGATCCTCAGCTGGACCCAGAGATCAGGAGCCCAACATGCAGGTACAGGAAGCTGTTAAGGAGTTCTTCAATTCTGATGTCAGGCCTGATGGTTTCTTGGTATTAGAGGATTCTAACACAAGGATGGTCTTTGGATGTCTGGTTTTGAGACCACAGTCCTATGGGGTTAGGAATGGAGCTTCCCTGGACTTGAGTCATCCATAAATGGGAGGAAATGGGGAAAGAGTTGGTATCTTTTTTCATTGTCTCCTAGCAGTCTCTTCAGGTCTGCAGGGACACTGGGATTTATTCCAGCAAATGGGCTGGGAATTCCACCATTCAATCTGCAAGGAGAAAACTTATCCTTCTGTCCTCTTTCTACACACTCTCACTTCTAGGTAATTCTAAATATCCTAGCAACCTCTATCATCTCTTGCCAGGGGAGAGGCAGCTGGGGGCAGGAGAGTGAAGACTGTGGTGGGCCTCTTGCCCTCAGGCCTCTCAGCATTTCTAAGGCTTCAGGAAAGGCTTCAGTTTCCTGTCACTGGTGATGTGGACTAACCTGTGTGATTAGCTTTTTTCTAGATAGGTAAAGAGTGTCCAAAGCTTAGGATGAGGGTCAGAGCTGGGAGTCACAGTCTGATAAACTAAAGCATAAGAGGTATCGATGGACAGTGAAAAAGAGAGCTGGACTTGGGGTGGGGACACCTAGGTTTGTTTCTCTGCTCTGTCATTAACTAGCTATACAAACGTGGGGGCCATCTTTCCATTCTGGGATTCAATTTCCTGCTCTGTAAAATGAAAGGACCTGGATTAGATATACAAGCTTTCTGTCAACTCCCATTGTCTCTATTTCAGGATGATAGGAATGGGGCACAAGACACAGAAACAAAGTTGGGATGGGACAGACTCATTTATGAGAAGCCAAACAGGGCAAGCAGACGCGACGGTGGGGGAAGGGAGGTTGGAATAGATTGCTCCCTCCATCCTGGAAGGAGCTCAGAACTGCCTAGAAAGGAAATGATCCCTCAAGGGTCACGGTATTGGCCCAGGTGACTTTAATAGGGAGTGGCGGCGGGCTTGCGCGTAGGGGTAGTAGGGTCGTCCACTCAGGCTCTCAAAAAGGACTCCGCCCCCTTTCCAGCAAGTCGTAGCTTTCTTCCCCATAATGCCCAGCAGCCACCGCCAAGCCGTGCACTGCAACCGAACTCTACCTAACTCCACCTCTCCAACTGCCCAGCGCACTTTCTCCTTTTTTATTGGTTTCTCAGTACTGTCACTCAGAGGGTCCTCATATCCGTTGGTTATCCCCTGCCTACCCTTTTCTTTCTCTTGTAAGCTCGCCTCTTTAGGCACTACCCGCCTCCCGAAGCCAAGTTCCTTCCTTCGATTGGATTGCTGGAATGCCACTTTTCACGATACAAACCTATGATTGGCTGTGCGCGGCAGGGCTCGCGCAGTGACCAGGCAGCGGGCTAGACTGAGGCTAGTTACCACGTCAGTGAGCTGACAGGGAAGGTAGCCGGCTCCACCGCCCGTTCCGGCCGAGTCTTCCTGACCGACTCTGCGGGCCTTGACTTCGGCCTCAACTCCCAGAAACGGGCTTCTTCCCTGCTCCCATCTGCCACCAGAGCCGGGAGAGCCACTCGGAGACGTCTTCGGGGCCCGGGCTGGACATGAACAGCGGCTGCCGGTCCTGGGACTAGGCCCCGCCATTTTGGATCCGCTGACAGGTCAGCGAAGTCTCTTCTTAGAGTTCCAGTGTTGTGAAGGCCGCTCTGACATCGCGAGAGGGAATAAGAGGAGGAGGGCCCTTAAACTGAATGAGCCGGGGTGGGTTAAGGACGCAGGGGCAGGAACGAGACGAGGGAGAGATTGCTGTGGGAGGGAACTGGGAGAGGTGCAGGGGGCAAAGGTCAGGCTCCTGCCGCCGGAGGGACGACTTCAACTCTGGCTTTTGAACCCTTGCGGGTACCGGAATCCTCCCTGTGTTCCCAGGCTTAACCTAGCTGTCAGTTCCTCTTTTCTGGAGCTTTTTGCATCCTAAAGACTCCAGTCCTCAGAAGCTGAAAGCAAATCTGAAGAGTATTGCATCTACTTTTCAGGGTTGATTTTTAGACTTTAGATATGAGAGTTTCTCCAGATTTTGTGCAGCGCCCACTTCTGTGTGACTGCCTCATTAATTCAGCTGAACTGCTTCATTAATGATGATGAACTAATGCAACCTAGACCAGGTAGTGAGAAAGGGTGTGGAAGGACTGAGGCCAGCCTCCTGGGGACCTGGGCTAAGAGAAGGCTTTCCTTTTATGGGGCTGCTCACCTGCCAGTCTGGGACTGTATGTAAACACTGGACTTATCTTCTGAGCCTGTTTTTTCTTTTACACAATCTTTTATACTGTGTAATATTCTCTTCTGGTATATGTTTTTGGTTGGCATTTCCTCCCCAGGTCTTCACTTGGCCTAAGGAGATGAAGTTCAGTCACAAGGAAGCCACTCTATTATGACATATTTGGATGAGAGCAGAGAGGGATTTGAATACCTGTGAAGTTGGTACTTTGGCCTATGATTTTTAGTGGGTAAGAAGAGTCATGAGAGGTGTTCAGTCAAATAAAAAGTGGTAGGGTCAGGGCTGCAGAGTGAATGATGGAAGATAACCCCAAAGAGTATAGTTTATGGCACTGTGATGATCTTTGATAAACTGCTGTATTGTAAAGCTATAAAAGTTCCTCAAGGGTAAAGAATGCCTTTAAAAGTGAGGAAGAGTGTAGGTGCAGTGTCTTTTAATACGCGACATAGAAATTTGTATGCCTTTGAATTAGGTACACAAGGCACTCCTCTGAGCCCTGTGGAGGACGCAAATGGAAAGGTCCATTTGGGGATTGCTCTGCTCAGTTTATGCGTTTCTTAAAAGCAGTAAAAGCAGTATGTGCACCAGTCTAGCTAGAGCATGTCAACCTAAATGCCTTTCAGCATGTAGTGGACACTCAATAAGTGTTATCTGTGCCTATTTATTTTATTTTTGGCTGCACTGGGTCTTTGTTGCTGCACGTGGGCTTTTCTCTAGTTGTGGCGAGCGGGGGGCTACTCTTCGTTGCAGTGCGCGGGCTTCTCATTGCGGTGGCTTCTCTTGCTGTGGAGCACAGGCTCTAAGCTCACAGGCTTCAGTAGTTGCGGCACGTGGGCTCAGTAGTTGTGGCTCGCAGGCTCTAGAGCGCAGCCTCAATAGTTGTGGCACACGGGCTTAGTTGCTCCACAGCATGTGGGATCTTCCTGGACCAGAGCTTGAACCCGTGTCCCCTGCATTGGCAGGCAGACTCTTAACCACTGCACCACCAGGGAAGCCCCCCCTAAGATTAGTTTTAGTATGTGATTCTGACTTGTGGTCTGATTCTAGCCCTGGCAGTCAGGACTTTTGCATGGTGAGGTAGTAATAAGGAGGATCAAAACCTCATTGTGTTAGAAGGGAAAACTATCTAGGTTCTAGAGTGATAAACTCTGCTCTCCTGAAATTGTGTGTGTGTGTGTGTGTGTGTGTGTGTGTGTGCGCGCGCGCACGTTGGTAGGGGAGATAGCATTGTTTATTTTTTTAATTAGGGTATAGTTGCTCTACAATGTTGTGTTAGTTTCTGCTGTACAAGGAAGTGAATCAGCTATATGTATACATTATGTATACGTATATCCCCTCCCTCTTGGGCCTCCCTCCCACTCCCCCCATCCCACCCATCTAGGTCTAGACAGAGCACCCAGCTGAGCTCCCTGTGCTGTACAGCAGGTTCCCATTAGCTATCTCTTTTACACATGGTAGTACTTATATGTCAATCCCAATCTCCCAATTCACCCCACCCCCCTTCCCCCACCCCGTGTCCACACGTTTGTTCTCTACATCTGTGTCTCTATTCCTGCCTTGCAAATAGGTTCATCTGTACCATTTTTCTAGATTCCACATATATGTATTAATATACGATATTTGTTTTTCTCTTTCTGACTTCTCACTGTATGATAGTCTCTAGGTCCATCCACGTCTCTGCAAATGACCCAATTTCGTTCCTTTTTATGGCTGAGTAATATTCCATTGTATATACATACCACATCTTTATCCATTCATATGTTTATGGACATTTAGGTTGCTGTATTGATACTTACTGATTTAAAATAAGTGGGGTGGCACTTCCCTGGTGGTGCAGTGGTTGAGAATCCTCCTGCCAGTGCAGGGGACACAGGTTTGATCCCTAGTCCAGGAAGATCCCACATGCTGTGGAGCGGCTAAGCCCGTGGGCCACAACTGCTGAGCCTGCGCTGTAGAGCACACAAGCCACAGTTGCTGAGCCCACGTGCCACAACTACTGAAGCCTGCACAGTCTAGGGCCTGCGTGCCGCAACTGCTGAGCCTGAGTGCTGCAACTAATGAAGCCCGCGTGCCTAGAGCCTGTGCTCCGTAACAAGAGAGGCCACACAACGAGAGGCCTGCGCACTGCAACGAAGAGTAGCCTCTGCTCGCTGCAACTAGAGAGAGCCCATGTGCAGCATCGAAGACCCAACACAGCCATAAATAAATAAGTAAGTAAGTAAATAAATAAATAAATAAAATAAGTGAGGTGGAAATGGTATAGGAAACTGTTTGCATTTTAACTTGCTGATCTATATTGTAGAATTTCCAAAAAAGTAATTTAAAATGGCTAATGAAATGACATAGTCACCTCAGGAAGTATCCAGGTTTGATGGGTCTGCCTTTCTCATCTGGGTTGGTATGCCCTGTTGAGCCCTGTTGAGTTGATAATGCTTTGCATAATAGGCAGTCTAGTCTTTGGGTAGATAGTGTGACCAGTTCAGCATCTTTTCAGTTGGGCCTGGAGGTTAAGTCAGGCAACAAGATTTTACCTTTTCTTACTTTAAAAGTCATTTTCTGGATAGGAATAGTTCTTTACTCCCAGCCCCCATCCCAGATCAGAAAATTTGTTTTTCCTTCAAGACTTGTATTTGAGCTTCTTTTTTTTTTTTTCCAGCTTCTTTTTAAAGGTGGCGGTAGACAGTATGTTCTAACCTTGACATTGATGCTCATTGGCACAGTCGGAACTCAGGTTGTAGGCACATCTCCTCATGATTCAATCCCAGTTGAACTCGAAGTTCTCAGAGTTACACTACTAGTTCACTTCCCCGTGTTCCAGAAGGCAGAATGACTGATACTTTTAGATAATAACTTCATTGATAGGGTACTTAGACTGGCTAGTGTGAGCAGCTGGAGAGGAAAAAGGCACAGCTCCTGCTTTCGAGGAGACCCATTGTATTTATACAGTACTCACTGGAAGGATCAGCCTAGTCTTTTTACACCACTTCTACTGATTGATCACAGTCTGTCCCAGTTGTTCAAGGTGACTAATTAGAGTGATTCTGCTGTTGGGGTAATTGTGGAGTTGAGTTGAAGGGGGAAAGGGAGGTTCATTTTATCTCTGGCTGGAGAGCTTTGTAAATGTAATTGGCAGGTGTTTAGCTTTTATTGTTCCTCTTTTTCTGTATTTCAGTATGTTCCACAGCAGTTGTTTAATTAAATGAAAATGTAATAGGGCACTGTGGTGATTTGGAGCCCCAATTGCAGTGGATATGATCATGGAAGTAATGATTTGTTGCTATCATGTAAATAAAGCAGGGATTACAAGCTCAAATGCCTGAGTATCAGGCAGGTAATGTAAATGAAGGAAGTGAGCCAGGGGAGAATGTATTAGTAGTGACTGTAGTGTACTGGAATGTGGGCACAGTATGACCATTCTTCCTGTTATTCAAGAGAAACTGGGAATTCAGATCATTGTGTTTTAAACTGTTGGCAACTAGTTAAATTATTTAAAAACCTTTTACAGGAGGAAATATGTATGTCTGTGGACTAGATTCTGCCTGATGACAGTGGAGGATGACCCCTGATACACAAAATGGGCAAGCCTTATGAGACTTAATCACTGCAATTCTCTACGTATTATCATACAGACTCACTTTTTTTTTTCTTTTTATTTATTTATTTATTTATTTTTGGCTGCGTTGGGTCTTTGTTGCTGCATGCAGGCTTTCTCTAGTTGCGGCGAGCGGGGGGCTACTCTTCGTTGCAGCGTGCGGGCTTCTCATTGCGGTGGCTTCTCGTTGTGGAGCATGGGCTCTAGGCGCACAGGCTTCAGTAGTTGTGGCATGCAGACTCAGTAGTTGTGGCTTGCGGACTCTAGAGCGCAGGCTCAGTAGTTGTGGTGCACGGGCTTAGTTGCTCCGTGGCATGTGGGATCTTCCTGGACCAGGGCTAGAACTTGTGGCCCCTGCAATGGCAGGCAGATTCTTAACCACTGCACCACCAGGGAAGCCCGCAGGCGGATTCTTAACCACTGCGCCACCAGGGAAGTCCTCCAGACTCACTTTTTTTTTTTAAAGAACGATATAGGGGGGCTTCCCTGGTGGCTCAGTGGTTGAGAATCTGTCTGCTAATGCAGGGGACACGGGTTCGAGCCCTGGTCTGGGAAGGTCCCACATGCCGCGGAGCAACTAGGCCCGTGAGCCACAACTACTGAGCCTGTGCGTCTAGAGCCTGTGCTCCGCAACAAGAGAGGCCGCGATAGTGAGAGGCCCGCACATCGCGATGAAGAGTGGCCCCCGCTTGCCACAACTAGAGAAAGCCCTCGCACAGAAACGAAGACCCAACACAGCCAAAAATAAATAAATAAATAAATAAATAAACTAAAAAAAAAAAAAAGAACGATATAGGGGGTTCTTTTTTTAAAAAAATATTTATTTATTTATTTGGCTGTGTTGGGTCTTAGTTGCAGCACGCAGGATCTTTCGTTGTGGCATGCGGGCTCTTTGTTGTGTGCAGGCTTCTCTCTAGTTTTGGTGTGTAGGCTGCAGAATGTGCAGGCTCAGTAGTTGCAGTGCACGGGCTCTCTAATTGTGGCTCACGGGCTCTCCAGTTGTGGCACGCAGGCTCTAGAACACACGGGTTTAGTTGCCCCGCGGCATGTGGGATCTTAGTTTCCCAACCAGGAATCGAACCCATGTTCCCTGCATTGGAAGGCGGATTCTTAACCACTGGGCCATGAGGGAAGTCCCCAGGCTCACTTATTTTTTTTAAGTAGATTTATTTATTTATTTATTTATGGCTGCGTTGGGTCTTCGTTGCTGCCCGTGGGCTTTCTCTAGTTGCAGTGAGCAGGGGCTGCTCTTCTTTGCAGTGCGCGGGCTTCTCATTGCGGTGGCCTCTTGTTGCGGAGCGTGGGCTCTAGGCGTGCGGGCTTCAATAGTTGCAGTGCGTGGGCTCAGCAGTTGTGGCTCGTGGGCTCTAGAGCATAGGCTAAGTAGTTGTGGCACGTGGGCTTAGTTGCTCCGCGGCATGTGGGATCTTCCCGGACCAGGGCTCAAACCTGTGTCCCCTGCATTGGCAGGTGGATTCTTAACCACTGCGCCACCAGGGAAGCCCACCAGGCTCACTTTTTAATCTTTGTCCTACTCTGCCAACTTTCACCATTAGTTGTCATGTTGGGTGCCCTGAGTGGTTAAAAGATGAGTGGGGGAAAGAAGTCTTGTTTCATTTTTCATCTCCAAGCTGGCAGAAAGGGCATCTTTGGACAACTTTGAGCTTATCTCAGTAGCTCACCTTGCATATAATTCTTGGGATAACCTCAGAATCTCCATAGAGGGAGGAGGGGGAAAGGCAGAGCTGAGGTACACTGGTCACCTGATTATCCGGTTGGGAGGATTTTCCAGTCGTATCCTGTTAGGGCACCAGCTTTTTTCTTGGTTTGATTTTCTCTTACCTCCACCCTTTGAGTAAATTTCTTGAGTCCAGCAAGTTGTTTACTAGTTCAGTAATTTTGGGTCACTCTCAACAAAACACAGAACTATGGCGCGTTCCTTGGCTAGCTCTGGAAACCTTAAAAACTCTGTGTCTTTGGTGCTTCTCTGGGATGTTTGAGAGATCGAGTGAAAATAAACCTCAGAAGGGCCAGTTGATGGTTGTTCAGCTCCCTGGTACCTTCTGCCCTCTCAGAAAGCCCATCAGGGTTTTCGTGGTTTACATAGCTCTGTATTAGACATCAAAGCGCCATGAAAAAGAAGAAAAACCTGAGTCTTTGCCTTTGGAGAATCTAATTTCTAATTGAATAAGAACAACTTTTAAGCAATGAAGAAAAAAAAGTAACTTAATGGTCTACTAATAATCTATTTAGAACCAAAGAAAATAAGACACATACATACATATGTGAAGAATGGACAATTACATAAAGAATTGTACATTTCACAGAAGAAATGTGAACATGCAAATAGCATATGAGGAGACTTCAGGAAGATACATGTGAAAATAGAAGCATTATGATTTGACTGGTGGATAAATGTGGGTTCTTTTTGTCCATAGAATGGCTAATATGGAAGATTTGTAACTTCTAGTACAGAAACAAACATGGGATACAGAAAGAAGGTTTGCCTGCCTGGCTTAGAGTCCTTGTCTTCTATGAAGTAATTGTTCTCACAAGAGGTGGATGTGAGCTGCACCAATACTGAAGAGTCAATCTTAATATTCTTTCAGTTATTCATTTGTTCATTCAGTATTTATCATTTTTCTTACTATATGTTAGGCATTGGGGATAAAAAGGTGATAAATTATGGTCTCTTTCTGAGATGCTCATAGACTCATGGGAGAGACAGACTAAATAAATAATTATAAATGAGTATAAGATATGTTTAAATAGAGGTATGTACTGTGCCATAGGGTGACAAAAAAGGAGTACTAATACTCTCCGGGAGAGTGGGTTAGCTAGGGAAGATTTAACAGAGCAGGCATTATCATAATAACAGCCAACCTTTTTTTGGGTTTTAATATTCCTAATAGCATGCCAGGCCTTACAACAAATGGGTGAGGAGGTACTATCTCCATTATGCAATGCAGAACTGTAAACTGGGAATCAGAGAGGCTAAGAAACTTGGCTAAGATCATATAGGTAATAACAGTCAGGAATACCACTGTGGTATTCTGATTCTCTCATTGACTTTTGGATGGAATGAGTAAGGGTTAGGGTTTATACAGCATATAAGGGACATCAGTGTCCCCAACCCAGCTTAAAAACAGAACATTACCAAAACTGGGGCAGCGGGTATGCCCTTCCCTATTAGTCACGTCTCCCCTCCCCTTAGCCAATTGTTGTAAATTTTTTGTGCATTTCCCTGGGGTATAGTCTTAGCAGTGGAATTGCTGAGGTATAGAATATGAAGTTCTTCAACTTTGCAAGATAATGCCAAATTGTTATCCAAATGAGTTGTATCAATTTACAGACTCAACAGCCACTTGGTCTGTATTTTTACCAACTTCTGGTATTGTCAAATTAAAATTTTGTGCTATTTTGGAGGTGTAAAATGGTTTCTCATTATCTTATTTTGTAATTTTATTGACTATTAAGCTAATAATGTTTTCATATGTATATTTACTGTTTGTATTTTCCTTATTCTGTGAAATGCCTGTTCATGTCTGTTGCCAGTTTTGGGGAGGATTTATATGTCTATCCTTATAGTTTTGTAGCAGTTATATTATGGATATTGCTCTTTTTTAAAAAATTTTTTATTGGATTATAGTTGCTTTACAATATTGTGTTAGTTTCTACTGTGCAGCAAAGTGAATTAGCTATACGTATACATATATCCCCTCTTTTTTGGATTTCCTTCCCATTTAGGTCACCACAGAGCATTGAGTAGAGTTCTCTGTGCTATACAGTAGGTTCTCAGAAGTTATCTATTTGATACATAGTATCAACAGTGTATATATGTCAATCCCAATCTCCCAGCTCATCCCCCCACCCCCCCAGCCCCTTTCCCCCTTGGTATCCATACGTTTTTTTCTCTATGTCTGTGTCTCTATTTCTGCTTTGTAAATAAGATCGTCTATACCATTTTTTTTCGGATTCCACATATATGTGTTAATATACGATACTTGTTTTTCTCTTTCTGACTTCACTCTGTATGACAGTCTCTAGGTCCATCCATGTCTCTACAAATGACCCAATTTCGTTCCTTTTTATGGCTGAGTAATATTCCGTTGTATATATGTACCACATTTTCTTTATCCATTCTTCTTTGCTTCTTTATTATATATGTTACATATATTTTCTCCCAGTTTGTGATTTATCTTTGCCTCTTTTTTATGGTGTCTTTTGAATAAATGTCTTTAATTTTAACATGGTTTAATTTACCAGTTTTTTTTATGGGTTCTGCTTTTTGTTTCCTATTTAGGTACATCTCCCCTATGCTGAGATTATAAAAATATTCTCATATATTTTTTTGGCCACACCATGTGGCTTGCGGGATCTCAGTTCCCCAACCAGGGATTAAACCTGAGCCACGGCAGTGAAAGTGCTAAATCCTAACCACTAGACCACCAGGGAACTCCCTCTTATATTCTAAAAGTTTTCAGGTTTTGCTTTTTTACATTTAAGTCTTTAACTCATTCTAAAGAGAATTTTTGGTATTCCATAAAGGATCCAATTTATTGTTTGTTTCTCCTGCTTTTGTTTAGATCTAGAGGGAGTTGCCAGTTGCGGGATGCCGCAAAGCACCATTGTAATCCTATAGGCCCAGCTTTAAACAGATCGTGCTTTCAAAGAATATATGTTGCTCACAGTCTCTGAGCAGATAAGCCACTAGCTTATTTGGCTGGGGGATATTCGTTGGTGTGTATTTGGTCATTCCTTCTCATGTTATTTCTGATAAAAGGTAAACCTTAAGTTCTTTTCTACCATATTCGTGAGGTCTCTGCCGGCCTTTGTGACCTTATGACAAGGGGTTCTAGGCCATTGGCTACCAGACAGCAAGTGGTTCATCGGAGCTTCCCATTTGAACATCAAGGACAAATTCCCTTGGGAGATTCTTGGGTGAGGAGACATGCTCAGAGACTTGGAGGGAGATTAGGCAACTCTGCATAGTCCTTGAAATAATTCCTCTTTATTCCCGAGATGTTTCTTTTTTACTAAGAAACTTAAGACAATGATTTTTTGCTTAGATCTTTGCTATCTTAGAAAATTGTTAGCTTTTGATGCCTAATGAATTTTGATTGAGTGTTAGGTTGATTATTTCAGTTGGTATCCCAGTTCAAAATTTATTTCCTCCAGAAAGCCTTCCAAATAGCATGTAGATCCTATTAGATCTCAGTTAAGTCCTGTTGACACTTTTGTTTGCTATTTGTAGTGTGGTGGTGTTGTTATTTACTTGTTGCTTGTTGTTCTCAGTATAGGTGTTTTCTCTCATTCTCTTAGTTCTTTAAAAGAGAAATTAAACAGACTTCCCTGGTGGTCCAGTGGTTAAGACTCTGCACTTCCACTGCAGGGTGCGCGGGTTCGATTCCTGGTTGGGAAACTAAGATCCCACATGCCGCGCAGCGTGGCCAAAAAAAAAAAAAAGAGAAATTCAATATTCTTATTTTATAGTGGCCCCCTCCAGGCCCCCCAAAATATTTTTTACAATGATAGGTAGTCTGTATATGTATTATATATATTGAAAGCCGTCCATGATATGCTTCCCCTGCAACTTGCTTTTCTAGCTTTACATGCTATTATTCTCCTAGGAATAATGTTCCAACAAGTCTGGAACAATCATGACCCCCTAAATACATAGTGCATTTTCCTACCAATAAGCTTTTACTCTTGCCATTCTCTCCTTTTGTTTGTTTGTTTGTTTTTTTAAATTAATTTATTAATTTATTTAGTTTTGGCTGTGTTGGGTCTTCGTTTCTGTGCGAGGGCCTTCTCTAGTCGCAGCGAGTGGGGGCCACTCTTCATTGTGGTGCGTGGGCCTCTCACTGTCGCGGCCTCTTGTTGCGGAGCACAGGCTCCAGATGCGCAGGCTCAGTAGTTGTGGCTCACGGGCCCAGTTGCTCCGCGGCATGTGGGATCTTCCCAGAGCAGGGCTCGAACCTGTGTTCCCTGCATTGGCAGGCAGATTCTCAACCACTGCGCCACCAGGGAAGCCCTCTCCTTGTGTTTTTGACTGTTTGAACCCTGTCTTTCACTTGCCTTTCCAGGGCCCTCTGCCAGAAATAATTTTCTTTGCTTCACTACTGTGACACTGTGTATCACTTATGTATTAGAGATATGTATGGGTTTGTGTGTAGATATATGTGTTTAATCTACTAGATTATAAATTTCTTGTGGGTGGGTAGGGACAATTCTGTATGACTCTGTCTAGCATTTTGCTTAGCATGTGCTAAGTAATATCTGGTTGACTGAAATAAATGTTTGTTAGTTAACTTTGATTGCTGCTCTTAATCATTTATACATGGAATAATACAACTAATTTTCTGTAGCGCCTACTCATTAAAAAAAATCCGTTAATTAAAATTTAAAAATATGTAATATATGTATGTGTCACAAAATTCAAAAAGTACAAAAGAATAGGCAGAGAAAAGTAAGTCTTCCTCTCACCACTGTTCCCCAGTTCCTTTCTCTGGAGGCAACCTCTGTTAGGAGTTTTTTTTTGTGTTTTTTTTTTTTAAATTAATTAATTAATTAATTAATTTTTGGCTGTGTGGGGTGTTCGTTGCTGCACGGGCTTTCTCTAGTTGCAGCGAGTGGGGGCTACTCTTCGTTGTGGTGTGCGGGCTTCTCATTGCAGTGGCTTCTCTTGCTGCGGAACACAGGCTCTAGGCGTGCGGGCTTCAGTAGTTGTGGCACGTGGCTCAGTAGTTGCGGCGCACGGGCTTAGTTGCTCCGTGGCATGTGGGATCTTCCCAGACCAGGGCTCGAACCTGCCCTGCAATGTGTCCCCTGCAATGGTAGGCGGACTCCCAACCTCTGCGCCACCAGGGAAGTCCCTTAACATCTTTATCGGAGTATAATTGCTTTACAATGGTGTGTTAGTTTCTGCTTTATAACAAAGTGAATCAGCTATACATATACATATATCCCCATATTTCCTCCCTCTTGCATCTCCCTCCCACCCTCCCTATCCCACCCCTCTAGGTGGTTACAAAGCACCGAACTGATCTCCCTGTGCTATGTGGCTGCTTCCCACTAGCTACGTATTTTACATTTGGTAGTATATATAAGTCCATGCCACTCTCTCACTTTGTCCCAGCTTACCCTTCTCCCTCCCCGTGTTGTTAGGAGTTTCTTAAAAAAACCTTCCAGGAACTTCCCTGGTGGTGCAGTGATTAAGAATCTGCCTTCCAATGCAGGGGACATGGGTTTGATCCCCGGTTAGGGAACTAGGATCCCACACGCCGCCGGGCAGCTAAGCCTGCGTGCCTTAACTACTGAGCCTGCGCACCTCAACTAGAGAGCCTGCATGCCGCAAACTACAGAGCCCACGTGCTCTAGAGCCTGCATGCCATTTTATCTTTTCTGATACTTTATTTTTGAATTTGTTTATCTTTCTTCTACTTAGTTCTCCTCCTCTTCATCGTGGTATGTTCTCATCATTGAATCTTATCTATTCATTGAAGAGAACATTGTGTGTGTCTAGAGCATTTAGTCTTCTGAGAGTAACCTAGTTGTTTCTTTAAATTGTCTTTAAAATAAGTGTTGTCTTTTGTTGGGTTCCCTTGTGGATTGGGAGAGGTGTTATGGGCCTGGACAAAATTTGTACCAGTTCTTTTTTCCTTTATCATAGTGGTTTTCATTCTTCTCACTTTCTTGTGTAAAAAATATGCAAATAGAGCTACTTGCAGGGTGCTTTTTTTCCCTCCATATCTCTGGCTCAGTTTTCTTTTAGATCCTGCTGGAACTCTATAAATGCCTCAAAGGCAGAGATTGTATCTCATTTCTTTCATAATTATTAATTTTTAATTATATTGATGGTACAGTAATATGTTCTCCTTGTAAAAAATTAAAACATGGGTAAGGCTAAGTATCCTCTGATTACACCCTGATTTCATAGTACCTTCTCTAGAGATAACGATGGTTGTTGAGTTTGGGGTACATCTGCCCAGACCTTTTATTCTGTGTTTATGTATCTCTCTATATGCCTGTACAAAATACATTAAGTATACTTAACAGCATAGATGACTCACAAACAATGTTTCAAGGGAAAAGGGCAAATTGCAGAAGAATACATACAAAATGATATTAATTATACAAAATATAAAAATATGCAGAATGATACATATTGTCTAGAGATACATATCAATGAAGTAAAAGTGTAAAGCAACATAAAAGTTTAGTAAACATCAGATTAAGAGCCGTGGGACCAGGGCTTCTCTGGTGGCGCAGTGGTTAAGAATCCGCCTGCCAATGCAGGGGACACAGGTTCAAGCCCTGGTCCAGGAAGATCCCACATGCTGCAGAGCAACTAAGCCCATGCGCCACAACTATTGAGCCTGTGCTCTAGAGCCTGTGAGCCACAACTACTGAGCCCGAGTGCCACAACTACTGAAGCTCGCGTGCCTAGAGTCCGTGCTCTGCAACAAGAGAAGCCACCCAATGAGAAGCCCGCACACCACAATGAAGAGTAGCCCCCACTCACCGCAACTAGAGAAAAGCCCATGTGCAGCGACAAAGACCCAACGCAGCCAAAAATAATAAATAAATAAATAAGTAAATAATTTATGAAAAAAAAGAATAGTGGGCCCTATAGATGAAAGAGAGAAGGATGTAATTAGGGAGGACACACAGAGACTTCAGTTGTACTGTTCTTAATCTGGATACTGGTTGTTATATTCTCTTTATATCTTACTGTATGTTAAATACTGTATATTTTTGAAAACAAAAATCTAGTATTTTATGTAAGGTGGGTTGGTTGGTTGGTTTTTACATAGTTGGCAACATACAGTCATGCATTACAATTTTTTTTTTTCATTCCACAGTATGCCTAAAGCTCTTTCCATGTCTTATTTGCTTTGTATCCTTAGCACTCTGAAAGATGCCTTATGCATAGTAGGTGCTTATTAAGTAAATATTTTTGGAATTCCTTTCCTTACTCTGTTAGCCTTACTGTTTTAATTTTCCTTGAGCCTGATCTAAATGTTTGTCTAACTGTACGTCTCCCCTACCCTGCTTTCTATCCCTTTCGTTTTTTAAAATTTTGTCTTTTCTGAGGAGGATTTCTAAACAATGGGAAGTGATTAGGTTGATTTTACATGCTCCTAGGGTTTTCTCTATGCCAAGAAGAGTCTACCTTTCAGTCTGCTTATTAGAGATTTCCTGCTATAAGCAAGTGAACTTGACTTTTCAGAACTTTTCAAAGGTTGCATCACTGCCACTGTCCAATTTTCTGGAGCTGACTTGGCAGAATGGATGCAGTCTATAAATTGACATTGTAACTGTGGTTCCAAACCAGGGCTATTTTTCTAACAGCCTTCATTCTTTTCTTTTAACTTAAACCTTCATTATTTATTGAGTTGATAAAAAAGGAAGAACAAAAGGAAGATCTGAAATACTTCTTTAACAAACTAGCAACACGGATGTATCTGCATATCTATATGATTCGTAGGAGAGATTTGGGGGACAATTGACTTTGAAGAATTTGACATGCTTGTTAGAGATTGTTGAGGTGCCTTTGAAAAGTTTCTGGTGTGATGCTTTTTGAGTTGTATCTTGAACTTGCGGAGACCTCTAGAAGAGCCAGGTAGTTGGATTCATAACATAAGAAGGGCTTCATCCCATCTTAGTATTACAGGTGGGAAATCTTGGTACTGAAAAGTTATATCATAGTTCTAACCTTATCAGGTACTGATTTAAGCATGGGTATGGTCTTGGGTAACCAAATATTAACTAACTTTTCTCTTCACTGTTTCAGTAGGTTTGCCAGGATGGTGGATAAAAATATTTACATCATTCAAGGGGAAATTAGCATTGTGGTTGGGGCCATCAAACGAAATGCGCGATGGAGCACCCATACTCCACTGGTAAGTGGGCAGTGGGCAGAGAACCTGGTCACTGAGTTGCTGTAGGGGATCTGGTGCGTGGTTAAAACAGTAATCAATTTCCTGGTAATGATGATAATAGTAGGAATTCAGCGTTTTTCAGAAGGGTTTCAAGGACCCTTTTGTTTTATTTCAACTAGAGTCAAATTTATAAGCTGCGTTTTTTTCTCTGGAAGCCAAAAGATGATACCATTTTTCTTCTAGCTGTTTTCATAAACAACTTAAGCTAACACTTGGGATCTCTTTAATATGCCTAAAAATGTCAGAAAGATTCCTTATCTTGTAATTCCCAGGAACTATAATTAGCTATCAAATTCATTTCAGTTAGTTTAGTTATTGATACATGGAGTATGGCTTGGTAATGGTACTCCTTGGGAATTCAGCAAGTTTTCTTATATAGAGCAGACCGTATCTTGCCAATCAGATGAGTAAGATTACCTGTTGTAAAGCTGACTTTCTTTATTGCATTTGTATGTTCAAGGATATTTTTTGTACAGTCGTGTAAGACAGTTTTTGGTACAATTGTAAAATCAAGTTTAGACATTTCCAACTTGGTGAAAATGTATATGTGTGTTTAGAAATTTCTTATGTTCATTTATAAAAGTGGATTGTATTAGAAGTACGAGTGGAGTCAGGAATGTCTTAGAAATGAATATGTGAGATTATGATGACTATGAAGAAAGAGAAAAGATAGAATAATACATACATCTTACTCTGTATGTCTCAGTCTGTTTGGGTTGCTCTAACCAAATACCAAAGACTGGGTAGCTTATAAACAACAGATTTTTTTTTTTTCTTTAAACAACAGATATTTATTTCTGGGGGCTGGAAGTTCAAGATCAGGATGTCAGCATGCTCGGGTGAGGGACTTCTTCTGGGTCTCAGACTTCTCATCGTATCCTCACATGGTAGAAGGGCAAGGGAGCACTCTTGGGCCTCTTGTATAAAGGGCATTAATTCCATTCATGAGGAATCTGCCCTCATGACCTAATCACCCACCTTAGGATTTCAACATAGAAGTTCTTTTTTTTTTTTGTGGCCGCGCCATGTGGCACGTGGGATCTTAGTTCCCCAACCAGGGATCAAATCCACGCCCCCTGAAGTGGAAGCACAGAGTCTTAACCACTGGGAAGTCGCCAGGGAAGTCCCAACTTAGAAGTTTCGAGGGGACACAAACATTCAGACCATAGCACATATAAAGGACCTAGCAATCTATGGTAGCTTGAGTGCTATGGTCATGGTGTAGATTAAGCTTAGTATTTCAGGAGGTACTGTTTTAGGTAACCCCAGAGTACTTCTATGAGATAAGAGATTAGGGAACTGGAAAAATGAAGTATAGCTAACTTTCTTCTCTTCAGAAGGAAAACTGAATCTTCTGGTTGGCTTCAGAGAAAGAGCCCTTGATCTGTCCTTTATTTCCTCTTTCCTCTTGGCCTGATAATGAATTTTTTTTTTTTTTTAATTTATGTGTTACAGGATGAAGAACGGGATCCTCTGCTGCATAGTTTCAGTCATCTAAAGGAGGTTTTAAACAATGTAACAGGTAAGTGTGTTTGATTTATTGCAGAGGTGGACAGACTTTTTCTGTAAAAGACTATATAATAAATATTTTAGGCTTTGCAGGCTGTAGCAACTGTGCAACTACTCAATTCTGCCATTGTAGCTCAAATGCAGACTCAGATAATACTTAAATGAATGAATGATAAATAAAATTTTCTTTTAAAAAACAGGCTGCAAGCCAGGTTTGGCCCACGGGTGTAGTTTGCTCTGGTTTACTTTATTGCTGATCCTTCCTAGAGTTCCTAGTACAGTGTCCCATTTTAGTGGGGAATCAGTGTTCATACAATTATAAACTTCCTTCATTGCTTGAGTTATAAATAAGTTATTTTTGGCTATTTTTTGGTTTTGTTTTGTTTTGCTTTAACTACTTTCTTTCTCTGACTTACATATTCCATAAGATAAGAAGTTGGTGGCACAAGTGAAATTTTTAATACTTGCAGCAAAACCCTTTTCTTACAGAAAATCATTGTTGGTTTTAGGGCCTTAGCTGTCTGTAATGCAGATCTTTTAGTCTTCTCTTGTTGCCAGAATCTTTTGTGTCACACACTCTGCCCCTGTTTTCCTAATCATAATTATGTTACATAATATTCATGTGTTTAGAATTTTCAAAGCCACTTTCACATTTATTACTGTATTGAACTTTTTTCACTTTTTTATTTATTTATTTTTTGGATGGGGAACTTCATTTTTTCTTCTAGTTTCATTGAGATGTAATTGACATACAGCACTGTGTAAGTTTAAGGTGTACATATGCTTTGACTTACATACATTATGAAATGATTACCACAGTAAGTTTAGTGAACATCTATCATCTCATATAGATTCAAAATTAAAGAAATAGAAAAAAAATTTTTTTTTCCTTGTGATGTAAAACTCTTAGGATTTACTCTCTTAACTTTCGTATATAACATACAGCTGTGTTAATTATATTTATAATGTTGTACATTACATTCCTAGTACTTATTTATCCTATAACTGGAAGTTTGTACTTTTTGGCTGCTTTCATCCAATTCCTCCTTGCCCCACCCCCTGCCTCTGGTAATCACAAACCTGATCTCTTTTTCTGTGAGTTGTTTGTTTTTGAAATATAATTGACCTACAATACTATATTAGTTCCTGTTCTACAACATTGTGATTTGATATTTCTGTACATTTCAAAATGATCACCATGGTAAGTCTAGTTACCTTATTGAACTTTTACACAACCCTGTTGGGGAGGCATGTTAGATATTGTCCCCTTTTTATGAATGAAGTTGAAGCCCAGAGATATTTTAAGTGATTTAGCTGAGGTCACACTGATCCTAAGAAGCGGAGTCAAAACTCCATCAGAGTTTCCATCAGAATTCAGGCCCCTGATGCCTGGTTTATTGCCCTGTTCTGCATTGCTTCTGTTCTTATAATTAGAGGAGAAGGTACACAGGAAGTGCCTTATATTATGTAGAAAAACATGTCAAGGGAGGAGGCAAGTCTCAACACTTCAGGTTTTTCAAGGGGGTATATATAGACCTAAAGGGAAAGCCTCCGAGGCGTGTTCCTCTGTTGACTATAAAGGGCTTTTGCAGTGTATAACCCTGGAATGGTTTTAGCTAGTAACGTATCTAAGACCACAAATGAAATAGTTTTTAAGGCTTTTGCAAATTAAATAAATAATAAACGAACAAATAAATTTTTCCTTTCGTGAGAAATGTATCAATAGGAGAATATCTGGAGAAAAATTCCTTTTTACTTTCCTAAACATGAGCAGAAGTTATCTAAGGATTCCCTACATGTTTCTTTAAAGGAGCAAATTCTCCTCAGTTAAAAAGTGTTGGCAGTATTAGCCAAGAACGATCAAGTAGTATAGAGGTGGTTGTTGTTAGCTAGATAGCAGGGCTAATGCAACTAGGTGGCATGTTCCCATTTTATGTCCTGTACTGTAAGTGATTTGGCTGCTTTAGAAAGTTGGTGGCTTGCACAGATTTTTTTTTTTTAATCGAAGTATGGTTGATTTACAATGTTGTGTTAATTTCTGCTGTACAGCAAAGTGACTCAGTTATACATGTATACATTCTTTTTAATATTCTTTTCCATTATGGTTTATCCCAGGATACTGAATATAGTTCCCTGTACTATACAGTAGGACCTTGTTCATCCATTCTATATGTAATAGTTTGCATCTACTAACTCCAAACTCCCACTCCATCTCTCCCCTCCCCCCACACCCCGAAACCACAAGTCTGTTCTGTGAGTCTGTTTCTGCTTCTTAGGTAGGTTAATTTGTGTCATATTAGACTCCACATACAAGTGATATCATATGGTATTTGTCTTTCTCTTTCTGACTTAACTTCACTTAGTATGATAATCTCTAGTTGCATCCATGCTGCTGCCAGATCTTTTCAACTTTTCCGATAAAGCGTACACATCCCAATTAAAAAGAAAACGTAGTGAGTAGATATTTACAACTCTTTTTGGTGGGTCAGAGTTCAGAGTATTGTCTTTCTAAGAGAGTTAAGGGGATTAAACAAGTTAATACATTTGGAAACTTTTGGCAAGCTTTTTTTTTTTTTTTTTAAAGAGTGGGAATTTACATTTTCTTTTTTTTTTAAATTTTATTTATTTATTTATTTATTTATTTATTTATTTATGGCTGTGTTGGGTCTTCATTTCTGTGCGAGGGCTTTCTCCAGTTGCGGCAAGCGGGGGCCACTCTTCATCGCGGTGCGCGGGCCTCTCACTATTGTGGCCTCTCTTGTTGCGGAGCACAGGCTCCAGACGCGCAGGCTCAGTAATTGTGGCTCACAGGCCTAGTTGCTCCACGGCATGTGGGATCTTCCCAGACCAGGGCTCGAACCTGTGTCCCCTGCATCGGCAGGCAGATTCTCAACCACTGCGCCACCAGGGAAGCCCATTGGCAAGCATTTTATAGACAGCTAGGAATTGTTGTTATAAGTGGCTGGGGACACCCTAAAATGGCTGAGGTCAGAGTGGAGTAGCCTTGTAGGCTTTTTGGGCATGCCGCAGACCTTGAGGAGCTGAGGTGGTGCTGCTATCCTGACAGAGCCACATTTCCTACTTGCCATCCAATCAATATCCCACACTTGTTTTCTCCATTCTGACATATCCCAAGACTTCAGTTCAGAGACTGTATCTGTGGTGAATAGTACAGTCCAGGATTTGGAGTCTAGACCATCTAAGAGGTACCAAAGTTGAGTCTGCTGCCTAATTTTCTTACATCTTTGGGTTAGGAATCCAGATTATCTTCTGCTTGAAACTATTAAAACCAGAATACACTGAGGAGCCAGTTCTGTCAGTGGTACTAGGAACATAGCTGGGTGTTGCCAAGCTTTCCCTCAGAGGAAGGAAGAAGGTTGTAGTATTTTCCAGGGGCCAACAGCTGTGGCAGATGTTGAAATGGTGCCTGCCAAGGTTGCCCCATTGTTCTTGGGTTTTAGCATATTACCTGCCTGAGAAAATAACAGAGTGGACCCAAAATAGAGCATTTCATGGTCTTCTGATTGGTTCTGACCCCCCACATAGTGCTGGCTTCCAGGAACAGGTTTATGGGTCAACTGCCCCTGTGGTCCTGGACTCTGCAATCCATGACCAATTTCTTGTTTCTTTTACCAAAACAAACAGATTTTTCTGATTGGCAGTGTCAGGAGGACTGCTTTCTTGGAAGCCTGTTAACGGTTGAAGGCTGGGAAAGGGTTTTGAACTTGGAGAGAGAGACTGAAGGGACTGCCTGTGCTTTGTGACTGGGAATGTTGTACCACTTAGTTTGGAGGAAGTATGGCAGGAATTCTAAGACTCTATTCAGTTTAACTCATGAAAATGACTTGGACTTGGTCTCTTTTTACAAAGGCTTTCTATTTACACTTTTCTAGGTTATTTGCTGGCTGGGTTGGTTAAGAATATTACTAATGGAAATAGGTGGTTCATTGGACATTGTCAGTCAACCTAAATGATTTTGTCTCTTTTCTTGTAAGCAGTCAGAGAATCTTTTATGGACATAAGCGCTACCTACTCCTCCAGGAACATTATCTGAGCATTGTGAAGGAAATAAGTCCACTGTCTCTAGTAAGTTTAGCAAGTCCATATCAGTTATTCTCACAGATATGTCTCTGGACTACATTTGCAGTCAGTATTTGCCTAAAATGCATGACAACTGGATGCTCTGTAACATCTAGAGTAATAGAATATTCTAATACCAAATCTAAAGAGAGGGTTGCACTTGGAAGGTATGGAGTGCCTAATAAGAGCAAAGTTTGCATATTGGTACTTTGGATAATGCCATAGCTCACCACCAGTGAGACTTGACTGCTGCCCCTCATTTGGTCTTTCGATTCTCTTAGGAATCCTTAGGAGGTTATTCTGAAGGAGTTAAAGCAGATGTGTGGTTGCCAGGAGCTGGGAGTGGGCATGGGGAGTAACTGCTAATGGTTATAGGGTTTCCTTTTGGGGTGATGAAAATGTTCTGGAATTAGATAATGATGATGGTTGTACAGCTTTGTGAATATACTAAAAACCATTGAAGTGTATACTTTAGAAGGGTGAATTTTATGGCATATGAATTATATCTTAATTTTTAAAAATAGCAAATGTACACTGGAAAAGTAATGGGATTTGCCAGTTCTTTCTCAAGGCTCAGAGCCATGAAGGGAAGCCTCTGACTATAGTTGCTGCTGTGCTTTGAACCCATTGCCCAGCAAAGGCAGCATAAGGCTCTGTTCAGCCTCCTAGCCCAGTTTGTCCTTTTATGTCTCTCTCATTAACTCAAGAAGCACATGGCTTTTATATTTAAATTTATTCAAGCTGTAATCTTTGACATTTGAGTTAGCTTTTAGTACAGTTTTGCATTTATAGTAATATATATTATGTATTTTCTCTATCCCCAAAGAATCCATTTTAATCTTTTCCGGATGCAAATTTCAGGCTCTCTTGTCCCATCTCCCCTCTCTTGCTCTCTTTCCCCTCCCCCAACGGAGTGTGTTTGATCAGGTGTGGCAGGAATATCCACTGTCAAGCTGCGCCCTTTATATTAGTCAATATTATCCTTCTCCCCCCTTCCCTGTCTGTCTGCCCCTTTGGGCTTTCCCAGTTGATTTATAATTTTGGAATTCTCATCGGAGTCTGTAATACAGTTTGTTCATTATTTAACCAAAACCTGTTTAATGAGCAGAGAGAGGCAATGTAAATGTTAGGCATGTTGCAGTGATGTACCTTTGTGCTTCTCAAAGCGGGTGGGTAGTTAACTCTGTGCTGCCTGCAGGGCTGGGTTGTCCTGGCCGTAGGGGCAGAAGGACCAGTGCCTCTCCCTTGCATCTGCCCAAGCCCTACCATGGGCTTAGATTCCAAAGACACATTTCCTTTTATCCTTTTAGAGATCTTGTTGGGGCTCTTGCTTATTGGAGTTATCTCCAATCTCACAGTTAGACTGGGTGGTAAGATCTGTGGCATGGGATAGGGGGATGAAAGGGAAAGTGAAATATTAGGATACTTGATACTGCTCTTGGTTTTAGGTCTGTGGAGAGTAGACAGTTTATTTTTATTTTTTTAGCTGCGCAGCACGGGATGTGAGATCTTAGTTCCCCAACCAGGGATCACACCCGTGCCCCCTGCCATGGAAGCACGGAGTCTTAAACGTTGGACCGCCAAGGAAGTCCCCCCAGAGTAGACAGTTTAGAAGAATACTTCTAGCCAGCATTGTCTCTGGTCTTTGATCTCTTTGTTCCCAGATTAGGCATGTCCTTGCAAGCCTTAGTACCCTTCATTCAGTATAACTTCATGGACAAGGCTCTAGTCAGTTGTGATTTGTGGTGTTTGGCTGTGATCATTTGCCTCCAGATTGAGGCTGCCTTTGTCCTTGGTCTTTAAACTTAGATCATTACAAAGAGATTCTTTTCCAGAAAATTTTTGATTTAAAGCACAGAGAGAAGAACAGTCTAAAAGTATCACAACCAGAATCTTCTCTTAAGGAATCACCTGTTAATGACTTTAAAGCCTTCAGGGCCAGGACTTGAGGAAGACCTCTTAGTGGTGTGTGTCAGGGGTGGTGGTGGTGGGGAGGGTAGTGAGTTTGCCTTTGGAGATATAACCCCTGGCTGGCCTTTTAAATTCTGAGGACCTATGGGGTTTGGGGGTATTTAGCATAAGACTAATATGGTCTTGAAGCTCAGTATAAGCACCTGTATTAACTATGGAACTGTTGTAGCTGCTTGGACCTTTTCTTTCTGAGATTCACTAAGTTTTGGATTTCTTCTGGGTCTAGCTTGTTGAATTGCTTCTAACCAATATTTATTGAATATCTGCTATGTGCTAGACATTTTGCTTAGGCACTTAGGTACTGGATCTATAATGGTAAACAAACTTCCTGCCCTCGTAACCACTGGTTTTTAAGACTAGTGGCTCTAGCTGACCGTTCCAAGGCTAACCTTTGTAGCCTCTACTCTGTGCCATATGGTTCCCTATCAGGTATGGAATAGGTGAGAGTGAATGAGAAAAATCTATTGCCAAAAGAAAAAAAAAAAAATCTATTGCCATCTTTTCTTACTCCCACTCTTTTCCTTGCTAACACATAAGCCAAAGAAATGAACAAAAATTTAACTCATATATTTGCTTATTTGGCTTTCTCATGTAAAGCTGTTCTGGCCAGAGTTTATGTATTCCCAAAGACATTGGTGGGTTTGCGTATTGTAACTCTGAGGGATAAGATATTTGAGGGATAGGATATTTCTTTACTGTGCTTACCTGGACAGCAAGATATGGTGTGCTTGAGTTTAAGAGGGAGAAGCAGGTGCCTGGAGAGAGTGGATGTATCAGGAGTTTATTTAAATATAGTTTATCCTGGACAAACACACCTGTAGGGTACTGTCTGTCTCAAGCTTTGTGAATTCAGAATCTGAGCTAGGAGGTTTGAATCCATGTAACCTCCAGAGGTTTACAGAGAACATTTAAACAGAGTCTGAAAGCCAACCTGGGAGGAACGATGACTTAACACCTGTCTGGCTTAGGCCTCATAGAAATAGCCTTCTAAGTTGAAGCAAAACTCTTCCAGAATGCCTCATACCTCAAGTTAATCTGTTTCAGTTGGAACATGGGAAAGTGTAGTGAAGAGATTTTTGTAGTCACTGTCAGGAAAAAGATTGAGTAAGGGTAATATTTGAAAAAAAAAAATTTGCTGTTAGAGCTACCATCTCCCTAGCGTAAGCAGTATATCATTATTAATCAGCATGAGAAGCCATGAGAAGAAGGTTGAATGAGTCACTAACTTTTTTTTTATTTTGGCCGTGCTGCGGCTTGTGGGATCTTAGTTCCCCAACCAGGGATCGAACCCGGGCCCCTGGCAGTGGAGTCCTAACCACTGGACCACCAGGAAATTCCCCGAGTCATTAGCTTTGACCCACTTGGATATGAGCTGGTGAATTGTTCAAGGCCTAAGTGGAGGCTGAAAGAACCAAGTATGACAAACTTTGGCAGACAAATTTATGTAATGGGCTAAGTATTAGAAGAGGCAAGGTTGGGCCCACTTATATAAGTATCTCTTTCCTGTGCCTTTTTTTTTTTTTTTTTTTTGGCCATGCCATGCAGCACGCGGGATCTTAGTTCCCTGACCAGGGATCGAACTGTGCCCCCTGCAGTGTAAGTGTGGAGTCTTAACCACTGGACTGCCAGGGAAGTCCTTCCTGTGCCCTTTTTGTCTTTCTTGTTGTATAATAAAATACATGACTATATTAGTTTGGAGATTGTTGAGTAGCACATTAGGGTGTGACTTGAATTTGAGTCAGGCTGACTTTGGCAATTTGGAATCTTGGTAGCTTGAGTAGCCTCAGTCTTGCGGGCATTTGAGCACAGTTAGGGAAAATAAAGGTACTGTGATTCTTTTTCCCCTAGGGAATATTCATATCAATAAGATGGCTTCCAGAGGCCTATATTTTGATGACTTAGCTTTGTCATTTCTTTTTACTGGGCTTTCCCCAAATGATCTGAACCATCTTCATTTGACACTTCTAAATCAAGAAGTTCTTCTAAACATTTATTTGTCCTCAGGATTATAAAATGAAGACTTTCTTGAGAAGAAGCAGTTCTGTGTAGTCTGGCTTCTTATTGGTCCAGCTCTCCCTTTTTCTCTCCCTAGTGCTCAAACACGCTTAGCCATTAGAACTAGTCTCCTGGCACATTTTCCACTACTTGTATCTGAAAGGAAGTTGTGAAAAAAAGGGCTTGTTTTGGCTGTGCTGCGCAGCTTGTGGGATCTTAGTTCCCCGATCAGGGATTGAACCTGCACCCTTGGCAGTGAAAGCGCGGAGTCCTAACCAGTGGACCGCCAGGGAAGTCCCAAAAAGGGCACTCTTAATAGCTCGGCTCTCAAAATCAGAAGCAAAGAACCTAATTTCTAGTAGAGTTTGGGGGATAGGGTAACAGTGAGGTGTGTGGTGGGTGTTGGTGTTACCGGTATTGCTCTCATTGACATTGTACTCTTTAGCACAGCCACCTCTCGAGGTCTGAAATTTCTCTCTGGGTATGTGCTCAACTTGCCATGACAGCAGTTAGATGAGTTAAAAGAGGGAAAGCCAGCTGCTGCTTTGTTTTTAACAAGGAGGCAGGCAGCGTCCCTTTCTTCTTTTCCACCCACTCAAACTCAGGGCAAGTGCCAAGAGGGTTTCAGAAGAAGCCAGGTGTTTGAAATTCAGTGTGCAGTTTTGATTAGGAGAGATAGTATAGAGTTATTTGTCTCAGCTTTACCTTCTCTAACCACCTCTCTATGCTCATAGATGCTCAGTTGGTCACCCCAGTTTCTAAAATGATATTGGATATGTTTATGGAAAGGGTGAGTGCATTTGTCTTTGTTTCTTTACTTTGGTCTTTGGAAGTCTGAAGGACTTAGATGGACAAGCACTCCTGGCTGCCTGTTGGCTGGCTTCTCAGTGCATGCCTCTTCTGTAACACCAGCCTTTGGTTACCACTGTTACCACTGTAGTTTGAGATGTGAAGGGCTGCCACATGTGCACATATCACAACTGACCTTTCCTTGTTCCACGCTTGTTGAGCAATTACTTGCCCGTTTGTAGAACTCACATTATTGCTTTGGGTTTCTGGCCCAATGTGAAGTGGGGCCATCCAGGAAGTGGACTGATAGACTGTACATCAGAGGGCAATAAATTGGCATTTGATTTGGTGGAAAGGCAGGGCCAGATGTAGTGTGGGAGCAAGGGTTTTTCTGCAGTCAGCCATGTAGCTTGCTTCCAGGTGTCCTGGAAAGCAGCTTGGGAACTGGAGGCTAAGGGTAGTTGGGGACATTAATTGGTGAGGAAGAGGATCAAAAGGACTTTAATGTTATCTGTGATGGACCCTGAATTGGGAAAAATCATCTAAAAGTAGAGGGACAAAATGAAATTTTCCTGACACTAGTAGGAATTTTTCAACTGATTATTCTTCCTTTTCAAGTAAAGTGAGTTATTAATTGGCAGAAAAATATAAAACTTGGGAGACTCTTGACAAAGGGTCGTAGAATAAGAAAGCCTCATTCCATGTGAACTTTTTCATGAAGGTTCATTCTTCTCTTTGGGCCACAGGTTTAAGAAAACTGCCTCCATACTGGTAATAAAGTGAGAGAGCTAAGATAATACTATTTTATAATATTTATTTATTTATTTATTTAGGCTGCTCCTGGTCTTAGTTGCAGCATGCAGACTCTTAGTTGTGGCATGAGGACTTCTTAGTTGCGACATGCGAACTCTTAGTTGTGGCATGCATTCAGGATCTAGTTCCCCAACCAGGGATCGAATGCCGGCCCCCTGCACTGGGAGCACGGCGTCTTACCCCCTGGACCACCAGGGAAGTCCCAGAGAGCTAAGATAATATGATGACTACCCTACTGTGGGCTAGAGTGGTATCTTCAGACTACAGGTTGCATTCTATTAATGAATTGTGATATCATTTTAAAGGGTTGCACAGCATTTTTTCCTCAAATTTTAGTATGAAAAATTTTAAACACAGCAAAATTGAAATAATACAACAGTGACCACCTACATCCCACACTTGAGTCAAAGTTATTAATATTTAGCCATAATTTGCTTTATCAATATATATGTGTGTATATTTTTCATACACCATTTGAAAATAAGTTGCAGATGTGTTGATATTTCAGCATGCATCCTAAATAAGGACATTCTCCTACATAATCATAGTACCATTGTCACACCTAAGAAACTTAACAGTAATTTACCAATATTAGCTAATACCCAGTCCATGTATTAAAATTTCCTTTTTGTTCCCAAACTGCCTTTTATAGCTATAGCTGGTTGTACAAACCAAAATCCAAGCAGAATTCTCATTTCATTAGGTAGTTATATCTCTTTAGACTTTAAAAATCTAATACAGTTTTCTCCACCCTATTGTTTTTTTTCTTGGCATTGACTTTTTGAAGAGACCAGGCCATTTACTTTAGAATGTTCTATATTCTGGGTTTGTCTGTGTCCTTGTGGTGTCATTTAACTTGTGACTCTATCTCATATATTTCCATTCTAGAAGTTAGGATTAAAAGCTTAATTTGATTCAGGTTAAACATTTTTGACAAGAGTACTTCATAGATGATACTGTGTACTTCATATTCTATCACCACAGGAGGCACATAACTGTCAAGTTGTCCCACTGTTGGTGGTGTTAAATTTGATTACGTGCTTCTAGTGGTGACTGCCATATCTCCTCACTGTAAAATAAATTTATTTTTCTCTTTGCAGTTGCTAGATAATCTGTGAAGTAGTAATTTGTCACCTTTTGAATATCCTGTCTCTAATATCCTTTTACCTAATGATCACCCACTGGTGAATTTTTGCCAGAATCACTTATTTCACTGGGGGGAGGGGGTTTGCAGAATGATGATTTTCTAATTCTGTCATTCTTTCTACATTATTAGCTGGCAGTCTCTAGAATAGCTTTCCTTCACAAACTGGAGGATGAACCACAGTTTCTCCTGAAAAGGCAAGGAAAATGCTTAATTCTTTCCCTTAAATTGCCAATTTTCAGGTAAGGAGTTTGTGTAATAATGACCACTGACGGTGGCAAGTAAGTTTTCCCCCTTTTGGGGGGCTTGTTAATTTTTATTTATTCAGTGTTTACAGTTAATTTCATTTATGATTATTTTTGGTGCTCAGGTAATTCCAAATTTGATCAGTGAGAGCCCCTTCAAACTAGTTCCTTTGATATGACCCCTTTGAGCACTTCCTTGCTTTCTGGTACAAGCTGTGGGCATTAAAAGGATTAGAATAGAAAGTATCAGTGCATCACACATAATAAGGATAAATATTGTTTGGGGAAACTTTTGTTTTCCGTTAGAGACGTGTATGTTCTGGGTTACAGTGCAAACTGTATTTCTTTCTGTAGGTCATAGTAAAAAAAAAACTTTGAAAGCCCTGGTAAAGAGAGCCCTATCTTATCTATCTGTTCATTCCTTTATTTACTTAAAGATCTCTTTTCTCCCCCCAGCTTTATTGAGATATAATTGACATGTAACATTATGTAAGTTTAAGGTGTACAGCGTGATGATTTGAATCACATATATTTTGCAAAATGATTACCACAATAATGTTAGTTAACACATCCATCACCTCACATAATTACAGTTTCTGTGTGTGTTTGTGTGTGTGTGTGTGTGTGTGTGAGAACATTTAAGATCTATTCTCTTAGCAACTTTCAAGTATATAATACATTATTGTTAACTATAGTCACCATGCTGTATATTAGATCCTCAGAACTTATTCATCTTATAACTAGAAGTTTATACCCTTTGACCAACATCTCCCCATTCCCTACAACACCCAGCCCCTTGGCAACCACAATTCTACTTTCTGTTTATATGAATTTGTTTTTTTTAGATTTCACATGTAAATGAGATTATACATTATTTATCTTCCTCTGTCTGATGTATTCAATTAGCATAATGTCCTCAAGTTTCATCTGTGTTGTTACAAATGACAGGATTTCCTTTTTTTTGTTTATGGCTGAAGCAGTTCTATTTATATGGTCGTTTCTCGCTGGATGAATCAGCTTTTGCAAGGCAGAGGTTAATTTGAGACCATTTGAATCATAACAGTCCTGGAGAATGTTATGATTTCCCCCAAGGAAATAATGATTGTGGATGTAATCGTGACTAACTAGTCACTTTGCACCTTGTACCTTATCTGTTTTATGTGATGTTAAGCTGATTGTTCAGGAAAGGGGGATAGCACATCGTGTTAGACATGGCCTGGCCTGGCCATCCTTTTAGTTCTTTTGGTGGGTCAAGGAGGGAGTAATTTGTGCTGGAAAGACTCCAGAACAGCATCTTTTCCAGGAACTTTGCTCTTGGCAGAAATTCATTTATCTACTAAGTCAACAAGTATTTCTCGAGCACATAATGTGTGCCAGACACTGAATTAGGTATTAAGAACCTAGTTTTCAAGGAGACCAACACAGTTCCTGTCCTCATAAAGTATATGGTCTAGTGGGCTGTTGATTTGAGAAGCTCTGGAATTTGAGTGGACAGCTGGGCACTGGTTTGAAGTCTTCCCAGCTTCCACATGTGACCTCAGTAAATTGTTGTATGCCCTGGTGTGCTGAAAGAGGTTCCAGGGTGGTCAGAAGAACAGCACTTGTGTTTGTCTGCATTATCTATCCCACCCCCACTCTCTCCCCTAGCCTTGGCTACTTGGCAGTAACCATGTGCATGGCAGCTTCATTAGCTGCTTTAGGGCTTTGAATGTCTTAGGGCTCGATTAGTCCATTTATATTCATCTTTGATTAATCAGTCTGTGCATCTCAGAGCTGAACTGACTAAAATTGTACCACAGGATAAGATATCAATGGCTGGGGACTTCCCTGGTGGCACAGTGGTTAAGAATCTGCCTGCCAATGCAGGGGACATGGGTTCGAGCCCTGGTCTGGGAAGATCCCACATGCTGCGGAACAACTAAGCCCGTGTGCCACAACTACTGAGCCTGCGCTCTAGAGCCCATGAGCCACAACTACTGAGCCTGAGTGCCCGCATGCCATAACTACTGAAGCCCGAGTGACTAGAGCCCATGCTCCGCAACAAGAGAACCACCACAATGAGAAGCCCGCGCACTGCAACAAAGAGTAACCCCAGCTCACCGCAACTAGAGAAAGCCCGTGTGTAGCAATGAACCCAACACAGCCAAAAATAAATAATAAATAAATAAATTTATTTTTAAAAAAAGATATCAATGGCTGATTGTCTTTTCTAATAAAAATCAGCTTCTAATAAAATTTAGCTCTCAGGCTTGGGGCTTCTAACACAATTGTTAGGATTCTACGGTCTAGGGGCACAAAACGAAGATATTAATAGCTATTTAGCTAAGGTGCCGAAAGAATGAGGGGAATTCTCTGGCGGTCCAGTGGTTAGGACTCTGTGCTTTCACTGCTGAGGGCCCAGGTCGGGGAACCAAGATCCCTCAAACTGCGTGGCGTGGCCAAAAAAATAAAATAAAAATTCATAACTTAATCGGGCCAACACTGTAAAAAAATAAATAAAAGAATGAGGGGCTTCCCTGGTGACGCAGTGGTGAAGAATCCGCCTGCCAATGCAAGGGCACACGGGTTTGAGCCCTGGTCCGGGAAGATCCCACATGCCACAGAGCAACTAAGCCCATGCGCCACAACTACTGAGCCCACGAGCCTAGAGATCATTCTCCGCAACAAGAGAAGCCACTGCAATGAGAAGCTCGCGCGCCGCGACGAAGAGTAGACCCCACTCACCGCAACTAGAGAAAGCCCGGGCGCAGCAACAAAGACCCAGCACAGCCAAAAATAATAAATAAAGAATGAGGAAAGTCCTTTTCTATAGCTCGAATCGGACAATCCCATTTCAAAAATAACATGAGCATTTTTTAGTAGCAACCCATTGTCTTCAGCCCAGCGGCCTCATATGAGGAAAAAAGTATCAAAACCCATGTGACTTTGGATAGGATTTGGCTTCAAATTAATAGAACATACCATCATATATTTATCTTGTGAATCCCAGAACAAAGCACCCTTATTTAGAAGTAGCCCTCAAGAAACATGGGTCCTTAGAGAGAATGCCCTTTAGAAATGTCCTTTTTCCTTAGGAAAAAAAAATGTGTTCCTAGGATTTTCAAGGGTGGAAAGAGATAGTAAGGCAGTGAAGCAATTAAACAGTGGTTAAGGGCTTCTCTGGTGGCACAGTGGTTAAGAATCCTCCTGCCAATTCAAGGGGACACGGGTTTGAGCCCTGGTCCAGGAAGATCCCACGTGCCGCGGAGCAACTAAGCACATGCGCCATAACTACTGAGCCCGCACACCTAGAGCCCGTGCTCCACAACAAGAGAAGCCACTGCAATGAGAAGCCCGCGCATCGCAACGAAGAGTAGCCCCCGCTCGCCACAACTAGAGAAAGCCTGCGCACAGCAACGAAGACCCAATGCAGCCAAAAAAAAAACCCAAAAAACAGTGGTTAAGATCTTTCTAAAAGAGAAAGTTGGAGGGACTTAGATGATGGCACAGTGGTTAAGAATCCGCCTGCCAGTGCAGGGGACACAGGTTTGAGCCCTGGTCTGGGATGATCCCACATGCTGCGGAGCACCTAAGCCTGTGTGCCACAACTACTGAGTCTGCACTCTAGAGCCCATGAGCCACAACTACTGAGCCCTCATGCCGCACCTGCTGAGGCCTGCGCCCTCTAGAACCCGTGCTCTGCAGCAAGAGAAGCCACCGCCATGAGAAGCCCGTGCACCACAATGAAGAGTAGCCCCCGCTCGCTGCAGCTAGAGAAAGCCCATATGCAGCAACAAAGACGCAACACAGCCAAAAAAGAAAAAAAGTTGGAGTGGATGTTGGAGTATAAATGTATTCCACAAAAAGACGTGTGACCTATCATTTGCTTGATAGCTTATTATGTTTTTTAAAATTTATTTTATTTATTTATTTTTGGCTGCATTAGGTCTTCGTTGCTCTGCGCGGGCTTTCTCTAGCTGCGGTGAGTGGAGGCTACTCTTCGTTGCGGTGCACGGGCTTCTCGTTGCGGTGTCTTCTCTTGTTGTGGAGAACGGGCTCTAGGCTCATGGGCTGAGTAGTTGTGGCTCACAGGCTCTAGAGCACAGGGTCAGTAGTTGTGGTGCACGGGCTTAGTTGCTCCGCAGCATGTGGGATCTTCCCGGACCAGGGCTCGAACCCGTGTCCCCTGCATTGGCAGGCAGATTCTTAACCACTGCGCCACCAGGGAAACCCGCTTATTATGTTTAAAGTGCAGTTATTTCTCCTTTGCCTTTTTTCTGAGATGAGTGTACATCCAGGGTACATCGTTAATACCTACTATAGCCAAATACTTTTTGTGACCAGAGCCCAGTGACTCTGGCAGAGGATCCTGGTTCCCTCTGGCCCAGGAAGAGAAGTTTTCTTTTGGTTCAGCCCACCTGGAAAGAAGCGTTGTGGGGAAAGTAGTCAAGGGAAGTGGATTTCTGTTGCCAGAATCTAAATATGGCTCATTAATCCTCCCAAGTGAGCCCAAGATTAGCATCTTAATTAGTCTCATTTCAGAGGTTTTAAAGACTTATTCTGTTCTCTAGGTTCTTTATAAAGAAGGAAATGAGCAGTGGCTGCATTTGGTAGAACTCTTCTGTATTTAGAGAATGGGAGCTGTTGCCAGGATCCTAAATGGTCCTAGGTAGGCTACAGCCTCGAGAGTCAGCAAAACTGGGTTGTGTACATGCAGTAACAGAAGGCAGAGAGCGGGAAATATTTGTGTTGGTAATAGTTTTCCTCTAAAAGCTCCAAAGGGAAGGAAAAAGTTGGGTTGCTCCCCTACCATAGATGGTTTTATTGTTATCTAGAATGTGAGTCCAGCCCCATTTCCTCCTTACCCAATTGGTGTCAGGACATTTAATCAGGTCAACTGATGGTGAATTCTTTTGAATTTTTATTTTGAAATAATTTCAAACTTACAGAAATGTTGCAAGGATAATACAGAGGTCTCCTATATACCCTTCTGCTACTTGTTTTATTATTCTCTTTCTGTACACACACACATACATATGTATATAAACTTTATTCTAAACCATTTGAGAGTAGATTATATATATCACGACCTTTTATCCCTTAATACTTCAATGTATATTTCCTAAGAACAAGGATATTCTCTTACATAATCTTTAGTACAGTTATCAAATTCAAGAAATTTAGCATTGATACAGTACTATTCATATTCCAATTCTGTCATTTGTCCCAATAATAAACTTTTTAGTTTTTTCCCCTTCAGTCAAGGATCACATATTGCATTTAGTTGTCATGTTTCTTTAGTCTCCTTTAATCTGAAACAGTTCTTCAGCCTTTCTTGGTCTCTTATGACATTGAAATTTTTTATGAATACCAGCCAGTTTTTTTTCTTTCTTTCTTTTCCTTTCTTTCTTTCTTTCTCTCTCTCTCCCTCCCTCCCTCCCTCTCTCTTTCTCTTTCTCTCTTTCTCTTTCTTTCTTAAGAGAATGCTCCTCATTTGGGTTAGTCTGGTGTTTTCATCATGATGATTCAGGTTATATGTATCTGGCATGAATCTATACATCACTACTGATAATAGTGTCCTTCTCAGGATATCATATGTGGAGGTGCCCCTCATTGGTGATATTAATTTTGATCACTTCATCAAGGTGTTACTTTGTTTCTCCACTGGATAGATACTATTATCCCCTTGGAACTCATAAGGAGTCTGTGTGGGGAGACACATTAAGACCTTGTTTTGCTCCTCATTAAACTTCCCCCCCATGATTTACCATACATTGATGATTTTTGCCTGAACCATTTTCAGATTGCAGTGACAGAAAATTTTGAGTGGTTGCTTAAAATACCTGTTCTTAAAGGACTTGTTCTTAGGTATGGAAAGAAAATGTGAATTTTCTTCTTAGCTTGCTTGTGTTTGTTTCTTTCTAAGAAATACAGTCACATGTCCTGAAGGTCTGTATTTCTTTATGGCTTAGGTGATGCTGTTTTTTAAAAATATCCAGTAACTTGAGGAATTCCCTGGCAGTCCAGTGGTTAGGACTCTGCACTCTCATGGCCAAGGGCCCGGGTTAGATTCCTGGTCAGGGAGCTAAAATCCCATAAGCTGTGTGGCACAGCCAAAAAAAAAAAAAAAAAAAAAAAAATCCAGTAACTTAAAAGAGTTTTGAAAATTGGGAAAAGATTTATCTCAGTGAGGCTTGACTGAGGGTTTGGTGATTTCCTAGAATATGGCAACATAACCCAGTGGAATTTGTTCTCCACTCAACCAACAGCATAAATGTTTCTCCTCTAAGCCAGACTGGAAACAGCCATGTGAAGCTGATTCCCTTCTCTTTTTTTCTTTCCCCCTTCTTTTAATAAGTGGGATAGCAATATGAATGCATCATATTTCAACTTTTCTCAAATCTGTTTTAAAAGCCTGGTTGGGCTCATTAAGAACTTCTACTTAAGCTTTTTAAAATGAATAAAGTTTTGAAATGCCCATCAGGAGCTTTAAGAGAGAAAAATGGTTTGAGAAAAGTACTCCCCATTCTTATTTACTATCACCCTTTTCTCTCCTTCCCTCTTTTTTCTCTACATTTTTCCTTTTGCTTCTACTTTCCTTTTATTCCTTTGAAGGATCTGATCAATATGTATGAATGAGCTTCCCTAAGAAAAGAAAAGTCAGAGAGAGAAAGAGGTATTGCTCTTGGGTCTCAGGTCCTTTGCTGTTACTACGGTGAAGAGTAGGCTGATGATACATTACTACTGAAAGCCTTACTAGCTATCAGTTATGTTTTGTGGAGGAAACCTTGCCCATGATAAATTTAAAAAGAGAGAGAAAAGTAGGGAAAGAAAATAAATGGAACTAGAGAGGCAGAAAGTAAGGAACAATGAACAGAAAGGAGGAGAAGAAAAGGACTTGGAGGGAAGGACCAAGAATACAGAGCTGCTAAATAGGAAAATGGGAATTAGCTCTAACATTTACCTTTACCCAGTCTACTGTTTGGGCTTTCCCCTTTCAGTAGAGTGGGTTGCAAGGTAGGATGAGGTTGGGTTGAATGAAATGGTCCCATCTTTGACTCCTTGGATCCATCCACTCAGAACTGAAGGGCTTACCCTGTAATAGGGTGACTTGATAGCCTGATCCTAGTAGGTTGGGGTGGAAGAGTCTATTAAGTGATGCCTTTTGAAGAGCTAGCATTAACAGTTATTTTTAACCTTCCGTTTCAATCCCTTCATTCTTTAGGCTCCTCCACTGGCTACTGTGAGAGCAGTCAAAATTAGCAACTATACAAAATGAAGTACGTCTTGTCTCCCCAGTCACTTCCAAAATAAACAGGGAGTAATACTGTCCGTATTTTGTCTCACTTTACTCTGAAGGCTACCAATAGAGGAAGCATGGATTAGTGTGTAGTGATTTCTAGGCTCTGCCCTCTGGACAGATTCCCCTCTGAGTGTTGTGGCTGAGTGACAGGACCATGTGGCAGGAGTGCAGCTGGAAGTATATCATCGGCAGATTTGGGTTGGGTAAATATAGCAGGAGCAGGATGTCAGTGTGGGAGATGGATTGTTCTGGGAAAGGAAGTGTTGTCTTTCGTCTGAGAAACAATTTCCTGCACTTCTGGGACTCTTGCTTTCTTCTTTTTTTTTTTTTTTTTTCAGGGCAGAACAGGAGTTGGCAGGAGTTGGGTACACTTGCTGTATTCTATCTCTGGGTGTCTGTCTGTTCCTATATTTGAAGTTGGGAATAGAAATCAGATCTGTTTGAGCAGTTAGGAAATGGACCCAATAAATAGCCATACCCTTGCCTTACAGTTCACTTTTTGTAGTCTTAAATTAAAGCACATACCTGGATAGAGCCTCTTTTTAAAAAGTAACTGTTTTTTTTAGTAAAACAGACAAATTGAAAGACAAATATAATTAATACAACTAAAATCAACTCTATCGAAAGTCAGACATGAGGCACCAGCTGGCAGGAAACAGCTGGGATGTTTCTGGGGGCTAGACTCTTCCACACCGGAACTTAACTCTTTAAGCTATCTCCGTTATCTGAGCTACTTAAGATGGCTGCCCACCCACCTACCAACAATCTCTATGAAAGACTAAATCTACTAAATTATGTGATATTTTACAATTGACTAGAACTTTACAGTTTGTAAAGTGCTTTTGCATATTTTTAAAACTTTTTTTTTTTTGGCTGCGTTGGGTCTTCATTGCTGCGTGTGGGCTTTCTCTAGTTGCAGCGAGCGGGAGCTACTCTTTGTCACGGTGCACAGGCTTCCCATTGTGGTGGCTTCTCTTATTGCGGAGCACGGGCTCTAGGTGCGCGGGCTTCAGTAGTTGCAGCACGCAGGCTCAGTAGTTGTGGCATGTGGGCTCTAGGGCGCAAGCGCTCAGTAGTTGTGGCTCACAGGCTCTAGAGCGCAGGCTCAGTACTTGTGACTCGCGGGCTCTAGAGCGCAGGCTCAGTAGTTGTGGCACACGGGCTTAGTTGACCCGCGGCATGTGGGATCTTCCCAGACCAGGGATCGAACCTGTGTCCCCTGCATTGGCAGGCGGATTCTTAACCACTGCGCCACCAGGGAAGTACCTAAAACTTTTTTTTTTTTTTTTTTTTTTTTAAACCCCCAGTTTATAGCTACTTTATTTATTTATTTATATTTATTTTTTTTGGCTGTGTTGGGTCTTCGGTTCGTGCGAGGGCTTTCTCCGGTTACGGCAAGTGGGGGCCACTCTTCATCGCGGTGCGGGGACCGCTCTTCATCGCGGTGCGCGGGCCTTTCACTATCGCGGCCCCTCCCGTTGCGGGGCACAGGCTCCAGACGCGCAGGCTCAGTAGTTGTGGCTCACGGGCCCAGCTGCTCCGCGGCATGCGGGATCCTCCCAGACCAGGGCCCGAACCCGCGTCCCCCGCATTAGCAGGCAGACTCTCAACCACTGCGCCACCAGGGAAGCCCCCTAAAACTTTTTAAAAAGCCTTTTTATTTTAGAATAGATTTAGATATATGGAAAAGTTGTAAAGAAGTTCCCATATACCCTACACCAAATTTCCCCTGTTATTAACCTCTCACATTAGTATGGTACATTTGTCACAATTAATGAACCAATAGTAATATATTATATTAACTGAAGTCCATACTTCATTCAAATTTTCTTGGTTTTAACCTAATGGTCTTTTTGTGTTCCAGGATCCCATCCAGGATGCCACATTACATTTAGTTGTCATGTCTCCTTAGGCTCCTCTTGACTGTGATAGTCTGCATATATTTTTTTCATTTACATTTCATAACAACCCACAAAATAGACTGAGCCTTTATTCGTATCCTCCTTTTACAGGTAAAATTCAGGCTCCAGAAAGGTTAAGTAACATGTTCAAGGTTACACAATTAGTAAAAGCTTCCATTAAAATGTGATTATGATTTGGAAAAAGACAATGACCTAACTATTTATTTGCTTTTTATGTGGAAGAGGGCAGAACTATAGCTAACTTTCAGGTGGGCCATTTGTAAAAGAGGATCAAGAGACAGAGGTGAATAAGTATTACTTGTTTCTGGACCTTTCTGTCTTACCTGGATGCAAATTAACATTATTATTTTAATCACAGCTCCATGGGAAATGCCCTTTTTCTTTGTGATTCTGCTATGTCTATCAAAGGAGCTGATTCCAGAGAATCCTGGACTGACTGATGAGTCGACCTTGTTCTCTAGCAGCAGGCTTGCTGCTCGCTGGTCCCTGTTGTTAAGACATCCAAGTTCAATAGGAAGGTTCACTGAAAGCATGGCATACACACTAACAGAACCAGGCGGTTTCTGGTATTGTGTGGAAGTAACTTTCTGGGAAGAAAGCACATGAATTTTTTAGTTCCAGGGTCTAATTGAGCAGGCTGAAGTTCTGGCTTGGGGTTAGGAGAGTCACAGAACCGTAGTGCTGAGAGGTGGTAGAAAAATTAAAAATTCACCAAGACATGGCAATTACTGGCTCTGAATGCTTTACTCAGCGGGATAAGGTTGGGGGGGCAGGGAGAGGCAGTAAAGTGTAGTACATTACTGATGATACTAGATACTATTAAAAGATCATATGGTGATAGAAACTATGGGGGTACAAACCATTAGCTCTTAAGGGAGGAAATAGCACCCCTTGCCTAGGGAAGTAGTCATAGGATTGTACCTGTGTATTAAAGGGCAAATTTTTGTTTCTTTGTTTTACCACATTTTCTTCATTAAAAAAAATTTTTTTTACATCTTTATTGGATTATAATTGCGTTATAATGTTGTATTAGTTTCTGCTGTGCAACAAAGTGAATCAGCTATATGCATACATCTGTCCCCTCCCTCTTGAGCCTCCCTCCCACCCTCTCCATCTCACCCCTCTAGGTTGTCACAAAGCACCGAGCTGATTTCCCTGTGCTATACAGCAGCTTCCCACTAGCTATCTATTTTACACATGGTAGTGTATATCTGTCAGTGCTACTGTCTCAGTTCGTCCTAGCTTCCCCTTACCCGCCGTGTCCACAAGTCCGTTCTCTACATCTGCGTCTCTATTCCTGCCCTGCCACTAGGTTCCTCAGTACCATTTTTCTAGATTCCATATATATGCGTTAATATACGGTATTTGTTTTTCTCTTTCTGACTTACTTCACTCTGTATGACAGACTCTGGGTCCATCCACCTCACTACAAATGACTCAGTTTCATTTCTTTTTATGGCCGAGTAATATTACATTGTATATATGTACCACATCTTCTTTATCCATTCATCTGTCAGTGGACACTTAGGTTGCTTCTGTGTCCTGGCTATTGTAAATAGTGCTGCAATGAACATTGTGATACATGTATCTTTTTGTATTATGGTTTTCTCAGGGTATATGCCCAGTAGTGGGATTGCTGGGTCATAATGGTAGTTCTATTTTTAGTTTTTTAAGGAACCTCCATACTGTTCTACATAGTGGCTGTACCAATTTACATTCCCACCAACAGTGCAGGAGGGTTCCCTTTTCTCCACACTCTCTCCAGCACTTATTGTTAGCTTTTTTGATGATGGCCATTCTGACTGGTGTGAGGTGATACCTCATTTTGTTTTTGATTTGCATTTCTCTAATGATAGTGGTGTTGAGCATCTTTTCATGTGTTTGTTGGCCACCTGTATGTCTTCTTTGGAGAAATGTCTCCTTAGGTCTTCTGCCCATTTTTGGATTGGATTGTTTGTTTTTTGATATTGAGCTGCATGAGCTGCTTGTATATTTTGGAGATGAAGGTCAACTTTTAAAGTTCTCCAAATTAAGCTGACAGGGTAAGCAGTTTATTGATGCCATTAACAACCACTTTCATTTTTTTATTTTATTTTTTAAAATTTTATTTATTTACTTATTGGCTGCGCTGGGTCTTTGTTGCTACACACGGGCTTTCTCCAGTTGCGGCAAGCTGGGGCCACTCTGCGTTGCGGTGCGTGGGCTTCTCATTGCAGTGGCTTCTCTTGTTGCGGAGCACGGGTTCTAGGTGCGCGGGCTTCAGCAGTTGTGGCTCGCGGGCTTTAGAGCACAGGCTCAGTAGTTGTGGCACACAGGCTTAGTTGCTCCACGGCATGTGGGATCTTCCCGGACCAGGGCTCCAACCCGTGTCCCCTGCATTGGCAGGCGGATTCTTAACCACTGCGCCACCAGGGAAACCCAACAACCACTTTTATTAAAGCAGTTTTTGTTGTTGTTGTTGTTGTTTTGGGCCATGCCGCACAGCTTGTGGGATCTTAGTTCCCCAACCAGGGATTGAACCCGGGCCCTGGCAGTTAGAGCGCTGAGTCCTAACCGCTGTACTGCCAGGGAATTCCAAAAGCAGTTTGTTTGTTTGTTTTTTTAATTAATGAGAAATAGGATACTTCTCAGTTTATGCTTTTATGATGTATAGCTGTGAGCCTGGACGCTGGTTTAGCACCCCTTTGTAGTGACTATTGCTCTTTGGTTATTAGCTCCAATTTTTTTTCTCCAAAAGGAAGCTGTGGAAATAGCAATGAATAAAACAATGAGGAAGAACTTCAGGAAGTTTGTGTATATTGTATGTCTTCATGGCATCATGGAGTAGGTTGGGGACAAAGTAGATGTTATAAACCACCAATTTTAGGAGTCTTTAAGGGCATGGGTGACTAAGGCCTTGTGCCAGGAGGGTGGGAGGTTATCGATGGGAGCAAAGATTACAACAGGTATTAAACATTACAGGATGGACCTCATACTCTGAAAATGCTTTTGCTTTACCAACTTGAATGAGAAAATGTGAAAGACAGAGTAACAATATGAAAAGTGACTGTTCAAACTAGAAAATCCTGTCTATTGATGAAATTTAAACGGTCATTAGGTAGGGGAAAAGTCTTGTTCAGAACGCAAGACAGGAAACAATGAAGTACCTGTGTCTCCAGAGAACTCAGCATTGAACTGTGATGGAGGAAGGGGAAATTCCTTACTGTGGTCTTGCATAGTGTGAAATCCTCATGAGGTCTCAGCAGATGTAGAGTCTCTAAGGATTTGTGGCTGGCTGAAGAAGCTTGGATTCAGTGAGCCTCCAGTGGGGAGTGCAAGACAGAGATGGCTCACCAACATTTCTGCTTCAGAACAATAAGTTTTGGTGAGTGGAAAGCTACCAGTTGTACTTTACTTTTGCAAGAATCCAAAATGGTCCCTTTGCACTGTGGCCTGAGCTGACTGCTTGTCTCTACAAAAGCTACAGAGCAGATACCACAGGCTCTAACTGGAACTTGCTATGGTTTCCCAGAAGGGAAGCTCACATCCTGTTAAAACACTGTAGAAAAATTAAGTAGAACTAGTGATAAGAGAATCACTACTTTTGGGACTTCCCTGGTAGCACGGTGGTTAAGCATCTGCCTGCCAGTGCAGGGAACATGGGTTCAATCCCTAGTCCGGGAAGATCCCACATGCGGTGGAGCAGCTAAAGCTGAATAGTGCTGTGAATAGTGCTGTTAGGAATATGTGTGCACATGTATTTGAGTACCTGTTTTCATTCTTTTGAATTATATACCCAGGAGTGGAATTACTGGCTCATATGGTAACTCTATGTTTAACTTTTTGAGGAAATGTCAAACTGTTTTTCACAGCAGCTGAATCATTTTACAGTCCCAGCAGCACTGTATGAGGGTTCCAGTTTCTCCACATCTTCACCAGCACCAGGTAAAACTCCTTCCAGTCCTTATGGATCTCCTGGCATGCTTCCCTGAAGTTGCTGGAAGGCTCTTCTGGTCAAATGAAGTATTGAGGTTCTACCTTTTGTGCTAAAGAATTACTTTCTTCTAAAATCTGTAGGAGATAGTGATCACAGCTGATGTGGGTTGCCTAGACAGGGTTGAAATCTGACTTGCCAAAAAGAGAGTGTCAGTTACTCTTTGGGTCTTGACAGTAGATGGTAGTATTTTTGGTTTCATATGCCATCAGAATCCTGTACCAGGCAATGGGCTGGGTCTTGCTGACTATACAGGAGGCTCAGTTTGCTTGCAGATTGCCAGCTTACTTTCCTGCTTGCTGAATAACCTTCTGGAGACAGAGTTAGCTCTAATTCCGTCTAATGAGTGACTGGTTCTTTTTAAGGTGCTTCATAAATTGATTTCAGTTGTTATTCCATTACTACTTATATGGACATTAATACTCTAATGTTCCCATTTGTTTTCTATCTGGCAAGATGGTTTCTTATCTTGATGTCTTCTGCATCAAATTATTGAGTTCCTAAATGCCTTTTTCTTACCTTTTTTAAGCCATCAATTTCTGCTTCTTATGTCTATATATTTTGTGATTTGTATAATAATAGTCACTATGGTTAATGTTTTAGTGTGTCTTATCTAAATTTTTCTGTTGTGGAAGTTACTTCTTTTGAAAGGAGAAAATTGATGCTGGGATCTAGGAAGCTTGACCTTCTAGTTCTCTTGCTTTTCTCTATAAGTCCAGCTTTCCTTTTTTTTTTGTAGCACTGCTTTCTCCAGTTTATGTGTTGGGTGGTAGATTTTTCTAACTTTCAGAAAAATTATTTTTTCTAGTGTAATGTGTTTGCTGTGTTTTAAATCTCAATAAATCAGAATACATTTCAGTGTTTATTGCTTCCATTGGTTGCTTTTGTTTTTAAATGAGTTTGGACCAGTTTTCAAAGCAAACAGAAAATTGTAGTCTCTAATCTACCTCCCTCCCCTCCCCCACCTGCCACTCTGGTGTTAGGTTTACAAATGCATCCTAACCATTTGATCAAAGTCATGCTTTGAATAAGGCTTTATAGTCAGGTATGGTTGAATGACAGGTATGTCTGGATTTGGTCTTGAGAGATTTGGGGATGGTTTTTTTCCCTCCCTCTTCCAATAATGTACTGTGGTCTGTAATAGGTTGAGTTGTAACATTCATTAAACCACTCCTCACATTCCCTGTTTTCAAAGCTTATCAGGATGACTTTGATTTAGTTATTTGGAACCAAAAAGGCATTTGTGGAGCCTGATCTGGAGTTGTGGAGCAGTAATATATCAGAGATCAGACTTAGGTCCCAGTGGTATTATTCCTCGGGATTTACTTGCCTGGAAGTACACACAGGAGCCAAATGGTATGTATGGAAAGCTTTGCTGGAATGCAAATTGGACACATTTTGTTGGGACCTGTAGGGGATTTTCACTGCTTTATAATTTTTCAAAGGTTTGTTATACATCAGACAGTCACTGCCTCTTCTTTAAATCTTTAAATCCCCCCTCTTTTTCCTGTTGTAAAGGTCAGATTTTTTTTGACAACTGTGTGCAGGAACAAGATTTGCTAAATCCCTTCATTTTTATTCATACAAATATCGGCATTCAGTGAGCATGAGTTATCCCAGCATTTAGAGGTAAGGAAAACTCAGGGAGAATCTTATGAATCTCAACTTAGTACCAGGCATATATCTCTGGGGATAAGTTTGCTGCCTCAATTTTAACCGTGACTCCTCTATATGGGATGACACCCTCACAGTGGCTTGTACGTGAAACCTACCCTTCATTAACTCCATGTCTATGGCTGTAGGATAGATAATATGACTAGTGGGAAGAAACTGTGTTGGACTCTTCTGATGGGGCCTCTTTGTGACAATCCTTAGATTAGTGTTGAAAAAGAAGTACAATTCATTCTCTCCAATGGAGTCCCATTTTTAGCCTTATTTCGCTTTTAATGGTATCTTGGGCAGCACACCACTTTTAATTTGAAGATGATTCTTTTTCTCACTCAGTAGATGGAATCATGATATTATTACCATATGGTACAGTTCCCCATCAAGCTTGTTTAGTTTGATGTTATGTTATCATGTTATCTATTGCTATGTAGCAAATTACCCTGAAACTTAGCAGCTTAAATTTTTTTTATTTCACAATAGTTTCTGAGGGTCAGGACTCTGGCAGCCGCTTAGCTAGTGGTTCTGGCTTAGGATCTCTCAAGATGATCAGCCAGAGCTGCAGTCATTTGAAGGTTTGGCTGGGCTGGAGGATCCATATCGAAGCTTAGTCATGTGGTTATTGGTAAGGTGCCCCAGTTTCTTGCAGGCTGTTGTCCAGAGGCCTCAGTTTCTCACAATGTGGCCCTTTCTATAGGATGGCTAGCAACATGGCAGCTGGCTTACCCCTAAGCGAATGATCCGAGAGAGAGCAGAAGCCACACTAATGTTTCTTACCTAGTCTCAGAACTTCTGTCATATAATATTGATCACCCAGACCAACCCTGATATGATCTGGGAGAGGATTGCACAAAAGTATGTAATCATTGTCATTGGGGGTCATCTTGGAGGCTAGCTACACAAGAATTTAATTGGAAAATTTCAGAAGTTTACTTGGACTTAAATACTAATTTTTTTTCCCCTGAAAAATTGTGTTCTTCCTACTCAGCCCTCTCTTTCTGTCTTCTCAAACTCTCCTGTCTCTAAATTATCCAGGGTGTATATGGCAAATATATATGTGAAATATATGTGCTTCAACGTGTGAATCTTTCTCTCCCATTACCATCTCAGCCTTAAGCATTAATAAAAACTCTTTTTCTAAAGCAAACCAATAAGCATGATCCATCCCTCTCCTGCTGCTTCCTTCCTCTCTTTCCTCTGTCTTCTCTCTTTCTTTTAAGGGAAACATCTGTGGCAACTGGTCCAAGGAGCCCTCTCCTCATGAGAGCCCCTCAGTTGGATTCAGGTAATCCTTTGTGCTTCCTCAGCCCATTTACCGCTGATCCTATAAAATTTGTTGCAAATAGAGTGGAGTGACCAGAGTTATGGGACCACTATGGATCTTCTAGACTGGGATACATAATGATGTGAGCTCTTCTTAGATTCTATCCAGAACTCTGAAATGGAGATAAAGGCCTTGCACATGGGAGATATTTAAAAACGAAATTACTTGTCTTTTACTTGATGGGTTCATCTGGTCCTTTGTATAGTAGTCAGAAAAGAACCTGAAGAGTGATTTGCTATTCTTCACCTTTCTAGGACAAGCAGATCTATAGTCACAGTGATGAAGAATGCACAGGTTGATCTTGAAGCTAACCAGGGATACTGTCCTGCCTGTTTGGTGACCATGCAAGCCATGCTGTTACATTGACATTTTTCCCCAACCTTGGTAGAGTTTCCTCCACCAAACACTATACCTGATAACAGATAACCTCTGTTGTGAAATTAAACTTGTTCAGCTCTTGTGGCGGGGGGGGGGGGTGTAAAATGGAGAATTAGCTTACTTTCTCAAAAATCCCAGAGCATCTTTGGCTTCCTAGGAACAGCCTGAAGCTGTGAATGAATCAGGCCTCATATTCCTGTTGCTGTTGACTGGCCTAGTAGAAAATTTGTACCTGGGAAAATGTACTGGATGCTTTTTTTGACTTAGGGTATATAGAACCAGAGAGGATCCAACATTGTGTTTAACTCTATGGAAGATCATAAACAAAAGTAACAAAGCAGGCAAACAAAGAACAAAAAACCTTTTCACCTTAAAATCACTCTATACTTAACTCTCTGACCTTCTCTAATCCTTATCATTATATACACATAATTTAAATTGTTTAATCAATATGCCATATTATTTTTGTTCCTTTTATTCATTTAGCATAATTTAACACAGAAGTTTCCATGCATTCACGTATGTATCATTTTTAATGTTACTGTAAAAATACATTGAATTAGAAGGTCATAGGTTAACTATACTTTTCAAATTTTTAATTTGTTGTATGTAGTGCAACTTTAATCATCTTTGTACTGATAAAATTATTTTCCTTTCTAATTATCTTCGTGAAATAATAGTCCCATTAGTAGAATGACTGAATTTTATGGCTATGCTATCCTATTTTGAGTTTTCTAACTTCTTTTTATTTTTGCTAATTTAGTTGACAGATGATACCTTTATAATTTGTTTTACATTTCTTTAATTACTAGCATTTTCTCAAGTGTTTTGCTGTTAGAAGTTTTTCCTATGTGAATTATCTGTTCTTAAGTCTTGGCCACTTATTTGACAGAAATTGGTTAGTGTCCATTCGGATTTGTATCCCCTCCTTTTATATCTGGATAATGCTTTGTTATCTTTTCATATTTATTTCCAGTGTCTTTTTTTCCCCAATTATTGTGGGCTATTTGAAACCTAGGTTGGTAGTGGTATTTTTGATCCTTACAGAGAGGTTCTTGGGCATCAACTAATTTATTTGCATTTGAAGTATAGAAATGAGAGGTCCTGTGAGAGCCTTTGACTCGGAGTGTGCATGGGAGCCTCCCTGTGTGGAGAGCAGGCCATCCAAGGAGTAAGAAGGGGAGGTGAGGACAAGGCTGACACCAGACCTATAAATAACCTAAGGTTTAGCTTTGTGCTTTGAAATAGGAATTAGGTCACTTTTATTGTCTTCCCCAAGTTATTTACTGTTTGGCCATGAAGAGGAGGCATTAGGATTTTTGAAGAAAATGTTACTGTTTTCATCTCTTAGAAAAATAAGAAGTGCTGATACTGTTCAGCTCTGCCTTGTTTTCTTGTTTCTCTTAGAGTGAGATGACTAAGTGAAAAGTGTGGGTTTGGGGATTTGTCTGACTAGACATCATATCCAGCTTCCTAAGAAAGTGGAATTCTAAACAGTGAAAGGCCCTGTATCTCTTTGCCATGGCGCCATGCCGAGGACAGATTGACCATGTGAAAGGGGAGCTGGTAACCCAGCATGTGTCAGTCTCCACACCATTGAGCAAGGTCCTTTTTTACCTCTATTACAGACTGCCGTGCCCAATCATTCTCACTGGTCTCTACAGAGAGTTAAAGGCCCAGACTCTCAGAACCTTTTCTAAGGTCTAGTTCCTAGCATTCTCTCTGGGCCCTCATTTTTTTCTCTAAAATGAGAAAAGTGGACTGAACGATCTCTGATGTCTGTAAAGTACTCTGCTTCTTTAGGTCCATTGTCCTCTCATACAAGGTTGGAAATACTTTCAGAGGGATCCTATTCTATATGAATGTCATTACCTTTTATTTGTAATGAAAATTTTGATGTTGGAATATTACAGAGTGTAATTTTAAAAAGAAAGTACACATAATCTTTGCTTCCATGTATTTTGAGGTAGTCTCACTTTACAATTTCCCTTTGTCTTTCCATTGTCCAGTTGGGTTGCTTTGCAGGTGAACTGTGCTTCAGATTGTTATATAATTCCATAACAGCCATTTAGTTCCAAATGAATGATTCTAAGATTTTTGTATCTCTTAAAATTTTCAATAATTCTTGAAAACGAATATTGCATGAGTGTTCTAGTTTGATTTAAAACTTTACTCATATTAAATACCTTACATTTTATATATTAATATATATGAAGATAAATAAATATATCTCAATTAAGACTCACAGCAATCCTGTGAGGTAGGCATGAGGATGTGGAATAGTAATCCCCAATACCAACTCTTCTCCATCATGTGCTACTCCCAGGAGGCAACTCCTTTCATCTCTTTTAGCAGATTCTTATGGAGTATACGTCAACATTTCTAAGTAACAAGCTTAGGGACTTCCCTGGTGGTACAGTGGTTAAGACTCTGCGCTCCCAGTGCAGGGGGCCTGGATTTGATCTCTGGTCAGGGAACTAGATCCCGCATGCTGCAACTAAGACCCGGTGCAGCCAAATAAATAAATAAATATTACAAAAAAACAAGCTTATATTGCTACTTCTTGGTTTTTTTAGTTTTAAGCATGAAGTTCCACTCATTTGTTTTATGTCTCTGCTAATGTTTACAAGAATCAAGATATCTTAGAACGGGAAGAGACTTCAGATCTTCCAGAGACCCAAACTCAAAAAACTTCAAGGACCTAGCAGGTAACTTAAATGAGTATGAGAATAGGGAGCATTGTGGAGTGTAGCAAACTGAAAGGCTACCCCATCTAAAGAAGTTCAGTTCTGTTTTTACTGCACGTAACAAACAGTTATGATATATGGGTCTTACTTGGGTCCTGATTCATACAAACAAACGTAACAGAAGTTTATGAGGATTATAGAAATTGAATAGTTGCAAATTGAACACTAACACTTTGATACTAAAGCAATATTGCTCTTTTAGATGTGATGATAATGATATTATGGTTATGATCAAGATGAATGAAACTATATGATGTACAGGATTTGCTTCAAGATAATAGGGGAGGGGGAAGGGATAATGAAAAAAGATTAGCCCTGAGGTGCTAACTATTGAGGCTGGATTTGGAGTACATGGGAGTTCGTTACACTAGTCTGTTTACTTTTACATAATTTTGAAATTTTTCATAATAAATGTTAAAGAAATTTTATGGTTCAGAACCTGGTCCCCTTAGCAGAGGAGTAATAGAATAAGGAGGAAAGGAATCCAGAATAGACTAGAACAAAGGCAGTTCTTTTAGCTATACTTCACCAGACCCTTAACAGTATATTCAGTCAAATAACTATTTGTTATTATAAGTGTTCATTTGTCTAGTCTATTCTTTTTTCTTTTTTAAATAAATTTATTTATTTATTCATTTTTGGCTGCATTGGGTCGTCGTTGCTGCATGCTGGCTTTCTCTAGTGGCGAGCGGGGTCTACTCTTCGTTGCAGTGCATAGGCTTCTCACTGCGGTGGGCTCTCTTGTTGCGGAGCACGGGCTCTAGGCGCGCGGGCTTCAGTAGTTGTGGCACGCGGGCTCAGTAGTTGTGGCTCACGGGCTCTAGAGCACAGGCTCAGTAGTTGTAGCACACGGGCTTAGTTGCTCCACAGCATGTGGGATCTTCCCGGACCAGGGCTCGAACCCGTGTCCCCTGCATTGGCAGGTGGATTCTTAACCACTTCGCCACCAGGGAAGCCCCTTGTCTGTTCTTTTAAATATTTATTTGTATAATTAGTTAAATATTTATTTGTATTCTTAAGTAGTAGATGATAACATGTCATTCCAAAATGTGGTTTCAGTTATGCTTATTAAATTCAATCATTGATATAAAAAATAAAACTTGTAGCACACACCAAACAAAACATATTTATGGACCAGCCCCAAGTTTTTACCTGGCCTTCAGTTTGTGATTCCTCATTTTGCTCCAGCCTTCTCATTTTACAGAAGAAGAAACTAAAGCACAGAGCGCTTGTGATTTGACCAAGGTCACACAGCTTATTAGTGGGGAAAGCTAGAACTTGGGTCTCCTGATTCTATATTCATTGTTTCTTATGAGAAAATTGCCCCATTGACTTATATAAGAAAAAAGGGTTATGGTTTTGCCTGGCAGTTTTCTTCTGTGTGTGTGTGTGTTTTGTTTTTTTTTTTCACCTTAACTATTTGTTTTTAGAACACTGGCTAGAGATTTGACTTCTCTCTTTTTGTAAGGTGTTAGGGATAAGAGAAGAGATTCAGCCTGAAAGTCTGGTGGAAATCCAGGCCTAGTGATGGTTCTGTTTCTTAGAATGATAAGAAATTGCAGAGCTTAGGCAAGTTATAAGCATAAAACTTTAGCTGAGGCAGGACTGGAAAAATGAACCCCTTGGTTCTGTTTGATCCTCAAGTGAGATTTTGTTCCCACTAAAAACTACTTCTGTGTGTACTTAAAACAAAATTTTTTTTAACTGTTTTAACTATTTTCTCCAAGTCCAAAGCACTAAGCCAGCAGAATAGATGTACGGACTTACCAAGTGTGGGGAATGTGTTGCTAAGTGACTGTGACAGAGCCTTGGTAAGACACTTTGCTATGGAGCTGTTACTAGGTTTTTGCTCCCAGGACAAATTGGGAAATAAGGATTTGGAGAGTTTTATTTTATATATGTTTTATTTTCATGCTTAATTTAAAAGCCTAATAAACCTGGGCTGACTTTCAAAGAGTTATTGCTGCACTGGCAAAGAATCACATAGTAAACATCAGTTGAGGGAAGATTTATAGAAAGTAGAATGACTCTTGTAGATCGATTCTAGTAGTCTTTCCACCATTATAGGTTATTCACCTCTTTTTTACTGTCCTTTCCTATGCCTCTTTATTTATATATTTTCCCACCAAGACCAAACAGCGGCAAGATGGAAGGAAATGATCTTACAAAATTCCTTTGGGCAGAGAATTTGACTCTTTCTGACTTTAGTTAAATAACCCTTTTGAAGCATACCCTGTTCTCCTAAAGAACCCCAAAATTTTATTAAATAGTCACTCACCAAGTGTCACAGAACTCATGCCCTTACGTATTTTTCTTCCTCTCAGGTGTCAAAAATTATTAGGACAAATACTCATCACTTTGAAATTGATGCAGATACCTGGAATGAGAGAGCTGGAACCGGTAGTTCTTAGAATACGTACGATATGTTGACTAGTAAAGACTTTGCCCTTACCAATGCCTAGGGAATTTTCTAGACGGGAAGACAGATAGATTCCACACCTGAGTCTTGATTCTGATTTTTTTTTAAATTAAATAGGAAGTTAAAGCTATTGGCTAAAATTAAATTGAGTTTATCTCTGTATTTTATTTATAGATCCAGCCACACAATTTAGCATCATATTATATAATAGCATCTATTCTATTTTTAGGAAAGTGTTTGTCTCTTTAGCTAGAATATGTGTTCATTGTAGTCAGGGGCCATGCCTTCTACATCTTTCAGAGCTTAATAAATACTGACTTTTGTATTTAGTAGGTATTTGTTTGGCATAGCTTTATTGGCTCTGTTCAATACAGGTGGCAGTAATATTAGTGTGTGTCATATATCATCTCATTTAGTCCTTCCAAGAACATTTCAACATAATATTATCCTCATTTTATTTATTTATTTATTTATTTTTTTAATTTTTTTTTAATGATATTCTTGTCTGCTTACATTCTTTTTTTTTTTATGTATGTATGTATGTATGTATGTATGTATGGCTGTGTTGGGTCTTCGTTTCTGTGCGAGGGCTTTCTCTAGTTGTGGCAAGCGGGGGCCACTCTTCATCGCGGTGCGTGGGCCTCTCACTATTGCGGCCTCTCGTTGCCGCGCACAGGCTCCAGACGCGCAGGCTCAGTAATTGTGGCTCACGGGCCGAGTTGCTCCGCGGCATGTGGGATCTTCCCAGACCAGGGCTCAAACCCGCGTTCTCTGCATTGGCAGGCAGATTCTCAACCACTGCGCCACCAGGGAAGCCCTATCCTCATTTTATAGAAGAGGAAACTGAAGTTCTAAAAAGTGAAGAACTTGTAGAAGTTCACATACTTAGTAAGTGGCAGAACTGGGATTTTAAACCTAGGCCTGTTTCCCTGATGATAGCTCCTGCTCTTTCCTCCATATCATGCTCCCTTAAGAGCTTCCGAATCATTGCTAGAAGTCTTGACAAACTATTCTCAGCTTTCATTTTGGTAAATATGATTCACATTTATTCTGTTGTTCCAGAAGAGCCCTTCATGTTTAAATCAGGATCATGGCATGCTCTTCTGAGAGTCTAAGCTAATAGGGGGCAGTATAGCATAATGGTTAACGGTATGGGTTCTAGAACTACACAGACCTGGGTTTGAATATTGGCCTCACATAGGTGACCTTCAGCAGGTTACTTAACTTTCCTGAGCTGCCTTATCTATAAAAATGAGGCAGTATGGACTACTACTCAGCAATTAGAAGAATTAAACTTGATACATACAAGAACTTGGATGGGGCTTCCCTGGTGGCGCAGTGGTTGAGAATCTGCCTGCAAATGCAGGGGACACGGGTTCGAGCCCTGGTCTGGGAAGATCCCACATGCCGCGGAGCACCTAGGCCCGTGAGCCACAACTACTGAGCCTGTGTGTCTGGAGCCTGTGCTCCGCAACAAGAGAGGCCACAATAGTGAGAGGCCCGCGCACTGCGATGAAGAGTGGCCCCCACTTGCCGCAACTAGAGAAAGCCCTCGTGCAGAAACGAAGACCCAACACAGCCAAAAATAAATTAATTAATTAATAAAAATTAAAAAAAAAAGAACTTGGATGGATCTCAAAGCCGTTATTCTGAGTAAACGATTCCAGTTATATGATATTCTGGAAAAGGCAAAACTATGGAGACAGGGAACAGATTATGATTGTCAAGTTTAGAGGTGGGGAAATGGTGCAACTATAAAGAAAGGTGGTAGAGGGAATATTTGAGGTGGTGAAAGTGTTCTGTGTCCTCGTTGTGGTGGTGATTACATGACTCTGTTTATATGTTAAGGACACAGGACAGTACACCAAAAAAAGTATTTACTGTATGTTAATTTTAGACAATAAGTGTAAAAAATGGGGATAGTTATGAAACTCTTCTCATGAGGTCATTGTGAAAATTAAAAATAAGATAATGTAACTAAAGTGTTTATCACAGTACCTGGTATGTAGTATACAATGACTAAATGGTTGTTTTATCATTAAAATATGATATTAAATATAGTGACATTCATTGAAAGGAAGGTGGAATAAACTTTCACATCATCTACATGGGTACAGTCAGTAAATAAACAATGAGAAAAATGAGCAACGGTGAGTCAGATGGATTATGTATTTTCATGTGACTTTGCAAGGGACTTGAGATCTTCTGGAAGGTAGGGGAAGATTAGGCAGAGTATTTCTGGAGTATCTTGCATCTGGCTTCTTTGTTGGCTGCATGAACAGTTCCCTTGATATTATTCTTCAACAAAATGGCTTTGGTCTCCGAAGCCACAGCTCCTTTAACTGGCTTCAGATTAGATCTGAAATTTTGATTTGAGCAAACTGGTCAAAGAAGAAGCTGGAAGTGGCTCTCACACTTGGAAGATGGTAGCTGGTCTGTATAACAGCTGTGTCTTCCAGAGCCATTTCCTCTTGCCAGCCAGTCTCTGGATTAGACAGTGACAGCAGCAGGGCAAGCATTATTCAAGAGCTAAAAAAATGTTAAGGTCGAAGTGGTATTGTGGTTGTACTAAGCAGTGAAACAAAGGCTCTAAAGTGAAACCTTGACCTTTCTGTCATGTAGGTTGGTTGTCTTGTACAAGAGTTCAGAACCTGAATCAAAACAAGTTGAATTGATAGTGAAAAGGATTCCAGTCTTACAATACCTGCTGTACTAGTTACTTTCTAGTCTTACTAGCACTTACTGGTCTGTGAATTATATTCATTTTAGCTAATTACACTGGAATTCAGGAAGCAGGGAAAAAAAGGAATGTTTGGGGTTGTTGGTACAGGGCTTTGGTTTAGGAGTGGCTTGTTTTTTCCTAATTTCTTTACAACAGTGACAGTAAATTTCAAGCAAAGTTCTAAAATTTAGCTTGCTTATTTCATAGCTTGTTTTACTATATATATGTGGCTAAGTCATTGATTGCTATGAGAGACATTACTGTTTTCTATGTTGTGAGGAGACAATGTCAAGGTGACTAGCCTCTTGTTTTGCTTTGGTTTTGGTTTTAGTTCCCTGGTAGATATGCTGAGTAGGTGGTTGGGACAAAGGTTTAAAATATAAAAGGATCAGTGTTTTCAAAAATCATTGTACTTTTTTGCACAGCTCTGAATATACTAAAAAAAAAACTGAATTGTACGCTTTAAAGGGGTGAATTTATATGGCATATGAATTGTATCTCAATAAAGCTTTTACCCCAAAAATGCCATACCAAAAAAAAATCATCATATGATATGTGACCTTTTAATGGAAGGAGTTGGACTAAGAACTTTTCAAAATGGAGCTATTGGCACTTAGGCAGGGTCCTGAGATCATCCCAACATGATAGATTATGGAGTATTAAATGACTTTTCTGAAGAGTTCTTAGAGTTCATCCACCAACCATTCAGGTAATCATGACAAATAACCATTCAGGTAATCATGACATAGACATTGGTAATTTAGGAAAGGAAGAGGATAAGGAGGATCATTTAGTCTAAAATAGTGATTCTCAACCAGGCAGTTTTGCCTCCCAGGGGAAATTAGGCAATATCTTGAGGCATTTTTGGTTGTCAACACTGGGGAGGGAGGTATGCTACTTGTATCTGGTGGGTAGATGCTACTTAACATCCTACAATGCACAGAGTAGCCTTCCACAGCAAAGAATTATCTGGCTCAAACTATTATTAGTATTGAGGTTGAGAAATCCTGGTGTAAAAATTACACCTATGTTTTCTTCTAAGAGTTTTATAATTTTAGCTTTTACATGTAGGTCTTTGATCCATTTTGAGTTAATTTTTGTATATGGTATAAGGTAGGGGTCCAACTTCATTCTTTTGCATGTGGATATCTAGTTGTCCCAGCATCATTTGTTAAAAAGACTGTTCTTTACCCATTGAACGGTCTTGGCATCCTTGTCAAAATCAGTTGACCAGGGCTTCCCTGGTGGCACAGTGGTTAAGAATCTGCCTGCCAATGCAGGGGACACGGGTTCGAGCCCTGGTCTGGGAAGATCCCACATGCCGCGGAGCAACTAAGCCTGTGAGCCACAACTACTGAAGCCTGCGTGCTTAGAGCCGGTGCTTCACAACAAGAGAAGCCACCACAATGAGAAGCCCACGCACCACAACGAAGAGTAGCCCCCACTCGACGCAACTAGAGAAAGCCCACGTGCAGCAATGAAGACCCAATGCAGCCAAAAATAAATAAATAAAATTATTTTTTTAAAAAAATCAATTGACCATACAAATCTATGGAGATAGTAAAAAGATCAGGAATTGCCAGGAGTTAGTGAGGAGAAAGGGATGAGTAAATACGTGGTGCACAAACAATTTTTAGGGCAGTGAAACTACTCTATGTTACCATAATGGTGGATACATGTCATTATACATTTGTCATAACTCAGAAGGTACAACACCAAGAGTGAACCCTAATGTAAAACATGGACTTTGGTTGATAATGATGTGTCATTGCAGTTTCATCAGTTGTAACAAATGCACCACTCTGGTGGGGGATGTTGATTGTGGGGGAGGCTCTGAATGAGCGGGGCAGGGGATATATGGGAACTCTCGACTTCCTTCTCAATTTTTTTTTTTTAAATTTTATTTATTTATTTATTTGTTTTTGGCTGTGTTGGGTCTTCGTTTCTGTGCGAGGGCTTTCTCTAGTTGCATCGAGCAGGGGCCACTCTTCATCGCGGTGCGCGGGCCTCTCACTGTCGCGGCTTCTCTTGTTGCGGAGCACAGGCTCCAGACGCGCAGGCTCAGTAGTTGTGGCTCACGGGCCTAGTTGCTCCGCGGCATGTGGGATCTTCCCAGACCAGGGCTCGAACCCGTGTCCCCTGCATTTGCAGGCAGATTCTCAACCACTGCGCCACCAGGGAAGCCCTTCCTTCTCAATTTTGCTGCAAACCTGAAACTGCTCTTAAAAATAAAGTCTCATTTTTTAAAACATCAATTGACCATAAATGACCCTGGTATAAAATGACTGATATCTGTACAGATTTCTTCTAGAAAAGCCTTACATAGCTTCCCTGAGGTCTTAGATAATCTTGATGACTGTATTACTTCAGAATAACGAAGGGTGTTTCCATATGGACGTTGCTATACCTGAGTGAGAACGGACACCATTGTTGTGGTGTCGCTAAGCCTCCTCCTGTCATATATTCAGGCAGCTCACACCGTGCAGCCTCAGGGTTCCCCAGGCTAAGGTGTGGCATTAAAATTGTAGAGGACCCTAATGATCATTTAATCCAACTCTCTACCAAGTACTCGGAATTCTGTCAGTAATGTATTATTGTTGTTTATGATACATTTTAATAGGCAGGGTGAGTACCCTTTCAGGACCTAGTTTTTTCAAAAATTGTCTTAGCTCTTCTTATCTGAATGCTTTATATATATTATTTCATTTAATTCTCAAACTGAGCCTATGCGGTAAGGTTTTCATTTATTTATTTATTTTTATTTATTTATTTTAAAATTTATTTATTTATTTTTGGCTGTGTTGGTCTTCATTGCTGCACACGGGCTTTCTCTAGTTGTGGCGAGCGGGGGCTACTCTTCTTTGTGGTGCGAGGGCTTCTCATTGCGGTGGCTTCTCTTGTCACGGAGCACGAGCTCTAGGTGCGTAGGCTGAGTAGTTGTGGCTCACAGGCTCTAGAGCGCAGGCTCAGTAGTTGTGGCACACGGGCTTACTTGCTCCATGGCATGCGGGATCTTCCCAGACCAGGGCTTGAACCCGTGTCCCCTGCATTGGCAGGCGGATTGTTAACCACTGTGCCACCAGGGAAGTCCAAGGTAAGGTTTTTAAAATCTCCATTTTACAGATGTGGAAACTGAGGCTTAGAGAAGTTTGCCATGGTTGCACCAGAGCTGAAATTTGAATCTAGGTCTTTTTGATTCCAAAGCTACTGTCTTTAGAGAGCATATAATGAAGTTTCCATCTTCACATAAAATTGAGTTCTAATAGGAATAATAACTATAAAAATGTATTCAAACAGAAAAATGGTACATGAGATTTAAGTTTAAGCCAATATATACTTAGGGGGAAATCTAAACTATATTTAAGATTCATTGACCTTTTGTAGTCTGTATTCTGACCCAGAAAGGGAATGTAGACTGCTTTCTGAATACATTGACTTCTTATTTGCTCCATAGCCAAAGTGGCCCTTGCAATGGTGGGCCTCATCCTGCAGGATTTTAAAAACAAAATTATAGCATGCCAACACCTCGAATACCATTTGTGGTTCTAGTTGTAGCATCTAAGAAATATATATATATATGAAAAAATATTCAGAGAAGGGTAAAATAAAATGAAGAAAGGACTTGCAGATCTTGGAATATTAGAATTCAGGAACATAATCTTCAAATTAGAATTAGGTATAAGAGAAAGTTCTACCTTGTGTGGTTGTTAGTAAATTTATAAAGTTTTATACAAGAAGTTGATTCAAGAAGGATTGAGATCAGACATTCTGATCTGGGGTCTAGGAATGGGATTCAGGAGGTTAACAGAACTCCTGAAATCATATGCAGACTTGTGTGTGTGTGCGTGCACACACAGAGACACACACACACACTTTTCTGGGGAGAAGATGGATATCTCATCAGAATCTCAAAGTGAGCTATTACATTCTAAATCTCCATGAACTTGGGCAAGTAACTTTAACTTTCTGTGCTTCATTTTCTTTCACCTGTAAGATGTTGGAACTGTCCTGTGATCACTAGTTTCCTTCCAACTCTGGTGTTAAGACTTCCTTTTCTCTATGAGTTTGCATTCTTGGTTCCACATGCCTAAGGAAGTGTTAGCTTTTAAACGTGGTCACCTTGGTGAAATAATATTAAGAGGTACCACTCTACTTCTAATTCTAGCCAATATTTGTCTCCTAGCTGTAGAAGTCGAAGTCCTTTCAACTGTTTCTCTCCTAAAGAGTCATTTCACTATATTTTTATTGAATGTCTTCTGTATGCCAGACACTTTTGGGTGCTTTGTGGAATACAAAAATAACCACATTTTATGAGTTTCACGTACTGTTCTGGACAGGTTAAGAGCATTCCTGCCAGAAGGATGGAGGTAGGACAATCCAGGGTTTGGGGAAGAGCAAGGAATCCAGTGGGAGAGAAGGATGATAGGTAGGTTGGATTCATGTTATGGAGGGCCTTAACTGCCAACTGAGGAAAGCCACTAGGTATCGTGAAAAGAGACCTAACTGGAAATCTGAATACTTGAGATATAGACTGGGCTTTGTCATAATTGTGTGTGATCTAGGGTAAGTGACTTAGTCTCTCTTGACTTCACTTTCTTTACACATACACACACACAATGGGATAGGAAATGGGCTGGATGAGTGCTTGTTTCCTTATAGTTCTAAAATTCTATGATTATCCTTAATTCAGTTAGAAGTGGGAAATCACTGAAGGTTTCTGAGCACAGGAGTTTTTTCGTCAGCAGAATTACTGCTGTTTTGGGCTTCCCTGGTGGCGCAGTGGTTGAGAATCTGCCTGCTAATGCAGGGGACACGGGTTCGAGCCCTGGTCTGGGAAGATCCCACATGCCACGGAGCAGCTGGGCCCGTGAGCCACAACTACTGAGCCTGCGCGTCTGGAGCCTGTGCCCCGCAATGGGAGGGGCCGCGATAGTGAGAGGCCCGCGCACCGCGATGAAGAGCGGTCCCTGCACCGCGATGAAGAGTGGCCCCCACTTGCCGTAACTAGAGAAAGCCCTCGCACGAACTGAAGACCCAACACAGCCAAAAATAAATAAATAAATAAATAAAGTAGCTATAAAAAAAAAAAAAAATTAAAAAAAAAAAAGAATTACTGCTGTTTTGTTGCTTGAATACTCCTATTTATTAATGCTGCTTCTTCACCCTTATGTGATTGCTCTAGAGGGACTGTCACTTTAGGTAATTCTTCATGTAATTAAGTTGACCATCATTATCATTATTAGGTTATATTATCAAGAACATGGGAACTGGGGCTTCCTGGTGGCGCAGTGGTTAAGAATCTGCCTGCCAGTGCAAGGGACACAGGTTCGAGCCCTGCCCCGGGAAGATCCCACATGCCGCGGAGCAGCTAAGTCCGTGCGCCACAACTACTGACCCTGCGCTCAAGAGCCCGCAAGCCACAACTACTGAGCCCACGTGCCACAACTACTGAAGCCTGCATGCCTAGAGCCTGTGCTCCGCAACAAGAGAAGCCACCGCAATGAGAAGCCCACGCACCGCAACTAGAGAAAGCTGGTGCACAGCAATGACAACCCAACACAGCCAAAAGTAAAAACAAACAAATAAATTTAAAAAAAAAAAAGAACATGGGAACTACTAGGTGTCTGTTCTTGAATCAGTTCTGAAGCTACTCTTGTTTCCTCATGTTGTCAGTTACTGACCTGAGAGTTGGATCATGTGTCCAGAGTGTGGGCAACAGGTAAGTGCTGACATTTTGATGGCCACATCATATGTCAGGGATCTGTGAGAGGGCCTGTAATGACCATGGCAAGCCAGCCAACAATCTCCTTGCCATGGACAAATGGGAGAAGTTACTAAGTTTAGCTGACATTAAGATGTAAATTATTTGAAAGGTGGAAAAGGATTCTATTCAGAGGCGCTCTAGAATTTCCATTTACTAATCAGCTCTGTGTCTGTAGGGGCTTCCATCCCAGGAAAAGTATTGCTTTCTTGTTCCTCTTTCCCCACACTTTGTCCCTTTTATATTGGGAAGATAATTTGCAGCTCTTATTGGGACCTGACACTTTAGTGCTTCCTGCTATTCTTAGATTCCAAGGGCCTCAGGATGATAAAATCAGAGGTTGGAACTGCTGGTTAAAAATTGTAATATGAGCTTAGTTGGAGTTGAGTTTTATCCAGAGAACAATAGAGACATGTATGAAATACAGTAAACTGATTTTTGAGAGGAATATTTCTAGCGATATTTACAAATCACCAAACCTGGCAAATAAAAAAGTCTCTATAAGAACTTGTATAAATCAATAAGAAAAAGGCAGATTTTGCAACAGAAAAATGGGCTAAAGACTTGAACAGACACCTCACAAAAGAGGATATCTCAGTAGTCAGTAAACAAAAATAGGTGTTCATTAGTCATTAGAGAAATTCAAAGGCACTATGGAATACTGCTACACATAGAGCAGAACGACTAAAATGAATTGGTATGCCAATACTCTGTGAGCCAGCAATTTCTTATCTAGAGATATACCCAATAGAAATTCATACATATGTTCACCAAAAGATGTGTACAGGAATGTTTATAGCAGCACTATTCATAGAAGGCAAAAAAAGGGGGAAACTACCCAAATGTCTGTAATAAATAAAATGGATAAGTAAAACGTGGTATAGTCTCACAATGAAATATTATACGACAAGGAGAATTAGTGAACTACAACATATGGCAATATAGATTAATTTTTCCTTGAGCAAAAGAAGCCAAACACAAAGGAGTTCATACTACATGATACCACTTAAAAGCTTTGCATTGATTGTGCAGAGCAAATCAGTGGTATTAGAAGTCAAGATAATGGTTACCTTTGGAGTTGTAACTGGAAGAAGTCATGATAGTGACTTCTGCATCCTGGTAATGTTCATGTCTTGATCTGGGTGCTGGTTATTTGGGTGATTAAGTTTGTGAAAATTCATTGAGCTTAATGATGTTATGTGCTTTAATTTAGAAGTTTCCTAAAAGGGGAGGGAGGGCTTAAGTTTGTAGATGCTGAGCAGTCAGCCAGGCTCACTCACTACCTAAATAACTTACTGTTACAAATTACTTAGAGCAGGATTCAAACTTTTGTCTCAGAAAAGTTATTAATTATGATTTGTCTTGGATCTTTAGAGTCATTTTAAAATAGTTGAGATAGTAAATGTTAAATTTATGGATGCAAGGGTATATACTATTTTGGTCATCAATATTAATAAGATGGCCTTTGGGGAAATGAGTGTAATATAACTAAAATGAAATGGCAAGAAGACGTCTACTGTTTCCCCTTATAATACTGATTTTTCCCCCTGTCAGAGTCAGTCTCCAGAAGTTGTAAGTGTGAAGCTTACTCTTTCTCTCTGGGCAGCTCAGTTTGTGAAATTTCTTACTTTTGCCTCAGTATCTTCATTTGTAAGTAAGATATTGCTTATCTACCTTCCATGGCTGATAAGCATATTTTGTCTACTATATCTGTTCAAATTAGGCTGCTATTTTGTTTTTTTGAGAATTTTTGGTCTTTCTAGTTATGATTTTTATGTGTTCTTGTTTGTGGATCTGGAACTTGATTCATTATTAGTTGTGGAATGAAAGGCAAGACATATTTTGTTCTCCTGAATTTTCTCCCTATTCTAGATCTGCTGTCATCAGGCTTTAATCAGAAGCTAATTTAGTGATGCTGAGTTAGTCCTAGAAATTGCCTTCAATTCTAGTTTCAATTTATTCTGAGTTTCTGGGTTATCAAAAAATCTCATTTTATGATTCTTGGTTTACATTTGTATAACTTAAGAAAATATGACCACCTGTATTTTAAATGTATATAGGCTTCATCTGTTCTGTTGGGCTTAAAGATCTGTGTTGGATATTGTGGAATTGGAAATAGGCCATATGGATAGTTGTGGGATTTAGGTGGATTTATAGTTGGTAGAAGTGGTGAATTGGAAAAGTGGTAGGGTGCACTTGTTTCTCATTCAGGGGTAGTCTATTTTGATTGTTTGATGTCAGTAAAAAGTGTCAGTAGCTCAAAAACACAGAAGCATCTTGACAGAGTTGAAAAAGTTGTGCTTTGTGTTCTGTTGACCAAGAGGAGGTTATATTTTCAAACTAGCTTCCTGAGATGAAATTGAACTTGTATATCTGCCCTGCTTATTCTTCTTAGCCCTGATTTTGGCTTTTCACATCTTTCCTATTAAATAAGATATGTTATATTAGCATTAAATATTTCAGAGTCTGCTATGCCTATATTGGTTGAGATTCTATTAATCTGTGTTAGATTTCTGGTCTCTGTTAGGTACCTTATTTCTATTACTGGCATCCCCTAGAATAGAGGCATGTGTACATGCTTGTATTCTGATGGTTATAAGCACTAAGGTTTTTTTTCTGGGACTGTTAGAAAATTTTGCAGCAGCATTAACCTAGGAGAGATTTTGGGATTTGCAGGTAACTATGAGGGGTTGGTCAGTTTGTGGCTTCTACACCAAGACTGGTCTTTATCAGCCCTAAGCCACAGGGGTTTGAGCGGGGTTGAGGAAGGGGTTGATTTTCTATTTATTAGAGGTGACATGAGCAGTGGGGCAGCGGCAAAGAGGCCATGTTGCTCTTGCTAAATATACATCCCTGACAGTTGGATAATAGGTTCCAGGAAGTTCAGTGGAAAATTAAAACAAAGCAACATTTATAGCTGATTGAACTTGAAAAGCCATTTTGGTGTTGAATGGCAAATATGTAGACTTCAGCATTCCTGGAGCCTGATGCATCCCACTGGATGGCCCTGTTCCTGTGTACATGATGGCCTGGGGACTCAGCATTGTGCAGGGTGCTCTCCTTTAGAGAGTGCTTTGAGGAAAGAAAGTTTCCTGGTGCTTATAGAAGTCCCCTTCCCACAGACTTATGTAACATAGGTTCCTTATGTCTGGGGAGCATCTTTCCTCTGATGATTTGAGGACTTACTTGTTAGAAGGACAGGAATGTCTGGCAAGAGACAGGAGCTCTTAAGTGCTGTAAATACTCCTGGTCACTCTGTATTGGGGCTGAAGCTCTAAGCAGATTGCTGTGGTGTATACACGTGATCTTAGCATGGTACCACTTCTGATTAATGTCCTTAGTTGTCTTAAGGCCACTTACTTGAGCCTTAATTTGGGCTGACTCAGCTATGAAGAAAGGGTTTTGGACTCCATGTGTGGGGTGGTTAATTTTCTTAGAACCAGGAGAGGGGCTGCAAGGGATAGGAAGGTGAAGAAATGGTACAGGGAATATAGGTGGAGAGAGAGAATTGAGCCTTTTGCAACTATCAAGAAAAGTTGCTGCACGTACACCCATCTTTTTCTCCAGGATGATCTCATGCTGGTCTTCCTTTGTGTCTGTCTTGTGGAGAACAAAACTTGGATGTCTGATGAAAGATTATGAACTTTGGTTTGGTAAGAGTGATGAGAAAGCCCCTGTCACTTTACTCCATCAGTCCATTGAGAACTTTATGCTAACCAGCCTGGCTGTCAGGAAAACATGAATTGTGGATATGGGCATAATTTTCTTTTGTTCTCACTCAAGTGAACTAGTTGCCTTTGCTGGCTGTAGAACCAGCCATTCCTGTGCCCTGTGCATTTCCCCAAAGTTGAACTACTCTGGTAGAACTGAGAATTTATAGGCTCCCTAGCTTATCAGGGCATTTTCCCAACAAATGAGAGTTTTCTTCCCTTCCATCTTTTTTTTTTTTTTCTACTTTATTTATTTATTAATTATTTATTTTTGGCTGTGTTGGGTCTTCGGTTCGTGCGAGGGCTTTCTCTAGTTGCGGCAAGCGGGGGCCACTCTTCATCGCGGTGCGGGGACCGCTCTTCATCGCGGTGCGCGGGCCTTTCACTATCGCGGCCCCTCCCCTTGCGGGGCACAGGCTCCAGACGCGCAGTCTCAGTAGTTGTGGCTCACGGGCCCAGCTGCTCCGTGGCATGTGGGATCTTCCCAGACCAGGGCTCGAACCCGTGTCCCCTGCATTAACAGGCAGATTCTCAACCACTGCGCCATCAGGGAAGCCCCCTTCCCTTCCATCTTAACTGGAAAACAAGAGACCTAGCCTTAACAATTCCCTCAGGTCCTACTTTACTGAATGAAGAGCTTGAGTGGGCCCCGTTTTAGACATATCTCCTATAAGAATGGTGGAATGTTTACAAACTTAGAAAATGTTAAATCTCTCACTGCCCCCACCCTGCTGTGGGGTTGAGGCATAATGCACTTAATGGATCTCTTCCCTTCCCAACTGCAACCATGTCAGCTCTATGCTTATGTTGCTTAGCAAAACATTTATAAACTTTGGATAACCTGGTACCAGGCCCTCGGTTCACTTTTATTTTAATGCTTTTGAAGTTTAGCTTTTAGTTCAGTAACCTTTGTTGGTGCCTAACTATTCTAGTTAGCAATCTCATCCATTACAGCGGACTCTTGGCAGCTGATCCATTGTTGTCTATGCAGTTTAAAGGGTCTTTAGTTGGAGTAAACCCATGCTTTTGGTGTTCCCAAACTGTGAAACTGTGATGCTGCAAGGTAGAAACAGCTGTTTCAGTTTGTCTTCTCCAGCAGAAACAACTCTGCTCATGAAATTTGCTTCCAGGTGTTTTCCTCAAGTGCCTGTAGAATCACTGAGGAGGAAACAGGTTTCCAGTGAATTGAATTTAATTGTGGCCTGTTGCTTTCTCTGTCTGCATCTTACATTGGCACCATTAGTTTGCTTTCTAAGCCACTTAAAGATGTGCCTTGTCCTGTAGAGATCCGAGGTTTGCCTGGGCTCATCTTCGTGGTCTCCTAGTGGTGAAATTAGGGCCAAGGCACAAGAAAGTGCTGGTTCCTATGGTATTTTGTGGATATAGTTCCTCCTAGTGAGTGCTTACTTTGGCAGGACCAAGAAAGTAGTTCTGAATGTGCACTCCGGAGTCCCATGCAAGGGTAGCAATACCGTGGGTGCTAATGAAGAGGAATTGTGCTGCTGGGCAAAGGAAAAATTTCGTGACTTGAAAGCAGGCTCTTTGTATTGTGGAGGCCAGGTTATGTTCCCAACTTCAGGGAGGTGACACTACAACAAGAAGCTTCATGTTCTTCTGAGTACACACAAGTCCAAACTGCAGTTAGTACTCTTCTTTTCCTGAAATAAGGAAGTGATTTACGAGGTGTGGGCCCTTATGTGAAAGAAAACAAAACCGGCTGCTGTGTGGGCCTGTAAAATTCTTGTGCCATCTCGGTGGTGTAGGTTACAGGAGGAGAAGATGGAGTGGGCTGGCTGGCCCTCCCTTGCTGGGGCTCAGCTGCCCCAAATACTTGTGATATTGTGGGTTATTTATGAGCTCGTCTGGGCTGGGATTCACTACCCAACACCCTGGTAGGTGAAGATTTGCAGGCAGAATGTAGAAGCCCTCTTTAATCTTCCTGGTCTTGCTGAGGATTTCTTGCCGGCCGGAGCTCCTGTTGGTCAACGGACTGGCCTTCCCACTGAACTGCAGTGGCTCAGATTAATATTAATCCCTTTAATGCTGCAGTTCATGATATAGTCATTAGGTGACTTGGAACTAATCCTGTCCACCTAACTACTGTGATTTATTAAATACACATGGAGATCGAGTCTGAATACAGCCAGGCAGAATCAGCAGCGAATAAATACCTCTGTGTATCTGTATTAATGCTGGTTGATTGGGACACAATTGCAGGCTGGGCTGGGGAGAAACAGAAGCAAAAGGAGGCTGAGCTCTCTAATCAACAGCACTTGCCCACCCCTAACCTTCAATTTAAGTGACAGAAACTCTAAAGATATAGGCCCAAACTAAGGAGGAAGAAGTCCCTTAAACATATCAGTTATTTTATTGACTTTCCTCCTATACTTTTTCTTCCTTTAAGTTTTAAGAGTAATTATTCAGATAAAACTTTCTCTATGACTTAACTTGCTTCGATTCTTTGAGTTCTTAATTATTAGACACCCTAGGCAGGGCACTGGGCGCACTGACGTGTCTTCTCTCCTGGCTTCAGGGCTTACGTTTTTCTTTTTGAAAGGGGCAAGGAGGTGGAGCAGCCACACCTGCCAGATAACAGTTCTCTTCTTTTATATCCTTGCCCAAGTTAGCAGAAGCATAATTTCTTCTGTAAATAATTGAAGTTTATCATTTTCCTTTCTCAAACCTCCTTTTCTTCCCCCCTTTGCTCTTTTAGCAGAGATGGCATTAATATGAAAAACATCTACCTAGCTGGCTTCGTTTAATCAGGCAAGTCTGACATTTGTGAAACCTCTCATTAACATTTTCCCCAAAGAGCACAAAATGGCTTCTCTCCCACCTCCCCTCCCAGTACAGCCACCTCAAAGTTTAAGCTGCTTTCCACCTCCATTGGCAGGCTGTTCTCAGAGATGTTACTTCTCTAAACTCACTTTTGGCCAATGGCCACTGGTCACATATGGGGGGACCTTCTGTTCAGGTGCTGCCCTATTCCTTGTAAACATTACTTTTCACCAGTTTTTCCTGGAAATGACAAGAAATCTTTGATAGGAAAATTGGGATATGGAGTTCATCAGTACTTCCCCATGACCCTTTTCAACTAAATCAAAAACACTGGTTGAGCACTACGTTCATGAACCCTCTCTGCCTTCCAGGAGCTTACAGACTACCATTAGCTATTCCATAAGCTGGAATATGCTATACTAAAGCAACAGCACTCTAGAAGTACCAAGAAGGAAGAGATTAATTCTGATAGCAAGAAATTAAGGATAGTTATTTTTGCTGAAATCAAGAAGGTAAGTAGTGAGAGAGCCAGGCCTAAACTCTTGGGAAGATCTTGGTTTTGTTACTGCCATCAAAGTGGAGACCTGTATACCCTGAACCAATGGATAAGAACTAACCCAGAATATGAATCTTGACACATCATGGTGGCAATAATGCTTCCTACTTTTATTGCAAGTTGGGCAGTGGTAATCCTCTTTATTGTTTGTACTCAATTTTCTTTGCCATTCCCTTTATCTACTTTATTTCAAAGTGACATACCAATTCATATCCAAATGAGGACAATAGTCTCTTGTCAGTTACCTCTATGTTTAGATCATACTCTTTTTTTTAAATAAGTTTATTTATTTATTTTGGCTGTGTTGGGTTTTCATTGCTGGGTGCGGGCTTTCTCTAGTTGTGGCGAGCAGGGGCCACTTTTCGTTGCGGTGCGCAGGCTTCTCATTGCGGTGGCTTCTCTTGTTGTGGAGCATGGGCTCTAGGCACGCAGGCTTCAGTAGTTGTGGCACGCAGGCTCAGTAGTTGTAGCTTGCGGTCTCTAGAGCGCAGGGTCAGTAGTTTTGATGCATGGGCTTAGTTGCTCCGCAGCATGTGGGATCTTCCCGGACCAGGGCTCGAACGCATGTCCCCTGCATTGGCAGGCGGATTCTTAACCACTGCGCCACCAGGGAAGTCCCTAGATCACACTCTTGAGAGGCTCTACCTCTTTGTTTTTCGACTGAGTATAGTTTAGGTGAGGACACAGACTGCTTATATTTCTTGGTAATTTCAGTTGTCCTCTTCCCCTTCCCCTTTCTTCATACTCTGTCTCATCCAGTATTAGTGACTATTCAACAAGCATTAGGAACAGAACCACCATTTAGGTCCTATGTTAGCTACAGATTTAAAACTGTGCCTCAGTTAACAAGTAGGAACACTTGCCATGCCTGATAATTAGAAGTCATAGTCATTAATTTCAGAGCTGTATAGTCATTTTCAGTTTCTGTCCTTTTAGACAGATAGATAGACAGAAAAGCTAATAAGTTAAGACCTAGAAAATTTGAAGTTTGGCTATGATCATACAGCTAATGTAGTCTATAGTCTGTAAGCAGGTACTATAGGTTATTAATCTTTGTATCTCCAAAGTCTAACATAGAGCCAGGCCTGTGGGAGATGCAAACTAGTATTTATTGAAGGAGAGGGTGAGGGACTTGGATCCAGAAAGACTAGTATTGTTTCAGTGATCTTATAAGTGCCAAGTTTTTATGATTATTTTTAATTTTCTAAAAACAGAATATTGTAGTAAAAACTCGTTCTTAGGATACATGAACAACAAAATATTCATATTAAGTTTTGGGTAAGTGTCAGTTTCACTAAAACTTAGTGGTAGTATTTCATTGGACTCCTGTGATTTAGGCTGCCTAGTTCTCCGTTTTTTTGAGCTAGCTTTAAATTTTTTTAAAAATGCTATTCAATAATTATGTAGTAATATACTATTCTATGTAGAAAACATTGGAAAATACAGGGGAGTATGAGATGGAAATAAAAACCACCCATAGCCCAATCATGTAGAAATAACTTTTTTTTTTTTTATGCACACGCACACACAGTAACATCCTTTAGCAAAATTCGAATCATATTCTATATATTTCTGCCTTTTCCTTTTTTCTGTTATCCTATATTATGGGCATTTTCCCACATTATTACACATTCTTCAAAAATAAGATCTAATGGTATTCACTGTATGAATGTTTCAGAATTTTTATTTAAAGTTCCCTGTCATTGGGGACTTCCCTGGTGGCGCAGTGGTTAAGAATCCGCCTGCCAATGCAGGGGACACGGGTTCGAACCCTGGTCCAGGAAGATCCCACATGCTGCGGAGCAACTAAGCCTGCGGGCCACAACTACCGAAGCCCGTGCGCCTAGAGCCCATGCTCCGCGATTAGAGAAGCCACCACAATGAGAAGCCTGTGCACCACAATGAAGAGTAGCCCCCGCTCGCCACAACTAGAGAAGGCCCGCACCCAGCAATGAAGACCCAACGCAGACAAAAATAAATAAATAAATAAATTTATTTTTTAAAAAAATGAAGTTCCCTGTCGTTGGTTATTTAGACTATTTTCAGTTTTCAGTATTATAAGCAGTGTAGTATAAATTTCTTTGTACAAAATTCTTGGCCTATCACTCTTATTTCCTTATAATAGATTTCCTTTATTATTTTTATTTCTATTTAGGTAACACATAGTTTTAGAAAGTCAAATAGTGGGAGTTCCCGGGTGGCATAGTGGTTAGGATTCCAGGCTTTCACTGCCGTGGCCTAGGTTCAGTTCCTGGTCGGGGAACTGAGATGCCACAATCCGCCTGGCACAGCCAAAAAAAAAAAAAAAAAAAGTCAGTGCTGCAAGGCATATAACTCCCCGACACCAACAACTTTTAAGGTCCCCTCCCTAAATTCTTTTAGCTGTTTGTTCAGGTATCTATTTTTATATTTCTAAATAATATGCTGATACGATCTTTTTTAAAAGAATAGATTTTTAACATTTGAACCAATATCTGTTGACTTCCTACTCCTAGATGTAGAGATAACACTTTTGCAGTACTACTTGATACCCAATTTCCTTTCCTCCATCCTCCCAATATAGTTCTGTCTCCAATTGGTTAAATCAGTATTCAGTCTTTACCTTATTAAGATATTAAGTATTATTCACTACCAAGTCAAGTATTACTCCCTTTTTGAAAAATATGCTTAGTTTTCTATGTTAGTATTACTATTTCTTCTCAAGCTCTACAATACAGTTTTTAAAACTCTTTGAATACTATTTTCCCACATGATCAAACACACAGCTCTTCTACTCCATTTTTATCTCTTCCTAGAGAATCTTTCTCAGTGCCTGCTAGCCTCTTCTTCCATTCTGCATTGGTTGCTCTCTAGGCATTAGGCACAACTGTCATCCTGGAACTTCTCTTCACTTTTCTCTGGACTCCTTTTTCCTGGATTCCATGTCCATTTCTTTTCTGGTTTACTTTCTCGTTTTGGTTTAAAAATTCTCCAAAGTCTCCTAGAAAAAGACACCTGGGATATAAACTTTTTTTAGACTGTATATCTGAAACTATTTATATTCTATACTGACACTTGAGTTAAGGTCTGACAGGATATAGAATTCTAGTTTGGAAATTATTTTCTTTCAGAATATGGTGGCTTTGCTCCTTTTTTTCTATTTTTGGTTTTTTTTTTTTTTAATTGAAGTATAGTTGCTTTACAATGTTGTGTTAGTTTCTGCTGTACAACGAAGTGAGTCAGCTATATGTATACATATATCCCCTCCCTCTTGGACCTCCCTCCCACCCCACCCCCCCCATCCCACCCATCCAGGTCATCACAGAGCACCGAGCTGAGCTGCCTGTGCTATACGGCAGGTTCCAACTAGGTATCAGTTTTACACATAGTAGTGTGTATATGAAATCCTAATCTCCCAATTCGTCCCACCCCCCCCTTTCCCCCACCCCATGTCCACACGTCTCTTCTCTACGTCTGCGTCTCTATTCCTGCCCTGCAAATAGGTTCATCTGTAGCATTTTTCTAGATTTCACGTATATGCATTAATATACGATATTTTTTTCTTTCTCACTTACTTCACTCTGTATGACAGACTCTAGGTCCATCCACATCTCTACAAATGACCCAATTTCGTCCCTTTTTATGGCTGAGTAATATTCCATTGTATATATGTACCACATCTTTATCCATTCATCTGTCGATGGACATTTAGGTTGCTTCCATGTCCTGGCTATTGTAAATAGTGCTGCAGTGAACATTGGGGTACATGTGTCTTTTTGAATTATGGTTTTCGCAGGGTATATGCCCAGGAGTGGGATTGTTGGATCACATGGTAGTTCTATTTTTAGTTTTTTACGGAATCTCCGTACTGTTCTCCATAGTGGCTGTATCAATTTACATTCCCACCAACAGTGCAAGAGGGTTCCCTTTTCTCCACACCCTCTCCAGTATTTGTTGTTTGTAGATTTTTTAAAAAAATATTTTATTATTTATTTATTTATTTATTTGGCTGTGTTGGGTCTTCGCTGCTGCGCGTGGGTTTTTCTCTAGTTGTGGCGAGCAGGGGCTACTCTTCATTGCGGTGCGTGAGCTTCTCATTGTGGTGGCTTCTCTTGTTGCGGAGCACGGGCTCTAGGCCCGCGGGCTTCAGTAGTTGTGGAGCGCAGGCTCAGTAGTTGTGGCTCACGGGCTTAGTTGCTCTGCGGCATGTGGGATCTCCCCAGACCAGGGCTCGAACACGTGTCCCCTGCATTGGCAGGCGGATTCTTAACCACTGCGCCACCAGGGAAGTCCATTTGTAGATTTTTTGATGGTAGCCATTCTGATCAATGTGAGGTGATACCTCGTAGTTTTAATTTGCATTTCTCTAATAATTAGTGATGCTGAGAATCTTTTCATGTGCCTCTTCGTCATCTGTATGTCTTCTTTGGAGAAATGTGTATTTAGATCTTCCACCCATTTTTTGATTGTGTTGTTTGTTTTTTTTGATATTGAGCTGCCAGAGCTGTTTGTATATTTTGGAGGTTAATTCTTTGTCAGTTGCTTCATTTGCAAATATTTTCTCCCATTCTGAGGGTTGTCTTTTCATCTTGTTCATGGTTTCCTTTGCTGTGCAAAAGCTTTTACGTTTAATTAGGTCCCATTTGTTTATTTTTGTTTTTATTTTCATTACTCTAGGGGGTGAGTCAAAAAAGATCCTGCTGTGATTGATGTCAGAGTGTTCTTCCTGTGTTTTCCTCTAAGGGTTTTGTAGTGTTCAGTCTTACATTTAGGTCTTTAATCCATTTTGAGTTTATTTTTGTGTATGGTGTTAGAGAGTGTTCTAATTTCATTCTTTTACATGTAGCTGTCCAGTTTTCCGAGCACCACTTATTGAAGAGACTGTCTTTTCTCCATTGTGTATTCTTGCCTCCTTTGTCACAGATTAGGTGACCATAGGTGCGTGGGTTTATCTCTGGGCTTTCTATCCTGTACCATTGATCTATATTTCTGTTTTTGTGCCAGTACCATACTGTCTTGATTACTGTAGCTTTGTAGTATAGCCTGAAGTCAGGGAGCCTGATTCCTCCAGCTCCGTTTTTCTTTCTCAAGATTGATTGCCTATTCACGGTCTTTTGTGCTTCCAAACAAATTGTAAATTTTTTTGTTCTAATTCTGTGAAAAATGCCATTGGTAATTTGATAGGGATTACATTGACAGGGATTACATTGCTTTGGGTAGTAGAGTCATTTTCACAATATTGATTCTTCCAATCCAAGAACATGGTATATCTCTCCATCTGTTTGTGTCATCTTTTATTTCTTTCATCAGTGTCTTATAGTTTTTGGAGTACAGGTCTTTTACCTCCTTAGGTAGGTTTATTCCTAGGTATTTTATTCTTTTTGTTGCAATGGTGAATGGGATTGTTTCCTTAATTTCTCTTTCTGATCTTTCATTTTTAGAATATAGGGATGCAAGAGATTTCTGTGCATTAATTTTGTATCCTGCAACTTTACCAAATTCATTGATTAGCTCTAGTAGTTTTCTGGTGGAATCTTTAGGATTTTCTATGTATAGTATCATGTCATCTGCAAACAGTGACAGTTTTACTTCTTCTTTTCCAATTTGGATTCCTTTTATTTCTTTTTCTTCTCTGATTGCTGTGGCTAGGACTTCCAAAACTATGTTGAATAATAGTTCAACATAGAGAGAGAGACATCCTTGTCTTATTCCTGATCTTAGAGGAAATGCTTTCAGTTTTTCACCATTGAGAATGATGTTTGCTGTGGTTTGTCATATATGGCCTTTATTATGTTGAGGTGGGTTCCCTCTATGCCCATATTCTGGAGAGTTTTTATCATAAATGGGTGTTCAATTTTGTCAAAAGCTTTTTCTGCATCTATTGAGGTGATCATATGGTTTTAATTCTTTAATTTGTTAATATGGTGTATCACATTGATTGATATGCATATATTGAAGAATCCTTGCATCCCTGGGATAAATCCCACTTGATCATGGTCTATGATCCTTTTAATGTGTTCTTGGATTTGGTTTGCTAGTATTTTGTTGAGGATTTTTGCATCTGTGTTCATCAGTGATATTGGCCTGTAATTTTCTTTTTTCTCTTTTTTTTTTTTTGTGATATCTTTGACTGCTTTTGGTATCAGGGTGATGGTGGCCTCATAGAATGTGTTTAGGAGTGTTGCTCCCTCTGCAGTTTTTTGGAAGAGTTTGACGAGGATAGGTGTTAGCTCTTCTCTAAATGTTTAAGGGAATTTGCCTGTGAAGCCTTCTGGTCCTGGACTTTTGTTTGTTGGAAGATTTTTAATTACAGTTTCAATTTCATTACTTGTGATTGGTCTGTTTATATCTTCTATTTCTTCCTGGTTCAGTTTTGGAAGGTTGTACCTTTCTAAGAATTTGTCCATTTCTTCCAGGTTGTCCATTTTATTGGCATATAGTTGCTTGTAATAGTGTCTTACGGTCCTTTGTATTTCTGCAGTGTCAGTTGTAATTTCTCCTTTTTTCATTTCTAATTTTATTGATTTGAATCCTCTCCCTTTTTTTCTTGATGAGTCTGGCTAAAGTTTTATCAATTTTGTTTATCTTCTCAAAGAACCAACTTTTAGTTTATTGATCTTTGCTATTATTTTCTTTGTTTCTATTTCATTTATTTCTGCTCAATCTTTATGATTTCTTTCCTTCTTCTAATTTTGCGTTTGGCTTGTTCTTCTTTCTCTAGTTCCTTTAGGTATAAGGTTAGATTGTTTACTTGAGATTTTTCTTGTTTCTTGAGGGGAGATTGAATTGCTTTAAACTTCCCTCTTAGAACTGCTTTTGCTGCATCTCATAGGTTTGCAGGAAAACCACCATAGGGTGGTGTGTTTTCATTGTCATTTGTTTCTGTGTATTTTTGGATTTCCTCTTTGATTTCTTCAGTGATCTCTTGGTTATTTAGTAACTTATTGTTTAGCCTCCATGTGTTTGTGTTTTTTACATTTTTTTTCCTGTATTGGTTTCTAATCTCATAGCATTGTGGTCAGAAAAGATGCTTGACACGATTTCAGTTTTCTTATATTTACTGAGGCTTGATTTGTGACCCAAGATGTGATCTATCCTGGAGAATGTTCCGTGTGCACTTGAGAAGAAAGTGTGCTGTGCCACTTTCAGGTGGAATGTCCTATAAATATCAATTAACTCTATCTGGTCTACTGTGTCAGTTAAAGCTTGTGTTTCCTTGTTTATTTTCTGGCTGGATGATCTGTCCATTGGTGTAAGTGGGGTGTTAAAGTCCCCCACTATTATTATGTTACTGTTGATTTCCCCATTTACGGCTGTTAGCATTTGCTTTATGTATTGAGGTGCTCCTATGGTGGGTGCATAAATATTTATAATTGTTATAATTTCTTCTTGGATTGATCCCTTGATCATTATGTAGTGTCTTTCCTTGTCTCTTGTAACATTCTTTTTTTTTTTTTTAAATTAATTAATTTATTTATTTATGGCTGTGTTGGGTCCCCGTTTCTGTGCGAGGGCTTTCTCTAGTTGTGGCAAGCGGGGGCCACTCTTCATCGCGGTGCGCGGGCCTCTCACTGTCACGGCCTCTCCCGTTGCGGAGCACAGGCTCCAGACGCGCAGGCTCAGTAGTTGTGGCTCACGGGCTTAGTCGCTCCGCGGCATGTGGGATCTTCCCAGACCAGGGCTCGAACCCATGTCCCCTGCATTGGCAGGCAGATTCCCAACCACTGCGCCACCAGGGAAGTCCCTCTTGTAACATTCTTTATTTTAAAGTCTATTTTATCTGATATGAATATTGCTGCTCCAGCTTTCTTTTGATTTCCATTTGCATGGAATATCTTTTTCTGTCCCCTCACTTTCAGTCTGTATGTGTCCGTAAGTCTGAAATGGGTCTCTTTTTTTTTTTTTTAATTTATTTATTTCATTTCTTTATTTTTGGTTGTGTTGGGTCTTTGTTGCTGTGTGCAGGCTTTCTCTCGTTGCAGTGAGGGGGGGCTACTCTTCGTTGCGGTTCACGGGCTTCTCATTGCGGTGGCTTCTCTTGTCGCAGAGCACGGGCTCTAGGTGCACGGGCTTCAGTAGTTGCAGCATGTGGGCTCAGTAGTTGTGGCTCGCGGGCTCTAAAGCACAGGCTCTGCAGTTGCGGCGCAAGGGCTTAGTTGCTCCGCGGCATGTGGGATCTTCCTGGACCAGGGCTCGAACCTGTGTCCCCTGCACTGGCAGGCAGATTCTCAACCCACTGCACCAAGGGAAGCTGAAGTGGGTCTCTTGTAGACAGCATATATACGGGTCTTGTTTTCATATCCATTCAGCCAGTATATGTCTTTTGGTTGGAGCATTTAATCCATTTACATTCAAGGTAATTATCAATATGTATGTTTCTATTACCATTCTCTTAATTGTTTTGGGTTTGTTTTTGTGGGTCTTTTTCTTCTCTTGTGTTTCCCACCTAGATAAGTTCCTTTAGCATTTGTTGTAAAGCTGGTTTGGTGGTGCTGAATTCTCTTCCCTTTTGCTTGTCTGTAAAGCTTTTGATTTCTCCATTGAATCTGAATGAGATCCTTGCTGAGTAGAGTAATCTTTGTTGTAGGTTTTTCCCTTTCATCACTTTAAATATATCCTGCCACTCCCTTCTGGCCTGCAGAGTTTCTGCTGAAAAATCAGCTGGTAACCTTATGGGGATCCTCTTGTATGTTATTTGTTGCTTTTCCCTTGCTGCTTTTAATATTTTTTCTTTGAATTTAATTTTTGTTAGTTTGATTAATATGTGTCTCTGTGTGTTTCTCCTTGGTTTTATTCTATATGGGACTCTCTGTGCTTCCTGGACCTGGGTGGCTATTTCCTTTCCCATGTCAGGGAAGTTTTTGACCATGATCTCTTCAAATATTTCCTCAGGCCCTTTCTCTTTCTCTTCTTCTGGGACTCCTATAATTCGGATGTTGGTGCGTTTAATGTCCCAGAGGTCTCTGAGACTGTCGTCATTTCTTTTCATTCTTTTTTCTTTATTCTGCTCCTCAGCAGTTATTTCCACCATTGTATCTTACAGCTCACTTATTCGTTCTTCTGCCTCATTTATTCTGCTTTTGATTTCTTCTAGTTTATTTTTCATTTCAGTTATTGTGTTGTTCATCACTGTTTGTTCTTTGGTTCTTCTAGGTCCTTGTTAAACATTTCTTGTATTTTCTTGCTCCATGCCTCCATTCTGTTTCCAAGATTTTGGATCATCTTTACTATCATTACTCTGAATTCTTTTTCAGGTAGGTTGCCTATTTCCTCTTCATTTATTTGGTCTTGTAGGTTTTTACCTTGTGTCTGTAAGGTATTTTTTTGTCATCTCATTGTTTTTGATGGATGGGGCTGTGTTCCTATCTTGCTGGTTGTTTGGCCTGAGGCATCCAGCACTAGAGTTTACAGGCAGTTGGATGGAGGTGGGTCTTGGTGCCAAGATGAGCATCTCTGGGAGAGCTCACACCCATTAATATTCCCTGGGGCCTAAGGTTCTCTGTTAGTCCAGCGGTTTGGACTCAACACTCCCACCACAGGAGCTCAGGCCTGATCCCTGGCCTGGGAACCAAGACCCCACAAGCCACACAGCATGGCAAAAAAAAAAAAAAAAAAAAAAAAAAGGCAACAAAGAAAAAGGAGCAGAACAATAACAAAGAATAAAAAATAAAATAAGATTAGAAAAATAAAAAATATGTTAGAAAAACTAAAAATAAAAATGAAATAACAACAAAGCAAAACAGAGCCACAACAGCAAAAAAAAAAAAAAAAAAAAAGGCTGGAAAAGGCCTAGGCCTGGGGTTTTGGGGGAAGCTTAGACTTACAGCCCAGAGTGGGCCCCAGAAGGCAGAGTTTCAGGCCTGGGGTCCGAGTGGGGAAGGAGAGATGCTGGCCTCATTCCCCTCTGATTCCCCGATCTGAAGGTCTCTCCCCATCCCCGCTGATTCCCTCGCCATGAGTGGGCCCCTCTGAGCTTGGGAGCTCCTCCTCTCCCCCGTTTGCCCCTCAGGGGCACCAGTCCCATCCTGCCTCCATGTTTCCTCCCCCCCTCCTTCCCCCCCAGTGTCCTACCCGGTCGTGTGGGGAATCCTCCCGTCCTCTTAGGTGTCCGAGGTCCCCCTCCAGCACCTAGTAGGTGACCTGGTTGCAAGGAGACACGAACTCTGTGTCCTTCTACTCCACCATCTTGACTCCACCCCCGCTTGCTTGTTTGTCTCCTCATTTCCAGTGTTGCTCTTGAGTAGTATGATGCCATGTTGATTCTCAGTCCTTTGTGTTTGAAATGGAAGTTTTTTGCAATCTCTTTGTTCTAGTGTTCTAAAACACTTGATGTGGATGTCTTTCTGTTCATTGTGCTAGGTTCTTAGTGAGGGTCCTTTTGATCTAGGAAAATCGTATCATTTGGGACATGATCTTATATTAGTTCTTCAGTGATTTCCTCTTCTTCCATTTTTTTCTGTTCTTCCCTCCTTTTTTCTCACCCTCCACCTGGTGCTTCCATTTCAGAGCTTGTTTCTCATTGGTGCTTCCCTCTAAAGGCACTTGGTATTCAGCCTTTTCAGCTCTACTTCCATTTCCTTTTCTTCTGCTAAGAATATGTTGATGAATCTTATAACTACTTTCCTTTCCCTTCATATAAGGTCACTTTATTCTACCTATTATATGTTTCAGTTTTTATATTTAACTCTTGAACAGTCTTTAGCACCTGGCTTCATAATACTTATGCGAGCCCTAGTGTCTTTCTGTTCCACTACACAGGAAACCCCATGAGGGCGTTTCTATTATTTAGCCCAGTGACTGCCACACAGTTGGTGCTCATAAATATTTGTTCAGTGAATTAATTATTGTCTTCCTCTAATCAGATAGAATTTATTTTGTCAAGTGGAGTGAAACAGGAATTTAACTTTTACTCTCTGATAATTAACCATGTGTTATAGGACCATTTATTGAATATTCTTTTATCATATATCATGTACTACATATTGTCCTACCTATTCTTTTTTTTTTTTTTTTTTTTAATTTATTTTTGGGTGTGTTGGGTCTTCATTTCTGTGCGAGGGCTTTCTCCAGTTCTGGCAAGCGGGGGCCACTCTTCATCACGGTGCGTGGGCCTCTCACTGTCGCGGCCTCTCCCATTGTGGAGCACAGGCTCCAGATGCACAGGCTCAGTAGTCGTGGCTCACGGGCCTAGCCGCTCTGCGGCATGTGGGATCTTCCCAGACCAGGGCTCGAACCCGTGTCCCCTGCATTGGCAGGCAGATTCTTAACCACTGCGCCACCAGGGAAGCCCATGTCCTACCTATTCTTTTGCTAGTATTATACTTGCTTATATGTTATAGCTTTATAATTCATTTTAAAATGATACTGCATATTTTCTGTCATTAGTTGTTTTTAAAAATATTCTGGCTATCCTTATCTGGTTATTCTTTCCCATGAAGTGCAGGGTCACTTACTCAAGTCCTTTAAAAAATTCCCATTGGGATTTTGATTTAAAACTGTAAATTAATATGGGGAGGGACTTCCCTGGTGGTGCAGTGGTTAAGAATCCACCTACCAATGCAGGGGACACGGGTTTGAGCCCTGGCCCGGGAAGATCCCACATGCCGCAGAGCAACTAAGCCCGTGTGCCATAACTACTGAGCCTGTGCTCTAGAGCCTGCGAGCCACAACTACTGAAGCCCACACACCTAGAGCCCAAGCTCTGCAACAAGAGAAGCCACCACAATGCAAAGCCCACCCACCGCAATGAAGAGTAGCCTCCACTTGCTGCAACTAGAGAAAGCCCACACAGCAACGAAGACCCAATGCAGCCCAAAATAAATAAATTTAAAAATAATAATAATAATAATATGGAGAGACTTGACATTTTTATAATATATTTGGCCTCCCTATCCAGGAACATGTTTTGTCTTCCAGATTTATTCAAGACTTCTTTTGTGACTCTAGTAAAATTTGTCGGTTCTTCTTTCCCCCATTTATGTAAATTTCTTAAGTTTATTCTTAGGTATTTTTTATTTTCAATTGCCAGTGGAATGAGATTTCCCCCCAGTATAAATTCCTTTTAACTAAAACTGGCTAGATTTTCCTTATTTCTGCAATAGTTTATGTTATATACCCAGGACAAAAGAACTACTAGCTTCATTTTTATCAAAAGCCAGCTGTTTCAGTTATCTGTTGCTATATTACAAACCACTCCAAAACTTCATGGCTTAAAGCAACAACCATTTTATTATATCTCATAATTCCATGGGTTGACTAGGGCTCAGCTGGGCAGTTCTTCTAATGGTCTCACTTGGGGTCTCTCCTGAGGTTGCAGTCAGCTGTGACTGTGGCTTGGATGTTTGGTGCCACGTGGCTTCTTTTGACATGATGCCTCAGTCTCCAGGGCTTTCCCTCATGACTTCTCTCTCTTTCAGAGTAGCTTAGACTTTGTGCAATACATGGCAGTTCAGATCACCAAAATGGAAGAAATAGAAGCTTCAAAGCCTTCTTAGAGCCTGGGCACAGAAGTCCCAGATTGTCACTTCCCCTGCATTGTGTCTGTTAAAGCAGTCACAGACCAGATTCAAGGGGAACAGACACAAGCTCTACCTCTTGATTGGAGGAAGGGCATGTGAGGGGTGGCATTGTATGGGACTATCTTTGAAGATTATCATTATGGCATTTGTTCACTTGTCCTTACCTTTCTTTTCTTCCTTCTTTTATACCAAGTAGCTACCCTAGGCTCTTACATTCCCACAGGTATCTTATATCCAGTCAACTTCCAGTACCAAATAACTATACCCATTGTTATTTGGTACTGGAAGTAGGAATCTGGTTGAAGGGGGTAGCAGAGGGAAAAAAATTGTTTCCACCTTCCCATTTGCTCTCCTGGGTGAGGCATAACTCTCATGGACAGAAATTCAGTGTTCACTTGAGCATGAAATACCAGACAAGGGGACAGGTGTAAATTGGCCTTGTTCTCCTGAATTCTGCCTGCTCTCCAGGAAGAACAGCCTCCCCTTTCCTCCCCAGCAGAAGTCCAACCCCTTTCTTCATTACGGCCTATCATAAGAGCTCCCTCCTATGCTAGTCCAAGTAGAAGTGAGAAAGTGTTTTTCCTTTTCTTTTTTCACACAGTACTTCTTCCTACCCTGGGTTTACTAACCTCTGGCTTAAATATGCACCAAGCAAAGATGTATAGTCTTCCTCCCTTCCTCCCCCTCAGCTTAGTCTGAAGGAAGGCAGCAGGTGATAGAATGAATAAAGAATGGGGTCGGGGTGAGGGGGAAGGAATCTTTTCTCACACAGTATGGATGTTGCTCAACAGAACGGGTGTGAAATTTAGTCAGAGCCACAGCATGTGTTTCAATTTTCCAGGGAATTTCCTCTTCCTAACTGTAGGTTTAACCCTTTCTTCTGTATAGTGCCAAGGGCTATGTGAGATGTGTGAAATGTGTTATTTACAAGAAGGAGAAAGTGATAGGGCCCCTTGGAGATGTAGGACCTCCAACTTATTTCCTGCCAAATGGTTGTGGAAAAAAGCGTAACTTTTGGAGCTGAATAGACCTAGGTTCAAATCCCATCTCTACCATTGGGTTGTCTTGGCAGTTACTTGACCTATTTGAACCTCCATTTCTCATCTGTAAAATGGAGATTAAAAACTTGTCTTACAGGGTTCTTGCGAGGATTAAACAAGATGTATGCAAGGAGTCTAGTACAATGCATACCTTGCATATAATAGGCACTTGATATATGTTTGTTTTCTTCTGCAACCTTCCCACTGGATTTTGAGGATACCTACTCTTCTTTTATCCTGTGCCACCTTGGGTTTGCCGTGTAAGCAGCGCCTCACATCCTAAGCTGTAAGCTGTTCTCTTTGAGTCTAACTCTGTGTGTTAGAGGGGAGAAATCATTTCACATGAAATGCAGAATCCCTCTGGGGGCGTCCTCATTAAAATAAAGGATGAGTCTCTATAACAATGCTGAGAAGGATTACAAGGCTTGCCTTCCCCATCTGATCCTGGAGGTCATATGAACTTATAAGAGTATTAAAATCATACAGTGGCAGAGCTAAAGTGAAACATAGAGGTCATCCAGGCCCATTTTACTGAGAAGGATCTGTGGCTTAGAGGTCATGTCTTGTGTAAGGCGTCATGACAGAGTGTTGACATTTCTGGAACTAGAGCTCTGACTTGTCTATTACTATGGTTATAATGTAATTTTTTTTAAGACTGTGTGAATGTTTTTTTTTGTTCGTTTTTTGTTTTTTGGGTTTTTTTGGCCACACCCTCGCAGCCTGCGGGATCTTAGTTCCCCAACCAGGGATTGAACCCATGCCCCCTGCAGTGGAAGCACGGAGTCTTAACCACTGGACCACCAAGGAAGTCCCTGAATTTTAAGTACTGAGGGCCTAACTTTTGTTGCATGTGAACTTTCTTCTAAATTGAACCCTGATTATACTTTTAGCAATGGGGAAGTAAACACTGTTGAAGACATTTCAGTGACACCCCTTTGGGGAACAACAGGGCCCCATTAAGGGTATATCAGTTACCACCTGAAAATCTCTTCTTTCCCCAAAGGTTGCCCAAGGGGCACTGAGGTGGCAGCTCAGCTGGCTGTTGAGCCTCTGCTCCCAGAATGGTGAGTTGGGAAGCAAATTTGTTTCTTCTCTTCTATATCTTCATTCTCCTAAATAATGCCAAGTAGGAGAGGCTGACCCCAGGCCCCCTCAGTTCTCTTTTTTTTTTTAATTGAGGTATAATTAACATTACAGTGAAATACACAGACCTTAGGTGTTCAGTTGATAAATTTTGATGATTGTGTAAATTCAGTAACCACTTTAAAAAAAAAAGATATAGAACATTTTCATCACCCCAGAAAGTTTCCTCATGCCCCATTTAAGTTAACCCACACACACATACACAAAACCACTTTCTGTGTTCTATTACCATGCATTAGTTTGGGTTTTGGATTTCCTATAAATGGAATCATATAGGATATTCTCTTTTGTTTCTAGCTTCTTTTCACTTAACATGTTTTTGGAATTCATCCATGTTGTTGCATGTATCACTGGTTTTTTTGGTTTTGATTCACTCTGTTTTACTGAGTAATATTGAATTGTATGGGTAAACCATAAGAGAATTTACTCATTTTCTTATTGAAGAACATTTGGAGTGTTTCCAGTTTTTGTCTGTTAATGAATAGGCTGCTATAAACATAATACACGTCATACACGTCTACTTGTGAACGTATATTTTAGTTTCTCTTGTATAAATACTTGAGTGAAATTGCTGGATCATAGCGTAGATGTGTGTTTAACTTTAAAAGAAACATTTCTTCAAAGTGGCTATAACCCCCCCACCAGTCTATCTTTTCCTCCTCTGGGGGGCTAGGCTCTTGAAATTGATGATTTGGCAGGAAAAGAGAACCCACATCATCAGGGTCCCTGCTGCCAGAGCACAGTGGCCTGAATCGGACACTTAAAAGGCTGAAACAGGTGTTTGAAACCCTACTCCAGCCTCCCTATTTGATGCCAGCCCCCTGAGAGGCTGGGGCTTGGCCAGCAGAATTCAGACCTAATTTAATGGATGCTGGATTAGAGATTTTTAAGGACATGGCTATGTAATAATGTATGTACTGTGACTTGATACATTTTGATACATTTGAAGCAGGTAAATGAACATCGTCATGTAGGAGAGGGGCCTTTGGTGGCCCAAATGCTTCTTCTTCTTTTTTTTTTTTTTTAATCAGAACATTTTAAACCCCACATTTGTTTTATTTATTTTTATTTTTGGCTGTGTTGGGTCTTCGTTTCTGTGCGAGGGCTTTCTCTAGTGTGGCAAGGGGGGGGCCACTCTTCATCGCGGTGCGCAGGCCTCTCACTATTGCGGCCTCTCTTGTTGTGGGGCGCAGGCTCCAGATGCGCAGGCTCAGTAGTTGTGGCTCACGGGCCTAGTTGCTCCGCGGCATGTGGGATCTTCCCAGACCAGGGTTCGAACCCGTGTCCCCTGCATTAGCAGGCAGATGCTCAACCACTGCGCCACCAGGGAAGCCCAATGCTTCTTGAGCATGGGGTAGTTAGTCTTTGTGGCAGATGAAAGTCCCTTCCCATCCTTGCTTTTTATCCGCATCTCTTCTTCTTGAAGCTGAATGCAGTAGAAATCAGCACTTCCCTTAGTAACATTAATATTGCCAAGGGCCTTTAGCCAGGTAGGATTTGGTATCCTGTGTGTCAAATATTATGGGAAATAAAGTATGCCCTGGTAAAATTCTTTCTCTATATTTTTAATGCCTCTATCTTACCTAGGTCTTAGGGAACTAATTCTCATGGGCCAAGGGTTAAAGCAAGGAACGGAAGGTTAGGGTGTGGGTTCCCAAAGCCAAATGACTTAATGTACCAAAGCAGTAGTTTCTCTACTGTGTTCAGTGGGCTTGAAATTGATGGAAGTGTGATCTGTCTCTGTAGGCTGCTTCAACTGAAGATTTCTTTCTTTCTTTTTTAATAAATCTATTTATTTATTTATGGCTGCGTTGGGTCTTCGTTGCTGTGCACGGGCTTTCTCTAGTTGTGGCAAGCAGGGGCTACTCTTAGTTGCGGTGCGCGGGCTTCTCATTGCGGTGGCTTCTCTTGTTGCAGAGCACGGGCTCTAGGCGCACAGGCTTCAGTAGTTGTGGCACATGGGCTCAGTAGTTGTGGCTCGCGGGATCTGGAGCGCAGGCTCAGTAGTTGTGACACACAGGCTTAGTTGATCCACAGCATGTGGCATCTCCCTGGACCAGGGGTCGAACCCATGTCCCCTGCATTGGCAGGTGGATTCTTTCTTTTTTTTAATTTATTTAATTAATTAATTTATTTATTTATTTTTGGCTGTGTTGGGTCTTCGTTGCTGCGCACGGGCTTTCTCAAGTTGAGGCAAGCGGGGGCTACTCTTCATTGTGGTGCGCAGGCTTCTCACTGCAGTGGCTTCTCTTGTTGCAGAGCACATGCTCTAGGTGCATGGGCTTCAGTAGTTGTGGCACACGGGCTCAGTAGTTGTGGCTTGTGGGCTCTAGAGCGCAGGCTCAGTAGTTGTGGCACACGGGCTTAGCTGCTCCGCGACATGTGGGATCTTCCCGGACCAGGGCTCGAACCCGTGTCCCCTGCACTGGCAAGCGGATTCTAAACCACTGCGCCACCAAGGAAGCCCCTGGCAGGTGGATTCTTAACCATTGTGCCACCAGGGAAGTCCTCAACTGAAGATTTCAAAAGAACAAGTTCCAATAACAGATTCTTTGTACTATTGGTTAGAAGGGCCCAGGGAGAGAAGAAATGGGCCCCCCATGCCAGTCTAGCCTTTCCACAACCCTTGAGGGGAAAGGGCGTTTCTGAATTCAGGTCCACATTCATAGGTGGACATTCCCTTAAACATAATCTCAGTATCTTCAGACCTCAGTCTTAGAAGGCAGGGCCTGATATTGGGCTGCATCATGTGAATGCCATTCTTGGTGTGAACTAGGCTGAGATTTGTATATTAAGATTCAATACTTAAATTTTTTCATTATCATATAGTAAAATTGACTTTTTTTAGTATACAGATCTGTGAATTTTAAAACACACATAGATCCCTGTAACCACTGTGGCAATTGGAATACAGAACAGTCTCACCACTCCAGAAAACTCCCTCTATTATCCCTTTGTGGTCACACCCTCCCCACACCCCTAACTCCTGTCAACCACTGATCTATTCTCTCACCATAGTTTTATCAAGAAGGTCATATAAATGGAATCGTACAGTATGTAACCTTTTGAGACTGATTTGTTTCACTCAGCATGATGCCTTTGAGATTCATCTAAACTGCTGCTTAGATCAATAGTTTGTTCCCTTTTTATTGCCAAGTAGTATTCCATTGCATGTCTGTACCACAGTTTGCTTATCCATCCACTAGCTGAAGGACGTTTGGCTTCTCCATTTTGGGGCCGTTATGAATAGAGCTGCTACAGACATTTGTGTACAGGTTTTTGTGTGAAGAACATTGGTTTTCATCTTTCTGGGATAAACACCCAGGAGTGGGATTTCTGGGTCAACGAGTAAGTGTATGTTTAGCTTTTTAAGAAACTGCCAAACTGTTTTCCAGAGTCCTGTACCACATTACATTCCCACCAGAAATGAGAATTCTAGTTTCTCCACATCCTCTCCAGTGCTTGGTATTTTCAGTACTTTTATTTAAGCCATCCTAGTAGGTAGGTAGTGGTACCTCAAGGTGGTTTAAATTTGCATTTCCCTAATGGCCAGTGACATCGAACACCATTTGGTGATGCATCTGTTCAAGTCTTTTGCCCATTTTTTAATGGAGTTGTTTGTTTTCCTACTGTTGAGTTTAGAAACTTAAGTCTATTCTGGACTCAAGTCCTTTCTTACAATCACAATTATAATTATACAATTATTTATAGCTTGTTTTTTCAGTAGCTTGTTTTTTCAATCTCTTAACAGTATCTCTCATAGAGCAGGCATTTTTATTTTTGATGAAGTCCAGTGTACCAGTTTTTTTCTTTTGTGCACTGTGCTTTTTGTGTCATATCTAAGTACTCTTTGCCTAATCCCAGGTCACAAAGATTTCTCCTATATTTTCTTCTAAAAGGTATGCAGATTTATGCTTTTCATTTACATCTATGATCTATTTTTAGTTAATTTTTATGTAACATGTGAGGTTTAGATGAAAGTAGGGGGTTTTTTTGGCATGTGGATGTTCAGTTGTCCCAACAGCATTTGTTGAAATTAATGCCTTTTTCGATACCAAATTCTCCTTAGGACTGTATCTTCTTTAGGATTGAAGGAGTTACAGAGAATTCTCTTGAGTTCCTCCTCGCTTTCCAGCAATTACTTTGTTCCTATTCCTTGTTTCTTTCTGGGTCTTTCTGATTTGGGGTTTGTTTTTAATGCAATGTAATGTAACACTCATTATTTGTAAGTTGATTGAGCATAAAGTTTTTCATTATAAAGTGGCCATCCATCACAAGGAGGCATGTGGGCTGTAAAAAACATTAACTGTGCATTCTGGGCTGGAATGAAACTTTACCAGAATAATACAGCTTTTGTATGGTGTGCGGTTGGGATAAAATGAGAGACAGAGAGAGACAGATATTGTTGGGGAAACAGGTGTTGGCTGAACCCGGGTTCTGTCCCATGTTTTCTAAAGTTGTTTCCTAACCCTTTCAGGATTCAGCTGTTTTGAAGGTTCTCTGGGCACCTTTCAGAGCAAATAACCTATGACTTCTCAGAGTGCTTCTGCTCCTATAAACTTTATTTGTTCATTCTCCAGCTTACAGTCATGTGTTTAGAGGCAGCAGTGGCAAGTGGTTAGAGTACTTGTCCTGGCCCTTACTGGTTATATTTTCAATGCCTTTGTTTCCCCATCAGTAAGATGAGAAATGTCTCATCATAAAGTTCTTGAGCTTGTTAACACAAAGGGTGTCTGAGGCTGAATAAGATTCCTCAGACTTAATTGTCACTAAGAATTTGTGATATGCTGCTATAAAAATGCATTTCCAGCTTCTGGATAAATGTGAATAAATAGGATTCTGTACACTTAAGGAACAGGGAGAGTTGCTTACTAGTCCCGTAATTGATATTCTTTAGGGATTCTCTTACTCTTCTCCAAAAGCTTTGGCTATTAACCCTTCAGTCTTTTCCATCATCTGTAGACTTTGTTAATGTCAATTCAGAATTTAGTTCTTTTTTATTTCCTTTTACTTCCCTTCAGGGCCCCTAGAGGAGACCTGACAGGGTGGTAATTGGTGATAAACCTATAATTGTCTTCTTGCTGCCATTGAACAATGAAATATTTTACTAGACTATGAAGGGAATTTGGATTGAAAAAGTTGCTCCAAGTGTAATGACTGCATAAAGCTGGGGTGAATGTCCTGTTTTAAAGTATAGCAGAAGTTTTTAATTTCTCCTGGGCTTTCAAATTGCCTGCTTAAGTTTGGTCTTGGTCTTATACAATGAATGCAGAAAATGGCAAGGTAGAGTAAAGGACCACAGCAGCTCTGGTTTGCCTGTATGTTACAGCCTAATTGCTTTCCTTTCATTATGTGCCAGTTTCCTCTAGAAGGAAGAGAACTGGTGTTTAGAGTTGATATGCATCAAACTTGTGCTCTCAGTAAGACAGATGGATCAGTCTATCCTCGGGCCTCTGCGATATGTTTGAGGCTGGTCCCTATGGGCCTCATTTAGCCCTGCCAGCCTTGTTAAAGGGGCCTCATTCTTCCGTCTTGGATTAGGAAGGAACGTGAGCAAACCTGAAGCTTAATTTGTATGGCAGTACTAAAATCAGTAACTAACAGTGTTTAGTCATTGGCTAGGAAGAGGAAGGGTGCAGAAGAAACTTTAATTCTAGGATAGTTAAGTTTTAAATTTTTATTTGCCATCCATGTCATGCAGTTAATATATCTAATAGTAAACCCATAGCAATAGCATAGTATAATATTTAAGAACATAATCCAGAACAGACCCAGATTTAAATTCTACCTCTTCCACTTACTGCATGACCTTGGGCAAGTCACTTAACCTCATAGAGCCTTGGTGTTCTTTATCTATAAAATGGGAACAGTAATACTATTTCTCAGGGTTACTGGGAAGATAAAATAAATAACCTACATATGATAATTAGTTTAGTATGTAGCTGTTGCTGATGTCAGAGGCCAATTAAGGTTGTTGTCCTGAGCAATGGAATGGGATTCTTCTTGTAGGGTGGTAGATAGCAGCTCCTAGCAGCAAGCTAAACCAGCTGTTTAGCAGAAATGCCCAAGGTGGGAAGCTCATTTCTCTTCCAATCAGGATTATGTATCATATTGGAGAAAGTCATGCAGTAAACAAACTATTTTCCCACATGTATGCTGCCTTTAAGTCCCTGTCTTATCTTCTGAAAGTGTAGGCTAAATCTGATACCAGGCAGTCTAGGGTGGTCCTACTCAACAAGGAGGAGATTATAAAAGTGAGGATTTCAGGAGCAGCCTGAAAGCAGCCTGCTTTGGGCTCTATATGATATCCGAGATTTCAATCTGAAAAAAATACATCTTCTTTCTATCGTCTTTCTTAGGGGAGACGGACCTGCTATAGGGACAGAGGTAGCCCAGGTCCTGAAAAGGTGTTTGAGCCAGAGAACATACGTAAATGCCGAAAACCCTTTTCTTTCTGGTCATCTTGAACATTTGGGGGCCAGATATCTATGGAGGAGGAGAGGAGTTTTTATGTCATCTCTGGCTTAGGTTGGGACCTCATGAACATGACCTTCTACAAATTACTTATCTAAGACAGCTCGGGGAAGATATAAAATTATGATTTCTAATCCTTGGGATTTTCAGACTTTCAGTAAAACCCCAAGATGTGTAAGTTCAGGATTTGCTTATGTTTAATTAGAGTAAGAGTTAAGGTTTGTTTTTTTGATTCATAAAGACAGGTTGGGTTGGCCTTTGAGGGAGAAATCAGCCTGAAAAATGAATACTTCTCAGAGGGTTTTTAAAGGACCAAGTGTTAGAAAATAATTTGCCTTTCTTGGTGTAAGGTGGTTTGTATCATTATCTTCTACTGCAGGCCCTAGGTGGACCCATGAACTCACCTTGTACCTGGGTTGTGGTAGTGATTAAGTTATCACCATACTTTGTTTCTTAAAGGGTCATAATATCAAAGATAATCCCCCTCCTCATCCCCACTGCAGTGTAAAGGCACTTTGAGAAACTAAACATTTGTTTGAGAATGGGAAGCAGATCTGGGAAACTATTGGGTGATAGCTGAAAAAAGAGGATCCACTATCAGGAGCTTAGACAAACAAACTGGGCTTGCTTTTCCCCCAGGCTACCTTTGTAACAGACTGTCTGCATTCATGCTTACTTACTCCCAAACTGTACTTTGCGTTTAGAATAAATTTTGGGGATCTAAAGGGAGCCTTAAAGAATTTCATTAAACTGTGTACTACCACCACCATCTTCCCCAGGAAACCCCTGTGGATGAGGAAACTATGGCCCAAAGAAGGGAAGTGTTTGCCCAAGGTCGCATAATTAGTGACAGACCAAGACTGGGCATAGTGCATTTCTTTTTTTCATTTCTCCTGTTGTATAGGGCAGGGTTGCAAAGGCTTGTCTGGGTTTAACCCTTAAGCCTGGACTAGATAATTTTCTGAGAGCTGCCCTTTGGCAGCCTTCTCTCAAGCCAGTTCATGAAATCAAGCCTAAATCCCCACCTGACCATTCAAGGCTGGAAATAAAGGTGTGGCAGATGTTCCAGAGGCTTCTGGCTACACCAAAGTTTAGTTTGTCTCATCCTTTGGACTACTACTCCTGATGTCCTGTAGTGACCAAGAAGAGCACACCTCTTTCCTACAGAACAGTATTTCAAAAATTCCATTTGCAGCTCATTCTCAATCTTACTTTGACTTTTACAAGAAATATTCCTAGGTATAGCATAGTCAGAGAAGTAGAATATGAGGACCTGGACTTCCCTGGCGGTCCAGTGGTTAAGATTCCGAGCTTCCACTTCAGGGGATGCCGGTTCAATCCATGGTTGGGGAACTAAGATCCTGCATGCCCCATGGCTCGGCCAAAAAAAAAGGGAATATGAGGACCTAACACTTTCTCCTAAAATGGAATGTGGAGGCATAGACATAAAAGCCCAAAACCAAAGAGCTTTTTATGCTCAAATAATTCTGTACTGTGTCTCTGGATACAGAAATGTCAAGTGGGGTAAATGAACTAGACTTATATTTTTATCATGCTCTGATTTATTAGTCTGTTATACATGATTTACCTTGTGAATGATGATATTCTGTCTCCAGGAACATGAGCCAATATTTGCAGGATGAAGAGCTAGGATGGGAGCAGGCTGATGACCCTCTAGAAAGCAAGAAGGGAGAAGTAGCCTCTGAGGGCAAAAGGGTCGAGACAAGCATTTCTGAAGCCAAATGGTGTTGAAATAATATACCACAGGACTTTTTCCTTGTCAGCGTAATCCAATTGAGAATGCCCAACCGCCCCTGATAAGAGTCACTCAGGAGTAAAGAGCTTGCTACCAGGGAAAGCAGCTTATGTGTGCATTTTGGCTCAGGAATGTGCCAGCCCAATGTTGGCCAAATGAGAAAAGGCTGCTGCAGGCTGGAGAACACAAGCCTCCTGGGAGGATGGTGACTGCTCCCCTGTATGCTGAGAAGAGATTGTTCCCTTTTGTCTAAGGGCAGTGCATGATGCCACATGTTGAGGCCTTTGACATAGATTGTCAGAGAAGGTGGCAGCTCTGATGTGAAAAAAGAAAACAGTGTCAGTATTCATCTCCTTTTGGACAGGTCACCTCATCATCTGAGAAGATAGGAGACTTGGGGGACATCTGCAGACTCAACCTGACTTCAGGCCAAAAGTCACTTTGAGACTTACCTGTTTTAATGTCACAGTGTAAGGAGTTGAGAGCCCTGTTCACTGATGTTGAGCAGAGTATGAGCAGAACACTACCAAGAAACCTCTGAAGAGCTTCACTTTGCTTTGTGTTGAAGTGACCTACAGCTTCTCTAGAAATAGTTTAATAAGTCTTGTTGCGATTATTCTTATTGGGCACTGACTAGCCAGAAGTTGGACCTGGACTTGATTCTAGCAGCTGGTGGCCTAGTCCTAGAAGGATCCCAAGTGTTCTTTCTCCAGTGGGAGTTGAATTTCCCCTCCTTCTTGTACCCATTCCTTTTTTTTACTTCCCATCTTAGAACATGAATCAGTCACCTTCAGAGCACCCCTCTACCTGATCTGCACTCTCTGTTTACTGAACTGTTTGTGCCTTGAGGTTGACAGCCTTCCAGGGCGGGAATTTTGGCTGCTTGGCAGGGGTGTCAGATGTCTCCTTGGTTGTGAAATTACTCAGCCTGCTCACTATGAGCAGCATCATGGCATCTTTTCCCTGAAGGACTCAGGCAGCTCTTCTTACTCTTCCAAAGAAGATCTAGACAATTGAATCTCTGTCCCCAGGCAGGCTAAGCCAGGAGGTAGAACACCAGAAATTTTTCTTTTCTGGATTCGTAGGAAGCAGTAGAGTTAAATCTGCAGTTGAACCTAGAGGGCAAAACTCCAGTTCTGCCTAGACCAAATTCTCTTGGGAAAGTTTATTTTATATACCATCATCCTCTTTTATTGGAGGGGTAGGGGAGTGAGGGTGAAAGTGAAGGTTCCTGGTGGGCTCATTAAAAAGTCCAGCCCTTGGGCTTCCCTGGTTGCGCAGCGGTTAAGAATCTGCCTGCCAATGCAGGGGACATGGGTTCAAGCCCTGGTCCGGGAAGATCCCACATGCCATGGAACAGCTAAGCCCGTGCCTCACAACTACTGAGCCTGCGCTCTAGAGCCCGCGAGCCACAACTACTGAGCCCATGTGCCACAACTGCTGAAGCCCACGTGCCTAGAGCCCATGCTCCGCAACCAGAGAAGCCACCACAATGAGAAGCCCGTGCACCGCAACGAAGAGTAGCCCCCGCGCACTGCAACGAAGAGTAGCTCCTGCTTGCTGCAACTAGAGAAAAGCCCACCTGCAGCAATGAAGACCCAACGCAGCCAAAAATAAATAAATAAAATAAATGAATTAAAAAAAAAAAAGTCCAGCCCTTCTAGTTTTCCATCACTAAGTTTCCATAAAGCATTGACTCACAGAATGGAAGTGCTGGAATGAATGTACTTTAACAGTCAGATTCTAACTATCTAATTTGACAGATGAGCTTGGGTATCATATGCCTGGTTATTAGTAGGAGTGAGACTAATGATTCCTTGTCCATTGACTGGATTGTATATTATGTGGGGGTCACATCCAGAGCATCCAGAGAGTTTTCCGTGGGACTTTGTCCAAGCCTCTGTATAGTATCACTCCTACCCCCTCCAAGTCTCTCAGTGCCATGTTGAACTCTTTCCTCTTAAGAAGCAGAAGGTTAGGGGCTTCCCTGGTGGCACAGTGGTTAAGAATCCGCCTGCCAATGCAGGGGACACGGGTTCGAGCCCTGGTCCGGGGAGATGCCACATGCTGCGGAGCAACTAAGCCCGTGTGCCACAACTACTGAGCCTGTGCTCCAGAGCCTGCGAGCCACAATTACTGAGCCCACGTGCCACAACTACTGAACCCTGCGCGCCTAGAACCAGTGCTCCGCAACAAGAGAAGCCACTGCAATAAGCCCACGCACCACAACGAAGAGTATCCCCAGCTCACCGCAACTAGAGAAAACCCACATGCAGCAACGAAGACCCAACGCAGCCAAAAATAAATAAATAAATAAATTTATTTTGAAAAAGAAAAAGAAATCTTCAGTTGAAGCAGCCCTGCAGAGACAGATCACACATCAATTTCAAGCCCACTGAACACAGCAGAGAAACTACTGCTTTGGTACATTAAGTCATTTGGCTTTGAGAGCCCACACCCTATGTGTGTGTTAAAATTGATAGGACTCAAAAAGAGTCAGTTTTACCAAATTAAAAAATTTTAAAAACAAACAAAAGGAGGCAGAATGCACTTGGCCCTGGAAGTGTCAAACGGTGGGTGTAAAATTGACCTAGTCTTTGACTATGAAGCAAGTATAGGTATAGCACCTGGGTGAATGCTTAGAAAATCTGTTCCCTATCCCACCTCTCAAAGATTTGTCTTCCATCTAACACTTTCATATCTCAAATATACCAAACATGCCTTTTTTTTTTTTTAAATAAAGACACATCTTTTTATTCATTTATTTACTTATGGCTGTGTTGGGTCTTCGTTTCTGTGCGAGGGCTTTCTCTAGTTGTGGCACGTGGGGGCCACTCTTCATCGCGGTGCGCAGGCCTCTCACCATCGCGGCCTCTCGTTGCGGAGCACAGGCTCCAGACGCGCAGGCTCAGTAATTGTGGCTCACGGGCCTAGTTGCTCCGCAGCATGTGGGATCTTCCCAGACCAGGGCTCGAACCCGTGTCCCCTGCATTGGCAGGCGGACTCTCAACCACTGCGCCACCAGGGAAGCCCCAAACATGACTATTTTTTAAATGACAGACCAAATCGTATGTAATACAGTTGTGTTCCTAAAGCAGCAAGACTAGATGACTTTAGTTTTTTTCAATGTGCTTTTTAAAGGTATTTTATTTCAGCTTTCCCAAATATATCTATTCCTTACATCTCAACCCTTTACCATCTTAAACACACACAAAGGTTTTTCTCTAGGTTTTTTCTGCAGATTGTACATCTCTAGGTGGGGGTAGTGGGGGATGAGAAGCAGGTTTTATACAGCTGATGTGATCACTGTACAGACAAGCTTGGAAAATGCTACCCAATCTGCCAATTAATTAAAGCATTAATCTGAGGAGCAGTGGGGCCAGGGAATGTTTACCCAAAGAGGAGGGTGGTAGGAATTGAGTGGGAAGCTCCCTACATTTGCATGAAAATGAAGGTGCTTAGGAAACCCAGCTTCCTTTTGTCTCTAAAGGTGGGGCAGCCCTTATCCAGTCCCTGAATCTTTCTGGCCTATTTAGGAAGCCTTTTAGGGAGCTAGTGTCTGAGATATGAAAGCACAGCAGAAAACCAAAACTTAAACCCTGGGGCTTCCCTGGTGGCGCAGTGGTTGAGAGTCTGCCTGCTAATGCAGGGGACACGGGTTCGAGCCCTGGTCTGGGAGGATCCCACATGCCACGGAGCAGCTGGGCCCGTGAGCCACAATTGCTGAGCCTGCGCGTCTGGAGCCTGTGCCCCGCGACGGGAGGGGCCGCGATAGAGAAAGGCCCGCGCACCGCGATGAAGAGCGGTCCCCGCACCGCGATGAAGAGTGGCCCCCGCTTGCCGCAACTGGAGAAAGCCCTCGCACGAACCGAAGACCCAACACAGCCAAAAATAAATAAATAAATAAATAAATAAATAAGAAAATCCTTTAAAAAAAAAAAAAAAAAAAAAAAAAAACTTAAACCCTGGGCATAGTAGGGTACAGAGCAAGTCCAGTATAAAGTAGCTTCTTAGACCTGGAATGAAACCTTCTACATTTAGGAGTATGTGCTGATAATTAAGTAGAATAGATGTAATGGTTTTACAAGTTTTAGAACCATATGTATAGACTGGGTTCAAATCCCAGCTCTGCTTCTTATTAGCTGTGTGATTTGGGGCCAATCGTGTCTTATCTGAGCCTTATTTTTCTCATCTGTAAAATAAAGATTATGAATTGCCTCTTCATCTCAAGGCAGTTAGTCCTCTGCTTACTGTAGACAGAAAGGAGGCTAGAGAGTGGTTAGGACCTTTGCAAGATTATAAACTGCCTCCAGCACAGCCTTTTGTTCTTTTTGAGCTTATTTTTCAGCAAGGGACTATAAACCTCAAGTTTCCCCCTCAACTTCCTGGAATGTGCTGCATTCTTTATCTCTAAGAGAAGTGACCTTGACTATAACAACAAAAGACCTAAGACAGCAGCTCATCCTGGGATCTCTTTGGCCACGTTGGCTGTACTCAAGATGAGGTTTACCTGTGCACCCCTAGGGAGGGTGGTGAAATGGACGTGGATAATTGACCCAGCAATATTTGATGATATTAAAGAATTACTGTTAATTTTTAAATTGTGGTTTAAAAATATGTATACATACATAAGTATATTAAAAGCATAAAATTTACCATCTTAAGCATTTTATTGTTAATTTTAAAGCATAGTAATGACACTGTGGTTTTTTAAGCTTTTTAATCTTTTACAGCTACAAACTAAAAATTTTGCAAATAAAATGACATAGTGTTTGGAGTTTGATCCAAGGTAATCCAGAGGGAGGAAGATTGTCCCAGCAACTAAGAACTCTAGCCTCATGGCACAGTTAAGAAGGGCCTTTTTCTAGGGTTTAGCTTTTTGTAAGATGGCATCTCTTTACTCTTATTTCTTTTCTTGCAGAACTCTCAGAAATTGAGCCCAATGTGTTCCTTCGTCCATTTCTGGAAGTAATTCGCTCTGAAGATACCACTGGCCCAATCACTGGACTAGCACTCACCTCTGTCAACAAGTTCCTGTCCTATGCGCTCATAGGTAAGAGCTCAGACTTTGTTGGATGACCACAGCTCTTCATTTCTTGCCTCTCCTGGAGTGGTCAGGCTTTAGGCAATGAGCTGGTGATACTGGAAAGTTTTTCCCAGCCATCCATTTCCTTGTAGAAGAGAAATAGGATTGTTTATTGGTTACTCATCACACTAATTGACTCAGGTTGTGCAGAGTGGGGAATGAGAGGTTTCCTTGGGACTCTGATTTCTTTGCGCTCTGGAGGCAGTTAAGGGTATAGTGCCCTTGGAGGTTTGATTTATTTTGGTTTATTTTTTAAGTTATTTTTCAAATATAATGCATGCTTATTTTAAGAAGATAAACAATAAAGAAGTGTCTAAAAGAAAAGTTAATGGTCTCTCTCAATGTTTCTCCTCCTTCTTTAGGTAAATAATATTAACAGGCAGGTTTGAATCTTCCTATACCTTTTTCTACATGTGTATAAATATATATAAAGTTCCACCTCTTTTAAAAAAGAAATAAAAATAGGATTATGTGCTACGTATTTTCTCATTTTAATAGTATTAACTTAGGTGTACATGATATAATTATCCATCTGATTTATTCTTTTCCCTCCAGTTTTTTTGAGGTATATAACATTGTATCAGTTTAAGGTATACAGTGTAAAGATTTGATATATGCATATGTCGCAAGATGATAAACATAATAAGTTTAGTTAAATCCACTGCCTCACATAGAAACAAACTTTTGTGTGTGTGTGATGAGAACTTTTAAGATCTCGCTTAGCAACTTTCAAACATACAATACAGTATTGTTAACTGTAGTCATCATGCTGTACACTACATACCCAGAACTTATTAATCTTATAACTGGAAGTTTGTATGTTCTTTTTTTACTGTGATAAAATATACATAATATAAAATTTGCCATTTTAATAATTTTAAAGTATATAATTCAGTGACATTAATTACATTCACAGTGTTGTGATTACCACCATCTATTTCTCAAACTTTTTCATCACGCCAAAAAAGAAATTCTAATCATTAAGCAATAATACACCATTTCCCCTGCCCCTCAGTCCCTGGTAAGATTTTTTTTTTCTTTTTGGTAGCTGTATAATTTCCATAGTATAGATATAATACAGTTCACTCAATCATTCTCTTATTGAGTAATATTTAATATTTAGGTTGTGTCTTATTTTGAGCCATTATTTTTTTAATAAATTTATTTATGGCTGCATTGGGTCTTTGTTGCTGTGCGTGGGCTTTCTCTAGTTGCGGCGAGTGGCGGCTACTCTTCGTTGCGGTTCGCGGGCTTCTGATTGTGGTGCGCGGGCTCCTCATTGCGGTGCGTGGGCTGCTCATTGCGGTGGCTTCTCTTGTTGCGGAGCACAGGTACTAGGTGCGCGGGCTTCAGTAGCTGTGGCTCGAAGGCTGTAGAGCGCAGGCTCAGTAGTTGTGGCTCATGGGCTTAGTTGCTCCGCGGCATGTGGGATCTTCCCGGACCAGGGCTCAAACCCGTGTCTCTTGCATTGGCGGGCGGATTCTTATCCACTGTGCCACCAGGGAAGCCCCAAGCCATTATTAATAATGCTGAAATAAGCATCCTTGTTCATATGTCTTTATTATTAATTTTCCTTTTGTATGACAAATTCCTGAACTTGAAATTTCTGGTTTAAAGGCCATGTGCAAATTACATTTTTATATGTACTACCAGTTTGCTTTCCCAAAAGATTAAAATCATTTGCACGTCCAACAGTAAGGTTTGAGAGTTTCCATTTCCCCACTCTGTCACCAGCACTGAATATTATCGATGTTCTTTATTTGTGCTAATTTGATGGGTGAAAACTGGTATTTTGTTGTTTTTATTTCCTTGAGGCTGAATATTTGAATTTATTCTCCTTTGCCTATTATTTTATTGAGTTGTTTTTGTTTTTCTTATCAATTTGTAGGAGTTCTTTGTATAGTGTATATTAACCCATTGTCTATCACAGTATTAAAAATATTTTCTCCCAATCTAGTCCAGATATTTTATCCAGTCTATTGTTTATCTCTGAATTTGTTTATGGTGTCTTTTTTGGATTCCTTTATAGTTGGTTTTGTCACTTAGAATACCGAATTTTTTCCCCCTATTGTCTGCCCATGTGCAAGGGTGAGGAACATAGAACACAGGCAGCTGTCCTTGTTTCTAAGTAGGGAGACAGGAAAAGAGGAAGCTCAGGCTGTAGCTAGCAAGAAAGGAAAATGACCTTCAGTTCAAGGCAAGAAAACCCTTTATCTTTTCTAGAAAGTTGGATTTGCTTAGTTGAAGCATTCAGGATTGGGAGCAGGTATCCTGGGTGCCAGCTAGGTTCTCTAGGTGCATGAGCTTCTCCAGGCACCCTAGTCCTAGCTTCATACTTCTCCTAAGCAAAAATCAGGCCCAGCTACTTACAGCCTTGCCCTGAGCACCACCTGCAGGTCATCTCTCTTCACGGCCTCCAGCAGCTGCCCTCTATGCCGTTTCCCTCTGCTCTTTCGTTTCCCTCTGCTCTTTCGTCCGTGTTACTCTCTCCCCCTTCTGGGGTTGGCAGACAAGCTGGTCATTGGAGACCTCAGGCCAGCTGGTCACTGGAGCTTCCTGTGGTGGGAAAAGAGAATGCTGGAGGTGGTGATTGCAGTGGGCATGAGAATAGGAACGGGAAGGAGTATATGAAAGCCAGAAGGCAAAGGAGATGAGATTGGCAGATTTCCCTGCAGTCTTCTCCAGGGTGGCCAGGAAAGGAGGAGATTCTAAAGAAGGGGTCCTGGGGAAGACAAAGTCTGTTAAGTGAGCCAACCTTCTGTTTAGGCTGCCCTTCTGGAAGGAACTGCCCTCCACCTCTCAGCCCTGTGACCCAAGGCGTCTAGGGTTATTTTAGATCCTACTCCAAAGACCAGCCTTTTGTTTGGCCCCACACAGCTGCCAGATCAGGATTTGTGCCTCTGATTGCCTGGCTTATGAGGCCCTGCCTGTGGTTCTAAGGACCTGTCACTTGTACCTACCTTTTTAGAAAATTAACTTTGCTACTTCATTCAAGCTCAGAGGATAAGAGCTACAAAAAGATCAGTAGCGCTTAAACCACTTTACCTAGGGAGACTACTGAAAGAGGGGAAGAAATAGACCCCCAGGAGTTGGGAGCAAGGCTGCCATTCACTAGGAACTCTGAAACACTACACAGCACTGAGAAGGTCCTGGATTTCCCGAACAAGGAAAGGTCCCTCTGTGGACCCTGGAGGCCTGAATAAAGGACCCTGTCCAGCAGGACTGTGAGAGAGGACTCAGGCAACAGCCTTGAGAGTATAGGATTTTCCGTGTTGATTGGGAGAAACATGGAGAGTTGGTGTGATAGAAGGAGCTGGGTCACCTCCTATACTGTAGATCATCATGAAATTGGCTTCCTTCTGCATGACCTCTAAAGTAGCCGCTCATGATGCTGAGTAGTGGCATGCAGTAAATAGGGCAAAGAGAGTCTGACTAGGTGTCAGAGACTAACCAGGACGGAAGAGAAAAAAGAAAACAAATGAAAACCACTCACAATTGATGAAAGTTTTCTGGCCCATTGTGGCAAGAGAAATGTTCTGGTTTCTCAGCCATGCGCTGAGCTTCAAACTCAGGAACTCCATGAATTTCAGGTACCAAGAAAGAGAAAATGGTAAGAATTTCTTCTGATTCCCACACTTAAAACTAGGAGGTTCTCCTAGCTTACACCATGCCACCTCTGGAGCATTTTTCTCTGTCACTCACAAAGCTTTGTCACGTCCCTATCTTTTTTTCCTACTTTTGCTCCCCTTTCAAGAGCAATCCAGGCAGTTCAGCAGGACCCTTGTAGGCCTTGATGGAGGTCACTTCTTTGGCTACTCCTTGTAGATATTTATTTATTTATTTATTATAAATTCATTTATTTTATTTTATTTGTTTATTTTTGGCTACATCAGGTCTTCATTGCTGCACGTGGGCTTTCCCTAGTTGCGGCGAGCGGGGGCTACTCTTTGTTGCGGTGCATGGGCTTCTTGTTGTGGTGGCTTCTCTTGTTGCAGAACACGGGCTCCAGGCGCATGGGCTTCAGTAGTTGTGGCATGCAGGCTCAGTAGTTGTTGCACACGGGCTTAGTTGCTCCACGGCATGTGGGATCTTCCCAGACCAGGGATCAAACCTGTGTCCCCTGCATTGGCAGGCGGAGTCTTAAACACTGCGCCACCAGGGAAGTCCTCCTTCTGGATATTTAAGTCATGAATGGGAACAGAGTTTCCTCCTTGGCAGCATTTGTGTTAGCTTCCAGCATGGTGCTGATTGTCAGAGCTAGCGAACCCTCTTACAGCTGAAAGTCTCCCTCCCTCCTATTCCCCAGTTAGCCAGCCTCCAGTCCTGTTTAGTTTGTCCCTTATCTCTCCTTAATCTTTAGTTAAGCTAGTTATAGGATTCTTGTCCATGACATATTGTTTTAAATAGGAATGAAACCAAAGCAGGAAGAGTTCTCTGATTTGCTGTAATGGGCACCCAAATATGAGTATTGGCAGCAGTGACTGTCCATTTTTTCCCCCTACTCCCCTACCTCAGTTGCACCTGAACACAACATTCCAAAAGCAATCAGAGAGAGATGTGTTGAAAGAGAACATCTGAAAAGAGAAAGGCTGCAACCTTGGCATTCAGAGCTCTGGCCCGGGCTTCCCTGATGGCGCAGTGGTTAAGAATCCGCCTGCCAATGCAGGGGACACGGGTTCGAGCCCTGGTCCGGGAAGATCCCACATGCCGCGGAGCAACTAAGCCCGTGCGCCACAACTACTGATCCTGTGCTCTAGAGCCCACGAGCCACAACTACTGAACCCGAGCACCAAAACTACTGAAGCCTGCACGCCTAGAGCGCATGCTCCGCAACAAAATAAGCCACCGCAATGAGAAGCCTGCACACCACAACAAAGAGTAGCCCCCGCTCGCTGCAACTAGAGAAAGCCCGCGCGCAGCAAGGAAGACCCGACGCAGCCAATACATACATATATACATAAATAAATAACATTTATAAAAAAAAAAAAAAAAGCTCTGGCCCTACTCAGCCCTTGCTCTGGGCCAAAACCTCAAATTTCCAGGCCCTTCCTCTATGAAATGAGTAGCTTTACACCAGTGATTTCCAAAGTGTGGTCCCCTGACCAGCAGCATTAACTTTACCTGGAATCTTGTTAGAAATGCAAATTCTCAGGCCCCACGCTAGACCTACTAAATCAAAAATTCTGGGAGTGGGCCCAGCAATTTCTTTTTTTTTTTTCTTTCTACAAATTTATTATTTATTTTACTTATTCACTCTTGGCTGCGTTGGGTCTTCATTGCTGCATGCAGTCTTTTTCTAGGTGCAGTGAGCGGGGGCCACTCTTCATTGCGGTGTGCATGTTTCTCATTGAGGTGTGCGTGCTTCTCATTGCAGTGGCTTCTCTTGTTGAGGAGCATGGGCTCTAGGCGCGTGGGCTTCAGTAGTTGTAGTACGTGGGCTCAGTAGTTGTGGCTCACAGGCTCTAGAGCGCAGGCTCAGTAGTTGTGGCACACGGGCTTAGTTGCTCCACGGCATGTGGGATCTTCCCGGACCAGAGATTGAACCTTTGTCCCCTGCAATGGCAGGTGGACTCTTAACCACTGCGCCACCGGGGAAGTCCCAGCAATTTCTATTTTTAACAGGCCCTCCAAGTGATTCTGATATATGTTTAAGTTTGAGAACCGCTTTTACACAGTGGAGTTTGTGCTGAGATGCTTATTAAAGCCAGTTATGGGCAAAAATTCTCAGGTAGCTCAAGAAGCCATGGGTTAGGGAATTGGGAGAGGAGAAAACCAAAGTCTCTCAAAACAGTCTCTAGACAGGATGTCTTGACTTTTCTGTCTCTCCTCTACACATCTTTTCTTTTTTGTTGGAGCAGATCCCACCCATGAGGGCACGGCAGAGGGCATGGAGAACATGGCAGATGCTGTCACCCACGCCCGTTTTGTGGGCACAGATCCTGCCAGCGATGAGGTTGTCCTGATGAAAATCCTTCAGGTAAATGGAGGGGAAGAGCAATTAGGCTAATGGCCAGGAGCTGGTGCCTCTGGCTCTACCTACCGAGCCTGATGGCAGCTTGAAGCTGTGTTTTGACTCCACTGGGGCTTAGAGAGCTACTTTGTTTCCAAACAAGCAGCTCCGGTACCCAAAGTAAAAGCTTTTTCTAAGGAAAATAATTAAAAGCTTTAAATGAATTGGTATCAAATACTGGAACCCTTAATAGGCTTATACCTCTGGCAGACTGTATCTGTGCCATCCATCCGTTGGGCTTGTGGGCTAGGGTTGGAATGAGTGCTGAACTATGTTGGGGTCATGCAGAGTAAAGACACAGTTCCTAAGAGAAGCTCCTGGGAGACCCCCCACCAAACTGAAGCAAGGTCAGCTCTTGCTAACCTCTTTCTCACCCCTGAGTGCTTCCGTAGGAGACTTAGAAAAACAGGAGGCAGCTTCTCTCCCCTCATGTACACCCTTCTTCACCCAGCCTGCCGTGTTTATCATGGTCTCTCCTTTTTCTTCCTGGTAGGTACTGCGGACTCTGTTGCTGACCCCAGTAGGTGCCCACCTAACCAATGAATCTGTGTGTGAGATTATGCAGTCTTGCTTCCGGATCTGCTTTGAAATGAGGCTCAGTGGTAGGTGCTTGAATACTGGGCCCTTCACCATTCCTGGGGCCAGTATCTGTGAGTATGAATACAGGATGCTGTCTGTCAGTCCCAGAGAGATGGAAAACTCATGACTTCTCCATCACCTACCTTGTGGAGCCATAGGGATCTAGGAGTCTCTGTACTTGACAATTTGTTGTGCAGCTAGAATAGAGACCTTAGCTTTTTGTGCCAGGGCAAGAATTGGGCTGGATCCCAGAATGACTCAGCCCAGAACCAAATCTCCCTCCCTTGAGGTTTCTGGGATTGACACCAGCCTGCAACCCCTGAGAACACATCATTGCTCCCCCTTTTTATCCTGACTCAGTAGTGCCATCTAGTGGGTCAGTGATGTTCTGGCCGCCAGGCTGAACTGGAGCTGGTTTTAATAAGTTTGGTATAATCCTTAGTAAACAAGGTTTGGAGGGGAGTCTGCTCTGAGAAGCCTCCTGATAATAGCACGGCAAGTAATGACACCTGTGTTATTTGTTTTTGCCTGTGCAGAGTTATTGAGAAAATCCGCAGAGCACACTCTCGTAGACATGGTGCAGCTGCTCTTCACAAGGTAAACCTGCTGCTGTTTGCTTCAGCCTGGCTGCCCAGGCCTCTTGAGCCTGCTTGCTTCCACACAGCCACTTCAGGGACCTGGCCAACCCCACAGCCACATCAGAGGCCACTGAGATTATGGATGGGCGTGGTTCTGTAGGACCAGGGTTACCAAGCAAGGGAGAAAGAGGAGGGAGCTGGCTTGGCCTCAGGGGGAAGCAGAGGGTTATTTGATCTAGGCTGACAGAACTTCTGCTTCCCAAACTTGTGTCTGTTTCTGTGCAGGTAGCAGCTGGGAAAGGGAACCCAGAGAGGAAGCCAAACTCAAGGGAGCCTGGAACAGGTTGCTGAGCTCCCAGAGCTCAAGCCCGATTTCTGTGAGGAAGGACCAAGTCTAGGGTGACCAACAATCCTGGTTTGCCCGACTGTCCCAATTTTAGCAGTGAAAGTCCCACATCCCCACAAACCAAAACAGTTGTTACCTCGTCAAAACCCTCAACTTAGGGCCTAGGAGACCTTTTCATACTATGCCTAACACCCTGTTTTCTGTACTTCCTTTCAATAGGCTAACTTTGAGAAGAGCTGAGGCGAGGGCTTTACAGCTTCCCCTAGGGGATATTGATAATGGAAGAGGTTATGCATGTGTTGGGGCAAGGGTTATATGAGAAATCAGTATACTGTGAACCTAAGATTGCTTTTAAAGATAGTCTATTAGGGACTTCCCTGGCGGTCCAGTGGTTAACACTCTGTGCTGCCAATGCAGGGGGCACGGGTAATAATCCTTATTATCTACAGACTAGATCTGCCTCTGGACCCTGCTGCAAATTGTTTTTTACTTCTCAGGTTCAAATTTACTAATTTCAAAACTTCCACCTGCCTTTTACTTCTCACCCTATGCCCAGTCTCCTGGGGTTTTGATAGACTGCCCTCTCCCCATATCATGGCTTTCAGCAATACTTGCTTAGTGAATACAAGCAGAAAGGAGTCAGTTTAAAGATGAAAAGAGCCTCCACACTCCAAGGGTACTTAGTCACCTTTCCCTCATGACTACCTTCCTTTTTAGAAAGTATCTGTGTCACAGGTCCCTCAATTTCTGTGGCTTTTCAGTGAAGCTCCAAAAAGGGTGAAATTAGCCTGCTTCTTTTCCTAGCTTTTCCTAAGAGGTAGCATGCTCTGGCCCAGAGCATCTTTGGGCTGTGGCTGGCATGGAGGGGAAGATTTGTTATTATCCTTAATTACAGTCCACGGGATTTTCTATCTTACAGGTTACCTCAGTTTAAAGAAGAACCCAAGAACTATATGGGGACCAACATGAAGAAGGTATGACCTGCTATCCCTCATCCAAACCTCGATCTCCCAAATTCTGTACTATAGAGATTTTCCTGGATACCCTTGCTTAGCAAAAACATACTTTCGCCTAGACAGGTTTGCTTGGAATCTAGAAATAGCTATCGCTCCTTTACCAAGAAATTTATTCTTTCCCAGGTACCTCTCCTTCCCCAACCTTTCCTTTCCAGCCTATATTTGTTGACCCACCATGTAAGCTAGTGAGCCAGTCCTTCATGGAAACTGGGTGAGGCCCATCAGGCTGGGCTGAAAATGTATGTTGATAAAGGTGAAAGTCCTGCCATCCCCTCAGGGCCTAGTCTTATCAGCAGGTAGGAGGCCTAGAGAGGCTATACCTCAAATCCCATCCTAATACTGGATTAGACTGGGCTCATGCTTGGGCTAGCCTCTGTTGACAAGATAAATCAAGTCTGACTCCAGATCAGAAGGTTCTCAAACTGCTAGGAGAAGAAGGGTGTTCAGAAGAATGGCCTCTTTCTATCTTGAACTGAAGCCCTGGACTTCACAGGCCTCTGATGAGGATTCTGCTTGCAGCCCTAAGAGGTTCTGCCCTTGGAGATGACCCTTGGCTGTTCGGTGCATGCACATAACCTTCCCCTTTCCCCTGCCATCCATCCCCATTCCTGCCCTGTGCCCTGTTGGTGTGTGTCTGAGTTTACTTCACTCTGCTTAAATCGTTCGTTTGCCTGTCTTTCACAGATTTCTCCATGTCTCCTCAACAAACTGGAGCTAAGTAGTGGGGAGCAGACCAAAGCCCTGAACCAGTTAGAGAGGGTACTACTCTTTAAGAACCTCAAGGTCTCTCTCCCTCTCCCTCTCCCTCTCCCTCTCCCTCTCCTTACCCCCTTTTTATTTATTTATTTAAATGTGTATTTTTTTATATGTAACATCTGGGTCCCATATCCACTGTGTAGAGCACAATTTACCCCTCCCTAGTAACACAGCACGGCTTTGGAAGAGCTGCATGTGTTTGTAACTGCAGTGTTGGGAATTTTCGTGGGGCATCTGGCTGCCTGAAGGCAGAAGGAAGCCTTGAACTGATAATACGTTATGTAGTAAGCCTAGAAAGAGAGCCTGGGTCCTGCCGACGTCTTGTGGGGAGGCTTAATATCTACCATTTTTAGGGGAACTATGAGGAACTGTCAAACAAGACCCTTCCCTTTTCTGCCCTCTCCCTGTCTCAGAGCTGGCATTAGAAAGCTTAAGCACAGTCCTTGATTCTAGCTGGATGCCTGAACTTGGTTTTGAGGGAAAGGGTAGTCTGTCTAGTTGGGGTCATTTTTTTCCTGGTTACCATTAAAGGGGTCATTCTAAGGTTTAGGACTCTAGATGGATGAAAAGGAGCCGGGTCCCAGGTTAGCCCAGGGCACTGGCAGTACTTTGGGATCTGCAAAGGTGACCTCCGTCCTTTGGAAGTAAGGGAACTTAGAACGGAGGTGCAAGCTAAAGATTACCCTAATCCCCATATCCCTGCTTTAGGAAGAAGAGGGAGAGAAGGAGGTATGGGCTATCTAAGCTCTCATAACAGTGTGCATGCTAGAGGTGTGGCTGTGGACATCCAGGTCATTGAAGATAAAAAGAACTGTGTGTGTTTTGTGTGTGTGTGTGCACTAGACAGTCCATAGGCCTGTGTTTTCTTTGCATGCCTTGTCTCTAGTTTCACTTGTGTGCTTGCCTAGTCTAAAGTTGCAGCTCTCTTCAGTGGCTACCCACCATTTTGCCATGATTATTAATCTAGGACCTGCCCTTTCTTTATAAAGCTTATATTGTCCTTTGGAAATAAAAAGTTATACGGATAAGGTGATGTAGAGTTTCATGAACTGCTCACCCCTCCCCCCCCACCTTAGGATCTTAGAACAGGGAGCACAGCTATACTTTTAAAGGAGACACTTGTAAGAACTGGCAGCCTCTCAACTTCTATTCAATCCAGGAGGCAGAGAACATTCATTGAAATGATCAGGTTAGAGCTACCTCTGCAGAGGATAGAGAAGGAAACAGGAAGGACTGAACCTAGTGTGGGAAGGAATCTCAATGACGGGGCTTCTCCGTGGAAGTAGGACTACCTGGAATTCCTGATATTGGGGAGCCACCTGGAGAGAAAAGATATTTCACACAAGTCAATCCAGATGTGAGTGCTTTTTGGAGCTCAGTGACAGTTTCCAGTTTAAACCAGGAGGTTCCTCTTTTCCCTCATTGATCTCTTGGACTTCTGGCCTATCTGCATGTTTAACTGACTCTTACCCCCAGAACTTTCTTTTGGGCTTCAGTGGTTTCTGGAGGGAGCATCCTGGTTCCTGCTTAACCACAGTGCTCAGAGCACTTGAAGCTCTATTCTAGGCATATGACTGCTGGCATTTTGGAGATGCAGGGACAAAAAGTGTAAATCCAATGCGAGGCTGTTGCTATGTTACTAAGAGCTGGAGGTGGGGCTCAGCTGTTGGGCGTGTCTCCTTTATGGGTGGAGATATGAGTATGGAAGGAAGAATTATGTGGTTTCTAAGCAAAGGATCAAAGGTTGTCCAGATTCTGGAGGGCTTGGGAGAGGAAGGGGGGCTTATCCTTCAAATAGCAGAAGGAATTGAATAGGCCAAGGATAATATGGGTATTTTCAGCTTTTAGAAAGAGGCAGGGAGAAAAATTGTTTCTACTCTCTTTTAGAGTCATTCTAATGGTTCCTAGAAGAGAACTGCTGTTGCCCATTCCAGGAATGGTCTATCAATCTAGGACTAGTTTGATATAACTGTAGAAGGACTGGATACAAACTGTAATTGAGAAGGCATCAGGATTAAGAAAATGAAATGGGCTTAAACAAAGTAGCTGTGAACTTAGGGTGGAGAAAATGCATGAAAACTTATACCCTAAGATAGTCAATGGGTGATAAAGATTTTCCTTTGTGACTAAAAGGAAGCTATAGGAGAGAGAGAAATGCAGCAAGAGGAAGGGAAATGGAATAGAGCAAGAGTCCAAGAAATCAGTAGTCTTACCATCTGAAAGCATAAAGTTGCTTCTAGAAAGACCAACAGTGAGAAGGACAGGAGGTCTCATTTATATACCAAAGTTGGGAGCAGCAGAGAGCAGAGCAGCAGTGTGACATGATCTTTCATCCTTAACTCCACAAATCAACTGGGATGCCACTCCTTCCTTAATTCCAAGGAATGAACCTTTGACCAATTTGATGTAGACATTCCACAGTAAGGGATATGGTTAGGATCTAGGCCCAGTTCATGAAGTAATAGGAAAGCTAAGAGTTTGGCTGGGAAGGAGTAGACTCTCACAGTTGGATAAGAACTAGGAGTAGGAGGCTACTATGCAGGTAGTTGAGGAGGAAAGCCCAGGGATCCAGGGCCTGAAGATCTGCAGCTTTGGGCAAAGGACCCCCTGCTCTTACGCTTTCTGCAGGAGGGTCAGGCACCATCTACAGGACTGAGGATTGCCACCCAGTATTCAGGGAAGCAGAGTGATGTATGAGGGCTGGCCTTATCAATGACCAGCCTAAAACCAGAATGACACCTTCCACTTGAAGGCTCTCAGGCTGACCTTTAAAGTGGCAAGAGTAGAAGGCAAGTTGGAGGAGTAGGAATGTGCTCTGATGGTCTAGATTCTTACTGTGGCACAGATGTGGGGTATAGACTCTTTTCTAGGGACCAGTAGGACTAAAAGAAGGGAGATTTCTAGGGATACAATCTTAATTTGAATACCATGCTAATGAGGTGTGATATTTCCAGCTGAAAATGAGAGCAGGAGGCATGAGTGATTCATCTAAGTGGAAGAAACAGAAGAGATCTCCCCGGCCCCCACGCCATATGACCAAAGTCACACCAGGTTCAGAGCTGCCCACCCCCAGTGGAACCACCTTATCCTCTAACCTCACTGGTGAGTACCCTGAGCTGCTGCTTCTGATTAGAATAGATAGAAGAAAAGTTCCTTCCTCTCTCAGGAATTTTGACACTGAAGACCAACTAATTGAGGGGCTGTGGTCTTTCTACTGAGAGCAAAAAGGGAAAACTCCAGGTCAGATCAAACTGTGACCATTTAGCAATTCTCAGTGACTTAAGGTTGTTCTCCTTCCAGTGGGACTCTGACTACTTTAGAGACCAAGCATATGCAGAAATTAATATGCAGTCTAGGAAAAACAAACAAACAAACGGTACCATGGAAGGTATGTGTTTCCCACAGAGTCTCTTTTCTTCAAGCCTCACTCACTTTGCTTGGCAGGTGGCATGCCCTTCATCGATGTACCCACTCCCATCTCCTCTGCAAGTTCAGAAGCTGCCTCAGCAGTGGTCAGCCCCTCTACAGACAGTGGCCTGGAGTTCTCCTCCCAGACCACCTCCAAAGAGGACCTCACTGACCTGGAGCAACCTGGCTCTCCAGGGTATAGCACAGTTGCAGAGCCTGGCAGCAGCGAGCTAGGGGTTCCTGAGCAACCTGACCCCCAGGTACGGCTTTGATTTCTAAAGACCCCTGTCTAGTCTTCTACTGTGGAATTGGCTTGATCCTTTGGCTCTTTATCCAGGCCTTGGCTCAAAAGAAGATTGGGGCAGGGGGTTCTTCCCTGTTTCCTAAAATTAGCTGTGCTACCTAGAAAAACCACAGCATGACTCACTGTGAGAGGTAGCTCACAGAATTTTCAAGCTGTGCATACATGCAGTACTTGGCAAAGGTGAGGATGCTGGCCATGGCTTTTTCTGGAAGTTAATGATCTAAATCCAAGCTCCTGAGGGCCTCTGTTGCCTCTGGGGTTCTAGTCACTGAAGGTCACTGATGCCTCAGGTGATGTTTTCTGAGTCCTTCATCATACTCCTTCCCTGAACCATCTTGCATTGATTCATAGCCCACTGAGCTGGCCCTACACCCGCAGTCCATTAGAGACACTTGGAGGACAGATACTTAAGAGAAATAAGTTCCCAATTGCTCTTGCCTCATCTCTTTTCCTGTATCCTCCCCACTACTGGTCATAGCAGGAAGGGGCCCATGTGGAAAAGGCCCAATCAACATCCGTGGAATCCATCCCTGAAGTATTAGAGGAGTGCGCATCTCCTGCTGACCACTCTGACTCTGCTTCTGTCCATGACATGGATTACGTCAACCCCCGGGGTGTGCGCTTTACACAGTCCTCTCAGAAAGAAGGTGAGTACTCTCAGGCAGGCTCTTCCCCCATCCTACCCACTAAGCTGTCTGAGCCTAAACCATCTTAGACCCAAGGTGTCTGCTGGTCCAAGTCCTACGGCATTTTCTAGTTAGGAAATGGAATCAAGCAAGAGGACTATTGGATGAAGCCCTTCCCTAACTGACACAGAGAGGGAGTTTGGTGGACAATAGGAAGTGAGAGGGAAGAATAGAAAGCTTGGGACTTTTAACAGAAAGGTGGGATCATCAATTCTGATTCCCTTCAATAAGTGAGACTAGTCTCCTTACTGCCCCAGAAAAAAAACATTTTTTTCCTGAAGAGAATCACTTATCTGAAATTGCCTGTATAATGCAGAGCAGGCTAGGCCAAGTGATCGAGCCAGTTGTTTCTTAGCAGTCCCACTTCCCTCCTGGCCTTTCCCAGGCACAGCTTTGGTCCCCTATGGTCTTCCTTGCATCCGTGAGCTCTTCCGATTCCTCATCTCCCTCACCAACCCACACGACCGCCACAACTCAGAGGTTATGATCCACATGGGACTGCATTTGCTGACAGTGGCTCTCGAGTCAGCCCCTGTAGCCCAGTGCCAAACCCTCTTGGGCCTCATCAAGGATGAGATGTGCCGCCACTTATTCCAGGTAAGACTGGATTTCTAGAGGGACTCCGAACACCTGGCTTTTTTTCAGGGTCTTTCAAGGGCCAGGGGAACACAGGGAGGTTTGGCTGATTCATGTGAAGAGTATAGGACCCAGGAAAGAACCTACCTCCCCTACTGACCAGTAGTCATAGTGAAGAGGGCTCCATTAGTTCCCCGGGGACTCTGGCAACCAAAGGGAAACATAGGAATGGCTAGCTATAGAGTTCCCTCAGAGCACATGACCTTAGTGACAACTTCCCACAGTTTGCTGTCCTGCTTTCTCTTGGTTGAGCCATAGTCAGGTTCAGAACCTAATAGCCCATCCTACTGTGATCTCCAGCTACTCAGCGTAGAGCGACTGAACCTTTATGCTGCTTCCCTGCGGGTATGCTTCCTACTGTTTGAGAGCATGAGGGAGCACCTCAAGTTTCAATTAGAGGTGAGTTTCTTGAAGTTGGGAAAAAATTAGAAGATATATGGCACCTTCATTCGGGTCCGCTTTGTCATGCTGCAGGAGTGGGATTTGGTGGCTTCTGAGGAGAGTGCTTTTAGCCTCCATAGTTTGGTTCATTGGCTCTCCTCTTTAGTGGAGAAATTAAAAGGTGCCCAGAGAAACCTGGCTGGCTATAAAATGGGAGAACCCGAATATGAGAACTGTCAGGTAATCTCACCATGAGTGGGTACAACTCTTCTGTCTGCAGTTCTTTTGCAACACAGGCAGGCAAGTCAAGCTAGCTTCACCACTAAATTGCAAAAGGGAACTCTGAATAGGACCAAATCAGGCTCACACAGAGAGCACAAAAAGGGCAGTGGGCAACTTGTTTTGGATCAGGTACGAGGTAGAGAGCCAGGCCTCCCCCATCATGAAGGACAAAGAGGGGGATGTATTTAGGGGATGGAATACCATTAAGTGTCTCTTAATGCATACCTTCTGGCTAGGCGTCTGCTTCCTGTTTAATGTTTTTCCTGTCCAATTTGTCTCTTCCTATCTTGAATCCTTTCCCCACCTAAATGGCAATTACTGGATTACTGTCAGATGTACATCAAAAAGCTCATGGAGATCATCACTGTGGAGAACCCCAAGATGCCTTATGAGATGAAGGAGATGGCTTTGGAGGCCACTGTGCAACTCTGGCACATCCCCAGCTTTGTCACTGAGCTCTATATCAACTATGATTGTGACTACTACTGTTCCAACCTCTTTGAAGAGCTCACCAAGCTGCTGTCCAAGGTGCTGAGCATTATTACTGACCTCTAGAAAGACGACTTTATTAAGGAAATCTCTCTGGTGGTAGTGAGGATGCTACATATAGGGAATGAAACGCTTGAGAGCTGGGGAACAAGAAGAAGAAGTGTATCTTCTCAAGGCAATGTAGAAGTTATGGGCGGTTTTAGGATTTTTGGGAAAGTATTCTAACCCCAAGTCTCCTGGATCTGTTTACTTTCCAGAATGCCTTCCCTGTGTCTGGTCAGCTCTATACAACACACCTGCTGTCTCTCGATGCCCTGTTGACAGTGATTGACAGCACTGAGGCCCACTGCCAAGCCAAAGTCCTCAACAACCTTACCCAGCAAGAAAAGAAAGAGGCAGCCAGACCTGGCTGTGAGGCAGTAGATGGCACTCGAGAAGCCAACAATAGTGAGAGGCATTTCTTTCTTTGAGGATCCCAGGGTTCTATGTTTATCCCTTCTCTACTCACTGAATCCTTTCTCCTACCCTTATGTCACTTCCTCCAAAGTACTCCTAATTCTGTGTTTCCGAGGTTTGGTGATGTGAATCATAGACCAGGCTGGCACATTAGCAGGACTCATGGACTTCTCACTTTCTCCTCTTCCACGCTTTAGCTATTTTTACGGAATTGTTATTTCTTTATGGGGAGAAAAGAGAATATAGATTAAAGGATATAGAACTTCGGTGCCTAAAAGCTCCAGGCCCTACCTTTTCCTACCTCCAGTGCCTGCCTCCACTCTAATTAATCTTCTCTAACTTTTCCTTGAGATTGAGGTTGCAGAAGATCAGGGAAAGTGATGGGGTAATCTTTTTATTAAATTGTAGAATCTAATGCTTGGCTGACGTGGGGTAGTGACTACTTATTTGGGCTTGGGTTTGTCCTGTCAGGGCTGATGACCTGTGTGGGAACATGCAGGTCTCCTTGGCCTGAAGCTTGATTCTCCTGCAGCTCTGCTTGGCTTCCTACACCATCAGTCTTCATTTACCTTCTTTTCTCTTACCAGCTGAGAGAGCAGCCAGCGATGGGAAGGCTATAGGCATGGCCCCAGACATCGCAGGCCTGCATGTGCCAGGTGGAGGGCGGCTGCCAGCAGAACATGGGAAACCAGGATGCAGTGATCTGGAGGAAGCTGGTGACTCTGGGGGTGGGTACTGGGTGTCCATCATCCTAAGTCCCCTCAACTGGAAGGCCTGGTAGAGAACAGAGGGGAGGGGAGCAGAAATACCCTAGGGTAGTACCTGAATGAACACTGGCTGCTCACCATGCCTTCAGACCCAGAGAGAGGAAAGAAAACATTTGGAGCCCTAGAAGATAGGACTTCTAAGGAAGTGGAAGACTGATGAGGACAGGAAATTTTCTGAGGCATCCTTTTTTTCACTAGAGAGTATATCAGCATCCTTCCAAAAGTCATTATCCTGGTAAAAGAGGTCTTACTGGTGTTTCCCTCTCTTCCTCCCATTCCTAGCTGACAAAAAGTTTACCCGGAAGCCACCTCGATTTTCCTGTCTCCTGCCAGATCCACGGGAGTTGATTGAAATTAAGAATAAAAAGAAGGTATATATAGATATCCCCAGAGCTCAGCCTCTACCCATTTCTGACTGGGTGTTCTCTGTAGGGTTTCTGTCTCAGAGAATGAGGGAGAGTCTAAGCTCACCGAACAGCTTCCCAAGGCTAGTTTTTGAGCTTCTTGGTGCTTCAGCAACCCCTCAATCTCCTTTGAAGCCCTTTCCTTACTCCTAAGCCATGTAATCGGCATCTCCTATCGTGTACTCCTGGGCAAATGCTGCCCTAGCTGAGAGTCAAGTGTTACTTGTGGTGACAGGAGCCCTGGGAGCTGGTATCCTGTGGGTCACCGAAGGTTATTGGTCATCTCGAGCTCTGGGGTGATGATTGGCAATAAAAGGGAATTGACATTTATTCTGGTGCTTTTTAGTAAAGTTCAAATAACTGTACTTTTTGGTTTTTTAACACAAAGAAAACCTTCTATTTAACCCTTTCTTCCTCGTAAGGCCAGCCTAAATGACTTCGGTTTATGTGTGCCCTTGATTGCAGGGCTGTGACTAGACAGTCAAAAAGTTATCATCGCAGTTAGTTCACCTTGTCTTTCAAACCACAGGGCCTTAAGAGCTAGGAAGCCAAAGAAAGAAGGGGAATCCGAGCTAGTCTGTAAACAGATACCAGGAACGGCTCTAATACTGGAGAGAAAAGAAAACCTTCTCTAGTCTCTTTCTTCTGTTTTTTTTCTCTGATTCTCAGGTTGGAGGAGAGTGCTATGCCTCTTTAGCACTCAGAAAAGGAGTAAAAAGGAGCTCCTCAGCTACTTCTAGTTAAACATGGAGATTGGGGAAAGCTAGGGGCCAGTATGGTTCAGCCTTAGTTCTGGAGTGACTTAGAACCATGTCCTAGGAGCCCATTAGGTTACCAGCTGTGGACTGTGATGGAGACCTGCCCTTGTCTGGTTCAGGGGCAGAGCAGCTTTTGACACCTCCTGTATTTCTTCTCTAGCTGCTGATCACTGGCACAGAGCAGTTCAACCAGAAACCAAAGAAGGGGATCCAGTTTCTGCAAGAGAAAGGTCTCCTCACCATCCCAATGGACAACACAGAGGTAGCCCAGTGGCTGAGAGAGAACCCTCGGCTGGACAAGAAAATGATTGGAGAGTTTGTGAGTGACCGCAAAAACATTGACCTGTTGGAGAGCTTTGTGAGGTGAGGAAACTGCAAGAAATGTGGGACATAGTTGATGATCAGTCTGGGGGGACAGACAGTTCAAAACAGTACCAGTCAGTTCCTGATGGTGACCCAGGTCATACACTCTTCCTCTTCCCAAGATTTATATCTGTTGGATCTGAAAGAGTCTCCAGCAAGAAAGCTTTGGGCACCATTCCATTCTACATAGAGAATATTGCAAAAGGGTGGAGTAGGGTTCCTGAGCACAGGGTAGGTTTTGGGTTCCAGGGATGAGGTTTCTGTGTAGGAGCACACTGATGTGAAGAGTACTAAGCTTAGGGGTTGTCAAATTCTGGTTCTGTGTTAGAGATGACCAGGAGATACCTCCCCTTTGCCAGAGCTCTCAGCCTCTTCTGTTCCAATAGGAGAAGCTTAGTGGGACTGTAGCTAATAGAGCACCCAACATTTGCAGCTTATACATCTTAAGCCTTTCGTCCTTCTTTCTTTCCCTGTAGCACCTTCAGCTTTCAGGGTCTGCGTCTGGACGAAGCTCTGCGTCTCTACCTGGAAGCCTTCCGCTTGCCCGGGGAAGCACCGGTCATCCAGAGGTTGCTAGAGGCATTCACAGAACACTGGAGGGTGAGTTTGAGTGGCAGGGGCTGAGCCCAGCATCCCAAATTAATTTGACTAAGGGTTTCTGTGGCTTCAACTGAAGGACCCAGTTGCTGTCTCCTAAGAAGGCTGAGAGCAATGTCAGTGAGCTTTCCCATAGAGGGGCCAGCTTCCATCAAGGAGTAGGCAAGAGATGGGCCTCTTTCTGGCTGGTACCTTCCCTCTTTATCAGCATTGACCAGTGGGTTGGTAGTGAGGGTTTGATTGGCCAGAGAAGGGCATTGACATAGGTGGGGTCTTTGATTTTTCAGAATTGTAATGGCTCCCCATTTGCCAATAGCGATGCCTGCTTTGCCCTGGCCTATGCTGTCATCATGCTTAATACTGACCAGCACAACCACAACGTTCGCAAGCAGAATGCACCTATGACTCTGGAGGTAAGATTGGATCCCAGCCATGGCAGAGCAGTTCCAGCACAGCTTTGGAGGTAGCAGGAAGGACATGGGTTTTCCAGTGGGCACAATGGACAAGCTTCTGTCCAAGGGAGGCAGGGGGCGCTGACCAATCCAAAAGAGGAACTGGGGTAGGGAAGTGGATTCTTGTCACTTACTGTTTCCTAAAGTCCTGTTTACCACAGACCCAGGAGTTCCCTAAGTGGGGCTTCAGCATTGACACGTGGGGGGTAAAGCTTATTGCCCTGTCTCTAGGAGTTTCGCAAAAATCTAAAAGGTGTGAATGGAGGCAAGGACTTTGAGCAAGACATTCTGGAGGACATGTACCATGCCATCAAGTGAGTACGCGTAGAGAATGGTGTAGCATCTCTGTTAAGGAGAAGCACGCTACTTCCTTCTCCAGATTTTGGAGTCACGTCAGACTGCAGTGACTCATATGCCCTGGATTTAGCATCGTAATTTATCTGGGTAGCCCCTTCTCCCCCAGCTGATTTATTCCTTAAAGAAACCTGAACAGTACTAGAACTTTAGTACCCTGAGCCAGGATCCAAACTGCCCCTGCTAAGTGGAATGTCATCGCCCCATTTTCCGAACGCAGAGAAGCTAGGTTGTCCTGTCTAGCTTGCAAGATGCATTATGGGGCTAGTAGAGAACCTAAGATGGGTACTAGAGGGTGAGGTTTGGGACACTTAGGTTTTTACTGTAAATCAGAAAAGGTAGAATTGTTCATCCTCTCATACCCAGAAAGAATATGAGATCTTACTATAGAACTAAAGGCCCACTTAGAGACGGGGCTTGGAGATTATGGAATGCTTCTTTTCTTTCTCCTTGGTGCCACTGGTGGGGAGGGAAGCAGACCACTGAGCTGCAGTTTTGATGACCTCTCATTGAAGGAAAGTGCCAGTAATGGGTAGAAAGCCCTAGTTTGTAACCAGTTTGTAACCAGTCAGGTTCAGAGCAGTGCACCTACTCCTTTTGTTACCTCCTGACAGGAATGAGGAAATTGTGATGCCTGAGGAGCAGACAGGCCTGGTTCGGGAGAATTATGTATGGAATGTGCTGCTTCATCGAGGTGCTACCCCAGAAGGCATATTCCTCCGTGTGCCTGCTGGCAGCTACGATCTTGACCTCTTCACCATGACCTGGGGCCCCACTATTGCTGCTCTTTCTTATGTCTTTGACAAAAGCCTTGAGGAGACAATCATCCAAAAAGCCATCTCAGGCTTCAGGTAGCCAGAGTTTGACTTTGGTCTTGATCTCCTTCCACCTCTCTGAGTTAACTTGGTTGCCTCCATGCCTCTCTGACTCCTACTCTTATTTTCCTTAGAATGGGTTCCTCCTGAGTTTTTCAGGGAGGCTGAAGCTTGGGAAAGCTCAGTCTTAAACAGACTCAAGAGTCAAAGGTTTCTTCCTGGGACTGATTAGGGAAGAATCCCAAGCAAGCCTCCTTGGGGACTTGGAAGGGCTGCCTGGCCTTTCAGTGACTGTATCTGGTATGTGACGTTACAGGAAGTGCGCCATGATCTCCGCCCACTATGGCCTCAGTGATGTGTTTGACAATCTCATCATCTCTCTATGCAAATTCACAGCTCTCAGCAGTGAGGTGAGCAGGGACAGGAACTGTGTACTTGGAGTTCCAAAGAAAGACCTCTCTTTTAGCCATAGACCTACCCTTATCTGTGGAGCTGGTTTCCATCAGCATATTCTCTCACTACCCCTGGACTACAGTAGAGCTTAGCCATTTCTGTCTGACACACCCTAGGATGAGAATAGCATTACCTCATATAATGGGGATGAGAGAGGAGATGCAATAGTGGAGAAGGCCTTAGCCAGGGTAGCCCTTCCCACCAGTATTATGGGGGATTGAAGCAGAACTAGCAGAAGGACCCTTAGGAACCATAGGTAGAGGCCAAAGAGAATCTCCTTTCAAGACATTTGCCAGGCCCTAAGCCTCGTCTCATCTTCCTTTCCAGTCCATTGAGAACCTGCCCACTGTGTTTGGAAGCAACCCTAAAGCCCACATTGCAGCCAAGACAGTATTCCATTTGGCCCATCGTCATGGTGACATCCTGCGGGAGGGCTGGAAGAATATCATGGAGGCCATGCTGCAGCTCTTCCGAGCCCAACTGCTGCCCAAGGCTATGGTGGAGGTAATTCTTGGTAGGAGACTAATCAATAATAACAAGGCAAGAGCTCCAAGATTAAGTACTGTCTGCATATAGAACTGGTTGAGAGTAGCACTGGGCCTGATGCATGCTGAAACTTACCAGGAACGCCTCAAATGTAAGACCACAGATCTTTGGCCATGGGGATAGCTGTAAAGGAAGGCTGGTAGAAGTCATTGCCAGTCATCAATTGGAGGGGCCCAGTCAATAGTGTAGGGCAGAGGGCAACAGGAAGAAAGCCAGAAAACTTTGCATGGCAGAGCAGGAAATGCAGAGGGCATGTGGAAAGAAATTATTCTTGACCTGATTTTCCAGGTAGAAGATTTTGTGGATCCCAATGGCAAGATCTCTCTACAACGGGAAGAGACACCATCAAACCGGTGAGGGGAAATCAGAGGCTGGAGACCTTGCAGAGGGAGGATTAGAACTCTGGAGCTCACTAGAGCTTGTACTCTTTTTCTACAGAGGAGAGTCGACAGTGCTGAGCTTCGTGAGCTGGCTGACACTAAGTGGTACTGAGCAGTCTAGCGTGCGGGGCCCATCCACTGAGAACCAAGAGGCCAAGAGAATGGCCTTGGACTGTATCAAGGTAACTGCCCCTGCCTACCCCTGGTGAACAAGCCTAGACCCTTCTCTACTATATAGACACTGTCCTATGAACTGAAGAATAGGGTCATTTAGGGTTTGTGACCAGAGCTGACTCCTTCTGCCCTCTCTCCCTGGCTTCTTGGGAACATTCTCTTCCCTCTAGTCCTTATCAGTAACCCCTCTCTTGTGCCCCCTCTAGCAATGTGACCCAGAAAAGATGATCACAGAAAGCAAATTCCTCCAGCTGGAGTCACTGCAGGAGCTCATGAAGGTACAGAGTGAAGAGGGAAGAGGGGTGAAAGGGCTGGCTGGGTCTGGGAGGGGAGACAGGGATAGTGGTGTATGCCTCAGTTTCTGTCAGGGGTGGGCCAGTGGCTGGCTTCTCCTCCATGCCTATTTTCCTGCTATTATTCTCCTCCAGGCTCTGGTCTCAGTGACACCAGATGAAGAGACCTATGATGAAGAGGATGCTGCTTTCTGCCTGGAGATGCTGCTGAGGATTGTGCTGGAGAACAGGTAGAAGGCAGTCTTTAGGCAGGCCTCATACTGGGCTTGTGCCAAAGGGATGGAAGCCTGGAGTAATCTTGCAGAGTGGGCTCTAGGGACAAGAAGCACATGAAGCTATAGGCAGTAGAGGAGAAGCTTGCTCATTATAGCTGCCTGCTTAGGGTATAATGCCACTGAGCCCTGAAGGACCTAGCCTCAATCAGAAAAAGAGGCTTATTGCCCAGTGGCCTTTACAGCTGAGACTATCCTCATCCCTTATGTTTCTCAGGGACCGTGTGGGCTGTGTGTGGCAGACTGTTCGAGACCATCTATACCACCTATGTGTCCAGGCACAGGACTTCTGCTTCCTTGTGGAGCGGGCAGTGGTGGGGCTGCTGCGCCTAGCCATTCGGCTACTCCGGAGAGAAGAGATCAGTGGCCAGGTAAGCTGAGTGCAGCTGGGAGGGCAGGAAGGTATACAAGGGACTAAGGCCACAGTGTCAGTTATGGATATGGCCTGAGACAGAGACTTCATTTAGTGCCCCATAGCATGAGCCCAGTAACCTACCACAGGGCTAGGGGAGTCTAACAGGGACATTGGGAGTGAATCTGGAATGGCCTCAGGCATGAAGCTAGTACTCAGCACCTCTGCTCAGTAGGGCTGGACGGCTGCTGCCTTGTGGCAGTCCCAGCCCCATACCTGATTTCCCGGCTCTCATGCTTAGGACCCTCCTGAGCTCTCTTCACCCAATTTATAAAAGACAAACAGCATAGAAATGAGTTCAGGAAGGTCACAGGATATAAGATCAATACACAAACATTAATCACATTTCTTTATACTAACAATGAACATATAGAAAATGAAACCATTTACAAGTGCTCCAAATGAAATCAAATACTTAGCTATACACCTAACAAAACATGTATAGGATCTGTATGCTGAAAATTACAAATGCTAATGAAAGATATCAAAGAAGACCCAAATAAATGAAGAGGCATACCATATGCGTGGATTGGAAAACTCAACGTAGTGAAGATGTCATTCCTCCCTTAATTGATCTGGAAGTTTAATGCAACTCCTATGAAAATCCCAGCAAGGTTTTTTTGTAGACATAGACAAGCTTATTCTAAGATGGAAAAGCACAGGCCCTAGAATAGCTGAACATTTTGAGAAAAAACATGGAAGGAATCACTCCATCTGATATTAAGGCTTACTATACAGCTATAGTAATCAACACTGTGGTATTTTTGGAGGGACAGACACATGCATCGATGTAACAGGAGAACCCAGAAATAGACCCACACAAAGATGCCTAACTAATTTTTTGACAAAGGTGCAAAAACAATTCAGTGGAGGAAGGATAATCTTTTTAATTGCTGGAGCAATTGAAATCCATGGTTGGGGGGGCAGGGGACAAATGAACCTTGACCTAAGCCTCATACCTTATAGAAAAATTAACTCAAAATGAATCATAGAATTAAATGTAAAATGTAAACCTATGCAACCTTAGAAAGAAAAATAGGAGGATATCTTTGGGAGCCAGGCAAAAAGTTCTTAGACTTGACACCAAAAATACAATCCATAAAAGGAAAAACTGGTAGATTTCATCAATATTAAAAATTCTACTCTATGAGAGCCCAGTGTGAAAAGGAGGTAAAGACAAGGAGTGTATGTTTGCAAATCAAATATCTGAAAAAAGACTAATACCTAAAATATAAAAGAACTCAAAACATAACAGTAAAAAAAAAAAAACAGGCCAATTAGAAAATGGGTGAAAGATACGAAGAAGATATACAGATGGCAGATAAGCACATGAAGAAGCTTAAGTGATGTTCATCATCATTATCCAACAGGGGAATGCAAATTAAAACCACAATGAGATACCACTACACACCTGTCAGAATGGCTGAAGTGAAAAACAGTGATAATACCAAATGCAGACAAGGATGTGGGTCACTCATAAATTGCTGGTAGGAATGTAAAATGATAGAGCAGTTTCTTATAAAACTAAACATGCAGTTACAACACAATCCAGCAGTTGCACTCTTGGGCACTTATCCCAGAGAAATGAAAGTTTACTTTTATAAAAACCTATACATGCATGTTCACAGGATCTTTATTTGTAGTAGCCAAAAACTAGAATCAGCCCAGATGGTTTTCAACGTAAAGTGTAGTACATACATACCATGGAATACTCCTCAGCAATTAAAAGCAACAAACTATTGATACATGCAGCAACTTGCATGACTGTCCAAGGAATTATGCTAAGTGAAAAAAGCCAATCCCAAACGGTTATATACTATATCATTCCATTTATATGACATTTTTGAATTGACGAGGTTTTAGAAGTTGTGGACAAATGGCCAGGGGCTAGGGATGGGGGCAAGAAAGAGGCAGGTGTGGTTATAAAAGTGCAACACAAGGGATCCTGTTGTGTTGGAACTATTCAGCATCTTGGCTAGTGGTGGATACACAGACCTACACAAGTGCTTAAATTGTATAGAACTTAATACACGTATGAGTACAAGTAAAACTGGGGAAATCTGAATAAGATTAGTGAATTGTATCAATGTCAGTATCCTGGTTATGATATTATGCTGTAGTTTTACATAATGTTACTGGTCTTTTTTTCAGTTTTTTAAAAATTAAACTTTTAAAATAGAGATGATTATAGATTCATATGCAGTCTATTTTATAATAAAGTATTGGATATCTCAGGTAATTTATTGACTACTGTACTGAAAGTGGCAAACAGAATGGTTGTCTGGGTACGGAATGGTTCTAAGTGCATCAGTTGTTTACCCTCATAATGGCATGGCTGACTGGGAGCTGTGGCTCCCTGCCACTGCCCAGCATCACAAGAGAGTATTGTGCTGCATATCAGTAGCCCTGGAAAAAATCAAAACTCTAAGTATGGTTTCTACTGAATGTGTATCACTTTTATACCATTGTGAAGTCAAAAAAAATCTAAGTTGAATTATCGTAAGTTGGGGGCTGTCTGTACACTTTGCCCACTTTACCCCAATGGTAGCATTGTGCAAAACTATAGTGTAGTATCATAACCAAGATACTGACATTGATACAATTCACTAATCTTATTCAGATTTCCCCAGTTTTACTTGTATTCATACGTGTATTAAGTTCTACACAATTCAAGCACTTGCGTAGGTTTGTGTATCCACCGCTAGCCAAGATGCTGAATAGTTCCAACACCACAGGATCCCTCATGTTGCCCTTTTATAACCACACCTGCCTCTTTCTTGCCCCTGGCCATCTGTCCACAGAGTACCCTAAACTGGGTCTTAGCCAAAACTATCCTCACTAGCCTAGGGAGGCTGGTGGGGAAGGAGGCTAGACAAGACGCGTGTGCTCACTTTCCACTTCCTGCTCCCATCTCCTGCCCCAGGTACTGCTCTCCCTGCGCATTTTGCTACTAATGAAGCCCAGCGTGTTGTCCCGAGTCAGTCACCAGGTAGCCTATGGGCTCCATGAACTCCTTAAGACTAACGCAGCCAACATCCACTCAAGTGATGACTGGGCCACCCTCTTCACGCTGCTGGAGTGCATTGGCTCAGGCGTAAAGCCTCCAGCTGCCCTGCAGGCCACAGCCAGGGCTGATGCACCTGATGCTGGTAAGCCCTTTCCCAGAGAGACCCACACTGGCAGATAAACAGTTATGGCCCCAGTGGTTGAGACAGGAAAACAAAACGCAGGTTGTTGTGTTCAGCAGATTAAATACCCCTGGCTTCTGCCATCTGCTTCCAGAGCTTCCTGTGCCTAACGGGCCTCTCCCCATTACCCACAGATTAAACAGCATAAAGGCAAGTAGGCAATGGAGAAGGCTATGAAGCCAGGCTTCCTACTGTCCTGAGGACTGTTTTCTCAGAAACTCTGTCCTCACTGCCACCTCCCTCCCCAACAGCTGCTACTAGATGCCATCAGGAGCCCAAATTAGCCTGCTGCCCCATTTGGTCAAGAGAGAAGCTCTCCAGGCCATCCTTCAGCCCTCTGGTGACAAGGCTGAAACTAATCCAGACCAAGAGAAAAGAGAGGCCAGGCTTCAGCACCTTTCTTCTGAGAGCTGAAACTATCCCTCATCCCAGCTTCCCCATCCCCACCCTGACTCTGCCCCTCTCCCTGCTGGCTCAGGGGCCCAATCAGATAGTGAACTCCCATCCTACCATCAAAATGATGTGAGCCTGGACCGAGGGTACACTTCTGACTCGGAGGTCTACACTGATCATGGCAGGCCTGGCAAGATTCACCGATCAGCCACAGATGCTGATGTGGTCAACAGCGGTTGGTTAGTGGTGAGTGAGCATACGGGCAGCGGGTGAGTCTTCCCCTCTTGGCCTGTGGGAAAGATTCCTGGCCCTCTGAGAGGGCAGCTAGGGGAAGATCAGGGTCAAGCCTGGATTCTCAGCTCCTCTGTACTTTACAGGTGGGGAAGGATGACATCGATAACTCCAAGCCAGGGCCTGGGCCCAGCTGGCCAGGTCCTTCACCCCTGGTCAATCAGTACAGCCTAACAGTGGGGCTGGACCTCGGGCCACATGACACCAAGTCCCTGCTCAAGTGTGTGGAGTCCCTGTCCTTCATCGTGCGTGATGCTGCCCACATCACACCTGACAACTTTGAGCTCTGTGTCAAGACTCTCCGCATCTTTGTGGAGGCCAGTCTGAATGGCGGTGGGTCATCTGATGAAGGGGCAGTTGGGGAGTAGCCATGTGAATTACGGGGGAAAGGGAGGAGTAGGCCATCTGTACCCATGGATATGGAAATGTGACCTGGGTCTGGCCCTGCTCAGGGTGCAAGTCCCAGGAGAAACGTGGCAAGAGTCACAAGTATGACAGCAAAGGGAACCGCTTCAAGAAGAAATCCAAGGAAGGCTCCATGCTTCGGCGGCCTCGAACCTCCAGCCAACATGCCACTCGGGGCGGGCATAGTGATGACGATGAGGACGAAGGTGTGCCTGCCAGCTACCATACGGTGTCTTTACAGGTCAGTCAGGACGTAAGTATGGCACCCTTTACTTCCTCTTCTCTCCCGGTACCTGACATTGGGAGTCTTGGTGGGGCCAGGGACAGCCAGGGCGGAAAGGAAGGGCCTGTGTTCCAGCCAGGGCCTCAGCCAGCGTCCCCACAGTGCCCCCCTGTCCAGGACCACCTGTAAGTCTTTGCTTGCTTCATTTTAAAATTATAGTTTGTTTTTGAAATAAGTAATTCAAATGCACATAGCACAGAGTTCAAAAGGTACAAAAGGGTAAGCAGGGGGCTTCCCTGGTGGCGCAGTGGTTGAGAATCTGCCTGCTGGTGCAGGGGACACGGGTTCGAGCCCTGGTCTGGGAAGATCCCACATGCCGCGGGGCGGCTGGGCCCGTGAGCCACAACTACTGAGCCTGCGCGTCTGGAGCCTGTGCCCCGCAACGGGAGGGGCCACGATAGTGAAAGGCCCGCGCACCGCGATGAAGAGCGGTCCCCGCACCGCGATGAAGAGTGGCCCCCACTTGCCGTAACCAGAGAAAGCCCTCGCACGAACCGAAGACCCAACACAGCCAAAAATAAATAAATAAATAAATAAAGTAGCTATAAAATTAAAAAAAAAAAAAAAAAAAAAAAAAAAGGGTAAGCAGGTAAAAGTCCCATTCATTTCCCGTCCCCAGCTGCTAAGTTCCCCTTACCAGAGGCAATCACTGCCATCAGTTTCTTGTTTATCCTTCCAGAGTTATTCTGTTGTCTATTCAGGACATATAAAATTTATTTTATGACCAGACTTTACATCACTAAATAAATGGAGAATTAATTGCTTTAAATAGAATAACCTTAGAAAAATTACGAAAACAAAAAATTATTAAATCTGGCCAGACACTGTTGCCTATCAAAGCCTCTGAGCCTGAGGTTTGCTGTTTTTTTTTTTTTTTTAAGATTTCTTGATTGATTGATTGATTGATTGCTATGTTGGGTCTTCGTTTTTTTGTTTTTTTTTTTGTGATAGGGCTTTCTCCAGTTGTGGCAAGTGGGGGCCACTCTTCATCGCGGTGCGCGGGCGTCTCACTATTGTGGCCTCTCTTGTTGCGGAGCACAGGCTCCAGACGCGCAGGCTCAGTAGTTGTGGCTCACGGGCCTAGTTGCTCCGCGGCATGTGGGATCTTCCCAGACCAGGGCTCGAACCCGTGTTTCCTGCATTAGCAAGCAGATTCTCAACCACTGCGCCACCAGGGAAGCCCAGGTTTGCTGTTTTTAAAAATGAGATTAACAAGGTGAGGCTTTATCTGTCATCAGAAAGTGTGAAAAAGTACCTTTCTCACTGTGTAATTGTGTTATTAAATACTTAGTCCACACACCTCCTCAAGTCCCCGCTACTAGGAGTAATACCCATCTTTGGGAAACACTGGTCAGGACTAGGACAACCAGCTCATAAAGTTGAGGAGAAGGGAGTGGTGAGAGGGGTGGAGTATGGTGTGATCGGTACTTAGGGACTCCCTTGAGGACTCAGTCAGGGACAGTGGGAGTGGGCTGATGAGGAGGGGATCTACCAGACCTAACCCCATTCATGTCCTGCCCCTCCTGTGACCCCAGTTGCTAGACCTGATGCACACCCTACACACAAGGGCAGCCTCTATCTACAGCTCATGGGCGGAGGAGCAGCGCCACCTGGACACAGGAGGCCGGAAGATCGAAGCGGATTCACGCACCCTCTGGGCCCACTGTTGGTGCCCTTTACTTCAGGGTAAACCTTAGGGGAGCAGGCAGGGCAGGGGCAGAGGTGGAGCTGGCGCTTGGGAAGTACCAGGATCAGGATGCCCAAAGGATCCTGAGCCTGTTCTCATTCTCAGGCATTGCCTGCCTGTGCTGTGATGCCCGGCGCCAGGTGCGGATGCAGGCACTGACCTATCTGCAGCGAGCACTACTGGTACATGATCTGCAAAAGTTAGATGCCCTGGAATGGGAGTCCTGTTTTAACAAGGTAGGACTTCCCTCTGGTCTTAAGGTAAAGTGCAAACCCTAAAGACAAGGAGAGCCAAGCAGCTTGAAGAGCCCCTGATGTCAATCCTCAGCCTGTATCAGACCTTCCCTCCTGCTCTGTACCCATCCACCGCAGCCCAGGGTCAGGTGGACAAGGCTTCCACCTGACCCTGCTAGGGAGTTGTTGGCTTCTTACCCACCAGGTGCTGTTTCCTCTACTGACCAAGCTCTTGGAAAACATCAGCCCTGCAGATGTGGGCGGGATGGAGGAGACCCGGATGAGGGCTTCCACCCTGCTCTCTAAGGTACTGCTCACCACCCTACACCCACCCACTCTCCCCACACCTGCCTCTTCGCAAGCAGGGAAGCCAAGGCTGCTGGGAGGACCTAGAGATGTAATGTAGGTGCTTAGGACCCCCAGCTATGGAGACTCAGCAGGACCCAGGGACCTGGGAGGATTTTGGAATTCAGAGGAGTCTCTGATCCAGGATTCCCACACAAGATAGGGCAGCTTGCCTCCCACCCTTGGAGAGGGGTGCAGAAGGCTCCTACCCTACTCTTGGCTGAAAGGGGCTGGGGGGCCATAGGTCTTCCTGCAGCACCTGTCTCCACTGCTGTCGCTCTCTACCTTTGCGGCCCTCTGGCTGACCATCCTGGATTTCATGGACAAGTACATGCACGCAGGCTCCAGTGACTTACTGGTACGTTCTGCCTCAGCCCAACTCCAGCTGCCTACTTCCTCTCCCATCTTCTGGGAAGACTTGCTGTTTCCCCCTTGGTGGCTGCCTTCTCCTTACCATAACCCCCCATGCCCTCTTTCCCATTCTCATGGCCCCACTGCCACCTGCAGTCAGAGGCCATCCCTGAGTCTCTGAAGAACATGCTCCTGGTGATGGACACAGCAGAGATTTTCCACAGTGCGGATGCCCGAGGAGGCAGCCCCTCAGCCCTCTGGGAGATCACCTGGGAGCGCATTGACTGTTTCCTGCCCCACCTACGAGATGAGCTCTTCAAGCAGACTGTCATCCAGGGTAGGGGGCTCCGACCAACTTCATCAAAGAGAGTCTGGAGCTAACAATTAGTTCTCTGTGCCCGGGGTGGGTGGGAAGTCTAGTGGGTAGCCAGGACTCTACTTGAAAGAAAGCACCGAGAGCTGCCATCTGGATTCTCTACCCTCCCCAGACCCTGTGCCCATGGAGCCTCATGCCCCAAAACCTCTGGCCTCAGCCCACCTGACTCCTGCTGCTGGTGACACCAGGACACCTGGCCATCCACCTCCCCCAGAGATGCCCTCTGAGCTGGGGACCTGTGGTGAGTCCCTCTGAGCGAGTTTGCTGGATGTCAAACAGGAAGTCAAGGAGGCCCGGAGTACTTTGAGATTGCTGCTGAGCATGGGCTGTGAGCCAGGGGAAGGAAAGAACCAGAAGATCCTGTTCACCTGCTCTTCTTATGGGAAATGGCAGGGCCAGGTCAGCTGTGATGAGCTAGCTGCCTGGGATTTTCAGGCTTCAGAGAAGGAGGCTGGATCAGGGACTTGGAATGAATATGCAGAGGTTGCCCTTCAGGAATTCTAATAAAGACCAGACCAAAAATTAACCTACTGGAGGTACAGCAAAGGAGATAAAGAGTAGATATAAGGTAGCTGGACACTGGAATAAGTTTTGAGCAGAGACTCTCAACTATGTAGACTGGGAGGAGTCATTTTGCTTACAGGAATGGGAGGAGCGGAAGTTTGGTAAACTAGCTGCAGAATGTGAGGGAGTCTGACTGCAGCCACCTTGCTTTCCCTCTAGACTTTGAGAAGCCCGAGGGCCCCCGACCTGCCAACAGCAGCTCCTCTGGATCACCAGTGGCATCCAGCCCCAGCAGGCTGAGCCCTACCCCGGATGGGCCTCCACCCCTGGCTCAGCCCCCACTGATCCTGCAGCCCTTGGCCTCCCCACTGCAGGTGGGCGTGCCCCCCATGACTCTGCCTATCATACTCAACCCCGCTCTCATCGAGGCCACCTCACCTGTGCCCCTCCTGGCCACACCCCGCCCCACAGACCCCCTGCCCACCTCTGAGGTCAACTAAGGCAGGCTCCTCAGCGATCAGGACCAGTACTTCCTACCAGGCTGTCCCTGGCCCACCTCTCAGCTGTCCCAGGGGCCGCAAATTCTTCAGTCCCAGCCCAAGCTGCTATCACTGCTACTTGGATGGGGACCCGAAAAAGAACTTTTATAGCCCCTCCTGGGACCCACAGTCAGTCTGTGGGACCTTCCTCCTCTGCTCTCCATTCCTGGGAGTCCAACCTGAGAGCACACTCAGGTATCTCACCTGCAGCCTGGCAGCTCGGGGAGGCATCGCTGTACCAACCCTGCAGTGCCCACCCTTGTGCTCCTCCTGCCCGTGGTCAGGCATCGAGAGCCAAGCCAACCACTCTGCACTTTGTTTCCCTCTCCCAACCCCACTCCCATCAGCCCTGGGCCACCTCCTCTAGTTCTTCCTCTTTTATTAATTAGTTGGTCAGTTTGGAGAGTTGATTGGCGCCATGGAGGGTGGGCAGGTGGGGCTGGACAGAGGGACTGTCCACAGGAGCATGTACATATGGAAAAACAGGACAACAATGGATTTTTTATGATGTAATAAATGTCTTAGTACCAACATCATTGCCTTTCCTTCTGGTTTCCTTCTTGAGCTTGTGGGTACCATGTTTTGGGATACCCAGGCCATCACATGAACAGAAATGAGACCGAGCCTACCAACAGTCTGGCCCACGTGGCCCCTGGTCACCAGCCAGCCAGACGCCAGGACGCAGTCAGGATTCCTTCACTGCTGCTGCCCCACCACCACCATCACAGCAGTGCCCCCTTAGCACCAGGGATGCGCTAGGGGGTTGGCAGTTGTCCTCTTCCCTAACTACTCCACCGGAGATAACCGTGACAGCCTAGGCTGGGATCAAAGGGAAGGTGAACCAGAGCTGAGCTGTAGGTATTCAGAAGTCTTCCCTCAGATGTGCCTCATAGTCCCAGGAGCACAGAGGAGCCCATGGGGCTTAAGGGGTGGGAGGCTATCTTGCCCATAGCCGTGATCATGTGTTTCTGGACACAGGGCATTCATTTTGGCCCAGAACTGAGGAGGGAAAATTTCTTCCCATCCCACAGCCTCCATCCACCCCAGTCACTGCAGCATGATTAGAGAACCCCTCCCCTTCTTTCCCTTTGCGTCAGGGTAAGACAAGTGGGAGTGTGGATGGTGCAGGCAGTGTGGCCCCTACAGGGGTGAGGTACTGTGGGTGCGATGCAGAATACTATTAAGCTTTCCCAAGTGAAGCATCTCCGTCATCTTGGCATCCTCCTTCACCATGCTCTCTTCCCCCCAGGGGAAGGGAGGGCAGAGAGTGGTACCTGCTGTACTACCAGCTGGCCTCCCTCATGGAGAGTTAGGGGCACTCACCTCTTCATTGGGCCTAGATATCTATGTAATCGTTCAGCACCTTGGGCTTCCCTTTGCTCAGCACAACCACGTGGATGTTGCTGGGTCTGGATGTCTGCAAGTGCCTCCCTCGGGTACTTTGGAAATGGAAACAGCCTGATGTGGACCAATACTGACACGAGTCCTGTAGCTCTTACACTAGTTTCTCCCTCTTCCCTTCCTTCTGCAAGTAGTCCAGACCATGCCTGCTTTCCACACTAACTAGAAGCCTTGCCCCTGGGAAAATTAGGAGTAAGACTGCACTCCTCCTTTGCACATTTCTGTATGAGTGCAGAAAAGCTCGGAACTACAGTCATGTTAACACTAGGGCCGTTGGCTTCAGCTATAACATCTCTGTTCTCCCTTCTGAGCCCCACAGCTCTGCCTTCAGAAGCTCCTGTTTCCCTATGGGGGAAACAACATTGACTATTGTGTAGAAATCTGAAGGCCATCCTATGAACAAAGGAATATGAAAAGTCTGTATCCCTCGGTCTGCAAATATTAGGAAAGAAGCTGGAGTAATTGCAAACTGAACCCTTCCCCGCTGGCAAGCAAAGAAAAATGTCGGAAGTCTCATTCTGTTATAGAAAGATCAACTGACACATAACGTGACTTGTGTAGTTGACAGTGTTGTCTCTGTCAGGCAAGGGAAACTACAAGAAGAACTAATATTCAGGCCTTAATTCTGACCAACAAAGAATGGCTGATGATGTGGAAGTGACAAAACTTGTGGGAAAGTAATAGAATAATCTGAAGGGAAATGCTGGTCTTAATGATGTCGCCTATAAGAACTCTAGGATAGCAGGTTTCAAAAAGTCCAGAGGAAAGCTAGAGACTTTTAAGACCCTAACATGGAGAAGTGACATTGTTGGAACACCAATATATGTCAATATTAAGTGCACTGCTTACCCAACCTTGTAGAGGTATTTACTCCTCCTACAGATGAGGCAACAGGTTCAGAGAGGCCAAATTCCTGGGAAGTTAGGGAGCTGGGATTCAAACCCAGGTCTGTCTCACTCTAAACCCCATGGTCTTTCCTATGACACTTCCTCAGCTCAAAAGTTGTAGTGGTGGGGTGCAGTGGTTAAGAATCTGCCTGCCCATGCAGGGGACACAGGTCCGAGCCCTGGTCCTGGAAGATCCCACATGCTGCAGAGCAACTAAGCCCGTGAGCCACAACTACTGAGCCCATGAGCCACAACTACAGAGCCTGCGTGCTACAACTATTGAGCCCATGCACCACAACTACTGAAGCTACTGTGCATCTAGAGACCGTGCTCCTCAAGAAGAGAAGCCACCGCAATGATAAGCCAGTGCACCGCAACGAAGAGTAGCCCCTACTCGCCGCAACTAGAGAAAGCCCGCACGCAGCAGCAAAGACCCAACGCTGCCAAAAAAAAAAAGAATGCCCCAGGGCTCAGTGCTTGTCAACTTCTTTTCTCCACATTCAATCGTGGGGTGATGTCCACTATAGAAACTTTAAATACCATCCATTACTCTGACTTTATGTACAACTACCCCTCATCTCTTCTAGGTTCTTATACCAATGCCCACACCCCACCACCCATATCCCACACCCAATCCCTCAGCAAGTCTTGTTGCTTCTGTCTTTCAAATCTATCTAGAATGTGACTACTTCTCCCACCCTCACCTACTACCACCCAAGTCTAAGCCACCATCTATTGGACTACTGCTCTCCCTCCTTCATTCTAGTCCCATACTCTCTACCCTTTACTCTCCACACAGCAGCCAAATGGATACTTTTAACACATGTCATATCATTTTCACTCCACTGCCCAAAACCCTCAAATGGATTTCCATCTCATTCAGCATAAAATCCAAAGTTCTTACTTTTTCTCACCTACCTAACTAACCTTCTTGCTGGTCCTCAAATATACCAAACGCATTTGTATCAGACCTTTACACTACTGGTGCGTCCACCTGGAATGCTCTTCCCTCAGATATCCACATAACTCACCCCCTCACTTTTTTCAAGTCACTGTTCAAATGTTACCTCATCAGAGAAGACTTCCTGACTGCTACACAGAAAACACTTGTCACTCCCTATACTCTTACTACTTTATTTTTCTCTGTAGCACTTACCACCAACTGACATATGATACAACCATTTGATTATTGTCTTCAAATAGGGACACTGATTTCTAGAATAGGCCCTCCCTATTTATTGGTGAATGAATGGAGTGAATTTATGGTGCCTCTCTTCTGGGCCAGCAGTAGTGCTAGGCCTGGGTACAGAAACAGAGATAATCATTAGGTTGGAAATTAGTGAAACAAACAATGAAGAAGTTTCTTAAGTCCAGATAGATGAGGCTATAGCAACTAACAATAAACTTTGAGTCAGTTAAAATCTCCAGGCCAACACTGGGAATTGTTGGAGCTGACTGATGAGTACATGGGGATTCATTATACTATTTTCTCCACTATATATGTTTGAAACTTTCTATGATAAAGGTTTTTCTTTTTTTAAATCTCCAGATGAACTACAGCTTCCCTGGTGGCGCAGTGGTTAAGAATCCACCTGCCAGTGCAGGGGACATGGGTTCAAGCCCTGGTCCGGGAAGATCCCACATGCCACGGAGCAACTAAGCCCATGCGCCACAACTACTGAGCCTGTGCTCTACAGCCCGCAAGCCACAACTACTGAAGCCTGTGCACCTAGAGTCCATGCTCCACAAGAGAAGCCACTGCAATGAGAAGCCTGCGCACTGCAACGAAGAATAGCCCCCGCTCACTGCAAATAGAGAAAGGCTGCGTGCAGCAACGAAGACCCAATGCAGCCAAAAATAAACAAACAAACAAATAAATAGAAATTACAGCTCAGAATCTTAGAATAGCTCAACCCCTTGGGCTTCTCTGGTGGCGCAGTGGTTAAGAATCCGCCTGCCAATGCAGGGGACATGGGTTCGAGCCCTGGTCCGGGAAGATCCCACATGCCGCGGAGCAACTAAGCCTGTGTGCCACAACTACTGAGCCTGCGCTCTTGAGCCCGTGAGCCACAACTACTGAAGCCCATGTGCCACAACTACTGAAGCCTGCGTGCCTAGAGCCTGTGCTCCGCAACAAGAGAAGCCACCGCAATGAGAAGCCCTCGCACCGCAGTGAAGAGTAGCCCCCATTCTCTGTAACTAGAGAAAGCCCGCGCGCAGCAACGGAAGACCCAACGCAGCCAATAAATTAATTAATTAATTAATTAAATAAAAAAGAATAGCTCAACCCCTAGGGTTGCTTTTAGAGACATTTTGGAGACTAGAAGTGTTCATGCCAATTTCAGCTGTTGATTTATGAGCACTTTGAAAGGACAGTTGTAATCAATGGTAACTAGCACAGGTTCACTAAGTTGTAGTACACCAATCTAACCTCATTCCATTTTAATTTAACGGTTATGGGTCTGATTTACCAGCGGAATGTAGTAGACAATATCCCTGGATTCTGACAAATTATTTGGAGGCCCACAGTGTGGTGGAAAGGCCTTCTTTGTTTTATACAAATTTAGGGGAAAGAGCTTTGTCCTAGAGTTGAGACTGGGTTTGATTCTCACTCTGTCCCTTTCTAGCTGTGTATTTGGTTGTGTTACTTCATCTCTCTGAGCCTTAATTTCTTTATCAGTAAAGGTAATATTTACCTCCTAGTGCTGCTGCGAGGAAGAATAAGAATTTATACTAAAGTATCTTAACACAGTATCTGGCACATTCCATTTGCAGGCAACATGAAGAGGGGGAAGTGACAGAAAATAGCCCAAATCAAGGGCCATAATAGTCTCCCTTTATGTAGAGCTACTGCAGGCCTGTAATTCCATTATTAAGGTCAGGGGCAAGTTGCAGGAAAGATCTGAAACAACAGCCTGTGTTCTACCTCGGTGAGCCGAAGGGAGGACGCCTCCAAGAATGGAGATTACTCATGGCACCTCCTAAAAAGAAATTCTACCAACCAGAAATGTCCAGCCTCGGAGTTCAGTACTTTGTGAAACTCTGTACTGACCTTGCTGCCACTAGAAAGGTCGAAGCGGACACTGGAAACTGTATAAAAGGCAATTTCATACATCGGAGGAAGTTTGAACTATTAATTTTGGATGCCTTTTCCATTCTAATATTCCAAATCTCCGTGATCGATGAGCAAGGCCTGAGTCTCCCAAATAAACAACTCATTTCCCTTACGCGGCGCAGACCTGAGTTCAGGTCTGAAAGTCTGGCCAGCTGTTAACCTGCCATTTATAGAACCAGTTTTAGGTACAGATTGTCTCTTCCAGGGAAGACTGATTAAGAGAGGATTACGGGGCTTCCCTGGTGGCGCAGTGGTTGAGAGTCTGCCTGCGAATGCAGGGGACACAGGTTCGTAGCCCTGGTCTGGGAAGATCCCACATGCCACGGAGCAACTGGGCCCGTGAGCCACAATTACTGAGCCTGCGCGTGTGGAGCCTGTGCTCCGCAACAAGAGAGGCCGCGACAGAGAGAGGCCCGCACACCGCGATGAAGAGTGGCCCCCGCTTGCCGCAACTAGGGAAAGCCCTCGCACAGAAACGAAGACCCAACACAACCAAAAATAAATAAATTTTAAAAAAAAAAGAGAGAGGATTACGGAGTCTCCTCGCGGCTCCAGAGGGGCCACCAGATGGCACTCTGGAACCGACTGCAAGATCAACTTCCTTCCTCTTCCCCTAAGTCTTCCCAGCAGCGGGGCCCCGCTCCGGGCGGGGGACCAGAGGGCTGAGGCAAACCAGCTTCCCCTTGGGGTTCCCCGGCTTCAGAAGTGGCCAAGCATTAGGCGCACCATAAAGCCGAGCAGCAGCGGGGGCTGCCAGCCGGCTGGGACAGGCCTGGGTGGGTGAGGAGACTGGAGCCGGGTCCTTCGACTGGGGAATGGCACTCGGTCAGCGGATCCCGCAGCGAACTGGTCCCCAGGCCAGAGCCAGCGCCTAACTGAGAGTCATTCTCACTTCTGCTTCCCGCGCTGCGCGAATATTTCTCCTCTAAGGGGCTGCCTGAGTCACTCCTGATTGGTTGCGCGAGTCCGGGACTTAAACTTTCAGCCAATAAAAAAGGGCACGGCGAGTGACGCACGGAAACGTCACGGGAATTCCCCCCTCCCGGGGGCCGAAAAGGGGCTTTCCCGGCTGGAGTCCTGGTGGTTGGAGAGGTGTCGCGACCCGTCCGAGGTGGGTCGGGCAGGGAGATAATCCGGAACCGGAGACGCCGCCGCGGTGAGTGGCTGGGTTCAGACCCCTGGGTGGCGGGACGCCGGGAAGGGCAGGAGGAAGGCCCTTAGCTGACCGAGCCCCAGAGCTTAAGAGCGGCATCTGCACACTCCAGAGAGCACGCACACGAACAAGACACGCGGATACACATCAATATCCCTGTACAAAGATGCGGGCCGTACGTACATCTACACATATGCCGGCGGGTGCACAGGGTCGTCCATGCACTCAGACTCGCACACACATGCACACGGAAAACACACTCACCCGTGCACAGGTGCCTGGACCCATACCTTTCACGCAGAAACTCAAAGATATGTTCACCTGTGCCCTTACATACATGCTCAGACATGTGTCCACACTGATTAGTTTAAGGACGCTCACCTGTACACGCATGTTCACACCATGCACACACAAGCACATGGGCCGAAACACACTTGTACACCTGTGATGCAGACACATACGTGCATTACACACGGCTATGGGACTGGGGGGGCGTGGGCCCCCAAAGCAGGTGCGGTGTGGGAATCAACGGCTGTACAGATGTTTTGGGGAGAGGGAATAGAGGAACCCATCCCAAGGAGGAGACACCTTTCCTCCCGCCGCCCCGTGGCCCCAGAGACCGGTTCTCGGGGCAGAACCCCGGGGCCCCCGACTGGGAAGAGCCCCCGCCTACAGACCTTCGGGGAGGAGGCCTTCTTACAGTAGGAATATCCCCCCAAAACCCCCCGGGGTGAATCAGCCGTGGCCTCTCTCGGAGTAGAAAATCCCGAGGTTGCTCCAGGACGGGGGAGGGGAAGGGGACGGGAGGAGGGCCTGGCCCCGGACTAGTAGCCTCCCCCGGCCTTGAAAGACCCTCCAGTCCCTGGCGCCTGCTCTGGAGGGAGAAGGTGGCCCCCAACCCCACGGGGCCTTCTCTGGGTCTGGCCGCTCCTCTGCTTGTAGAGATGCTGCGGGCGCCCGCAGGCCAGCGAGAAGACCTCGCGCCCCTCCCGCCTCGGGGGCGCGGCCAGTGGCGTCATTTCCAGGCCCGCCCCCTCCGGCCCCGCCTCCCCCTGGTATTTTCGGGACTTTCCTAAGCTGTTCTAACTTTCCTGCCCCTTCCCCGGCCCGGCCCAGCCCAGCTCCAGATTTCGCCCTCCACCGGAGCTTGCCCGCCACACCCGGACGGGTAGCTGGAGGAGATCGGACCCTCCCCCAAATTTGGGCCCCCTTCTTCCCCCAGCTCCCGTCCTGATCTGTCTCTCCCTACCCCCGCCACTCCTCCCCACCTAAGGCGGGCGCCTGAAACTCTGGGGAACAGGACCCGCCGAAGCCACCGGACAGAGCCGGGCCTAGCCCAGAGACATGGACAGTTGCTACGACCCAGTGAGTCACGCCGCCTGGCCCCAAAGCCGGCCGTCTGCCCCCCCCTGTGCCTGTCTGCTTGTCTGCCCGTCTTTCGGAGTGCCATCTACTCCCCGACACCTGTAATGTCCTCAGATTATCTCACCCTGCCTGTCAGTCAGTCTGTCTACAAACTGCTTACAGTAGGAGCTTTCATATGGGCCTGGGGAGGAGAGGGAGTCATTACTGAGGGCTTACAGAGCTGAGAGGTGGAGGGCTCTGGGGGTGGCTCAGAATCAGCTGCCACCCCAGTCTGTCTCCAAACCAGGGTCTGGATGGCATCATTGAATATGACGATTTCAAATTCAACCCGTCCATTGTTCAGCCCAAGGAGCCAGCCCCAGAGACAGGTTAGTAAGTCCCCTGACCTCCCCTTGTCTTGGAGGGAGGGGAAGGGAGGAGCATGTGCCCTCTGCCTTGGGAATGGGCTCAGAGATCCTGGCTCAGCAAGGCCCCTCTGTCCCCAGCTGATGGCCCCTACCTGGTGATCGTGGAACAGCCTAAGCAGGTGAGCCAGTGGAAGGGATAGTGTGGGATGGCTTCAGCTTTGGAGGCGAGTGGGGTAGTTGCAGCTGGGTGGCCACAGGGAGGGTAACTGACACAGACCCACTTCGGGTTGGGATGGTTAGCTGCTGATGATCACAGTGGTGTGGTTGTGATTCAGGATACACACATCCAGTCATTATGGTCACTGCTGGCTGGGGGGGATGGGGGGGTGGTGTCTCTCCTGGTCACAATGTCACTGTGCCCTGGCACCTTCAGCGAGGCTTCCGATTTCGATATGGCTGTGAAGGCCCTTCCCACGGAGGACTGCCAGGTGCCTCCAGCGAGAAGGGTCGGAAGACTTATCCCACTGTCAAGGTGAGCCAGAATAGTGCTGGAGGGTGGGCTAGTGGACAGTGTGTTCATGGGCATTACTGACAGCCCTCACCCCTCACAGATCTGTAACTACGAGGGACCGGCCAAGATCGAGGTGGACCTGGTAACACACAGTGACCCGCCTCGTGCTCACGCCCACAGTTTGGTGGGCAAGCAATGCTCGGAGCTGGGGGTCTGCGCAGTGTCTGTGGGGCCCAAGGACATGACTGCCCAGTAGGTGCCCCCTACCCCTGGTCCCCACTGGTGTGCCCCCTCATTGCTTGCCAGTTCTAGGCCCCAGCCCACCTCTGTGAGCTTAGCATCTGACCAAGGGGAGAGACGCTGGTTGGCCCTAGAACCCAAGGCCCCAAGTGAAAACTAGAAAAGCTTCCTAGAGGAAGTAGGGCTGAGCTGAGCCCTGGCAGTGGGGAGGGTGCCTCAGGAGGAAAGAACTGCCTGCAAGGCCTCTGACTCCTCCCCTCCCCTCCCCAGATTTAACAACCTTGGTGTCCTGCATGTGACCAAGAAGAACATGATGGAGATTATGATACAAAAACTTCAGAGACAGCGGCTTCGCTCCAGGCCCCAGGGCCTTACGGGTATGGAGGAGATGGAGGGAGTCATGGGAGGTGGTCATGGAAGGAGTAGAGAAGGAGGAGGAGTCCAGGGGTCACATGTGTGCCCGCTGCCCAGAGGCTGAGCGTCGGGAGCTGGAGCAGGAGGCCAAGGAACTAAAGAAGGTGATGGATCTGAGCATTGTGCGGCTGCGCTTTTCTGCCTTCCTTCGAGCCAGTGATGGCTCCTTCTCTCTGCCCCTGAAGCCAGTTATCTCTCAGCCCATCCATGACAGCAGTGAGTATCCTGATCACCTGGGGCCTGGGTGCCAGAGGGAGCATGGAGGGCAGCCCTGAACTGTGGAGTCAGATAGGCCTGGGTTTGAACTTGGCCCCACCATGTATGAGCTGAGTGATCTTGAGCAAGTCATTTCCCCTCTCTGAGTGTGGCTTCCATCTTGAGTAAATGAAGATACTAGCAGTTCCTGTACCTCTTGGGGTTGTTCAGATAATACAAAGCCCCTGGCTCCATAATTGGGACCATGGCTATTATATCCTCTCAAGTAATTGATATCCCATCTCCATAGAGTCTCCTGGAGCCTCAAACCTGAAGATTTCTCGAATGGACAAGACAGCTGGCTCTGTGCGGGGTGGAGATGAGGTTTATCTGCTTTGTGACAAGGTGCAGAAAGGTGAGGCTGGAGCCTAGGCTGGGAGCTAGGGATGTAGGGATGTTGGGTATCAAGCTTGGGGACCGGGACAGCTTCAGGACAAATGGCCCTGGAGATTCTACTAGGAGCTGTGGCCAAACTTCAATTTCCCCTGTAGATGACATTGAGGTTCGGTTCTACGAGGATGATGAGAATGGATGGCAGGCCTTCGGGGACTTCTCTCCCACAGATGTTCACAAACAGGTACCATAGGGCCAGGGCTGGGCCTGGGCCCAAACTAGGCCAAGCCCTTAATACACCTTATGTTCTCCTTCCCCCTAGTATGCCATTGTGTTCCGGACACCTCCCTATCACAAGATGAAGATTGAGCGTCCTGTAACCGTGTTCCTGCAACTGAAACGCAAGCGTGGGGGGGATGTCTCTGACTCCAAACAGTTCACCTATTATCCTCTGGTGGAAGGTGGAGCTGGGCTGAAGATCCCAGGGGGGCTGGAGGGTGGGGGCTTGGCTGGAGGGTCCCAAGAACTAGATCAGGGGACCCATGAGTCAAATCAGGAGTAGGGAAGGTCCCAGGAAGAGGTGACCCTAGGAGCCAGCCTGAGGGCTTTCAGGGGAAAGGCCATTACCAAACATGGGACAGGGCTCTTGAGGCAAGGCATGAGTTGGGGTTTTAACATCTCATTTGCCTCTCCCCCCCAGACAAGGAGGAGGTGCAGCGGAAGCGGAGGAAAGCCTTGCCCACCTTCTCCCAGCCCTTTGGGGGTGGCTCCCACATGGGTGGAGGCTCTGGGGGCTCGGCTGGGGGTTATGGAGGAGCTGGAGGAGGAGGTGAGTGCTGGTGGCAGGAAGGGGAATGGATGAGGGAGGGGTAAAGGGGAGAAAAGTTGTGGGGGAAGAAATCTGGAAGAGTCCTCCTGGTGCCCCCTCCCCACAGTCCTGCCTGTGTCCACAGGTGGCAGCCTCGGCTTTTTCTCCTCCTCCTTGGCCTACAGCCCCTACCAGTCCGGTGCGGCCCCAATGGGCTGCTACCCGGGAGGCGGGGGCGGGGCGCAGATGGCCTCCGAGGCGCCTAGCGTGGATGCTGGGGAGGAAGCAGCAGAGCCGAGCGCCCCCTCCGGGACCCTCCAGCGCGAACAGCAGGCCCCGGAGCTGCTGCATCGAGGTATGGCCTCGGGAATCCGGGCAGTCGGGATGCTGCGGGTGGGGACCTAGCCCACGCCCACACTCCCTGTCGCCCCCAGCCCGGGAATACAACGCGCGCCTGTTCGGCCTGGCGCAGCGCAGCGCCCGAGCCTTGCTCGACTACGGCGTCACGGCAGACGCGCGCGCGCTGCTGGCGGGACAGCGCCACCTGCTGACCGCGCAGGACGAGAACGGAGACACGTAGGTGGGAGGGCGGGCGGCCGGGCGGGCGGGGTCCTGGGCTCGGCGCGGGTGGAAGGTCTTGGGGTGCGGGGCGGGAAAGGGACTTAAAAAGAGCCAGGGCTCTGGAGTTGTACACACCCGGTTTCAAGCCTGGCCTCGCTATGCTCTAGTTCTGTCCAAGATACTTAATCTCTGCACACTTCAGTTTTAAAGGGGCACAGTAATAGTACGCACTTAGCGCAAAAGGTGCTCGGAAGTATTAAGTTCAGGTGCAGCGATGTCCTTGGAGATGTCTGGGCTAGACAGGGCCGAGGGAGAGAGACTGTGGAGGTGGCGGGGTTTTGAGAGTGAAGGATGCTGAGTTGCTGGGCTTGCTAGGCCAGAGTCTCACTCCCCAAACCCCAGGCCGCTGCATTTGGCCATCATCCACGGGCAGACCAGCGTCATTGAGCAAATAGCCCACGTCATCTACCACGCCCCGCACCTCGGCGTTGTTAATCTCACCAACCACCTGCACCAGGTGAGGGGCATCTATTGGTGAGGGGGTAGGGGTTGGAAGTCAGGTGGGTCTAGGCCAGGAGCAGGCCTGGCTCATTCTGCCTGCCTCCCCAGACGCCCCTGCATCTGGCAGTGATCACCGGGCAGACCAGCGTGGTGAGCTTCCTGCTGCAGGTGGGCGCAGATCCAGCACTGCTGGATCGGCATGGAGACTCAGCCGTGCACCTGGCACTCCGGGCACGTGCCAGTGCCCCCGACCTGCTGCGCACCCTGCTGCGGAGTGGGGTTCCCAGCATGCCCCAACTGTTGCATGTGCCAGACTTTGAAGGTGAGTTCATCACCTGGACCAGTGGGCAAGGGTGGGGACCAGGGAGGGTACCTGGTGAGTGCCTGTAGTGGACATGAGGCATCGAGGTCAGATGGTCAAGGGGTCACATTGGGGGCACAGCTGCAGGCTGAGCATCCTGTGTCACTAGGGCTGTACCCAGTACACTTGGCGGTCCGTGCCCGAAGCCCCGAGTGCCTGGATCTGCTGGTGGACAACGGGGCTGAAGTGGAGGCTGCAGAGCGGCAGGGGGGCCGAACAGCCCTGCATCTAGCCACAGAAATGGAGGAGCTGGGGTTGGTCACCCATCTGGTCACCAAGGTGGGACTGAGGATTGTGGAAGGCATGGAGCCAAGGGTGTGGAGGGACTAGGGACGGGGAGGGTGTGGCGGAGGGACAGCCAATCAGTTGGTGCTGTGATCAACCACTCCTTTGCACCCCACAGCTCCGGGCCAACGTGAATGCCCGTACCTTTGCGGGAAACACACCCCTACACCTGGCAGCTGGACTGGGATCCCCGACCCTCACCCGCCTCCTTCTGAAGGCTGGTCAGTCTCACTCTCAGGGGCATATGAACAGGGCTGGGGGGGAAGGAAAGGGGTGCCTCCCAGTCCCCCCACTTTGCATCCTTAACGTGGGCTCCTGTCGTACCTCTCCATGACTATCCCCTTACTCAGGTGCCGACATCCATGCAGAGAACGAGGAGCCCCTGTGCCCACTGCCTTCGCCCCCCACCTCTGGTAGTGACTCAGATTCTGAGGGCCCTGAGAGGGACACCCGAGGCAGCTTTCGGGGCCACACACCTCTTGACCTCACTCGCAGCAGCAAGGTGAGGCCAGCCTGGGACTAGAAGTACCAGGGGATGGGGCATCTGGGCTTATAGACGGGTCCTGAGTATTTGGTACCTGGGCTTAAGGACTGTGATGGGAGGTAGTCAAGGCTGAGGCTGTCTCCCCAGGTGAAGACCTTGCTGCTAAATGCTGCTCAGGACACCATGGCGCCCCCCCTGACCCCACCTAGCCCTGCAGGTGAGATCTCCCCACCCATTGCCAGACCCCAGACCCCTGCTCACAGAGGTCTCTTCTCCTTCAGGGCCACTCAAGGAGGTCTCCCTTTCTCCATCCCTGTTCTCCGTCCATTGCCCCCAGTGGCCCTTCCTGCCTTATCAGGTTACCATGTGAGAAAGGTGGCATTCAGCTGTGTTTTTGCCCATCTCCGGGGGGTAACTAACATATTATGTGTGTGTCCCCCTCAGGGCCAGAGATGCCACTTGAGGATACAGTCCTACAGAACCTGGAGCATCTGCTAGACGGGCCAGGAGCCCAGGGCAGCTGGGCAGAGCTGGCAGAACGGCTGGGTCTGCGCAGTCTGGTGGACACGTATCGAAAGACGGCCTCACCCAGTGGCAGTCTCCTACGCAGTTACAAGGTCAGTCAGTCCCCGTCCCGTGCTCCATGCCCCAGTCTCAGATCTCTGGTGCTTCTTTGGGGACACCACACCCTAACCATAACTCAAGTCTCATGCCTCTTCCTTCTTCTCAGCTGGCTGGTGGGGACTTGGCGGGCCTGCTGGATGCCCTGTCTGACATGGGCCTGGAGGAGGGAGTGAGGCTCCTGAGGGGTCCTGAGACCCGAGAAAAGCTGCCTAGCACAGGTAAAGGGGCCCTACCTGAAAGGTGGATCTGGGCTTGGAGAGTGGGAGGCCTGAGGCCTTGACTCTTCCCTATGCCCTTCCCCGTGTCCACTCCTCCAGCAGAGGTGAAGGAGGACAGTGCATACGGGAGCCAGTCGGTGGAACAGGAAGCAGAGAAGCTGGGCCCCCCTCCTGAGCCACCAGGAGGGCTCTGCCACGGACATCCCCAGCCTCAGGTGCACTGAACTGCTGCCCACCCACCAGCCCCCTTCCTGGGCCCCTCTGTACAGTGTCCCCGCCTATTCCAGTTCTTATTTAACACCCCGTGCCCACCCTTCAGTTGGGGCAAATAAAAGATTCTCATGAGAAAGAGAGGAGGCGTGGCCTCCTCCCCAACTTACAGCAGCCCCTGATGTGTGTGACTCTTGTTCCTGGGAACCAAATGCCTATCCTGGCCTCAAGCCAGGCACTGGAGAGAGGAGGAGACCCAGCCAGCAAGTCTAGAGCAGTTTTAATGGAGGTGGAGGCTATACAAAGGGCAGGGCCCACTGAAGGAGGGAAAGCAAGGCCATGCTGCCCCCGGCCTGTGCATAGGGCCTCAGCATGGACACCCTTCCTCCACCTCTGGAAAGAGAGAGGGTGAGCCCTCACGGAAGAGGGAGGGAAAACCAGCTCAGCCCCAACTCCTGGCTTCTGTCTGAGCCAGGCCCCAGGATGGAGGGGGATTGCTGGTGTCAGGGGTGGGGTGGTCTCAGCAGAAACGTCAGGTCTCCCCCACAAAAAAAAAAGCATCAAAATTCCAGGGGCCCTGGCCCCTCCCGTCCCAGTCCCCTGTACGAAAAAGTGCAAAACATTATCACAAAAAGGGGGTCTCAGAGGGGCCCTTAGCCTAAGGCTCCTGAGGCCCGTGCCCTAGCCCTGCCCTGCCCCGGACACCGCGTCCGGCGCGGTCAGGCCCTGGACCGAGGGGCCCTCCCAGGTGGCCCGAGGCCGGCCCGGGCTCAGGCAGGGCCCTGTCATGCAGGTGCCTGGTGGGCACCACCCCCCCTACTCCCACCCGCAACTCAGGGCTTCCACCGCCCACTGCCTGCCCCTGCGCGAGACTCTGGGCCAGGACACTGAGCCCGGGGCTGGCTGGAGGTGTTGGGCTGCGAGGAGGGACTGGAGTGAGGAGGGGGGAGTCCGTCCTCCGTCCTCCCGGCCTGGGCCAGTGCTGCCTCTACCGCATCCAGCTCTTCACTGCCCGCCTTCAGCTTGACCCGAAGCAGCGCTGCATATGTGCCGTAGCGAGATTTCTGAGGCAGAGGAGCAGGGATGAGCCTGCTGTCCGCTGTCTGCCCAGCCCACCCCCGTCTGCAGCAGGGAGGGAACGCCAAAGAAGGCTAGCAGATGCCACGTTCTTGCCTACCTCTGAAGCCCCCAAAGCCCCCAAGGACTGACTGTGACATGATCCCTGGGTAGTTTGGTGACCTTCTCTGGGCTCTCTCTAGACTGTCAACTGTAACAGCTCATGTTTCTTGAGCCTTTATCAGAGTTGGCAAAACTGAGCACTTAACAGACATCATCTCCTTTCATTTCCCTAGTGGGGATGGAATGCTGTCCCTGTCCCACAGAAAAGGAAACTGCGGCTCAGAGGGATTAAGCAGTCTGCCCAGGGTCACTCAGCTAGTCCCACTCTTAGAGTCCATGCCATGAATCACTAGCCTGAGCCTCCGTATGGGGACACAGAGGTCCCCCTGGTGGAGCACGGAGCCACAGAGGTGCCCGGGCCGGGAGGCTCACCTCAAACTCCAGATAGGCCTCCTTCTGCCGCTGCTCCTCAGCCTCCTTGCCCCGGGCCTTCTTGCCCAGATGGGCAGCCCGGTGCTGCCGCAACTCACTTGCCATGGCCTTCAGCTTGGCCTCGTGGGTCCGCATCTGCTCCTCCTAGAGGCCGGGGGAGCATGGTCACTCTGGCAGAGACAGTGCCTTTGTGCAAGTTTTTAGAAAAGGTGCCCCATCCTTTGGATGAACAAAGCACCATGTCTGGGTTAACCAACTGTATTGCAGCCTCTGCACACCCTCCCATGGCCCATGTCCTGGTGCACTGGACATCTACGTGTATCATACGCAGCAGCCTGGCGTGCAGTCGGCCTAGGCCTGCCTTACTCCGTCCCGCTGGCACCAGGTGGACAGAGCTGGGGGTACCTGGGGGAGGCGGGTGGCAGCACTGGGCAGCAGAGGGCGGCTGAACTTCTTCTGGGAACTGACAGCAGCTGGGAAGGGGGGTGCGGAGAACATAGCAGCCACCACATTGATGCGAGTGATCCAGGACTGCATCTGCTCCAGGCTCCTGGGGAGACAGCACAGCCATCTGGGACCCGGGCCCAGGGTTCCATCCAGGGATGCCAGTCCTGGCCTGAGAAGGAAGGAGGCAATCCAGGGACAAGGGACAGGAGCAAGCTGGGAGTGGAGTGAAGGGGTGTGGGATGGGCAGGAGGAGGGCACTCACGGGGCCTGGAAGAGGAAGACGCGCCAGTCAGCGGTGCGCAGGTAGAAGACGTGGGGCCTCTTGCTGTAGTCACTGGCACGCGTGGCCAGGGCGTGGTGGATGCTGATGGCATTCTTCAGCTCAGCCTCCGACGGGGCCTCCCCAGGCTGGTACTCCTCCTGTGGGGTGCCCATCTCGTCCTGGCTGCAGTCCCAGCCCAGCCCAACCCCCCACCACTCCCTCCCCTGAGCCAGCTCAGCCCCAACCCCTTGAGCTGGGCCCGCACCTTCTGCAGGTAGAGGATCATGCCCTTGAGGATCCCGTGGAAGTTCTTCCAGCCCCGCTTGCCCCGAGGTGCTGGGGGGAAGGAAGACAAGTCAGGGGGGCCTGAGACAGGCCCACTCCCATCCATCCCCCAGGCCTCCCCACCTGGCCACGTACTCTTCCTGCAGTCAGGGTCTGCGTGCACCTTTCGCACCAAGGCCCCGTGCTTGTAGACTGAGGCCCCGGGCTCGGGAGTCAGGTCCAGGAAAGGGCTGGAGCCGCTGCCACTGCCCCCGCTGACTCTCTTGATGACCTTGGGGTTGGGGTCGGCCAACTCAGACAGAGAGCGTCTCAGCTCCTCCTCGTCTCTGCAGGTGTGATCACCTCAGAGGGGGCTGGCCGTGGAGCCACGACCCCCCTTTCAGTCCTGGCCTCTGCCACCCAGGAAAGCTCCTCCAGTGTCTGTGAAGAAGGGGCGGGGGGTCTGCCCCTCTCACAGGGCGCGGCTCCCCGCAGCCTGAGGCTCCTGGAGCCACATCTCCGGCCTCCGAGCGGGTCGCACCAGGGTGTAGCTGTACTTCCCCACTCAGATCAGGGGTCCTCGAGGCAGCATGTCTCTGCCCCCAGATTAGAGTTCCCAAGGGTAGGGCCACGTCTGTCCCTTCCTCCCCTCACGCGTACGCAGCCCCATCCTCTCCATTTCTGCACACACACACACACCCCCCTCACTCCGTTCTCCACCAGGGCAGACACATGTCTGACTCAGCTTCTCAACCACACCCAGCACCAGGCTTTACTCATAGCTTGCTGGCTAAATGGTGGCAGAAGGAGCTTCCTAGTGGTCCCCTAGTACCTCCTGGTCAGCAGGCTCTGTCAGCTATCATCTAAAGAATCTGATTCTATCTTGTCACTCCCTCGTCAGAAACCTGCAGTAGCTCCCTACTGCCTCCCACCTGGAGCCTACACTACATCCTCACCAACACTGTCTCTCTCCTGCCACTCTCCGTTCCAGTTAGCCGGCCTCCTCTTGGTCTCCTCACCCCACACTCGTTTCAGCCACCACACATTTGCCTCGCAAATACCAACTTCCCTCTTTCTCTCCCCAAACAATGCTTCCTCTCCGTCAAGGCCTGCCCCGAGACCAATCCTCACAGAAGCTTTCCCTGATCCCCCCTGTACCCCAGTCCTGAGCTTTGCCTCCTCTGAGGTCTTCTCTCCTGCAGACTGGGAGCTCCCAGCTAAACTGAGCAGTGACTGGACTCTCAGCAGATACCAGCAAGTAGGAGTGATCTATTGACTGTTTAGATGAGGGCTCTACCTCAGACTGGGGGACTCAAGACTAAAACTAGACCTCCTCCCTCAGACTAGACTCTTCCAAGACTTAACTCTGAGTCTGTTTCCACTGGGGCTGCCAAGAGTAGAGAATTCTGTGACACTCTGGGCTCCTTAGGACCCAGGAGGAGGCTCTCCCTCTACTGGTCGGGGCCCTACCTCCAGAGACTTCTACTTTCCCACTTGGGTGCCAAGAGACCTCCCCCAATTTGTTTCAGCACCCTCATCCCAGGACAGCTGACAATGGCCACCCACCCCAACCCAGCTTGCCATAACAACCCAGCTAGAAACAAGACACAGAACCCCACATCCAGGTGGGCACCTCCAAAAAAGGAAGTGAGGCAGCCTCACTGCCTCTCGTGCTCTCACCCACCTCCCCGGCTCCACAGCCCCAGGATTCACTCGGCCCATCTCAGTGCTCTTGACCTCTCCAGGCAGCCCCTTCCCGACGTCCCATCCCACCCCCTCACACGCCCCAGGACTCACATGGCCCACTGCAACTTTTCATTCTTGATGGAGCTGTACAAGGCCTGGAGAGGGAGGAACAAACCAGGGGGGTGGGGGTCAATCTTGGGGGGAGGTGCACCAATGCCAGAGCTCAGAGCCCTCCCTCCAAGTTTGGGGGAGGAGACAGAACTGGGGGTGGGGATGGGCAGTAGGGTGTAATGACTGACAGGCTCTAGAACAGGGTACTAGGACCCAGGCCCAGGTTTGCCACTTGAGCTGCATGACTTTGGACAAGTCTCCATGGGAAGAACAAACGTAGCACCACATAGTCGTTTTATTTTTTTTTGGCCACACCACGCGGCACGCAGGATCTCAGTTCCCTGACCGGGGATAGAACCCGCATCCCTGCATTGGGAGCTCTTAACCACTGGACCACCAGGGAAGTCCCAGTACCAGGTGTTTACCATAGGGCAAGCAATTAACACAGGACATCCTGGCATACGGTTGATGTACAATAAATAGCAACTGCTATTATCTTTGCTGTTGTTGTTATTGTTAAGAGTCATCCTATTCAGAACCTGGGTGGGGGAAGCACAGCCCTAGAAGGAATGGAAAAGAGCAGCCTAAGAAGCTCTCCTTTCCCCAACCATGTGTTTTGGCCTATTTCGACAGGATAAACCCACACTGGACATATGGGGAAACTGAGGCCCAGGAACAGGACTCTCCCTGTCACCTCCCTCCTTGGCTAACAGAGAACACACTCCCATGGCTCCCAGCCCCAGTGCAAGTTAAGATCTTCCCTCAACCCAGAGAGCCCCACCAAGCCAAATGCCAGAGTGGTCCAGCCCCCTGCCCACGCACATACTTCATGTTCCTGGAGAGTGGACACTAGTCTAAAAGACAATAGTTTTATCTTCCAAACCCTGCACACTCCAAACTCCCTGTGAATTCCCGAACCAGTCACTTGCCTCTGTACAGTTGGCCTGGGGGACCTGCAGGGGCCTTGGGGTGGTCGGAGGAGAGGCTGGGTTCCAGTAGTGGCACAGGGGACCCCTCTTCTTGGGAGTAGCCTGCAACATGGGTTCACACCAGTGCCTCCCACTGTGGGGGCGCTTCCACCAGCCTGTCCGTGAGTGGGTGTGTCCCCAGCACGTGCGGCTAAGCGTGTGGCGTGTGATGCCTGCGCGCCAGGAGTTGGATGCAGTGGTGACGTCGGCACCTTCTCCAAGATGGGACACAGCCCCCAGCTGCCCACACAACACGGTCTCTGACTCTTTCACTGTCCACTGCTATACCCAACCACAAAGCTAGCCAAGCACCCCACATGGGCACACCCTGGCCGGGGGCAGGTACACCACGACCTCCACCCCACAGCACATACTCAGCCCTCCCAGCACCACCCCGACCAAACTCAGCAAGGCGCAGACCCTAAGCCCTCACACTCCAACTCTCGGGCCAAGACGTGAAGTGGCCACCGAAAGCCAACCTGCGGTCCTTGTCTCCAGCCCTGCAGTTCATCCCCTGCCCCTCTCGGCACTTCCTTTGGCCCACAACGTCTTCCTTCGAAAATTCCTAAACCCCACAGGTGAGCTCCGTCTCATGCTCTCATCTAGAAGGCCCAAAGACCCTTTGGTCTGCGATCCCCAACTTGATCCGAGGGTCTCTGCCCTACCCCCAACCCATGCCCACCCCTGGCTACCCGTGGGCTCTGTCCGTGTCGGGCTCCCCACTCAGCTTGCGATGCCTTCGGCGCCTCCCTCAAGCCGCCCCCTCAGTCGCGTGCCGCCCTCAGCAACCCCCTCGGTCGCCCCCCAGCCTGGCGTGGGCCGCGGCCCCACCGCCCTCACCGCCTTTTTCTTCTTGCGGCTCTGCAGGCGGCTGACCACCAGGTCGGTGTAGAGCACGGGCTTGAGACTGCGCGAGCGCTGCGGCCAGCCGTAGCACAGGGTCTCCGCGCCGCGGTGGGTGCGCCCGTAGCGCACGGAGCACAGCGAGCGAGAGCGCAGCCGCCCGGCGCTGCTGTGGATGCTGTTGACACCGATCATGCTGGCCCGGCCGGCGCGCCGCGGCCCCCGGCCATGCCCCCGTCCGGCCTCGGCCGCGGACGGCCCGGACGGCCCGTGGACGGCTCCCCCGACAGCCGGCGCGAGCGGCCCGGCCCGGCCCGGCCCAAGCCCGGCCCGGCTCGGCTCCCACCGACGCACGGAGCGCGCGGCGGCGGCGGCGGCGGCGCGGTCTGCTCTGCAGCTCGGCGAGAGCGGGAGGGGGGCGCCGACGGAGAGGGGAGGGCGAGGGCTAGGGGCGGGGACGGCGCAAAATGGAGGCGTCCGACCGAGAGGAGGGCCCGCCGCGCGCCGTCACGGGGGAGGCGCCTGGGAGGGCCGGTGGGGGGGTGGGGCGCGGTGGCCTGCTCTAGGGGTGCTGGGAGGTGAGGTGGGCTGTCCCTGTAGGGTCTGGAGCGCTCTCCTGGCTCGTCAGGGTGCGGTGGTGAGGAGAAAGGTCGGAACGCCTCCTGGCGGCCCTTTTTTACAGAGCCAGGAGGGGCCACGAGGCTAGACAGCGGCGCGGGATGGAGACAGCCGTGGAATTACCCAACTCACCGACCCGCAGATACTTCAAATGCCCGAGTATATAATCACCTTCAAACACCCCACTTTACATACACCCCCAACTAACCAGATGCACCAATTCACATTCACCTCAACTCACAGACACTACAAATTCAGAGGTACACCTCAAATTTTAGTCATTAACTCACAGACATACACCCCCTACTCATGGACACCTGTCATAAACCAGATAGTCAATTCGTAGATATACACCCCAACACACACAAACACCCAACCTACACCCCAGCTCAGACACACTCTAAATCATAAGCCCTAAAGCACAAACACACTCCAAGTCAGACAAACCCCTATGATTCACAGACCCTAAATCACATATACAAGTCAGCATACACCCCAACTCACTGACGCCCCCCAACTCACAGTGGATGGCCCCACTCAAGATACGTTCCCAAACTCAGAAGCTCAACACACCCCACGTTCACAAACACGCCCCAGGACACTCCTGTGCTGTCACACGTATGCGGTGGCCGGGAGACCCCTTTGACAACTCTAGGGGTTTCAAGGGAGTGCAGCCCCTCTCGGATAAAACACCACCCGATCTGGAAGAGGAGTGAAGCCACGGACCAGGCCACCCCCCTCCTCCTCCCATCCTACCCGCTCCAGTGTAGCTAACCCCTCAGGATCTGGCGCCTGGGCGCGGGGCCTGCCCACTAAGGAGCCAGAAGCGCAGTGTGTAGTCCCAGCTTGGTGCTAACTGGCTTCAGGACCCCGGAAAGCCTTTGTCCCTCTCAAGGCCCCCATCTCCGGGTCCCTCCAGCGCAGCGGTACCAGAGAGGGCTTTGTGGCTGTACACCGTGGGGCGGGGGCTGGGCGCGGGGAGGCAAGTGGTGTACCTGTGCGCCCCACCCCGCGCTTGCAGAGACCCCACCCCCACCCCTTTCCTCAGTGAACACTGAAGGAGGGGCGCTAATGAAGCCAAAATACGGGGTCCAGGGCCTGCTGGTCACGTGTTTTCGAGAACTGTTTCCCCCCCCCTCCCCCGCTGCGCGCTGGGACTGCGAGTGCGCATGTGCCGGGAAAGCCAGTCTTGTGGGGGCTGGGGGAGGGGGCGGTCCCCAGGCTGAGTCACTAGAGCCCAGGCTTCCACAGCGGGAACTAGGTGGTGGCAGGCCCCTCCCCTCCCCTCCCCTCCCTCGGAGGCCTGCTGACAGGTCCCCTGTCCCTCCCCTCCAGCGACCTCTGCCCCGCCCCGCCCCACCCCCCACCTTGAGCAGCTCTCTGGGGAAGTCGCCGCCTTCGTTGAGGCCCTCCAGGTTACCAATGAAGTCTCCGCAGGTCATGCGCTTCCCGATGTTCTAATGGAGGGCACAGAGGCCTCTGAGCTTGGGGAGTCCTTCGCCTCCCAGGCCTTGAAGTCTCTGGACGGGGTGTTCCGGGCTCCCTCCCGCCAGCCCCCCTACTCACGTGGCCATGGAGATCCGTATTGAGTAGCATGAGGGCGCAGGTCAGCGTGTGCGCACCGTCTAGGAGAGAATTGACATTCAGCCTTGGCCATCTCGCAGGGACTCTTCCACATCTATCTTCCTCAATCTTCCAGTTCATCCCCTGCCCCCTTTCAGGACCCCCTTTGGCTCACAACCACACTTTTGTAAGTCCTGGACAAACCCCTCCGGAGCAAAGACCTCTCTCTTCCAGTAAAACCCTCAGATGGGACCTCTCCCTCTTCTTAGGTCACCCTCCCCAGCTCCCTAAGGTTCTGAGGGCAGCCCACTGCTTGCCCCCAACACCAACATGCCTCTGTGTCTATGCAAGCCATTGGGCCCCACACAGTTATGCAGACCAAATAGAATCCCTACTCAGGCCAAGCACTGTCTTGCACATGTATGCAAACAACGGCATGCAAACACACCTGCCATGTGCCTCTTCACAACACACACTAGACCCTACCTAGCCCTATACCTGCCCACATGCACAGTTCCACATCTGTGCAGCTGTGCCAGTTCTGTCTGCATACATGCATGCTTGCATGCCTGCAAGCTCGTGCATTCGGGTACTTCTGCACACACACTCATGCTGCTTTACACAGATGCAGTGCCCATCTGCCTCAGTGACCAGCCAGGAATGCCCTGACCCCGGCCTCCTCACCCTCTGAGGACAGGGCTCCAGGATTGCACTGGAAGTATCTCTGGGAGAAGTGGGCCAGCACGCGCTCCCGTTCCTGGGTCTCACCCATTAAGGCCAGCTCCTTCAGAAACACCCTGGGGAGGGGGGAAGAGGGGACATGTCACCTCTACCCAAGGTCCCCTTACCAGGCAGCCCTGGCTCTTGGCCACGTCCAGTCAGCTTGGGAAGGGTGACTTCATGGCAGTTTAGGGGAGGCACAGGGCTCAGAGGAGGCATAACTGAGGCCCTGCACACCAGGCCTGGAGAGTAGGGGCTGCCCTCAAAGGGCCGGACACCCACCTGAGAGCTTGGTCCAGAGTCATGCCCGTGAAGACAAAGAACTTCAGGTACTCGCCAGCCACAAGTTTGCTGAAGTCATTGCTGTGGGCAGGGCAGAGAGACAGGTGGGGTCTCAAGGGGAAGTGTCAAGGGGCCAGGTGGGGTTTACCTAGAGACCTGGGGGTATTAGATACAGGGGATGTGGAGGTGCTGCCCGCAGGATGCATCCCTTCTCCCCCCATTCTCAAACCCAGCCCAGTGCCTTTACTTCTTGCCCAGATGCCGGGCCACATCCGCCTTCCTGAAGCCATCTAGTCGGTACAGCCTCTTAGCTAGGCGCTGCGCAGCCTCCAGGTCTGCTTTCTGCCCATTGGACAAGGTGTCTGTGCTTCCCAGGGCCAGCCGCTCTGTGCTGTCCAGCTCTGAGTCCGAATCGGACACGAGCTGGCTCAGGGGTGGTTCACTGCCAGAGTAGAACACCAGCTCAGAGGTGGGGCGAGCCCTCGGGGGCCATCCAGATCCTTCCTCTGCCTCCAGACCCAGTAGACAGAGAAGGGAAGATTGGGACATGGGGAAGGCATTTTTCTTTTCTCCAGAGAAGGAGATTCCTTCCATCAGCCTACTCCATCATTACCACCTCTCTGTGGAAGTCCTGCCTCAAATCTAACCCACATCCATGTTGCTGCTGTGGGAGTTCTGGCTGCTTTCCCCAAAGCTCCCTAAGTTTGCTATTAGACATAGATTCCCCATTCCCACACTGGACCTACTCAGGACAGAGTCCTCTGTGTCTGAGACTAAGGGCAAAGATAGGATAGATGGACTGCTAGGGAGGAACAGTGGAGGGTCAGACAAAGATGTGAGGGCAGCAGGGACACTTTCCTGCTCCTATGTCTTTCCTCTTCCTGCTTTTTAGGGAGAGGAGCCTCCTCCTTGGTCCTTCTCTTACACCCTCAAAGAAGCAGGCTCTGGGGTAGAGGGTATTGGGGGTCAGAGTGAATCCCTCATCCCCTGTCTCCCCCTGCCTTCCCTTCCCACCCTGGCTGCTCTACTCACAAAGCCACCTGTCACCCCTGAGACAGAGGCCGGAAACTCCTAGTTGCTAGGCAACCCTGTCTCCCTGGCCACCCCCTCCTGTTGCCATGGCTTCAGTGACTGCGAGGGTAGCTGGCAGAGGGGAGAGCAGAAAGGTTAGACTGGTGAAAGGACTTCCTGGAGAAGGGTGAGAGGCTCTAGATTGGAGTGGGGAGGTGACATGGGAGGGAAGCAAAAGGAGAAGCTGGTGGCTGCATCTTTGGGAGAAACCTCCAGGCTGGCTGAGGGTAAGATCAGAAGAATTCTAAGCAGGTTAGAGGCTCTGTCTGGGGAGGGAAGGACCCTCCTAGAGAAAAAGGAGGGTGTCCTCTAGGGACCCTTCAATCCTAAACCATGGTTTCGCAAGTCACTGGATCTGAGACCAAGGGGGCAGGCTGTGAGGGGCTCCCACTCACAGCCAACGGAAGTAGTCCTCCAAATGAGAAAACACATCTGTATCCCCTAACCACCCCTTATCAGGGGTCAGGAATATAAACTACATCTTCACACTCAGGCTCTGTCCCTTGGAGCAACTGTTCCTGGGGCCCTGGGGCCTCAAGTCTGAGGACACAAAGGAATCACTCACCTGCCCAGGGGAGCTGCCCCCAGCCCATAGCTGTCTTCTGAGCGGCAGGGACTAGGGGGCTCCCTCCTTGCGGCCTGCTTGGCTCCAGCCTCTGCCTCCTCTTCCTCCTCTCTCTGTGTCCAAGGCCCATCAGCAGCAGAGCTGGTACCAGAATCCGGTTCAAGAGGGGCAAGTGGGGCAGGAGCAGGTGGGTCAGGCCTGGGGGCAGGGGGCTGGGGAGGCAGCTCAAAGGTGAAGAAGGGGCTCTGGGTTGGGCCAGGTGAGGCCAGGGCCTCCAGCGAGGCGAGGCTGGTGTAGGAGGTGCCCTTGGCCCGGTGTGACTCCAAGATGGCTTCAAACACACAACTGAAAGAGTCGGGCCCATCAGCCAAGGGGCTGGTCCCAGGTAGAAAGGGCAGAGGCGACTTGAGAGGCCCGGAGTGAGGCATTCGGGTGCCTGGCCTGCAGGGGCAGGGAGGAGAATCTCTGATCAGGGGCCTACAGGACAGCTCTCAGGTAGCATTTCATTGAACTTTCATACCGACTCTGTGAAGGGGATTATCATCCCCTTTTTACAGGCTCCCAGCCCCCGAAAAGAGCAACCCGGGTAGGGGGTCCCCACCACATGTTTGCCAAGCTATTCAGTGCCCCTGGAACACCCCAGCCCTACCCATACCCAACACCCAATGCCCTTCCTCTCTCACTCCCTGTTAATCTCCCTTTCTCCTCCTTCTCCCTGATCCTCTCCCCTCCTGCCATTCCATTTCTATTTCTGGCAACATCTTAGGAGAAGAAGATGAGGCTCCAGGCTGCAATGGGGTGTGAGACAGAGAGGAAGGCCCCTACACTCCACGTTCTCCTGCCGGGATCCAGGATCTAGCCTGATGCTCCCGTGCCCTCAGGCTTGATTCTGACCTCGGCCTGTCACTCTGCCCCCTGGCCCTCATTAGAACCCCTTTCCTCCTCTATCCTGGCTGCCCCTACCCTCCTGGGCTCTTGCTGACGGTCCCCACACCCCCGGTTCCCTGCCAGGCCTCAGGCCTCTGTCCGGAATCCCGTGTGCTACACCGCCCTGTCAGCACACCGCTTTGTCCTGACATTCCCGGCCCCACCCTTGTCTCTATTCCCATCCCTTTGAGCCCAGCTCTGGCTCTGGGCCAGTGGGAAGGAGCAAGCCACTTTCCTCTCCCACTCCCCCACTCACCGGGCCCCTTCTGAGGCCTCAAACACCTCGTCGTCCACATCCTCTTCCCCACCTGCCTCATCCTCGTCCTCATTGCCACTGCCCAGGCTGGAACGAGGGCCAAGGCATGGGCCGGGACGTGGGGCAGGTGGGCGGGCAGTGCCAGGCGGGCCCTCAGAGCTGGGCTGACTCTCGATGGCCGAGTCAGCCTCTTCCCGCTCAGCCAGCACCTCATCGATGTCGGTCTCGCGGTAGCACCTCAGGGGCACTGTGTCCAGGTCCGTCTCGGAGTACTTGGCTGCTCGCCCCACAGCCACCCCAGAGCCCTGCCCTGAGCCCGCCCCAGGTGGAGATGGGGGGGCCTGCTCTGGGGGCTTAGCACCTGCAGTGTGCATAGGCATCCCGGTCAGGAGGTTATTCAGGTCAGCTCCCTGTCCTGATTCTGTTCTCAGAAGGAACTCTCCCCCACTGCCTCAAACTGGCAGGAAGTTCTTTCACTGTCTAGCCGCCATTCCTCCTGCTACAAACTCAGCTTGTTCCTGGTGCCAGTGGAGCTCATTTCAAATCAAGTTCTTATCAAACAGCTTTGAGGGGCCTGAGGGAGACCAGCTTCTTTTCTACTCCAAGGAATGACCCTTGACATCCTGCCATCCCCTCCCTCCACTACCCAGCTTCCTCCAAGCGTCCAACCTAGCTGCCATCCCCCCAACCCCCTATCATAACACAGATGGAAAGACTGAGGCCTAGAGAGGCATTAGCTGACTCAGAAGCCTAGGAAAGAATAGGGGGAGGTTTAAAGGAAGGCTCCCTAGCACGCCATGGCTGCTGTGGGAAAGGCCCTGTCCTGTTCCCCTTGCCTCAGTCCCAGGCCTTACCTGAGCTGGGGGGGTCCAAAGAGCCATAGAAGAATTCCCATTTGGCTCGAGCGATTCTCTGGGCATGAGAGGAGACTTCTCTGGGTGAGGACCAGGTGTCCCCCTAAGCCAAGGAGGGAGACATAGACACAGGCACCCAGAGATAAAGCCAGACACACAAAGACACAAGAACATGGGACAGAAAGACAGAAAGAAAAACATACAGGGACAGAGGTGCAGAGACATAAGGACAAACAAAGAGCAAGGGCAAGAAAGAGGCAGATTTAGCACAGATTGAAGGATTCAGAGTGAACAGCTGATAGGCCCAAGACCACCAAGGAGACAAGCCTTGGCCTTTGCTGGGTCTCTGGGGTTCCAGGGAGCCCAAGGGAGATCACATACCTGGTTAAGGAGTCCAGTGTCAGCAGGTCCTCGGAATAATGTGGCCAGGTGCTCAGAGGGTCCCCCCAGCCCATTGGGGAGAGAGGAGTAAAGACCGTCTGCTCCAACCTGAGGTTGAGCTGGTGGCCCGTGTAAAAGGCCCTGGCTGCCAGGCAGAGCTGAGCCTCCTCCAGCTGGGAGTGGGTCTGATGTGGATGCTTCTAGCCGCAACTTTCGGTTGGAGCCAGGCCCAAGGGCTGGGGTGGGACTGGGAGGAGAGACCCCACCCAGGTCCCAGCTCCGACTCAAGCCTCCGGGAGCAGGTAGCCCATTCAGTGGCCTCACGCTGGCCTTCTCCACAAAGCGGAATATGACCACAGAGCTCCGGGCCCCTGGTGGGGGCTGCCCAGTGGGTGAAGAGGGTGCCCAGGGTGAGGGAGCAACATGGGGTGAAGGGGGGCCACGCAGGGGTGTACAGGGTGCTGTCACACGTCCAAGTTCCCGGCCTCGGGGACCTGGACCTGCCACCCGCCGTAGTAGGGAGCCTGTGCTGCCATACATGCTGGCCGGGGGGCTCTGGGGCACCGGGCCTTCGGGGAGCCAGCGGCGTGGGCATCGTGGTGGGGAGATGGCACAGTCGCCTTCCGAGCAGAAGCGCATGGCACCCTGGGCCATGCTGGGGCCGGGGGTCAGGCTGGGGGGGCAGGGATGGCCAGGCCAGGTGGGGAGTGAGGGGGCAGCATGCTCTTCAGACAGGCCTGCAAGAGAAGAAGGGGAGGAGGGGGTGAACTGCCGGGGAGTCAGGTGGACAGGAGAGCAGAGACAGGGAAGGGAAAGCTGGCTGGGGTCACTGAGCACCAGGGGTCTAGCCCACGCCGGGAATATGGCATCACTGATCCCACCCCTGCGGGTGGTGATCAGTCTTCCTGCTGGGGCTACTTCCATGGAGGCCTGAGGAGAAAAGAATTGTGCCCCCAATGGGCCCCTGGCTCCTCTCCTTTCTGCCTGGGGGCTCTAAGCATCACCCTGGGAGGAGAGAGGAAGGTATTTCAGAAGTTGAGTGAGCCCAGAGTTCCTGTGGCATTTTGGAACTACTTCTGGTGGGGGAGGGGGAAGATTGCTACCCCACCCTCAGGACCAGAAGTATCAGCCAGCCATCATCATCGTCCAGCCATGGACCTTCCACAGTCTCTCTATAGAAGCCCCTTACTCAGGGGGAGAGAACTCAGGCCTCCTGGAAGGAGAGGGAGGGAGAATGGGGGTGGTATATAGGGACATGAAGGGCTGAGAGGCATAGGTGAAAGGGAAGAGAAGGCCTGAACAGAGGCTCCTCCTCTACTACATACATGCTGAATGGGAAAGGGACATTCTTGTTCTCCATACAGGTACACATACTCATGCACACACACACGTAAGGACAAATAATATCGGTACACAGCTAACACATTCATAGACAACACCCTTCAGCACACTCAGACACAGGCACACACACACATTGCTCAAAGACACACCCTCATACACTCTCACAGTCATAACAAATATGTGTGTAATGGAAAGGCACATGCTTGTTTTACACACACACTGCAATCAAACAGGAACACACAAAGAGATACCCAAATATACACACAGGCCCTCATTCTCCAAGGCACATAGAGACACAGGCATATCAGACACTCACAGACACTTACTGGTCACAGTCACACACAGATACAGATGCATCCTCACACACATCCGTAAACAGGGGCATACACCCTCTCCTCCAACCCCCACCAGTCACTGGTCTCTGGGGTGGGGGGCAGGGTGAAGGCTGAACCAGACCCTCTCCCCATCTCTCCCCCTACCCCCCAGGCGTATGACAGATCTTGTCCAGCCCAGGAAGGACCATAAAGGGGTAAAAGGGCCCCTGGTGGCAATGCAGGGTAGGGGCAAGGGTCAGGAGCAGCAACCCTGCCAGGCAGGTTTCTGAAGCTCAATCGGGGCCCAGCGCACCCCCAGTGCAGCCCTGGACTCGAGCCGCCTCAGTACTCACCGCTGCTCGCCTGGAGCTGGGGCCGAGGAGAGGCAGGGGAGAGGCTGGGCCCAGCTCAGCTGTGAAGGCAGAGCGACTCCCGCTTGCTCCTGCTTGCTCCAGGCCCGCCCGCCTCTCGGTCCCTCCTTCCCCCCTACGCGCGGCTCAGAGCTAATCCCCCCCCACCCCGCCTCTCTCGGGGCCCTGAGTCCCGGAGGCTGGCCCCCCTTCTCGACGCTAGGTCCCCGCTGGGCAATCCCGCCAACCTGAGACCCGCCCCTGAGGAGGGGGAGGACGTATGGAACCTCTGGTCTGTTCTTCAGACCCTCACATGACCCACCCCAATCGTGTCCTCGTCCCTCTCGTCCACCACCCCGAGCCGCACGCAGGACCCAGCTGCACACGCGTGTCCCGCTCCAGACTCCACGCGTGTCCCTAGGAGGTTGCCACATGACCTGTTACATGCCACATGCGCTCCCGCCCCCACGAGCACGCGGCCGCGCCAGCACACAGTACGGGTGTAGACTGGACCCGCCCCCTAAATCCAGGAGACCATCAGTTTATGGGAGAAAGATCTAGCGAGCACTGCCTCAAACCCTCCGGATATTCTGAGACTAGGACTCAGGAGACACAACCATGACCACTCGCCCAGGATGCAGCAGGAGGGATGTTACTCAGACTTCAAAAAGAACTTCCTTGCTGCCTGAGTTAGGCATCCTGCCCGTCTGGTAAGAGGTTAGACGGAATGACGCCTGGACTAGAGGAAGTGGGAGACAGGCAACCCTTATGCCCTTGGCCAAGGTAGAAGCGGGCCCGGCTATTTTAAGAAAGCACCGCTAGAGTTACTATGGCAACTGCTCTCCTTGGGAACTCCAGGGCAGGCAAGTGGTGACCTCGGAAGGAAGAAGGGGTCTGTTCGAGTGGTCAGGGGGCGCAAGAACGTGCGAGGCGGGGGTGCGCGGGGCTCACCGCGGGGAGGGGCTGCGCGGGCTCGGCGTGGTGCTGAAGGGGACAGCGCCAGATTTGTCGCACTGCGCAGGCGCAGAAGCGGGAACAACGCTGGGAGGGGGAGGAGGCGCGCGGCCCGAGGTGGTGCGCGCCCACTTGACTCTATCTTAGCACAGATCTGTCCTCCCAGCTACCCTTCCCCAAGCAGGCGGAGGAAAAGGGAGCAAGTCCCTCACCCAAACTGACCCTCCTTGGTCCTTCCCCGCTGCTGTTTACTCCCTTCTCGCAGCATGGGAGTGGGGGTGGGGTGGGGGAGGGTGGAGGAGTGTGAAAGGGATTCGGGGAAAACCAGGATGCCTGAGTTCTTTATCCCGACTCGTTTGACCCCGGACAAGGTGCTGCCTCTCCAGGGCCTCGGTTTCATCTTCAAAGTGGAGTGACGGAACAGACGTGCCCACCTTGCAGAGGTGCCGAAGCCCTGATAATGGATGGGAAGCATTTTTCGTTATGAAGAGGCAGGTGAAACGGTTGCACGACGGGAGAGTGTAACCCTGCTGGGGCGGGGGGGTGGGTGGGAGCTATCTGGGACAGCAGTAGCCCTCGGCCTCCTTCACATCCTCCCCGCCAATGCATGATGGGAAAAGCACTGCTCCAGAGGTTCCCTGGAGCGGACTCTGAACTAGGATCTGGGGATGCAGTGAGAGGGTAACCCAGAGTCTGAGCCCAGAGCTCTGGGGGGAGGGGGGTTTACTGCCCCAGGGCGGGCCCAGCCCCAGACCCCACAACTAAACCCCCAGGCCAACCGAGAAGCAGTATTCCTAGCGGGCTGACCTGAACACTTATTCTTCTCAGGACTCTAGACCTCCTGGGTAAAGGAAAGGGACCCAGTTGGAGATACAGTCCTTCTTCTCGACCCTACATTTCTCCCCCCAAGGTGTAAACCCGTTACAAATCTTCCGGGAGTGGAAGGGGTTGGATAGCTCTGTACTTCACAATTAACCAGGGATGGGAGGTTTGGGCAAGTTTGCTTGATGAAGGAAGAAAAATTCTAGCTTTCCCCATTCAATTCATTCAGCAATTCTTGGGCATCTACTACGTGCCAGGCAATAAGAGCCTGGACAGTTTTTCCCCATTTTTCAAACTCGCTAAACGCGATCAGAGGGCAGAGAAAATAGGCCCAGAACCTTAACAGTCCTCGCTCCGCCCCTTATACGTTTGGCTTTGCCTGCTCCTCCCATCACTTCACTTTGAGGCGGCCACTGGCCCAAAACGAAAAAAGCCAGTCTCTGCTGCACCATCGCATTCTTCAGCCTCGGGTCTCAAGCCCTGTAGCAGAGAAGGCGAGGTCTAACTTTACACCACCGGCCTGTTCCGCCTTCAGTTTCGAGATCCATCCGGAACACTTTCAGACAGGATCCTCAGTGAGCCGGCACTCGATTGAATCGGTCTGTCTCTACAGCCAAAGTAGGCGGGTTCGCTGCGGCCGCTCCAGGCCAAAGCGAGAAGACCTTACTGCGCACGCGCAGTAGACAGCCGATGGAGCCACCGATGGAGCAGTCCGGAGGGGAGCAAGAGCCCGGAGCCGTCAGGTACCGAGCACCGGAGGGGCCGAGAGAGGGAAAAAAGGCCTGGGGGAGGGGAGCTGAACCAGGGCCGGGTCTGGGGGTCGCTTTTAGGAGCCGGGGCTCAGGAGCATAACGGAGGCGGACTGGCAGGTAACAGCAACCCGGGGACGCCGCCGCCAACGCCCCTTTGCCCGCAGGCTCCTGGACCTGCCCTGGGAAGACGTGCTGCTCCCACACGTCCTGAGCCGTGTGCCGCTGCGCCAGCTGCTCCGGCTGCAGCGCGTCAGTAGGGCCTTCCGGGCTCTAGTGCAGCTGCACCTGGCTGGGCTGCGCCGCTTCGACGCCGCTCAGGTAAGCCTGGGGCCGGACCCCGCCCCCTTCTGGATACTGCCCCCGCCCCGGCTCCAGCCCCGCCCCCAACCCCCAGTCCCCAGACCTGAACCTCCAGCCCCCAGCCCCGCTGTCTACCCTTCGAGATCCCCCTTGGGCCTCTAGGAATGACCTGGAAGCGATCCACCCAGTGAGAAGTACTCTCAAAGGGCGAGTACCGGGAATCAGCTCAGAGGGCGCGTAGGGTCTCTCCTGGGAGGGCAGGTGGCAAGCCCCGAGGGCGACCTGCTGCCAGGAAAGAACTCCTCAGGGACGGGTAGGTAGCGTCAGCCCCCGGAACCAGCTGAGAGTCGAGGTGCTTCCCCGCCCGTAGGTGGGTCCGCAGATCCCGCAGGCCGCACTGGCCTGGCTGCTGCGGGACGCCGAGGGGCTGCAGGAGCTGGCGCTGGCGCCGTGTCACGAATGGCTGTCGGACGAGGATCTGGTGCCGGTGCTGGCGCGGAATCCCCAGCTGCGGAGTGTGGCGCTGGCCGGCTGCGGGCAACTGAGCCGCCGCGCGCTGGGGGCGCTGGCCGAGGGCTGCCCCCGCCTGCAGCGCCTTTCGCTCGCGCACTGTGACTGGGTAGATGGGCTGGCGCTGCGCGGCCTCGCTGACCGCTGTCCGGCCCTTGAAGAGCTGGACCTCACCGCCTGTCGACAGCTCAAGGATGAAGCCATCGTGTATCTGGCGCAGAGGCGCGGCGCAGGCCTTCGCAGCCTCTCGCTGGCTGTCAACGCCAATGTGGGAGACGTCGCCGTCCAGGAGTTGGCTCGCAACTGCCCGGAACTCCAGCACCTCGACCTAACCGGCTGCCTCCGGGTCGGAAGCGACGGTGTCAGGTGCCTGGGCCTGGGGTCGGTGGGATGGGAGGAGGGCAAGCACTTAGCCTCTGGGGGTCGGGGCGGGCTGTAGTTGTCGAAAGGCAGAACTGGGGTTTCTGGATCTTCCTGCTACCACGGCACCCCCATTCTGAACAGGAAGGGCCTCTAGGAATGCCTAGGCCAGAAAGCCCACAGTTTAAAAACTTTTTTGAACCAGTATTTACACATTGGGAGATTTCACATACAAAGTACAAAAGTCAGATTTCTGGCTGTTCTTCAACAAGGGGAAAACCTTGCAATCCTGGGCACAGCTGAGAAGCAGGTTCCCTGTTTCAGAGACAGGAAGTCTCCGGTTCACTGGAGGCATTAAGTGTATGACCCCAAATCAGGTCTCCTCCCTCCTGTACGGAGGGAAGAAGTATGCCCCGAACTGGAGGGAGACATGGGCTTTGCTGGCTCCCCCACCGTGGGTGTAGCGGCTTCACGCCCCTCGCCTCACCCGGCTCCTCCCCCAGGACGCTGGCCGAGTACTGCCCCGCGCTGCGCTCGCTGCGGGTGCGGCACTGCCACCATGTGGCCGAGCCCAGCCTAAGCCGTTTGCGGAAGCGCGGCGTGGACATCGATGTGGAGCCTCCGCTGCATCAGGCCCTGGTGCTGCTACAGGACATGGCAGGCTTTGCACCCTTTGTCAACCTGCAGGTCTGACCCGCCTGCCGATGGGCACAGCTGGACTGTGTGGCGGGGCCTCACTGTGAACCGTAGGGAAACTGAACTGTGGGGGCCTCGGGTGAGAGGCCAGTGCCCTGCCCTACCTTGGAGCTTCAAATAAAGAGCTTTTTACTCCTTCTTGCCTGGCGCTGCCGCCCTGTTGGAGATAGGGGATGTGAGGCTGGGAGAGACAGACACAGTACTCCAGCACCCCAGCTGTGAAATGACCAGAATGCACTCACACCTTCCTGGGGCTACCTTTACTGTGCCCATGGCAGCTCCAAGAGGAGGTTAACACTGTGGAGCAAGGAAGTAGGGAAAGACAGGGGACAGGAGTTAGGGCGGGCCCTGTGTGGAGGTGTAGGGCTCCTGCATCCCTCTGGGATCTGAGCCTAGACGGCTCCGGCAGAGTCTGGCGAGTGCCTCAGTGGAAGCGGTACTTTCTGGCTGGCTTGAGGTTGATGTATGTGGCCTTCATCTCCTCAGCCTCAGGGTTCCGCACATCTTTGAATCGCTCCCCTTTCGTGCTCACTACCTGGTTGTCGATGTATCGGATCAGCTTCTTGGGAGCCTGTCAGGCAATCAGGTAGTGAGTAGCAGAAGCCAGGAGACAGTTGCACCCACTCCATGACCCTAGGAGCCGCGACCGTCTCACCTCCTTAGGAGTCATAGGCCGGTGAATCTTCTGATCCTCTGCGCTATCCACCATCATGTACCTGCCAAAAACTGGCTGGGTGAAGCTCCTGCCAGCCTAGGAAAACCCTCTTAAGGGCCAGGCCTGGCCCGGCCCAGCCCAGCCCAGCCCAGCCCAGCCCAGACTCACTTCTGCAGGATGAAAGACTTCAGCTCATCCTTTTGGGGGCCTCTGAGGCGCCTGGGCAGGTCCTGCAGAGAGAGGAAGCCTGTCTAGGGCCTAGGGTACCAGCAGGAAAAGCAAATGGGGATAGGCTAGGGGCGGGGGCTTAACACTAAGGTGGAACATAGCTGAGGTTACATGGGGTTGGGGGGGGCGTCTAGCAGAGGATACCTGGTTGGGGCCATCCCAGGCTGGAGGCCCCTCCTCCTTCCCCTCTACCAGCATCTGCACAGCTTCTTCCAAGTCCCCTCGAGCTTTGGCCAACACCCACTGGGCCTGCTCCACCGAACAGGTAGGGAACACCTCCAGAAGTACGTCCACCCCTGGCAGCAGTTCCTCCTCAGCGCCGGATGCCTGTGGGCATAAATGTTGACAAGAGGCAATACTTCCTCCTTTCCAGGGCCCTAGCTCCCTCATCGGTACCCTCCTCTACCAGTACCTCATCTTGGGTGTCCCCAGCAGCAGTCGGAGAAGACATCGTCTCTTCTCTGAGCCGCTGCAGAGGCTCTGGGGAGACAGATACCTGACCTTGGACCTCAGAGCTCTGTGGTTGCAGGTTCTCTTAAAGAGGCAGAAAGAGCAACAGGTTTGCCAGGGCTTTGGAGGACGGGGGTTTGAGTCACCCAAGTGCCCAATTCCCAGACTCACCTTTGTTCCTGGCACCACTCAACTGCCCTGAGAGCTTCTGCATCATTTCCCCTATTGTACCTCTGAAAAGGCAAGGAGGGCGGTAAAAGGACAACTCTGCCCACCCTCCACAATCAGCCAGCCCTCCTCCTCCTCTTGGTCCCAGCCAGGCCCCACCTGGGGATGTGGGCGAAGCCAGGCACATAGGCCTCCATCATCTCAGTGAAGGCCTCCATATCGAAATTCTCCTCCGATGGGCCTGAGGGGCCCAGGTCCTCAAGGACCCCGAGCACATAGGAGAAGATGACCTCATCCAAGCCGCTGCAGGAAGGGAACAGGACAAGCTCTGTTACCTCCAGCATTGCCACCTAGCCTGGGACTCCAGCCCTTGGCTTCATGGGGTCCAGGAGCCAGACCTCAAGCCTTAAGCCCAGAAGAGTATCCCACCCCCCCACCCCCTCAGAGCTTTGGTTTCCCGTCTGTTCAACAAGGGTGACGGGAACAGGATGAGAGGTAAGGCCATACCAGCAAATCATAATCAGCCCTCCTCCACCTGAGGAATAGGGCTGAGTACTTCCCACCCCAGTCTTTCCACTGGCCAGGGCCCAGAGTACTGCCCAGCAGCTCCAACTCTGGCCCCAGCATGACCCTTCTAGGAGAGCATTTTCTACCTGAGATCAGCCTCTGGGAGGTGCGTCTGAACAAAGGCAAGGAGGGCTGCACTGACAATCCTCTCCAGCTCCATGCTCTCTCCTCTTCTAAAGGGACACAAGACAGAGGCTTGTCAGGCCCTCTTCTGCCTACCCCTGCCCACCAGGTCCAGGGGCGGCCAGCTCCTCCCTTCTGCCCTGCTGTGGAAACCATTTGTTGATGTTGCCCATAGCTTCCAGATCTTCAGCCCTCCCCCGCTCCCTCAAGCAGAGCCACAGCCCCCTGCCTGCCTGTCTCTCCACCTCCTCCAGCCTGAGACAGGGCAGGACACTATCTCAGGAGAAAGTTTCCAGAGTGGACGTTTCCCTCCCACTTCCCCCTGACCTCTCCCCATCTCCCCACCCCATTCCCCAACAGTAGGCCTAGACCCTCTGGGAAGAAGCCAAGGTCTTGAGGTCACATGCCTCCTGGCTGAGGAATCCCATCACTGAGAGGGCCACTTGGCCCCCAAGTCCAACCACAAGGGACCCATTGTCCAGCCCCCCAAGAAGCAGGCCTCAGGACTGAGCACAGCCGTTCCCCCACCCAGAATGGGCCACCCACCCTCTGCACAAAGGGGCTTTTCTGGCTCTGGGGCCCAGATAGAAGGGGAAGCCTTTCATGAATTCTCTCTTCCTGCCAGGTCCTTGCCCTTGCAGCAGCTTGGGCCTATCTACGGAGGTCTTTTCATCTTCCTTCCCAAGGCCTACGGAGCCCTACAAGATCTGGCCTTTGCTTACCTCTCCAACCTCACCACTCCCTCCTCGCTGACTCCACTCCTGCCCCAGCAGCCTCCTTGCTATTCCTCAGACTTGCCCAGTTTCTTTCTACCTGTCTCCTCCAGATATCCACATGGCTCATCCCCTCACCTCTGCCAGGGCTCTGCTCAAATGTTGCCTCCACAGAGAGACCTTCCCTGACTAACCGACCAAAATTAGGCATTCCCCATACTCCCCAATCCCTTACTCTGCTTTATTTTCTATATAGCATATACTACAGCTCCATGTTATCTTTATGTTTATTTGCCTGTTGTCCTCCCCCACAGAATGTAAGCTTCAAGAAGAGGGAGTTTGGGGGGGGGGTACTTTGTCTTATCCATTGGTATAGCCCTAGAACCTAGAAGAATGCCTGCACTTAGTAGGTGCTCGATAAATACTTATTGACTTATTTCATTCCTACTTACATGCTTTTGACTCCCTAAAGTCTGTATTTGGTAGCCAGGAACATTTAGGTGGTAAAGAACTGCTCCAGACCCACAAGTCCGAATGTCAGCTCATTATCCCACTCAGAAGACTCAGGGGCACCTCAAACTGGACCTACCCCCAACTCACCATATCCTCCCGATCTGTGTACTCCCCCTCCAAACAGGCACCTCCTGTTTCACCGGCTAACATGACTCACTCAGCTGCCGAACCTGAAACTTGGGGGTTACCCTTGATTTCACCCTCTCTCAACCCCTGCTGCAATCAATCAATCACCAGGTCCTGTTGAATCTATTCCCTTATTATTCTCCATTCTATCCACTTCTCCCCAACTACAGTCTGGCTTCCGCTCTACTAAATTTTCTCAGGCTAAGGGCATGAGTTACTTTTTCAGGTTTTGGTCTCATTAGGTTGAACCATATGAACTTGCCAATATTAACCTGTTTTTGATCTCAAAAAGAAAAGAAAAAGGGAATTTCTTATAGTTTCACCTAATATTTGCCCTTTCAAGCAGCACCAATGTTGGTCTAGGAGGCATCACATCCTCCTATTTCTCTTCTACCTCTCTGGCCATTTCTTCCCAGGCTCCCTTCTCTGTCCCCCTCTCCTCTGCTTCCCCCTAAATGTGGCAGCAAAGTTCAGGCTCAAAGCTGCTTCTCGTTTCTCGTCAGTCTGCACCCTCTCTCTCTGGAAGATCTCATCTGGGCCCACATCTTCTTGTACCAACTCCATGTCACCAATTCCCAATGTCCAATCCTCTAGTTCAGACTCCTCCTCTGAGCTACACACTTGTACATCTACCTCTCTGATACCTCCATGGGGATGACTTAACATGTCCCAAACTGACATTCTCCCAAGTCTTTTATTCCTCCAAGGCTGTCCTCAGTATACGCATGTCCACGTACCCAGCTGTTCCTGCCACAAGTCTGGGAATTATCATTGACACCATCCTACCCCTTGCCTTCTCACATCCAATCAGTCACCATGCCCTGACCATTATCCCTCAACATATCTACTTCTCTCCATCTCTACTCCCACTTGGCTCCAACTCTTGCCTTAACTGCAAGAGTTTCCTAAACGTTCTCCCCACTACCATCTTTCCCCCAACAACCTATTCTCCACAAAGATCATGGCTGTACAATATTTACCAAAAAATCACACTTTTCCTGCTTAAAATCTATCAGTGATTTCCTGCTTCCCTTCAGATAGTCCAGATTCTTTTTGTGGCCCTCAATTCAGGGCCTTACTCCTGCCTACATCTCTCCAGCCTCACCATGCAGCACGCCGCCCCGAGATCACTCCCCTCCACCCCGGCTTGCTTTCAGCTTGCCAGCACTCCAGCTTTTTCACGGCAAGGGTCTTTGCACAAACTGTTTCTTCTGCCTGGGCAACGTGCCACCTCCACCCCTTCACTTGCTAACTAATCTCACCTTTCAGGTTTCAGCTTACAATTTCCTTCAAGGGATGCTCCCCTGATCCTCTAGAACTGGTTTGGTCTCCTCTATCTTACACCCTCATTGCAGACTACACTTTTCCTTACTTAGCAGCACCTTTTACAGCTATAATTAAAACATTACTGGGGTTTCCCTGCTGGCGCAGTGGTTGAGAGTCTGCCTGCCGATGCAGGGGACACGGGTTCAAGCCCTGGTCCGGGAAGATCCCACATGCCGTGGAGCAACTAAGCCCGTGCGCCACAACTACTGAGCCTGCGCGTCTGGAGCTGTGCTCCACAACAAGAGGGGCCGCGATGGTGAGAGGCCCGCGCACCGCGATGAAGAGTGGCCCCCGCTCGCCACAACTGGAGAAAGCCCTCGCACAGAAACGAAGACCCAACACAGCCATAAATAAATAAATAAATAAATAAATAAATAATTAAAATTAAAAAAAAAAACATTACTGGGGCAATGTTTAATGTTTCTTCCACATGTTTCATGAGGGCAGAGACTACACACCTGGCTTATTCATCAATGTACACTCAGTGTCTTCTGTGAAGTAGACACTCAATAAACAGTTACTCCCCACTTTAGAAATGAAGAGATTGAAGCTCAGTGGGTTTAATGACTTGCCTAAAGTCACCTGGTTTGACTGTGGTAGTCAGGAGATAAATCCAGGACACCTAGTTGAGTGAGTGTATGTTCTAGGGGCTACTCCAGGGGATGGGGAGATGTCAAGACCTCCAATTGGGTTGAGATAGGGTTACCATCTATTATCGCAGTTCCCTTGTCCCCTGACTGGTAACACAGAGTTGCTGTGACAGCACAGGGGTCACTTAGGACAGCAGAACTGAGAAGCCCTATCCTACCAGGGGAGGCCAGCCTCTTGCTCCAGACCCTAGCATAGGCCCTGGGGAGGAAGAGAACTGCTCAGACAGGGCATACCAGATCCCATCATGCAGCTCCCCCAAGAAGTCAGCCCCCTATGGAGACCTACATCCACCCTGGGTTATACCAATCCTGGCTGCTAGCAGTTGCCTGCCAACCTCTGCTGGGACAAAGGTCCATGGATGCTGCATGAAAGCTTCTAGGGACGAAGCTCTCAGTGATGTGTCTGATGCCCCTAGGTTTCTAACCAAGGTCCAAGAGCTGGGGAGTTATTATTAGGAAACACCCCACTGTGCCCAAATAAAAAGTCTTCCTGCCCTGAGCTTTTGCTCTAGCTTGTCTCCTAGTGGAACATCCCCCTTCCTCCTGTTCTTGGGCTGCCCAAACTTCACCCAGCCTTCAAAGCTTGCCACTTATTTTTCACCCTTCTCCATCCCCCTAGGCTTCCTCAGTATCTCTTTCCTGCCCAGAGGCTTCTCCTAATATTTCTCCTCCATAGTCCCTAAGCTGGGGAAGCTGCAGCCTGAGCAGCCAGCCTTCTCCAGGGTAAGAACATGATTTCCCTGAGACTTTTCAAATTCTGGATATAGCCCACAGAACCCCATTACTTCCTGGGGGCTCCAAATCAGGGTTCACTGGTTAGTTGCACCCATGAAATGTGATTGTCATCCTGTCATGAGTCCTGTTTAAACACCTCTGATGAAGGTAAAAATATTTAGCATTTACTGACTGCTTACAATCTATCAGGGATTGTTCTATGCACTTTACATGTATTAACTTACCTAATCCTCACAATTACCTTAACATATAGATACTAATATATCATATTGATATTATCCCATTTACCCAAAAGGAAATGGAGGCACTGAGAGGTTAAGTAACTTGCCCAGGGTCACACAGTAAGTTAATGGCAGATTTACACCCAGGCAGTCTGGCTCATTGTTAATCACTACACTATACCACCTTTCATGATGCAAATGGTCAGTCCCCAGCCTGTAATCTGATCCTCTCCTGCTTGGCTGGCCCTCTTGCCTACCTCAGAATCTTTGCTCACACCATTCTCCCCATTCAGAATGTCTTTCCCTTTGCCTCTCACTCTGCAGGCCTCACTTCCTCCCTGGAGCCAACCCTGACTGCCCCATCCTCACTGCCCCCAGCTGGCCTGAGAGCATCCCCAGGACCAAGCACAGGCCTGGACTTTCCAGATGTTCCATAAAACCCCCCTGGACAAGTTTAAGTGAGACTGGGGGAAGGAGTACCATGTTGTTCCCTTGGGGTGGGGAGATGCCCAAGGTGGAGGGAGAGCAGGCCATGTGGGAGGAGGAATCCTGGGAAGCAGAGTGGAAGAAGTCTGGGGCACTCGAGGGTCTAGAAACGAGGTCTTCACTGCTTCTCCCAGCCCCTACGAAGCCCAGCTCCTGGGGCCCTAGTCCCATAACGCAGGTTCCAGAACACATCATTGTCCCCTGACCCCCAAGTCAGGTCTTAGAGGAGCCAAGGACACCGATAGGTACACAAGGGATTCCGGCATCCAAAGTCAGGCAGGAGCACAAATGGGGGAGGCGGGAACACAGGAAGTGGGACCACGATGATGGCCGACCCCTGAAGCAGGAGCTCCCTAAACGAGCTAGCGGGGTACCCATAAGCATCCAGAATAGTGGGCCCGAGGGCACAGGGATGCGGTTGCGGCCCTGAGGGACACATGACGAGGGAGGCCTGAGCAAGCTAGGATGTGCCTTGATACAGGGCAAGGCGAGAATCAGAGATGGGGGGTCCGGCGGGCCCCGGGGGTACTGTGGGGAGACACACATGACGGGTACCCTGGGTCAACGCTCTCCGCGACTCTCCTAGCCCTGGGCCGGGGCCTGGAAGGGAAATCACCTGCTCCGTCGGGCGCCGCCGGCGACTTGTCCCGCGCGGTGCAGCTCTCATCCCCCAACCCCACCAACGAGATCAAAGGCGGGGCCCAGAGCGGTTTCTTTCCAGAAGCGCTGTGGTAGCCATTTTTAAGAAGGGCATGCCCACAACTGGGCGGGGCTTCTGCTACCATTCTCATTTGTCTTAGAGCTTTGGGCGAGCTCCCGCGGCGGCCATTTTTGTTGAGGGCAGGGAGGAGTTAGGCTTGGAGGTCCAGCCAGTGGGTGGAGTCTCAGTGACTGGCTGTATCCCCTCCTACTGCCTTGTCGTCTGCCCAGACAGAACATTTTGACCCCACCCAGTGTCTTCCCATCCGTCTTACTTCCTCGCCCCCAAATCTCCGCCCTCAAATCCTGTAGCTTCCCCACCCCCACCCCGCCCTTGTCTCGCCCTCGTTGGTTCTTGTGGCCCTACTCCTAGACCCAGTGTTCTTCCCCAAATCCCGTGTCTCTCCCCCTTCGTGTCCAGTCCATATTCAAGCCCTGTCACCCAACAACTCTTAGGTGCTGACTTACCCGCCATGTCTATCTCTCCTTTGTATTCTCTTAACAGCGATGTTTCCCCAAGATTAGTGTGGGTTACAGGGCCTGGGTCTTGGGACCTGAAGCCTGGTTTGGATGGGGGAGGGGGTGGCAGCAGGTGCTCTGAGCGAGGATCCACCTGAGCGCAGATCCAGGACGGCCTGCAGGCCATGCCCACCCCCAGTAACTTCATGCCCGAGTTGGCAGGGCTTCTCATTTAGGACAGGACGGCTGAAATCCAGTACCCTGTAAGGCCTCAGCTTCCTCTTTCTCTTCCTGCTATGGAGCTTCCCGGTGCTACCCTGTGGGGAAGCCCATAGCTTTCCCTTCCCAAGAACCCTTTAATGGGTCATGAGGGAAGGAGTTCCATTCAAGGATGAACTCTCCCATCCCCGATCAGCAGGGATGAGCCTCTTTTCAGGGCTAGTCCCCTTGTGGGGCGCTGGGGACCCAGAGATTGTCCCTATCCGCAGGAGCTCACAGTCCAAGGTAGAAAGTCCCATCCTCTCTTCCCTAAGGACTGAGGCAGTGCCAAAATATGGAGAAAAAGGGGATCACTGCTCCCTCTTCCAGTCCTGTCCCTCACAGCAGCCTCCCACCTCCCCACCAGGATCCTCTGGCCTCAAAGAGAGCAAGATGTTGGCTGCTGGAGAGAGGGGGCAGGAAAGGGGAGGGAAGAAGGAGGGAGCACCTTTGGTGACACGTCTCCCATAAAAGCACTGCTGCTGCCAGCCGGGTGCTGCTGGGGTTAATGAGGGGTGGGGTGACAGCCACTCTGAACTCTGGCCAAGCAGGCCACTGGGAAAGGGGTGATGGATAGCTGCCAGCCCTCTAAAGACTTGGCCATCGCTCCCCTTCCCCAGTCCCCTATCCTCCCTCCCCCTCCATTGCACAATACTGATGACTCTTCTCTCCCTACCACCCCCATTACAGGAATTTTCAGGTTTCCTCAGAAGAGCTGTCCCTAGTCCTGGCTCAAGACCCTTGTGGCCATCCCTGAGGCATACCATTCCCCCTCCCCCACGGCCTGTTTCTTGAATAGCAGTTGGATGTAGCTACATATTATCATGGGAAAGAACTTCCTGAGCTTTCGGGGAAGGATGATGGGAAAGACCATTTAGAGGGAGCCCCTCAATTCCCAGTTCAGACCCTGGAGAGTCTCAACTCTGTGCAGCAAGGGTTAGGTTTTGGAGTCAGAGGACAGAGGGTGGGCTGAGGAGAGGGACCACCACAGGCACAAGGACACACACAAACTGTAAGGCAGGGGATCCAGGGAACACTTGTCCTTCTCGACATTCCATAGCAGGCTGGACCTTAAGCCCCTGATTTGCTGTCCCCTCAGGTCTCAATCTCTCTCCACAGGATGGGAACAAACTCCACTTACGCTTTGGATGGTGCTTGACGCTACATGAGGTAAAAGGAGGGATAGCGATACCTCCTCTCTCCCCATTCCGTCAAACGAATTCTGCAACTGATGCTGGGTCTCCTGAGCTGGTGGGAGGAGCTAGAAGCCTGCGCCGAAGCTCCCCCTAGCACATCAGTTCCCCATCATCCAACCTCAGAATGAGGAAATTGGGCTTGAATTAGGCATAAAGAGCAGATTTCCCAGACATTAAGAGCAGAGAAAGAACCCAGCTGGCTGGTCTCAAGGGGTGGGAGGGACTCAGACTGAGGTGAGGAAGGGAATGCTTTGAAAGATGGGGGCGGGGGGGGGGAAGAGGGGTGTCCCCACTCTTGCTTGAGGTCAGCAAGGGCTCTCTGGGCAGGGTGCCTGGCCCTCCCACACCTTCCTCCTTTCTCAGAAGAGCCGGGATGGGGCGGGGGCGGGAGTTGGCTGGGGCGGGCCCTATTTAAGGAGCAGTCTCTGGGAGCATCACTATAGATCCAGCTCCAGGAGGGAGAGAAGAGGCTTCATGGGTAAGTGCAGAACCCCTTCTCTCAACTCAAGCAGGGTGGGGGTAGGGTGACTCCTGAGGCTGCCAGCTTGCCTTTCCATCTCCAGGGATAGGCTGCAGGTCTGCCCCGTGAATGGGAATAGCACCCCAGCCCTCAGTTTAATTCCGTAGAAAGTCAACGTGTGTTTCAGGGAAGTCTTTCTCTTCTGCTCCCTTATCTATCCCAGGTACTTCAGATCTTCACTTCAGGTGGGGAGATTTTCAGGGAACTGGGACTCCTGGACCTCTCTCTATCTTGGGGATCCACATTTTGTGGGTCCTCTTTGGCTCAGGAAGCCACTCATTCTCTAGAGAAATACCCTTCTCAGCGTACATGTTCTGGCTGTTCCCCTAGCCCCTTGCCCATCCAGTTCCACATCTGGCCCCACCAGGAGCATATCTGGGCAGGAGATGACGGGTCTGACTCTGCAGTACCCACGGAATCCCTACCACAGCCCTGAGTCCCCTCCCCTCATATCCTACATCAATATCCTGTTAGAATTTAGAGAACCCTTACCTCTTTCCCTAGCAATGGGCCCCTATTTTCAGCTCCAAGCTCAGACCCTCGATGGGATAGGAGGAATCTTGAGATCCCAGGTTCCTCTTCTGACACATCCTGGGAATGGGGGAAAATTCACAGAAGGGATCACAGGAGGGCAGCATCAAGGCTAAGAGAACTTCGGCCATCTGGCTCTGAGAACTGAATTCCATAGGCTGTGAGCTCTAGCAAATGCCCTGGGGACTCAGTTCTGGTGCCCGGCTGTGCTGTACTGTCAATACTGAGGTCATGGGGGACCTGCTGTCTCAGGCTCACAGCGTCCTAGCCAGGTGCTGCCACCTGCCAGAACTTTTAATAACTTCGAGTTACTCTTCTTGTCAAAGACTTCAATGGCTCCCCAAAACTCCTCACCTTGCCATTAGTCTTTCAAAGTATGGCCTCCACTTAGCTTTCAAGCCTGATCTTCCATTGCTCCCTGGTTATAACCTGTCTTCCAATGAAACCCTGCTACTTCCTGTTCCTGCTGCCATGCTTTTATTCATGCTGATCCCTCCTCAGTTCTTCCTGGGACACCTCCATTCCATCACTATCTGCTGGAATCCTATACATCCTTCAAAGCCTCTCTCAGATGCCTCTTACAAGAATCCTCTCCAACCCCTCAATGATGCATATGATCTCCTACAAATCCTCCACACTCTGCTTCCAGTGAGGCTTGATTCATGAGCCCCATAGTGTCTAGTCCTGTGTCCTACACAGAGTGGCTGTTCAATAAACGTTCCTTGTATCTTGCTGAGTGTGTCTCGTGTATGAAGAGGCAGTTTGGCCTAGATGTTAAGGCTACAGTCAGATTTCCCAGGTGTATTCTCTGTGTGTACCCTTGGGTAAGTTGTTAACTTCTATCAGCCTCAGTTTTCTCATCTATAAATGGGAATAATAATTATATCTACATCAAGGTTTTTGTGAAGATTAAATGATAGTTTTTGTACAGGGCTCTAGCACGATGCCTGCACACAGTAAGTTCTCAGTTAAGTGTGTGAGATTGCTATGATTTTTTTTTTTTTTTTTTTTGTATTTTGGCTGTGCCATGTCACATGGCATGCGGGATGGTTCCCTGGCCAGGGATCGAACCTGGGCCTCCACTGTGAAAGCACCAAATCCTAACCACTGGGCCACCAGGGAACTCCCTGTTATGATTCTTATTATCCTCCCTTCAGTAGGATGTGAGCTACCCAGTTGGGAGGTAGGATAGGGTTTAAAATTGGTCAGTCAGGGTTTATTGAGCAAAGGGCTCTAGACCAGATGCCAGGGTTGGGTAAAGCTGGGGCGAGGCCAGGAGGAGAAGGCCATCAAGATGAGTTTGGTAGCCCAAGCCCTGCTGGGATCTAGAAGCTCTGGATTCCTACCTACTGTGTGACATTGGGTGAGTCACTCCTCTCTGGCCTTGGTTTCCCAGCATAAGGTCAACTGAGGAGGTTGGGCCAGGTGAACAGTAAAGTCCCTGGCAGCCCAGATGTTTTATGAGTTCTAAGCTTCTAAGGGTTAAGTTCAAAGAAAAGATCAAACAAAGAAGCATCTAGGCTCCCTGCAGGGCTTCCTTACATCCTTAGGGCTGAAGCAAGCACTGGGGTTTGGAAGGATTGGCATGTTGGACTGAGCTGAGTGGCAGTACTTCCTTCAAAAAGCCTGTAATTGGGGGCCTCCTCCCTCACTGGAGCTGGGGGATAGGGGTATATTGTGTGCAGTCTCTGGGCATTTCCAGGGCATATGTGGAAGACTTGGGGGAAGAATGTGAGCAATGCGGATTCTCAGAGATGGGGGAAGTGTTTTTTTTGTTTTTTTGTTTTTAAATTCCTGTGAATGGAATTTTTGGGGATGTGTACTTAGTTCTTTTTTTAAAATTAATTAATTAATTTTGGCTGTGTTGGGTCTTCATTGCTGCGTGCAATCTTTCTCTAGTTGCAGCGAGCGGGGGCTACTCTTCGCGTTGCGGTGCGCGGGCTTCTCACTGCAGTCGCTTCTCTTGTTGCAGAGCACGGGCTCTAGGCACATGGGCTCAGTAGTTGCGGCACGTGGGCCCTAGAGCACGCGGGCTTCAGTAGTTGTGGCTCGCAGGCTCAGTAGTTGTGGTGTGCAGGCTCAGTAGTTGTGGCTCGCGGGCTCTAGAGCGCAGGCTCAGTAGTTGTGGTGCATGGGCTTAGTTGCTCCGCAGCATGTGGGATCTTCCCGGACTAGGGCTCAAACCCATGTCCCCTACATTGGCAGGCGGATTCTTAACCACTGCGCCACCAGGGAAGTCCCGAGATGGGGTAAGTTGAGAGACTTCAAGGGTCTGGACCTGAGACGATAGAGAAGGAAGGGGATTCAGAACACACCTAACTTGGTATGAGACTCATGATTTACTTGAAACCTGCCTTGTTTCAAAAAAGGATTTGAGGAGGCTTACCAGCATGCAGACAATTCTCTAAGATTAAAACATAAAATCTGTGACAGAGTACATTTTAAATGTGTATCCTTTTTGATCCAGAGATTCAATTTACTTATTATTGCTATTTTTATTTTTAGTTAGAAATTATTTCAAACTTAAAGAAAAGTAGCCAGAATCGTACAAAGAACTCTGGCTTAGCCTTCTACCAGATTGACCAACTGTTAACGTTTTGCCACGTTGCTTTCTCTAATCTATAGTCCTCATTCAAATCTCGTTACTTGTCCCAACACTGTCCTTCACAACAATTTTCATTCTGGTTCAGGATCCAAAACAGGATCATGCGTTGCATTTAGTTTTCATGCCTTTTTCTGTCTCCTTTGACCTGAAACCTTTGTCTTTTATGACATTGACATTTTTGAACAATTTTCTCTCAAATTAGGTTTATCTGAGGTTTCCTCATGATTATGCCTTACTGCTGAACTGATGTTGTATTTTTCAGTTTAACATATCAGAGAGCACATGATGTCAATTTGTCTCTGTTAAAGAAAAAATTTTAGGGACTTCCCTGGTGGCACAGTGGTTAAGAATCCACCTGCCAATGCAGGGGACACGGGTTCAATCCCTGGTCCGGGAAGATCCCACATGCCGCAGAGCAACTAAGCCTGTGCGTCACAACTACTGAGCCTGCGCTCTAGAGCCCGCGAGCCACAACTACTGAGCCTGCACACCACAACTACTGAGCCAGCGAGCCACAACTACTGAAGCCCGCGTGCTCTAGGGCCCACGTGCCGCAACTACTGAGCCCACATGCCTAGAGCCCGTGCTCTGCAACAAGAGAAGCCACCGCAATGAGAAGCCTGCACGCTGCGACTAGAGAAAGGCTGTGCGCAGCACCGAAGACCCAATGCAGCCAAAAATAAATAAATAAAATAAATAAATTTAAAAAAATTTTTTTAAAGGCACTCATTAAAGATGGTAAGAAAGACTTTAAGAGGGACTACTGCAATGGGGTTAAAGTGTTATCCACCAGTTTTCCCTATTATACTATCACGTTACTATTTTTTTTCAGGTTACTATTTTAAAATTTGTAATTAATAAATATCTTATTGGAACATATTTGAAACTATATAAATATCCAGTTTCTCATCAAACTTTCACCCATCAGTTTTAGTATTCAGAGATGATCCTCACCTGAATCAATCATTACTCTGATGATTGGGAATGGTGATCTTCTAATTTCATTATTCCTTCTACTATAAGGAAGAGCTTTCCTTTCATATGTATTTTTTAGTTAGTATTAGTATGGACTTAGGGATCCTTATTTTATTCAGCAGGTTATAATCTGTTACTGTGATTATTTGTTTCGATGCTTAAATTGTCCTTGATTTGGTCAGTGGAAGTCCCTTCAAGTTGGCTCCTTTGTTCTTTTGACATTTTTGATCAGTCCTTTATTTTCTGGCACAAGTTGTTCCAGTCTCATCTTGTACCTTCCCTGCCACAGCCTTGGAATCAGCCATTTTCCCAAGGGGACTGGTTCCTTTTAGTGGAGAATGTAATTTAGAACCAAAGATCTAGGCACTGGCTGTGCTTGTGCTGCTAGGGTGGCATTGTTCAATGATTCAATTTCTAATTCTAAGACTTCAGATTCCACAATTTAACACTTGTGTATGTGAATAAAGATGCATATTCAAGGACATTTATTCTCATTACCCTCACAACTTCCAAATAAGACCCAGCCATCAGCTTATTTTTTGCCTGTATTACTTCAAAAGCCTCCTAACTGCTCTCCCAATTTTCAAAATGGCCCCTCTATAGTCTCTTTTCCACACAGTATCCAGAATAACTTAAAAAAAAAAAAATTTCCCCCTGCTCATAACCCTCCATCCCCTAAGAATAAAATCCAAAGTTTTCTACATGGCTTCAAGGTACCACAGGATCCAGCCTCATCTGTAACCTCATTAATTATCACTTTCCCGCTCGCTCACAGGACAAGGACACCCCAGCCAAAGGGTGTTTGTACTTGCTTTTCTCCCCCAGCTATTCAAATGGCTCGTAAAGGTCTTTATTAGGTCTCCACTCAAGAGTCACCTCTTCAGAGAAGCCTTCCTTAACTATCCTGTTGAAAACAGCACCCCATTACTTATCACTGTGTGACATTACATCGTATATTCCCATTTGCTTGTTGTCAGTCTCTGTTTCTCTACATTACACCTCTAAAGTAGGCTCCATGAGGGCAGGGAGTTGTTTGGTTTTTCTCCCGTAGCACCAGTGCCTAGAACACTGCCCAGCAAACTGTGGGCTCTCAAATGCCTGTCAAGTGAATAAGGATAACTTTCATTCCTTGGGACTTTTGCACCCACCATACTTCCTGCCTGGCTTCCCCTCACCCTTCTCTTTGCATGGCTAGCTTCTTCATATTCTTTAGATCTCAGCTTAAATGTCTTCCATAAGGACAGAAACTGCCACGGCTGTCTCATTCACTATGGTATCCTCAGGGCCTACCACAGTTCCTGGCAAATAAAAGGCACTCAAGAAATTTGTTGGATGGACTTTTAATAGCTAAAAACTGGAAAGAATCCAAATGCTATAGAATATTGGATGACTGTTAAAGAATGAGGTAACTCCATGTGCATTGGCATAAAATGATGTCCAAGATACACTTAATGTTTAATGCAACAAGCAAAACTGTGCAATTCATTTTATGTAATTAATACTACGTGAACAGAAAAAAACAGTAAAAAATACTAGATTGGACCTCAGTGATCATTTGGGGGTGAGGGATATTAGAACAGATTTTAACTTCCTATTTTATAAATTTCTGTATTGCAAACTACTTTTTAAAAACAAACACTACCCTTTGAGCACTTAGTACATGACAGGCACTGTGGTAAACATTTTTTGTGCAGGATTTCACAGTACCTTCTCAATAATCTTATGAGATAGGTCCTAATACCATCATCCCCATTTGCAATGAGGAAATTGGTTCAGGGACATTAAGCAATTCATCTAAGGTCACACAGCAGACCCATCACACTACAACACCTCCCTGTGTCTCATAATTAAAAAAAAAAAAAAAAAGGAAAGGAAAATAAGATGAAACTAAGGGTAACAGTTCAGGATCAAGGTTGTACACAAAAGATTCTAAGCAAATTTGGCTCCCTAGAAACCAGGGCAGGGCTTCCCTGGTGGCGCAGTGGTTGAGAATCTGCCTGCCAATGCAGGGGACGCGGGTTCGAGCCCTGGTCTGGGAAGATCCCACATGCCGCGGAGCGACTGGGCCCGTGAGCCACAACTACTGAGCCTGCGCGTCTGGAGCCTGTGCTCCGCAACAAGAGAGGCCGCGATAGTGAGAGGCCCGCGCACCGCGATGAGGAGTGGACCCCGCTTGCCGCAACTAGAGAAAGCCCTCGCACAGAAACGAAGACCCAACACAGCCATAAATAAATAAATAAATAAATAAAATATTTAAAAAAAAAAAAAAAAAGAAACCAGGGCAAATAGAAAAATATGATCAATTATGAGATCCTTGGTGATTCAAAGATAAAAGCAAACCACTTATCAGCAGAAACAGCTTTACCAAATGCTGAGGTTTAATAGAACTTCTCCATGAAACTCATAAATACAGCAGTGTTCAATCAAGTGATCTACAGCTTCAATAACATACCTGTATACCCAGGTAGCTGTTGGCCAACCACAAATGGAAGTTCAGTGAAAGCAATTCCAATAGGAGCCAAATTTATACAGCCTGGGCATCAGATCTGGTGGTTTGGCCAGACTCTTACTTAAAATTGGATGTGTGACCTAACCCTCCAGCAAACTCCTATAATATTGCAAATTCACCCTATTAAACGCTGTTAGCAAGAATCAGGAGACAAGAAGTGACATTCATCTTAAATTTCAACGTTGGTAAATTTTCCAGGTAGGCTGGGTTGGTTTTCTTCTTCTTTTACAGATGAAGAAACTGAGGCTCAGAGTCTAGAAAATGTCAGCGCCATTATGGATCTGATTATGGATCCCCTCCTCAGCCTTCCTCAGCCATGCTTGTCATCCACGCCTCAACAAAATAGGTTATGCCCTCAGAATCTCTCTGGGGGTGGTGGGCCTCAGGACCTAGAAGAGTGTCCTCTTGCACTGGAAGGGAGCTGGTTAAGGGAGAGTGAGGCCCAGCCAGTGAGGAAGCACACTTTTTCCAGAGGTCCACTCTAATACTCACCTCCAACACCTTGTACCCCAAGATGGAAAGTAAGGCTCACATTACACAGATGAAGAAAAACCCCCATCCCCAAGCATAAAAATGATCTTGAAGCCTACACTTGACTTCACTCATTTATTTACTTTTCTTACAAGCTGGGGATAGGTGGGCCCTCAACTTGGGGAGTTTGGAGAGCTTTGCTGGAGGGAGGACAGGAAAAAGAGAAAGTGGGGGCTTATTGCAGGGCAGGCTTCAAAGGGAAGAAGATGGGGAGGAAGGAGAGAGGAAACAAAGGGTTCAGGCCCTCCTTCCACCACACACTCAGGCTTCCCAAGCCCAAGTATAAGGAAGGAGTAATAGGACACCCACCCAGAGATGTCCTTGATCCATTCTCGCCCTTGCCCCGCCATCCAGCAATAACCTGAGAGAAATCAAGGAAGTGCAGGAAGTGGGCGGTGGTTAAAAAAAAAAAAAAGAGGTGACAGGTGCACCCAGCCCCAGCGCACAGCTGTGGCGGCAGGAGGAGAGCCGCGCGCGTGCTCACCCTGGCCGGCCGCCGGGCCTCGCGGCGCCCTCAGCTCAAGTCTTTCCTCTTCTTCCGGCGGCCGCGCTCCGCCGCTTCCCCCGCGGGGCTGCTGTCACCGCTGCAGCTGCTGGCTGGCCGGCGCAGCACTCGCCTCTCCGTACGGTACTCGGTCTCGCGCACGCGCGGCGCGCCCTGCAGCAGGAACTCGCCGCCGCGATAGGTGACGCGCACGTCGGTGCGTGGGTACGTGCCGTACGCTCGCCGCAGCTCCCGGCGCACGAAATCCGGCAGCTCGAGGCGCGGCCCGAGCGCACGCTCCACGCGGCCCCATCGCAGCTCAGCTTGCAGGCTGCCGCCTTCAGGCCACTGCGTCCCGTTCTCGACCGCCGCCAGCCCCGCAGCTGCGGGCTCCTGCAGTGACGGCCCTGGGTAGCTGGGCGCTGGGAACGGCGGTTGCAGGGCCGCGGCGTAGGCCTGCGGGAAGGCCCACAAGGGCGGCGTGACCACTAGCGTCGCGCCCGTGGCGTGGAAGCAGTGGTATTCCCGCGGAGCCGCCCACTCGCCCGCGCTCAGGCTCGGGGGCCGGCTGCAGAAGTTGTGGGCCTGAATGGGGGGCAGCAGCGGAGGGGCGGGCAGGTAGGTGTAGGTGAGGTGCTGCAGCAGAGGCCAGACGTCCTGCCCAGGCTCCAGGCAGCAGTATGTGTACATGGTGTGAAGCTCAGGCGGCCGGCATTGTTACTGGGATCTCGTCCTGGTCCAGACCTGGGGTAAGGATGTGGGGTGTGGGTACACTTTGTTATCATCTCCACCACCGACCCTGGGGCCTGGTTACCTGGGGCTCTGGTTCACAGCAGGGGGCCCTGCACGTGTGCCCGACTTCGGGGAACTCTTCCTAAGGAGTTCAGCTCCCACCTCACCTCTTGTCCTAGGGCTGGACCCAAACCCCAGGCTCCCAGCAGGCAAGAAGGACCCAAGCCTTTTTCAAGCCCCCAGTCCTGAAATGTTCTTCCCAGGTAGCTCCCCACTCACTTGTCTCCTTTAGCCTGGGGGAGCTGGTCCCCAGCATTTGGGGGAACCAGAGAGATCCAAGAGCGGGGCTCCTCTCCACCACTTTTTAGTTGAGCTGCTCTCCTCCATGCCCTGCCTCAGCCACACCTCCCGGTTTCCAGGCAAAGGGAAACACCTTGAGCTGGCCAGGAGCCAGCCAGCTTGTGTCTACACTGGGTGACCCTGCTGGTCATACCGGCTGCGACTTAGACGCTGAGGTCTGTGCTCAGGGATGCCCGCAACATCACTGAGGACATCCAGTGGCCTTTCCAGTCAAGTTAGTTCCCTGTTCTCCACATCCCCTTTTTCCAGCCAGGTGGGTTGAGTTATCCTAGCATTTGAGTGAAGCTCCTGCACATCAGGCACTGAATCAAGTTGCTTATGAGCATCTAACTTCAAGTTTACATCAATCCTAGGAATGAGGTACTAATATTTTTCTGACTTTACATAGCAAGAAGCTGCTTGCTTCAGATTTGGTACACAATAAATGTATTCTATGACTGGGGCTTACGTAGGTTAAATGTCTTGTCCAGACTCACACAGCTAGTTATGGTAAGGGCAGAATTCAACCCCTTGTCTGTCTCAAGACTTGTGCTCTCAACAATAGCTTAATCACCAGTCCATGCTGGGGCTTTTTTCGGACTATCTGACAATCCTCCCCTCTAGAATGTTCCGTAAGAGCTTATAACTTTTTTAAAAAAGAACTTCTAATTCTTATTAGCCACGTGAAGAACATGGTGGTATCATTCTCATTTAATAGATAAGGAACAACAGAGTCAGAGAAGTTAGGCCACTTTCCCAGGTTCACATAGTCTATAACTGGCACAGTGGGATTTGAACCCAGTGCAAATGATTCCAAAGCCCAGAAGCTACTTGGGTGAAGCCAGAAAGGTTGCTTCGTTCAGATGGGTTGAGCACTGTCTGAGCTCCAGTCCCCTCTGGCTGCAGGTCATGCCCTTCCACCTCTCTTCCCCAGTGGGCTGGGTAGTAGTTGCTGCATGATTAAAATGGATACCCTCTTCTAGTTTCTGGGCCGCCAGGCCATCATACTTTCCTTCCCCTTCTTCTGTTGACTTAAGCAGCATCATGACTAACCCCCATAGGTTCTCCTAGATTCTCAGCATCCTTCAAAGCCCAGCTACCCTCTGAGGAGGTCCCCCACACTCAGCCTGGTGATGTCACATTTCTTTATACCTGACTGAGCCACTCTGTCAAGTCTAATTCAGGCCAGTGGCCTAGTGAGAACAGCAGCTAGGACTAGGTTAGGGTATGTATCTAACACGCCCTACCCAACAGCTCCAAGAAGGGAGCCTCTCCCTTAAGAACTGGTCCCAGGACATAGTGGCCTTTGTTGGGGGAGGCCTCCCACCCCCAAGATGTCCATGGCTTAATCCCTGGAGACTTGTTAGTATGTTATATTACATGGCAAGGGGGAATTAAGGTTGCAGATGGTATTAAGGTTGTTAATTAGCAGTCCTTAAAATAGGGAGATTATCCTGGATTATCTGGGTGGGCCCAGTGTAATCACAGGAGTCAAATGTGGAAGAGAGAGGCTGAAGAGTCAGAGTATGTGATACTAAGAGTCAACCAGCTCTTGCTGTTTTGAAGATGAAAGGGGTCATGAGCCAAGGAATGCAGGCAGCCTCAAAGCTGGAAAAGGCAAGGAAATGGATTCCTCCCTAGACCCTCCAGAAAGGAATTGCAGTTCTGCCAACACCTTGACTTTAGTTTATGAGACAGAATTCCAACCTCCAAAACTGTAATAGATTTGTATTAAGCCACTAAGTTTGTGGTTATTTGCTAGAGCGTTAGTAGGAAATTAGTATACCTCCCCACTCCTATTTATAACTTTGCCCCCTCTCCAAATCACAGCACTTGAAGAGTGTCCAAAACTACCTATTATAGACTGACCTCACCCCAGCCTGGAGCTCAATGATGGACCCTGTGTGACTGGCCAGTTTCTCCCCCATGGGGATCTGGTCATACCTGGGTGGGAGATGAGGAGAGTGTGAGACCAAGCTCAAGTTGGAGCCTGGGACAGTGAGAAGCCTGCGTTTTAATATTGGTTCTGACATGCTTGCTGAAGGAGACTGGGGAGGCAGTCTTCAGGAAAAATGAGAAAAATAAGGACCAAGCTGTGAGTTTCTCAGCATTCATTCACCCTGATTCCAGTAACAGCCCCCAGATTTTTTGGGTCCCACACCTTGTCTAGTCTCAGGAAAGTGGTTCTGGGGGAGTTGGCTGTAGCCCATCCTTAAATTGCCTGGGTGATTTAGGGCTAAACCAATCATCACTGTCGTCCCTCTGGCCATAGTGATTGGTTTAGGGTAGCCATGTGACTCAATTTGGGCCAATGGGAGCCAAGCCCAGGGCTTTGTTCTCTAATTGCATGGAGTGAAGTGCTCTCTCCCCTGGACAGAGATCTGAAAGAATGCAGTTCTGAGTCCAGAGGTGAAGATCTCTCTGAGCATACAGCTGCAGAAGAAGTGGAGCCAAGGGTCAGAGAGAGAAACTGGGTCCTGATGACATCGTTTGAATCCTGGACTTTGAAGTTACATGAGCCAGTCAATCCCCTTTTTTCCCCCTCTGGTTTTATTGAAATATAGTTGACATACAGCACTTATAAGTTTAAGGTGCACAGCATGATGATTTGACTTCCATATATTGTGAAATGGTGACCACAATAGGTTTGGTTAACATCCATCATCTCATATAGATACAAAAAAAAAAGAAAAAAAATTTTTTCCTTGTGATGAGAACTCTTAGGGTGTATTCTCTTAACAGCTTTCAGCTATACCATGCAGCAGTGTTAACTTTGCTCATCATGTTATACATTACATCCCTAGTATTTATTTATCTTATAACTGGAAGTTTGTATCTTTTGATCACCTTTATCCAATTTCCCTTTCTCCATAAATTCCTTTCCTACTTAATCTAGTTTGAGGGAATCTTTTTTTATACACATAACTGGTTGTGTTTACTTCATATAATTTTTTTTAACATCTTTATTGGAGTATAATTGCTTTACAATGGTGTGTTAGTTTCTGCTTTATAACAAAGTGAATCAGTTATACGTATGTCCCCATATCTCTTCCCTCTTGCATTACTTCATATAGATTTAACCACAAAAGACATAATGAAATGGGCATTTAAAAAATTATTTCAAAGCACCATCATGTTAGTCTTTAGAAAATTGAATGTTTAGGTTATTATACTATGGAGTGAAGTCTTCTGTTGCTTGCATCAACAATACACCCTGACTGTTTTTCCCCCAGAATTTTATTATGAAAAATTTCAAAATTCAGCAACCTGAGTAGTTTCTGATCAGTGACCCCCACGATCAGAGGCTCTTTTGTGGGCAAAGTAGAGGATGGAGAGAGTCTGGAAGCCAGTCTTGGAGGAGGTTCACACCCTAGTTTAGGAAAACTGACAACCAAAACAAGATCAGGGAATGGAAAAGAGACATGGGAGTAGATTCATCTGGACTTGATTCCATATAATTGCCTGGATGGAGAGGGGAGGGTAAAGGTGGATGCACATGTTTTTAGCTTGGTCAGCTGGGTGGGTAGTCAAGACGATCCTGGAAATAAGAAACACTTGGGGTGATCGGAAGTTGAGGGAGTGCTGGGTTCAGGTGGGACGTTTGGGAAGCTATCCAGCAGCAGTTTTATATTCAGGCTGGAGATGGGAGGTGGAGTAGTCATGAAGGAAAGGTAGTAGGTGAAGTTACCAGAACAGCTGCTACCCTGGCCCATATTACACTGTGTCGTCATGGCTGCCAATTTGTTGCGTTCCACCTATGCCTTTTGAGGGCAGTTGAGGTATTGTTCTTGTACAATGTTATATAAATTTCAGATGTATAACATAGTGATTCACAATTTTTAAAGGTTATATTCCATTTATAGTTATTATGAAATATTGACTATATTCCCTGTTATACTATATATCCTTATAGCTTATTTATTTTATACATAGTAGTTTGTACCCCTTAATACCCTACCCCTATCTTGCCTCTCCCTTGTTCCCTCTCCCAACTGGTAACCACTAATTTGTTCTCTATATCTGAGTCTGTTTCTTTTTTTTTTAAACTACTTTTTTTAAAAAAATTATTTATTTATTTATTTATTTTTGGCTGTGTTGGGTCTTCGTTGCTGAGCGCAGGCTTTCTCTAGTTGCTGAGAGCGGGGGCTACTCTTCGTTGTGGTGCACGGGCTTCTCACTGCGGTGGCTTCTCATTGCAGAGCACGGGCTCTAGGTGCACAGGTTTCAGTAGTTGTGGCACATGGGCTCAGGAGTTGTGGCTTGTGGGCTCTAGAGCTCAGGCTCAGTAGTTGTTGTGCATGGGCTTAGTTGCTCCGCAGCATTTGGGATATTCCCAGGCCAGGGCTCAAACCTGTGTCCCCTGCATTGGCAGGCGGATTCTTAACCACTGCACCACCAAGGAAGTCCTGTTTCTTTTTTCTCATATGCACTAGTTTGTTTTATTTTTTAGATTCCACATAGAAATGAAATCATGTGGTATTTGTCTTTCTCTGTCTGACTTATTTCACTTAGCATAATACCTTCCAAGTCCATCCATGTTACTGCAAATGGCAAAATTTCATTCTTTTTTATGGCTGAGTAGTATTCCATTGTGTATGTGTGCATATATATGTATATATATAAATATGTATATACACATATATATATATGCTCACACGTTCTTTTTTTTAATATTTATTTATTTGGCTGTGCTGGGTCTTAGTTGTGGCACGCGGGATCTTCATTGTGGTGTGTGGGATCTTTTAGTTGAGGCATGTGGGATCTTTTACTTGCAGTGTGCAGGATCTAGTTCCCTGACCAGGGATCGAACCTGTGCCCCCTGCATTGGGAGCACGGAGTCTTAGAGGCTGGACTGCCAGGGAAATCCCTAGGCTCACTTGTTCTTTAAACATTCATCTTTTGATGGACACAGGTTGCTTCCATATCTTGGCAATTGTAAATAATGCTGCAGTGAACAATGGGGTGCATGCATCTTTTCAAATAGTGTTTTCATTTTTTTTCAGATAAATACCCAGGAGTGGAATTGCTGGGTCATATGCTAGTTCTATTTTTAATTAATTAATTAACTTATTTATTTTTGGCTGTGTTGGGTCTTCACTACGGTGTGCGGGCTTCTCACTATGGTGGCTTCTCTTGTTGTGGAGCACGGGCTCTAGGCACACGGGCTTCAGTAGTTGCAGCACGCAGGCTCAGTGGTTGTGGCATGCGGCCTCTAGGGTGCGTGGGCTTCAGTAGTTGTGGCATGTGGGCTCAGTGGTTCTGGCTCGTGGGCTCTAGAGCGCAGGCTCAGTAGTTGTGGTGCATGGGCTTAGTTGCTCTGCGGCATGTGGGATCTTCCCGGATCAGGGATCGAACCCGTGTCGCCTGCATTGGCAAGCGGATTCTTAACCACTGCGCCACCAGGGACGTCCAGTAGTTCTATTTTTAGTTTTTTTGAGAAACCTCCATACTGTTTTCCATAGTGGCTGCACCAATTTATATTCCCACCAACAGGCAATCTTGTTTTTTTTTTTTTTTTTTTTGGCAATCTTGTTTTTGAAGTCCCTTTTACCCCATATAGTGTATGGCCTGACAAGTTTAAGTGAATGTGTGAAGCGTTTTGAAAATGGAAATCTGGGGGACCCTCTCTGCAACTAAGAAAGCCCTGGGAAAAACTGCCCCGGTGAAGGGGCCCGAGGAGGAGTTGTTAGGTAGGAGGAGAACGTGGCGGAACATAGATCACAGAGGTCAGAAGCCATGGGAGGAGAGAATTTCAGGGAGAGTTTTTGTATGTCTCTCTCCCACGATCCAGAGACTCTGATATGACTTAAGAAGGCAGGCGATATGATCTTCAATTGCACCCCATGTCCCCTCCCAGTTATCTCTGTGCTTGACAACTGGGAAGGGAAATCAGAGATAATCACAAGGCCCAGCCCTGGTGCTGACAAAAAAGGCTAACTGGTTACATTGTCTATAAAATCAGAGGGCTGAGGGAACTCAGGGTGGGGTATTCAGTGCAACACAGGAGCCAAAGTCTTTCCTGTAAGGTCACATCCAGTTCCAGCCCCTTGGCAGCTCTCCCCATTCTCCTGTTCCCCCACAGGATACCCAGGGAGGGCTAAGTAAAGGCTCAGTGTTGCTTTGAAATAAAGGCACATGCTGGCCAGAGATGGAACGGCAGAGGGACTCCTTTAGTCAATTTATGGAGGCCCTAGTGTACCAGACTCTATGCTGAATGCTGGGTTTCCTGCCCTTCTGCCCTCCATTCTCACAGCCAGTAAAGCATAGATGGGGGTAAGGGGTAAGGATGGGGGAGAAATGGTAATCTTCCTTCTGGTCATGAGGGCTTTCTGGAGCATGAGGGGTTTCATCAATTGCTTGAAGTCTAGAAGAGAGGTGATGTGTGTGTGGCCAAGGGGAGACCTAGGAGGTAAGAAGAGGGTCTGAAAAGGCAGGACTGGGGAGGAGGAAAGTGAGACAGACTGGTGGGAGATGGATGCTGGGGGCAAGGTTCATGGGGCCTCTGGGGCTCCGCAGGAACTGGTTGAACAGACTGTAGCTCCTGGACACCCGGGCTCTTGTGTTGGACTGTTTGCTCTGGGTGGGCCGTTGCCAGGTTGTCAGGAAGGAGGAGGAGGATGATATTCCTGTTGACAACAAAACTCTTACACCCCTATTTCTCATTTAATGCCCACAAAATCCCTCTAAGGAGTAAAACAGAGGCTCACAAAAAGAGCGTCCCCGAAAAAGAAGTGAACTGAGGGAACCTGAGTCCCAGGTCCCCCAGAAGCCAAAAGCCACATTCATGGCCCCATATCCCAGGGTAGGGAAACAGCAAGTCTGGAGTCTGTGCTGTCTGATTGCCTAGAAATCTAAGTAGGCTTACAGGCCTGTTGGGAGAAGACATGGGACATCCTCACCAGACTAGACTGAGCAAAACAAAACTTGACTTTCAGGGTCTGGGCAGGGGTAGGAAGAGGAAAGACTCCTGTTCTGAGAGTCAGAAGGTCTGGGTTCCAACTTGTCTGGCCTCTTACTTGCTGTGTGAAAGTCACTGAATCTCTCCCAACCTGTTTCCTCATCTGTAAAATGGGGATAATAGCACCTACCTCCCAGGGATGACTATGTGAGGGCTCAACAAGATAATGCATGTAGAGTGCTTAACACAGCACAGGGCACATTGTAAGAGCTCCGTAGCCTTATATTTTACTATTACTATTAATAATATGAGGAGGGCTTCCCTGGTGGCGCAGTGGTTGAGAGTCTGCCTGCCAATGCAGGGGACATGGGTTCGAGCCCTGGTCTGGGAGGATCCCACATGCTGCGGAGCGGCTGGGCCCGTGAGCCACAGCTACTGAGCCTGCGCGTCTGGAGCCTGTGCTCCGCTACAAGAGAGGCCGCGATAGTGAGAGGCCCGCGCACCGCAATGAAGAGTGGCCCCCTCTTGCCGCGACTGGAGGGGGCCCTCGCACAGAAACGAAGACCCAACAGCCATAAATAAATAAATAAATAAATAAAGGAGTTCCTTTTAAAAAAAAAACAAAACTTTAAAAAAATAATAAATAAATAAAATTAAAAAATAATAATAATATGAGGAGGTTGGGACTTCCCTGGTGGTGCAGTGGATAAGACTCTGAGGTCCCAATGCAGGGGGCCCGGGTTTGATCCCTGGTCAGGGAACTAGATCCCACATGCAAGCGGCAACTAAGAGCTCGCATGCCACAACTAAGGAACCCACGTGCCACAGCTAACACCTGGTACAACCAAAAAAAAAAGAAAAGAAACAAGAAAAAAATAATAAGAAGAGGTTGGGCGGCTTGGTTGCTCTCTCAGGGCCTGGTGCCTGTGGCCTGAACCCTGGTGCCCACAGCTCAAGCTGGGCCTGTCCACTCTTGAGGAGCTCACAATCCAGCATCAGGGAGTCCCAGGTCGTGCCACTGTCATCTTCTTATCTGTCTCAGCTGTGCATCCAGTCACACCACAAGGATTGAAGGAAGGTGCTGAGCTCTCTTCATTTTCCGAATTAATAGTAAGGGGTGGGGGACTTCCCCGGAGGTCTAGTGGTTAAGACTCCTGGCTTCCACTGCAGTGGGTGCAGATTCGATCCCTGGTGGGTTAATTAAGATCCCACCGGCCGCACGACAGGCAAAAAAAAAAGGACGGGGGAGAGGATGGGAAGCTCTCAGAAAAACCTTGTTGATTTGAACTGAAATGACATTAAGCCTTCGTGGAAGTGAGAGGGATAGGGTGAACCGGCCAGGAATACAGACAATCTGCCCGTTTTTTGCTGGCGTCCACGTCCTCTTTTTGGTCCCTAAGGGCAAGCGCCCGTAACAAATATGGCGGCGGCATCCTCGGGCGCGAGCACCTGCCGAAGCAGCGGCCCCGGAGCCAAGCGGAGCCAATCGCTGGGCAGGAGCGGAAGAAGAGGCTGGAGAAGCTGCTGGAGGCCTGCGCGCAGGCGCACTGGCTGGCACCTGGCTCCGGGCAGCCGCGGGATTAGGCTTCGCCTGCCACAATTTCGGTGAGGGGCTGGCCCGCGGCCGGGGCTCGGGGGCAGGAGCGGGCCGGACTGGGGGCCAGTCAGTCACAAAGGACACACCCGAAGGGTACAGGAATGCTGTCTGCTCTGGGAGTCCTGGGGGCTGTCTGTGGGAGTCCCTGAAGTGCTCTGGTTGTGGGTTGAGAGAGTGCCTCGGGGCAGGGTGGGAGAAGCTTGGGCTCAAGGGGTGAGAATGGAATTCTTGCAGAGGGACTCCCTGGGGTCGCATGATGCATCAGGCCGGGATCCATTTCATTAACATAATGGCTTTTAATCCTGGTGGCGTTGTAGAACCAATTGGGGAGCTTTAAAAAAACACCGATGCTGGGCCCCGTCCTTAGAAATTACGATTTAATTGGTCAGGGGTGAGGCTTGGGCTTTGGTGTTATTGAGCAGCTCCTCAGGTGATTTTAATGTGCAGACAGGCTGGAGAACCACCACATGGTTCAGCGCCAGCTATTGAATAAGGAACTCCTGGGTTGTTCCCAGACTCCTCTGTGGCTTGCGAGGGGTGCGTGGTCCTGGGGTGAAGTTGCTGATCCTCCAGTGCTGCTGTAGTAACCTGCGGAGCAGGGAGGGAAAGGGAGAACTTCACCAGTAGGGTGAAGTTCATTTCCAGCCTGAGGAGGAGGATGGGCCCATTAGTCACTGCATGGAAAGTGGGCACCCCTCCAGGGTGGGCGTCCCCAACAGCCCTGCCAGGGCTGGTCCTGCTGTAGGGAGACAAAGGGGGTGTGAAACAGGAAACACAGAAGACAATTCAGAGGTCACCTGCTTGTTGAAAAAAGGACACACCTAATATTTGCATAGGGTATAATACCTTTCAAATCCTTTTGATACCCCTGGGACAGGCACGGAATGGAATTTTCTCCCGCTTTGCAGATGTAGGAATAAACTCAGAGAGCTAGTTCATGATAAGGTTCAAACTTGACCCAGGGCTCCCAACTCCAAATTATGCTTATTAGTAGATTTTTTCCCTCCATACTAATAGCTTCTCATACAGTCTCTAGTCCTTCTGAAGGGAATCAGAAGCTAACACCCACCCTCTTTCTGAAGCCCCTCACCCCAGGAGCCCAGTCTGTCATTCTTGGTTTCCTCTACCAAATTCATCAGCCCCCTGCTCATCACAGGCTGGTTCAGAAATCAGGGAGCTGCTACTGTTTCTATCATTTTCTGGTTCTTTATTTCCCAGAAGCCTGATGGGGTGAGGAGGGGAGAGTTTTTACATGATGCCGGGGGCTCCTTCTAAACATCTGATTCTGTCACCTGGCCACTCCCAGTGCCCCCCATCCTGTTGTCCTCAGTATAGGATCTTGTGTGTGCTTTCCAAAGCCCTTCCTGATCTGGTGTCGCTCTGCTCTGAGCTCTCTTCCCATATTGTATCAATTTTCCTTAGCACACAGGTGAAAGCTTAATAAATGTTACATTTTGTTATTATCACTGTTCCTCTTTGTTGCCTCACCTGTTGCCTTGCTGTCCATGTTTCACATCAAGATTCCCCAGGTTGCCTCTTTCTGACTCCCACAGCCAAGCAGAATGCAGAGCTGAGGGGCACAGTGGGATCTGGGGAGGACACTTGTATGGCTGCTGCTCTCCTGTTGGGCTGGGGGTGTCTATATTGACCTTTTAGGGGCAAATTGACCCAGCAGGTATTAATTGAGCACCTACTGTGTGGTGAAGGAGCTTGGTGGAAGCTGGGAGTCCAAATCAGGGGCAGGTCTGACCTGGCCCTGCCTTTAAGGAGCTTGGGGGCTGGAGGAGGGTTAGGGAGACATTTGGATCCTGATAAAGAGCAAGGGACCTGAAAAGGGGAGAGAACACCTGACTTGGTGTCCTTGGGAAGGTATGTGCCCCTGAACTGGGCCTTGCTTGAATCAGCAGGATTTGATACAATTGTGGTGGCGGTGTAGGCCTAGTGATGTGAGAAATGCTGAGGTTTTTTTTTTTTTAGTCAAAAGCACCTGTTTTGAATTTTGGCTCTAGCACTTAATAGCTCTGTGATTTGGGGCCAGCTATTTAACCTTCAGAGCCTTGGTTTCTTCACTTACAAGATGAGGATGGAAATAGTAACAGGAGTTGTAAGGATTCATGATGATAGGTGTAAAAACCAGGCATATCGTATATGTCTGAGAAGTGGTATGTAGTTACATCTAGGGTGTTTTAGGTGGAAGGAACAACATGAACAAAGGTTGGAGGTGGCATTTAAAAAAGAATTTGATGGATGGCAGGATGTACCAAGCAGTGAGAAGCATCAATGTTGAGTGCTGAAAAGACAACTTCAGTCATGGATTTGGCAGAAGGGGACACTGACTGCAACTCTTTAAAGATCATAAAGCCAAACTTAAGAGACATGAAAAAGAAGAAGAATAGCTACATTTAAAAATTTTATTTATTTATTTTTGGCTGTGTTGGGTCTTCGTTGCTGCGCGCGGGCTTTCTCTAGTTGCGGTGAGCCGGGGCTACTCTTCGTTGCGGTGTGTGGGCTTCTCATTGCGGTGGCTTCTCTTCTTGTGGAGCACGGGCTCCACGCGCCTGGGCTTCAGTAGTTGTGGCTCATGGGCTCTAGAGCGCAGGCTCAGTAGTTGTGGCGCACAGGCTTAGTTGCTCTGCGGCATGTGGGATCTTCCCTGACCAGGGCTCGAACCCGTATCTCCTGCATTGGCAGGCGGATTCTTAACCACTGAGCCACCAGGGAAGCCCATGAATAGCTACATTTTACTCAGGGTCTTCTAAGTGTCAGGCACTAGGCGTGGTGCTTTATATATCTTTTACATTTCAGCCCTACAGCAGTCTAAGAGGTTGGCATTGTCATCCCCACTTTATAGATGAGGAGACTGAGGCCCAGGGAGAGGGAGTGGCTGGCTCAAGGCCACACAACTGGGACCATACCAGCGGGGGGGGGGCATGGGGGATGGGCTCTGGGGCCACCAGCAGGCTCTCCTGCTAGGTGCCAAGGTGAGGGTGGAGTTGATTGCAGGTTACAGGGTATCTCAGCCAGGTTATGCAACTAGGCTGATGTGGGCCCCAAGCCGTTCCTCCCCTGAGAGGCAGGGCTGTTGTTCTCTGTGGCGGTGGAGTAGGGTGGGGAGGGCTATTAGAGGAAGCAGTTCCTGATGGAGGAGTGGAATCTGAAGTGACCCTGCATACTCCTCCCCCAGCGTTCTTTCCCGGGCAGAGGCTTACCTGGACAGGTTGCTTTGCCTCTAGATCTGGTCCATGGTAGTGGTCTGTCTCTGGTACTCCGGAACATCATCTGGGCCTGTGCTCCTTGCAGGCCATCCTCTTCTGACTTTCCCCCTTGTGCCTTGATTTTTCTCTCAAACTCCCCTTACCACAGGAAGGGGCCTGATTACCAGCATATTCCCCTGCTCCTACCCTGATCTGTTATAAGTGAGCCCAAGGAAATGCCAGTTTCTGAGCACTTTTCTGTCGGTGCTCTGGGCTTCCTAGACATAGTTTAATCCTCCCTGCATTCCTATAAAGATAGGCACTGTTGCTCCCGTTTTACAGGGGAGGAAACTAAGGTTCAGACAAACTCAGACCTTGCCTGCAGTTACAGTTAGTAGAAAGTTCAGTTGAGATTTAAACCCAGGCTGTTCTGATGGCAAAAGTCATACTTTTTCCATCTCACCGCACTTTGAGGTTTTCTTCTACTGTTTCCCCAGCGTGGGTGCAGGGAACCGGCTGCTGGAGGCTGGGGACCTTGCCTGTAGGGTCCACCCTCTCCAGTAACCAGGGCAGGTCACTGGACATCTGGGTAGGGGTGCCAGGAGGTTTCACTCCCTTCGGACAAAGGCTTTCGAGGTGAGGGAGGGGAGTTCTGAAAGGCCCTGGGGAATCAGAGGAGGTGACCTGAGTTAAGGATAGCAGCAGAGGTGTACATGGTGCTTTACAGCCCCAAAGCACCTTTAGATTAACCCCCACCCCATCCTTGTGTGGTGGGTATGGAGGGTCTGGGAGGCTCGAGAGTAGTAATCTCTGAAGTTTGGGTGCTTGCTGCACTTCCTGTGCTCATTGCATTAGAGTATTTTCTCATGGACTGCTAACCCTAGCCTTAGGAAGGTTGGCCCCATCGTGCAGATCAGGAAACAGGCATGGAGAGGTTTAGCAAATTGCTTCAGGTCACACGGGTAGGAAATGGTGGAGTTGGGACTTCGGAGACCTCCAGTTGTGTCTTCTTTCCACTATGTTACTTGGAAAGTGCCAAGGAAACTTTCAGGGTGATCTCAATTGTGGTGACAGTTTCACAGGCATACCTATGCCAAAACTGATCAGACTGTGCACTTTGAATATGTGCAGATTATTATTATTTGGGGGGGGTCTTTTTTTTTCTTTTTTTCTTTTGGCCACGCTGTGCAGCTTGCAGGATCTCAGTTCCCCAACCAGGGATTGAACCCAGGCCATGGCAGTGAGAGCCCAGAATCCTAACCACTAGGCCACCAGGGGACTCCCCGATATGCAGATTATTATATGTCAGTTGTACCTCAATAAAGCTGTGAAAAAAAAAAAGTATTTCCCACCAAATGTTTCTTCAGGGGCTCAAAGGCCCCAGGGAGAGGCCACCTGGATATCCTCCGGCTTTGGGACAAGGTGGGATCATTATGGCCTGGGAGAGATTCTCACAGACTTAGCGGCTGCTTTGAGGTAGTTTTGGCCACTGCTTCTCTCATTGCTCCACCACTAGGCGTGGGCTGGCACAAGGTTGGCACAGGGGATGGGGGGGCTGCATACCGATCTCTTGAGTGAATTGCCACTCAGCTTCCATTGAGCCTGAGAGAGACCCCCATGAGATACCGTCCTTATTCTCCCCGCAGAGCCTCTTTCTTACCAGTCATTCCTATAGCAAGAGTGGCTGAGTCCAGAGAGGGAGAGAGAGGGCAAAGACACAGGCCCTGCGCTGGAGAACCCCACAGTCAGGCTGGAGTGCAGGCAGGTGGGAGAGTGCTGTGCAGGGGCAGGAGGCACCAGTGAGGGCCGAGGAGTTGGAGAAGGTCTCCTCGACATGGTGCTGGCTCCTGAGGGATGGGTGAGATGGAGATGAAGACATGGGGAGGGTGCTTCTGGTAGGAGGCACCATCAAGAACAAAGGCCTGGGGGCTTCCCTGGTGGCGCAGTGGTTAAGAATCTGCCTGCCAATGCAAGGGATATGGGTTTGAGCCCTGGTCCGGGAAGATCCCACATGCCGCGGAGCAACTAAGCCCGTGCGCCACAACTACTGAGCCCACGTGCCACAACTACTGAGCCCACGTGCCACAACTACTGAAGCCTGCGCACCTAGAGGCCGTGCTCCGCAACAAGAGAAGCCACCCCAATGAGAAGCCCACACACCACAATGAAGAGTGGCCCCTGCTTGCCGCAACCAGAGAAAGCCTGTGTGCAGCAACGAAGACCCAACGCAGCCAAAAATTGATAAATAAATAAATAAATTTATAAAAAAAAAAAAAAGAACAAAGGCCTGGCCAGAGGAGACGGTGGCTTGAAGATCCACGGGAGTCTGGGCTGGACTGGCGGGGAGAGGCCAGACTACAGAGGCCCTTGAAGGCTGGGCAGGGAAGGGGAGCCATGGTGGCTGATGGGGCAAGAACAGGGCCTGGGGGGTCACCACATTTGGACTGGGGCTGAAGTCGGTTCTCCAGGGCCTGACTCTGATGGGGTAACAGAAGTTTCTGTTCTGCATGTGTGCGTGCAAGCATGCGGACATGTAAATGAAGCCCATGGGTAGGCTTGGGTCACGAGGACTCAAAGAGAAAGCCTCTGAGGAGGTGTACAAGTTTTAGGGCTGCCGTAACAAATTGCCACAAACTGAGTGGCTTAAAGCAACCTCACAGTTCCTGTAGGGTAGAAGTCCAACAACAAGGCATCAGCAGGGTCTTGTGCCCTCTGGAGGGAGGCTCTAGGAAAGAATACTTCCTTGCCTCTTCCTAGCTTCTGGTGGTTGCCTGCAATCCTTAGTGTTCTTTGGCTTGTAGGTGCATCACTCAAATTTCTGCCTTCATTCTTCACATGGCTGTCTTCCCTTTGTGTGTGTCTGTGTCTGTGTCCAAATTTCCCTCTCCTTATAAGGATACCAGTCATTGGATTAGGGCCCACCCTAACTCAGTATGACCTCATCTTAACTTCGTTACATCTGCAAAGATCCTATTTCCAAATAAGGTTGCACTCACAGACACTGGGGGTTAGGACTTGAACTTATCTCTTTTGGTCACATTCAACTCAGAACAGGGAGTTTGAGAGAAGGAAGCCCCCATAGCTTCCCTCTGGGGGTCAGACAAGCACACATGAGATTATTTTTCTGAAAAGAGAACAACAGCTTTGAATCTAAAAAAAGAGACAGATAGACTTAATGCCTGGCTGCTTAAAGTGTGGTCATGGACCAGCAGCATTGGTGCCAGCTGGGAGCCCGTTAGAAATGCAGAATCTCAGATTCCTCCCCACACCTATGGAGGCAAAATCTGCATTTTAACAAAGTCCCCTGGTGACTTGGAAGCACATTACAGTATGAGAAGCGCTGCTTTAAGAAAAATCTGACTTTTATTTGCTTTTCCATCCATGGTCAGTCTAGCCTGCTGGTCTCTGCGCACGAGTCGGCCTGGGTGGGAGCAGGCACTCGTGCTGTCCTTTGTTCTCTCTTTTCATGTAACATGTTCTTGAGTTTCTCTCCCCTGTGTTGAGGTTGCCCACATACTTGGCCTTTGTGGAGAGCATCGGGCTTGTTGAGCCAGTCCCTTTGTTGTGTTCCTGGGCTGTGTCCAGCTTTTGGCTGTTTATAAATGTTGCTGCCATGAACAGCTCTGTACATGTTCCCTTGGGGTTAGTTCCTTGAGGTGGAATTTCCTGAATCAAAGTGCATGAGCAGTTGTGGACTCTTATCATATCTTATCACTTGTATATCCCTATGGAACCTGCCATCACAGCAGGTTTCTCCATTCTACCCAGCAGCCCATAGGAACCCAATTTGGGAGGTCAAGTGGCAGAAAAGGCTTTGGAGCCAGACAGGTCAGGGTTCAAATCTGCTACTTTTTGCTGTGCGACACTGGGCAAATTACTTAACATCTCTGAGCTTGGGGTTGCTCTCTTATAATATTGTAATAGTGCTGTAAACTTCGTAGGGATTTTATAAAGATGATAATGAGACCACTAACATCCATTTATTGAGCACTTTCTGTGAGTTACTTCATTTAATCCTTACATTCCTCTGAGTAGCCATGATCGTCCACTTTTCCTTTTTACAGAAGAGAAAACTGAAGCTGGGGTTAAGTAGCTTGCCCGAGGTGCCACTGTAGGCACAGTGTGTGCCCAAGCCCAGGGTTGTCATTCATGTCTGGACCGTTAAGGCTAAGCAAAGTATGGATGAAAGAAGATACTGAGCACAGCGCCCTAGCACGCAACCTGGCTCAGCACTTGCTGGCTGTCTGCCTTCTCTTCCCACGCCTTTATCAGTTTCCTTGGGTTACTCTCCAGTAGTGGTATCTAGTCCAGCATTGTTTTAGCTGGACATCATTGACGATTCCCCAGTTTTGTTTTATGTACAGACTTTCTCCCAGTGAGATGACTCAGAGGTCTGGGGTCAGATCAGCTGGCTCTGATCCCTGCAGCTAACTGGCTTCTTCTTCCCCAGGGACAAGGATGGCCAGACTGCCCGTGGCCATGAGCGCTCCTCAGTACTCCTGGGGCTGAGGCTGGGCTGGCCGCCATGGGGCTGGGTGGGCCCTGGGCCTGGCTGCTGGGCCTGCCCACGGCCATGGTCTATGGCTCCCTGGCCCTCTTCATCTCTGTCCTGCACAACGTGTTCCTGCTTTACTACGTGGACACCTTTGTCTCAGTGTACAAGATCAACAAAGCTGCCTTCTGGGTCGGAGAGGTAGGCCAGAACTGGGGCAGCCAGCCAGGGTGGGAGCCAGGCAGATGGCAGGGCTGGATCCTGCCCAGCCGGGAGCTTGGGGCAAGCCGGGTTGCCCACCGAGATTCAGCAAGAAAAGCTGGAGCTGGAGGCCTTGATGACTCCTCAGTGAGGATTACGCCAGCTCTCCTGGCCTCTGTCTTGTGAGCCAGGCACTGTTCTATGTATGCACATTTATAATATATTCACATATATTTATCAGCTGGGCCCTGGATGGGTGGGAGTTTGATGGGACAGTCGCTGTGGGTTATAACAGAGGGACTGACCTGAGCAAAGGTTTGCAGGAAGGAAAGCTGGGGTCATCTTTGAGAGGTGGCGAGCAGGCTGGGATGGAGAACGCCCTGGAGAGGAGGCTGCCTGGAGCCCACCTGCCCATTTCCCCTCTGCCCACAGACGGTGTTTCTCCTCTGGAACAGCCTCAATGACCCCCTCTTCGGCTGGCTGAGTGACCGTCAGTTCCTCAGCTCCCAACCCCGGTTTGTTTCCCGAGGATGGCTCAGAACTGGTTCTGTCCCACCTACCCCTCCCCAGAGCTGGAGGACCCCTGCCTGTGTTTGGGGTGGGGAAAGAAAGGGAGACCATTTTCAACTGTTGTCCAGGCTTCCTCCTTTCCCAAGGTCAGGCAGGCTCTGTCCAGGTTGAAGAAGTGGCCTTGACTGGCTGCTGCCTTGCTCACCTCGGGGAGAAATTTACCCCCCGCTTGGCTTATCAGGCCCTCAGGACGGGGCTCGGTGCAGCAAACACTCTCTGCTGCTTCTGGCAGATTTCTTTAGCCCATCCCTGCTTGGGCCCATCACTGCCCCCAAGCTTGAGAAATGGGTATCCCACCACCCTTTGGCCATCAACCCTGGCAGATTGGTAAGAGAGCAGAGGGGAGAGTGTACCCACTGGTGAGTTGTGCTTCCTAAATCAGGGGTTGAACTCAGGGCTCAGTGGGACCACCCTGGTGTGAGTCCCATGCTCTGGGCCTCTGTTGTTCCCTCCTCTGGGCCCCGGGCAGGGGGAACTGGGGCCTGCCAAGGCTGCAGGGGCATCTCCCAACAGCACCCCTCTCCCTGGCAGGTCAGGCGCCAGGCTCTCCTCGAGGGCCGTGGTGCTGGCACGGGTGCGGGCACTGGGCTGGCATGGGCCGCTGCTGGCACTGTCGTTCCTGGCGTTCTGGGTGCCCTGGGCCCCAGCTGGCCTGCAGTTCTTGCTGTGCCTGTGCCTCTACGATGGCTTCCTGACGCTCGTGGACCTGCACCATCATGCCTTGCTGGCCGACCTGGCCCTCTCAGCCCATGACCGCACCCACCTCAACTTCTACTGCTCCCTCTTCAGTGCGGCTGGCTCCCTGTCTGTCTTTGCCTCCTACGCCTTCTGGAACAAAGAAGACTTCTCTTCCTTCCGCGCCTTCTGCCTGGCACTGGCCGCTGGCTCTGGGCTGGGCTTTGTGGGGGCCACACGGCTGCTGAGGTGGCGGGTGGAGGCGGCCAGCAGGGAGCCGGGGTGCCCAACCCTGGCTGTGGATGGCGGGTGAGTGGCCAGCTCCGGCTCTCCAGGGTCCCGCCAGCACTCTGCTGGGTGTGACTGCCATGCTGGGTCCCCTGGCTGGTGGATGGCTGCCGGGTGGGGGATGGCTCTGGCCCAGCCTAGGCCGTTCTTGACTCCCCTCTGCCCCATAGCCTGTGTGAAGAAGAGCTGCTTCTGGGCGGCGAGGAGGCGGGCAGCATCACCTTGGGCCAGTACCTCCGGCAGCTGGCCCGCCACCGGAACTTCCTGTGGTTCGTGGGCATGGACCTGGTGCAGGTATGGGAGCAGTGCCTCCACCCAGGATGGCTGCGAATGCCTCGCTTAAGGGAAGAGGCCCCTCAGAAGCTGGGAAATCAGTTCTGGCCTCGCCTGAGAATGACTGGGCCATTCAATGGCAGGAGCACAAGATGGGTTGTTAGATACCTGGATTCTAGCAGCATCTGAGCTCCTAGCTCTCTGTGTCATCTTAGGCTTGTCTCAGTCTCTCGGGGCAGCCATGTCCTCACCTGCAAAGCGAGGATATGAAAAAGAGGTGCCCCTTTGGGGACTGTTAAAACACCACGTGCCATACCTAAAACATATGTAGTATATAAGCCAACCAAATTTAGAAATAGATTGTTTTTGTGTCATTAAGCTTGTTTTAGCACTGATAGGTTTTACAAGAGAAAAAGCTTTTAATTGTTCTAATGACAATTTTATCATTCCTTCTAACTTTTAGCAGAATTAGATAAGCACAGGAATTTGGTTTTCGGGTTTGTTCTGGCATGTTCCATGTCGAGGGACAGGGGGATAGAGGCCGCTCTTGCTCCTGCCGCTCCACCTGTTGGCTTCTGCCCTGTTCCTGGCCTCCTCACTGTCCCTGTTGGTTGCAGGTCTTTCACTGCCACTTCAACAGCAACTTCTTCCCCCTCTTCCTGGAGCATCTGTTGTCAGACCACATCTCCCTCTCCACAGGCTCCTTCCTGTTGGGTGAGTGGGTGCCTTGGGCAGGCCGGAAGGACAAAGGCTTGCACCCCAGAACCCCTAGCCCGGCTGTAGGCACAGCCGCCTCCCCAGCTGGGGCCCGGGTGGCAGAGGGCAGAATCCGTGCTGGGGTTGCACCTCCAGCCCCCTGCTCTGTTTTCCAGAGGAAGGGAGGGAGCCTCTGTGGGTTTGAGGGGGTAGGGCTGCCCTCATGGTGGTCCTCTGGGTGGCGGTGACACCCAGAGGTGAAGTGGCACAGTGGCTGGTTCACAGGGAGGACTACTGTCCTGACAGGCCTGGGTGTGTGTCTTGACTGTGCTTATTCACTGTGTGGCCTTGGATGTGTTTTATTTCATCTCTTTGGGCCTCCATTTCTCTGTAAAGTAGGAATAATAATAGTCCTTACCTTAAAGGGTCGTGAGGACTAAATAAAAGGGTGTGAAGCTCTTAGCACGGAGCCTGAACCTCGTTAGTGTTGGATCAGTGCAAACTCTGATTCTGATGTTAACCGTGGGCAGTTGTGGAGGTTGTGGCAGTGCCGCCTGACGAGGCCACACCCCCTTCCCCAGGCATCTCCTATGTCGCTCCCCATCTCAACAATCTCTACTTCCTGCCCCTGTGCCAGCGCTGGGGCGTCTACGCTGTGGTGCGCGGGCTCTTCCTGCTCAAGCTGGGCCTGAGCCTGCTCATGCTGTTGGCTGGCCCTGACCGCCCCGGCCTGCTCTGCCTCTTCATTGCCAGGTATGCCCTGCCCTCCCTCATCCCCACACCTCTGTCCCACCCCTTCATTTTTGTCTGCTCTCTCTCCGCCGGCAGCAACCGTGTCTTCACTGAGGGCACCTGTAAGCTGTTGACCTTGGTGGTCACTGACCTGGTGGACGAGGACCTGGTGCTGAACCACCGCAAGCAGGCGGCCTCAGCGCTTCTCTTTGGCATGGTGGCCTTGGTGACCAAGCCAGGCCAGACCTTCGCCCCGCTGCTGGGCACCTGGCTGCTGTGCTTCTACACAGGTGAGGGCCCAGGGGCTGGCACGGGCCTCTGGAGGCTCCAGGGAGCACAGCTTACCTGGTGTACCAGCTGATCAGCCTGGGAACTGGGTCCATTGAGGGAGAGAATGGCAACCAGCCAACAGAGGCTGGGTCTGGGCCGCCCCCGGCTGCCACCCCTCCTCTGCCTCTCTGCATGTGGGTAGAGGAACTGGGTTACATTCTTTCATTCATTCATTCAACAAATATGTATGGAATACCTTCTCTGCCAGGTGCTGCTCTAGGTGCCTCTAGGGAGGGAGATAGCAAAATAAGACAGATAAGGTCTTTGCCATCTCGGAGCTTATATTCTAGTCAGGGGGTGAGGGTAGGGTCGGTAATAAACAGCCAAACAAGAAAAGAGCAGGTAGTGGTAAGTGCGTTGGTAAAACTAGACAGTGTGACTGAGAAGCTGCTTAGTGTGGTCCGGGAAGGTCTCTCTGAGGAGGTGACACCCAGGATAAGAACTGAATGGCGAGGATTTGGTCTAGAAAGATCTCAGCAAATCCCAGACAGAGAGAACTGGAAGTGGGCCCAAGTTATCAAGAGTGGTTTGGCAGACTTCCCTGGTGGCGCAGTGGTTAAGAATCCATCTGCCAATGCAGGGGACACAGATTCGAGCCCTGGTCCGGGAAGATCCCACATGCCGCGGAGCAACTAAGCCCATGCGCCACAACTACTGAGCCTGCGCTCTAGAGCCGCGAGCCACAACTACTGAGCCCATCTGCCACAACTACTGAGCCTGCGCTCTAGAGCCACGAGTCACAACTACTGAGCCCGTGTGCCACAACTACTAAAGCCGGCGCGCCTAGAGCCCGTGCTCCGCAAAAAGAGAAGTCACCGCAGTGAGAAGCCCACGCACCGCAACGAAGAGTAGCCCCGGCTCGCCGCAACTAGAGAAAGCCCACACGCAGCAACGAAGACCCAATGCAGCCAAAAATAAATAAATTTATTAAAAAAAAAAAAAAAGAAAAAGAGTGGCTTGGAGATGAGGCTGGAAAAGTGAAGAGGGCTCTGTAGATCTGGGCAGGGTTTGGATTTTATTCTCAGTGCAGCTATTGGGTGGCTTTTAAGTAGGGGAATGGCCTTGTCTGATTTACACGCTTTAAAGTTCACTCTGACTGCTGCACGGAGGATGGGCTGTAGGGAGCCTGTGGCACGGGCGTTGGAGGCTTGGAGCAGGTGGGGCCGGGGGCTGAAAAGAAGCGTTTGTTTTGGGCTGTGTTTTGGAGTTAGGGGAAGTGAAGGGTTAGCTGTTGGGGAGTGGTGAAGTGAACTGAGGAATCTAGGAAGACTTCGAGATTATTGGGGGGATGGCGGTGCCATTCCCCAAGAAGAGAAGAACAGGGGAGAAGCAAGTCTGGGGGAGGAATCAAGAGTTGCCGTTTGGACATGTGCCCGTGGTGTGTGAGATGCAGCACCGTGGACTGTGGAGGAGACCAGGGCTAACCTGTTCTTTTTTTTTTTTTTTTTTAAAGGATTTTCTTATTTATTTATTTATTTATTTATTTATTTTTGGCTGTGTTGGGTCTTCGGTTCGTGCGAGGGCTTTCTCCAGTTGCGGCAAGCGGGGGCCACTCTTCATCGCAGTGCGGGGACCGCTCTTCATCGCGGTGCGGGGACCGCTCTTCATCGCGGTGCGCGGGCCTTTCTCTATCGCGGCCCCTCCCGTCACGGGGCACAGGCTCCAGACGCGCAGGCTCAGCAATTGTGGCTCACGGGCCCAGCTGCTCCGTGGCATGTGGGATCTTCCCAGACCAGGGCTCGAACCCGTGTCCCCTGCATTAGCAGGCAGATTCTCAACCACTGCGCCACCAGGGAAGCCCGGCTAACCTGTTCTTTCTGCGGACTCTCTCGTCCTAGGTCATGATCTCTTCCAGCAGCCGGCACTGACGCCTGTGGGGAGTGCCCAGCCCTGGCCAGAGCCCCCGGCTCCACCCCCACCACAGGCCCCGACGCTCCGCCAGGGCTGCTTCTACCTGTTGGTGCTGGTGCCCATCACCTGTGCTCTGCTGCAGCTGTTCACCTGGTCCCAGTTCACGCTGTATGGGAGACGCCTGCACGCGGTCAAAGCCCAGCGTCAGAACCTGTCACGGGCCCAAACCCTGGACGTTAAGATGGTGTGAGGGGAGCGGCAAGGCCACCCTGCTGAGGACACTACCTGCAGCCCTGGGCGGCCAGCCCAGTGTCCTGCTCTATCGCCTTCCTGGGGTGCAGCCTGGAGGACAGATGGCGGAGTGGGAGCTCCTGGGGCTGCGCGGGGAGCATCACTGAGGTCTAAGTTGCTGCTTGGCTGTTGGGCCCAGCTTGGGCAAGGGTTGGGGCGTTTGTGCTCAGGGACATGCTTCCTCCTATGCGGCAGGAGGAAGAAGAGGACCACGAAGGGAGGGGGCCCGCCCTGTGGTCACGTGGGGTTGCTGTGGGCACAGAGGCCTATCCCCCTACCTGGCTGGGGCTGGTGCCCTATGTGGGCCCGGAAACCACTTTGGCCCAGTCAGAGGAAGCTGACTGAGTCCCACCTGCCCCTTGCGGTGGCTTCTCTCAGAACTCTCTGCCTCAGCTGTGCCTGGAGTAGCACGCCCTAGCTGCTGCAGGGCGCCCGCGCCCCCAGCTGGCCTCTCAGCGAGGTTCATTTCATCACAGACTGATCGAAGTCGGTCATTTCTATTCCCACTCCTGAGGTCTGTGCTGTGTGTGGGAGTGGTGGGTTGGGGAACAGGATTCCTTACTTAATAAGAGCAGCCTGAGAGCATTTTCAGAGATGGGTGGGGGGCCACCCACATCAGAGTCACTGAGGTAGCAGGGAGAGCCTGCAGGCCCGTGGCTGCATGGGCCCTTGGGAGCAAAACAGCTTTCAGGCCTGCGGTCGTAGCCCCAGTGCGTTTCCCATGTACCACTGCTGGACATGGTGGGCAAGGAGGAGTGGCCACTTCTAGGCTAGGGGTCCTTAACCTTGGAGTCGCTGGGGAGCTTGCAAAGATGCTGGTGTCTGAGTTGTTCCCCAAGATTCTGATTTCATGGGTCTGGGTACCGCCTGGCACTGGCGTTTTGGAAAGCTCTGTGGTGATTTTACCGTGTAGCTGGGACTGAGAACCTCTGCTTGAGGTCAGCGTCTCAGCCTTGGCACTACAGACATTTGGGGCTGGGTTGTTCCTTGTTGTGGATGTTTAGCAGCATCCCTGGCCTCTGCCTACTAGATGTCAGCAGCATCTCCCTCCAGTTGTGACGACCAAACATCTCCAGGCATTGCCAGGTGTGTCCTAAGGGGCGAAACTGACTTTGATTGGGAACCACTGTTCTAGGCCAATGGTTATTTGAGGGTGTGCACAGCGGTTAAGAATGTAGGCCCTAGGGCTATATTGCCTGGGTTCAAATTCTAGCCAACAAAGGGCAGAGCTCTGGGAAATTATATAATCTCTCTGTGGCTCTATTTCATTATCTCTAAAGGGAATAACAAACATACTTACACTTTGTACGGTTGTTGGGAGAATCAAATGGATTAACATTTGTAAAGTGCCTGGAAAACCGCTCCCCCCCGCCCCCTCCCCGCAAAGTATACAGGTTTAAAATGGAGAACTGATTAATCAGAATATCTGCGCGTGGGCCCCGGGAACTGTAGTTTAATAGGCTTTTGACTTCAGAGATGTGAAGAGCTGGCCCCCTCATTTGGGGTGGAGTCTCATCCATGGGCTTGGGCATGTGCACAGGCCTGGGACCCTCATTCCTGACCTGGTCTTCGTTGTGAACACCGTCTTCTCTGCATCCACCTGACAGGCTGGGGCTTGGGCTAAGGTCAGGCCAAGTCTGGCTGGTGCAACAGTGCCCTCTAGAGGACAGACTAGGCCCAGTCGCAGCCTCAGATCCCGGGCCCACAGCTCCTCCCTCCTCCCACCCTGCACTGGCTACAGACAGAGGCCCAGCTGATGTGTCTATTGGAACGAGTTTATTTAAGTACACTGGGCCCCACCAGGCAACGTGGTTTGTGCGAGGCTGTGCGAGGGACAGGCTTGGGCTAAGCGGGGGGAGGTGAGCTGGTTAAGCACACTGCAGTCTGTGGGTCGCCACATCGCTTTCACACACACCTGCTGCTGCGGCCCACACCTGGCAGGGCCTTTGGTCGTTGGACGGCATGGGGGAGAATACTGCCTGGAATCTGGGATCAGGGCAGGTCTTGGTGTCACAGGTGAGGGTGCCGGTGAATATCTGCTAGCCCCAGCTTTGCACCATCTGGCCTGAAGAGCCTTGGGACCACTGCCAGGCCAGCCCAGTCCAGGGTAGGCACGTGGCCCCACTGGACCAGAGGAGGTGAGCCTGAGCCCATCAGCTCCTGGCACTCTTGTCTGGCCCCTCCCTAACCAAACAAGTACAAAGACAAGAATGGCACAAATCAGCCCAGAGGGGGCCATCTCGCCTCTACAACCTAGTCCCCCCTGGGTCAGCTAGCGTGGGAAAAGGCAACTTAATTGCAGCTCTTTCTCCAGTCCTAAGGAGGCTGGATCCCCAACACCCCTCCTTTGCTAGCAGCCTCCTGTTTCAGAAACTCCAACCAGCAACCAGCCTGTTGATTCCAGGCCGGTGAGCAAGTGGAAGAGGGAGAAAGAAAGAGGCTGGAGTGACTTTGAGTGTAGCCTCTGATCCCAAACGGTCCTGAGGCCTATGGATACTGTCAGTTCACCGTTAGCAGGGAGTGGCGGGGCCCTGGACGCTACGCTAAGCTTAGGTGCTGTAAACGTTAGTGTGAACAGGGTGACTGGCGGGCAGGAGGCAGTGAGCTCCCTCGCTCCAGTCCCTGTACTGAACAAACACTTCAATAAATAAAACTGAAGATGGCTTTGCCCATGGATGGATGGAAAGCAAGGGCCTGGGACCAACAGGCTCCTGAAACTCTCCCAAGATCCCCGGGTGGGGGTTGGGGGTTAGAGCGTTAACTCTGCCACCAATCAGAAGTAGCACTACTCCTGCCCTCCTCAAATGCCCAGTGTGGTCCTGGTCTCCAGGTGAAGCTGAGGGCATCCTGCCCCCTCCTGATACCAAAGTCTCAGTAACCACTCCTGGAGTGCTTTTCCAGCTTTCTAAACCCAAACTGCAACAAAACCGGACAGAACTCAACCCTGGCCCTCAGTCCGTGATCAAGAGGCATTGAGAGCAGAATGATGAGCAAGGGGAGGCAGCAGCTGCCTTGGGCCACAGGGCACCCTGGGTGGGGTAGGGGTGGGGCTGGCCCAGCCTAGGATGGGCAGCAGCAAGGTCTCCCGGGGGTTGGGTTTACCTCCCTCTCTGTCTCCCTATGGTAGTAAACATAGTCCCACACAGCCAGCCAAAGACCCCGCTGACGGATCAGGGCCCTCTGCCAGCACTCTTCCCTGTCAGGGGCCAGTTAGTGGTCAACCCCAGGTCTCAGGCCGTCACCATCGTGGGTAGTTCATCGTCCTTTCTGGGCCCCAGGATCCCTGGGATCCCCGGGCCACACGGCACTCGCATATGCGCACACACTCGTACCCACACACCCACACACACACTCATACACACAGGCAATTCCTCGCAAACACTCCGACTCAAGAAAGCGAGTTTTAAAGTGGAGTTAACTTCAGAGAGAGGTGAAGATGATGTCCCAATATTAGAAGGTTTTCCTGTGGATGGATCGGGCACCGTCTTCCTCGTATTCCTTCTTAGAGACCCACATCTTTTTAAAGGTGTCCAGGGAGGCGAGGATGGAGCCCCTGGAGTGGAGGGAATCCAAAGGAACAATATCAGAGAAGGGGAGTGGGTATTCACGGAGCCAGCCAGTCCCCCTGGGGCCAAACCAGACCAGGCTTTTCTTAAAAGGGAGGGGGTGGTGAGGGGTAATCAATGCCTTTGCTTCCTGTTCCGCTCTTATGCCCAGAAGAGCTACTCACCCAATCCATGTGGAATACAGTCTCTCTTGCGGTGCAGATATCTGCAGGGGTGGGTGGAAAGAGGAATCTGAGACGTCCATCCTCCCCTCTCCCTTTCCCTGCCAGTACTCACCTTCATGGCCAATTCTCAACGCCAGTGAGAGCCGGTGGACACATGGATACATTTCAGTGGATATATTTCATACAACAGGCTTTAAGTTATGTCCCTGCTGGACCCTGTGGCCTCTCTGTGGGGTACTGTGGCCAGCGTGCTCATCTGAAGAAACAGGTTCCCGGCATCCCTAAGTATCTATGGCTCCCAGGGAAGCTGGGGCTATCTGGGGGCAAGATTTGGCTCTGTCGGGGGCTGGTGGGAAGCAGATTGTACGGCAGGAACCACACTCCTCCATTCAGGATCCCTCCTTCCTCAGGCAGGCCAGCTCTCCTCAGCAGTCACTAAGATGTTAGACTGTGCCACAGGGGAGCAGCCAAAGTCAGTCTCCTGTCAGTGTTACAGTTTCCCTGAAAGCCCACATGTGGGGCCCTCAGCCTAGCACCCTGCCACATCTGGGTATCAGAACTGCCCCCTTTTGTGAAGAGGGAGAGTGAAGATGGGTCCTCCCCTCTGGCGGGCTTCAGGGGCAGAGTAGAAGCTGGGAGCCATCTGGCGGTGCCCGAAAAACTTGGGCAGAGCAGGAGGGGAGGCCACGCCACATGGCCCTCCAGATCCTTGGAGGCTCAGTTCCACCCAGCCCCTGGCCCCGCCCCCAGCATGCTCCTACCCTGATCTTCACATCTTTCGGAGCCAGTTTCTTCACTTCACTCAATAGCCTGTCACCAAAACCTGAATGGGCAGGAAAGGAGAATCTCACGTCAATTCTCTGGGCGTCTGGGCCCAGCAGCATGTGGAAGCTTCCTGGGGAAGGGCGCTGAGAGCAAAGACCAACCTTTGAACAGGGTGGAGCCTCCCGAAAGGACGATGTTAGAGAAAAGTGTGCGCCGCAGGTCCATGTCAGACTTCTGGATGGCGAACACCAGCACTTCATGGATGCCCTCGCTCTCCTCGCCGATCAGGTCCGGCCTGAACAGCAGCTCAGGTGCCCGGAATCGGGAAGGACCAATCTGTGGGGGGGCCGCAAGCTTCTCAGGCTGGGGTGGGGGCTGAGGTCCTTCTGGGGGTGGGAATGGAAGAGGGCCCTCTGCCCACGGCTTCGTAACCAGGTGGCTAGGAAGGCCACGCTCAGGCAAGACCTTGTAGGTCAAGGGCCCCAAGGAACAAAGAGAGGGCCCCTGGGAACAAAAAGGAACAAACAGGGCTCCTGGGAAACTACAGAGAGGAAGCTCCTGTGTGTAATCCTAGCTCTGGCACTTGCCAGCCAGAGACTTAATAGATGGATTCATTCATTTGTGGAAATTTCTTCCTATCAATGGAGGTCCAGGGAGATGGAACTCACCCTACACTGTGCCTAAGTGGTTAAGGACAGCACTATACCTCACCCTTCCTAATCCCATTCCGACCTAGGAAAATGCCTCTGGTGCCTCCTCCCCTCCACAAAGGACAAGCAAAGTCCCTGGCACCTCGCTCTGCAGGAGATGCTGCAACTCAAGAGCTGTGCTGCTCCAGGCAGACGGTGTGAAGGACCGGACTCCAGGCTGCCCATGGGAAGTTTGGTTTGGGCCCAGAGCTTTTGGGGCCTGGGGGGCCTGAGGGGAGAGGTCCGGCCGCCTACCTCAATGGTGCTGCCGTCGGGCAGGTAGTACTGTGCCTTCTCCGTCTCTAGTGTTTCATCCTTCTGCGGGTTTATGGATAGGTAGCAGGCTCTCTGCAGAACCAAGCACAAGTCAGGCAGGCAGGAAACCTGGCGCCTACCCAGTCAAAGTCCCCGGGAGTGATGAGCTGCTGCAGAAATCTGCCCATTGCAGTGACTGCCCTAAAGGTCGTTAGAGCTGCATATCCTAAGTGCCACCCAGTGAGGGCTGACAGAAATCCCCCTGCCCCTTCTTAGCATATGCGTTTTCACCTGCTCCACCTTCCTGGTGGGCAAGTGTGGCAACTCAGCTTTCTGGATTTGGGTCTGAGACCACACCCTAGTTTTAGTCCAGACTCAGGTGTTTTTCTCCTACTACTCATACGGTTCTGGGTACCGCCTACCCAGCTCCGAGGTTACCTAGAGCTATAGGTGGCAGGAGGGTTCATTTTACCTAAAAAGAAAAAAGTATTCTGACTTCTTCAAGGATGTAAAAGAACGTACGTAATTTGTACGTAATGTATAAAAAACATTAAATAAACGAGCATGGGTGTGCTCATCACCCAGCTTAAGAAATAGAGGCAGCTCCCTTTCTACCACAAGACGGCAGCACTTTGGAAGGTGAATCCGTCAGGGTCAGGGGACCCAGCTGGAGATCACACAGCTGCCAGGAGGCCTGGCTGCGGAGGGCAGAGCCTGATCCCCAGGACAGGAGCTTCGCCGCTCTTCGCTTCAGGTCGCGGAGGTCCTGGCTGCTGTTCCCACTCCCTCTCCCAGCCCTGGGCCCATGGGGCCAACACTTACTTCTTTTATGGCCTTGACAATCTCAAACTCGGAGGATGAGTGGAAATCATAGCCTTCCTTGCGCAGGTAGAGGCGAAGGAAGCGAGAGACGTCCCGGCCAGCGATGTCGATGCGCATGATTGAGTGGGGCATGGCAAAGCCCTCGTAAATGGGCACGGCGTGGGTGACGCCATCCCCAGAATCCAGCACCACACCCGTGGTCCTGCCGGTGGCATAACTGAAGCAAAGGGGGCAAACCATCACCAACCCCTGCCTCCTCACTCTGGGAAGAAACTCACTTCTTGCTAGAGTTCAATGTCAGCTAAACTAAAGCTGGGGCCTGCCTTCTCCAGAAGCCTTCGACTGGACTAAGTACGAAGGCAGCCTGAGCACTGAAGCAAGCAAGCCTGTAGTGTCTGAAGGAAAGGAGCTGAGCTTCTCCAAGCTCCTTCCCCAACCCCCAGCAGAGCAGGTCTTCTAACCGCAGGAGATGGCCTGGCCTTCAACTGCTTCAGGGACCCAGCCTGAGGGACAGTTTTTACTTTCTAGACAAGAGGAAAAAACTCAAATGCCTACAGGGGTCAGGCAGGAAAAGTGAATGAGTAAAAGAAAATAATATCTTCACTTTCATAAAAAACTAGCTTTTTCCCACATGGCCCTCTAGGTCTGTCCTTAGTTTTTTCTCTTTTGGTAAGGACAAGGGTACAGACATATATTTCTGTGATATGAGGGGAAAAACCCACAATGTTTCATAAATAGCAACTGACATTCTGCCTTCGTGTTGGGAGGACAACAGGCAATGGAGAGGACTGTGGTGAAGTCAAGTTTGCAAACCCTATCTAAAGTGCAGCTGCTATTTTATTTCAGCTCCAGCTGATTTTTGTTCTAGAGGAATGCAGGCCCAGCATTACCAGATCTTCCCATTTTTTCAGAGAAGCCAGAAATTTGGATTTTGATAGGAAATGTCCTAATTTTTAAATGCTGGCTCACAATTTTTTAATGGGGCCAAACACATGTCGTCTGTAGGTCACCAGTGTACGATCTCGGCAATATACCTAACCCTGGTGTGAGGCAGGTTGGGAGCATGACAGAATGATGGGGGTGTGAGAACAGGGAACACAGAGGTGTTTTCATCACGACCCTATCACCAGCCTTGCATAGCACCCGGCACAAGTAGGCCCTGAAATAATACCTGAAGTCATTACAGGGGCCTGCAGGGAGAGCTGTTGCAGCACATGGCCTTTCCAGCAGGCTGAGTGGAGAGCCTCTGGCACCAAACCAGCAGGGAGTTATGAGACTGGGAGACAGCCTCAGTGCTCCCTTTCCCACCATCCAACCTTCCCTGGCAGAGATGCTCAGGTGACTCTGAACCAACCCAAAGGAGAGGCAGCCTCGATTCTGCCAAAGGACTGCTTTCCCCATAAGGGGCCAGGCTAGCCAGCCAGCTGCTACTCACAGGCTGAGCACAGCTTGCATGGAGATGAAAAGGGCTGGCACATTGAAGGTCTCGAAGAAAACTTCAGCAGCTCGTTCCCGGTTTTTCCGCGGGTTTAAAGGCGCCTCCGTCAGGAGCACAGGATGCTGGTGAAAGATGTCCAGACAGCAATCAGGGCGAGGTCAGATTCCCACCCCTCATTAGTACTGTGTGGCTGGTTGGAGAGCTCAGGCGACCTTTGTCAGCCTCTCTCCAAAAAAGGACAAACTGGGCTTGTCACCTATCCCCACCCAAGTCAGTCTCTCAACTTTCTAAATTCACACCCCCTTTAAAGTCTCATTCTGTCCTCATCCCCTACTCCCCTCCTTGTCTTCCAAGATTCTTATATAGGTCCTTGGTACCTACTGTATAGCTCCAACTGTCAAGATTTTGCTAAACTCTAAATTTGGAATTATTACAATAAAAATAATAGTTAAAAAAATTTTTTCAAAATAGAAAGTTGAATTTCAATATTGACTGTACTTTTAAAAAATGGAACATATCCCTCCCCCGGAAATTCTGATAAGCTTAGTATGCACCTTCCTTTTGTGTTTCTGAGTTGAGACTTCCTTTCTTCGAAGGTAAAGAATATAGGCTCTGAAGTCTGAAAGACGTGGGTTTGAATCCCAGCTCTACTACTCTGTTCACTGGGTGATCTTAAAAACACCACCTGGCTTCTCTGACCTTCTGTTCCCTTGTTTATAATATGGAGATAATACTACCTGTATCTCATAGGAATGCTGTGAAGATTAAATGCAAACATGTCTGGAAAGCACATGGCCTGGTGCCTAGAACATAAGACTCAAAACGCTCGTGGCAGTTATCATCGTCATCCGCCTTATCTCTGAGGTAGGGGCTCTGCCTGCTCTGCACACCCCGCAGGGGCACCTGAACATAGGACCCTCACCTCCTCTGAGAAAGTCTGCAGCTGGTCCTTAGAATAGACGTATTGCCAGATGCGCTCCATGTCGTTCCAGTCCTTGACGATGCCGTGCTCCATAGGGTAGCGGATGGAGAGCAGTCCTCGGTGCTCCTGGGGGCAGAGAGCAGCACTTACAGCAGCAGCCAGCCTCTCAGCAGGGCTGCCAGGTGGGCCCTGCTCTTCCAGGGCCTGCAGTCCTCAACCACAGCTAAGGGCGGGCCACCCAGCCTCCAAGTCTCTAAGCTGTATGCTGCGGACTGTACTCGGTGCCCAATCAGCTGGCAAAGCAGAGGGCTTCTGCATTTCCGTGGGCCGCTGGGTGGCACCCTCCTCATTGCCTGGTTTCAGGACACAATCTCCTGGCATTTGCAACCAAGGTTGGCAACAATGATTCTGTTGTTCTGCTTCTAGAAGCTGCCTGAGGGCTCTGCCAAACTGTGCTAATTAACTTATCCCCAGGGTATCCCAGCTAGAATCTCCCCCTAATCACTTCTGCCAAAAAAACAACGAAGCCAGTCAACTTAATCATTAGCAATGTAGTGACAGAGTACAGAAGGAAGGCGAAAGCCCTCTTTTCTAGACTGGTCTCTATTTCCCAAAGTGGGGTTCCAGATATATTTTCTCCAAAACCAGAGGCTCTTCCTGGGAGAAAGAAACCAACTAGGTTTACTCTCTCTAGAATGAGAGAGTGAAAGGGGAAAGTTCAAGAGGAAATTGCTCCTTTTACTCATGGCCATGTCCCACTGTGGGACACTGCCCGAGTGGGGAATAATGAAGGTCCCCTGCTGGCTTGAGGTTTCTTCAGTAGGACGGGGGATTACCTCCGCTTTGGGGCCAATGAAGATGTCGCCTTCGAGGGCACCTGCCATGACACGAACGTGCTTGGGTCTGCCCACACTACAAAAGAGAGCGGGGAGGTCCATCACTTTTCATTTCATGACACAACACATGACAGAACACGGGGAGGATGTACTGATGCACGTACTTGGATGGGAAGAAATATACTCAATTCTACTGTGATTATTGTTGAGGAATGAGATTATAGTTGATTTTGATTTTCTTCTTTCTACTTTTCTGCACTTCCCACAATTTCTATAATAAACATGTATTATTTTATTTTTTTGTATTTATTATTTTAAGTCATTTGTATTTCATATATTTATTATATTTATATTATTTTATAAGTTATTAAAACAAATTCTGGAGGATTCAATACCTCTAGTTCTTCTTTTTCCACAGTATATATGCAGATCAAGAGAGACAGGGAAACAAGAATTCATTTAGATCGATTAACTCAAAAAGTTTTTGTCTCCTTAGCCTCCTGCCCAGGCCTCCTATTAAGGAAAACTGTGATGTTGTAACTGACAGATGGCCTTTCTTCCTTTTTCTGCTGCTTTGAGCCCCTTTCCCAGGCACCCGTGCCCTTTTCCTGCCTGCAATCTCTCTGCCTTAGGAAGAAAGTGCTGAGAAAAAAACTCATTCTTGGGCTTCCCTGGGGGCGCGATGGTTAAGAACCTGCCTGCCAATACAGGGGACACGGGTTCAAGCCCTGGTCCGGGAAGATCCCACATGCTGTGGAGCAACTAAGCCCCAACTAAGCCCGTGTACCACAACTACTGAGCCTGCGCTCTAGAGCCCGCGTGCCACAACTACTGAAGCCCGCGCGCTTAGAGCCTGTGCTCCACAACAAGAGAAGCCACTGCAATGAGAAGCCCTCGCGCTGCAACTAGAGAAAGCCCGCGCGCAGCAACGAAGACCCAATGCAGCCAAAAATAAAAATAAATAAATTTATTTAAAAAACCCCAAAAACTCATTCTCACTAGGACGGTAGGTATGGGTTAATGTTAAACCCCATCCTGGGTGATAGGAGAATTTTAAGAAGAGGGTTCCATGAAGAGACTGTCATCCAAAGCAATGAGTCACCAATGATAACATTTTTGGCATCAGATAAAATCAAATAAAAAAAAATTCACCTCTCGGATTGTACCCTGCAGGCAACTGTCTGCTTACTCCAAAAGCCAGCTCCTGTCCCTTGCTTGTTGTTCTGAGTACCAAGGCTGACCCAAATGAGAGATCCTTTCTCCCTAAAAGATGGAGGGCTGACACCATAATAAAGCTGACAAGCCTCCCAAGCTTCTGACTAAGCTACAGAATGACTTACTAGTTTGGAAAGCAGTATTTGGGGATCTGATCACCAGCAAAACCAGCTTTAATCACACCGGATCCCTGAGGAGAGAGAGAAAGAGAAGTCACAATATCACAAAAACAAGAGGAGATATATATCACACAGTATGTATAATATGGTTCCATCTTTACTTTAAAAAGAGAGGGACCTTATACTTATGTATACTATAACCACTTGTATGAGAATCTGAACAGTGAACGCACACCAAAGGGAGGGCAGTGGGGCTGGGGATGGTGAGGGGCATTTCTATTGCATACTCTGAATATTATTTGATTTTTATGTATTCTTTGACTTTTCTATATTGAACATGTTTTACTTTCGGAATTAAAAAGGGAAATTAATATTAATAAAGGGGAAAAATAAAAGAACTCTTGAGGAGAGAAGAGGAAAGTGACTAGAAGCACCAAAGCAGCCAAGTTTAGGAACATAACCAAGGTGGGAAGAGCGCACGATTCTGTTATACCACCACGGAACGCTTCTAACCTACTTTCCCAGCTCAGACCCAAACTATCCCTGCCCTCCAAGGCCTCTATGACAGACACCACCACGAGCGCTGCCATACTTGAAGTTAACTCCAATATGACACATGTTGTCTGGTTCTGACTACAGGGGCAGACCACTATGCTTTGTGGGGGGTTTGTGGTTGTTGTTTTGTTTTTTCACTATGCTTTGCTTTACTTGTTGGTCTCTTGAGGTAAAGAGCAAGAAAGCCCTAAAGCACTGTCTGAGAAGAATCTGATGTCTCCCACCATCATCTCTGGTACCACCCGGGCCCAGCCAAAGTAAACATTGACTCTGGACATCAACTCCACGCAGGACAGATGTCGAGGCCTGATACTGCTTGAGATTCACCCTGTTTTCTTCCTTCTTAATTCTTCTACCACCACACCTGATACCCTCGTCCTTCCACCCCCCAACACAGTTTGCAGCTGCAAGTGTAATTAGGGCAAGCCTTTTCCTGCTGCATGTTGACCACTTCTCCTGGGGCGAGTGTAATATTGATATTTCCAGGACCTACACAGCAAGCAGTAAATACATCAGGAGAGCTAACTAGCCAAGGTTACCTTGGTACCAAAGGCTTCCTGGCAACAGCCCTGGATCCCTCTCTGTCTCTTATTTCTTTTTTTTTTTTATATTTTTATTTTTTTAACATCTTTATTGGAGTATAATTGCTTTACAATGGTGTGTTAGTTTCTGCTTTATAACAAAGTGAATCAGTTATACATATACATATGTTCCCATCTCTCCTCCCTCTTGTGTCTCCCTCCCTCCCACCCTCCCTATCCCACCCCTCTAGGTAGTCACAAAGCACCGAGCTGATCTCCCTGTGCTATGCGGCTGCTTCCCACTAGCTATCTATTTTACATTTGGTAGTGTATATATGTCCATGCCACTCTCTCACTTTGTCACAGCTTACCCTTCCCCCTCCCCATATCCTCAAGTCCATTCTCTAGTAGGTCTGTGTCTTTATTCCCGTCTTGCCCCTAGGTTCTTCATGACCTTTTTTTTTTTTTTTCCTTAGATTCCATATATATGTGTTAGCATACGGTATTTGTTTTTCTCTTTCTGACTTACTTCACTCTGTATGACAGACTCTAGGTCCATCCATCTCACTACAAATAACTCAATTTCGTTTCTTTTTATGGCTGAGTAATATTCCATTGTATATATGTGTCACATCTTCTTTATCCACTCATCTGTTGATGGACACTTAGGTTGCTTCCATGTCCTGGCTATTGTAAATAGAGCTGCAATGAACATTTTGGTACATGACTCTTTCTGAATTATGGTTTTCTCAGGGTATATGCCCAGTAGTGGGATTGCTGGGTCGTATGGTAGTTCTATTTTTAGTTTCTTAAGGAACCGCCATACTGTTCTCCATAGTGGCTGTATCAATTTACATTCCCACCAACAGTGCAAGAGTGTTCCCTTTTCTCCACACCCTCTCCAGTCTGCTCTTCTATAGGAGAAGGGCAGGGGGTGGGGTGGGGTGAGATGGGTCATCCTGGTGCCTGATCGTAGCAAGACAGAGGGAGGAGGTAAGAAGTGGTTGAAGGACAGGGAAAGCAGTATGGGAGGAGAGCAGGGCAAGCCAGTTCTCTAAGACAGCAGGAACCTCTGCCAACAGAAAAAACAGGAGACAATGTGCAAACTCATTGGCCTGGGCAGAACAGCAAGGAGCCTGGAAAAGGTGCAGCTGTAAACTGAGCTCAAAGACCGGGAAGGAGGAAAAGACTATCTCACTGCAAACCTAAGGGCTCTGGGACAGCAGCACAGCTAGTGAGAAGAACACTGTACAAGAGAACTCTGGGAACTTGTGAGCTCAAGCTTCCAATAATTGCCTATTGCCTTCATCTGGGTGTGGTGATGCCAGCAGACTAACTGGATCTCCTGGTAGAGGTTGAAAACAAGAAAAGTAATCTAGAGTCTGTGCTTCAGACTCTAGAAATTTTTTTTTTTTTTTGGCTGTACCACGTGGCATACGGGATCTTAGTTCCCTGACGAGGGATTGAACCTGTGCCTCCCACAGTAGAAGCGCAGTGTTAACAACTGGATCGCCAGGAAAGTTCCTAGATATTTTTAAGAGATGACTTTCCTGGATATTTGAGTTTGAGTTTACTAGCAAAAGGACTGGAGGCTGAGTGACAAGGCAGATTAAGATGTTAGGTTCTTTTCTTTGTCTCCATCCTTCCCAGCAAGAGTATAACAGGCCCAGTTCAAATACCACCACCTTGCTCCTGAAGAATAATCCCCAGTTGGAATTAATTATCCTCTTCCTATTATCTCCCCAAATCACCATTACCTGTTTTACTAGGTAGCATAAATTTCATTCTGCTTTTTTTAAAAAAAACATATATATACTTTTGATGTGGACCATTTTTTTAAAGTCTTTATTGAATTTGTTACAATATTGCTTCTGTTTTATGTTTTGTTTTTTTTTTGGCCGTGAGGCATGTGGGCTCTTAGCTCCCCGACCAGGGATCGAACCCGCACCCCCTGCATTGGAAGGCGAAGTTTTTTTTTTTTTATAAATTTATTTATTTATTATTATTATTATTATTTTTGCTGCATTGGGTCTTTGTTGCTGCACACGGGCTTTCTCTAGTTGCTGTGAGCGGTGGCTTCTCTTGTTGCGGAGCACGGGCTCCAGGCACGTGGGCTTCAGTAGTTGTGGCTCACGGGCTCAGTAGTTGTGGCACACGGGCTTAGTTGCTCCGCGGCATGTGGGATCCTCCCGGACCAGGGCTCGAACCAGTGTCCCCTGCATTGGCAGGCAGATTCTCAACCACTGCGCCACCAGGGAAGTCCCTGGAAGGCGAAGTTTTAACCACTGGGCCGCCAGGGAAGTCCCCTCATTCTGCTTTCTATTCGGATTTATTGTTTCCACTTTTGTCTCTTTTCAGCGCAAACTCCTTGAAGTCAGAGACTCTGTATATCAGCAGTATCTCACATGTGCAAGGTACTTGAATAGACGCTGGCTGACTAAAATGAAAACCAAGCTCAAATGATTGAGCTGATGAAGCCTGAAGTATGGAACCTGAATGAGCAGCTGGAATGCCAGAAGCCCCAGGCAGAGGTGGTACAGGGAAGGCAAAGGCAGTGTTGGGAATGAAGCTGGGTCTGGTGGAACCAGACCCAGCTTGTCCCTGCAGTTCCACGAGCTGCCTGGCAGGCCAGCTGAAGAATGGGTGAAGAATGGGTGGGGATGGGGGAGCCGGCTGAGTTGCCTCTACTCTGCGCAAGCCATACCATAAGAGCATATAAAAGGGGCATGTCAGGGCTTCCCTGGTGGCGCAGTGGTTGAGAATCTGCCTGCTAATGCAGGAGACACGGGTTCGAGCCCTGGTCTGGGAGGATCCCACATGCCGCGGAGCGGCTGGGCCCGTGAGCCACGGCTGCTGAGCCTGCGCTTCTGGAGCCTGTGCTCCCCAACAAGAGAGGCCGCGATAGTGAGAGGCCCGGCACCGCGATGAAGAGTGGCCCCCACTTGCCGCAACTGGAGAAAGCCCTCGCACGAACCGAAGACCCAGCACAGCCAAAAATAAATAAATAAATAAATAAATAAATAAATAAATAAAAAATTAAAAAAAAAAGGGGCATGTCAATTTCTTCAGGGTCATGTCAATTTCTTTAACAGTATTTGTAACTAGGAACTGAATACCTGGCAAATGAGCTGCCACTCTGTTATTCACTCTGGCAAACAAATGCCAAGTAAACAAATGCCTTTTAGAAGCTACTTGAAAAAGTAGTCTCATTAAACATTTGATTTTGGGGACTCGAGTCTGCTGCCAGCCACCACTGACAATTCTCCTTCTGATGCAGGCAAACGAATAGCAAATCCTTCAGCAAGGCTCTCCCAGTACCTGCTGGCTATAGGCCTTGTGGCTTGGGCAACCTTATCCTAAGCACTGATTATTCTTGACATGCTGGGAAGGAGGCTAGCTGTCTGACATTTTACAAGTGGGAAGAGGATGCTGAGAGGTGGAGCCTCAGATTCTAGGATACTGGTGGCCCATTTTGGCCCAAAGACATATTTTGTTTGGCCCACAAAGTAGTTTTTTTTTTTTTTTAACTTAATTAATTAATTTATTTTTGGCTGCGTTGGGTCTTTGTTGGTGCACGTGGGTTTTCTCTAGTTGCGGCTATTCTTTGTTATGGTGCGTGGGCTTCTCATTGAGGTGACTTCTCTTGTTGAGGAGCATGGGCTCTAGGCGCGCGGGCTTCAGTAGTTGTGGCTCTTGGGTTCTAGAGCGCAGGCTCAGTAGTTGTGGCACACGGGCTTAGTTGCTCCGCGGCATGTGGGATCTTCCCGGACTAGGGCTCGAACCTGTGTCCCCTGCATTGGCAGGCGGATTCTTAACCACTGCGCCACCAGGGAAGTCCCCCACAAGGTAGTTTTTTAAAAACAACTTTATTGAGATAAAATTCACATGCCGTACAATTTACCCATTTAAGGTGTGTAATTCAGTGGTTCTTAGTATAGTCACAGAGTGTACAATCATTCACCACAATCTAATTTTAAAACTTTTTCATCATCCCCCAAAGAAACGCTGTATCCATTAGCAGCCACTCTCTATCCTTACCACCACCAACCCCCAGCCCTAGGCAACTACTAATCTACTTTCTGTCTCCATAGACCACAAACTACTTTTACATTAACTTCTAACAGTTAAAAAGTTAGAGATTGCACATGAAATTTAATACTTCTGATTTCTCTTGAAAAATCAGAAGACATGGCAACACTGGGCCTGCATTCCTACATGGGGACAACTGGCTGGAAATGAGAAGCAGCTGGCCCTTTGGTCAGGTGTGCCCAATGCACCTTCCAGATTCCTCACACTGTCGTTAAGGCTACCTTCTCCCCCCGGCTCCCCCGACCTTTCCAATGTATCTGCTTGGCCTCCGCAGGCATTGAGTTCGAGACCCCTATTCTAGACATGCTTTCTAGCTTGATGTGAAGCACATCCATGGCTCTCAAAATACACATAATTGAATAGTGAGATTATCTCTGCAAGCCACCTCCTCTTCACTCTCTCCGTCAAACTATGGATGGATTCTTGCTGCAGTTGTATAACCAACAGCCTGAAAGTCACACCACAAGTGACGGTGTTACATAAATATGTTGACTTCATTTCCTCAGCTAATTCTAGTGTCCCTTAAACTTAAGTTAATCAGCAGATCTTAAGAGCTGATGACAATCAACAGATGAATGGATAAAGAAGATGTGGCACATATATACAATGGAATATTACTCAGCCATAAAAAGAAACGAAATTGAATTATTTGTAGTGAGGTGGATGGACCTAGAGTCTGCCATACAGAGTGAAGTAAGTCAGAAAGAGAAAAACAAATACCGTATGCTAACACATATATATGGAATCTAAAAAAAAATGGTTCTGAAGAACCTAGGGGCAGGACAGGAATAAAGACGCAGATGTAGAGAATGGACTTGAGGACACGGGGAGGGGGAAGGGTAAGCTGGGACAAAGTGAGAGAGTGGCATGGACTTATATATACTACCAAATGTAAAATAGATAGCTAGTGGGAAGCAGCCGCATAGCACAGGGAGATCAGCTCAGTGCTTTGTGACCACCTAGAGGGGTGGGATAGGGAGGTTGGGAGGGAGACGCAAGAGGGAGGAGATATGGGGATATATGTATATGTATTGCTGACTCACTTTGTTATAAAGCAGAAACTAACACACCATTGTAAAGCAATTATACTCCGATAAAGATGTTAAAAAAATAAAAAGAGCTGATGACAAATTGTTAAAAAAAAATGAGACAATTAGTGAAATTTGAACATTGACTAGATATTTGATGATATTAAGGAATTATTATTAATTTTATTAGGTTTGATAATAGTATATTGGTTACGTTTTTAAAAGAGTGTGGGGACTTCCCTGGTGGCACAGTGGATAAGACTCTGCACTCCCATTGCAGGGGGCCAGGCTTCGATCCCTTGTCAGGGAACTAGATCCCAAATGCATGCCACAACTAAGGAACCCGCCTGCCACAACTAAGAACTGGTGCAACCAAATAAGTAAAAAATAAAAAAATAAATAAATGATAAAATAAAAGAGTGTGGAAGAGGGAAGTGGGTGGGAATGTAGATTGGCCAAGAGTTGATAACCATTTCAGCTAGGTGATGGATACGTGCATGTTTGTTATACTATTCCCCCTCCTTTTGTTTATATTTGAAATTTTCTATAATAAGGAGAGCTGGCAAATAAGATGATAACACTTAAGTAAAAATTCAAAACATAAATACTATGCACACACACATTATAAAATACATGTGTCCATAAAATCATGGATGGAAAGGAGCACATCAATTTTACGATGATGGTTTGCTTCTGGGGTTATGTCTGGACCAGAAAGAAAGGATGGGATTGTAGATGGGTACAAAGAGGCTTCAATTATATCTCTAACGTTTTATTTCCTAAAAAAATATGAAGCAAATATGGCAAATAACATTTATTAAATCTGGGTGGAAGACACATGCTACATGGGTGCTTGTTATATACTTCTCTGAACTTTTCTGTGTGTTTAAATTTTCCCACTTTTCAAAAAGGGGGCTGAAGCAGCATAACATTCCCCCCAAACAGTTAAATTCTTAGCTTGAAAAACTTGTAAAGATCTGGTATTGTTCTTGCATTTAGGCCCACACAGTATGGTCACGAAGACAATCTTAAAATTGACCAGAATGTTCATCCATTTTAGGAAAGAACTTAACCTTCGATATCTTCACAAAGATTTGAGCTTCAGAATAAATGTAGTATTCTAATCAAAGTGTTGTGGTCCTCAGAATGTGGCCTGGGAGCTGCTCTCCTCTTTCTTGTATTACTATCTATGATATGCCTTTGGGAAGAATGACTTATGTTTGTTTGTTTGTTTATTTATTTATGGCTGCATTGAGTCTTCGTTGCTGTGTGCGGGCTTTCTCTAGTTGTGGCGAGCGGGGGCTACTCTTCATTGCGGTGTGCGGGCTTCTCATTGTCATGGCTTCTCTTGTTACAGAGCACGGGCTCTAGGCACGCGGGCTTCAGTAGTTGTGGCACGCAGGCTCAGTAGCTGTGGCTCGTGGGCTCTAGAGCACAGGCTCAGTAGTTGTCACGCACAGGCTTAGTTGCTCCGCAGCAAGTGGGATTCTCCCAGACCAGGGCTCGAATCCATGTCTCCTGCATTGGCAGGTGGATTCTTAACCACCGTGCCACCAGGGAAGTCCCATGACTTATGTTTTTTAAAATGCCAATCACTTTATTGTTGTCATTGTCATTAAAGCGTGCACACACACACACACACCCCTCCATTTTCCTCATTAAATTCTGATGAATTGGTTTGGTGCCAGAATTGGATGAAAGGGGTGGTCAACAATTGTCTTAAGACTGGGAAAGGCTGTGAACTGATAATGGGGCTGTTCTCTTTTCCCTGCTTTCTTTGCTCTCCTTTCTTTTAATTACACTCTCTTTATTTATTTATTTATTTTTTTTAAATTTTTTTAATTTTTTTATTTTATTTTATTTTATTTTATTTTATTTTATTTTATTTTATTTTATTTTTTTTATTTATGTCTGTGTTGGGTCCTCGCTTCTGTGCGAGGGCTCTCTCCAGTTGTGGCAAGTGGGGGCCACTCCTCATCACGGTGCGCGGGCCTCTCATCATCGCGGCCTCTCCTGTTGCGAAGCACAGGCTCCAGACGCGCAGGCTCAGCAGTTGTGGCTCACGGGCCTAGTTGCTCCGCGGCATGTGGGATCTTCCCAGACCAGGGCTCGAACCCGTGTCCCATGCATTGGCAGGCAGATTCTCAACCACTGCGCCACCAGGGAAGCCCTATTTATTTATTTTTAAAATAAATTTATTTTATTTTTGGCTGCATCGGGTCTTTGTTGCTGCATGTGGGCTTTCTCTAGTTGCAGCGAGCAGGGGCTACTCTTCGTTGCGTGCGCGGGCTTCTCATTGAGGTGGCTTCTCTTGCTGCGGAGCACGGGCTCTAGGCGCATGGGCTTCAGTAGTTGTGGCACGCAGGCTCAGTAGCTGTGGCTCATGGGCTCTAGAGCACAGGCTCAGTAGTTGTGGCCTACGGGCTTAGTTGCTCCGTGGCATGTGGGATCTTCGCAGACCAGGGCTCGAACCTGTGTCCCCTGCGTTGGCAGGCGGATTCTTAACCACTGCACCACCAGGAAAGCCCTAATTACACTCTCTTTAGTCCAGAAATAAAATTGTGGCAGCATGGTAAGCTATGGAGCTGTTGAATCTGCTAGAGACACATTCTCAAAATATAAAGTTGGCTCAAATATTTCAAATGATTTTTCCTATCCATCTTTCACTTTGAAACAAAACAAAACAAAACTCTCTAAATATCAAACAGCAAGAACTACCTGAGGCCCCATATCTAAAACTGTGGCAGATGCTCAGTAAATCCTAGTGGGAAAATTACTTAAGTTTCTCCTATTTTACCTTTTGGTGGGATTGTTGGCATAATAAAGGAAATGTTTTCCCAGAAAAAAGCAAGTCTATTCCTTAAGTCTTAAAACTGAAAATGCACCACTGCTTTGATGCATTTCAAATACACTACCAAGAAAGAGAAAGAAGGAACTAAGAAGCATTCGCTTAAGTGACATTAAAGAAAACGCATGGAGATAGAACTGCTGCCTGACAAATCCAGAAGCAAAGGATCTGGTGGGATGGACAGACTACTCCTTCTGCACTGCTGATGAAAACAGGAGATTGCTAATTTCTTTTTTTTTTTTTCCTTTTTAAAACTAAGAAAAAGGCAGATGAAGCACACACAAACTGGCTGAAGATAGAAATAGTGCTCTCTGAAAATCAACATCAAGAACAAGGAGTCCTACTCAACCCTGTGCAGTAACTAACTAGGCTCCCCCCACCCCCTCACAATCCTTTATTTAGGGACATCTTTGTTACCGTGGTAGAGATATTCAGTCATTTATCCCCCCCACCCATCAGTAAAATTAAAAACCTGATGTGCACATAGTGGTGTCAGGCCCTAGATACTGTATGTGGGAGGGAGGTGAAGAAAGAGAGAATAATGAAAAACGAAGGAATACCATTTTTTTCCCACCAGGGTTTAATAGTCTAATGAAGCAGACAAAAAAAAAAAAAAAAAAAAAAAATTGCTCCCCAACATGAGATGTCTCACTGAGCTCAACCTCCTTCCTGAAGAGAAGGAAAGCTAACCAAAGAAGCACCGTTCCTTGGAAAAAGTGAGGAATTTAGAACCCAATCTCAATCTGAGTCTTGGCTCCTTAATTCATAAACTAGGTGGTTTGAATACTGTTAGTTAACCTCTCCAAGCCTCACTTTTCTGCATATTTCAAGTCCTATCTACACATCAGTGTTGAAGCTTAAATGAGATGATGCAAATGAAAGGACCTTGCAACTGCGCAAGGTCCCAAGGGCTGAATCAACGGAGCAAATCTGACAGTCAGCTTAAGACAGAATTGGCAGTTTTTCCTCAATGGAGGGACTTAGAGACTTAGAAGGGGATTAGAAAGGTAGCAACCAATCTCCGTGAGACCAAACCTTTGAGTGGAAGACAGAAATCCATTTTTTAACAACTGCCTCTTTCCGCCAAAAATAAGAGCTGTATTTAGATTCTTTCCATTTGTCACTACTGATGCATTTGCGTGGGGTACTATCGAGAGGAATAATGAAGCACCGGATTTAGGGCACCTACACTGTGCGACCTTGGGCTCACTTTTACCTCTTCGCGCTTCAGTTTTCACACTTGTAAAACGAGGTTCAAAATTCCTGCCTCAACTATTCACCCGGTTTTTGTGAGGATCCAGTTCGAATGTATGTGAAACCCCCGTGTAAGCGCTAGAGCGCCTGGCAAATATTATGTTTAGTAATTTTTTCCCCCAGAAACTAGGCGTTCCGAAGAGGAAGGTACCTCCCTACTTGCTTTGTCACTCTCCTTTCTTCTCGACTTTTATTACCTCTGTAATTTATAATCACAGAAAAAAGTGAAATCCTAAGGCCATTTCTGGCACCAGACTCTCGGGCCCCACCCAGGTACACCGCCAAGCCTTCCGGCCGGCTCAGAATCTAAGGAACCTTAGCCCTTCTCCACCAGCAGGCGGGCCCTAGCCAGTCAGGCCGCACCACTGGGAGTCCCAGAAACCAATCCCAACAGCCCTCGTGCACCGCCCCGCCCCTTAGAGTGGCGAAATACTATGGCGGCTCGGAAGAACGACAGGGGCGCGAGCCAATCACTGCAGAGGGCTGCCCTCATCCTGCAAGGCCCAGAGGCGGGGTCATCGGTCAAGATGGAGAACCAGAGGAGCCAATAGAGTTATCGGAAACTGGGGAGGGGCGGGCGCCGGGCGCTCACAGAGCGGTTAAGGCCCCTCGAGCCAAGGGCCCAAGGACCCTGCCTGGACTACAACCCTTCCCTTTATCCATCCCAAGGTTCTCCATCCTATGGTTGCTGGCCGGCTGGCCGCCCTGTCTGCGGACTACGGGTCGGTGGAGGACGGAGGCGGCGGCGGCTGAACCCGCCTGACAGGCCGGGCCAGTGACAAAGAGCCGGCGGCCCAGACTGAAACACGGGAAGCGATCCCTTCGGGGAGGAGAGCATAAGCCCCGCTAGGGGGATGCAACTCACGTTGTCGATCACGACAGGCTGGTTGGCGATCACATCGTAGGACTCCATGGCAGAGGAATCTCTCCTTCCGAGGAAGGAACTGCCAGCCTGGTCCGCCGCTAACGCCACTGACACACATGCGCAGTCTAGCCGCCGGTACAGGGCCGCCAGGGAGCGGCCCGACCTCGCTTCCGAAGAACTACAACACCCAGCATGCCTTGCACCTGAGTTAGAAATTCAGGCGGCTTCGGAGCCCCGCCTGTTTCAAGGGACGGGGGCATCGCGTTTCCGACGCACAGTACCCTGGGCTTTGTAGTCTGCGTAGATAAGTAGGAGGGGACGCCAATTGATGGTTGCATTGCCTGCCTGGTTATGTAGTCCCTTTGAAGCGATTCGCAGTGCATGCTGAAATATGTAGTCCTGAGTACTTGCCTGTAGTTCGGTTTGGATTGATCAGTAACTCGTGGATGTTTGGATTTTACAGATGAGTCCTTCCACTCCCTACCGTGGACAATTTGAGGTTGCCATGTTCTTATATGGGTCTATAAGACATTAATAAACATCTATTACAAAGTAAACAGTTTCTAAACATCTATTACCATCACACTCTAATAAAAGGAAATTTTAATACACACGGGGAGGAACCTATTCCCAGAACAAAGGAAAATAATTTATATTGTATAAAATTTGCTTTTTTTGAAAAAAAAGTACATTTTGGTTGATTTTCTCATTTTTTCCTGGATAGGTGTAAACTTGGCAACATGCGAACATTGGTCTGAAGACTGGCATTTGGAACTACTGGTATAGATGATCTTTTGGTCATTAAAACATCGTTCATCTAATAGCTTCAGTAACAGTATATCTTTAATTTTCATGGGGAGTTAGAATTGACATTGATGGATGAGAAAACGGAAGTGAAGAGAGATTATGTGTCACTGTTTTCTAATGAGCCCAGTGCATTTTTCTCTAAATTATTTCCTCCATCCCTTCAAGTTGCAGGGAACCTTTAGTTAATAGCAGCAGTAGTCAGGACTCTCTTCTATCCCTTTCTCTTGGAATTTCTTCAAGATCATTGAGTGGCAGACACTACTGTATGAAAAGTTATTGTAGGCAGGAAAATAATTCCCAACCCGGTGCCTTAGGAATTAAAAAATTTCCCAGTTACAGAGAGTCAAAGGTAATGGAGAGGGGCAGGTTCATAGTAGATAATGAATATTGGTGTTCCTCAAGGCAACCTGCATACCTCTGCTTAAAACAGAACAAAAAAGAGATTGTCATCTTAACCATGTCATTTGAACCATGTATTAAATAATCACCAAGTCCATACAGAGTGAAGTAAGTCAGAAAGAGAAAAACAAATATCATATAATATCGCTTATATATGGAATCTAGAAAAATGGTACAGATGAACTTACAGGCAAAGGAGAAATAGAGTCAGATGTAGAGAACAAACTTACGGTTACCAAGGGGGGGGGGGAAGAGGAGGGTGGGACGAATTGGGAGATTGGGATCGACATATATACACTACTATGTATAAAATAGATAACTAATGAGAACCAATTGTTTAATCACAGGGAACCCTGCTCAATGATCTGTGGTGACCTAAATGGGAAGGAAATCTAAAAAAGAGTGGATATACGTATACTTATAACTGATTCACTTTGCTGTACAGCAGAAACGAACACAACATTGTAAAGCAATTATACTCCAATAAAAATAAATAAATAAATAAATAATCACCATGTCTATTTAGCTGATCCTAGTTTAAGTCTTGCTACTTTCTGACAGAACTCCAAAATAGGTATTTCAACATATGACCCCCGAATTTGGCGGTGTTAGTGTCAGTCAATACGGTCAATGGATATTCAAAGACGGTAGGAAACATTTAGATTTATAATCTATTAAAACTAACGCTACATGGACGCATGAATCAATCCATTGTCAGACATATTTTTTTAAGGTTTTTAAAAATATTTATTTATTTTAGGCTGTGCTGGGTCTTTGTTGCGCTTGTGGCGAGTGGGGGTTTCCCTTGCGCAGCTGGGGCTCTAGGCGAACAGGCTTCAGTAGTTGTGACGCACGGGCTTAATTGCTCCACGGCATGTCTCGGACCAGGGCTCAAACCCGTATCCCCTGCCTTAGTAAGTGGGTTCTTAACCACTGCGCCACCTGGGAAGTCCCTGTCGGATATATGTTTAAATCCTTCTCAGCAGCGTGTCACCATAAGAGTGACAAGCCCTTTGTCGGTGCACTTCCCAGTGCTTTCATGGGACCCTAGCACCTCAGAAGGATGCCCCAATATCTCTATTTAAACCTGGGTTCCTCCTAACACTAGGGGGAGTCCAAGAGCCTTGGGACACCCCCGCCCCGCAACCCTGGGAGAGGGAGGCGGGACCTATTATCAACTCATGCCTTCCCCACCTGTGACTGGCACAGACACTAGCCAATGGGTGCCGGAATAGGGCAGGCCGGCGCCCCGCCCCCTGAGCGCCCCGCGGCCCGAGGCACCCTCTGGCCGTCTCTGCCGCGGCTACGGCCTGGGCGGACGGTGCGCCTTGCGCAGGCGCGAAGCCTAGACCTCGCTGCAGCCCCCCCATCGCCTCCGGGAGTCGCACCCAGGGAGTTCGCCTGCTGGCGCGTCAGTGCTCTCCCCCTCGTCTGCCCTCCCCGGTCCCCCCAGCACCCTACGCGCCCCGATGGCGGAGTTGCGGCCTAGCGGCGCCCCAGGCCCCACCGCGCCCCCGGCCCCTGGCCCAACAGCCCCTCCGGCCTTCGCCTCGCTCTTCCCCCCGGGACTGCACGCCATCTACGGAGAGTGCCGCCGCCTTTACCCAGACCAGCCGAACCCGCTCCAGGTTACCGCTATCGTCAAGTACTGGTATGCCTTGGGCCGCGGGGAGACGGACAGGGGCGGGCTGAGAAGGGTTAAAGCGCTGGGACGAAGTAATTTGTGCGGGAATAGGAGGGGGAAGGAGAATGGTTAAAGCACTTGGAAGAAGGGCTTTCTGCTGCTAGGGAAGAAGTTAAGGCTCAAGTTAGGAATGGGGACAAAGGGGTTAAAGAAGCCTGTGGGTAGCGAAGGGTTAGCGAGGGAGGAGGGGAATGAAGGGTTAACTGGGATTAGGAGAATAGAGTGAATTGGGGGTGTGGGTAGGAGCGGCGGGGGGAACGATAGGAGAGAAGGAACTGTAAACGTGGTGAAAGGAGGGGGCGCCTGTAGGGGGTCATTAGTGGGCGAGGGGAAGCCGGGGTGGGGGGGGGCGGCGGCTGAAGAGGGATGGGGGAGGCGAGGCGGGGCCTGGGGAGCATCTGAGAAGGCTTTGGAGCCGCGCGGCTGGAGGAGCTCAGAGGGCACGAGACTGCACAGGGTAGTGGCGGGTGTGGGTCTGTGGGTTAGGAGGGGAGCAAGTTGTGAGCGTTGTGCTTGTGAAGGGATGAGGAGGAGGTCTCTTTTTGATACCTTCCCGATGAGCTCAGACGTTCATATCAGTGCAGTGCTTTTGCGTTTGAAGTTTGGCGGAGCAATTTTTCCTGATAAACTTTCTGCTTACTCTGCACAGTTCTGTTTCTCCATGCAGAGCTTCTTCTGGCTCCGCAGCTGCTTTGCTTTAGGTCACTGGCTAGAACAGAGGCAGACAGGGTCAGGGAGATCCATGGTTTGGCTCAGAATTGAAGGAGACTGCAGTAAATGATGAAGACCTGGGACTTGGACACGAAGGATCCTGCAGTGAGATGTTAAGAGGAGCTTGGTGGTCCAGAGCTTCCAGATTTAGGCAGCAGTTCCTCAGGGAAGCTGAGGGTAATGCTCAAGTAGCTCTGTTAAGATCAGACCTGTGTACAGATGGGCTGCCCCTGGGGAGGGAATGGTCTTTTCTAGTTTCCCATTTCTTTTGCAACTTGTCTCTTCCTGTCCCCTCTTGGCAAAACAAGTGTTATAGGGACTCTTCTTCATGGTCTTTCTGGACCAAAAGTTGACTGAGAATTAATTGAATCTGTCCAAAACCACATTCGTGCAGGCACTGTATTAGATGAGCCCCTTCATTGACTCCTGAAAGACTGTTCAGGCAGCTGCTTGGGGTGTGGCCAAAGGGGAGGTACACTCAAAGGGGGAAGTGAATAGAGTGATGTCTTTGCTGGTTACCTTTCCCTTTAAGAGTGAGTCTTTTTCCTCTGTGACAACCTCTTTCTTCTTCTGGAGATGGCAGAAGCTAGGCTGTGTAGGGCTGAGGCCAGCTCCCTGTGTCCATGGGAGGATGTGAAGAGGCTGACAGTGTGAAGGGCCTGGGGAGCAGCCACCTGCTCCTTAGGGAGAGCCACGAGAGCAGCCTGCCTCTGTCTGGTAGCCAGGAGGAGGTGTGGCCAGTGGTACAGTTCTCTCTGGCAGGCACACTGTTCTTTGGTTGAGAGGAGTTTTTGAAGAGAGCTTCTGAGTACAAAGCAGCTCTTGATAACTTAATCACCCATATTTAAATATATTGTACCACTATATTTAAATATGTATAGTGATGGACTGTATTGGGATGTGTCATGAGAAAAAGGGGACCTGCCACTGCCATGCTGTTTGTTCAGGCCTCATTTGAGTATAAGGAGAAATCCCTACTCAGATTTGGGCAACTGTTTTTATGTCACCCAAGTGGCCATGAAGGATAGAGTTGCGTGTAAAAGGTATTGAACAGGTGCAAATGACTAAGACTGGTTTGGGAACCCTTTATTTTCCACCCATTCCCCCAGGAACCTTTCTTTTTTCATCTTGTTGCAAGTTTCTTAACCAGGCCAGGACTTATCTTAAAAGATGGGCCAGCATCTAATGATGAATAAAAAGGATTGTATAGCACTTTGTGGAATTAGAAATGCTACCTAGATGCAGAAATATATGAGAGGGAACAGCTCAGTGACTGGTTCTTTCTAAGATTCGGAGGGGGTTGCATAATTAAGATCCTGAAAGTAATTTACTGATAACCCTCACAATTGGGATCCCACAGTCCCTCTTCAATTTTCATAGCAGGATGGCTGACTGAGGCTGCCTCAGTTTGGCTGTGGCCCAGGGTACCTTGGGATTCTTTTTCTTGTGACAGAAGGGTGGCTCTTTGACTAGTGGTCCCTAGCCAACAGGGACATCCTGGTTGAAAGCTGAGACATGAGTGATCAGGGAGCTGAAGTAGAACCAGTGCCCTAGGGCCACTCCACTCTGGCAACCTCTCTGTGGAGTGAATGAAGTCAGGTGTTCAAGGACTTAAGTTGAGTATGTATTTTAAGTTGAAAATACATCTTAGAAAAAGATGTTATCCCAGGACCCAGATCATGCCTCAACTTAAGTCCTCAACTTAAGAATCTTTGATGAAATACCCTCTGGGAGACTTGGCCACAAAGAGGGCTGCCAGGGGTGTGGTAGATGGAGCATGGAAGAGTGGACGCAGTTTTGCCACTTGATGCTGGATGGACCTAGGCTGAAGGATGGGCAGATATGGAGCCTGTAATCATTCCCACCTGTTCCAGGGTTCTGCAGTTATCGTGAGGTCCTTGCAGGGGTAGCCTACCTTTCTTTCCTCTTTTCCCCGACAAACTTTTCTAAATCTAACTGGTTGTGGAATTAGTCAGATGAATTGGTGAAAGCAGAGTTAAGGAAAGACATGGAGATTTGTCCCTTTTCCTAATCCACTCAGTTGAGATTCTAAGCTATTTGTAGCGACTTTCTTACAAGTCCTATAAATAACTTAGCATTTCCTAGCAGAGAATAAGGATTTCTACAAAGGCAAATAACATCCTGGCAAAAGAGGGTGAAACCAGACCTACTGGTTTTAAATAGTGTTTGAATTGCATGGTACTGGCATGCTTGCTGGGATCACATACATGTAACATGTCTTATTTGGTTGTTGGCATTCCTTCAGCATACGATCCCAAATGCAAAGTGTACCCCATCCTTGTCCCAGGAGCAGACAAAGTTTTTGCAGTCTGTGGAACAGTCAGATGTCCGAGGCAGCTCAAGTGCAGTGTTTGTGGGCTAAATGCAGACTTCCTTCTGCTGATGGTTTCCATTTAGTCTTGTTTCTCAAGTCTACCAAGTTTATCCATTCTGAAGAAAAGCAGGGTTTTTTTTTTTAAAGAACACTAATTACTAAAGGGAACCCTTATTGAATTAAATCCTCAGAGTGAGCTAATGGCTGAATCTCTTCCTCAACTGCCTCTCTGTTGGAATTATGGGGGAAGTCTAATGTGGTTCTCAGAGGCCCCAAATCATTTAATGTTCCAGCTCTACCTTAGAGGCAGCTGTGTCCCGGGATCATCTTCCAGATGCAAGAGCTCATAGGGCTCTCAGCCTGGCTCCTGCTGCAGTTCTCTGCAGAGCCGAGCTAGCCTAAGTTTGGCCTTTGTCACTTGCATGATAAAAGACCAGCTTTGGTCTGGGGGGTGTGGGCTGGGGTCTGGAGGCATTGGGTCTGTTTAGAACAAACTGTAATTAACATAGGGCACAATATAGTCTTTCAGGAATTAGCTGTCTAAGAGGCAGGAGTGGAGCTGAGCCTCTGCTTCCAGTAACAATGCCCATTGGGGATGATCAGGATGGTCTTTCAACAGAGGCCAATTGATTGACTGATGCGCTTCTTGCCTTGAAGCTTGGCGTGTTTATAGGCACCATGGAAGAGAGATAATCCCTGCCAATCCCATTTGGGATTGGTAATTTGAAACAGGAGGAAGCCAAAGGGTCAACCAATCAGTCTGTTTTATTTCTTTTGTTTTTTTTGAATTTTTGAATTTTTATTTATTTTTTTATACAGCAGGTTCTTATTAGTTATCCATTTTATACATATTAATAAGTCTGTTTTATTTCTGAAGGAGGTTCTACCTGTTGGAGATAGGAGAAGGGAGCCTCTTGTGCTTATGGAATTGGGCTGCCTCCAGCTGCCCATCCTTTGGTCTTATCCTGGAGATAAGACCTGTGTGGCCTCCCTTTAGTTATCTTTTACCCCAGGTTCCTCTAGGATGGGGCCTTTAGGTTTGTAAGGCAGAGCCCCTCAGCTTCACATTGTCTGCTTTCAGGCTCACACTGACACTTCTGTGTTTTGTCTTTTGCAGGTTGGGTGGCCCAGACCCCTTGGACTACGTTAGCATGTACAGGAATGTGGGGAGCCCTTCGGCCAACATCCCCGAGCACTGGCACTACATCAGCTTTGGCCTGAGTGATCTCTATGGCGACAACAGAGTCCATGAGTGAGTGTGTACACTTGCCCTTCCATCTCCCTATTCCTTAGCCTTGAGCCTTATTTCTGAGGTTTTCCTGAGCAGGGGTGATAATGTCATAGTCCCTTGAGATTGGCATTTCTCACGTGGAACATCTGGGTTTCTGCCTTCTGCCTGTACCTCCTTGTGCCAAGGTGGTCCAGGTCATCACCTGAGCTCTGCTCATCTGGTGCAGGAAAGTGTTGGTGAGCAAGAGTTCCAAAACCATCAGGTTTTTCCAAGCTTTTTCTGATGTTTGAGCTCAAATGACAGGCAGCACAGCTATGACCCAGATCTTGGGTTGTTTCCTCTAGGTCTACTTCCTTTTTTCCCCTCTAGCTTATTATGAAAAATTTTAAACAAGAAACAACGTTGAAAGAATTTTACAGTGAACACTCATGTACCACAACCTAGATTCTACCATTAACATTTTATTCTACTTGCTTTATCATGACTATATCCATCTCTATCCCTCTGTTGATCTTACCTACTTCCTTTTAACCTGCAGTTATCTGTGCTCAGATCAGCTGCAGTACATTTTTTTTTTTTTGGTACATTTATTTATTTATTTATTTATTTCTGGCTGCACTGGGTCTTCGTTGCTGTCCGTGGGCTTTCTCTAGTTGCAGCACGCAGGGGCTACTCTTAGTTGCGGAACGCAAGCTTCTCATTGCGGTGGCTTCTCTTGTTGCGGAGCCTGGGCTCTAGGCATGCTGGCTTCAGTAGTTGTGGCTCATGGGCTCAGTAGTTGTGGCGCACAGGCTTAGTTGCTCCACTGCATATGGGATCTCCCCGGACCAGGGCTTGAACCCGTGTCCCCTGCATTGGCAGGTGGATTCTTAACCACCGCACCACCAGGGAAGTCCCTGCAGTACATTTTTTATCCTAGTCTTTCTTCCATTTGCTGCCCTGTAATACTTCTAATTCCTACCTGCCTCCCCTACTTGCCTCTATAATCACTGAATTTAAATATATTTTAATATTAAGTTAAACATTGTCAGTTGAAAAAATAGCAACAGTAATAATAAAAGCTAACAGTTAAGCATTGATTATGAGACAGGTACTCTTCTAATCACTTTATATATATATGTATTAACTAATTTTATTTTCACCACAACCCTAAAATACTGGTAGGTACTAATATTTGCCCCATTTTACAGTTGAGGAAAGTGAGACACAAAGAGATTCTATAATTTGCTTAAAGTCACACAGATTGGAAGTGGTGGAGCCAGGATTCTAACACAGGCAGTCTGGCTCCAGAGTCCGTACTCTTTTTTTAAAAATTAATTAATTAATTAAGGCTGCATTGGGTTTTCATTGCTGGGTGTGGGCTTTCTCTAGTTGCAGTGAGCGGGGGCTACTCTTCGTTGTGGTGTGCAGGCTTCTCATTGTGGTGGCTTCTCTTGTTGAGGAGCACAGGCTCTAGGCACGCGGGCCTCAGTAGTTGTGGCATGCAGGCTCTAGAGCGCAGGCTCAGTAGTTGTGGCGCATGGGCTTAGTTGCTCCGCGGCATGTGGGATCTTCCTGGACCAGGGCTCGAACCCATGTCCCCTCCATTGGCAGGCGGATTCTTAACCACTGCGCCACCAGGGAAGTCCATGATTTCTCTTTCTATTATGTCCTTTTCTGTTTTTTGTTTTGCATACTATCTTTTTTTTGCCTCTTATACCATCTTTTTGGTATCTTGGTGGTGGGTGCTTAGCGTGTGTAGACTGAAAGAGTAGCAGGGCTCTTCCTACCTTGCCTCAGCATTAAGAGGTTGATTCTGGAGATGATGATGCTATGATGAGGAAGAAGATGATAATAGTTTTTTTTTTTTTTTGGCTTTGTTTTAGTTCTTACTATCTTTCATCATGGAGTCAAATGCTTTACAATCTTATCAGGTTGTTTTGTTATCTCTGTTTTATACATGAGGAAACTGAGTCCCTTGAGGGGTTAAATGAATTGTCTAAAGTCACACCTCTAGGCTGTAAAAGAGCTAGGATTGAATTGAGCTGTTCAGAGTCTGAGCTCTTAACCACTAGGCTATACCACCGCTCTGATCACAGGCCCAGCCCAACTTCCTCTTTTCTCTTGTTAAGCTTGGAGGCCCAGGCCCCATCTCCTCACTGATCACGTGTCAGGAGCAATTCCTGGGCCTGCCTTTATAGCCTTCAAACATATCCATTGCAATGTCAGCCGAAGGCTTTGGGAACAGGGAATTAATCTTGCCTGAATCAAGACCCAGCATTGCATTATTAATAATGGAGATAGAATAGCAAACAGATGCAGGGAGTAGAGGGACTATGCTGGACTTTAATTTATATTTTTAATAAGAACCTGCAGAGGATATTTAGTGCAGCTAGCCTGTACCTTTTTGTTGACAGATTTATTCCAGTTAAAAGAATACTGTTTTCTATGTGGCCTAAAGATTCTTACAGTCTACCTGCTTATGAGGTATGAGTCCAAGGCCCAAATGACATGAAGAACATAATTGAGGAAGTCCCATATTTCAGAAAGGGCAACCTCTGAATTTGGAAAAGGGCTTTTCTTTGTTTAGCAGTACCCTCATATATGTGTGTCATTTCTATGTGATAAAACACTTTGATATTCAGATGTCATTCATGACAATAGTGAGACCTCCATTTGGGCTTTCACCTCACCACCCGAGCCTAGTATTTTCTGGTATTAAAACCTGCCACTAGAAGGACATGGAAGGAATGTTCTTGGATATTTACCCAGTTCTGGTCTACGTTGCAGAAGTCAAAAGTACCTTTGTAATTGGCCTTGTGCTGATGTGACTGGTCTCTTCTTGATCCTGGTAAGTTTCTTGAAGAAAAGTTTGCTTTTTCCAAACATTTCATGTGGCGAGCCCTCTTTAAAACTGATTCATGGATTCTCATATAATTTAGGGCTTGAAACTGAGGTCAGAAAGTTGAGTGTTCTATCACCCAGCTTAAGTGCTAAGAGGTGTTGAATTGGAATTATGGCAAATGAATCTCTGGCAACATTCTCCTTACACTGCCTTTGACTTCTCATTCAGTGAAAAAAAGGGCAGAAGCCTTGGTTCATTTATCCAGCATTTATCAAGTGCTGAAGTCCTATTTTGTACTGGACACAGAGCACCATAATAGATGTCTTGGGGATAAGATGCCAAGACAAAATTCGTGTCTTAAGGAGCACATGTTGTAGAGGGAGGATAAATGTAAAGAGATAGTTACAGTACTGGGTAAATAAATGCTGCAATCCATGATGTAGAACATGATCTGGGAGCACAGTGGAGCGAGTGACTTACAGTCAGGCTGCTGGATTGGAAGAAGCTCCAGGGAGGAAGTGAAGTTTGAGAGGAACCTTGTAGGAAGGGGCTGGGGTGAGATCTGCAGTCTGACACCTCTAGGGCACAAACATTCACTTTTGGAAAGGAGAGGAGCTTTCAAAATCTTCTAGCCCAGTATTTCCAAAATTTTTAGTGCTGCCTTCATAACCTTTGCCACTTGTAGTATATTACCTACTTTATGTTCTCTTTAAGTTAACCTCCCCTGATATAAATATATTTTTAAAAGTTAAATCACTACCATATATGGAAACCAATATCACTTGCTGTAATTTAAAGGTAGTTATGGAAGTAAACACAGTGATAACAAAGCTATATTATTAAATTCTAGCTTAATACAGTGGCCTGTCACAGAAGATTCTAAGCCTGAGGCCAGCTTTCTCTTTGTTCAAGAGATTAGTAAGTACGAGCGAGGTATTAAAAAAGACATGCTAACACCAAATAGAACCTGGCCCTAGCTATGATTAAAATAATTGAAAGACAGTTGAGAAGGGAATTTTTTTTAAAGTATGATTCAGTATTATTTCTTGTCACAGACAAATGGGAAACACTGATCTAGTCCATCTCCCTTAATTGTGCAGTTTAGAAAGTACAGTAGCCTGCCAAAGGCCATACAGCAAGTTAATGAGAGCAGCAGGGTCTCCTAACATCTAAAATGTTCTATGCTAGATAAACAACAAGGTCCTACTGTATAGCACAGGGAACTATATTCAATATCCTGTAATAAACCATAGTGGAAAAGAATATGAAAAAAGAACGTATATGTATAAAACTGAATCACTTTGCTGTATACCGGAAACTAACACAACAATGTAAATCAACTATACTTCAATTTTTAAAAAGTGTAAAAAATAAAAATAAAACGTTCTATGCTTTCTTTCAATGTACAGGGTATTGTTTGTCTTTAAGGTAATAATATAAGCAAGCTTTTTCTTTTTCTTTTTAGTTTTTACTATATTGCAGGTTAGTGCTAAGTTCTTTTTTTTTTAACATCTTTATTGGAGTATAATTGCTTTACAATGTTGTGTTAGTTTCTGCTGTGTAACAAAGTGAATCAGCTATACATATACATATATCCCCATTTTTCCTCCCTCTTGTGTCTCCTTCCCACTCTCCCTATCCCATCCCTCTAGGTGGTCACAAACCACCGAGCTGATCTCCCTGTGCTATGTGGCTGCTTCCCACTAGCTATCTGTTTTACATTTGTTAGTGTATATATGTCCATGCCACTCTCTCACTTCATCCCACCTTACCCTTCCCCCTCCCTGTGTCCTCAAGTCCATTCTCTACATCTGCGTCTTTATTCCTGTCCTGAGTGCTAAGTTCTTTATATAAAATTATCACTTTATATTATCCTCATAGTAATTCTATGACATAAGGAATTCTTATTACCTCTTGCTCATAGATAGAGAAATTTAGGCTTAGAGAACTTACTGCACAGGTGGTAAATTGACAATCAGTACTAGCGACCCCAAAGCCTATATTCTTAGCTACTGTTCTGTATTGCCTTTCCATTTTAATCAGTCAACAGCATTTATTAAATGCCTACTCTGTACTTCTTCCCATTAAGATCTTTCTTTATCCTCACAGCTTGTTGAGGACAGGGACAGGCAGAAGCCTAGGGGTCCCCTGCGTTTCTTCTTGCTCCTGGCAGGCTTGCTTCAGTGAGCAGAAGGGGAGCAGCCCCACCCTGGTAGCCTGGAGAGGGGAGAAGAGTAAGCTGACTGGATGAGCCCTGGTTTGGCCAGTTCCATCCAAGTTCTTTCCCTATTCACAGTCACTAAAGGAAATCGGACAAGAGAGCACTTGTTTGGATTAAAGGTTCTTAAGAGGCTGTTTCTAAAGTTGGAGAGATGGAACAAGTTGCAGTTCGGGGCAGCCACATGGGAGATCAGCGTGCTTTTCTAGGAACCCTAAGGCCACCGCCAACTGACTTCAGCAGCAGAGACTGTCCTGGTGCTCTTCCCCCCAGCTTGGGAGGTGTGAGACAGCTGAGCTTCAGCTGCCAAGTGCTTGTCGGAAGACTTCAGCTCTGGCCCTTCCCTTTGTGGCCAGGCAGCTGTGGACTGGAATGTGCGGGTTTGCAGAGCTGTGGAAGAGGGGGGCTTCAGCACCACTCTCCGTCAGGATTTCTGGCTGTCCCCGGTCCTGCCAGCAGCCCTGGCTAGACCCAAACTACAGGGGGCCTAACCAAGGCACAGGAGGCTGGCTGGTTGCAGAGTGTGTCTGTGATCTCAGGCAGACTTCCCTGGTGGGATTCCACTGCGCAGGTCATCTGCTGTGTGCGCCGGGCTGGTTCCAAAGACAGCCTTTGTGTGGTGTTGGCCTGCAGGCTGGCAGCTCCACAGGGTAGAGCCCACAGCTCAGCTCTACCTCCATGGTCGATCTGGGCTCTGCCCCACAAACGCTGGCCTCTTGGCAGGTATGTCCATGGAGTGTAGAGTTGTTCTTGCCCCCTTGGGGCGTGGAACTGCTGCTGACTGGCTCCCCATGGCTGCCTCTGCTGGGCTGGTGGGTAACCTTTTTCCCTTTGGGGTTCTCCCATCTGGGCTCTGCACTGGATGAGTTATTTATTAAAACACTGGATACAGATTAACTTTTCCACTTGTTGTTTTGTGTGGCCTTGGTCCCCTGCAGTTGGGAAATGCTAATTTGCCTTCCTCAAAGCTTGGTTGGCAGGAACTTTTTAACATGCCGTTTCATTCCCTGGGGTTTCCAGTGGAGATTCTGCCTTTGCCATAACACACCTGTCTGGGAGTGTGGTCTCTCCTCTAGTTGGCCTTTGCTTTCTTTCCAAAGTTCTCCGGAGACTGACAAGTGGAATTCCTCTCTAAGCCACCCATAGATGGCAGGTCCCAGCCCTCCCCCTAGCTGGGCACAGCAGGCCGAGGAAGAGCTTTGTAGGTTCACTGGAAGGCAGGCCTCCCTGAAGCTTTGGTCCCTCCCTCTGTCTTTCATCTCAGAGGTGTTTAGTTTCAGGATGATTGTGTGAAATGGTGGTGCTCTCTGCTAAGGGCAGGGGACCTGGCCTACCTAGAAAGAGTGGGGCGCCCTTGGTCTTGGCCTGGGGTGGGAATAAGGGACAGCAGTGGGGATAGAGCTCCCCCTGAGGCTGAAACCACCACTCTGGGCTGGATTTCAGACCCCAGATCTCTGAATTTTGAAATGTTGAGAATTCCTTTTCTTTTGTAACCACAGGAAGACCTGAGGCATTGTGGGGTTCCTAGCAGATCTGTGTGGGTGTGTGGCTTCATCCTTTGTAAAGCATTTCATTTGCAGCATGGATTCTCTGTTCCTTCATGGTGTAGAGACGCTAAATTCTCCGATTCAAGGAGTCCTTCAGCAGTAAGGGGGCAGTTGGGAAGAGATTCCTTGAGCTGGCCCAGTCAAACTGACTTAAAAGTCTGAGAGGCCTGATTATTCAGGAGTGACTGCCAGGCTGTCAGCATTGGGAGAGTTCCTCCTCTTCTTGCAGAGAGAGGCAGAAACTTGGAAGCCTTTATGGGTTTGATGTGATCAGATCTCTCAGCCCCAGGATTCTTCCCTGCCAGCCCACCCTTTTAGACTCCCATCTTTCACGCCACAACTTTTCCCATGCATGCTGGTCCTCACACCTGCCGTGTTCTGGGTCTGGGTTTGCCAGCATCTCCTTTGCCCAGCATTCTGACTCAGAGGTCCTGACTCAGGACTTTGGCCTTTGGCTCCTAAATTCATTCCTCTGTCCTGCCTTTGAGGTCTCCCAGTCAACTACGTTTCCTGTTTCAGTAGCTCCGTTCTGATGTCTGGTCCTAAGAAGTGTGTGGAGAGGTCTTGTGCTCTCTGACCTGAGCCCCATGGGAATGGTCTCCTCACCCCTGCACATACTTTCAAAGCTCGCTGACGTGCTGCCGAGCTCTCCGCAGAGCACCAGGCTGCGTGGCACACCCCCCCAGCAGAGCTATATTGAGTCCCAGTACAGGCAGAACACTGGAGAAGGTGATGTGTTTGGGTGGGGGACAATGAGAAGTCATACCGAGCTTCTGTCCTTGAAAAAACCCAAGATCTGCTTGATAAGAGATGGCAGAGTCCCTGGGAAAGAAGGCGACAGTGAAGATTGGGGCTGGAAGCAACTTTAGGCTTTGCCTGACTTCTGTGACTTTGTGGCTGTCTCCCCTCACCCTGTGGTCCTCAGTGCTTCATTAAAACATGTAATAATACTTGCAAACTACTTGTAGCTCTTACTGTGTGCAAGGCACTATTCTAAGTGTTTGTTTTTTTAAAAAAAATTAATTAATTTATTTATTTTTGGCTGTGTTGGGTCTTCGTTTCTGTGCGAGGGCTTTCTCTAGTTGCGGCGAGGGGGGGGGCCACTCTTCATCTCAGTGCACGGGCCTCTCACCGTCGCGGCCTCTCTTGTTGCGGAGCACAGGCTCCAGACGCGCAGGCTCAGTAGTTGTGGCTCACGGGCCCAGTTGCTCCACGGCATGTGGGATCTTCCCAGACCAGGGCTCGAACCCGTGTCCCCTGCATTGGCAGGCAGATTCTCAACCACTGCACCACCAGGGAAGCCCTCTAAGTGTTTTATATAAATTCATTTCATCCTTACAACAGCTCCATGGGGTAGATATTATTAATCTTATTTTACAAGGAAACTGAGGCACAGAGATGTTAAGGAAATAATCACCCAGCCAGGGAATGCTGGAGCCGGGCTATCAACCTGGGCAGTCTGGCTCCAGCAGTCCTCACCCTTCCCTTCCTCTACCTGTGTGGGCGTGTGGAGGAAGGTCCCCCCTTGGACCTCTATTACTATCGTGCGCCTCAGTTCAAAGGTATCTTGGATTAATGGAGTGTGAATAGTTAAGCAGGAAGAGCTTTGTAGGGGAAACGTTGAGCTGGGTGTTGAAGCAACTTTGTAGAGAAGAAAGAGTTCTGTCGGGTAACAGCAAGAGGGTAGGTGATAGGATCCTGTGTCAAATTCAAGTCAAGGCTTCTGCAGCCTTACTGTGGTCATTTTTAGTAAGTTGCCAGGAAAGTCTGCTCTTAAGAGCACAAAGGTGGTGCTTCTGGCTTGGATGTCAAGTTCACATGGTCATGCTTCCTGTGTGGTCAAGAATGTGCCCAGCATTCCCACAACCCAGAGCATATGTTGCCTAGAATGTGTGGACTATCTGATCATTCTCTCTGGGGAGGAAGTATAGAAATGAGGAACACTTCAAAGCTGGGAGTACCCATACCTTCTAGCTGAGGTGTCTGTAGGGCCAACATGGGAAGGATTTTTGTTCTGAAATAAAGTTGTCTTGTCACCCTGCAGAGTGACATAACCAGCAGAGGATATATTTTTCCTCTGTCCTTATATCAAAGCAGATTGTCGTATCATTTTTTAAAACATTTTAATTCCTGTACAGTAAGTCCCCTACATATGAACGAGTTCCACTCCGAGAGCACATTCATAAGTCCAATTTGTTCGTAAGTCCAACAAAGTTAGCCTAGGTACCAAACTTTTACAGATAACACCAGACACGTGGACTAACTTACGTGATCAGACATGCAAACGCACGTTCGCATCTTAGAAAGTTCGCAACTTGAAGGTTCGTATGTAGGGGACTTACTGTAATGGTTTTTTAAAATTAATAGGCCTTATATTTTAGAGCAGTTTTAGGTTTATAGAAAATTGAACAGGTAGCCCAAAGAGTTCTCATATACCCTTTCTCTCCTCTGCTTATAGTTTCCCTTGTTACTAATTCCCTTGCATTAGTGGTATATTTGTTACAGTTGATGATCCAGTATGGTACATTATTACTAGCTAATGCCTTCTAGTTTACATTATGGTTCACTCTTTTTGTTATATAGTTCTGTGTGTTTTGACAAATACATGTCCTGTATCCACCATTAGAGTATCATACAGAATAGTTTCACTGCCCTAAAAATGCCCTGTGCTTTTTATCCTTTCTTCCCTCCTCCCAGACCCCTGGCAACCACTGATTGTTTTACTGTCTCTTTAGTTTTGCCTTTTCTGAAATGTCATGTAGTTGGAATCATACAGTATATAGCCTTTTCAGGTTGACTTCTTTCGCTAAGCAATATGCATTTAAGGTTCCTCCATGTCTTTTTGTGGCTTGATAGCTTATTTCTTTTATCACTGAACAATATTCCATTGTGTGTATATACCATAGTTTATCCATTCACTTATTGAAGGATATCTTGATTGCTTCCAGCTTTTGGCGATTTTGAATAAAGCTGCCATAAACATTCATATGTGGGTTTTCTGTGGACATAAGTTTTCAACTCATTTGGGTAAAATTGCTGGATCACATGGTAAGACTATGTTTAGCTTTGTAAGAAACTACCAAACGGTCTTCCAAAGTGGCTGTACCATTTTGCATTCCCATCAGCAATGAGTAAGAATTTCTCTTATTCTGTGTCCTCACCAGCATTTGGTATTGTCAGTTTTTTGGATTTTAGCCATTCTAACAGGTGGAGTGATATCGCATTGTTGTATTAATTTGCAATTCCCCAGTGACGCATGATGTTGAGCATCTTTTCATATGCTTATCTGACATCTGTATCTCTTCTCCAGTGATATATCTTTGTTTTTGTTCTTCACCTCCTCCCCCTCCCCATTCTACCCCCCGAACACAAAACCCCTTTTTCTTACATCATGGGTTCAGACAGTGTTTTCTGGCATATTTTCCTTTTGGTCACTTCTCATTAAGTGAGTTAGTTCCCCTGAGTAGGTACGGGGTCCACATCTGAATCCCTCCATCTCAGTGGGTTTTAACTGGAGCTGGCCCGTGTGTTCTGTACCTTCTTTTCCCTAGTGATGGTGTCTTTCATAAAGTCTGTAGCTGGTACTGGGTAGGCTGGTAGCCTACAACTTCAATCCCAAGGTTCAAGATTGATACGCCCTCCAGTACAGACACTACAAAGACTGGTGTGCAAACTTGTCCAACAGCAGACCCTGGCAAGCTTAATCTTGTCTTAGATGAGAAATGAGTACATCAGGCTCCTTGAGGCCCCAGCCAGACCTCAAAGTCTCTGTTTTAGCTGAACCAGCATCAAGAAAACTCTTTAAAGTCCAAAACTTTGCTGGCCTGTACTTTTCCTGTTCCATCCATTATTGTTGTCACTTTTTAGGTATAAAATTGCGTTTTTTCATTTACAAAGACAGACAGTTGAACCATTTTACCAAACATGTTGGAAATTAGAGAAGGAAGAAAAAAAATCATCCATAATCTTATCACCTTTTGTTTGCAATCCTACGTCTGCCCTCATGATGATTTCTGTAAACAGTTCATTGTGAGTGATGCTGTGCCCAGTGTATGCAGGGCTTCTGTCTTATGTGAGTTTCTCAGTTTGAGACTAACATCTTCCAAGGCTTCCCTAGTACTTGGCTCATGCTATTTTCTAAATTCAGCTGGCCCACGGCTGCTAGGATTTCCAGATTCTGAAAACAACACTTAACTTGGGATGATGGCTCCTACCCATTGTCATGTTGCATTAACTACATCCATTTCTTTTGCTGCTTGACTTCTCACGGAAGCGAAGAGCGGTTGAGGTAGTATACGTACCAACTGTGCTGGCCACCCACCTCTCAGTTACTACCTCCATCCTTTTAATGCAAATCGCCGTGCCTGGTGGTGGTAGTCCTGAGAGTGTGTGTTGTTCCTGTTGTTGTTTGCCCCTTAGAAAGTTGATCAGTGATTAGATTTGGTGATCACTGTCACCTGGAAATTAACACCACAAGCCTCCTTGTCTCTCCCTTTCTTGGGTGTGTGGATACAGAAGACTGAGACTGGGCTTACGGAGTGCCCCAGGTTCCTGATACCCAAGTTATACAGAAAGTTCACAAGTATAAGCACAATTGCCAAGAGATAGGTAAGATCCTTCTCAGGTAATTGCCTGAAATAAATGAGCTACCATTTAGGACTTTTGAGGCTTTCTGCCATACATAGGAATCAAATAATATAATAATACTCTCTGTTTGCAGCAGGATCTGATCAGTGGATCTAGGAGAAAGGATGGCCTGCTGTCCTTTCCTGGCACTGGGTCTACCAGGTGATGGGTGGGTACACTTGGTTCCCATCCAGCGTTAATCACTGGCCTGTCTTCTTCGTTTGGAGGGTCAGCCGTTCACTCATTACAGAGATAGTCATTATTGGGGTAGTTCTGGGCATGAGGTATGTAGTAATGAAAAGCATACTCCTGGTCTGGCCTGGTCTTCATGGAGCCTCCAGTCTTCTGGCTGAAGCGTCCTTGAGCAGGAAAAAACAGTGCAGGGAGGTGGGCTGGTTACAGCCTCAGAACCTTAGGTGTCACACGGAACCTCCCTGCCTCCTTTTCTGCAGTCTGTCCCTTGAGGCCTAGTGGGGGGCTCTTTGTGAGCAGGAGTCCTGAGGCTCACAAATGAGGCCAGGCCTATGTTTGGGGTTGGGCCATTTCCCCATTTGTAAGTGAGAACATGGGTTCATAGCAGCTGCTCAGAGGAATGTGGTTCACTGGACTCCAGGCCCTTAACTAGCAGGTTAGTATAAGCTGGTGGCCTTCAGAGGTCCTTTACCTTCCTACTCCCTCCCGTGTTACTCAGGCTTCTTGAATCCCCATCATAGAACCAGCTTTGCCATAATGAGGCCAGTCAAGATGTTTTTGTTTTTCAAGTGCTGACCTCCATGTGATGCCTGGAGGTGCTTGGAGCCTTGCCTCTGACCACCAGTTTCCCTTAGTCTGATCTCAGGCCTTTCAGCATGAGGTTAGGAGCTCAGGAGCCATGCCTGTGGGGAGGGGTAACTACTAGAGAATTGGGCCTGGCCCAGGCTGCCGGTCCCAGGGGAACAAGCTGGCTGGCTGCACTTTCTCCCTGTGATGGATCTGACTCCTAAATGCTTCTGAAAAGCTTGATTGGTTAGAGGACAAAACAGTGAAATCTGACAGACAACACCATGGCTTGCCCTAACCCCTTCTTCTTCCCGTTCTAGCTTTTTCAATATATCGGGTTGCAGACATGCTGGATTCCCGCCCTCCTGGAGCCAGTCTGGCAATTTTTCATTCCCGTAGCCAGGGGTTTTGCACAGAGAAAAGGCCCAGAAGGAAGGCAGTAGATGAGCAGGGAGCTCTTGGGGTTGGAGCTTTACAGGAGCGTTGCTAATATGGATCCCTTAGTTCTATGCCAGCTCTGTGGCTGGGGGCAGTGTCCACACCATGTCCCTCCTCTGCCATCCAGTGGCCTCCAGTCTCACTTTAGTAATAGCCAAAGGCCATTGCTGCCAAGATTCTTTGATCCACCTCATCCCCTGCTGCTCTCCTTCCTCACTGTGCTCCACCCACTCTAGTCTGCTGCTGTTCCTCCAAAGTGCCAGACAGTCTCCTGCCTCAGGGCCTTTGCACCTGCTCTCCCCATGTCTAGAAAGCTCTATTCTCAGATAGCTTCATGCCTTACTCCCTCACCTCCTTAGGTCTTTCCTCAAATATCACCTTTTAGTGAGACCTTACCCGACCTCCTTATTTAGAATGGGAACCCTGAACCCCCCTCCATGAAGCACTATCACCTGCTTAATTTTTCTTTAAAGCACTTATGACCATTTACCTTATTTTACTTAGTTGGCTTGTTTATTGTCTGTCTGCCCTCCTTCCCAATAGAATGTAAGCTCCCTTAGGGAAAGGATGTATACCAGCTTTATGCATTGTTTCCCCGGTGCATCAACAAATATTTGTTGAAGGAATGAATAAATGAAAAACCAAAAAAACCTTGCTTTGGGATTTCTCTGGCTGTTGGGAAAGCATTCTCACAGCAGAGGCAAAGAATTCTTCTGGCCCAGCACCAAGTCTGAGCGTTTAGCTCACTCGGGGATTTCTTCAGTTTGGACCCATGTACTTGTAATAGGGTTGATACTCCATGGGCATTTTCATAGGAGTCAGAGCCTTTCTCTGGGAGGAGGTGTGTGATTTTGGTAAAAATGTCGGAAGCTTGCTTTATCGGGGTGGGGGAGAACCCCCAGCACCTAGCACGGTGCTTGGTATATGATAAGCCCTTAATTGATTTCCTGAAGTGTTTAGTGCACATTACCTTTTAAATGCTGGGGCTATCATGGGAGCAAGACAGGCAAGATTTCTGTTTTCATTGATTTTACATTTTAATAGGAAAAACATGTAAAAATAAGTACAGTTTTAGATAGTGCAGGTGCCGTGTTGAAAATAAAGCAGAGATGATGTGCTGCAGATACCCAGGTAGAAGTAGGGGTTGAGGTGGGTGGAGAGGTTGCATTTAGCAGGTAATCAGTGATGGCTTCCTTGAAGACACATTTGAACTGAGATTTCAATGACAAAGTGGCAGCCAGGGCTGTCACATCTTGCAACTCTAGGGGCACCGTTCATATTATTCAGTGCAATTTGCGCTCCCTGGAGTTGTACAGTGCTCTGGTCACCCAACCGTGTGAAGATTGTAGGCAGTGAAAATTGTTAGTTCAGAGGCCCTGAGGTAGGAAGGACCTTGAGGTGTTCAAGGAACAGAAAGAAGGCCAATATGCTTGGGGCTTGGTAAGAAGAGGACAGCGGAGCAAGATGAGGTTGGAGAGTTTGAAGACAATACAAAGAACGTGACATTCAACAAATTATCTGTTATCTGTTGACTGATGAGGGAAGCAAAGGGATGATATTATGGGGGCAGGAGTGGGGTTTTAGGAAACTTTTCTGGTAATTTGGGAACTCAACACTGGTGTGAAGGCAAGAGTACAGAGTTGAGTGATGGTTTTATTTCCCTAAAAAGGAAACAGCAAAGTGGCTCAAAGGAAATACCATTAAGATATTTGCGTCTAACTTTGGCAGTGACTAAGAGGAAAGCTCATTGCTGCTTTATTTATTTATTTATTTATTTATTTATTTATGGCTGTGTTGGGTCTTCGTTTCTGTGCGAGGGCTTTCTCTAGTTGTGGCAAGCGGGGGCCACTCTTCATCGCAGTGCGCGGGCCTCTCACTATCGTGGCCTCTCGTTGCGGAGCACAGGCTCCAGACGCGCAGGCTCAGTAATTGTGGCTCACGGGCCCAGTTGCTCCGCGGCATGTGGGATCTTCCCAGACCAGGGCTCGAACCCGTGTCCCCTGCATTGGCAGGCAGATTCTCAACCACTGCGCCACCAGGGAAGCCCCCAAGCTCATTGCTTTTTAATACTGTCTTATCTTGTTTGTCATTGAACGTCTCAGCCTGATTATCTCTTTGGACAGAAATGGGAATATTATTATCATTTAGCATTTGCTTAGCTGTGACATGATGTGCCCATGTACAGAACACACAATAAGTACAATCCTTGCTCTTGGGGAACTGAGATGCTGAAAAAGATTTGTTTCTTCCTGTTACCCTCTTTCAGGTGTCTCGATCTGGGGTGGCCGACTTCCCAGAGTCCTGGAGGCTACTGGGTGGACAGAAAGTCCTTGGGCAGAACGCCCTGGCTCTTGGGTCTGTAAGAAGCCCCCAGGCTGTACACCTGTGTGCAGACGGCACCTCGCTTCCCAAATCAGACTGTGATCTTGCCGCCATTGGCCTAGCCTGTCTTTTTTTATTTTTTAAAAAAAGATCTTTGATTAGATGCTGCTTTAGCCCAAAGCCAAGAGTGGGGGCTGTCATAGTGATGCCAAGAAACTCAAGCACCAGGCTCTTCCTTGGTCCAGAATTCCTATAGAGCACGGGGCGCGCTTGGAATCCCTCTGGGGACTGACCTTTGGGTTCTTTGGTGGTGGATGGGAGTAGAGGAAAGAAGGTACAGTCGGTCTCCAGTAGGGGAGGGTGGTCAGCTTTCACCATTCTGCAGAGAAAGGGTCTGCTGCTCTTGGCTTGGTGCTTTTCTTAGATTCAGTTCTCAGTCTGGGAAGCTCTTTGCTCACTGAAAGCCCAGGATAGAGTTAAGCCACCCTAAGTTTTGGGAGCCAGGTAGTTTGTTTAGCTGGGTTCTCAGCTAAATCAGTCCTGGGAGCTACTGTTTTTAAACTTGAGGAATGCTGTGGGAACATGGTACTTGGCTCCCAGCAAGGGATCTCAGGAAACATCTACTTGAGTAGGCAAATGCATTCCACGAGTCTGGTTGTAGTAGAAAGAGTATCTGCTACTCAGAGTTACAGCTCAAAGGTGCCTGCCCTGCATTGTAGCCTCATCAGAATCCCAGCTCAGTGTGAAGGTGCAGAGTCCCAACTGATATGGTTTTTCTCTTTCTTTCTTTCTTTCTTTTTTTCCCTTCTTTTAAGATTGTGCAAAATTAATATGATATAGCTGGAAGTGTTTTAAAAATCTTAACTATCAGAATATTACCATATAAACATACTGGAAAAGAGTTTTACAATGTTTTATTACCTCGAATAGTACTTGTGTAGTCACCAAACACCATTTCAAAACAGCTCATGAAGTATCAGTAGTTGTGAATTGTTCAAAATAAAAACATAATCTTTGCAAATGTTTATTTTGTAATTGTTTACTGAATTCTGTTGTAATGGCTGTCACTCAAAGCATGGAAACAGTCAGGAAGAATCTTGGGCCTGGTTTGAGGGATCCAAGGTCAGGAACTTGGGCAAAGCTGGAAGATCCAGGCAGCTCTTGAAGGACGGGGCTGATTAAGCTGCAGAGTCTAGAGGGTAGGGAAGCTAGAGGCATCTGCTGTTGTTCTCAGGGAGAAATGATGAGCAGGACTGCTTCTACTGAGCACTGAGCAAGGGAAGGATGAATACTGGCTTCTCTGTTTGGGTACTTGCTGGTGCTGGACGCTGTGCCATCCATTAAAAGCCTCCCAACTGCCCTATGAAGCAGATATTCTTCGCCCAGTTTAATAGGTGAGGAGACTCCAGGGCACATGGAAATTAACTTGCCCAAGGGTCAGCTAGAAAGTGGTGGAGCTCGGCTTTGTGTCAGCTCAGGTGACCTCCACTGCCCGTATGCTTGCCTATGTCACTGGACTCTTCTCTAGCATCTTATTAGGACCCTAGGGTAGTACAATTTTATGCAATTTCTGCCCTAAGTCCACTCTGGGACCTCCAGAGAGTTCAAAGAGCCCAAGAGCCCAAGACTAAGAATCTCTTGTGTCTCCCTTCCTCACTTCCCAGCTTCCCTGCATTGCTGGGCCGGCTCACCACTCTGCCTAAGCCCTTCAGCTCATAACCTTGGGCTGGCATTTGCCCCCTTATCCCTTGCCCAGTATTCTAAATCTTGTAAAACTTTGCCTCTTTTCTCAGATTTAGTCTAGTTAGTAAATATTTTAGTCTCACTCTGTTCCCTTGTTCAGCAAGCCTTCACTGAGCACGTCTTTGCCAGTCACTGGTGGTGCAAAAAGGGGCAAATCCAGTCCTAATGGGAGAGCTAGGAAGGCAGTTACAGTACAGCAAGGAGGGTCCTGTGATGGTGGTTTGCACAGGAGTAAGGAAGAGTGGTAGGTGCCCTATATTGGTCAGGGTCTCAACAAGAAAGAGTTTGGTACCTTCAAAGTAGGATAACTGGGGGAGGGTTTGTTTATAAAGGAAGGGCACCAGAGAGGATAGTGCAGTAATGCAGAGCTGGTGGTTGGCTTGGCTGCTGCTCTCCTAGCGCTGAAGGGACCAGAGGAGGGAGTGAGATTTGAGAACCTAGAAGGAAAGAGTTGTATAGAGTGTCCCTCCTCAGAGTGACCTTTAGGACTAACCTTCAGTCGAGGAGCATGGCCAGCCTTAGGTAGTCTCAAAGGGAGGGAGCCCTGGTCTCTCTCTCCTCCCTCCCTCTGATTTCCTTTAGGGCTTCCACTGGCTGAACCCAAGTGGAAGCCAGAAGGCTCAGAAACCCCACAGAGGTCAGCCTTAAAGGGCAGAGAGCAAGGTGGGTGTGTTGGTGTTCTATTGCTGCAATACAAATTACCACAAATTTAGTAGCTCAAAACAGCACACATAATCTCACATCTCCTCTGGGTCAGGGGTCCAGGTGTAGCTTAGCTGAGTGTTCTGCTTAGGGTCTCACAAGGCTGCAATTAGTGTCAGCTGGGCTGCGTTCTCATCTGAGGCTCCATTGAGGAAGTATCTAGTACTTCCAAACTCCCTCAGGTTATTGGCAGAATTTCTTTCCTTGCAAGAGTCCTGGAAAGTTCTTCAGAGCCAGCAATGGTGATAGCAACTGCTATCAAGACATGGTCTTACATAATGTAACATAATCATGAGAGTGATATTCTATCACCTAACCACGTTCTGTTGGTTAAAAGCAAGTCCCAGGTCCTACCCGCATTCAAGGAGGGGGGATTCTGGGACTTCCCTGGTGGTCCAGCAGTTAAGACCCCGCGCTCCCAATGCACGGGGCCCGGGTTCGATCCCTGGCCAGGGAACTAGATCCCACATGCCGCAATTAAAGATCCCGCACACTGCAATGAAGATCCCACATGCCACGACTAAGACTGGTGCAGCGAAATAAATAAATAAGTACTTACAAAAAAAATGGAGGGGGGGATTCCACAAAGGCATGAACACAGGAGGCAGAGGTCGTGGGGGCCACCTCAGGATCTGTCTGCCATGGTGGGAATGGACCTAGAAGAGCAAACCGAAGATACTCAGCACAGGTACCCAGCTCAGAGAAGGTAACACCTGAGCCTCCCTGAAGATGAGCAGAGGGCAGAGAAAAAGGGAACAACCTGTGCAGAGTCTCAGAGGTGAGGAAGTCATTAGTGTGTCAGGGATCTGCCAGTCATTCATTCATTGTGAGGCCGAGGAGGTGAGAGGGACCCAGTTCCCGGTGGTCTTGTTGAGAAGTCTGGACTTTACCCTGAAGGTTTGGAGTGGGGGTGGGCGTTGGAGGATTTTTTAGCAGGGGAGAGGTACATCATATCCCATTTTGAGAACATCAGAGTGAAGAACTGAATAGGGCAGGAGGCAGGAGATCAGTGAGGAAGAGCGGTGTTGGCCATCCAAATGTAGGATGAAGGGAGTATAACCAACATATTATAATAACTTTAGATGAAATATTACCTTTAGAAATTGTAAATCAGTATGTTGTACACCTGAAACTTACATAATACTGTACATTGACTCTACCTTAAGGAAAAAAAAAGGCCAACCCATGGTGTGGCAGTGAGGATGGAGAGAAGAGAACAGATTTGAGAGCTGCTGAGGAGGGAGGAGGAAGTGTCATCAGACCTCAGTGACTGCCAGCGTGGCTGCACAGGAGGACAGGGAGGGCTGGAGGATGACTCCTGGGATTCTGGCTTAGTGGCTCTACTAGTTTCCTATTGCTGCCATAACACATTATCACATTTATTATCTTACAGTTCTGGAGGTCAGATGTCTGACATGGGTCTCACTGGGCTAAAATCAAGGTGTCAGCTGGGCTATATTCCATTTCCTTTACCAGCTTTTAGGGGCTACACGCCTTCCTTGGCTCATGCCCCTTCTTCCAGTTTCAAAACTGGCAATGCAGGCCAAGTCCTCGTGTCACATCACTTTGACCTACTCTTCTGCGTCTCTCTTCCACTTTTAAAGACTCGTATGGTTACCTTGAGCTCACCCAGATATCATCTAGCATCTCAAGATCCTTAACTTAATCACATATGCAAAGTCCCTTTTGCCATGTAAGGTAACATACACAGGTTCCACAGATTAGAATGTGTATGTCTTTGGGGAGCCATTATACAGGCTACCATAGTAGTACTTGTCTTCAGTTAGAGAAAGCTGGAGAAGGATCACGTTTGGGGAGATACTGAGCTCAGATTTGTATATACTGAGTTTGCGGTGTCTGGGTTTGATCCTTTGCTTGGGGATAGATTTGGGAATCCTCAACACAGACCTGGTGCTGCAAACCATTTTATGAGGTTACCTGGGGAAACTATGTGTGGTAAGGAGGTGGCAGGAGCTGAGCCCTGGAGAAAGCGGGGCTCTGGCTTTTGTCCCTCTTTCTTCACCTAGAAAGTCCCCTAGGGGCAGATGGAGGCCATGCATGGGGAAATGCTCACATTCCGTTTTCCCTAGTGAAGTGGTTTCCAGTGGTGCCCTCTGTTTGCCAGGCAGCTCTTTATTCTCTGCATGGGTGTAAGGGGCAGAGTAGTGGCCAATCCCAGGGCGTCATGGGGCTTGGGCCAGCACTGAGGGCCTTGGAGCAGACTGACCTTCTCAAGAAACTTGGTGCAAATAGTAAAGGCAGCTGGTGCTCCAAGCATGTGCTGGAGTTTGGATATATGGTCCTTGCACTTGCTTGGTGTTGCCCTGGGAGGCAGAGAGCTTGTGGAGAAGAGATAGGCAGCCTCCTGTGCCGAGCCCCAGAGCTACTGGAGGTCTTCGTTTCAGTTCTTTCTGTAATCGCTGGGTCCAGCTGGGGATATGTGTGTGCACTTGGAGGGAGGACACCAAAGGAAAAGCTTTCCTGTCTATTCCCCTGGGACGGGACCTAGAGGCTCCATTCTTCTGGGAGAGAATATCCAACTCAGTAAAGCAGGGAACTAAGCCTGATCCCAAGGAGGAGGGCTGGTTGGAAAGGAAGACCAGCCCCAGGATAAAGGCCTGGTTTACCCAGTTCTCCAGCCAGCCTGGAACCAGGGGGTAGGGGAGGAAGGACAACAGGAGCTTTTGTAGGGAATGAAGTGACATCAGTCTTGATTCTGGAATTGGACTGGGCTGGCCTCCTGTGCCATATGTCTCCAGAGGAAAATGGTCCCCTCTTCCTTTTCTTCTGACACCAGCACTGAGCTTGAGACTGAGCCACAGTCTGTAGACCTGACTTCATAGGTACCACCTTCCCAAGGTCAGTGGCATTCTTAGCTGGCCCAGCGTTTCTTGCTTCAGATGCCAGTGGAAGTGTCCAGGCCACCCCCAGAAAAAGTGGGCACTGACCACAGGACTCTCCTGTCATACCATGAGTGTCCAATATGGACACTTAGCCAACAGATTCTGTGAGAAGCTGGCAGGCTAAACTGGCAGATACAGTAGTGCACAAGACACAGTCCTGCCCTTGTGGGGTTTACAGTCTAGACTGGAGGGTATAAATGCTAGAAAACTTGGAAAATACAAAGAAGTTTGAAAAAGAAAAATTGTATTGTGATAGCCACTATAATATTCAATAATTTTATTGCATTTTCTTCCTTTTTCTTATATATTTTTACATTGTGTGTGTCTACACAAGTATTTTGGATCATACATTATAGTAAGTTTTGTTTCATGCTTTTTCAAAACCATTTGTTTCTAATAAAATATACATAACATGAAATTTATCATTTTAATCATTTTTGATGTATTTAGTGGAATTATTATTACCACCATCCATCTCCAGAACTTTTTCAACTTCTCGAACTGAAACTCTATACCCATTAAACAATAACATCCCATTCCCCTCTTCCCATAGCCCCTGGCAGCCACCATTCTATCTTCTGCCTCTCTGAATTTGACTACTCTAGGGACCTCATGTGAGTGGACTCATATAATGTTTGTTCTTTTGGGACTAGCTTACTTCACTTAGCATAATGTCTTCAAGGCTCATTCATGTTGTAGCATATGTCAGAATTTCCTTCCTTTTTAAGGCTAAATAATTTTCCATTGTATGTATATAGCACATTTTTTTAAATCCATTCATTCGTTGATGGACATTCGGGTTATTTTCACCTTTGGGCTGTTGAATAAAGCTGCTGTGAACATGGGTGTACAAAATCTGTTCAAGTACCTGCTTTCATTTATTTCGGTTATATACCCAGAAGTGGAATTGCTAAATCATCTGATAAATCTGTGTTTAATCTTTAATCTATGTTTTTTTTTTTTTTTTGAGAAACCACTATACTGTCTTCCACAGTGGCCGCACCATTTTATATTCCCACAAGTAATGCACAAAGGTTCCAATTTCATGACCATTAAAAAAAATTATTTATATTTTTATCTTATAGTTAGTAGTAGGTGAACAGCAAACAATAATGGATATAGAGTGGGGTTCTGACTTATACTTCCTGTTCCTCCTTACCAGTTAGAGGTGGAAAACCCTTTGCCTCTCAAAACTCAGGGATTAGTCCTGCTGCTTTCAAGAAGTCTCATTTTTAATGACCATGTAATGTCCCACCACACAATGCACCAGAACTGATAATACCCCTACTTGTAGAACATTTAGATTGTTTCTAAATGTTTTACTCTTATAAATACCACAGAATATATTTACAGAAAAGGCTTTTTCCAAACACAAGAGGGAAAAGCTGCTACCCCTCTTATATACATAAAATAAGGAATTGACGCATGTAATTATGGAGGCTGTTAAGTCCGAAATCTATAGAGCCAATGTTACTAGGTCCATTACAAGCAGTATGGAGTCATGGATTTTTACTTTAATAGGTTATAATTTGTTAATACCATTTGTTTCGATGCTCAAATTGTCCTAGATTTGGCCAGTGGGAGCTCTTCAGTTTGGCTTCTCTCCACTTTTGACATGTTCCCATCATTCTTCAAGTACTTACTTACCTTCTGGCACAACAAAAAGTTCCAGGCTCATTTTGTGCTTTCCCAGCCCTAGATTCAGCCATTTCTCCAGTGAGCTCTGGTTTCTTTTAATGGCAGATGGTATTTAGGCACCAAAATCTGAGTGCTAGGAGTTATCATTGCTTTTGGGGTGTCACTTAGTGGAGAGAGCTAGGAAATACACACACATATATCACACCCACACCCACATCTTTATCTATTTCTATATCTATCCCTCTATTAAATACCATATTGATACCTCTAATTCCAAAATTATACCTATGAGGCTCATTCTATCCATCCTTTTTTATGTATTTCTAACTTTGACATGTTTACCAGTTTTTAACATTTCTGACAATGAGAGAAACGTGGCTCTCATTATCCACAGTACATTTACACAGAAGGTAGTTTCAGAATTACCAACTCATAACACTGCAAAAAGTAAACCTACTAACCAGAGTTCAGTATTTTACTGTTCTTTTTGCCTTTAGCCTGATGACATATGTAAACATACTGTGTACATAAGGCACTTGGGTGGCTTCTTTTTTTCCCCTCTTCATTGTGGTTATATTGTTGATCTGAAGTACAGTTAAGTTCACTAATTTATGTTTGTATTACATTTAGCATTTTCCTCCATCCTTGTTTATTCTGAGTATGTGAAAGCATTATCATTGATCCAAAAAAATGTATATTTAGAGAAATGTCATACACTCATACATCCCACACCCCACAGTGCTTTCCACCTGATTCCCTCCTATTGCCTGTAGATAACCAATCTTATTTCTGATTTATCCTTCCTGTGTTGCTTTTTGCAGAAATGAGCAGATACATGTACATTTTCCTGTCTTCCCTTTTCTCTTCCTCAAAAGGTGGCATGCTATAGTACTCTTTTGTTGTTTTTACTTAACAGTTTCCATATCAGTTTGTAGAGCTCTTCCTCATTCTTTCTTATATCTGCATAGTACTCTTTGGACCACTCTCCTATGAATGGGCATTTAGTTGCTCCCAGTATTTGGAGATCACAAATTCTTAGAGTGGGATCGCTGGGTCAAAAGGTAAACAATATGATGGGAGTTCCCTGGTGGTCTAGTGGTTAGGATTCTGGGCTTTCACTGCCGTGGCCCAGGTTCAATCCCTGGTCAGGGAACTGAGATCCTGCAAGCTGTGCAGCACATCCAAAAAAAAAGGTAAACAATATGTAATTTTGTTAGGTGTTGCTAACTTCCCCTCCAAAAAGGTTGTACTAATTTGTATCCCCACCAGCAACATATGAAAATACCTCTTTCCTCACAGCCTCATCAATAGAATGTAATGTCATACTTTAAAATTTTTGCCAATCTGATAAGTGATAATGGTATCATTGTTTTTTTAATTTGCTTTTGAGTTGCAAATGAGTGAGATTGACCATCTTGTTGTATGCTTAAGGGGAATATATCTATAGCTATAGTTTGTGAATTTTTTTTACTATTAGTTCTTTGGGGTTTTTTCCCCTCAGGTTTTAAAAACAGCTTTATTGAGATAAAATTCACATACCATACAGTGTATGGTTAGTGGTTTTTAGTATACGGTTTAGTGGTTTTTAGTATATTCAACAGTTATATAACCATCATAAAGTGTACGGTTTAGTGGTTTTTAGTATATTCAAGAGTTATGTAACCATCACCATAAACTAATTTTAGAACTTTTTTTATCACCCTCAAAAGAAACCCCACACCCATTAGCAGTGACTCTGCATTTGCCCTCAGTCCTCAGCCTGAGGCAGTCACTGATCTACTTTCTGTTCCTATAGGTTTGCCTATTCTTGACATTTTATGTAATATAAATATATATTACAAATTAGATTATTTATCATATCACATACATGGATTCATACAACATATGGTCTTTTGTAACTGCCTTCTTTCACTTAGTGTGAGATAATGCCTATAGTGTTCCAGGTGGTTTCTGAATATTTAATCCTCACAACAACTCTGAAATAGTTACTGTTACTGTTATTATCCCCATTTTATAGATGAGAAAACTGAGGCATGGAGATGTTAAATATTTTGCCTGAGGTCACACAGCAATAAGAAGATGGGCTTTGGAGTCAGGCAGACCTCAAGTCTGAAGTCCATCACTTGCTTACTGTGTGACGTATAGAATATTACTTAAACTCTCTCAAGTGTCTTTTTCTCATATGTTAGTTAAATGAGGAAAACAATGGCTGAGTCACAGGGTTGTTGGAGAATTAAATAATATGGCATCAGAAAAGTGCTTAGTACAAGGCCTCAAACTTAGTAGGTATTCAGTTAATTGTAGTGGTTATTAGTAGATACAGCCAGGTAAAGGCCTGGAGTACTTGACATGGTTGGCCCTGCTTCCTCTAGCATTTAGGTGTATCTGAGATGCCAGCTTTTTTTTTTTTTTTGATATAATTCACATACCATGAGATTCACCCTTTTAAAGTGTACAATTCAGTGCTTTTTAGTATATTCACAAGGTTGTGCAATCATCACCATTATTTAATTCCAGAACATTTCCATCACTCCAAAAAGAATCTCTATACCCATTAGCAGTCATTCCCCATTCTCTCCTTCTCTAACCCCTGGCAACCACTAGTCTTTCTGTCTCTATGGAGTTGTCTATTCTGGACATTTCATATAAATGGAATCATACAATATGTGGTCTTTTGTATCTGGCTTCATTCACTTAGCATAATGTTTCCAGGGTTCACCCATGTTATAGCAAATAATCAGTACAGCATTCCTTTTTATTGCCAAATAATGTTCCATTGTATGGATATACTATGTTTTGTTTATCCATTTATATGTTGATGACATTTTGGTTGCTTCCACTTTTTGGTTATTATGAATAATGCTACTGTGAACATTAGTGTACAAGTTTTTGTGTGAAAAATGTTTTTGGTTCTCTTGGGTATATACCTAGGAGAGGAACAGCTGTGTCATATGGTATATTTAACTTTTTGAAGAACTGCCAAACTGTTTTCCAAAGCAGCTCTGCCATTTTACTTCCCACCAGCAAAGTGTGAGTGTTCCAATTTCTCTACATCCTCGCCAACACTTGTTACTGTCTGTCTTTTATTTTGGCCATCCTAGAGGGTATGAAGTGGCACCTCACTGTAGTTTTGATTTGAATTTTCCTAATAATTAATGGTGTTGAGCATGAGATGCCAACTTTTAGGTCAGCTTTTTCTGCTTACCCACACTCTAGAAAGTCTCTCCCAGGTTCCTGTTTGTCTGATTGGTACCTTCTTAATCAGGTGCTTTGGGGGAGACCTTTGGGCAGGTTCCAGTGGTTGCACAACTATGTCAGGATTCGAGGCACATGTTTTTCCTGTTGGCAGGTTTAATGTTACTCTTGAGGCTGGCACGGCCATTGCCTAGGCTCACTAAACTGCTGGGACAAAGCCAGCTTCTCCCTTGAGCACCTCAGTGAGCAGGATCAGAAGTTCTTGAGCTGGAAACAATCTTGAGAGGCCGTCTCATCCATCCTTCTGCAACAAGATAGTTAGAACCCCTCCCTACCAGATTGGGGAGGATCTGTAGTATATTCCTTTAAGAATCTCTGTAGGAAGAAATTCCACTGGGCCCCTTTACCACCAGCCAGTATTTTAGCAGCCTTCGGTGTTAGAAAAATTCTTTGCTCTGACCCAGATCCCACCTTCTGCAGCACGTGCCGATTTCCTCTCACGCTTTCCTTTCTTGGAGGATGCGCGAGACAGCCGCTCTCCAGGAGGGGCTTCATCCTCTGGTCAGATAAATCTGCTTTGGCTGGAGAAGCCCTCACTTGAGGAAATGCAGACCAGGCCAGGCCCCTCCAGGGGACCTTAAAGACTGAATGACCTTGTCACTGGGCTATTGCCTGAGCAATCTGCTTTGAAGAAGAGGCCTTCTGACAGGCTCCAGGTTGTGTGTTTATCCTGAGGCTGGGCCATTCCAAACTCATGTTTCAGAGTTTAGAGGTTGCATCCAGCCAGCCTGGTGGGTGGTAATCAAACGCAGGTGGAGACCATCTGGCCAGACCTGTCCGTCTCAGGCAGTCAAGTGAGGGCCGGCCTGCCCACCGCAGAGCTGGCCCAGAAAGCACCCCGTGTGGAGGCAGATGGTGTAGAAATGCGTGTGTGTGCATGCACAGCCCTCTTTAGAGAGGCGGTGCTGCTTGGATGCATGTGGCTACTCTCTCTGCATCTGAGGGTTCACCCCATCGCACAGTCCGAGGAGCATGTTTCTTTTAGTCTATTTCTCAAGTTTTTGCGGTTAGAAATCATGTATTTTTCTTGGCCTGAGATGAAAGCCCGGGAGTAATGGTCTAATACATTTTACAAAGCTGCCTCTAATTGGTGGCTGCTTGAAATCTTCCCTTTGCCCTAGTGACCCATCTCCCTTTGTAGGGTTTTAATTCCAAGTCAGTCTTGCATTACCCCAGGTTTTCATACCCCTCGCAAGCCTATAGCCCTTGGGAGGCAGCTCTTACAGCCTCAGCTTGCTTAGCTATTCCCTCAGCCTTTCTGCATAGAATTGCCCCCAAACAGGGCAACTCAGCAAAGAAAGAAAATAGCTTACACTGCATCCTGCCAGGCATCTCCCGGTCTCTAAAATTCTGGGTGTGTACCCCAAAGTGGAGTGTGCCTCCCACAGTTATAGATACTCAGAGAAAACAGTGATTCTAAGACTTCCTTTTCAGTCCTTTAGAGAACTTAGCTTATCAGAGGTGAGCTCCTCACTGCAGCAAGTGCAGGAGGGCTGGACCAACTCGGGTACACAAGCAGGGCTAGCCCTGGTGTCAGAGCTTCTGAGACGTTAGCACCTCTTTCTGCCCAGTCTCCCGGCCTGGCCCCTTGGGGGCGATGATGATGATGATGGAGGAAAGATGCCACATGGAATCCCAGGGTTGGGCACTGACTGCATCATTGCCCCTTCAGCATTCTCCCCTCTGACCGCCTGTTCCGGTAGCTTGGCTCGCAAGGAGGTGTTGGCTGTCATCTTATTTTATGGCTTGTATTTGTATGCTGAGGAGTTTAAATGTGCATAATCATTGTGGCTCATGTTTGTACAAGATATAATTACTGAAAATTATATCATGAACATAGTTTAACTTTTAACCCTTCCCATGCTGGCAAGCCTCCTGTAACTCTCAGGAGCCCCTCCCTGAATGCTTCCCTCACCCCAGGAGGTGCCACCACCAACCAGCCTTGCTCTCTAATCCACGTCATTTCCCTCTCTGGCAGAAGTCCATTTCAGGGACTCCAGTGGAGACTCAGCCTCCGGGGCGTTTCCTAGCAGACAGGGAGGCAGGCACTGCTGCCCTGCCTCATCTCCCTATGATGTTTGTGGCCATCATCATTCTGGGCCTCTTGAGGATGGGAAGGGAGGGCAAACTCTGCTTCCTCAAGGTTCCAGTGATTGAAGAGTACACACGGGGTGCCAGGTTTCAGGAAGAGCATGTGCTGATTGATGAGTGCATGTGGGGTGCTGGCTTTCAGGAAGATCATGGGCCCTCCCAGTATTTGGATATTTGGAATCTGCTTTGGGACCCATCCTCCAATGCTGAGTTTGGAGGCCAGCCAGTTTAGCCCAAGGATTGTCCCCTTGTGGGGCAGGGTGGAGGTGGCAGCGGAGAAAGGGTCTCATCCTCATAGGGCATACAGTAGGACATATATCCTTAGCAAACTAAGTAGGTGCTTATTAATAGCTTGAAGGAATAAAGAGTGTAAGGATTATTTTCAGTAATGGAGCCTCAATCATACAGAAAGGAATGGTCCAGAGCCACAAAACCTGGAACTCGTAATTCAGAGTACCAGCAGGGGAATTTGATTGGGGGGGCTGAGGTCACACACATGTGCTGTAGCTGGCAGGAGGGCAAGGCTAGAGTTCTGGTTCCTTATTGGCTATCGAGGTGCTTCCTCCCCTCAAGGCTCAAGATTCCTCCGACTAGGGGGTTTGGATGCCGAGCCTACCCAAAAAGGGGAAGAACTTTAATTAGACAACAAAACAGTGTCTTCCCTAAGGTAGTTAAACAAAAAACATTTGCTTTTTATTCCTTCCAGATTCACAGGAACAGATGGACCTAGTGGTTTTGGCTTTGAGTTGACATTTCGTCTGAAGAGAGAAACAGGGGAGTCTGCGCCCCCAACATGGCCAGCAGAACTAATGCAAGGCTTGGCCAGATATGTGTTCCAGTCAGGTAAGAGCCCCAGGAGCTGGCTGGTGTGGTTGTCCTTTCACCATGAGCCTGCTTGGGTTGGGAACCTGAGGGTATATTTTGATGTCCGTGGAAGGACCTTTCCTGGGAGTGCTATACCGCATTTGTACCATAAGGGTGGCTTGTTTCCCGGCGTTTCCTGGGTGGAAAGCTGCCTGGGCCGTGGGAGGGAAGGATATGTCATATGACCTCCTGCAGCGGGAGTCCCTGACACCCTGAGCCTTGGTTGCAGTCTGCCAGCCATACTTCTGATTCCCAGCGAGCCAAAGGCCAGCTCAGCATGGAGCTGACCAGCACTTTCTCTGTCTGCCCCTTTTCCCACAGTTAGCACACTCTTTCCTCCCTGATGCCAGTGGCCTAGCCACCTCCATTTCTGGGGCACGAGCACACATGTTAATCTTGGCTAAGTCTAGGGTTAACAGTAGAGGACAGGACAGAGAGAGAACGAATTGCCTTGAGCTTGCTCCCTCACAATGTGAACGGGAAGCTGGAATCAGGCAGGACCTTGACAGTCAGAAATATTGTTTGATTCAGATGATTCAAGTGTCCTCCAGGGGGTGGTCCTGGGCCCTGGTGCCCTTCTGGAGACTGCTAATATGGAACCTGAAGTGGGAACTTCGTGCTGGGAGCCTTGGTCACATGCTCTCGACTCAGCCTGCCTATGGTCCTCAAGTGGGATGAAATATTGGGGTGGAATTCAGTACCTTTTATGGAGGGTTTCATATCATCTGAATGTTTCTGTGTGGTTAATTAATTGCTCAGAAACATTTCCCATATGACTTTATATTTTGTTTCTTTGGTTTGGTAAGTAGTTTTCAAATGAAAGCCAACACAGTTTTATCCAACTCTTGCTCTTAGACTGTCATAGATAGGATCAGACTAGCATCTAGGCCAGGGTCTCTCAAAGTATGGTCCTTGGACCCCTGCATCAGAATCATCTGGAGAGCTTGTTGTAAGCACACATTCCTGGGCCCCAGAGGAGATCTCTGACTTAGAATCTTTGGGGGGTGATGTTCCCAGAAGCTCTGGTAGAGACTAAATTTGGAGAACCATAGATCTGGCAACTTCTCTGAGTATAGTGACTTTTTTTTCAGCCTTGAGTAGGCTATAAATTGGGGGTGCAATTGACCATCTAGGTTGAAACCCTCTGCCCTCGTTTCAGACCCCTGGGGGTCAGTTGTTGGCTGGATGGCCATCATGTAATGGGACTGATCCTTAACTACCATCTACCATTGTGTGGCCTATGGGATAGTACCCTTTTGGAGGCTACAGTGGGTCTTCTCTAAGCAAGGGTTCCCAAACCTGGCTGCTCATGAGATCCTCTGGGATCTCAACACACTGAGTCCCAAACCCTCCAGGAGGGCTCTGATTCAGTTGGTCAGAGGTGGGACTGGGGCATCTGTTTCTTAACCAGCTTCCCAGGGGATTCTAATGCAGCTGGTCTGGGGATGTTGTTTGGACTCTAAAGAACTGTTGACGGGAAGAAGTATCATTCACAGGGGCAGGGGAAGCAGGCTGCTTGAAGCAGCTGGCTCATGTGATTTGGTACTATCCTAGCGTCTAGGTCTGCACAATCTTTTTTTTTTTTTTTAAGATTTATTTATTATTTATTTTATTTATTTTTGGCCGCATTGGGTCTTAGTTGTGGCATGGGGCATCTTTCGTTGCCGCACGCGGGCTTCTCTCTAGTTGTGGCATGCAGGTTTGCTCTTCTCTAGTTGTGGCATGCAGGTTTGCTCTTCTCTAGTTGTGGCACGCAGGCTCCAGGGCGCCTGGGCTCTGTAGTTTGTGGCAAGTGGGCTCTAGTTGAGGCACACAAGCTCAGTAGTTGTGGCACACGCATGGGCTTAGTTGCCCCGTGGCACGTGGGATCTTAGTTCCCTGACCAGGGATTGAACCCGCATCCTCTGCATTGGAAGGCGGGTTCTTTACCACTGAACCACCAGGGAAGTCCCCTGCACAATCTTTTAATGTTTTAAGATTGTGCCAGGAGTCTACTGCCTGAACCCACTGTGTCCCCTTCTCTCCCTTCTTTGATGCCTGAAACTGATGCCGATATAGAACTGTCTTTGGGAAAACAGACATTTCTTCAGTCTAATGCTCTCCCAACTGAGCTATTTCAGCTCCTGGAAAATAAACATTTCTTGACATGGAATTTGATCTACTATAGGAAATGGGGCTCTAAAGACTAGGCAACCTCTTGCTTGTATAGACAGGTAGCTTCCTGCCCATTGCTTAAGCCAGTACATTTATATGTTTGTTTGCACTTAATGTACCTGCTCATGTGGATCAAGATCAGAGAAATGTAAAACAGGTGTTATGAATCACTGTCAGGTGGAGTCAAGCAGATGAACCTCTGAAATAGTTCTGATGTTATAGTTCTGAAATAATAATGCAAGTTGGGGGAAAAACGGGATTTGATTTGCAAGGGTTCATTTCAGCCACACAGTAAACATCACAGTGACTGTTTTGCAACACTAATGTGATCATTGATTCAGGTACATTATCAACAGATGTCAAAACTATCGGATAAAAAAGATTGTTGGGGTATAAGATAGTCACAAGGACTCAAAGAATCCCTCCACAGATTACTTATGTGCTACAAAGAGAAAAAGAATACCTTTACAATGGAAAAGTTTGGGTGGGCATCACCTTAATCAAATGATCAAATGTAGCAACACAAAAATGGAACAAATGACTACTATGTACCTCCTTACATGTTACACTGTGAACTATAAAGCACCAGCCATGTAGCACTTTATTTATTTATTTATTTAATTTATTTTTGGCTGCATTGGGTCTTCGTTGCTGCACGTGGGCTTTTCTCTAGTTGCAGCGAGTGGGGGCTACTCTTCGTTGGAGTGCGTGGGCTTCTCATTGCGGTGGCTTCTCTTGTTGCCGAGCACGGGCTCTAGGTGCACGGGCTTCAGTAGTTGTGGCACGTGGGCTCAGTAGTTGTGGCTCACAAGCTCTAGAGCGCAGGCTCAATAGTTGTGGTGCACGGGCTTAGTTGCTTGCGGCATCTGGGATCTTCCCAGACCAAGGATTGAACCCCTGTCCCCTGCATTGGCAGGCGATTCTTAACCACTGCGCCACCAGGGAAGTCCCCATGTAGCATTTTTCCAAAAATGTTTCAGCTGAATTGAATCCTGAGCATATAGTCAGGTAAATCCAGATTGTGGGATATTTTACAAGACAGCTGCCTGGACTCTTCAAAAATGTCAATGCTCTGAAAGAAAAAATGGCAAGGGGCTGGGGCTGTCCTAGATCAAAGAAAACATGACAGTTTAAATGTACTTATGACCCTTGATTGGACCCTGAATTGGAAAAAAAGGTTATTTTTAGGGCGATTAGAAAAAATATAGACTGTGTATTAGATAACAGTACTGTGTAACTGTGAAGTTCCTTGGGTGTGATATGGTATTATGGTTATAAAGGACAGTGTCTTTGTTCCTAGGAGATAAAAGCTGAAGTATTTATAAATAAAATGACATGATGTCTGCAACTTAACTTTCGAATGATTTGGCAAAAAAAAGTGTCTGAGGGGAGACAGAGAAGAGAAAGCAATTGTGGCAAAATGTTAAAGGGTGAATCTAGGTGAAGGATGTATGGAGGTGAAGGATATATTGTACTATCCTTCTAACTTTTCTATGGGACTGGAAATTTTGAGAATAAAAAGTTGTGGCTGGGGGCTTCCCTGGTGGCGCAGTGGTTGAGAATCTGCCTGCTAATGCAGGGGACACGGGTTCGAGCCCTGGTCTGGGAAGATCCCACATGCCGCGGAGCAACTGGGCCCATGAGCCACAACTACTGAGCCTGCGCGTCTAGAGCCTGTGCTCCGCAACAAGAGAGGCCGCGACAGTGAGAGGCCCGCGCACGACGATGAAGAGTGGCCCCCGCTTGCCGCGGCGGGAGGAAGCCCCCGCACAGAAACGAAGACCCAACACAGCCAAAAAAATAAATAAATAATAATTAAGGGTGCTAATAATTTAAAAAAAAAAAAGTTGTGGCTGTTTCTTTCTTTTTTTTTTTTTTTGTGGCTGTTTCTTGAGTGTATGTTGACTGATATGGCCCCATAGTCCCGCCTGCTGTGACAGGCCCTGTTGTGGTGTCTGTAACGTAGCAGCTGTAGTTTGTGCCTGTAGATCACTTCAGGCATTTCACAGCAGCAGCAGGATGACTACACTCCCAAAAGTATAATACCTGATTTTCTGTTTTCCAGATTTTTATCATATGATTGTACTACTTGAATAATAACTAAAACAAATCTTCCTTAAATTCTTTTTGAAACACGGCAGAGAGTAGTAATTATTTAAATAATGGGAAAATGATGAAGAAAAGTATATGGCAATTGGTGTAAGAGAGAAGACCATGGCTATGAGCCTAAATAGTGAGGACAAGAGCTAAAATTTAGTAGTGTGTTCTATGTGCCAGGCACGGTTGTAAGTGCTCGTTTAATGTGCAGTAAAGCCCTGTGAGTTAAGCACTGTTATACCAGCTCTACAGTTGCAGAAAGGAAGACAGACAGAGAGGGGAAGTAGCTTGTTCAAAATCACACAGCTAGTAAGTGCAAAGGACAGCCGTTGTAGTTCTTAACGCCACTCTCTTAACCATGATACCATGTTGCTGGTGGCTCAGCTGATATTTGGGCTGCTAGATGTCTCAGGCTGGACCATGAGGTTTGAGAATCATCCACATGGGTGATTGCACTTGTGCACATAGCCTCTGAGCTCCAGCATGCCTTGCTCGGGCATTCTGGAACATTTGGAAAATAAATAGAGGAGGGCTAAAGCCATTCGTAATATTACCCAAATCCTCTTAAACCCATACTTTCATCTTTTAACTTTTGTTCATGAAAATATGTATATAAAAAGTACAGCTTGCTGAGAGTTAACAAACTAAACACACCCCATGTAACCAGCACCCAAATCAAGAAACAGGCTAGTTCTCCAGAAACCTCCCTTGTGCCTCCTCTCAATCACCTTCTTACCTTTTCTTCCCTTCTCTCTTTCTCTCTTCCCTTCCCTCCCTCCCTGCCTCCCTTCCTTCCACCCTTCCTGTTTCACTGCATAGTACGGGTCCTCAGCCCAATGTGCCTGAGCTCGTTGGTAAGTTAGGTAGGTAGCTATAGGCTACGTAGCCCCCGTTTCCACTTCTCTCCCTGGCACTCTTCACCATCTTGCACGTTACTGATAGATCAAGGAGGACAGAATAGTATGATGGTCAAGAGCATGGCTCCTAGGCCCAGACTGCCTGCATTTTTACCTCAGCTCTGCCAGTTACTGCCTCCTGCCCTTGGGCAACATAACTTATTTGCTCAACTATAAAGCAGAGATAATAATAGTAACTATACATGAAATTATTGAGATGATGAAATGAATTAATACCTGCAAAACACTTAGAACAGTGCCTGATGCATAGTAAGTACTATTGATATATAAGTATCACCCACAATTATTATTATTATTCAGTCTTCAAAAACCTTATGTGAATAGAGAAGATGGGTACCTTGGTCTTTTTTTGCAGTGTTCATAAAGACCCCATTTTATAGGAAACGCTGATAGGAAGGAGATGCATTGCTTGTCCCTGTATCAGATGCCTGCCTCAGCTGATATGATAATATTTGGTGCCATTATCTTTCTCTCACACAGAAAATCAATAATAGTGACACAAACGAGGTAAAATTACCTCATTTTGTATATCACATTGTAAACGCAAAAAGCAAATTCAGTTCAACTGTGGCTCCTTGATTTATGTAGTTGGCAGTGCCTGTAAAGTCTTAAACAAATCAAATCCTATTCTATATGCAATAGAGCCCATGCAGTTTAGTGGGACCTTGTAAGTAAATCCTTTTTTATAAGATGAAGAATCTTTTTATAGTGTGAATAATTGCCCCTTTTTGTAACTTTCGTAAGACTGGATTTAGGCCTTTCCAGTTTTCTCAGAGCAGAGCACACTCTCCTGATGCTGCAGAGAACCTCCCTTCCCTTGTAGGCATTGCTCTCTCCCAACCGGTTACACTCTACAAGGGTTACACATATGTTATTATACAGAACATGTATTTTATGTTTGATGTATAGATAGATAGACCTACACGTATATACCTAGCAGCATAGTTCTGTGTGGTGGTCTTGCCTCACCTGGGCTGTCCACCTTAAACTCAGTGACTTACATGGAGTACCCCGCCCATTTGCATGTGAGAACATGCTGAGCAGTATCTAGTAAGTGGAATGCTTAGACCTGCTTTTCCAGGTCTAAACAGCATCCACAGCTTTGCCATCCGGACTTAGAAACAGCATCAGGGCAGTGGGAGGCAAGGGAAAGAGACGACGAGACTCTGGGGGGGTGGTGTGATGGGGAGTGGTGATGCCCACGCCCAGCCTGGGGCTGCATGAGGCTGCCTCTAAAGCTTGCTCTGAAGAATGACTTGGACAGGTTCTGTAACTTAGCCCCGACCTGCTGGAGGGCAGTCACTTTTTGGTTGGTTTGCTCAGAGGTGGGAAGCTGAGCAGTAGAGAAAAGGAAGTGGAAATGTGAGAAACCTGGGAAAGAAGAGTATCCAGAGAAGGTGAAGGAGTCAGGATATGGGGATGAGGCAGGTTAGTGTTTATTTGAGGCGGGATGCTTCTAATCATGAGCAAATGACAGAAGCCCAACAAAAACTACCTGAAATAATAACAGACTTTATTGGTCAGGTTACTGGGATGTCCAGGGTTTCAGGCATGGCTTGATCTATACGTTCGAACAGTGTCCTCAGGGCTCCGACTTGTGTGTTGGTCTTCTACTGTAGGCTGACTCTTCCCACGTGCCAGGAAAGATGAGCACCACCAGCCAGAGTTTCCAGTTCTCCCAGTTTGTAGTCCCAGCAGGCAGAAGGCTTTTTTCTTCCAACATTCCTCCGTCAGTCCTGGGGAAGGACCCAGATTAGTTCCATCTAGATCAATAGGACCCCCCCTGGTTGGGGGTGGTGGTCCAGATGGAGCACCAGGATTTATGTTTAAGGTCTTCCCCCTCCTCACTTCCAACTACACGGAGTGGGAGAGAAGTCCTCTAAAGCAAAGGGTAGAAAGCACTGGCAGAAAACATGTAGGTATAGCCCTTGGTAGGCAAAATCAGTTGCTCCCACAAGGCTTTAGGGGCATCTACTGCCTCAGTAACTGTGATGTGCAGTTATGCTTGGAAGTCAAATCATTAGAGAATGCATAGGTGGAACGGACACCTCTTGTATCTGTTGGGATGGTTTTGACTACAAGTTATAGAACACCCTAACTAAAATGGCTTAACAGTAAGGGCACTTATCTTACAGAGCGAGTCATCTGGAGGTGGGGAGTTCCAGGGATGGTTGTCATCTGTTCAGTGATGCTGTTAAGGACCTGAGTTCTTTCTAACTTCCTGCTCTGCCTTCCTCAGCACTTTGGATTGACATTGTAAACTGGTTCCCTGATATTCCAAAGATGGCTGCCGCAGTCCCTAGCATCCTAGAATCACACTTGACAGAGTCTGCAAGTAGCAAAAAAGACACTTCTGTCCCGAGTCTCTTTTTTTTTTCTTAACTGGAGTATAATTGCTTTACAATGTTGTGTTAGTTTCCGCTGTACAACGAAGTGAATCAGCTATATGTGTACATATATCCCCTCAAGGGATGTATATATGACCTCCCTCCCACCACCCCCCCTTCCACCCATCTAGGTCATCACAGAGAACCGAGCTGAGCTACCTGTGTCTTTTCAAGACCAATCAAAACCTCCACAGAACTGCCCTCATTGATCTCCTCTTGCATCTCATCAGCTAGAGTTATGTCAGAAAGTGAGACAACCATGTTGGCTTACCGATCAATATCCACCTCCTAGGGCTGGGGATGGGCCCTGGTTCCCTGAAAGTCATGGCCAAGGAAAGGCAGAGGAAGAAAAGTGGGATTCTCTTAGTAAGAAGGGGAATGGCCACCAGGTGGGCAAAACAGTATCTGCTCCCCTACCCAAGAAGCCCCAAGCGTTACCTGGGGTCAGAGGATCCTTGCATATTGATCAGGATGCTGGGCCAGTATAAAAGTGTCATGTGGAAAGAGAATGTGACAGGGTAGCTGTCATTGTTTCACCTGCTACATAGATTAAGAACCAAATCCAGCCACTGTCATGAATCATTTGGTAAGTTCTGCAGTAAATACATCAGTAACTTCACCAGTAGACACTTCAACTTCTTTCCTTCTTACTTTGCAGCCAGTTTCTTTTACTTACCCATTCCCTTTTAATTTTATTGATCAGCTCAGTTTTTCTTCTCAGATTGCCGGTGACTGTTCCCCTGCCCCCTACCCTCTGGGTTTCATTAGAAATAAACCATTCCCCAACTCAGCAGGGCTTGATTTCTGAGCTGTGCTTTAGAATTCCGCTGGAGAGGCTGCCTGCTCTCAGTTCTGCCATTGGTAGGCCTTAACCACAAATTCCAAGGCAATTTCACTTGAGTTTCAGGAGAAACATGGCCCCCCAATCTTGTAACTGACACTGTGGAAATTCAAGTGCCTCCGATTGCTGTTGTTTAATGGCAGCCTCATGACATGTGCTGAGTCGGCTCACTTTGTGATTCAGGCCTAATCAGGGAGATTGGGGGGAGGGTGCTGCCTGAGCATCCTGACCTCTGTGGTATGGACAGACTAATGCCAACAAGAGATTTTTTTTTTTACATTTTCTTTCCTTTTCCCATTTATAAAAGAAATATTTGCTCATTATAAAACTGAAACATAGGGACTTCCCTGGTGGTCCAGCAGTTAAGACACTGCGCTCCCCATGCAGGGGGCCCGGGTTCGATCCCTGGTCAGGGAACTAGATCCCGCATGCCGCAACTACGAGCCTGCATGCTGCAACTAAAGATCCCACACGCTGCAACGAAGACCCCGCATGCTGCAACTAAGACCCAGCGCAGCCAAATAAATGAATATTAAAAAAAAAAACCCTGAAACATACAAATATATGACACAAAGTTAAAGTCCTTCATAATTCATTCCCCCACTGAGGAAACCAGTGTTCTATATTTCGATTTTCTTTTCAATGCATATATCTATATAGAATTATCATTATTTTATAAAAATGGACCATGTTTTTCATACTGTTTTTCAACTTGCTTTTTTTAACTTAATATCTTTTGGACATCTTTCCATGTCAGTATATTCTTTCTAACTGTACACTTTATTATCTAGATATACTTTACTTTAATCACTCTCCTGGTGTTGGGCATTTGGGTGGTTTCTAATTTTTCCCTACCACAAACTTGCAGTGAGCATCCTTGTAGATGTATGTCTTTGCACTCTTGCCTAAGTATTTCTGTGGGATAGATTCCTAGAAGTTGGATTGCTAGGTTAAGGGAAATGAACATTTTACATGTTAACAGCCATTGCAGATGAATGATTATATTATTGTAATAATACTTTTGTGATCATCCATAAATGTTATAATTGTTTTCAACAAACAACAAAATGATTGTTATATAAAATTGTTTTTATAGCAACCAAGTTGCCTTCTGAGTCCTTGAGAATTGATCCCCTTTCTTAGGTTACTTGGCCTGAGGAAGCTTGTTAATACATGTTAAACGGCATGCATTTGGGGTTAGGAAAGCGAGCAAGCTCTTATGTGGTTCTCATGCAGTTTAGATTTAGCACAGGAACCCATCCATCATGCTTCCTGTCTCTGAAGCTGGAAGTGGTGAGGGACACACCCTGCTGCCTGAAGTCAGAGACTTTTCCAGATACTGACAGTGGGTCAAGTTTTATTAAAGAACCCCAATGAATTATGGAGTTTTCTTGAGTTTTACCTCCTCCTGCCTTTCCTAAAGTTAAAATTACTAATGCAGTTAGTCTTTTCCTGTTGAGGTCCATTTTCTTTTTTTAATTTAATAGTTAAAAGTAAGTAAATAAAACAGTAGCTATTGAGCACCAAGCCATCCTTAGCACTTACATTCTCTTATTTAACCTCTGCAGTAGGTGGCTAGATGAGGAAGATACTGATGTTGCCACTTTTCAGGTGAGGAAATGGGCTCAGAGAGGTGGTGGGCCTTGGAGAATTTCCTGCAGCTGGTGAGTGGCAGGAGCTAGTTTCCAGGGACACTCTAACCAGCGTTGATTTGCATGCTGTGGCCTCTGAGCCTCCGGTGATCCATTTTATCTATTCATTTATCTATCTATCTACCTATTTATTTAGGCTGCGTTGGGTCTTCGTTGCTGCGCGGGCTTTCTCTAGTTGTGGCGAGCTGGGGCTATTCCTCATTGCGGTGCGCGGGCTTCTCATTGCAGTGGCTTCTCTTGTTGCAGAGCACCGGCTCTAGGCACGTGAGCTTCAGTAGTTGTGGCACGTGGGCTCAGTAGTTGTGGCTGTCGGGCTCTAGAGCACAGGGTCAGTAGTTGTGGTGCACGGGCTTAGTTGCTCTGTGGCATGTGGGATCTTCCCAGACCAGGGCTTGAACCCGTGTCCCCTGCATTGGCAGGTGGATTCTTAACCACTGCACCACCAGGGAAGTCCCAATGATCCATTTTAAATGACAATAGACCTTGGGGGAAAGGAGCACTTTTTCATTAGTTGTGTTTTTTATTTAAGTATCTGCTACATGCCAAGGACTCTGTCAGATGCTGGGTAAGCCCTGTGAAACAAACAGGTAGGATCCCTTCCCATAGGTAGTGGAGAGAGACACTGAAAACACAGGTGAATAAATATTTGATTCCATAAGATCGCAGAACGGGAATGCTCAGGGTGCTTCAAAAGAATAAAGTGGTGGACTCATTTTAGATTGTAGAGTTGGGCAAGGACAGGACTAAAGGCAAAGAATGAGGAGAAGAATTTTTTGGCAGAGGGACCAGCACGTGTAGGCCCCTGAGGAGAGAAAGAGCTTGAGGAATATGAGGAACCAGAGGGAGAGAGAAGAAAGGGCTCAGGAAAAGCTGGAGGCTTGGCAGGCATGGAAAAGTGCTGGGCTTTGTACTTGCATTTGGACTCAAAGTCTTGATGAAGAGTCTGGATTTGATTCTAAGGGCAGTGGAGAGCTACAAAAGCATTTCAAAGAAGAAGGGGAAATGACCAGTTTGGGGAGTGAAAACACTTTAAAAAAAAATTAAGATGTGTTTGGAATTGAGGTGTTCTGAGCTCTTCTGCCTGTATTATTAGAGTGGCCCTTCCCTAGAAGGTGCTGGGGCCGCTGCAGTCCTTGGAGCACAGCGTCAGAGTCATGGTTTCTTCTCAGCCCTGCCATTCTAATCCTTGCGACCTCACTGCAGTGTAATCCTGCCGCCAGCCTGCCTCTGCTAAGGCTCCCAGCCTAAGGAGGGGAACCCCTCTTCTCTCTCAGGGGTTGTCAGCAGCCTCTGCCTCCCTGTGCCCAGCAACACACCACAGGGCTCTCTTTCCAGGTTCAAGAAGTGGATCAGGCCTTGCTTCCTCATCCCTGCTCTGCAGGTGAGGGAAGGAAGTCAGAAAGAAGATTGAGTGAGGCACTTGGAGCATGTCCCCAGGTGTGAGATGTTGCTAGGCTGCAGTTCAGTTTCCCATCAGCAGCTTGCTTCTCTCTAGATGTCCCAGGTGTATTCCATCTTTATATCTTTGCCTCAAGTAAAGTTTTCTGAAAGGAGATGCTCCATCATTACCAATGAGAGCTGTCTAGTTCTCTCGTTTCCTGGTTCCATTGCCCCAGTCAGCTAACTGAAGCCAAATGGAGCTGCCTGTTTTTATTAATATCATTTTTCTTCCTCATACTCTTTTTGATTTTCCTGACGTTTTCTTTCCCTCAGCCTGATTTATCCTCTTTTCTGGTTGCTATGGATCTGTAAAATATTTTCCCTTTCATCTGTTAATAATACTTACCAACTATAAGGTAAAACAATCTCTGGTTTCTCTGCACTTTCTCAAGATCTTTGATTAGTGATTGAAAGATTGTATTTCTATTCCACTGAAATAAAACAGATCAACCCCTCAGAAATGGTCTTATGGCCTAAAATTTAAGTGGTTTGCATGTAAATTATAGTTTATCCAATATTTAAGTCCAGGTGTTTTTAGGGAAGACTTAAATCCTAAAAACAGAAGCTTACAAAGTATAGCCTGTGGGTCAAATCCTGTTGGACACCTGTTTTTGTAAATAAAATTAAATTGGAATGCAGACATGCCCTTTACATATTACCTACGGCTTCTTTTGTGCAGCAGCAGCAGAGTTGAGTAGTTGTGACAGGGACTATATGGCCCTCAAAGCCTAAAATATTTGATATCTGGCCTTTCACTGAAAAAATCTGCCAACCTCTGACAGAGTGTTTTCCACTTCTGAATAACTATCCAAGTAGAGAGGTGACCATCCTTCCATCTCTGTGATAGATCCAGAGGCCCTGTGAAATGCCTCGCTTTAGCTGGGGCCTGTGCGGTGGCCCAGGACAGAGGGATCACAGTACCTAGAGGTTTGTTGGGGGAGGAAGAATTTGAGGCAGATCCCTTTATCTTCCATGGGTCTGTATCTTACTTGGAGAACTGCATGAAATGTTTTGAGCTTCTTCTCAGAAAGGAGTTATTTGATAAAGGCAGTAAGCTAGGATATTCACCCTCAGACTAGTTCTCTCTTCTCCGGCCCCCTAGGGAGTCTTAACTGTTTGGCTCTTTCAGCAGAATGCGGCTCCTTTGTCTCTAGCACCCGCATTTCAGGGACGCTCCCTGCAGGGGGCAGTGAGGGCTTCTGGCCAGTAGAACAGAGCAGCCGGTGCGTCAGGAGTAGACCCAGCACCTCTGCAGGAGGTAAAGCCCTCTGGTAACTTGAAGGGGCTCCTAATTTAATGTTCAGTGAAAGAGCTGGAGGACAGCACGGATAGGGGCAAGAGCCCAAGAGGCAGCTTGCCAGTTTGGCCATGTGGGACCTGTGGCACCTGTGGGTCAAAACTGAACATCTCCGAGACTTGGTTACTTCATCTGTGAAATGGGGTAATCAGGATATCTACTTCATAATATATTCAGTGTCCCTAGTACAGTACCTGGCATAATACATGGAAGCAGTTAATATTATTTATGTGGTCATTTAAGAAGTATATTGCAGGACAAAAAGGAAACAGGCTTAAAAGAACAAAAAAGATGCACATTACAACTCTATATAGAGTTGGGTCCTAACCCTGTTAACAATATGTACATGTCCATATAGATGCCTGGAGGAGATTCATGAAGATGCTCACAGAGGCCACCCTAGGGTGATGGGGTTATGAGTTATTGACATTTTCCTTTTGGTACCTTCCAGCCATTTTAGAATTTTCTGCACAGAGCATGGGTTTTATTATCAGAAAAGAAAAATGAGAAGGATAACTGTGACTCAGTTTTTTAAAGAACTTCCCAGAGTCGGGAACGGTGAGCCCCGAGAAGCAGTCCCAGGCCAGCACCACAGGACCAGTCACCATCTCAGGGTGTGCTCCCTGCTGCGGTCACTGGAACAGCTTTGAATGCCACGCACTGATGGGCCAGTGCAGGAGTCCTGCTTTCTTGCTCGGTTTCTTCATAGCTCTCTCAGTGGGAAGAAAAATGACTCTCCTAAGCCAGACACAGCTCTGCTCTGGCCCCTCTGGCATTGGGTCTCCGCAGCCAGGCCTGTCTTCTTGCTTTTCAGGGCAGACATGGTGACAGGCTTGTTGTTTGGTGTCTCTCCAGGACGCAGGGGCCAGGCAACCGGCCTGCTCCTCCCCGCGGCGCTCTGACGAGGTTCCAGCAGCATTTCTGACCCCTCACAGAGCCCTTCTCCAGGAATATGACAGTTGAAACTGGAACCAGAGGAGGAAAAGAGCAAGGAGCTTGGGTGCTTTTCAAGAGTGGTTGCAGCAAGCCCAGGCCGTACGTGGCTGTGTTGCTGGCATCAGTGGGGTAGCCGTCCTCAGCCTTGTCTGGCTTGGCCCAGCAGAAGCTGCAACCCGGGGCACTGCACTGGTGCAGGGCAGGCATCTCGGGGACAGGCTGCAGCCCAGTGTCTGTGCTTTCCTGAGCCCTGGGCCTAGCTCTAACAGTCCCTCTTTGGGTTTGAAGATTTAGGGAGAACAGGACACTTATCAACTTCCTGGGCTGACTGGGCACGTCTGGGTATGTCTGGGTCCCCACCCGGACCGGCCAGCCTGGTGACCTGAACTTGGGAAGCCTTTGTCCTGTGCGTCTGTTTACTGGGCCACTCAGATCATACATGCTTTGTAATCTGTTTTGGCTGATGCACTTTCATTCCCCCAAACAAAAATAACTTTATTGTTTTTCCAGTTAAAAAGTAATGTTTAAAAAAAAATCCAAGTAATGTGGAAAACATGAAAAAAGCAAGTCACAGAACAGTTAGTAGAGTGGGCTTGCATTTTTACTTCAAAAAAATAAGAAAAAAGTGTGACTTTGATTATATATGCTTAGAAGAAAATCTTGAAGAATGCAAGTCAAACATGAATAGTGGTTATACCTGAGAAATGGCACTGATGAGAAAAGGGAGTTTCATTTTTCAGTTTATACACTTGTCTGTTGTTTGAATTTCTTATAAAACAAAAAACCTCTGTTGCTTTGTAATTTAAATAAGTATATAATTGAAAATGAAAAATAAACATTATCTAAATCCCAGCCCCTGAGATAGCTACTCTTAATATTTGCTTACCATCCTTCTAGAGATGTCTCTACACATAAAATAGACAGTTTTACTAACAATACTGTACTGTATTAGCATGCTTTCTTCACCAGCATTATGTCATAGTCTAAGTGAACAGAGATCAGTAGCAGTGTTTGTAGTGGTTGTATGGTGTCCCACTGTATAATAGTGAAAGGAAAATGCATGGTTTTCCTCTACTACCCTACTTCTTTATGTGACCAGATGTCTGGGTTTTTCCATACCAAGCAATTCTCCAGTTTTCTGCAGGCACCAATTAGGTATCCCACAATTCCGTTCAGTTCTGACACTTTTTTTTTTTTAAAGCTCTAACTGGCTTTATTCAATGATTAATTAATTGGGCAGCATCCCATCTAGTAAATAGAAGTGTGCTCCCAGTTCTGACGCTGTTTACCTGGAGTTAGCGTCAGATCCCACAAGTAAGGGCACAGTCCCATAAGACTGCTCCCACTTCAGACACCAGTCACAAGTCCCAGATTGTCAACTGTCCTTCTGACCAACTGTCTATAAATTGGGGTTCCCATGACCCCCTCCTAGGGTTTGATAATTTGCTAGAACAGCTCACAGAGCTCAGGTTACTGGTTCATTGTAACAGGATACAACTCAGTTGCAGCATTATTTACAATAGCCAAGACATGGAAGCAACCTAAGTGTCCATCAGTGGGTGAATGGATGAAGAGAATGTGGCATATATTTACAATGGAGTATTATTCAGCCATAAAAAATGAGGAAATCTTGCCATTTGCAGTAACATGGATGGACCTTGAGGATATTATGCTAAGTGAAATAAATCAGACAGAAAGACAAATAAATGTATGATCTCACCCCTCTCCCCCCGAAAAACACTCATAGATACAGAGAACTGATTGGTAGTTGCCAGAGGCAGAGGGGTGGAGAGTGGGTGAAATGGGTGAAGATGGTCAAAAGGTACAAACTTCCAGTTATAAAATAAACGTTATGGGGATATAATGTACAACCTGGTAACTATAGTTAATAATACTGTAGTGTATTGATATATTTGAAAGTTGCTAAGAGAGTAGATCTTAAAAGTTCTCATCACAAGAAAACAAATTTAGTTACTGTGTATGGTGATGGATGTTAACTGGACTTATTGTGGTGATCATTTTGTAATATATACAAGTGTTGAACCATTATGTTGTACACCTGAAACGAATATAACGTTATATGTCAATTTTATCTCAATAAAAAGAAAGAAAAAAAAGATACTCATCAGGAACAACTAGATGGAAGAGATGAATAGGGCATGCTATGTGAGAAGGGGTGCAGAATTCCCGTGCCTTTTTCAGGTGTGCCATGCTCCCAGCACCTGCACGTGGTCACCAACCCAGAAGATCTCTGAATCTCATACTTCAGGGATCTTTATCAAGGCTTTATCACATAGACATGATCATTTATTAACTCGGTCTCCAGAGCCTCTCCCCTCCGTGGAGGATGGGGGCGGTGAGGTTGAACATTCCAAGCTTCTAATCATGGCTTGGTCCTTTCAGTGACCAGCCCCCATCCTGCAGCTATCCAGGAGCCCACCAAGAGTCACCTTATTAGAACAAAAGATGCTCCTATCAATTCAGGAAATTCCAAGGGATTTAGGAGTTCTATGTCAAGAACTGGGGTCAAAGACCAGGAACAAAAGATGCTTCTAGCACCTTTATCACTTAAGAAATGACAAAGGTTTTAAGAGCTCTAAGAGCTGGGGACAAAAACCAAAATATATATTTTTTATTATATCACAGTATCAACATAGTAAGATAACAGACCCCTCCAGTATAAACAGACCCTTCTTGATGAACTTTCAGAGAGTTTCCAGCTTTCCCCCACTTTCAACAATACTCTAAGGAACATTTATGTATGTACATCTTGGTGACCATGTTCAGTTATCTGAGAATAAATTTTTTTTTTTTTTTTGGCATAAGTAAGTGTTTATTTTTCTGGCTAACGTACATATTCCTCTGGCGTTTGCCATGGAAAAGACCCTGCCTAATCTTTAGAGTACAAGAAATCATTCAGTCATATAGAACTCACTTAAGTGTTTTCTGGGTTTTCTAAACCTTGCATTTTCAGCTTCTGTGGTGACTCTGTCCTCACCTCCTTCTCTGTGGGCCTTTCCTTATACATGTTTCTTGAGGCGGGCCAGAGGAGTGTATCAGATTGGACGTTGTCAGCAGCAGAGATTTTCCCAAATAGGAAAAATCAGAAGATAAAATAAAGGAGCCCCTTCAGAGTTGGTGGAACAGCTGCTTTTACTGGAACTCATGTCTAGGCTGGTTTTGCCTGCGCTGCCTGTAACTGGTTCTTCCAAACACCCAGGTTACCCAGCTAGGCTTGTTGGGAATTTCAGAATTCCTGCACACCCTGTCCTGGAGGAATTTGGACTTGAGCTCTGGAAAAGATAACATTGGCAGTAGAAATGTTCAAGGTCCTTTATGCTATTGACACATTTGGATATTGACTCTTTTTTTTTTTTTTTTAAATTTTTTTTTTTTTTAAGGTTTTTTTTTTTTTTTTTTTTTTATTTAATTTATGGCTGTGTTGGGTCTTCGTTTCTGTGCGAGGGCTTTCTCTAGTTGCGGCAAGTGGGGGCCAATCTTCATCGCGGTGCGCGGGCCTCTCATTATCACGGCCTCTCTTGTTGCGGAGCACAGACTCCAGATGCGCAGGCTCAGTAATTGTGGCTCACGGGCCTAGTTGCTCCGCGGCATGTGGGATCTTCCCAGACCAGGGCTCGAACCCGTGTCCCCTGCATTGGCAGGCAGACTCTCAACCACTGCGCCACCAGGGAAGCCCGGATATTGACTCTTGATGTTGATGAATTTGATTATTTTCTGCTGGTCTTGGAAGGTCTCCGGGGGAGGCGGGGGGCAGCTGTGGCTCTCCCTGGGGTCACAAAAGCTGGTGGTGGACACAGTGGGGTGTGTTCATCCGTGTGAACTCTGGCAGGAGGCAGACATCTTGGGTCCTTGGCACCCAGAAGAAATTTCTGAAGTGAAATTTCTGGGTCATAAGATCTTCACATTTTGTAGTTTGGTACATATGCCCAGCTATCCTCCATGAAGATGATTCCGCAAGGCTGGGTGGCCCCTGGCCATCACTGCCACTGTGTTCTCTCACCTGTAGTCGTGCTCATTTGGCAGCCCAGGCACTGAGGAAGGACTTTGTAGCCTCTGAGGTCCACAAAGTGAATCACAGGAGTCTTCCCGTTGTTGGTAACTTCAAGGCTGGCTTTACTCTAATGTTAAAGGAGTTCTTTGACACTGGGGACATATAGGCTAAGCGGACACCATGGCTCAGAAAGCCCAGCTAAATGCACTTCCAAGCTCACCCTCATGACTTAGTCCCTATTCCATCCCTTCAAGCAGGAAGAAATGTCCTGGCAAGGAGTCTGGCCTAAGTACCAAACTGTTATCACTCATAATTTATTGCTGCCTCTTCCAATAACCAGATCACCCAAAATTGGTTATCCCCAGCCCACTTTCTGTATCTGATGGGTAGGGAACTTTGGAAGTACTTGGGCAGACACTTGGATAGCTGGAGGTCTGGTCTTTACACTTGTACTCAGAACTAAGTTTCTGTTTCATGTTCCACCTCCAACCCAGCAGTCCCTCCTGGGTGCCATATGCTATAGGGGACATTGACAACTCAGTATCCAGAGAAGAGTGACTTTCAGACTGGCAAAAGCTCTCTAAACTGTGCTCTGTGAAGAATGGCTTTAAAAGTGAGGAAACTGGAGGGAATTCCCCGGCGGTCCAGTGGTTAGGACTCGGCGCTTTCACTGCCGAGGGCCCCATTCAATCCCTGGTGGAGGAGCTAAGATCCGGCAAGCCAAAAAATAAATAAATAAATAAATAAAGTGAGGAAACTGGAAACATTTTTGGTTTGAAGAAGAAAAGACTTTGGGATGAGGTGTGGAGAGTGGTGAACTATGACCCACACAGGTGTTTTAAAAATATCTGAGGTCTTGCCATATGGAAGAGGGATTTGACTTTTCTTTGTTATCCAGAGGAGAGAATTAGAAAGGTGTTGACTACTCTTTGAGATGTGGAAGCATTTCCTAACATGGGTAGGCCTCGGGAGGCAGTAGACCCACCATCTCTGAAGCTGTCCTGGTCAAGTCTGGCTTTAAGAAGAAAGGCTTTAAGTGCTGGGTATGGGGTTGGTGATCTGAGAGCTCAAACCACTGAACCCAGAGGCCACTTAAGACATGCTTGTTTCTTTCTAATCCAGCTTCCAGCTGGCTCTGCTGTGCTCTGGTCTGGCTTCCTGCAAACGGCCTGCCCCCTCCCTCTCTATGCTTTCTGTCCCAGGGCCCTCTTGGTCTGACCCAGCTGGGCGATCTCTGAGAACGCCATAAATACTGTAGCTGTGTTTCTTGATATAAACTAAGGAAGAGGGGGGTTCATTTCCTGAGCTGAAAATTAGAATCCTGGCTCCCTGAGGAAGTTGTCTGCTCTGCCACAGTGGGTAAACTCTGAGTGTCTCACTTCCCACTGTGCCCTTCTGCCTTCATTCTTTTTCTTGTCAACAGTGGTCGTGTCTTCCAGCGGTAGAATCTTTCAAATGAGTAACAGCTACTTAATTTGTACAGTACTTTCATCTCAAGGCAATTTTTACATATTTTAATTCTTTTATTTAATTCTAGAAACTACCCTGCAAGGTAGATAGTATCATGTTTTGATACATAGGGAAACAGATGCGAAGTTAAGTGACTTGTTTAAGGTTACACAGCAAAGGAAAATGCATCGGAAAATAAAGAGAAGTACGATTACACAGAGACTCTTCACTCGAGACTCTGTTTTTGCCTTGGACAGAAGGGTAAATATAATGCATTTGGGGTGACTCTTTGTTCCCATGATCTGGTAGAAGAAAAGCAATGAGTGCTGAGTGTTGCTTTCACTTTACGCCATGGTGGCCAGTGACAGAGCTAAGAAAAGTCAGTGTTTTATTAATTTATCTTTTTTGGGGTTGCCAGAGATGGGGCCAACCAAAAAGCTCTCTGGGTTAAAAGTTGATGTTTCAAGCAAATGGCCCATAAACACATGAAAGGAAAGATGTTCGTCCCATAATAAGAAAAATGCAAGTTAAACTACCCTGAGATACCACTTCTCACTTGTCAGATTGGCAGAAATCCACATTTGATCACATACCCTGTTGCCAAGCTGTGCGGAAACAGGCACTTTCATGCATTCAGGGTGGGATGCAAAATGGTGCTATCTCTGTGGAAGAGAACATATCACTGTCTAGCAAAATGCTTATCTATTTACCCTTTGATACAGCAATTTCACTTCTAGGAATCCCAGACATATGAGCAAAAATATGAAAAGATATTCACAAATAGCTACTAATTGTAGCATTTTTTTAATCATATTTGAAACATTACATATTTGTACTAACTAGTGCAGGCATCTTCTCACAACAGCAATGGGTCCATGGGAAGACATGGAAATGTGTGCCTGCTTTGTCAGGGCTCTGCTTGTGTTTGCTGCTGTCCCATGGGCCAAAGTAAGCCTCCTGTCCAAACCTAGGGTCAGAGAGGGAAGGGTCTACAAAGTTGCAGGTAAAATATATGAATTCGGAGAGGGTATTAATTGGGGCTACTAATACAGTCAGTTTACCGCAGAGTAAAGTACAGTTACAATCTTTCTTGTAATTCATACAGCATGGTTTATAGATTTATGATCTTGGTTATGTAAGTAGAATACACTCTGTTAGCAAGATGTCTCTTAAAAATGTATAAATCCAGCCATTCTATTTCAGATATTTCAATATACATTAAGAAGTTATGTTTGGGAATATGAATACTCATCATTATATCTGTGCAATAAAAGATTTGGTGGTAATAATGATAACGTTGATGAGGATAACCAGTGGAACTGCCTCAGTTCCTGTGCAGTGTCCTCAGAGTTGTTGCTTAAAATGCGGGCAAACGAGTCAAAGCAAAAAAGTTTCTTTTTCACATAGCCTAAAAAGTTGTTGAATACTCAGGGATACAGAATCAAATATATGGTAATGTTGTGACCAAAATAAAACTATGGCCATTGCAATCTTAAAAAAGAAAAAAAAAAAAAAGCAATGTGGACTTCCTGGCCATCCAGTGGTTAAGACTCTGCACTCCCAGTGCAGGGCAGGGGCCACGGGTTCGATCCCTGGTCAGGGAACTAAGATCCCGCAGCCCGCACAGCGCAGCAGCCACAAAAAAAAAAAAAAAGCAATGTGGAGAAAAGTATGTACCGTAAGTTATTTGTATAAGAAAACATGTTTTTTCTTTATATTTTTAAGTGGAAGGGTAAACCATATTATTTTTAAAATGGTGATCTATGGGAGAAGGAGGGAACAGAATGCAGAGGACGGGAAGCCAGACTTCTCTGAATGTACTTTGTTTTTAGATTTATGACTTTGGAGTGATGTAAATTTTATATAATTATAAAACAAACAAAATAGGCTATAATATTACCAAAATAGTCCTTATAAACAGATTGTGATTGATCTATATTTCACATTGTATAAATTTGATAGTTTATAACCAGATGTGTAATTTGGTCCTCATTATATTCTACAAAAGCACTGAGGAAATTTGAGTAAGAAAGTGTAATAATATAGAGAAGATTTCTAGATGAGAAGATTGTCTTGTTTGTTTTGTTTTGTTTAAAGATTACTAATGCATATCAATAATGGAGGAAATGACATTACTACCTAATATTGAAAAAATAAAAGATGTTTTACTTCTGAAAAAAAATTATAAAACAAAAACCAAAATGAACATTTTTCCTGTGTTAGTTTTCTGTGCTATAAAACTGATTATCACAAAATTAATGGCTTAGAACAACACACATTTATTATTAGTTTCTTTGGGTCATTGGTCTGGATACAGCTTTGCTGGGCCCTCTGCTTAGGGTCTCACAAGGCCGGTATCGAAGTAGTTGCAGGCTGCATCCTTATTTGGAGGCTCTACTGGGGAGGGATTGCTTCCAAGTTCCCTCAGGTTGTTGGCAGAATTCCTTTCCTTATGGCTGTAGAATTCAAGACAGCTTGCTTCTTCAAAGCCAGCAGTGCAGAAAGAGTCTCTGATGTGTGTATGTGTGTGTGTGTGTGTCTACAGTCCTTTTTTAAGGGTTTTCACCTGATTCAGTCAAGTACACCAAAAATAATCTCCCTTATAATTAACTCAAAATCATTGATTGGGCCTCATATCCATTAGGATGGCTACTATTAAAAAAAAGAAAACACCAGAAAATAATGTGTTGACGAGGATGTGGAGAAATTGGAACCCTTGTGCATTGCTGGTACGAATGTAAAACCACTGTGGAAAACAGTACAGTGGTTTCTCAAAAAATTAAACATAGAATTACCATATGATTGAGCAATTCCACTTCTGGGTATATATCCAAAAGCATTGAAAAGCAGAGTCTCCAAGAGATATTTGTACACCCATGTTCATAGCAGTGTTATTCACAAGAGCCAAAAGATGGAAGCAACCCAAGTACCCATCAACAGATGAATGGATAGCAAAATGTAGTGTATACGTACAGTGGAAGATTATACAGCCTTAAAAAGGAAGGGAATTCTGACACTCTCTACAACGTGGATGAACCTTGAGGACATTATGCTAACTAAGTGAAATAAGCCTGTCACAAAAAGACAAATATTGTATGATTCCACTTATATGTGGTACCTGGAGTAGTCAACTTCACAGAGACAAAAAGTAGAATGGTGGTTGCCAGGGGCTGGAGGGACGGGGGAATGGGGAGTTGTTATTTAACGGGTACAGAGTTTCAGTTTTGCAAGAAAAGAGTTCTGGAGATTGGTTGCACAACAACGTGGATGTACTTAACAGTACTGAACTGTACACTTAAAGATTGTTAAGATGGTAAATTTTATTTTATGTATATTTCAATACAAGCAAAAAGTAAAAATAAAAAATTTAAAAATCAAATGATTAGGGATCTTAATTATCTGTAAAATCCCTTCACTTTTGCCATATTCTCTTGGCAAGAAGCAGGGTGCAGGTCTTGCCCACGCTCAAAGGGAGAGAATACAAGATGTGAACACCAGGGGGGTGGGGAATCACAGGGGCTGCCTTAAAGTTGGCCTGCCACATTTCCTAAAAATTAAAAGCAAAATGAAGCAAATGAAATTCACAGCATATCCAAATGATGTCATAACAATACACATAGATTTTAAAACACAGTAATTTGACTTTATATCCCTAATAGATACACTACAAAGACAAAAAAAAAAAAGCTGTTTTCAGTATCATATTGTTCATAATACTATTGGTACTATTATTCTGAAACTAGTATATATGTATAATAGGATAATGCAAATAATTATGTTAGAAACCAATATTTTCAGCATAAGAGAAAAAATACAAATATAAAATCAAATAAATTAAAATGCTGTATTCTAAAATTTTAACTGAAAATATCAGGATAAACTTGAGATGTGCTTTTTTAAAAAATGTATTTTATCTCTTCATTAGCAAAGTCTTGAAACAATAATCCAGTAGCAGTAGACACTTCTAGGTCCAAGTCTTGGTCACTATATATTACTTCCCACTAAAAGAAATCAGGGCTTTTTGGAGAAGTGGCTGATTCCAGATCTGGGGCAGAAAATATACAAGACGAGCCTACAACATCTTTTTATACTGGAAAACAAGGAAGCTACCAAAGACTGTGAAGGTCATATCAACAGACTCAGGAGTCTATTGTAAAGACTTCCACCAGTCAAAGAGGGGACAACATAAGTATTAATAACAATAACAACTGCAGTGATTGAAACACAGCAGATATATTAAAATCTATGTGTTCATAGTAATACTTAAAAAGGCAAACAAACAAACAACAAGGTCCTGCTGTATAGCACAGGAACTGTATTCAATATCCCGTGATAAACCATAATGGAAAAGAATATGAAAAAGAATATATATGTATATATATATATATATATACACATATAACTGAATCACTGCTGTACAGCAGAAATTAACACAACATTGTAAATCAACTATACTTCAAAAAATAAATTTTTAAGAAAAGGCAAACAAGCAACAGAAAAACCTCACTGATCATCTTTGGAAGATACGACAATTTATTATTCTGAAAACTGGCAAATAAAGGAAAAGAACCACACATTTAATCTGCCTTTCCTGTAAAAATTACCTCAAGGTAACTTTAAAGATGATTTGCGGCTTACAAACTGTCCAAGAATGATAGAATAGTTTTTGGAACCTTCCAATGAAATATTAGATCTACACAATTGTCATCATTGGCTGCTAACATCACAACCTCTAGCTCTAACCTTTGGTATTTACAGGAAACACCAAGGGACAGAGCAGCATGGGGATGCAAACAGTGAAATTCAGACTGTGGGAAATTCTACTGGACAAACAACCCATTTCCTTCAACAAGGAAAAAAAAAAAAAGAGAAAGAAGAAAACAATTTTGAGATTAAAAGGCTTAAAAAGTAAACCATCCAAATACACTGTGTGATCCTTGTTTGAATAGTAATTTGAACAAACTAACTGTAAAAGACATTTATGGAAGGTCACTTTGAACAATAACTTTGATATTTGATAATATTCAGAAACTACTGTCAAAGTTTTTAGGTTTGATGCTTATAATTGTGGTTATGTTTTTTTAAAAGCATCCTTACCATTTAGAGATCAATACTAAAATATTTATGGATGAAATGATATATCTGAGATTTGCTTCAAAATAATCGTGTGAGGTTAGGGTGGGAAGTTGGGCGGCGGGGGTTATAGATGATTTAGGACTGTCCATGAGTTGATAATTACTAAAGCCAAGTGATGGGTATATGGGAATTTATTGTATTATTTTCTCTACTTTGGTTGAAAATTCACCTTAAGTTTTGTTTGTTTCTAAAGCCTAAGTTTCAGACCAGGAGTGGCAAAACAAAAATTTTTTTAATGTACTTTGGAGAGGTTTGAAGTACAAAGCTGTATGGTGGCCTGGCCAAGTCCTAGTGGATTAAGTAAGAAAGAATTCCTTGGAAACTGTGTTCTCTAGTACTCAGGTCACCTCTATACCATATGCTTTCCTTTTTCCTGTTTCACTGTGGTTGGTGGCTGGGAAGAGGGTGAAGTTTATTGGTTTGATTGATTGATTGATCCATCAGTTTCCCCTGCCACCAGACTGAATCTAGTGACTCACTCGGTGATGGCTTCTTCCTGAGAGGTTTGGGGTGAAACACGGAGTTCCACCCGCGGCCTGCTATTGAATGGGTCCACTCTCGCTTACATTTGAACTCGTAGTCTGGATGAGGGTAGACACTTTCTTTAATGAGGATAGCACTTGAGATAACTTTCATTTACTTAACTTCTACCTGGCTCCTGAAGGTTTCTCTCTTCATATTCGTTGGAAACCAAATGCTTTATGTACGTAAGGCCAGGGCAGGTTCTTCCCCTGAAAGGTTCTGAAGCCACATCCTGTCTTCACCATCCTCTCTCCTGAAGGAAAAACAAAGATGATTGTTTTGTCTGCACCTCCCTAGACTGTACGTGCCAAGAGTACAACTCTCCACTCCCAAGGCAAACGCAAAACGACAACAAAGCAAAAAGGTATATCTAGAGTAGTGTGTCCCTCCACATTTCCAGACTTCTGCAAAGGGGCAAAATGCCCTTTTTGGAATTTAGGCAAAAAGAGGGCTGTGCTAAAGTTCTTTGACTCAGAAATGCTTGGAGATACGAAGGCAGCTTTGTTCCAGAGCAGAAGTGCATCAGCTCTGTCTACCCTAAAAAATGAGAATAGCAGGTATGTGTGGTCGTCTTCACCTGGGCCTACCAGGTTGTTGGTCTTTTTAGATTTTAGATTTTTCAAAGGCAATGTTAATCCTGAGCCGTAAGAATGCTAGAAGTGCTCATAAGAAACAATGTACAGTGTACAGAAATAGGACTAAGAACAAAAATTGCAAGGGAGAGAAAGGGGATTGTTTTGTGCTCATAAGAAACAATGTACAGTGTACAGAAATAGGACTAAGAACAAAAATTGCAAGGGAGAGAAAGGGGATTGTTTTTTTTTTTAATTAATTTTATTTTTGGCTGCATTGGGTCTTCATTGCTGCGTGCTGGCTTTCTCTAGTTGCAGCGAGCGGGGGCTACTCTTTGTTGCGGTGCGTGGGCTTCTCATTGCAGTGGCTTCTCTTGTTGCGGAGCACGGGCTCTAGGCACGCGGGCTTCAGTAGTTGTGGCGCATGGGCTCAGTAGTTGTGGCTCGCGGGCTCTAGAGTGCAGGCTCAGTAGTTGTGGCTCGCGGGCTTAGTTGCTCCGTGGCATGTGGGATCTTCCTGGACCAGGGCTTGAACCTGTGTCCCCTGCATTGGCAGGTGGATTCTTAACCACTGCGCCACCAGGGAAGCCCGAGAAAGGGGATTGTTTTTATGTAACTGACCATAACCACCAAGAGAAGAAAAATAAACAGCAGAAGTTTGAAGTCTATGGCAAGAGGACCAGCATCACCAGTCTCATTAATTTAGGAGAAGGTGGGGCATTTGTTTAAGAACTTAAAAGCTTAGATGGTGAAAGTGCCACTGGTGACATGTTAGATGTGAGCCAAGGGTGGCCCCCTAGCTTCCTGGCCAGTCCAGATCTGTATCACTGCACCCCGAGTGAGTGGTGTGGTAGCCACTATGGTGGCTGCTGGAGCTACTAAGGAGTTTCCGCTGCATGTCCGAGGTATCAAGGAGGAGTTCTTTCTAATTTTATTTTTTAAAATATACCAATAATACATAAATACATTTTGGAGGTTAAAAATTCAGATTCTACAGATAAAGTCAAAAGTCCTCCTTGACCACACGACCCAATCTCAGGCCCCTCCCTAAAAGGAGCAACATATCTGTATGACCATCCAGACATTTTTTTCTGTGTATTCACCTTCTTCTAGATACATAAAGAAATGGTTTGGGTTTTTTTTTTTTTCTTTTCCTTCTTTAATGTAAGTGAAACTGTACTGTTCTTCACAGTTGGATTTTTCAAGTAACAGTATGTCTTGGAGATCTTTCCATGTCAGTATATGAAGCTTTATCTAATTCTTTTTTTTACTGTTGCCTATGATTTGGTAGTATGGCCAGGCCATCATTTAACCATTCTCTTGGTGATGCACATTCGGGCTGTTTCCATTTTTCCGTTATCACAAACAGTGCACAGATGCTGTGAGCATCCTTGTTCATTCCTCCTTGTGCACGTTTTATTCTAGGATAGATGCTAAGAAGTAGAATTATTAAGTCAAAGGGAATATATCTTTTTTTTAAAAATTAATTAATTTATTTATTTATTTTTGGCTGTGTTGGGTCTTCGTTTCTGTGCGAGGGCTTTCTCTAGTTGCGGCGAGCAGGGGCCACTCTTCATCGCGGTGCGCGTGCCTCTCACTGTCACGGCCTATCTTGTTGCGGAGCACAGGCTCCAGACGCGCAGGCTCAGTAGTTGTGGTGCATGGGCTTAGTTGCTCCGCGGCATGTGGGATCTTCCCAGACCAGGGCTCGAACCCGTGTCCCCTGCATTAGCAGGCAGATTCTCAACCACTGCACCACCAGGGAAGCCCCAAATGTATCTTTTTTTTTTTTTTTTAATTTATTTATTTATATTTATTTTTGGCTGTGTTGGGTCTTCGTTTCTGTGTGAGGGCTTTCTCCAGTTGCGGCGAGCGGAGACCACTCTTCATCGCGGTGCGCGGTCCTCTCACTATCACGGCCTCTCCCGTTGCGGAGCACAGGCTCCAGACGCGCAGGCTCAGTTGTTGTGGCGCACGGGCCCAGTTGCTCCGCGGCATGTGGGATCTTCCCAGACCAGGGCTCGAACCCGTGTCCCCTGCATTGGCAGGCAGATTCTCAACCACTGCGCCACCAGGGAAGCCCCTCCAAATGTATCTTTTTTATTAATAGATTCTGCCATGCCATGTGGCCCTCCAGAGTGACTGTGCTAGTTTACATACGCCTGGCAACTAAATGGATTTTCTTGTGGATTTTTTTTTTTTTTTTTTTTTTTTGGCTGAGTTGGGTCTTTGTTGCTGCACGCGGGCTTTCTCTAGTTGCAGAGAGCAGGGGCCTCTCTTCACTGCAGTGCGCAGGCCTCTCATCACGGTGGCTTCTCTTGTTGTGGAGCATGGGCTCTAGGCACGCAGGCTTCAGTAGTTGAGGCTCACGGGCTCCAGAGCGCAGGCTCAGCAGTTGCGGCACATGGGCTTAGTTGCTCCGCGGCATGTGGGATCCTCCCGGACCAGGGCTCGAACCCGTGTTCCCTGCATTGGCAGGTGGATTCTTAACTGCTGAGCCACCAGGGAAGCCCTCTTGTGGATTTAAATAGTAGTCTCTTTAGGAAAAAGGTGGAAGGAGTAGAAGCATGTGCTTGATTTTAAAGCTCCAAATCATCTCTTGGCATTTTGAGGGATTGAAATGTACGTAGGTACTGCAAGTTTAAAACCTTTTTAGTTAATTTGGCTTTGAGAGCAAAGGATCTTGGAATCTTCCCTGCGTGTAGGTGGCAGGTCCTCTGTGCCGGTTCAGGAGAGTGAGAGGAGCATGGGTGGGTGTTGCCCATTTACAGGCCTCTGGGCAGAAGACTCTTCCTTTCCATACTGACAGGTGTCTAAACAGATGGAGCTGCTTTAAAAGAGAAGTGGAAGCATCTGCCAGCTTAGGACTCAAGGCTCTCTTGAAGTGGTGAGCAAGGCCCTGAATTCCTTACAGGAGGGCATGGCCCATAGTGGGTGAAGGAACAGGCTTTGACTAGTGACAGCTGTGAGCCGTGGCGTATAAATCCCTACAAGCTCCCTTTGCAGTCAGGGTCCTCACCATCACCGGGGGGGAGAATGAGGGTGTCTGGCCAGGGCCCTGTGCGTGCGGACACAAGGCGAGTGTCTGGGATCCACAGTCAGACTCTGGGGGCATCACCACTGCCAGGTAGAGAGCCAGTCCTGAGACTCGCTTTTGGGTAAGGCCCCTGGGGGCCCCCAGCATCCTGCCAGCCTCCCGCCTTCCCTGCAGTAGCTTTGCTGAGCTCTGCTTATGAAAGGGATCTTCCTTCCCCTGCACCATTTGCCTTTGTGTCTGTGGCTTTGAGGGAGAGGGAGGAAGGTGGAGAGCCAGAGGTTGTTGAGAAAATACATAGGGAAACAATTTTGAGTCTCCTTGGACTGGCTTTCTGATCCTTGGCAATTCCTTTGATTCTGGGCAAAACCTAGAAGGAACATCCTTTCAGTTCCCCTTCAGTTTTGTAAGAACAAACACGTCTCCTCTCGCTCTTCTTTACTTAATCAAGCGGTACAGCACGCCCACTTCCCGAGCTGTGTCTTGCAGCCACATTGAGCCAGATTGATATCACACAGAGCTAGATGAGGGACGCTCTCTAACCAAACACTCAGATTCACTTTTCCAGTCATGAAACTGCCTTCAGGACTTTTAAAAGGTGGGAGGGGGCTTTAATCCTTGCTTCCACCACTTGACTGGGTTGGAAAAGCTTGGCAGCGGGCCACCGTCCACACCATCCACTCAGCTACGAAGAGCTTTGCCTGCTAGCCACGAAGGCCCATTAACACACGGACAGAGAATCTGTCTCCCTCCTCCACACACTGTTTGTTTGTTTTGTGGGGTTGTTTTTTTTTTCTTACTTAAAGAAAGAATCCTGTCTCGGCCTTTCTTTGGGAGAGTTTGATTTGAAACGCTGCAGTGGGGCGATTGTGTAATCACGCTCCTGAGATCTCCTTCCCTACAAGCATCTTGTCAGCTGTGCATGTGTGTAGAGAAGGGCAGGGGCGCCAGACTCTGTTGTTTTGTACCAATCGAAGCCTCTAAGCTCCAGAGCATCCCACTCTTATTCTCTCCTTACATCACTCAAGTGTTAAAGGGGAATTACCTGGGATGGATTTGTTTTTTGCTCCTATGTGATATACATACATATTGCTCTCAGCTTCCATCCAGAGTTCCTAGGGTGGGCCGTGCCTCACCACGGCTGCAAGGCTCTGAACTGAACTCCTAGCTTTGGCTTGGGGCTGGGGAGTCAGGGCAGGAGGGCGGGGAAGTGTTCACTCACAGCTTTATTTGGATCCCCGGAGGAAGGAGAGTTGCAGTTACCAGGGGAAGGTGAGCACTGATCTTAACCGGCAAGAAGGTGGTCTGTGCCCTTCCTTTGGTGGGTGCTGTCAGGTGGAGGTAGAGGAGTTCTGGCGCTAGGACAGTGAGGGCAGTGCCCTCTGTGTGATGCCTTGGGTCACCCCCTCCCCAGAATGAGCATAGCATCTCATGAGTGTGTTAAAAGGCTCCAGAAATGTAATCTGTGGCAGTGACATCAGGCTGTCTACACCCTATGACCTCTTAAATTTTGTAGGCTCTTCGTTTCTGGAAATATACCATGAAACAAATAGATGAGGCATATACAACCCCATTCCTTTCCCCATAGCTTGGCTTAGAGCAAGGAGAAAGCACCTGGGCTTAGAAATTTGGATAAGATTATACGGGGATTCAGCGGGGCAGTGGGCAGACTGAGTGGCTTCAATTAGGAGCATCTGGACTGGGCAGAGGCCCACAGGACTGACTTTGGACTTCACCTCCTCCACCATCTCGGCCAGGCCTGGTTCATTCAGCAAAACCTCCAGGTTGTCTCCTCTTGCCGGGGTATCAGGAGGCTGCTTGTGCCTGTGCAGACTTGTGTTTCTGCCCCTGTAAATGTAGTTCAGTACATGGGCCTTCAGCTGACTTGAAGGGGCTCTCTTTCAGTCTCAGAGGAAGCCTTCTCTGGGCCCAGCTGCAGCAGCCCCCAATGGGCCTTCTCAGGAAGGAGGTGGGTGAGGCCATTGCCGGATTCTTCCCGCCTGGGGTGTTGGTTTCATCCTGGGACTTTCTGGAGACAGGACAGGCTACCTGACCCTCCCCTGTCAGCAATCTGTGTTGCTGGGGGCGTGTCTGGAACATCTGGCATTTCAGGAAAGAACTGCTTAGCCCTCTTAGGAACCAGCTCTGTGTCTGCATAGAAGACACTTAGGCCTCTGTTGTCAAAGTGTTTTGTGAGCACCAAGAAGGTGAGAGGGATGGAGACTGCTTCTTGAGAGACGGTGATGGCTACCCCATTGTTGAGAATTTGACCTTAAAGTTGACAGACTCCAGGACTTCCCCGGCAGTCCAGTGGTTAAGACTTCGCCTTCCAGTGCAGGGGGTGCGGGTTCGATCCCTGGTCAGGGAGCTAAGATCCCTCATGCCTTGCAGCCAAAAAACCGAAACATAAAACAGAAGAAGCACTATTGTAACAAATTCAATAAAGACTTTAAAAAAAGAAAGTTGACAGACTCCAGTCTACCAACCTGCTTTGATCCACCTTCCATTTTCCTGCACTCCCTAAAACGCTTCTTGCAGACCCGCCACCCCTTTGACACCTGGCCCAGTTCAGCTGGGTCTCCTGCCCTTGCTCTCTGTCTCTGGAATGCATGTAGCCATCTCCAAACACGGGGCTCCAAGCGTCAGCCATGAGAAACCCTCTTTTTGGGGCTCCAAAAGACAACATTAACCCTTTCTCCTCGGACCAAGCATATGGATTCTGACCACGGAGATGGAATGTTGTGGGTGGGACATTGCTTTCTGAGCTATTGTCTGAAACACCACTGGGCCTGTACTTCCACACAGAATGGAGACAGACAGTCACTCTCCAGAGTTGGGATGAATTAAGAACTCTTGAAGAATGCACTTGTTTCTTAGTGTTTCAAAGGCAGCACTAATTATTTTGCGAACAGTAGCTGTTTTCTTCTGCAACCCATTTCCCTAGGTTTTGCTGACTTTTTATATCCGGCACAGTCCAACTTCAAACCACCATGACTAAAGCTGGATGTTTGGGAAGTGGGGTAGGGTGACAGCCAGTTTGAGGGGTCAGTTAGGATCTGCACAGCCATACGGCCCCCCCATCTTTTAAGAGTTCTTGCCAGGGAGTTGTTTGTTAATGGGGAAAGAGACATTGAGTGATGAAACCTTTCTTTAAACAAAGCAAGGGGCAGAACTGAACCTAGCAGTTTTTGGACTTTCTTTGCCACCGTGGAATGGTGTGAATTTGCCAAAGAGGCTGCAGCCGAGGGAGGTTTCTCATGGTACTGGGAGGCAGAGCTCAGAGGAAGAGGGAAGAGAATGGGAAGTAAACCTCCAGGCCTCACCTGGAACATCCCTGGTGGCCCCTCTGCCGTGCTGTTTGGGTTGGGGTCTCAGGGACTTGCATCCTAATATCTTGGTAAGGACGCTTCAGGGAACCAGAGAGAGGAAGGGAGAGGGAGCGAGCGCTTCTAACCACTGGACTGAACAGCTGGGCCTCCAACCGAGGCAGTATTAGCATTTGAAAACCCCTCTGAAGGGTCTGAGGGCTTCCCGGGGTGGGTGCTGGGCCTGAGTGCTGAGACCCGCGGTGGCTCCGCACAGAATGGGGCTGAGCATCCGGGGCATAAAGACCAGGCTGGACTCAAGAATGAGCCCATTGTGGCTTTGTCCAAGGCTTGAAAACTGTGACCAAGGCTCTTTCATTGTTAAGAAAGACCATTTCTTGGCCATAGCAGAGCTAATAAGTCTGGTTCCCCCACCAGGCAGGTCTGGGAGGTTGTTAGCTACATGCTCTCTGAACCTTTCTGTGGGTAGTTAACACTGTCTCCTCCCCCTCCTGCCTTTAACTCACTCTGGATCCCGCAGGCTGGTGTGTTGGTCCAGGAACAGCGACTGGGGCCTGTCTCCCAGCTGCCTAAATTAAGCCCCTTCCCAAATTGTCTGTACATAGTAGCTTTTGGTCATTCGTATTTCATTTCAACAGTGTGGGTTGGTACAACATTTATTTTTAAATCAATGTTATTTCTGGTTAATAAAAGGTCATGACTCCAAACCTTTGTAGCCTCTTCCCTGTTTCCAGCCTAAGTCAGCTAGAGGTGGGGCGCTGGAGGGAACTACTGGCCCAGCTCTTCCTTAAACCAGGAGCAATGGTGCCACCTACTGGCAGTTGCTGTTAGCTACAGGTTCTGTGGCTGGTCCTGTTTTCTGGTAAAGGGACTGGGACCTGGATGGGAGTAGCTATACTGTATTCCAGTACAGGAGTAATAACGTGGAGCACACACTGAGTAGGCACACTATCTCCTGCTTACAGAGGAGGAAACAGGCTTATAGATTGTGATTGGGTAAGTTGCCCAGGGTCACAGCTAGTAAGGGGCAGAGGCAAATAGGAACAGGGCCTTCCCAACTGTAAGGTTAACCAGTCTGCCAGGGTTTGCCAAAGCCAGCAAGAGATTTTAAGTGATAACTGGACAAGGCATTCAGTGACATGAATAGTGAGGACTGTCTTCCCCCTTCTGATTCAATCCTAATGAGTTTGTCAGTTTGACTCTTTAAACCTCTAACAGCTCTTTAACCCTTGTTCATTTCAGTTTTTAACAATGTTAGGTAGGCAACAGTATCAGTTATAAATTAATATCTTTTTTTTCATTGAATTATTTTGAAGGTGTTATCTTCCACTTTAGGGTGCACAACACTGATTTTCTATTTCTCTTATTATTTATTTAGTACAGTGATATGAAGTTTCCGTTTATTTTTTATTTTTTTAATGAAGTTTCCTTTTTTTTTTTTTTTAACTTTTGGGATTATTTATTTATTTATTTATTTATCTATCCATGGCTGTGTTGGGTCCTCGTTTCTGTGCGAGGGCTTTCCCTAGTTGCGGCAAGTGGGGGCCACTCTTCATCGCGGTGCGCGGGCCTCTCATTACCGTGGCCTCTCCTGTTGCGGAGCACAGGCTCCAGACGCGCAGGCTCAGTAATTGTGGCTCACGGGCCCAGTCGCTCTGAGGCATGTGGGATCTTCCCAGACCAGGGCTCGAACCCGTGTCCCCTGCATTGACAGGCAGATTCTCAACCACTGCGCCACCAGGGAAGCCCCTGAAGTTTCCTTTTAAAGTAAGTTTGTTTAGGTTAAAAAAAGTGAGTCAATTTTAGGGGGAAAAATACATGTAGGTGACAGTACAGGTGTACATAGATACGTCAAAAATCCTAACAGGTGTTATGGATGACTCAAAAATTTGGGAGGCCCAGAGAAAACCATAGTTCAAAAAGACACATGCACCCCAATGTTCACTGCAGCACTATTTACAATAGCCAGGTCATGGACGCAACCTAAATGCCCATCGACAGACGAATGGATAAAGAAGATGTGGTACATATATACAATGGAATATTACTCAGCCAGCCATAAAAAGGAATGAAATTGGGTCATTTGTAGAGACATGGATGGACCTAGAGACTGTCATACAGAGTGAAGTAAGTCAGAAAGAGAAAAACAGATATCGTATATTAATGCATACATGTGGAACCTAGAAAAATGGTACAGATGAACCGGTTTGCAAGCAGAAATAGACACACACATGTAGAGAACAAGCATATGGACACCGAGGGGGGAAAGCGGGGGGTGGGGGTGGGGGTGGGATGAACTGGGCGATTGGGATTGACATGTATACACGGATGTGTATACAATGGATAACTAATAAGAACCTGCTGCATAACTAAAATAAAATTCAAAAAACAAAAAATGTTTGAGAGGTGTTACACTCTGCCCATCCTCACTGGCTTGCTCCATGACGTTGGGCAGTCTTGAGGATCCTTTCCTCATTTGTAGAAAATGAAAATGCTGGAGTAGGTGATCATTGAGGTGATTTGGACTATAAAATGCTGTGATGTCTGGGCATTACAACTTAGGTTTCTCCTGGGCCAGGCTGCTTAACCTGAGGTGGTAGTAACAATCCAGGGCCTTGCTTCTCCCACTTTTCCTCTCCCGCAAGATTCTTCCCTTTCACCTACTGCATTTTCTTTATTCTTTTAAAAAATCACCTTTACTGAGATATAATTCACATATCTTATAGTTCACAGTTGTGACACCATCACCCCAAAAAGCAACTCCAGACCAGTCACTTCCGATTCCCCCTTAACCAACGCAGGCCTAGGCAACCACTAATCTGTCTATCTCCATAGATTTGCCTACTCAGGACATTCTGTATAAATGGAATCACACATGGCCTTTCGTGACTGGCTTCTCACTTAGCATAATGTTTTTGCTATGTTGTTCATGTTGTGGCATGTATCAATACTTCAGCACTTTGTGTTGCCAAATAATATTCCATCGTATGGATATACCACATTTTATTTATTCATTCATTAGTTGATGGACATTTGGGTTGTTTCCACCTTTGGGCTATTATGAATAATGCTGCTGTGAACATTCAGATACAAGTCCTTGTGTGGACATGTCTTCATTTCTCTTGGGTATATACGTAGTGGAATTGCTGGGTCATATGGTAATTCCATGTTTAGTACTTCATGGAATCACCACAAATTGTTTTCCAAAGCAGTTCCACTGTTTTACATCCCTACCACTATTGCACAAGGGTTCCAGTTTTTCCACATCCTCACCAATACCTGTTATTTTCTGGGTTTTTTTGTTTGTTTTATTTTTTTTATTTTTAAAATGGCCATCCTAATGGATGTAAAGTGGTTATTTCATTGTGGTTTTAATTTGCATTTCTTTTCACTTTCTTGTAGCACAACAGGTTTTTTTTATTTTTTTTAATTAATTTATTTATTTGTTTATTTTTGGCTGTGTTGGGTCTTCGTTTCTGTGCGAGGGCTTTCTCTAGTTGCGGCCAGCGGGGGCCACTCTTCATCGCGGTGCGCGGGCCTCTCACTATCGCGGCCTCTCTTGTTGTGGAGCACAGGCTCCAGACGCGCAGGCTCAGCAGTTGTGTCTCACGGGCCTAGTTGCTCCGCGGCATGTGGGATCTTCCCAGACCAGGGTTCGAACCCGTATCCCCTGCATTGGCAGGCAGATTCTCAACCACTGCGCCACCAGGGAAGCCCAGCACAACAGGTTTTGATTTTAATGAAGTCCAGTTTATCTACTCTTTGTTTGCTTGTGCTTTTGGTATCTATCTAAGAACATTGCCTAATCCAAGGTCAGAAGATTTACTCTTACGTTTCTTCTAAGAGTTTTAACTATTATAGTTAGGCCTGTGATCCATTTTGAATTAAGTTCTATTTATGGTTTAAAGAAGGGATCCAACTTGATTCTTTTTTTAAAATTCATTATTATTGATATTATTTATTTTTGGCTGCATTAGGTCTTTGTTGCTGCGGGCGGGCTTTCTCTAGTTGTGGCGAGCGGGGGCTACTCTTCGTTGCAGTGCTCGTGCTTCTCATCGCGGTGGCTTCTCTTGTTGTGGAGCATGGACTCTAGGCACGTGGGCTTCAGTAGTTGTGGCACACGGGCTCAGTAGTTGTGGCTCGCGGGCTCTAGAGCACAGGCTCAGTAGTTGTGGTGCACGGGCTTAGCTGCTCCGTGGCATGTGAGATCTTCCTGGACCAGGGCTCGAACCCATGTCCCCCACATTGGCAGGTGGATTCTTAACCACTGTGCCACCAGGGAAGCCCTGGAAGGTGGATTCTTAACCACTGCGTCACCAGGGAAGTCCCTGGAATTATTTTATAAATTTTATTTTCAAAATTGTTCTTGCTAGTGTATAGAAATACAAGTGACTTTTGTATATTATTCTTGTACCCTGCAATCTTGCTGAACTTGTTTTTTCTCATAGTTTTTAAGTGGACTCCTTAGGGTTTTCAATGTATAAGATCATGTCATCTATAAATAGAGATAGTTTTATTTCCTTTTCAATCTATCCAGATTTTTCTCTTTCTTGCCTTATTGCCTTGGTTAGAACCTCTAATACCACATTGAATAGAAGTGGTGAGAGGCAGCAGCTCTGTCTTGTTCTTGATCTTAGAGGGAAATCATTCAGTCTTTCACCATCAAATATGATGTTAGCTGTAGGTTTTTTGTAGATACGCTTTAACAGGTTGAGGAAGTTCCCATCTATTCCTAGTTTGAGTGTTTCGGATTTTGGGACTTTCCTGGTGGCGCAGTGGTTAAGAATCCACCTGCGAATGCAGGGGACACGGGTTCGAGCCCTGGTCCAGGAGGATCCCACATGCTGCGGAGCAAGTAAGCCCGTGCGCCACAACTACTGAGCCTGTGCTCTAGAGCCCACGAGCCACAACTACTGAGCCCACACGCCACAACTACTGAAGCCTGTGCGCCTAGAGCCCTTGCTCCACAACAAAAAGAAGCCACCTCAGTGAGAAGCCCACGCACCGCAACGAAGAGTAGCCCCCGCTCGCTGCAACTAGAGAGAAAGCCCCACACAGCAACGAAGACCCAACGCAGCCAAAACTAACTAACTAACTAAATAAATTCATTTAAATAAAAAAGTATTGGATTTTGGTAAATGCTTTTTCTGTCTATCGAGATGATCATGTGATTTTTTTAAAAAAACTCTATTCTATTGATATAGTATATAACATTGATTTTCTTATGTTAAACCAAACTTGCATTTCTGGGATAAATCTCACTTGGTCATTGTGTATAACCCTTTTTATATGTGGCTGTATTCAGTCTGCTGGTATTTTTGTTGAAGATTTTTGTGTCTATGCATAAGTGATATTGATCCATGGCTTTCTTTTCTTGCAGTGCCTTTGTCTGGTTTTGGTATCAGGGCTTCATAGAATGAATTGGGAAGTGTTAGCTATTCTTTTAATTTTTGCAAAAGTTTATGAAGAATTGGTATTAATTCTTCTCTAAATGTTTGGTAGAATTTACAGTGAAGCCATTGGGCCTAGACTTTTTATTGTGGGGGAAGCTTTTAATTACTAATTCAGTCTTTTTACTTGTTGTATTGTTTTCTTACTTGCAGATCATGCATGCTGCTTGTAGACACACACTTCTGTAAAAGGAGAGAAAATCTGGGAGGAGTGGGCCAAGCAGAAATTGGGAAATTTGGGGGTTTATGATTGGCTCTGCCTGGAGCTGTACATTACTTTAAATATTGATAAAAAGTGAAGAGATCTCAACAGTTGAAATTCCCAGATCATAAGTAATAGACCAGGGACCTCCCTGGTGGTCCAGTGGTTAAGAATCCGCCTTCCAATGCAGGGGACATGGGTTCAATCCCTGGTCGGGGAACTAAGATCCCACTTGTTGCGGGACAACTAAGCCCATGCGCGGCAACTACTGAGCCCATGCGCCACAACTAGAGAGCCCGTGTGTGCCACAGCTAGAGAGCCTGTGCACTGCAACGAAGAGCCTGCACACCACAACGAAAGACCCCGCATGCCACAATGGAGATCCCATGTGCTGCGACTAACACCCAATGCAGCCAAATAAATAAATAAATAAAAAAAATAAGTAACAGACGACAAAGAACTACTATACAGCTATATAAAGGATGAAGTAGTGGACAATTTCAGCTATTTCAGGATGAAAAATACAAACTTACTTCATGATTATTAAAAAAAAAAGATTGAGGTAGTTATAGTATACAAAACTATAATAACCAAAACAGTATGGTATTGACATTAAAAGCAGACATATAGGACTTCCCTGGTGGTGCAGTGGTTAAGAATTTGCCCGTCAATGCAGGGAACACGGGTTCGAGCCCTGGTCTGGGGAGATCTCACATGCTGTGGAGCAACTAAGCCCGTGCACCACAACTACTGAGCCTGTGCCCTAGAGGCCACGAGCCACAACTACTGAAGCCCACGTGCCTAGAGCCCATGCTCGGCAACAAGAGAAGCCACCACAATGAGAAGGCTGCAAACTGCAATGAAGAGTAGCCCCCACTCACCGCAACTAGAGAAAGCCTGAGCGCAGCAATGAAGACCCAACGCAACCATAAATAAATAAATAAATAAATTTATTAAAAAAGTAAAATAAAATAAATAAAAACAGACATATAGATCCATGGAACAGAGTAAAGAACCCAGAAATAAACCCACACATATGTGGTCAATTAATTTACAACTAAGGAGCCAAGAATATACAATGGGGGAAAGGATAGTCTCTTCAATAAATGGTGTTGGAAGAACTGGACAGCCACATCCAAAAAATTGAAACTGGACCCCTATCTTACACTGTACACAGAACTCTACTCAAAATGGTGTAAAGACTTGAACATAAGACCTGAAACCATAAAACTCCTAGGAGAAAACATAGGGGGTAAGCTCCTTCACATTGGTCTTGGCAGTGATTTTTTTTTTTTGATTTGACCCCAAAAGCAAAGACATCAAAAGCAAAAATAAATAAGTGAGACTACATTAAACTAAGAGCTTCTGCACAGAAGAGGAAACCATTGACAAAATGAAAAGACAACCTATTGAATGGGAGAAAATATTTGCAAATCATGCAGCTGATAAAGGATTAATGTCGAATATATAAAAATAACTCATACAAAAAAATTAAAACTCATACAGCTCAGTAGCCAAAACAAACTATCTGATTTTAAAATGAGCAGAGGAACTGAATAGACCTTTTTTCAAAGAAGACATACAAATGGCCAACAGTTACATGAAGATGTGCTCAACATCACTAATCAGGGAAATGCAAGTAAAAACTACAGTGAGATATCACCTCACACCTGTTAGAACAGCTGTCATCAAAAAGACAAAAGATAACAAGTGGTGGGAGCGTGGAAAAAGGGAACACTTATGTACTGTTGGTGGGAATGTAACTTGGTACAGACACTTGGAAAATAGTATGGAGGTTCCTCAAAAAATGAAATACAGAAACTACTATGTCATCCAGCAATTCCACTTCTGGGTGTATCTGAGGAAAACAAAAACATTAATTTGAAAAGATACACACACCCTCATGTTCACTGCAGTGTTGTTTACAGTAGCCAAGATATGGAGACAATCTAAGTGTCCATTGATGGATGAATGGATAAAGAAAGTGGTATATATACACAATGGAATACTACTCAGCCATAAAAAAGAATGGAATCTTGCCACTTCGAACATGGATGGGCCTTGAGGATGTGATGCTAAGTGCAATAAGTCAGACAAAGATAGACAATACCATATGATATCACTTATATGTAGAATCTAAAAAATATATAAAACAAACGAACAAAAGAAAACAAAACAAAAACCAAGCTCATAGGTACAGAGAACAGACTGATGGTTGCCAGAGGGGAGAGGAGGTGGGGGAGGGGTAGATGAAATGGGTAAAGGGGGTTAAGAGGTACAAACTTCCAGTTATAAGTTCTGGGGAGGTAATTATACAGCATGGTGGCCTATGGTCAACAGCACTGTGTTGTATATTTGAAAGTTGCTAAGAGAGTAGATCCTAAAAGTTCTCATCACAAGAAAAAAAATTTGTAACTATGTGAGGTGATGGGCTTATTGTGGTAATAATTTAACAATATATACATATATCAAATCATTATGTTGTACACCTTAAACAAATACAGTGTTGTATGTCAATTATAAATAATAATTTCCCCTCAATAAAACTGGGGCAAAAAAGGAATGAGGTAACTCTTTATGTGTTGATATGAAATGATCTCCAAGATACATAATTTTAAATGAAATGTGCAAAATGGTGTGAAGGAAAAAAAATGGAGAGGACCTATAGATGCTTATAGGCTAGTAAATGCAGAGTACCTGTGGAAGGACACCCAAGGCGAGAGTCTGGGGTTTGGGAGACGTCATAGCATCTGGGTGTTTTTCCCTTGTGGCTGTGGTACCTTAAACATCTTTCTTTAAAGCAGCGGGCCTGTGTGAAGGGCGACAGTGAGACTACAGGGTGGCCGTATTTGCACGTTTCTCTTGGGCAGCCTGGGCCCAATGCCTGTGTCCTCATGGGAACAGCTGCCCCTCCGGGCTGCACATCTCGGCCGAGGTGTGTGAGGCAAAGTCAGACCTCCATCTAATGAGGAACTATTCCCTGAATCTGTCTACCTGTGAGAAACTGGTGACAGATCTCAAAAGCCCTCCAAGGCAGGGAGTTCCTATTCGAACACTATTTCAGCCGCACAGAAATCCTGGTATGTTTTTCCAAGGTGAAGGGTTTTATTGCCCTCCAGCCTCCCTGTGGACTTCTGGCCAGGATGGTCCCACAGTAAAGCACTTTATTCTTTCTTGGCAGACCCGATTGTGGCTGCCCCCCGCCGCCCGAGTAAGTGAAGGTGCTGGGGAAGCAAAGACGCCAGAAGTCTTTGGACTTGCCGGGCCAAGCAGGCAGCCACACTGGCAGCCCGTCATCTTCCACCGAAGGCTGGCAGAATTGGCGAGCAGGAACATGTTTGGTTTAGGGGCAGTAGCCATACTCTTTGCTCCCATCCAAGTGAATGCGCCCCCTCCTTCACAGGGGCCACCTTGGAAGGCTGGGGAGCCTCCCAGCCTGGGCTTCTGAGACCCCGGGTCGGGCTCCAGGCCTGGCTGCAGGGCCTCGGTCGCTGAGGACCCTCACGTCTGTCCACAGAGAACACCTTCTGCAGCGGGGACCACGTGTCTTGGCATAGCCCTTTGGATAACAGTGAGTCGAGAATTCAGCACATGTTGCTGACAGAGGACCCGCAGATGCAACCCGTGCAGACACCCTTTGGGGTGGTTACCTTCCTCCAGGTGAGGCGCAGGTTGGACTTGGGCTTGAGCCTTTCCTGGTAGGACAGGAGGGCTTGGGTGGGGCAGTGAGGGAATGGAGATTTCCTGTGGTCTTCTTCCACTTTCTAGTCCCTCTGATGGTTTGTCGGGTAGATTCGGATGGCCTGATTTAACCTGCTGAGATGGGGTAAGGGGGCAGGGGCAGGGGCCATTTGGGTAGGAAAGGATGGCTGTACTGAGTGGATAGCAGGGAGGGTATTTCTGTGAACTCGTAAGACCCAGACAGCCACAGGCACAGGACTTCCCGGCAGGCAGCTTTGGACTGGACTTTCCCTTACCCGGAAGGGACGTGCACCTACCCCAGCTGCACCCGGGCTGCTTGTGATCATGGTGAGGTCTGTGCGAAAGTTCAGTGGTTTCCTTTGAGATTTACTCTAAGGCTCAGCCCCTGATAAGGAAGGGAGCTTCTCTGCGAGCTGCTGGTGCCCTTTGGTCATCGTTGTAAGCTTGAAGGGTCTCAAAATCTCCTCTGTTTACAATCCCCATGATCCTAGACTGGGCAGGAGCATCTCCCTGGACCTCCCCTGCTTCCAGAGACATGGGCTGGGGACCCATCCTGAGTTGGCAGGGCCCTGATTTTCTCTTCTGCAGTCTAGGGCTAGGCTTTGTGTCGCCCAGACCCCTGAGCCATCACAGCAGGGCAAGGGTCAGACCTCAGTGCCCTGTGTGTGGACCCATCCATCTGCTAGCCAGGACACTGTTCCCTTCTAAAGGAACCATCCCACTTTGGACACATCAGCCCCTGAGCACAGATCCTGCCTGTGGTCCCCCAACTTGGGCGATACTAAGAGAGCCTGGGTAGCTGACCTTCCGGGTGGGTTGGAGGAATGGCCATTAACGCACAATGGCATCTTTGTCCCGGGGTCTCAGATTGTTGGCGTCTGCACCGAGGAGCTCCATGCAGCCCAGCAGTGGAATGGGCAGGGCATCCTGGAGCTGCTGCGGACGGTACCCATGTGAGTACACCCCTGCACTATGAGATGGGGGCGGGGCCCCCGGGCCTGGGCTTGGGAACCCCTCCTTCCCTCCACATGTGGGCGCCCCCTTACATTGCTGCTCAGGCTCTGGGTTTTCAGGCTCTGCGTTTTCAGACTGGGGCTTCCTGATCACTCTCCCTGACTGTCTCTGGCCACTAACCAATCCCCTGTGTTCTGGGCCGGTGGCAGCAAACAGGGCAGGCTGTAGACCCAGCCCATCAGCCCCAGACCCTCAGTTACCATCCTGTCCCCTTTCCTTGTCCACAGCGCTGGCGGCCCCTGGCTGATAACTGACATGAGGAGGGGAGAGACCATATTTGAGATCGATCCACACTTGCAAGTATGTCTTGAGTGAGGAAAACCTTTCTAGCACACTGTGCCTAGGCTTCTTCCAAATAACACTGGCTTTCATCCTGGGAAAACGGAGGAGCTTTATTTGTGAGTGAGTAGAAATATGGCATGATTTGGAATTTGTCCTCTGAATTCTGCAGAGCACATAAGGGAGCAGAGATTTCAGGCCAGGAAAACTTGTCTTAGACATATGTTTTTTTGCATTTTGAAAGGATTGATTTTATTGAATACAAATTATACATCAATAAACCTGACCAAAAAATCGGATCACTAGCAAGGAAAGAAAATCAGTATAGTGGATATTTCTTGCCCAGTACTCATCCTGCCATGTTCCCCTTCTTAGAAGAACACAGAGTTTCTTTCAGGAAGCCACCCCATTGCCACCGCCACCCTGTAACAGACAGTAGAACAGGTGATAGTGACCCCACAGCCCAGCTGCAGGGGGGAGCGCTGATTGGTCTAATGATCCCATCCCCCTTTTAGATACGTTTTTCATCTTGGGTAGTCAGACACTGAGCTCCTCCCCTGGCTAGGTTGGCAGGTTCCCTTCATATATAAAAGGAAGTCTCGGGCTTCCCTGGTGGCGCAGTGGTTGAGAATCTGCCTGCTAATGCAGGGGACACGGGTTCGAGCCCTGGCCTGGGAAGATCCCACATGCCGCAGAGCGGCTGGGCCCGTGAGCCACAACTGCTGAGCCTGCGCGTCTGGAGCCTGTGCTCCGCAACGAGAGAGGCCCGCGCATCGCGATGAAGAGTGGCCCCCGCTTGCCACAACTGGAGAAAGCCCTCGCACAGAAACGAAGACCCAACACAGCCAAAATCAATCAATCAATCAATCAATCAAACATACGCATCTGATTCAAGATCCTCATTAAAAAAAAAAAAAAAAAAGGAAGTCTCTATACACACAGGCCTGCAGTTCTCACTCGCTGTGGCCCACCTGTACAGGGTGTCAGTGTTGTCTTTGGGTTTTTTAGAAGCAGCACTCTGTTTGTATGAAGGTGAATTTTGAAAGCCACGTAGAGCATAACTTCCTTTCTTATTGGCAGCTCCTGAAGCAGGAACCGCAGACAGCTAATAATGTGCCTGGCATGTGCCTGCCTCCTTCTCCTTTGCCCCTTCCCATTGCGGGCCATTGCCATCTCTGCATATTTTATGCCTCTGTAAAAATCTGGTAGGCCACAGGCTGCTGCCAGGAGTTATATGTCCTTTAGGAAGGGTGGGAGGTGGCCGGGAGAGGTAGCAGGCGGACATGTAGCCAGCAGTCCCTGGGCTGTTTACTGCAGACCTGGGAGTTCCTGGGCAGAAGGCCTACTCATTCACAGATGATGCTCCTCTGTTTTTCTAGTGCCTTGAACACTGCAGCTTTCCAATTGCTGCCAGGATATGCTCTGTTATCTCTACTTTAAACTTGGTTTCTTTGTAGCTTCTGCTTATGCAAGAACCAGGAACCACGAAGGCTATGTTTCCCTAAGCCCTTGTTCTGCGGCCACACTGGGATCCAGCACAGGGCACCATGGGCTGTTGTTTAGCCCCTGTCCTAGGTGCCAAGTGCTAAGAAAGCACCTGATCCTTTAAGCTACTAGGGTAAGCAGCCCATCCTTTCTCTGCATGCTGAGAACAGTTCTCCTCCCTAGTCTTCAGGCGCCCCTGAGGCCAGCCAGCAGGACCCAGAGCACCTAGTGTTCTTTAAAAGCAAGCAGGGGGGGCTTCCCTGATGGCTCAGTGGTTAAGAATCCACCTGCCAATGCAGGGGACACAGGTTCGAGCCCTGGTCCGGGAAGATCCCACATGCCGCGGAGCAGCTAAGCCCGTGCGCCACAACTACTGAGCCTGCGCTCTGGAGCCCGTGACCCACAGCTACTGAAGCCCACGCACCTAGAGCCCGTGCTCCACAACAAGAGAAGCCACCGCAATGAGAAGCCTGCGCACCGCAACGAAGAGTAGCCCCCGCTCGCCGCATCTAGAGAAAGCCTGCATGCATCAACGATGACCCAACACAGCCAAAAATAAATAAATTTATAAAGAGAAGGATTATATTTAAAAAAAAAAAAAGCAAGCAGGGGCACCTTGGTGAGAAAGTCCAGCTTCCTTTCCTGGGGGCTCTGTGCACCCACTGGGAGCTCCTATGTGCTCACTTGTGTCTCTGGGGCCTGCTTGCAGACCGTTTGTTTTAGAGCTGCTCCTGGTCCTTTGCTCCAAGCTCTACCATTAGCCAGCTATGTGCGTGGACAAGTCTCTGAACTCCTCTGCGTCTTCACCCTTTCTTGTTTACTCATAAAGTAAGTGGGCTGAGCTTGTTGAGCCAAGAGGTGTCCTGAGCTCCTTGCTTAGGTGAGGCGCCTCAGGGTGGCCAGTGGAGCGGGAAAAGCGTAGACTCCACCCCAAGCAAACTAGGGCTCACACGCCCCTGGTTAGAGCACAGAGAGCCACTCCCTGTCATCAGCCTCCCACGCCTCTGCTCAGAATCCCCAGCTTTGCCTAGGCTGCTGCTAGCACTGGAGAGGAGGAGAATGGGATTGATGGGAAGGAGGCATCGGGCCAGGGCCACCTGCTGACTGGTCTCAAGAAATAAGGACCCTCTGTAAGCTTACCTTGTGCTTCCCTGGATGGGCTCCCTGGCCGAGCAGCAGGCCTGTTTGGAGCCTGTGGCGCCATGGGGAGAAGGTCCCCCAGACAGGGAGGAGCAGACTCTTACTGAAGTACTGACTCAGGAGCTCTATTTGGCCTACATGACTGTTTATGAGCAAGGTTGCGGGAGCCTCCCAGATGACCTTTCATCCGAAGCCCAACATCACAATTTGTTTTACCAGAAATCCCAGGTGTTTGTGTTTAGCTCTTCCTCGAGGCCATTTGGAGAGTGTTTGGACTCAGAAGTGTCAAGGCCTGTGCGAAGGCAGGGCCTCTGGTGGGGTCTAAAGATGGTCACTGCCCTCCAGGGCCCCGTTTCAGTCTCAGAAATGGAAAAGAATCTCCATCCAGAATTCTTGGCCAAACAAGTCAGCACTGCAGCAAGGGGAAGTCCGGCCCTTCTGCTCTCTGGGGACTCTTCCCTGTGTGACCACACCCTCTGCTGTTGGAAGAGAAAACTGCAGGTATGGAGTCAGAGAAATTGGGCTGAGTCCCCGCCTCTCCCGCCTGTGGCCGGCTTCCACCCTGGCCTCTGGAGCAGCGACGGGGTGATCAGTGAGGAGAGGAAGGACTGTGCCTTTCCTCAGGAGGGTGGTTCCTGGCTCTGCCACATCAGCTCCACGGGCCAGCACAGGGTGGGCAGAGTCGGAGCTCTGAAGCGGGTAATGACAGTCACTTTACTGGAAGGCTGATGGGAGAGGAGACGCTTCCCTTGGGATTTTCATTCTTCCCGGCTCCCCTAATTCCTGGTTCCCCTGGAGGAGACCCGTGGCTGGCGGAGACCGCCACGCGTTAGTAACCAGGGCAGAATAAGGTCAGAGACCCTGCTCTTCTGGCACCTGTCCCGTGCTCAGCTCTTACCAGGGCTCAGTAAACATGGGAAAGGTGGTGGTGACCTTGGGCCACCAGTTCACTGAAGGAACTCCGGCTCTTTGACTCTTTCCAAGCAGGAGAGAGTTGACAAAGGCATTGAGACGGACGGGTCCAACCTGAGCGGTGTCAGCGCCAAGTGTGCCTGGGATGACCTGAGCCGGCCCCCCGAGGACGACGAGGACAGCCGGAGCATTTGCATCGGCACTCAGCCCCGGCGGCTCTCTGGCAAAGGTGGGAGCTGTCGCCTTCCCTTTCCCCAGGCCGGGTTTCAGTATTTCCTGGCAGGATTTAAACAGCAAGTGAGGTCTTCAGCAGGGTGGAATGAAGGGAGCTTTACTGACCCGTTTCTCCTGTGTTTCCTGTGTGTATTTCAGATTGCACTTCCAGCAGCGACCATTGTGTTTTAGATTTGCCCCTTGCTATCTGAGGTCAGGGAGGTGAGTGGAAGCCCTAGAACAGTTACAGGAAACAGCCATAGTCCACCCAAGTGCAAGAGAACAAGCATCGGCCACCCACAGAATTGACACAGGGCCCAGCTCTAGCCTGAAAGCCATGCCAGACCTGAGGATCACTCTGGCCTTGGGCCCTCCCAGGCCTCAGACAAGAGAGGCCTGAGTGTGAGGCCAGTTTGCAAACTTCCCCACCCCACTCTCTTGCAGATATAATGTAAGGGGCATAGGCAGGGCACCCTTACCTGCTGCATTTTGTCGGGGGGCCTTGGGGAAGGAGGATATGGCTCCTCTGTTGGAAGCTCACCATGCTGGCCTTGGTTAGCGAAACAGTTGTGGTTTTTAAGAAAGGGCATCCCTAACTAACTCCAGAAGAAAAGCAGCCGTTTACACAGATGTGATTACTGCTGCTTTTTCTACTTCCTTTTTCAATTCTTCCACCTTTTCTTACCTTTTGAAGAGTAAGATACCTAGAGTCCTGAATAAAATACCAGCGCATGTGACCGCACTTATAAAAGGTTTTCTTTCCATAAAAAACAACTTAAACCCCTAGTGCAAATATCTGACCCCTTTCTTTCCTTCCTGCTTATTCTAATGATGTGTCAAGCCCTGGGGAGATTCTGAGAGAGTGTACAGTTATTAGAATCATTCAGTTGCTTTTGACAAAAGAGCTAATTTAAGGAGGGATTCACAGTTTTGTCCAAAATTTCAACCATCATTGGCTATTTTTAAAAAAATTGTAAAAGTAAGATCCATGCCACTATAACAAGTCAAACACTAGAAAAGTTAATAATCACCTCCATCCTCTAAGCCCACCCTTTAACCAACAAACGTTAATTTGCTTTTTTGTGTGTGTTTGCAGTTTGCAGAAGTAAATCTTAGACGAAAATCTCAATATAGGGGACCAGACTAGTAAGCTTCACCACAAAGACCAGAAAAGCACCTTGCAAAGGAATAATTCAACCAGGGGACTCCTTTGTCACCTCCTGGCCCTTGGCAGACCCGTGGAGAGGCAGGGTTCCCTGGGATAGTACCAAGGTGGGGAGATGACTCAGTATCCCACTGACCCGGCCCAAGGGGAAGGGGTGGCAGGGTCAGATACCAGCTGACCACCCAGAACCCAGGAACGTGTGTAAGGGACGCCTGCTCATTCATGGCAGAGCATTCGCAGCCCTTACTGGCATCCGTTAAGTTGGTAGAATCCCTGGGTGGTCTTGGGCAGTGGCTGTCTTGTGAGTCACTGTCTGGAGCCATGTTAGGCGTAAGCCTAGGGCCTGTGACACAGGATGGGAAAGGACAGTGGAGGAGAGCCCTGCCTTGGAGAGTGCCCTTCTGCAGTCCAGAGGCCATTCCTTGTCTTCTACACGAATGGTGCTCTTCAGACCAGAAGTTTCCAGAGCACACAATGCGTCGTCTGCCCTGTGTCCTCATGCTGCACTCAGATCACACAGCTGATGCCTAGAGTGGCCTCAGGACCAGCCTTTGTGGGGGCCTTTCCCCAGCACATCAGCAGAGCCAGGGTCCAAGGACAGGGATGGGGTTGCTGGGGCCCCAGAGGGCCATCAGCTAACTTAATGGTGTCATTGCAGACACGGAGCAGATCCGGGAGACCTTGAGGAGAGGACTTGAGATCAACAGCAAACCCGTCCTTCCGCCAATCAACCCCCAGCGGCAGAACGGCCTCACCCACGACCGGGCCCCGTAAGTGCCCTGCCCACAGAGGGGTTAGTCTAGCTTCCTGACAGCAGTGTCCCGGGACTGGGACAAGGGGGCAGTTTTGTCCTTCAGGGCCTGTCCCTGTGGCTTGCATGAGAGAGAACAATGCCCAGAGGCCTTGCTGGATGGACTCAGGGTCTCTGGGACACACAGATCTGTGGGTTGTAAGGGCCTCAGAGGGGACGCAGCAGACCAGAAATATAAACAACAGTAAATATTTACATGGGCTGTGTGAGCAGATGGGAGGCCAAGTGGGGGCAAAATCTGACTTGGGGCCTCCCAGCCTTGTGGGAGCCCATTGTGCTGAGCACGATTCCCTTCCTTATCTCGGCTTCGGCCAGAGTTGCCCTTCCTTCCTTCCTGGAGCCTGGTCTCCGGCTGATAGCTGCAACCCCAGGGGCCTCCCTGTCTGGCCAGCCCCGGACTGGACGCCTGCTGCTGAGGCCCTTCTTCCTGCCTCCCTTCCATGGGGCCCAGGGAAGGGAAGTCCTCTGCAGGCCTCTGCTGTCTGTCCAAGAGCCCCTATAGCTCTTAGGAGAGACTGTGACCACCCCAGAGGTCAGATCCACTTCCTGCTGACCTCTCTTCCTCTGATGGGGGCGAATGGTGGGCAGAGCTGGAGCTGGGCACCACGCTCTGCCCTTAGTCCCAGGGCAGCTCTAGGGAATAGCTGCCGGCAGGGGATGCCTGGGAGCTGGCGGCCCAGAGCAGGAACCCTGCCTGCCAGAGAGGAAGTTGCTGTGCCCTGGGCTAACAGGGAGGCGGACCACTCCTGCAAGACCAGGATGATCCGTCCTTCTTCTGAGAAGTCTTTATTACACACTTGCTGTGTGGCAGGCTCAGGACCCAGAGGGCTATCAGGGGTGTAGGCTCTTTTGGGGGCACATGAACTGAAACAGTCAATTAATTGGCATGATTCTGGCTGTGGATGTAATTTGTTGGAAATAGTTCCTTTGAATTCTAGCTCCAGTTGCTCATCCACGATCCCCAGAAATGGTAATGATCTCATGTGCTACAGAAGGGTCAAGTCAGCATGATCTGGAATAGTTAAGGAGGGCTTCTTGGAGGAGGAAGGACATGAGATGGGCATTGAAGGTGCCCTGGAATTTTAACAAGCAGGTGAAGAAGCTGACAGGGATGGAACAGGGGACACCTGGCTGGTTAAAGTCGAGGCTGCAACCTGGGAGCAGATTGTGGAGTAGGGAGAGTTACTCTGGCTGCCCAAGGTGGCCCACCTGAAGAATCTGTCATCCAGAAGTCATGAGAGTAGAGCTCTTTTGCAAGAGCCTGGAGAAGCCTCCACTGCCACCTCCAAGCAGCTTTCAACTCCAGCCAGTGGATTTCTGCAGCCAGCCACCTTGAAGGAGCTGGCTTAAGGCACCATCTTCCCCTGGCAGGAGCAGATGGCCAGGCTGAGTCGTGGGGCATCTGGAAACTCTCCACCTGTGAGTCTGGACCCTGTCCCAGGGCCATACTCCTTCGCGTGCCCTGAGCTTGGCCTCTTCCTCTGGGCCCCGTTGGCACTGATGGGAGGTCGGGAGGTAATTGAAGGCTTAAAGGCTCAAGCAGATTGCCCCATAACTTGTGATAGTCAGTCCAGGTGGCCCTTCCACCTCCAAAGGTCTGGGTTTCTGGGCAGAAGGGCATGGGCTCCTGTGGAGGCAGCCCACTTGCCCCTACTGTACATCTGGGACAAGTCTGAGATCTCACTCCCAGTCTAGGGCGTACTTCCAGCTGCTGCACCCCGAGACATTGTAAGGCGCACAGGGTTCCTGGATGCAGACATCCAGCCCAGACTCAGCCTACTGGGCAGTGGGACATCGGATCTGGTCCAAGGGCAATCTGTAGACACAGGGCAGAGGCTGCAGCCTCCACTCTTTGACCTGAGTTGGCTGAGCTACAGAGAGATGGATGGGAATAGATCAGAGGTGCAGCCATCTGGGGTCATCTCCCCTCCCTGCAGCTCAAGGACCCAGTCATGTCTCCAAGGTGCTGGAATCTGCAGTCTGAAGGGAATCGGAGTGTCTCCTCGAAGGTTGTCAGTGCTGGTTACCAATTTGTTAGCAGTTGGTTGAGAAATGGTTCCTCCTTTGCCAAGAACATTTTCCAACCCTCCCTCAAGTCTCCAGCTCCCTGTCACCTCAGGATCGATGACGGCGGCCTCAGTTCAGATTAGCACGCACGACTGTAATATCTGTGCTGCCCACCCTGGGACCTGACCTGGTTTCAGATAAACCGCATGGATTGTGACTGAGAAAGCCGGCCCAAAATGTGCTGGCATTAGTGTTTGCTCCTCTCCCTGTGGGGGAGTGACCGGCATGGGCCCTATTGTGTCTTCGTGTCCGATTTCCTTTAGTCAGGCTTTCTGGGCTGGGGCGCTGATGCATAGTCTTATGGGCCTGAGCGTGGTTTGAGAAGGCTGTGGAGGTAGAGCAGAGGTTCAGAAGAGCCGACGGAGCCTGGGTATTAGCAGCTGGGCTCCGGCCTACCTGAGGGAGTCAGGCACTTGCTCTTTTCCCACCTTAATGGCGACTAACACTGATCAGGTGCAAGTGCCAGGTAATGTTCCAAGTGCTTTATACCATCCTCATAGTCACTCTGTGAAGTAGATAATCTTATGATCCCCCTTTTATAGATGAGGAAACTGAGTGAGGTACAGAGAGGCTAATAAGTAACTTGGCCAAGGTGAGACAAGGGTGGCACTTAGGGCAGTCCCTCAGCCGTTAACATGGTGTGACCCTCCTTACTCCATTCTCAGGGACCGCGTGAGGGACACCCCAGACTGTGCCTCTCACCCTCATAGGTGGACCTCCTCTAACTAGTCAGAGCATGAGTAGAGACTGCTCCCTTGGCACCGAGGACAAGGCTAAGGCCCCATGTTAGAAGCTTACTGTTTGTATTTAACTCTAGGGAAGACATGCCGCCAGGCTCAGTGCTTCCAAATCCCAGAGATAACAAGATGTGTCATAATTGTCTCATTTATACCAGAATTAGTTTTTAAAACAAAGCCTTGTTTTCTTCATGTTCAGAAACAAAATCAACCATATATCTCTGGCCCCTCCACCGCTTCAGGGCTAGGGGATTTCTTTCTTTTTTTCTTGAGGCCTCACTTCCTGCTTCCCAGAAAGGTGGGGCCCTCTGGGTAACTGCTCCTCTCCCACTCCCCCTGCCAACCCTCCTCCCACCGCCTTCCCGGAAGGGGAGTCCTTAGCCCTCTTTGGGGCTCCTTCCAGCGTTTCACAACCCCTGCATTCCAGCCGTGAAATTTGTATCTGGCTTTTCCCAAGATGATCAGTTGAGAAAAGCCTCCTTCGGCTTGCTGGCGCCTCCCTTCCCACGGCCTGCCCACGTGAGTTTGGGAAGCAACTCCTTCGTGCCACTGAGGGGAGCCCGGCTTAAGGACTGTGCCTGCCAACATTTATAAGGACCTGGGTCGAGGGAGAAAAAGTCACTGGCATCCTCTGTCTGAGGTTGCCTGGTTAGACATGGACTGTTCTGTGGAGTCTGGCCTTTGCTTCCCAGCCTCCCCACAGTGACCCGGGGGATGTGCATGGTCAGGTGCACTGCGTGGGGAGGTTTGCATTTCTGTAAACTCGCTCTGATGCTGGGAACCTGCATCAGTGTACCAGGACCTCCTCCTCCTTCTGCCAGTGAGTCACTGATTGAGGTTGGGGGACCTTTAGGGAGCTCTCTGGGTCACATAATCCCCCCAAAGAGGGGCAGGGCCCATGCATGTGTGTGCACATGTGTTGGGGGGGAAGGTTCCTGGCTGCGGGAGAGACACTTTGTAGTTGAGGCACCTTTAAAAAGCAAACTAACCGTCATCGCTGAGCTAAGTTTCTCAGTCTTCTGGAATTGCACCAGCAGCTTTTAAGGCTTTTTTTTTTTTTTTGCTTGTTGCCTTAATTTTCTGGAAAATTAAGGTTTTGTAGCATGATTTCTCCTGTTGTGACATTTTCAGCTGCTCCCTTCCCCCAACATGCACACAAAACACACATATATTTCTCTCCATTTTATGAGTGTCTCTGCTCCCATCTGTTTAGCCTTTTGGATGGGTAACCGTGCTGCCTCTGTTCCCATCTTGAATAGCTTGTGACCTGGCCAAAGAGTCATCCTTTAGAGAAAATTGTGTTTTGTTTTGCTCAGCCTATGAGACCCATGAAGATTAATTAGAAGAAGAAAATATGTCGTTTGCATCCAGTGAATTGGGTGAAGGAAGGTGAGTTTCCATTTGGGAAAACAGCTGGGCTATTGCCATCACTTCCTGCATGCAGGGCAGTCTTGGGTAACCCTGCTCAAAGGGCTCTATCATGTCAGTGCAGTGGCCTGCCCGGAGCTCGAGTGTGTCACGTTGGCTCCCCTCACCACTCCCACGCTGGGGAAGTACGGTTGTTTTCACTGGAGAGAAAACCCAAGAAGAAACAGCCCTGCTCTCAGGGCCCCAGCCAGGCCCCACAGGGCTGATGGGAGGAAGGGCCCAGGCCTCTTGCTAAGTGCCTGCCTTTATGTGCCTTTCTCAGAAATACACATTTGAAAGGGCAGAACAAGGACTCTACAGCAGTCCTGCCTGGGTGAATTTCTGTTTGAACTCCATTCTCTGCTCTACTTCCCCAAAGAGGTGAAGCAGTGGCCATCGTTAACACCCCAGCCTCAGAGTTCATGGCCGGCACATTGAATTCTCAATCCAAACTGCATCTCTCTTCCTCAAGTTGCACAATCAGGAGTATTTTTATCGCCCATCCTTGATCCTCAGTGTCACCCAACACTTCAGTAGTGAGTCACTTCTCCAGGGAAGGGAAAAGGAAGGCTCAAAGGTGAGAGCTGGAGAGAGGAAATGACTCAGTGTCTCAGAAACCAGAAAGCCAAGGGCTCTGGCTAGAGCAGGCTCATTCAGGAGAGCAGGGGTCCTAGTCTCCCACCTGAGTCAGACCACAAGGCTGCGGGGGGCGGTCCCTGGTGCCCAGAGGAGTTAATAGTTGATTAAGGAATCCACCAACCTTAACACAAGTTTTCCTCACTCTGTCTTCTTCACCCACACTTTGTCCCACTGTTCTATCATCACGTTCCATCCTTGGAATATTCACAGTGAAAATACTGTGTTTCATCATTTGGTTGTTGGTGTTTACCAGTAACCTTTTAAGGCCTTTTACTTCGTGTGTCATCCTCATCAGAGAATTTTTCCAAATTCAGATGGTAGCAGTAACTGTGGAGGTGAGCTGGTGCCCTCACCCACACCCACACCCTGTCCCAGTCCTGCCCTGAAGGGAAACCTGCAAGTGGTTCTTTCTCTGGAAAGTTCAGAGCTTTCGTCAGCAATCTGAAAGCAAAAGGAATAATCTCCCAGGCTAGCGGCAGAAGCCAGAGGTTGGGCTGGGCTCAGCAGGCCAAACCCACTTCACTTCTGAATAGTTGCCAACCCGGGTGCCCTGGTTCCTGCTCCCGGGCGTCCCCAAGGAAAAGGCCCCAAGTGGTGTGGCCAGTGCAGACGTCATCACTGTCACAGGACTGGGATTGTGGCTAAAAGGAGTCTCGGTGGTTGGGCTCCTCTCCTTTCCACACCTGCTGCCATTGATAGAATGTGACCAATACCCTTAGGCTAAAATTGAGACTTTTCCATCTGTAGAGACCAGGGTGGAGAGGAAATATGGATACGGTTCTGTCAATCTGTGAAGTATGGGTAGGGTGAACAGGGGCCTGTACTATAAACTGTGCAGCACTAGAAATCAGGAGTCTGTCCTGACACTGGAAAGAGAAGGCGTGTTAGGATATGTAAAAAGTCCCTTTAAACAATGGGACGTGTAAATATAGGATGTGTTACATAGACAGGTAGTAAAAAAGAAAGAAATGGAAAGATTTAGATCAATTGCTGAATTACTGAGGCGTGCCTCTGAGCCATCCCGCAAACCACTCCTCAGTGCTCCCAAAAGAATCCTGGGCTGGACAGGTTCTGTGACCAAGCAGGCAGATTTTTTTGTTTGTTTGTTTTTGTTTTTTTGGCCGCACGGCATGCAGGATCTTAGCTTCCCGACCAGCGATCGAACCCGTGTCCCCTGCAGTAGGAGCGCAGAGTCTTAACCACTGGACCGCCAGGGAAGTCCCAAGCAAGCAGTTTTTATTAGGTATCGCCATGTGCCAGGCCCTGTGTTGTGAGCTATTTTTGTCCCCATTTTACAAACGAGAACACGGAGGCTTAGATAGATTGTATAACTTATTTCGGGTCAATGAGCCAAGATTAATAAAGTTCAGAGCCAAAATTTGAACCTTGGGTTGTTTGAATGCAGATCTAGACCTCTTCACCACTGGGTACTGCCTGTAAAAGAAGATAAAAGTGGAGGAGTTGCCTGCCAATTCACAGGAAAAAATAACTGGAAAGAAGGCCTTGGAAGTCTCTATACCAGTGCACAGAGTAAAGCTGGTGTTCTAATTTGCCTGAAAACCCCTGAGGGTGGCAGGTCAGAGAGAAGCATACTAAAAAAGTGAAATCTGCTAGAGGATATGCTCCATCGAAATGAGTGAGGAAGACATATGGGGAGCAGGAAATAGGATCCAACATGAGAAAGGCGAGAGGAATCACCAGTGTGAAGGTAAGGGGTGATCCCATGACGACACTTGTGCCGCAAGAACGGAAGGCAGACAGTTCAGACTAGAGTCTTTTGGAAGGATCCTCTGGAGAAATGTATTTTTTTTTTAACGATATTTTATTTATTTATTTAAGTTAGTTATTTTTGGCTGTGTTGGGTCTTCATTACTGCGAACAGGCTTTCTCTAGTTGCGGCGAGCGGGGGCTACTCTTTTTTTTAAAATAAATAAATTTATTTATTTATTTATTTATTTATGGCTGTGTTGGGTCTTCGTTGCTGCGTGTGGGCTTTCTCTAGTTGCGGTGAGTGGGGACTACTCTTTGTTGCGGTGCACAGGCTTCTCATTGTGGTGGCTTCTCTTGTGGTGGAGCATGGGCTCTAGGCACGTGGGCTTCAGTAGTTGTGGCACGTGGGCTCAGTAGTTGTGACTTGTGGGCTCTAGAGTGCAGGCTCAGTAGTTGTGGCGCACGGGCTTAGTTGCTCTGCGGCATGTGGGACCTTCCCGGACCAGGGCTCGAACCCATCTCCTCTGCATTGGCAGGCAGATTCTCAACCACTGCACCACCAAGGAAGCCCCTAGAGAAGTGTCTTTAAAAAGATAAAATTGAGGGACTTCCCTGGTGGTGCAGTGGTTGAGAATCCGCCTGCCAATGCAGGGGACACGGTTTCGAGCCCTGGTCCGGGAAGATCTCACATGCTGTGGAGCAACTAAGCCTGTGCACCACAACTACTGAGCCTGCACTCTAGAGCCCGCGAGCCACTACTACTGAGCCCGTGTGCTGCAGCTACTGAAGCCCGCATGCCTAGAGCCTTTGCTCCACAACAAGAGAAGCCACTGCAATGAGAAGCCCACACACCCCAACAAGGAGTAGCCCGCGCTTGCCGCAACTAGACAAAGCCCGCATGCAACAACAGAGACCCAACGCAGACAAAAATAAATAAATAAATAAATTAATTAATTAATTATTTAAAAAGAAGATAAAATTGATAAATATTTGCTCTATTTGAAAGTCTTGGGAGAATCTGTAGGCCATTGGTCGTTAGTTTAGGATTGAATTAGCAATAAACACATAGAAAACCAATACGGTTATTAAATACAAGGAAAATAGAAAATCACACTAGGGATTTCCCTGGTGGTCCAGTGGTTAAGAATCCGCCTTTCAATGCAGGGGATGCAGGTTTGATCCCTGGTTGGGGAACTAGGATCCCACATGCCACAGGGCAACTAAGCCCACACACCACAACTACTGATCCCGCGTGCTCTGGAGCCCACGCGCCACAACTAGAGAGAAACCTGCACGCCACAATGAAAGATCCCGCGTGCTGCAACTAAGACCTGATGCAGCCAAAAATAAAATAAATATATATATTTTTAAATCACACTAGAAAGGAAAAGTAATCATATTATACTACATGACTCAGTTGTAAATAACATTAGTATAATAACGTAAACACTTAATACTGAGCCAAGCAAACTTACAATATAGTTATCTTGGGAAGGTGGGAGGGTGGAATGGAAGGGAGCTAAAAGCTCGTCTTCTGTAGCAGCAAGTCAATAGATAAAGCCTGAAAAGGGAATACCAGGAAGTAGAAAGAAAGTGTATTAGAGGTATTGAGGAAAATACCAAAAGAATCAGCTAACAGAGATGACGGTGGTTGTCTCCGAGGAGTGGGGAGTGGGAAGACTGCTGACTGTTGTAATGAACCTTATAGAACTATTTGGCTCTTTCAACTTTAAAAAAAGAATAGTAAAAAAAGTCAGAGAAGTGATATTGTAGGAGCTGTTACAGCTTGCCCTGCACAGTGAGAAGAAAGAATGACACAAAATTCCAGGTAAAAAATCACAAAATTGTCACCAAGGTAAGCCCTGGTCACTCAGAAGAACTTCAGCTTCCCGGCATCGGGCTGAGAGCTGAAGGTGAGCATCGTATAAGTGTCTGACAGTCCTCCTGAGAGCGTCTTTCTTGGGGTGAAGGAAATGACGAGGCGCCTCGGCTGTGCACCTGACTCTGACCGGCAAGGAAGCTGATGGAGTGGGAGTGACAGGGCCTTGGGAGAACGCGCTTGGGCAGAGCAGGGTTCAGGAGGGAAAACCCTGGGCCTTGTCAGAGCACTGCCTGACCGGTGGTCCCCAGAGGGAGGGTCCCCACAGCCTTTTAGGGGGGTCGGTTGGGGATTAAGTGAAAAGGGGTTCCTGTGGCTAAGGTTGGAAGAGACTGGCTTACACAAAATGAAACTGGTTCCTTTGCCCTCTATAGTCCTCCTCAGAGTCTTCGAAATGCCAACATTTTATGAATCTTTAATCTGAGATGCAGTGTATTGCATCCAGCCTTTGCCACATCTGCTCTTCTAGAAGCTTCTCTTAAATTAAAATTCCATCAAATACCCTTTGGGAAGCCCTGCCGTGGCTTCTAGGAAGCAATTCTTTTAAGAGGTCGGGGAAAAAAAAAAAATAGATGTGTCTTCATGGCCTTTGAAACCCCAGAAGGAAAGACCACTCAAAGGGATGGAAGGCTCTTAAGGAAAAATATTGTGGTTACACTTTAGCTGGCGTCAGGAAGACCTGGGGTTTTTTGTCTCAGCCCTTTATTTGCCCATTGTGTGATCTTGGACTAGTTATTTAAGTATCTGAGTTTCAGTTTCTTCATCTGTAAAATGGGAAAAATAATACCTATTTATAGGGTTGTTATAGAAATGAAAGGAATAAAGTATATAAAGGGTTTAGCATAGGACCTGGCATCATCGTGTGCACTCAGTTAAAGGTACCCCTTAATACTATCATTGCAGAAAGTCCCCTGAAAACTAAAAAGAGGTGTAATACCTCTGGGGACCAGTAGGGATATGTAGGTAATTCTTTACATAACTCAGAATATTTTTGAAGGATTTGAACAAAAGCTGGAGAGAGAAGTATGTTATACCAACAGACACTTTAAGGAATAGGATCAAGAAAAGCTGAAACTCAAGAAGAATTAAGTCTTGCAAAAAAGGGCTATGATCAGCAAAAAGGACTTTGTTTTTTCATAGTTCTGTTTCGAACAAGAAGAAGAAAACCTAGGCCCCATTGTTTGGACAGAGTAATGTTAATCAGAGGCAGAGAGGCAGCAAAAATTTCCTCTGCTTCTATTGTGCTTCCATCTCAAAACGAATGGTTATTAGACTAGGAAGAGTCATATGGGCATCGATAAGAGGATTGAAGCCATGATTTCAGATCTCCTGGTCCACATGTATTGCACCCCAGAATACCAGTCAAATTGGCAGATGAGATTCAGGAAGCTGTTGTCAGTAATCTCTGAGGGAATGGGAGAGAGGTGTTGGCAGACTGAAAGCACTCAAAAATTTCAAGATGCAAAAAGCATCTTGCACTCTCTAGTGAGCTTGGTGTCAACTCACAGGGAAAACTCTGGGCTAGATTATTCAGCGAGTAGGCTGTGAACACTCTCTAAGGAAAAACAGTGAGGCCTGAGAGACAGCATGCATTCACCAAGAGTCAAACCTGCCGGACCATCCTCACTGCCTTTTTAGAAACACTTAACCTATTTCTATTTGGTAGATAAAGGAAGTGCTGTAGACCTTGTATAGGTGGGGGTTAGCAAGATGTTTTGAGAGTGTCTTCTGACATCACTGCTGGCAAGACAGAGAAATGTCTATACAGAGCATCCAGGAGGGTGAGGGGCTTAGTGATGGAATGGTTGGGTTGATTATAATCAGTTGGATGAGCATACCCAAAGAGTGATGATGTCAGTCTGTCAGCTTGTCTGCCTGGCCCTGTCCTATTCACTGTTTAATCAAAGCCTGGGATGAGAACATCGATGGCAAGTTTATCAGTTTTGTCAGTGATGTGAAGTCAGGGGGGAGTGCCAATATGATGGGTGCCAGAGTCAGGTTTCAGAAATATCCAGACTGCTTGACACCCTAGCCAGATAATGCAGATTTCTGTTCTAAGCTCCAAATCATCTAGAGTACATACAAGCTAGGGGGGAAGAGGTCTAAGCTCAGTCCATGGGAGAAAGCCTGAGGGAGATTTTGTTGACAGAGGGAGTGTGGTATAAGTTGGTAGTATGCTGAGGTTACAAAGAATAGACAATCTGATGACAGTTTTAATAGAAATAAAGTATCCCAAATAAGAAAGCTCACAGTCCTTCTGTGATCTGCTGGTTAAACCACATACTGTATTTATTTCCACACATGACACTTCACTTCTGGACATGACACTCGGGCTTTGACAAGCTAGAGTGAATCCAAGGGAGAGTGACCTGGATGAATGGAAGATTTCAGGACCTTATCTTAAGAATATAGTTGAAAGTTGGGGCTACAAGTACTGGAAAAGAGAAACTCCTCTTGGTCTGTGAGCAGCCTCGGGGATTTACAAGGCTGTCATGGAGGATGGATTAAACTAATTCTCGGCGACTTGAGGACCAGTAGGTGAGAATTGCAGGAAGGCTGATTGTGCTCATTGTGTAGGAAGGCGGTCCTGCCAGCATGTCTCTCAGCAGAACAAAGGCCTCAAGGGGTTTTGCTGGCCTGTAGTTGGGCCTTCCCAGAACACCAGCGGTTGCCCAGGGCCCACAGTGGCTGCTGCCCCATCTCAGAAGTCCCCTCTTCCAAGCCCAGGGCAAGGACCTTTGCTCAGAATGGGGGACTGACTTGGCCAGAGGTGGTTGGATTCTGGGTCCAGGGTAAAGGCAAATAAGTCTCTATTAAGCTATCAACATTCCTGCACGAGGAGCAGATAGAGTTCTAGAGGCAGCCAGCTAACATTTTGAGCACCTACTGTATCCCAGGCACTGTTTGATGCTTCACCTGGGTCATCTCATTTAATCCTTATAAGGAAAGGGTATTGTTATTCTACCCATCGAGAGGACAGTGAAGCTTAGAGAGAGGCTAAGTTATCTGCCCAAGGTCATATGGGACTCAAACCCCAAACCTATGTTGTTAGCCATTCTGCCTCCCAGAGCATCCTTCATCCCCTGGCCCCATCTTCCTAGCAGCACCCAGCGGTTATGGGCCTCCATGCCTCCCTAGGAGCCATTCTCCCTTCCAGCCCTCAAGCTCTGCCTTCCCCTCTGCTAGGAACTCAGGGAGAAAACAGCCCAGCTGAAAAATTAGGCCACGCTGGCGAGCACACTACTTATTTTTTTATGACTAAGATTAAGCTGACAACCGTGCAAAACATTGCAAACCTGTGTCGGCTGCAGATTTAATACCTCACCCAGCCCACACAAATAATTCATGCTTCTGCATCGATGTCCAGAAAAAACAAATCAGCAAAAAGCTGGGCTCCCGCGTGTGTGTATGTGGAGCAGCCGCGTTTCCATTGAAGCAGCATGCCGGAAATACCCAAGCTCCAGGGCTGCAGATCTAGCATTTTGCAATTTTTTTTTTTCTCTTAAAAGATTAAAGTACGTTTTCAAATGATTGAAGGTTGGTGGGAGGTGTAAATGTGGGCACTTGTCACATTAATTCTTCAGATGATTAAGTTCTTTTCCATTTCTTTAAAGCTGTTTGCACTTGGGTTTGATGTCCTCGTTCCGGGTGAGTGTGTTGTAGCAGTTACCAAGGTGACTTTAGCTGACTTTCAACAATTTATTTTTCCCTCCAGCTTGAGACATCTCTAGCCCTGTGTGCTGTTGATTCTGCTCTCCCAACCCCCCTGCTCCCACCCCCAGTTGCTATTCATCAGCATTTTTGCCTGTGTCACAGAGGCCCACCGGCTCGGAGGCCCCACCTGGCAGCCAGGCCTTTTGGGAGCATGGTGGTGTGTCTCAGAGGTGGCACAGGGAAGTGATGGTGAGAGTCACACCCTGGCTTTTCCTCTTAAACTCACTCTGTGACTGTAGGCTTATCACATCACTTCTCTGAGCCGTGGGTTTCCTGACCTGTACAAGAAGCGTTAACTATAGAGGAATCTACCTGGTGTAGAGTCCTTGCTGTGAGGACTCAGTGAGTGAATCTGTGGACTCCTTACTCTGGAGGAGAGTAAGGCCTCACCAAAGAGGGCTGCTGTCTTTCTTGAGTCCTGCTCTTGTCCGAGCCCCGAGGGTGGTGTTTGGTGTTGCCCTCCTCAGAAGGGAGGCGTAGCAGCCGGGGTGTAAGGGGAAGAGAGCTGGTCAGAGGTCCTAGGCTCCCACGACGGCCTGCCGCAGCCCAGCTCTGTGGCCTTGGGCGCATTACCGGCTCTCTTTTGTAAAGGAAAGAGGTAGATTAAACAACCTCAGAGTTTCCTTCCAGCCCTGAAATTCTGTGACCCTCTTGGCCAGCATGTTTGTCTCCTTCACAGGTCTTGTGAAAGGGTTTGTCAAAGGAGACACTAGGGCAAAGGGCAGTTTCAGAATTGGCTTTGGAAACCAGAGGAAGGGACCACTTTGTGAAAGATCAGTCACATGTCACATCTGAGGGTGGATCCACCCAGCTGGTGGGAATGGTCCCCGTTACCTCGGGAGCTTTATAAACCACTGCCTCAGTAGGACCTGTGCTGTCCGATGTCACCCTCCATCCTGCCTGCTGACCTCACATCCTCCTCCCTCTGGGGGGGTGCTCTGAGTGTTGGGGTGCCTCACTGGGCCACAGGCCCCAGCGCTCAGCCCCCCAGTGTGTAAGGAGGTTGGGCCCCCACTGGCTGTGTGACTGTCAAGCCCAGATCATCCTGGGTGGCTATTGCCGCTTCAACAATAAATAACTAAAGCTTCTCACCCAGTATTTTGTTCACTTGGGGAATTGTTCTGAGATTCACAGTCCAAACCAGGATCTGGCCTTTTGAATGAGATCAGTGGGTAACCCTCACTTCTGGCTGAGGCAGATTTGAGAGGTTGTCAGTGGGGGCAGCTGAATTTGAAAGAGCACATCTTAGATTGCAAAGGGACCCCGTGGCCCAGCTGTGGAGCAAGCTGTGGGTGGGAAGCAGGACAGGAGGGAGCGCGAGGCAGCAGTGACAGTTTGCCATGGCTGGGACCACAGTCAGGAGGAATCTGGTACAGGGTTCCTGGGGCCTCGTAGCCCAGCAGGGTGGTGGCCCGGTCCTGCTGCCCGGCCAAGCTCACTGATCTGACTCCTGAGAGCCTGGTTTCCACCCCTCGATGAGGACTGTGTCATTTCCTGTTGGATGAAGGATGTGTATGTCACGGCAGCTGCTGGCCATTAGCAGGAGTGTGCATGCTCTGAGCCTGCTCTGATGTCAGCCTTTTCAGGGTCAGCAGGAAGGAAGCTCTGGGAGCCATGTCTTCTGGCACTCTAGCACCCCAGCCTTGGAGAACTTGGGGTCTGAGGCTCTGGGGCAGCGGAAGAAGGGCTCCCAGAAGCCCCTGCTGCTATCTTAGGGAAGAACAAGCCACTGTGACATAAGCTTTTATACAGAGTGTTGGCCAAAGATGAGGCTTCAGAGCCAGACCTACCTGCGACCAAATCCCAGCTCCACAGTCCCCACTATGCGACCTGGACAAGTTAGGTCACCTCCCTGATCCCCAGCTCCTTATCTGTAAAAGGGCCATAATAATAGTGCCCACCTCACGGGGGCGCCGTGAGGAGTAATCAGCGAGAGGTGCCTCACGCAGGGCTGGCACTTGGCGAGCGTGTAGTGAGTAAATGGTGGCTGTTGTTATCTTCATCATCAATCACCATCCTTGTCGTGCCTCAGGAGCCTGGCCTGAGAGCCTCCTGTCCTGCGGTTTTCACCTCGTGCTGAACCTGTTCCTGTGCTTGCTTCGCAGGAGCCGCAAAGACAGCCTGGAAAGTGACAGCTCCACGGCCATTATTCCCCATGAGCTGATCCGCACGCGGCAGCTCGAGAGCGTACATCTGAAATTCAACCAGGAGTCAGGAGCCCTCATTCCTCTCTGCCTAAGGTAAGCCCTACAGCATACAACTTGGCCTCAAGGAGCCACCAGGCCTGTGCTTGCCCCCTACACCGAGGCAGAGTCTGGGGCCCAGGGTGGGGAGGAAAGCTAGTCAGTCCGCTCCATCTTGGGCCTTTGGGGGAGCCTGTGGACCCTGAACCCTCCAGTAGCCCTCACCGCGCTGGAGAGCGCTCCTTTGTCCAGAGAAGTGTCCCCCAGCCCTGCTCCCTTACGAAGGTTCAGTGACCTAGGGAGATGCCCTGCCATCCCACCAGCCCAGAGTCAGGGGTGGCAGGGTCCCCAGTAGCACTGGGGTAATAGGGCAGGGGAATCTGATGGGTGGGACTCTGTTTTCTCCTCCTTGCTGCTTTTCCATGCAGAACACTCAGTTCTCCAAACCCTGTGGCCCGCACAGCAGACTCCTTGAGGGACCCAGAAGCCCAGCTGTGTCCCTCCTGCTGCTGTCCACAGTGCCAGAAACCCACCCCTGTGGCCAGAATTCAGCTCTCTGCATGGGGATGCTGCACTGGGCTAAACCTGTTGCAGCTGGCTTCCTCCACAGCCCTCAGGGGTTCCACCCTCACTTTTATAGCAGGAGAAGCAGCAAGGATAACTCTAAACTCAGACAGCAGTGACAAGGAAGAAAGGGGTTGCACTGGTTTGGACCATCCCCACTGTCCCTGGAGCCTGAGGAAGGACCTTGTGTGGTAACCAGCCTTGCCCAGTAGGGCAACAAGAGCAAGTGGCCAGAGCGACCAGGGTCTGGCCAGCCCCCCGCACCATCCCCCCAGGACCCCAACGATTTCCTCTTCAGCTCCCTCTCTGGCCCAGGCTCAGGGCCTTTAGACTGGTGAAGGGTTAATCTAAGGCAACCTGAGAAAGCCAAGAGCAGGTTTTGCTTCCTTTGCTGACTGGCATCTCTGCCCCACTGGTTGCCCCTGCCTGCCCTTCCCCCAGGTGTATTTCCAGACTTGGGATTAACAGTAACTTCTTGTGGCTCCCTCAGAGTGACCCCACTTGGCTTCAGCTTTTTTTTTTTTTTTTAAGATGTGGCCTTGGTAGCCATTTAAATCTCGTGGGGAGCCCAGGAGGAGGTGGAAGACTGTGCCCCGGACACAGGATTGTGCTGTGAGGGCACTAGGCCATCATCCCAGGGTGTGGGAAATTCGTTTAGGTGCTTCTTCACCCCGACCTTCCAAACAAAGGTGGGGCACGATCCCCCTTTTAGCTCTGGGCCTGACCTTGGGCACATTACTAACTGGCCTCTCTGGCCTCAATCTCCTCACCAGGACACGAAGGAGGTGGACTCCCATCCCCTTTCAGGCCCTTTGAATGCTGCTCTAGTATCTGCTAGCCTTGAGCACTTTGGAAGGATAACAGTAGAGAACTCGTAAGAGGCTTCTTTCGGGAGGTGTTGAGATGAACGTGTTTAGTTCCAGGCCCCTGTTAGTGGGCAGATGGTCGGTCAGGAGGGCATTTGCCAGACAGCCCGTCCCGGGGAGTGTAGCCTCCACAGTCCCTGAGCTTGGCCAGGCCTGCTCTCACTGTCTCATGTTCCCACCCCCAGGGGCAGGCTCCTGCACGGACGGCACTTTACATATAAAAGTATCACAGGTGACATGGCCATCACCTTTGTCTCCACGGGAGTAGAAGGCGCCTTTGCCACCGAAGAGCACCCTTATGCAGCTCATGGACCCTGGTTACAAGTGAGAAGGCTCCTTTTCTTCTCCCTCCCTCCTTTCCATGGGTTCTTCCTGTACCCGCCCCCTCGCAGTCCTCCCGTGGCAGCTCTTGGCGGCTCCTCTTCCTGAGGGGCTGGTTGTGAGATGCCATGTGGAGTGTGGATGCTGCTGCCTAGCCCACCAGCTCCAGAAGCACTTCCTGGCCTCTCCCCCGTACCCCGAGACAGGAGCGATAACTCTCCAGGCCCTGGCCGTTGATAATTCTGTTTGCCACGGAAATTCAGGTTTGAGGGATGTGAGACTTTCTGCACACTGGGTAAACCAAAGAACAGGAAGCGGGAGGGTGAAGCAGGATGGGAGGAAGTGTGGAAGCCACTCTCGTGCTATATGGAAAGCCCACCAGAATTCCTAGAAAGTGGGCATCTGGACCTGGACCGGGCGCTGGGCTGAGATGGGCAGGCCTTGGCACACAGAGCCTCCCCCATCTAATGGTTCTCCTGTTCTTCCTGATGGACACCCAGCTTCTCTGTGCAGAAACCTGCTGGCTTTTCCGGAGTACTTTGTCCCTCCTTTGCTCTTCTGGCTGGAGCACAGCTTCAAGCCATTGCCAAGCTGGGTGCTGGGGCCTGAGAGCCACAGGCCTCCTTCCAGCCCCTGCCCCGTCCAGGTCTCTCGGGTACTCGACCCAACCCTGACTCCCACTCCCGGATGTATTAGAGGAACAACATCCTTTTTTGTTTGTTTGTTGGGGGCATGGGAGGAGGAACACTCTACCTTACCTCTCTCAGAAAGGGAATCTGACCCTGATCTAACAGGTGACTCTGCCTTGTTTGTGGTGTATGGTGGAGGGTGCGGGTGGGTGGAGGGATTACCGTAAAGGGGAAAAGAATTTTGCCGGTTCTGTGGGGTTAGCCTGGTCTGTGGGGGTCTGTGAAGTGTGTATAGCATTAATGTAGGCATGTTTTTAGTCTTTGAGTGTCTGTGTCTCTTCCTCAGGCCAGCTCCTCCCTCGCCCTCCCCACCAAAATACTAACCCTTAATTAAAACAAACGGCAAACAAAGGACACCAACCACACTGCCAGACTAAGCTGAGGTAGAAATGGAAGCCGGTGCTTTAGGGATATTGTGTTCCATAAATTATCTTGCCTTTTTCCACTGTTGTTATTACATTGTTTCATAACAAAATTACTTTGAACCATAAAGTTATAAATACATTTTAAAAGTCCCACTTGGTAACATTAGATTTCTGTCCATGTGGTGTTGGTAGTTGCTGTAGCAAAAGCCCTGAAGTATAACATTTGAAATTAGCCCAGCACAAGTGGAAAGGTCCTCCCCCCAGCCCCATCGTGTCCCAGGGCACCGGGCTGCCTCTGTGGAGAGCAGGGAGGGGGTAGGCCTTCTGCCTGGGCAGAGCTGGGAAGGAGTGGGGAACGAGGGACCGTGTAGGAGACCCCCAGCCACTGAGAGGTCACAGGTCATCATTCCTAGCAGGTGACAGTGTGTTGACAGGTCTCAGCAGAAGTGTCCTCAGATAGCACTTTTGTGTATTGAAGGTTAAGCACATTTTCTTGGAAAAGTAGGAACTAGAGTCTCCCCAAACTCAAGAAGAAATTTCACCCAGTTGCCTTTCACATGCTCAACTCTGAACCTGTCCTTGGAGCCCCGCCATCCTCCTTGGAACATCTTCCTGCCCGCAGCGGGGATGGGGGGGGAGTCAGCATCTCCAGTTTTCAGCAGCCTGGGGACCTGGGCCTCCAGAGCACTCGGCAGATGTCATGTTGCCCCCCAGTCCCCACGAAGGTCTGGGCCCAACCCTGATTTCCAAGCCCCTGATCCTCCGGCTACTGGTGTTCCCTTCCAGCCCTGTTCCCCCTCGCCTCCCTGGCAGCCCCTCAGTGAGCTTGAGCACTCGCCCTGCTGACTCCCAGCACATGGTCCCCTCCCAGGCGCCGTTGCCCCGGGAACGGGAGCTGTGGGAACCAGCCGCTGGCCTCGGCATGTTTCAATAAAGTTGCTGTGCTGGGAGCTGCTTAATCAAAGGCCTGTGTTATGGGCTCATTAGTGTGGTCCACCACAGGGGCCAGCTCACAGGGGAGCTCCCCGGAAGGCTGGCTGGGGCCCGCTCCCCAGGCACGCACCCTAACTCACCAAGGGGTTTCTCAAGACCCTTTCCAGGGAGCCCTGGGAAAACCGCTGCCCCTGCCCCCAGGCCAGCCGGTCCTCAGCTGTGAAGCCAACATCCACACCAGCCCTCCTCCCCACCCCGCCCCCAAAGCAGTCAGCACTTTCTGCATCTGACTGGCAGCCCGCCTTCCTCTTTAGGGTCTTGCCACTGTGGTCACAGGCAGCTCCCTAGCTTGTGGGAACCTGGGCTTGTAATTACTTGTGGGCCTCTGAGTCTCCCTCTGGGGCTGCCTGTCTCCCCGGGAGTCTGAGGACCTCCTGGAGGCCTGGGGTCAGGCTCATAGTCACCAGTGAGGGCCCACTCCACTGGGCCAGGAGGGACCCCAGGCTCCTCTGGAGGGAGACCCCAACAGAGGCCTGCCCTCACCTCCTACAGGAATCTCTCACTCATGCTTCCAGGATCCAGGGTGTCTCCCTGACCCCTGTGTGGCCAGGCCTGCTGGGGGCAGAGCATCAGGAAGGAACTGGATGCAGCAGCCCTAGGACTGAAGAGACCCAGACTTCTGTTCTCTTGGCTGCTGCTTGAACACTCCCCGTTGGTCCCAGAGGAGTTGGGAGGGGCTAGGATGACTTTCTTGCATCAGCCTTCAACAGCCTTGGAAGCCCTCACTCCCAGCCTTGGCACCTTGTTCTGGCCTCCAGCCCAGGCCTGTTATCTCTTGGGGAAGTGGCATGGCAGAGACACCCCACATGGGAGAAGAGGGACAAAGGAGAGCCTGAGAGAAAAAGGCAGCAAGTGAGGGAATCTGGGCCCTTTCCGGAGCTTGTGGAGTGGCCCCAGACAGGCCTCCACACCCACCTGCTCCTGGGCCTGCACCTGCCCTCCAGGCTCCTCCTTGCCCCATCTCACCAGCCCCAGGAACGTCAAGGCCCCGGCACAGAAAGGCAGGGCTGTCTGCAACCCCAGAGTAAGCACAGTGGACACTCCCTGCTTCCTGGAGGAGCTGGAGAGGCAGGAATCCTCCAGTTCCTTAGGCTCTTCAGTTTCCATAGGTTGACACCGGACTCCTCCGTTTGCCCTACCATTTGCTGTTTTTATCTTTTCTGAGATGGTAGAGGCTGTCCACCAACTCCAGGGTTGTACAGGACAGTCTTCAGACCAGGGGGAGGCCTGCCAGCGTCCTCTCCTGCTCGCCTTCCCCCAGCATTCCTCATCCCAGTGGCTTTAACAAGCCTCTCTCCCTTGAGTCTGTCAACACCGGGCTGTTAGCCTCTGAGTGGGAGCCTGGCCCAGAGCTGAGTCGTTCATCCGTCCCCAGCCAAGGTTGATCTGAAGGGGGAGAAGTCGGCCCCAGAGGTCACACAGGGGTCACATCACCAAATATGAGAATATTTTTTTAAGCCCTGCAATGCTTTCTCAGCTGTGTGGTGTCTGACAGCTCACCCAGGTGGCCCCCCGTTCCCAGCCATTCCCTACCAGCCCTGATGGGAGGCCCAGGGCTTGGGAGAAGACACCCAGCAGCTGTTCAAGTGGGCTTCGCTTCTCCAGGCCAGGTTTGGGGAGTCACTGCTGGGCTCTCCTCCTAGCCCAGCGGCTGACTCACCACTGTCCTCTGGACAAGCCGCTGCCTTCTCCTGTCCCCATGTACCCATTTGGATGTTGTGTGGAAGACACTTGGCGATCCCTGGCCCAGGCCCTGGGCAGCTCCTCTTCCGTGCCTCTGCTCTTTCTCCTTCCACTGGTGAACCTGGCCACGACCTGGTCCCCCTGGAGACCTTTGCTTGGGCTGTCACGGGGACCTCAGTGTCCAGGGTACAGCCGTTAGGGTTTAAATGCAAGCACTGTGCCTAGGGAAGTACAGCAGCCTCCCTTTCGGGCGAGGGCTGTGGCGGCCCGGTCTGCCCTCCGCAGCAGACAGCCAGAGCAGGGGGAGTCTGAGCCCGCTCCTGGCCACCTCAGCCAACTCCTCACCACCCAGCAAGGACAGGAAATGAAGGTGGCCTCCCTGTGCCACCACTGCAGTGGTAGCTGCCACACACACCTCTGCCCCCGAGCCTGGGGGGCAGGGGTCCTCTGGGCTGTTTTCTCACTTCTGTCTGGCCGGTCAGGGTTGGGGGGACGCAGACTGGCCTGCTTCCTGGTCCTGTGTCCCCCGCTGCCATTGTGAGTGCCAGAGCAGCTCCATGGCAGGCTCTGCCCCGTAAACAGCACATCTCATTCCCTGAGAGAAGGAAAGGGAAGGAAAAAGAAAGCCAAACTTGTTGGGAAGCAAGAACAACGTGTCAACACGAAGAGCAAACAAGGCCCCAGACAAAGTGTGGATTGTCATGCTAAAGGGAAGGAGTGGGCTTTGTCAGTGCTGTTTGCAGACTCAGAAATATCATTGACCGCAGACATTTGAATCAGATCTACAGCAGCGGGGCCCCTGCCTGTCCCATAGCCAGGCCTGCCCAGAGCAGGCATTGATGAAAGATCACTTTTCAGGTTCCTTCTGGAACTTGCTGGGGCCTGGGGAATTGGGAGATTGTTGACAATCCTCCGTCTTCACCAACCAGCCAGGCTGGCCTAAGGCACTGGGTGTGAGCACCTTGGAGTAAGCTGCTGGCCTGTGTTCCAAGCCTCATCAAAGGTGGAGGTTGGGAGTGGGGGGCAGGGAGCCACTGCTCCCCTCCCAGCTCCACCAGTTAGAGCTGGTGGTAGAGCTGCAGCCACTAACTCATCTGTATTGGTTAAACCTGTGCCCAAACCCATTTCCCCTGTGAGTGTATTTCCCCAGCACTCCTGCCACCATGATCTCCTGGAGGGAGGTGTTGCCTTTTAAAAATGCAGATGCCTTGGCCTTGCCTGAGCTATTCAGCTTCAGAAGGTCTGGATTCAGAAGGTCTGGATGGGGCCTGGTATCTCTGTGTTTTCAAAATCCTTCTAGGGGAGTTTGCTGCTCAGATTGCTTGGGGGGCTTTCCCGTCTCACTAGAGAGTCTTCTCCCTCCAAGGGTTGCTTGTGCACAAACATAAGCTTTTATGCCCAGCTCTTGGTGAGTACTATCATCGATGAGTGCTATTTTCATTATTATTATTATTTCTACTGCTATTTTCTGGACTAATGTAACTGTCGTCTTATGTACACATTTACTAAGCTGACCTGGAAATTTGACCTGCTGTCCCCACTTGGAAACTGTATTGGGGCATGGTTTGCCTTCCTTTCCAGTTGGCCAACCTGGTTTTGAGCAGCTGCATGTCTGTGATGCCCAGGGTTCCAGCCCTCTTGAGCTGAGCAGGTGGCTGGGAGATGTGTCGCTGGTTTTCCAGGCCATTGGTTGAAGCCAAAGTCACCTCCACCTCCCCCATCAGAGGAGAGAGAGGAGTCAGCTCTGAGCATACAAGGCTTCTTGAATTGGGGTACTTTCCCCAGACAGGAAAAGAGCTTCTTCTACCACCATGAGGTCAGATCACTGTTCTTCTAAAGTCCAGACTTGTCTCCTCTTGATGCCCGCTCATCTGCACAATGGGAATGCTGGTTACCTCCCTTGCAGGACTGCCCTAAGGATTCAGTGAGATGATACCGGTCAAGCACTTGGCCCAGTGCCTGGCACACGGGGGAGGCGCTGCTTCTACTGTTGGCAGTATTATCATTACCACTGTCATTATCATAGCCTTTCCTGTTATTATTTGTGGCAGAGCCAGGCAGCTCCATGGGGACCCAGGGAGCTTCAAGAGCCCGAAGCCCCAGAATTGCACAGGCTTTTCCCACAGTTGCATCACAACGGCGAGTCTGTTCCTCGTGAGAGCGCCCAGGAGCTGCTCCATCATAGCTGTCTATCTCCAGTGTCCTGTTGATAAGATCTGTTAACATTCTCAGCTCCAGGTCTGAAATATACAAAGAACAGGGCCTGTTTGTTCAATCCAAGCTTCTAAGGTTTAACTCCCAAAGGAAATTAAATTAGGTGCCTGGAGCTATGACAGTCTATCGTGTTTCTTTGCAGGGAATGTCACCCTTAATATCATGCAGATCTCATGTATAATTTTACCCGTTTAATTCTTTTAAAATGTGAAGTTTCCAGCAGGAACCAACAAACCACCAAAAGTGAAAATTGAGGAGTGACTAGGGTTTGTCCCCTTTTTCGGTCTTACCATCCCCTCTCCCAGCTGAGTATAAAATGAGTCCACACACAGATTGTACACACTTGGTAGCTGGTCTACCAAAAGCCACCATAACTCACCCTCTCTCCACCACCAGTTCCAGACCTTTGTCAGAGGAACTGGCTTAGGACTGAACTCAGTGTTGGTGGGTTTACCTTTACCATTTCTACAGCTGTTTGGAGTCTCTCTGCATGGTCACCGTCCCTGTGAACCCTCCCCCAATCCCATCTCACCCCCAGCACTAGCTACAGTCCCAGGCCTATTTACCTCTCTAGCAGAAATGTTCTCCCTCCAAAGTATTTGTGGGTTAGAAATCAGTTCAGCCTAGCCCGGACTGGAGCCATTGTAATATAATTGGGTTTTAGGTATGCTTGTGTTTGTGCTAGCATTTGCAGAGATGGCAGCAGGCCCCGGAAATGCCAAAAATGTGAATGTGACTTTTGTACTACTCAAGCAGACTGGTGATAACTGGTAGAGAGACTCTGGGCTTTTGGGGGGGTAGTGGGGAGGGAGAGCCCTGGGATAAGAGCAGGAGGAGCAAGGGCTCCAGCTGTGGGAGGAGGAGGATCAGGGTGGGATTGGGAAGGGGTCACGGTGGTCTGTGAGAGGAGTCAGCCAGTCCCGCCTTGGGGAACCAGGAGGGAGGTAGGAGGGGGCACCTCAGGTGGGCATTTCCCTGGACCGGCTTTGCCTGTCTAAACCTTGTCTCTGTCTCCACTTGAAGCCTGAGCTCCTCAAACAGAAACTTTGGTGAGGAGTTGTGGGCCAGTGGTTGGAGCTGTTTTGTCCCTAACTGTGGGCTTGCAGCCTGAGAAGGAGATGACCTTTGGCTCCCTGTCAAGCGCGGGAAGGTACTTGTCCAGGTGGGGAATGGACTGCCTTCATGCTTGTGTCCCTGAGGCTCCACCCAGGGCCAGGCCTAGCAGAGGCACCCAGGGAATGCTTACGGAATCAAGTAGTTGGATGGGCAGACGAGTGGAAGGATCAATAAATGAGGAAATGTCGTGAGGGTAAGACCTCAGGATTTGGAAGCTGTGCTCTGGGCACTAACGTTAGAGTCCAGACAAGACCAGGACCTGATCTTGTCTCAGCTGCTCACAAACCACGTGACATTGGGCAAATCACATAACCTATCTGTGTCTCAGTTTCCTCATCTGGAAGGCGATAAGATATATGAGCGGTTAGCACGGTGCCTGATGTGGTGGTGTTTTTTTACCCGTTCACTTGGGGTAGTTTTCTCATTCCTTGCTCACACCTCCAGCCCATCAACATCCTTCCTTCGGAGCCCTCTGTCCTGTGAGGTGCCCAGTGATCCTGGTTGCTCGCCTTCCTTTCTCTGCCATTTCACTTGATCTCACAATCTGACTTTATTCCAAATGTTGAAACTTATGTTCTCATCAGAGTGGACAACTCCCAGGGGAAACCTGATGGGTATTTTCTCAAGTCCTGGATCCTCCTCCTTGTCACAGGGGACTTTTCGTCAGAGGAGCCCCTCACCTTGGTCTTCAATTCATTGTTCTCTTCCTCTGTCCCCCCACCCCCACCCCGGGCATTCACAGGCTGCTAGAGAAGGCAGAACGAGGCGGGGAGAGCCACAGCCCGGGGGGACAGAAGGGTCTGCTGCAGAGGTCAGGGGGCCCCGTTGACCAGCACGGGGAGGAGAGGGGTAGAGGAAGGGGTCAGGCTGGGCAGAGGAGCCAGTTGAGAAGATGGCCCACCAGGCTGAGGAAGCCCTGGGTACCCTTGAACCTTGCTGCTAACTGTGAAAACTGCTTTAGGGGGTGAGGGTGGTGGTTGTGCCTGCCGCATAGTGGGACCAGGCTGTCCTCTACGTCAAAGTGTGAAGCCACAAGACACCAGACTAGAGCAGCAAAGTGGGATAGCTGGGAGATGCCCTGGAGAAGAGGTTTCTTAAAGGAAAGCTTGAAGAACTCAGTGGCTGAATGGGGCCAGCAGGGCAGGGGTTTGGGAGCTTCCAGTCTGAGGGGAAGTGGAGGCCATGGATGAAAATGGGAGTTAAGGAGTCCCTTTCCCTTCTGTAAAATGAGAGAGGTTGGTATACAGTCTCCAAATTCTGCAGCTCAGACGTTCTTGGATGTACCTTCCGGTGCATTTCCAGATTCCAGATGAGGCTTGTGTTCCAAATCCAGACAGATTTCTTCTGTCCTACCAAGTGAACCTGGTTGGGCAAGGACGATGTTGGAATCTCTCTTCTCTGCCCCTCGGCTCTTCTGTCTCCTCTCTACCATACTGCAGCACGCAGGAAGCCCGAACTGCCAAAATAGGGGTTCCTCCCAACCCGTTCTCATGTCCCTTCTGGGACCAGCGCCACCATCTCTCCAGATGTCCCCCCCTGCTCCCCATTGTCCTCTGATGTCCTTCCTCCTCTGCCCCAGTCCCTCTGATGTGGTAGGCAGGTGGTGGTGGGAGTTGGGGGCGGGGTGTGGGTGACAGTCGGGGATAGGCCTCAAGCCCTTCCCTGTGTCCCTAGAACACATCGCAGTGGCCTCATAGCTCCTTAATGGCCCGAAGAAAGGTCCACAGCTTGGCAGTTAGCAAAAAGACTATATATTTTTAAAAAATAATAAAAGCCTGTCTTGTGCCTTCTTCCCAGATTCTGTTGACTGAAGAGTTTGTAGAGAAAATGTTGGAGGACTTGGAAGATTTGACTTCTCCAGAGGAAGTAAGCTGTTTGATTCTCTCTGACGGCAGGTTCCAGTCTCCAGGAACCTCTGTGTGTGTGTGTTTGTGTGTGTGTGTGTGTGTGTGTGTGAGACGTGTGGAGATAGGCTGGAAGGGAGATGTTAAATGGCTTTATTTCTCTTCCCTGAACCACCCCCTACCCCACTGCCAACCCTTGTAAGGACACCCAGCAAACTGTCTGAATTGCCAACTCCTGAGAACCTCCTTGAAGAGGCAGCCAGGGCCTTCAGGCTCCTCATTGAGGAGCACAGAGTTCTCCTCAGCCCCTGCTGTTCCCTGGCAGGTTCTGAACAGAAAGCCCACGCCTGCTGCCAGAGAACATTCCACGGGAGAGTTCTGGTGGGCAGCGAGGGACTCCTGCGCTTGCCTCAGGCCACCCAGGAGCCACTCTGCTTCCTCCCTTCTCTGGCCATGAGCTCTCCCCTCTGGTCCACTTCTTCCAGCCCTAGCCGAGCTGGCGGGCCAGGTGGGGGCCTGTGCTTTCCCTGGCTGTTCTGCTTGGGTGTAGGAATGGAGCCCATAATCCCCTTTGTTTTTCTTCCTTGTTCCCGGCATCCTCATTTGTGGGGACTTACCTCATCCTGGAAAGTCCCTTCCCCTCCCCCCGGCCTCCTACCAAGCAGCACCCCAGCGGGTTGAGCCTTCCTGGCCTTAGTGCCCTGCCCGATAGGTTAATGGAACATTAGCAAGCTGGCTGTCCTCCTGCTCTTCTGGGCCCTCCCCTGCCCCGGGGCAGAGACAGACCCTTCCTTCGCCCTTTGTGCCAGGAAGTGTGTTTGGGGGAGAGCTCCTTCACCTGCCAGGGGCCAGGCTTCCAAGCTAGAGCGAAGCCAGGCAGGAGCCAGCTTTCAGCCAGGGCTGGAGCTTCCAGTTGCCGGGGCTTCCAGGGCCGAGTCAGCCAGGACACGGAGGCCTCCGACAGACGTCCACGGGGCGGAGGACAGTGCACAGGGCAGGACTGGCCCGTCCAGGTCTCCAGGTGAACAGGAACTCCTCAGAGCCTGAGGTCACCCCCAATGGGATAGTGTCTTCTCTCTCCTCTGGGATGTGGCTTGATAAATTAACTCATTTATACATTCAAAAGTCACCAAGTACCCAGTCTGTGCCAGCCAGTCAACCCCCGCAAGTCACCGGTCCCTGAAGCCTGGCTCGCATTCAGTCAGACCAGAGCCAGCTGCCCAGAAGTGCTTCCGGGGAGGCCGTGTCGCACAGGGGTGGCACCATGCCAGACTGCTGCTTTCAGCTCGGGTGCTCGGGGGTGGAAGGGGGGCAGTCCAGGCAGGAGGGACAGGAGCCAGGAGGAGCTTAGGAAAGTAGGTCACTAAAAATGACTTTTTTCTCCTTTCCTGTCCGGAGGCTGTCCCCACACCCTGCCCTACTGTCCACTTTGGTCCTGGCTGGGACAGTCCCCCGTCAGAGGGAGGGAGAGGGAGCCAGCCGGGAAGTGGCAGGCCCATCCACTGCCAGCACCAGCTCTAGGCAGGCTGAAGGCCCTGCTCTTCCCTCCTTCCCAGACTGGCCTGTCTTCTTGCCTGGCCCCGGGGCAGCAGGAGTCCTAAAAGGCAGACCCTGCTCCTAAATCGGGGAGCATCTATGAGCACCATAGGACCCATGCAGGGTCCTAGCATACAGAAGGAATAAGATAGGTCAGCCTCTTCCCCTACCCCCACCAGAAGCTCGAGAAACACAACTGTAGGCAAATCAGTGATTCCGGGGAGTCGGGTAGGAAGACCTTGGGCTCTCCTTGGCCACTGCTGGCACCTCTGGGAAGCAGGTGAGAATGAACAAGGGGGAGCAGGATGGGGGTTTACTCCTCTCGAGAATGAACCAGGCCCAAGAAGTCACCTTAAGCCACACTAGCCCTGCTTCTCGGCACTCACCGAGGCCGAGCCAGGGCCTCCTTCCCTGGGGACCCTTTGGCAAAGGCTATAGAGGGCCAGTTCCAGCGTTCTTCCCCACCAGCCTCAGAAAGAAGCCATGGCAGGGACAGGACCGCAGAGTTCCAGACCTCAAGCCACTTCCCTGTAGCATCTGCACCCTCCCCTGCCCCCCATCCTCTAGCCCCTGGGCCTCAGGGAGCAGATTCCTTACATGCTTGAGGCAGAACCAAGGAAGTGAGCTGGAGGGAGGTCAGCACAGTCAAGAAAGAGTTAGAAAACAAGCCTCCTCCAACCCCAGTTAATTATTGGCAGGGCAAGGGGAAAGGAGGGGGTCAGCAAACTCCAGCAGCTTGACCCCAGCCGCCCACCTGGGTCTAGCGTTGGTGACTGAAGCCAGGCAACCAGTGGCCTGTCTTGCCCCCAGCACCCAGGGGACAGGGCCTTGGTGAGGGTCCTGGCCTCTCTCTAGGCAGCGTGGGAAGAAGGCAGTGGGTTCTGCTAACCGTGTATACTCTGGCTCTGTGCTTGTTCCCCCTCCGCAGTTCAAACTTCCCAAAGAGTACAGCTGGCCCGAAAAGAAGCTCAAAGTCTCCATCCTACCCGACGTGGTCTTTGACAGTCCGCTGCACTAGCCTGGGCTGGGCCCTGCAGGGGCCAAGGGAGAGCCCAGCTGCTCCCCGGTGACTCCAGTGTAACAACTGCGTAAACGAGACTCCCACAAATAAAAGGACAAGTGTGAGGATGACCACGCAGCCACTGCACCCGTAGCCCGCTGGGATGCCACGCACAGGCCGCAGGCCCCCCCTCACCTGCAGCTCGGGGGCCTCCCCCCGCAGCCGGCCAAGCCATGTGACCAGGCCCTGGCCCCAGTGGGCCACAGTTGGGCAAATGCCAACCTTCCCCTCCTGCCACTGCCACAGGTTCTGTTTTGAGATTTGCCTCCGGACCTCTGATGTGCTCCTAGGTGGAGACAGGCCTCGTTCTCACCTACCCTCTGCCACACAGCCCAGCAGGAGGGAGGCGGAGTGGCCGCCTGTACGGCCCAGCTCAACTCTGGGGAGGCTTTGTTAGTCAAGCTCCTCTGGCCGTGGAACGATTCCTTCGATCGTGTTTGGTTTTCTTCCTCCTTATTTTATTTTGTAGAAACCGGATGGTATTTTATTGCTCCTCAAAGATGTCCAGAAGCCATCTATATAATGTTTTTTAAACAGAACTTTATTTCCAGATGAACTTTCTCATTCTCTCAGACAAGGGCCTGGGGCCGTCTCCCCCTGAGCTGCCACCAGAGAAGGTGCCAGTGTTCGCCTGCCAGTCCGGGGCCCTGAAGGAGCCAGCTTCGCAGAGAGGCTTTTCTTCCCAGCTGGGCCTGGTGGAGGCGAGGCACTCCCCCATGCAGCCTTGAGCCCGGTTTAGCTGGGGCCAGGAAGGGCTGCTGCTGGTTCCCAGCTGGACTGGGTCCCCACAAAGTTCAAGGATCATCAGGATCTCCGAGACTTGGTGACTGCAGCCTCACCTTCCAGGCGTTTTCCTCCCAACCAGGCGTGCCTGAGAGAGGGCGAAGCCCAGCGCTTCACAGACCATCCCCACCTGCCACTCAGGGCCTGGGTCTCCAGCTCTCTGCCACTCCCATCCCATTTCCTCATCCCCCGGGCCTCCCAACCTCCAGGCTGCAGGACTCCGGCTTATTAAAAACAGAAAAATCAACCTCTCAACATGTCTTTCACTTTGGTTTTGCAAACGCTGCACTCTCCCGCGCTCCCGTCCTCCCTGCATCCATTCATTTCTCATCCTTCATTCTCTACCCCTTGTCCTGTCTCCTTTCCTGCATCCTGGCCTCTCGCGGTCCTTGGTCCCTCACCCCAGTATTGCAGATCTCGTGGTCTTCCTATCTCATAGCCAACCTATCTCTGGCCCGTGGTTTTGGGGTTCTTCTTGGGTTGTCTCCCACTTTTGACCTGGAATCAGCAAGCCCCTTTCGTGCCCTCTTACCCCCAATTCCAGGGACGGCTATTCCGAGATCACCCTTCAGGCCTTTCCAAAGCAAAGTCCTTTTGTCTGTCACAGACCACACAGGCCCATGCCCTGTCCCTGTCTGCAGCCGCCACACACACAGGCACCACCGGGAGTGCCAGGGAGGTCCACGGGGTGCAGGACGCCTCTGATGAGCAATCTAGCCAAAGAGCTGCCTCCAGGGGCCGTGAGGGTAGTGGCCAGGCTGTTGGACTTCCGAGGGGCCACTCGGGCCTGGTTCCTTCTCTGCATACACCAGCAGGGCTGCCTGGTTAACCCCATCAAACTCAGCGCTTCACGGCGGATCAGCCTGGCACTTGGGAGAGACGCCGCCCCCAACACACAAGCGCCGAAGGTGGAAGCCCCTCTGGACCTGATGTTGGCAGCAGCTGTGCCTTCTGCTCTGAGGACTTTTCCAGAAGGACGTTTCCTGGCCTTCACCCACCACAGCATCCCTGCCTTTAAAGCTCTTGTCTTCAGACATTTCATGGCCAAAGAGGTGCCATCGGCTTGCCTCCCTGCTTGCCATCCTGACCTGCCTCTCCACAGATTCTTTCTTTCTGGGGACCTGCCTCTACCTGCCTGGTTTGGCTTGGGGGGAGGGGGTATCTTCTGAGCTAAGTTTTGTTGTCAGTGTGGGAGGCAGAAGGGAAGCAGGGGAGCTCTGAGACGATGGGCCTGTGAAGCCTGTGGCCCCTTCCTGCCCCGTCAGTGTGGGGAACCTCCACAGTTCGGCCGGAACCAGCCTCCTTCTCCTTTCCCTACAGTGCATGGGCTCTGGGGGAGTGGTGGAACATTCGCCGTCTCTGCCCAGACCTCCTTTCCCTTAGGCGGTGGTGCCTTCCAGAGGTTTCTCAGCGAGGAGGCCCTCCACTGAGCTTCTGGCTGGTGAGAGGGGACCCTCCCTGGGGACGAAGCGAGGCTGACCATGGGGCATGCCCAGCACAGCACTTGGCATATGATGGGCGCTCACTAGATGGACCCCTTCTTTCTCTCCCTGTAGCTCTTTGGGAGCCCTCACCTCATAGTAAGTTGGGGAGGTAAGAAACCTCCCTCCCTAAATCTGCCTCTTCCACAGGCTTTCTCGAAACTTGCCCCATCCTACCCCATCCCTCCAGGTCCCCGTGGCTGAAGCTTCCGAGAAGAAGGGGCTCCCCCATGCTGTTTGCCAGCTACACGAGGCAGACGCCCACGGCTCCTCAGGTGCAGTGTGGGCTGCAGGAGGACCACAGACCCAGCTGCCATTCTGTGGGGCTGGAGAGGCTCATGCAAGGTCTCAGGTCTGGCTGAGGAGCTGGTGCCTCTTCCTGCCCTTCTCTTCCCAAGGCGAGGCTTCAGGGCAGGGGCTGGGAAGCCTTGGGGAGAGTCTAAAGGGCTAGCATGTTTTAAAAAATAAACACAGGGTCTTGAGACTGGGTTTTGAGTTGAGAGCAGGGGAAAAACCTGAAGGTCGGCCCCTATGGGGCAGACCAGGAGAGAATTCCCTTGACTGTATTTTTTTATCTGGTTGTCTTTCCTCTCTGGCTTCTAGGTCCCTGTGCCAGGTGAGGTACCTGGGTCCCTGTTGTAAGTCAGGAGCCCTGTAGAAAGAGCCCTCCTTTTGTACAAGTACCTGAATGCTGCAATGAGCAGACTTTTGTAAAATTTTATATTAGTTTCTAATGTCAATGGTGACTCGGTTCCTGGGGGCTGCAGCCAGCCTGGGACTTTTGTAAGAATTTTTGGGTGACTCACTTAGATGTCGTTTCCTTCTTGCCCCCTCTTCCTCTGTGTAATCTAAGTGCATTAAACGTATTTGCAGAAGTGCCTGGGTCTTGTGCTCCTTTCTGGCTGCCTGGAGTAGGGGAGCAGAAAGCCAGGGGCCCTGCCAGAGGGGGTGGGTTGGACTCAGCCACTTAGAAGAAGCCAGGATGTGGAAAGGCCCTGAAGACTGATGTTGGGAGTGGAGACGGTGCCAGGGAAGCAGGATCACACAGCCTGTGACTCTTCAGTCATGCAGAAATGACCTCGCAGGGACAGGCTCTCTTTCACTGGTCTTGAATTCCTGTAAGGTCAGGGGGGTAGGAGGTGGAACACAGTCTGGGGAGATGAGTGTGTGGGTAAAGACCCTCTCTTCTGCTTCATTCTCCTACCCACCTCTCAGCAAAAAACCCTTTTCCCTTGGGAAGGCGGGCCTTCCTCAGGTCCACTTTGGAGTCCTTACGCCCCTTCCAGCTATGGCAAGAGACAGCACTCCCCTCACCAGGCACCTAAATTCAACCTCCTAATCCAGGGCCTGGGGGAAGGATAGAGGGGCAGCCTCAGAACTGGCCCACTGGGTGACACAGAGGCCAGCCTACCCTTCCTGTTAAATCCTCTGGGCCTGGTCTGGGTGAGGAGGCAGGTGGATCTTCCTTCCTTGGATCGCCCAGCTCCTATCACTCCAAGACCTGGTGTGGCAGGGCAGAGCCTAGTGCTAGAGGGGGAGAAGGCAACAGCCTGGGGCCTTAGAGGCAGGCAGGAGTGGGTCTGCACCCAGACAGGGTCCAGGAAGCCGCAGGACTGCTCTGGGCCTTCACACATTCTTTCCCTTCCTACTAGGCCTGCTTGTCTGTCCTGGGGAATAGCAGGGCCCTTTTCTTCTGGTCCTCAGGATGGAGCTGTAGCACTGAGGGGGTTCTGCAGAGGTCCTGGGGGCACCACAAGAGGGTAGGGGGCAGAAGGAGTCAGCTCCTGTGAAGGGTCTCTTAGCTCCCCTCCCTGTCCTCTTTGAGATGCAGCTGTATCTGTGGGACCTGCCCCAGGGGGAGGTCACTCCTCCTTCCCCTGTGACCTCCTGCTGAACTATGGCTGCCCCCCCCGCCCCCCCTCACCCCTCCTCAGCAGTGGGGCAGGTCCTGTCTGGGGCCCTCAGTCCCTCTGGCAGTCAGAGCAAGGGGAGCTGGGAGGCTCTGGAGCCAGGCTGACTACCCCAGGGTGGCCCAGGCCACACCCCTTCCCCTTTCTCCTTGGAGACTGGGGGCAGGTTGCTTATCTAATCCTCCTCATCTGACTAGCCTGGAAGGACCCAGGGTCAGGGTGAAGTTCTTGCCCCAAAGAAAACAGAATAGCGAGATTCTGTGCTTAGGTGGTTCCGGGAGACAGGAGTAGGCTGGGGTTGTTTCTGGAAAGAAAAGCGCTCCTGGACCCAGAGCAGAGACTCTGTCCCTAGGTTTAAGGAGGGGAGAAGCCATCCATGTGATCTTTAATGTCTCCTCCGAAAGCCTGTACATTCCTCCAGGAGTCTGCTCTGCCCTATTTGGGGGATCAGGGGCCCTAGGGAGGGGGACCCACAGGCTCCAAGGCCATGGGTCTGGGGAGCCTGAGAGATTTGCCAAACTGGCCTGACCAGAAGGAGAATGCATGCTGGAAATGAGTGACTCAACCCAGCCTGCCAGGCTCTGAGGTTGGGAGGCCAGCGTGGGGTGAGGGGAGTGATTAGATGGGCAGCAGAAGGGAGAGAAATGTCCCAAGACCATAGGGCAGGGCAGGATGTGGCCTGGGAGGGGTGGCCATCTCGGGACCCTTCCATGTGGGACTAACCAGCCCCTCCTCCTCAGTGCAGGAAGTCTTTGGTGGAGAGCTAAGGGCAGGATGGGGAAAGGGCAAAAAAGACTGCTGGTGGGTGTCCATGGTTTGTGTGAGCACAGCTTTCTGAGGAACTTGAGGGGCAAGGGAGACCTTGAGGGGGTTGTGAGGTGAGCAGTGGCCTTACTGGGGCCAGAGAACTAAAAGAAGCGATGCTGTTCCTTTGTACTTCTAATTTCACCCACTACCACCCCACACGCCATCTCAGTACTGAAAGCACCAAAAGGAAGGAGAATGGAGCTTCTGGGTCTTAACCGTGACAAGCCAGAGGAAGGCCACCTGAGCATTATTGAGCCACTACGATAACACTGTGGGAATGGCAAAAACTAGAAAATATGTTCACTTGTCCTTTCAACAAACGTGTGGCAGGCACTCGGCTATATGCTGGGAGACTCTTCACAGGCCTGGCCTTAAGGAGCTCATAGTGCACTGGGGGAAGACGGACCGGGAAACAATTGCAAGAGCCCTAAAAGAGGAAGGCAGTAAGCTGCTTTCGATCCTACCCCAGCTCCACCACTTGTTATCAGTTTGACTTTAGACAGGTTAACTAATCTGTGCCTCAGTTTCTTCTTCTAAAAGTGGATATTCGCTTCACAGAGGTTTGGCAAGGATTATATGTGATAATACACATGAAATGCCTGGCACATAGTAATTGCTCAGTTAGGGTTAACACTTTATTAAAGGGCTATGCTAGGATATGAACACAGAGAAGGTACCCAACCCAGTCTGGGGAGATTTATAAACCTTCCTGAAAGAAATGACATCTAAGTCAAAACCTGATGCTTAAGGATGAATTTGGCAAAAGAAGGTGGGGCTATACTTTGAAAAGCTCTCCAGGCAGACAGAACAACAGGGGCAAAGCCCCAAAACTCTTCTTGGGAACTGTGGAGTTCCAATTGCCTAGAGTACATGGCTTAAGTCATCCAGCTTTCACAGTAGTACCATCCCCCTGCCTGCTGGATGGAGAACATTTTGAAAGACAGCTAGATTGGAGGCAAGGTGACCAGTCAAGCCTAGATTAGGGTAGAAGTGGTAGGAATGGAGAGAACGGGATTCATTCATTGATTCAACAAATAATTATTGAGCAGCTACTATGTGCTAGGTCCCACAGTAGGCATCAGAGACACAGCATTAAAGAAAACCCCTTTCACAGATCTTATATTTTGGAAATGGAAGATAATATTTTTTTAAAGTAGAATACATAGTACATGGAGTTATGTGCTATGGAGAAAAAAACAAATGCAACAGAGGAGGAGAGATAGTGAGGGCTGGGGGAGGGGCACATTTTAAGTAGGTCAGGAAAGGCCTCACTGCCTAGGCTCACTTGAACAAAGGATCTCAATGAGAGGAAGCAGGGTGCAGTAGGGATATCTAGGGGAAGACTGGTTCAGGCAAAGTGAGGAGCAACTTCGAAGAGCCTGGAGGGGTGGGGCATGGGAGACACACCAGGTGTATTTGAGGAACAGCCAGTGGGGCTGGAGCAGAGTGAGAGAAAGGGGATAATAGGAGATTACTTACACAGAGGCCAGATCCTGTAGGACCTTGCTGGCAATTATAAAGTGAGCAGAAGAGTGACACAATCTGACATATTTTTCAAAGATGACTCTGGCTACTCTGTTGAGAATTGACTCCAGGACATAAGGGCAGAAACAGAAACCAGTTAGGACCTACTGAAATAATTAGGCAAGAGTTTGTGGTGAAGTAATGGAGAGGTTAAGAAATAGTCAAGATTTGCAAACATCTTGAAGGGGCAGCAGGTTGGAAAGCGAAGAGGATGAAGATTTTAGTTTCCAGTACATTGAATTCAAGGTATCTGTGGGACATCTGGGTGGAGAGCACAGTTGGTTTCATGGGTCTGCACCCAGGAGGGTGAGAATCTAAGCTGGAGACTGACTGGGGAGTCATCAGTATATAGACAGTAATGAAGCCTTAGGAGTAAATGAGGGAGCAGGTATAGGTTAGTAAGAGAAGAGCATGGAGGGCAGCCAACATTTAGGAGATGGAAATTGGAGAAGTCTGTGGTTAGAAAGATATGAAGAAAATCAGAAGAGTATGATGTTTAAGTCAAGGGGAGCCGTCTAGAAAGGTGAGAAATGAGTGGAATCCTTTAGATTATCCTGGAGGTCATTGGTGAGGAGGCCAGAGAAGGACGCTCCAACAGCTCCAATCTAGACCTTGTTTCTTTGCACCGTCTTTAGAGCATGGAATTGAGGATTAGGGCTAGAAAGCCACTTTCTCCTTGTTTATTCACTCAGACATGCATGCATGCGTCATTCATTCAGCATAAGACCTCCCATGTAAGGGGATGCAAAGTACTAAAAGACACATGCTGTGTCCTTGAAGGGCCCATATTAACACCTCCACCCCCCAATCAGGAATAAGGAGATTGAAGATCCTGAAGCAGAGAAGCTCACTGGTTTTATGGAAGGATCAGGGACCCATGGGTCATTTTGAACTGAGTTTGAATCTCAGTTCTACCTTTTAAAAAAAAATATTTTTTTGGCTGCGTTGGGTCTTCGTTGCTGCGCGCTGGCTTTCTCTAGTTGCGGTGAGCGGTGGCTACTCTTTGTTGCGGTGCGCGGGCTTCTCACTGCAGTGGCTGCTCTTGTTGCAGAGCATTGGCTCTAGGGCACACAGGCTTCAGTAGTTGTGGCTTGTGGGCTCTAGAGCACAGGCTCAGTAGTTGTGGCACACGGGCTTAGTTGCTCCACAGCATGTGGGACCTTCCTGGACCAGGGCTCGAACCCATGTCCTCTGCACTGGCAGGCGGACTCTTAACCACTGCGCCACCAGGGACGTCCCTACCATTTAGAACATAATCGCTCATGATTCTGAAATCCATAATCTCCAGCACAAACCTCCCCTCTGAGTCTGTATATACAATTGTCTCCTCTAGGATTTCCACTGGGATAGCTAAACCAACTCAAACTTAACTTAGAACTATTTAAAATGTCCCCACCCAAACCTAATCCTCTCCAACTGTCTCCTTCTGGGTAAATGGCACCACCACCCAGCCTCTTGTTGAGGCCCAAATCATAAGTTCAGAAGGATATACTATGTATATACAATGATAAGCACATCTTGATCCCATTCCTACCCCATTACTATTATGTGTTGATTCCTCTTCACCCTACGTCTAAATCCTGTCTAGTACTATTGGCTCTACTTCCAAAATATATCCCAAATCTAGTAGCTTCTCACAACCAGCTTCAGGTCCAAACTCCTTACCATGACCCTGTGTGTTCTGGTCCCTACCTGGCTTCTCCCTCACCGCAGGCCTTCTTTCTGCCCTGAAACATGCCTGATTGATTCATTGCTTTTGCATTTGTTTTTCCTCCTGACTGAAGCACTCTTTTCCCAGGTTGTCACTTGCCCGACCCCTCCTGAATATTCAGGTCTCAGCTCAAATGTCACTTTTTCTGAGAGTACTGTGTGAGTCCCGTACTCTCTAGCACAGAAATTATCCTACATATTTAATTTTTTAAAAAAAAGTTTGGTACTTGTTCTCCAGGGAATCCCCAGGGCCTAGAAAAACGCCTGGTGCATGAGGCTTTTGTTAAGTATTTGTTAACTGACCGGTTGACCCCAGTTTTTTAAGCCTCCATTTCCTTATTAACTGAAGAGAGATAATAATGCATATTTTGCTTGGTAGTTCTAAGTTAGAAATGTAGAGAAGGGAATTCCCTAGTGGTCCAGTAGTTAAGACTCCGTGCTTCCACTGCAGGGGGCATGGGTTCGATTCCTGCTCAGGGAACTAGGATCCCGCAAGCCACGAGGCCTGGCCAAAAATAAATAAATAACGTGTTTTTTTTTTTTTAAAGAAATATAGGGAAAAGTATTGAGGATATCGGGAAATTGCTGCACAGTGAACCTTTGTAATTCACTGCTCAGTTCCATCTGACAGATAGCAGACTGACAAACCCTCCTTTCCCTCTCAGGTAAAAAGAGCTATGGGTGAACAGGCCCAGAAAGAAGTGGTCCCACCCCTTAATGTTATCATCTCCCTTTTAAGAAGCGCGGAAACTCAACCCCCATCCCCAATGTTTAAGGTAACCGAAGTTAGTGCAAGTCACGTGAGGCCCTCGGGTTGCCCCGCCTTAAAGAGGCGGAGCCTCAGTTTGGAGACCAATAGCAGGAACAATCTCCGGAACAGCCCCCAACTCCAGATAGGGAAAAGGGGAGGAGCCGGCGCCCCAGCAGCTGTAATAGCACTTCCGGACAATACTCCCCGCCCCCTCCTCCCCCTTCCGCGTCCGCTTATTTCTCCGGTGCCGGGTGGGCAGAACCAGCGGGTGCTGATTACGAGCGACGCTGTTCCGCTGCTGCTTTCTCCTCGCCTCCCCCTCCCAGTCTCCCCGCCCTCCCCTTGCAGAGTAGCGGGACCGGCCTTGATGTAGGGACACCACCCTTTGCCTCTCTCCGCCCTAGCTCGGGACTCCGGCTCACCGCAGCCCGCTGCGCGCCCGCGTCTCCACCCTGCCAGCCGCGCTCTGCTCCCAGCCCATTGTATCCTCCCCATCCCCGGTCTCAGACTCCGAGGCCAGGCCGTGGCGGGAAGATCGGGGACCTCTGTGCATCCCTCCAGCCGGTCCCGCGAGTCGGGGCCCCTCCCCCGCTTGCCGTCCTCTCAACGGTGCGGTAGCTGCGAGGGCGTCCTTCCCTTTCTGCTAAGGCTGAGACGGCCGACTGGCGGGCAGCAGGGACGCACCCCCCCCAGCCCCAGCGGCGAGCACCCCCCCACACACCCGTCCCCTTCCTGGGGGAAGGAGAGCCGAAGCCCGAGCGAGCAGAGGCAGGAAAAGGCAGCCGTGGACTGCCCGGCTCGCAGATCATTTTTATTATCGAGATCATTATTAAAAGGGGGCGGGGAGCCCAGGATGCGGGGGAGGGGGCTAGAGACGCAGCTATTTTTATTAAACAGATTATTCCTGAAATAATAATACGCGCAAGATGGCTGAAGGTGGCTGTGATGAGAGTGTTGGGGGGTTTTTTCTTCCTTTTTTTGATCTGAGGATAAAGCTCTGAGACGACAGCCGCTGCGGAGACCCTGCCCGGAGTGCCCTCCCCAGATGAGAAGCAGCGGGCGGACAAACGGACCTACCGACGGAGCAACTGGCGCGGGCCCGCCCCGGACGCGTCGCCTGGGCAGCAGCCGGGGGCCGCGGGGGCTCGCCTTTCTGCCGACTTCTTCCAATTCTAATCTTTTTTTATATTTTGGAAAGAACCAGGGTGGGTGGAGCAGAGGTGGAGAGAAATCGGGACTTGGCATTTTCTCCCTTCTCTCTCTCCTAATTTGAGGGAGGCTGCCAGCCCTCTCCTTAAAAAAAAAAATCCCACCACAAAAAAAAAAAAAAAAACAACAAAACAAAACAGAGAGAGAGAAAGAACGCTGCAGGACCCTCCAGCGAGCGCGCTCGAACCCCCGGCCGCCACCGCGGCGGCCGCCGGGAGCCCAAGATGGCTGGGCGCTGAGGGAGGCAGTCCGGCTCGGCTGGCTTGGCCAGGCCCCGCCGCCGCGGGCTGGCTCCGACCGCAGCCCCGAAGGCCGGAGGAGAGGCCGAGAAGAAAAGAAAGTGGGGGGGGAGGGGGGCCGGGGTGGCGAAGGGGGAGGGCCGGGGGGGAGGGGAGGGCCGGGAGCCGAGCCTCCTGTTCATTAGCAGTTGAGAAAAATTCCTTTCTAGTTTGATCAATCCTTGTTTTCCTCGGCAGAGCCGGGGCGCCCGCCCAGCGCGGAGACTGAGAGCGAGGTCTCTCGCGGCGGGGGCGCCCGGCGCCGGGCCTCGGGGGAGCGCAGAAGTAGCGACGAGGGGGTCAGGCCGGAGCACCGACGGGGCTTCTTCTCCCTCCCTTTCTGGTTGGCTTTTTTTTTTCCACTTCTCTCCCTCCCCCTTCCGTTTCTATTTGTGAAGGGAGGAGGAAGGCAGAGGCGGGCTGGTGTCTCTGGCCGGGGACTGGAATTTCATCTGAATGACTGCCCCTGCGCTCACGCAGTGCCCCGGAGTCGGCCCGCCTGCGCCCCGCAGCCCGCACCCGCAGACGGCTGGCCAGCCGGGGGGCGCCCGCGCCGCGGCCCGGGGACCGGCTTGCCTCGCCCGCCTCGTCCGGATCTAGCAGTCCTTGGCGCGGCCGCACTCGCTTCTCCGGCCTCTCAGACCCTGGACGAGGCGAGGGAGGCGCAGCGCCGGCGAGCCAGGAGAGAGCCACCATTGCCGCTGCCGTCGCTGGAAGAAGTGTGCGGCTCCCGGGCTCTGTCCGCCTTGGGGCGCGCCCCAATGTCAGCCTCGGGGCCGAGTGCAGGCCGTGGGCCGCCGCTGCCCTAGCCGCGCCGACCGGGAGGCGGCCTCTTATATGGAATTTGGACCCCGGCACTCCCCTCCAGGGCTGGTGCCCCGGCCGCGGCCCTGGCGCAGTCCGCCGTCTCCCGCTAGGCGCTCGGGAGGAGGAGGAGGAGACGCAGCCGGCTGCGCGCGCTGCGTGAGGACCGAGGCTCCCTCCTCTGGGGGGCGGGTGCGCGGAAGGCGCTGGTGACTGAGCGACTCTCGGGGCCGCCGGGGCCCGGAGCTCGGGGCTTTGGTGGGCCTGTAGTGGCACCGGACGGACCCCCAGGGTTGGGGAGTTGGGGAGACCTGCCCGGGCCCTCTGCCCGCAGCCGCTATGGCGGAGAATTGGAAGAACTGCTTCGAGGAGGAGCTCATCTGCCCCATCTGCCTCCATGTCTTCGTGGAGCCGGTGCAATTGCCGTGCAAACACAACTTCTGTCGGGGCTGCATTGGCGAGGCGTGGGCCAAGGACAGCGGCCTGGTGCGCTGCCCAGAGTGCAACCAGGCCTACAACCAGAAGCCGGGCCTGGAGAAGAACCTGAAGCTCACCAACATCGTGGAGAAGTTCAACGCCCTGCACGTGGAGAAGCCGCCGGCGGCGCTGCACTGCGTGTTCTGCCGCCGTGGCCCCCCGCTGCCGGCGCAGAAGGTCTGCCTGCGCTGCGAGGCTCCCTGCTGCCAGTCCCACGTGCAGACGCACCTGCAGCAGCCCTCCACCGCCCGCGGGCACCTCCTGGTGGAGGCGGACGACGTGCGGGCCTGGAGCTGCCCGCAACACAACGCCTACCGCCTTTACCACTGCGAGGCCGAGCAGGTGGCCGTGTGCCAGTACTGCTGCTACTACAGCGGTGCGCATCAGGGACACTCGGTGTGCGACGTGGAGATCCGGAGGAATGAGATCCGGGCAAGTACCCTACACACAAACACACACACACACACACACTCCCTACCGCCTGGGGACCACCCATCCGGACAGGCTGACTCTTGTGACATCAGGCCAGAGGTTCCCTTCCAAACTCCCACTCTAAGTTTGGAGGCAAGGTCCTGGGAAGTAGGGTCCCCGATCGGTACTTGATAAATTCCTGCACCTGTGCTCATAGGGGGCATCTTGTGAGGCATTTATAGAATTGAGGTGTGGGGCTCTCAGGGGTAGAGTTTGGCTGTTGCTTTTCTGTTTTGCGTGCAGCTCCCTCCCCCGGCGTTGTTTCCGTAGGCCCTACGGGAAGTCACTAAAGGGAGTGACCCAGGTCCTGCTTCTCCAGCTGCTGTTTATGTAATGAGTGTCCTGGTGCCGCTGCTGTGGCTGACATGATCCATGATGCTGGCATACCAATGAGGAAGTAAACAAAAGCAGCCATGTTAGTTTCAAGCCCTACTGGAAACACATTGGGGGGGGGCGGGGGCTGGAGGGGGAGCTTCCGGAGGGAGAGCAGAACTCCTGGTATCTATCTGGCCAAGGCCTGGACAGCCAACAGCATCACCGGACAGCATCTCAGCTATTCGGATTATTCCCCATAGCCCGCTCTCCATGCGTGAGAATCGCTGCCCACTGTGTGCCTGTGCGTATTGCACCCGTCTGCATGAACACACCTTAAAGTATGTCTTCATCACCCTGAGCGCTTTTCTCCCAGCCCAGCCCTCTATCACAGCCCTCCCACATTTAGGGAGGGGAAGTGGAAGATGGAAAAAGAATCCTGTGGGTTTAAGGTTGAGCCGCCTTGCAATCTGGTTTCAGGCAGCTGGCTCCCCTGGGCTGCCGGCTGGGTGATTACGGAACCGCATCCCCTCCCATTGTATACACCCTGTAGCAGCGGCCAATGTCAAAACCGCCTTCCCCCTCAGGCCTCTGGGGCTGGCCTGGCTTTGGAGCTGGACTGAAGCAATACTTCCGTCCCCTTCAGTGGAGGGGGGCTCCTCCTGGGTTCCTCCCAGGTCCCCTGGCTTTCAGGGTTGAGTCATACCAGAAAGAAGGGGTTGGCCTGAGACTGTCTGAGCCATCTCAGAAGCCCCAGCTTGGGGCCTGGGTGTGATATCATGGGGGTGAGGTTGGGCTTTGGTAGGACTGGGAGTGTTTATGGGTGGGGGCCCCTGGAGGCTAGTCGAGGCCAGTGGGGAGCTTGGTTATGAGGAAGCTCTGCGCAGGGGACGGTTGTAGATGGGGGCTGTTTCCTGTGGGGGGGACCAGTCAGAATGAGTCACTGTTTAGCAATTAAAAAGCATGCACATACCACTAACAAAAGGCAGGAGGGCTGCCACAGGCTGAGGGCAGGGATAACAAATAAAATTTGCTGTATAATTAGTTTCTAATCGGATGGGCTAGCTCTGGGGTTTTGTGCCAGGACAGAGCCTCTGGTTTCTTAAAGGAAGTGTGGGTGGGGGATGGAGAGAAGAGCCTCCCCCCGGCCCAGGGTTGGAAAAGGCAGAGGCCATGGGGAGCAAATGAGCCCCTAGTGTACTCCGCCCCCCACCCAGGGCAGGCAGAGCCCAGACTTTCCCTAGTATTGGGAAGCTGCTTCTATTAATAAAGATGGAAGGGCTGGGGAGGAGGCTGGGAAAAGTGCAGAGGCAGGAGAAAGGAAGGCTGTCCAGTTCTCTGTCCTGGGATTGACAGTGGAAAATGAAAGGAAGGGAAAGGTGGAGATGGGGCTGAAAGGCACAGAAGAGGGGACAGCAACCAGGGTGATGAGTGAATGTGTGCCTGCACCCACGGCTTTGCCCTTAGGTGTATCGGAGTGCTCAGGTGTCTTTCATTTAGGTGGGGGAGAAAACACAATTTTACCTGATTTGGTAGTAAGAGGGTGTCTGTGTTTGTGAGTGTCTTTGAGACTGTCTGCTTTGCCCTCAAATGCACCTGTCTCCTGTCTGTATAGTTGGGGGATGGGGGTGGCACACATATGCAAAGTATACCCTGGGGTTCCTACCGGCAGGTCTCTGATCCCCCAGCTCATGGAAGGAACTGGATGGAAGCAGGCCCTGAACTTTGTCAGCAGCTCCATGTGTGTGCGTCTGCATGCGTGCGTGCATGTGTGTGTGTGTGTGTGTGTGTGTGTGTGTTCTTGTGTTCGTTCCTGTTCCTGGTGTGGGCAGGCTCAGAAGTAGTGGGTTGCATCACAGCCAGATGTGCAGTTCTGTGCGCTCAGCATCTGTGCCCCACAGCCTGAGTCTCGTCCCTCTCCAGGCTCCCCTACCCCAGGCCCTCCAGATTCTCTCTGCTGTCCCAGGGCACTGGAGTTGGAAACCCTTCAATGGCCCAGTGCCACTCAGTGTGAGTTGGACTTATTGAACGAGTAGGAAGAGGGGCCCCACCCTCAGGGGAGGGGGTGAGCCACAAAGAACCTGAATGGAAGAACCCATTGCGCTCCATCCTCTCTAGGCTAGCCATGGGGAGGGGCGTTTTCCTGGGCCTCTTTTCCCTTGTGGGAGGGAGTCTGTCTTAAAGGGCCTCTGCTGGTACCATGGATGAAGGCAACAGAATTATCCCAGATGCAGGAGCAGAAGCATGGAAACCTGGCACACACCTTAAGATACAGTTCTGCTTCTTGTGCTTCCTCTTCCGTTGTCCCAGGGGAGGGGCAGGGGCTGCTGAAATGCCCTACTGGCTAGGAATAGGAAATGCTGATCAATCTCCCCCTGGTGGTCCTCCACACGCATACTCAAAGCACCCACCTGTGCAGCAGCCTAGAGCTGGGGCCCAGCAGGAATGCAAGCAGGGCTTCCGCCCAGCAGGGGACTAGCAGGGGTTCTCAAAGTCAGGCCTTTGAAGTCCTTGCCCCACTCTGCCCTTGGGAAGCCAGTGTGTAAGCCACGTTGCCATGAGGCCTGGATGCCCATTGGGTAGACCGCAGAGACCACTCTAAGACATGCCTAGACCCCAAATGTGTTCTGCCTTGGGGCTATGGGATGCTAAGGGCCCAAGACTGGGATATTCAGGTGTGCTCAGGCGTGGCAGCCCTAGGTGGTCAAACCCTCTTCCAGCCCCTGGGTTTAGGGGTTCATGTGAGGAACTCTGGACTGGTATGAGCTGGGAGCACCTCTGTCTCATGACGTCCTTCAACATAGAAAGAAGATCCAAGATAACGCCTAGTTATATCTGTGAAGGGCTATGCAGGGTGTGTGTGTGTGTTCAGGTCATAGTTGTGCCTCTGTGTCATTCCTAGTACCCCAGACTGAGGTTGGAAATGTTCCCAGGACCCTGTTCCTTGCATTCTCGAAGGTTTAGAGTTGAGAAGAGATGTTCTCTGGGGACAGGATCCCACTTCTTGGGCCAGTTTGGGGTTTGCAGCTGCTGGGGGTGAGGTCATCCTGCTCACATTGTCCATGGCCGGAGGGGCTGCCCTGGGACCCTGGAGGGGATCCTAGGTCTCCACCCCATGTGTCTGTCTCCAGGTGGGCTCTGGGAGTGAGGGCTGCCCTGGCCCAGCTGTAGCCGGGCTGTGGCTGCAGCCTGACTCAGGCAGTACAGACCCCACCGCTCTCCGCTGCCCCCGACCGTAATCCTGAGGTCCGAGGTGGGGTGGGAGGTGACGTGGGGAGGCTCTGGGTGTGGGTGTGGGTGGGAGGTGGGAGGGTCAAGTGGCTGCTCCTTCCTTGACCATCTTGAAGGATCGGGAAGATGGGGCCTGGCTCAGCCTTCCTCCCTGGCCCCAGGCAGAGGAGCCTGAGGCGGAGGCCCAGCCCCCCACCTCCACCCCAGGATCCTGCTGACACAGCCAGACCAGACGCCTGTCATGCACGCCCTGCTGATGACTCTGCCTGCTGCAGCTCTGGGTGCCTGTGCATCCAGGTCTGTCTGCAGGTGTGTGTGTGTGCATGTGTAACCAGTGCGTCTGGTTGTGCATCTAACATGGGACTACTTTTTTGTATCTCAACGTGTTTATCTCTGAGAAGGTGCAGTGTGAGTGACTGACTTAATTACGGAGTTGTCTTGTGTGTGGCTATGGGGTCGGGAAGATGTGCACGTGTGTGTGTGTGTGTGTGTGAGCGAGAGGAGGGTGCCCTGCTTGCCGTTCACCTGTGAGTTGAAGTTGAGTGTGCACACATACCTGTTGTTGACAGCGCTAGTGTGTGACTGCCTGCCTGATGGTGGTTGGTTGGTGGGTGTGAGTCTTGTGTGACTTTCTCACCTGGTGGAGGTGTTGGGGAGGGGAGGGAGGGGACTCACCTTCGGTGAGCTTGTTGCCTGTGGTGGGCTTTGGAGGTGGAAGCCTGGATGGATCCTGCGACGCTGTGTTGGGGGCATTCGGGGTGGTCATAGGAAGAAGGGGAGCCCGGCTTGGGCCCCAGCCCTGGACCTAGCAGGCAGGCTTGGCTGGCCTCATCCCTGGCTCTGGGAAAGCCTTCCTTCCCGGCTGGCCTGGCATTCAAACACAGACAAAGGGGGGCTTTCTCTCTCGCCTCTTTGTTCTGCTGCCCCAGAGCAGTGCTCTCTGCATGGCAAAAGCTAATTCCACTGTGCAGCTGGGAAACCCTCTCTGGGGTCTGCCGGGGCTTGCCTCCGAGGTGCTGCCTTTCTCCTTGCCCCTGGCTCCTGCTCTGTAGCCTCTTCTCTCTGGGTCTGTGATTGCCCGCAGCCTGGGAGTCCACATGGTAGCCCCAGGTAGGGGCTGAGGCACGGGAAGGGGCAACTAAGGCTGAGACCAGGAGGGAGTGCTGTGGCCCAGAGAGAGGGGAGGCTGACATACTCCTAGGACAAGGGCTTATGTGGGAGAGTGGGGGGCGGCTTGGCAGCTGGGGAGGAGGTTAGGAGGGGGTAGCTCTGAGCGAGGGCTTCATCCAGAGCTGGAGCTGGCATGAGAGTCATCTGGGCAGGGATCCCAGCAGGCGGAGGTACTCCAGCAGCCCAGCGCCCTCTTCCTGCCTCCACCCCATCACAGGGGCTGCTGGCCCCAGCTCTGGTCCCATCTAAAAACCTGAGGCCTGCCTCTGGCCCAGATCCTGGGGCCCTGCTCCCTCCTGACTTTGCTTCTCTTCAAGGTTGACTTGAGGGTTTTATTATTATCATTTATTAACTTTTACACAGCCTAGAGTCCCAATGGCCTTACCCGTCTGCCCAGTCCAGTCTGGCATCAAAAATGCCAGCTGGGCCTGGCGAGTCAGTCTCCAGAGGGCTGTGAGTGAGGCTTTCCCAGGGCAGGAATGTAAGGGGCTCATGATTGCCCCCTCTCCAGGCTGGGAGGGGCTTTGGAGGGAGCAGCTCAAGGCAGAGTCTAGAACATTAGGCGACAGATATGAGGGTCTTGGAGGGGTGGGAATGGAGTGCCCCCAAGTCTTCTTGATCTTTTGCCCTCACAGACCCAGGAGCAGACTGTGGAAGGCCTTAGGTCCTTAGGGAAGGACAGGGTCAGGAGTGAGCAGGTCCCACCTGGGCCAGCAGGTGTAGAGTGGGGCTGGGCCTCCAATTGCCCCCGCCCCTGCTGGAGGCCTGGTCCCTCAGGTGCTTCTAGTCTAGACCATTCTAGTCTCCACTCTGTTCCTGCACACTTGAGGTGTGCCACAATCCAGGTGACCCACTGCGGGCTGGGAGCAGTTTGTAAGGTGCCCTCCCCCACATTGAGAGGCCTTGCCCTGAATCAAGCTGGGAAATCTCTCAGCTGTGGGTTTTTCCCAGGTGGGCCGTGGAGCCTCAGCTCTCGGTAGTTCCGGGAGGTTGGGATGGAAAGGAGGCTGCTGGTAGTGGGGAGGGGTCCTTGCTTCCTCTGTTCCCCATCTTCCAGCTTCTCAGCAACCTGATTCATTCACTGGTGGAATCGAGGTGAGGGGTAGTAAAGGGGCAGCAAGTGGATATTTCCTTTCTTCCCCACCACCCCGATTTTCCAGTGCCTGAGGTAGCAGTGTCCCCCACCCCCTGCTTCCCCCCGGTGTTGGCTGTGGCAGGATCAAGAGCACCTAGCCCCGAGGGAGCGCCATTCCTGCAAGGGCGAGCTGGCCATGGTGGGCCCCCCTCCCAGCCCTCCCTGGCTGGCACCCCCTGGCCAGTTTCCTTCCTATTCCTGGCCCTTCCCTTCCCCCTGTAGTGGAGACAAAAGCCTGGTGGCCTCTGAGCTGGGGGAGGGCCAATGAAACCCAGCCACCTGCTAGGGAGTGTGGCCACTGCCTTTGCTGGACCTGGACTGGGCTGCACCCCAGAGGGCTCTGGGCAGGCAGGAACCAGGACCTGGACCCGGAAGCCAAGGGAAGACCCCTCAGGGTCCCAGGGTGGCCGTGCTGCCAGGAAAGGATCTGAGAAAAGCCTAGATGAGGGAAGGGGCTGAGCCCCACTCCCCAGGACAAGACAGGAAGTGCCTCCCTTGGCTGTGCCCTGAGGGGTCAGCCATGAACTCCCTGAAGGGGTTTCAGGGGATTGGCACAGAGGCCTCCCACGGGTCTGGAGGGCGGGAGTGAACAGCCCCATTCCAGGCCTCTGAGGGAAGTGGGGCTGAGATCCTATCTGGGGCTGCCCCTCGTCTGGGACTCAACTCCAGGTGCACCTCTACTCTGATACCAGTGGGTTTGGTCATGAGAAGTAGTTGGGCCGGGAGACCGTGGTGCACAGATGTGTGTGTGTGGCTGGGGCCTGGGCTCTCAGATATCCTGGGCACTGGGAAGGCAGGAGTGGCCTGGAGCCTGAGATGCATCCAAATTGGAGGGACTGTCTTCCCAAGTGTGGGGACGAGGCAGCCAGCAGGCAAAAAATTGAGGGCCAGTTGCAACAGGGGAGGTAAAAAGGTCTCATATCCTTTGGTGGTACCCTGGCCACCTTGCCTTCAGGCAGCCCTCCCTCAATCGTCGGGGGCCTTCAGGAGGGCCAGCCTTCACTGTGCAGGGCTGTGTGTGTGACAGTGTGCCTGAGGTGGTCTCAGGGCCCAGGTGGTGGCGTGTGCTTGTGTGTGTGCGTGCAGTTGTATGCATGTAGGTGGGCCATACTGTGGGGTGCCGCCTGCCCTTTTCACGTGACTGGGGGCAGTTTCACAGGAAGGGAGGATGTGTGACTACCTCTGCTCCTGCTCCCAGCCAGCTGTGTTTCTCTACAGGCTCTGACTCTCAGGCTGGCAGCAGATCCATGTGCATGTTGGGCTGGGGTGGAGGCAGGGCAACATCTCCTAGGGCTGTCTCTTAAGGTACTGTCCTGGGTCACTGAAAGGTCAAATTGTTGGGGGGTTGTGTGCCCAGGGGGTGCCCCAGTCTTTCCCAGCTCAGAATCCGAGAGCCTCACCCCCTACCTCCTCCTGTCCCCAGGGCCCTGGTTCGAGGGTAGCCACCAACACAAAACAGGGTCACTGAACTCTCTTGGCTGGCCTTGGTTTCCCCATATGTAAAAGGGTTTGGGGGAATAAGGAAGGGATTGGTGGCAGCTTGTCTTTTGGAAGCCAGCTGAGTGTGGACAGGAGTGGGGGTCATGGGTCAAACTTGAGGGTCACTTTGAGGTCCACACAGAGGAAGAAAAAGAACCACTTCTTGTTGAGTGGACACTTACTGTGAGCTAGGTTCTGTGCAATCTGCTTTGCAAACCTTGTTTTGTGTGCAAAACCCATGGGTTTATTCAGGAAACACGTTATGCATCTGTAGGGTGCTGGGGCCTTTGTGGGTCCCGGCTAGGAAGGGAAGTGGAAAAATACAGCAGCAAAGCCCTGTTTTCAAGAGGCCTTGAGTTTTGTTTGGAGATTAGACTGCAGTTGGTCAGATTATAGAATAGTGTTGTCCTATAGCTCTTTCTGTGAGATGGTCACATTTTGTGTCTGTGGTGTCCAGTACATTAGCCACTAGCTACATGTAGCTATTGAGCACTTGAAATGAGACTGGTACAACAAAAGAACTGATGTTCAATTTAGGTTTTTTTTTTTTTTTTTAAGTTTTACTTGATTTTATTTATTTATTTATTTATTTATTTTTGGCTGTGTTGGGTCTTCGGTTCGTGCGAGGGCTTTCTCCAGTTGCAGCAAGCGGGGGCCACTCTTCATCGCGGTGCGGGGACCGCTCTTCATCGCGGTGCGCGGGCCTTTCTCTATCGCGGCCCCTCCCGTTGCGGGGCACAGGCTCCAGACGCGCAGGCTCAGCAATTGTGGCTCACGGGCCCAGCTGCTCCGTGGCATGTGGGATCTTCCCAGACCAGGGCTCGAACCCGTGTCCCCTGCATTAGCAGGCAGATTCTCAACCACTGCGCCACCAGGGAAGCCCCAATTTAGGTTTTTTTAACTAACTTAAAATGAAATAGCCACATGTGACTAGTGGCTACTGTATTGGACAGCACAGCTACAGAGGGAGAGCAGAATGTGACAGTCCCCCGTATGGCCAGGACAGGGAGGGTCCTGCACAGACTCCGAGCAGGGGCCATGGAAAGTTTCCTAGAGGAGCAGGGCCTTAAGCTGGGCTTTGAAGGATAGACAGGGGATGGGGAGAAGGCACTGTGGGCTGCAGAAAAACATCAGCTGGGTACAGGGAGTTCAAATTTGCAGTGTCAGGGACAGGATACCAGCCCACCTGGCTGGGAGAGTCAGGTTGTAAGTAAGAGAGTCTACAGAGTTTGGAAGGAGGGGTCATCGAGGGCTCTTGGGCAGGAGAGAGACCCTGTTTGAAGAGGTGTGACTGTCTGGCAAGGGAGGATGACAGGGTGGCTGGAACAGTGGGGATAGGCAGGTCTGGGAAGAGAGGGGTTGTAGAGACAGAAGATTAAGGGCTGAGAAGAGCAGCATGGTCCAGAACCTTCCAGCAGACTGACCTTGGGTCTTAGGAGAGCCAGAGTTTCCTTTCCACCCAGGTCCAACTGAGGGGCTGAGGGAGTTAGCAAGGACTTCAGAGGCCTAGCTTTCAGCATCAGGAGCAAGCAAGGGGGCAGCTGTCTGGCTTGATGCCCCCCAAGTGTAAGGCAAGCATCAGGTGAGATCTCTGGACCGGGCCAGAGGGCCTGTGAGACCCGGGAAGGTTGTGTGACCCTCTGCATCATTTCTAAGATGGTGCTCCCCAGAGAGAGGCAGCATGACTTGGATAAGAACAGACCCTACTACCTGGTCATTTAGGTTTGTATTCCAGCTCTGACACTAGCTGTGTGACTTTGGACGAATTACTTAACCTTTCTGGTTTCCTCTTCTCTGAAATGAGGATGATAATAGTACGTATCTCATAGCATTACTGGAATGATTAGATAAGTCTATACAGGAAAAGTGCTTACAACAGAGGCAGGCCTGACCCTGCCCTCAGAAAGTTTATGGTTTAGATATGTGTGGGAAGCCATTCCAGGCTTTCTCTTCCTGAGGACAGGCTGGCCAGACAGTTGTCACCAGGCCCCTGGGATTGCATGGGAGCCAGACGGGGTTGGGGGCAGAAATTTTAGGTCACCTGGGAAAAAGGCTCCATAGGTTGAGTCTGTTCTGTAGAGGGAAGGATGGTGTTCCCCCATTCCTCTGATGCCCCTACCCCAACTGTCTCTGCAGAAGATGCTGATGAAGCAGCAGGACCGGCTGGAGGAGCGAGAGCAGGACATTGAGGACCAACTGTACAAACTCGAGTCAGACAAGCGCCTGGTGGAGGTAGCTAAGCCCAAGCCCATGGTATGAGGTGGGGTGCGGCTTGGGGGCTGGGCCTTGGGCTAGGATCTGTTGCGTGGTCGGCTCTATGCCAGAATCCCTTGATCAGTCATTCAATGAACCGTCAGTGGATGAACCCCCCGCTGGTGCCAGGGTACCTGTCCAGAGCCCTGTGCTACCAGTGGGGGATTGGCAGGTCAGACTTTGCTTTTGGGAGCCCTGGGCAGCCTGGGGCTTTGGGGTCCCAGACTCCCCCATCCAGGATGTGAGACAGGCAGGAGCAGCAGCCAGAAGTCCCCAGTACTTACCTGCCCACCCACTCTTGCCCCGGTGCCCGCAGGAGAAGGTGAGCCAGCTGAAGGAGGAAGTGCGGCTGCAGTACGAGAAGCTGCACCAGCTGCTGGATGAGGACCTGCGGCAGACGGTGGAGGTCCTGGACAAGGCCCAGGCCAAGTTCTGCAGCGAGAACGCAGCGCAGGCGCTGCATCTCGGGGAGCGCATGCAGGAGGCCAAGAAGCTGCTGGGCTCCCTGCAGCTGCTCTTCGACAAGACGGAGGACGTCAGCTTCATGAAGGTGGGCTGGGCCTGGGACCGGCTGGTGGGACCCAAGGGGCATTTTCAAGGTTTTTTCTTTTTTTTTTCCCGTATTGGGTCTTCGTTGCTGTGCGCGGGCTTTCTCTAGTTGCGGCGAGGGGGGGCTGCTCTTCGTTGAGGTGCGCGGGCTTCTCATTGTGGTGGCTTCTCTTGTTGTGGAGCATGAGCTCTAGGTGCGCGGGCTTCCGTAGTTTTGGTGCGCAGGCTCAGTAGTTGTGGCTCGCGGGCTCTAGAGCACAGGCTCAGTAGTTGTGGCGCACGGGCTTAGTTGCTCTGCGGCATGTGGGATCTTCCCGGACCAGGGCTCGAACCTCTGTCCCCTGCATTGGCAGGCAGATTCTTAACCACTGCGCCACCAGGGAAGCCCCAAGGGGCATTTCTAAATTGGAGTCTGAGATGCTTTGCTCCCCAACTGGTTCCCCCCACCTGTATGCTCACAGGGCTTTGGAGCCAGCCTGCATGGATTCAAAACCCTCCCACCCTGTTCCTTCTAGCTTTGTGACCTTGGGCAAGTCATATGTGTTCCCTAGGCCTCAGCTCCCTCACTTATAAAATGGGGTTGATAATACAGGTCTATTATCTGTTATCCACAATGCCAAATTTTTAAAAATCTCTGAAAACTGAAAGAAAAAAGTTCTGGCAGCTCATTTAACAGCAAAAATTTACCTGAACTGATGCTGGCAATTTATGGCCTTTATTGATCTTACTTGGTACAAATATTGAAACATATTGCTGGGACTTCCCCGGCAGTCTAGTGGTTAAGACTCCACGCTTCCAGTGCAGGGGAGGGATTCGATCCCTGGTCAGGGAACTAAGATGCCACATGCCACGAGGCGTGGCCAAAAAAAAAAAAAAAATCGCTGCAGAAACATTGATGTGTTAGATTACAGTGTCCTACACTGTAATCACATATTATGATACGGGCATCATATTTCCCTTCTAAAGTCCAAAAAATTCCAAATTCCAAAACACATCTTGCCCCAAAGATTTTGGGTAAAAGATTGAGTGCCTGCAGAACCTTCCTCCTAGGGTAGTTGTTTAGATAAGATGATAGATGTATAGAAAGCACTTACAGTGTTGTCTGTCACATAGCAAGTGCTCAGTCTTCTGAAAGTGGAGGCACCCCACCCCCTGCCCCTGCCACGCTCTGGCCAGAATCAGAAGGTCAGCCCTGCCTGGGGAGAGAGAGGATGGGGCAGCTTCCGTCTTCCCCTCTCTCATGCTGCCCTTCCCACTGACTAACCCTTTTCTCTCCCTCTAGAACACCAAGTCTGTGAAAATCCTAATGGACAGGTGAGCAGATGGCCACCAGCCCTCAGGGGAACACATGTGGGGGAGGGCAGCAAGGGCCAGGCCCACTGGGGGGAGGTAGGGCGGGCTCACTGGTGATACCTCCTCACAGCAGATGCCCCGTCCACTGCCCCCAGGACCCAGACCTGCACAGGCAGCAGCCTTTCTCCCCCTAAGATCGGCCACTTGAACTCCAAGCTCTTCCTGAACGAGGTGGCCAAGAAGGAGAAGCAGCTACGGAAGATGCTAGAAGGTGAGGGTGGGATCCTCAATCAAAGGGAGAGAACCCTTTGGGCAGGGGTAAATGCCAGAACCTTCCTTCTGAGAGGCAGCCTGGCCTAGTCAGATAGACCTTTCCTCATATCCCTGCTTTGCTACTTCTAGCTGTGGGACCTTGGGCAAGCCGTAGTACCTCCCTGAGCCTCAGCTTCTTCAGCTGTAAAATGGGAATGATAATAGTATCTGCTTGCTAATGGAGTAGTGAGCATCAAGATGGTGCATGATGTATTGTTCTTGGTCCTACAGATGGAAAATGTCCCCGGGGGAGAGGAGGCCTGGGTTGCCTGGGACGGGGGCTTTAGCGACTTTTGCCCAAACTCTCCACAGGCCCCTTCAGCACACCGGTGCCCTTCCTGCAGAGCGTCCCCCTGTACCCTTGTGGTGTGAGCAGCTCTGGGGCGGAAAAGCGCAAGCACTCGACGGCCTTCCCTGAGGCCAGTTTCCTAGAGACGTCGTCGGGCCCCGTGGGCAGCCAGTATGGGGCAGCGAGCACAGCCAGCGGCGAGGGCCAGTCAGGGCAGCCCCTGGGCCCCTGCAGCTCCACGCAGCACTTGGTGGCCCTGCCGGGCGGCGCCCAACCAGTGCACTCAAGTCCTGTGTTCCCCCCATCGCAGTATCCCAATGGCTCCGCCGCCCAGCAGCCCATGCTCCCCCAGTATGGGGGCCGCAAGATTCTCGTCTGTTCTGTGGACAACTGTTACTGTTCTTCCGTGGCCAACCATGGCGGCCACCAGCCCTACCCCCGCTCCGGCCACTTCCCCTGGACAGTGCCCTCACAGGAGTACTCACACGCGCTCCCGCCCACACCTTCCGTCCCCCAGTCCCTTCCCAGCCTGGCGGTCAGAGACTGGCTCGACGCCTCCCAGCAGCCTGGCCACCAGGATTTCTACAGGGTGTACGGGCAGCCGTCCACCAAACACTACGTGACGAGCTAACGCTACGCGGGCGGTGGGGCGCTGGGGAGTCTCCCCCCTCAGCCCCCAGTGGCTCGGGAATGACGCATCCAGAGACCTGCCCTTCTACCTTCCTGTCCTCCCTCCCTTCCTCCTTCATTTCCCCAAGTCTTTTCCTTTTGGATTTTGTTTTGTTTGGGGCTTGTTTTGATTTTTTTTTTATTACGAATCTCCTGGACTCTGAGGTGACAGTGGGAGCTGGCCTGGGCCGGGGCTGCAGGTGGCTCTGGAGTTGGGAAAGCGTCTACCTCAAGGCGCTGAGCTCTCTCTCTGTCTCTCCTTTTTTCTTCCACTCCTTCCCCTACCCACCCCCGTGGCTGGAAGGAGCCTCAGCTTCCCCTAAAGCCTTGGGGGTAGGGGCAGTTTCCAACCCTCCTCAGCCAGCCCTGGGAGGAGGGACCAGTGCCCACTGGCCTGCTTCTCCTCTTCTTTTTCTTTTGGGCAGTTTGATCACTGACTAAATAAGGAATGACCTGTAGATTGTGGGGCTTTTTTTTTTTTAATTTTTTTTAAAACCAAGAATGATTTCTCCTGCTTCCTTCTCACCATCCTCCCAGACGGAGTTCAAAGGCCACTTCTCAAGCAGCTTTTGGCACCTTCAGCCTCAGAATGGAATCTTAAAGACAGGAACCCCCATGTCCAGGAAAGGGGAAAGGAACCTTGCCAATGATAGTGACCACAGCAGAAGCAAATAATAATAATATTAATAATAATAAAGAGAAATAAAAGAAATAATAAAAAAAAAAAACCATAGCACAGCCCTTGTTGAGGTCAGCGGGAGAGGAGGGGCTGCCGGGAGTTGGGTCCTTGCCTGGATTTTGACACAGCGACTTCCTGTAGTGAGCACTTTGTATGAATCGTGGACTTCCTGTTCTCAAGGCGCAGGTATTTATTCTGTAATCTGTCTAGAGCACACACCGAAATCCAACCTTCTAATAAACATAATGGCGCAGTCCCACTCCCTGCCTCGCCTCTTACCCCTAACTCCCCCAGGCCTGGGGTCTTCAGGCGTTGGTGTGGGGAGGGGCCCCTCTAGGGATGGAAGCCCCTGCCCTCCTTGCCTTGATTCTCTCCTGGGTTTAGCCTGTTCCAGGCCTGTGAATGTCAGTTCGTCAGGCACTAACTACGTCTGGTCTCAGCCTTGGGTTCATTTGGCAAATATTTGCTGAGGGCCTCCTAGGCCCAGCCCCCGGCTGCATGGGCCCCGGCGTCTCTTTGAGTTTCTGCCAACATGCTCTTAGCAAGGACAGACAGAGGAAGAAATACCTTTCTATGAGTCTTGCAGAGTTTACCTCCTTCAGTCCACAAATATTTATTAAGCACATGCTAAGCGCCAGGCACTGTGTAGGGCCAAGGGCATAGAAATAGAGCAGACCCTATCTTGGAATTTAGTCTAACTGAGTCTTGGCCCCCACTGGGGGAGGGGGCGGGGAGGGTCACCCAGCTCCATGCTTCCTTTGGTAACTTGGGCTCTAGCCCCTGCCCCTGAGCATGGAGGGAGGGCAGGCAGGAAAATCTTGTGCTCTGGGAGGCACAGTGCTAGGGTAACAGGGTGAAAAAGACATCCTACCCTCATCCCCTTTGGCAGAGCTTCTCAAAAGAGTAGCATGCTTGGGAGCTTGTTAAAAGGGCTGAATCCTGGAGCCCTACTTGGACTTAGTGGGAATCACTGAGGGCCCAGGAACCTGTTTGTTTTTTTGTTTGTTTTTTTGCCACGCCACACAGCATGCAGGATCTTAGTTCCCCGACCAGGGGTCGAACCCATGTTCCCTGCAGTCCTGCAGTGGAAGCACGGAGTCCTAACCACTGGACCACCAGGGAATTCCCAGTAATCTGCATTTTTAACCCCCTGGTAATTCTGACACATCCTGGGGTTTGAGAAGTGCTGCCATGAGGGACTGGCCAGGGACCTGCTTGTTGCAGGGACCCGTGGGCTGGAAGGAGGGGCTGGGGCACACCAAGCCCTCCTCTGTTGGAGCAGGAGCCGTGTGAGGGGGTTGCTGATCTTTTAAAAAGATCTCTGGTTTGTTGCCTAACACTTTGCATGGATCTGCTTATGTGCAAAGTAGGAGGGTCAACCTTTCCTGGGTGCCTAATTCTCTTTCCCCTTGTCTGGGTAGAATCTGAGCCTGAATGCCTCCCACCCCAGAAAGCCTAGCGCAAGACAGGGAACTATGGGTAAGTCCTGCACCAGGGGTCCAACCCTCACTGACTCTTAGTCACCCCTCTTCTCAGAAAAATAAGCACTCAAGTTGGAGGACATGGTCAGTCCATGTCCCCCGGCCAGTCGGGCTGGCCAGACAAAAGTGTTGGTCTACTGCCTCTATCTTCCCATCCTGTGGGAGTAGAAAATGACTCAGTGTGGGGTGGGTGGGCCCTTGATTCACTTCTCCCCCTCCCCACTTTGGCAAGGAGCCAGAGCCAGGAGCAGGATGACAACAGCTGGCCTGCCCCTTTCTCTTCCCCTGCACCTGTTTGGGGCTATTGAGGGGAGGCAGATGGCTGGAGCACAGTGCCCTTCCAACCCAGGGTGGAAGGATGCCTGGGGCCAGGTGCTGGTGGACAGATAGACATTTAACTCCACTCACATCTGCTCCTGACTCACTGTCGCTTTCTCTGGTTGTCAGGAACCCTGGGACATCTTCTGTGCCAGGAGTTGGGAGCCAAGACAGAAAGCTGCCCAATTTCTTTCCCACTTGGCCTAGTTTTGTTTTAGCTGATGGAAGAGGTTCTTTCTCCAGGTACATCGATGAAACTGGGATATGGAGGGGAGACTGGTGGTAGCGGGATGAGCTTGAACCCCACCAGGTTCCAGCTCTGAAAGCCCACCCCAGCAAATAGACACCCAGGCACGCAGGCTGTAGGCCAAGCAGCTAACTGTGTAGTATGGCCTGGAGTGTCTGGGCAGCCAGGGAAGCCGGGAGACGCTCACCCCATCCAGCTGTCCCCAGCTACCCAGCTGTCCCTGGCTTTGTAGGAGCAGCTGTCACCCACCTCCCAAAAGGGTCAGGGGCAGAGGAGGCCAGGAAAGCTGGAGGTGACCCAGGAACAGGGCCAGCTGGAGAAGGCGTGGGGGCCTTCCTCACCCTGCGCACTCAAGACACCTCTCACAGCCACAGGCGCGCCCTGTGCCTCCCTCGGCTAACCGCTCAGACTCCGAGATATCGCTCTCACCGCCCCCGCCCTCCGGGGAGGCGATCGCTCCTCCCCATTCCAGGCAGGGCTGGGTGGTTAGGAGCGGAGCGCGTCTCCCCCTCCCCACTGACGGCTCCTGTGGGCCAGATGTGCGGGGCCCGCAGGGAGTCAACCGCCTGGGGGCTTCCTTCGCCCGCCACCCCGGCGGGTCCAGGCTCTTTCATGTCGCCGCCCTCCCCGGTCCCAGCCCCGGAGCCGAGCAGCTGCGCCCCGCTCCCCGCCCTCAGCCTCTCTCCCAGCTGTCTTTGGGGTGGGGCCGGGCAGCTGGGGAACAGCTGCAAGGCGTGGAGTCGGGGTGCTCGGGTGCCCTCCTGCAACAGCCGGAAACAGTCTCCTTGCCCGGGGGGGCGGGGTGCAGGGGGCCGGGGGAGGGTGAGGCCCGGGGGGGGATGGTCGGCCCCCCCCCGCCCCTCCCCCAGCGCACCTGGCCGGCCAGCTGAGAGTCGGGCAGACCCCAGATCAAAGCCCCCTCCCGGCTTCAAAGGGCACCCTGGGGGCGGGGGAGGCGGATGGGGCAGCGGGGAACACCCTGAACGGGGAGGCCGCTGTGTCAGCGCCCCAGGGCCCTCTCTGGAGGTCGAGCCCCCGTGTTCTAACCTAATTTCTGGATTCTTCCAGGCCCCTTTCACATCCACCCACTCGGACCCTGTGGTTGTCACCATGCCCTTTCCTCAGACACCTTCATTTGCTCCCATATGACGGTGGGTGGGGAGAGCCCATGAACACTTTCAGGACCAGACTAGCCCCCTGGGGGATTTCCTACTCCATCCCACCTCTGCTTTATGTAAATTAGGTGTGTGGTTGGGGGACGGTCTAGGACACTTCCTTCCCCAACCTAGTGCTCTAGACCTACAAAGAAACGGGGGCTGTGGGGTAAGGGGAGGAAGAAAATTATTCCTGGGTATCCCTGGACAGACCCCACCACACTCTAGCCCTCTTCCGAGGTGAGGCTCTCCCTGCAGGATGTTGGAAATCTCTTCCTTGGAGATGCTTTAGAAACAGTGGGCTCTGGAACCTAGGATCCTGGTACTGGTTCTAGAACCCTCTGAGTCCAGTTTCTTCCACTTAAAGGGGCAAGGAAGGAAATAGAGGGCACCCTTGGATTGCCTTTTCCCTGTACTCTGCCAAAATGCTGGGACAAGAGCCTGGGATTCAGGGCTAAGATTCTAGAAACTTCACTGGAAGCTGCAGGGAATGGGAAAGAGATCAGTGTGAGGGCAGAGGCAGCTAGGGTTGGGGGCTCCTGGTGAGAGGTTTATAGACCTGGATCAGGAGGGGACCTGGCCTTAAGAACATCAGCTTCTTCCTTCAGCATCTCTCTTTCTTCACCCCAGTACTCTACCCTGTCCATCTGCACCCCAAAGGCTTGCTTCCCTTCCAAGGAAGGATGTATTCACTCTCTGCTTGAATTCCTCCAGTGACGTGCAACCTCGAGACACCCCTTCCACAATGAAAGCTCTTACAAAGAACCAACAGAAATCTGGTGGATAGAGCTTTGGACTCTACCATATTCTCCTGTGTATGAGAATCACATCCCCTGAGTGAGGGAGGCCTTTACGAGCCCAGGGCTTCTTCCCTAAAATCCCCTGTCCCTGGCATTTATGATTCAGGGACTTGGCAGTGGACTTACCCCAGAATTCTGCACTGGGAGTCTGAATGTTTCCTCCACAGACGACCAGTTTTCCTTAATTGCTGTGTGGTAAATTCCGCTCAACTGCAGCAAACTGGGATATTTATGACTTCTCCTTGCACTAGATCTTCAACAATTGGGTCTTTCTTGAGAGAGAACCCATCAGCTAAGTGCCATATGTTATTTCTCACTATTTACATTGAGGCAAGAAGAGGGTGACGGGGTGGGGGGGGGTAGGGTGTGGCATAGTTTTCAACAGTTTGTAGAATGGGGTCTAGAGGTGGTATAGGCAACACCTCAAAATTGCAGGTAAGAAGTGGAACGAGGGAGCAGGCTTCCAAGAACTAAGCATTAAGGGTGGTGTGGACTTCTAGCCCACCTGAAAAAAATGGCAGTGAGTCACTTGACACGTGGGTGCCCTGGCTGCCTGGTTGTGAATCGGATGTTGTCATCGGACACTCTCCATATGTGTGCCTGCTGCAGGGCACTGAGCAAATGGGCAGCTCATGGCCTAATGGATAGGGACTCTCCAGCCACACCAAATGCCATCTCTACCAGCTGCAGCTCCCCGGGCTCCACCCATCAGATCATAGGCTCAGAGTCAGTCCTCCAGCGGCCCATGTAGTTCCATGCCCCAGTGGCTCTGCTGATCCCTCTGCCTGGATCGCCTACCGAGCCTCAGAGTCTCACCTCCTCTGGGCATTCTTCCCCACCCTCTCCAGAGGGGGTATGAAAGTAATGAATGATGCATGTGAGATGCCAGGATGGTGCTGGCGTAGGCCGCTTTCGGGCACTGATATAGCTGTCACGATATTCGTGTTCCTTTGGGCCAACCTCACTCCCATGCACTTAACGCTCTCACTTGATATTTTAACTAATTGTATCAGGTTACAGGCTGCATGCCCAAGTAGCCTGTGTGCCCCTGGAGGACATGAAATATTAGTCATTTTTTATTTTTCAGAGTGTAAGACATTACCTGTTTCATTCATTCACTCATTCATTCATTCAACTAATAATTATTGATGTCCTTCTAATGCTGGCCTCTATTCCAATGCTGGTGATACACCGGTGAACAAAACAGACAAACTCCGCCCTCTTGGAGCTAATAACTTAGTGGGGAAGAGACAGCTGACAAAGAAGAAATCAATAAATGTGAGTTGACGATAAGTACTATGAAGGGAAGTAAAGCAGGGTGAAGGGGATAGGGCTTGTCAGTAGGGGTGAGGGGGCATGGCAGTTTTTATAAATGGAGGTGGTCGGGGAAGGCTTTGCTGAGAAGGTGACATTGAGTGGGGACCCCAAGAATGTGAGGAGGCAAGATCTGGGAATATTTGGAACAAGAGTGTTCCAGGTAGAGGGAACAACCACGAAGGCTGGAGCCAGAAGATGCTTGTTTCAGGAAGAGCAGTGGGCGAGTGGCTGGAAAGGTGGGTGAGGGGCAGAGCAGGGAGTGATGAGGTCAGAAAGGCATGAGTGAACAGGCCAGGACATGAGGCACTGTAGGTGCTCTGCCTCTGCTCAAGAGATAACTGCCGAAGGAATGAATGATGGATGGATGAATGAATGCCAAATGCCTGGGCTGTCAGGGGCTCTGAGTTTTACAGGGGAGCCCTGTGGGCTAGAGGCTTCCAGGCTCCCTTCCTGGGGAGGCAGGACTTGAATCGTGCCCTAAAGGAGGGGTAAGCAAAGCACAGGAGGGAGGGTAGACACCCCAGGGAGGAGGTCGCTATGAGCGCAGGTGGGGAGATAAAATTGTGGGGGACTTGTAGGGGGACAGTGAGGGTAGCTCATCTGGAGCTCAGGGTATGTGTGAGAGCCCATGATTGACAGGTCCACAAAAAAGATTTGAGGTTAGACCAGAGCGGCCTTCAATGACAGGATAAACAGTTTGACCTTTCGTGTCCCACAGCAGCGGGGCCTCTGCAGGCATCTGAGCAGGGGAACTGAGTTTTAAAACAATGGCTCTGAACATTAAGGGCCTGAGCGGCCAGGCAGTGGCAGGCAAGGGGACCAGCTAGGAGGCAACGGGAGGTCCAAGTGAAAGAGGAGGTGGGGTGGGGGGATCAGGGTGCAGGTTGGCCCCAGCCGCAGGAGCAGGAAGGCCCGTGGCTAGGCTTCCAGGTCCTGCTGCTCAGGCCGAGGGATGGAAGCCGGGATCAGGCCTGCTCCTTCCCTGCCAGCCAGCCGTGGGCCCCGGAGTCAGCAGAAAACCCCGGCCCTGGGGAGGAGGCGGCGCAGAGCCAGAAGCTGCTGAGGGAGCACTGGCAGCAAGATGCCATTGTACGTCCGCAATCAAGATACTTCAGAGGAAATCAAAAGCACCAACTGGGGAAATGATGTGTGCACTCTCTTCTCTCTCTCTCTCTCTCAAACACACACACAAACTTCTGCCTCCAAAATGGGTCAAGTGAAGGCTGTGGGCATGGGCTGGGGAGGGAGGGCTGGAAGGAGAGGAGGCCCAGGGCCCTGAGCAGCCTGGGCGCTCGTGCCCACTCACCCTCCTGGCATAGGGGTTGGCAGCAGCTGCAGGGTGGGGTGGGACGTGAGGATAAATATACACCTCCCCATGCATATGGATAATGCACACAGCTGCCCTGCCTGCTTTGCGCTCATTAGGACCAACTGTTTCAGGAGCGGTGGCAGGCGGGTGGGAGGGGGTGATGTGCCCATTCACAGACCGGGGGTCGGGGGGCTGCTTGCAGCTGTGCAGACACCTCCCCCCGGGCCTGGATCAGCATCCCAGCCCCTGGATGCCCCTTCCTCCCTCTTTTCCTTCCTCCCAACCTGCTGCTCTGGCAGATCTGGAGGTCTCAGGGTAGGAAAGGGGCCTAGGGAGTGAGTCAGGATGAAATCCAGGCTGAACCCACACCGGAGCTGGGGGAGTTGAGGGGAAGGTTGGGCTGTATTGCATCCGCTGTCCCCAGGATGGGCTGCTGCTTATAAGCCAAAGCTCCTTATCCCTTTCTCTCCAAAGGCCATCTGTAGCATCCAGGCAGGAAAAGTGCTTCGGCCCTGTCATCTGGAGGCTCCAGGGAAGCCCCCACTCATACTGGAGAGCCCTGTGCCCCCAGACAGAATCTGAGGGCCTTGGGAGTGACGTGCCAGCACGACGGCACAGGATTCTGCCTTCTGGGCGGCAAGGGAAGCTGAAGAAAGGAGGCTGGCGGGCACCAGCTCTCCAGAGCAGGTCGTCCAGGAGGGACTGGGGACCGGGTTGGGGATGTGAGTGTTGAGAGCCCGGCCCAGGGAGAGGTCTGGCTGATGTACTAGGCAGGGCCACCAAGTATGGCTGGACAGCTTGTGCCCAACACAGAGGCACCAGGCTGAGGGGCCCTCAGCTAGTGCCACGGCTTGCACCCCGGTGCGGGGCATCCTTTCCCATATGGGTCAGCAGTGGCCCGGGTGGCAGGCTTGTCCAGTCTTAGGAACATGCATTTCGTTAACAAGGCAAAGAAAGACGGGGCGGGCATTGTCGGTGTGTGACTCGGCAGCTGGCCCTTCCTTTCTTTCGCGCCTCCAGCGGCCTAAGTGGGCTCCCAGGGCCGCTGCCCCTTCGCTGCAGCCCTCCCTCTCCTCCTTTTGGGCCAGGGCACTGGTGGGGGCTGCAGAGCCCCGGGGGAGAAGGGAGCCCCAAAGGGCGACCGCTTCCCCAGCCTCTTTCCTTTGTTGCCAGGGTGGAGCCAGCCACCACCTGCGCCCCCTGCTGGTGGCCTCCAGAGCAGCAGCCACCTCTGGGCTCTGCAGAAGGAAGGGTCTGGTGGATCGTGAAGAGGAGGGTGGCAAAGTGAGAGGGAGAGGTAGGCCTCTGGCCTGGTCTCCGGGAGCCCCGCTCCCCGCTGCTCCCTGCTGCTCCCTGCTGTTCGGGGCCCTGTGTTTAGTCAAGATGGTGCCCTGGGGAAAGATGGTTTTTCTAGTTGATGGGAACCCGAGCTAAGCCATTTCCTAGCTGTGTGATTCTAGGCCAGTGACTTAACCTTTGAGAGCCTTGGTTTCCTCAACTGGGAAAGGGGTAGAAATGGTTATCTTGTAGGACTGCTGAAGGGATCCAATCAGTGAATGACTAACAGGAGTGGCAGTTCCCTGAGCTAAGTGGTAGTTCTGCCCCCAACCCTTGCAGCTCTCAGCTTCAGGTATCCACACAAGTTATCTCACAAAATTTGCCCCTCCTTGACTCAGCTTGCTCTCTGCATTTCTGTCATTAGGACTTCATTTCTTTAGCGAAGGCTTTTTGCCCCTGGGACACTGCTACTCACTCTGGGAAAAGAAACCTCTCCCTGCTCCTGTGTGCAGGAGGATTCCTCAGCTCCTTTTCTGAGCTCAGAAGCCAGAAGGGGAAAAGGTATCATGGTATGAGCTTGGGGCCCAGCATTCAAACAGGCCCAGGTGAAAATTATGGCTCTGCCCCATTCTTCTGGTGTGATCTTGAGCAAGTGATTCAGATTCTGTGAGCCCTGTCCTCAAACTGAGTGGTAATGCCTACAGTTATCCATGTTGTTACAAGGATTAAATAAATGATAACTGCCAAGTGCCTGGTACAATTGGGTGCCCTGGTCTGACCCTGCAGGGGCCTGGTTGTTGGCTGTATCTCCACATACCCATGTGTGTCTGGTTCTAGACACACACACATGACACACACACACACACACACACACGACACAGTGCTGGACCAGCAGGTTCACTGCAGGGAGCAGGAGCTCTCTTTCCCTCCTCCCTGCCTGGCTCCTGTGCTGCAGCTTCTCTGTGTTCTGCAGTGTTGGAAAAGGAAATTACTGAACAGATTGCAATTAAAGGGGGAGGTGGAGGGGAGAGAGACAGAGGCCCTGAAATGCAGCTTGACTGAGTGCTAAACTGTGTTTTTGCCTGGAGCCAATCAGAAGCCTCTGACAAGAGCCTGTTCCCACTTACAAATCTAATTGCAGGAGGTGTGGCTGCAGCGGCCCTGGGAGCCCCCAGAGAGAGGAGGGGGCTGCCAGCACCGCCAGGAAGGCTGCTGGCCCTTGCAACATGTGGGAGGGGAGGTGGAAGGACAGAGGTCTTGGGGCCTGGGAAGGCCTGGACTCCAGAATGTCTGCCAGTTATTATAATAGCTACAAATGATTTAGCACCTACTCTGCAGTGGACATCCATAACTTCATCTAATCCTCTGAAAAACGCCACGGGGTAAGTGATTACCTCATTTTACGGGTAAGAAACTGAGGTGCAGTGTCCCTACTATGTGCTAGCTATTGCCCTACATCTACCTTTATCGACATTATATCTCTTTTAAATCTCCCTACCACTTTAGTCCCCTTTCACAGATGAAGAGGCAGGGAGACTCCAAGAAAGGAAGGAACTTGCCCAAGATCACAGAGCTGATTTATGGATGGGCAAAGATAGATCTCTTGGTCTGACTCCGGAGAACACAGTTTGATTGTATCTCACTGTGCCTTTATTCAGCAGAGTATTCTGGGTAGAGTTGCCAGATTTAGCAAAACAACAAAAACAAAAACTGGGATGGCCAGTTAAATTTGAATTTCAGATAAACAATGACTTTTTATGGGTATTATGTCTCAAATTTTTTTTTTTTTAATTTATTTTTGTCTGCGTTGGGTCTGTTGCTGCATGTGGGCTTTCTCTAGTTGCGGCGAGCGGGGGCTACTCTTCATTGCGGTGCGCAGGCTTCTCATTGCGGTGGCTTCTCTTGTTGCGGAACACAGGCTCTAGGCGCGTGGGCTTCAGTAGTTGCGGCACATGGGCTCAGTAGTTGTGGCTCGCGGACTCTAGAGCGCAGGCTCAGAAGTTGTGGCGCACGGGCTTAGTTGCTCCGCAGCATGTGGGATCTTCCCGGACCAGGGCTCGAGCCCATGTCCCCTGCATTGGCATGCGGATTCTCAACCACTGCACCACCAGGGAAGTCCCTATGTCTCAAATATTGCATGGGACATACTTACATAAAAATGATTGTTTATTTGCAGTTCAGGTGTGAGTGTCCCGCCATTTACCTGGCAGCACTGGACTTTCTCTCTCTTCCTGCCTCCAGCTCCCCTCTCTTCTGCTAAAAGCTTGGCCCGTGGGGCCAGCCAGGCTGGTATGTCTCTAAGGCCACTGAAGTGAGGCTGCCAGAGGGGAAGACAAGCTCTTCTCCTGAGAGCAGAGCCCTGGACTGGGGCCCACTCTGCCTCCTACTGTGTGGCTTTGGGCAAGTCTACTCCCCTCTCTGCACCCTCTCTAAAAGGAAAATTCAGTATTAGGTACTAGGTAATTGCCAGCATCCTTGCCAACCCCAGTTTTCCTAACTTCTCCCTTTTTTCTGTCTGTGCAAAGCATGGTACAAAATCTTCGGTTGTGCTGCCGTGAGGACAGAGGACACCCAATGTTTGGGACAGAGACCTCGCCCCCCCCCGGTCCCCCACCCCCACCGCCTCCCTGAGGAGTAGCACTGATCAGAGGTGACCCCTGGTGTGGGCTTGGAAGGCCAGGGACTGAGATGGCTGAGAAACGGGCCGTTATTGTCTTTGTCCTCCAGAGGAGGCAACTTGCCGCGGCCTTCAGACCCAGGGTCCTGCCCTGCCGGCACTAATGGCCCTGTGATAGTGGGTGAATTCCTTAACCCAGGCCCGTGCCTCAGTTTACTTAACTGTGAAGTGGGACTAATACTGCCCCATGATGTAGATGAGAGGTCTGGTATGTAGGAGGGGCTTAATAAAGGGTTATTTTTATTGTTGGTGGTGGTGTTAACGTTACATCCTTCTGAAGAAAGCACCTTGAGGGAAGCTAACCTCTGAAAGGACAAGCACACCGCAGGCCCTCTCCCCTCTCCAGCAAAGGACACGACACTTTCCAGGCTGCCTTGGTTTCAGCTAAATTTTATTTGTCGGATTTTTGACAGACATCTAAATTATACATTGAATTTTCCACATGACCACGTCCCTTCCTTTGACTATCATTTTCAAAAGAGACTATAAAAAAAAGAACTTTTCGATGAGCAGACTGAACCCTGAAACCACATGGAGTGCAGAGCTAAAAATAAAAGGAAGTAAGAACTGGCCCCTGAGAAGGAAAGAGAAATCAAAGCAAACTCTGACGGGAATCAAGGGACGAGTCCTGGCGAGGGTGACATGGTGTCACCCTCCAGGCCAGGCCGGATAAGGCGCGGCCGACAGCGAGGGTGGGGCATAGAGTGGCGCAAAAATAGCCACTGCTTTAGCCCGGAAGGGAATAAAGGAATTCGTCAAAAGCCAGGAGAGGGAGAAGTGAGAGGGAGGAAGGGAGGGGGGCAGGACGGCATCCTTCCCGCAGTTTGGGAGCTGCGGACCTTAACCCTGGTACATTTCTACCCGCCGGCATAATCGCTGACTCTCAGCTGTGCGCCGACATGTTCCCCAGCTCAGCCCACATCAATGACACCCTTGTTTCCATAGTAACCAAGGGAGAGTGAAGGGGAAAGGGTGTGCTGCCCTGGGCACGGGGAAGCCAGCCAGAAGGAGCCGCACGGGGGAAGTCGGGAGGAGGGGAAGGGAAGGAGTTTTTCCCACAACTGGTCTGAGCACACACCCTAGGGCCCCTGTCCCAGGCCTTGCCTGCCCTCTGGCCCCCTACCCTCTTCCCGGCACATTCAGATGCAGTCGTGCCCAGAGCAAGTCTCACCACTAAGACTCACTGGGAGTGGGAGGATGGGAGACCGGGAGTCCCCTTTCTAGCTTCCAATTCTGTCCTCCAAGGGAGGGGCGGGGTGGCTGGGGAGAGGAAAGGAGTCTTTAGAAGCATTTTGTTTTTACAAATGGGAGCTTTCAAACTCTGCATTTTTCAGGCTCCTCTCATCTACCCTGCGAGCCCCGGGAGGGTTCAGTAGGGCTGAAAGGGAAGATGAAAGCGTGTGACATCCACAATGTCTCTGTGTCTTTAGCTGAAAAGCAAATCTGAACATTCACAGAGGCTGTTATCAGAGGAAGGCAGTGGCTTCTGCCTGCTGGCTGAGGCCCTGGGGGGCCCTTTCAAACAGTTCCCTAAGTTGGTAGTAAAAGAACAAAGATATTTCACAGACCATCCACTGCCAGCGTCCAAGTTCCACATCTCAGTGTTCCCAAATCACAGACCTCAAGGCAGGCATTTTGCCCCTCAGATAACATCCCTGATGCACTATTTGGAAGGGAAAAAAATATTTTCAAATGCTAGAGCCACATTTCCAGCCTGATAGAAGGGGGATTTCTGGTTTCTTATAATTCTGTTTTGCCTCTGTTCAAAGGCCGAGAGGCGTCTGGGTAAGACAGACAAGCCGGGGGAGGCTGCAGGGGGCCACTAGCTCACAGTGGTTTAAAAACCCTCACCTTCTTTTTGTTTTGCAAGTACTTACAGGTCTGTCCCTATAAGAACTTGCAACCCAGGGCACCTTTTCATGTCTGGCCTTGTTAATGACTTTCACCCCAGACCACCTTTGAAGCAGACCGTGCTTCAGCCTCACCGGCACAACTTGGTCCAGAAAGGCTGGGTACTGATGAGGCCCAGGGGCTGGAGTGACCCCTTCTGTTTGCTCACATGCCTTGGTGGGTTCGGGAAGGGCCACCTCCTGGGATGTAAAAGTAGCTGCCCTCCTGGGACCCACCAGCCACTGGACACTCTCTTATTCAGTCTCTGAGAACCCCAGTGCTCAGGCACCAGAACATAGTTCAGTTCAGGAGCCGGGGATGCTCTGGCCTGCTTTCCCTTGCTTGAAGCCAGGGATCTCTTAAGGCTCAGGGAAGCAAGCTCTTTTTGCAACACGGGGCAGGAGAAGTCTCTCACCATTCCTCTCCAATCAATCACAAGAGGACACATTTTGCTGGAGAGAGGAAGAGGGGACCAGAAGCTGGGGTGACGTTGGCTTCCCCGGGCACGGCCCCTGCAACCATACACACCCACGCTCTTCCCAGCAACAAGCCCTCTCCCCCACGAGCAGCCCACACCACCAAGTTGCCAGCACTGTAAAAATTGATCTCTTCTAAAAATCGATCTGCCTGGCTTTTCTCAGTGGAGCAGGTTCACGGTAAAGCTGCATTTATTTTTAAAATCTGATAGCAGCAGCCTATTGTGATCATTTAAACACAGAATTCTTTGAGCTTTAGAAATCCCTTCTATAGGACAGCCGTGGAGAAGCCAGCTCATCTGAGTCGGCTGCTTACTGCTCCACTGAACTGGAGAAAGCCTGTTTACGCTAGCCTGAGCCCTCCATGTGAGGGCTTTTTAAGGACCTTGTAATTTTTCTGGAATTAAACATCCCACCTCTCCTTACATTCCAGATGTCATTACAGTCAAAAGTCGTAAGACTCTGATTCCCTGTGTAGCTGGCTGGGGGCTGGGGACGGGGTATGTTTCTGTGGTGAGTTGTTTGCAAGAAAGGATTTTTTTTTTTTTTGCTTTCCAAAGGGTGAGGATTACATACAGTCTCCTACCTGCATGACAAGATGGTTTAATCATCTGCTATTCACGCTCCGCCCCCCCTCCCCCCACAAGCCCAGCAGCTTCCCACCCAGACAGGCTGCAACCCTGGCTCAGTGGATGATGGTAAAAATCACTGACCAGCACCATCAAACACTGTCTTGGTTTCAACACCATGGGGGAATGTAAGGACAGGTCAGGAAATGAATGACCTCAGCCTAAGCTGCTTCTTCCTCTTCCTCTCCCCAGCACCACCACCCCCCCTTTTTTTTTTTGAAAGGAAAAAGCCCACTGGAATTGCCTAAACTGCAATGCAATCTCTTGCTCATTTAAAAGATCTCATTTTCTAATCATGTGCTTTGAGACATTTAATACTATTTCAATTATGCAGAGGAAATAATATAATTCCTTTATTTGAAAAATGATACTGAACCTCAGAGATCATGTTAAATCTACTGCTGGAATGGGGATTCTTTTTAAACTGTGTTGTTCCCTCTCTTCACACAGCTGTAGCTGTACACAGATGGAAAAACATTTGGTCAGAAAGCAGCAAATTAGTGTTTTTCAGGACAGAATTCAGCTCCCTCAGCTCCTGCGTCTCCATTCGTCAAGATTTTATTTCTTCTTTGCATTGACGTTTTTGCAGACCCAGTTCATGCCGTCCTTTGAGGGAAATGGGCAGAGAGAGGCAGCGTTAGTTGTAAGAAAGGCACCACACACTCCAGCCCCAGAGGGGAGAGGGAGAGGGTCCTGGGTCCTCCCTCCTCAACCACCAGCTCAATGGAGCTTGCCTTCCCCAGGGGCCCACCTGGGTGACCAGGGACAGTGACCTCCTGGGGAGGAGGAGGGAGGCCTCTGAGAGCACAGGAGGGAGATGGGAGGGGGAATGTCCAGAGCCCGAACTTGAGATGGGTCCTCAGGAACTCCCTCTGAAAAAATAAACACATCTGCCTGGATCCAAGGCCTGATTGAGGAGCTATCAGGACAGATTCCAGCCATTTTTGGCTTCTTCTAAAAGCTGACCTTTGCTAGGGCATTAACTTCAATAAGCCACCTTTCTGGTGCCCCGGTGTGTTTACAGTGTGACAGTGTACACTTGCGCTAAATTAAATTTCTTTCTGGAAAAACAAACCAACTGCAGTGCATGTTACTAGACACACACTGGGGCAATGTACATTTACTTCTCTTCGCACAGCACCAGGGAAGGTTTAAAGGGGCCTGGCCTGGTTCTTGCAGCTTTAAGCACTACCAAGCAGAGGGACTGGGGAGAAGGTTCCCTTAAATGCACAGCGACCTTGAAAGTGTCCTCTCTTAGAAGGCTGGAGAAGGACAGAGGTAAAAACCACACAATACCTACAGCCACTTGGCAGGTGGCATGATATCTCGTGGATGCCAGGCCCGCCAGAGATGACCTATTTCTCAACGCCCTTTGCAGCCATCCCTGAATGCTCACCCTTTCCCCAGAGTCTCTCTGACCCCCAGGGGTGTGCAGAGGTCTCAGAAGCCCAGAACAAAATCAAACGAGGCTCCTGCAACGCACCGCACCCCTTTCCCCTGCATGTGTCACACATGCACATCTCAGGGCATACATGACATTCAGAGCCCCGCATTTCCTATGACCGGGGAGCTAGTTGTTGAACCTGAACAGCTGAGACAGCTTAAAGTAATAAACATCAGCTGACACCCTTGGCCATTAGGAGCATTAATCCCATAAACAATACATCACTTCAAAACAACCAGCAGGCATCCTATCTCCTGGCTAATCTGACCATAACCTGAATTTACAGTGATTAAAACTCCGCCAGTTGCCATCAGAGCTCTTGGGTGGGAGAATCAGATAATCTGATGCTCTGATGTCCCAGAGCATACCTTAGGACATGTGCCAAGAAGAGGCTGGCCACAGCTGAAGGCACAAAGGTGACAGCACCTGGCAGCAGTGGGGATGAGGGTGGGGGAATGCCGAGGTGGGAGAAGGTGGACTCCGAATGCATCTCCGATTACAACTGGGTCAGCTACTTACTCTGAAAAGCTGAGGCCAATTTTAAGACCATTTTATGAAAAGGAATAATTTAAAGAGAAGCATGTTTAATTTTAGGAGTTAATTGGTTTCCAGAAAAAAAAAAAAGATCACCTGCCAGGAGACAAAAAAGATTTTACAAATAAAAGAGGGATGAATAAGATAAGCATCTTCCCTTTGCATTCGAAGCTGAATAGCTCAGCACTTACATAGCACTTTCCATCTTCAGGAACCGGCACAAACACCATCAAAGGTGCCTACCTCAATATCTTCTCCTCTATAGAGACTTGCAACATTTTATCAAATCATCTTCTCAGAGAAATCAAGAACAGTGTTCCCACACGATACGAATACCATTTTCCCTCTTGTTTTACCGCTGATTATAGAGGGGGGTGGGTTTCTTTTACTGCATGTAACTCAACGTGAATGCACTCAAAGAGATAGGAAAAATATTTACTCAGCTGCAGGAACCCAAAGCAGAACATGGAGGGTGAGGGGCAGTTTTCTCCTGGGTATCTCTTATGGAGGCAGAGGGGATTTAAACGGGGGAGCCCTGCCGAGGGGCAGTGTCCTCCAGATGTGTGTGAGGGCCCGCGGTGACAAAACCCTTCCAGCCACAGTCCTGCCAGCAGAGGGCGCTCAGAGGTCGGGCCCCACCAGCTGACCCACTGGCCCCGGGGCTCTGCAGCTGCCGCCTGCAGCCTGGAGTGTGGGAAGCGGTGGAGACTTAAGCTGCTCTGGCTCGGGAAGGCCGCCCTGATCTGAAGTGTCTGGAGGCTGGGGATTGTGCCTTTCCTGTTATTACCTAGAGGAGAACCTGAGCTGGAGGTGGGAGGTGTCGGGGAGGCAACAGTCAATGACGATGATAGCTCTTCAATAAAAATCAGGCACAAGCTGTGCCAAGGTGCCCACTGGCAAGGAAAGACTCCTGAGGGAAGGGTCCATGCCAGGCTGGCTTGAGGTGGTGTTTACAGAACTTAGCATGGTGGCTGGCCACACACTTAATTTATACCTTTTAAATTAATCCTTGTAACAACACTGTGAAGTAGGTACTCATGGATGAGGAAATGGGGGCACAGAAGAGTGCGTGGCAGAGGCAGGCTGTGAACCCAGGCAATCTAGCCCCAGCACCTGCTCTCGACGACCATTTCTCAATGACTGCGGGCAAGTGCTCGGGGAGGAGCTCTGCCTCAGGCTTAGAGAGAAGCTGGGGCTCATGCTCAAGTTGGCAGAGGGAGCAATTCCAGTTTTTTCTTCTTTATGACTTCCAGCTGAATACAGGGGCATGAGACAGAACAGCCCTACCCAAGCACCCTGCATGGCTTTGCTGCAGCTCTGAAGGTGCCAGAGGCTATTTCTGGCCACTCAGCTCTCAAGATTCCTGGGCTGCCAGGTATCGGTGCGTGTGGAATCCTACGTGTTTACCTCGCTCCCCGTGTATTAACTCTCCGCAAGCCTGCCACCTCCAGCAGGATCTCTCTCTTTAGAGATAACATCATTACAAGAGGAGGACCCTTCTGCTTCTCATGCTTAAATCAGCAGCCACGGCACTCTGGCCTTAATCTGGCAAGGTTTTGATTTTTTAAAAACAGATGACTGGGGCTTCCCTGGTGGCGCAGTGGTTAAGAATCCGCCTGCCAATGCAGGGCACACGGGTTCGAGCCCTGGTCTGGGAAGATCCCACATGCCGCAGAGCAACTAAGCCCATTCGCCACAACTACTGAGCCTGTGCTCTAGGGCCCACGAGTCGCAACTACTGAAGCCCACGCGCCTTGAGCCCGTGCTCCGCAACAAGAGAAGCCACTGCAGTGAGAAGCCTGCGCACCACAACCAAGAGTAGCCTCCGCTCGCTGCAGCTAGAGAAAGCCTGTGCACAGCAACGAAGACCCAACGCAGCCAAAAATAAATAAATAAATTTATTTTAAAAAACCCCTAAAACAAAAAAACAGATGACTGAGAAAAGGTGATCATTTACTTGAAGTAGGTTACTGCTCTGCCTCCAAAGAAGGAAATGAACTCACAGGTTCGTTTAATGGTTGAACCTTTATTGTCAAAAACTGGTTTGACCAAATTTCTGCATACTGGATCTTCCTCACAGTGCTGACAATCTTATGGCATAAGTAGTCCTCCCTTTCTTCCTGCACCGCACCTCCCCTGACCAACCTCGCAGAAACTGAATTTGAATTGATTAGCTTCAATTCAATACTAGAGACTAAGGAGAGACACTGAACCTCAAATACTGAGCTTTGTTTGGCCTTCTGGAGAGGAAATAAATTATACCATGTCATGATATTATTCCCTACTAACTGCTGGGAAAAATATAAGACGGCCCCTAACCATATGGGTGAAAACCTACTGATTACAGATCTCTCCGTTTCGGGATTAAAGGCATGATGCCCTGTCTATGGGAAGAGTGGTCTCCGACTACACTCCTCTTTTTTTTTTCTTTTTTTTTTAACATCTTTACTGGAGTATAATTGCTTTACAATGGTGTGTTAGTTTCTGCTTTATAACAAAGTGAGTCAGCAATACATATACATATATCCCCATATCTCCTCCCTCTTGCATCTCCCTCCCATCCTCCCTATCCCACCCCTCTAGGTGGTCACAAAGCACGAGCTGATCTCCCTGTGCTATGCGGCTGCTTCCCACTAGCTATCTATTTTACATTTGGTAGTGTATATATGTCAGTGCCACTCTCTCACTTCATCCCAGCTTACCCTTCCCCTGCCCCTGCCCCGTGTCCTCAAGTCCATTCTCTACATCTGTGTCTTTCTTCCTGTCCTGCCCCTAGGTTCTTCAGAACAATTTTTTTTTTTTAAGATTCCATATATATATATGTTAGCATACAGTATTTGTTTTTCTCTTTCTTACTTACTTCACTCTGTATGACAGACTCTAGGTCCATCCACCTCACTGCACTCCTCTTAATTTGATCTCTCTGCAATGCATCCATCACTGCTCGATGGTTGGAACAGAGCAGTGGCAGCCATGGTTGGGTACGCCTAGTTTTTAATGCCATGAGGACTACACGGTCACATCAGTAATTGCTTTAAGACGACGGAGCTCAGACCCTTGCTGAGCAATGCAGCCTATCCCATTGTGCCACTGGGCCCCCAGGGTCAAGGAGCAGCTGGAAGCAGCATACATAAAATATTGCTTGCTATTAATACTTCTTCTGGTGACAAAGGGCACTGCACCAGAGAGGTAGCAGAATCGCATGTCCCAAGCTTGCTTCCTTAGTCTACAGAGAGATCTGAAAATTTAAAAATAAAACTGAGGTCTGACTTGCAGATAAGCAGTTCCATACACACTGGGAGTTGAAAATAACTGATTCAGGCCTAGAAAGAAGTTGTAAATGTCATTTAAAAAATATATTGAAATTCTGTTGGCATATTAAGGGAAAGGTCCCTTGGATCAAGGAAAAAGAAACAAAAACAAGAACCTGGGCTAGTGAATGTTTAGTGTTCACCTGCAAGGCAGTCTGAAGGACAGCTCACACATCAGGGCCCAGACTGCTCGAGGCCCTTTCTGTGTAGGTGAGACCTCTGTGAGCCGGATCATGGCTCCTGCTTGGTGAAGGAAGACAAGGAATGTGGAAGCTATGTGAAAAGAAGGGATGAGCATGAGGTAGGGGCGGCATGGAGAGCGATACCCAGGATAACCTTCTGCTAGCTCAAAGCTACTGGTGTTGGCATGTCTCTGTTATGACTAAGGTTAGAGACCAGGTTGAAACTGCTGATCTCTGCTTTGAAAGGAAATTCCAATGCAGTATAATTTTAATTAACACACACACACACACACACACACACACACACACACACACACACACACACACACAAAATGTTCTAGGGAGGAAATGTCTTCAAGCACCTGAAACTACAACAGCCAAGGAAAGCTGTGGTTTGGGGTTCACATTCAGGTCTGCAGGTGGAAGAGGGATTGATTTCTCTATGTCTTTCTCTGGCTCTAAGCCAGGTCTTTGTTCACTATTTTCCAGACACCCAGGGAAAAGAAGAGAAGAGTCCCAGGCTAGATGTTGTGCACTAGGAGAGGCCCTAGCAACCCTGGCCTAGCCCCAGGGTGCAGAGGGAGGCCGCTCCATGTCTGCAAGGCAGTCTGCCTGCAGGGGCTGCAGGTTTTCCCTCCCAAACATTGTTTAGTCTCTCCTCTTTCTGCCTTCATCTACTTGACATAACTGGGTCTCCTCTGATCACTCCTCTGGACTATGGGGCTCTCCATAGCCCAGAGTTTCCAAGATTGATGTCCTCCTTCAGCTTTTAGTGCCGTTTACCTATGCTCTGCTCTTGATAGTTTCCCATGAAAACGTGCTCTAATTACATGATGGGCTGCTTCCTCGTCACCATTAGTCAGGCAAAGAAAGACCTGTTCCAAACTCTTTTGAAGACTTCAAAAGCCAATTTCCACACCCAGCGCAAGGGATTGCCTGTCTTTGTAGAGACTGCATGTATTTGCCATCAGAATATCAGGTAGAACAAGAATGTGAAATCCACCCCAGGAACACTAACTTCCATAATGTCAAATCATATGTTTAAGCTACTTGGCTAAGGAGAAGTGATCTCCCTGCCCAACTACTCCAGAGGGCATAGCTCCCCACCTAATGGATCTGTTCCCTTGACTCACACCCTGGAGGGTTATTTATCAGTAGAGGACAGGTCTCTCAAATGCATTTTGATTAAACACACACACAAACACAATGTAAATAGAGACACTGTTTTTAAACATCTGAAACAGTAACAGAAATTCCAGGTCTTTTTTTTTAACCTCTGTACATTTTCTTTCAGGGTCATTAGGGCTGTGGTGCCAGATACTTGACCCACTTCATATCTGATCGTTTTAGCAGCTCTGCCCATTACTGACCAGCTTTCAGGGGGTAGTGGGTGGGGAGGGTGGAATGCGAGGATGAAATAGGAATTTAGGGAATTTCAGTAATTTTTACACAGAATCTCTGAAAGTGACATTTTTCTAGTGAAGTCTTTCATTTTTAGGAATAGTTAAAGCCTTAATTAACAAGAATCTTTAAAAGGCCTGCTCCTGAACTAAGCAATGCAGGGAAAGAATTCCACCTAAGTGACTCTTTTTAAAATGAAAACCAAGAAACTGGCTGAGTGGGCAAGAGCTTAGGTCAAAGGTATTACCTGAGAGGGACATGGTCGATCAGCGCCTCACAATGAAAAGTGTTTCCACGACCTTTCTCCAGTCCCCAAAGGTTACCATTAAAGGACAACAGACAGCAGACTCCCTTCTTAATTAACATTTTTATTAAATAACCCATTTCGAATAATGGTTAAATTCTCTAAATTTATATCATTCTATTAACCATAATCTAATCTCATTAACCTTGAAATCCCAGTCTTAACTACCCAATTCTATACACCATGGTACTATCTACTAAACTAATTAAGTGACCTTCAAACTATTTCTTCTCCATATAAAATTATGATTTTTCTTGCTCACAGTTCTTTACTGGATCTCTCATGATATCATTTCCTGTGAACCTGGTTGCTGAGGTCCCTGATCTGGGAAGAGCTTTCTAACAAGATCAAACCATACAGGACTGTCTCACTTGATTCCTGCCTGCCCCCACCCTCTGTCTGTCTGGTAGCTCACAGCCTCTTTTTCGGCCCAAGTCAAGGGTGCTTCCTCAGAGGAGCGTGGAGTTGGGAGGGATCTCTGGTCATTGTCTTTCCAGTCCCCACCCCTCCCGCTCGGCCAGGCAGAGATGACAAGGACAGACTCCTTGTTGCCAGCTGTTGAGCTGCCACAGAAATGAAGTTCCCTTTAAGTCACAGGATCTTTGGGCCGAAAAAGAGGCTGTGAGCTACCAGACAGACAGAGGACCCTAGTCCCTCCTTTTTATATCCCTAAGGCTGGCTGGAGAAACAAGAGCCTCACTGTTCATTCCAGCTTTGCTTTTTCTTCCTTTCGACACTCTGGCCAAGAGTGAAAAAAGATCACAGAGCTGTCAATTCCTACTTTCTTAGGAGTATGCATACAGAATGCATTTCTTTTCTTTTTTTTTTTCTTAAATGATTTAATTTGAATTTTTTTTTTTTTTTTTTAATCTTTTGGCTGTGCCACGTGGCATGTGGGATCCTAGTTCCCTGACCAGGGATTGAACCAGCACCCCTTGCATTGGAAGCGCGGAGCCCCAACCACTGGACCGCCAGGGAAGTCCCTGCATTTATTTTCTTAAGGCCCCACCTTTAGAGTCCCCAAACTCAAGATGTTCTCTATTTTCTATATTTGGGTTCTAAACCATTTAGAGAGGCAGAGTCCTCTTGCTGAAGTGGGTTGTACAAACACAAGAAAGCTACTCTCTTTTCCTGGGCCTCATCCTCACCAAAATAACCTGAGGCCCCATGAGTACCATCTTTGGCACAACTGAGGGAAATACCTTAGGCAGAACTTGATTTTTGTTTAAAAGTGAGAAGCTAAATAAAATGATCAGAGTTTTACCTACTCAAAAACATTCTGGGTTGTAACATACTTGTTGGACCAGCTGAAAATTGCCCAGTTAATTCAAAACCTGATAAGATATACATAATCACATAAGTGATTGCAATTTTATAAAGGAGACCTGAGAAGAATAAAACTATTAATGGCAGTTAGTTTCTTTCTTGAGTGGGATTAGGGGAAATGAAAGAACTTCTTAGTTTTTAATTTTATGTATTACTTTCATATGATTAAAATGAGAATATATTGCTTTATAACCACATTCTAGGAAAGAAGAAAGGAAATAGATGAGACTTAACACCTGCCCCCTTCCTAAACCTACACCTCACAGAGACTCGCAGGGCCCCAGCTTCCCTTTTGGGGACACAGCCGAGGTAATCTCTGGCTACTTGGGAGCCTGCACAACACACACACGCGTACCAAGAGCTTCTGAGGGGCAGGTATCAAGGAGTCTGGAGCAGGGGCGCTTGTTCCGTGCTGACTGGTCTGCCCTCAGATCAGAGGCCAAGCACAGAAGGGGCCCTGGCTCTTTGTGTAACAAAGAGGGAAAAAACAGGCAGCAAACAGTTGGAAGAGGTGAGATAATTCTAGGAAGTGATTATTTGCTTGAGATAAAAGTGGTCAGGAAGTTTTAAGACAAATCAGTGTCAAATGTCTGAGAGAGGGGGAGAAGAGTGCCAGAAGGGAAATGGAAAGAGGCTGCTGGACAACGATGGAGAATCAAATCTTGGGCTCATCCCCCAACACACCAAGTTCACAGAAAAGCAAACTGGTCGTGCCACAAGAGACACATACCCTACGGCAATGAGGGGAGATGCCATTTTTCTAGATGCTGTTGATCCCCCAAAGCATCCTAGAGCAGTGCTGTCTGGTTCTCACAGCACTGGGTCACCTCCCTGGCAGGTACACCAGATGTTGAAAATGAGGCGTATAGAGCAAGCTGGGGGCTTCAGAATCAAGAAGTGGTCCTAGGGGGCTGACCCCAAGGGTCAACTGGTTTGAGGCTGCTTGGTAGGAAACATCAGAGCTGAAACTGTTGATCATTCTTTGAGCCTTTCAGGTGTCTGGATTACAATCGTTTCCTGCCCTAACTTAAGATCAAACGAGGGGGAGCCTACTCTTCGGTACACAGTTCCTCAGTGTAAAGCCTAAGGCTTTCGGTCGGCAGAAGCTTCTCCATGGGAAACCAACCTGAAGTAGCATGAAACAGGCCCCAACCCTGACAGCAGTGGAGACAGCCAACAGAAAAGACAAAACACTTCTAGGATAACCAGTGTGTTGTTGATGGCTCTGTTACCTTGGGAGTACAAGTATTTAGCATCTGTAATACCAGACGCAACACAAAACCCCCAACCCAATCACCAAAGAATCCTAGAGTCGGAAAGCATTTTTGAATTCTTCCATTCCGAACCTCCTCCCCAGTGGGGTAGCTTGTCACTTGTATGGGGTGGTTTATCTGTGGCTTTCTTGGATCAGTTAATGATATCGGATTGGTTGCTAAGCAGAAAAGAATCAAACTCCTCCAGGCCTTTCACATCCTGGAACAGTTCATCTGCCCATCAAAGGCTATTTGTTTCATATCTTTTTCTATCTAGATCCGCCCAACCAATGAGACAGGCTACCTCGGTTGGCTGCCGTGTTGCCAGGTGACCGAGCCCTCCAGTAACCTCACCTGAACGCCCTCTCCCGTGAGAGCCGAGCAAGACTGGATCTGCCAGACTCGGTCGCGGATGGTGTGCAGGTTCAGTCCTTCTGCAATTTCAGAGGCAGGGGCTGCTGTGAGCAGATCCTGCTTATTAGCAAAGATGAGCACTGGCACACAACTTAGCTTTTCTTCTTCCAGTAATTCAGCTAGTTCCTGGATCATTTTGGGAATATATGGGGAGAGGAGGATGAAATCTATGATATTTAACCATGCATTTCTAATCAGAAATAAGTAAGTTAAGCTGATCAACTAGCAACTTTCAAGGGCAGTGGTTCTCAAACTTAAGCCTGTGGAAGAATTCCCTGGCAAATTCCTGGGCTTGCCCCAGAGATGCTGACTTGGGAAAGTCTAAGCCAGGGTCCAGGGATTTGCATTTTTAACAAGTTCCTCAGGTAGTTCTTTTAATAGGGGATTCATAAATCATACTTTGAGAAATACTGTTCAAGGGAGAATACAAATTGTGGTTAGACATTTAAAACTTACCCAACGTTACTATCTGCAAGTAACTTTCAATGCATAGATACGCATACATATACATATATACATACATATATATGTATGTATATGTACATATACATATATATTTTAAAATTTGAACTAAAAATGACAATTGCTTTAGACTATAATTCTGTTTCATCAATCTCTGTCTCCAAAACGTGCATGCATGTGCATTACACTTCATTAAACCCACATCCTAAAGTAACTGCATTAGTCCATCTGGCAAGGTCTCTGATTTTTAGGTTATTGGTTGGGATCTAAACTGTATGTTGACTCTGCCTGCAATAAGTACAGGAGAAGGTATATACTTAGCTAAATGCCAGGATCCACCTCTTCTCCACTTAACCCACATTTCAGCTACTTAAGACACGTGGGCTGTCAAAGAGAACTGAATGGTTCAAGAGGCAGATCTCCATCTGACACCCTTCACTTCCAAACTCATGTTTAGCATTGCTTCACTTGAGTGATGGTCTAGAAATCATCAAGGTATAGAAGGGAGAGGGGCTGTCTCCAGGAGTCTGGAGAGTACTCAAACTAATTTCCAGGGAAAAGGAACTTAAACATGGGGACTGCTACCTTTGGAAGGCCACGTGTAGTAGTTCAGGACACAGGCCAAGGACTCCGCAATAAAATGTAAAGGTGCTTCTCCAAAGAGGTCCACGATACTACTCACTTCTTATCAGTGCACTCAGTCTGGGTAAAATGGTCTATGCCCACTGCTTCTCTATTTAAAATTGCGTACACAGATTGCATCGTGTAATCATGTTGACATGCACTCTGCATTTGAAGTCATATTTGGGTTCAAAGTATACCTATCTCTTTGCTTGGCAAGAAGAGCAGCTTAGTCTTGGCTTGCACATTTCTTCCCATACCTTCTAATTTGTCCAAGTTACCCTCGGATCAATTAAGTTGGTATTGAAAAATGTACACAGAAATGATAAGTGAATTGTTCCTCAGGTTCATTTCTATGTGGCCTGGGAAGAGCTTTTGGGCACGGTGGTTAAGTTCCATTTGCTTATATCTTATTTATTTAATTTGATTAAAACTAAAAGGCTTTAAACGAAAAATTGTTTAAAGAATTCTCAACTAATTTCTTTTTAGGCAAGTGGTATTTTGCCTGTTTGCCAGAATGACTGTTTTGTTTAAACTGCAAAGGTTAAACAAAAATACTTCCCTCACTCTTATACATTTACAAAGTAGATTAATGAATACCCAATTATTTGGGAAATATCTCAACAGAACAATTTTTTACCTGACCCGTCTCTTCAAATCTTTTTCTGTCTGCGCTGTCAATTACATATATCTGTAAAGTAAAAGAAGAAGGCTACTTCAATAAGCAAATATGGAAAAAGACAGGGCAACTTCTAGGGAAGGAGCAGATGATTCCCAATCAGCAGATTTTCACATTAGCACAGCATCCTGAAACTGAGCTGGTAATTCTTATCCATGGATGCAAAATAAACTAATTAATTAATTAAATGGAGAGGCCCAGAAAATACCTCCAGCAAAGTTCCAAAGTAGGAAGTCAGGAGAGCCAAGCAGGATAAAAATAGATTTAACAGGCATTCACTGAACATTCTTACTAGATTTACCCTATTAATCCTCATTATCACTCCGTGAGTTAGATTTCATTTTTATCCCATTTTATACATAAATAAACATAAGCCTGAAGAAGTTAAGTAATTTACCCAAGTTACGTTTGGTACATGACAAAATGGGGATTCAAACTCAGGCATACCTGACAGTAAAGTCCCTAGTTGCTCTTAAGCACTCTGCTATACTGTGTCCCAAATTGTCAGGAAGGGATAGTGTTTTGAGGCATTTACAAATCCTATAGCCCTCGAACATCATCATTCTGAAAGTACCATTTTCAGTATTAACTGTATGCTGTCTTCAGGTGCTGGGAGGTTAAGATCAAGTACTGGAAATAGCAGGGGCATAGGCTTTGCCAGAGTAAGAGAAGTTTTGAGATTTACCATAAATTACAAATCCCAAGCTTTCTTTCCCATCACTGAATTTTATTTATTGTATAAATAACATCCTATAACAATGATAAGGGAAATTAGATAAGACCAAAGAAGAAAGAAAAATCACCTATAGTTACAGAACCCAAGCACATTAATTATTTTCATTTCCTATGAAAGTTCCCTTCTAATTCTTCTTCATATGGAAATTTAAAAAGAAAATCAGAGGACTTCCCTGGTGGCACAGTGATTAAGAATCCGCCTGCCAATGCAGGGGACATGGGTTTCAGCCCTGGTCCAGGAAGATCCCACATGTTGCGGAGCAACTAAGCCCGTGCGCCACAACTACTGAGCCTGTGCTCTAGAGCCCATGAGCCACAACTACTGAAGCCTACGAGCCTAGAACCTGTGCTCCGCAACAAGAGAAGCCACCGCAATGAGAGGCCCATGCACTGCAACGGAGAGCGGCCCCAGCTCGCCGCAACCAGAGAAAGCCCATGTGCAGCAACGAATACCCAACGCAGCCAAAAATAAATAAATAAGTAAATTAAAAAAAAAGAAAACCAGAGGGGCTTCCCTGGTGGCGCAGTGGTTGAGAATCTGCCTGCTAATGCAGGGGACACGGGTTCGAGCCCTGGTCTGGGAAGATCCCACATGCCGCAGAGCGGCTAGGACCATGAGCCACAATTACTGAGCCTGTGTGTCTGGAGCCTGTGCTCCGAAACAAGAGAGGCCGAGATAGTGAGAGGCCCATGCACCGCGATGAAGAGTGGCCCCCACTTGCCACAACTGGAGAGAGCCCTCGCGCAGAAACGAAGACCCAACACAGCCATGAGTAAATAAATAAATAAATAAATTTAAAAAAAAAAAAAAAAAAAGAAAACCAGAGATATCATTTTGTAGTCATTAAAAAAAAATCAAACAGTGTATTAAATGTTCTTCCAGTTGCTACTCTTAAAAATTATCAAAATTTCAAACTTTCTTTAAAGAAATTAGAATTGTTATTAAACTAACGGTATAATGGAAACGCTCTTTTAAAAGAACATATCATTGAAAAACAACAATGAAAAACAATCTTGAATTCCCACCTTTACATGCCTTAAAATTCTGTTCTACTCTGAAAACTTGCTCTCTTTTGAAAGGAGAAAAAAAAAAACAATTAAAATTCCTTTGCTTAAGTTAATGCACTCTCATTTAGAGTCACTAGTGCTGGGACTTCCCTGGTGGTCCAGTGGTTAAGACTGCGCTTCCTCGGTCCAGGGCAGGGGGCAAGGGACACGGGTTCGATCCCTGGTTGGGAACTAAGATACCGCATGCCGCGCAGCATGGCCAAAAATAAAATAAAATAAAAAAATAAAAAAATTTAGAGTCACTAGTGCTAAATATTATACCAGGGACCAAGTCCAGCCTTTCCTCACCTGTGTTTCCTTCATGGAGAATCACAGGAGAAAGGATGGATGTGTTTGGTCTCAGTATTTTTTTGTGGCCTTATTATTGTTATTGTTAATATTACTCTGACTCAATGTCAATGCACACCACAGAGACACAAAATTCGATACTGTCTGATAAGTCAGAACATGGTGGTAGCTTAGTTTTCCACTGGTGGGTCTCACATTATATAGTAGCAGGCATAGTATAAACACAGATGTAGAAAGAAGGAATGCAATGGAAGAGTGAACCTGAATACAAAGGACGGGATTAGAACTATTTGGTAGTCTATAGTGGATTAGGATGATCTTCACTCAGGCAAGAGTGGGAGATGATGTGAGGGACGGGAGAAGGGTCAGGTGATCCCTGGGAGGGTATTCTGGGCTCAGATTACAAAGCAGGAAAAAATGTGCTTGGGAGCAAAGGGTATGAGTGAGAAGGTAAATGTAGAAGAGGCTGAGACAAGGCTGAGAATACAATTAAAGATAAAGTTAATGGGAATTGCCTGGCAGTCCAGTGGTTAGGACTCGGCACTTTCACTGCCGGGTCCCGGGTTCAATCTCTGGTCGGGGAACTAGGATCCCATAAGCTGCGTGGCGCAGCCAAAAATAAAAATAAAAGAAAAAGATACAGTTGAGAAATTGGTGTTTGATATGATGAAAAACAAACAGTTGGGAGAGAATAATTAGGAATGGAAAGATAGTTTTGATAGTAGACAAGAAAGATGATGATTGAAATACCAAAGAATCCAGAGGCTGAAAGTCAATAAGAAAGTTTTAACTTTTACTTTAATTACTTGCTAAATTACTTGCTACTTATTGCTTTGACATTAAATTTCACAAGGAACATTTTCATTAAAAGAGTCAAAAGGGGGCTTTTCCTAAACTGTACATAAATTCTTCCTATCATGTAGTATTTTTCTCACATAACTTTTATAGAATTTGAAAATTATTGTACAATAATTCCAGGAGGAAGGCTATAAAACAACTGCCCCATTTATTAAAAGGGCCAAGTGAAAAAGTCCTAAGCACAAACCAGTCTCTGGGGATCCCACAAATCTGTTTTTCTAATGGTGGCACACGATTCTCCTGGCTACCCCCTCCCCAGCGCTGCCCAGTTTCTTCCTGCAAGTATCTGTTTGCTTGCGGTCAATAGCTAAGGATAAGGAGAGCCTCTTTTTCTTCCTTTCTTTGTCTTGTTAATAACATAGGTGTTAATCTAGTCATGCAAAAACCATTTTTTTAACTTTAATTTTTTAAAATTAATTTTTATTGGAGTACAGTTGCTTTACAATGTTGTGTTAGTTTCTACTGTACAGGAAAGTGAATCAGCTATACATATACATATATCCCCTCTTTTTTTGGATTTCCTTCCCATTTAGGTCACCACAGAGCACTGAGTAGAGTTCCCTGAGCTACACAGTAGGTTCTCATTAGGTATCTATTTTATACATAGTATCAATAGTGTATATATGTTAATCCCAATCTCCCAATTCATCCCACCCCCGCCCCTTCCCCCCTTGGTGTAACTTTTTATTTTATATTGGAGTATAGTTGATTAACAATGTTGTGTTAGTTTCAGGTGTACAGCAAAGTGATTCAGTTATACATATACATGTATCTACTCTTTTTCAAATTCTTTTCCCATTTAGGTTGCTACATAATACTGAGCAAAAAAATGAATCCAAAAACAGATTATCAAATAAAAAATACTCGGAAAGTATTAAAGAGAGTTAAATATCGTGCTTTTGACTGGTCTTAAAACACTATGGATCTTCAAAAATTAAGTTTCATAAACCTATTCTAAAATAAACTTATAATCCATGGCACTCAGAATGAGAATGATGCTTTAAGCAGAGCCAATTCACACCTTCATTGGCAACTGCTTGGAAATTTTTATTGGGTTGTGGGAGGAAGACCTAGAGAAAAACATTTTTTCTGGATGGAAGTTCAGCCAACTTTGGATTATCCGGAGACTGATTATCCACCAGGTGAATGGAAGGCTCTTTGTTTCTCCTCTTGCTTCTGGTCCTCCTCCCTCCTGCTGCCACCTTTTGGCCATTTTATTGCTCTTATTTCTCCACCAGAGGGGTAGATGGAGACAGAAGAGATGACACTAAAAAGTGTGGCTTTTTATTGATAGCTTGAGCAAAAGTCTAAGAGGAGGGTGAAACTGACAAATAAGTTTTCTAGATAACCTGTGGTTTTCAGTTATTTGTGCTCTAGTAGTACTGATGCTCAAGTGTGAGTGATATTTTGGAGATAACACAAGAGATGGTTGTTTGAGCTCTATCTCACTTGATGCCCTTTGGATATGGAAATGATGGCAAATTACCTTAAATTATGTTGTGTTTAAACACAAAACTAATAATGATAAAGTAAATGGAGTTTGGTATTAATATTAATATATACCTTGAAAAAAATGATGTGTTTTTATCTATCAAAAGGCTGTTATTTCCTGGCACAAGATAAATGGAAGACATCCTATCCCCTCACTTCTATCATATCTCAGGATTAATTTTAGTCACTTCCCCCAAATTAATAAAGCTGAAGTCATGTTCTCAGTGTCATCATCCCTGAGAATAACTGCACTTTTAGGAGTTGCTCTGATTCTTTCAAACCTCTAGAGAAACATATAATTTAAAGTGGGGGTTGGTACTCTTTTTCTGTAAGGGTCAGGTAGTAAATATTTTAGGTTTTGTGGCCCATACAATCTCTTTCACAGCTATTGAACTTTGCTGTTGTAGTGCAAAAGCAACCATAAAAAATACATAAACAAATGGACGTGGCTGTGTTCCAACAGAACTTTATTTACGGACACTGAAATTTGAATTTCATATAATTTTCATGTGTCATGAAATCTTATTCTTCTTTTGATTTTTTGTTCAACCATTTAAAAATGTCAAAACCATTCTTAGCTCACGAGACACAATAACAGGAGGCAGGCTGGATCAGTTTGTCGACACCTGCTCTAAAGCAAGACTGTATTTTGGCACTCTAGAGAGAACTGAGAAGAATTAACCAGGCAACGAAATGCATCAAGCCTCAACCCTGCTCTTCTACGCAGCGTGGAGTCTAGTGTAATAGGTCTTTTCAACCAACAGTGGAAGACTATTAAATACAGACAAACAAACTAATGTAACCCATCCACCACTGTCACTCCTAGCTGCTACAAAACGGGCAGATAGGGCTAAGAGCCCCAAGGCCTTAGAATCTAACCCTGGGGACTCAGCTGCTCCTCAAGACTTGTTTAATCTCAAATAGCACTGGAAAATAACAAAAGGTTTGACTCAATCCAAAATATTGTCTGATACTGGCAGCATAATATAGCTGGAGAAAGCTCCTCTAGGGTTACTGTGACCTGATTTTTGCTGGATTGTCCAATAATTCCTAGGTGCTCTCAGCTAATGGGAAGTGTGGAATCCAGGGTCATATTACAACTACCTTGCAGTCTACCCTCAAGATGTTAGAGCTTATGATTTAAAATTACCCTGATCTGTAGACCAGAAAGTTTCTGAGACCTCCTCATGGAGCCTTAAGGCATTAATGTCCTTATATACAGCTCTTTTTTTTTTTTTTTAAAGGAATTTATTTATTTATTTATTTTGGCTGTGCTGGGTCTTAGTTGCAGCACGCGGGATCTTCATTGCGGCATGCGGGATCTTTTTTAGTTGCGGCATGTGGACTTCTTAGTTGTGGCATGCGAACTCTTAGCTGCGGCATGCATGTGGGATCTAGTTCCCCGACCAGGGATTGAACCCGGGCCCCCTGCATTGGAAGTGCGGAGTCTTACCCACTGGACCACCAGGGAAGTCCCTATACAGCCCTTATTTGGACATTTCTTTCAAGGTACCTAATCCAGCAGATGAACAGATAGAACTGTGATTTCTCTCAATTGCCTGCTTTTTCCCAACTCTTGACTCAAAAAGTAAAGGAGAATCTATAGCCTTTTCTTCCCCCAGTTTTATTGTGATATAATTGACATACAGCACTGTTTAAGGTGTATACCATAATGATTTGGCTTGACTCTATAGCTTTTGTATATTAGCCTTATAGCCTGCAAATTTGCTGTAATCACTTATTAGTTCCAGGACTTTCCTTGTTGATTTTTGGGATTTGAAAGACTTTTGATGTTCAGTTTTTCTAACACGTAGTTTCATACCACAATTTAGAGACTCAACTCTACATTTCAAGTATTCATGAGTGAAATAATATGATGGCTTAGATTTGCTTTAAAATACTTAAAAAAAAAAAAAAAAAGGGGTGGTAGGGGAGATGAAACAAGATGGCCAAAGCTGAAATTAAGGAAGCCAGATGAGGGGTAGGTATCTGGGGTTTCATTACACTATTTTTTGACCTCTACATAAATTTGGAAATTTCTAAAATTATATTTCAAAACCAGACACATTATTTGAGATTATAGAAGAAATTTCTATATTAAAGGGAAAAATTTTCTTTTTTCCCAACATTTCTCTTCTCCTAGAAGGTATATAATACATTTTGGAAGAATAACTGGTTGAATAGATGGATAAATGGATGCATGGATGTGTCTCATCTTTTTGTTCTCATCCATTTAAACCTTCAACCTAGCACAAGGAATATACTGGAACTTACCTTCACCATGGGCCGGAAATATTATGAGCCCATGTGACGGCCATCTCGGTACCTCACGTGTGTTTATGGATTCGATGATAGTACAATTTTATATTTTGGTATTATTCCCCATTTAAGAATCATGATAAATAAATTCACTACTTCTCATAAACCCTCTGTGAAGTAGATGTTCCACCCAGTTCATAGAATTAATAAGCCTCTGGACTTCACCACAATGATACAGAATCATAGAACCTTAGAGTTGGAAGGGAATTTAGAAGTTATAGGACTCCACATTCTACCTAATGTTGGAATCCATCTATAACAATTATCCATTTCATTTATTTGGTACTTTTCTAAGCACTGGGGATATAACAGTTAAAAAAAAAAAAAAAAAAGAAAAGCAAAGTTCCTGTATTCATGTAGCTTACATTACAGTGGGGGAGAAAGGTAATAAATAAAAATATGTCTGAGGTGAGGGACTACACCATGAGAATATCTAAGGAAAAAGAATTCTAGCATTGGAAATAGTGATGACAAAGGCCCGGAGGTGGGAGCCTGCCTGTGTTCCAGGAATGGCAAGGAGGCCAGTGTGGCTGGCACCAGGTGAGAAGGGCTTGGAAGAGGAGTCAGCAGGTAGGGGGTTTCGTGGACCACTGTAAGAACCTTGGCTTTAACTCTGAGCTGGGAAGCTTATGTTTTAATAGGATCAATATAGCTACAGTGTTGAGGAGAGACTTGAGGGAGGCAAGGCAGAAGTTAGGAGGCTAGTTAGAATGATACTGCAATAATCAATGCACGGTAGCAGTGGCGATGGAGAGAAGTGGGCAGATTCTAGAAATACTTTGAAAGTAGAATTGACAGGATTGGCTGATGGAGAAGATGCGGGGAGTGAAAAGGAGCCCAGGATGAGTCCAGTGCTTCTGGATGAATGGGACTGTCATTTACTGAGAAGACTGGAGAAGAAGATTTGGGCAGGGGTGGATGAAGATAGGAATTCGGTTTTGGACATGTTGAGGTTGAGGGGACTTACTAGCCACTGGTGTTCAGGTGTCAAATAGGCAGCTGGCTGTATATGAAAGTGAGTTCCAGGTTGGAGATAACAGTTTGGGATTCACCGGCATGTAGGTGGTGATTAACGCCTTGAAATTGGATGAGGTCATCTAAGCAGCAACTTAGAGAAGAAAAGCACAGGCCTGAACTCTGGGGCACTCCAACATTTGGAGGTTGGGAGATAAGGAAAAAATAGCAATGGAGATTGAGGAGGAGTAGCCAGTGAGACAGGAGGAAAACCAAGATAGAATGGAATTCTGGAAGCCAAGGAAAGACAACGTTTCAAGGACAGCACGACCAACTCTGTTAAATGTGCTGACAGGTCAAGTGAGATGAGTAATGAAAACTGAACATGGGACTCGGCACTGTGGATTCTCGGTGAGCCTGAATGGAGGGTTCCGAGTGCCTGCGGGGAGAGGAAGTGAAGACAGAGAGCACAGAAAATTCTTTAAAGGAGTTTGTTGTAAAGAGAGGCTGAGGAATGGGACAGTATCTAGAGGAGGATGTACAGGAAGCCAAGAGTTCTTTGTTTTAAACAAGAGCAACTACAGGATGTGTGCATGCTGATAGGAGTGAGCAGGTAGAAAGAGACACCTAAGAAGCAGCAGCAGAGAGGGAAGCTGTCTGAGATGCAAGGTGAGTTCTATTGGCAATGAAGATATCGACGTGTTTTTGCAGCTTACTGTCTATGGTCATAGTTAAAGTAAATTCAAACTTTCAGTTAGAGGTTAATGGAAATATTATGCAACATTTTTTCTTATCCAAGTTCATGAAAGGCCCTGTTTTTACGGTACGACCATGAGTGAGTGGCTGAGGTGGGGTGGATGGCAAGCTTGCTGGAGGGGAGGTGAAGGAGCTGAGAGGCCGAGGTATTGGAGAAATCATGCAACTGGAGAGTAAAATCTCCAAGAATCCTAAAACAGTAGTCCTAGAGAACTTGGCAGTGAGCTGGGAGCTCAAGTCTCAGCCTTTGCCTGCGTGAATGCTGCCTGAGCCAGGAATCCCAGTGCAGAAGGAATCCCAGGAGCCTGAGGCGGCTTCTTCTACTTCTGGACAGTTACGATTATAGGAAACTGCTTCCTTATTCTGAGTTAAACCCTAATACTCCCCAAACTGCTCCTTGCCTGGTCCTCTAGAACTATTCACAATGAAGCTAATCTCTCAGACTTAAGATAGTTCCTGAAGCAACTAGAGACAGTTCCAAGCATTTTCTCTTCCAGGAAGGACATCGTCAGGTCTTTCAACCATTCCTCATACATCATGGTTTCCAGGACCTTCACTATCTTGGTTGCTCTCTTTGGGATATACCTGATTCGTTGATTTCCTTGGGTTGATGGAGTCAATGGCACAATCTTCTGACTTCTCTTCTGCTGTTCAAATCACTATGGTAATTAATAAATACTTTATTTGCCAAGGTGGGTATGGGCACAACATTGTTACTGAGCAACAGAAAAACATCTTATATAAATTACACAAAGCTCCACAATCTGTTTGCTAGCTCTAAATTCATAGTGATGAAGAGCAATGTTACGGCAATGGAATTACTGACAAGAAAGACAATTATAGCGTAAATGTTAGTAAGACAGGGCAGAAGAGATTATGAATTGATGCATCAGAAGGAGTACTTACGAGAATATCAGTGTTTTCAAAATAATTCCTCCAGTATGGTCTGATTTTCCTCTGTCCACCAATATCCCATACATTCAGTTTAAAACCTTGTGATTGTACACTTTTGATGTTAAAACCCTGAAACAAAAAATACCAAGTTTTACTAGGCTTTGAGATCAATTTCTGACAAAGTTACATTTACCAGCTATGTTATTTATTAATTCTGAGGTACTCTGCCAGATGTGACATAGATGATACTGAAAACAGTTTGCTCTGATAGGGAACAAAAATGTATTTATACGTGCTTCTGTCACTCAGGTTGGAGTCAGTGTTGATGATGTCATGCTGAGTGCACACACACATGGAACTGCTGAGGATGACTTGGTATGAGAACAGCTCTGGTAATCAACACAGACCTCTGCCCACCCCATGAGTCCTCAGCATGGTGAAATTTAACAGGACATTACATGTAACTAACAAAAAAACAAAGCTGAATCTGCAGACTCAACACAACAGAATAAATGCTAAGTTTAAAAAGAGGCAAGGGGCTTCCCTGGTGGCGCAGTGGTTAAGAATCCGCCTGCCAATGCAGGGGACACGGGTTTGAGCCCTGGTCCGGGAAGATCCCACATGTCGCAGAGCAACTAAGCCCATTCGCCACAACTACTGAGCCTGTGCTCTAGAGCCCAGAGTCACAACTACTGAAGCCCACGCGCCTTGAGCCTGTACTCCGCAACAAGAGAAGCCACTGCAATGAGAAGCCTGCGCACCGCAACGAAGAGTAGGCCCCGCTCGCCGCAACTAGAGAAGGCCCTTGTGCAGCAACGAAGACCCAATGCAACCAAAAAAAAAAAAAAAAAAGAGGCAAGAGCTACAATCTGGAAGACTGGATTCTTTAAGAGCAGCTCAAGATGAAAGAAATTTCCTCATATGCATTGATCAAGAAAAGGAAGGAGCTGAACTCAGGACATGAAGGGGGAGGCTGGTTTGTAACTGGAGTAGCACCCCTCATACAGGTGGTGATGAAAACAAACAAACAAACAAGTGGGCATTTGAAACTGTTCTTTAATAGGTATCTCTGATGAACTTGAAAAGAAAGTATTCATTTTCAGGACAGTGACTCAAGGTGGAACTTTGGGGAAGGGAAGCCAATCAGGGGCAGGGCAGAAGGGTGAGCTGGGAGTTCATGTGCAGAGAAACAAATTAACAAGACCTTTGGTGTTCGAAGAGAAGGCATTTTATGAGCAAGATTTTTAAAAAAATCTTCTTGCAAGAATGACATAATGAAATCAGGATTTGAAAAATCCGATCAACAGCCTGCTCCCACAAAAGTGACATTTCATCCAGAATAGCTGGAGTTAAGTGGGTCTGGGGATGCCTCCATAAACATTTGCCTCTTCTGGCAGCTCCCCAGCACTACTGCCTCACACAGAAGGAGAAGGCACAGGGCAACGGTACGGGAACACTGCCACCCAATTTCCACTGAGGACAGTCACTAGAGGACAACAGGGGATGATGCCTACTACTGCTCCTCTAAAATGCCAATGACTGAATAAATTAGAAGTTTTAGAACTCCTAAGGGAAGTGGCTTAAGCTTATTGTAAAAGCGCACTTCATTCTGACTCATTGACAAAACCCCTTTTATGCGTTTAAAAATTCTACACTTAACTACAGTAGTAAATGTCAGACCCAGCAACAACCAATCCTTTCTGGAATGAGGGAATAAATAAGTGTAAATCCTAGAATTTGACCATATGTGTCAGCTGCCTTAAAAGTCTGTAAGTCACCAGACCCAACAAATCTACTAAGAAATTATTCTGAGGAAATAATAATGAATGGGTGCAAACATTTAGAGATGTGTACTGTATAAGTATTTACATACAGAACAACGTAGAAATATGTTCAAGATACGTTATTAACTGAAAAAGATGATACAAAACAGTATACTCTGTATGAGCCATTTTTACTTTCTATTTTAAATATACCCACCATATATGGGCAAAGAAAAAAACCTGAAAGGATACATTCTCAAATGTTAACAGTGGTTATGTCTGACTGGGCATTATAGGTGATTTCTAGTTTCTCAATTTTACCTAGTTATACATTCTAAGTTTACTACAATGAGCATCTATTACTTTTTATAATATAAAACAAAAACACAATAAAAGTGTGTTTTTAAAGACTAAATACAAAACCTTGACATAATAACAGAGTCACCTATAACATAGACAGAGCCTGAAAGTTAGAATTGGAGCTTTGGGTCCATAACTAGGATTTCATTTCCCAGCTCACAGTGTGGACGTCCTCATTTTAGTGGTGCTCTTGAGAGAGACAGCCTCTCACTAATGCGAAAAAAACCCCTAGCCCTTCTTTTTCTGGCAGAAATCCTGACACACTAATATGTGTTTTCAGCCCTTCTAGGCTAGACTACTGTAATTTGCTCCTCCTCAGGCCATACATTAAATTTGTTCAGAAGCTGTAAAATTGCTCATTTGGTAGCAGTTGAAATGACTTTTCTGCAAAGAGCTGCGAATCAGTAAGACTCGCTGGCCGTGAAGTACACACACCAGCACAGCCATTCAAACCCAACACCAAGCTCTTATCACAGGACAGTGACAGAAAATGGTAAATAACTCTGGTTTTGCTAAAACCTCTAATGCTCAAACACTTCAAAGTAAGACCAACAGGGCTGCCCCTAGTTAGGAAACCCAAAGGCCTGGCCAAAGGTCAAGCTCTCTCAGGATTTCCTGCAGGGAAGGAGGCCTAAAGAAACCCACTAGAGTTCTTCCAGGCAGGACTTGTCTCCAACATCCACGCTGGGAGCACCACCGTCCTTGTGTTTTGCTTGCTTAGCCCTACGAAAGAGGTGGGTTGATGAGGCTGGATTTAAAAATACAGGTAGGGCTTCCCTGGTGGTGCAGTGGTTAAGAATCAGCCTGCCAATGCAGGGGACATGGGTTCAAGCCCTGGTCTGGGAAGATCCCACATGCTGTGAAGCAACTAAGCCTGTGTGCCACAACTACTGAACCTGTGTGCCACAACTACTGAAGCCCACACACCTAGAGCCCGTGCTCCACAACAAGAGAAGCCACGGCAATAAGCCTGCTCACCTCAACGAAGAGTAGCCCCCACTCGCTGCAACTAGAGAGAGCCTGCGCGCAGCAACAAAGACCCAACGCAGCCAAAAATAAATAAATTTTTTAAAAAATAGATAAAAATACAGGTAATTGTTTTTTTATTTAAAAAATTGAGGGACTTTCCTGGCAGTCCAGTGGTTAGGACTCCACGCTTCCACTGCAGGGGGCGCAGGTTCCATCCCTGGTTGGGGAACTGAGATCCCGCATGCGTGCCGTGTGGCGAGGGCCCCTAACCCCCGCCAGCAACCCCCCCAAAAAAATCTAAAAAATTGAGGGAGTCCCCTGGTGGCCTAGTGGTTAGGATTCTGGGCTTTCACTGCTATGGCCCCAGTTCAACCCCTGGTCAGGGAACTGAGATCCTGCAAGCAACATGGTGTGGCCAAAAAAAAAAAAAAAAAAAAAAAGACATATATTTGTATTTATTAAGTCTGAAAAATACACACTAAAAGTGGTTTTTCTCACAGTACTGTTTATTTTTCCTTTATGCTCTCTCTGCATTTTTCTACATGTATTAATTCCAAAATCAGAGAAGATAAAGCTATTTCTAAAAAGGAATTACTTAGATCAGAGGGAACTGATTGTATCTTGCTACGTATAGACATATAAATTTATATTATTTCTTTCTAAAAATTATTGCAAAATATACGTAACATAAAATTTACCTTTTTAACCATTTTAAAGCGTGCAGCTCAGTGGCATTAAGTACATTCACTCTTGTGCAACCATCACCGCCATCCATCCAGCCCCTGGGTAACCACTGTTCTCTCTCCTGTCTCTATGAATTTGACAACTCTAAGTATCTCACATAAATGGAATCTCTTGATATATTTTGAAATCTGAGATTATTTTAAAATTGTATAGACTTTTCTCAGTAACAAAACTTACAAATGGACAAAACTCTATCTCCCACTTTGTCTTTCGTATTGCTATTACCATCTTCCACGTGTCACACAAGCATCGGGGGCAAGGCAGCGCTCACCTGTGTAGGTGTGATGTGGCTGATGTCTTCAGATGCCAGCTGCTTCAGAAGAGTGGTCTTACCAGCATTATCCAAGCCCAGGAGAAGGATTCTCACCTCCTGGTCTGGTGCACTTTTCAATTTGCGCAAGATTGAGAGTAAGCCCTTGAACAACCATGAAGAACAGAGATTACTTTGGAGGCACTGACTTTGATATTACTGGGTATCAGAATGCCTTCTCCTCCTTGAAAAAAGTCCTTGGTTGTGGAGAGCTTATAGTACTATTTTCCACTTTAATGTCGTTTATTCCATTTGCTTATAAGTTTTGGCAGAAATACTTTAGTAAATTCAGCAACTTAATAAATAGCCTGGCTTATTCCTGCTCCTTCTATTAATCCAGCTTAGCAGTCACCCCAAATCTCCTGGAAGTATGTACTCTAACCAACTCCCGTTCCTGAAGCCCTTTATATATATATATATACCAGAGCACCCTACCAGAGCACCCATCATATCTGACTGTAGGGAATTGATTTTTGTATTTTTCTCCTTTATACTAGAGTGAAGTTTCTTGTGCGTAAAGACTATAGATAGCTTCCATCTCCCACAATGCCTGGCGTTTATTAGACACTATATGATAGCTGTTGAAATAAACAGAATTACCCACCCAAGTTAATGTAAGATTTTAAGGTACTAAGGTACTATTCAAAAGGTTGTAGAAAATTGTACTTGGGCTCTCTTTTTAAGACTTTATTTTAGTTCTTGTTTAAGACTCCATCATTCAAAATACTCTATCATCTTCTAACTTTCACATGACCCTTACAGTATAGCTGCACGGTATAGATTATCTACGTTTTTCAGATGAAGAATCTAATACAACAGAGAAGTTAGGGAATTGAAAGGTCATTCCGGAAGCAAAAAAACATTAAAGTTTAACCAGGGTATTTTTGACTAGTAATCTAATATTTCCATTTCTTGTTGTTATTATTCTTTTAATGGATGGAAATAAGCCATGCTGCTTTTTAGCTAAGAACATAAGAAAAATCTTATAAGATAGTTATTTGTTCTGTCTTGCGGCTGACAATCATTTTCCAATGAGGCCTGGTTACATCAAGAATCAAAGAATCCCAGAGTTTAAAGGGCATATAATCTAATCTCCCAGCCCAAGTGGAAATTCCTTCAAACCGAGTCTTAGAATTACATTAAATGGTTATGTTTTTTATCTGCATCGCACCAGGAAATAACTCAAACCAGTCTGTTCACTAAGATCAATTGATAATTCTGTGAAATAATTTTCAAGAGTTGAGACAATGATATGCAAATATGCATAATTATAAGAATTCCCTTCTGCTTCAGAGGCCCTTTGTTTACCACTTTTAGTACTGTATTCGCACTGACCATGTTAACCTCTCTATGCCTCAATTTCTGTCAGCAATAAAATGTAACGTTTAGTTTAAGACAGACAAATTCTATCCCAAAAGATTTGGAGAAGACAGAATGAATAGATTTGAAACAAACAAAAAAAGATTAAGCAAGTCTTTTCTTTTTTTTATGGCATATTTTTTCTTTTTTTTTTTATCTTCTCCAGCCTTGAATTATTTGACACCATTCCTTTTTAAAACTCTGTTTATGAGCAATCTCCCTGGCTTCTATTAGCTACATTGCAATCACTCATTTATAATACCACCTTTCAGAACAGTTAAAATTAGAATTCTGAGATCCTTAGGGGACTGGTGATATAAAAAGGCTAAGAACAGGCAAAACACATTGTACTGCTCCTCCTGAGTTCCTGATTAGATGTCCTCATTATCCTTTCCAATAAAATTCTAAAACAACTGGAATTTATCACATTTGTACATTAAACAACGGTACAGGTAAAGAAAGTTCTTCTCATGCATCATTTACTAGTGTAGACATTGTAAAAGAATGTCTGTTTTCTATAAAATATTTTCAAGGTTCAAAATAAATGTTTTAGGTTTTTCCTCATGTGTCTCTTTCAAAAAAAAAATCAGTATATACAAATACTGCTTTCTGCAGGCTGAGAGCTTTTACACACTCATTATATTTGAAATTGAATGATTAAAACAACATAATTTCTATTCATCTTAAAAGGAGAGAAGCAAAACACAGATGAGAAAGAAAACATTCTAACTACAACTAAACTTTATAAACCTAATAGTATAAAAAAAATAATACTTCTACATTTCCAATGAGCAATTTTCCTCATCAGGAAACAATAACTTCACATGTTGCACCTTTAAATGAAATTACAGAGAAATGCAAAGTTCAGCTAATATTTTCTTCCAGCAAAATAACAAATGGCATCTCAAGCATGGTCTAGGCAAGACAAATGCAAATACAGTACAGCATCATATTAACCCAACCCCTGAGGACAGGGGATCACAGGATTATTAGCGTTTGCTAAATAGGGAAGAGGATATTTATAGATATCAGGGTTCTGCCTGAAAGGTACAAAGTAAGCTGATTTAAAAGGCTGGACAAAAGAGCAGAATAAGTCTACTCTATGCTTCTATCCATATATGTCTATAGTTAATGTCAAACAAAGGGAGACAGCCATTAGAAGTTAATTTTATTATGGGGCTGAGTTTTGCAGTATAAATACAAGGAAATGAATTTTTAGTGTATTTTTGGTCAAAACATCCATTCATTCATTCATTTATATTAAACACCCATAATGTGCTCCAAGTACAATGGTGAGCAAAACAGATATGATCTCTATGTAGGATGTGTACTCCTATGACATTAAATAAAGGCAATTTAAGAAACAAGAACTTTAGTTAATTGTGTATTGTGCGTTATCAGCATGCATGCACACAAGTTATCTGCACCCTGGTGGACAGAAGTGGTCTGACTCAGCCACAAAACATTTGAACAAACTTTTCTATAGGCAAATCATGACTAGACATGCTGTTGACTATGGACATTTTATTTGCCTCAAAATCAGCTTAAACTCAACTACCGGCAGAGGCGTGGTGCACTGACCTAAAATGATACAAACTAGGTCATTCAAAGAAACTAGAGTGTTGGAGAGGGAGAGAGGAATATGTTGGTATATGGAAAATATATGTGACTGGGAGGAGCAGCTAAAATTTAAGTATTAAAATTAGTAAGCCAACTGTCAAGTACATGCACTCCCCATACCTAGCTTAAATGGAACTGACTTCAATTTACTTCTACCTCACCAAAAAAACCTGGTGCTGCCCAGTGAGATGTTATTAATTTCCAGGAATTCGTATAGCTTTGTGTGTGTGTGTGTGTGTGTGTGTGTGTGTGTTTACAGTTCAAGAAATCCACAAGAGAATCCTTTATTCCGTATGCAATGAATGGTCCATTCGAAAAGAAAAAAACTTTCTAAGATGTTGTTTTTCCATTTATTGTTCAGAACATCATTTTTATACCTCTACACTTCTTACTATTCAAAGCCAAGTCACATGAGGTACAGGGAAGCAGCTGATTGATTTAAAGTTGGGTCATGTGATTTAAAAACCAGTGGCAGCTGATTGATTTAAATCCTGGTCATATGACCTGAGGAGGGGGTGCTAAAAACTGCTTTTTTATCTCTGGCTCAGAATATCATATTTATAGCTTGGTTTTTCTTATGATTTAGAAAACTTGAGCTGTCTTTCCTTGGAATCAGCAGGAGAAAAATACAGTATTTCAGGTTCATTCTTTTTTTTTTTTTGATCTGCATATTCATATAGCTTTGATAGGGAGAACCTCACCCAAATTTTGTCTTCTTTCTCCTTATCTCTGTACTAAATAAATACAATGTTTCCTGAGGAACAAGATACATGCAACTCCTCAGGAAGAGTGGGTTCACACTTCATCAGAGTCCTAATGAAAAAAACATTATGGGCTTTAGAGTTTCATGGACTTTTATTCAACTTCCCTATGTGTAACCTCCGGCACAGTTCCATCTAGAAAATGGGAACAGTATTTATATCTCAAGAAAAATGCTATGAAGATTAAGTGAGATGATGTAGGTAAAGCATGCACATAGGGGGCACTCAAAACAGTAGTTGTGTTTATATTTTTCACTGACAATTTTTGACCGGAAAACGTAATCTTGGGAACAATCTTCAAATGTTAAACATGCTAGATAACTACCACTAGGTTCATATATACAGAAATTACTCCATAAATAATTCCTAAATGGAGGACTCATCTATTAAATAACAGTGATTATTTAGGCACAAAAATTACTGTCATCTTAGTATTTCACCAAGGACTTGGTATCCTAAGGCAGGGGTAAGACAGCTGAACCTCTAGGGGTTCAGAGAAACCAATAATGGGTTTTTGTTGCAGTTCTCCAAATTAAAAAAAGAATAAATATGTATTAGTCATAGCTAAAGGACTAAAAAAATAAATAAACCTGGGACTCACTCTTTACTAGCACAGTTACCACGGGGGCTCATGGGATACCAGATGTGACACACTTAATCACACCACTGACCGTTTAAATTCCATGTTCCACTTACAGTTCTAAGAATAGCTCACACTTTTGGAGACAGAAAAAAAAATGCATTTTGGAAATCAGATAAAGAATCCTGAATAATTTGTCCTAATTTCTTATTGTTCATGGTAGGAAAAAAATAAAAAAAAACAAAATCTCTCTTGATCACTGAATACAACAGTCGTATACAACAGTGTTGTATACACTGTCAATCTGTTGTATACAGTGTCAATCTGCACCTGGAAACAGGACAGTGGTTAATTTATTGTGACGTGTAATTATAAATTAAACAATCATGAAATTACACAGTCCACTACATTGATAAACAAACTGGGAAAAGTTAGCCAACTGTTTCTCATTTATGATGCAATCTCTCTCTTGGTTTAGCATGCCTTTTTCATTTCAATTCTAGTTATTTTCTGTGTAAATATTTATGTTTGTACTCATTTGTTGAGAAAAACTTAGCCTTTAAATGGACAGCTCATGTATAAACGATTAATAAAAAGCAAACATGTAAAGATCTGTTTAGCCTGAGGTTAACAAAACTGCAATGTAGCAAGTGTTGAAATATGATTGGCAACTTCAGATCAAATAATTTTACTTCTTTAACGATCTGACAATGTTAAATAAATTGCAAAAATTTTTTCCCATCAAAATTTACTCATTGGATTAGCTAACCAAATGTACATGTATTTTTTCCTTGTGAACATCTAGCTTTTTCTTACTTCATAAGTCAAAAGAAGTGGTTCAACATTTCTAAAAGTCAAAAAGGGTCTGGAGTTGGGGCAGGGAAGTAACTATAAGCTTGAGTATTAGCTCTTTGCAGCTGGTAAGCCAACCAACCTGCTCTAAACGCTCCAAAATCAATTTTTTCTTTGACTAGTTCTAAAACCACTCAATTCCATTTTAACACCCTCCAACTAACTGCAGAGAAATCAACAAGGAACAGAGTGTCAAGAATCAAATATGTCACATATCATAATTTACAATTTGGGAAAGCTTTAATCTGGTCCAACAGAGAAAAGGCTCGCCCCAAGTTAATGGCCACCCTCCAGTTTTAATCCAAACTGACATTAAGGCCTTCGGTTCTGGTGTGGTCGGATGCCAAGGAAGGTTGCAACAGGTCCGAAGGAAATACTAAGGACCGGGCAGCAAATCTGCCTCCACCGACATGGATTAAGTATTGAACAGGAAACTGGTCATCTCCAACAACCAGACCTTGCAGAACCGTCAGCAAATAAATAACTCGGGACTGCAGAAGCGCGCCCGCCACGCAGACACCGAGACGGCGTAAAATCCACTAGGCATCCCTTCCAAGCGGCACCTCTTTGTGTCCTGGGATTTACACCCTTCCCCCCAGAGGCCCGCGCATCGCGAGGAAGAGGAGAGCTAGGCTACCGTCTCCCCTGGTACCGCCGGCGCGACCTCAAAGGCAGTAGCGCTGGCCCTCTCCCCGCTTCTGGCCGGGCACTGGCGAACCCCACTTTTCTGCGACACGGGGAGGCCGATTCTCCGGGAAGATCTAAGCCTGCGTGCAGAGGCTGCTCTCCGCAGCTCCTCGGATCCGCCCTCATCCCATCCCCAGAGTAATGATGGAGCCCTGGCTCCGTACCGGGACAACCACGCACCCTTCCACAGCCCCTTCCAGCCCCTTCCCCTAGTTTCGGACCGGTTGCAAGCCCCGCCTTCCTCCCCAGGCCCAGATCTCCCTCCAGGGCCCACACTCGGGTCTCTCCGCCGCCCCCCGAAACCAATCCAGGACCCAGACAGCAGGCTGAGCGTCAATCCATTCCCTCCTGTCTTTAAGCGCAGTGCCCTGCCTTGGGCCTGGGGAAGGGAGGCGGGTGACCGACCAGCTCCGGAGGGACCCAGGACCCACACTCACCATCCTCCCGCCGAGTCCCTCCTCCTCCTCCTCCTCCTCCTCCTCCTCCTCCTGCCTCCCCCGTTACCAGGGGCAACTCCTGCGGCACCGCCCCCGACGTCCCACGTACGCACAGCGGAGGAGCAAAGCAGCGGAACGGGGCGGGGTCTAGCTCCGCTTTCCCCAGTGTGCGCAAGCGCGCCAATGTGCCCTCCCACTGCGCAGGCGGGCTGCTGGAGCGGCTGGAGGCTGTGGCAGGCTGGTGGAGACCCAAGGAATGGTGAAAACTCGCCCACGTGGCTGGCGGGGGCCACCCGGCCTGTGATTGGTCCAGAAGGAGGGGCGTGGGGGCGGGGCGAGGGGCGGTTCCCGGGCCAAGGCCAGAAGTGCACCCTGGCCTAGCTGCCAACGCGGGGTGCAGCTGGTAGCAGTTGTCTCAGTGCGTTCCTCCCGGGACCAGGTAAGGGGTCTTGGGAGGAGTCCGCCTGCCACATATACCTCCAGTCCCCACATCCCGGAGGGAGCTTGCATTTCTGTCCTGACTCTGCCCAGGCGGGGCTGCAGCGCGGGCTGGGCTTCCACCTGCCGAAGCCACGTGGCAAGAGAAGGGTCTACCTGTGGACCTCTCCTTTATGGCCCCCAGCACCTTCGTGTGCCGGGCTGAGGGGCGGGGGAGTCATGGGTTGCGCATCCATCTCCACACACCTGTGTTAGAATCCGGGCTGGAGGACTCCTAGTGGTGGGAGGCTGCCTGTTGGAAGGCAAGAAGGTGCTTGAGGACTGGCCCTGAGGGCTGGGGTGAGCTGATAGCGGGGGTGAAAGACGTTTTGGGAAGGATAGTTTCGTTGAACTGCGTTGGACCGGTCGGTGCGCCGTCTGCAGCCCCGCAGGAGGCAAAAAGGGGCCTGCACTTACAGGCAAGAAACAGTGGGAGGGATTCTGGGTGCTCCCTCCCACCCCTTCCCCGTGCAGAGGACAGAAAGAAGAGTTACAACATTTGTGCCAGGTTCTATTGTTCTATTCCAGACCCTGGAGACACAGCAGGGGGCTAAATCTGCCCCCATGGAAATTACATCCTTCCTAGTGAAATGCTTTTCATACAAGATTCCATTTCATTCTCACAACCCTAGAAATTGATTACTTTAAGCGATAAGAGTGGGGATTTGAACCTAGTACTTTCTGACTCTTGAGGAATTATTAAACACCATTATTGTATTGTCCATGTTGGAGGAACAGAGTGGTTTATACCTGAGATGTAAATCCAGAAGTTTTTAAGAGCAGATAAAGTGTGGGCATGGATGATACACCTGGAGTTTTACAGATGTGTGTGTATGTGCCTCTTACCTACCTCATTGGGTTCTTGTGAGGATTATATGAATGATTATATGTCAAGTACATAGAACATTGCCTGGCACATAGGAAGTGCTATATGGAGCTTAGTTATTATTTTCATTTTTTTATTTTTTGGCCGTGTGGAATGGCATACGGGATCTTAGTTCCCTGACCAGGGATCGAACCAGTGATCCCTGCAGTGGAAGCGGGGAGTCTTAACCACTGGACCGTCAGGGAGGTCCCATGGCTTAGCTGTTGTTAATAGCTTCATCCAGGTTTTGGGCTTTGCTGATTTTATGACCAGCAGGCTTTCCAGCCTAGTTAAGATCATTGGAATGAAGGCAGATTTTTCCCTAAATGGTCCTTAGCTTTTTATGCATTCAAGTAAAGTATTTTTAAAAACATCTGCTACCTGCATACCTGCTTCAGATGCTTGGAGAGAAAACTCAGTTCAGAACCTTGACTAAGGAGGTGCAAGGTGAATGGTTAATTCAGAGCATGTACTCTTTCAACCCACCCATCTCTAGCCTGTTGGTTCTTTTGTGAAAGAGGCAAAGCAGACTCCTCTTTCTAAGTTGCCTGGTGTCTAACATGGTTGCCTCGGAGTCACATGATTGTACAAAAGCATATACTACCAGGGCCCGCTGGTTTAATTATTAGTCTCATTCTCCAACTTGCTCTAGGCAGCCTTGACACCAGCCCTTGCCATCTCAGTGGTCTTTGTGTCTGAACTTCTTTTTTTTTTAAATGAAAGCTTATTTATTTATTTATTTACTTATTTATTTTTGGCTGTGTTGGGTCTTCGTTTCTGTGTGAGGGCTTTCTCTAGTTGCGGCGAGCGGGGGCCACTCTTCCTCGCGGTGCGCGGGCCTCTCACTGTTGCGGCCTCTCTTGTTGCGGAGCACAAGCTCCAGACGCGCAGGCTCAGCAGTTGTGGCTCACGGGCCTACTTGCTCCGCGGCATTTCGGATCCTCCCAGACCAGGGCTCGAACCCGTGTCCCCTGCATTGGCAGGCAGATTCTCACCACTGCACCACCAGGGAAGCCCCTGAACTTCTTTTATTTATTTATTTATTTATTTATTTATTTATTTATTTATATTGGCTGCGTTGGGTCTTCGTTGCTGCGCGCGGCCTTTCTCTAGTTGTGGCGAGAGGGGGCTACTCTCGTTGCAGTGCGCAGGCTTCTCATTGCAGTGGCTTCCCTTGTTACGGAGCACGGGCTCTAGGTGCTCGGGCTTCAGTAGATGTGGCACGTGGGCTCAGTAGTTGTGGCTTGCGGGCTCTAGAGCACAGGCTCGGTAGTTGTGGTGCACGGGCTTAGTTGCTCCGCGGCATGTGGGATCTTCTCGGACCAGGGCTCGAACCCGTGTCCCCTGCATTGGCAGGTGGATTCTTAATCACTGCTCCACCAGGGAAGCCCTGTGTCTGAACTTCTTGAGTCTTTGTCTCCCATCTTCCTCTGATGGGAGTACAAGCGATGATATTTTGTTTTTCTCCCTACCTGGGGATTCAAATAGGAAGATCTTGGGTACTTACCCCGCACTTGCAAGAGGATACAACAGAAGAGGTTCGGAAGCCTGTTTTCCAAACTCTGATACTGTCTGCCAGAGAAAATCAGCTCTCCCTGGAAGGACGAGCATTACTTCAGGAGAGGTAGTAGGTTATATCATTTTTTTAATCTTTTCCCTTCTTCCCTCCCTCTCTTTCTTTCTCTTTCTCTCTCTCTTTATCAAGACAAGCACCCTGTAGTGGATAGAGGACCTATCTAGGTGACCCTAAGCCTTGTAACCTGTGGTCTTTTTTGTTTTTTTGTTGGCACCGTGCCCTCAGCAGTGAAGGGCAGAGTCCTAACCCCACTGGACCTCTAGGGAATTCCTGTCTAAGCCTTGTAACCTTGGGAAAATATGGCCCTAGCTGTTGTCAGATCTTTGGATAAACAGGACTGGATCTGTTTCCTGTTCGCATTTATATCTGCCACAGTGCAGGACCACATGTGCCACAAATGTTCACCATGCTGGCTCAATCCATGTGAACCTTCCTAGGCATCAGTTTCCTCATCTGTAAGCTGAGACCCCTAATGTCTTTGAGCTGTGACATTCTCTAATCCTGGAAGGAAAGGGAGGTATTGGTTAGTCACCTGTTTGATTTCCACCTCCCCCTGTTCCCTGTAGCGGAACCCTGGATGTAATAGTTACCTTTTTAGGAAGTATTCGATATGGTTCGTGTAGGAAGAGGGATCATAACTGTTGAAGAAAACTTAAGACCAGTAGGACTCAGTATAGGAGGGGCAGACAGTTTGCAGCTTCGTGAAAGAAAGCTTCTGTAACCAAGGCAGGTTCTTAGTTTGACAAAAAAAAAGGGGGGACATCCTTGATGCCCAGAGGACCCAAGAATAAGTTGGAATGCATTTCAGGCAGGCAGTAAGTGCTTTTAGAGGGCAGATGAGGGCTATAGCGTGAACCTTATAGTCTGTTAGGGGAGGCAAATTTTACACTGATAACTGTAAATAACAAGAAAGTGACAATTACAAAAACCCAGCTTGCTTCGAAGGAGGACAGGATGCTATGGGAGTATGTAACAGAAGGGCTTGAGTTTGCCCTGAAGGAGTCACGGAACTGCCCCCATTGGGGGCCATTAGCGTGGGGGGAAATGTTGAGACATAGAATTTAGATTTTTTTCCCTTTATGTTTTACATAAGACAGGACTGGGCAGTTCCTATCCTGACCTTGGTAATGAAGGCAAAGGTTCTTGCGTGATTTAGCAAATGATTACCCCCTCATGGTAGAAATGCTTCCATTGTGAAAGTCAGAGGACTTTCCAATGTTGGATTGTTGGGTTGAGGGTGGAGAGGGTTGGCTGAGAAGTGTGTGTGTGTGTGTGTGTGTGTGTGTGTGTGTGTGTGTGTGTGTGTGTGTGTGTGTGTGTGTGTGTGTGTGTGTGTTGAGGGGGAGGCATAGCATTTGGGACTGTCTGTATCCGGTGCGAGTGTGGGTCTCTGTAAGCCAAGGCCAACTCCTTTTCCTTTCTGTAGAGTGAAGGAAAGTGAACTCTTTCCCCTCCTCCCACCCCTGGCTTCAGTTGGGACTGGGTGAAATGTCTTTGGTCTTTGGACCAGCCTGCAGGAGCCGAGTCAGCCTGTCCCCAAAGGGCAGAGCCCGGAGCTTTCTCGTGGGCTCTGTGGTGGGGTGTGGGAGGGGGAAGCCGGAGTCCTGGCAGTGGGCTCTTGCTGTGACTTCCCCCGAGAGGTTGCCACCGAGTCACTGAGTCAGGGCCCCCCAGGGGTGCTGCGGAAGCACCGCAGTGGGCCTCTCCTCCCTCCTGGAGAAGTGGCTCACCCTGAACCATCAGCTTGCTGAAGTCTCTCCCACCCTAACAAACAGTCTAAAAATTGATCGCCTCTCTCGCTCTGCCTCATCTGTTGGCTTCTCCTGCCTGCCACCTCGCTGGTTGTTCTTTCTCATCTTTTTGATGGGTTACCTCTTAAATACAGTGGTTTTTCCGGGTATGTCCTTGGATCGCTGCTCTTCCCAGTCTGCGTATTCTCCCTGGAAAACTTTATCTTAAACTACCCCCCAACCCCGTGCTGCTCCCTCACTGTTTTACTTCTAACCCAGATCTCCATGCTGGGTTTTAAGCCTAAATATCCAATTACCGACCGACTGGACCTCTTTTTTAGCAAATTCTTGTGCTAGGTGTTGAGGCAGCGGTGGTGAGCAAAATGGACGCAACTTCTGGCTTCAAGGAGCTTATGGCCTAGTGGGGGAAGGTGGGCATTAATGTAAAACCACAGAGTATCCTGACAGACTGGCATGGCTCTGAAGGAAAAGTATGGAGCCAAGAGGGCTTATAGCAGAGCAGCGGATCTAGTTGCATGGGAGGGAGGAAGGGGGTCCTTCAGAGGATTCTCTGAGGAAAGGAGATGTGAGCCAAGATATGAAGGACAGGTAGGTGCTTCCTTGCAGGTCACTCAGACTGTCTCTGCAGAGCAAAAGACTACTATTTTTGGGGGTGGGGGGAGCCCTTGAAATTATTTGCTAATGCACCTGCTTTTAAGGCTGCCGTTTATTCTGAGGTGAACTTCCTTTGCAGCCGTAATAACCCATGGGTCTTTATTGAGGTAGTGGTCTTGGGTGGAAGTTTCCTTTCATTCTACTACTTAGTATAAAATATTTATTTTTTACTAGGTCTGCAGCTTCCATCAGCGATATGTTTCCTTTCCCTAATATGAAACACTGGCTTTGTTTGCTCAAGTCTGTGAGTGCTTTTGGATTTAGATGATTGTATAACTCAAGAAGATAGCTTTTTTATATTTTTAACATGTTAACCACTATCATTTTCACTTTATATACTTTGGCACTGAATTATTACAAAAATTATTTCTGTAATTTAAAAAGACAGTGTTTTCAGAATGAGAAAAACAAATGGCCAAAAACATATGAAAAGATGCTTAATCTCATTAAGAATCAAGAAAATACAAATGAGGGACTTCTCTGGCAGTCCAGTGGTTAAGACTCCACACTTCCACTGCAGGGGGCACAGGTTTGATCCCTGGTTGGGGAACTGAGAGCCATCATGCTGCGTGGCACAGCCAAAAAAAAAAATTTTTTTTTAATTAAAAAAAGAAAATACAAATTAAAACAACAATATTGTTTCTGCCCATCAAATTGGCAAAAAAAGAAAAGATTTATAATACCCATTTTGGTGAAAGTTTGACTAAAGCAGCATTATCATACACAACTGGTGAAAAATCAATTTGTATTATAAAGATTTAATTTAAAACAGGTATATCCTTTGATCCAGCAATTCCACTTCTAGAAATCAATCCTAAAGATATAGTTGCCATGGGGACTTCCCTGGTGGCTCAGTGGTTAAGAATCCGCCTGCCAATGCAGGGGACATGGGTTCGAGCCTTGGTCTGGGAAGATCCCACATGCCGCGGGGCAACTAAGCCCGTGCACCACAACTACTGAGCCTGCGCTCTAGGGCCTGCGTGCCGCAGCTACCCAGCCCAAGTGCTGCAGCTACTGAAGCCTGAGTGCCTAGAGCCCATGCTCCGCAACAAGAGAAGCCACTGCAATGAGAAGCCCATGCACCACAACGAAGAGTAGCCCCTGCTTGCTGCGACTAGAGAAAGCCTTCGCATAGCAACGAAGACCCAACACAACTAAAAATAAATAAAAATTTTTTAAAAAGACAGCATTAAAAAAAAGATACAGTTGCCATATACACAAAGTGATGTGTGTAAGGGTGCTCACCATAGCAGTGAAAAACTGAAAATAACCCAAATGTCCATCAAATAATGAAATTAAGGCACATGGAATATTATATAATCACTAAAAAGAATGATAGAGTTGTATATCTCAAATGGAGAATTCTCTAAGATGTTAAACGAAAAAAGTAAGTTGTGTAGCTGTGCCAGATAGTTTATTGCTCCTTAGCCCCAAATCTACCCTTCTTTGCCCTGTTTTATGATACTGGATGTTGTAAACATTTTTCCTTTGCCCTCTGATATGATTTTAAGCTCTACCAGTAGAGGGCGCTGGAGGAATACTGATGAGGAAGGGGTAGTCTTCCAGGTGCCTGGGTGCTTGCCTATTATCAAATTTCAACAGCACCCCACCAGGCAGCTTCCCAGTGAGTTTCACCCGTGTGGGTGTCTTCCCATTGAGTTCCCTCAGCATCCCTGTGAGCAGCTTCCCAGAATCTCAGTGGCTTCCTGGCGAATTTCGTCAGTCCTCCAACTCAGCATTCCAGCACATCCAGTTTCCTGCCTGCCAGCCCTTCAGTGGGCAGCAAACTTTGAAGAGGATAGCTTTTTAAATCTTGCTCAAGATGTGCCTGCGAACTTGTAATTCAATATATATGGAAAATCCTCAGGTGACTTTTTTTTCAAGAAAAAAAGGACAAATGACGTAATAGTAGAAGAAATAGAAGTAAATCTGAAAATTATTCCTTAAAAAAAAAAAAAGGATGAGCAGGTGTTATTTAGTGAAGAGGGGAAGGAATAGCATCCTGGACTAGCATTTACAAAGGGCCTGAGACAGACGGCAGCCTCGTGCGTTGGAGAAAGTCTCATAGCACTTGAAACCCAACGCAAGGAAAGTCAAACTCACTGTTTTCTCCCTTAAAGCCTATTTTTCTATATTCTGTCTCAGCACGTTATTGCCCCAGTCAGAAACCCTGGTATCACTCTAGGTATTTGTGATGGGTCACCTGGGCTAGGCCAGAGAAACTCCCCAGGACCCCCTCTCTGCTATATTTCCAGTTGGAGGGGCCTCTGAGGGAGAAGCAGCCAATTTGTAACAAACACACACTTACTTTTAGTTATTAGACCAAACACCTGATTTAGGTACCGTGGTGAAGGGATTTTGCAAATGTAATTAAAATCCCTAAGTGGTTGGCTTTGAGTTAATCTAAAGGGAGATTATCCTGGGTGGCCTGACCTAATCAGATGGAATCCCTTTAAAAAAGGACTGGACCCCCCGCCACCCTGAGGTTAGAGATTCCAGGAGGGAGGTAGGTAGGTAGATAGACTGATCGGTAGATAGATGGATAGGTAGAAAATCTCCTATTGGTTCTGTTTCTGTGGTTGAGCCCTGACTGATAGAATATTCCTCCTATACCCTATCACTTAGCAAATCCTCAGATTCTGCTGCTTTAAAAGCTTCTCTTCTTTTGATCCTCCTCCCAGTTCTGGTGCATCTGGGTTCATTTGAGCCCCACTTCTTCTTGCGTGGATTGCTGGGGGTTCGCTTCCAGCTGGTATCTGCATCCTGTGAGGTCCTGCCATACCCTGTTTACTTTCATATGATTTCCCAGATTGTTCTTTCTTTTTGTTTTTTAGTAAATTTATTTATTTATTTATTATTTATTTTTGGCTGTGTTGGGTCTTTGTTGCTGCGCGCGGGCTTTCTCTAGTTGCGGCGAGCAGGGGCTACTCTTTGCTGCGGTGCGCAGGCTTCTCATTGCTGTGGCTTCTCTTGTTGCAGAGCACGGGCTCTAGGCGCGCGGGCTTCAGTAGTTGTGGCACACAGGCTCAGCAGTTGTGGCTTGCGGGCTTTAGAGCGCAGGCTCAGTAGTTGTGGCGCATGGGCTTAGCTGCTCTGCGGCATGTGGTTTCTTCCCGGACCAGGGCTTGAACCCATGTCCCCTGCATTGGCAGGTGGATTCTTAACCACTGCGCCACCAGGGAAGTCCCCAGATTGTTCTTTCTAAACTACACATCTCATCTCATCACTCTTCTTGAAATCTTTTAATGGCTTCCTGAAATTTTCAGGCAAAAGTTCAAAAGCCATAGCTTGTTTTACATTTTTGCTCCTCTCGGCATATAGATCATACTTCTTTTGAAATTTTTTTTTAGTGGTTGCCCTAGAGTTTGCAATATACATTTACAATGAATCCAAGTCCACTTTCAAATTATACTGTCCCACTTCACTGGTAGTGCAAGTACCTTATAATAGAGTCTTCCCAGTTCCTCCATCCCATCTGTTGTAGCATTGCTGTCATTCATTCACATATTGATAAGCTATAGTCACTGAACACTTCATTGCTACTTTGAATATATTGTTATTATTTTGAACAAATTGTTATCTACTTGTTAACTGTTAACAATTAAAATAAGAAAAATAAATATTTTATTTTACCTTTAATTATTCCTTCTCTGACACTCTTTGTGTAGGTCAGACTTTATGACCCATATCATCTTCTTTCTCTCTGAAGAACTTCTTTTAACATCTTGCAAGTCAGGTCTGTTGGTGACAGATTCCTTCAATTTTGTTTGTCTCAGAAAGTCTTTATTTCTACTTCATTTCAAAAGGATTATTTTGCTGGATACAGAACTCTAGGTTTTTTGTATTTTTTTTCTTTAAACAATTTTTAATATTTCACTCTGCTCTTGCTTGCACCGTTTCTGAAGAGAAGTCCAATGTAACTCTTATCTTTGTTCCTCTATAGGTAAGGGTTTTTTCCCTTCCTCTGGCTTCTTTCTTGATTTTCTGCAGTTTGAATATAATATGCCTGGGTGCAGATTTTCTGATAGTTGTCCTGCTTGATGTTCTCTGAGCCTCCTGGGTCTCTAGTTTGGTTTCTGTCATTAATTTTGGAAAATTCTCAGTCATTATCACTTCAAATATTTCTTCTGTTCCTTTTCCTCCTCTCCTTCTGGTATTCCTCTTATATGTATGTTGCAACTTATGTAATTGTCCCAAGGTTCTTGGATATTCTATTCTGGTTTTTTTTTAATTCTTTTTTTCTCTTTACTTTTTAGTTTGGGAATTTTCTTTTCTTTTCTTTTTTTAAATATTTATATATTTATTTATTTATTTGGTTGCGCTAGGTCTTAGTTGCGGCTCGTGGGCTCCTTAGTTGCGGCTCATGGGCTCCCTAGTTGTGGCATGCATGTGGGATCTAGTTCCCTGACCAGGGATCGAACCTGGGCCCCCTGCATTGGGAGCGCAGAGCTCTATCCACTGCACCACCAGGGAAGTCCCGGGAATTTTCTGTTGACACATATTCAGGTTCACTGATTCTTTCCCTGGCCATGTCAGGCCTACTGATGAGCCCATCAAAGGCGCTTTCATTTCTGTTACAGTATTTTTAGTTTCTAACATTTCCTTTTGGTTCTTTCTTAGAGTGTCCATCTCTCTGCTTCCATCATCCGTCTGTTCTTTCATGTTGCCCACTTTCCCATTGGAGTCCTTATTAGCGTATTAATCATAGTTATTTAAAATTCCTGGTTTGATAATTCCAAGGTCTCTGTCATCTGGTTCTGATGCTTGCTTGCTCTGTCTCTTCAAACTGTGGAGTTTTGTTTTGTTTTGTTTTTTTGCCTTTTAGGATGCCTTGTCCTTTTTTGTTGAAAGCCAGATGTGTGTGAGGTTTTACATTTTTCTGGTGAGGAGTTAGGTTGTGATTACTGTTTGCTAAAGCTGTAGGGGTCAAAAGTTAAATTTCCTCTAGTGTCCTTGTTTTTGTCTCCCCTGTTGTCTTTGGGTTTCTAGACACCTCTTCTTAAATAAGGTCTGAGACTTGCAGTTCTTTCTATTGTTATTCAGTTCTCCCTGTTATTATATGGGAGCCCTGTACCACCAACAGTGTGAGGGCAGGGGGAGTGTTTTATTATAGTCCTGTGATTAGGTGCCCCTGGACCTTCACAAGTCCTTCTCAGGTTCCCCTTACTCCCTTTAGGTGAGACAGGAAAGCTAGAAGGGGTGGAGTTGGGCGTTTCTCTTCGCCCAAGTCAGTTAGGTTCTGGTGAGACCCAAGGTAGTTAGTTAGGCTCTGGTGAAACAGGCTAGGCTCCTTTGAGGGCAGGTCTTGTTAAAAATCGCAGAGGCCTCTGGGTCTACTTCACAATGGCCACTTTTCCCATCTCCCTGCCAGAAGCAGTAAGGAATTTTTCTCTGATCTTCAGCCTGAGAACCTGGTGGGCTCCTGGAGGTAAAACTCACAAAAGTGTGTCTCCCCACACCGCCACCAAAGATTGAATCCCCCTGGAATTTTTAACTCTCAAGCTTGTCCACACTGAACTTCCAGCAATTTGTCGATTACAGTTTAAGTTTCCTATGGTACTTGCCCCAAGGGGTGGGCTTCTGTTCCCCACTAAGCTGTGATTCTCTGTACCTGCCTGCCTCTCCAAGTTTGGGGGCAGTGGTTTGCCCCGTGACCTCAATTCTCTGATGGTTCTAAGAAGAGCTGTTGATTTTCAGTTTGTTCAGCTTCTTTTTGTTGTGAGGACAGGAGTGACCATTTCCAAGCTCCTCACATGTCAGATCCGCCTTAGTTTTTCAAGTCATGGATTCCAGAACCTAATTATAGGCAGAGGTTCTGAAGTTAGTCAGGCTGAATTAAAATCCTGGCTCTTTCATTGGCAAGTGCTTGTGTGACTTGGCAAAGTCACTTGCCTGTGCCTTGGTTTTCTCATCTATAAAATGGCATTAAACATAAGAGTATCTCTATCTTATAGGGTTATGGTGAAGATGAATTCAGAAAATGCACGTCAGGCACCAAGCAGAGTGTCTAGTGTCAAGTAGGAGCTCAGTAAGTGTTAGTGTTGTCACCATCATCATCAGGTCCCCATGTGCACTGTGTGCTTTAAACACTGGCTCTTCTTCTTGCCTGGGGTACCTCTCCTCCATCTATCTGACTTTTATGCATCCTTCAAAACTTTGTTTATTTCTTGTTCTCACAAAGCATGTTCAGAATCCCTCATCCATTTTAGATAAGGTGATCTTATAATTTATCATCCAAACTGGGACACTTTTGAGGTTGAAGGGGTGCTTTTAATAATTACCACCGGACAACAAGCCCCGGCAAACCAGGAGACGCAGTCATCTCAGTTTTAGTACCTCTTCTCTGGCTTTCTGCCGCTCCCCGTGTCCATCAGCGGCATTGTCGCACTACTGTCCTTGTTGACTGACTTGTCTCTCTCCTGTTCTGTAATGCCTTGAGGGCAACAGCCATGGCCCGGGATCTCTCATAGGGCCGGCATGCACGCACGCACACACACACACACACACACACACACACACACTGAAATGAAGGTGATCATGCCATTGTCGTTTCCATCTTTATCAGTGATTGTTTCTACTTTCAGTGTGATCCCATGCCTCTTCCTCCTTCAGATAGATCTATCCTACCTTCTGGGGCTTCACTCACATTCCACCTCTTCTGGGAAGCCCGCCTTGATTTTTGTGTCCCCCTTCTCAGCTCCCTCTCATCTCCTGTGCTTATTGTTGCTGTGTGTATTATCTGTTGTTCCACAGGTGGGCTCTTGCTCTCCAGTCAGACTCGGCTCCCCAAGGACAGGCACTGTACTGTCCCTTTTCCCAGCCTCGCCCACAGCATGATCAAGCACCAGGCTGGCCACCAGCAGGCACTCAGGAAACACACGTTGGTGCCCGGTTGCTCAGACTGGTGACCATTCACTGGACCCTTCCTGAGCTGAGTCAGATGATGCTAGCGGCTGGTGAGAGCAGTCAGTCTACCATAGCGGGAGGTGCTAAGGGCCTCCAGGGCAGGCTTTGAGGACAATCTTCATTTTTCCTCTGTTCCTGAAGTCCACAGTTTTATGTGTGAGCAGGATGGAGGCTGACCTGTCTGGCTTTAATATCGATGCCCCCCGTTGGGACCAGTGCACTTTCCTAGGGCGGGTGAAGCATTTCTTCAATGTCACGGACCCCCGCACCGTCCTGGTACCAGAGTGGGAGCTGGACTGGGCCAAAGTGATGGTGGAGAAGAGCAGGTGAGCGGTTAGGGGAGTGGGCTGGGGGCACTGGGGCGACATCGGTGGGTGCCCTAGGGACGAGGTGGAAATGGAAGACGAGGGGCTAGGCAGAGAGCTCAGGGAGGAGGAGGAGCTGAGAGCAGGATGACTCGGGGCCAGGGGTCAGGAGGTAACACCGCCTGTGGTCCTTGGTGGCAGGATGGGGACCGTGCCCCCAGGCACGCGAGTGGAGCAGCTGCTCTACGCCAAGAAGCTGTACGACTCGGCCTTCCACCCTGACACCGGGGACAAGATGAACGTCATTGGGCGGATGTCCTTCCAGGTCCCTGGGGGCATGATCATCACGGGCTTCATGCTCCAGTTCTACAGGTGCGACCCAGGAGCAAGGCAGCGCCAGGTGCAGCCGCGTGGACCTGTTAGGCAGGGAGCCATAGTAGGATGATAGTAATAGCTGTCTTTATGGATCCCTGACCAGCTACCAGGCACTGTGTTAAATTTTTTGCATGTTATCACCTCATTTAATCTCAGCAACCCTACAGAGAGGTACTGTTTTCATCTCCATTTTATAGATGAAGAACTGAGGTTCTGGAGAGGTTATATGACTTGTCCAAGTTCACACAGCCAGGAAATAGTGGTGCCTGGCTGTATAAACTGAGGCAGGCCCCTCAAGAGTGCTCAACGGATGAGCTATTCTCATTCCCTCTTTAAAAAGTACTTATTCAACAATGAATTTAATGTATTTTTATAATGTAATATCCAAGTAAAAAAATTGGGACACCCTTTCAGCCCAGTTGGGGAGAGAAACTTTCTCTGTTGTTCTCCCTTTCTTTCTTCCCTCTCCCGCTCCTTCCCCCACACATTCAGTTACCCAGTTGTTGAACCAGGCTTTGGGCCAGGTGTGGGGAGTATAAAGACTTCAGTCCCTCCCTTCAAGGGGTGCCCAATTTTGTTGAGACCAAGAAGTAAATAGTTACCGTCCAGCTTGCCAAGTGGTAGGTTAGGGGTGGAATATGGGGTGGTGGGAGCAGAGAGCATAGAATGACTAACTGTGTCTCAGGAAGGGCAGGGGAAGGGTTGGGAAGGTTCCAAGGAAGACGAGATCTCTCAGCAGAGCAGGATTCAGCCATGTATGGAAAGGGTAGGGGGCATGGATGCTTCAGTCAGAGGGACAGGCTGTGCAAAAAAGCCCAGCTGCATGAAACAGCATGGGAACAGCTTGGGGAGCGGCAGGTAATGTGGTTTGACTGGTGTGCCCCAAACCCTCTTTCCATCCTCCTCTCTGCCTCTCTGGGCCTCCCTCCTGGTAGGACGATACCGGCAGTGACCTTCTGGCAGTGGGTGAACCAGTCCTTCAATGCCTTAGTCAACTACACCAACAGGAATGCAGCTTCCCCCACGTCGGTCAGGTAGGAGACCTGAACCCCAGGCCATCCATGTGGGCCTGGCGCAGGTGGCTGTCCTCTTGCCTTCAGGGGAACAGCCCTTCTAAAGGGTTCCAGGGCCGTCAGTCCTCCCTGGGTGGGACCTGCGCTGGGCAAGTGACCAGGTCTCCCTTTTCAGGGTTTGGAAGTATTAGGCTGACTAGGAGACTATCTTCTTCCTAGACCAATTCAACATTCATTCACTTATTCATTCATTCTACAAATATTTCTTGAGTGTGTATTAGGTGCTGGGCATGGTTCTAGGTGCTGGGGATACATTTGAGTAAGACATGTGTGCTCTCTGGAGTTTAAGGTCTTTTAAGAAAACAAGCATAGGGACTTCCCTAGTGGTCCAGTGGTTAAGACTCCATGCTCCCAGTGCAGGGGGCACAGGTTTGATCCCTGGTCAGGGAACTAAGATCCCGAATCCCACATGCCGCATGGCGCGGCCAAAAAAAAAAAAAAAAAAGGGAAAACAAGCGTAATAATCTCAGACTGTGATTGCTGCCATTAAGGAAATAAATAGATAACAAGACAGAACAGCAGAGGGGCATCTGTGTAGATAGGCTGTTCAGGGAAGTGCTTTCTGCAGAGCTGACATTTCAGCTAAGTTTTGAAAGATAAGGATTTAGCCATGCAGGAGCCCAGGGAAGAATTCCCAGGATAAGGAGCAGCAACACGCAAAGGTTCTGAGCAGGAAGGTGTTTGGTGTGTTTAAAGTACTGAAAGGAGGCCAAGGGGACTGGAGCAGCTGAGTGAGTTGGGGGGAGATCACAAGGTGAGGCTGGGGACAGACCACATGAGCTTCTCAGGCATGAAGCCACATTTCTAGCCTTTATCACTCAAGCCATCGTCCTGCCCTCAGCCAGCTAGGGTCCCCGCTCCCAAACATCTCTCTCCTCCACTAGGCAGATGGCCGTTTCCTACATCACTGCCACAACCGCTGCTGTGACCACTGCTGTGGGCATGAACATGTTGACAAAGGTACCGTCTGGGGTTGCTGTGGGTGTGGTGGCCACTAGGCGGCAGCAAAGTCCTAGGGAAAACTTTTTTAACCAGGCAGGGGCCGTTTCCTGTCTGGATGAGTTGGGTTTGGCCACAGAGCCCAGCCAAGTAGTGGGAAATTAAGCAGGGCTGCGCCCATTTGGTCTTTCTCGGCCCTTTGAGGGAGTTTGGGTTCCCCGACTGGGTGTCAGGATGCGTGGCAGTAGCGAGGTCTGATTTCTTGTTCTATCTTCCTGAAGCCCCTTCCACCCCCATCTCCAGGGAGCCTGACCTACTCCCATTGTTCTCTTCTCCCACAGAGAGCCCCGCCCCTGGTGGGCCGCTGGGTGCCCTTTGCCGCTGTGGCTGCGGCTAACTGTGTCAACATCCCAATGATGCGACAGCAGTGAGTCCAGGGATCCCTTTTCCTCCTTACAGACCGTGAGGCTAGCAGGGGAAGGGCAAGAAACCAAGGCAGTGGGTGGCTTGTTGGGGCTGAGGTGGGTGTGGGGAGGACTGCCGAGCTGCGCTTCTGAAGGTTCCCTGAGGACTGGCGGCTCCAACAGTGACGGCTGCAGGAGTGGCGGGTGACTTAGGTTTCATCTGTGATGTGTGTTGTGGATGATGGGGAGCAGGGGTGGGGCGTGAGCGAGGACCTGTGGGGTTTGGCACTAGCTCATGTCCTTTCAACTGCAACTGTATTTGAGTTGTGAACTCGGCCTACTTCCAAAGCCCTGGGGATGCCTTACAGAATGAAACGCATCAGAGCGAGGTGTCCAAAGATAGAACAGAACCAAGAAGCTTTGAGGAAGCCAGAGGGGCAGATAGATGTTTTCCAGGCACCAGGCTCTAAGTGTCACAGCAGGAAGGGTGAAAGGAGAAACCCGCTGTGTCTCACAGCTCTTGTTTCTTGACTAAAGAAAGTATAGATGTTCCTCTGTTATAAAATTTAATGATGTAGTAGAGGTAAAGCGCCCCAAATAGTGCCTGGACTGTAAGAAAATGCTGCATTAAGCGTTAGCTACTGTTGCCCCTGTTTCTATCAGTGCCTTCCTCGTCATCACCAGTATCTATCTATAAGGCACATTTTCTTGGGATTAGTAGCAAATGGAAAGTGATCACAACCGCCCTTGCAGAAAGAGCACACCACGGAATAGTCGTGCATGCACACTGCTCGCCTCCTCTTCCCCTCCCCCATCCAGTTGCTCCTTCCAACGAATGAATGAGTCCCCACCACCCACCTGGTCTTGGATGGAGTGCTGTCAAGCACTGGCCTGAGACTAACAGCTCCTGTTTGGGAGCAGTCACTGTGTCAGGCACTGGACTTAGCGCTTTGCAGGCATTATCTTGTTTAATCCTCACCAAGTCCTGTGACGTGGGTGCCATGATTATCCCCATTTTGCAAACGCGGATAACTGTGTCTTTAGAAGGATTAGGGAACTTGCTCAAGATCATACACTTGCTCTGCAGTTTCCGGATTCAGCCTAGGCCGTTGGGGCCCAGTGCTAGCTCTCTGAGCCTCTGCCCTAGGTCACGGCTGGATACCACTCTCTGGAGTGGGGAAGGGCGCTCCGAGGGCCAGCTGCAGGAGGTGGCTTCCTAGAGCTTGAGTGCCCTGGCCTTGGTCCCCTGGTGTTTCACATCGCTGGCAGTCTTCCAGCACCCCTTTCCCATATCCAGCACCTCCTGTCTGTGTTTAGGGAACTCATCCAGGGCATCTGCGTGAAGGACAGGAACCACAATGAGATTGGTCATTCCCGGGTGAGCAGAGGCCTGCCTTTGGGGTGGGAGGAGGGAGTTCCCTCTCAGACCCTGTCCTGTTCTTCGTGGTCAGAGCAGGCCTGGGCTCTACTATAGGGCTGAGAAACCTTCTCCCTGACTCCATCCTCCTTCCCCATCGATTTTCCCTCCATATCTCTGTTCATGTCTTTTCTCTATCGTTTCTGGTCCTGAAGCCATAAAAATGTGGCTGGGTGGGAGAGGGTCAGGTGAGGTCACTCAGCCCCTGACAGGTCCATCCCTTACTCTTTACCAGCTCAGACTTGGCCTTGACCCTGACCCTGACCCTGACCCTGACCCTGACCCAGCCCTCTGGTGCAGCCTATGGATACTGGATAAGCTCATTCCTGACAACTTACTCTTTTCTGCCCTCAGAGAGCTGCGGCCATAGGCATCACCCAAGTGGTTATTTCTCGGATCACCATGGCAGCCCCTGGCATGAGTAAGATGGGGAAGCCCTCCCATCCTGGGGGACCCTGGAACAAGTGATGGAGACCTCAGCCACACTTCGGGTCGGGGGTGGGACCTCAGCCTCGATAGACATGCTTCTCAGACTGGTTTGCTTGAGTGCCAAGAGCCACGGGAGAGCCACACTGTAATTCCTGGAATGTCAGTTAATCAGAGATTTGGTGGAGAAAGTTACTTTCATTTAACAAATATTCCTTAAGTTCCTTCAATGTGCTGGACACAGTGTGGGGTGCTGGGGAGACAGTGGTAGAGAAAAATAAGTCCCCTGCCCTGGTTTTGCTGTCAGCAGGGGCATGTTACAGAGCAGGATACAAAACTTGCTTCAAAGATAGTTTTGAGAAGGGTGCTCTGGGCCTGCGGTACTTGTCCTCCTGTTGTTATAGGTGTGCAGGTTGAGGAGTTTGGGAAGCACCTTCTGCCAGGACTTGGGGGAGGGATGGGGCATGGCCACGCCTACAGTCTTCCATTCTTCTCCTGGGGAAGGAGGGGGAATCACTCAGTCTGTGATCCGACTTCGGAAAGGGATCTGGGGGGGAGTCTCACAGCCTTTCCCCTGGTTTCTTCCAGTCCTGCTGCCCGTCGTCATGGAAAGGCTGGAGAAACTGCGCTGCATGAAGGTGAGCGGATTCTCCTTTGCATCTTCCCTGCCCAGAACACACCCATGCTGGGGGCCCCTGACCGTCTTACCCTTCCCTCTTGCTCCCACCCTGCACCTCACTCAAGTAGGGCCCATCCCGGTGCCCGCTGGCTGCCCAGTTCTCGGCCTTGTCTGCCGAGAGCAAGGAGAGCCCCCTCCCCGCCCTGCAGAGCCAGGGTTTCCCGCCTGTGGGTTTCTAGCTGGGTGACTGGCGTGGGTTTCACCTCGAAGTATGTAAGTCCCACGTGGGTCTCTCTTTTGTCTGTTTCTGTGCAGAGAATCCGGGTGCTGCACGCCCCATTGCAGGTTCTGCTGTCCGGGTGTTTGTGAGTATCATATTTTCTCGGTTTGGGGGTCTATGGTGGGGTGCCCAAGATCTGTCTTCTTGTGTCACCCATGTTGCAAAACATGTACTCCTTTACCTGACTTCAGAAGCGCCCGGGCTTGAACGCCTGTGGCCCCTCTGGCGCGCTCTCACCCCTTCTTTCTGAGGGCGCCAGGCTGGCACTGTGCACACACTGGAGTGGAAAGTGGAACCCTTGGGGGTCCTTCTGTCCCAGGGTCTCCCCTCTGACCTTAGGTCTTCAGTAGTTTTAGAGAAGAGCCAAAAATGATGAGATCATCCCACCACAAAAAAGAAATGAATTATGTGATGTGATAGAGGGGTTAGCTCACGCCGGTGGTAAACTTACACAGTGTTACATGTCAGTTATATCTCAATACATCCAAAAAGATGAGCCATCGAAAATGACAGCACAGCCTGGGCCCATCAAGTGTCCCAGCCTCACGTGGGAGGAAAGCACCACGAGTCCTGGCAGCATTCTTAGGTGCCTGCCCTTGACTGGACATGTCCCAGCATTACTCATGCTTTGTGAGGCCATGAGGCTAATGACAGCAACCAAAGCTAACATGTATTGGATGTTTTCTGTGTGCCGCCACTGTGTTGATGTTTCACGTCTATATTTTCACCTAATTCCCTCAGCCCTCGAGGTGTACATACTGTCATCATCTCCTTTCCCAGATGAAGAAACTTGCCCACGCGTCTCTAGCTGGTAATTGCTGGAGCTGCGATTGGATCCTTAGCAGGTCTAACATTATTCCAGGCTGTCTTCTGCTAACTGATTTCCCACTGAGGGAGCAGTTACCATGGGCTGGATGTGTCACACATGTTATCTCATTTAATCCTCACAGTAACCCTGCAAAGTAGGTACTCTTGCCCTCCCTCTGCTGGCTCAGAGGGAACTTGCCCAAGATTGCACAGCTAGGAAGTGGCAGAGCTGGGGCACGAACCTAGGTCTGTTAGATTCCCAAATCCTGTAAAACATGGTCCTGGATCCGCATCCTCTGAGAACTTGTGAGAAGTAAAGACTCTCAAGCCCTTTCCCAGACCTACTGAATTAGCATCACATTTGAACAAGCTCCTCGAGTTCCTTGCATGCCCGGTGAAGTTTGAGAAGCTCTGCCCTCACTGTTCTCCAACAGCCCGGGCATTCAGTGAGTACAGCAGCAGGACCCTGAGTTCACACCCCGCGCTGCTTTCCCTAAACATCAGGAATTGCTGGTGGTCATTAGGGCTGCTGCTCACACTCCCTGGTGACTCCATTACCTTCTTCATCTGCTTGAATGATGGGTGGGTGGGGTGTGAGGGAGGGTTTGGGAGGGGGCTGATTTTATCATGTGCTAGAGTGAGTCTCCAGGCACCAAGAGACCAGGAGAAGGGTTGGAGGGAGAGGAGCTTTGGCGCCAGCTCCGCCTTCCTTTGAGGGGCTCAGCGATGGGGTGTGGGTGGGTCTGTGAGATGCCAGACACTCCCTAATGCTTTGGTTTCTCCTTTCTTCCAGCCTCATCTTCATGGTGCCAGTAGCATGTGGGCTGTTCCCGCAGACATGGTATCAGCTGTTCATTCCTCACTTGGTTTTACTGAGCACCCTGTCCCTGGTCTCCCTGACCTGCCTGGTGTCCCGAAGGAGAGAGGGAGGGGCAGGCAGGGAGGCATCTGTCCAAGGACAAGTGCCTGTCAGTCTAAACTCCGGGCCTCTTGACCCCAGGTGAATGGTAAACTGAAACAGAGCTCCAAGGGGCAGAGGGATGAGTTGCTCACTCCCGGTGGAGCAAAGGCTGCCTTGGAGAGAAGGTGGGGGAACAGTAAGAGACTTTCTGTCCCTGCTGGTTGAGTTAGTAGATCCATCTCCTTGGCTGGATCTGGTCTTTGAAATTGAACAGGAGGGTGGGTACTCACTCTGGCTGATGTTTGCCAGAGGGTGGACGGCTTCGACCTCTCTGCTTCCCTTGCATGTCCTGGGAAGGGCAGAGGGGGTGGGTGAGGAGAGATGATGGCAAAGGGAAGGTAAGCATCAGACTGGGGCGGTGGGGTGAGGCGGAGGACTAGCTCCAGGAGACCAGGCATAGCTTGAATAGATATGGAGAAGATGCCCGTTTCCCTTTCCCTAGTACTCTCAGCTCCGTAGTCAACTGCTACACATCTCCTGTGTTCTGAGCACCGAGCTTGTAATCTTGCAGAAGACGGAAGTTTAGCACCAGGGAGATGAAGTCAGGGCTCAACAGAAGTAAAAACAACATACTGTAGTGTACGGAGGTCATTAATAATTCTGATGGAAAATGGGCAAGGGCTTCTTAGAGGCGGCATCTGAGTTGGATTTTATCCGAGGGTAATTTGCTGCTCGTCCAGGTGGCACACTTATAAGCCCCTTCTCTCTTCTCAGTGAATTGCCAGTTTCCTATCTGGAACCAGAGCTCCAAGACACTATCAAGGCCAAGTGTGGAGAACCTGTGCCTTATGTCTACTTCAATAAGGGTCTCTAAATGCCCCACCCCAGCAAGGACCAGTCCATACCCATATTTACCAGCTCCTCCTTAGCCACTGTGGATTCCTGTGCCTCATTCCTCTTTGCCAACAGGGCCCGTAGGCCAGGGTGGATTTTGGGGGACGAGGGTGGGGGTGGGAGGATGCCTCATGCTTCTACCCAGGCACCTGGGTTTATTGGACTCCAGGGGATAAACGTGAACAAGGGGAGAGAGGCCAAGTCTTCTATCTGCTCTCCCCTAACCCCTGTCCCCTGGAGACCAGGAGCTGAGACCCTCTGAGGGAGAAGGTGCTGGGACCTGGGGGTGACACTCAAGCAAACCATTTGGAAAAATTAGGAAACCTTTAGGATTCTGGTTCCAGCCAGGATTGAGGAAGGGCCCCTCTTCTCTTCCTCCTCATCGGCTCTCAGGCGAGGGAACCTTTCACCTGTGTAGTTCTGGCTCCTTCAGGAAGCGGGAGGGAAGAGGCCAGGTCACCTTGGGGCTCCTCATTGCTCTTCCCCACTCTCCTCCCCAGGGCCCCCTGGTCAGAAAGCTTCTCTGGGAGTCTTGCTAAACTTGAATTTATCAGGCATCCAGGAGTTTTAGTGCAAAAAAAAAAAAGGGCATTGTGTGAGGCAGCAGAGTTTTGTGGTGCTTCAAGCCCTACCTGTTGACATTGGCTTTGTTCTCCTGCCCCTAAAATCATATCTGATTCTATTTCTCTGTGTCTAAAAGAGAAATCCACTGACTGTGAGTAAAAAGGATGTAGGTAGGCATTAACTGCACATGTTAGTGGGTATAATTTCCTGGCTACCTCCCTTCCTCAGCCCATTGGGTTAAACACCAAAGAAAGACTGGTGTGTACTGAATAGGAAAGGGAAGTTTTATTTGGATGCCTCTGAGAGGAAATCAACCAGGACCAAAGAGCCTTAGAGGACAGACAGCAAAGCGCAGCCGCTCGCCCTTCCCAGCCTGGCTGCTCTAGGTGATTTCTCAGGCCCTTGGGGGAGAGGGGGCTGTTGTGGCTGACCTGGGGCCATGTCTGTATGAGTTTTGTGTAGTCGAATTTACTGACTGATCAAAGGATATCACTGTGAATTGAATGCATTTCTTGAAAGAGCACAGCGAACTGTCTGCACACTGAGTTAATAAAGCCTGGATGGAAAGCAGGATCTGGTTTCACTTTGGCCTTGGCGTGGAGGAGGGTATCACGACTATAAGGGGAACCTGTCTGGTGCCCGGAGGCCATTGTTCATCTCCCTTATTATGGAGGAAAAATCCACCTGTCTTTGCTTGAGGCTCCAGAGATCTCCCAGTGTGGGAGTGTGTTGCTCTGGGGGAGGGGGGGCGGGGAGTTGGCAAACCATGGCTCAAGGGTCCAGATCTGCCTGGTATCTGCTTTTGTGTATCTGGGAACTAAGAATGGCCTTTACATTTTTTAGAAGTTGTGAAAAAGAAAAAGAATATGTGAGACCCTGTGTATGTGGCATGGAGAGCCTGAAATGTTTACTGTCTGGCCCTTTACACAAAAAGTTTCCCCTACTCTGGAGTAATGGTCCTTAAGAACATGCATGAGGTTCACCTGGAGGGCTTCTCAAAACATGGATTATAGGGCCCCATTCCTAGAATGTCTAATTATGCGGGTCTGGGATGGAGCCGGTGAATTTGTATTTCCGGTAATTTCCCAGTGATGCTGATTCTGTCAGTCTGGGGACCACTTTGAAGGACCACTGCTCTAAAGAGAAAGGGGCTCCTCCCTGAGGTCAGGGTACCGGCTGCAATTTGATTTTTCCCCCATTTAAAAAAATTAAAATATAATTCACGTGACATAAAATTCATCCTTTTAAAGCGTACAGTTCAGTGGTTTTTAGCATGCTCACGATGTTGTGCAACTGTCATTACTCTCTAATTCCAGAATATTTTCATTACCCCTGAAAGAAACTCTGTACTCATTAGTAGTCACTCATTACCCTCATCCCCCAGCCCCTTGCAACCCCTAATTTATCTTCTGTCTCTATGGATTTACCTATTCTGGACATTTCATGTAGATGGAATCACACAGTATGTGGCCTTCTGTGTCTGACTTTTTTCACTTAGCATAATATTTTCAAAGTTCATCTATTCTGTAACATGTACAATTTAATTTTAGCTGATGTCTGAGCAGAAAAGTCTGTGTCTTGGAGCTGGCTTCCTTAGGACAGGAGATCTGCTTTCAGCTTTGCTCATTTCCAAAGGCAAATAGGAAAAACATTACCAGAGCTAGCCAGAGCTTGGAAGCAATTCTGAACTGATGTTCTCTCAAGAATCCACAATCTTCTCCTTTCTTTCCCAGCTCCTTAAGCCTCCTGGCATTCCTCCTCTCTTCATAGACAATTACTCTTTTGGAAAAGTCTGGAGTAGATGGTGGTTGCAGTTCAGAAGCAGATTAAAAATAGTTCACTCAAACCGCATCTCAGCTCTGTCTTGTAAGGCCTCTCTGCTTTCTTTGATTTGGCTCCTGTGGGATGTGGAAAGAAGTGATTAGGGTGACTAAAATGCCTTGGTCTGAGAAGTGCTGATCCAGACCGAGCAGGGTGTAGTGTTTGTCCTGTCCAGTAGCTCAGTTCAAGCTCTCAGGTAAAGGGAGAAAAGGAAGTCAGGACAAAATTCCCTTCTGTTTTCCAAATTGAAACCATTGGGGTTTCCTAATGATGATGATACCTGGCTTTTTTTTTTTTTTTATTGTAGTATAGTTGATTTACAGTGTTGCATTAGTTTCAGGTGTACAGCAAAGTGAATCAGTTTTAGGTATACATATATCCACTCTTTTTTTAGGTTATTTTCCCATATAGGCCATTACAGAGTATTGAGTAGAGTTCCCTGTGCTATACAGCAGGTTCTTATTAGTTATCTATTTTATATATAGTAGTGTGTATACGTCAATCCCAATCTCCCAATTTATCCCTCCCCACCCCTTATCCCCTGGTAACCATAAGTTTGTTTTCTACATCTGTGACTTGACTTCTGTTTTGTACCCTTCTGTTCATTTGTACTCTTTTTTTTAGATTCCACATATAAGCGATGTCATATGGTATTTTTTTTCTTTTTTTGAGTGGCTTGAACAAGAGACATTTATTTTCTCATGTGCTATAAGTCCATAATCAAGGTTCCAGCAAATCTGGTTTCTGGTGAGGGCTCTCTTCTTAATTTTTGTCCCAAAAGTCATTGAGGTATAGTAAAGTTCTTCAATCTTTTTATTTTTTCTTTCTGTTCTTCAAAGTAAATCAATTTAAATAATCTACCTTCAAATTCATTAACTCTTTTTTTTTTCTTATTTCCATTCTTGTGTTAAACCCATCAGAACTTTTTTTTTCTTTTGTATCAGCTATTGTACTTTCAGTTCCAGAACTTCTAATGATTTTTTGGTTGTTTTAGTTTTCCTTTCTCTGCTGAGATTCCTCAAATGTTTTCTTATTATATCTATCTTGTCCTTCAAGATTCATACATACTTTCAATAGCTGACAAAGTTTTTCTTAGCTATTTATTTATCTAAATCATCTTGGTGTCGGTTTATGTTTACTAATTTTTCCTGATTATAATATTTTCCTGCTTCTATACATATCTAGTAATTTTTTACTGTCTGCTTGACATTATGTATGTTAACTTGAAGGCTATTTGGATTATGTTGCCTTCCATTAAAGGGTATTAAATTTTTATGTCATATGGTATTTGTCTTTCCATATCTGACTTACTTCACTCAGTATGACAATCTCTAGGTCCATCCATGTTTCTGCAAATGGCATTATTTTGTTCTTTTTCATGGCTGAGTAATATTCCATTTTGTGTGTGTGTGTGTGTGTGTGTGTGTGTGTGTGTGTGTATCACATCTTCTTTATGCATTCCTCTGTTGATGGACATTTAGGTTGCTTCCATGTCCTGGCTATTGTAAATAGTGCTGCAGTGAACACTGGGGTGCATGTATCTTTTCGAATTATGGTTTTCTTTGGGTATGTGCCCAGTAGTGGGATTGCTGGGTCATATGGTAGTTCTATTTTTAGTTTTCTAAGGAACCTCCCTACTGTTCTCCATAGTGGCTGTACCAATTTACATTCCCACCAACAGTGTAGGAGGGTTCCCTTTTCTCCACACCCTCTCCAGCATTTATAATTTGTAGATTTTTTGATGATGGCCATTCTGACCGGTGTGAGGTGATCCCTCATTGTAGTTTTGATTTGCATTTATCTAATAATTAATGATGTTGAGCATCTTTTCATGTGTTTTTTGGCCATCTGTGATACCTGGCTTCTATATGGAGGACTTACAACTCCTTGAGGCTGGGATTGAGACCCTGTGCTAAGAAAATAATGTGGCCCCTGCCTAGTACTCAATCTTTTATTCTCCCCTGGGGAGCTTGATTGTGGAATGGATGAAATTCTAAGAAATTTAAGACTGGCAAAAATACTTGTCACCCTGTGCAGCACTTGGGAAAGCAGCATCAAGACAGAGACAGAACCGATTTTTTTCACTCTTACCTGTTTCCCACTTTGCCACCATTTAAGCCAAGAACAAACTTCCTTTGGGCCCAGCTGTGGGCTAGACTGGGCTCGGCTCTAAAATGCTTTGGCAGGTTTTTGAGGGGAAATTGGCAGCTACAGGCAGCTGGCTTTTCTGCTGCGGGTCTTCATCTGTTCGTTTATTTTCCCAATATATTTTTTTTTTTTTAAAGGATTTTCTTATTTATTTATTTATTTATTTATTTTTGGCTGTGTTGGGTCTTCGGTTCGTGCAAGGGCTTTCTCCAGTTGCGGCAAGCGGGGGCCACTCTTCATCGCGGTGCGGGGACCGCTCTTCATCGCGGTGCGCGGGCCTTTCTCTATCGCGGCCCCTCCCGTCACGGGGCACAGGCTCCAGACGCGCAGGCTCAGCAATTGTGGCTCACGGGCCCAGCTGCTCCGTGGCATGTGGGATCTTCCCAGACCAGGGCTCGAACCCGTGTCCCCTGCATTAGCAGGCAGATTCTCAACCACTGCGCCACCAGGGAAGCCCTATTTTCCCAATATTGATTGAGCTCACGGTTGGGCCATGTACAGGGTGTAGGGATTTGTTTAAAAAATGAGTAAGACCTGGTGTGCCATACAAAAAGCTAAAAATTTAGTCGGAGGCAGAAACGATAGATGAGGTACACTGCGTGGTAAGCGTTATGTGAATTCAGAAGAAGAAACCAGGGGATGAGAGCTAGGAATTTTAAACGGGAAACTGTATGTGTAATGTGTAAATGAGGTTAAATGTATTGTATAGCACGGTTCATTGGGGATCTCTTAACTGTTGGGTGTGAGCAGAATGTGTGGGAAATGTAGTGGCAGTAGATGAGATAAAGAAGTATGCAGGTGTGAAAAAAAAAAATACAGGGACGAGGGACACAGAAAGGACCACCATATTGATAAGTTCGGACAATAAATCCTGTAGGTAGTTGAAGTATTTTGAGAGGGGAAGCCCTGAGACGATAATATTTGGTTTTAGGTGGTAGAACACCGCTGCTGTGACGTGTGAGAGAAATTCAAGAGGGAAGAATTAGCAACTGGCAGGACAGCAGGGAGACCGTTTGTATTTAGCCAGAAAATGAGAACATGGATTGAAGCAGTGGGGGTGGATTTCAGAGCTATTTCTGAGAAGAGTCAATAGAATTTCACCCCTCGAACTTGGGGTGACAAAGCACTGTGCCTCAGGTAAAGATACTATCGCCTAGGAATTCAAATTGACCGAAGATACTGCTTGAGCAGTTTGAGAGCAAGAGAGGGACTCTGGTACTGGGGTTGTGCTTAAAGACAAAAGACATCAAAAGCTTTTTAGATTGCAGTTGTCTTTTTTGTTTTTTCCTTTTTCCTTTTTGGCCGTGCCACCCACACAGGACGTGGGCTCCTAGGTCGCTGACCAGGAATCAAACCGGGCCCCCTGCATTGGCAGCGTGGAGTCTCAACCACTGGACCACCAGGGAAGTCTCTGCAGTTGTCTTTTTTTAAGAGTGCCAGGTTACTTTATAAAAGTAACTTATTTTCCAACACCCTTTAGAATTACCATACCCCTTTCTTTTTCTTTGCTAAACTGTGGAAATCTAATACTTCCGCCACATTCAAGATGGTGGCACCAGAATTAGACTTTTCAACTCACGTTTTGGATGGCCCCGCCCCTGATCAGAGCTACTTCCGCCACTCTTTGCGCAGCGGGACGCATTTACGCCGCCTCGTAGCACTCAAGATGGCCCGGCTTCCTCCTCCTTTCCATTGGCTGGATTTCTCCGGTTTTCCGTCTACACGAGGGGGCGGGACTTCGATTTGATCGACAGCTGTTTTGACCAATGGACGAAGGGCAAGGGCCAATGAAGCGCTGGAACTGGAAAACCATCCAAGTGTCTGGGAGGGCGTTTGGGCTGGGGCGGGGTGGAGCGGAGCCGGAAGCGGGAGGGGAGAGTGAAACAGGAAAAGAAGGGAAGAAGGAAGAAGAGGGAAGAGGAGGAGAGGGAGGAGGAGGAGGGAGGTGGCGGCGCCGTGGCGGAGGAGCAGGAGCAGGAGGGGGATGGAGAGGAGAAGGCTCCTGGGTGGCATGGCGCTCCTGCTCCTCCAGGCGCTGCCCAGCCCCCTGTCAGCCAGGGCTGAACCCCCGCAGGTAAGGGGGAGGGGGTGTCCGGGCCAGGCTGGGGCCTGGGGGGCGTCGAGGCCTGGCTGGAGGGGGCTGAAGGAATGTTGTTGCCAAGAGTTGAGGGGTCCCGAGAGGGGTACCCATGCCTGGAGTGGACAGGATCTAAGGGGGCGTCGGTGTTTAGCTGAGGGACACCTGTGACGGTTTTGGTATCACGGAGGTGGCAGAGGCATGGTGCCAAGCGAGTGAGGGGCCTTTGAGATGGCAGTTAGGTCAGGTGGGCTGGGATGACTGTGACTGGATAGTGGCGCAAGCGGGGTCATGTGGGGCGCATTCGTGTCCTCCAGTGGAGCAGGTCTCCAAGGCAGCGATGCCGCGTGTATGTCTGTGCGGGTAGGGGTACGTGGGTTATTGAGCGGGCCTGAGAGGGAGGAGGGGCTGGCTGAGAGGATATCTATTTCAAGCTGGACCTGGGAAAGTTCTAGGGGCCACTTGGCCCCATTTTTACTGGTGTTGGAGGCAGGACTCTTGGAAGGCAAGTGAGATGAAGTAGACTGGGACCTCTCAGCAGCAGGGCACACTTGAGCTGTAACAAGCTCTTACTTTCAGGCTGGCTGGCCTGGGGAGCCGGTCTCTGATGCTGATCTGGGCCAGCTCCGGGTTTTGAGCAAAGGGTGGTGCTGATGCCAATACGGGCAACAAATGGAGCGCCCCAGCTTTTCTTGCTAAGTGGCTTGTGCTGATTTTAGCTCCGGCTGGCATTTCGAAACCCAAATGGGAGCGTTACTCCTGGCGCCAGGTTGGGTGGGGTGCAGTAGGGGTAATCACCTCTCCTTCCCTTCCTTGCATATGGCAAGGCTTTACCGTTCTATTTTCTTCAGTTTCTGTTCCCTTCTGTGTCTTTTCAGAAGGGCATATACAGACACACACAGAGCAAGATGGCAGACTCTATACAGCTTAGCATTTGAACTTTGTGTTGTGGTCAAGAGTATAAGCAGAATGCCAGCAAAAAGCCTTATCTTTTTTCCTAGGAATTTATGAGCATCATGTTATGCCCATTAGTATCCTCTATTTAAAACATTAATTAATTTTTTAAGTGAGATGAACTTTATATAACATAAGCTGTTTAAAACCATTTAACCATTTTAAAGTGAACAATTCAGTGGTGTTTAGTGCATTCTCAATATTGAGCAACCACCGCCTCTATCTAGTTCCAAAACATTTTATCACCTGGGGAGAAAACCCTGTACAAGCAGTTCCTCCCTGTTCCCCCTTCCCCCAGCCCTTGGCAACCACCAGTCTGCTTTACATGTCTATGGATTTATCTATTCAGGATATTTCATATAAATGGAATCTTACAATACCTTTTATATGTGGCTTTTTTTTTTGACCTTTTGTATCTGGCGTCTTTCCCTTAGCATAATGTTTTCAAGGTTTATCCATGTTGTAGCATGTAATTCATTCCTTTTTATGGCTGAATAATACTCCGTTGTGTTCCATAATTTGTTTATTCATTTATCTGTGGACGTATCATCTGCTTTTCCCAAATAATATATTTATGTATATTAGAAATAACATGTGAAAGGAATAAAGCTCATTTTCTGTCCCAGTACATTCCTTTTTCTAGGGCTGGGGCTCTTCTGTTTTAGGCTTTGTTGGGGTTCTTTGTTTTCTCAGTTAAAATCATAAACTGGCAAGAGAAATAAATTTTCTTTATTAGAAAAGTTACAAAGCTAAGAAATACAGATGCTGAGAGAACAAAATATAGAACAAACTGTTGCTTTTCCTTTGCACCTGCTCCTTTCTGTAAGTATCTTTAAAGGCTGTTTCCGATAACCAGTAATTAACATTGCTAGGGGGTTGATTTAGGAACGGTGCAGGCTTTGGAGCCTTTTGAGGCGGGTGCCCTGGGCCTGTGGATTACATCTCCCCATTGGAGAGCAGTGGTTGGCATCTGGTGGGAACCAGATCCATTTCTTTTAGCAGGAAGAAGGATGGAAAGTGGAGTTTCCTTCCCAGGTCATGGAAGCCTGGGATGTGGAGAGAAGGTTTGGGAGGGGATCTTCAGTGTCATGCCCTAATTGCAGCTTGTGGATCACAGACCGTTTTGTTATCATTTCTCTGGCACTTCCGATACTTACTTGGGGGACAGGGTGGCTTTTGTACTTTGTTCCATTTGAATGGATGCTAGCACTGGCCAGCAGCTATTATGTGCTTACAGTTCCTGCAGAGAAGGGAAAGTTTTTGAAATGAGTAGGCTCTCTCCTTCTGACCCCCTTCCCCCAACACTCCTAACCCAATCTCATAGCCTGTCTCTTTCTCTCGCCGAGTTCTCAATATCTATAGTGAGAATTGTGTTTTGAATTTTAACCTTTGGAATGGAAGTTACTCTATAATTATTAACTCTGAATCCACCACAATTTAGTCAATTTAGTTTTTGTTTTGTTTTGGTTTTTGTTGATTTTTGGCTTGCAGAAATCAGTGAAGAAAAAAAAATTTAGAGACCATTTTGGCTTAGGATGTATTTCAGGTACTCACTGTCCGTATTTCAACAAGTGGCTTCTAGCTAGCTCCGAACTGAGGAGGAGACTCTGTACTCCTTCTGTATTGAAAATTGTATGGGTACCTCACTGCATTTTTTTCCCTTGAAATGTCTCTATTAAGTACAGTCTTTTTTTTTTAAAATTAAAGTATAGTTAATTTACAATGTGTTAATTTCTGGTGTACAGCAGAGTGATTCAGTTTTATATATATGTGTATATGTATGTATATACATATATTCTTTTTCATAATACAATCTGTTTTTTACACATGCATTTAATATCAAATATATGATATTAGGCAGCTTGCTTTCCCTGGTTCCAGCTCTGCACTGGAACAGTCATTTCTTGCCATCCTGGCCCAAATAAGTTCATCAGTTTAACTCCATTCTGTGATTAGGAACTTAGACTTAATTCTCCTATAGGTTATTGCAACTCAGATGTGATTCCTTGAATCCATAAAGAATAAAAAAGCAATAGAGTCTCCAAACAGTAAGGCCTTGGCATTTGTCTCTTTCAATTAAATTATGATGGAGATATGTGGAGTTTCTTTCTTTCTCTTGTTGGTTAGATTCAACCAGAAAAATCTGACTGTAGTATTAAAGTAAAGTTTTAGGAGAAATGTCTTTTTCAATAAAGCGATCCAGCCGATGGGCTGGGCGCAAATCTGTAGAGATGCAGTCCTTGCCCTTCCTCTGCCATGCTTAAAACTTTGAGTTGGAAGGGGGCCCTGGTTCATAATATTTTTTTCTTCCCCCCACACCCTCCAATAGTATACCCCTTCCGCCCCACCTTTACTCACCTCCATTGCCCCAGTTTTCAGTCCAGAAGCCCTGCTCCACTCTTCTTTCCTAAATATGGCATTTCAGTGCGACCACCCTCATTCCTTGTAGAATAGTGGGATATGAGACTTTCAGGTTCTTACCCTCTTTCTTTCACTTTCTTAGCCTGTTTTATACACCAAAGTGAGCAGTTTTCTCAAGTTAACACCATGAGTTGCTGTAAATCCTTTGAGTAGAATCCAACAAACATTTACCAAAATGTTCATTCTTTGCAACAGGCCATTATTATTTCTAGGCACTGGGAACCCTCAAACAAGTAGCAGAATCCCTGTCCTCAAGGAGCTAATAATCCTGTGGGAAAGACAGATAATATACACTGATATGTAATCTGGAGGGATCAACGCTGTAATGGAAGTGCAAGCAAAGGACGGTGGGAACAACGGCTAGGGCTGGGGGAAGGTGGGGATTTAGGGAAGGTTTCATAGAGGGAGAGGCATTTGGACAGGGCTTTCAAGGTTGATAAGGATAAGTAGGATGTCTGTGGACCAGGAAGGGGGAAAGTTTATTCCGACATGAAAGAGTGAAAATGGAGCTTTTGGAAGTGGCACATAGTCTGTGGTGGAAGCTTTGCCTGTGGGTGTGCAGAGGACTGTGAGAATAGCTTGAGACTTGAAAGGTGAGCTGCAATTAGACGATAAGGAGGGCTTTTATCCATTTGTCGAAATTCTGCTGACAGTAGAACTTTCTGTGATGTTGGAAATCATCTATATCTATGCTGTCCATTTTGTAGCCACATGTGGCTATTGAGTCCTTGAAATGTGGCTAGGATAACTAAGGAACTGAATTTTTAATTAATTAATTAATTAATTAATTTTTGGCTGCGTCAGGTCTTATTGCAACATGCAGGATCTTTTGTTGCAGTGCTGGGCTCTTCCTTGCTGCACGTGGGCTTCTCTCTAATTGTGGTGCGTGGGCTCAGTAGTAGCCCCTCGGCATGTGGGATCTTAGTTCCCTGACCAGAGATTGAACCCACGTCTCCTGCATTGGAAGGCGGATTCTTTTTTTTTTTTTTTAATAAATTTATTTATTTATTTATTTATGACTGTGTTGGGTCTTCGTTTCTGTGCGAGGGCTTTCTCTAGTTGTGGCAAGCGGGGGCCACTCTTCATCGCGGTGCGCGGGCCTCTCACTGTCACGGCCTCTCTTGTTGCGGAGCACAGGCTCCAGACGCGCAAGCTCAGTAATTGTGGCTCACGGGCCCAGTTGCTCCGTGGCATGTGGGATCTTCCCAGACCAGGGCTCGAACCCATGTCCCCTGCATTGGCAGGCAGATTCTCAACCACTGTGCCACCAGGGAAGCCCAGAAGGCGGATTCTTAACCACTGGACCACCAGGGAAGTCCCGGAACTGAATTTTTAATGGCATTTAATTTTTTGTATCAACTTTATTGAGTTATAATTCACATGCCAAAAGATTCATCCTCTTAAAGTGTACAGAAAATTTTTTTTAGTGAGTCAGAGGGTTGTGTGACCATCACCACTATCTAATTTTAGAACATTTTCATCACCCCACAAAGAAACCCCATAGCCATTAGCAGCCCTTCCCCATTACACCCCCTCCTCCCCCAGCCCCTACAATCGCTAATCTACTTTCTGTCTCTTTGGATTTGCCCATTCTGGACATTCTGTATAAATGGAATCATACACCATGTGGTCCTTTGTAACTGGCTTCTTTCACTTAGCATAATGTTTTCAAGATTCTTCCATGTTGATGTATTTGTGTATCATAGCATGTATCAGTATTTCCTTCCTTTTTATGGCCGATTAATATTCAGTTGCATGAATGTACCACATTTTATTTATCCATTCATCAGTTGATGGACATTTGAGCTGTGTTCCCTTTTGGGCTATTGTGAATAATGCTGCTATGGACATGTGTGTACAAGTTTTTGTGTAGACATGTATGTTTTCATTTCTCTTGGATATATACCTAATAGTGGAATTGCTGGGTCATATGATAACTCTATGTGTAACCTTTTGAGGAACTGCCAGACTGTTTTCCAAAGTGGTATGATACTCAGTTTTTAATTTAGAGTAAATAGCTACATGTGACTACTGACTACCTGTTAGACAATGCAGATTTAACAGTTTTCCAGTGTGGAGGTGGAATATAGTTTAATGTAGTGGTGAGGTCATGGGCTCTGGGGGCAGATTACCTGAGTTCCAAACTTGATTCTTCCACTTACTATCCTTGAGCAAGTTACTTTAACCTCTTTGTGCCTCAGTTTCCTCATCTATAAAATGGGAATAATAATAGCACGTACTTTAGGGACTTCCCTGGTGGCACAGTGGTTAAGAATCCACCTGCCAATGCAGGGGACACGGGTTCGAGCCCTGGTCTGGGAAGATGCCACATGCCACGGAGCAACTGAGCCCGTGCACCACAACTACTGAGCCTGTGCTCTAGAGCCCACGAGCCACAACTGCAGAGCCCACATGCCACAAATACTGAAGCCTGCACACCTAGAACCCGTGCTCTGCAGCAAGAGAAGCCACCGCCAAGAGAAGCCCGATGCACTGCAACAAAGAGTAGCCCCCACTCGCCACAACTAGAGAAAGCCTGAATGCAGCAATGAAGATCCAATGCAGCCTAAATAAATAAATAAATAAATAAATAAATAAAAGTAGCACGTACTTTATAGGTTTGTTGGGACCTGAAAAGACATATATGTAAAGCTTTTGGAATATACTTCATGGTTATTAAATATAATAATACTTATCACTGCTATTCTTATTGGTGGTCCTCAAGAGTGCATTGTGGTTGGTACGTTAGTGTCAACTCTCAAACTAGGTTCAGAAACTGAGATTTGGGGAGTTTGGAAGTGACTTCCTTGATTCTGTTCTATATCTGAGTTTAGGTTTGTCCCTGTGATCTTTTACCTATGTAGGTAACTCTTCATGGTGAACCTATGTAGAATAGTGGTTCTCAATCGGAGACAATTTTGCCCCTGCCTGAGGACATTTGTCAGTGTCTGGAAACATTTTTGATTGTCGTAACTCAGGAGCACTACTGGCATCTGTTGTATGAAGGCCAGGGGTGCTGCTAAATGTCCTCAGGGTAGTGCCCCACAGCAAAGAATTGTCCTCCGCAAAATGTCAGTAGCGCCAAGGTGGAGAAACCCTTGTGTGGTACCTGCTATCCCCTTACCAGCTCCTGCCCAGTATCGTGGGATTTGAGGTCAGCCTTCCTATGAAAAGATGCGTGTGAAATAACCTCTGACGACAAATTTCAGGTGGGACAGTTTAAAGCTTTAGTGTCCTGAATCCTGATCTCTCAGATTTGTTGACATGTGTTACCAGTCAGCTCATCATCGTCAGCCAACATCAACTATTTTGACAAAAGCACATTTTTTTAGTCTGTGGTTCAGTAAGCAGGTGAGCCTCCTTAAGTCACCCCATCTTAAACCTTCTTTCCTCTCACTTTGGTCTGCCTTTGTGGTTTCACTTTAAGAACGTTTGTTTTCGTCCCAGTGAAAGCCTGATGGCCAGTCACTTTCATTTCTGTGCCCTCCATGGTCCCACCACCAATCTGAACTGAGTCATGTTCTTAGAATTTTTTCCTTTCCTCATTCCAGATCTTGGCTCTCCTCTCATTTTCGGCCTCACGAATGTTAGTTTGTTCTTACACACGCTCAGCCTGCAGAAACCGTTAGATGTTCTCAGGTCGCCACGAGGGAAGCTGACGGTCCTGGATCTTACCAGAGCTGTGTCTGGAGGAGAGCCCTCTCCTCCAGGTCCCAGGATGCCCCTCATCTGTGGGTGCTGGGCACAAGCTGGCTACTCTGTGGGTGCTGTGGGTAACTTAGATGGCTTTGGATTCAGAATTCCGACAGCCTTTTGAATGCCTGGCCATCCGTACACCTGAGGGCCTCTTTCTTTCTTGCCTTAAGTTGCTGGACTGACGTTTGAGGGACCATCAGGACCAGGTGGAGCAATGACCAGGTGGGTTCATTCCTTGCCCTACCACCCCAACTGTGGGCCCTGCTGGGGCCACCGATCCCACTATAACCGCACAGACAGCGCAGCCACTGGGTGGCAGGGAACGGTGACAGCGGGTCTTGGTGACCTGTCCACTCAGCCGCATACAGCAGTCAGGCTGAGGTCTGCCAGTGGGCACCTCCCTTTTGGCCCATCCTTTGACGTTCCACTAGGTGGAGCAAAGTCTGGCCAAAAACCCACATGCAAATGTGGAAACCACAAACAAAGAAATACAAATAAATCCAGAACATTGCAACATGGGAGGTAAGGAGAAGGGAAACAAGTCTCATCCTATTGAATTCTGCCGCTTGTTGATACAATTCTGGGCTTTCCCAGTGTGGGAATTAAAGTAGGTCATCCCCTCAGACTTGTAAGTCTTGCCTGGATGGGGTTTTTGGGGTTTTGGGGATACTTTCGCTTACTCAGCTACATTCCCATAGCTGGATTTATTTACTTTTGGTTTTCATCTTTCCATACTTTCTTCTGTGGGAAAGCAGATGAGCTGTATATCTTCTGTTCCTGGTGCCGTCATCACCCTCATAGAGTCATGGCTCGGTTTTGATTCACGATCTTAGGTGTTTTAAAGAATTTAAACTTGTTTTGGAAGAGATGAGAGTGAATGTAAGACGTTACAAGAATATTTGTGGTTTGGAAGGGTGGATCCTAGAGTGAAGTTATCAAAACATTTCTGTTTTGATTTTTAAATATGGAGCAAGACAGATCTTACATTGTAACACTTTTGTTACACATTATTGCAGATCAGAGACACATGCGGTGCATGGAGAAAATAATCATATTTTTCAAAATTGTACATACTGCTTTTTGTTTGCCGTTTAAAAATTAATCTTCCTCATCTAAAATTCCACCTGGCAGTTTCACTCCAATCGTATCAAACCCCAACCAAACACAGACACAATGAAAAACACCATAGCTTAGTTTATTGATCAGATTTACACTTTTGTGGTTTATTTGGGAGAGAAAGTTAATATTTGGCTTTCTACACTGGGATGTTGGAGCACGGTAGCTCTTTGGGACTTGAATATAGAGTCGAACAGTGTGAGAAGTTCATCCTGTGTACTTCTTTCTTTTTTTCTTGAGTCCCTTGTCTTTAAATATGCAAATCCCCTTGCTGCTGTTGCTGTGGGTGGGAGCTGGGAGCGGAAAACCTGCACCGGCCTGATTTCGCATAAGGACCAATCTGGCTGTCTCCAATCCCTTTCTTAGACCCGATTGCTGCTTTTCTTTGGGCTTTGAGGTACCTTTTACCTTTTCACATCAGTTTTTAATTACACAAAAATAACACATGCTCATAACAATGGTAAATAATAGAGAAATACAAAAATACTTAGAGGAAAAAAAAGTTTGTGGTTTGTGTATTTTTGATTTTTCTGCTTATGCTGCAAATTTATAGATATAGTAATATAACTCCTATGTATAAACTTACATCCACACACATAAAATACATAAAGTTGTTGGTATGGGTAGGGTTCTTAATTTTCTTCTATTTGTTTTTAAAGCAAAAATGGGATAATTTATATGTAGTACTTTAACAACATGCACCTTTTTTTAAAACCTTAATATATTGTAGACTTCTTTTCATATTGCATATATGCCTCTGATTTTTTTTTAATGCCTGTAATTGCTTTAGACCATGATTTATTTGACTACCCCTCCATAAATGAACATACATTGTGTCCAAGATATTGCCATTTCAAGCTGTGCTGCAGTGAACATTGTTGCACTTATTTCTTTCTGCAGTTTGCTAGATTCCTAGAAGTGGAACTGGGGACTGTGGGATTATAGGGTATGTACATTTGGAATTTGGGGCCAATAGTGCTAACTTGCTCCCCCAAATGGCTTTATCAGTTCACATTCCCATCAGTAGGGTATGCAAGGGCTCACTTCCCCACACACATGTGAACATCATTTCTTCACCTGCACCCTCTGCTTATCCTTGAAGATGTGCCTTCTGACTCTTAACACGGGCACCTGGGGAACATTTCAGTTTACTTTCTCAAAAGCCTATAGTTCTCTAATTGGCTTAGCTTCCAGTCTCCCTGTCTGCAAACTGGTTGCTCCCTTTGCTGTGGAGTAGGATTCACACAAGAGCAGTGAGCCTCTAGCCAGAGGAGGGTAGAAATGCCTGCCCATGTGCTGAAGGAAGTGGTTTGTGGTCCTCTGGAAGATGTCAAGCAGGTGGCCTGGAGCTGTTGGCCAATTGCTGTGTGGTACACAAGTCTAATTTCATGCCCGAACTACCACCCCTCCGTGGTGGTCATCCCAGAAAAGACGCCTGGAAGTGGCATTGCTGAGAGTGCAGACTCTGGAGCCAGACTGCCTCCATATAACCTTGGACGAGTTAGTTAACTCAGTATCCTCATCTGTAAAATGGGTTAATAGCACCTAGCCTGTAGGGTTATTGTGAGGGTTAACTGAGTTAATACTTGTAAAGCACTTAGAGCAGTGCCTGCCACATAGTAATTGGCAAATGTTAGCCCTTGTTGTTGTTGTTGTTATTAATTATTTTAGCTCTGGGGAACTTTAAGGCTTCCCTATTCCCTTACTGATCCAAGGTTTGTTTTCAGTGGAGGAATTTAAGAATATATTTTGGTTCACTCCTTGTCCAAAATGCACGTGAATCACTTTCCATATCATCAGCCTTGGTGATCAGATGAGGTGTTTTTTCAACAACTATTTTCTAATAATAAGGTATGAAATCATTTATTCTTAGAGCAGGTAAGTTAGGATATATGCTATTATTCTGATACACGCACCACTGCAGCCTCTTGAGTGAGGAAAAGAGTTGGGGGTTGTGGTTCGTCGTTCATTCTGACCACAGTGCTGCCACACGCAGATCTGTCTGCTCTCAGCACACAGTGTACTGTACCGAGCTGAGGGACTCGCTGGGGCTTCTTGACACCTGTCCCCAACCTCCATTTGGTACTTCCTGTTCTGAGGTGAGGATGGTTTCTGAGGCTTTTTTCTTTTTTGTAATACAGCTTTATTGAGATATAATTCACATACCATAAAATTCACTCTTTTAGAGTATACAATTTAGTGGGTTCTAGTATATTCACAAGTTTGGACCACCTCACCACTAGCTAATTTCAGAACGTTTTCATCACCCCCAAAAGAAATTCTGTATCAGCAGTCATTCCCCCTCTCCCTGCCCCATCCCCCAAGTCCCTGGCAACCAATAATCTGCTTTCTGTCTCTATTTGCCCATTATGGATGTTTCATGTAAATGGAATCATATACCATGTGCTATTTTGTGAGTGCCTTCTTTCACTTAGCATAGTGTTTTCAGGGTTCATCCATGTTGTAACATATATCACTATGTCATTCCTTTTTATGGCTGATTAATATTCCTTTGTATGGTTGTAACACATATAGTCCTCAATTGATGGATATTTGGGCTTTTTCCACTTTGGGGCTATTGTGAATAATGCTGCTTTGAACATGAATATACAGTTTTTGAGTGGACATATGTTTTCATTCTCATGGGTATACACTTAGAAGTAGAATTGCTGGGTCATATCGTCACTCTATGTTTAACTTTTGAGGAACTGCCAGACTGTTTTCCATAGTGGCTGCACCATTATATATCCCTGCTAGGAATGTATGAGGGTGTCAGTTTCTCCACATCCTCATCAATACTGTCTTTTTTAAAATCATAGCCATCCTAGTGGGTGTGAAGTAGTATCCCACTGTGGTTTTGATTTGTATTTCCCTAATAACTAGTAATGTTGAACATCTTTTTGTGTTCTTTTTTTGTTTGTTATTTGGGTTTTTTTTTTTTTTTGGTTTGTTTGTTTGGTTTTTGGTTTTTTTTGGCCATGCCATGCAGCATGTAGGATCTTAGTTCCCCGAACAGGGATTGAACCCCTGCCCCCTGCATTGGAAGCTCGGAGTCTTAACCACTGGGCTGCCAGGGAAGTCCCCTTTTTGCGTTCTTATTGGCCATTTGTATATATTCTTGGGAGAAATGCCTATTCAATCCTTTGTTTGTTTTAAAGGCCCTTATCTGACTGACAGGACAGTGGTCTTCCCATGGAATCCCAGTGAGTGACTGTCCAAGGGGAGGTTTTCCTTTAAACTAGACTTTGTCAGGGCTCTGGCACTCTAGACCTAGCCATGCTAACATCTCTTCTCATGACCCTGGACCAATTACTTTACCTCTCTGAGCCTTCATTACTTCTATCAGCATCTCCCAGAGACGGCTCCGAGGCAGCCATTTCTGCTGTAAGAGGAAGAGGCCCTCGTGGTCACAGAAGTCTACCATTTCTCATGGAGATTCATGATGCATGTGCTTTACAGTTAAGCCTCTGAAGAGTCTCACAGTTAAGAAGCGTATATGAATCCCTTATCAGATAAATGATTTGCAAATATTTCCTCCCAATCTTTTTTTTTTCACTTTCTTGATGGTGTCCTTTGAAGTACAGCTGTTTTTAATTTTGATGAATTCCAGTTTATCTGTGTTTTTCTTTTGTTGCTTGAGCTTTTGGTGTTCCCTATTTGTTTTAAGGGCTCTGTAAAGCTTAATATTATATAGGGTCAAAAATGGACATTATTCAGAATAGAATCCTTTAATTTTTTTTTTATTATGGAGCATTTTAAACATTTACAAAAAAAAAAGAGAATGGTATAATGAACCAGCATGTACCCATCTCCCAACTTCAGCAATGTAGTATCTTGGCCAGTCTTATTTTATCTATACTGGATCCACTTTCACTTCCATTTATCCCCAGTGAAATTATTTTGAAGCAAATTTCAGACTTCATATCATCTCAACCATAAATAGTTCTGTTTGAATCTCTAAAAGATAAAAGGACTATGTTCCCGAACATAACCACCCTCCCATATCACACCCTAAAAAACTGACAATAATTCCTTAATGTTACAGGAGAGGATCTTGTGTGTGAGAATTTAATTTGGATCTAGGGGTAAAAATACTATTAGAAAGTTCAGCTAATTATGATAGTTCTTCAGTTTTCGTGAATAATTAACCCTGTGTCACACTACTTTAAAAAAGTTACTCCCCAGTGACATGCTTCAATCCTATGAGTATCAAAAGTGCTCTTCCAACCCCGGCTTCTTCTTTTTTAGTTGAACAGGTCTAGTGGTGAAGTTTTAATCATGGCAGCCCGCCCCCCCCCCCCTTTTTCCCTCTCAAAACTTTTTTTTTTTTTTGGACACATATCCATTTCCAACCTCTGCCCAGTATATAAAGTGAAAGATTAACTTATGACTTTTGCCCTCAATTTCTAGTGTAGGGAGAATTTTTGGAAAAATCCTGTTCTTATCTGAGATTGCACAAATGTTCAGAGAAACCTGGGAAAATGAGGAGACCCTGTTTGCGTATCTTCTCTTTCAGCTCTCCAGGGCCTAGGCTGGGTGTCCCCATCCCGTGTCTGGCTGACCATGCCCGCCCTCAAGGTACAGTATTAGCGGCGGGGGGTGGGGGGTGGGGGGCGGGGGGATGCGGGGGGGTGTGTCTCACGGCTAATGAGCAACGCTGCTGAGGGAGAGATGGAACATAGAATTTGGAGGCTGAAAGACACCGTAGAGATAATGATGCTATGAACAGATGTTCAGTAAGAGAGGCTGTGCTGTTTGAAATGTAGGAGATTTAGGGTTGAACAGGCTTCTTAACTGTGGGACCCTTCAGAGGCTTAACTGTAAAGCACATGCATCGTGAATCTCCAAAAGGGTCGGTAAACTTCTTTAACCATGTGAGCCTCTTATCGCAGAAATGGCTGCCTCGGAGCGGTCTCTGGGTGATGCTGATAAAAGTAATGAAGGCTCAGAGAGGTGAAGTAATTGGCCCAGGGTCATGAGAATAGGTGGTAGCATGGTAGAGTGCCAGAGCCCTGACAGAGTCTAGCTTAGAGGAAAATCTGCCCCTAGGCAGTCACTCACTGGGGTTCCATGGGAAGACCTCTGCCTCTTCACTCAGAAACCCTAGGTCTAGTCCTAGGTCAACGCACATTTCCAGACCAGTGTACTGCCCGGCAAGTGGGGATGGTAACTGCCTGGCCCTATCACCAGCTGATATAAGGAACAATGAAAAGGGATGTGAAAGTAGTTTATAAACCTTGAGATCTCTGCAAGGATGATGCTTTATTGTGTCTCTCATTGGTTAGTGCCACCTTTTCTATAACACTGGGAATTCCCTGGTGGTCCAGTGGTTAGGACCCTGTGCTCCTACTTTCGAGGGCCTGGGTTCAATCCCTGGTCGGGGAACTAAGATCCCACAAGCTGCACGGTGCGGCCGAAAAAAAAGAAAAATGTAATTCTCAATAATACTGAGCACATCTTGCCAAGAACGTGCATCTTGAGAAAAGTGAAGAACTTTGGGACGTTGGATCTAAAATATAAGATACTGGCACCTGCTACTTCTTTTCAGGGAGGGATAGTGACTTGTGCTGACTTCTTGCTGTGATGGGGGATGCTTTCTCAAAGGCCCTTCCAGCGTTTTCCCCCTAAGCTTTCCGCTTATAGAGCAGGGTCTTCCTGCCCACTTCTGCTTTGCTGTAGTGCTTTCTTCACGACTTGGACCCCGGGTCAAGGTGTTTTTGAAGTCGGTTTACTTACTGCTGTCATCCTGTGTTGCCTCACTCTGCGGCCTGGGAATCCAGGGTTCAGGTGTGGCCCGTGGTTGGGTGTAATGTGATGAAAGGTCCGGCGTCCCTGCATCTGGTGTGATTCCCTCTACAGTTTCACCACCTTCAGTCATCATTTTACTTGGGGTGTGGATGTGCATGTTCCAGAAGTTTCCCCACTCCCTACAGCTTATCGGAGGGATAAGTTGTCATAAAGTTTTCCGCTGGTATTTTTGACCATGAAATCTTAGACCTGGAGTAGATTTGGTTACTGAACAGCCTAAGGAAGGAGGAGGTAATATTTGATATACATAAGATCCAGGAACTGAGGGAAGGCCTAGTGCCAGGAGCTGTGTTTCCAACTAGGCCTTATTAAGTTTCACAATCCTTTAAGCAAAAAAAGGCGACTTCCAGGTGTTGCTAATGGAGTTTCTGGTGAACGGGAGGCAAAACCAGAAGCCGCTTCATCCCATTCCCCATAAAGGAAAAACTGTCACGGGGGCGTTAGATCACGTCCCAGCTCTGCCTTGAGGAAGGCAGTTTTGCTTTTGAGATGGCTTAAGTGCTTTAAATTCCTCAGCTGAGAAGTTAGATATCGAGAGGGTTTCGCAATCGAGAGGGTTTCGCAATCCCTTCATCAAGCCTCGTGAGCTCAGAGTACCATCCAGGTGCACTCCTTATCTCTTAGCTGTTTTACAGGTTTCTGTGACCAGAAGAAGTCTTCTGCCCAAATGTTTGGGGATTTAGCTGCATTAGCTTCATTTTTACCATCTTCTCTTTAGTCATCAGTTCTCTTCATCCATGTAACCAGTTTTTCTTGAGGGCCTGCTTTGTGTGAGGCATTACTTGGTATTGTGAGGGACACAGAAATGAAAGTTACCCATGTTGCCCTTAAGTTGCTTATACTATAGAAGAGGAGATAGGCCTGAGAATAAATAACTTTGCTGAATTTATGAGCACATGAAAGAGTGAGTGGTACTACCAAATGTAAAATAGATAGCTAGTGGGAAGCAGCCGTATAGCACAGGGAGATCAGCTCCGTGTTTTGTGACCACCTAGAGGGGTGGGATAGGGAGGGTGGGAGGGAGACGCAGGAGGGAGGAGATATGGGGATATATGTATAGCTGATTCACTTCGTTATAAAGCAGCAACTAACACACCATTGTAAAGCAATTATACTCCAATAAAGATGTTAAAAAAAAAAAAAGAGTGGATTTTCCTATAAAATCACAACCAGGGGCTTAGAGTTGAGGTACCTTTAATAAAATGACGATGATGTTAGCCCTTTCCTTGGGCCTACCACCATTGCACCAAAAGTGGAGTCTCTATCCTGCCCTAAATTTAAATATAAGTGAAAGATGAAATCAGATTTAGTGGAGACCTTGAAGACTAATTTTCCTAAATGGAGTTCTCTTTCCAAGTTACATGTGAGAGTGTATCATGTAGTTGGTGTGACCTAGGTCCCCCCCCCCCGTTTTTTCTTATTCTGATCTTTGGTTTAGAGAGCAATTTGTGAGGAGACGTGAAATATTTCTGGGGACAACCCTGAGTTGTAGCTTGCTGATTTTCATGTAATTCTTGGCTACTTGACAGTTTGGTGAACTGTTTTCAGGGCAGGAAAAATGAACCTAGCATTTTGGTATAAAAGCAAACAAGGCTGCTGTTGTACTTGATAAAGCTAAAGTTGCAGATCCAGCAACAGCGCACTAACCATCAGTGACAGCCCCCTGTCAGTGGTGAGTTTCGGAGACCCCTGGACTCTCCAGAGAGGGCAGTAAATGTTTATCCATGAAGGTGATAAATATCAGTGGGGTGATTGATTGTCAGCAGTAAAGGATTTTCTTGTTAGGGGGCAGAGAAGCAAGAGGCAGAAGCCTTAGGAAGCTGTTGTAAACTTGTTTCAGCTTCTGCTACTTTGATTTTTCTCTATTTTTATTTAAAAAAAAATTTTTTTTAAGTTTATTTGTTATGATTGTTTATGAGATATTTCTATATATATATTTTAATTTATTTATTTTTGGCTGCGTTGGGTCTTCATTGCTGCGCACGGGCTTTCTCTAGTTGCGGCAAGCAGGGGCAACTCTTTGCTGCGGTGCGAGGGCTTCTCACTGCGGTGGCTTCTCTTGTTGTGGAGCACGGGCTCTAGGCGCGTGGGCTTCAGTAGTTGCAGTGCGTGGGCTCCTAGTTGTGGCTCGCGGGCCCTAGAGTGCAGGCTCAGTAGTTGTGGCACACGGGCTTAGTTGCTCCGCGGCATGTGGGATCTTCCCGGACCAGGGCTCGAACCCGTGTCCCCTGCATTGGCAGGCGGATTCTTAACCACTGCGCCACCAGGGAAGCCCTGATTTTTCTCTCTTTTTAAAAGACTAAGGCTGTACCATTGCCATGGGTGTATTCTCTCCACCTCCCACATCCCCCCCCACAAAGTCAACTTCAAGATTTATCATATTTTAGTCGTAGTCATCAGAAAGAAAAGATATGCTGGTTACAGGTACTCAGTAAATACACACATGTATGCATTGTACCTCCAGCTGATCTTTGCCCATCGTCTGCCTTTCTCAGATGCCCCGTGTGCCCTTGTTTCCATGCTTTCAGTCATGCTTGGCCCTGCTTAGTGTGTTCACCTTCTCCCCCAAACCCTACATGATTTTTAGTTAGCCATCTCTTGGTAAAACTTTCTTTGGCCATTTTATCCCTCAATAGCTTCCCTTCTTCAAGCCCTTCGTGCATTTACCGCCTCTACTCCTCCCCCCACATTTGTTGTAGGGTGCCTACGTTTGTCTCTGTGTCTGCTGTCTTTTCTCTCTAACTGTGTAATCGGATAAATCAATCCTCCAGGGCAAGACCAGTTCATCCAGTGTTGCATCCTTCTCATCTCCATGGTATATCCTGGGTGGCTGGATGTGACTGTGACTATCATGTCACAGAAGAGGCGGAAGTGACGGGTATGATATCAGAGTACTGTCTCCATGCGTGTTCAAGCCATTCTGGAGCCACGCAGACCTGGTTGTAATGCTGGCTCCACTGCCTACTAGCTGTGTGTCCTTGAATGATTACCTAACGTCACTGAAGCTCATGTTTTTCGTCTGTAAAATATGAGATATCAGTGTAGGTTAGGATCCTCCCTCTCTGAAATATATGATTTGATGTTTAGCAAGTGATTGCAATTGAGGGCTGTTTGCCCAGACAACTTCTGGGAAGACTCAGTACAATAGTAGGAGAGCATCCACAGGTTTTCATGGATGCCTTGTAGAAGAAACAAGCCCTGTGACTTGTAGAACTCCTTGTCCTGCGCGGAGCCCAGGAGAGGTGTGTTTTCTTGCCTCTGCAGGCTTGCTACATGTCTGCCTTTGTCCAGCCCCAGGACACAGATAATCTAGTGTTCTTGGTTTCTGGCAGCTGAGCAGTCCTTAACATTTCTACTTGGCAAGGTTCTGCAAATCTTTGTTCTGGGCTTGGAATTCTTCCTATGGCATTCCCCAAAATAATTACTTCAGGATCCTTTTATTGATGCCAAGCCTCGCATTCATGACGTGACAATATCTTGGTTTGACTTTGATTGTGGCACTCCCATCGGTTTGGGGTTTGGGTTAGTATTCATTTCTGCGTTTTTTGAGTCAGAACTCTAGGGCATTTAAATGTGCTTGTGCACAACCCGAGAAAGATAAGAAAGGTCTTTTATTTTTATCTTAGATGTTCTGTGTCTGACTAGCAGCCTCTACTCAAAACTCCTGGAAATAAAAAGGCTTTAGGGCTGGAGATTATCTCCTGCCCTAGAAGCCTGGCAGTTGCTGTCCTGTTCTGACAAAACCCTCTTTCTTCAGATTCCTTGATTGCGAAATGAGAAACTCGGGGGCCCTCAACCCTAGTCTCCTTTAGCCTCCACTGGCCAGATGACAAGCACTTCACCAGGTTAGTTGAGATCCAAGGCATGGAAGACCTTCCATGCCAGCTTGCTCCTTGTGTGGGGACCCATTGTGTGTTGGGAACATATGAGAACTTCAGGACTTCCCCAGTCATTTACCTCACAGAGCTCAGCCCCAAAGTGGGTCAGAATGGGAGTCTTGGGGCCCCAGCGCCCTGACTCCACCCTTGGGAACACCACTGTCAGATCCGGTATAAGTGACAGTCTTATAGACAGGATTCCGGAGCACTGACCAGGGACATGCATGTCTGCTCAGCGTTCAACTGACCCTCAGTTCTGGTTTTTGCCTTATTGATAACTTCTGGTCTAATATCATGACTCCTGTGTTATTGTAAAGGAAAGAGTCTTTGGAGCCAGAGACTTCATTCAAATCCTTGCTCTTCCTCTGCCTACTGTGTGACCTTGGGCAAGGTCTCCATATACTTCAGTTTCTGCAACTGAACAATAAAGATAATAATACCTACATCATGGGATTGTTGTCACATTAAGTGAGATGTTGGTTAAATGAAGTTCTAGCACAGAGGCTGGCTCATTGTCAGTAATAAATAAGTGTCTCTCCCCGGCTCCTTCCCAGAATTTAAAGATTATAAATGCATAGGCTGCTTAGAAAAAGTTGCCGAAAGATTTTTTTTTTAAATTTTTTAAAAAAATTAATTTATTTTATTTTTTTTGGCTGTGTTGGGTCTTCGTCTCTGTGCGAGGGCTTTCTCTAGTTGCGGCAAGCGGGGGCCACTCTTCATCGCGGTGCGCGGGCCTCTCACTATCGCGGCCTCTCTTGTTGCGGGGCACAGGCTCCAGACGCGCAAGCTCAGTAGTTGTGGCTCACGGGCCTAGTTGCTCCATGGCATGTGGGATCTCCCCAGACCAGGGCTTGAACCCGTGTTCCCTGCATTGGCAGGCAGATTCTCAACCACTGCGCCACCAGGGAAGCCCTCAAAAGATTCTTAAATCAAGTACAGTGAAGGAATGAATTCCACTAGCCATGAACATATATGCTGTTGCAGTATGTCTTCTTTTTTTTGTATTAATTAATTTTTGGCTGCGTTGGGTCTTTGTTGCTGTGCGTGGGCTTTCTCTAGTCGCGGTGAGCGGGGGCTACTCTTCGTTACGGTGCGTGGGCTTCTCATTGTGGTGGCTTCTCTTGTTGCGGAGCACAGGCTCTAGGTGCGCGAGCTTCAGTAGTTGTGGCACGTGGGCTCAGTAGTTGTGGCTCGCGGGCTCTAGAGCACAGGCTCAGTAGTTGTGGCTCGCGGGCTTAGTTGCTCCGCGGCATGTGGGATCTTCCCGGACCAGGGCTTGAACCTGTGTGCCCTGCACTGGCAGGAGGATTCTTAACCACTGCGCCACCAGGGAAGCCCCGAACACTGTTTTCTTACATAATAAGTTAATCCAAAGGATTCCAGCATTACTATCTTTGTGAGTTCTCTGAACTGGGAAAGAGAGGTCTGGGTCAGTGGAAGGATGTCTCAGACATTGCTTGGGGCCATAAACAGTTGTTAAACTGCAACATTTTTGTTTTGAATTTTATTTTATTTTTTATACAGCAGGTTCTTATTATCTATTTTATACATATTAGTGTATACATGTCAATCCCAATCTCCCAGTCTCCCAGTTCATCCCCCCTACCCCCACTTTCCCCCCTTGGTGTCCATACGTTTGTTCTCTACGTTTGTGTCTGTATTTCTGCCTTGCAAACCGGTTCATCTGTTCCATTTTTCTAGGTTCCACATATATGCGTTAATATACGATATTTGTTTTTCTCTTTCTGACTTACTTTACTCTGTATGACAGTCTCTAGGCCCATCCACGTCTCTACAAATGACCCAATTTCGTTCCTTTTTATGGCTGAGTAGTATTCCATTATATATATGTACCACATCTTCTTTATCCATTCACCTGTTGATGGGCATTTAGGTTGCTTCCATGACCCGGCTGTTGTAAATAGTGCTGCAGTAAACATTGGGGTGCATGTGTCTTTTTTGAATTATGGTTGTCTCTGGGTATATGCCCAGTAGTGGGATTAAATTGCAACATTTTGACAACATAATCCTGCTCCATCCGGTTTACTGTGACTCTTCCTTTTTTTTTTTTTTTTTTTTAATTGGTGAATTCAACATTGAATTAAATTCTGCATTGTCAGGCAGATGACCAAAATGGTTTGAAGAAGGATTTGACTTAGCTTTGGTCCACCATGTACGAACCTGGATCACTTACATAAAAGAACCCTTTTTTCTCAGACTAGCAGAAATTGCTGATTATCCTCTTGCCTCTTAAATCCCCAAACTGACTGCTATGTCCCTGGGTTATAATATTTGTAGAGCATGGAGAAAAGTGAACTCGCCTTCTGGGGAATGCCTGCATTTGCCAATTCAGCTTTTTCTCCTCATCCCCCAAATCTTAGTGCTCAGTGAGGGTTGGTCAGGGACTAGGGGCAAGGAAAAGTAGATCAGTGAGAAAGAAGCCATTCTCAGTGATCACTTTGTTAGAGTATATGATGTGCTCCATGCAATGTTTTGGGTTTAACGCTGCCTTGCACAAGGAACTTAAGATCTTATAAGAAGATAAAAGTAGGCAAATGCTGATTAGAAACACTGTCTTGAGTAGCTTCCATAAAAGGATGATTCATTAGGTTGGGAGGAAATTGGGCAGCCTATGTTGCAATTTTGATAATTTAGATTGAACTTTCACAAGATTATTTTTGGATTTCTAATAATTTTGTTGCAGTTCCACTTATTCAGAGATGACTGCTGATACATATTATTTGGAAATGTGGAATGTTTCCTTTGCCCATTAGAGCAAGGGTTCTTGACTGTTTTGCTCATGGCGGTACCTCCAGCACCTAGACCAGTGCCCTGGCACACTGTGGGCATTCAATAGGTGTGGAATGAATGAATGAATAAGTACACTTACGCCATGTACTCTTTCTGTAGAGCTGCAGGTGTCACCTAACTCTCTCTTGTTAGGTAGGTTCAGACCAGAGTTGCCCAGGCGGGGCTGAGGATGCCCCTTCCTCCAGTTTGACTGTCAAAGTTAATAATGCTGCATGTGTTTTGGGATGGTCGGCGGTTGCCAGGGAACTGAGGAAATGAAAGGAGGGCGTTGGAAGCAGCCTCTTCTCTCTTGTGCCTCGATGTCCAGTCCTGCCTGTCTGGCAGTTCGGCCTGTATGTGAGGGTAGCAGCAAGGCATGGGATAGACTGGATGACCATGTCTTGAGAATACATATTTGCTGAAGAATGGCTCCCTAGTCCCCAAACACCTGCAGCAGCAGAAACCACTTCACCCCTCTTCCCTTCTGCAAAGCAATGAGGCTGTGAGTCATTTTTTTGTGAGCCTCCAGGAAATGGCCCAGCTGGCTTGGCTCATTCATTTCCTTGTCAGGAAAGTCGGTGTGACCTTGACCGTCAGTAGACCTGCAGCAAGCACATTGTGTGTCTGGCTGGATTCACTAAGTACTTTTGGCAACTCACCTTGCTGTAAGTGTTACATACTGCTAATTTATTGTCCTAGGTGGAGGTGAAAGATACTAATTTGCAAGAATCATTTCTGAGTTACCTGGGTCTGCCCAGCACAGTGCCAGTCCCACAGGGGCCTTCGATAAGTATCACTGAAAGAAAATTGTTGCAGAAAGTAAAAAGAAAGATGAGATACTTGCTTTGAGTGACAGCAATATAATTATTAGAAAGTAACTTTGGGTTGATAAAGTTCCTCTGAAGATTGTTCTCCTTGAGAGTCATTTCTGCAAGTCCAAATCCAAACACGGACCTTTGCTAGTGTTGTCTTTGGTAGAGGATTCAGGGCTGGAGGGAGCGACTGTGACCTGCTCTTGAGGGAACAGTGGCCACATGAGGGTTGGCTTACACCACTGACTGGGAGAAGTCAGATGAGGACGCCAACCTTACAGAGAGCCATTTTCTCCATAAACTGAGCTTAGAGAAGAAAGCCTGACAAACCTAAGGTGGTGAACTTTTCAGAAGCAAGAGTTGGTTTAAATATAGATGATCTGCTTCACTGGCAACTTGGAGGCTGCGGTGGGACTTGTTGTACCTTTTGTAAGACAAGTGAGGAAAGATGTTGGCACCTGTACACGTAATTTGTTTATGAAATATAAACTCTCCTGTCAAAGCGAGGGCTTGAGAGGTCAGTGCCCAAGGTAGCAGGTCCTGCCTTCGCTGGGGGAGGGGTGCCTCTCCTACCCGTCTCTATGAATTGCATCCATCCCTAGAGAAAGTTGGACAACCAGGCCAGAGTGCACTTTTATTGAGCACCAGCTCTGGCAGGGGTGGGGGGAGGAAAAGTTTCTGTGAAACTGACAGCCCCTGGGCTCCTTTTCTTTCCCAAGGAGGAGAAACAATAACTTGGGAGCTATTAGAATCCAGTCGTTATTCAGAGAAGTGTAGCTCTTTTCAGCTATAGAGCCTTGATTTATGTACAGCCCAGCCTGCTCAGAGCCAATGGGAGCAGGCAGCGGGCAGCAGCCCCCATCCTCCTCCTGCTGTGGGCTCCAGCCCTAGGTGGGTCCAGGGCAGGCCTTCCTAGGTTTGCAGCACATCCTTCTCAGTATTCCACAGCAGCAGCTGTCTGGAGTTTTTTCTGCCGTGCCTGAACTGATGTCATTTCCCCCTTGGCAGACAGCTTCAGCTTTGCTGCGTCTGAGATATGTCACGAGAAGGTGGGGGTGGGTCGGAGCCAGGCGGGGGGGTGGGAGCCTGGTTGGGGGGGAACCAGTGAGGAGAGCAGGAGGCAGAGTGCCTGCTTGGTCCCAGGAGTCTGTTTACTTTCTCTTCTTTGCTAAGGAAGGCCGGTTAACCGGGACCGCTGAGTACCAGGCCCACCAGGGGAAATGCTCATTCCAAGACCTTAACTTTTAAAAAGCCCTTTGTTCCCAACGTTAGTGTGGACGATGCTCTTGCAGGATGCCTTTCCTTTTGGGTCTTAGACAGGTAATGGAACGGGTGGTCCGTGGATCGGGTTCGGGAAGGGAAGAAGGGTGGGAGTTTATCATCCTGCTGCTTTGGGCGGAGGGAACCTTTTAGAAAATGTCTTGCAGTTAAAACAGGCCAGCTCCCACAGAATTTTCCAGTCTTCCTTTCCTGCCTGCTAGTTGCTCCTTATTCCCAGAGCCACCGTGTTCTTAACCCCCTACCTCCCTGAGGTCTCTCTGGGGCCCTCCGTTCTGATTTTCCATGAGCACCATAAAACTGTTACCAAAGCCTTAGGGAGGAAACAGTTGAGTGAGGCTGGGGAGGGGGAGAGGCCGAGCGGGATTCTTGATCAAAACCCCTTTTATTCCTTCTCCATTTTGATTTGGCTAGTTAGCAGAGATTTCTTCACAGTTCCCTGGTTCTGAAGAGATTCTGAGTTGGGGTCGGGGCCTTCTTTTACAGGGTAGGGCGCCCGGAGGCTTTCTCCTCCCCAGCGTGTGGTCAGGGCTGCGTGACTGAGGGACGGCCTGAATGCCTCAGAGGGATGGGGGTGGCACTGACCACGTTGTGGCCTTCCTGACCGATTTTTCAAAGCCAGCAGACCCCTGTGGCAGAGACTTGATTGCTTTGCGCGCGGCTGTTTGAAGTAGGGGCACTGAATTATAGCCGAGAACCTGGTGTGGAATGAGAAAACAGTAGCGAGCGACCAACTGCGGTCTTCTGAGAACACAGCTGTTGCCAACTATTTGTTCCAGGGCTTCTGAGGGCTGGCCACCCCTGCCCCCTCTTTGGTCTGAGAGGCACGTCTGTATCGGAATGTGTAACTGTAACCAGTGGCGGCTGTAAGAGGGGGTGGGGACAGACACACACCCTCTACTGTCTGTTCCTGGGGGAGGAAAAGCCACAGATGTGATCAAACCAGAAGCCTTAGAAAGTCACTGCTAGGGACTGCTGGTTTAACCTCACTCTTAGAAAAGTGCTAGAGTCTCCCTCGGGTTGCCTGAAATTCTTTTAAAAGTAAGCTTTTCTGAAAAGCTCCGCACGTTCCATTACTGCTCTTGCTAATCTTCAGAGTTCCTTTGATGCAGCCGATAGGCAGAGCGTTGGGGGCCCTTTTTGAGCACCTCCTCTGTCCCTCAAGAAAGGCTGTCCTTTTAACCCCTGGGCAGAGTAAGCCCTGGCAAGGATTTTGAGCAGCGTTGGAAATAGGATGGATGAAACATCCCATGTTATGTCAGCAGGCGGGGGATAGCGGCTGGAAACTGCCTGATACAGTGGAAGGAGCAGGGCTGGGGAGGCAGAAAGACCCAAGTCTATATCCGGGCTCCCCACCTGGGTCTCAGAGGCTGCTTAACTGCTCTGAACCTCATCTTTGAAATGGAAACAATAAAACCTACTGGAAGAGTCATTGGGAAGATTTCACAAAAGAATATTTAAAACACTAGCACCTTGGCTGACTGAGAATAGGCATTTAGCAAAAACGTAAGGAAACTAGAAGCTAGAGGACTGGTTCCTTTACAGAGGTGAAGGATATAGTGGGCAGGAGCTCTTGCCCTGGGATTTTGGTCATTGTGCATTGACTGAGACTTGGGAGGCCACTGCCTACTGTACCAGTGTAATTTACTATCAGTCTTGCTCGTGTCCAGTCACCTCTGCTCAGTTAAGTGAAAGGATGCAGAGATAGGTGGAATGAAGAACTGGGTTGGTTGTGGGGAGCATCTCAGAGGATCCACAGCAGGTGAATCTTTGTTCTGGTTTCTGAACAGGTTCCTGATAGAGGGCCGAACTAGAGGACCTCTTGAGGCCCTTTCTGCCTTAGGCTTCTGTGATTCAAACTTTGCCTATAAAAACCCTGAGTATTTTTGGTAACATAATTTTGTATATTTCTAGCATTTCTGTGCCTGACAGTGTAACTGTTTTTTATTGGAGCTATGTAAAAGCCAGCCTTCTAAAGATTACTTGGTGATAATTCTGTTTTTAAGGAAATGACACAAAACATATATGCCGTTAGTCTTTATCATACATAATATATATACGTGCTTTCATATGTTATTTCCCTCTTAATCCACATAACACCCCTGTCTTATGTGGTAGTGTGATTCTATTTCTACAGAAGTGCATGCTGAGGCTTACAGTAGGTAAGCTACTTGTCCAGAGTTGCTCAGCTAGCTAGGGAAATGGTAATCGAAGTTCTGTTTGTTTGTTTGTTTTAAACCCAGGTCTTTTAATCCCAAAGCCTGGTGTTTTTCTCACTACCTATCAGTGTCTGTGAAAGTGGAGTTGGATTAATGTGTTGTTCCAGTTGGGGCATATTTTCTGAAGGTTGTTTCTAGGTGGCCCAGGTACCAGATGAGACATTTGTCTCTGAGTGCCCTTTTACATTTTACTCTGTGGAAGATTCTCATGCATGCAGCATCTACTGAATAATGCCTTTGCACTTAATGAATGCGAACCCGGCACAAAGGATAAATAAAGCACAATCCTTACTTCCAAGGAGCTCATACTCTAATGCAGTAGTTCTCAAAATGCATAAAAATCACCTGGGAGTGGGGCTTATTAAAATGTAGATTCAGTAGGTGTGGGCCCAGGGCCCAGGTATCTGCATTTCTGTTGCGTTCCCCGGGTGGTCCAGACCCAGGCGGTTTCTGGCCCCACTCTGAGAGACTCCTCTGCAAACCCCACCCCCACCTGCACTTTAGTAGCTGGGAAATAATTACATGACAACGTGCTAAAGCCCGAAACAGAGGATCCCCAGGGACTAGGACAGCAGAGGGTGGGAAAGCATCTAAATCAGGCTTGGGGAGGGGGTTGGGCACGGAAGGCTTTCCTGAGAAGGTGATATCTGATCTGAGTCTCAAAGGATGAGTAGGAGTTTACCAGACATATGAGCTGGGGAAAGAGCATTCCAGACAGATCAGGTTGGGAGTGTTGTTTTTGTTTTCTCCTGCAGATGAGAAGGGAAACTGTCATCTGTGAGTCTTGGTATTAAGTATGCCTGAGACAAAACAAGGACCTCGGTTCATCAAGTATTGGTGTCCTTTATGACACTGAGAAAGAGGGAGGCATGAGGGACCTTCAATCTAATAATGAGTGTGGCATGAATTCAGTGTCTGTGAAGGGCAGATAGGCCTCAGGCTGTATTAGTTCTTCCAGTCAAGGGACAGTTAAGACAGCCCCCTGGAAGCTGCAGTGTTGTCTGGAGAACAGTCCTTTTGTGCTTAATGGGGCTGAAGTTCGGAAGAGAGTCAGCTACTGAACTTTTGGGCTATGATAGCATCACGTGCCAGATTTTAGATACAACACGCAGGTGAGCATGCCATCCCTTCATTATCTGGCAAGGTCAGAAAATCAGTTTTCTGGTTAAGAGGGAATCCATCCTGTATACCTAACAGATGGATCACTGATCTTCAGAGAACAAGGTTGCAACAGAATGTTCTTGGTCTGCTGATTTGAATAAATTCTATTTCATGTTTAATTCAGAAGGTATTGATTTTATAATGCTGGAGGATTCTTATGACCAACATCTATATCTGAAAAGTATTGAGCACCTGTTCTACTCAAAGCATGTTGTGGATACAAAGAGGTATCAATAGAAACTCTTATCCGTGCCCTCACAGTCAGGCAGGTGGCGTAGAACAAGCACGCAGGTGATGGAACGTTAGGCAGGTGGCGGTGGGCGAGTGACATTAGGAATGGAGTGGTACAGTTCAGAGGTGTGGAAAGGTGGCTTTTGCAGGTGGTGCTTTCCACAGTCCAGTGGTCTCAGTTGTTGCGCTGTAGGTATGTGGAAGGACCAGTTGATGGCAACTTCTAGTTGCTGGAATGCAGGCTAGATCCGTCAAGACAGGAATTTATATCCTGTACCTCGAATGTTGCCTTTCTCTGTGGGAAAATTATCCCCCAAATTGCCCTCACTGATGAAGTGAGATGATCCCTCATACTGAAATGAGTAGTCCCCAGTGAAACTGGGGCGGGTCTGGGGCCCACTCAGGCAGTGTGCCCTTGCCCAGGTTGGAATGTATGGGTAGAGGCACAGGGGGCTGTTTGTATTCTTTTTTTTTTTTTTTTATAAATTTATTTATTTTATTTATTTATTTTTGGCTGCACTGGGTCTTTGTTGCTACGCATGGGCTTTCTCTAGTTGCGGCGAGCGGGGGCTACTCTTCGTTGCGGTGCGCGGGCTTCTCATTGCGGTGGCTTCTCTTGTTGCGGAGCACCGGCTCTAGGCGCACGGGCTTCAGTAGTTGTGGCACGTGGGCTCAGAAGTTGTGGCTCGCGGGCTCTAGAGCACAGGCTCAGTAGTTGTGGCGCACGGGCTTAGTTGCTCCGCAGCATGTGGGATCTTCCCGGACCAGAGCTCGAACCCGTGTCCCCTGCATTGGTAGGCGGATTCTTAACCACTGCGCCACCAAGGAAGCCCTGTTTGTATTCTTGAAAAGGCCCCTGCTTGGCCTGGTGCTGAATGTGGCAGGGCAGCCAGAGTGTTGAACCCCAGTTACTCCCTGGACACAGGGAAGGCAGCCTGGAGCTGCAAGCGCGGGAGCCATGCCCAGGGAGAGGGCAGACGGAATTTGCCAACTTCCAATTTAACCCCTACACTGCTGAATATCAGCCAATGTTGACATGATACTTTGATTATTTTGTCACAACAGCCACCCATCAGGTAGGAGGTCTTATCTCCTTTCACCTGTGAGGCAGGTGAAACTCAAGAAGTTATCTATTCGAGATCACAGAGCTAACGTGTGGCGGCGGTAGCTCTGGAGGCCACGTCTCCTCAGTGCTGTCCTGCTGTTGCACATCGCTGGTACAGTTCCCGCACCAAACCTGCTGCCAGACCTTCTCCCTGCGGCCCTGTTCTCTGCACGGGACTGAGTGTCCCAGTCACCATTACCCTCCTGTGTGTGCTAATTTTAATTAGCCTCTCTACCAGATTCAGGACAAAGTAAGCAAGACCCTGCTGGAAGGGAACTGGCTGTATATAAATGCAGCAAACACCAAGTAACACTTGTTTGTACTACCAGAGGTGGAAGCTAAAATTCTTTTTGGAACTGATTTGTAAAAATCAGTGAAAACTACAAGCCACAGCTCCATAGAACACCTCAGTTCCCTACAGTCACCTAACAGAAAGGATGGTTCTCGTCCAAGCCCTTTCAGGTGACTTTTTAAACACCCCCCAACCCCCCAACCATCTCTGTTGCAAGAAGCTGCTTTTTTAGAGGAATGTGCTTGTTTTTCATCACATTCTTGTTATCAAAGCAAAGAGAAACCAGTGGACTGGATAGTAACTTAGTGGAAAAGAAGACTGTATCTGCTGATTTTGAAACTTTTATCCAGGATGGAGCCAAAGAAAACATTCACTTCCTCCAGTAATATCCCATGAGTTTGATCCACCCCCTCCCACCCCTTTTCCTTGAAGAGGTAAATTTTAGTCCAGGAAAACAGAATAATTTGGGACTACTTGGAGAAAAAAAAACCCAAAAACTGTGCTATAAAATTCCTTCCCCTGCCCTGACTCCCTAGGAGCTGGATACCAGTTCCTCCCTGGCACTTCTTGAGTCTATTTGTTGCTAATTTGTAGCAACAGTGAGTTGAACCAGCCCTGCATTTGACCTGGTTTAGCCATTTCTGTGCCCCCTCTGCAGCCATTGCTGCTGTGGGCAGGGCTCAACTGGACTTGAAGGTGGACCTCACAAGAGGCACCTGTTGCTAAAAATGGTGATTCAGTCCTAGGTGACTTGCTTGACCTGTCTTGTTCTTTTAACTGAAAGAGAGAGGAGGGGCAGTGGCAGAAAGCTGTATACATCTCAGTAGAGAGGGAGACAGGCTTTGAGAACGGCCGGCCGGAGTGTGACACAGTGACTTCTTTTCCTGCAAGTGGCATATGTTTTGCTGGGACTGTGTCCCACAGAAGACATTGGTTCCCTTGGGCATTGCATGAAGGGGGACAGAATATTCTTTATTGTTTGGTTCTCTTGCTTAACATATATGCTCTCAGGAGCTTCCACTGAACTGTGACACATGGTCTCTTTTTTTTTTTTTAACATCTTTATTGGAGTATAATTGCTTTACAATGGTGTGTTAGTTTCTGCTTTATAACAAAGTGAATCAGTTATACATATACATATGTCCCCATATCTCTTCCGTCTTGTGTCTCCCTCCCTCCCACCCTCCCTATCCCACCCCTCTAGGTGGTCACAAAGCACCAAGCTGATCTTCCTGTGCTATGTGGCTGCTTCCCACTAGCTATCTATTTTACGCTTCGTAGTGTATATATGTCCATGCCACTCTCTCACTTTGTCCCAGCTTACCCTTCCCCCTCCCCGTATCCTCAAGTCCATTCTCTAGTAGGTCTGCGTCTTTATTCCCGTCTTGCCCCTAGGTTCTTCATGACCATTTTTTGTTGTTGTTTTTTAGATTCCATATATATGTGTTAGCATACGGTATTTGTTTTTCTCTTTCTGACCTACTTCACTCTGTATGACAGACTCTAGGTCCATCCACCTCACTACAAATAACTCAATTTCGTTTCTCTTTATGGCTGAGTAATATTCCGTTGTATATATGTGCCACATCTTCTTTATCCATTCATCTGTTCATGGACACTTAGGTTGCTTCCATGTCCTGGCTGTTGTAAATAGAGCTGCAGTGAACATTGTGGTACATGACTTTTTTTGAATTATGGTTTTCTCAGGGTATATGCCCAGTAGTGGGATTGCTGGGTCGTATGGTAGTTCTGTTTTTAGTTTTTTAAGGATCCTCCGTACTGTTCTCCATAGTGGCTGTATCAATTTACATTCCCACCAACAGTGCAAGAGGGTTCCCTTTTCTCCACACCCTCTCTAGCATTTATTGTTTGTAGATTTTTTGATGACGGTCATTCTGACCAGTGTGAGATGATATCTCATTGTAGTTTTGATTTGCATTTCTCTAATGATTAATGATGTTGAGCATTCTTTCATGTGTTTGTTGGCAATCTGTATATCTTCTTTGGAGAAATGTCTGTTTAGGTCTTCTGCCCATTTTTGGATTGGGTTGTTTGTTTTTTTGATATTGAGCTGCATGAGCTGCTTGTAAATTTTGGAGATTAATCCTTTGTCACTTGCTTCATTTGCAAATATTTTCTCCCATTCTGAGGGTTGCCTTTTTGTCTTGTTTATGGCTTCCTTTGCTGTGCAAAAGCTTTTAAGTTTCATTAGGTCCCATTTGTTTATTTTTGGTTTTATTCCCCTTTCTCTAGGAGGTGGGTCAAAAAGGATCTTGCTGTGATTTATGTCATAGAGTGTTCTGCCTATGTTTTCCTCTAAAAGTTTGATAGTGTCTGGCCTTACATTTAGGTCTTTAATCCATTTTGAGTTTATTTTTGTGTATGGTGTTAGGGAGTGTTATAATTTCATTCTTTTACATGTAGCTGTCCAGTTTTCCCAGCACCACTTATTGAAGAGGCTGTCTTTTCTCCACTGTATGTTCTTGCCTCCTTTATCAAAGGTAAGGTGACCATATGCACGTGGGTTTATCTCTGGGCTTTCTATCCTGTTCCATTGATCTATATTTCTGTTTTTGTGCCAGTACCATACTGTCTTGATTACTGTAGCTTTGTAGTATAGTCTGAAGTCCAGGAGCCTGATTCCTCCAGCTCCATTTTTCTTTCTCAAGATTGCTTTGGCTATTCGGGGTCTTTTGTGTTTCCATACAAATTGTGAAATTTTTTGTTCTAGTTCTGTGAAAAATGCCAGTGGTAGTTTGATGGAGATTGCATTGAATCTGTAGGTTGCTTTGGGTAGTTAGTCATTTTCACAATGTTGATTCTTCCAATCCAAGAACATGGTATAGCTCTCCATCTATTTGTATCATCTTTAATTTCTTTCATCAGTGTCTTATAATTTTCTGCATACAGGTCGTTTGTCTCCTTAGGTAGGTTTATTCCTAGGTATTTTATTCTTTTTGTTGCAATGGTAAATGGGGGTGTTTTCTTAATTTCACTTTCAGATTTTTCATCATTAGTGTACAGGAATGCAAGAGGTTTCTGTGCATTAATTTTGTATCCTGCTACTTTACCAAATTCATTGATTAGCTCTAGTAGTTTTCTGGTAGCATCTTTAGGATTCTCTATGTATAGTATCTTGTCATCTGCAAACAGTGACAGCTTTACTTCTTCTTTTCCGATTTGGATTCCTTTTATTTCTTTTTCTTCTCTGCTGTGGCTAAAACTTCCAAAACTATGTTGAATAATTGTGGTGAGAGTGGGCAACCTCGTTTTGTTCCTGATCTTAGTGGAAATGGTTTCAGTTTTTCACCATTGAGGACGATGTTGGCTGTGGGTTTGTCATGTATGGCCTTTATTATGTTGAGGTAAGTTCCCTCTATGCCTACTTTTTGGAGGGTTTTTATCATAAATGGGTGTTGAATTTTGTCGAAAACTTTTTCTGCATCTATTGAGATGATCATATGGGTTTTCTCCTTCAATTGTTAATACGGTGTTATCACATTGATTGATTTGCGTATCTTGAAGAATCATTGCATTCCTGGGATAAACCCCACTTGATCATGGTGTATGATCCTTTTAATGTGCTGTTGGATTCTGTTTGCTAGTATTTTGTTGAGGATTTTTGCATCTATGTTCATCAGTGATATTGGCCTGTAGTTTTCTTTCTTTGTGACATCTTTGTCTTGTTTTGGTATCAGGGTGATGGTGGCCTCGTAGAATGAGTTTGGGAGTGTTCCTCCCTCTGCTATATTTTGGAAGAGTTTGAGAAGGATAGGTGTTAGCTCTTCTCTAAATGTTTGATAGAATTCACCTGTGTAGCCATCTGGTCCTAGGCTTTTGTTTGTTGGAAGACTTTTAATCTCAGTTTTAATTTCAGTGCTTGTGATTGGTCTGTTCATATTTTCTGTTTCTTCCTGGTTCAGTCTTGGAAGGTTGTGCATTTATAAGAATTTGTCCATTTTTTTCATGGTCTCATTCTTGGTTTCAAATACTGCCCAGCCTATCCTGTGGTTTTCTTCAAGGGTTTGGAAATCCCTGGTTACCCCCAGGCAGTGGTATGAATACCTGTGACCTCCCACTCCTCGGGGTGTGGCTCTGGAGTGTGGTGAGGAGGCCCAGGATAGGCTGGGACCGGCTGCCAACAAAAATAGAATGTGCAGTCACTCCCCTGCCTCAGGAGTAAGGTTACGGGTTGATGGGCCCGGATCAGATTGTGCTGGGTTACTGTAAACCTATCATGGCCAGAGAGCCTTTGGTAGGTCCCGCAGTCATCATGTGAAATCACATCACCACAGCCCTGGCCTAACTCTTGGAGGATCCCTTCATGTTGCTGCTTGTACGGCATAGTGAAGAGTCACAAGGAGCGTGCAGGAGGACTAGCCTTTGGGGTTACTTGACCGTCAGTCACCAGGATTAGTACTTTCTGAAGGTTTTTGCGTGTCTGATCCTTTGCTAGGGTAGGTTCATTTATGAGATTGACTTCATCCTTATCTCAGGGAATTTACAGAGTGGTTGGGGAGCCCAGGGGACAATCAGGTGACAAGACTGGATGGAACACAATTCTGCGCTAAGTTGTATGGTTCAGTTTGGCTGGAATGGTGGTTCGAAACTGGAGGCAATTTTGCCTCCCTCCCCAAGGGACATTTGGCAATGTTTGGACGTTGTTGGTTGTCATATCTAGGGGGTTGGGTGGGGTGTTGCTACCGGCATCTAGTGAGTAGAGGCCAGGGATGCTGCTAAACATCCTACAAAGCACAGGACAGTCCCCATGACAAAGAATTATCCGGCTCCCAATGTCAATACGGTTGTCCCTCAGTATTCACAGGAGTTTGGTTCCACAAGCTCCACGGGTAGCAAAATCCGAGGATGTTCAAGTCTCTTATGTAAAATGACTAAGTCCACTTGGCCCTCCTGTATCTGTGGGTTCCGCATCTGTGATTCAGCAGGCCTGGGATGGACCCTGTGGATACCAAGGGCCGACTGTCGTGCCAGGATGGAGGCACTCTGGGCTGAAAACTACTGCTGCCTAGTGCATGGCACTCTGCTCAGGAGGCAGTCACAAGCCACAGGCCTCAGGAAGGGTGGATTGACATGTTTTAATAAAGGGGAAATGGGCGTACTTTTCCCTGCTGCTTTCTAAGCAATAGGTACTTTTTGTCCAGAGATTTAGAATCTTGACATCTTGGTTGCCCCTAATCAGCAGGAACTATGCCTTGTCAAGGACAGGTATAAAGTTAATTTTTTATGGCCAGTAGATAAGATCAAGCCCTTCTGGAACTAACATTTTATCTCTTGCTCTGAAAAACCTGGATAACCACCCCCAGAAGGTAGGATCTCAGAAGTGCTCAAATAACTTTTTACAGCTTAAAGAACAATTAGGCTACAGTTGTTTTAATAACAGGCCGTATTCCAAGCCCAGTCCCTGTTGCTGTGGCCTGGGTTTATTGTAATCTATTTTCGATAACATATAGAAAAGGGGGATACTAAATTCCCCCTCTTCTAAATCATGTGGCGTCTCTTTTAATTTTAAGGTGTAAGGTCTTAAAATTCAGAAAGTTCTTTAAAGTTATTCAAGTCTTTTGGAGAGACCGTCTGGATCCGAAGATGTTTTTAAATCTTGTGTCTGTTCTCAGGGAGACCATTTTTAATGTAACCCTTTGTTGAGGTAGAAGCAAATGGTTTCCTTGAACAGCGTGGAACTTTTTTACTGGCAATAAATCTCTGGTACTAGTCTCTAGACAGGCAAGCACACAAGACAAGTCCTGTTATTATTTCTTTTGCTCCCAACAAAAGCCTGCTGCAGTGGGATGGAACTGCTGAGAAAAAAAACGAGGTTAAATTTAGAACTTTGCTTAAAGTGAGGAAGGTCTCTGAGACACCCCACGTGTTCTTCACCGTCCAGTGAAACTGTGGTGTATCTCTTTTAAAGCACAACAGCAGCAACTTAACCTGTACCTTCAATATTTCAGATCCCTTTGAAAACTGTACCTCTTTCTAGGCAAAGAAGTGATTATTTTATTTGATCAAGAGCCATTTTCAGGATATAACAAAGACTTTGATGAGCTGGAACCCAGTTATAGAAAGAATACTGAACCAAAAGTCAGAAGACCAGGGTTTTGACAGTCCTGATTCTGTCATCTGCAGCCTTAGGCTAAGTGTCAGTTTCTCATCCGTAAGATGAGGGTGGTAGCACTTCTGATGTCTTGTAAGGTGCTGGCTGGCAGGCTCAAATGTGAGGCTGGCTGTTAAAGAAGTTTGAAAATCTTGAGAGTCCTATATAAATGTGCATTATATAAACTGATTAGATATATGTGTGTGTTGTGTATATACCATCATTGCTCCAAATTATGACCCTGAGGCTTTGCCACATTATAAATTGTTAAAAAAAAAAAAAAAAGAATGAATTCTGTTGATTAGACTGTACTTATTAATTAAGGCACAGAATGAACCTGAATATTTCAGGAAGGTTTTCTGCGACAAGAACTGAGACATAAACTTTTTTTTTAACCTAACAGTTTAGTAATTACAAAGTTCCTCAAAGGCAAAGTCCATATCTTATCTGTCATTTTTGTGCCTGTCAGCATCTATCATGAAAGTTTAGGATAACCCCTAAGCATCCTGTTCTTTCCACTAAAATTCGGGCTTTAGATCCAGAAAACATGTTCTAGCTGGGTAATCACTCTGAACCTCAGTTTCCTGGTTTCCTGTAAAAAGAGAGGAATACAGAACATGGGTAAAAATGCCTAGCCAGATGCTCGATTAACATAGGCACTGGGCAGAACTTGGTTCTCTGTCGCATTTCCTGAGTGTTGTGGCCGTAGGTTTTCCTGATTCGCTAGAGGTATTCTCCTCATCCAGTGAAGAGGGGCCCTCCTTTTTGTCTAGGTACCTATTTTATATGGCGTGTGTAAGATGTTGCTGGAGCCTCAGTGAAGAGAGTTCAGATATCTGCCATTTATATTTGGCCCTCTGCAGTAGGCCTTAACCTCAGGGTGAGGGGATGAACGGAGTATTACTGAACTTGAGAGCCGGAGGAGCTAATCAGATGCCCACAGGGGCCAGGCAGTGACACACCTGAGTCAAGCAGATGGGGTTGCTGGCCAGGAGGGATTTCAGGGAGGCTGCGGTGGAGACAGAGCACATACACGTCTGTGGCCCTGCCTAATAGGGCCCCGAGGGAGTGTGGGCCCTGGATTTTCAGAAGCTGGAAATCTGAACTTCTCTATGAATCCTTCTCATTTTAAGATGTTGACAGTTAATTCCATTTTTTTAAAAAGTTGTAAAAAAAATTTTAAAAAGGTACCGTGTGGGCATAGAACTCATTAGTGGGCCCATTGTGGCTCATGGGCCAGCAGTTTGCAATCCCTGCTCTCAAGCAGGAGGAGCAGTGATAAAACTAACGCAAAGGGAGGGACTTGCCCTCATGACCAACTGTGGAGACAAAATAGCAGAATTGCCCTCCTGCTCTGCTCGAGTGCCACCTGCTCTGTTGCATGCTACTGCTATTTTATCCCTTGGCTCCCTGCACCATCCCTTTCTGAAGATGCCATACTTCTCAGTGCATTTATTCTGTGGCAGAAGAAGTCAGTGATGAGGGATTGCCACGATACCTCAAGGTAGAACTGTTTTTCCTTTAAGTGTCCAGGGGTGAAAGAGTGGCAGGTTAACCCAATGTCCTGAGCCGCTGCAGCCGGCCAGGTCCCTCAGGCCTGCATGCACTGGGACGTCAACAAGTAGCCTTTAATAAAACCATGGGATATGTTGCAACTTCCGATCTTTGCTCTGGGATTTTCCTACCATGATCAAGTGGCTTTTTCTGAGTTCGTTACTCAAGTTCCTAATAGCAACACAGGAAATGGGTTTTAATTTCTTTGCCGGCTGCTCTGTTTGGGGGCTATTTAATGAGGATCCAGTTGCAGTGCAGCTTTGGCTGTAGCAGTACTGGTATGGATAGGAGCGTACATAACTAACGTGTCACATTTTTAAAAATTTAAGTTTATGATCTGTTATTTGTATTTTTTTATGGAATGAGGCAGAGAGAGTATAAATAATTTTTAAAAAAAAAATAATTTTATGTGCCTTGATTCTAAGTGGCAGTTCTTGAGGGTAACTGTGTTGGGATGTGTTCAAGATTATAGAAAGAGAATATAAGACTATTCCACTTCTGGAGGGCAAGAACTGTGTATATTGTATTTTTTTTAACACCTTTATTGGAGTATAATTGCTTTACAATGGTATGTTAGTTTCTGCTTTATAACAAAGTGAATCAGCTATACATGTACGTATATCCCCATATCTCCTCCCTTTTGCATCTCCCTCCCATCCTCTCTATATTGTATGTTTGTTATAAATCTAGGGCAGTGGTTCTCAAATTTGAATATATGTGAGCATAACCAGGGGAGTATGTATTAAATTGCAATTCTTCAGTCTCTGCCCCCAGAGGTTCTCAATCTACATTCTTAACAAATACCCCAGGTGATTTGGGGCCTATGGACCATACTTTGGGAAATGCATCTCTGTTTTGTTGCCTTTGCTGTCTAAATGTGTTCATTGCCACTTGAGGGCAAATTCACTCATTTGTGAGATGCCCTGATTTGTTTTGATTCACTGTGTTGCTCTTCCTCGGATTCTTAGAGAGTGTCAGTCTTCTGGAGTCCCCAGAGAGAATTGTTCCAGGGACCCTCACAGGTTGAAGTAAAGGGACCAAGTCCCTCCTATAGCAGGGGTCCCAGGGACTCCCCTTCAGCAGCACACACTGCAGCCAAATCTTGAAGCAGCAGCTCACCCCATTGGTTCTAGGCTTTTCTCAAGTGTGTCACTAGTTCCAGGTTTTGGCTTTACCCTTTAAATTACTTTGCAGCTAGAGGATGGGAGACTGGGTGCTCCTGAGCCCAGGGAGCTGGAGCCTAGAGCCCTTAAGGGGTAAAGTACACTATCAAATCTGAGGGGTGAGCTGAATCTTACCAGACTGGATTTATTGGCTTGGTTAGGGGAACATGCCGAGGCTATTTGTCCTTTCGGAAAATTATTGAACTCAACAAAACAGCATAAAAATTCTTTCCTAGCATCTGATTGCATACAAAGCAGAATCTTGGTTCACTTCTTAGCAGGGGCTTGCCCTTTATCAGAAAGGAAGAAACTGGGCTCCTTTAGCTAGTAAAGCTTAAAGGAGTATTTGTCATGTGTAGTATATACTGGGAGGGATGCAAAAGTAGAATGTGACAATCCCTACCATCAGAGAAAGGGAGATTAGAATAACACCTAGGAAACAATGGTCTAGGACTCCTGTGGAATCATCCCTCTGCCTCAGTTTACTTTCCTTCCTCCCCAACTGTTTTGTAATGTCTTCCCACATTTCAAGATGTGTACCCTTGGGACTTTCATGGCAGTCCAGTGATCAAGACTCTGTGCTTCCACTGCAGGGGGTATGGGTTCGATCCCTGGTTGGGGAACTAAGATCTCGCATACCACCCAGTGTGCCCCAAAAAAATGTGTACCCTTGAACAATTATACTTACTTCCTGCAGCTCTTCAAACAGCCTTAAAACCGTTAGTAGGGGAAAAGTGACTTTAACTTTCTCACTGTAAAAATAGAGGTAAATCCACAAAACTTGTAAGAGTGTATTTTATGACCACCTAAAAATCATTTTCTAAGGATCTGGACCTGAAAGTGTTGCATTTTCAGAATTTAAAGATTCTGTCTAGGATAGAACAAAAATAGCTGATTCTGAGTTAAAGTTGCTTGCCTGTTGTATGGCCTCTTTCTGAATTCTCAGTTCTTCCTTTCACATTATTCTTTCTTAGATTCACTGTACTCAGCCACACTAGCCTTCTTTCTTTTCCTAGAGCACACCAGGTTCATTCCTGCATTGGTGTCTTTGCATACACTTGACATTCCCTCTGCCTGGAACACTGTTCCCACAGGTCTGCTGTCTCCTTCTCATCATTCAGGGCACAACTCAGACATCACCCTCTCAGGGAGGCCTTTCCTGACTGCCCCATGTAAAGCCCTTTGTCCTATTATCCTGTTTTATTATCCTTGTAAAGCTTATTACTACGTTAAATTCTAATTTCACTTGTTAATTTTCAGTCTTCACCCACTGGAATGTATTTAAGATCTTTTTGTCTTTGTTGTTCTCCAGTTTCAAACAATGTGCCCAGGTGTGAGTTTATTATTGTCTGAAAATTCCCTATCTTTAATCAGTTCTGGAAATTTTTCAGTTATCTCTTTAAATATTGACTCTCCTCCATTTTCCTCTTTCCTTCTTGAGCTTCTTATTTTTCATTTTCCATTTCTATGTTTTCTCTTAATTGGTAGAAGCTGGTTGCTGGGTAATTTTCTCAGATCTGCTTTCCAGTTCACTAATTCTCTCTTTAACATGGTCTAATCTCTGTGTAACCCACCTGTTGAGTTTTTAATTTTAATAACTTTTTTTTCTACAAGTTTTATTTTTTCCTGAAATCCATTTGGTCACTGTCTCTTTAGTATGTTCTTTTCGGCTTTAATCACTTGAAACATGTGTATGTATTACAGTTTATCTGATCATTCTATTAAGTTTTTTTGGAGAGTCTTATCCACCTATTTGTTGAATTTCCCACATCTTGTTTGTGATGAATTATTTTTACATAAGTTTTTATATTTTGTGTGAGCTCATCTTCAACAGAGCTTTATCTGTGGGCATCTTTCATGCCCTGATTGAGGGTAGGTCTCTTTAGAGTTTTACATTTCTTCTACCAGATGTCCCATTCTGGGACTACTTTTTTTTTTTTGGCTGCATTGGGTCTTCATTGCTGCTCATGGCCTTTCTCTAGTTGTGGCGAGTGGGGGCTACTCAGCTACTCTGTTGTGGTGAGCTTGCTTCTCATTGCGGTGGCTTCTGTTGTTGCGGAACACAGGCTCTAGGCACACAGGCTTCAGTAGTTATGGCATGAGGGCTCAGTAGTTGTGGCTCATGGGCTCTAGAGTGCAAGCTCAGTAGTTGCGGCGCACCGGAGTAGTTGCTCTGTGGCATGTGGGAATCTTCCCAGACCAGGGATTGAATCCATGTCCCCTGCACTGGCAGGCGGATTCTGAACCACTGCACCACTTCCCAGGGAAGTCCTGGGACTACTTTTTGTGTTAAAATTTTGGCTTGGGGATTCTCAAGACTATGTAGTAGCACAATTCAGATCTCAAATTAGCTTGCGGAAAAGCCGATGGTTACAGATTATTAGAAGAGATACTTTTTCCTTCTCAATTCAGACCTTTCTTATTGTCACTGTGTGCCAAAGGGCTAATTTTTTTCTAGTCTGCTCTCTCTTTGAGAGTCTTCGCCTTATATTGGGACTCAGTTCCAATTCCCTGTTTTAGGTGGACCCAAGAAAATAAACAGCCCTTCTGTCCACGGCAACTGGGAAGGCCAGATCTCATTTAACACTGTAGTTTCTAGTTCCCCACCCCCAACATTTTTGGCCCGAGGGCTCTTCCTTGCTTTATCGCAAGCTCAGCTGTGTAATTAAAAGAATATATATATTTATATATATAAATTCTTTATTGAATTTGTTATAATATTGCTTCTGTTTTACGTTTTGGTTTTTTGGCCGTGAGGCATGTGGGATCTTAGCTCCCCGACCAGGGATCGAATCCGCACCCCCTGCATTAGAAGGCGAAGTCTTAACCACTGGACCGCCAGGGGAGTCCCAAAAGAATATTATTATATTTTTAAAGTTACCTACCCAGCTACATTGCTAGAAGCAGGATCTTTTCCTCTAGAATCTCTTGCTCAACGTGGTAGCTGCAGCATCCAACACAGTGCCTGGCACGTGGGGAAAGGGTATCGATACATATTTGTTATTTGATTTGTAGAAGTGGATGTTTCCATTAGGAACCATTCCTTTCACCTGTAGAGAAGGCCAGAGATGGTGCTCCAAATTCATTCATATCCAGCAGCCAAGAGATTTAGCATCTGTGCTTTAACATCCTGTGAAGGATTTCAATTTTCCTATTTTTCACTTTTAAACTTTAAAACTTCAGCACTTTCCTAAGGGCATGAAGGTGCTGTTGCCAGTTGCTAGCAGGGTTTTCCAGCCCCATAAATTGGCAAATTAAAACCATCCCCGGGGAACCATTACTGCCCAGTGTCTCTTTTTATGCTGGCACTTTGAAAGTTCTTACGCTGATTAAATTGACCTTTACAGTGGCTGCTCAGCTAAGAATAGAAACTCTTAAGACATTGAAGCTCTTAAGGAAAATGATGTTAGTCCCATAGTTTATGCTGCCGCCAAAGAGATGAGGTAACTTTTTGCGTATGTGCAAAAGGCATACTATTCATCCTCTTCCACTGTAAATAATGTTCTTTCCAGGGCAGTGTTGGTCTTGCTTCCTGCTTCTTCACACCTGTGCTTTTTGTTTGGTGACCATATGTGCCCCGTTTCTTGGAGCTCGTCACTGCGGTACAGAGCTGAAGGCACACGTTTAACAAATGAGGATCTTGATGGTCATCATCACAGTCGTTCTGCGGTGAAAGACCTCAGCATAGGAGCATGTGTTATTCACCCAAAGTTTCTTTATGACAGGTCTACGTTTCTAGCATATTTGGGCCAGGAGTTTGTGCAAATGAAAACATTGCCTGGGAAAAAGTATCTTTAAAATGCAAATCTTATCTTGTCCCTGCTTACCTAACTTCCTTACCTACTTGTTCAACCATTTCCTAGCTAAAGGGCTTTGCTTGTACCATTTCCTTTGCCTGGAATGTTCTTCCCACCCCTCTTCCCTAGTTACTAACTTTCTAACCATCCTGGCAATCTCAGTTCAAGCTTACCCTCCTCACAGCTATCTGGACCTCCTTGACTAGTTCCTAGTTCTTAATTATTGTAAGCTTTCACCAAATCACGTATTTTTCCTTCCTACAGTTTTTTTTTTTTTTGAAAAACATTCAGTTCTTTTGGGAATTATTTATTTATTTATTTATGGCTCTGTTGGGTCTTCGTTTCTGTGCGAGGGCTTTCTCTAGCTGCGGCAAGTGGGGGCCACTCTTCATCGCAGCGTGCGGGCCTCTCACCATTGCGGCCTCTCTTGTTGCGGAGCACAGGCTCCAGACGCGCAGGCTCAGTAATTGTGGCTCACGGGCCTAGTTGCTCCACGGCACGCGGGATCCTCCCAGACCAGGGCTCGAACCCGTGTCCCCTGCACTGGCAGGCAGACTCTCAACCACTGCGCCACCAGGGAAGCCCCTTCCTACAGTTTTGTCTGTATGATTACTTTATCATCTTTCATTAGACTTTAAGCTCCATGAGGGTAAAGAGCATGACTGCTTTGGCCTTTTATGTGCCCATTGTGTTCCCCACCACTAGTTCAGTGCTGGTGCAGGATAGGTACTCAGTAAATGTTGAAGGAAGGAGTGAAGGCCCTGTGTTCCCCAATGGGACAAACACCATTCTGCTTTTCAGAAAATCAGTATGTGAAAATAATGACCTTTCAAACAAAGAAGAGAGGAAGCCCAAGCATGTTGCCCCTCCTCACTGCCAAGTAGAAGATGTTCCCAAAGTCAAAGAGCTCCACAAGGGCAAGGCCCTTATCTTTTCCCTCAAAGATGAAATGTTGATTTTGTTTGGTTTGGGGCTTTTAAGTGGATTTATTTAAGCATCTGAAGTGTAAAAAGCAAGTGAAGAAGTATAACTTAAACCAAGGAGGCTGTAGCTTAATAGTTAAAAGCTCAGACTCTGGAGTCAGATGAATTAGATTGGACTGCTTCCTAGCTGTGTGGCCTCCAGCAAGTGACTTAGCCTCTGTTGACCTCAATTCTCTTATACTACCCTCTTCATAGTGGTGCTTTCAAGTTTAGATGAAGGAAGACTTGTAAGGCATTTAGAACAGTGCCTGGCACATAGCAGGTACTCAGCATACACTAGTCGTATTATTCACCCCAGCTCATTCTGCCTTCACGGAGGCTGCATAGCCATTGTTTCATTCAGCAAACCTTTGTGTGCCAAGCACTGTGCTCATTCTTGGGGTTGGGGAGGGGGATTAAGGAGACAGAGCTCCTGCCCATAGGGAGGGCACGATATATTCTCTCGTTCACTCTTGAGAAGGGGGGGTGGGGTGGGATATTAACTTCCCACTCTTCAAGACTTGGCCTGAACAACATAATATGTGTGTAGTGCTTGGAGATGCTTGGAAGAAAAGCAAAGGGTGCTCATAAAGAGTGCTGAGAATTTTTCATATTTGAACTTTCCATTGCATTCTCTCTAGTTCCTTTTTCTATTCTTCATGTGTCTGGAGCAGCCCACATTGCCAGTGAACTTTACTCTTCTGAGAAATAGTTCTAAGTGAATGCAGAGTGCTGTTTATTGAATGGTCTTTCATGCCCAGCAATAATGGCTCATAGAATAGCGTTGATACTGAGACCTCAGAGAAGTTAAGTCATTTACCCAAGTTACACTGTAATAAGCATAGTGTGAGAAGTGGGCTTTGAACCCAGATCTGACTGAATCTTTACCATTTGTATCTTGAGCTGCCTGGAGATCCTTGAAAGTCCTTTGGGTGACTTCCTCATACAGGGAAGGGTGGAAGAGCACCAAGCAACATTTGCACACCTCTGTTCTTTGCTGTGACTGAGAGGAGGCATAGGATACAGGAGCTCTTGCATTGGCTCGAGGCTGCTGTCAAAGGGAATGGGAGGTGGGTAGGCTAATAAACCCTTTGGGTTTAAGGAGACATGAGTGAGCATCTTAACCAGCTCTAGGGCCATTGAGTAACTTGTCCAGAGTGCCGTTCCTCTGTAATGGCAGAGCTAGGGCCAAACACAAGGCTTCTGGATTTTCCTTTCATACCACAAGGTCTCTTTCTCTGGAGGAGCTCATGACACTCACATCTTGCTACCTTCTTAGTCCTTCATGTCTTCCTTGCTAAAGGTCCATGAACCCACATCTTGTCTTCTTTAACTGCCTACCTGCTTTCCTTCCTTCTGCAGCAGAAAATGACAGTTCCCATAACCAAGATCATCTCAGGCAACTTGGGGACTCTATTGGGGGGGGAGGAAAGCAGGGGATGAGATACACTGGGTAAAAAGTATTTGAGGAACTGAGTTAAATGATGTTGCCACAGTCTGCTGTCCCTGGGAAAGTGGAGGCAGAGCAGGGAAAAAGAGTGGGGTTCTGTTTACACTGGGCTTCCTGCCTCGGGGGATGGGAGAGCCAAGAGAAAAGCTGACACCAGTAGGTCATGAGGATGCCACTTGTTTAGATTTCAGACACGTTCCATTTCATGCCTCACGGAGGACCAGTTGGCCGCCCTGTGTTCCGAGCCTGGACCTCATCTGGTGAATTTTCTTGAGGCAGAAGTGTCCCTGGATTCTTTCATGTGTCAGAGTGTAGGCAGCGCGGCCTCTTTTAGAAACTATGTGGACAGTTTGAACTGTGCTGTTGTGAACCAGGCCAGAAGAATGACATTTCAGGGCCTGGTAAACTTGGGAGAAACTTTTTGATGTCCTTAGGAAAGCAGTGTTTTGCTCTGAAGCCAAGAGGGAGAGGGTGTGTTCTAGCAAAAGCAACGAACACAGATCTGCTTTCTCCACACGCGTCAGGCCTCAGAGGAGACATCCCACTGGACAGCCACCTGCTATGTGTGCCATTTTACTTATGGCGGACACAGGAAGGCAAAGATAGGAAGAACTCTGTTTGCAGTACTATTGTGAAACCCTCATTGTCGGAGTCGACAAATGCCCTTCCCATGTTTCCTTCTTCCTAAACCCCTTTACAGCAGGGTGTAAGACTCTTAAAGACCAGGAAACACCTGAGGATGTGGTGGAAACATGCACTGAGCCAGGGATCTGGGGTGTAGCCGTGCACTTTCTTTTGTCCTCGTGGCTTCAAGTGCCCAGCCTCTAGCCCTGTAGACAGTCGCTGGAGTGCTTTGTTTGTACCCTTGGCCAAACAGACAGTGGAGTATAAAGCAAGACCCAGAGAACAGGAACCGACCCTGTGACTTGAGTTTCCACTGGCAGACGTCCACCCGGATGTACACTGTGGGCAGGGTCAGCCTGAGTAGCAGCACATATAATACTGTGGTTTTAGTTTCTTTGCTGAGCAAGGTTTTTTCCCTTCCTAGCTCTGTGCCTCTTGAGGTTAGGGACAATTTCTTATTCATCGTTGTATTCCTCGTACCCAACCCAGTGCTTGGCACAAAGACCGTGTCCAGTCACTGCATGTGTTACTTCTTTAGAACAAAGAAATGTTGAAAGCCAGATCTTCTAGGTCTCATCATATGCATTGTGACCCAGAGGACATTTGAGGCTGAAGTTTAGGTCAGCCGGTGGGGTATTTCATATCTTAACTACGAAATATAAAAAAAACCTTTCCACCTCCATCCCTCTCCACCAGTGCTGTGAATAGAATTTGGCAAAATGCTAGATGGTTACTCAGCGGTGCCCTTTCTGTAGCTGTCCCTGACAAGGGACAGTGTGAATCCTAGATTCAGTCAAGATTATTAAGAGATCATTTGGTAAGCAAAAAAAGATCTAGCAAATTGAAATTGGACTAGGTCACCTGAGCAAGTCACCCCTTTTCTTTTTTTTTTTTTTTAATTTAATTTATTTATTTATTTATCCATTTATGGCTGTGTTGGGTCTTCGCCTCTGTGCGAGGGCCCTCTCCAGCTGCGGCAAGTGGGGGCCACTCCTCATCGCGGCGCACGGGCCTCACTATCGCGGCCTCTCCTGTTGCCGAGCACAGGCTCCAGACGCGCAGGCCCAGCAACCGTGGCCCACGGGCCTAGTCGCTCCGCAGCATGTGGGATCTTCCCAGACCAGGGCTCAAACCCATGTCCCCTGCATTGGCAGGCAGATTCTCAACCACTGCGCCACCAGGGAAGCCCCACCCCTTTTCTTAAGATTGAAAGAATTTTAGTAGCAAGATTTTTAGCCTTCTTTTGAATCACACTGTAATTAACCTTGGAGATATGTGTTCTGAAGGGAAGATGGACTGACTGACCAGATGCCAATCCTAGAATACGTGCTGCCTTCATTATTCTGGGAACTTTCACAGAGAAACCGGATTTATTTAAAATATACAGCCTATTACAGGAGAATCACCACCTTCTTACTGGCTGAGTTTAGCACCAGAACGTGGAGTGTTTCTGCTTAGATATAAAGAAAGCAAGGAGAACTCTGCTCTTTACCAGTCGGCTTTGTGTACTGAATCCTCTTCCCCCTTTAATAAACCATATTATTTTTCTTAACTCTGCTGTTGTTGTGTGGTTCTTTCTTTCTTTCTTTCTCTCTCTCCCTCCCTCCCTCCCTTTCTCTCAGTAAACATTGGTACAAACCATTTTGGTGGAAGGTGGGCAGGCGATCAGTAAGAGGAGGATGAGAAGAAAAGTAGTGTTTAAAAGCTATAATTTAATATACTACAGTGTTTTTTTATTTCTTTTAGGATAAGGAAACCTGCGTGGGTACCAACAATCAAAGCTACATCTGTGACACAGGACACTGCTGTGGACAGTCTCAGTGCTGCAACTACTACTATGAACTCTGGTGTAAGTCCTTGCCTGGGGATGTCTTGGCATCCCAGGGTCTCGGTTACCGCCTCTGCTCATTGGGAAACCATAGTCTGGTCAGCCCTTTTCTTATTCTCTTGGTGGCAGTGTTGGTGAGCAGAATCTGCTTCCAGGTTCTAGAAGCGGTCTCTCTGTAGAGGAGGAGAGCTCTGGTGCTCTTCGGACACCATGCGCTAAAGACTGGAGAACATGGTCTGAGACTTCTTAAGAAGCTGCGGTTAGCAGGTCTGCTGCAGAATCTCCTGAATGGGGTTCTCTTTGATGCCCTCTCCAGGGTGTGCCGAGCAGTGACAACAACTTACCTCCTCTCATGGGCCAGCCCAGGTGCCCAGGCTCGCCATCTTTGCAAAGAGAGGTTTGCAGCAGCCAAGCTGCTGTGAATGCTGTAATGCCATTTTCTTGTAAGAAGCACCAAGGCTTCCAGAATTCCCCAGAGATCATCAAGGAGCTGCCTCTGTTTCTGAGGGTCTCTCTCAAAGGGATAATCTTTCCCTAGGTCCTTGCCAACAGAGCCCTCCTGGAGAGAAGGAGTCTAGAGGTTCAGCCCCTTTTCTTCCTTCCCCAGATCACAAACTGAAGTGTCTAGAGGCTTCTCCAGTCTACCTAACCTGTTGCTGTCAGCTCAGTGCCATGTGGAGACAATCCTCGTCTTGCCACTGCTTGGTGGCAGCCAGGATCACTTGCACCTTCCAGAGTTGCACAAGGGTGGTGACATTGCCGTGGTTTTCAGGGAATGACCCAGGCTTGGAGAGTTCACTAAAGCCCTTTGTACTCTAATCTTCTTGGAACTCAGACGAGACACTGTAGGATGCCAGACAAAGAAGGGGAGGATGTGAGGGTCCTAAGGGCAGAGAGTTGCCAGGTGACCAGCGTGCAGTGGTTCTCGTAACTGTCTGTTGCTAGAGGAAACGGTAGACTGTTTCACCAGAGAATTCTAAGTCCCCATCACTCCCTCCATTTGGAAACAGACTTTGTGCTTGCTGGTCAACCATGTCCTTACCATCACCACCATCTCTTCCCTTTTCCCCCTTCTCCTTTCTGATCTCCCCATTCCCCCCCACATCAGTGATATGGTCAGAAAGCAGCTAGAAGGGCTATTGTTTGAAATGGAAAGGAAATTAGACTCTTGGCTGGGAAGCCTCTCCCTCTAAATGCAAATGGATCTTGCAGCCAGTGGGAGTGGGTCCTACAGACAGGACCTCTCCTCACTCTTGTCCTTCCCTTTTGAGGACTGGCTCAGGGGTGGTTAAGGGCAGACTCCTCCCCAAGGAGAGAACAGGGTTCAAGATGTCCCCGCCAGTCCTGCAAGTATTATATAAGCAGCAGCAAAGGCAGGCCTGGAGTTGTTGGTGCTATTTTAGAAGGGGAGGGGCTGAGGGACTCACTAGAGAAACACAAAGTGCCAGGCAGGTGGACAGACTGTGTTTAAATGTTTCAAAATGCAGATAACCACAGGGCTCAAATTCTCCCTCCCACCCCTTGTTAAAACAAAAGTTGAAGCTGGGCTGCCAAAAAGCCACAGAGCTGCAGCTTGTTTTTCTGGGGCCCGGCCCAGGCGGCATCAGTTGCGGAAAGAATGGAGTTGCTGATGGCCCCCATCTCAGATTGACAGAGCCTCCTGGGCTGTTGGCAGAGCAGACTCAGTAGCCACCAGAATTGGGTCACCAAAGCCAGGGCTGGGGGTGGGGTGGCTGGGACAGGGAGACCCAGGTGGCAGGGTGGCAGGCAGTCTGGGAACCAGGCACTCTGTCCCGAGGGCCTGAAGAAAGCCAGGGGAAGAGCTGCACAGTGGCTCATCACCTCTCCAGTTGTGGTCAGCCGGGGAAAGGAGAAGGCCAGACAGAGACCAGAGTCTGGACGGGGAGGAAAGACTCACCCCTGTACAAGTTGGCCCATGCTTCCCAAACTCTGGGGGGACGGAGACTGTAAAAGCCAAACTTCCTCTTGTCTGTGCCCAGAAATGGCTTTTTGGTCCGAAGATGCCCAGTGAGTGTTCCGCCCCTCTCGGAATTCTTTGGTTTTCCTCCTTCTTAGGGGCCTGGCCTCGGCCTGATGTGTAGAGGAGGGAGGTCGAGCGTAGGAATGAGCCCTTTCAGCTCTCATCAGAACTGTGCTTTTTGCGCTTTGAACCCTGTTCCCTCTAATTGCCTCTGAACTTTGCCTGAAATGTGAAAGTAATGGGCTTTGCATTATTCTTTTTGTCTCTTTCCTTTGGAAGGAAAAAAATCTCAGCCAGGAAATCCTTGGCAGGGTTTTTGTCAAAGTACCTCTTTAACCATAGTTGCCTACAGGGAAGGCCTCACGGAAAAACAAATGCCATTTCCGCCAACCCTCATACCACTACTTAGCTGAATTTTCCTGTGTGCTGAGGACTGTCTCAAACACACACACACACACATACACACACACAGCCCACTTTACACAGACACACAAGTACACACAGACCTTAAGCTTCAGCCAGCGCCCTTACTCCCGTGTCTTTTCAGTCTCTTGTAACGTTAAGCCAGGGGTCATTCCTGGGTCTGCATCAGTCCGGAAGTGAGGGTCCTGTTTACCACTGCCGTGGCTGAGGCTATAAGAACCTGGCCATTATTATTATTATCATCCCATGCATTTTCACGGCACTTGTACTTTCAGTCATCATTCGATCATCTATTCAGCAAACTCTTATTCCAGTGGTTTCAGACTTTGGCAAGCATCTGCATTTCCTGGAGGGCTTATTAAAGCACAGATTTCTGGGCCCCAGTCCCAGAGATTTTGATTCAGTAGGTCTGAGGTGGACCTGAGAATTTGCAATTCTAACAAGTTCCTACTGGATGCTGTGGCCTCTTCTGTGTTAGAGCGTGTGGGGAGACAGAATCCTTGCCATCAAGAAGGGAGTCTCTGAGCAGAGAGAGGAGATAAGACAATGTGCCTCACTAGTAATGCAAAATAGAGAGTGGAGTGTACGTGCCAGGACTGCGATGTATGTACCAGGAGAGTTTGCTTTAGCTGGACAGGATTCAGGCAGGCTGCATGGAGGAGGTGGCATTTGAGGTAGGCCTTAAAGGGTGGATAGGATTTAAGCACATGGAGAAGGGTAGAATGACTTCCCAGGCCGAGGAATATCAAACACCATAGGTCAAGGCCTCATGGGAAAGAAGAGAGCATGCATCTCATTAACCTTTCCCCTGTGGCCATGGGGCTGGGCTGTGGGGCTCGCCCAGGGGAGATGAGGGTGCTGACGTGCATAGAACTCTGCCATGTGCCTGGCGCTCATTAAGGTCTTCACACACGTCAGCTCAGCCCGCCCCAAATAAAACCCTGCCAGGTACACATATCCTGTTTCTCAGGACCAGGGGTGTTAAGTAGCCGGTCAGTCGGTCACAGCTGAGTAGTGGGGTCAGTGTGCCTCACACAAAGCTACCCCCTTCCTGAACTCTTCAGTGCCAGGCTGGAAGGGTGGTGGGCCCAGGTCGTGAAAGGTCTCGAATGTGCATGCTTGAGTACTCTGCATACAGATATTAACTCGGTTATCCTCACAATGACCAAGTAGGTAGAAACCATTATTCTTCCCATTTTACAGATGAGGGAAGTAAAGACAAAATGATCAAGGTCATAAAGCTAGGAAATGAAACTTGTCCAGTCTTTCTGATGAAGTTGCAAGTCCTCTAAAGTCTTCATTTCCCAAATTCAGTCCTTTTTCCACAGCGGCAGTGTCAGGAGCTCCTGCTAAGAGCTATCAGGGGCCAGGGAGGTCACCCACCATCCTGTGGGGTAGAAGGAGAGCTAGTTGACAGTATACTTTGGCTTCCTAATGAGGAATTTCCTGCCAGTTGGGGAGTGGTGTTTTCCCAAGTTTATAGTGAGCTCTGGGGCTCATGACTCAGTTCCTACATTGGACTGTGATTGTTTTTAAAAACATGTTTTCCATTTTGCTTAGCATGACAAACGCGCCCCACCATGAGGTCACAGCTTTCAAAGGTCAGTGGGGAATGTAATCTGTGGGTAGGTGTGTGTTTGGGGAGGAGGGCATGCTTCTGTCTTTCTCTGTGTGGCTCTTTCAGTAGGTTTTCCTTTTTAAAACTTTCCTCCTTGTTTGTGAAATCTAGTGAAAAGATCAGAAGTTTGTACAACTCCATAGGTACTAGTCTGGACGGTCCCCCTTTTAAAGCTGATGGGACACGGCTTTGACTAGAATAGCTGCCAATAGCATCCGTTTTGTGAGGGTCAAACCAAGAATGCCTTCTGTCTTCCCACATTAACTCCATCAAGTTGGACCAGTCCTTAGGGGCCTTTTCTGGACCTGTGCTAATGCCTCATTACCCCACTAGGCCCCTTCTGCCCCCAAGTTAGTTTTCTCCTAGTTTTGATCCACACTATCACTTTGTGATACTATATTAGAAATGCAAAACTCAGTTTGAGATTTTATATCACGTCATATAAGTGGTACGTGGTAGGGAGAGTTTTTCTACCCATGATACCACATGAACAGAAGCAGCTGATGGAATTTCAGTAAACATGTGTTTTCTGGTGCTGTTCGATATAACTGGGGTAACTCTGCCAAGGGCATGCCTTCCACTTGTCTCATTTCTTCCCCCAGCCTCCTTCTACCCTGCCTCATTTCTCCTTAAAAAAAAAAAAAAGACCTCTTTTTCTATTATACTTCTAGTTCAATAGAACTCAGGCTTTTTCTGGAATAAGAATTCTCTTAAGAATCTGATGAACATTTTAAATCCTTTCCCCCAGAAAAACCTATAAAGATACTGCATCAGTCAGGATAGGCGAGAGGTTATGCTCAGTAATAAGTCCAAACTCCTAGTGGCCCTAAAACAACAGGTTTATTACTCACGCTATATGTCCATCACAGGTTGGATGAGAGCTTTGTTCCTACTTCTTTATCCCCTGGGGCCAGACTGACCCTGAAGTCACTATCTGGAATGTTATGGCTTGCCATGGCAGAAGGGAGACTAACAGAGGGTCTCACATCAGCAAGAAATGTTCTGGCCTCTAAGTGACATCTGTCACTTCCAATCTCAATTTATTAGTTAGAAGCTGCCTCAAAGTGTCACAATCATAATGGCGCCAGGAAGTTCAAGCCTACCCACATGCCAGAAAGGGGGAGAACCAGAAATATGTGGCCAACATAAAAACCAGTGCCTGAGATATTTCTTATTAAAAGCCTATTATAGGGCTTCCCTGGTGGTGCAGTGGTTGAGAATCCACCTGCCAGTGCAGGGAACATGGGTTCGAGCCCTGGTCTGGGAAGATCCCACATGCTGCAGAGCAGCTAAGCCCGAGCGCCACAGCTACTGAGCCTGCGCTCTAGAGCCCGCGAGCCACAACTACTGAGCCCGTGTGCCACAGCTACTGAAGCCCGCACGCCTAGAGACTGTGCTCCACAACAAGAGAAGCCACTGCAGTGAGAAGCTCGCGCACCGCAGCGAAGAGTAGCCCGTTTGCTGCAACTAAAAAGAAAGCCCATGCGCAGCAACGAAGACCCAACGCAGCAAAAAATAAATAAATAAATAACTTTATTTTTTTTAAAAGCCCGTCATAATATAGCTGAGAAGTTTTGCCTTAGATCATATATATTGCAGCATTAAGGTTAAAAGTTAATTTACCTTTAGGTAAGAAACAGTTGAAGAAATGACTTGGGAGGTAAAAAATTGCAGAGTTTGGTGCTGATTATCTCATGGGAGAATGTACTTTGAAAATTATAAAGTAACACAGAAGTATAAAGGATTGTGAGATGATGCTGGGTAGTATAAAAAAGTGGTTAGCCCAGAATCTTTTAGACTTGACTCTAAAATACGCTTGGAGCCAGGCTCTTCAGCAGAATGCATTGTGCTTATTTGTGCCGCTTCCTTCGGGTGTGACCCCACCCGAGGAGGCTGGGAGCTGAACAGATCGTAGGGGCTGGAGGAGATGTTACAGGACCACAGTGGGAAGCCAGTTCACTCCCAGAGCTCCTTTCTGGCCTCAAAACCATTCCCTGAGGGCTCCTCTTACAGTGTCCAGTCTCCAGTTGGCGAGCATTGGAAGGAGAGAAGTGCAAGTTAAGTTAAGCAAATGTCAGCAGCGACTCCGGGAAGGACCACAAGGGAGACTTCTGACTTCAGCTTACATTTATGAACTCTGGTTAGGAACGGGGTTTTTCTGTCTGCTGATGGGAAATGGGGAAGAGATTCTCTGCCCATTGTCCTCCACCTGCTCTCCCGTTGCTAGACCTCAGCAGAAGGTTCAGTTGAACACCGACATGTGCTGAAAACACAAAGGTGTTACACAGTGGTGTTGCCAGCCTGCCAGGGCTGGCAGGCTGTACTGCTATCCTGCCTTACCCCATAGGGGTGGCTCTGTGGGGAGATTCAGCCCGGACACCCCTGGGGGACAGAAGGAAACACCCTGGGTGTTGCTAGAGGCCACACCCTAAATGTCAGTGGGATCTTTCAGAATATTCTGGTTCAAACAGGAAAAGAAATCAGGGGTTTATTCATTTACAAATCTGTTTGCTGGGAGAGGGAGGCTTTTTTTTTTTTTTTAAATGAAATTAACTCATTCTGACAAGAGATGTAGAAATACTTACATTCTAAACACAAATTTATAATTACAAAGCAGACAATAAAAAATATACATAACGTTTGTAATGGGAAAAACTTGAAGTTCTTCAGGAATAGAGAACAAATGAAAAATAATATAATCTATTCTCATTTAATAAAAACCTTAATTTATTCCTCAGATTATTTTTTTATTGAGAAAAAATATTCTTTTTACTTCAAAGAAGTACATGTTCATCTGATCGGCAATAAGCAAAAAACAAGAGCTGGTACCAGAAAATCTGCTGTCCTATTGTCCAGGAATAACCTCATGACTAACTTCCTGATCATCCCTCTGGACATTTATATATACTTTTTTCTTAAGCAAAAATTGGGGTCATATTTTATGCTGTTTCGTAATCTGCTTTTTGTTTTCATTTAATATTAGAAACATCTTTATATGTCAAATATAGTATTCTGTGAATAAGTTTTTAATGATTCATATCATTTCATTGTATGAAGACATTCCCAGAGGAATTTTAAAACCTATTCAGAAATATGTTAATTTTTTTTAAAGCCAGCAAAAATAAAATTAGTCGTAGATATTTTTAAGTTTTAACTTACTTTGTTTCCAGTTTTATAATTTGAAAGAAGAAAAATAATTGGGAGAAGAAAATTAAAATTTCTTCTCATAATCCCACGACTTAAAATGTCACTATTTTTTCCTTCCAGTCTTTTTTTCCCCTCTCTATCTCTATATTTTTTAAAGCAAAATTGCTCATTCATTAAAAAAAAAAAAATTAGAAGCCTTTTCTGTATTCATGTGAAGATTGAAGAGGGGGTCTTATACTGGAGTTTGCCAGGGTTCTCGGAGTATGATCCAAGAGAACACAGTGGGAAATGAGAAGAAACAATCTGCCTGGGGAAGAGGGCGGTAGGCTTCTCCCCTGCTCCTTTACCCCTTTCTGGAGCCAGGAGGAAGAAGGGGAGGCCTCTGATGGTCCCGAGTCTAATGCAGCTGCAGGCCAAAGCGAGGTGGGAGTGGATTGTTCGTGATGGTGGGAGATGGAATTGTACCGGATTATGTCAAGAGCAGAGGAAGTTGTTTACATTCTCCAGGGAAGAAATGGGCCTGAGGAAACTAGAATTTTTCCACCTCTAACTTCAGTGACTCTTGTGTGACGGAGGCGACATGGTAGAGAAAAAAATTTTATCAGGTAGCCCCTCCGAGGCCCCCTGCAACCGCTCATCTGCTGAGATGTGGGGATTCTGAGGGGCTCTTCGCTCTTGGTGGGGAGCTTGGGAGCCGTCCTTGTGGGCCTGAGCAGGGCTGGAGTGGGGAGGTGGGCACCAAGAGAGGCTGAGGCATTTTCTCAGAGATCTCTTAAGATAGGAAGGGCACACTGTCCTAAAAGGTAAGCATACTTAATGCCCCCCAAACCTAAAATATGGGAGGACCAGTAGTGCTGCACAGATGCCTTGGCATTCTTCCCTTACCCCAGGAGCCCTGGAGGTGCCCCGGAGTGAGTGACCTCTTTTACGATCACCATTCTTACATTTCTGCCCTCTTCCGCCCCACATGTCTTTCACTCTGGTACAAACATGAAAATTGATCACAGGTTCTAAATGTAACTTCACCAGGCAAGGGCCAACAGTGCCAGCTTCGACCAGGCGCGCAGTGTCCCTGGGCCTCCTTGTGCCGAGAGCAGCCCCTCCAGCTGGCATTCATGGTGTGCCCACGCCTCTCTGTCTCGCCTCCCTGCCCCCAGGGTTCTGGCTCGTGTGGACCATCATCATCATCCTGAGCTGCTGCTGCGTGTGCCACCACCGCCGAGCCAAGCACCGCCTTCAGGCCCAACAGCGGCAACATGAAATCAACCTGATCGCCTACCGGGAAGCCCACAATTACTCAGCGCTGCCATTTTATTTCAGTACGTACACAAAACCCCACCCTCGGGGCCCAGGACACATAGACTGTGGGTACAGGGGGTTGGCCTCCTTGTCCCGCACAGAGCAGGGTCTCACAAGTGTGGGAACAAGGGGGTGCGCACCTTTAGCGCCGAGGAGCCAGTGCTGTGGATGCAGCTCCTGGCAGCCACTGGGCCGCTCCAGTCCACACCAGCTGGGTTCTGACTACATCTCCGCTCCTTTAGTTTAGGCAGATTTTTTTAGGCAGGTGGTGGTATGGTGTATGATGTGAATGAATTGAGATTTAGAGGTCAGTGGCCTGAAATCCCCCCATTTTGCTTCCTGCCGTGTGCTATGCTTGAGCAGAGGCTGCTACAAAAGGGGCAGCGGTGGGGGGTAGCACTGGGACTTCCTGAGAACCAAGAAACTCGGTGACTCACTGAAGGGCACACTCACCTGACTTCCCTGGGGTTCCTTTTTTTTTTTTTTTTTTTTTGGCCATGCTGTGGGATCTTAGTTCCCTGACCAGGGATTGAACCCGGGCCTTTGTCAGTGAGAACGCCAAGTCCTAACCACTGGACCACCAGGGAAGCCTCTCCCTGGGGTTCCTTACACTCACTGATCTCTCGAGTGGTCGGTGGAGGCCCAGAAGTGCAGCCTGTCCAAAGCCATTCTGCAGTGTGTTCTACAGACTAAAGTAGTCATAAATTTGGAATTCCACACCTAGAAGAGTTAAGTGCTTAGCACAGTGCCTGGCATATAGTAAGTGCTCAATAAATGCTAGCAATTACTGTTACAATTAGATCATCTGTGCCTCAAAGCAAAAAATAACTCCCCTGGCATGTTCTTAACAAGCCTTGTTGATGACAGGCCCCTCGCCCTTTACTGGTAAGCCACCCGCTCTCGATGCGAGTCAGGATGAGGTTTGGTGTGTATTTCCAGACCACCTCTTGTCACACTAGGGTGAGAGGCAACACAGTTTTCCAGCCTCCCAGAAAAAGGCTCTCTTCATGATATACATCTGGAAAGTCTTAACTTAGGGTCCCCGACCCTGAGGCCTATGGGATGCAGATGGAGGACACAGTCTGAGCTAGAAACATGAGACTTGACGTGCATGTGGAAAACAGGTCCCTTCCAGGCAGAACTCTCTTGGCCATTCACCACGTTTGCTGAACCCTCTGCTTTAACTCCAGGCAAGCAGAAGTCCTTGCCTGTGAAGCAGCTTTAGGAGCTCTCAGATTTCCAGAAGCTAGAATCTGTCACTCCCAATCTGCCCCCCTTTCTCTGCAAAGTCGTTCACAGCCCTGTGCCCTGCCTGCACCTGAGAGCTGTAGCCGTCCCTCGGTGGGTATGCTGGGGGTGGGACGAGACATATGCTTAGTGTGAGCCTGCAGTCTGTCCTAGAACAATTGCCAGTGCAGTAATTTCTCCTCCCTACCTCCCCATTTTAGGGTTTTTGCCAAACTATTTACTACCTCCTTATGAGGAAGTGGTGAACCGACCTCCAACTCCTCCCCCACCATACAGTGCCTTCCAGCTCCAGCAGCAGCTGCCTGCGCAGTGTGGCCCTACAGGCGGCAGCCCCCCGGGCGCCGACCCCACCAGGGGCTCCCAGGGGGCTCAGAGCAGCCCCTTGTCTGGGCCCAGCAGAAGCAGCACGCGACCCCCGAGCATCGCTGACCCTGAGCCCTCCGACGTGCCAGCAGACCCAGCAGCCACCAAAGCCCCCGGGATGGAGCCCAGCGGCTCTGTGGCCGGCCTGGGGGAGGTGGACCCTGGGGCCTTCCTGGACAAGGATTCCGAATGTAAGGAGGAGCTGCTGAAAGAGTACAGCTCCGAGCAGGGCGGCGCCCTCCCTGACAGCAAAGACAAGACGCCCGGCAGACATCGCCGCTTCACAGGTGACTCGGGCATCGAGGTGTGTGTGTGCAACCGGGGCCACCACGATGACGACCTCAAAGAGTTCAACGCGCTCATCGACGATGCTCTGGACGGGCCCCTGGACTTCTGCGACAGCTGCCACGTGCGGCCGCCTGGCGACGAGGAGGAAGGGCTCTGCCAGTCCTCCGAGGAGCAGGCCCGGGAGCCCGGGCACCCTCACCTGCCGCGGCTGCCTGCCTGCCTGCTGCTGAACACCATCAACGAGCAGGACTCCCCAAACTCCCAGAGCAGCAGCTCCCCCAGCTAGAGCAGGCCCTGCCTGCGCCCAAGAACTTGGCGACACAACCAGGGTAGGGGAGAACCATGAGAGAAGCATTAAGTGACTGTGTTCCTTTTTTTTTTTTTTTTTTTTTCCCCTCTGCTCCTGCGTTTTCCTGCATCTCCAGGTACAGTTTGGGGTGTGGATGCCTCGCCCCCCATAGATACACAGTGTCACGGAGGGCCGAGAAGTTGTCCTGTGACTCATTCCTCATACCCCACCCCGTTGTTCCCCTTTACCTCTTTTCAAGTCACGTGTCACTACCTGCTTGGGTCAGAGAGATGTGCGTTTCAGAAGCCCCCAAGGAGGGGATGAGACTGTGCCCTGAGGTGACTCTTGGTGATGGAGTGGATTCATGTTCTGGTGTGAGTTGATGAGAACCTCGCCGCGTCTCAGTCAGAGAGGTGGCAGGTCTCAGCCCTGGGTGAAGCCCCAGTGGTCCGGGGATTGTCGCCCCTCGCTGCCAGTGTCTCCGGAGCCGGAATTGGGCTCCTCCTGTGGGAGGATGAGAGCTGACCGGCGGTCGCGTGGCGGGTTGGTAAAGGGCTTGTGCTCTCAAATTCCAGGTGACGAGATCGAGGTGGCACGATGCATCCTGGAGGGGCCCCTTCCCAGCAGGTTCTGGCTGGCCGCGGACTGGTTCAAGTGTGGAAGATTACACCTGCCTTCTCTTTGGTTTTTTTCTTTTAAAAAAAACCAACAACAACAGAAGTGAGCTGAAAATAAGAACTTGACCAGTGGGCAGGCAAGAATTCTGTTTTGGAAAAGGAAAATTTGTGGCTTTTTCCCAACTTGGCCTTCAGAGTCCTGGCTACAGTTGAGCCAGAAGGAGATGTTTTGTGTGCAGGCTTGGGTGGGAGCTCTCTGGAACTTCTGCGGTGAGCAGGAGGACCTGCGCTGTGGCAGCGGATAGAGGTGCAGCTTTCCGCATCTCTGCCGTTTGATCTGTGCCCACAGGTGATCAGTACCCTCCCCCGTCCCAAGCACACGTCTGCCGGCCTTCACGTCTCACTGTTCTCTGTGAACAAATGAGGAGGCTGTGGGACCTGAGAAAGGGCGGTCCCGCAGCCTGACTCTCACACAGTATTTTCTCTAGATTCTGAGTAAGCTGTTTTGTTTATTTGTTTGTTATTTCAAACTGACCATTTGGAAAAAATGCCTTGGTTATCTGTGGTTTTTGTGCCCTTTCCCTGCTCCGCCCCGCCTTGAGTGGGGTAACTAATTTTTGTAGCCTATGTCAAGTGTCTAAGTGGCCCAGGTAGGAGGGTGAAGGCAGCCATCCTGAAGGACCACAGGATCCTTATTATTGTAGTTTGGCTTCAAAAACCAGTTGAGCTTTGATAGGAATAATCTGAATGGAGAAAGCAAACTGCTGAAACTAACATTCCCTGTCCAGCCCTGTTCATATGAAGAGTTTGGTTCTTCCCCCACTCTTGAACAATGACATTCAGACTAGGCATTGATGTTATGGTAAGAAAGGAAGGTATATATATGTATATATATATGAATACACACGTATATATGTGTATGTGTGTATATATGTATATACACACACACACACACAAAATAGACAAATCCAAGGCTGTGAGGTGAACGAGTGTCTGAGTTTGGAGTCCACAAAACCAAAATCCACGTTGAACAAAGTGCAGTCCGTATACAGTGACTTTTTGGATAACCTGTATGTGTCTGTCCGTTGTGTGTGAGCCCCCAGCCCTGTTTTCCTGTGAATACGCTTTGAACGGCAGCCACTCTGCTCACGTTACCCACACGTTTGGAGCAGGCGCGGCCCTCTCAAGGTAATTTATTTTACGCATTTACTGTTTACTGAGCAAATGTCTGACTGTGCACTTGGGTGAACTCAGCAGCGCTGTCGGCGGCAGTCCCCACGTTTGCCAGAGATACTGTGCTCCAAGTAGAGGTTTTACTCTACCCATCACTGCAATTTGCACATTGCTCCGTGGACACTCAGAGGCCTGTGTTCTGCTCCCTGTAAACGGAAACGTGCTCTGAGCTTGTCTGCCTCCCTCGGCTGTGCCTGGCCCTCGGCGTCAGCCCCCGGGGGTGTCCACAGCCGCTCGGACAGAAGGCCAGGGTGGAACCTCAGACAGAAGCTGGGCTGGATCTTCAGTGTCAAGCTCGGACTGGCTGTGGCCCAGACGTCAACTCTGCCCAGAATTGCCAGGAGGGTTTGGCGGCCACCACAGTGCCATAGGGCTTACCTCCCTCTGCTGAGGTCCAGCGCGTGGCCGGTGTGTGGCGAGAGTGGGCAGAAGTGTGCCACAGCCCTCAGATGCCTTTCCTGCCACCTTTTGGTTTTTGTTTTTTGTTTTTTTTTGTCTCAAACAACTCACTGAAGTGTCTCAAAGGAGATCAAGTTTTACCAAAATGAACCCTGCTTGAGTTAACTGGTCGAAGGGATGGATTCTGGCCCTCTCAGGATTCCTTCTCCAGTCAGAGTGGGGAACTGGTCCACGTGTTTACTGCTGGGTTCACTGCAGCATCCAACCCAGAAGGCACGAGAAGAAGAAAACGCAACGGGTGGAGCTGGGCTTGAGTCCAGCGTCACAGCCTGGCCCCTGCTACACAAGGCTGCCCCGTGTGACGCAAGACGCAAGTAGGGAGCTGAAGGACTCGTGAGGGGGCCGGGGAGACTGGAGGGAGTCTGGTGTTCCAGGTGAACGAGGAGAAAGGGGTTGGTCGAGGGTTTGGTGCTACAGTCGGAAGATTTGCAAATGCACATTCCCGTGTGAGGCACATCACCCTCTGTCAGTTATTGTGAATGTGTGTATTTTAAGCAATAACATTCAGCTGGTCAGACTTTTCTGGGCAGTCTCGGTGACGCATTTCCTGTGCTGTGATTGTTCTGAAGACGGAGTGGCTCTAACCACTGTGAGAAGCCCAAATAAAATCGATCCCCGAAACTCGACTGCTCTGTTTTCCTCGCAGCGCTTGTTCCTTTTTCCTCCTCAGACTTCAGGGAGTCGCACCTCGAGATTCCTCACTGCAAGTGCTCTTGCCTTCTCCCCACAGAGGCTGAGAGAAGTTGAGGACAGGCTCCTGGGCCGAGGGCAAGCTGGGTAATGGCTGCCGAGGGCACTCTCTGTCCCGAGGCCTTTCCACCCAAACCCTCTCTCTGCCAGGATAATATTTCCGAGTACCTTGTAAAGTCCCACAGACAGGTTAAAACCAGAGCCCGCAAAACAGAAACAAGTTTTGTCAGAGACTCCAAAGCTAAGACATGGCATTTAAAAGGAAGCAAGCCCTCCTGGAGATCTCTTCTATTGATAAGATAGAATTGTGGATGGGCGCTTGGCCTCGGAATTTAACACACGAAATACTTGTTTTGGAGTCCCCTCTTGGTGCCCAGTACTGTGCTGGATGCTGAGGAGAATGTGGAAGAAATGTGTAAGACAAGGCCCCTGCCCTCTAGAAGTTAAATTATAATGGAGAGGACAAAACAAACTCATGTGAAATAGCTAACTGGCGATGTGAGGCGGGTTGAGACGAAGTGAGCAGTACTGTTTCAGAGAAGCTTGAGGAGTCGGGGGTGGCAGTTTAGGGCTTGCATTCCAGGCAGGCGCCTCAGAACTGATTTTTAGGTGATGCGGGAGCCACCGGTGTGCCAACATCTGCCATCGTGGGCCCGTGAGCCTTTCCTAAGACTCGTTGTCATTTTAGCCTCTGCTTAAGACTGTTCTCTTAGCACTTTGAGTCAGGTGTCAGGTCCCCGCTCCAAGGCTGTGGGAAGGAACAGCCTTCTGCCCCCACCCAGCAAGACTTCTCTTTGGGCCGCATGCAGGTGGGCAAAGCAGAATGATGAGCATCCTCAGAACCCTCCCGTGAGGAGTTCTTGCCTCCCCAGGTGGAGCGCTCACTGATGGGCCAGCAGTGGATGCTGGCAGAAAGCATTGTCTTCTCTAGCCCTTGGGTTTGCCCAGCAGTCAGCCCTGTGGTGTCTGAGAGTCCAGTGTAAGCCAGGTGTGCGCCCACCCCCATCTGACCCTGGGCCAGAGGACACAGCCTCGGCCCTTCAGTGACTCCAGTGGGATGGTTTCTGCCTAGTTCCTTCTAAACTGTTGGGCTCCTCTAGGCAACCCTAGGGGAGCCATATTAGCATCTAGAAAGACAGTTCTGATCCAAAGCCACAGGAAAGAACTGGCAGAGTACCTCATTCTCACCTTCTTTAAGCTAATGTCTGAGTGGCACAAAAACAAAATGGTACAACTCTTACAAGCTGCATACCAGAGGCTGTACGTGTACGCTTACTGCCTAGGTGTATAGGGCCCACCCCAGGCTCCTGGGTCACTGAGTTCCTGATTTCTCTAACAAGGTACAGCATTTGCTGTCTCTACTGCCCCAGGTGACCAGGTTCAGGTGGAGACAGTACTAATGCCTTGAAGCAGGAAACAGTAGCTTTGATGAACAGGAATTTCAAGAAACTCCCCCTTCTCCAGTTTCCTCTATTTTCAGCCAGGGGGCAAAAACCAAGGTTTAACTCAGGAGGAGCAGGAAATGGGTTTGGCTGACTGTTGACTGAACCTGCTGGAAACTTGAACCTGCTGGGAAGGGTAGTGGGTCTTGGGAGGTGTTTGGGATGCAGTTTCCAGCTGGGACAAGTGGCTGGCCTTAAGAGCTGAGCATTTATGGAGCACCTACTGTGTGCCAAGTGTTGGGGATGCAGATATGCCTTAGACCTGGCCCCTCTTTAGAAGAGCTAATAATGCTCTAGTGAGGAAGAAGGACACATGAACGGTTTTAGTAGCGCCTGGTAAATACCACGAAGCATGTGTGTACAGGATGCTGTGGAAGAGAATGTAGCCCACCTGTGGGTTCAGGGCAGTCTTCCTGGAGCAGGGACTTCTAAACTGAGCTTGCCAGGTGGAGAAAGGTGTAAAGGGAATTCCAGGCAAACGTTTGATTGGCAGATTATTGAGTGCCTACTGTGTGAGAAGGACAAAAAAGCATAGGATGCCTAAAACAGGAGAGTGCGGTGTCATGTCTAAAGCTTTGAGCAATTTAATCCCTCTAGGTAACTGCATTCTGGGAAGTGACAGGAGATGAAGCTGGAGAGGTAAGCTGATAGTAAAAAGATTTTAATTTGTCCTTATTTTATTTATTGACTGTTTATATAACACCAGGTCTCGTATACGCATCTTACCTACGTTTTCTCATTTTAGCCTCAAAGCAGCCCTCTGAAGTATGGACTGTAATTATTCCCGCTTTATTAATGGGGATGAAGCATTCAGAGGAGTTAATTAACTAGTCCAAGGTCACACAGCTGGTGGAGCTGTGGTAGAGCCAAGGATTAGAACCCACATCTGTTGACTCCAAAGCCCATGCAATTAACTAGTTGGCCAGACTAGTGAAGAGTTGTACGGTTGGTGCTCACAAGCCACGTGAAGAACTTTTAATTTCTTTTCAAAGGTGAGAGGGAACCAGAGAAGGGTATGCTGAGCAGGGGAGTAACGTGGTGGCAGGTAAAGCAGACACTGTTTTCTCAGGAGCTGTTGTACTTTATCCCCTCTTCACCCCTCTCCCCTTGCCTCGTCATAAGCCCCCCAGAGACCCCACACCCAGCCAGCTGTTACCTACCAGAGCCCCTCAGTGCTGGAATGGCAGGTGGTACCTGCTTCAGATCAGCGTTAACCTCCGCAGTGAAGCTGTAACCCCTTGGAAACATTGTAAAATAATGAGTTATTTGGACCTTCTTTGTGTTTTTTCCTTGCAAGAGTGTTTTGCTCTTCCTCAGAGGAGATTTTTTTAAAGAGAGCTTTTGTGGCTTGTGAGGGGGAGAAGAGGATTTTCGCTTGATCTGAAGTTTCTCCGCACGGTATTAGCCTGCTCCTGACCACAGTTTAACCATCCACTGCATGTCTTCTCACCAAGGAGTCTCAAGAAACCCAGTCCCACTGGAAAATGTTACAAAGCACCCTGGTGTTGGAACCCTGAAAAGTTTGTCTTTGGGGTCTCCACCCACTTCCCAGCTGCCAGCCTGCCCTGGCTCCGGAGAGAAAGAGGGGGCAGCCGGCAGGGCCATCTGGAGCTGCAAGGGGGGCACCCCTGGTGGTATTGTCCTGCAGATGGACCCATCCGGATATACCTGCTCTCCTTCCTGACCAAGCTGGTGGTCTTTGGGAGGTTTGTGTAAAACCCTTAGAGAGGGACTTATTTTGTGGGTCTGGATATAGGCAATGATAATAAAGCCAGTATTTATCAAGGCACTGAACACGAGATGTAGGTCCATATTTTGTTCTCAGCAGCCCTCTGGGTTGGTGGTGCTATTTCTACACACATCGCAGCCACCCATATTACAGATGAGAAAACCGAGGTTTAAGAAGGCCAAGTAAGTTGCCTACGCTCACTCGGTCTGTAAATGACAGAAAGAAAACTTGCTCCCGCAGCCTGACCTCTCATCTTCTGTAACTCCCAACAGTGTGGAACTCTCCTGCTCACACAGCCCTTTCTACTTTTCATCCTCACCAGAACCTCAGATGATGGCAGCACAGGTGGTAAGTTACCCCACTTTACAAATGAGAAGCTAACAGTGAGCCTAAGATCCAGAGTTAGGAAACTGGGGAGCCTGGGGCCCAGAACCTGGGGCCTCCTCCTGCAGGCCTCTCCCCACCCCTCTCTAGCTTCTGTGATGGGGTTCCTGTCCTGAGATGGGTGTTTATCCCTCTGAGCATGACTGGAGAGAGGGCTCCTCATTTGCTGCAGGCTTTGTGGCCACCAGAGGCCAACCAGAACATTCATGGTGGGAATGTTTACACCACAGTGATCAGCAAACACTACAAATCAAGGCTGTTCCCTACCACCAGCACCAGAGAACTGGTTGTTCAATGTTTATTTACCATTACACCATTGCCCTGGTTAAGGGCAGTCTGAGGCTCAAAAGGTGACTGTGGGGTCTTGATGAAGACCTTTCAGCTTTGCCAGAGATCTGGAATTCCTTCTGCATAAGGAGTTAGAGTTCTTTTACCACTGGACCAATTAGCCAAGTGATTTAGAGCATCTGACTCACTCCTCTTGTGTGTGTAACCTACTTGTCAGGTTGATGTGCAGCCAAAAGAACACAAGAGGGCTCAGTCTTGAATTCCAGAGATGCAGGGGTGGCAGCATCCCTGGGGGTCACCACACCCATTTGCAGCCCAGGCAGGCGCTCAAGCGTATGTGCGATTCCACACCAATGTACAGAAGCTGAGGGCTAAAAGGATTTAGGTCGGTGGGAAAAGGCCTTCCAGGCAGGGGAAGGGCAGTTTGGGCAGGAGTCAGAGTTCACGAGGTCATTTCCTGGAAGGATGCTCAGCTTTGTACTCTCCCCAGCCAGACACTCAGGCCCTTCTGCACAGACGCGGAAGACCTGTGAGAGAGCACGCTGGCTCCTCATCCTGCGTCACTGAAATCCCGGGTTCTGGTCCCAGCCCTGCTGCTAGGCTGCTGGGTGACTTAGGGCAAGTCACCCCCCACACACCTGCCCCCAGTGGCCCTCAGGTTTGTCATCTTCAAAATGAAGGGTTAGCCTCTCATTTCCCTGCCATTCAATGGTCTGAATCAAGGAGAGTGGATGTTTCCTTCCCAGTTACACTCATGCACTGCTTCTACAGGGGATGTTGTTTATCTGTTCCTCACTAGTCCGCAAAATGCCTTTCAGATTCTGAGCAAATCTGGAGAAATTAACTCTCCTCCAGCCGGTCAGCTCCCCTCTGCTCTGAGCTGAGGGTAGCTGGGCTCTAGGCCAGCGAGCAGCTGGTGGGGATAGAGGAACCCAGGAGAAGGAGGGAACCACCTCCAGTTTAACCCCTTTCTCATCCGCTCACTGTGGTGGCAGCATCTCTCCAGGCTCCCCGTGATGGAGGCTGGGGTCAGCCACAGCTGCCCACCGACTCCTCTGGGCTCTTTAGCAAGGCCTTAGGGTCACGGGCCAGTGAAGGCCAGCACTGAGTTGGGGGGCAGTGGGGAATGGTCAGCTACCCCTGGATTAGCAAAGCTCTTTGAAGGAAGAAGAGGCTGCTGTGGTGGAAAGCCTTGGCCCTCCCTCCTTGCGGGGGCTCCCTTGGTTTCTTCTCCCTGGAACTTGGCCAGGCGGAGTCTCAGGCTTGCCCTGCTGGCCCGTCCAGAGCCCTCCTCCAGTCAGAAGGGAAGGACCAGGTCGCTGATGATCTGACCCTGGTCTGGCTGGCGCCAGGGAGCTGGGGTTGAGTCCTCTCTCTGGGCTAAAGGGCAAGGGTCAGTTTCTCCCAGGGCGTCTCAGGACACCTTTCATTTGCGGACTGGCCAGTGGCCAAGGATTAAAGATGTCGGTTTTAAGATTTGAAGAAGTCTGGGCTCCATTTTCTAGTGAGGCATTTACAGACTTCCTGGGGCTTGGGGGTGGGGAGCAGGGGCAGAGCCTGGGCACTTCAGCGGGAGGCTGCCGTGGAAGCCCTTTCCTTGCGGTGTTTACCCCAGTACAGAATGAGGAAAAGGAGACCTACCAGTCTTTGGGGACCAAGACGAGAGGGATGGGCAGTTGTGGGTTGAGTTTATGGATTATAGACACTTCCCCAAAGCCAAAGCTTTGAGATGCATGCAGCGATGAGTGGATCAAAGCAAACATGATCTGCTTTGCTTTCAAAATGTAAACTCAATCCCACCGCTTCTTGCCGTCTCCACTGCTGTCGCCAGGGTCTAAGCCACCAGCATCCTGCTGTCCGGGACCAGCACAGCCTCCTCCCCAGGGCCCCCACTTTCATCCCTCTGCAGACCAGTGTCTACTCAGCAACTCAAATGATCTTTTAAAAATATTAACCAGACCTTTCCACTTCAATGTGTAAACCCTCCTGTGACTTCTTCTCATACTTGGAATGGAAACCCAAACTCCTTCCTACTACTTAGAAAGACTCCATGGGACCTGGCCCTGCCTGCAGTCTGACCTCATCGGGGACCACTCTTCCCTTCATTGGCTCTGCTCTAGACTGAATGACCTCTCCTACCTTGAGAACTGCTCACCTGCTGCTCCCTCAGCATGGGACACCTTCCCCCCACATCTTCACGCCTTCCCCAATCAGTCATTCACAGTGGCCACCCCCCACCTCTGCCATTCCCCTCACATCACCAGCACCTAGTATAATTGGCTCCAAAGCACGTAACGAGTCTCTGAAATGCTCATTTGTCAGCCCTCACTAGAATGTAAGCTTCATGTAAGACCAGGGAGCCTGAGGGTCCAGGGACAGTGAGTGAGTGGTACATAGTAGGTGCTCAATAAAATACTCTTTGAAAGAATGAGTGAACAAACAAATGAATGAGCTGCTCAGAGACCTTCTGAAAAAAAAAAAAACACAACTGTTTACGCACAGCACTGCCAGGGCTGCAGGCTGGAAAAGAAGGCAGAGTGGGTGGGGAGGAGGGAGGAATGGTTGGGGAAGGTGGGGGAGCTCCTCTAATTCCGTGCTGTGGGGTCACACAGGGCGGAGTCACGAGGTGCTACCCTCAGCCTGGGCTTCCTTCCAGGCCTGGCGCACCTTGATCTTCACTTTGAAAGGATCGATCTGTAAGACTAAACCGGGGTTGCCCTCCAGAGAGGGTAGCTTCCCATCATCCGGGATCTCCAGGTCGAACCTCTGCAGCAACCAGGCCATGAAGAGGAAGAGCTCTTGGCGGGCTAACATCTCACCTATGCAGGAGCGTGGTCCTGCTCCGAAGGGCAAGTAGCTTAACGATGGCGAGATGAGCTTGGTCCCCGTGGGGTCCAGGAAGCGCTCTGTGGACGTGGGGAGGTGTCAGTCAGGGCCCAGGGCAGGAGTAAGCGGGGGGTGGGGGGCAACATGGTCCTGCCCAGGGGGCCCCAGTCTGAGAAGATAGACCGCCTTACTTGGGGAAGGGGGGCCCAGTCTGAGGAGAGATAGAGCCCTGCTCTCAGGTAGCCCTTAATCACACAGAGGAGATGGAATATTCAGGACGGATGGATGCCACCATCCAAGGGAAGAGGGGGCTGACTTCACAGGATACATATGCCTAGAGGGCTTCTTAGAGGAGGAGATTTGCAGTTGGTGGAAGGAGAAGGTGGGAGCCCAGCTGTGAAGAATCTGGGTAAGTCTAGCGTAGGATGGGGGTGTCAACAGGTCCACGTAGTTGGAGTCAGGAGTTTGCTAGTAGCAAGCTCAGCAGAGGGGAAGTGGTGCTGGAAAGGTGGGCACAGAGGTGGCTGTGTGGCCAGGGAGCAGGACAGAACAGGGACTCACCGGGCATGAACAGGTCGGGCCGGTGCCACTCCTTCTCACTGTGATGCAGTGCCCACAAATTGACCACCACATCTGTGCCCTTGTCAATGGTAAGGTCACCAATGCTGCCCCAGGGAGGGAGAGGAAAAGAGGGTCTGGAATATTGCCCTTGCCCACCTGCTCAGCCCCAAGCCTCTGTGGTCCCCCACTTTGGGGAAAAGAGCCCTTTACTCCCTCATGTCCACTCCCTCATCTTTTCCTCAGCTTCTACCAGGTGGACTATGAATCCAGCCCTCTCCTCCTGCCAAGCACTTATGTATCAACACTTGTGGGCCTGTCAGGGCCCATGGGTATGCATGTTGAGCTGGTGCCTGTGCGTATGTGTGTGTGTTGTGGCTATTGGATTGGGTAGGAGCATCCCACACCACGTGTCTCCATGTGGCAGCAGGCAGCTTCTGAGGGAGGTCAGGTAGATCTGTGGATTAGTCAGTGGGTGTCGGTGGGAGGTAGACACATTGGTCAATAGGGTCATGGGTAGGAAGATTGGTAGTCAGTGGTTGACTGTAGCCAGCTGGCGGGGTGGGGAGATGGAGGAGGGACCAGGTGGGCTGGATGTTACTGGGAGGGAAGGCACACCTGGAGTCAACGATAGCCTTGTGGGGGATGAGCGTGGGGGACACAGGCCGAATTCGAAGCACCTCTCGGATGGTGGCCTCCAGCAGGACAAGGCGGTTCCGGTCACTGATACTTGGTGCGCGATTGAAACCTATATTCTGGTCGACATCATCCTGGATCCTCTTCTTCAACTGAGGGCCAGAACAGGGTGGATGTTACCAGGGTGTTTAAGCCCGGGAGAAGCAAGGGTTTAGAAGAATCCTACTGTCACATCCAGAAGAACTGGCCCAGACCCTTCCCAGTGGTGGCTCTGCGAGCCCAGGCTTTGTTTCCAGAAGACGGGGCAGCTCCACCCAAGGGCCGGAGCCAACCACTGCTTGGGTAAGGGGTGCGGCAGCCCAGTCATCCTGCAAAGAAGTCCTGAGGGTGTAGTCTCTTCCTCCCTCTCTGGAGCAGAGGTGAGTCTGGCTGGGGTCAAGAGTGGTTGGGAAGGCTGGGGTAGGGAGAAGCTCACTGGAGGATAATGTAGCAGGAAGGCCACAATCCACTTTATCACAGAGGTGGTGGTTTCCACGCCGGCCCCAAAGATGTCCCCTATGGTGGTGAGCATGTGTCTATCTGAAAGCAGCTTTGAATCCTGGTCTGGTCCAGCATTGTTATTGTCTGCGTTCACCTTGGCTTGGATCAGTATGTCCAGCAAGTTAGTGATGGAGTCACTGGTGAAGTTCTCCTGGTTGGGTGAGATTGGGAGACAGTGATGAGGAAGGAGCCCCATCTGTAACCCCTGCCATACTCTCACCCCAGACTGTAGATACAAAGGCTTCTCCCACTTGGAAGTGAGGGAGTGGAGTGAGGCTAGTCAGGACCCATGAGCTTGTGGAAGTAGGAGGAAGCACTGGGCCCTCTTTAAATTTGGGGGGTAGACAAGTCCCTTCTAGGATCCTCTTCAATTCCTCACTTCTCCACGCCTATTCATTAGTTAAGTCAGTTTTTACTGAGCACTTACTATATGCCAGGCTCTCTGCTAGGTGCAGGAGATCCTACAGTGCCCAAAATGGACCCAGCCCTGCTCTCATGATGCCTTCCACCTAACTCATCATCTCTTCTGCTCCATCACCTACCTTACTTTTTTCAAGGATTTCACTCAGCAATTCGTTTCGCATTCGAACACAACTCTTTATCTTTTCCAGGGTTTTGCTGGGGAAAATCTGCAAAGTAGAAATGTCAAATCCTACCTTTCTGTCTCTGGAGAGTTCCCACTCTAACCCCAAACTTCAGCCAGAATGGAAGGCAGGATAGGGACCCAGAATGGGACCATCAGTGACAACTAGGACAATTCCAAACAAGGGAGAAAGGAGTCACCTCCACGTCCCCTTCCCCATTCAATCAAACATCCAGCACTGATTGAGGGTTTACCCGGTAGTAAGATAGACTTGAGTCTCAAGGCTTGGTTAAGTTCCTTAACTTCTTGAAGCCTGTATTCTCAACTGTATGGGGATAATAAAACCCACTTCCAAGGGAAATGCATGATTAATGCTTGTGGAGTGCTGGTACTGGCACATGGCAATTGGTAAATAAACGAGAGCCATTATCATGAGTATTCAAATGCATAATTTAAAAGCTAAACCAATTTCTGTAGAGGAGCAGCAAGGTTTTAAGAGTCAGAGGAGGTAGAGGTCACTGTGGCCGAGGTGGTCAGAAAAAAAGGTGGGTCTGGAGCTGAACTGAAAGAGGAAAGAAGAACTGGGTGTGCTGTCAGGGTCTGCTGAGATCTGCCGGTGCGCCCCAGCCTCCTCACCTTAAACCCAGGGAATATGTCTGACAAAATCTCCTTGCCCTGAGCCTCCAGGATGCCATCATTGAACTTGTATATGGCCTTCAGGGCAGGATCCTCATTCTTGAAGGAGAAGTTGAAGCAGATAAAGCTGATTATGTTGGTCACCGCCAGAGAGAGATGCTCCGACAGATTTATGGACTCTCCATGCCGGGTGGCCAGGGAGTCGCACAGTAAACCGGCTTCCCGATTAACTGAGGGGAGAGAGGGGCATGAGGGTGGGGAATTGAGCCGCCCCCTCACCCCCTCTCTACCAGTTCCATCTTAGTCAAGGACAGAGAGCAGATGTCCAGTAGATGGCAGCGGTAGCCAAGAAAATGCTAGATGGAATCATCCAGAACCCTCTCCCCTCCCAAACCTCTTCTCCCTCCAGCGGCCCAGGGCTGGCTGGGCACTCACTGATCTTCTCTAGCTTCAGGTTGCCATCCTTGAACAGGGCAAAGGCGTTCTGTGCCAACTTCCGATGCAGCTGCCAGACGGCGCCATGGTCGGCGAAGGCGATGCCCTTTTGGTTGTCTGACAGGATGTCTAGAGTCAACTTTGGAAAGCAGGAAAGGACATAGGAATCAGACACCATCTACCTGTCCTAGCCCTGGGGAAGAAGGCAGGTACCTGCCGTTCCGCCTCTGTGTGGGACCTCCCTGCTCCACTCCGCCATGACTGTAAGGCCTTGGTAGGACAGAACCTATGGCCTCACACTCCCAACTCCATCAGAGAGACAGAGCGAGGAGAAAAAGAACACTGAATTAGAATGCAGCGGTCCTGGGGTTCAGGTCAGTGACAGGTGACCTCTTTTTCTCATCAGTTTCTGACCAGGGGAAGGCAGCTGTGGATGGGATGAACTCTCTAAATTGTGCCTGTCCCGGGAACAGGAGCAGAGACCAAGGACAGCCCAAACCCCTGCCTTTCCCTGGGCCCTCTGGGGGCGGAGGCTGCTAAAGGCACAGCAGCTCAGCCGCCCTTAGTTTACCCTTCCATTGCCAGGCTGTGTGCCCACCCCAGGGCCGCATCTGGAGAGCGCAGATTTCTTGTCCACCCAGTCTGGACTTGGGCCAAGCTGCCTCTTCCCAGAGGCACCCCCCAAACCATAAAGCTCCCACACCTCCCCTCTTCTATCCCCTGACCTGCAAACCCCATCTGACTAGCCTCCTCCTTCCTCTTTGCTCTGGAGAGAAGAGCTCAGCAGAGTTGGAAGGGGGATAGTTGGCCCGCAGACCTGGCTGACTGGTCCAAGGTAAAAAGAGTCAACCCTTGGTCTGATCAAAGATGAGCAGCCGGGGGGCCTTGCCCGGGATGTTCAAGGGAGTTCTCAGCAGCCAGGTGCTGCAGTGGGGGGCTGGCAGTGTTGCTGGATGGTTAACCCCCACTCCCCTCTGCCCCCCAGGAGCAAAACAGAAAGCTCAATAGGCTGGCTCATCAGCATCCTCCCTCAAAGCGCTACCGTGGGTCAGCTCCCTGCGGCTGGAGCAGCTGGAGAAAGCTCCAGGAAAATAGCAATCCCAGCCCTCCAAGAGCCAGGGTATTTCTCCCTCACAACTTTCCATGGAGGACAGCAATCACTCCCCCACTTTTCCATGTGAAGAACAGCATTCATCAAGGCTGTTTATTCCCACACTGGGCACTGGGCTAAGTGCTTTGTATGCACTCTCTCAGTTAATTATGGAAGTCTAAGCTCAGAGAGATCATCATCCAGTTCACAGGAGAGATGACTGTTTTAAGGGCTCCCTGACGCCCTCAAACCACCACTCCCACCCCACCCCACCCCACCTCCTGGGAAGCCCAGAAAATGAAATCTTCCTTTAACTCTTCCTGCCTAGTTTAGAGGCTGGATGGGGTCCAAGGGGTCACTTCCCACCCACAGCCCCGGCTGTCTGTTTCTGGAAGAATCACAGGTTGTTGGAGCTGGAAGTGTCATTCCAGGCATGGCCTTGCCTGGAGAACTGAACATCCCCAGGGAGTGGTGAGAGAAGAGGGATGATAGGCACTGCTTACCACTTTGGACCGCCCGGAGAATTCCTTGCCCTTCTTGAGAAGCACCTCCCTGGCCAGCTGGTAGTGGCCAATCATCACAGTAGTCTTGGAACCCAGACGAAAGGAATAGATGGGGCCGTATTTTTCCTGCAGCTTGAAGAAGTTGACGTGCTGATGGCCATGTCTGGGGAGGAACGGCAGGCTGCCCACCAGGGGCAGGGATGGGAGGCTCTTGGGGTACTTGGCACCAGAGCCCGTGGTCTTGGGCCATAATAAATAGGCGAGGGTGAGCAGCAAGGGAACCAAGAGCACCCACATGGTGGCCGGGTGGCGGCAGGCAGGACAAACAGCTGTGGAGTGGCTTCAGCCACTTCAGGGTGCAAGGAGGCCTTTTTAAGGGCTGCCCTGATCTTCACCTTGACTTTATGTTATTGCTCGCCTTGTGGAAGTTTATCCTGGAGCACAGCCAGGCCCGATCCCTCTCTCAGAATGGGGAGAGGAGTGGAGGCCTTCTTCAAGAGCTGGCTCGACTCCAGGGCAAACCCCTAGGGGAGGGGCTAGGTAAGGGGTGGACGGCCGGTCCCCCTCCCTCGCTCCCTGTCCATCAATGTCTCCAGAGTGCGCCAGAAGCAAATGATATCTAGGTCAGGAATCAAGGCTTGGGATTTTCCATGCTGTAAAATCACAATCAATGGATAGCTGACACTGTCAGGACTGTTATAACCAGCAGGGATTGTCAGAGATATTCTATTCAATCTTATCATTTAACAGCTGAGGAAAGTGAGGCCTTGGAAGATCAGGCTTGTATAAGGTCACACAGATGGTGATGACAAGAATCCAGCCCTCCTGGCTCCTGGTTGGCTGCTTTTTCTAGGGGGAGTAAAACTCTTGGATTGAGAGCACGGGCCCTAGAGTCAGAAAGGTTTGGGCTCAGATTCTAGCTTGACCACTTTCTAGCTATACGACTTAAAAAAAAAAAGTTTTATGTTAAAATATACATAAAATTTACCATTTTAAGTGTACAATTTAGTAGCATTGAATATATTCACAATGTTGTACATCCATCACCACTATCTACTTCTAAAACTGTTTTCATCACCCCAAACAGAAAGTGTACCAATGAAGCAATAACTCCCCTTTTGCCCCTCCCCTCAGCCCCTGGTAACCTCTAATCTAATTTGTCTCTATGAATTATGCCTATTTCACATAAGTGGAATCATATAACATTTGGTCTTCTGTGACTGGCTTATTTCACTTAGCATAATGTGTTCGAGGTTCATGTACTTTGTAGCATATATCAGAATTTCATTCTTTTTTGTGACTGAATAATATTCTATTATATGGATATACCACATTTGTTTGTCCATTCGTCATGGACACTTTGGGTGTTTCCACCTTTGGCTACTGTGAATAATGCTGCTATGGACATGGGTGTACAACAGGGGTTCCCAACCCCCTGTTAGGAACTGGGCCTCACAGCAGGAGGAGAGTGGCGGGCGAGTGAGCAAAGCTTCATGTGCTGCTCCCCATCGCTCCCCATTGCTCACATTACCACCTGACCCAGCCCCCCACCACCCCGCTGTCTGTAGGAAAATTGTCTCCCACGAAACCAGTTTCTGCTGCCAAAAAGGTTGGGGACCGCTGGTGTACAGGTATCTGTTTGGGTCCCTGTTTTCAATTTTGGGGGGCATATACCTAGGAGTGGAATTGCTGGGTCATATATTAATTCTATGATTACTTAGCTGTTCAAAGTTTCAGTTTCCTCCTCTATAATGGGGATAAGAATGGAATATGCTTCTTAAGGCTGTTGTGACTCAGTGAGATAATGCATGTAAAAGTGCTGCCTGGCACGGAGTAAGTACTCATTCAATATTTACTCTTAACACTGTGATACCAAAATGGCCTTCCTACTTTTTCTGAACTCTTATTAGTGGATCTTCCTGACAGACAAAATCCTCATTTTCTGCTGCAAACCTTCAGTGGCTCAGTCAGTATTTATCAATGATTTGATAATACCAGGTAAGGTCACAGTCCCAAGACAGTGTCAGTCATCACCAGCTGACTCCTGGTGTCAATCATCGTAGAGGAGGTGGGTCCTCAGGCGGGCAACCAGGACTCACTGAGTGAGACTCACAAAGGTGAGAGATGGAATTTCTGCCCCTCTCGGGGGGTGATCTGCCAATGTCTGTACTTTGAGGAGAATGGACTGGTGTGAGGGCTGCTGGAATTAGGCAGGAAGGCAGCAGGGCGGGGACCTCATGATGAAGATGAATCCTCAAGGCCTTGTAAACCAGACTGTTTGCCCACTACTTCAACAGTTCAAATGTTGTTCAGACTTTTAGGCCCATTTGCGGTCAGAGGTATGAGCTGGGGTAGTCTTCATGAAAGAAAGGGGATTTGAGCTAAGCCTTGAAGGAGAGTTGGGACTATTTATTAGGCAGCAGCATGGGGAGGGGGGAGGAGGGGCATGGCTGGAAGGGAGAGCAGCAGAGTCAAATATGTGGAGGCCGGAAGGGGCACGATGTGTGTGGGATGGTGATGGTCCTGACTACAGATGTGAAGGGGGTGTACTGTGGGGCGTCCCTGAGAAGTAAGATCTGACAGGTACATTGAATCAGGCTCTGGAGCCCTGAATTGGAAAGCTAGGGAGGGTGGGGAGCTATTGAAAGTTCTGCGGCAGGGAAGTGACAGGGGTACAGTGGTATTTGAGGAGGGTGAATCTGGCATCAGTGCTGGGGTAGACTGGATGAGATCTTGTGTAAAGTTTGACAGCTGGGTGAGAAGTGGGGAGGCCTGTGATCCAGGCTGGGCCCCAAGTGGGGTCAACCAGCTGGTAGAGAAATACGAATGAGTACTTTCTGTTCCTAAAGTGAATGCCAAGGTGATTCTCTGACATTTCACCCCCAATCACAAACAAGAAACAGGAATTTTAAAAAATGGTTGCTTCACATCCTTATCACTATATTAGAAAAGTTATACATGATAATGGCAAAAAGTCTGGAGAATGCAGATAGCTAAAAATAAATTAAAAATTTGAAACGTATTTTTTTTTTTTTTAAAGGATTTTCTTTTATTTATTTATTTATTTATTTGTTTATTATTTTTGTCTGTATTGGGTCTTCGGTTCGTGCGAGGGCTTTCTCCAGTTGCGGCAAGCGGGGGCCACTCTTCATCGCGGTGCGGGGACCGCTCTTCATCGCGGTGCGCGGGCCTTTCTCTATCGCGGCCCCTCCCGTTGCGGGGCACAGGCTCCAGACGCGCAGGCTCAGCAATTGTGGCTCACGGGCCCAGTTGCTCCGTGGCATGTGGGATCTTCCCAGACCAGGGCTCGAACCCGTGTCCCCTGCATTAGCAGGCAGATTCTCAACCACTGCGCCACCAGGGAAGCCCTTGAAACGTATTTTTTAACCTACATGAGGCCATATTGCATTTTTTTGGCATGGATATTTTTCTATGTTATTAAAGACCTTTCTACAACATTATTATTTTTTTTTTTTTTAAATATATTTATTTATTTATTTATTTATTTTTGGCTGTGTTGGGTCTTCGTTTCTGTGCGAGGGCTCTCTCTAGTTGTGGTGAGCGGGGGCCACTCTTCATCGCGGTGCGCGGGCCTCTCACTGTCTGGCCTCTCTTGTTGCGGAGCACAGGCTCCAGATGCGCAGGCTCAGTAGTTGTGGCTCACGGGCTTAGTTGCTCCGTGGCATGTGGGATCTTCCCAGACCAGGGTTCGAACCCACGTCCCCTGCATTGGCAGGCAGATTCTTAACCACTGCGTCACCAGGGAAGCCCCTACAACATTATTTTTAATGGCTGCATATTATTTCATTGTCATAGGTTATTTCATATGTAGAGGATAGGTTAGCTGACCCTGTATTGTGTTCTTTCTGTTTTTGTCTTTGTTGTTGATATAAACAGCACTAAGGAATAGCCTTGTGGTGAAAGCTTTATGCATAACTGTTATATTTTCTTAGGATAGAATCCTAAAAGTGGAATTGTTGGTCAAAGGCTATGTATACATATTTTAAAGACTTCTGACAAATACTGAATTATTTATGAGATGCATTATATTGGTAGATTTCTTGGTATCCCACCATTCCTAGAATAATACTAACTTATCCAGAGTGTCTTCTTTTAATACAGAATGGGATTCTCTTTGCAATTTACTTAAGATTTTCTTTCTTTTGCATCTTTAGTCATACGAAAAAATGGGTTGTAGTTTTCTTACTTATGCCTTGTCAAGTTTTGGTATTATGATTTTGCTAGTTATGTAAAGTTATTGGAGAAACTTTCCATCTTTTTCTATGTCCTAAAGCAGATTAAATAGCATGTGAATTATCTATTCTTTGAAGCACTAAAGAAAGGTGACTATGAGAAGTGTCAGGTCCTAGTGCTTTTTTGGGAGAGATAATTCTCTAACGTAATTTTCCAGTTTCTTCAATAATTATTAGTCTCCTCAACTCTTCTGAGTCTTCCTGAGTCCGTTTTGGCAATTAATATTTCTTAAAAGTTTACGTTTTCTATTTTTTTCTTGACTTGTCAGAAGTTTTATTAATCTTTTCAGTGAATCTCCCCTTGGGTTTATTCATCCAGTCTTTGATTGTTGTGGTTTTATTTCATTCTCAGTATTGATAAATGATCAATGCAAAATATCTTGTATAACTTTATACTAGAATTCAGATTGAAAGCTTGTATGAATTCCACTTCCCCTGCATCCCTGTTTTCCTTGTTCCTTGTCAAAACATAAGACCCATTATCTACTAGAGCTGAACTTATGACCTGGGAACTCTATTCTTAGGTGTAGAACCAACAGAATGTGTACACATGTTCGCCAAAAGGCATGTGCAAGAGTGCCTACAGCAGCACTATTTGTAATAGTCCCAAACCCAGATATTTATGGATTGTAGAATGGATAAATTGTCATACATCATACAGTGGGATATGATACAGACATGAGAATGAATGAACTGCAACTCCATGCACCAACATGGATGAACCACCCAAACGTAATATTGAGTAAAGAAACCAGACTTATAAGAATGCATCCTTATGATTTTATTTGTATAAAATTCAAAAACAGATCAAACTAGTCTATGGTTATAGAAGTCAGGATATCGGTTACCCTTGCGGGATGATTAGTGACTGAAAGAGGACTCAAGGCGGGGATTCTGGGCAGCAGGTGATGTCCTGCTTCTTGATCTGGTTTTTGGTAACATAGGGAAGTTCACTTTCAGTGGGAAGCCAATTATTTGCATGTATATTATACTTCAATAAAAAGTTTACTTTAAAAACAACGTTGTAAATCAACTATACCCCAATATAAAATAAAAATTAAAAAATATAAAATACACATGAAGAAAAAAATTTACTTTAAAAAGTTGGGGGGACTCCCCTGGTGGTCCAGTGGGTAGGACTCTGCACTCCCAGTGCGGAGTTCAATCCCTGGTCGAACCCTGGTGGCGGAACTAGATCCCGCATGCATGCCGCAACTAAGAGTCTGCATGCCGCAGCTAAGAAGTCCACATGCCGCCACTAAAAAACATGCTGTAACAAAGATCTCACGTGCTGCAACTAAGACCCGGCACAGCCAAAATAAGTAAATAAATATTAAAAAAAAATTAAAAAGTTGGGTGTCCATGGAGTTTGTGACCTACCTGAGATTGCATGCAACATTTGCATGTATGTATAAATATATTTTTTTCTGGAGAGAGGATCCATAGCTTGCATCAGCTTCTCACAGCAGTGACTTCACCATTGACTCAAGGTTCCCTGTATCCTCACTTATTCCCATCCCCATCTTTCTTTGTTATTCTTCTGCTCCACCCATCCAATTGCTTTTCTCCTTCTCTCCAAAACCTTTCCCCTGACCCCTGTGGTATTCTCTGTTTCTAGAACAAGCGTACTTCCTTTTTTTAACAAATGGATGCTATTTTAAAAAATATTTATTTATTTATTTGGCTGCGCTGGGTCTTAGTTGCGGCATGAGGGATCTTCATTGTAGCATGCGGGATCTTTAGTTGCAGCGCGTGCACTCTTAGTTGCAGCATGTAGGATCTAGCACCCTGACCAGGGATCGAACCCGGGCCCCCTGCACAGGGAGCACGGAGTCTTAGCCCCTGGACCACCAGGGAAGTCCAAGCATACTTCCTTATTTTCCTTATCTGGCTATAGAATGCTCTCTCTACCTCCTGCTTTACCTAAACTGGACTCTTCTTCGGACAGCCTTTCCCCCATTTGTCCTTTTGTTTTCTTCCAATTTTATTGAGATATAATTGACATACAGTACTGTATAAGTTTAAGGTGTACAGCATACCGGTTTGGCTTCATACGCCATGAAATGATGACCACAATAAGTTTAGTGAACATCCATCACCTCATGTAGATACAAATTAAAGAAATAGAAAAAAAAAGTTTTCCTTGTGATGAGAACTCTTAGGATTTACTCTCTTACCAACTTTCTTTTTTTAAACAACTTTTATATATAACTTACAGCAGTGTTAATTATATGTGTCATGTTGTACATTACATCCTAATATTGGGTTGGCCACAAAGTTCGTTTGGGTTTTTCCGTAACAGCTTACAGAAAAACCTGAATGAAATTTTTTGGCCAACCCAATATTTATTTATTTATGTATTTATTTATTATATTTATTTTTGGCTACACTGGATCTTTGTTACTGCGCACGGGCTTCCTCTAGTTGCGGCGAGTGGGGGCTGCTCTTTGTTGTGGTGCGCGGGCTTCTCATTGCGGTGGCTTCTCTTGTTGCGGAGCATGGGCTCTAGGCGCACAGGCTTCAGTAGTTGTGGCACAAGGGCTCAGTAGTTGTGGCTCGCGGGCTCTAGAGCACAGGCCTAGTAGTTGTGGCACACGGGCTTAGTTGCTCCGCAGCATGTGGGATCTTCCTGGACCAGGGATCGAACCCATGTCCCCTGCATTGACAGGCGGATTCTTTTTTTTTTGGTCTGTAAGTCCTCATCAAGCACTATTTTTTTTTTAATAAATTTATTTATTTTTTACTTTTGGCTGCGTTGGGTCTTCGCTGCTGTGCACAGGCCTTCTCTAATTGTGGTGAGCGTGGGCTACTCTGTGGTGCGGTGTGTGGGCTTCTCATTGCGGTGGCTTCTCTTGTTGAGGAGCACAGGCTCTAGGCACCCAGGCTTCAGTAGTTGTGGCACACGGGCTCAGTAGTTATGGCTCGTGGGCTCTAGAGCTCAGGCTCAGTAGTGGCGTACGGGCTTAGTTTCTCCTTGGCGTCAGGTGGATTCTTAACCACCGTACCACCAGGAAAGTCCGCAACCCAATATTTATTTATCTTATAACTGGAAGTTGTACTTTTTAACTACCTTCATCTAATTCCCCCTCCTTCTACCCTTTCCTCTGATAACCTCAAATTTGATCTCTTTTTCTATGAGTTTGTTTGTTTTGAAGTATAATTGATCTACAACTCTATGTTAGTTCCTGTTACACAATGTAGTGATTGGACATTTCTAGACATTTCAAAATGATCACCACGGTAAGTCTAATTATGGTAAGTCTATCACCATACAAAGATATTACATAATTATTGCCTAAATTCCCCCCACTGTACATTTCATACCTGTGACTCACGTATTTTGCAACTGGAAGTTTATACCTCTTAATCTCCCCCATCTATTTCTTTCCTCCTCCTATCTCTCTCCCCTCTGGCAACCACCTGTTTGTTCTCTGTATCTATGACTCTGTTTCTGTTTTGTTATGTTTGTTCATTTGTTTCATTTTTTAGGCACACGTATAAGTGGTGTAGTACCATATTTGTCTTTCTCTGTCTGAGTATTTCCCTTGGCATAATACCCACTTGGTCCATCCATTTTGTTGCAAATGGCAAGATTTTATTCTTTTTTTCATGGCTGAGTAGTATTCCTTGTATATATATACCACATCTTCTTTGTCCATTCATCTATTGATGGGCACTTAGGTTGCTTCCATATCTTGGCTATTGTAAATAATGCTGCAATGAACATAGGGGTGCGTATATCTTTTCTAATTAGTGCTTTTGTTTTCTCCAGATAAATTCCCAGGAGTGAAATTGCATATGATAGTTCTATATTTAATTTTTTGAGGAACCTCCATACTGTTTTCCATAGTGGCTGCACCAGTTTACATTCCCACTAACAGTTCACAAGGGTTTCCTTTTCTCCACTAACATTTGTTATTTGTTGTCTTTTTGATAACAGCCATTCTAACAGGTGTGAGTTGACACCTCTGCTGTCCTTTTGAATGAAGACACCTGATGTCCTGGTAAGGCAATGGAATTGACATTCTCTTCATTCCCCACAGCCTCCAGACCACCACTCCTCCACCTCTGAATTCTTGCTCCTTTGCAGTTTCTAACCTTTGTTATTGCAATTCCTTACTGACCTCATGTTGCTCATTTTCACTGAAGATTCATTTTAAGATTTTGGGCACGAAGCTTACAACTTTCCTCTCTTCTTGCCGTCATCGTGCATGACGTTATAGTCCTTGGGGGATGATCATCCAACATCCCAGCCTTACAATTCCTTCACCTCAAATCCAAAGATTGTCACCCTTACTTCCATTTCAATTACTCCTCTGAATTTCAAACCCCATTCTCAACCCCTTTCCTTTCATGCTCAGGAGATAATCTTTCCTTTTCCTTAAGGAATCTGAGACCATTAAGTTGTATCTCTCTTAATTTCCACTTTATCACTTCCTTTCCCTCCACCTTAAAGATAAAGAATTGGTACTCCTGATTCTAATCAATCTCTCTAACAATTTGGCAAAATAATAATAACTTTACTGAGCATTTGCTATGTATAACATGTACTATTTTATTTAATCCTTATTAAGGTAGGTGCTATTATTATCAACATCTCCATTTTACAGATGAGGAAACAGACACAAGGACTTGCCCAAGGCTGTAGAACTAGTCAGCGATGAAGCTGGAATTAAAGCAATCTAGAGCTCTTAGCCTTTAACTGCAATGCTATTCTTCTTTTCATGATATAGATTGAAATTTTCTGTGTACATACCTTTTGAACCAATTATTCCAGTTCTAAGAATTTATCCTGCAGATGTCTCACAGTTCAGTGTACAAAAACAAATCATTTCTGCAATGTTTACAATTGCTAGCAGTACATCTCCCATCAGTAGGAAGGAGATGGAATAAAATGCAGTTCGAAAAAGGAGGAAACACTTTATATGCTTATTATAGAAGTATTTCCCAAATATATTGTTAGGTTTAAAAAAAAAACAAAAATAAGAATGATGTGTATTGAATGCCCGCATTTGTGTAAAAAAAGGAGAATGTATGTATTTTTTTTTGCTCGTATAAGCATAAAGTATCTCTGGAAGGACACACAAGAAGCTCATGAGGGACCTCCTAAGTGGCGCAGTGGTTAAGAATCCGCCTGCCAATGCAGGGGACACGGGTTCGATCCCTGGTCGGGGAAGATCCCACGTGCCACGGAGCAACTAAGCCCATGCGCCACAGCTACTGAGCCTGCGCTCTAGAGCCCGAGAGCCACAACTGCTGAAGCCCGTGTGCCTAGAGCCTGTGCCCTGCAACAAGAGAAGCCACCGCAATGAGAAGCCCGCACACCGCAGTGAAGAGTAGCCCCCAGTTGCCGCAACTAGAGGAAGCCTGCGTGCAGCAACGAAGGGTAAGCTGGGATGAAGTGAGAGAGTGGCATGGACATATATATACTACCAAATGTAAAATAGATAGCTAGTGGGAAGCAGCCACATAGCACAGGGAGACCAGCTCGGTGCTTTGTGACCACCTAGAGGGGTGGGATAGGGAGGGTGGGAGGGAGACGCAAGAGGGAGGAGATATGGGGATATATGTATACGTATAGTTGATTCACTTTGTTATACAGCAGAAACTAACACAACATTGTAAAGCAATTATACTCCAATAAATACGTTGAAAAAAAAAAAAAGAACCAACGCAGCCATAAATAAATAAATAAGTTCATTAAAAAAAAAAAAAAGACACTCATGAATTTGTTTGTCAATGGAAAGAACTAAGAAGCTGCCTCTAGGGTGGTGGTGGTGGTGGGAAGAGGTGCCTGCCTTTTTGGATCTTTTAAAGCATTGAATCATGTGAATGCATTACCTATTTCAAAGTTGAGTTAAACACTAAAAAAAAAAAAGAAAAAAGGAAGAGAAGACTAGAAATAGAAACTGTATTAATGACTGTGTTAATTTATTTTTAAAAAAATCGAGGCCTCCACCTACACTCTCGACACTGTTTCCTCAGACCTCCCACAGATTCTTGTTTCATTCATCATTTTCCTCCTGCATCTTCAACTCACCCTCTCTGTTGGCTTCTTCTCCTCAGCTGACAAATACGCTCAAGACTTTTATCCCATACAAAATTTTAAAATCCTCCACTGATGCTGTGTTCCCTGTTCCCTTCTAATTTTCCTTTAATTTCTCTCCTTCCATGTTTAGACTTCTTGGTAGAATAATATGATGAACACTTGTGTCTCTATCTTATTCCGCATTCATTGTACACTCATTGTAGTTTGGCCTCTGACCCCACCACACTGCGAAATCCATTGGATGTCTTTCAGACCTTCTTTTATTTATTTATTTATTTATTACTGAGATATAGTTGATATTATATTAGTTTCAGGTTTATAACGTGATTCAAAATTTTTAAAGGTTATACTCCATTTACAGTTATTATGGAATATTGGCTATATTCTCTGTGCTGTACAACATATACTTGTAGCTTCTGTTATACGTAGTAGTTTGTACTTCTTAAACTCTTACCCCTATCTTGCCCCTCCCTGCTTCCCTCTCCACACTGGTAACCACTAGTTTGTTTTCTATACCTGTGAATCTGTTTCTTTTTTGTTATATCCACTAGTTTGTTTTATTTTTTAGATTCCACATATAAGTGATATCATACAGCATTTGTCCTTCTCCGTCTGACTTATTTCACTTAGCATAATACCCTCCAAGTCCATCCATGTTGCTGCAAATGGCAAAATTTTCATTCTTTTTTTTTCTTTTTTGTGGCTTAATAGTATTCCATTGTGTGTGTGTGTATTCATCCGTTGATGGACACATGGGTTGCTTCTGTATCTTGACTATTGTAAATAATGCTGCTGTGAACATTGGGGTGCATGTATCTTTTTGAATTAGTGTTTTCCTTTTTTTTTTCAGATATATACCCAGGATTGGAATTGCTGGGTCATATGGTAGTTCTATTTTTAGGTGTTTTTTTTTTTGACTGCTTTGGGTTTTCATTGCTGCACGCAGGCTTTCTTTAGTTGCGGCGAGTGGGGGCTAGTCTTCCTTGCGGTGCACGGGCTTCTCATTGCGGTGGCTTCTCTTGTGGAGCACGGGCTCTAGGCGCATGGGCTTCAGTAGTTGCAGCACGTGGCCTCAGTAGTTGCGGCGCATGGGCTTAGTTGCTCCGTGGCATGTGGGATCTTCCCAGACCAGGGCTCGAACCCATGTCCCCTGCATTGACAGGCAGATTCTTAACCACTGTGCCACCAGGGAAGTCCCTATTTTTAGTTTTTTGAGAGAAACCTCCATACTGTTTTTCACAGTGACTGCACCAATTTACATTCCCACCAACAGTGCACAAGGGTTCCCTTTTATCCACATCCTTGCCAACATTTGTTATTTGTGATCTTTTTGGTGATACCCATTCTGACAGGTGTGAGGTGATATCTCATTGTGGTTTTAATTTTCAGTTCCCTGATGGTTAACAGTGTTGAGCATCTTTTCATGTGCCGGTTGGCCATCTTTATGTCTTCTTTGGAAAAAATGTCTATTCAAGTCTTCTGCCCAATTTTTAATTGTGTTGTTTGTTTTTTTGATGTTGAGTTATATGAGCTGTTTATATATTTTGGATATTAATGCCTTATTGGTTATATCATTTGCAAATATTTTCTCCCATTCAGTAGGCTGTCTTTCTGTTTTGTTGATCGTTTCCTTGGCTGTGCAAAAGCTTTTAAGTTTAATTAAGCCCCATTTGTTTATTTTTGCTTTTGTTTCCTTTGCCTTAGGAGACAGATCCAAAAAAATATTGCTACTGAAAGAGTGTTCAGCCTATGTTTTCTTCTAGGAATTTTATGGTTTCCAGTCTTACATTTAGGTATTTAATCCATTTTGAGTTTTTTTTTTTTTTATATGGTATTAGAAAATGTTCTAATTTCCTCCTTTTACATGTAGCTGCTTTCGGACATTCTCTTATAAAAACTCTCCATTAGCATTATTGATTTTTTCATCTTCTTTAAACCCTCTAATATGAAATATCACATAGCTCTGGATTCTTGGTAATCCTTTTGTTCCTCTTCTTGTTCCCTCTGTCCCCTCATGGATGTCAAGGTTCCCTAGTCGCCTGTCCTTGGCCCTTCTCCATCTACATTCTCCCTGGATGATTTCACCGTTCTCAAGGTTTTATCTATCACCGATATTCAATCTTTTTTTATGGTCATTTTTTTACTAATGTTCAACGTTTAACAAACAGATACTGCTCTTGACCCTCATAGGGTTTAGAAATGGATGGCTCCTGTGATAGAGATGTCAGTCATTGCCTCCTATACTCATGTGACTTCACCCAGTTTGTGCCTTTGTGTCTTGTGACTCTGATTGGAATAGCAGCATATGGCCGAAGGGGAATCAGTTCTCAGACTGAGTTAAGCTAATGACATTCTTTCTGAGAACTTGACCCTGCACCGTCATGAACCATGCGGGCAGTGGTTTCAGACGCTGATTTAACAGCCCTAGTCACAATGTGGACTGGCTGTACATTTTGCTTTTCATCCTTCGATATCAGTGATACCTCTATCATCTGATTGTTGAAAAATCTTAGTTTATTAAAACATTTACATTTTAATTAACTTGTAAAAAATAAAGCTACCATTTCAAAATTAAAACAAAAATCCCCCCTAACAGTAGTCTATCCGTATCCACGGGGTATTGGTTCCAAGACCCCCATGGATACCAAAATTTGTGGATGCTCAAGTCCCTTATATAAAATGGCATAGTATTTGCCACTATCAAAAATCCCTCTTAGGGACTTCCCTGGCGGTCCAGTGGTTAAGACTTCGCCTTCCAGTGCAGGGGGTGCAGGTTCAATCCCTGGTCAGGGAGCTAAGATCCCACATGCCTCGAGGCCAAAAAACCAAACCATAAAGCAGAAGCAATATTGTAACGAATTCAATAAAGACTTTAAAAATGGTCCACATCAAAAAAAAAAAAATCTTAAAAAAAAAAAAATCCCTCCTAGAGTGCACGTACCTGGGGAGGGTGTTTATGACCCCCATTCTCTAGATCAGGGAACTGAAGCTTACAGAGATTAATTAAATCTGTTCAAAGTAGATTCCACAGCTGGAAAATGAGAGTGCCAAGGTTCAAATTCAGGGCCTGTGCTATTAACTACTGTGATTATGATGTGGCAGGCAAGAGAATCAGGGACGGGCAAGGAATCACACTCCCACTCACAAGTATGTAGACAGTGCACAGCTCAACCTCCCAGCCTTCCCCCGACACATACTCTCCCTCCCATTCATTAGCACCCAAACAGAAAGGCAGAAAGGAATTGGAGCTGCTCCTCATAAAGGCTGCCCCCAACTAAGGTGGGTACCAGAACAAAGTCTTTGGCAGATATGTTTACTTTGGAAGAAGAATGCCAAGGGACACGATTCCTGCCCTCAGAAAACTTAGTCTAGTTTATACGCAAAGATCATTTCCTCAATTTGTCCGCAAATATGTGGTGTGCTCAGGGATTTTAATACATGTGCACATGCACATCACTGCGTGTAGTAGATGTAATAGTCATGTAAATGCACATGTATATGGAGAGCACTGTAGATTCTCTAAAAAAAAAAGTCCTAGTAGTGCCACTCTACTTATTAATAATGTAATACCTCATAGAGCTGAGCTAAATGTACTTTCATCCTAGCTATGAGAAAAAAAAATGTTTACTAAATATGAGTATAACCTAGACTTTAAGGATTACTGGTTAAACTATTAAGGAATCTTTCAAAGTAGGCTCAAGCACTTAGAAGTATCCATTTACATGCAAAACCAAGGCTCAGGTAATTGCAAATTCCTTAAGGAGCATGCTAGGTAACACGTGATTTAAGTTATATATATATGTAAATATATATATATATACACACACACACACAAATGATAATATAACATTCCTTCAAAAATACTGTATTTAAGATTTTAAGCTAATTTAAACTGGACTTCCCTCTACTTCCTCAAATATTACAAGTTAGTATGGCTTTATTACACATGAAGAAATAAAGTAATGAAAATTCTAAGAGCTAAGCAAACCAATTATGAAAACGTGAGAGATCAGTGTAATGAAGAAAATTAGTTGTCAGCTCAAATTCTAAGATCATATACTGCAATTTAAAATGGAAGTGAGGAAGTAATCCAAAATAAATAATAAAAACAAATATCCATTTTAATCAATGTCTTATTTTCTTCCATTAATTATTTCCATCCCGTTTTAGCTAGAAGGATTTCATGAGGGAGACAAAATGAAGAAAAGGGAAACACTCTTTAAAAATTATAAATTTCCTAGGACCACAGTAGGAAATATAAAAGTTGGATCTGTAGGGGTTCAGAACAAGCCTCCCCCAAATGGGCTACTTTTGCATGAGGCTCATTTTGAACTAAATGCAATCAAGACCCTGCGGGTTCAGGAGAAACTCACTGCCGCTCTCTTAACTACCTAGAAGAATTTAAATTGGGGATTTTTCCTAGAAAAGGTAATTACCAGAGATAAAATTTATCTTAGTGGCCCCATCTACATGGCAGAACAAACATCTAATTATCAAGCATCTGCTCTCCTTAATGTCCTGTGAATGACCCTCCTGTCCTAGGAAGACCCAGACCCCTGCCCCATTCCTTAGCTCATGATGGCGTATATACCTCATTTTACCTTTCTGTCTCTGAACCTCTTATGTATGTGGGGTCTTTGACCCTCTTATGTGTGTGGATTCCCATACAAAGTTAAATTTGATTTTCTCCTGTTTATCTGTCTCATGTCAATTTAATACTTAGGGCAGCAAGAAGAACCTAGAAGGATAGAGGAGAGTTTTCCTCCTTCCTGACAAGGGCTCAATCTTGAAGGGAGAGATCTCGTCTTAATTTCCCACAATAATGCAGATTCGCCATTTGGTTGGAGGACGGGATAAAAGAAATGAGAAGGTACATTTCTGTGATCTTTAAAGTTCCACACCCTCAAGTAACCATTCAAGGCACTGCCCATTAAGGAGGGGACTAACACACTCCCCTCATACCTCACAAATTAAAAAGGGGGAAGGGGTTCAAGATTACACTAACGATTGCTCTTCTGCATTATAAAACCCAGTATGAAGTTTCAGTAAGGAGTGTTCTAGATTAGGAATTGGGCTTGTTCTCTGCTCACCCCCCTCACTGGCCTTGTGCCCCGTCTACTTGAAAGTTCAATGGATATGAAATGTAAGGGGCTGTGATGACTGTTATTATAAATGACACTGTTCCTACCAACACTAATTACCTTCAATGAACCAGGAACCCTAGAGTTTAACAAATGAGTGAAGAGGACACTAAAAAACCCCCAAAGTATCTTTAGTGTTTCATCTTCTTAGTGTAGTTAGTCATGACTCACTTCAAATAAGAACACACATAAAACAAATTATTTTTTCTTCCCTGGCCTAACAGGCAAGCCTCAATTAAAAAAACAAAACAAAACAAAACATTTTTTGCTGAAGTAGCCTCAGGGAAAAAAGGGAAGAAGAAAGAAGACCACAGCTAAGTTTTTAGATAAGACAAAAGTTACTCACTGAAGGAAGAGAAATTTTCTTCAGAAGCTGTTCAAGTTGACTGAAAAGATAATGGAAGTTTCCCCTGCTCATCCGGACATGTTGCCAGCGCTTCGGCGACGGTGGTTTGCTTGTCTCCGTGGACAGAAGTGACTCAGGGGAGGGAGACTTTAAAATTACTCCTGTTTACCTAATAGAACTCAATGTTCAGAATTAAAATTGGGCCTGTCTAGTATATGAAAAAACCAAGGGAACAAGAAAAGAGTTGAGCTACACCAAATGAGCAGAATCTTATTGTAAAGCCAATGTAATTTGACAACCAGGGTTACTATATGCTATTTCTTATTCTAAATCCTCTACCCAGGACCTCTGATCTGCTTAAATTTGCAGGAGTCAAAATCATCCCCTTTGAAAGGACTTATTCACAGATGAATCCTGAAGCAACTGAGGAGAAAGAGTAAGTCCGTCACAAAAGTTACTAAAACCTCCCTCCCTGGAGAACAATCTCATTGATCAAAGCACCATCATGGTTTCCATGCTGGACTCAAGAATCTTGTCTCTAATTATGGATGGAATTATTACTTTTCTTCATGCTATTTTTAGGTAGAGCTTAAAGCTGCCCGAAAGATGTGGAGAATTTTATGATGGAAGAGAATTTCAGTTCACTCAGGCGACCTTGGTGAAGTCAGCAAAGAATGAGCTGAATTCACTGGATGCTGTAGGTGGGCTGCAGAAACTAGATCCTCCCTACAATTGTATGCTGGGTTGTGTGTATGCATATGTGCATTCTTCTGGGGAAAAGGGCCATACTTTTGATAGAATTCTCAGAAGGACATGTAAACAAAACTTTTTAAAGAGCTGCAGACCTAGAGGCCCCTTTGTGGTCGAATGAAATCACTTTCAATGAATGTGTGTCATTAACTTCCATTTGCGCCTGTGAACATCCACAGGTTTCCATCCAAAAGTATTAATACCCACTGACTACAGTAAGGGTTTGGGGGCCTGTTTGTACAACACTTTCCAATTTTCAAAATCAAGTTATCTAGTACACACAGTGGGTTCCTAACAACAGGTCTCTAAAATTATCTCCAGCCATAGTTCAGGCCTTCACATTGACGCCTCCCAGAGAAGCCCATGGACTCTGATCTTTGGCTCCTGTCTTAGTCTCTCTGGAGCCTTAGTGTCCTCTAATTTAGGGAAAATAATGATAATACTGGCACCAAACATTCATATAATTGTTCGGAGTTGAACCAGTGTTGAACCAAAGAAGCTAATGTTCCCATTGGACTGGGCCATCTTGATGCCAGTTTCAGCACACCAATTAACACTGTCAACACCTTGTCCCTGAAAAACAAACAAACAAAACTTAAATAACAAACAAACAACCCTAGCACTTTCTTCTAGGAGGTTTCTTATGCAAGTATAACAACTCAGGGCACCAGTACCTAGAAATGCCCTTCATACATCACCATCGCCTGAGGTCCTGCCTCTCAAGGATAGAGCCATGGATTTCTTCCCCCAATTCCACTCCAACTAACCTGCCTCATCCTCTCTCTGTCAGCCTTTGTTCTCCTAGAGGAAAGCACTCATCTCACTCCTTTATCCACCTCCTCTCCTGGTTTACTCACTGCAAACAAGGGCTGAGATCACTTCCCCGGGCAGAAGGAGGGAGAGAAGGAAGATACTACTACATACTACTACATATATTTTTGCTTTTCATCCAGGCACATACATATGGCAATGATCTTTGTAAACTTCTAAAGCATTATAAAACTACAGTAAGGTGAAAAATCACTGTTCAATTAGCTCACCAATCCTGAAAATGAATGGCCTTCCTCAACACTCTCCTTATCACTGATGCAAAAATTTTGCCCGAAATAATCAGAAGCTGTCTCAAATCTAGTTTTCATCACATAACTCACATGTTTAAGGACTTAGAGGGGGAGATCCTTATCATTTATCTCATAAATACATCCTACAGGTGACTGTTTTCAAGCCTCTGGAAAATTTTCAGTCACATGCACACCCCATAACTATCATGTTTTAGTCGTGTCTTCAGCTCAGTTTCAGTCACACTCACCTTACTCAGCCCCATCCGAGCACGCCCACGCTGAAGTCTCCCACTGTCATCCCAAGAAGACCCCTCTCTTTTCTATGATTTAGTGCATGTCATACACTGCGATGTCGGGATCCCCTTCCTCAAGGGAAGGTCTCTTACTTCCCCCTCACATCTGGCGCGGGTGGGCCTCAATGTTGTGGAACAGTGAATAAGCATTGTCTCCCCTCCTCTGAGACACTGATTCATGTCCATCACTCTTTTCGCAGACTTGGCTGCAGATTCACGTTGTCTCTGCCGCCTTCTCTGATGGAGATGTTCTACACCAACCCTTCTGCTACTACCATCACCATCAAGCAGTCCTTCCTGCAACAGATACTCACTGAGCCTCTATCACAAGCCAGGCACTGCTCTCAGGCTGGAAACGAAGCAATGAACCAAACAGATAAAAATCCCTGCCCGCGTGGAGCGTACATTCTAATAGGGGAGAAGTGGGGTGCCCTGGAAATCTCACATTCAATTTGAACTTCATTATAATTTAGTTGTTTTGAGTCTATATCGAGTCAAGTGAGTGTCTAGACTCCTGTCGGAGATATTCTGCAAAGACAGGTACCAACAACTCCTCCTAAACCTGCAGACATAGGACTACTCTTCCTATCAAGAGGTAGACTCTTATTTCCTCTCTACCTGAACCTGAGCTGCCCTGTGACTTGATCAGCAAAGTCATCAGAAGTGACTGCTGTGCCAGTTCTGGGCCTGGGCCCTAAGAGTCCTGACAGCTCCCTCTGCCTGGGAAACCAGGTACCATGTAAAGAAGCTCAGCCTATCCTGCCAGAGAGAAGGCCGTGCGGAGAGAAGGCCCCGAGGATGAGAACCGTGGCACTCCGGGTGACAGCCAGCGTGAGGCCGCAGACACGTGAGTGAGGCCATCTCAGACCTTCCAGCCACCAAGTGAATGCAGCCCCGTGAGTGAGCTCAACAAACATCACTGGAGCAGAGATCACCACCCGTGATAAATTCCTGAACTTCGCATCACGACCAATAAAATGGTGGTTGTTTTAAGCCACTAAATTTGGAGGGCCGGGAGGGGGAGTTGTTGTTAGGCAGCAACAACTTAGCCTTAACAAGACAGTGCTCTTAACCAGAGCCAGGGGTGGCATCTTCTGCATGTTTCTAAGCCTTCATTATGTCCATTATGGTTAGGCAAAAAGGAAATATCCAGTCAAAATCTGACAAGGGAATATTTATAAAACTAAATGGGGGAGGGGATTCTGGGACGATGCCGCAGCATGAAGCACCAGGAATCTATCTCCCACCTAGACAACAACTGCATTGGTAGAATCTGTCTGATCCAACCATTTTGGAACTTTGAAGGCTTGCAACTTCCACGGGAAGACTTAGATGGTAAATTGTGGTGAATGTCAGTCAATTTTGGCTCTTAGCACAGTAGAAGCTACCCATCCTCCGCCCCCAACCCCTGGCAGACAACTGTGCATGTTTTCCTGGAACCACTGCCCACAGCTTGTGGGAGCTAGGGTGGGCAAAAAGGACCCTGTCCTCCAAATATCGGCATCTCTGCTCTGAGTGCTGATGGCTGCTTCTGATCACAGAGTGCAGACGAGAAGATGGGTGGCCGTTGTTGTTGTACCTTCCCCACATTGTCGCAGCCCCTTCACTTCTGGTTGAAGTGACTTCCAGGGGATTTAAAAGCGCAGAGCCCTTCTCCTCCCCTCCCTTCCACCCCCTGGTCGTTTTTGTTTTTGTTTTTTTGGCCACGCCACGCAGCTTGTGGGATTTTAGTTCCCTGACCAGGGATTGAACCTGCATCTTCAGCAGTGAAAGAGTGGAGTTGTAGCCACTGGACTGCTAGGGAATTCCCACCCCCTGGTCAGTTTTTTGCATTTCCCACTTTCTGGAGCCAGACATTAAGGACTGGGACATTCAAAAACAACTGCATGTATGGACAAAATTAGAAAGTGACTGTGTGTGCCCAGGGAAAGGCTCAGAAAAGACTGGGAAGACCTTCAGTTTACACTTTGGCTGATCCTCAGCAAAGAGACTGCGTACAACAGTTAAAAACAAAAACAGACAATAAGGAAGACAAGCAAACCCTGAGAAAGGGGAAAATCTGGTTTCCAGAGTTATCACATTATTAAATTCAAAAGTCCAGTGTTCATAAAAAAAAATCACAAGGCATACAAAGGAACAGCAAAGTATGGCCCACTCAAAGGAATAAAACAAATCAGTAGAAACTGTCCCTGAAAAAGACCTAATGTCTGATATACTAGACAAAGATTTCAAAGTAACTGTCTTAAAGATGCCTAAAAGACTAAAGGGAGATATGGAGAAAGTCAAGAAAATAATGTGTAAACAAAATGGAAATATCAATAAAGAGAAAACTTACAAAGAACCAAAAAGAAATTCTGGAGCTGAAAAGTATAATTGAAATGAAAAATTTATTAGAGAGATTCAGAGGAGATTTAAGCAGACAAAAGACTCAGTGAACTTGAAGATAGGACAATGGATAGACCCTGATTGCTTGGTTTGCAAAAGGGATTCACTGAGGTGAGTTGTCATTGACTGAACGTATTTCAAACAAGTTCTGGTGGTATATTAGTTTTCTATTGTGTGTAACAATATTACCACAAATGTAGTGGTTTAAAACAACACATATTTATTATCTTATTATTTCTGTGGTCAGGAATCCAAGAACAGCTTTTCTGAGCCATGTACTTAGAGTCTCAGAAGGCTGCAATCAAGGTGTGGGCCAGCTTCTCATCTGGAGGCTCGATAGGGGAAGAATCTGCTTCTCCACTTGCCTGGTTGTTAGGAGCAGTCAGTTCCTTTTGGTTGTTTGACTGAGAGCCTCATTTTTTTGCTGGCTGTCAGCTGGAGCTCAGCCCTCAGTGACTAGATGACACTTGTAGTTCCTTGCCACATGGAGTTGTCCAATATGGCCACTTGCTTCCTCACAGCTAGAAAGGGAGACACTCCAGCAAGATGAGCCTTACAATCTTATGTAATGTAATCACATAATCACTTACATATAATCACATATCTCCCATCACCTACACATATACTATTAGTTAGAAGCAAGTCACATGTCCCACCTACAAGTAAGAGAGGTGGAATACACAAGGGCGTGAACACCAGGAGATAGGAATCATGGAAGCCAGCTGTCAGTGGCCAGTCTGTCTACTACAGGTGGCTACTTGTTACCATGGCTCTACCATGGCTCAGTCTTTTCCTAAGTTTATGGGTGTGCAGCAACTGGAGTCTCTTACACTGCTGTTGGGAATGCAGTGGTAAACTTTGAGAAATGGTTTGGCAGTTTCTTGAAAAGTTAAAGACTTACCATATGACCCAGCCATTCCACTCCTAGATATTACTCAAGATAAATGTAAACAAACTCACATAAAGACTTGCATATGAATGTTCATAGCAGCTTTATTCATAAAACCCCCAAATGGAAACAACCCAAATGTCCATCAACAGGTGAGTGGATCGACAAAATGAGATATATCCATACAATGGACTATTTCTCAGCAATAAAAAAGGAACATACTAGTGATATACACAACTAAGTGAATGACTCTCAGAATGTTATGCTGAAAGAAGCCAGACCAAAAAAAGTACTTCCTGTATGATTCCATTTACATAAAATTCTAGAAACCCAAATTAATCTATAGTGCTAGAAAGCAGATCCCTTGTTGCCTGGAGTGAGGGATAGATGGACTACAAAGGGGCACTTGGAAACTTGTAGGGGTGATGAAAATGTTCTGTATCTTAATAGTGGTGGTAATTCACAGGTGTACACATCCATCACACTCATCAAATTGTACGCTTTAAAAGAATGTAGTTATTGAACATAAATTATACCTCAATAAAGTTAAGAATAAGAATTAAATGAAAGAATCAGAGACATATGAATCTAGACACTTGGAAGAGAAAGTAATGTTGATACTGAGTATAGGTGATTTTAAACATAATTCGCCAATTTACCATTGTCATCTCTCTCGTGCATTAGCTAAAAAAAAAAAAAAATAGAGCTACATGAAACACTTCAGATACTAATTCTTTTCAAGGTGATAATCAGTTTGCTTTAAATAGAACAAAGGGGTCATTTATCACTAAAAATTACTAGAGATGTAAAACATTTTTCATACCTATTGACTATCTTATTTACTTTTTTAACTGCCTGTTTGTGAACTTTGCCAATTTTTCTATTAGCTTGTTCTTCCCGGTTCTTCTGTTTGTTTACATGCCTCCTCAGCCTGGGAGCTCACTGGAGACAAGGACTGCATCTCTTCTCTTTCTTTACCTCAGCCCAGCAGTGTTTGGTATTTCGTTCATGAAATGTTTGCTAAAATTGAATTGATCTTTAATTCATTCTCATACATTTTGGAGAATTTAACTTTATTACTTCTGTTTTACAGATGAGGAACACAGATGCTGCAGAGGCTGAATAATTTGCAGTCACACAACTAAACGGCAGAATTGGGACTGTAATCCAGGCCTTCTGATTTTAAACCATGGGTTTATTGAAATTGTATTCCATCCCCTCCACTGATGTTTGCCTGGGCCCTGTCTTCTTCAGGATATCAACTGAGTATTTTTTATTTTTTTTAAATTTTTTTTTTAATAGCTACTTTATTTATTTATTTATTTTTGGCTGTGTTGAGTCTTTGGTTCGTGCGAGGGCTTTCTCTAGTTGCGGCAAGTGGGGGCCACTCTTCATCGCGGTGCGCGGGCCTTTCACTATCGCGGCCCCTCCCGTTGCGGGGCACAGGCTCCAGATGCACAGGCTCAGTAGTTGTGGCTCACGGGCCCAGCTGCTCCGTGGCATGTGGGATCTTCCCAGACCAGGGCTCGAACCCGTGTCCCCTGCATTAGCAGGCAGATTCTCAACCACTGCGCCACCAGGGAAGCCCTCAACTGAGTATTTTAAATGAATTTAAAGTTATCAAAGCTCACTCTCCGCTACGCGCATGCGTCCCTTCCTTTTCCCATGGTAGGAAAAAAAAGACACCGCCTCCTTTCGCTTTGCTCATCTTTTGGCCCCTGCGACTCGCCATCGCCCGTGGGGAGGCGTTCACTGGTTGAAGTGATGGCGACTGGGACCCCAGATTCGCAAGCGCGATTCGGTCAGTCTGTGAAGGGGCTTCTCACGGAGAAGGTGAACACCTGTGGTACTGACGTGATCGCGCTCACCAAGCAGGTGCTGAAGGGCTCCCGGAGCTCCGAGGTGAGCTGGGAGTGGACTCTCCGGGCTTAATACCCGGAGACTCGACTTCCATAGCCGTGGGAAGAGGGTCGCGTTGCATCCTGGGAATTGTAGTCCGTGAACTAGTGGAGAAGGGAGAAGACCTCGTTCCGGAGGGCGCGTGTTGCATTCTGGGGTGTGTAGTCTCTGGGTAGGACTAGGGGTCCTGTGAGCCGGGGGGGAATGGAGGCGGGGGGGGGGCGGGGGGGAAGAAACGAAATGATGGGAATCGGTGCTTCAAATCAGAGATCGCCGCAGACGACGGATGAGATAGTGGTCCTAACGAGTTCCTCATTTGTTTCTCAGAGTTGTCTCTAGTGAAGATCTGTTTCTTTCGGCCTCTAAATTCCGCGTGTTTTTGCCTTCAACATTCCATATTCCTTCCACGCTTTTATGCATCGTCTGTCCACAGATTTGTTCTTTTCTGACTTGTCTTTCTGGCCACATTCTTGGTTTTCTGTTTCTTAGATTAGCTTTCTCCTTTGCCGTGATTTTTCCCTCATCATCCTCTGGCTGATTCCGTGTCTGGGATTATTTGATAGCTTGTCACACCAGCAAGCTTTATATGTGTACACTGTCTCTCTCCAAAAAAGGGCCTATCCATTGTACCCTGAGATATTCACCCAAGTGAAATGAAAATATATGTCCACACAAAGACTTGCACATGTTCATAGCACATTTATCCATAATAGCACCAAACTGGAGACAATCCAAATGCCCACAAGGCAGGTGATTGGACAAACAAAATGGGTCTAATGACCCATCCTTTCAACTTCTAGGTTTTAACCAGGAGAAAAGAAAACATATACATCATGTTGTTACATAAACCAGCCATGCACACCATGTATCATCTAAGATGTCCAGGTTTGGAGTCTTTAAAGTGGAAAATGTCTTGAATACACTTGTAAAACAATCTGGGGACAGAGTCTTTAGATTTCTATGACTTTCTCCTGTAGGCCATTGTCTTGCTCATAATTAACTCAGTAGCAGTGTATCTTAGCTACTTATTTTCAAGAAGTATTTTTGATTTTCAAGTCAGTTTTCATAACAGTAGCACCTCTTTCTCTCCCACTCTTTTTTTACTCATGTTTCATCACTTTCTTATTATTTCATTGTTATGTAGTCGCATTAGCAAACATAATGTTTGCAAGCCTCCACATTTGTATATGAATGTTCAAAGCAGCTTTATTTATATTAGTTTAAGGTCCAGTAGAATTATCCTTACAAAATTAGCTTTCATGTTATGTCCTTAGCTTCTACTGATAGTGGCTGCAAGAAACAGCTGAATGAAAAAAGTGTTTGCGTTTACCATAATACAATTGTTGAAGTCACTGATCTGATGATCCCAGATATGCTTTGTATGGGGTCCACATGGTATACTTATTTTAGGATTCAGTATCAGAGGAAAGTTTATCTTTTTTGAAGAATTGTTGTGTTGCCTTTTACCAAATAAGAATTACGCAACTTATTGTGTTTCACTTTTTGCCTTGGTTGCACAGAAGTTGCTTTGTCAGTTTTAGTGGTAGACATATCTGCTTCCTTCTCCTTTTCATGATTTTTAGATTCTATTTCACCTTTTCAAAAAAAAAAAATGTGTGTGTGTTTTATGTCGTTTAATTCATTAAGTCTTCACAATCACTAATACAGGAGGTACTTCTCTTACAGAGAGGAATTTCGCTTGTCCAGGGTCCCACAGAGCTAGGATCACAGAGCTAGGATTCAAACCTAGGCAGACAGGTTCTAAGCCCACACTCTTTGACGTCACTTCTCATGGCCGCTAGCTGGATTAAGTGGCCAAAAAGCCATAGTGCCACCACTGACTTCCCTAATATGGCTTGCTGCTTCCCGTTCCTGCTCCTCGTGTATTTTTCATGAGGGCTTCTTCCGTAGTAGATTTAGACAGGGTGCTCAGTAAGTGGTGTGGATTGAGTTAAGCTGAAGCCAGTCCAACTTTCTGGGACAGAGTTGACACATATCTCAAGTCTAAACTTTTTCTTTTTTACTGGATCCCTTACATGACACTTACCACATACCATATTGTATTTTTCTGTAGTTATGTATTTTTGCCATTTCCTTTACTAGGCTCTGAGGTTATGGGAGTGTCTTACTGATTTTCAATCCTTCTTAGCCCACAGAGCATTGCTTCTCTCTTCAGCAGTCTCCAGATAGCTGTTTTGTTTGAGTAACTGACAATTTCCATGTATAAAACACTCATTTCACAGCATCCACTTGACACATATTTATAGAGTGTCTGCTGTGTGCCAGGAACTGTTCTAGGTACAAGGGAGACGTTGGTACACAAAACTAAGTCCCTGTACTTAGAAAACTTCCATTTTAGTGAAGAGACAGACAAAAAAATGAAACACAAAAAAGATGGTAGTAAATGCTATGAAGAAAAATGAAGCTGGGAATAGAGAGTGCTGACAGGGTTTTCCCTAAATAGCGTGGTCAGGGAAAGGCTCTCTGAGGTGGTAGCATTCGAGCAGACGCTTGAACGAAGTGAGGGAGCAAACCATATGGACATCTGGAGGCAGAGAGTTCCACGTCGAGGACATGGCAAATGCAGAGACCTTGAGATGGGAATGTACATAAGGAATGCAGGGAGGCCAGTGTGACTGGAGCACAAAGTGAGGAAATCATAACAACTTATGTCCATGGCACAAAGAATGCTTGTGACTAATACGCTCCTCTCGTGCACACCTGCGCTTCTGCTCCTCCAGGTGAATTGTGTGCTTGGTAAGGGTTCATTGTGTTTTTTTCCTAAACCTGTGTAAGGCACTTGTGCTTGTTATTGCAACTACATTGTTTCATGGAATGATATGGGAAATGTTGAAATATGAGCACAGAAAAAAAAAGGGTTGCTGTTGCTATGAAAACTAAGTTGAAAATCAGCAATACTTGTTGAAGAGAAGTACCAAGACAAACTGGTATTGAGTTAATTATGAGCAAGACAGTGGTCCAAGCCTTGGAGGAAGTTCATAGAAATCTAAAAAGATTCTGTACTCAGGTGGTTTTACAGGTGTATTTGAGATGTTCCACTTTAAGGAAACTGAAACTGGAAATCTTAGATATGTTACGTGTGTGGTTGGTTTATGTAAGAAAATGATGCACAATGTCAGTGACTACATCTGTCATCACAGAAAAGGCCTTGGCCCTATATTCCAATAGCCCCTGCATTCCAGGCCATCACAAGTCCCCTCAAGCCTATCTTCTACATACCTCTCAAGCCCCCCATGCCCCCTTTTTTAACTGCCACTTCTGTGGTTCAGGTCACTCTCATTGCTCGCCTGGAATACTGCAGTGTTCTCCTAACCAGTCTCTCTGCCTTTAGTCCCCTGTCTAGTCCATCCTGTTTACCACATTCTAAAACAGTAAATCTGATCATGCCACTTTTTTGTAACATGATATTACTTCGGAATTCTAAACACCAGCCGTTAGGTCTCAGCTTAGAAGTCACTTCTTTTAGGAAGCCTTCCCTGAGCACCTACCCAGTAATGGGTTAATCACTCCTGCCTCCCGAACTCTCAGGGCATTCAGTGCTTGCCCCTCAGCACTTACCACAAGGTATTGTAGTACCTTTGTCTTCTTTGTCATCCCAGCCTGTGAGCCCTGTAAGGATGGGGGCTATGTCTCTTACTGGCTCATAAGCACTTAATAACTATTTGTTGACTGAATGAGGAAGATTCTGTTAGAACTCTTTCTTTTCTGCCATCGGTTTGTCAGTCACCATCCATAGGAGTTTGGAGTTTGTCACTTAAAAGTGGCCACAAGGAGGGAACAGGAACTCTCATACCTGGTGGATGGGAATGCAAAATGGTATAACCTTAATGGGGGGTGGGTGGCAATATGTAGCAAAATTAAAACCCTCTGATCCAGCAGTCACAATCAAGATTCTGAGTCTATCCAAAGACATGCTGGCAAAAAGATACAAAGAACTATGAGGTATTTTTGGTAGCACTACTTACAATAGCAAAAGACTGGAAACAGCCCCAAAGTCTTTAGCGGAGGACTGGTTGAATAATCTTATGAGACATCTATTCAGTGGAGTGCTCAGCAGCCCTGAAAGAACAAGGTGGAGATTCAGTATACACTGCTGCAGACCCATCTCTGTATATATTGTCAAGTGAAGATAGCAGGGTGCAGAAGAGTGCATATGGTAGGTTACATTTTATGTAAAGGGGGCAGAATATATACATATGTCCATTGTTTGTAAAGGAACAATGGAAAGATAAACCAAAAACTAATTTAAAAAATATTTATGCATAGGGGAGAGATACCGGGGAGGGGAAGAGGCTGGATAGGTCATATTTTATTGTTTTGCCTTTAGAAGCATGTAAAGTTTTATTTTTATTTTTTAAATTTTTTTATACATTTATTTTTATTTATTTATTTTTGGCTGCGTTGGGTCTTTGTTGCTGGGCGCGGGCTTTCTCTAGTTGTGGCGAGCGGGGGCTACTCTTGGTTGCGGTGTGCGTGCTTCTCATTGAGGTGGCTTCTCTTGTTGCGGAGCACGGTCTCTAGGCGCGTGGGCTTCAGTAGTTGTGGCATGAGGGCTCAGTAGTTGTGGCACATGGGTTTAGTTGCTCCACGGCATGTGGGATCTTCCAAGACCAGGGCTTGAACCCATGTCCCCTGCATTAGCAGGCAGATTCTCAACCACTGCGCCACCAGGGAAGTCCCAAGTTTTATTAATTTTTAAAGTTAAAAAGAAAAATAAAAGTTGCTGTGAGGGAAGGAATCTGGAGGCTGGAGCAGTGCTGGTATCCTGGTTAATTTGAAGTCATCTGTCCCCCTTTCACCAGAATCTCTCTGACCCAAGGGAACAGGGAGGGTTGGTAGGACACACATAACAGTAGCTCCCTTTACATGGTTGGACTGCATGTCTGCCAGGAACAGGGTGCCACAGGAGGCCAGAAACCTCTGTTGATCTCTTCTTGCCTCTCCGTGAGGAGGCAGATCTGCTGACCGCAGGCCACCCAGCTGAAACAGAGCTCACTCAGCCTTTCTCTCTTGGCCTCAGGGCCCAGCTATCAGTGAACTCATTAAAGTCTGCTGCCGCACTTCTTTCTTTTCTCTTCCCCAGCTCCATCTGGCCATTCTTTACACATGGTTTCCCACTTTAAAGCCCAAGCTTCTCCCCAGGCCTTTTTACCCCCTCTGTGTCTCTCATTTCATTTCTCAACAGCTACATTCCTTCTGTCCTTTAAAGCCCTATCCTAACTCCTGCCCTCTCACTCCTCTCAAACCACCCCAAATCTCAAGTTTGCCTTTAAAGAATCAGAAGTTAGGTTCTCACTGGGTTTGTGGAGCCAGAGTTTGTTTTCGCAGACTTTGCCTCTCAGCACTTGATTAATAAACTCAGCAGTTATGGAGGACTTGATTTCTCAGGCTGTGGCCTTCAGAACAGATGTCGAGCCCATGCCAGAACTGCCGTAGTGACAATGAAATGGATTTTCAGCATGAACAAATGGGAAATTATCCTCCTTTACATTTGGAGGGTTTATATTTGTATGGGGTGGGGGGTGGGCATGGAGAAGGGGTGGTGGTAGAACAGCTGCAGAGAAGATTACAGGAAGTTTGGAAGTTTTGATTATTACCATTTTATTTTTGTCTTCCAGCTGCTAGGTCAGGCCGCTCGAAACATGGTACTACAGGAAGATGCCATCTTACACTCAGAAGATGTAAGAAACAATTTCTGTTATGATTTGGGTTTTATATGCACAGTTTGTGTGGCTTCAGGGAAGTGGAATGTTCTATTTCTCTGTTTTTCTTTTCTTTTTTTAATGCAGAGTTTAAGAAAAATGGCAATAATAACGACACATCTTCAATACCAGTGAGTATGCCCTCTCCAGTGCCTACTGTACTTACTAAGCAATCGTTTTCTGCAGGCTGTTTCTTGTGGCCTTTGTGCTTCAGCACATTTTCCTGTGGAGGCAGGAGCTGGGAGTAAAGGAGGGGTTAGTCAAGGATGTGTTCCCTCTGGAAGAGATGCTTGAGACTGCAGAAGAAGTTGGGGTATGGGGTGTGATCAGAGTGGGGACCACCTTTGTGAACCTCTCTGATAATTTGAGGGCTTCTCAGAAGGAGAGACTGCAAACCCCGTAAGGGCAGGGCCTATCCAGGACCACACGCATGCACAGCGCTTGGCACCCAGTAGGCACTTAACCAGTATCTGTCCACTGTCTGTGCCTGAGGTCTTTCCTGGAGCGTCTGCACCTTCCCTGGAGAATCGAGTATAACCATGTTCTTTATGTTACATTCCCATATATAAACCAGCCCTAACTACGTATAAATCATCCAGAAGATTTTGAAATATAGAGACCCCTTTTGAACAAAATTATAATTTAATTAACTTTTCATCTTATTTCATTTTTTTTTTAAGGGGAACGCTATTTATTTATTTATTTATTTGACTGTGTTGGGTCTTCGTTTCTGTGTGAGGGCTTTCTCTAGTTGCGGTGAGCGGGGGCCACTCTTCATCGCGGTGCGCGGGCCTCTCACTGTCGCGGCCTCTCTTGTTGCGTAGCACAGGCTCCAGACGCACAGGCTCAGTAGTTGTGGCTCACGGGCCTAGTTGCTCCGCGGCATATGGGATCTTCCCAGACCAGGGCTCGAACCCGTGTCCCCTGCATTGGCAGGCAGATTCTCAACCACTGCGCCACCAGGGAAGCCCCATCTTATTTCATTTTGCCTTTTATTTTATGTAGTTGACATTATACTTATGTACCTATTAGAAATATCTGATTGGGAATTTAACTCTTGATATTTAAATAGCTAAATGTTCATTTTTTGGGGTGTGTACATGTCAGGTATGTGACCATTTGGCTCCACATACCCAGACTGAATTTGAGCCATACTTGTAGTTTGTTAGACCACATCCCTCACTCTGATAGAATATTATTACATCTTTAGGTTTAGAACCATCTTTTCAGCAACTCTGCACTCAGATATTGAACCCCTGTTCAATAGCACAATCTTAGGATAGAATGGACAGAAATATAAAATGTGACAAGCTGGAAATTTGTCCTGCCTATATATACATATCTGACCAAAAATAACTTTTACTAGTTTGCTGCATTTTCTTATGTTTATTTTCCTCTTTCCTTTTCTGATTTAGGCAAGAAGCTATTCAGAAGAAGTAAGTAACCCCAAAGGTAGAGGAGTGGGGGGCCAACGAACTGTAGCAGGCTGGGGGGAATTATGCTGCTGGGCCTAGGATCAGTATAAAACTCTGGTTCACAGAGGCCCTTAAATTGCCATGTGTTCTAGGATAGCTCATTGGGAATATAAAGAATATTTCAAAGGTATGCAGTAAGTCAATTCACTGCTAGCAAAGGCTTTCTAAAAGTTATAGGGTGTAGAGACCAACCTTGAGGGTAGAAAACCTTTTACATTGGTAATATTCATTAAGTAAAGTAAATGTGCTAAAGTCATTGAACAGCCTTGTTTTTGTTTTAAGTAGATTAAATCTGTCCCTTGCAATGTTGTTTACACTACTAGTTAGCTTTACAGATCTTTTCTTCATAGTTTAAACATGTCTGGGACCCTAGTGGACCAGTAGAAATTTTGATTTAGTTCAACAGAACTATGCATATAATATACTTTGTGCAAATCATTTGCACAATGAGATGTCTTTTTTTTTTTAACATTGATCACTTTTTTTTTTTTTTTTCAGTATCTAGTCCTCCATTTTTTCTAGGGAGAACATACGAAATTGGACTTGCAGGGACAGGAAACCATTACATACAAAGAATGTAGAGGAATACCCCTATCTCTGCATCCAACCATGGATCTGACCCCATCAATAGCCCCCACATTTAAAGCCAAAAGAAAGTATGATTGCATAGAGAGGGTTGCTATGACAACGAGATGCTCATTCTAGATAAACCTTTTTCTCTATTCTAATTTGTAGTGTTGAGCAGTCATCAAATCTACAGGACCAGTTAAATCATCTGTTGAAGTAGAACGTGTTATGAGAGGGCAAAAGCACTTTGCCTAACACTGAGGAGGAAATATCTTACATAACCACTGTGCTATGGGTTTGATTTTCCATTTTCTTCTTCAAAAGTTAAGTTAGAATAAGATCTGTGATGATGAACAGTTTCTCCTGAAAGGAAGTTAAGTGATTGAATTTTGAAAGCACTTCTTGAATCAAACCAACCCATGCTCTTATTGAATTTTTAAGTTGCTCTGTTAATTTGATATTAAAGCAAAATTAAAAGATGTCTTAGTTTTTCTCATAGAACTTTAATATGTCAAAAGCCATATTGTCTAAATGTGTTTCTTAAGCAAATACTGAGTAGTGTTTTAAATTCAGACTTAGAGCTTCTATTGTGAATGTATAAGAATGATTAATATTGTTTTTAAAGACTATTTTTTCTTTTAATCATACATTCAGGAAATATTTTAATTTCATGGTCACAGAATGGTGATTAGGTAATACCTGTTGTTTTCTTTTCTTTTCTAGTACCTAAGAGGAGATAGTTATTTTATTTGTTGTAGCAAATTCCTACATGAAAATTAGGCAAATGGTATCATATCTGGCCAGCTGCAACCTCCTGCCTTGACCTTCATTCCTAGGGTTTCTTTGTTGTTGTGACTCTTGATTAAGTGGCCTTGGGTTCATTTTGTAATTTTGCTAGTCATCAGCAAATTCACTTGTATGACATTATTGCCAAGTGAGAATGCAGTTGAGTTACTGTGATTCCGGTATAGGGTTGTGCCATGTAGAAAACCTTATGTTTATAGACATTTACCTATGTTCATTGAATTTATCTCATTAAATGTCATTACTGTTGTCTGTTGTCAGGTCTGAATGTCTATGCTTTATTTGAATTTAAAATGGGACTTGCAACCTGTTTTAGCTCAGTTCTTAATTCACTAAGGTATTGGGAGAAAGCTGACATAAGAAAATGGTGTTTTTACTGAAAGAAAAAAAGCAAATATGAGTCCAATTTAATTCATATTCTATATCATCAAGTTGACTAATCATATCAGATTACATTTATTCCTCATTTTATATATATATACATTCACTTAAAGTAAAAAAACAGTATGAAGGAATTCACTTATACATTCATTCTATAAATGTTTATTACAATTATTAAATGTAAACAGGCTCAATTTACCTTAAAAAGAAGGCTTGCAAACTTACAGCAATTGTCATATTAGTAGTTAAACATTTGATGTTACTATCACAGTTTCTATTCAACATTTTGCTGGAAGCCACACCTGGTGCAGAAATTAAAATTAAATGTAACTATTAGCAAGGAAGAGACAAAATTGTTATCATACGGTAGGATTATCTACTTAGAAAATCCAAGGACTGATTTTTTTAAAAAGTCACCAGTTTAGAAAACCAAACAAAGTTTAACCATCCAAGTATACACAAAGCAAAGAAATATTTAAGATGAAAAACAAAGTATGGTCTATGTTTCTTCCTCATGCTGGAACAGATATTAAAGAAGCAGTGACTGCTTATGTTATATCTGATAAAATAAATTTCACAATCAAAATTTGAATGGTAAATAAAGATGAAATTTACATTAAATAATGAAAACCTAGTAGTACTGATTTAGTCATTTTAAAGAACATAATGCCAAAATACATGAAAGAAAAGTAGACAAATGTGAGAGCAGGCAGAAATGTATACATACTTTGATAGTTTGTTTCTTATAGAAATAGGTTAATATGGAGACAAAAGATACTTCTCTAAAATAACATCTGTGTTGTAGAGGATATGTTGGAGGATAATTTCAAAATAATGAAAATTCAAATCTATGCAAGCAAATTTTTTTGATGATACCCAAGCAGTACTATAAAGAAAAAAATCATGCTTTAAATCTCTGTATTAGGGATAAGGCGTAAGTAAATGTTTTCTTTTTTTTTTAAGGAGTTTGTGGTTAGAATTTAGAAAGAGAACAAAAGAAATCAAAGTGGAATAAGAAAACCAAGCATGAATGACAAAAATCAGAAAAATATATGAAACCCTTAATTGGTTCTTACAGATTAAATTGGTAAAATGTCAGCTCAATTGTAAAAGTACAAATTAGTAAATTTATAATTGAATAGGAGATATATAAAATAAATCAATTAGATTTGGAAAGAGAGATCTGTCAGCTTGATGCTAAAAATTTAGTTACTAATATCAAAATATCTGGCTCCTTATAATGATATAACATGATAAAACTGACATTTAAAAGAGAATATGGGGGCTTCCCTGGTGGCGCAGTGGTTGAGAATCTGCCTGCTAATGCAGGAGACACGGGTTCGAGCCCTGGTCTGGGAGGATCCCACATGCCGCGGAGCGGCTGGGCCCGTGAGCCACGGCTGCTGAGCCTGCGCTTCTGGAGCCTGTGCCCCGCGACGGGAGGGGCCGCGATGGTGAAAGGCCCGCGCACCGCGATGAAGAGCGGTCCCCGCACCGCGATGAAGAGTGGCCCCCACTTGCCGCAACTGGAGAAAGCCCTCGCACGAACCAAAGACCCAGCACAGCCAAAAATAAAATAAATAAATAAATAAATAAAAAAAAAAAAAAAAAAAAAAAAAAAAAAAAAAGAGAGAATATGTCCAGACTGGTTATGAGAAATAATCCATAAATTGTCAAAAATAACCAATTAAAATGTCATCTGCTTGTGATGGCTGTCCTGAGACTTTTCCAAAGTATCAAATAACAAATCATTTCCATATACTCCCAAAGTATAGAAAATGATAGCAAGATACCAGTTCCTTTGCTGAAGTAAATGTAATTTTCATTAAAAAAAATAAAAAGCAAGATAATATAAAGACATTTAGGAGATTCTTATTTATGAACATAGATGCAAAAATCCTAATAAAATCTCAGAAAATTGAATAGAGAAATATTTGGAAGAACTGCTAAAATAATTCTAGAGTTACAAAGTTCATATAACAGCTGCAGAACACATTACACTAATAAAAAACAATAAAATCATACATCACTGTAATATATACCAAAAAGGCATCTGAAAAAGTTCAACGTCTATTTCTAATTAAACTTAAAAAAAAATCTCTCTAAAAGTATGTTTTAGAAGAAAGAATAATAGAACCCCAGAATATTAGAGCTGTATGGGGCCTCACAAGTGATTAAATTCTAGCCCCATGTTTTACAGATGAAAAACATAGCCAGGGAGATTAAATGACTTATCCAAGGTCACTGAACTTGATGGTAGGTCTTCTGACTACTAGTCTAGCTTGCTATTATCTGTTACTTTTCTTATAAATAGAAACAAGGGTGCTTCCTGTCATTTCTAGTATTTAGCATCATAAAAAAGAAAAGGAAGTAATTGAATCCAATCCATTTACCCCTGCTACTTCATCTCTGGTAAGTAACCAGTTGGTCATCTAGCTTCTGCTTGAATACTTCTAATGTTTGGAGAATCCTTTACTTAGTGGTGGTGGCCATTTTGGAAAGCTCTACTTGAAAGATGGTTTTGTGTACTGAACCAAAAATCTGCCTTTCTGGACCATCCTGGAATTGTCAGACCAGTAGCTTCCAAGGTGGGATGTGTGGAGGTATGCACAAGGCCATCCTTTGAGGTAAGGGAAGAAAATATCTGTTTATTTTTTATCTTAAAAAGAAAATTAGCTTTTTGCTAATATTTAAAATATGGCTTGATACGAGATCTCTGACTTGGCCTACATAGCATACCTATCATTTAGCAGGGATGATATTAAAAACAAAAAATTCTGTGGCTGAAGCACTGACCAATCAGAATGAATGATGGTCACAAGCAGTCTGGTCCAAAATCAGCCCTGCACACTAGATACCTGAGGGAAAACTGGGAATAACTAAATGTAAGTTGATGGTGGTTTGTTTTATTGCAGTTTATCTGTGTGTGGTTAAGTGGATTTAAGGCTTATCAAATGATTCTTGTGAATAACCACAAATTGAAGATAATATAATAAAACAAGCACAAGTGAACAAGTGGAAAATGATAGAGCCTTTTCCTTAACCTCCCACTAATCTGTCCTTTCAAGATAAAGTTACCATTTTAACAATGAGTGAGAAAGTGACAACTTTTCTAAAGGAACTAATTTTATGGAGAGCGTGTTTTGAAAACTAATATTTTGGAGTGTTTTCACCATTAAACAATTGCCAAAAACCAGGTATCTATAAAAACTTATTTTTACACACTTAATAGTTAGAGATATTCTAACCTATAAAAATATTTCAACAAGGATCATTTCCATGGGTTTAATTTGTTAAAAATATAAAAATATAACACCTTCCTCTTAACATTTAACAACAACTAATTGACATCTGGGAAGATTATTATTGTCAGATGAGATTGAAAAGTGAGTATAATTTAGTAAATCTTCCATTCAGATATCCTTTCAGTTGGAACCCCATTATCGCCTTACTATCCTAATGAATAGAAATTCTTGTTATAACCACAAAAGGAAATAAGGTATACAAGTGTAGGAGTGTAGAGATTAATTAAATTAAAATTTTTTTTCTGCAAGATGAAATGACAATACTTAGAAAACAAGTAAATTGACCAAAAAAATACTAGAGGTTAAAAATGAACTTAGCAAAGTTGCTTTCCTAAATACAATTCAGTATAGACTGAGATTGATTGATATGGAATCATTGATATGATTCCATCACTATGACATTCTGGGAAAGGAGGGAGAGCAGATCTATGGTTGTTTAGAGGCTGGGGTGGGGAGATTTACTATGCAAAGGGGCAGGAAGAAACTTTTTGGGTGAGAGTCTTGATTGCGGTGATGTATATACCTTGTTAGAATTCACAGAACTGTATACTTTATAAAGAAAGGTGAATGCTACTGAATGTAAATTCTGTCTCAATACACCTGACTTTAAAAAGTAGATTGAGGAAAAGGTGATTTCATTCCCAAAGGGGGCAAAAATCAGTATATATGTGGGTGTTCATACGAGCGTTATAAAATGAAAATCACAGTGGAACAATAAAGGAAGATCCTTAATAGTAATAGCCCCTTTCCTGGTTGGAAAGACCAAAGACAGCCAAGCTGACATTGGGCCCACTAGGGCCGGAGCGCGAGGTGAGGACTCGTGGTCCGACTGCGCAGGTGGGTTCCTGCCCGGGGGCGGGGCCTCGGGAGCGCGGGGCCTCGGGAGCGCTGGGCCTCGAGAGCCGGCTGCTGGGGACCCAAGTCCTGGAGTCCGGAGGCCGAGGAGACAGTGAGTGTGGTCCCTCGCCTCCCCGCCCGCCCCCAGGGCAGGCCCTCTGCCCCTAACCCTGCTCCCCCCACCTCCCACCATCACCACCCCCTGCGCTCCCGCCTGCCGCCCGCCCCTAGACCACCACTCAGTCCCGGGGCTCCCCTCCCCCGTGCGGGCTCAGCGTCCTCGCTTTAAGCTGCCTTTTCTCCCTCCCGGCAGTGGCCCCCACCCGCGACGATGAGATCCGGAAGGACGTGCAGGTGCCAGCAGTAGGGCCTATGGCTGCGGTGGAGCCTCAGCTGAGTGGGAACTTTAGGCCTTTGGAAGCCCGGCCTGGCCCGCCGGGATCCCTGGGGTGGGGCAGGGCCAAGTCCGGGCTGAGAGCTTTGTAGCGAGCAGAGGCCGGCCAGGCCTGGGGAGGCTGGAGGGGGGTTGGTGGGGCGTATGGGCGCCTTCACCCTGAGGACACCAGCTCCGGCTCTTCTTTCCTCACCCCTCACCCCACCCTTGGCCCCTGGGTCAGAACTACTACGGGCAGGTGCTGAAGAAATCAGCAGACCTCCAGACCAATGCGTGTGTCACTGCAGCCGGGCCGGTCCCCAAGCACATCCGGGAAGCCCTGCAGAATGTAAATGAGGAAGTATCCTTGAGGTAACGTGTCCTGTGCTGCCTCCATGAAGACCCCAGACAGCATCTTTCTCAAAATATAGTGATGCCAGCTCACTAGGGAATTAACCCGTCTCCTCCAATCCATGGGGCTTGCCTTATCTATTATAAAACTGGTAAAGCACAGCACTGATTGATCATCTTACTGCTCTGTTGAAGAACTTCCAGTGACCCACACACACACCCCCTTTACTCACAGGATACACTCACACTCCTTGCACCTGAAATTCAAGCCTGTCCAGGTTGGCCCTCCCTTCCTAACCAACCTTGGCTCCCTCTGATGCACTATGCTACTCTAGCCAGACCTTTCCCTTCCTCCTGCCATCAACACTGCTAAGATGATTTCTGCCTGCCCGGCATGCAGTTATCAATCTGGAATGCCTTCCCCCTGCTTGCTTGCTTTCTTTTTTTAATAAATAATTAATTATTTATTTTTGACTGCATTGGGTCTTCATCCCTACGCGAGGGCTTTCTCTAGTTGTGGCCAGCGGGGGCTACTGTTCGTTGCGGTGTGAGGGCTCCTTACTGCGGTGGCTTCTCTTGTTGCGGAGCACGGGCTCTACGTGTGCGGGCTTCAGTAGTTGTGGCACGCGGGCTCAGTTGCTCTGCGGCATGTGGGATCTTCCCAGACCAGGGCTTGAACCCATGTTCCCTGCATTGGTAGGCGGATTCTTAACCACTGCACCACTAGGGAAGCCCCCCCACCTCCTTTTTACCTTCCAAATCCTACCTATCCAACGCTTCACTGATGTCCTACCTACTTTGTGAAGCCTTCTTTAATCCTTGGGCACCACTTCCCCAAACCACTATAACACTTACTTCCTGTGCCACTCAGCTTGTAAATAAATCATGGAAAATATTTTGTTTTTGTGTTTTATCTCCCTCGTTAAATACACTTAAGGGACAGAATTCTTGTCTTACCTTTCTTCTTCAATAACTAGCAAGTCCTGGACCTACATAAGATGATCAGTTAATGCCTAACAAATATTTTAGTTGGTTTATTTGTCTTAGTACCTGGTACAGTGCCCATCAATTCAATGGTAAACAAAGCAGATAAGAGTCCCAGCCTTCATGGAGCTTCCGGTGTAGTGAGGGAGACTAAACATCTAAAGAGAAATTGAATGATGGAAGGAAGGAAGGGAGGGAGGAAAGGAGGAAGGATTTATAAGATTTAATGGTTCCACATCTTCTCGTCTCTAGAGGGAAAAAATGTGTATATATTTTCTGTTTCCCAGATATTATGGCTGTGGTCTGGTCATCCCTGAGTGTCTGGAAAACTGCTGGATTTTGGACCTGGGGAGTGGAAGTGGCCGAGACTGCTATGCACTTAGTCAGCTGGTTGGTGAGAAGGGACATGTCACCGGAATAGACATGACAGAAGGTCAGGTGAGGCAATTATTTCAAGGACAAGGAGGAAAAAATTCTGAAAAGCATTCTTTTAGAGATAAAGTTGTTTCCTTGTGACTCTTCAAGGATAATTTAAGAAGGGTGCTAAATGCAGTGCTCACTTGTGCCATTACTGCTTCCTGACCTGGAAACTGAGAACTTTGACAATTAGGGTCTTCTCTAGGAGAACAGAGTCAAAGGTTTGATCTGATTTATGAATATCATGATGACTGAATGGAGTTTGATCTTGTCCTTTCTGCCATCTATCCTGAAAGATTTTCTTATTGAGTGAAGAGTTTATTCAAATAAAACCCATGTATCAAACAGGGGGTTTATGCCCCATTGAGTTGTCCCACTCTGTAGTATATCCTGTATGCCCAGATGAACCTTGTTTACGTACCTAAAACATTCTGGGGGGAGTATATTCCATTAGTAATAGGAAACTTTAGGAAAAAATTAGTGCATTCAAAAATGTTGATTATCAAATCTATTTTTTTTTCTTCCTTTAGGTAGAAGTGGCTAACAAGTACATTGAATATCACATGGAAAAATATGGCTTCCAGTCACCCAATGTGACTTTTATTCATGGCTACATAGAGAAGTTAGGAGAGGCTGGAATCAAGAATGAGAGTTATGATATTGTTATGTAGGTCTATGTCCTTACTGTTGTGAATATAGCCCATTTCCTATTGAACACACGAATGTCACCACTTTTTGCTGAATGGATTCTTATTTGGGGGGTTAAACTAAACTTAGCATAACTTAATGAAGGGATGGAGCTGGCCTGGGGCGCTTGTAGTCCACCAGCCACAGAACACGCTAGCCTGAGAGAGAACGTATTTTAATTTTTTTTTTTTTCTTGGCTGCGTTGGGTCCTCATTGCTGTGCATGGGCTTTCTATAGTTGTGTCGAGCAGAGGCTACTCTTCATTGTGGTGCGCTGGCTTCTCACTGTGTTGGCTTCTCTTGTTGCAGAGCACGGGCTCTAGGGGCTCGGGCTTCAGTAGTTGTGGCATGTGGGCTCTAGAGCACAGGCTCAGTAGTTGTGGCGCACGGGCTTAGTTGCTCCATGGCATGTGGGATCTTCCCAGACCAGGTATCGAACCTGTGTCCCCTGCATTGGCAGGCGGATTCTTAACCACCGCACCACCAGGGAAGTCCTGAGAATGTATTTTAAACTTAACCATGGTTTACGAATGAGCCCAAAAGACCAGCAAGACCAATGAGTCTGCTTATACAATATGTTATCTTCAGTATTATTTTCATGGCAAATTATAGGATTCTGTGTTTCTGTTTTTCCTCTGAGTTGTCAAATCATGCCTTAATAAAACTGCCTTTGAGGAACTTAGCCTATTTACATGTGGCATAAGAAATGCCTTGTGCAGTAGGCATCTGGTCCCAGGTCATTTTTTTGCATGGTCAACATCAGGGCAGAAACAAATAAGCATGCCTCAGAATTTTTTCTGCACACTCAAAGTTGCTAACAATTTATTGAGATTTCAAACACTCTGTCCATCTCCCTTATCTTGGGACAAAGTTGAGTGTGGGGAAGAGAGGAGGGAGGTGGGAAGAATAGTGTAGCTTTGAGAAAATGGTGGGAACCACCTTTAGGGACTAAAAGGATTTGAAGGTGTCTAAGTAGCCTGCAGATGTGCTTGACATTCTGTCTATTCTTTTTTAGATCCAATTGTGTCATTAACCTTGTACCTGATAAACAGCAAGTGCTGCAGGAGGTATATCGAGTGTTAAAGGTGAGGGGAAGAGGGAGACCAGTGGTCTTTGAACATCAGTGAGAGCACATGGGATATGTCCTGTTCTTGTCCCCTTGAGCTGAGAGCTCAAACTCTCAATTTATCCGTTAAATTAGAAAGAGTGGCAAAATGTGGGAGTGACAGGAATACCCTAGATATGAATTTGTTTTCCTCTAGGTTGCAAAAGGTGATAAATCTGAGAGTCACGATTGTGATTGAATATGTTAAAATTTGCTTTCTTGGCTGTTTTTCCTCCTGCTTGCTGCTGTACATGCTCCTAGAATAGCATCTGCAGAGCTGTGGGGACCTTTGGGCTGACTACTAAGGTTATTTTGAATATACTTTCCTAGCATGGACAGTGTTTCTCAGGGATCCTTATTTTGTATCCATCAGGATTCCAGATCTTTGGGAAGTTAAGGAAGATGGATCTTTTCCATTAACTACTCTCTTAAAGGAAAACTTGCAGGAGCTCCACACCCTCTATATGTATCATGAGATGTATCTCTTCATGACAGGAGATAGAAGATTATGAGATTCTTGGTTTATAGGGCTGTTTTAGAGATCAAATAAGAATATCTATGTAGAAATGATTTAACAACGTCTTAATGAGTAGGCCATTGTATAGACCAGCTCACTGTTTTCACCAGGGCGTATGTGTAGAAGGTAGAGACATTACTATAGAATCTAGACGTCCATGCTCTTGAAATTAGCTGAATAAAATCTTAAAATTCCTGATCACTCATATGCCTGAGATTTTAAGGACAATGTTTTAAAAAGATAATGTGTTATTATAAAAATAAATAACAACATTACAAAAGTTATTTAATTTTTAAGGGAGAAGAGTTTATGAATACTGTTTACTTCTGTTAGTTCTATAACAACCTGGCCTTGCTTTCGCTTCAGATTGGTTAAGCTTGGAAAGCTATTTTATTACCTGTTGAGTGGGGCACTGAAAAAAAATCTTGGCAGTTGGCTATTGATTATAACTAGGGAGGCAGCTAGTAGTTATTTGTCCAAAAAGGGTCAGCTCAAGAACTTCTGTTGTTTTTTTTAAAACTTGATTTTAGCTCCTCATTCCTTTCTTTGCTATCTGGGACTAATGTAATCTTTAACCTTGTTTGGATTAATTCTGCTGTTTCAGCACGGTGGGGAGCTATATTTCAGTGACGTCTATGCTAGCCTTGAATTGCCAGAAGAAGTCAGGACACACAAAGTTTTAAGGGGTAGGTTTTTGTGTTTTATTTTGTTTTGAGGCAGATACTCGTCCAAGTACAGAGTTCCATCCTGCTAATATCTAGGATGAGGCTTTGTGATGTGGGAACATGGGATTCGCTCAGGAGGCTTAGGTTCTGTTCCTCCTCTGACACTCAAATCTGGTATGACCTTGGACAATTTAATTAATCTCTTTGAGTCGTGTGTTCCGTACTGTAAAATGTAGGTAATAATTCAATCTGCCTTATAGGGCTGTTATGAAGATTAAATGGGATAGTGAATGTGAAAAATTCTTTAAAAGCTCTAGTGTGGAAATGACGGCAACTGCTCCAGAGTTGATGCCTCCTTAATTCCCCGTGTTCTCATCATTATTGTGTTGTCGATTCCTTTACTGTCATTTTCATGGAGTCTCTGGATGTTGAGGAGATAAATGCATGTGTTTGGTCAGTCTGGTTATGAAATCAAAAGTTCTTAACTTTTAAGATAAATTATGTTAACTTTTTTCTTATTATACAAGAAGAAATGGATATTGTTAAAAAGTTGGAAAATAGGGAATTCCCTGGTGGTCCAGTGGTTAGGACTCCACACTTCCACTGCAGGGGGCCCGGGTTCAATCCCTGGTCGGGAAACTAAGATCCCGAAAGCTGTGTGGCGCAGCCAAAAAAAAAAAAAAGTTGGAAAATACAAAAAGAAAAAGTTACTACTAAGCACATAACCCAGGAATAACCTCTTTTAATAGCTTAGTATACACACTTTTAGGGGTTTTTTTTCCTGTGGGTGTGTATAATAATATTGGGAGTATGCTGCATATAGAATTTAGTATTCTAATTTTATTTAGCATATTTCCTAAGCCTAAAACTTTTAAAAATTTTTTAAATGTTTGTATTATACAACTCTATTGTACAGCTGTACCATAATTTATTTGACCATTTCTCTATTGGTGATGATTTAGATTATTTTTAATTTGTTGATGTAATAAATTTAAAAACTGTAAAATGCCTTATGAACATTAATAGTAATTACTGTTCTAGTAGCAGATCATTATGAGATTAATCTGGAACTAAGAGGCAGTTTTGGAATTTTTCTAGTATGTTTTTTTACATTACAGTGCTTTTCAGAATGTGACCTAATACTTACATGAATATTATGATTGATAGAACCAATGCATTAGTGACTGTCCTGAAGAATGGTTCCCAGAGACCATTAGCTAGCATATCTGGTTTCAACCATGACTTTCTATACCTTGGGGGACACTCAGGTCCTTCTTCTATTTTTCTAGAACCTATGCTTTAAGTAATACCATAGCCTAATCAATTATACAGAAGAATAATTCCCTTAATACCTAGTTGTATTGGTTGATCTGTGATTTTTCTTTTTTTTAGGTGAGTGCCTCGGTGGTGCTTTGTACTGGAAGGACCTTGCTATCCTTGCCCAAAAAATTGGGTTCTGCCCTCCACGTTTGGTCACTGCCAATTTCATTACAGTTCAAAACAAGGAACTAGAAAACATGATCGGTAAGAAACAGCAGTAGGGACTGTTATAACTGCACCCTGAATGGTTCAAATTTGGTGATTATCCAGTGTCTCCTGAGTGAGTCTCATTGAAGGAGACTTTGTGTCATCTGGAAATCTCCATCTTGTCTCCTGTTTAATGGCAACCTCCCAAAGTTTGGCATTTAATAAAGCACTTTGAAGTTATTCAGTAAATAGAGTGATGTGCCCATAAAGATAATTGATGGCATGCAAAGAAGAAATCGTCTTCATAATATTAAGTCCTCGTCTGCTGAGCAAACCAATAGCCGTTGGAGTGCTGGAGATGAACCAAGAGTATATTCTGTTTTTAGGTGACTGCCGTTTTGTTTCTGCAACATTTCGCCTTTTCAAACTCCCTAAGACAGGACCAACCAAAAGATGCCAAGTTGTTTACAATGGAGGAATCACAGGACACGAAAAAGAACTAATATTTGATGCAAATTTCACATTTAAGGTAAATAAAGATTTCCGTGACTTCCAGCATTCTTCCTATTCTTTCCTTTGCTCCAGGAACCTTTTCTTAACCTTGCATTGCTTCTCACCTTTCTGGTCTTGGTGTATGTGTGTTTGTCTATATATATATACACACACATATACATATACGTATATACATATTTGCTGAACTATTGAAAAGTAAGTTGCAGATATCATGACATTTTACCTTTAAATAGTTCAGCATGCATCTCCTAAGAATAAAATATTCTCCTACATAACCAAATACCATTACGACATCTAAAAAACTTTTCTATGAGAAACGTCATTCAGACATCAGATTAATGGAATTATAGAGAAAGAGGATGGAAAAATAGGAGAGGACTGCATAACAGTATTTCAGTTGTTTAATTGTATTGTGGGATTAAGGATTGTTAGTGTTTAATGTTGACATTGACATTTCTACTACTCTTTTTAGAGTACGTTTTGTTTTCTCAAAACAGAGACGTACAGGCTTTGGAATTAGATACCTGGTTTCATATTCTGGCTCTGTTATTTATTTATTACTCAGGTAAACTTGAATGTGCCACCAAAATTGTTTGAGATACAATTTGCTCCACTGTAAAAGTAGGGATAATAATACCTACATGGCAGAATTTCTATAAAGATTAGCAATAACATTAGCAAAACATTGGTACTGGGAACTCAGTAAATAGAAGATACCGTCATGATTTGCTCCAAAGGTGGAAGAACTTTACTGTTTCCTCCACCTGATTTTTTTGTCTAGATAGCATTTTCAAATTTCTAAAATACTCCCTGGTGTAGCAGAGCCATTAATGCTTTTTCACTGATACACTGCCACTTGCCTGCTTCAATAGATTCACAGGATCAGAGTGGGAAGGGCCTTTGAAATCATTACTCTGGTCTACTGGCTTTCAAAACAACATTTCTAATAGCAGAATTATTTTTTATTGAGATATAATTGACATATAACATTATATTAGTTTCAGGTGTACAACATAATGATTTAATACTTGTATGTATTGCAAAACGATCACCACAGTAAGTCTAGTTAATGTGCATTACCATACATATTTACAAATTGTTTTTTCTTGTGATGAGAACTTTTAAGATTTACTTTCTCAGCAACTTTCAAATATATAATACACTATTATTAACTAAAGTCACTATGCTGTATATTATATCCTCATGAGTTATTTTATAACTGAGAGTTTGTATCTTTTGATCCACTTTAGCCATTTTGCCCACTCTCTAACCCCCCCAGAATTATTTTTTTCAGCAAAATTTTATTTAAAAGACCAACACTTACTATGTGTCAGTCATTGCTTTATATAACCCCAGTATCTGAAGGGATACAAGCAGAGTTTATCTGACAGGAGCAGGGATTGGACAGCTCAGAATCTCCTGTGTTTGCTCCTGGTTCCCAAGGCGTAGACCCTTTACACACCTCCCAGGCAGCCTGGGACTCAAGGAAATACACTTTAAAAGCCACTAGTCCAAAGCCCTCATTTTAGCAATGAATAAGGTGAAACTCAGAGAGCAGTGGTTTTCTACATTTGCCTCTGAGCAGAGACTAGACACTGGAGCCACGAGTGCCCTTCTTTTTGCACTGCCACCAAAGGAAAACTGATAACGACACTGGTCAATTCCATGTGGAAATAAGCATGAAGCTAGCAGCAGGGTCTGAACATGAGAAAATACTTATGTCAAAAGGTGTAGTCTCTTTATCTTGAGATATTGCTCGTTAGTAGAACTTCAGGGTGTTTTTCTTCTACTGAGACAAAAGTGGCATCTCTAAGAATGTGTTTTTCATGCTACCCTTCAGAAAGATGAAACTGTTGAAGTGGACGAAGAAACAGCAGCTATCCTGAAGAATTCACGATTTGCCCAAGATTTTCTGATCAGGCCAAATGGAGAGAAGTTGCCAACATGTGGAGGCTATACTGCTTTTGAAGCAAAGGTTTGCTCGGCTTTCAATTCCCTAACCTCAAACAGAGAACCATTTAAAAAATCGTTATGGTCACCACAGACTGCTAAAGCAAGAAACAAAGCATTGTTCTTTTAGTTGGCCACCATAACTCATTTCTAGCATTTTTGTACCTATAAAATGATTTACCTTCATAACTTCATTTTCCTGGGCTTCCCTGGTGGCACAGTGGTTAAGAATCCGCCTGCCAATGCAGGGGACATGGGTTCGAGCCCTGGTCCGGGGAGATCCCACATGCCGCGGAGCAGCTAAGCCTGTGCGCCACAACTACTGAGCCTGTGCTCTAGAGCCCGCAAGCCACAACTACTGAAGCCTGCGCGTCCAGAGCCCGTGCTCTGCAGCAAAAGAAGCCACTGCAGTGAAAAGCCTGCGCACCACAACGAAGAGTAGCCCCCGCTCACTTTTTTTTCTTTTAGAAAAAAAAAGCTTAAAAAAAAAAAGAGAAAGAAACCATAAAGGAAATGACTACATAAAAATTGAAAACATCTATTCAGGAAAAAAAAGCAAATAAAAAGATAAATGAGAGAAAATATTTGCAAAATATAATAGACAATCTCTTATAGAGCAATTAAAAAATGAATATCACTCTAATAGAAAATGGTTAAAGGAATTATTATAGGAAGTTCACAATGCTCTATGTGAACATTATAAATTTACTTATGTTTTCTTTTAGTACTTTTTAAAAATGAGATAAAATTTATGTAACATAAAATTCATTATTTTAACCATTTTAACGTGTACAATTTAGCAGCTTTTAGTATATTTATAAGGTTGTGCAACTATTACCACTGTCTAGTGCCAGAAAACTTTCATCACCTGCAAAAGAAATCCCATGCCCACTAAGCCCTAATTCCCCAATCTCCCCCTCTCCCACCCCTGGCAATAACTAATCTGCTTTCTGTCTCTGGATTTGCTTATTCTGGACATTTCATGTAAGTGGAATCATACACTACGTGGCCTTTTTTGTCTGGCTTCTTTTACTTAATATAATGTTTTTAAGGTTTATCCATATAGCAGTATTTCATTCCTTTTTATGGCTGAACAATAGTCCCTTGTATTAGGGACTAAAAATGAGGATAGACCTCATTTTTTTTTTTATCCATTCATCAGTTGATAGACATTAGGTTGTTTCCACTTTTTGGCTATTGTGAGTTGTGTTGCTGTGAATATGCATGTGTATGTGCTTCATGTACTTGTTGAGTAGTTGTTTCAATTCTTTTGGGTCTATATCTAGGAGTGGAATTGTTGGGTCATATGGTAATTCTCCATTTAACTTTTTGGAAAGCCACCAAACTGTGTTCTACAGTGGCTGCACCATTTTACATTCCTACCAGCAGTGTACAAGGGTTCCAGTTTCTCTGCATCCTTGCCAACACTTGTTGTTTTCTGTTCTGTTTTGATTGTAGCCATCTTAGTGTGAAGTGGTACCTCACTTGGTTTTGATTTGCATTTCCCTAATGACTAATGATGTTAAGCATCTTCTCATGTGCTTGTTGACTGTATAATTTCTTGACCATGTGTTTATTTTCTCTGGAGAAATGTCTTGTCCTTTGCCTGTTTTTAAATTGGGTAGTTTGTCTTTTTGTTGCAGAGTTGTAAGAGTTCTTTATATATTCTGGATACTGGACCCTTATCATGTACATGATTTGCAAAAACGTCTCCCATTCTGTGTGTTATCTTTTTATTCTCTTGATAGTGTCTTTTGATACATAAAAGGTTTTAATTTTGATGAAGTCCAGTTAGTTTTTCTTTGCTTCTGCTTTGGGTATCATCGCTAAGAATCTATTACTTAATCCAAGGTCATGAAGATTCTTCTAGGACTTCCATGGTTTGCTTTTCACATTTAAATTTTTACTTCATCTGGAATTTATTTTTTTTTAATGCTAAATTCCTCTTTTCCTTTCCTTTTTTTAAAATTAATTAATTTATTTACTTTTCTTTTTATTTTTGGCTGCCTCAGGTCTTAGTTGCGGCACGCAGGATATTCCTTGCAGCACCTGGGCTCTTCGTTATGGCGTGCTGGCTCCTCTCTAGTTGTGGCATTTGGGTTTTTTCTCTCTAGTTGTGACGTGTGGGTTTTCTCTCTCTTGTTGTGGCGCACAGGCTCCAGAGCACGTGGGCTCTGTAGTTTGCAGCACGCAGGCTCTCTAGCTGAGGTACACGGGCTTAGTTGCCCCACAGCATGTGGGATCTTAGTTCCCTGACCAGAGATCGAACCTGCATCCCCTGCATTGGAAGGTGGATTCTTTTTTTTTTTTTTTTTTTAATTTTTTTCTGCCTTTATTTATATTTTTAAATTTATTTATTTATGGCTGTGTTGGGTCTTCATTTCTGTGCGAGGGCTTTCTCTAGTTGTGGCAAGTGGGGGCCACTCTTCATCACGGTGCGCGGGCCTCTCACTATCGCGGCCTCTCTTGTTGCGGAGCACAGGCTCCAGATGCGCAGGCTCAGTAGTTGTGGCTCACGGGCCTAGTTGCTCCGCGGCATGTGGGATCCTCCCAGACCAGGGCTCGAACCCGTGTCTCCTGCATTAGCAGGCAGACTCTCAACCACTGCGCCACCAGGGAAGCCCTGGAAGGTGGATTCTTTACCACTGGAACACCAGGGAAGTCCTTGGAATTTATTTTAACATAAATATTCAGGTAGAGTGTGGCTATTTTTCTGAATATTAACTAGTCAAATTTTCCTATTTATTAATTCATTTCTCTGCTGTTTTGGAATGCTAATTTCTATCATATCTAATTTCTTAAATGTATATTTGAGCCAGTATTCCAGCATATTCGAAAATGAATATTTTCTAAAATGTCTTAGATTCATATTTAGAATTATTCTAGTAACTGAAATACTGGTGTAGCATTTTTTAAAGCATTTTATCACAATTTGTCTCAGGTCATCTCTCACAACTTCCCTGTGAGGAAGGCAGATAGGTAGTTATAACAGATATTAGCATCTCTCTTCTTATTATTTATTTTTACCTTTTCCCCATTCATGCTATCATAATTATTTTATTAATCTATTCATTATTTTATAGTACTTTATTATTTAGAACAGGCTTAGTGATGGATTTCAAGTCTCTTTTGTCTGATAGAACTTCCTTTTTTTAAAAATTTTTTTAAAAATTTATTTTATTTATTTATTTTTGGCTCTGTTGGGTCTTCGTTGCTTCACCTGTGCTTTCTCTAGTTGCGGCGAGTGGGGGCTACTCTTTGTTGCGGTGCACAGGCTTCTCATTGTGGTGGCTTCTCTTGTTGCGGAGTATGGGCTCTAGGCACGCGGGCTTCAGTAGTTGTGGCTCGTGGGCTCTAGAGCACAGGCTCAGTAGTTGTGGCACACGGGCGTAGTTGCTTCGTGTGTGGGATCTTCCTGGACCAGGGCTTGAATCCATGTTCCCTGCATTGGCAAGTGGATTCTTAACCACTGCACCACCAGGGAAGCTCCTCTGATAGAACTTCTAACATTCACCAAAGTCATTACAGTGATGCACCTCAAGGCACTGGATGTTGGAAGCCCAGGGAAATAAGCTACTGATCTTGCTGGGGCAGGTTGGTGGCACAGCTTGGGGTTTAAGTACACAGGTCTTGGAGTCAGACAGACTAGGTTCAAATCTTGGCTCTGACACTTATGTGTGATCTCGGATACCTTAACTAACCTCCCTGAACCCTCAGTTTCCTCATGTGTAATGGGGAGGTAATAATCCCTTTTTTCCTCAGGTTGTGAGAATCAAATGGAATGATACATGTAAATGTTGGCCAATGTCTTGCAAATAATACATACTCAAGAAATAGAGGTGGTTATGGTTATGAACTTGTATTTGTTAATATTCTTGGTCCCTTGGAACCGTGTTCTATGTATTTGAGTTCTGACCATCTTTGCAGGATTCTTTTGTCATTCTCTCATAAACCCTTTCTCATGAGCTCAGAATTTCTGTAATCTTTTCTGCATGAATTTTACTTTCTGTTGTTTATATTTCATAGAAATTTTGGATATGTGGGGCACACATTGATACACAAGTAGCTCTTGTGCCTTTTCCTCCCCCACCCCTTTTGTTACCTCACAAGCAGTCTTGTTTTTTTGTTTTTCTTTTGGCCACACTGGGCAGCTTGTGGGATCTTAAGTTCCCCAACCAGGGACTGAAGCCGGGGCCCTGGCAGTGAAAGTGCCGAGTCCTAAACCAGTGAACCTCCAGGGAATTCCCAAGTAGTCTTTAAGAGTAAAGCTTATTGGGAATTCCCTAGTGGCCTAGTGGTTAGGATTCCAGGCTTTCACTGCCGTAGCGCAGGTTCAATCCCTGGTTGGGGAACTGAGATCCTTCAAGCCAGATCACTCTCCAAAATGGTAAATTTGTACTTGAGGAAGTTCAGCTGGGGACAAGAATCCTGGGGCCAAAAAAACCTGGTATGTTCTTGTTTGGCCACTATTACCAGCATGAATCAAGTTCAAGCTAAGTGTAGAAACCGCCTCTAGAGGTAAAGAGCGATTTTCTTTCTTTGCTTTATTTGGTTCTTGAGCACTCTGCTATTGTCAACTCTTCTGTGTTTCTAAGGAGGTAACTTTTGGGGGGAAAGTAGAAAAAACTTGAATTCTTACTTTTCAGTCCATTACATTTCATGAATGTGTTATTGGTCTTTTGAAATTCTTGGTATTTCACTGATAACAAAATCTTGCTGGTCAGAATCAATGTTTATCTTGAAATATTTTCATCATTCTAATTCTCCTGTACCTGGTTTCCTGAATCCTGGCTCTAAAAGCGGTCAGAAAATTAGTTACATGTAAAGGGAGTCTTTTCCCCAGCCATAACACTTCCACTGCACTCCGGCTGGGAAACTGTAGTTAAATGAGTTTGCTTCTGCAGGAGATGCTTTTCTACTAGCATAGCTCTCCTAGCTAGCAGCACCTCATGTGCAGGAGGGTTCCTGACCTCAGGCCGGAATGCAACATTCTACATGTTTGAACTGGTTTATCATAACAATCTCCCATCTGTCCTAGCTTATTGCTTTCAGCCTATGGTTGTGCCATTGTCTTGCCATCAGCTCCACGTTTCTGAAATGGGAATAATTGACACTGAAGGAAGATTTAAAGAATGAAACAACTGTGTGTCCTAGAAATATAACCTTGTGCTCTCGGGGGAGGACAGTCTTATCTTTTTTATGGAGGACCTTAATGATAGATTCCTGAGTACCGTAAGCAGGCGGCATGTAGAGAATTGCTTGTATTTCTGTTTTCCTATCAGTTACTGCAATAGAGGAATGAAAGTACTGCTTGTTACTGAGGGTTGACTCGATAATGACTGTTTTTGAGAGCCCTTCTTTTCTTTTTTCTTCTTCTCCTCCTCCTCCTCCTCCTTTTTTAATCCTGAGAAGCAAAATGTATTTTGCTATTTAAAAGAATTATGTTATTAAAACACTGCAGCATCTGAAATGATGCAAATAGGAGGTGTGCTATGTACTGTCTTGCTCCAGTTAACAGTCGTGGTAGTAATCACATGACAACAGTAGTAATAGTATAGAGGACCTAGCCTTTATCGAACAGTTAATATGTTGAAGGCACCACGTCATTTACTCTTCACAATACCCCTTATCTTCATTTTACAGATGAAGAAACAGGCTCAGAGAGATTAATTTGCTAATCCAAGGTCACACAGCTAGAAAGCAGTGAATCTGAACCCACGTCTGATTCTAGAGCTGACATTCTTAAGCAATATGCTGCACTACCTCTCCGTATCTATACTGTTCATAGAAGCACAAGATGTTGGTGCTGGAAAGGACTGCTTGTCAAGGTGTCCCACCTTTTATTTCTTTCAAGTCTTGAGAGCTTTTTGGGCTGAAAGCATGCATTTGGAAGTGATATTGATATCACTTGTACACCCTTCTATTTGCAGTGACCACCAATAAATAATAAGAGTGTAAATGCATGTTTAATGAATTCACTTTCATTATTTAAGGTGGCTTGTTCATACTCTTGACTTCCAACCTTTTTGCCTAGTTTTTCTCTGACCCCGTTGGCACTGCTCGTGGAGGTATCTCATTTGAAGATGAAAGGAGGAAAAATAAAGACTGCCGTCTTATCTTTTGAAAATTCCACTTACTCTGCCCTGAAATCTTGCTGGTTGTGGTTGGCAATCTCAACATCTGAACATCAGCAACTGCTAATGAGGGTCCTGGTATCTGGGACTTACCTCCTTCTCTTGCACACATTTCTAGAGATTAGAGTAAGGGAAGGGAAGAAGTTTCAGCATTTCAGTAGCTCAGTTCCAAAAAGGTAAAAGGCACAAACAAATGGGAATCCCACAAAACGAAACAAAGCAGAATCAACTCTCTTGGCCCCAAAGGGAACACCTTTCCAAAGCTGTAAATGAAGTTTACCTTGAAAGTAGTGATAACTTGATTAGAAACTTCAGGAAAAGACAGCTACCTTTATAAGTTAGTGACTGATGCTACTCCCAGGACCTCACAGAATTGTAAAATTTTATCCTCCTAGGTAAATCAACCTAAGTCCAACTGAAATGTTAGTGTTTGGGTCTGTTGAAACACCTTTAACTTGTCCTTTCATTTTGGTTTGTCTTTTGACAGGATATAAGCACAGATCCATTCAAGCTTGCAGAAGGGTCTGACAATGCGAAGTCCAGAAGTCCCCCTGAAGCTGCCAGCGGCTGCCGAGGCACAGAGAAGTGCTGCTAAAACAACAGCTGACCAGGAGACAGTGGGCAGGAGGTGAAAGAATGAGTTACACATGTCTTAACCTGCTCTTCCCCACAGCCCATATCACAAGAAAGAATAAAAGGCAAAACTCCACCGTATTTTAGATAAAAATTAATGAATTATTTTTACAAAGTATTAATTAAAGGTTCACAGCAAGATCATCTAAAGACTAAAGTTTTTCTCTTAACCGAGTCTGGTGCCACCTAGTGTCCAGAAATGGAACTGAGAAGCAGTGTGAAAGCTTGGCTGATGGGCAAGAAAGGCTTCAGAAATAACAGTTGGCCAAGGGCCTCAGGGAAAACATCTTCCTTCTGACCTGCATAGCACCTTTTGGACTTTTCACCATGTTTGCTCATTAAACAGAGCTCCTACTGAACTCATGCTAATCATGCCAAAAGATTGCCAAATCAAATTTGGTAGGAGTGCCCTTGAGGTAATTGGTCTTTTAAATCAAACAGTTTTTTTTTTCTTCTTTTTAATGTGCAGTTGAATGAAGAAAACAAACAGGTAATCATTTTTTGACCTCAGTTTACCCTAATGTGTGACAAAATAATGACCATCTGCAGTAAATCTTAACCGGATCAGGAAAAGAGTTTGATAATTTTTAAAAGACAAGCTAGGAGATGTAAAAATGGTGGGTTTTCTTTTCCTTTATAAGGTGCCCTGGTTAAACTTTTAGGAAAGTATTAAATATACTTCTAGTTTCCATAGTTAAAGAAGAAGATTGAGGAATATTTCAAGGATGGTTGTATCATTAGAAATTAAGAGCATTAAGGGAAGGTTCAAGAGTGAGTAAATAAATTGAAGACCAGCTGTACCTGAAGACTTTGTCAGGGGCACAGAAAGTGTAAGTCATATATAAGCCATGGTCCTTGTCATCAGGAGCTGATAGTTCAGTTTTTAAATAACAGCCTTTAAGCAATGAAGAATTTTAATAAGAAAATTTCAACTAGTCGCTCTGAGCTCAGTGCAAAAAGAATAAGAGGGGAGGGACTTCCCTGGCGGTCCAGTGGTTAAGACTCCGCGCTTCCAATGCAGGGGGTGTGGGTTCCACCCCTGGCTGGGGAACTAAGATCCCACGTGCCACATGGCACGGCCAAAAAAAAAAAAAAAAAAGGAAATTGGCATGACCCAAGAAATTTTTTCATTAGAGGTATGGGAATACAAGAGGTCTTGTAAAACATTGGAATGAATTTTACAGGACAGACCCCTCTTTTAACAAAGCTGTTCAAAATGGAGAAATTCTCAGATTTCTGAGTGGGTTCAGCTATAGACCCTAACTTATTACTACAAAGCGAGGAAAGGGTAGGTGGTATCTTTTAAGCCCGATTAATCTGTGTGACCTTGATTCTAAACAGTGCTTTCTTGGTTCTAGAGTTCAATATCTACCCAATCATAACCTACTTCAGTGACAGCATTAGTTAGAATGGTAGAGCTGGGATTAGGCATACTTTACTATTCATGAATGCTCGATGGTCCTGCGAGGCGAAAAGATGAAAAGAAAGGGTGTTCTGGTTATTTGGTTTATTAGGCTTTTCAAAATTTATGAGGAAGAGGTATTAGCCTTTTGCTTGTCATTCTGAACTTCTCAGTTCCCCCAAAAGATGCTGAGTGATGATATTGGGCTAGAAATTCACATTGTTCTTTTCCTAAGAATAACATACTTTAGGGCTTCCCTGGTGGCTCAGTGGTTAAGAATCCGCCTGCCAATGCAGGGGACACGGGTTCGAGCCCTGGTCCGGGAAGATCCCACATGCCGCGGAGCAACTAAGCCCGTGCGCCACAACTACTGAGCCTGTGCTCTAGAGCCCGTGAGCCACAACTTCTGAGCCCACGTGCTACAACTACTGAGCCCACGTGCCACAACTGCTGAAGCAGGTGCGCCTAGAGCCCGTGCTCCGCAACAAGAGAAGCCACCGCAACGAGAAGCCTGCGCACCACAACGAAGAGTAGCCCCCACTTGCCGCAGCTAGAGAAAGCCCTCGCCCAGCAACGAAGACCCAATGCAGTCAAAAATAAATAAATAAATAAATAATTTAAAAAAAAACATACTTTATACATTATTTTCATTTATTAAAGATATACATTTTAAGAATTGTATTTGATCTGGAATCTAGAAAAGATATATATTAGACAATACAAAATTAAAGTAGATGTGTTTTACCCAGAGAAATGCCATAAACAGTTATTTAAATATTCAAAAATAGGTGAAATAGACAACTAGGAATATTTGATCCTTATGAGAGTGAGAGGTAGTATGGAATGATGATTAAGAGCAAAAAGCTGATGCCAAACATTTTAGTTCTTTCCCTCTTAACTCTGCCATTTAGCATTTTGGCCTTGAGAAAACAATTTAACATCTCTGTGTCTTCGTTTCATCTGTATGAAGTTCTCTGAAAGAGCACGTGGTACGTGGTTTAGATTATTATTAGTTTAGATCTACTGATACATGGTCGCTGCGAGCATGTGATGTCAGGACCAGCTAAAGACCAGTGCTTCTTTTGCTGCCAGGACGTGGTTTATGAACCTGCCTGTAGGTCTTTTGACAGCGGGCAGCTTTACCTCCAACATTTTATTAGAACCATTTTCAAATATACAGAAAAGTTTAAAGAATTACAGTGATGACCCACTTACCCACCACCTAGATTATATACTTGTTAACCTTCTGCAATCATTTAATAACGTTTTAACATCATATTTACTAACAGCAGTGCCATAGAAACGGGTCTAATTCTTCCCTCGCCACAAACCTTTTTCAAAAGATATTGGACTTAAAAGAGTTAAAGGAGCAGATTTTCTCTTAGTTGATTATTGTATCAAATACAGTATTTTCAGTGCTTCATTATTGTAGGGGGAGGATTTATTAAAAATCATGGAAGCCTGCAGAGGCTTTTCAGCTTACCTACTAGGGGAGGTACAGCAGTAGCCTAAACAGGACCCGTACCCCCACCCCCCCTTCAGGCACACATGGCTTTAAAGGTCATGCCAAGACAGCAGCGGAACCCTCTCCTCTTGCTGATTCTTGGCCTTTCTTCCCGATGGCTCCCAACCTTACTAGGTTGGGAGGCCTATTACATGAGTTCAGCAAGAAATGTGAACCTATCTATCCATTTCTTTGTAAAACAAAGAATGTTGCTTGCTGTCAGGTTCTGCAAGGATTAAGTCTTTAGCTACTGCTGCCACTGATGACAGTACACCCTGAAAGGAATTCAGGACGAAAAACAGGATGAAGCACTCTGTGCTTTGGAAAAACAGGTCTCTTAGATAGTTAGATATATCTCAAGAAACATTTTTATGAACCCAGATTCTTGCATCTTTACATACATAGAAAAGCACTAAAATCATTAACTGAGATATCTGTTCCTCGTGACTAGAAGTGACCTTTCACTGAGATGTGTGCTGGATTACACATATTCCCAGACAAAATCATCTTTACACTGGCTTCTCCCCCTAGCTCTTTAGAGCAGTCCCCCCAGAGCTACCAAGAGGCTGATTCCCAAGCTAGAGTCCTCAGTAAGACTCTGAATAAAACTCAACTCACAACTCTTACGTTGTGTATTTTTCTTTCAGTCGACATTTTCATTGTCACTAAATATTAACTATGTACCTACTGTGTACCAGGTACCATCCTAGGCCTGGATTGCTAACAATGGAATATTATGCACCCCGGGGGCCCACAGGATAAAAACAGACAGGCATATTTTCTGAACTTTGTTGGTACCTGTCCTCACTTCTGTGCTTTGCCAAGTTTCTTCAACTGTACACACGCCACAATTTGGGTCTAAACAGGGTTTCTTTTGTAGACCCTGCCCTAAGAGTCAGCAGACGGAGGTCTCACTAGACAGTCGAAATGAACTCTTTTGTAAATATGAAGCTGGAAGTAGACAATCCTAATAATAACCCATGACTTGAGCTTTACTGCTTCATTCCAGTCTCTGTTCAACTGCTGATCCTGCAGTTCCCATAAGCACAACTCCCACTGAGGTTAATGGGAGTGTTACGTGAATGTAAGTTTTGTACTTCATCTTCTGCCGAGCGAGCCTTGCTTGTCTTGGACGGTTGACCGTCGTCCCGATCCCCTTCCCCAGCAGGCCACACTAGTCCCTCCTTTCATGTAGCAGAGCCGTACAGCAGTGACAATCTCCGGGTGAAGGGAAAATCAGTTGAGGACAGAAGTGTTCTGCCCATTGCCTCATATAATAGCAGAGTGCCTCCTATACACTGTCCAGAAGCCAGAGAGAGTAAAAAAAGTAGAATGGTGAATTGATGATATTCTGGGTGCTCTGTAAGCCAGACTTGTGTCCGCTGACTTTGCAAACTAGGCCGAAAGCCATTAACCTTCTTCTCATTCATGGAAGGAAAAGTGATGCGGGAGGCAGAAAGCAGGTGTTCTTTCTAGATCTGGCTCTACTGCTGAATTAGTTACTTGCCCCTCGGAAAATCATTTGTCCACTTTGGGGTTCGCTTTCTCCAGCTGTAAAATGAGGTTTTGAACTTGGCATACTCTAAGTTCCCTTCCAACTCAGAAACAGACTTATGGGTCTAGATTCTGGAGAGGTTACAGAATTTTTAAAAATTGTTTGAACTAGTTGCCCACATTTATAAATCAGAAGGTTTTCCATAACATATGAATTTCTGGCTTCTCTTGGAAAATTGGCAACATGAGCCCTGCATTTTGCACAGCTGCCGTGGCCCCAGTGAGTATTGGCTTCCCTGTTACACAGGGCGTGTCCCTTTAGACACCGTCCCTACCAGTCAACGTTGCCGACCCCTGTAGGCTTTTTGAGTTTGTGGCCCCATTTTAGGACTAGAATTAGCACAGTTTCATCAAAATTAAAAGTGAGGGTATTTTCCCCATTATAGTTCAAATGATGGCAGGCCTATGGCTTAATCTATGACTCTGACTTACATGTTTAATTCATTACAAGCAGAAGCCAAGAAGGGCACATGGAGCTTGGCAGGGATGCTCACAGGAGGGAACCAAAGAGCACTGGAGCTGCTTATGGTAATTTGACATATAACTCAGAGCCTGTTTGTGTTAGGTGAGGCGTCCTGGACGGTTTATTCTCTGTTCTGAGTTAACAAGCTTCCATCACATCACTTTCTTTGTGAATATGAAATGAGCATCCTCAGGAAAGCAAAGCCTCAAAATGTCAAGTTGCTAGGGAGGAAAGGTTTGCACAGCAAGCGCAGAAGGATTTGTGTGGCTTCTAGGCTTAGTAGTTAATGTTTTATTAACTGTCCTTATTTTCCTTTTCTTATTAACCTTATTCCTTTCAAGGGACCTAACTAGGGAAATGTTGTGAAGGAGGTGTTTTTATTTTTGCTTTTCAATAATGTAACAGGAGCCCATGAGGCAACCCTTTACAAATGGTGATTTCTCATGGTAAAGGGGAAAATTCATTGCTTCGTGTGCTGTTTATAAACCATGCCAAATATCCCCAGTTGTTTCTTTTCTGAAAAGAACTCCCCTACGCCTCCCTCATAATGTTGATTTTTCTAATTTTACAGAGGAGAACACTGAGGCTGAGGATTTTAAATGACTTGCACGGTGGGAGTACAGTCTAAGATGGGTTAGAACCAAGACCACACCTAGCTCTGCCGACTCCTGGTGTACCCCTGCATCAGAGGGTTTGTCCTTGCTCTCCTTTTGGGGATTCCCAAATTTTAAAATATAGAATTAAAAAGGGAAATGATTACTATAAAGGTAAAGATAATGGTTACATCTAGGGTAGGGAACATGTGCGTGATCTAGAAGGGCTATATAGGGGTTTTCTCAACTAGGGGGTGGCTCCCATTACCATTATAAACGATTACAAAGTGAACATAAGGGGCTTCCCTGGTGGCACAGTGGTTGGGAATCCGCCTACCAATGCAAGGGACACAGGTTCGAGCCCTGGTCCGGGAAGATCCCAAATGCCGCGGAGCAACTAAGCCTGTGCGCCACAACTACTGAGCCTGAGCTCTAGAGCCCGCGAGCCACAACTACTGAGCCCACGTGCCACAACTACTGAAGCCTGCAGGCCTAGAGCCCGTGCTCCGCAACAAGAGAAGCCACTGCAGTGAGAAGCCCACGCACCTCAACAAAGAGTAGCCCCCGCTTGCTGCAACTAGAGAAAGCCAGTGCACAGCAGCGAAGACCCAACGCAGCCAAAAATAAATAAATAAATAAATAAAATAAAAAACAACAACAACAAAGTGAACATAATCTTTGCCTGGGACTGTCCTAGTTAGCCTCAAACTAGGTCAATTATTGATAGTAGCTTTTTTTCCACTCTCAGACAGGTTCTGTTTTAAATGATAAATTATGTGGTCAGCTACTATACATTTATGCTTTATGCACCTTTATACATGTTTATTATATGTCAAAAACTTTTTTAAAGTTAAAAAATATATATCCAGAAGTCTGACCTATGCTCAGGAGGCCAAGGCCAACCTGGGAAACCTTGTGTTTGCTCTGAGTCATGATTACTGCACGGACCACAGTGGCCACAGCTGTGATTCAGGTGTGGACTTCCAGAGTTGTGGGGTGTGGTGTTCCATCTTGGTTTTCTGGGGGCTCCTGTGGCATGAGATAGTCGTCTCTGTTTGTTTGTCCTATATGTTGCTGGAAAAATGGTGTATCCCTTAGTCATAGTTGTGAAGGTCAGTCAAGATAATATGTGAGAAAGTGCTTTGTAAACTGTGAAGTTTTTTTCTACATGGAGTGGTAGGAGTTCCCTAAATCCCTAAATTGGCAGGCAGGGCCCCAGCATCACTGCACTGGCACCTGTCAGTTAATCTTCTTGTAATACACCTCTTCTACTTAGAACATTCTATAGCTCCTGAAGAATGAAATCTAAACTCCTAAACTTGGCATTCAACCCACCCCAACCAACTTTCCAACATTATTCTTGCTGTTCCTCTTCAAGGGCCATAGAACCAAATTCAAGCATATGGTGTTCTAAAAATGCTGCTCCCTTTCCAACCTCATCTCACACTTTTCTCTCCATTAGAATGCCTTTTTCCTCATTCTTCTCTCTCAATCCCTTTTTCTTGGACTGAATATTTGTCCCTCCCCCTTCCATTCACATATTGAAGCCCTAACCTCCAGAGTGCTTGTATTTGGAGATGGAGCCTCTAAGGAAGTAATTAAGGTTAAATGAGGCCATAAGGATGGGGCCCTGATCCAACAGGATAGTGTCCTTATAAGAGACACCAGTGAGCTCTTGCTCTCTCTCCATGTATGCACTCAGAGGAAAGGCCGCTTGAGGACAAAGGGGCCATCTGCAAGCCAGGAAGAGAGCTCTCACAAGAAACCGACCTCACAGGACCTTGATCTGGGATTTCAGCCTCCAGAACTGTGAGAACATAAATTTCTGTTGTTTAAGCCACCCAGTCTATGGTATTTTGTTAGGATAGAGCAGACTAAAACACCGGTTCTTTGAATAGCTTTTTCATCTGCATATCTAAAAACCTCTCTATTCTAACCTATTTTTAGTTCCTCTGGGATACCTATTTGTTTATTTTAAATATCTCAAAGACCAGCTCAAAGACCATGAAGCTTCCCTCGATTCCTGCATTTTATTTTGTATTTCTTTTTAAGACATTCGATGTTCTATCCTGCACTATGTAGTTATTTAGTACATGTTTCCTGACCTCCTTACTAGTAAGTTTTTGGGGTAACCTCTGATTCAATATTATAGCTCCACAATGCCTAGTACAGCGCCTGGAGCTTATTAGATACACAATCTATATAAGTTGAATGAGGGAACAAATGAATGAAAGAGAAAAAAAGAAATGGGGTGAGAAATAAGACACAAACTTAAAGTTTAAGGAGGAAGCAGAGGGACTTCCCTGGTGGTCCAATGGTTAAGAATCCGCCTTCCAATGCAGGGGACTTGGGTTCAATCTCTGATCAGGGAACTAAGATCCCACATGTCACGGGGCAACTAAGCCCGCGTGCTGCAACTACTGAGCCCGCACGCCGCAACTCCTGAGCCCACGCACCTCAACTAGAAAGCCCACATGCCGCAAACTACAGAGCCCACGTGCTCTGGAGCCCATGTTCCACAACTAAGACCCGATGCAGCCAAATAAATAAATAAAATAAATATTAAAAAAAAATAAAGAGGAAGCAGAGAGAATTGAGATGTGGTATTAATAAGTGGGAAGCAATAAGTTAAATCTTCAGTGTAGTGGTGTTTCAAATAAAACAAATAGGTATCTCAGAGGACCTAAAAATAGAAGAATTCGTTCCCACTGAGGTCTGGCATATTATTTGTCTATACATGGAGATTTGACTAATTATTAGAGTAGAAATTTTGCTCCAGCTCCAAACGATTTGGAAAAAAGACCATAGAAATGAATTCAGCTGAAATGGGAAAAGTGGCATTTTATGACTAGAGCCATAATCACAAATTAGAGCTCTGGTATCAGACCCAGGGCTCAGAATTGGACATTTAGGATCTGTTCTTTTCCCTGCAGTCTCATCCCTAGTTACCATCCTCCTGTCAGAGTCTGCCTTATCTCCCACCTCTTCCTCACTCCCCAAATGTAGTTTTTAAATTTAGATTGTTGGATGGGCAATATTCACATGGATCAACATTTTAAAACCTAAAATCGCAACCTGGGTTGAGTGTTTTAGTCACAATGATAAGGATAATGGAGCTCAGAACATTTCTTTGTCCAAGACTGAGCTGGAGACTGCAACTGGGGTGGCACAGCAGTCCGAAAGAACACCCTAAAAGATTCTAGAAAGTCCCGCAGTCGCAGGGCCTGGCAGCCAGGAGGACAGGGGGCCCGGAGCAGGGCAAACAGTGGACTTGGAGCAGCAGAAGGCTACTTCTTGGGGCTGCCCCATGGAGGTTCAGGAGGGGCCGGCCCCCTGGGAGAAGGGTAGTGGGTGTGGGGTGCTGGCCAGTGCACCGTGAAGGGAGCGGGGAGGGACCAGGATGGAGGGCCGAGAGGGAGGGAAGAGTCGGCAGAATGGGAAGTGGCAGGGGGCCACCCACCATTGGCAGGGAATCGCTCTCAAGGAGCTTGCACCCTTCTCAAAGGAGGAAGCTTTTGTCACAACTCTGTAAAAAAGCCATGTTTTCCCTTCTCTTCCTCCACAGTGACTATGTCCAGAAAATATCTAGCAAAGGAGGGAAATAGGAAAGCCCAAACCAAAAAGCCTGAAAAAGAGAAGGTAAACTGCATTGCTGACTTTATTTTGTTTTGTTTGCCCTCCGTTGTGAAAAGTTCTCATTTGAGCTAAAAGAGTTTTATGTCTTTAAACAAGTGGACAATGTTGTTTCAGGGGGAGCAGGTTTGACTGGAGGGAAAGTTTGGGCAACTGCAGCATCACCCAGTTCCTGTTTTTCCTCAAAAGATCCGGTGCTTTGGTGAGATTAAAATGTCACTGTTGAAGCAATAACTTTGAATATTTTTCTACAAGTAGGCATTTTTTTTCCGGGGGGAAAAGGTTTCTGTATAAAATTAGCTTTATGTTGAGAAACCAGATGCGTAGAGAGCCATTTGGTGTGTTATTTGCTATCTTTAGAGTCAAACTCTAAAAGACTTTTAGGTCTGGATGCAGCGCCTCCCCAAATCTCTGAACCTGCAGACATGGGAGCATATTCCATGCAGATGAGAAAACTGAACAGGTACCCTTCTCCTTGAGGATCCAGTAAAGGATTCTAGTAAGAGAGGGTTGGTTAGGGAAAGCATTTGCTAGGAGGTTCTGCTTTACCTAAATGATGTGCTGAAGGTCAAAGTCAGAACCTACCTAGGATTAGATATCCACAGCAACCAGTTAGCAGACTTGAGGTTTTTGTAGCCCTTTCTGGAGGTGAAACCTCCTAACCACTGGACTGCCAGGAAATTCTCTACATGGAGAATATGATCCCCCCTTCCTACCACCACTGCCACTCAGGATGAACATCAGATTCACACAGGGGACTGCTGAGCTTGTGTGTGAATGTGAGCTTGGCTGGTTTTATATTGTAAATTGGCTTGATGGGTGCTTTCTGACATTTTGCTATGAACTTCTAACTTGCTTCTAAATTGCTGAATGCCACACTTCCCTGACTGTTCTAGCTTTTTCTGAAATGCACAGGAAATGTCTGTAGGTTTGGCAAGCTTCTCCCCACCCCCATCTCCACACTCTTATTCCGAAAGTGTACATTCAGCATTTAAGAGCCTTTAATCATCTTCCCTCTTAGCTACCTTACACACACTTGTACTCACACTTTTTATGAAGTTAAAACAGTTTTATTTTCAATCAGTTGACTTAGAAAAGGACTGTATCTATCCTTTGTCATATATCCCTAAAAAGCTCAACTTTTCTTCCAAACTTTGATAATGTTATTTTTATAAATGCATGCCAAGTGTGTGAATCAGGATTTTTAAAATATAAACATGTTTCTTGGATATAGCAGTATGAGAATTGTGGGTGGGAGAAGCAGCATCAGAAGCTGAAGGGCTGGAAACTAGATTGGGGACATTATTTGAAGTAATCAGAATAAAAATTCTTTCACTTCTTTAACATTCTACAAGTACTGTTTTGAGCATCTACCATTGTTCTAGGCCCTGATGATACAGCAGCAAACAAAACAGACAAAATCCTTGCCCTCAGGAAGCTTAAGTTCTAGTAGAAGGAGACAGATGTAAACTAAATTAAGGAAAATACAGTAGAGATGGAGTGTAGGGAGTGTTTGTTCACAAGTTTATAAAGGTGGCCTTTGGGACTTCCCTGGTGGTCCAGTGGGTAAGACTCTGTGCTCCCAATGCAGGGGGCCCAGGTTCGATCCCTGGTAGGGAAGCTAGGTCCCACATGCATGCTGCAACTAAGAAGTCTGCATGCTACAACTAAGAGTCTGCATGCCACATGCTGCAACTAAACATGCCGCAATGAAGATCCTGTATGCTGCAACTAAGACCCAGCACAGCCAAAATAAATAGGTAAATGAATGAATAAATAAATAAATATTAAAGGTGGCCTTTGAACAATCTTGAAGGAGGTGGACTAACGTTCTATGCTGACATCTGGGGGAAGAGAGTCCCAGGCACAGGAAACAGCTGCAAGTGCACAGGCTCCCTGAAGGAGCATCCCTGGAGAGAAGGAACAACAGCCAGGAGAATCTGGCTGGAGCAGCAGGTGATGAGGTTATAGAAGAAAGTGGGTGGGCAGCAGCTCTTTTAGAGTCTTGTCAGATATTGTAGCTACCAGTGGCTTTTACTGTGATGAGTTGGGAAGCCAGAGTAGGGTTTCAAACAAGGAAGGGACAGCATCTTATTTAACAAGACCACTCTGGCTGCTGGGTTGAGAAGGGAAGGGGGCAGGTGTAGAAGAGCAGAGACCAGTGAGGAGGCCACTGCAATCTCTACTAGAAATTAATAAAAAATGTTTGATTGGTTTACATAAAGGGAAGAAAATGTGCTTGCAGAATACAAAAGAAAAAAGGAAACAATTCTTTTTCAGATGTTTAAGTTGCAAGAAAAAAAACCACTTTGGCAACAACTTTGCTACTGCATCTCCTCCACAGAATGGGCTTGGGAGTCCTAGGTCTTCAGGGCTTTTTTCTCCTGAGTGACCGATGAACCTAGCTGGGTTTGGTCAGTGTGTTTAAGAATGAGCCTTTATGGATCTGCTTAGTATGTCTGACCCTTCCCATTTCCCAAATTTGCCCGAGTCCCAGTTAGAAAAACAGATTCCTGGGTCCTACCCATTCAGTAAATATGGAATGGGGCCAGGAATTTTCAGTAAGAAAATGAAGGGATTCTTATGACTTGGAAGATGGGGAACTACTTTAATTTCCGCACCTCCCGCTCACCTTGTGGGGTTTGCGACGGACCTGGAAAGCGTTGCAGGGCGCCCGTGATACCGGCAGGTGGCGCTACCTGACCGTGAGCTGCAGAGGGCGCTTGTCTTAGGGATAGGCGAGAGGCTCCAGCAGAGAGGGTCTGTGCGGTGCTGGGGCCCACCGGCCACCGCTTATCCCGAGTGGAGAGGCGCGCACGAGTAAATAAGGGGGGCGCGGCCGGTGGCTCGGCTTCATTTTAGGCTACTGTTTATCTTAAGCCTCCCTAGTCGGCTTCTCGGGCTCCTGGGGCAGGAAGGCGCAGCCCTCTCTGCACGGGCATTGAGCACGCGGAAGCCGGCAGCGTGGCACAGCGAGAACCAGCCGCCTCGGGCCGCAGGACATTAGTCCAGCGGGGCAACCCAAGGGCCGGGATGTACTACCGAGGTCCCTCCGGGCTTTCGGACTCGCGAATGGCCCCTTTTCATTGGCGGCCGGAAGTAAGGCCCCGCCCCCTTTCGTACAGCTCTCAACTGTGACTGGCTCTCGGGCACCGGCTGGCCACACCTCCTCCCCTCGCACATACACAAGAGTCACGCGCCTTTCAGTTGGAAACTTGGCGTGCAGAGGAGGACGCTGGCCCTCGTCTCCCCACCCATTTATCTTGCCATTGGTTCGCGGCGCCGCTCACGGCCACGCCCCCATTCCAGCCCCCTGGCTGGGAGGGCGGACGCCCGCTCGTGATTAGCTGCTCTGCCTGCCTCTCGCAAGAACGGTTGGCACTTCTTCCCCCTCTCTCCTCTCCCGCCAGCCTCGAGGTTCCTGAGCTGGCCCAGGCCGAGTCAGTGTCAGTCAGGCAGGCGGACTGCTGAGCAGTGGGTGCGAACACTGCGTTGCAGTCTCGCCCAGGGGCCGGTGCCTGCGCTCGCGCCGCCGGGTGGGAAGGATGAAGCTGCAGCTGGAGCAGCCACCCTATGATTGGCTGGGGCACTTGTGAACCCGAAGTAAAGATGGCGGGCGGGCAGGCAGCCGCCGCACTGCCCACTTGGAAGATGGCGGCGCGCCGCAGCCTCAGCGCTCGCGGCCGGGGGGTCCTGCAGGCGGCGGCTGGACGGCTGTTGCCGCTGCTTCTGCTGAGCTGCTGCTGTGGCGCGGGCGGCTGCGCAGCGTCGGGCGAGAACGAGGAGACTGTGATCATCGGGTTGCGGCTGGAGGACACGAACGACGTGTCGTTCATGGAAGGGGGGGCGCTGCGGGTGAGCGAGCGGACCCGGGTCAAGCTGCGGGTGTACGGGCAGAACATCAACAACGAGACATGGTCCCGCATTGCTTTCACAGAGCATGAGCGGCGGCGCCACAGCCCGGGCGAGCGCGGGCTGGGGGGCCCTGCGCCGCCGGAGCCGGACAGCGGCCCCCAGCGCTGCGGCATCCGCACATCAGATATCATCATCTTGCCCCATATCATTCTCAATCGCCGTACATCAGGCATCATTGAGATCGAGATCAAACCGCTGCGCAAGATGGAGAAGAGCAAGTCCTATTACCTGTGCACGTCGCTCTCCACGCCAGCCCTGGGCGCCGGCGGCCCGGGGTCTGCGGGTGGCGCCGTCGGGGGCAAGGGCGGCTCCGGGGTGGCCGGGCTCCCGCCGCCCCCGTGGGCCGAGACCACCTGGATTTATCACGACGGCGAGGACACCAAGATGATCGTGGGGGAGGAGAAGAAGTTCCTGCTGCCTTTCTGGCTGCAGGTGATCTTCATTTCGCTGCTTCTGTGCCTCTCGGGCATGTTCAGCGGCCTCAACCTGGGACTCATGGCCCTGGACCCGATGGAGCTGCGCATCGTGCAGAACTGCGGCACGGAGAAGGAGAAGAATTACGCCAAGCGCATCGAGCCCGTGCGCAGGCAGGGCAACTACCTGCTGTGCTCGCTGCTGCTGGGCAACGTGCTGGTCAACACCACGCTCACCATCCTGCTCGACGACATAGCTGGCTCAGGCCTCGTGGCGGTGGTGGTCTCCACCATCGGCATCGTCATCTTCGGGGAGATCGTGCCCCAGGCCATCTGCTCCCGGCACGGCCTGGCTGTGGGGGCCAACACCATCTTCCTCACCAAGTTTTTCATGATGATGACCTTCCCCGCCTCTTACCCCGTAAGCAAGCTGCTGGACTGCGTCCTGGGCCAGGAGATAGGCACCGTCTATAACCGGGAAAAACTGCTGGAGATGCTCCGGGTCACAGACCCCTACAACGACCTTGTAAAGGAGGAGCTGAACATCATCCAAGGGGCGCTGGAGCTCCGCACCAAGACCGTGGAGGACGTGATGACTCCCCTCCGGGACTGTTTCATGATCACCGGCGAAGCCATTCTGGACTTCAACACCATGTCGGAGATCATGGAGAGCGGCTACACTCGGATTCCAGTATTTGAGGGGGAGCGCTCCAACATCGTGGACCTCCTCTTTGTCAAAGACTTGGCCTTCGTGGATCCAGATGACTGTACTCCCCTGAAAACCATCACTAAATTTTATAACCACCCCTTGCACTTTGTTTTCAATGACACCAAGTTGGACGCTATGCTGGAAGAATTTAAGAAAGGTGGGAAATTTTGCTATCTTTCATTGGCTTGCTCTTTCTCTCTCCATCCTCCTCCCTACTTGAGTCCTCTACCCTCAGAACAACCCCCCAAGGCGAATTGACCGGAATTTCTCTTCTCTTTTAATTGCAAAGTTGAAAGGATGGCATGGATTTGGGGATGGATTGAACTAGTAAGCGCTTCTAGGTTCTTTAAAAGCACAAGACTGCCATCACTTGTTTTTTCCCATATCAAAAAGCAGGGTTCCTATTTTCTGTGCATGGTACTCTTCCCCCCTGCAGTCTGGTCTTGAGAGGTCTGCTGCATTCATTGCCTGGATTCTGAGTGGGTAGATGAAAGTAGGGACCCGCTCATGCCGTGCTATGCCATTTGGTTGACATGTACTAATTGCAGGCATTTGGAAAACGTTTAAACAGCTTTTCTAAACCCTATACAATCACTGGCGTTTCAGAGATTGGAAGTGCATTTTCAGTAGTTTCTGTTCCTGGTTGTCTGGTGACCTGTGGGAGAGATTAGGGTCCGCTTTTGAGAATATGGTATGGGATAAGCCAGGTATCACCAAAAAATTCACTCATTTGAATGACTTGCCTTAGCTAGAAAAGAGGGTTTTTAAAAAACTAAAGCTATTCGTTAATATATAACTTGGAAAGACTAGAGGTAAGTTAACCTTTTATGAGGCTCTATCTTACCTAGCTTTCTTCACTATTTATGTTTATCTGACAACAAATAAAATTTCCCAAACCAAGTGTGGTTTTGGCAGCAAGCTTGGATCTTTAACAATGGGATGAATTCCTCTATTATGGTTTATTTATTTCTTGAGACTTTCTGGTTTAAAAGTGTTCTTTTTAACCTTAATCACCTGGTACATTAAATTGAAGTATGTCTCCAAGTCACTGTTCACTGTTCCAGGGAGTTTTGCCAGGGAAGAGAAGTGCAGAGTGTGGTGTGCTCACCTTTCATGCATCGTGGTATTTTTGGTTTGTTTTACCATGTAATGAACAGGTAAATAGCAACTCATACTATTATCACTGAAATTCTGGCTTTAAAAACGTTTCCAGTAAATAGCCAGTTTTGTTATTTGAAAGCCAAGGGATACTGAGTTTTTAAATTGTTATGATGCTGGTGCATGTTCATGTATTATGCTGGAATGTGTGTGTAACCTTTAATGAACTGATAGTCCTCAAAACTAACTTTTCCTTCTTCAAATAGAATTTTGATCACTGATAGTGGTTTCTCCACTGAAAAAGGTCATGTGTAAGTGGTGACAGCTCGCTGGATGTGATGATTTGAACATAGAGTGTGTAGTTGTCCTAATTCCATTTTCTTGCCTGAATGGTGTCCTCTCTGGAACAGAATCACATTGCAGTAATTTTCAGATAAAGGAATAGAGCAGAATGTGCTTCAGAGATTGGTAATTTGCATTTAAAAGCAGAAGGAGATTCTTCTAGATTCTTAAACAGTAAAAAGAAAATGTCCATTATCTCTAGGTGACAAAGCTTCTTTTGGGACGTCGTTATTCTTTCACTACTAAATTGTTAATTAGAGCATCTAACCAGTCTCTTCTTTCATTTTGCTGTAGTATCTGTAATATAGAAAATTATCTTGAAATGCTTGAAAATGGCTTTGAAATACTTTATTTTCTTTCTGTTGCTAAATTTCCCAATATTGATACAGATAATATAGTTTATGTTTTTTGTTTTTTATTATTCAGAATTTTTGCATATCTACTGATGGATTGGTAGCGCTGGTGTGTACTCCCTGCTGAAGTCTTTTCTTCACTTCTGTGTCTTTTTTCTCTTTGAGAATTTAGTTCTGCACCTTGCAACTCATTAATCCTTCCCCTAACTCAAAATTTCAAAATTTGCATTATTTTGAAATTTGTTTTTGATTGTCCTTGAACAGTTTTCCTATGACTGATTTATTTTTACTAGGAACTTTCTCCTCTCCCCAAATTACTTCTCACAGTATTTTCTTTGAAATGTATCCTTTAAAGATTGAATTGCTAATATTTTCCCATGAATTTTTAAAAAATTTTATTTATTTATTTTATTTTTGGCTGTGTTGCATCTTTGTTGCTGCGTACGGGCTTTCTCTAGTTGTGGCGAGTGGGGGCTACTCCTCGTTGTGGTGCGCTGGCTTCTCATTGCAGTGGCTTCTCTCTGTTGTGGAGCATGGGCTCTAGGCGCACGGGCTTCACTAGTTGTGGTGCATGGGCTCAGTAGTTGTGGCTCGCGGTCTCTAGAGCACAGGCTCAGTAGTTGTGGCACATGGGCTTAGTTGCTCCGTGGCATGTGGGATCTCCCCAGACCAGGGCTCAAACCTGTGTCCCCTGCATTGGCAGGCGGATTCTTAACCACTGCTCCACCAGGGAAGCCCTCCCCTGAATTATATTAAAAAAAAAATGCACAAGATGTTATTTTTGTCTGTAACCAGAATGATGTATTCAGTTAAGAAGACAGTACAGATTAAAGGTACATTCAAGCTAGTAGCATATTAGGAAGAGTGGGCAAAGAAAGTTGGTTGCAAATGGGAAATTTAAGCCATGATCTTAAAAGGGTAGAGTGGGTGCTTGTTACTGAAACTGTAGGAATAACTAATTTTTCACTTTCCCTTCCTTGATCTTTTTTTGATGAGTTTGGTCACTTTCACCTTACTAATAACTGTGTTATTTCTTTCTTTTGTGTTAGTTAAAATATTTCACCTGATTTTTTTTTTTTCTTTTTCGTTTTCTAATTCAATTATGAAGTTATGTGAACAGTCAACCTGCTATTGTTTTTCTCTATTGAGCAATGCTGTGTGGGATGGTTTGAAGGCTTTTTCTTCTTTTTTCCTCTTTCTTCTAACAACACCAACTGTAACTCTACCAAACTGGTTAGATCCTTAATCCAGATCTCATTGAAAATTATCCTTTCTAATTAAAAATGTCTGCATTGAAGCCTTTTCTGGATATAGCTCTACATCATTAGTCTGAATTATTCTTTACTAAGGAGGGGGGAAATTTCTGTAATGTGGAAAGAAATGAAAAGCTACCTTTATATAGTGTATGTAAATGTCTTCTTTCTAATGATTAGAAGTTTTTGCCTGGCTGCCAGGAAACTTATAGCTTTACTTGAGGTTGGAAGACAGTAATTATGCTAATTTTTACAGTTAGCTTACTATTATTATTACCTATTTATTTACTCTCTGCCAGGTACAGGGCTTAGTGCTTTACATGAATCACCTTGTTTAAATCTGAGAGCTGAGCAAAGCATCATCTCCATCTTACAAATGAGGAAATTGAGGCATAGGTGAAATGATGTGTTCAAGGTCATTCAGTAATTTGTTGATTGGGGTTTTAACTTGGTCTGTGTCACAGCCAAACCTGCCCTCTTAACCATTCTATTATGCTGATCCCCTTGATCCTGATTTTATATTTCTGTTTTAATTGAATGTGAGGTTTGGTCAAAGCATTGCCTCAGGGCTTGCTGAGAGCAACAAACACAGAAATGTATTTAGACATATATATGGCCTTAAACCCAGTGCTTCTGTGATGTTGTACCTAACAGTTGGTGTCCCCACTTTCACTGTTAAATCCATTTTTGGCCTGTATGACCCTAAATCTAAACAATTCCATTTCCAGTATTTGCAGGTCAAGCATCAAGATTCACTTTGACACTGTTTTATGCTAACACTGCGATGTTTGACTAATAGCTAAAGTATGTAGTCCTGTTTCACTCTTAGTCTCATATCTGTTTGTGTTGCAAGGCTGACCCAAACCCAGTTTTGTGTTTCAATCTTGATTTTATTTGCATCTTTTGTAGCCACTTACGTGACAAATGGTTGCCAGCGAGCATCCTGTACAGCCCTGCCCCCCTGTGGTCCACACCATCAGTCTTTTTCTTTTGTGAGTTTTATAGTTATTTATAAATCTAAAACAGAGAGTAAAAGTAAATCCCACTAGTGGATTATGAGAATTTTGGAAAAACCATCTAAAGCAACGTAGTGTAGAGGAAGGAAAAGTTAAATAAGGTTGCTACCTTTGTGTGCAGAAAGTGCCCTGGACGCTCTCCCTATACCTGACAAAACCTTCCTAACAAAAGATAGTGGGCTCTGAGCCACCCAGTTGTTTGTTTGTTTTGCTTTGTTTTGTTTCTTTTAACTTTGTAACAATTGCATTCCAGTATTGCAGAGCTCGCTGTTTCATAGCTGCTAGAGACAGACAGGCTGTTTTTTAGCTTTTTTAAAACTGGGAACAGGTGAGCTCATCAGATAATGTTCTTTAAGGGAAGAACACAATGTGTAGTTTTCACTTAAAACATTTGGTGTACAATTCTCTCTTCCTATAACACAAGTCTTTCCATATTAATGTGCTGAGAGTTTAATATTTAAAACTTTTTTCCTCACCAAATAAAGTGTTCCACTTGCCTAGAATCTAGGAGGATGTCTTTATTGATGTTTAAAAGTATGAATGGTGTTGAGGGTGAAGGGGTGGATGTATTTGTTTCTTTGATCTTGTATGTTTCTTAACTTTTTGCAGTAACACATGTGATGCTATTATAATTTTGCATATTTTTAGAACATCATTTTGAAATATCCAGATAGTGTAGAATCAGAGCTGGAAGGCAGGCAGCTCATGGATCATCCAGTCCAGTGTTTGTGAAGGTTACCAGATGATAAAACTTACTTGGATCACTTATTAAGAATTAGTTCCTAAGCCTCACTCAGAGACCTCCTCAACCAGAATCTCTTAGGGAAGGGGGTTTGGAATCCATACTGTTAACGGTTACCCTGAGGTAATTCTTATGATTAGGTGAGTTTAGGAAACATTGGTCTAGTCAACCTCTTAACTAAGGAAAGTAAACCCTGAGGAGAGAAAGCTAAGTGACTTGCTTAGGGCCACCCACGTAGCGAGTAGCATCAACAGGACTAGAACCTATGTCCCTGACTCTAGCATGGAGTTCTCTCCATTCCAACAAGCAGGACTTCTGGTTCCAAGTTCAAGGTACCTTTAAACTCTTGTTAGAGTTAAAGGCAGCCGCATCACTGAAAAAGCAAATATATAGGTTTGCCATTGGTTTTATTTGCCTTGTGATTTTGATGTCAATATTTTTGATATCCAGCATTCAAACCATCTTTGACAGGCATTTTGTTACATGGAAAGTAAGTCTGAATGTGTGACCTCATTTTATTTTAGTTTACTTTAATTGAGTTTTTTTACTCTGCTAAGGTTAGACTACGAGTGTGTTTTAAGAAATGGGTATTGATATCTATATTGAAGCCTCAGGTAGTTCAGTGTAAGCTATTTCTTTTTCTTTTGAGTTAACTTGTTTTAGATATCCTCGAATGAGTTCGTTGTTGTTGTTGTTATTTATTCTGTGAGAGTAATGAAGATTGGATTTGGGACTATGGGGTGAAACTTCTTTAGCGCTTTTAATTTTTGTTCAAGGTACAGGTCTGTGAAGTTTCCATTGAAATAGTCATCAAAGCACTTGAAGCATGTGTTCCATTCGTACATCTATGGGCCCCTTTTTTTCAGGTTTTTTATAATGTAAGCTAAATTCTTTCAGATGATCCAGTCTGACTTGGGGGTTATTTGTGTTAGAATCACCGAAGCCTTTTAGGTCAGTAGACACCATAGTTGAATATCAGCTCTGACTTAGTATGATGTGGACAAAACAGGAAAGGATCTTGTTCTGCTTTTTCCTTGGTTTTTATGGGGATTACATAGCACCTGCCCCTTCCCCTCAAAAGGGCCTCAGAATTATTTAAATTCTGAAACATTCCAAAGTACTGTGAGGTACCCATGAATTTTAATTATTAGCAAACCTAAACAAGTTTAAAATATTTTTAACCAGGAAAATGCACAAAATAGACTGAGCCAACATAATATTTTATGGTTTTATTTGCTTTTGAACTACTTAAACTTTTATTTATTTATTTATTTATTTATTTACTTACGGCTGTGTTGGGTCTTCGTTTCTGTGCAAGGGCTTTCTCTAGTTGCGGCAAGCAGGGGCCGCTCTTCATCGCGGTGCGCGGGCCTCTCACTGCCGCGGCCTCTCTTGTTGCGGAGCACAAGCTCCAGACGCGCAGGCTCAGTAATTGTGGCTCACGGGCCCAGCTGCTCCGCGGCACGTGGGATCCTCCCAGACCAGGGCTCGAACCCGTGTCCCCTGCATTGGCAGGCAGACTCTCAACCACTGCGCCACCAGGGAAGCCCTGAACTACTTAAACTTTTAAGAACAAACCTCTGGGGGCTTCCCTGGTGGTGCAGTGGTTGAGAATCTGCCTGCTAATGCGGGGGACACGGGTTCGAGCCCTGGTCTGGGAAGATCCCACATGCCACGGAGCAGCTGGGCCCATGAGCCACAACTACTGAGCCTGCGCGTCTGGAGCCTGTGCCCCGCAACGGGAGGGGCCGCGATAGTGAAAGGCCCGCGCACCGCGATGAAGAGCGGTCCCTGCACCGCGATGAAGAGTGGCCCCCACTTGCCGCAACTAGAGAAAGCCCTCGCACGAACCGAAGACCCAACACAGCCAAAAATAAATAAATAAATAAATAAAGTAGCTATTAAAAAAAAAAAAAAAATTAAAAAAAAAAAAAAGAACAAACCTCTGGACTCGAATTAGATGTTTACAGTACTTTAGTTACATATAAAGTAGTATATTTCTTTTTAAAGGGCCCTTTTCTCTAAATGCATGTATTTTAATTGGTAGTCAGCATCAATTCCAGTAAGATTTGCTTGGCATATAAAGAACATTCATTAAACTAAATACATGGAAATGGATGACTGGGATTGAATACAATTTTAGTATTGTCTTTTCATCATCATTTTCTCAGAACACAAATGCGAAACCCCAAATCCTACCAACACTGCAAAGGAGAGACAGTAAGAAGCATTCTTTCTTTCAAATCACATCACTGGCACCTCCAGAATGTCTACATAGAGAGATGTTAGGGGTGGCAGGCTGTGGAAGGGGAAGAAAGGGGACTAAGAACAAGCATTTTCTGTAGATGATACGTTTATTAGACTGGCTTAGGGCTTGATGGAGATAATGGGGGTGCTGACTCTCCCCCACTTTTACATCTGTGCAACCATTGATCATAAATACTGCTGTAATGATGGTGAGATCCTCATTTCTTCATACTTAACCCCCTCTTGCTGTCAGACCTAGGTGGGATTTTTTTTTTTTTTTAATTCACATCCTGTGGGGAGGATACCACCTGCTAGCATAAAGGTTAAGAAAAATGTGCTCTTCCTGGATCTACTTTGGACAAGTAACTTAGCCTCTTTAAGCCTCAGTTTTTTCCATAGTAAAATGGGATATTTTGTAACTCATAAGGTACTTAGTAAGGATTCATGTGATAATGAATATGAAAATGCTTCTGGTAGTACTTGGCACTTAGTGCTCAGTTAACCATTATCTTTATGTAATGGCTCTGTAGACTCTTCCACGTTGTTCTTGGTCTTTCTCTAGACTAAAGATTGCAAGTCAAGAGAGACACCTTGGGCCATGTGTGCTGATAGTTGTTATGAATGTTGAAATCTTTTTTTTTTTTTTTGGCCGCTGCGGTTGGCGGGATCTTAGTTCCCTGACCAGAGATTGAACCTGGGCCACGGCAGTGAAAGCGCCGAGTCCTAACTGCTGGACCGCCAGGAAATTACCCTGAATATTGAAATCTTGAAAGGGGCTAATTGTTAGGTTTTTCTTTTTATTGTGATTGAATTCTAGGCTTTTTTAGCGGTTGCTGTTACTTATGAGATGGCTGCATGTGTATATATTTTTAAGGAAAACAAGGCAATTGATTACGTGTTCTACCCTCCTTAGAGTAAGAATGCTGAATTTTAAAAAATTCTTCATTCTCCTTATCTGTGACTGAAAAAAACAACAAAGTTTAAAAGAAATAGAACAAGTGCTCATGGATTTTGGAAACCTTTGAATAACTAGAGTTTGAAGACTAAAGGAAGATCTCAGATTACTCAGATAAAATCTTTTAACATTGATTACATCAAAAGCATAAAAAATGGCAATGTCTAATATAGCAAGTTTTTGTTGCTTATAGCAATGTAACTTTTTAATACTTTTAGAAGGCAACCAGGAGTCGTAAAAATGTCCTACAAAGGGTTTAGTAATTTCCCCTGGAAATCTTAATTCAGTGATACAATTCAAGAGAAGGAAAGAGCTATGTTGGCTTTTCATGTTGTATGTATATTGCAAAAAATATCTAGTGAAAAGTTCGAGATAACTTAAATATATCTAACACTTCAAAATGGACATGGAGGGGAAGGAGTTAAGAAAATTGTAGGTGTCAACTAATCACAACCATTTAATGATCATTTTGAAAGCCATGTAGCAGTACGGGAAAATTTTTGCTGATTATTTTGCATAGATTATCGATATGTAAAAATATACATGTATACGGACTGAAAGGAAACATGGAAAAAGTGTTAATAGTTGATGTGTTAGGATAGGGTAATCATAGCCAGTCTTTGCAAAAATCCCTTTGTTAACTTTGTAGAATAACATACCTGGAAAAAATTCAAATCTGCTGAGAACATTATGAGTCCTGGTCTTAGGGAAAACTAACCTTTACTAACAGGGAACTCATATTATTCCATTTCTCCTTAGGAACATTTTACTGCTGAAACAAATGGTTACTTTAAAATTTTTAGAAATTGAGATATAATTCACATACCACAAAATTCACCCTTTTATAGTGTACAACTTGGTGGTTTTTAGTGTATTCACAAGGTGTACAGCCATCACTACTGTCTACTTCCAGAACATTTTCTACTCCAGAAAGAAACCCATTAGTAGTCACTCTCCATTCTCCTCTCCCCACAGTCCCTGGAAACTGTTAATCTACTTTCTGTCTCTATGGATTTGCCTGTTCTGGACATTTCATATAAATGAAATCATACACAATGTGGCCTTTTGTGTCTGGCTTCTTTTACTTAGTGTAGTGTTTTCAAGGTTCATCCATGTACATCCATATGGCATGTATCAGTACATCCAAGTACATACATGTAGCATGTATCAGTATTTCATTTATTTTTTTATGGTCAAATAATATTCCATTTTATGGATATACCACATTTTGTTTATCCACCCATCAGTAGATGGACATTTAGGCTGTTTCTAGTTTTTGGTCATTATAAATAATGCTACTGTGACTACTGGTATACATGTTTTTGTGTGGACATAAGTTTTCAATTCTCTTGGGTAGATAACTAGAAGTAGGATGGCTGGTTCATATGGTAACTCTATTTTTAACTCTTTGAGAAACTGCCAAACTGTTTTCCAAAGTGGCTGTACCATTTTACATTCCCACCAATAATGTATGAGAGTTCCAATTTCTCCATATCCTTGCCAACTCTTGTTATTGTGATTTGTTTGTTTGTTTAATTATAGCCATCCTAGTAGGTGTGAAGTGGTATCTCATTGTGTGTGTGTGTGTTTTTTTTTTTTTTTGGCTGTGCTGGGTCTTAGTTGTGGCACATGGGATCTTTAGTTGTGGCCTGCATGTGGGATCTAGTTCCCTGACCAGGGATTGAACCCAGGCCCCCTGCATTGGGAGCACAGAGTCTTTAGCCACTTGACCACCAGGGAAGTCCCGTCTCATTGTGGTTTTGATTTGTATTTTCCTAATGGCTAATGATGTTGAGCATCACTTCATGTGCTTATTGGCCATTTGTTTATCTTCTTTGGAGAAAAGTCTCTTCAGATATTTTGCCCATTTTTAATTGTGTCTTTTTATTATTGAATTGTAATAGTTCTTTTTGTATTCTACATACTAGTTTCTTACCAGGTATATCATTTGCAAATATTTTCTCATATTCTGTGGGTTGTCTTTTCACTTTCTTGGTAGTAACCTTTGAAGCAGAAAAGTTTTAATTTTGATGAAGTCCAATTTCTTTCTTTTTTTTTTTTTTGTTGCTTTGTTTTTATTGTCATATCTAAGAAACCATTGTCCGGTCCCAGGTCACAAAGTTTTATGCCTATGTTATCTTCTAAGGCTTTCATAGGTTATCTTTTACATTTAGGCCTTTAATCCATTTTGAGTTAATTTTTGTATGTGCTGTGAGATAGGAGTCTAAATTCATCCTTTTGCATGTGAATATCATGTTGTTCCAGCACCATCTGTTGAAAAGACTACTCTTTCCCCATTGAATTATCTTGGCATCCTTGTCACAAGTCAATTGACCATAAATGTGAGGGTTTATTTCTGGACTCTAAATTCTGTTCCACTGATCTATGTCTTCATATGTCAGTACCACACTCTTTTGGTTCTTGTAGCTTTGTACTAAGTTTTTTTAAAAAAAATAAATTTATTTATTTTTTAATTTTATTTTTTAAATAAATTTATTTATGTATTTACTTATTTATTTTTGGCTGCATTGGGTCTTTGTTGCTGTGCATGGGCTTTCTCTAGTTGTGGCGAGCAGGGGCCACTCTTCCTGCAGTGCACTGGCCTCTCATTGCAGTGGCCTCTCCTGTTGTGGAGCACGGGCTCCAGGCGTGCGGGCCTCAGCAGTTGTGGCACGTGGGCTCAGTAGTTGTGGTGCATGGGCTCAGTTTGTCCACGGCATGTGGGATCCTCCCGGACCAGGGATCAAACCCGTGTCCCCTGCATTGGCAGGCAGATTCTCAACCACTGTGCCACCAGGGAAGTCCCTTGTACTAAGTTTTGAAATCGGGAAGTATGAATTCTCCAACTTTGTTCTTCTTTTTCATGACGATTTGATTGTCAGGATTGCTTGCATTTCTGTATGAATTTTTCATGGATCTTCTTGTCCATTTCTGCAAAGGCAGTTGGAATTTTGATAGAGATTGCATTGAATCTGTAGATCAATTTGGGGAGTACTGCAGTGTTAACAATATTAAATCTTTCATCCATGAATATGGGATATCTTTCCATTTATTTAGGTCTTCTTTAATTTCCTTCAACAATGTTCTGTATTTTTCAGTGTATTTGTAATCTTTTTGTTAAATAAAATACTTGGAATAAAAATTTTTTAATGCTATTGTAAATGGAATTGTTTTATTACTTTTATTTTTAGATTGTTCATAGGTAGTATATAGAAATATAATCTATCTTTGTATATTGATCTTGTAGCCTGCAACCTTGCTGAACTCATTTATTAGGTAACACATGGTTCTTAAAATAGGAAAGTGCTTTTCAAAAATATGTGAATTTTGGGGGGGGTTACCTTATGTTTCATTTGATTGTAGTGGACTTTATTTTTTCCTTAAAAAAAGTTAGGCATTTTTACTTAACACTTTCATATGTATAGAGTGAAGCTCTATTGATGACTGACATTGTCATTCTTTGGGAAATTTGATAGGAAAGAGTAACATTTCTATTTCAGATTCAGATTAGATATACAAAAAAAGAAATAGGCTGTATGAAATGTGTCGAAGACACCAAAAATATAGCTGGCTGGAGCTTGGGAGTTTAAAACTTAATTTGTTTCTATCTAATGTTTAGAGTGGTTTTGTATCAGACTTGGGATTTGGGCTAGAAGCTGAGCACAGAAAAGGCTGCGTTTGCTTAGTATCTAAGTGGTTCTGTACTGCCTTTCTTCTCCAGGCCATTTTACCAAGGGTTTTTCTTTGGGTCGTTTTTACAGAGACTAGGAAAAACCCTGACTTTTAGTCACTCTGCATTTCATACTGCCATTGTCAGTATGATTCTTGAGGTTTTTTGGGTACCAGGTAACCAGAAGAGACAAAATGAAACTCTATGCTCTTTTTTTTTTTTTCTTTTTTTGTGTGGGGGTGGGGGGGTGGGGGGCTGGTAATCTGAGAGAGAGAATGTTTTCCCATGCTAGCAAAGACAGACTGAGGGCATCATCTGATCTTTATGGGAGTGTGCAAAGCCTCAGTTTTTCCATTTGCCCATCTGCAATCATAAAAACAATGTGCTGACTCAACTTGGAGCCTCTGTAGAATGGCATTCGGGGCTTAGGCAGTACTGAGAACCATGCAAGAGATGGAAATATTTGAGCAGGTTTTTAGAGGTAACATTAAAAACAGCTAGAATGAGACAACATGCTCTCTCATCTCCTTCAAGATTTGTTTCCTTTAGTCACTAGTGTACCACCTTGATTTAAGGCATGGCAGGAATAATTCGGTCTCTATAGAGTTGATTACTGAGCAGAGAGATTTTTCTTGCTCCCGTGCTTATACTTTGGGGGCATGAGATTGTTTGGGGGTGGGGGTGAGATTCTGCTGCAAGCAAATCAATTGGGTAAAATACTATTACAATCATATTGTGTGGGCCATCTGCTAAGTTTTTTCTTTAAAATTTTTACTTCCTTGTTCCTGTGTACATACATTTACCTGCAAAGGCTAGAAGAACATTTACTAAAATATTAATTGAAAATAACTACCTCTTGATGGTGGGTTTCAGGGGAGGAAGTATGTTTTTCTTTGTTGCTTCAAGTTTTTTGTTTTTAATTTTTTTATTGAAGTATAGTTGATTTACAATATTGTGTAAGTTTCGGGGGTACAACACAGTGATTCAGTTATATTCTTTTTCAGATTCTTTTCCCTTATAGGTTATTAGTTCCCTGTGCTATATAGTAGGTCCTTGTTAATTCTTTTTTTTTTTAAATTTTATTTATTTTTGGCTGCGTTGGGTCTTAGTTGCTGTGCGTGGGCTTTCTCTAGTTGTGGTGAGTGGGAGCTACTCTTCATTGCGGTGTGCGGGCTTCTCATTGGTGGCTTCTTTTGTTGTGGAGCATGGGCTCTAGGCGTGCGGGCTCAGTAGTTGCAGCACACAGGCTCAGTAGTTGCGGCACATGGGTTCTAGAGCGTGGGCTCAGTAGTTGTGGCACATGGGCTCAGTTGCTCCATGGCATATGGGATCCTCCCGGACCAGGGCTCGAACCTGTGTCCCCTGCATTGGCAGGCGGATTCTTAACCACTGCGCCAGCAGGGAAGTCCTGATTATCAATTTTATACATATGTTAATCCCATCAAGTTGTTTTCTTAAGCACGTGTTTTGTAATGTTTGGGGAAAAATGAAATCCATTAAAATTTTATTAAAAGTGTAAATTTTGTCACTTGAACTATACTGATTTAGGTATTTAAGTGAAATTCAGTGTACTTAGGTGAAACTTATCCTTTTTTTCCCTAGGAAATATGGACTATTTTGTCATAATGCAACCATGCTGTCATTTGTGCCATTTTATCCTCCTCACTGGAATCCTTAGTGTTTGGAATGAAAGACGAATAGCATTTTAAAACCCATAAGGTGTGTGTGTGTATGTGTACACATGTGTGAGTGCATGTGTGCATGTACAACAGCTTAGCAAAATTAATATTGTATTTGAAAAAAAGGAATTTAGGTTTTTGTGTTGCATTTGTTTTCAAAACATGTTATCATTTGACAAAATCCAGTTTAGATTTGTATCTGGACTGCCTGGAATGAAGCTGTTTGATACTTACTTGATTACCCTTATTAAATAAAAGATTGGTGAAGTAGTTGAGTTTCACCTACAGTTGTACTTTTAGCATAAAGTAATCCCAAGATACCTCTCACTTGGGGACATTGAGATTCTGGAAACTGATGCTTCCTTTTATCTATAGAAAATCATCCTATAAAGGACAGGGAACCCTACTCAGTGCTCTGTGGTGACCTAAATGGGAAGGAAATCCAAAAAGGAGGGGATATATGTATACATATAGCTGATTCACTTTGCTGTCCAGCAGAAACTAACACAACATTGTAAACCAACTATACCCCAGTTAAAAAAAAAAGAAAAGAAATCATCACTGTAAAACCAGTAATAATTATTAAAAGGGGAAAAAAGAGTAAAAGGAATGTACTGGAACCACACATGCTTGAAGCTCAGTAGTTTCCAGACTACCTTATGCATTTGCTACAATAAAAAGACTTTTTAACTTTGATGAGATCAGGTATTTCTTTGATTATATTCCTATGAAATTATACACCTGTTATACATCATTTATCTCAGATAGATAAAAAGATGTGATCTTCTTTCTATTTCTGAACGTATACAGAAACTTTATATTTATTTATAGGATAAGTTAGCTGTCATTTAGGCATCTTTCCTAAAGTGTGTTTTCGAATGAGATAAAATAATGACAGTGGATTTTGCCTCTACTCCTTTTATCTAACTTCCCAAGAAAACTAAGCATTTTAGGAAGTGAAATTGATGTTTGCTTTCTTACAAACAGTAGTGTTCTTAAATAGTCCCATGCGTATTAGGCAGTCAAATAAATTTATTATTACTCAGTTCCTTGATATTTAAAAATATACAGAAGTTTTGGCATGGTTACTCTACAGTGAAGCTCATCAGTTGACACAGAGCCTTTGCCAGCATTTAAGCATAACCCTCTTAAATATGAATGGACAGCCAAACATCTCCGGATGTTTGAGGAGAGCCTCTAACAGTCTCATAGTGAGACTAAACAAACAGAAAAAAGAATGTTAATTGACGTAAGCTGGTTTAGCACACGTTAGCTAAAATCCAACAAACCAAGTTCTCACTACAGGTATTACTTTCTCTGACCTCTTAAGGCTGCTTACCAAACCAGCTGTTAGTAGCAACTGTGAAGACTTGCTGCCTCTTCATACATGGTACAGATCGAATCTTTCCTGTATTCATTCAACCCACCTGGTTGTTTGAGGCCCCCAACTGGGGCGAATGTTGTAAATACTTCCTTAAAGCTTCCTTAGCCTCACTGCATGTGCAGAGGCCAACGTAGGCATTTCTGGCAGAGTTATGCGTGTTAAGGAATCGTTACCTGTCTAGTTTTCCTTTATCCTTTTACTACAAGATTTCCTAAGGAACAGGTAGTTACTTCCTTTTCCTTGCCCCTGGCTTCATCTTTAATCCTCTGCAGTCTGGCTTCAAACTGTCACGACCAGTGACTCCTTTTATTGTCAAATCCACATCTTGGTTGTCATCTTTCCTCACTTCCTTGACTGCTTTGCTGCTTTTCACATTCAGGTTAGCTCTTCAGCACAGTCTTGTTTCTCTTCCTGTTTCTCTGACTCCTTCCTTTTCCTTTTAGATTCCTGATTTCTTCCTTCCATTTCTAATTGAGCATTCCCCAAGATTTTGTCTTTATCTTCCATGGTCTTTTTCCATCTTTAGAATGTTTTCTTTTCTTTTTTTTTTTTAAATTATTTATTTATTTATTTTTGGCTGTGTTGGGTCTTCGTTTCTGTGCGCGGGCTTTCTCAAGTTGCGGCAAGTGGGGGCCACTCTTCATCGCGGTGCGCGGGCCTCTCACCGTCGCGGCCTCTTTTGTTGCGGAGCACAAGCTCCAGACGCGCAGGCTCAGTAGCTGTGGCCCACGGGCCCAGCTGCTCCGCGGCATGCGGGATCCTCCCAGACCAGGGCTCGAACCCGTGTCCCCTGCACTGGCAGGCAGACTCTCAACCACTGCGCCACCAGGGAAGCCCTAGAATGTTTTCTTTGACTCACTTTTAATCCTTAAGCATTTATTCAGTATCATAATAAAAAAAAAACTGTGTGGGATGCAAAGATGACTTAGATATTTTTCCTGTTCTGAAGTAACTTGTAATACATAGGAACTTTATACTCTCTTTGCCCCCTGTATCTTGTTACCAAATTTAATTGACATTTTTTGAAAATACCTCTTACACTTTTTGTTTTCTTTCCATTCCAGCTTCTACTACTGCAGCCCTTAGTCACTTTTATTTGTGCCTCGTTCAGTGCCTACTCTGTCTTAGGTGCTCCATAAATGCATTCTCAATGAATGAATGAATCAATCTCTTCATCTTGATTATTGTAAAACTTCCAAGATTGCTTCCCTTATTTTGTCTATTTCATCAAGTATGCCTCTACTAAGTTGATCTTCCTTAGACATAGTTTTCATCTTACCAGTTTATCAGAAACCTCCTGTAATCAAAATAGTACGATATCATCTTCCGTGGACTGAACTGTCACCCCCGCACCCCAAATCATATGTTGAAGTCCCCAGTGTGATGGTATTTGGAGATGGAGCCTTTGGGAGGTAATTAGGATTAGATGAGGTCATGAGGGTAGGGCCCTCATGATGGGGTTAGAGGAAGAAGGAGACAGAGATTACCCTCTCTCTGCCATGTGAGGACACAGGAAGAGGGCTCTCACCAGGAACTGCTGGCTCTCTGCCAGCACCTTGATCGTGGACATCCCAGCCTCTGGAACTGTGAGAAATAAATGTCGGTTGTTTTTGCCATCCACTATGGTATTTTGTTATAGTAGCTCAAGCAGACTAATACATTGTCTTTTTACCTATCAAAATAGCCAGTATAGGGCTTCCCTGGTGGCGCAGTGGTTGAGAGTCTGCCTGCTAATGCAGGAGACACGGGTTCGAGCCCTGGTCTGGGAGGATCCCACATGCCACGGAGCGGCTGGGCCCGTGAGCCACAGCTACTGAGCCTGCGCGTCTGGAGCCTGTGCCCCGCAACGGGAGGGGCCGCGATAGTGAGAGGCCCGCACACCGCGATGAAGAGTGGCCCCCACTTGCCGCAACTGGAGAAAGCCCTCGCACGAACCGAAGACCCAGCACAGCCAAAAATAAATAAATAAATAAAATAAATAAATTAAAAAAAAAAAAAATTAAAAAAAAAAAAAAATAGCCAGTATAGAAAAAAATGATAAAAGTAAGATGAATGAGTTCCAGATGTCTGCTATACAACATTTGTATCCATAGTTAACAATACTGTATTGTACACTTAAAATTTTGTTAAGAAGGTAGATCTCATATTAAGCATTCTTACCATAATGAAATCAAATTGAATCGAAAAGAGAGAATGATAATGTACAGTTATCAAGGCCCCGTGACCTCTTCTCTGATTGCATCTCCTACTACTTTTTCCCTGACTCTTTGTTTCGACCACAGTGGCCTTCTGGCTGTTTCTTGGATACTGGGGGCATTCTAGGCCTGCTTTAGGGTCTTTGTAGTTGCTGCTCCCTGTCCCTGGAATGCCCTTCCCCCAGATAGCTTTATGGCTTGCTTCCTTCCTTCAGATCTTTACTCAGATTTCACCAAGTCAGTGAGGCTGTCTATGGCCTTCCTATCTAAAATTTCAGCCCCTCCTCTGCAATGTTTATCTGCTTTCCCTTCTTTATTTTTTTCTTCCTTTACCCCATACTATATCATAACTTTTGTTTACTTTCTTTTTCTTTTTTAATTTAAAAATTTTTGGCCTGCTTCTCTCACCAGAACATATGCTCCATGAGGGCAGGGACTTTTGTCTGTCTTGCTCCCACCTGTATTCCCAGGGCCTACAACAGGGCTGGGCACAATAAATATTGTTGAACGATTGAAGTGAATATTATTGAGGGTGTGGTGTGAGACTCTGTTATAATATTAATGGTGTGATGATCTTCCTAGAAGGTAATTTGGCAATATGCTTAAGAACCTGATGCTTTTTGCATGTCCTTTAGTCTAGTAGCTCCACTTTCAGAAATCTCATCACAGGAACTACCAGAAATGCATGTAAAACTTAAAACATAGAGATGCTCATCTAAAAATATTTTTTAAAATTATAAACTTTTATTAATTAAAAAAATTATGGTAAATACACATACAATATACCATCTTAACCATTTTTAAGTGTATAGTTCAGTAGTGTTAAGTACATTCTCATTGTTGTGCAAACCAATCTTCAGAACTCTTTTCATCTTGCAGAACTAAAACTCTGTACCCATTAAACAACAACTCCCCATCCCTCCCCACCCCAGGCCCTGCAACCACCATTCTACTTTGTCTCTGAATTTGACTACACTGGGTACCTCATGTGAGTGGAATCATACAGCATCTTTTGTGACTGGCTTATTTCACTTAGCATAATGTCCTCAAGGTTCATCCATGTCGTAGCGTATGTTAGAATTTACTCCCTTTTTAAGGTCAAATAATATTCCAGTGTGTGTATATACCGTCTTTTTTTTTTTTAATCCATTCATCCATCAATAGACACTTGGGTTGCTTCCACTTTTTGACTATTGAAGATAATGTAGCTATGAATATGGGTGTACAAATATCTGTTCAAGTCCCTGCTTTCAGTTCTTTTGAGTATATACCCAGAAGTGGAATTGCTGGATCATTTGGTTATTCTATTTTCAATATTTTGAGGAGCTAAATATTTTTTTAAATAGCAAAAATTTATAAACAATCTAAAAATCTAGTATTTAGGAATGGTGAAGCAAATCTGGATATGTACATTTGATGCAACCATTTAGAGTAATGTAAGGTTTTTAATAACATAGGGAAATGATTATTTTAAGTAAAAAAAACAACGTGGGCTCAGCTATGATTCTAAAACTACATAAAAAGATGGTAGGGGGACTTCCCTGGTGGTGCAGTGGTTGGGAATCCGCCTGTCAATGCAGGGGACACGGGTTCCATCCCTGGTCTGGGGAGATCCCACATGCCACAGAGCAACTAAGCGCGTGCACCACAATTACTGAGCCTGTGCCCTAGAGCCCATGAGCCACAACTACTGAGCCACGTGCCACAACTACTGAAGCCCGTGCACCTAGAGCCCGTCCTCTGCAACAAGAGAAGCCACCACGGTGAGAAGCCTGAGCACCGCAATGAAGAGTAGCCCCTGCTTGCTGCAACTAGAGAAAGCCTGTGCGCAGCAACGAAGACCCAGTGCAGCCAAAAAAAAAAAAAAAAAAAAAAAAAAGATGGTAGGAAATACACCAAAATGTTACTAATAAAGATAGGATGATTTTTATATTTATCTTATTACTTTTCTATATTTTCTAAATTAAACAGGCATTACTTTTTTTTTATATAGTCATCTTTATTATAATTTATGAATACATTAGAAACTGACATGGATCTCTTTAATAAGACACCTATGTTCTCATGGGCATCTGCTTTCAATTCATTGTTATGTAGTTAGGAAATCCACTTGAGAGTGGTAAAAAAGGCCAAGTAATATGTTAGTGTCATTATGACAGGTTTTCACCTCATAGGCACACTGAAAGGGCCTCTGGGCCTCCCAGGTCAAAAGACTATACTGTCTTCACAGACCTGCCCACACACAAGTGTCTTTTGGAATTCCTTATAAATTACAGGGAGCACCTGGCCAAAAGAACATTCTATTACTGTACTGGTTTTTAAGGTGCAGTTCCAGGGTTAAACATTGTGTCCAAACTTAACATTTTCAAACTGTCCAGCCTTATCTTCCAAAAATAGTGTATTACTCACTTTACCAACTCTCCCTGCCAAATAAAGGACCCCAAAGCCTTAAGTGTTAACTGCAGAGAAGGCGAGGCTCGTTTTCTCTCCCCAGGTCATTTGGAATCCCAAGTGAATGCAAGCACCACAAACACAGGGCAATGGTCTTCCCCCAAAGCAAGCAGGCATTACTTTATTTTTTTTTTTTTAATTAAAAAAAGTTTATTTATTTAATTTAATTTATTTTATTTTTGGCTACTTTGGGTCTTTGTTGCTGCATGTGGGCTTTTCTCTAGTTGCAGAGAGCAGGGGCTACTCTTTGTTGCGGTGCGCAGGCTTCTCATTGCGGTGGCTTCTCTTGTTGCAGAGCATGGGCTGTAGGCGCGAGGGCTTCAGTAGTTGTGGCACGCGGGCTCAGTAGTTGTGGCTTGGGGACTCTCGAGCACAGGCTCAGTAGTTGCGGCGCACGGTCTTAGTTGCTCCACAGAATGTGGGATCTTCCCAGACCAGGTCTCGAACTCGTGTCCCCTGCATTGGCAGGTAGATTCTTAACCAGTGTGCTACCAGGGAAGCCCTTTATTATTTAGGGGGAAAATACAAAAGAGTTGGGAATACAAGAGTTCCCTATATCTCCTGTATGGAATCCAGACCCTTCCAGAGTTTGCAGAACTCTTCATATTCTGGCTCTAACCCATATTTGTACCTTCTGTCCAAAAGGGCAGTCTCATAACTTCATATATGTAATAAGTATATGTCTGTATGTCTATATGTCTATATTTACATGTGTATAAGTGTTTCTATATAAACATACTGTGGCTGGCACACTTCTGCTCATGTTCCTTTTCCTAAAAGACACTTAGTTCTGCCCACCTAAGACTCTGCTGTGCCTTTAATACCTTGTTAGAATGCCATTTTTTTCTTGAAATCTCTGCTGATCTCTAACTCTTACACCACTTATAATTATATACTATATATTTAACACCTCTATTTCTTAATTCTTTTTGGTCTTTAAATTACTACTTTTGTATCTCTTATACTGCCTCTTTCAAGATTGACCTTGCTCTTTTCTGCCTAATTTTCACTCATCCTCCCCTCACGCAACTTTTTATTTTGAAAAAAATTCCAACACAGAAAAGTTTAAATAATGGTATAATGAATTCCTGTATACCTCTCATCTAGATTTATTAATTGTTAATATTTTGCCACTTTTGTCTGTCTTTCCATATATACATATGTACATATATGTGTGTACATATATGTGTTTTTTTTTTTCCTGAACCATTGATCATTTGAAAGTAGGTTGCAGATATCATGATACTTCACTCCTAAATACTTCAGTGTGGATCTCTTAAATATAAGGATGTTCTCCCAAATAATCGCAGTAACATTATCACACTCAAGAAATTTGATATCAATACAAATATATTGTCTAATATTCAACCATATTCATTTAATTGTCTGATCTCTTTGGTGTCCTTTAAAAAATTTTTTTGATATATATATATATATTTTTTTTTTTATACAATTTTTAAAGGTTACTTTCCATTTACAGTTATTACAAAATATTGGCTATATTCCCTGTGTTGTACAATACATCCTTGAGACTATCTTACACCCAGTAGTTTGTACCTCTCACTACCCCACCCCTATATTGACCCTTCCCCCCCCTCCCCACTGGTAACCACTAGTTTGTTCTCTATATCTGTGAGTCTGCTTCTTTTTTGTTATATTCATTAGTTTGTTGTATTTTTTAGATTCCACATATAAGTGATGTCATACAGTATTTGTCTTTCTCTGTCTAGTTTATTTCACTTAGCATAATGCCGTCCAAGTCCATTCGTGTTGCTGCAAATGGCAAAATTTTGTTCTTTTTTATGGCTGAGTAGTATTCCAGTGTGTGTGTGTGTGTGTGTGTGTGTGTGTGTGTGTGTGTACACGTACATATACTACATCTTCTTTATCCACTCATCTGTTGATAGACACTTAGGTTGTTTCTGTGTCTTGGCAATTGTAAATAATGCCTCTGTGAGCATTGGGGTGCATGCATCTTTTCTAATTAGTGTTTTTGTTTTTGTTTTGAATATATTCCCAGCAGTGGAATTGCTGGGTCATATGGTAGTTAGATTTTTCGTTTTTTTGAGAAACCTCCATACTGTTTTCCATGGGGGCTGCACCAATTTACATCCCCATCAACAGTGCACAGGGTTCCCTTTTCTCCACATCCTCGCCAACATTTGTTATTTGTGTTCTTTTTGATGATAGCCATTCTGACAGATGTTAGGTGATATCTCATTGTGGTTTTGACTTGCATTTCCCTGATGATTAGTAATGTTGAGCATCTTTTCATGTGTGATGTCCTTTAATCTGGAATAGTTCCCTTTCCTTTTTTTCTTTCATGACATTGACATTTTTGGAGTCCAGGCTAGTTGTTTTGTAGAGTGTTCCACAATCTGGATTTGTCTGATTTTTTTCCCTCATAGTTAGAATCAGTTTAAATCTTTTTTTTTTTTTTTTCTGGCAAGAATACTACATTGAAAAGTACCTTCCTCCCTTGATAATTAATGAGTAAGCTGTGGGGTGATATTTTGAGATTGTGTTTTCCCTGAACCCCTCCCACACTTTTCATCCAGTGGTTTTGTCATCTTACTCCTTTTAAAAAGTTTCATTCTGCAAAGTCTCTCTTGCCCATCTTTGTCGATATTAAACCGTTCCTTCTTCCATTCTAGTGTGAAAATAGATGTTTGAGATAGGAAGACATAGTAGTGAATCTATTTCAAACATCTTATTTTCTAGATGAGCACTAAGTGTTTTGCCCAAGACCATTTGTGTAGTTAGTGACAAAGTTAGGACCAGAACCTGGATTTCGTAGTTCTTAATCCAGTGCTACTTCCAACTGCCTCCTGTTGACCCTTAACCAATAATACAAAACACAAAGCAAGTATGTATTACCGCAAATAGAGTATATATATTTTTGCCAGTAGAAAGCACATATTAGTTTTCCTTTTGCATGCATTCCTTTATTCACTTATTCAAAAGAGGCACATCAGGCTCTTCTCCTACCTGCCCCTCCCATATCCTTCAAGCTGCAGCCGTGCTCAAGTCGAGCTCCATGCTCTCCACCTCTTTGTCTTCCTAGGTGCTGTTGCTTTGGCTTGTTACATTTGTCTTTCCTTTCTCTTTTTTATTGACTTTTATTTTATTTTTAAAATGAAAAATTCTAATTATTTTTTTGATGAATGAAAATTGTGTATGTTTAAGGAGTACAGTGTGATGTTTTGATATATGTATACATTGTGAAATGATTACCATAATCAGGTGAATTAACATATCCATCACCTCCCATAGTTATCTTTCTTGTGTATGTGTGGTGAGAACACTTGAGATTTACTCTTAGCAAACTTTGGTATAAGATATATTGTTATTAACTATAGTCACCATACATTAGGTCTCCAGAAGTTATAACTGAAAGTTTGTACCTTTTGATCAACATCTCCCCTTTTCTCCCACTCATCCCCCAGACTCTGGTAACCACCATTTTACTTTATGTTACTTTGAGTTCCAATTTTCAGTTTTCATATATAGTGAGATCATGCAATATTTATCTTTCTGTATAGTGGCCTCTGGGTTCATCCATGTTGTTGCAAATGGCAGGATTTCCTTCTTTTTTAAGGCTGAATAATATTCCTCTCTGTGGGGGGGGTGTGTGTGTGTGTGTGTAACATTTTTAAAATCTATTCATCTGTCTGTGGATACTTAGGTTGTTTCCATATGTTGGCAACTGCAAAAAATGCTGCAGTGAACATGGGAGTGCATATATCTCTTCAAGATAGTGATTTTATTTCCTTTGGATATACACTCGGAAATGAGATGGCTGGATCATATGGCAGTTCTATTTTTTAATTTTTAGAGGAACTTTCATACTGTTTTCCATAGTGGTTATACCAATTTACATTCCCACCAATTGTGTACAAGGGTTCCCTTTTCTACACACTGTCACCAATACTTGTTATCTTTTGACTTTTTGATAATAGCCGTTCCAACAGGTGTAAGGTGATATCTTATTGTGGTTTTTATTTGCATTTCCCTGATGATTAGTGGTGTTGAGCATCTTTTCCTATACCTATTGGCCATTTGTATGTCTTCTTGGAAAAATGTCTATTCAGGTCCTTTGCCTATTTTTAAAGTCCAGTTATTTGGGTTTTTTGTTTGTTTGTTTGTTTGTTTTTAAATTTATTTATTTATTTTATTTATGGCTGTGTTGGGTCTTCGTTTCTCTGCGAGGGCTTTCTCTAGTTGTGGCAAGCGGGGGCCACTCTTCATCGCGGTGCGCGGGCCTCTCACTATCGCGGCCTCTCTTGTTGCGGAGCACAGGCTCCAGACGCGCAGGCTCAGTAATTGTGGCTCACGGGCCCAGTTGCTTCGCGGCATATGGGATCCTCCCAGACCAGGGCTCGAACCCACGTCCCCTGCATTGGCAGGCAGATTCTCAACCACTGCGCCACCAGGGAAGCCCCTGTTTGTTTGTTTTTTGTGTTTTTTGCTATTGAGTTGTATTAGTTTCTTATATATTTTGGATATTAACCCATCATTAGATATATGGTTTGCAAATTTTTTTTCCCATTCCATAGGTTGCCTTTTCATTTTGTTGATTGTTTGCTGTGCAGAAACTTTTTAGTTTGCTGTAGTCCTATTTGTTTATTTTTTCTTTTGATGCCTGTGTCAGTGCCAAAAAATCATTGCCAAGACCAATGTCAAGGAACCTTTCACCTACTTCCCTTCTCTTTTTAACTATTACATGAGCTGAGTTGAGTTCTGCAGAGGAGGCCTTTAACTACCCACCTTTCAGCTGAGTTAGGTGCCCTCTTCTGTTACTATAGGACCTTGTTCATACCTCATATATCACCGTGTGGATTTTTTTTTTTCCTTTTGGTAATTGTTGTTTGCAATTCTCTTCTCCTTTATTGGACTGTGAGCTCCTTGAGGTCAGGAATTTTTGTTTAGTTCATCTCTGGGCTTGCCACTTAGAGTGCTCAATCAATGTGTACTTTAGCAGTGAAGCCATTTCAACTCTGCGGTCATTGATTTCTTTACCATAAAGACATGGTTGAGACTCAGAATTCCAAGTCCCTCCAGTTCTGATAACTTCCATAAATATTTGATCTAGAATGTGTGAGGCAGTATGGAAAATGGAAAGCTATTTTATATGTTATGTAAGTCCTCAAGGAACATGGGGGGAAAAGTCCTGACTGTAGTTATAAAAAAGACAGAATGAGTTAATTGGTGCTATAGGGAGTGTTCTGCGGTGCTCTAGCACTGAGAAGATAGAGGTGTACTTAGGGCAGTCTCGAAGAAGGCCAAAAGCTGAGGGGAGGGTCAGAGCATTTCAGTTGGCGGGAACAAGTTGGGAAAGGCATAGGATCAGAAAAGTTGTGTTTGGGAGAATTTGAGCAGTTGACTTGACTGGTTTTTAGGATTCTTTGCCTTATAAATAGTGTACATGTAAATGGTTCTTTGTACATATTGATTGCTATCCTGAGTCTTTTTCATTTTGCTTTTAGGGAAAAGTAGGGTGTATTTACTGGTACTAATTGAACACCTGTATTGCCAGAAAAATCTCTTTGTTGGGGTAATTTCTACCTTGGAGGACTTTTTAAAGCAAGGGCTTGAGGTAGCCCATTGTTCCAACCCAAGTATTTTTTAAAGGTCTTTTCTCCACTTCTTGTGCAACACCTATGAGCCCAAATTCTTCACTCCTGGGTTAGATACATGAAGCGTCAGGGGAAATTCATTAGTGATTGAAAACCTATGAGCCATTACTGCTTCAATTCTGAACTTGTTTTCTGTAGCCTGAAAGCTTTACTTAACTACTTTGATATACATCCAGAATAGGACTTTAAGCACATTGAGAAAGGGCTGGGGACTTCACCGTGGTACTTATTTTCTAGCTGTTTACTGTTCAAATGAGGAGAAGACCTTGAAACATACTAATATAAGGTACCAACTTGGAGAACACTGTATTTGTTTTCTGAGAAAGAACTAAACACGTGCCTTTTTAATACATTAGTGTCCGTTTTTTTCTCTCTGAAATATACTTCTGCTTATATTTTGAATAACTCTTCACCAAATGCCAGAATTTTTTGCTCACAGTAAATATTGGTAAGATGGGAAATGTGAACCATGAAAGAACTGATGTTTTTTCTTATGAGTACTGGCTTACTCTGAGCAAGTTTTTAGTTACTAACCTCATTGTCATAAATTCCCCAGTCATATGTTTTGTAATCTCTTCTCTGGCATACATTTTAATTGTTTTCTTACTGCTTCATAGGTGCTCTAATCCTTTTATAGTTTCCTGGGTTTTGAAATAAACCAATGAAAAGTTCAGTTTTATATTTAATAGCCATGTTTTACAGTGTTCTGAAGCTGTGAATAAGTTCAAGCAGGCAAAAGCTTTTGATGTGGAATGCCTTTGTTTCTATGTTTTAAAAAAATGTATTAGTCCTCCAGTGTTTCACATCGTGATGATTTTAGATATTGGCTGGGATTTTTAAAATACTTAGAAATACTTATAAAGAAGAAATGTAGAAAAACACTGAAAATCCACAGGTTAAAAACACTGGTCTCATAATTTTGTGTTACCGAGTTTCGAAAGATCATTTCTTTTTTGAAACATACTGTGTTTCTGTTGATGAGTAAGACTGTCACTGCCCTCTTGGAGCTTGCAGTTAAGTGGGGGAGATAGACAGGGATCAGATAATTGCACAAATAGACTTGCCATCATGGGTCGTGCTGGGGAGGAAAAGTGCTTGGTGGCATGAGAGAATGTCAGCAGGTGGGAAGTGAGGGAAGGAAGTGACTTTTGAGTGACTTGAGATCTGACAGTTAAGTCAGAGTCAACTAGGGGAAATTTGGGTGTGAAAAGAGAACATTACAGGGAGATACGGTGAGGACGTGGGACGGTAACATTGTATATTCAAGGAACTGAAAGAAGATTAGTGTGGTTATTTGTCTAAACTTTTTAGATACTGATTTTAGTACTCTTTTAAAAAAGTGTTAAATAAGTACTGTTTCAAATATAAGCCTGTTGGGATTTATTAGCGGGGTTCTGGGGAACGATATTTCAAAACCCAGTATTAGGGCAGCACAGTACTCCATGCCCCCTGGTCGAAGCCCATGGGACATGTTCTGTATGTCTCTGAAATATATCAGTGCAGCTGTAACTAAAAAGTAGTTCTCCCTCAATACTTGAACAGAAGGCCTTGATGGTTCTGTGCTGGAAACATATAGGATGTGCTAGTGGGGTTAGTTGGTGATATCATTGTAGGATCAGTGGGTATATTACAGGGAAACTTGGAATTATTTTCTACTGGTGAGTGTACAGGAGAAGAAAATATGACTTTGGTATGTGTTGAATTAACTATTGAGTCAGTTTACACAGCTTTAATAAGTCAGTATCCCACCAGTCATATAATATGGAACTTTATGGACAGTGATTTGTGATTTCTCAGGGAAGACTTATGCGAAATAAAGTTCTAAAAAGTAAAAATTGCTGGCTTCAGGTTTTATTTAGATTGCTACTTAAAACTTGCCTAGCAAAAAGGAAGAGTTTTCATGTAATAGTGACTGTAGCTCCATTTACTGAGTATTTACTATAGGCCAGGTACCGTGCTATTTAATTTTACCTGCCAACAGCCCAATGAAATAGATATTATTATTCCTAACTTACAAGTCAGGAAACTGAAGCTCAGAAAGGCCAAGGAACTGTTTAAGGTTTCTCCGGGAGAAAGTGGCCGAGCGAGGGTGAATCTCAAACTGCTCAGAAACACTTAACGACTGTGCTATTCTGTATGTAAAATTGTTTTGTTTTGTTTTTTAACAGTTTGGTTTTTGTAAGTTCATAAATCAATTAATAAATATTTATAAGACAGTGAGGGCCCTGATATAGATCAACCTTTAACGTCTCCTCTTACATCTGTTAAGAAGTATTTATTGACCTGACTGTGTGCAGGGCACAAAGCTGCTAGGCTAAGGCGGACAACCCAGAGATGAGGAAGTCTTAGCCCCCCCATTTGGTTCAGGGCTTTGCAGCAGTGTCTCAGCAGAGGAGAAAGACATTGCCCAGAGTTACTGGATAAGCTGGTGCTTTGAGACAGATGTTGTCTAAGAGCCACTTGGGGGAGGGGCAGACTTCAAGGAGAAGTGGGCTTTTGAAGAAGACCTTGAAAGATGAGTAGGATTTCCGCTGGTAGAGACAGGGAATGGAGAGGCTATTTCCTCTTGAGGATGAGTGTGAAAGGAAGGCAAGGAAGAGAGAGTAGTGGGGGATTGGGCTGGAAAGGAAAACTGGTCTAGAAGGGAAGGTGTGTGAGTGCCAGGTTGAGTGACTTGAACTTTTTGCACTAGGTAATTATATGTTCATTAGCATTTATCAAGCATCTCTTATGCTCAGTCACTGTTTTTATATTAGGAAATCAATAAACTATTGTTTTTAGGGTTGTATGGCTTTTCTTCTCACTAAAGAAGGCTCTTCAGTAGCCTTTATTTAGGTCAGGATTTCTTTCATTTCTAAGGTCTTGACTTCTGTCCTTGGAATTAAACACTAATGGAAGAAAACCATCTTTTAAAGACAGGGACTAATTTCTCTGTTTAATTTTGATACAGTTTCAGGTGCCATATAGTAATTAATCTGGCATTTTGAGCTATATTAGCCTGGAGAACTGCTCACTTGGATATTACTTTTTGCTTCTCTAATAAATCCCTACACCTACCACAATCTAGAATACTACAATACTAAATAGCAGTTGCTCTGGGAGAGAAAATTGAATTGTGTGATATTTTAGAAGGTCCACTTTTCATTTTTTCTTACCGTGTTTAATAATTTGAGACTCTTCTATATACTTAGTCTCAAAAAGTAATATTGTATGGACAACAAAGGAATTAAAGTGAATATAATTTGAAATTGGATAGTTTTTGGCATGGCCTCATCTTAAAGCTATTCCCTTTTCCTATATAGACTGTTGAGTCTGAATTGACTTGTTCTAAATTCCAGCAACTTGTGTTTGTGTTTTACAACTTGGTCTTTGTGCTTTGGCTTGTGATGGCTATTTCAGATTGGTGCTTTTAAAAACCGCTTTTAGACGATAGCCAGAATTCAGTGTGCCCTTTCAGAGGCAGAGATGGTCATCCTGGTTTTGGAAGTTTTGAGTGAGATCATTTTATTGTTACACATTTGCCAGTATAACTACACATGAAAAAAATGAATCAAATATGTTACTTCTGTTCAGGAGGGATTCTCAAGCTTTCTGTGGAAGAGTAAATGGAGCTGTGATTGTAACCCAGAAAGCTACAATCTGTATCTGGAATGTACATCTGGAATGTTGGCTGTAGCTTACACACTCAGTGTGGTTATTAATGAAGAAATGCCAGTGTCGCATTCTCAATAAAAGCACGAGCTTTGGCATTAAACATCTGACTTTGAACCCTGGCTTCTCCACTTCATAGCTGTATGACGCTGGGCCAGTTACTTCAGCTTATCTGTAAGCCTCAGCATCCTCATCTCTAAAATGAGAATAGTGATAATATCATCTAGATTTGTGAGAGGGTTAAATGAACTAATCCACGTGAAGGCTCAGCACAGTGCCTGACACATTAGGTTCTCAGTAAAAGTAGTTTTTTAAAATCACTGTGATCTTTTACTTGCATTTCATTTAAAACTTGGTGGATACTTTGTATACTGAGAATTGCAGTACCACTTTCCTGTTTTAATGGTCATATTATTGTGTACAGGTATGTATACACTCTGCAGATCATGACTGAAGGGTTATTGGAGGGACAGTTACTAAAGAATTACGAAATCTTTTGTTGTTGTTGTTACAAGAATGCATAATATTATTGCAATAAAACAACCAATATTTAACTATTGAAAGCAATGTCATTTGTTTTTCTTCATCATTTTGACATATCTTTTTTCTTCCCAGTGCATATTTATCTTTATTTTTAACATAATTATAGTGAGATTATGTGCTATGATTTTAACATAATTATAGGGATTATAGTGTTGTATCTTCCCCCCATTTAATGTTATGTCTTAAACTCAACACAATTTTGAATGGCTACACAGAAACATCCCACCAGATGGAGCAGACCATTCTTACCTCCCTATTGTTCTTTCTCCAACAAATAATTTAAGAGGCAATGCCAGGCTCTTGAAATAGATCATTGAGTAATTTGATTCTGCTGTTTTAATTGATATTTAAACGTTCTTGATGAGCCAAGAAATCTCTCTCATTTATAAGAAGCTGAAATTATGAAAAGAAAGAACATTTACTTATATGCAAGGATTAATGATATTTTTTTGCAATGCTGAGGCTATTTCTCTAGTAACTCATTTTGAGCGTGTCTTATAAAAAAGAAATATTTACACTTTAACAAAAGAAACATTAATGAAATGTTTTCCTTCCTGTAAAATGGGGAATTTTATATTGTTTTTAGCTCCTGGATTTAATGCAGTATAACTACCTTAGCATTTTAATTGTAAAATTCAATGGTAAAATTTTAGAATTAAGTTAACTTAGATGATATGAAATTCTGTTCTAAAGATATTACTTTTTTTTTTTTTTGCAGTGGTTTATCTGTCTTAAGAATAGCCAAATCTGTTGTGGTATAGAATAAAGCCTTTTAGAGCCAGTTGCAATTTTACGAAGTTTTAAAGAAGCCTGTGTAATCATGCTAGTGAAAAACAGACTTCTGACTTGAAATAAGCCACTTAAATTTTAAAAAGTGAAGATAATTTCCACCTTGGTAATAAAAGAAAAGTAAAACAGCAAGATCCTGGTTTTTGCCTAATTAGCAAAAAAAAAAAAAATCTTTAATGGTAAAATTCAGTGTTGACCTGGGTATGAGGAGATGGGCACTCTCACTGCTGGTGGGAACTGACACACCCTTTCTGGTGAACATTTTTGTTTGGGATTCCTGTGATTATTCTTCTAGTCATCTTTCCTGAGGATATAGAACTCAGACATAGAAGTGTGCACAGAGATATTTATCAAAGTATTATTCAACCAGAAAAATATTGGAAACAATTCAAATGTCCAACAAGATATATCCAAGTGATGAAATATTATATAGCTATTAAAATGATGTACTTAAGCATAATTAATAACATGAGAGAATTGTCACAGTGTGATGTACATTATATATTACAGTATTATACCAATTTTGTGATAGTCAATTTATTTGCACAGAAAAAAATGTATAAAGACTTTACAGAAACAAAATAAAATGTTTTTAAGATGTCCCCAGTTTTTTTCATGAGCTTTTTATTCTATAATCAGAAAGAAATGAATAAACATTAGTATAAAATAATGATTTTGAACAAATGGCCCTAAGTGGGTTCACTTTAGATGGTCAGAGTTTTACTATATAGATCACAATACATTATCCTTAATGGAAGAACTATTTGGTAGCATTTAATAATTAATGTTTACCTTTATCTTGGAGCCATTCATTAAAAAAATGAAAGATTTCACATTTAGATGGCCCAAACAAAGTCCTGAGAGCTTGCATCAGAAATCAAATGGCAAATCAGTGTAAGTGAACCCTAAACTTTGATGAGAACTTTGGCAAAATTTCATCAGTTCTATGAAAATACTTCTGCATTGCTGAGTAAATGATATGAGGAAGTAAAATGGGAAGAGGACTAAGTAAGTAGCTCCAAAAGGGGAAGACTTTTTAAAATAGAAAAAAAAAAAAGTCCCTGTCTTTAATTTTTTTCCTCGTTACAACCACCCCCTTTCCTTGGCCTAGCTGGAATGCACAGTAACATTAAGTGATCCCTTTCCCTTGGACCAGCTCTCTTGGTTAAAGTTCAGATAGCCATCTAGTGGAAAGAAGACTCTTGAAGAATGACTTTCCTCTAGACATCCAATATCATGTTTGTTCAGTTGGCTTGTCCAAACAATTTTTCTGTGTTTTCACCAGAGAAGGATCAACTTAGCATGAAGATTAAAGCTGTTCTCCATCTGCTTTATCTGCCGTTCTTAATTAGAACCTGATGACAGAAATCGACTTGGATTCAAGGCTGATTGTTCCCGAAGAATCTCGTTATTATTGTAGAAATATTTTATTTTTTATTAACCACATTGATTCTGAGCATCTGTATGACAGAAATGTAGGGGAGAAAAGAGAAATAATTTTCATTTAAACATTCAGCATCTTCTATTCAAGATGCTGTGGGACATATTAAAGTTGCTTACAGTGTGGTAGAGAGGGTAAAGCAGGCATGGAAATAATCTTAATCCACAAAGAAGATAGTAAGTGTTTAAAGAGACAAACACAAAGTGTGTGGAAACTCAAAGAAGGCAATTATTTCTGGTCACGGAATCGTATTTTTTTTTTTTTTTTTAATGAGGATCTTGAATCAGATGCGTATGTTTGATTGATTGATTGATTGATTGATTGATTGATTTTGGCTGTGTTGGGTCTTCGTTTCTGTGCGAGGGCTTTCTCCAGTTGTGGCAAGCGGGGGCCACTCTTCATCGCGATGCGCGGGCCTCTCTCGTTGCGGAGCACAGGCTCCAGATGCGCAGGCTCAGCAGTTGTGGCTCACGGGCCCAGCCGCTCTGCGGCATGTGGGATCTTCCCAGGCCAGGGCTCGAACCCGTGTCCCCTGCATTAGCAGGCAGACTCTCAACCACTGCGCCACCAGGGAAGCCCTGGAATCGTATTTTTTGAGTTTTCTTTTGGAAATTAAGCAAATAAATCATTGTTTATTGCTTTCCTTTACTTCAGGATAAATGAAGGAAAGATGCAAATGTTTGGATGCCAGTCTTTTAGGTAAGGAACCTCAGAGAGGCTTAATGGATTTTAAAAAATATTCTACAAATATTTGTTGAGTCACTTCTCAAGGAATTTGTAGTCTACCAACTGTAATGAAATGTAATTTTATGCATAAAGTAATACTGAAAGTTACTTATAGAAAATGTTCACTTAATTGGCTAATTAGATGTTCTTAATGGAGAAATCAAGAGAGTAGTATTGGTGTCAGGTGTCCTGTAATTAATTAACTGGCAGTGAGAGCTAGTTAACCGCACAAACTGTTCAGCTTAAGGAGGTGGTGTGAGATGGTAAGAAAGACAGAAACTTCGGCTCTGCTACTTACCAGCTTTGGGCCTTGTTAAATTTTACTTTGCCTTTCTGTTCCTCAGTCTTCCCCTCTTTAAAACACCTCATAGGAGTCTGGTTAGGATTACATGAGATATTATATGGAAAGCACCTGACACATAGTCAGTTCTCAGTAATTGTGGTTCCTCCCCACCCTGTCTGGGCTTGTTTGGAGCATCAGCCATTAAAGGATGAAAAGTTAAAAATGCTTTCAATATTTTTCCCCCTCTTACTCCCATATTGGGATGGCTTATGTTTATTTAATAAAATCACAGATAGTTAGTACTAGAGGGTTTACACTTAACTACAATCACAGATGTTTAAAATAGGTGTCTGATTATTAGCAGGTCTGAGTGAAAAGGCAAGTGGCACTAGCTACTGTAGCTACTTTTTCACTAGCTACACTTGTGTGCCTCCTTCCCAGTGGTGGGTAATCTCTTCAGACTATCTTCATAGTTAATACTTGCTGTTTGACTGGAGATTGAACGTCTTAAAATCTCAGATTTCTTCCTTGAAGATTACCAGTAGATGGTTTTTAGTCCCTCATAGCATCTGCTTCACTGTTTTAAAGCTTGTTTTTCTAAAGTCTTGAGTCAGCTTTTTTATCCTTATCAGTGTTTGGCCTTTATGTACTCTATCTCAGTGCATCATTTTTGGGAGAGTTAAATTCCATCTGACGCAAGTTGTGACTTTAAAAAGAAATTGCCTTGTCTTACCTTCTTTGAAAATAAGAGCAAATAATTTTCAGAAGTCACTTATATATGAAGTTAGATAACCAAAGGCCAGCGTTTGAGAAGTCGTAGAGTTGCTAGAACATTTCTAAACTTCAAGGTCTCTGTGTTGTCTGTTTCAGGCAAAAGTGACCAGTGAAACTGAGTCCCCCTAAAACTGAGTTCCCCTGCCAAGTTTATGATTAACCTCTCTGTTCAAAACTTTATTCTCTTTCTTTTCCCTCCCCCTATTCCCCTCAGGATTGAAGAGTATCAAAGAAAAGGGGGGATTGAAACAAAGCAGGACCCTGTAGGGCCCTCCCGGGTACAGAAGCCCCTCTGTGTCCCCATTTCTTGTTTGTAGAAAAAGACTTTGGTCTCCTAGGCCTTCCCTGAGTTCCAAAGAGCAGACTCAAGCAGTTACTAATTAGGGAAGTGAGGGATGCAGAAACAAAGGAAAAGCAGTGGAGAAACAGTAGTGCAGTGATAAAACAGAGTCCTAGCTCCCTCCTCAAGGGATGTGCATAGCAATCTGACACTTATCTTTGAGTTGTTCTGCTGGAACTAAGACCCCCCCCCCCCACCCCCCACCCAGGTGAAGGATGGTAACTACATGCTGAGCACAAGCACATAGACCCCAGACTGGTTGAAACCAGTTTAGGTCAATTGCTAAAACACCACGTGTTACCTCTAACCAGTCAGAAGAAAGTCATGCGCCCTGCAGCTCTCACCCAGACGTTGCCTTTAAAAACCCTTCCCTGAAAGCCGTCAGGGAGTTCGAGTCTTTTGAACATGAGCTGCCAGTTCTCTTTGCTGGGCCCTGCAATGAACATTGTACTTTCCTTCCTTCACCACAACCCGATGTCAGTAAATTGGCTTTGCTACGCGGCAGGCGAGCGGACCCATGTTCGGTTTGTAACACCAGTACTAACACTTCTTAAGATAAAAGGTAGCCTCTGTCACAGCTGAGGATCTTCATTTCAACCAGGATTTTGCCAGAGAGGCTTCTAAAGATGATATTTTTTCTAGTTTGGGAATTTTATACGGGTTGAAATTTGTATTTGGTTGAGGTATATGGAGTCATATTTTCTTGTGTCTCATTAAGTTTTCACTGACTTGCAGATTTCCTGCCTGGCTGTCAAGTTTGTTTGTGCTCAGCATTGAAATGTGATTCGTGATTCCTGTATTTGCTTGATTAAAATGGAAAAGTCTGGAATGAGCCTACTAGAAATGTTTTCTGAACAATTGGAAGGGATATAGATAATGGTTTGTTGGTGGAGGGTGGGGGAGGCAGGTAGTATGAGTGAGTTTTAAAGGTTTAGATTTTTGCCGCTTTTCATGCTAACGTACAAGAGGGTTTTGTTTAGCACCTAATCCCATAGATTTTGTAACTCAATATTACAAATATTCATTGAGTGCCTGCTCTATGGAGGGTGTAATGAAGAATAGATAGATGAATGACACACAGTTCTTTCCTCAAGGAATTTATCACAGAATAAGAGGTTAGGACTAAAGGTGACTAAGATAAAAGGTCCGAGCACAAAGTGCTGGGAAGATTCAAAGAAGCAGCCACCTCCTTGGGAGTGAAGTGAGGGTGGGTTAGAGTTTCCAGGAGGACTCGGTGAAGGAGGCCTTCCAGCTCCCAGAGCAAAGGCACAGAATCAGGGAAGTGCCTGGGATATGCTGAGGGCTCTGAGCCACCTGGTGGGTCCACTGGGCTATCTTCGGTCTCTCTCTCCCTTTTATTATTTTACTTATTTATTTATTTTTAAGGTGCAAAAGTCAAATTGACTCTATAAAAGTCAATTTATAGAGCTGTGCAGCCATCACCCCAATCTAGTTTTGGGACATTTGCTTTCTTCAAAACCCCGAAGTTCCTTCCTGCTGATTTACACTTAATCTCTGCTTTTGCCTCCACAAGGCAATCACTGATCTGCTTTGTCTGGATAAATTTGCCTTTTCTAGAAATTTCATATAAGTGGGAGTCATATAATGTGATACTGTGATGTATGGTAAGAAATAAATAGTTGGTCTTCATTCCCTGTTTCTGGCTTAGAGCTCCTAAAACTCTTGGAATTTCCCAAGTGATAAGAGTGTTAAAGATGTCTGGATATTCATAACTGATCCCTCTCAAACACACCTGCGTTTATGTTAATGAGGTGACTTATGGAAAGCACTTAAGGATGGGGGCTGGTTGCCGGGGGACCAACCTTGTGATTGGAGGGTTGAAACTTTCGGTTCCACCCCCCTCCCCGTACCTCCCTCTAGAGGTTGAATTGAATTGGTTGGAGATGGAATTCAATCACCAGCTGCCAATGATGTAATCAATCATGAAGCCTCCATAAAAACCCAGAAGGATTGGGTTTGGAGGGCTCCCAGGTTGGTGAACTAGGACGCACGTAACCTTATGCTGGGCCCTGAACCCCTACGGTACAGAAGCTCCTTTGCGTCTTTTATGTATCTCTTCATCAAGCTATTGTTGATTTGTATCTTTTAATATCCTTTGTAATAAACTGGTAATCTAGTGAGTAAACTACTTTCCAGAGTTCTCTGAGCCACTCTAGCAAATTAATCGAACCCACGGAGGGGGTGATGGGAACCTCTGATTTATAGCCAGTTGGTCAGAAGCACAGGTAACAATCTCGACTTGTGATTGGCATCTGAAGTGGGGCACAGTGGGACTGTGAGCCCTAAACCTGTGGAATCTGATACTATCACTGGGTAGTGTCAGAATTGAGTTGAATTGTAGGACACCCAGCTGGTGTCAAAGAATAGCTGGCTGTAGGGGTAAAAAACTGACATGTTGGAATTGGGTACTGAATACTATATATTACATAGTCTTATGTCTGGCTTCTTTCACTTAGCATAATGTTTTGTTCAGCCATGTTGTTGCATGTGTCGGTAGCTTGTTCCTTTATATTGATTAATTGTATTCTATTGTGTGAGTAAACTCCATTTATTATTTGCTAGTTGATTGCAATTGTATAGCTTCTAGGTTTGGGGCTACTATGAGAATAACACTCCTATGGACATTTGTATAAATGTCTTTGTGTGGACGTATGTTTTCGTTTCTCTTGAGTAGATGCTTAGGAGTGAAGTTGCTGGATCATATAGTAAGTATATATTTAACTTTCTAAGAAACCACCAAGCTGTTCTCCAAAGTGGCTGTACTATTTTATAAACCAGCAATATTTGAGGGTTCTGGTTTTTCCACATCTTCAACGTTTGTTATTGCTAGTCTTTTGCATTATAATCATTCTAATGGAAGTGTAGTGATACCTTATTGTGGCTTTAATTTGCATTTCTCTAGTGACTAGGAATCCCTTTTAATATAAATTCTGTCAGCCATTTGAGAGAAAGCTCCTTTTATAATAGTGGTAATTGGTACTGTGGTTCACTATATATATTTAAAGCTCTTGAAAAAAATTTTCTATGTAAAAAATCCAGACAGTATTTTACTAGAGACTTGCTTGCTTGTTTTTACTCTTTTTGAGATTTGTAAAATTATCTTCTAATGCAAACTACTGCCTGTGGCCTACCACCTGCTTTCGTATGTCTGCAGAGTAATGAATTTTTTTTCACTTTTAAATGGTTGAAAATCAAAAGAGTATTTCATGACATGAAAACTATATGAAACTAAGATTTCAGTGTCACATTCTGATGGGAACGTAACCAAGCTTATTGGGTTAGGTATGATCTCTGATTGCTTTGGTACTACAATGGCAAGAGTTAAGTTGTGATGACAGAGAAACTATGGCCTGTAAAGCCTAAGATATTGGTCCTTACAGAAGATGTTTGCCAACTTCTCGCTCACCTGTTCCATCTCTTGCTTGGTCTCAGAAAAGATTTTACTACTGACTGGCCTTCTTGTTCAGTTCTTGTGTTGGTTCTGCAGTTTGTTACTGAAAAACCCAAGTCCATTTGCGGACTGTTGCCCTGGAAGGGAAAAGAGACTGAAATATTGAAAGATTCATTTGTTAATGAGCTCTTTCCTGACAGGTGGCTCTAGTTAGAGGGGTTAAGTTAGAAAAAGCACCCAGAAAACAAAGGGGGAAGGGACAGGAACTTCTGTAGATGAAGGTATCATGTTAGCTGTTTGTATTAAGTTTGGAAAGTGATGATGTGCAGCTGATAATTTTTCATTAATTGGGAAATTTTAAAAAATCGCTTATTGTAATAAAAATTGAAACAATAGAGAAGTACAATATATAAAGTAAGAGTTAAGTCTATCACCCACCCCCTCACCTTACTCTTTCTTATTGGTCATTACTGTTAAGAATTAGGTCTGTTTACTTTTAGACCTTTTTCTGTATGGATATAAACATACCCAGTTGCATTTTGTGGTTTTTACAAAAATGAAATTATAGTATACATATTGTTTTAACATCAAAGTGTTTTTTAACTTGGCACAGTCTAGGGTGGCCATTTTTTCCACATGCATACAGATTTGCCTGATTTATTTTAGCAACTGCAGAGCTTTGTATGATTCTACTATAATTTACTTAACCATTGATGAATTTTTGATTCTTTTATAGATAATGCCCATATGCTTCAGGTAGCCTTACCAAGCACTGGCTGTTATTCATCTTTTAACATTTTTGCATATTTGATAAGTGAAAAATAGCTCATTGTTACAATTTGCACTTCTTTAGTGAAACTGAACATTTTTTCTTGTATTTATTAGCCATTTGTACTTCAAATTGCCTATTGCTTTGCTTATTTTTCTTTTGGGTTGTTTTTTCTAATTAATAGGAGGTCTTTATATATTTTGGCATTAACTCAATCTGCAAGTATTTTCTCACAGCTTATTTTTCTTTATGGTGGGTTTTTGTTTTTTTTTTTAATCTATTTATTTATTTATTTTTGGCTGCACTGGGTCTTTGTTGCTGTGTGTGGGCTTTCTCTAGTTGTGGCAAGCGGGGCTACTCTTCCTCGTGGTGCACGTGCTTCTCATTGCGGTGGCTTCTCTTTGTTGTGGAGCACAGGCTCTAGGTGCGTAGGCTTCAGTAGTTGTGGCATACAGGCTCAGTAGTTGTGGCTTGCGGACTCTAGAGCACAGGCTCAGTGGTTGTGACGCGCAGGCTTAGTTGCTATGGTGGAGTTTTTCCTTACAGAAGTTTTATATTTTTATGTTGTCAAATTTGCCAACCATTTATCACTTTTAGGTTTGGAGTTAAGCTTAGAAAGAGTTTACATGCTTGAATATTTTAAGTGTAACTATCTTTTAATTTAGTGGCTCCTAAACAGAGGAGCAGCAGAATAACTTAGGGGAGTTTTTCCAGTACACATGCTGTGATTTCCTACTAAGATATTCTTACTTGGTAGATTAGGTGTGGGGTACAATTCTGTGTTTTGTTTTGTTTTGAAGGGAGAGGAGGAAGCTGCCTCATGATTGATGTCAAACCCTGGTTAAAAATCACTGTATGTAAAGCAGACGTCTTTTCTTAGAGAGAATGAAGGGAGTGGTGCTGGTTGGTTACATTCACCTAAATCCGTTGAATTCCCGTGACAGGTCTGGAGATTTAGTAAGGAGAGACTTCACGTGCTTGATAAAAAGAAAAACTGCCGTATATTATATCCTGAAAATAAGCAAGTTTCTTGATCTCGAGCCAGTTGTGTTAAATCCAAAACTGTAGGCTATATTTCATTGTAAATGTACATTTTTTTTTCACATTTTAACATCTATGAAATTGGGAGGATAACATGTCATAGTTTACTTGGCAACATTTTTTTAGTTGTGCATAAAGTAGTGGTGCATTTTAAAATCATCTTAGATTCAATGAAATATGGATAATTTTCTATTTTCACTTTTGAATCTATCGTACATCAATACAATTTTTTTCTCTATTGGTCTTCATGTTCCCGAGTGGTCTGTTCTCTAGTATTTCTTTCCCTCTAATTAGTTTTATACACTGCTTTCCGATCAATCTGCTTAAACTGTGATTCTGATTAAATCACTACTTTATGCAGTAACTTTCAATGGCAAACAACTCTAGCAAAGTCTAGCCTTCTTAGTGTGGCATTTTAGACCTTTTGAATGAAATATTAGTTCTTTTACTCTTCTCTGTGTACCCCAGTTTTTAGTCACTAAGCGAACAGTATCTCTCATATGTACTATTTTTTCATCCTCTGTATACTTACTTATTGAATCCTTATGTGGAATTGCTCCCTCCAGTCTTCCAAAATTACTGCATTTTAAAATTGTACGCATCCTTTACAGCTCAGCTTCACTGTCACCCATGTCCTTCATGCAGTTGTTGCTGATACATTATTGGGGGTGAAAGATAACTAGTGAAAAAAAATGAGGAAACTTTTAAATTTTATTTTCAAAAATATTATTAATTTTTTTGGCCGCACCACTATGTGGTTTGCAGGATCTCAGTTCCCTGATTAGGGATTGAACCTGGGCCATGGCTGTGAAAGCCCGGGATCCTAACCACTAGGCCACCAGGGAACTCCTGGGGAAACTCTTTAGGAGTGTTGCAGTTAGAAAGACATGGAAGGAACCAGGTAATACCGTTTCCTCGCCTTTTCCTCTTGCTGATTGCGGTTTTGAAGACGAGCTGAATTCCAGGTGAAAATGTTTGAAATGATTTCTTTTTGGCTTGAAATGGAGGGGTTGGAAGGGATGTTTAGCTTATTAGTATGTGTGAGCCTGAAGCTAGGTCATCTGATCAGGCCTTTACTTTGAATGGAAAGGGAGAGAGAAAAGCACAAAAAACAGATCTAAGATCTAGAGGACATGTACATGTCCAAACTGGAATTGTCATGTTTTTGTCAAAATAAGTTGATGGAGTGGTTAAAATCAGATGAAATTTAACTATTTTTGGCCCATAAAGCCAACTGTTTAAGTAAGCACAGGAGGGGGCTTCCCTGGTGGTGCAGTGGTTAAGAATCTGCCTGCCAATGCAAAGGACACGGGTTCGAGCCCTGGTCTGGGAAGATCCCACATGCTGCAGAGCAACTGAGCCCGTGTGCCACAACTACTGAGCCCACGTGCCACAACTACTGAAGCCCACATACCTAGAGCCCATGCTCTGCAACAAAAGAAGCCACCTCAGTGAGAAGCCCGTGCACCACAAGGAAGAGTAGCCCGCACTTGCTGCAACTAGAGAAAGCCTGCGTGCAGCAACGAAGACCCAATGCAGTCAAAAATAAATAAAATAAATTTATTAAAAAAAAAAAAGTAAGCACAGGAAGATGTTGAGGGATACGTGGATGATAGTATCACTTTGGGGCATCGGTCAGCAGCTGAGTGCTAGTCAGTAGTGAGGTGTGGCAACAAAAAAGTCAACTGCAGGTGCATTATTAAAAAAGGAACATCTAGAATTGGGGGAGATGATAATTGTATTTTATTCTGTGCTAGAGTGGATGCAACTATTGAGTCCAGGTCCATTTTGGAATACAAATTCTGGAATGTGTTCAGAGGTGGTAGACAAGATGGCGAAGGGACTGCAAGCCACATACAGAAGAGTGATTGAAAGAATATTTGGTTCGGAGATGAGAGAACTTGGGGCATGGGGGAGGCCACAATCAAACATTTGTAAAGGAAGAGGGTTTGTACCTTGTGCTTCCAGGGGATAGAACTAAGGCCAATGGATGGAAGCTACGAGAAGAAAGACATAGCTCAATTTAAGGAATAATCAGTGAAAGCTGTCTAACGATTGAGTGGAAGATAAATTTCTGTTGCTAGAGGTGTGAGGGCGTTGGTCAACCAAACACTTGGCAGCCATGTTTTAGGGGAATTTAAGTCAAATTGCTAACAGCTGCTCACTTTTCCTCATTAAAAATTGAAAAGACAATAAACATCCAAAGTTTATCATACTCAGATTTTAATAGGCTATCATGACATAAGGTTATCAAGTTCATTGATTATTTTGCAACTGATAGTAATGCCTTTAGAGAGCATGAACCTGCAGATGCACTTCACCTTTCTTTGCCGCTCTACTCAGTTCAGTGTCAATGAATGAATGGATAGCAGGTTTACCTAAGTGGATTGTGTGGGCTGGAATCTTTAAAAAGGGCCTCCACAGAGTTACAGCCTTTTCTCATCACTGACACAATTATAAGAACCTGCAAGTATATGTGCATTGAGGAGGCAGGAGGAGCTTTATGCCAAGGTCTTCGTAAAACTGAATGAGTGAATTCTTCACATTAAAATTTGAGTGTCTGTGTCAGCAGGGCCTGTGAAGCACTTCTCTGGAACAATCTGCAAACCACGGCAATAACTGATCTCTAAGGACTCCTTCCAGTTGTAAAATTCTTTGGTAAATGATCTTGTAATGAATGTTAGGCAGTAGTTTAGGGTTGCAGAGTAATAGAAGCATAGCCAGTTAAAATTGAGGGAAATTTAGGTGGGCTATATTTGGCTCCTCTGGAGTTTGGCGACAGCTCTGGGAATCACAATTACAATGAAGTCAGCAGTTTGAAACATGGCCTCACCATAGGGGAGAAGGGGATCTCCTTGTGGTAAACGCCTCTCTCGGTTCTGTGAGCCACTTCCAGCCTGAAGTGAAATTCTGCTCCCTTCTTGGGAAAGAACCTTACTGGGTCCTTTCAGCTGAGAAACCTCGACATTCTTAAGAGAAGGGGAGAGAAATTTGGATGATTAATGAAAATAACATTTGGTGAGTAATGAGCTCATTGAGCAGACCAAAGGGTTTAGAAGCTGAAAGATCTTGAAGCAGTCTCAGCCCCAAATAGACTAAAACATACCTCCTTATGCTAATTTTCTTTCAAGTTCACAAGCTCTTTGGAGGGATAGTGGATTTAAAAGGAGAAAAAGCGCAGTGCATGGAATCTTATGACTAGTGAAAGAAGAATGTAGTAAAGAGTGACACAGAATTGCTGCCCTCAGCAAATTCCTCCTCATCCTTCCTGTTTTAGCCTTCGAGTCTGGGTTAGGTGCTCACCTGGTACTTTACTTAGCCTGTTATAACATGTTTTACACTACTTTGTAATTGGTTGGTGGTTTTCAAACCCTCTAGACTGAAAGCTTCAAGAAGACAGGGACCACGCTTGTGTCTTTGGACTCTAAGGGTTGGTTGGATGTATGGGAAGCTTTGAGAAATGTTTGTTGACCGAATAAATAGGAGCCCGTTTACCTTTTCTTTCATTGTGCTGCTTACTTGTCTTGGCACTTCACTGGGATGTCGCTGGTATCCTCATCATGCAACTTGTCTTGGCCATTAAAACTTAACCTTTGCAGGCTGATAATTGGTCACGTGGGGTGTTGGGTACAGGGAGGCTCATTGTATTATTCTCTCCCTAATAAGATTTTAAAAAGACATTGACCCCTGTGAAAATAATTTTCTGAAGAGCTATTCTCATCTGACTACAGGGTGGAAAGCATCTGATAGCTAAATTATAATAAGTTCTTATTAGTTACTCTCTCATGGCTATATTCAACTGGGAATAGTTTGTTTCTCAAGCTAGAGTTCTCTGATGGTTTGGGAACTTACTCTCAGGATCCTTGTTGTCTGTAAAAAAAAAAAAAAAAAAAAAAAATTGTGTTTATTTCAATAATCTTTCAAAATTAACATAAATGTAATGTGGATCTTCTGGACGATCACATTATCATTGAGCCCTGGCACTTCATTTTGGGTCTGTACCAGATTATACTGCCATGATTATTGTGTGTTAATGAGAAAAGGTCTTAATGGAATGCTGTCTTCCTGCCTAATGGCTGTAAAGACACACTGTACAAATGAGGATTTTACAATTGTTTGACTAGAGGAAAGTGGCAGGACTATGTGCTGTGTAAGCTGGTACCATATTCACATTGTGAATAGTGGTTTAGTTTTAGGAGGACATTCCTTATCTCACTAAGTTTATATCATTAATTTGGATATTTTTATTTTTTATATTTGTAAAGAGTTTTTTTAATATCTAGTTTATATTGAACACTTGGAATCTTCTTTCCTTGTTTAAAAAAAAAAAAATTCACATTTGAGACATCTCTCCTTGAATTCACAGGCATCAATCTCTTAGTGATCTTTGAGGCCTAAGTTAACAGGCAGATTAGTGAGGGAGGTCGTTTGGACCAGGAGGCTTATGTCCTTTTCCAGTTTTACTGTGTAGGTACAGAGAGATAGTAACCAAGGCCAAGTGCAGTCTGACTTCAGATGTTGTTTATTTTTTAATTTTTTTAATTGAAGTATAATTGACTTATTAGTTTCAGGTATACAACATAGTGATTATATTTTTTTGATTTGATATTTTTATACATTACAAAATAATCACCAGGATAAGTCTAGTTATTGTCTGTCACCATACAAAGTTATTACACTATTACTGACTATATTCCCTATGCTGTATATTACATTCCCATGACTTATTTTACCCCAGATGTTTTTTTTTATTGGAGTATAATTGCTTTACAATGTTGTTAGTTTCTGCTGTACAACAAAGTGAATCAGCTGCATGTATACACATATCGCCTCCCTCTTGGACCTCCCAGATGTTGTTTAAAGTGGTTCTAGGGCCAAGATAATCATGGAGAGTCAGAAGTATCATGGCTTATAAAGGGTCAGGAAAAGAAAGGATGAAATAAGAGACCCTGAACTCAGATCTGTGCTGTCCAAACAGTAACCAGTAGCCATGTGTGCCTATTTAAATTTAAATTAATTAAAATTACATAAAACTAAAAATTCAGTTCCTCAGTCACAGTAGGCACATGGCAAGTGCTCAGTAGCCACATGTGCCTTGGGGCTACTGTATTAGTCAGCCCAGGTATAGAATATTTCTTTTCATCCTCACTTAAACTTCTGTTGGACAGTGCTGCCCTAGAGGGAGCAACTGAGTGGAAGCAAGGTCAGAGGCAGTGTAAAGGTAAGAAGGAAGAAGTGAGAAAATAGGTGATGGGAGGAATGAAGCTAATAGACAGAATCCCCAGTTCTCAGTGTCTCACATTTTCCTTGTTTTTGAGGATCTTGACAGTTTTAAGGAGTACTGGTCAGGTATTTTGTAGAAGGGTTTGTTGGCAGTTGAGGGTTTGGGGAGGAAGCCACAAAGTGTCACTCTCATCACCTCATATCATCACTTCATATCAAGGGTACATACCGTCAACATGACTTATACTGAGTGTTGATGTTAACCTTGATCACTTGGCCTAGGTGGGCAGTCCCTTGGTTTTAAAACTATGTGCTTGTGCTAACAACTCCCAAATTTATTTTCCGGCCCAGATTTTCTTGATCTCTAGATTTATACATTTATACATCCAATTACAGATTTAACAGCTCTACTTGGACCCTTCACAAAAATAAGATACTCACAAATAGACACCCCCCCGCCATGCTCTTCAAATCTACACTTTCTGTAGTCTTCTCCACTTCAGTTAAGACACTTCTATTTTCCAGTTGTCAAGGTAAAAAATCTTAGTGTTGTCCTTGTTGGTTTCACTGTTCGGTAGAGTCTGTCAGGAAATCATGTTGACTTAAGCTTCAGAGTATTCCAGGACGTGGCCACTCGACACCATCTCTACCTCTCCCACCTGAGCCACTATCATCTTATACTGGAGCATTACCCTAGCTTCCTAACTGCTCTCCCTGTTATTTCTTCTTTGCCTCCTTAGAATTTCCACACAGCAGTCAGATTCATCTTTTAAAAAGAACTTTACTGACATTTATATACACACAGAAAAGTGCACACATTATGGGTTTGCAGTGAGTTTTCACAAGCTGATCACACCTCTAAGTCCAGCACCCAGAGCAAGAAGCAGCACGTGACCAGCAGCTCCTCACGTTCCCTTGCAGTCACTGATTCCCCCAAGGATGACCACTGTCTTGACTTCTAAGAGCATAGGTTAGTCTTGTCTGTTGTTTATGTAAATGACATCGTACGATGTGTAATTTTTGAGTCTGGCTTCTTTTAGGCAACATTATGTGTGTGAGAGTCATCCACGATGGTGCATGAAATTTGGTTTCTTCATTGCTGTGAACTATTCCATTGTGTTAATATACCACAGTTTATCCATTCTACTGTTGATGGGCATTCAGGTAGTTCCCAGTGTTTGGCTATTATGAATCACGCTGCTATGAATGTTCTAGTACATGGCTTTGGGGAAATATATGTATATATTTATGTTGGGTGTATACCCAGGAGTGGGATTTCCGGTTCAATATGTACTAGCCTCGGCCTTAGTATATGTCGCCAATTTTTTTGCTAGTGATTGTACATCAGCAAGTGATCTTTTAAAAAATAAAAGTTAACTCCTATTACTCCTCATTTGAAAACCCATCAATGGTTTATTAGCTCACTCAGAATAATAGCTAAAGTACTTACAATGGCACATAAGGCCCTATATAGCTGGTTTACTAACTTGTCTTTGAACATGCTAAGCACAGTTACATCTTAGGGCCTTTGCATTAGCTACTCTCTCCACCTCCTTTGTCCTTCTGACACACCTGCATGGCCTGCTCCCTTATTAACTTCAGATGTCTGCTTAAATACCACCAATGTATATAAATAGCCCTTCCTACCCATTTGTTTATTTTGCATTACTTTTCTTCTTACCACTTCCTGGCCTATCTATATTTATATATTTTTTGATGTGGACCATTTTTAAAGTCTTTATTGAATTTGTTACAATATTGCTTCTGTTGTATGTTTTTTGGTTTTTTTGGCCACGGGGCATGTGGGATCTTAGCTCCCCAACTGGGGATTGAACCCACAACACCTGCATTGGAAGGCAAAGTCTTAACCACTGGACCACGAGGGAAATCCCTATCTATATGTTTAATATATCTAAAATTTTATGTGTGTCCCCACTAGAAACTTAGTTTTTTGTTAATTGCTTATCAAAAACAGTGGACATTAGTAGCTGTCCAATAAATAGTTGAATGAATAAATTCAGGAAATAGTTCTAGTTGTAATAGACATAAGGTGTCTAGAAATAGAAATTTGGGGAGAATGGAAGTAAGGCAAATGAGGTTAAAAATTGATAAAAAAATTTAATTTTTATTAATATAAGAGCTTTAAAAGAGACTGGGCTTATGATTAAAAATAGCAGCCCTCTGTCTCCTCCCAGTTCCCACTCCCCAAAGTTGACTACTTTCAACTTTTTTTTTAAATAAAAAATTTTTTAATTGTGTTCTGAACTCACAGCATTAAAAAAAAACATTAGTTTTTATTTTATTTATTTTTGGCTGCGTTGGGTCTTTGCTGCACGTGGGCTTTCTCTAGTTGCGGCGAGTGGGGGCAACTCTTCCTTGCAGTGCACGGGCTTCTCATTTTGGTGGCTTCTCTTGTTGCGGAGCATGGGCTCCAGAGCACAGGCTCAGTAGTTGTGGCGCATGGGGTTAGTTGCTCCGCAGCATGTGGGATCTTCCCAGACCAGGGCTCGAACCCGTGTCCCCTGCATTGGGAGGCGGATTCTTAACCACTGCGCCACCAGGGAGTCCCAAAAGTTGAGTACTTTCAATGCTTAGCTGTTTCTTATGCTGTTAAATCTGATATTTTAAAAATTTGTGGTTAAATTGCTTTTTTTTTAAAATTTCAGTTTTAGATCTTATTTAAGGGCTTCCTACACTGGAAGATAAGGATCTGCTTTTCCTAAACTTCCTTCTTCTCTCTAATACACAAACATTTCTCGCTGTCCTCCCAGTATAATTATCCAAAATTTAAAGACATGCTTTCAGTTATCTTCAGATGCCACTTTCTCAGGGAAGCATTCCCTAACTTCTCATATCAAACTAACATGTTTAGTGTGTACATTATTATGAACATGTGAAAATTGTTCACTGTGAGCCAGATAATGTATTATCACATCTTATAGTTTTTTCCCTGGAATTTTCCATAATTCTTATTTTTTTGTTTGCTTACTCTTCTTCACATCACTAGCTTATTAGCCCATACTCGTTGCCAGAATTCTAAAACACATGGGGTTATATATCAGTTCTTTAGGTTGTTTTGGAGGCATCTGTCCTAGAATTGCCAACAGGAACTATAGAACTGTACAGCCTGTTGCTCTGAATCTTACCTTCACAAACTAACCTAAAAATCTCTATCTTTTTTCCTATGTTTAAATCCTTCACTTCAGGATCCCAACTCAGAGTCTTTCTTAGTTTACTCACTTATCTTGGGAGAACATACCCTTCAAGAGTTTCCAGAGAAAAGATACAGGAAGAGTAATTTTTTAAGATCTTGTGTATCAGTTATCTATTGCCACAGTAATGCTGCATAGCAGATAACTGAGAAATGTCAGTTGCTCACAATAAGTATTATTCGTCACATTTCTGGGGTGGTTGACTCGGGGCCTCTGCTGACTTTGGGAGTTGTCTGGCTTTCAGCTGGTCTTGAGTGGTCTTGGCTGGGACGACTGGGGTGACCTAGCTCTGTTTCAGGTATCTCATCCTCCTTGGGGACTGGCAGTCTAGCTAAGGTGTGACCTTCACGTGGTGATGGCAGAGGGCAAACAGAAATGCTTACGTGCTTTTCTTGTATTTTAAATATACCTGCTGACCGTTTTTTTTTTTTTTCTGATTTACCAACATATACTTTATTATAGTTTTAAAATGTAAACAACTATTTGAAGAAACAAGGAAACAGTATACGTTGAAAGCAAAACCTGAAATTACAACACTAGGGAAATTTAAAGGTCATCTGTCAGTAGCTGTCTTTCTGGTTGCAACTGCAGAGACCTCTGCTTGCCCTGAGAAATCACTGATATGTGGGGCTTTTGCTAGGAGTATGACAATTTTACTTTCTCCCTTGTCTGCCTTGATTGTCCCAGGAATGAGGCAGAAGCCAAGAGGAGTTATTAAGAAGAAGAGTTTTACAAGCAGTGGTGTGCTGGTGAATGGGTTTTCCAAAAAGAAAAGCCCTGATTTGTAGCATTTGCCAGTTCCCATGGTATAAATAGTCCCACCATGGCCAATTTCAAGGATGACTGTATTTAATAAACAAATTGTACAATTTGTGAAAATTTAACAATCAGTTCTTATGAGCTAGTACTGGCCCACTCCAGCACACTGCTGCTTAGTTCTAAAATGGGATGTTTTTTAATATGCAACTTATTTGACCAAAAACAAATATCTGTGCAAATGTGCAGAGAAAAAATTAAGTAACATCCTTCAGCTGTCTGATTAAATGTCACTTTCTCAGGGGGGCTGTTCTTTCCCTTTTTATATTATGTAAGATTCTCCTCCAAGTCTTTTAACATTGTTATTGTTCTTTCATAGTATTTATCACACTGATTATTTGTTTCATATTGGTCTATCCCACTAGACCTTAACCTTCAGGGAAGACGGGGACCATATCTATCATAGGGTTAGCCTGGATCCTGCAATAGTGAAGTGTATAGTAAATGTCAGATAAATGAATGATTAAATCTCAGGAATATGAAATATTTTCTAGGGTTCTTTTTATTGAATTGTATGTGAAGTGTGTTCCTCCTTCAAGGATTTGGCAGAAAAGAGAAGAAAAACATTACTAATTTGCAGAAGAGAGAAGCTGGCTTCCCTTTGGGCTTTTTGCTGGGCCTCACCACATTCCCCTGTGTAATCAAGGCTGTAAAGCTTTGATTAGTACTATGTTGTTTGTGGCTTTAGGGCCTTCAGATACTAGTAATTGTTTTCATCAGTGTATTAGTTATGACTCTGGGACTTGTAAGCAGCTGGAAACAAGAGTGTTCCTACTGGTAAATATGAATGTTTATTGTTCTGAATTAGATGACAGTACTTTCATTGTTATTTCAGACGAGTGTTTGAAGAACATGTTTTTAAACTTGGTGACTGAGTTGCAGTACAGTTTTGTGATTGGTATTGTATTCAGTAAACTTCTGCAGCATGAAGTTTTGAAAGAATGAAAAATTAACATTAATTAAACTAACCTAAGTTATAGAAAGCCTTCTATAAATGAACTAAAAAACTAACTATAAAAAATTGTTTCTAAACATGAGCTTATGTAGGTTTAAATTACTGATCTATAATGTTCTATTTAATCATTTCAGCCTTTTCATAATTTGGAAAGAGATTCACATATTTGTGACCCATTGTTTGGTCATTACAGGCATTGACTTTGTTTGGACAGAAACTTGTGATAGAGCTAGAAATTTGCTCCCCAGATTGAAGCAGACCTTGCTTGTGTGTGGTCTAAATATTTATATTTCTTAATAATGACAAGTTTCTGCCCTTTTTTTTTTTTTTTTTTTTAGTAGTAGTCCTTATGGAACTTTTTTTTTTTTTAATATTTATTGGCTGTGCTGGGTCTTGGTTGCGGCATGCGGGATCTTTTTAGTTGCGGCATCCGGAATATTTCGTTGCGGCATGCAAACTCTTAGTTGTGGCATGTGGGATCTAGTTCCCTGACCAGGGATTGAACACAGGCCCCCTGCATTGGGAGCGCAGAGTCTTAGCCACTGGACCACTAGGGAAGTCCCTGTCTTCTGCTTTTTTGATCCAATTAAGTGGTAAATATAGGTGATCTTTTATATCATGAAATTTTAGATCTTAAAGGGACAATAACATCTTAGTCTAGCCTTTTCATTTTATATAGCACTTGGATTGTAAGTTTTATGAGACTGCCATTGGCTGGCAGTAGTTGTCAGTAAATATTTGTTGAATGAGTAAATAAATGAATGTACCTTGTGGATAAAGAATGAAGACCAGAGAGATTAAAAAACTTTCATGCTTATACAATTAGTGGAATAGCCAAGGCTATTTAATGGCCATTTTAAGAAAGCTGAAGAGTAGGATGACTATAGAAGGTGTTATAAATGAATAGAATTCAGAGAAACACTAATAAAAATAATTTCTATTATCATAGTTCCCAGTAACTATTAAGGGAATTCCAATATTTTAAGCTATAGCAACGGCTTCAAGTTTCTTTGTGTACAAGGTTTTTGCAGGAAAAAAATTTTGATGCGATTAGTGATTTTAAAGCAGTATGTGTAAAAAGCTTAGGAAATATTCTCTCTGGAACAAGATATTTCATTGACAGTCCAAGCTCAGAATATAACTTAAATATAAGTGTGTGATTACATTTTAGTCACTGTTAAGGACTGAAAGACTGAATTTTACTAATATTTTCTAACATGTAAGAAATATGAAAGAGAAAGATCTTTCTTTTCTGCAGCAAGTGGACAAAATTCTTGCTTTGTGCAGGAAAACTTGGCAGATCTTGAGAATTCTAAATTGCTCTGTTTTGTCTTTTTTTCCTCAGAAGAATTTGAATAGTGTTTTTTTTCTTCTATCTGAAACATGTTTTTCTTCTCCTCACCCTCATGTTTAACTTAATTAGGACTCCTCTTCTGTATCTACATATTTTGTCTGACACAGCCAAGTCTTTTTAAAACATCATTGAGAGCTCTCAAAGCTTTTTAAAATTTTTTTATTTATTTAATTTATTTATTTTTGGCTGCGTTGGGTCTCCGTTGCTGCGTGCGGGCTTTCTCTAGTTGCGGTGAGCAGAGGCTACTCTTTGTTGCGGTGCGTGAGCTTCTCATTGCGGTGGCTTCTCTTGTTGCAGAGCACGGGCTCTAGGTGCATGGGCTTCAGTAGTTGTGGCACACGGGCTCAGTAGTTGTGGCTTGCAGGCTCTAGCGCGCAGGCTCAGTAGTTGTGGTGCATAGGCTTAGTTGCTCTGCAACATGTGGGATCTTCCTGGACCAGGGCTCAAACCCGTGTCCCCTGCACTGGCAGGCTGATTCTTAACCCCTGCGCCACCAGGGAAGCCTTAGAGCTCTCAAAGCTTCTTTTACTACCAAGTTCCTCATCATCAGAGCTAGATATAGGAAGTCTTTCTGGTCCCTTGCTTCCAAGTGAATGCCCTAAACAGACCAGAAGACCACAGTCTCATTTGTGTTCTCTTTGGTATTCTCTAGGTATATTCCTGGCAGACGTGTCACCCTGCACTATTTCGAATTCTTCCTTGGGTTCTTACTGGCTGCTCTTAGTCATATTCCTTCTAGCCATCAACTCTTCCAACATCATGACCAAGTCATGAGTACCCAGAAGCTCCTAGTGTTTAAGTAAGCCCTTGATGGCTTATTCTACAACAGAGAGTATGTTTTTGTTTTGCTTTTAAATCGCTAGATCAGGTTGATGGAAAAGCTTTCTTTCTTTTTTTTTTTTTTTTAAACATCTTTATTGGAGTATAGATGGAATAGCTTTTTAAGCTAGAGTGTATTCAGTTCACAACATGTCATCAAGGGACAGTCGTAGAAGTAGGATTGGGAGCATGGAGGACTTGCCTAGTTCCCTAAACAGAGAATGAACACGCCCCATCAACTGGAGAGAGACCTCAGGCTTGGTATCATCCATCAGCTTAGAGATCCATAGTTTCTTATATCTGCTAGACTATGTCTTAGTCCTGGACATTGTTCTGTGCTTGCCCTGATTTACCTGTAGTATTCATTGCCTGTTTTGGTTTATAGGGTGCAAATTAGCTTTGACATTCACCTGCCCTATTTTACTTGGAGAAGGTCATCATGTCTTGCCACTGAAACTCAAAGATTACAAAGATAGTGCATTTGATTTAGATTTGAGTGTGGGTAGTGAGACCTCAGAAGCCAAAACTAGAACCAATATGGAAGTTACAGGGAAGTCAGTTTCAGCTTAATATTAGTAGAATTTCTAATAAGTAGAGCTGTTAGAAAATGTTCTGTATTGTTCCTAGATGTGTAATTACTTTACTAGGGGTGATTCAGCAGAAGCTAGATAAACAGTTGGAGGGTTTTTTGTGGGCATTGACAGTGTGGGTGGGGTGGGCTAGATGATACACCAGTGGTGAGATTTTTGACTCCGGTGTAAATGTTCAGTGGTTATAGACTAATGCAGAGAGAGAACAAACTGAGAAGACTTCTGGCAGTGGTTAGTCACTGAGCAGGATGAAATTGCCAAGGGAGGATGTACTTGGAAGAGCAAAGGGCCATACGTCAAAGCCCATATTTAAAAGGTGGAAGCAGGCAGTGGAACTGCTGAAGGAAAACATTGAGAGGAAGAAAAAAACTGGAATAGTTTAGAGTACAGAGGCCAAGGGGAGAGAGTTGGAAGGAGGAAGGAGGAATTCGAGAATAACATAGAAACTGGTTTACTCTAAGGCAGTCGTCCCCAAGGTAAGTTGCATGCACAGCCAACCACTAGGATGCAGTAGGACCCACGTGTCTATTCAAACATAAATAGCTTTATAGAAACACATTTATACTTATTATTCTTGAATTTATTTTTGAAGGTATTTCATGATGTATATAATGTATTACTATAGTAATATTTGTGTATAACTTATAAATAGATACAGTATATTGGAGGAGGTGTGGCCAACATTTAACTAATAGAATACACAGTCAAAAAATTATTTGAGTCCTCTGTCCAAGAAAGAAAATGCTCTAGGTCTCTTCTATGCTTATAGGTATCCCATTTAGGTTTTTAAAAAAATTTTTTTATTGTGTTAAAACACATAAAATTTATCATCTTACCCATCTTTAAGTGCACAGTTCAGTGGTATTAGATATATTCACATTGTTGTGTAACCATGACCTTCTTCTATCTCCATAATTCTTTTCATCTTATAAAACTGCAACTCTATACCCATTAAACAGTAACTCCCATTTCCCCCTACCCATAGCCCCTGGCAGCCACCATTCCACCTTCTTTCTTCATGATTTTTTTGACTATCCTAAGTACCTCATATAAGTGGAATCAGACAGTTTTTGCCTTTTTGTGGTTGGCTTAATTAGCATAACGTCCTCAAGATTTATCCATGTTGCAGCATATTACAGAATTTCCTTCCCTTTTAAGACTTAATAATATTCCATTATGTGTATATACCACATTTTGTTTATCTGTTTTTCAGTCCATGGACACATGGGTTGCTTCTATGTTTTAGCTATTGTGAATGATGCCGCTATGAACATGGGAGTACAGATAGTTCCCCCACACCCTCCTTTCAGTTTTTTTTTTTTTAGAACAGACCCAGAAGTAGAATTGCTGGATCATACGGTGATTCTATTTTTAATTTTTGGAGGAACTACCATACTGTTTTCTACAGTGGCTGTACCATTTTACATTCCCACCAACAGTTCACAAGGGTTCCACATCCTCGTCAACACTTATCATTTTCTGTTTTTTTGATAGTAGCCAACCCAATGGGTATGAGGTGGTATCTCATGGTAGTTTTGATTTGCGTTTCCCTAATGACTAGTGATGTTGTGCATCTTTTTGTGTACTTCATGACCATTTGTATATCTTCTTTGGAGAAATGTCCATTTAAATTCTTTGCCCATTTTTAAATGGGTTGTTATATTGTTTGAGTTTTGGGAGTTATATGCTGGTTACTATTCCTTTATTAGATAAACTATTTGTAAATATTTTCTCCCATACTGTGGGTTGCCTTTTTACTCTGTTGATTATTATCTTCTGATGTACATCATTTTTAGTTTTCTTGAAGTCCTATTTGTCTTTTTTTCTTGTCTCCTATGCCACTGGTGTCATATCTAAAATTATTGCCAAATCTAATGTTGTGAAGCTTTTGTCCTATATTTTCTTCTAAGAGTTTTATACTTGTAGGGCTTATATTCAGGTTCTAGATCCATTTTTTGAGTTAATTTTTGTATATGGTGTTAGATAAGGATCCAACTTCATTCTCTTGCATGTGGATATCCAGTTTTCCCAGGACTATTTGTTGAAAAGAATATCCTTTCCCCATTGAAGGTTTGGCACCCTTGTAAAAAATCATTTGTCCATATTGCAAGGGTTTATTTCTGGGCTCTCTAGTAGATTCCATTGGTGTATATGTCTGTCTGTTCACTAATACCACACTGGTTTGATTACTGTAGCTTTGTGGTAAGTTTTGAAATCAGGAAGTATATCCTCAAGTTTTGTTCTTTTTTAAGATTGCTTTGGCTACTTGGGGACATTTTGAGATTCCATATGAATTTTAGGATTTTTTTTTTTTTCTATTTCTACCAAAAACATGATTGGGATTTTGGTGGGAATTGCATTGAATCTGTAGTAGCTTTGGGTAGTATGGACATCTTAACAGTATTAAGATTTCCAATTAATGAACATGGGATGTTTCTATTTATGTCCTTAATTTCTTTTGTCAATGTTTGTAATTATCATTGTACAATCTTTCTCCTTCGTGGTTAAATTAATTCCTTATTCTTTTTGATACTATTGTGAATAGAATTTTTTGTGAACAGAATTGTTTTTGTAGTTTCCTTTTCAAATTGTTCATTGTTCATATATAGAAATGCAACTGATTTTTCTGCATTGGCTTTATATTTTGCTACTTTACTGAATTTGTTAGTTTTAACACTTTTTTTGGTGTGTGGAATCTTTAGGGTTTTCTTACATGTAAGATCATATCATCTGCAAATAGAGAATTTTACTTCTTCCTTTCCAATTTGGTTGCCTTTCTTTTTCTAGCCTAATTGCTCTGGGTAGAACTTCCAGTACTGTATTGAGTAAAAATGCTGAAAGTGGGTATCCTTGCCTTGGTCCTGATCTTAGAGGAAATGCTTTCAGTCTTGGACCATTGGGTATGATGTTTTTTGTGAGTTTTTCACATATGGCTTTTATTATGTTGAGGTAGTTTCCTTCTATTCCTAGTTTGAGTGTTCTTATCATAAAAGGGTGTTATTCTATCAGATTCTTTTTCTGCTTCTATTGAGGGCTCGTGTGGAATTTTTTCCTTCATTCTGTTGATATGGTATATTACTTTTTTTTTTTTTTTTAAAGTCTGTTGAACCATCCTTGCATTTCCCACTTGGTCATGGTATATAATCCTTTTAATATGCTGCTGACTTCTGTTTGCTGCATTTTGTTGAAGGTTTTGGCATCACTGTTCACAAGGGATATTGGTCTGTAGTTTTCTTGTTGTGTCTCTGTCCAGATTTGGTATCGAGGTAATGCTGGCCTCACAGAATGAGTTTGGCAGTATCCCCTCCTCTTCAGTCTTTTGGAAAAATTAGAGAAGAATTGGTGTTAGTTCTTTAAATGTTTGGTAGAATTCATCAGTCAAGCCATCAGGTCCAGGGCTTTTCTTTGTTGGAAGACTTTTGATTACTGATTCAATCTCCTTATTAATTATAGGAATAGTCAGATTTTCTAGTTCTTCATGATTTAATCTCGGTAGATTTTGTGGCTCTAGGAATTTGTCCATTTCATCTAGTTATCTGATTTGTTGGCGTCCAATTTTTCACAGTATTCCTATCCTTTTTATATCTGTAAAATCATTTCTGATTTTAGTAATGTGAGTCTTTACAGCTTTGTTCCCCACCCCTTTTGGTTGGTGATGTCAGATAATTAACATCTTTATACATAGTACACTCAAAAACAAAGTTATGATTCTTTAAAATGCACTAGTCTCAAATTATGTAGAAAACAAGATTTGGAGTGAGAAACCTAAGTTACAGTAATACTAGCTTTTACACTGATAGTTTTTTTTTTTCTTTAAATGTATTAGTCTCTTAAGTCATGTAGAAAAAGCGTAGTTACAAACCACTGTTACAATAATACTAGCTTCTGCAATTGCCAGTGTACTCACCTTTACTGAGATCTGTATTTCTCTATAGGCTTCAAAATACTGTCTAGTGTCCTTTCATTTTACCCTGCAGGACCCCCTTGGGCATTTTTTGTAGGGCAGGTCCAGTGGTCACATACTCCCTCAACTTTTGTTTATATGGGAAAGTCTTGATTTCTCCCTCACTTTTAACAGTTTTGCCAGATATAGGATTCTCGTTTGATAGTTTTTTTCTTCTGGCATTTGACTATATCGACCCATTGTCTTATGGCCTCTGAAGTTTCTGACAAGAAGTCTGATAATCTTACTGAGGATCCCTTGTATGTGATGAGTCACTTCTATTGTGCTTTCAAGGTTCTCTTTGTCTTTTGAAAGTTTGATTATAATGTGTCTTGGTGTGGGTCTCTGAGTTCTTCTTACTTGGAGTTTACTGAGCTCCTTGGATGTTTATATTCATGTATTTCATTAAATTTGGGACATTTTCAGCCATTATTTCTTCAAATATTCTTTCTGCCCTTTTCTCTCTCTCTTTTCCTTCTGTGACTCCCACTATGCTTATGTTGGTCTTCTTAATGGTGTCCCATGGGTCCCTTAGTCTCTATTGGCTTTTCTTCCATCCTTTTTTTCTTCAGACTCAGTAATTTCCATTGTCCTATCTTCAAGTTCACTGAGTCTTCTGTCTGCTGAAATCCGCCTTTGAACCCTTCTAATGAATTTTTCATTTCAGCTATGTATCAATACTCTTCAGCTCCAGAATTTCCTTTTGGTTCTTTCTAAGTTTTCTATCTCTTTATTGATATTTCCATTTTGTTCACACATTGTTTTCTTGACTTTTTCCATATCTCCCTTTAGTCTGTTGGGCGTCTTTAGGACAGTTACTTTGAAGTCTTTGTCTAGTGTATCAGCCGTTACATGTTTTTCGGAGACAGCATCTGTTGATTTTTTTTTCTTCTATTTATTTATTTGGCTGCATCGGGTCTTCATTGCGGCACGTGGGATCTTTTGTTGCGGCGCGTGGGCTTCTCTCTAATTGTGGCATGTAGGTTTTCTCTAATCTAGTTGTGGCACGTGGGCTCCAGAGCACATGGGCTCTGTAGTTTGTGGCACATGGGCTCTAGTTGAGGCCTGTGAGCTCAGTAGTTGTGGTGCGCAGGCATAGTTGCCCCGTGGCATGTGGGATCTTAGTTCCCCGACCAGGGATCGCACCTGCGTCCCCTGCGTTGAAAGGCAGATTCTTTACCCCTGGACCACCAAGGAAGTCCTGATATTTTTCTTTTTCTTTGAGTGAGCCATACTTTGCTGTTCCTTTATATGCCTTGTGATTTATTTTATTTTACTGGACTTTTGAATTTAATAATGTGGTAACTCTGGAAATCAGATTTTCCCCTTCCCTAGGGTTTGCTTGTTTTTCTTATTGTTTGTTTTTTGTTTTTGATTGTTGTAGATGGTCTCTTTGCTGAGGGTCAGTCTGAGAGTAAGCTGATAGGTCTTCCCAGGTCTTTTATGAGCCTTTCCCTGGGCATACACAGTCACTTTCTAATTTTCTCCATATATGCAGTTGTTTTTAAATGTCCTAGTCTTTAAAGTCTGGCTCCAAAAGGGGAAAAAGTGAAAAATGAAGGGGGAGAGGGGTCTGGCCTTTTAATCCCCCTGGAAGTCATTTCAGCCAGAGGGAAGGGGCTGCAGTAGGGTCGGGGAGGCACAGTGACAGTGGCCGCCCACCTTCTTGTCTGCGCTCTGTGATCAGAAGCAGCCATCAGCACTCAGAGCAGAGATGCCAATATTTGGAGGACGGGGTCCTTTTTGCCCACCCTAGCTCCCACAAGCTGTGGGTGGTGGTTCCAGGAAAACATGCACAGTTGTCTGCCAGGGGTTGGGGGCGGAGGATGGGTAGCTCCTACTGTGCTAAGAGCCAAAATTGACTGACATTCACCACAATTTACCATCTAAGTCTTCCTGTGGAAGTTACAAGCCTTCAAAGTTCCATAATGGTTGGATCAGACAGATTCTACCAATGCAGTTGTTGTCTAGGTGGGAGATAGATTCCTGGTGCTTCAAGCTGTGGCATCTTCCCAGAATCCCCTCCCCCATTTAGTTTTATAAATATTCCCTCGTCAGATTTTGACTGGATGTTTCATTTTTGCCTAACCATAATGGACGTAATGACGGCTTAGAAACATGCAGAAAATGCCACCCCTGGCTCTGGTTAAGAGCACTGTCTTGTTAAGGCAGGATCTCGTTTACCTACTGCTGCCTAACAACAACTCCCCCTCCCAGCCCTCCAAATTTAGTGGCTTAAAAACAACCACCATTTTATTGGTCGTGATGCGAAGTTCAGGAATTTATCACGGGTGGTGATCTCTGCTCCAGTGATGTTTGTTGGGCTCACTCACGGGGCTGCGTTCACTTGGTGGCTGGAAGGTCTGAGATGGCCTCACTCACGTGTCTGCGGCCTCACGCTGGCTGTCACCCGGAGTGCCACGGTTCTCATCCTCGGGGCCTTCTCTCCGCACGGCCTTCTCTCTGGCAGGATAGGCTGAGCTTCTTTACATGGTACCTGGTTTCCCAGGCAGTGGGAGCTGTCAGGACTCTTAGGGCCCAGGCCCAGAACTGGCACAGCAGTCACTTCTGATGATTCTGCTGATCAAGTCACAGGGCAGCTCAGGTTCAGGTAGAGAGGAAATAAGAATCTACCTCTTGATAGGAAGAGTAGTCCTATGTCTGCAGGTTTAGGAGGAGTTGTTGGTACCTGTCTTTGCAGAATATCTCTGACAGGAGTCTAGACACTCACTTGACTCGATATAGACTCAAAACAAGTAAATTATAATGAAGTTCAAATTGAATGTGAGATTCCCAGGGCACCCCACTTCTCCCCTATTAGAATGTACGCTCCACGCGGGCAGGGATTTTTATCTGTTTGGTTCATTGCTTCATTTCCAGCCTGAGAGCAGTGCCTGGCTTGTGACAGAGGCTCAGTGAGTATCTGTTGCAGGAAGGACTGCTTGATGGTAATGGTTGTAGCAGAAGGGTTGGTGTAGAACACCTCCATCAGAGAAGGCTGCAGAGACAATATGAATCTGCAGCCGAGTCTGCGAAAAGAGTGATGGACATGAATCAGTGTCTCAGAGGTGGGGAGACAACGCTTATTCACTGTTCCACAACATTGAGGCCCGCCCGTGCCAGATGTGAGGGGGAAGTAAGAGACCTTCCCTTGAGGAAGGGGATCCCAACATCGCAGTGTATGATGTGCGCTAAATCATAGAAAAGAGAGGGGTCTTCTTGGGATGACAGTGGGAGGCTTCAGTGTGGGTGTGCTCGGATGGGACTGAGTAAGGTGAGTGTGACTGAAACTGAGCTGAAGACACGACTAAAACATGATAGTTATGGGGTGTGCATGTGACTGAAAATTTTCCGGAGGCTCAAAAATAGTCACCTTCAGGATATATTTATACATCCTGAAATGGTAAGGGTCTCCCCCTCTAAGTCCTTAAACATGTGTTATGCGATGAAAACTAGATTTGAGAGTTTCTGAATTTGGTGTAAAATTTTTTGATATCAGTGATAAGGAGGGACTTCCCTGGCGGTCCAGTGGTTAAGACTCCGCGCTTCCACTGCAGGGGGAGCGGGTTCCATCCCTGGTCTGGGAACTAAGATCCCACATGCCACGCAGCATGGCAGAAAATAAAAACAAAAAACAGTGTTAAGGAGAGCGTCAAGGGAGACCATTCATTATTAGGATTGGTGAGTTAATTGATGGCGATTATTCACCTTACTGTAGTTTTATAATGCTTTTAGAAGTTTTCAGAGATCATTGCCAAATACATGTGCCAGGGTGAAAAGCAAAAATAAAAAATTATTAGCATGTAGTAGTATCTTCCCTCCCTCCTTCTGCCGGGGAAGTGATCTCAGCCCTTGTTTGTGGTGAGTGAACCAGGAGAGGAGATGGATAAAGGAATGAGATGAGCATTCTGAACATCGAGTTCCATTAGGTAAACAGGAGTATTTTTAAAGTCCTCTCCCCTAGTCACTTCTGTCCATACAGACAAGCAAACCAGTGTCGCTGAACTTGTGGCAACATGTCCGGATGAGCAGGGGAACCTTTTGTTATCTTTTCAATCACCTTGAACAGCTCCTGAAGAAAGTTACTCTTCCTTTAGTGAGTAACTTTTGCCTTATCTATAAACTTAGTTGTGGTCTTCTTTTTTCTTGCCTTTTTCTCCTGAGGCTACTTCAGCAAATTAAATTTTTAAAAATTGAGGCTTACCTGATGTGCCAGGGAAGAAAAAATACTTGTTTTGTGTGAGTTCTTAGCTCAAGTGAGTCATGTCTAACTACGCTAAGAAAATGAAACACTTAAAGGTACTTTGGGTTTTTTAAAATGTCCTCTTCACTCGTTGAACTCTAGGGCTCCTGGCTCATTGAAGGTTATTAGTATGGTAGGAATAGTGTCATTTATATATTTATTTAACTTTTTGGCTGCACTGCGCAGCACGTGGGATCCTAGTTCTCTAACCAGGAATCGAACCCCTGTCCCCTTCAGTGGAAGTGTGCAGTCTTAACACCTGGACCACCAGGGAAGTCCCCCGTGTCATTTATAATAGCAGTCATCACAGCCCCTTACATTTCATGTCCATTGGGCTTTCAGGTGGACAGGGCACAAGGCCAGTGAGGGGGGTAAGGAGAGAACAAGCCCAATTCCTAATCTAGAACACTCCTCGCCGAAACTTCATACTGGGTTTCTTTTGTGTAAATTTTTTTTTTTTAGTTTATTAGCTCAGGTCTTTGGTTAATCAGTGTACAATTACTTGTCTTCCGGTTTCTTGAAACAGTAGATTAGATCACATTTGCCACAATAGCGTCTGTCGAAGTGGCTGGCCGTGGAAACTCCAGCACCGCATTCATCTGAAGGGCACTCCCTGCGGAGGTGGCTGATTTTACCATTCTCATCCACCTTACGGTATTTCAGGACAGCCAGCTTAGCCTTCTTTCTCTTATGCTTGCTCTTCTTGGGAGTGGTGTAAGACTTCTTCCTTTTCTTAGCACCACCACGAAGTCTCCACACAGATAAGAGTGGACTCCTTCGAATGTTGTAGGCAAAGTCCATCTTGCAGTTGCTAGCCAGCAAAGAAGTCTTTGCTGATCAGGAGGAATTCCTTTCTTATCCTGGATCTTGGCCTTTACATTTTCTATTGTATCCCAGGGTTCAACCTCCAGAGTGATGGTCATCACAATAATCTGCATCTTGGCTGCAGTTCCTCTGTAGATGGCAGATTCGAAAGCCTCTTTAGAGTAATCTTGGTCCTCTTTCTAACCCTTCCCGCTTTTTGATTTGTGAGGTGTGAGGAAATGTCTTTGTCCCTTCCTTAATGTGCATGCCTTGAATGGTTGTTTGAGGATGTGGAACTTTAAAGATCTTTGCAGAAATGTACCTTCTTGTTTCTTTTACCCCATCCTCCAACTAGATGGAGAATTTGCATGATTGTTGGAGAGTAAGACAAGATCTCTGTCTTTTCAAGACTGAGACCCGTCAGGAAGGAAGAAAACTCTCCTCTACCCTTCTAGGTTCTTCTGGCTGGTCTAAGAATTAAATTGACATGAGTCAGATCAACAGGAGAAAATCACATTTAATTTTGGTTTGCCAGATGGGATGGGGATGTGGGGAGGAGAGAAATAGGTAAGGGATATTAACAGGTACAAACTTCCAGATGCAAAATAAATGAGTCACGGGTTTGAAATGTACAGTGTGGGAATATATGTAAATCTTTGTATGGTGACAGATCATAACGATTTATTGTGGTGATCCTTTTGAAATGTCTAGAATTATCAAATCACTATTGTGTAATATTAAACTATGTTAGTTCCTAGGTCAACTATATTTCAGAAACAAACAAATTCATAGGAAAAGAGATCAGATTTGTGGTTACCAGAGGTGGGAGGGAGAGGGAAGAGGAATTGGATGAGGGCAATCAAAAGGTAGAAACTTCCAGTTACCAGAAAAATAAGTACTAGGGATGTAATGTACAACATGATAAATATAATTAGCACTGCTGTGTGTTACATATGAAACTTGTTAGGATTTACTATCGAATTCTCATCACAAGGAAAAAAACTTTTTCTGTTTCTTTAATTTGTATCTGTATGAGATGGTGGATGCTCACTAATCTTGTGATAATCGTTTCATGCTGTCAAATCATTATACTGTACATCTTAAACTTACACGGTGCTGTATGTGTGTCAAGTATATGTCATTAAAACTGGAAGAAAAATATTTGTTATGTATGGGAACTGCATATACCTGAGAGATTGAGAGACAGAAAGGTAAAATGAAGTATACATGCCATCCTGAACTAAGGAATGGGATAAGGGTCCGGGGCCTCCAAGGACAGGAGGGTCATTTACAAGACAAGAAGAGCAGACATTTGGTGATTAGATGTTTGTTCTCCGTGTGGATGGGGCCACTTAGATAAAATTTCTCAGATAATAACCTTTTCTAAAAAAAATCTCCAATATAAATTCCTCTAGGTAGTTAAGGGAGGGATAGAGGTTTCTCCTGAACCTGCAGGATCTTGATTACCTTTAGCTCAATTGCCTCATGCAAAAATGGCACATTTTTGGGAGGCTTGTTCTGAACCCCTTTAGACCCAACTTTTTATATTTTCCGTTGCGGTCCTAGGAAATTTGTAATTTCGAAAGAGTGTGCCCTCTTTGTTTACTCTTCTCCCTCATGAAATCCTTTCTAGCTAAAATGGGATAGAAATAATTGAAGAAAATGAGACATTGATTAAAATGGATATTTTTATTCTTTTGGGTTACTTCCTTTTAAAATTGTGGTATATGGTCTCAGGATTTGAACTGTGACATCTAACTTTTTCCATTATGCTGTTATGCCACTTTTTCCTAATTGGTTTGCTTAGCTCTTAGAATTTTCATTACTTTATTTCTTAAATTCCATCATATGTAGTAAAGCCATACTAACTTGAGGGAGTAGAGGGAGGGCCAGTCTAAACTAGCTTAAAATCTTAAACACAGGGGCTTCCCCAGTGGCGCAGTGGTTGAGAATCTGCCTGCCGATGCAGGGGACACGGGTTCGAGCCCTAGGTCTGGGAAGATCCCACATGCCGCGGAGCAACTAGGCCCGTGAGCCACAATTACTGAGCCTGCGCGTCTGGAGCCTGTGCTCCACAACAAGAGAGGCCGCGATAGTGAGAGGCCCGTGCACCGCGATGAAGAGTGGCCCCCGCTTGCCGCAACTAGAGAAAGCCCTCGCACAGAAACGAAGACCCAACACAGCCATAAATAAATAAATAAATAAATCCCATTTAAAAAAAAAAAATCTTAAACACAGTATTTTTCTTTTTTTTAAAAAATTTTTTTTATTTGTTTTTATTTTTTTAATCAGTCATCAATTTTATACACATCACTTTATACATGTCAATCCTAATCGCCCAATTCAGCACACCACCATCCCCACCCCACCGCAGTTTTCGCCCCTTGGTGTCCATACGTTTTTTCTCTACATCTGTGTCTCAACTTCTGCCCTGCAACCCGGTTCATCTGTACCATTTTTCTAGGTTCCACATACATGCATTAATATACGATATTTGTTTTTCTCTTTCTGACTTACTTCACTCTGTATGACAGTCTCTAGATCCATCCATGTCTCAACAAATGACTCAATTTCGTTCCTTTTTATGGCTGAGTAATATTCCATTGTATATATGTACCACATCTTCTTTATCCATTCGTCTGTTGATGGGCATTTAGGTTGCTTCCATGACCTGGCTATTGTAAATAGAGCTGCAATGAACATTGTGGAACATGACTCTTTTTGAATTACGGTTTTCTCAGGGTATATGCCCAGTAGTGGGATTGCTGGGTCATATGGTAATTCTATTTTTAGTTTTTTAAGGAACCTCCATATTGTTCTCCATAGTGGCTGTATCAACTTACATTCCCACCAACAGTGCAAGAGGGTTCCCTTTTCTCCACACCCTCTCCAGAATTTATTGTTTGTCAATTTCTTGATGATGGCCATTCTAACTGGTGTGAGGTGATACCTCATTGTAGTTTTGATTTGCATTTCTCTAATAATTAGTGATGTTGAGCATCTTTTCATGTGCTTCGTGACCATCTGTATGTCTTCTTTGGAGAAATGTCTATTTAGGTCTTCTGCCCATTTTTGGATTGGGGTGTTTGTTTAATATTGAGCTGAATGAGCTGTTTATATATTTTGGAGATTAATCCTTTGTCCGTTGATTTGTTTGCAAATATTTTCTCCCATTCTGAGGGTTGTCTTTTCGTCTTGTTTATGGTTTCCTTTGCTGTGCAAAAGCTTTTAAGTTTCATGAGGTCCCATTTGTTTATTTTTGTTTTTATTTCCATTACTCTAGGAGGTGGATCAAAAAAGATCTTGCTGTGATTTATGTCAAAGAGTGTTCTTCCTATGTTTTCCTCTAAGAGTTTTATAGTGTCCAGTCTTACATTTAGGTCTCTAATCCATTTTGAGTTTATTTTTGTGTATGGTGTTAGGGAGTATTCTAATTTCATTCTTTTACATGTAGCTGTCCAGTTTCCCCAGCACCACTTATTGAAGAAACTGTCTTTTCTCCATTGTGTATCTTTGCCTCCTTTGTCATAGATTAGTTGACCATAGGTGCGTGGGTTTATCTCTGGGTTTTCTACCTTGTTCCATTGATATATGTTTCTGTTTTTGTGCCAGTACCATATTGTCTTGATTACTGTAGCTTTGTAGTATAGTCTGAAGTCAGGGAGTCTGATTCCTCCAGCTCCGTTTTTTTCCCTCAAGACTGCTTTAGCTATTCGGGGTCTTTTGTGTTTCCATACAAATTTTAAGATGATTTGTTCTAGTTCTGTAAAAAATGCCATTGGTAATTTGATAGGGATTGCACTGAATCTGTAGATTGCTTTGGGTAGTATAATCATTTTCACAATGTTGATTCTTCCAATCCAAGAACATGGTATATCTCTCCATCTGTTGGTATCATCTTTAATTTCTTTCATCAGTGTCTTATAGTTTTCTGCATACAGGTCTTTTGTCTCCCTAGGTAGGTTTATTCCTAGGTATTTTATTCTTTTTGTTGCAATGGTAAATGGGAGTGTTTTCTTAATTTCACTTTCAGATTTTTCATCATTAGTGTATAGGAATGCAAGAGATTTCTGTGCATTAATTTTGTATCCTGCAACTTTACCAAATTCATTAATTAGCTCTAGCAGTTTTCTGGTGGCAGTTTTAGGATTCTCTATGTATAGTATCATGTCATCTGCAAACAGTGACAGTTTTACTTCCTCTTTTCCAATTTGTATTCCTTGTTTTTCTTTTTCTTCTCTGATTGCCGTGGCTAGGACTTCCAGAACTATGTTGAATAATAGTGGTGAGAGTGGACATCGTTGTCTCGTTCCTGATCTTAGAGGAAGTGCTTTCAGTTTTTCACCATTGAGAATGATGTTTGCTGTGGGTTTGTTGTATATGGCCTTTATTATGTTGAGGTAGGTTCCCTCTATGCCCACTTTCTAGAGAGTTTTTATCATAAATGGGTGTTGAATTTTGTCAAAAGCTTTTTCTTCATCTATTGAGATGATCATATGGTTTTTATTCTTCAGTTTGTTAATGTGGTGTATCACATTGATTGATTTGCATATATTGAAGAATCCTTGCATCCCTGGGATAAATCCCACTTGATCATGGTGTATGATCCTTTTAATGTGTTGTTGGATTCTGTTTGCTAGTATTTTGTTGAGGATTTTTGCATCTATATTCATAGTGATATTGGTCTGTAATTTTCTTTTTTTGTAGAGTCTTTGTCTGGTTTTGGTATCAGGGTGATGGTGGCCTCATAGAATGAGTTTTGGAGTGTTCCTTCTTCTGCAATTTTTTGGAAGAGTTTGAGAAGGATAGGTGTTAGCTCTTCTCTAAATGTTTGATAGAATTCACCTGTGAAGCCATCTGGTCCTGGACTTTTGTTTGTTGGAAGATTTTTAATCACAGTTTCAATTTCATTACTTGTGGTTGGTCTGTTCATATTTTCTGTTTCTTCCTGGTTCAGTCTTGGAAGGTTATACCTTTCTAAGAATGTGTCCATTTCTTCAAGGTTGTCCATTTTGTTGGCATAGAGTTGCTTGTAGTAGTCTCTTAGGATGCTTTGTATTTCTGCGGTGTCTGTTGTAACTTCTCCTTTTTCATTTCTGATTTTATTGATTTGAGTCCTCTCCCTCTTTTTCTTGATGAGTCTGGCTTAATGGCTTATCAATTTTGTTTATCTTCTCAAAGAACCAGCTTTTAGTTTTATTGATCTTTGCTATTGTTTTCTTTGTTTCTATTTCATTTATTTCTGCTCTGATCTTTATGATTTCTTTCCTTCTGCTAACTTTGGATTTTGTTTGTTCTTCTTTCTCTAGTTTCTTTAGGTGTAAGGTTAGATTGTTTACTTGAGGTTTTTCTTGTTTCTTTAGGTAGGCTTGTATAGCTATAAACTTCCCTCTTAGAACTGTTTTTGCTGCATCCCATAGGTTTTGGGTCGTCGTGTTTTCATTGTCATTTGTCTCTAGGTATTTTTTGATTTCTTCTTTGATATCTTCAGTGATCTCTTGGTTATTTAGTAACGTATTGTTTAGCCTCCATGAAACACAGTATTTTTCAAGCAATGTTATATTGTCATTTGTGTGTATATGTATATGTACATAAAACGTAAATCACATGTTACCTAGCATGATCCTTAAGGAATTTGCAATTACCTGAGCCTCGGTTTTGCATGTAAATGGATACTTCTAAGTGCTTGAGGCTACTTTGAAAGAGTTCTTAATAGTTTAACCAGTAACCCTTTAAGTCTTGGTTATACTCATAGTAAACTTTAAAAAAAAAAATTCTCATAGCTAGGGTGAGAGTCCATTTAGCTCAGCTATGAAGTATTACATTATTAAGTAGAATGGCGCTACTAGGATTTTTTTTAGAGAAAATCTATACTGTTCTCCATATACATGTGCATTTACATGACTATTATATCTACTATACACACACTGATGTGTATGTGCACATGTATTACAATCCCTGAGCACACCACATATTTGCGGACAATTTGAGGACATGATCTTTGGGTATAAACTAGACTAAGCTTTCTGAAGGCAGAAATTGTGTCCCCTGGCATTCTTCTTCCAAAATAAGCATACCTGCCAAAGACTGTGCTCTGGTACCCACCTCAGTTGGGGGCATCCTTTATGAGGAGCAGCTCCAATTCCTTTCTGCCTTTCTGTTTGGGTGCTAATGAATGCGAGGGGGGAGTATGTGTCAGGGGAAGGCTGGGAGGTTGAGCTGTGCACTGTCTACCTAGTTGTGAGTGGGAGTGTGATTCCTTGCCCATCCCTGATTCTCTTGCCTGCCACATCATAATCACAGTACTTAATAGCACAGGCCCTGGATTTGAACCTTGGCACTCTCATTTTCCAGCTGTGGAATCTATCTAGAGCAGATCTAGTTGATCTCTCCAACCTTCAGTTCCCTGATCTAGAAAATGGGGATCATAATTACACACTCCCAGGTATATGTACCCCAGATTGGATTTTTGATAGTGGCAGATGGGTAATCCATGTGTCCCCCATCCGTGTATGCAACAAACTGGTGGGTATAAAGTATTCAAAAAATTTCCAGAAATTTCCAAGAAACAAAACTTATTTTTGCTGCTTGCTAGCAACTATTTACATAGCATTTATATTGTATTTACATCTGTTTACATAGCATTTACATGTATTAGGTATTATAAATAATCTAGAGATGATACAGAGTATCGGGGAGGATGTGCTTAGGTTATATGCAAATACTGTGCCATTTTGTATGAGGGAGTTGAGCATTCCTGGACTTCGGTATGGGGGGTGGTGTGCTGGAACCGACCCCACCCCCATACCAAAAGATGACTGTATAACACAGGTTTCTGTATCTCCTTTCTAGGTGGTCAGTTCTTCTAGGACATTGTCCTTGGCTTATTTGTAACTGACTTATAGAACTTGATATTCAGAAACTGTTAATTGAATGAATGCATACTCCCCTTTGAGCTTAACATAGTATTTGGATTTTTGATAATTACTAATTGTGTGCATTAAAAAACTTATATAGTAGAAACACACCATATAGGATGGTGTGTTTCATACATTTCCAATGGCCAGAGTAGATTATTGGTCTGGTTTGGCTAGACATTTGTTAATTCAGTCATTCCTTGGTATCCTCAGGGGGTTGGTTCCAAGACCCCGACGGATACCAAAATACTAGGATGCTCAAGTCCCTTATATAAAATGGTGTAGTATTTGCATATAACCTATGCCATTCTCACTTATATTTTATATCATTTCTAGATTACTTATAATACCTAATACAATATAAATGTTATATAAGTAGTTTAAATATAGTGCAAATACTGTGTAAATAGTTGCCTGTGTGAAGGAAATTGAAGTTTTATTATTTTTTTGCTTTTCTTTTCCTGAAATTTTTTAACATCTTTATTGGAGTATAATTGCTTTACAGTGGTGTGTTAGTTTCTATTTTAAAACAAAGTGAATCAGTTATACATATACATGTGTCCCCATATCTCTTCCCTCTTGAGTCTCCCTCCCTCCCACCCTCCCTATCCCACCCCTCTAGGTGGTCACAAAGCACGGAGCTGATCTCCCTGTGCTATGCGGCTGCTTCCCACTAGCTATCTATTTTACAATTTGTTAGTGTATTTATGTCCATGCCACTCTCTCACTTTGTCCCAGCTTACCCTTCCCCTCCCCATAGCCTCAAGTCCATTCTCTAGTAGGTCTGTGTGTTTATTCCCGTCTTGCTCCTAGGTTCTTCATGACCATTTTTTTTTTTCTTTTCTTTTTTTTTTAAGATTCCATATGTATGTGTTAGCATACAGTATTTGTTTTTCTCTTTCTGACTTACGTCACTCTGTATGACAGACTCTAGGTCCATCCACCTCACTACAAATAACTCAATTTCGTTTCTTTTTATGGCTGAGTAATATTCCATTGTATATATGTGCCACATCTTCTTTATCCATTCATCTGTTGATGGACACTTAGGTTGCTTCCATGTCCTGGCTATCGTAAATAGAGCTGCAAAGAACATTGTGGAACATGACTCTTTTTGAATTATGGTTTTCTCTGGGTATATGCCCAGTAGTGGGATTGCTGGGTTGTATGGTAGTTCTATTTTTAGTTTTTTAAGGAACCTCTATACTGTTCTCCATAGTGGCTGTATCAATTTACATTCCCACCAACAGTGAAAGAGGGTTCCCTTTTCTCCACACCCTCTCCAGCATTTATTGTTTGTAGATCTTTTGATGATGGCCATTCTGACTGGTGTGAGATGATATCTCATTGTAGTTTTGATTTGCATTTCTCTAATGATTAATGATGTTGAGCATTCTTTCATGTGTTTGTTGGCAATCTGTATATCTTCTTTGGAGAAATGTCTATTTAGGTCTTCTGCCCATTTTTGGATTGGGTTATTTGTTTTTTTTGATATTGAGCTGCATGAGCTGCTTGTAAGTTTTGGAGATTAATCCTTTGTCAATTGCTTCATTTGCAAGTATTTTCTCCCATTCTGAGGGTTGTCTTTTCGTCTTGTTTATGGTTTCCTTTGCTGTGCAAAAGCTTTTAAGTTTCATTAGGTCCCATTTGTTTATTTTTGGTTTTATTCCCCTTTCTCTAGGAGGTGGGTCAAAAAGGATCTTGCTGTGATTTATGTCAAAGAGTGTTCTGCCTATGTTTTCCTCTAAGAGTTTGATAGTGTCCGGCCTTACATTTAGGTCTTTAATCCATTTTGAGTTTATTTTTGTGTATGGTGTTAGGGAGTGTTCTAATTTCATTCTTTTATATGTAGCTGTCCAGTTTTCCCAGCACCACTTATTGAAGAGGCTGTCTTTCCTCCATTGTATATTCTTGCCTCCTTTATCAAAGATAAGGTGACCATATGTGCGTGGGTTTATCTCTGGGCTTTCTGTCCTGTTCCATTGATCTATATTTCTGTTTTTGTGCCAGTACCATACTGTCTTGATTACTATAGCTTTGTAGTATAGTCTGAAGTCAGGGAGCCTGATTCCTCCAGCTCTGTTTTTCTTTCTCAAGATTGGTTTGGCTATTCGGGGTCTTTTGTGTTTCCATACAAATTGTGAAATTTTTTGTTCTAGTTCTGTGAAAAATGCCATTGCTGGTTTGTTAGGGATTGCATTGAATCTGTAGATTGCTTTGGGTAGTATAGTCATTTTCACAATGTTGATTCTTCCAATCCAAGAACATGGTATATCTCTCCATCTATTTGTATCATCTTTAATTTCTTTCATCAGTGTCTTATAATTTTCTGCATACAGGTCTTTTGTCTCCTTAGGTAGGTTTATTCCTAGATATTTTATTCTTTTTGTTGCAATGGTAAATGGGAGTGTTTTCCTAATTTCACTTTCAGATTTTTCATCATTAGTGTATAGGAATGCAAGAGATTTCTGTGCATTAATTTTGTATCCTGCTACTTTACCAAATTCATTGATTAGCTCTAGTAGTTTTCTGGTAGCATCTTTAGGATTCTCTATGTATAGTATCATGTCATCTGCAAACAGTGACAGTTTTACTTCCTCTTTTCCAGTTTGTATTCCTTGTATTTCTTTTTCTTCTCTGATTGCCGTGGCTAGGACTTCCAGAACTATGTTGAATAATAGTGGTGAGAATGGGCAACTGTGTCTTGTTCCTGATCTTAGCGGAAATGGTTTCAGTTTTTCACCATTGAGGATGATGTTGGCTGTGGGTTTGTCATATATGGCCTTTATTATGTTGAGGAAAGTTCCCTCTATGCCTACTTCTGGAGGGTTTTTATCATAAATAGGTGTTGAATTTTGTCAAAAGCTTTCTCTGCATCTATTGAGATGATCATATGGTTTTTCTCCTTCAATTTGTTAATATGGTGTATCACGTTGATTGATTTACACATATTGAAGAATCCTTGCATTCCTGGGATAAACCCCACTTGATCATGGTGTATGATCCTTTTAATGTGCTGTTGGATTCTGTTTGCTAGTATATTGTTGAGGATTTTTGCATCTATGTTCATCAGTGATATTGGCCTGTAGTTTTCTTTCTTTGTGAAATGTTTGTCTGGTTTTGGTATCAGGTTGATGGTGGCCTTGTAGAATGAGTTTGGGAGTGTTCCTCCCTCTGCTATATTTTGGAAGAGTTTGAGAAGGATAGGTGTTAGCTCTTCTCTAAATGTTTGATAGAATTCTCCTGAATTCTTTGATCCACAGTTAATTGAATTCAGATGTGGAACCCACTGATAAAGAAGGCTGGCTGTATTATGTTGAGGAATTTTGCATATAAGTTTATAAGGAAGGGATACTGGTCTGTAGTTTTCCTTTAGTTTTGGTCTGGCTTTGGAATCAGGTTGATGCTGGTCTCATAAGATGGGAAGTGTACCTACCTCTTATATTTTCTGTAGAGATTATATATATTTAGTGTTACTCCTTTATATATATTTAGTGTTACTTCTTTTTTAAACGTTTGGTAGAATTCACCAGTGAAATCATAGGGGCCTGGAGATTTTTTCCCCAGAAGGTTGTTGTTTTTTTTTTTTTTAACTGAAGTATAGTTGCTATATAATATTTTATAAGTTACAGGTGTATAATATAGTGATTCACAATTTTTAAAGGTTATACTCCATTTATAGATACTGTAAAATATTGGCTACATTCCCCATGTTGTACAGTATGTCTTTGTAGTGTATTTTATTTATTTAAAGTTTATTTTATTTATTTATTTTTGGCTGCATTGGGTCTTTGTTGCTGTGCACAGGCTTTTTCTAGTTGCGGCGAGCAGGGGCTACTCTTCATTGCAGTGCGTGGGCTTCTCATTGCAGTGGCTTCTCGTTGCAGAGCATGGGTTCTAGGTGCATGGGCTTCAGTAGTTGTGACTCACAGGCTCAGTAGTTGTGGTGCACGGGCCTAGTTGCTCTGCGGCATGTGGGATCTTCCCAGAACAGGGCTCGAACCCATGTCCCCTGCGTTGGCAGGCGGATTCTTAACTACTGCGCCACCAGGGAAGCTCTGTAGCTTATTTTATACCTAATAGTTTGTACCTCTTAATTCCCTACCCCTATATTGCCCCTTCCCCACTACCCTCTCCCCACTGGTAACCACTAGTTCTCTATATCTGTGATAAAGAGATAAAGACAGAAGGTTTTTATCTACAATTAAATTTTGTTAAATGTTCAGGTTATTTATTTCATCTTGGATAAGTTTTGCTAGTTTGGAGTTTAAGGAATTGGCCCCTTTCACATAAATTGTTGAATTTATGTGTTGTAGCATTGTTTGTAGTATTCTCTTCTTTTAATGTCTTATTAACTTTTTAATGTCTGTAATGAAATTCCCTCTTTTCATTCCTGAAAAAATTTATGTTTTTCTCTTTGTTACACTTGCTAGAGATTTAGCAATTTTTTTGACCTTTTCAAAAAACTATAAAGTTTGGTTTTATCTGTTATTTTTTTCTGTTTTCAATAGTTAGAACAGTAGTGCCTCTACCTTTTTTTATCTTCCCTCTTATAATTCCAATTTGTGACATCTTTTTACTTTTTGTTATTAAAAGTAAAGGACTTTTATCAATATAATCAAAGCTGGTGAGATTTTTATTTCAGTCTGTAAGGTAACTGTGGTTGTCTTAGATTCAACCTATATACAAATCAATAAATCACTTATATTATTATGACTATATAAATACTGTTCACTTCTCATCCTAGTACTGTACCTTGATTACATTTCCTTTCTTGTATAGTGTCTTATTTATTTTATTTTTGGCTGAGTTGGGTCTTCGTTGCTGTGCGCGGGCTTTCTCTAGTTGCAGCGAGTGGGGGCTACTCTTCATTGTGGTGTGCGGGCTTCTCATTGCGTTGGCTTCTCTTGTTGCAGAGCACGGGCTCTAGGCGTGCGGGCTCAGTAGTTGTGGCTCGCAGGCTCTAGAGCGCAGGCTCAGTAGTTGTAGCGCGTGGGCTTAGTTGATCCGCGGTATGTGGGATCTTCCCGGACCAGGGCTCAAACCCGTGTCCCCTGCGTTGGCAGGCGGATTCTTAACCACTGTGCCACCAGGGAAACCCTGTATAGTGTCTTTTTTTCTGCTTTTCTTGTTCTTTGAGGTGCTTACCTTTATTATATTGTCAATTATTTTCAAACTCTCCATTTTATTATACAGTCTACTGAGTTCTAGTCTCCCTCCCTCCCTGAAACCTCCCCAGAGCCCATTGTTGCTCCAGACTAGATTGATTACTCTTTAGGCATTTATTTCTAGTTATCGCCCTGTGAATTCCCATTATTGCTTTCCTAGATTGTTTCCTGAATCCTGTATTTCTTCCTTTCTTGACATACTCCCTGATAATGATGGAACATATCCTTAAGGACCATCTTATTGAAAGATGTGAAGAAAGTACACTTTGAGTCCTTTTATTCAGCCTGTACATGTAATGGCTAGTTGGGTGTGGAATTCTAGGTTGAAAAAATTTTCCCTGAGACTTTTGATGGATTGCTTTATTGTCTACTAGCATCCAGTCTTTTTAAAAATTTAATTTAATTTATTTTTGGCTGTGTTGGGTCTTTGTTGCTGTGCGCAGGCTTTCTCTAGTTGTGGTGAGTGGGGTCTACTCTTCGTTATGGTGCTCAGGCTTCTCATTGCGGTGGCTTCTCGTTGTAGAGCATGGGCTCTAGGTGCATGGGCTCAGTAGTTGTGGCACACGGGCTTAGTTGCTCCACGGCATTTGGGATCTCCCGGACCAGGGCTCAAACCTATGTCCCCTTCATTGGCAGGTGGATTCTTAACCACTGCACCACCAGGGAAGCCCTGCTAGCATCCAGTCTTAATGGTGAGGAGGCCAGTCTTATCCTAATTCTTGTTCCAAAGTAGAGGACTGATTTTATACTTGATCTTTGAAAGACTGCAATATGTCTTGACATAAATCTTTTAAATTTGTTGTATTTGCCATTGGTAGGCCATTTTAATTTGAAGATGCATGTTCTTTCTAAATACTACTTTGCTAGTTTTCTTCTGTTTTCTCTATTTTCTTTCTGGAATTCATTAACTGTGGGAACTCTGTTACAGTTATTGGTTGGCGTGTAACAAAGTACCCTCAAATGCTAGTGGTTTAAAAATAATCATTTTATCATACCCACAGATTCTGTGGATTTCAGACAGGGCATAACAGGGATGGCTTGCTCTGTACTCCGAAGTCTAGGGTTTTAGCTGAGAAGACTTGAAAGGCAGAGTCAAACAGCTGGAGGCCAGAATCATCTGGAGACTTCTTTACTCACGTGTCTAGTGTCCAGGCTGGGGTGACTTGAAGGCTCTGCTCAGCTGAAACTGCTGACTGGAGCACTTATACATGGCCTCTCTATGTACTTGAATCTGTACGCCTGCTGGCTGCATTTTGAGAGGGAGAGTCTGCACAGGGAACTTTTGGAGATGGCCTGTCCAGAGATCAAGCATCCCTAGAGAACCAGAGGAAACTGCTAGGGTTCATCTGACCTAGTCTCAGAAATTGCATCAGTTCCGCTCATTCTTTTGGTTACTGGTAAGTCAGTAGGGTCAGCCCAGACCCAAGAGGAAGGGAATTAGACCCCATATCTCTCCATTGCAAAAGAGATAAACAGCACAGTGCTGGATTTCTAGTCTAACTATTTGGAAAAATAACACCTTTGTCTGAATATTGAAACATTTAAATTTGGATGATAGCTTCAGGTGAGTCCTTGTTCATGAGGGGTATTTTCTAGTTGTAGGGCCCACTCACGAAAACAGGTAGTAAAGTATAAAGAAACAGAATGACCAAATGATCCATTTAGGATAAGCAGTAAAAGTAAGGTAGTGGGAAAAGAGAAAGTAAAAGTGAGGTTGAGCATTTGCTAAGGCATGTTGTAGGGAAGTGATTGGGAGGGCTGCAGTAGCCATAGGTTCACAGGGCAAAGGGAGCAGATTGTGCAAACAAGCCCTGTTAGGAGCCGTGCGCTCCTGGCCTGGAGAGCTGATCCTTCAGTTAAGGAACATTGCACCATATTCCCTCCGTAACCTGTTATTACAAGGCAAATCCAAGTTACTTAATGCCAGTGGAGGTCCAGGGGAAAGGAATGACTAGATTTCAGGTTACGTTGATGTATGTTTGTTCTTCATTTTGAAGCCAAATATTTCTTAAAGAACAGAGATGAAAAGTCTTTTTGTCACCTGAGTGAAAAACCTCACGGAGCATCTGGAAATGTAGATGAGGTAAATAAATGTCTTCTTGAAAGTAAGGAGAATGAGTGTTCTTTTTTTGTTGTTTTTCTTTTTAAATTTATTTTATCTTTATTTATTTTTGGCTGTGTTGGCTCTTCGTTGCTGCGCGCGGGCTTTCTTTAGTTGCGGCGAGCGGGAGCTACTCTTCGCTGCGGTGTGCGGGCTTCTCATTGCGGTGGCTTCTCTTGTCACGGAGCACGGGCTCTAGCTGCGCAGGCTTCAGTAATTGCAGTGCGCGGGCTCAGTAGTAGTGGCTTATGGGCTTCAGAGCGCAAGCCCAGTAGTCGTGGTGCACAGGCTTAGCTGCTCCACAGCATGTGGGATCTTCCTGGACCAGGGCTCGAACCCGTGTCCCCTGCATTGGCAGGTGGACTCTTAACCACTGTGCCACCAGGGAAGCCCAGAAAATGAGTGTTTTCATGATAGTAAATAATTGTTTATCTGACCATATACAATGAATCCACTGATATTTTCTGTACCCCCAAATAGAAGATAAAGATTTTTATGTTTGAATTTGAAATACCATTGAAGAAATATAGTACAGGCACTCTGAAATACAGGAAGCGCATGACTCATGAACACCTTGCATGAACATTACCACCATGTGCTTATGCACATTCTTCAGTTTTGTTATCTTCTTGCCATGTGGTCATAGCCATAGCAGAAGGGGTAAAGAAGAAAAGTTGTGATTCTAAAGTTTCAACTTACTTTGCTTTTTCCCTGTGAAGGAAATAATATTATTTATGTTTTTTCCAATTAACTGCTATTGTGTTAGTTTACTACTTTCTTTGTTTTTTCTTAGCATTGACATTATAGACATTGAGGACCTCATCAAATCAATTTAAAAATGAGTGTGAACTACCAAACGTAAAACCGATAGCTAGTGGGAAGCAGCCGCATAGCACAGGGAGATAAGCTCGGTGCTTTGTCACCACCTAGAGGGGTGGAATAGGGAGGGTGGGAGGGAGGGAGACACAAGAGGGAAGAGATATGGGGATGTATGTATATGTATAGCTGATTCACTTTGTTATACAGCAGAAATTAACACACGATTGTAGAGCAATTATACTCCAATAAAGATGTTAAAAAATAAATAAATAAATAAATAAAGCTGACCTGTAAGCTCATCAGTTTGAGATTATCTCAGTTAGCACTTGCTGTATAACCTATTATTCTTCCAAGGTATCCCTGAATTTATTTGTATTTCTTCTTCAAAGCATTAAAAGACTATAATTAGATTGGGAAAGAAAATGAGTGTGAAGGGGGAACAAAAGTCAAAATATTTTTAAAAGATCTTAAAAAATAATGCCTTTGCTAAGTATTAAAAATAATGTTCCATTTTATCACAATTAATGCTTAGGTTACTAAGCCCACAGAATTTTATTGACTCAATATTATTGCTGAGTCCAATACTGTATTTTACATAGTAGATTTTAGCAACTCTAATAAACAGGTTTTTATGAAAAATCTTATCACAATTTATGACAGTATTCCTGTGGGAAATTTTATTTCTGATTTAGAAACATAGGAATACAACCTGCTTATAATTTAGATACTGAGTGTATGTAAAAGCTTGTTTCAAATTCCGATGAACAATTTAAATATAATGGAAAAACAGATGTGAAGTCTAGTGTTTTGGTTTTAATATTTATGCGTGCAGCATCTAAAATGTAAATTTCACATGCTATAGACCAGCTGTATTTAAATTGTCTATTTAAATATTTGTAAAGCATAATTTCTATGAAAAAGCAGTTCAGGAAAAAGACCCATATAGTATAGATGAAAGGTACCATTGTGTAATCCTGTATGAAGTTTCTAATCAATGTAATGTATTTCATCCAGAGATAAAGAAAGCTACAATATTAAGCAAGAAGGATATGCTTACTTTTCTTGGCAGCCCCATTAGATTTCTTTTTTAAAAAAATATTTATTTATTTATTTTTGGCTGCATTGGGTGTCCGTTGCTGTGTGTAGGCTTTCTCTAGTTGCAGTGAGCGGGGGCTACTCTTCATTGCAGCATGCAGGCTTCTCATTGCGGTGGCTTCTCTTGTTGCGGAGCACAGGCTCTAGGCACGCGGGCTTCAGTAGTTGTAGCACGTGGGCTCAGTAGTTGTGGCTCGTGGGCTTAGTTGCTCTGCGGCATGTGAGGTCTTCCCGGACCAGGGCTTGAACCCTTGTCCCCTGCACTGGCAGGCGGATTCTTAACCACTGCGCCACCAGGGAAGCCCCTGGCAGTCCCATTAAATTTCTAACATGATTTTATAGTTCATTTCCTCCCCCTTAAAAAAAAATGACTGAGTATATCATAATATGTAGCAACTAAAAGAATAAAACACTGAAAGAATAAAAGAAAAGTGACATTACCCCTAGACTACATGAAGGTTTAGAACAGATATCTCCTTGAGCATAAAACATCATGTATTTAACCTGGCTTGTACTACACAGGACAATATACCACCTTTATAGCCTTGGGTCAGCATTCAAGTTTTATTTTTTCCCCCTGCTTCTGGATATCTCGTAAGTTATAGAGAGTTTGTAAAATCTATTTTAACGCCCCATAAAATTGTGCCCACCTAGTTGGCTTTTAGAAAAACATTTTCATGAGTGCTTATGTCCTGCTGCGTAAAAACAAGATTAGTTCCTTATTTATACTGAAGCCCCATTTGTGGCTTTCTTACTCATAATGCACATGTGACTTCAGGCAGTGGGATGAGAGCTCAGTGAATGCATGCTTACATTTGTAAAGTCGATTTACCAGCATCTAGAGCAGGGAAGCCCATCAGGGCTTTATTTAGTGTAGTAGCAAAGGAAATTAGAATGACCTGGCTAACTGCATCAATATGCATAATTGACAAGCTACTCAATACTCCTAAAGATAAGTACTTTCCACTCTTTTCTTTCGCTATCAAATGTAACCCCATGTGAGTAATATATTATTCCTAGGCTACTATTTTGTTCTAGAAATTAACATGTATCCTTAATGTGTGTATGCTAATTCAGAGTGAACAACTTCAAGGAACTTGAAAAATACTGTGTTGCCTCTAGGCAGGATGGTCTTTAAGACAGCTTATTCATCACACGTTACCATCACATTAATATTTTTTTTTAAAAATAAATTTATTTATTTTGGGCTGCTTTGGGTCTTCATTGCCACGGGTGGGCTTTCTCTAGTTGCGACGAGCGGGGGCTACTCTTCCTTGTGGTGCACGGGCTTCTCATTGTGGTGGCTTCTCATTGAAGAGCATGGGCTTTATGGTGCGTGGGCTTCAGTAGTTGTGGCACGTGGGCTCAGTAGTTGTGGCGCACGGGCTTAGTTGCTCCGCGGCATGTGGGATCTTCCCGGGCCAGGGCTCGAACCCGTGTCTCCTGCATTGGCAGGTGGATTCTTAACCACTGCGCCACCAGGGAAGCCCTCTTTAAAAAAAAAAAAAAAAAAAAAATTATTTAATTAATTTATTTTTGGCTGTGTTGGGTCTTCATTGCTGCTTGGGGGCTTTCTCTAGTTGTGGTGAATGAAGAGTGGCCCCCGCTCGCAGCAACGAAGACCCAACGCAGCCAAAAAAAGAAAAAATCAATGTGATGGTAATGTGTGATGAATAATCTATAGCCCCTAAAGAAGGATAAGGTAGGTACCCAGATTGGAAAGGAGGAAGTAACACTATGTTTGCAGATGACACGATCTTGTATGTAGAAAATCCTAAGGAATCCACTACAGAACTATTAGAATTAATAAATGAATTCAGCGGGATGGCAGGGTGGATACAAGAGCAACAGTATAGGAAAGTCACTTGTGTTTCTATGCATTCACCATGAACAATCAACAATGAAATTAAGAAAATTTTATTGACAAATAGAATAAACTATTTAGGAGTATATTATATTTAACAAAAGAATTGTAAAACTTGTACTCAGTAAACTACAAAAAATTGTTGAATGTCCAGCATAGGCAAATCTGTAGAGACAGAAAGTGAATTAATGCTTGCCTAATGGTGGGGGTAAGGGGTTGGGAGACATGGGAGTGACTGCTGATTGGTATGGGTTTCTTTTGGGGGTGATGAAAAAGTTCTGCAGTTTTAGATAGTGGTGATGGTCATACAACTCTATACTAAAAACCATTGAATTGTATACTTTGGGTGAAATGTATGGCCTGTGAATTATATCTCAGAGCTGTTTAAAAAAAGAGGGGGGAGGATAAAGTAGATTTTAAAATATTGACGTGAAAAGATATCCATAGCTTAACAATATAAAAGTAACATATTTCTGGTTAAAATTTTTTTCTAACACCACAGAGCTCAACTTGAGGCATTGAAATTTTGTTTGTATTTTCTCTACTAAGCTAGCTGGGTTCCTCTTTTCTTTAGGAACTTTTTGAAAACTGGAAAACATTATGGTAATTCATAGAATAAATTTTGTTTTAGTTTGCCTTGTATGTAGGTGCCATAAATTAGATTTTAGAAGTAAAATGTTTTTATTCAGTTACAGTAAGAATTACTTAGTTTTTGAATGGTTTCCCAGTGTCACTGAAACCCTTGGGAGGTCACCACTAGGGATAATCTCCCAATCTTCCTCCACAAAAATTTGTAAAATAACTTATTAAATTAGTGTCCTTAGTGGTAGAAAATAAGAAATGAGAAGCTCAGAAGAGTAAACAAAAGAAAACCATTATAAATCTTATCTCCCAGAGATAACTATTTTTTAGATTTTAGTGTATTTCCTTCCAGAACTTAAAAAAAAAAAAATAACAGATTTATTGAGAGAGAATTCATTTTCTATATAGTTGACCCATTTAACCTTCTGGTACTTCTTAATGAAAGTTTTAAAAAGTATAACATATATACAGAAAGTACACAAAATGCAAGTATATATACAGCTTGATGGATTTTCCCACCCATGTAAAACTATGCATATCAAGAAATAGTAACTAAGAGGGAATAATGGTCCCATGTCACCTAAACGTAATAACCACTGCCCTGACTTCAGCATTGATAGTTTTTCCTTTTTTTGTATTTCATGTAAATTAAAACATACCAGGTGTATTCTTTTGGCCTGCTTCTTTTATACAGCATTATATTTGTGAGTTGTAGTTACGAGTGTTCCTTCTCATTGCTGAATAGTACTCTATTTTGTGATTATCCCACAACTTATTCTTTCCATTGTTCAGCATTGGGGCAGTTTTTGGTTTTGGCTATTAATAGTGTTATTATAAATACTCTTGTACATGTCTCTTGGTGGACATCTGTATGCATTTCTGATGGGCATATGTATACCAGTGAGTGAAATTGCTGGATCCTAGGGCAGTGCTTCTCAAACTGTCCTGTGCACATCAATCACCTGGGGGTCTTGTTAGAATGCACATTCTGCTTCAATAGATTTGGGATGGGGCCTGCATTTTTAACAAGCTTAAGGGAATTCCAGCTGTACTGGTTCTGGACCACACTCTGAGTAGCAAGGTCATAGGATATACTTATATTCAGTTTTGGTAAATAATGCCAAACAGTTTTCAAAGTAATTGTGTCAGTTTACATTCCTACCAGCATTTTATAAGATTCCTTTGTTTATGTTTGTTTGTTCTGTTCCATTGATCGGTTTTTCTATCTGTGCCAGTACCATATTACTTCAGTTTTGTATGAGACTTGATACTTGCTAATGTAAGTCCTTGAACTTTGTATTTCTTCTTCAACATTGTCTCAGCTTTTCTTGGACCTTTGCATATTCATCTGAATTTTATAATTAGTAACAGTTTCCACATACATGAACCTGCTGGAAGTTTCATTGGGATTGTATTGACTCCAGAGATCAGTTTGAGGAAGAACTGATGTCTTTACAACATTCAAATCTCTGAACATGGTATATCACCCTCTGTTATTGATGTAGTCTTTAATTTCTTTCAATAACACTTGTAGTTTTCTGTGTAGAGGTTTTATTTTGCTAGTTTATTCTTAAGTATTTCATTTGTAAATGCTGTTGTAAATGGTTCTATTTTTAGAATTGGTGGTTGATATATAGAATAATTGACTTTTGTATATTGACCTTTAATTAAACATATTGGTAAATTCACTTAATTTTCATTGTTTATAGATTCTTGTGTATTTTGTGTGTGTGTGAACTCAATCATGTCATGCAAATAATGAGTTTTATTTCTTTCCTTTCCAAACTGTATACTGTTTGTTTTCTCGCCTAAATGTACTGCTTAGGATCTCCAGTATAGTGTTGAATAAAAGAAATAGTGGGTATCCTTGTCTTATTTTCCATTTCAGGGGAAAGCTTTTACTATTTCACCATTAAGGATGATGTTTGCTTTAGATTTTGTGTAGATATCCTTCATCAGATTAAAAAATTCCTTTTAATCCTAACTTAGCTAAGAGCTTTTTGGTTTTGTTTCTGAAATCCTGGCTAGATGGTGAATTTTGTCAAATACTATTTCTCCCTTCGTTGAGGCGATTATATGTGACTTTTCTTCTCTATTCTGTTAATGTGATGAATTACATTGGTTTTTTAAATGTCAAAGCAACCTTCTATTCTTGGAATTTGGGATGTATTGATCCTTTTATATATATCTTTGGATTGATTGGCTGATACTTAGTTAAGAATTATTACATTATGTTAATGAGGGAGATTAGCATATGATTTGCCTTGTTATATGTTTGTCATATTTTATTCTGACCTCATAAAATGCATTGGGAAGTATTCCACTTTTTCGTTGCTGCCGGTGGGCTTTCTCTAGTTGCGGCGAGTGGGGGCTACTCTTCGTTGCGGTGTGTGGGCTTCTCATTGCGGTGGCTTCTCTTGTTGTGGAGCATGGGCTCTAGGTGCATGGGCTTCAGTAGTTGTGGTGCACGGGCTCAGTAGTTGTGGCTTGCAGGCTCTAGAGCGCAGGCTCAGTAGTTGTGGCACACGGATTAGTTGCTCCGCGGCATGTGGGATCTTCCCAGACCGGGGCTCAAACCCATGTCCCCAGCATTGGCAGGCGGATTCTTAACCACTGCGCCACCAGGGAAGCCCCATACATCATTTTATACTTGTGTAAGTTTACCTGTAGGATGAATTCCTAGAAATAGAATTGATAAATCAAGGGATGTCTGCAGTTTTGGTAGATTTGGCCAAATTGACCTCCAGTGAAGTTAAAGTACTTAACACTTCTACCAGCAACGTCTGAGAGATTTTATATGTTATAGTTGCCTAGGTATATTGATAATGTTTACGAATTTTTTATGTGCCTACATTAGTGTTCAAACTCTTGACATTGTGGACAAGGATAAAGTATATACTTTTTGTTAGAGGAATATGAGCTAAGACTTACTATAAACCATGTTCTAAAAACAATGGTTCAGTACAGTTTGGATGAAGTGCTGGGCATTGTTAAGAAATATGAAACCTAACAGAGGCACCATCCTGGTCATGTATTAAAATGAAGTATCAGTTTATTTATTACATCTGAAGTATTGGTTTCAGTTTTGGATACAATAATACAGGAAAAACATGATTGAGTTGGAAAAGGATAACTAACATAGTTAAGAGGATGACTTGGGCTAAAATGTATTCTTGTTTAGAAAAACAAATGATAACTAGTGAGGGTGGCATAGATCTAAACTTTTTAAAGTCATGAAAAATATGAATGTGACACACACTTTTTGATCAACTTAGAATTTTAGAATTTAGGAGTATATACGACACTCAAAAGAAGGAGGTGGCCACCTCTTGGGCCAGAACAAATTGCAGATGGATCAACTGCAGGAGAATACATTATTTTTATACTTTTGATTGGAAGGCCTTTCTAAGATTACACAAAACCCAGAATTCATGAAGGAAAAGATGAATAGTTTTTGGGTTGTAGCCAGATCTGTTAAAAGACAACCACAGGTTGGGATAAATATTTGCAAAACGAATGATAGCACAAAATACTTAATTTACAAAGAGCTTTTAAATAAAACTTTAAAAGGATAAATATGCCAGTAGAAAAATAGAGGATATGAAAAAAAGAATACCAGTAGTCAAAAACATGAAACTATGTTAAGTCTAACCCAGTAATCAACAAGACATCATATTTTACACATTTCATTAAATGAAATGCAAAGATTGACTATCCATTGTTAAGGGTATAGAAAAGTAGGCTTTCATTCTTCCTGGAAAGCAGTTTCATGCAATATATATCAAACTAAAATAAACCTTTCTTGTCTATTTTAAACATTGTCTAATAGAATTGTAGTCAATTTACACTATTAATATACAATAAACTATTTGCTTAGTAAAGTAAATTTTATATCAGTCCTTAATTAGGGAGATGTTAATTTATGTGATTAGGGCATTATTTGGGCTCAATTTTGTGAACACCTTTAAGCTGCAGAATTGAGGATACTTTTGCACTTTTTGTGTAAGATTAGATTACAACGTACGGCTGTAGGTTTCAGGTCAGGAGTATTTAATAATACAATTTTCTAGTTGGAATGTTAAATTATTGAGCTCAATGAAAGTTTGATAATTAGTAAATACTGCATGAGTGCTCCTTGAATTCCCATTTTAAATTCTAAGCTCATTTGAAAAAACAAATACTTAAAACAAAACAAACAAAAAACCCCAACAAACCTTGCTAGAGATACTGTTATTAGGAAATAATCTGGTATAACTGATTTTTTTTAAGAGTTAAATTGAACATTGAATACTAGGTTGAATTTTAAAAATACTTTCTATCAGTAAGAATTACAGAATGAGAGCTTCTAAAAAGGAGTGCAAGTTGATCAATCAAAACTGGGCTGTTGCAGAATAGCGTATATTTGGGTTTTGAGAGAAAAGACAGGTGACTTGACACATCTATTAAAAATAAAATCTTAAGTTGAATTGCAAAAAATGGTTGAATTTATTTACCTGGAAGTAAAGCAATTTACTGAAGTTCTAAAGACATTGAAGAATGTTCTAGAAAGGGTTCAGTACTTAATGATTTCACTGTGATCCTAGTCAGTTTGGTATAATCTGTTTTATTTTTATTTTATTTTTTTAAGTTTACATTTCATTTCTATTGGACAGCGCCAGTACAGCTAATGTAGATGCTTTTCTCCCCTGCATCTGTCTTTCCCCCATACCTGGCTTTGTCACCTTTGATTTGCTCTCTGCCTTTATCCAATCCCCCTTCCATCTCTCAGCCTGAAAACCACCTCCTCCCTCCAGGAAACAGCATTTCTTTCTTCAAGGGGAGTTTTTTCCCTCTTGGCTCCTTTCCATGTTCTGGAGTACCTAGGAGTCTACCCAAATGAGCACAGATATTCTTCTCTGTTCAGTATCACAGGTTGGAAGGATGGGCTCTAGTCATGCAAATTGGAGTTTTAGCGTCTTTGGGGTCTTGTTCATGTTCCTCATCAGAAAGGGCCTCAGGCTGGCACCGAGCCCAAGCTCGCTCTGCTCGCTGCATGACAGGCCAATGAATCTGAGACGAGGTGTAGAGGCAAGGAATACGACTTTATTCGGAAAGCCGGCAGACCGAGAAGATGACAGACTATTGTCTCTGATAAACCATCTTATCTGGGTCTGGATGCCAGTTTCTTTTATCTAATCTGCTGTTTTAAATAAGAGTTTAAGACCCTTTGGAGACAGAAGTTGCCATAGCCTTTCCTTCCTTCTTTTTTCTTCGTTTACAAAACAAAATAGAACCTTTTCAGGCAGATTTTTCATTCCTTAGCTGAGAGTAGAAGGAAGTTCTATGAAAGGCCTTATTCAGTAATATAGATAGCATAGCAAAATAATTAACAAGATGGATTTTGGAATCAATTAGAATTCATGTTTGTCTATGTACTTCTTAGCTATAAAACCTTTGACCTTCCATTTCTTATAAAATGAAGACAGTAGTTCAGCAGGCCCTATTGTGCGTGAGGAAACTTTTTGAGTAATCTACTTAGAGTCCTTTGAAGGGAGGACAGAAACCCAGGGAATGTTAGCCTTTTTAAGTCTCAGTTTTGTGATTTATAAAATGGAATTAATATCTTCTTCATGGGGTTCTTGGATAATTAAATGAGATATACAAACACAGTGCCTAACATACACAGGCCCTCAATAATGGTGAATTATTACTATTACTGCAGTCATGTGATGTCTGTTGATGGAATTATAACCTGTTTGGCCTCAATCAGTACTCTAAGGAAAGGTAAATCTGCTAACTTGGTGGGTTAAATGAAGCATGTTGCTTTGAAAGGTCATTTGTAGAAGGTAAGCACAGGGTGTACTCAATGAAGTGTGACTATGGGACGCCAAGAAAAATTGGGGTTTGAAGTAACAGCCCCCTTTATCCAAGCAGAAAACAGAGTCTGACGCCAGCAGTGCTTTCTAAATGGCTATGAATGGAACAACCTACCAGGAAAATTTTCCATCTAGAGTACTGGTAATTAACCCAAATGAGACTAAACTGCTGGAAAATCCAAGAGCAATGGAAAATCAAAAGGGTGTCCCGAATTGAATGGGTTAAGGCTGTGTTGTACTTTAATTCAGAAACAAGTTTTGGTGGTTGGAAAAAGTTAAAGTAATTTAATTCTACAGTGAACTGTTAGATTAAATTTATTGTCAGGGGGAATCTCATTCTTTAGTGAATCTAGTGTAATTCTAGACTGAGGGTCTAGATTTTGATCAACTATTACTATCTGATCCCAATCAAACTCCCTTAGTACAAGGTAGACCTTGAGAAACCCAGAATAAATTTTTAAAATACCCAAGAAACAATATTTTTTGACTGTATAAGATTTGGGGTCTTGTTTTTATTGGCCCTTTTATCTTTGCTCCTGCCATTTATCATGGTGGTTCCCTTTATGTGTTAAAGTTTGCAACCTACAACCTAATAGCTAGAATTTTAGAATTACTCAGTTAAATTCAGGCAATATTTATTGAGTACCTGTTGGGTACCAGGCAGTGTGCTAAATGCTGGAAATATAGAGACAAATAAGACATTGTTCTTGGCCTCAAGGTATTCGTAGCCTTGTCAGGTTTTATCAATAATGATGATGATAATTATAGCTAACATTTGTAGAGCACTTACAGTTTTCTCCAACTGTTTAAGTGCTTTATATGTGTTAACTCACTTAATCCTCACAAGGACTTTGGTGCAGGTGCTATTATTATTTTGTTTTACAAATGAAGACCATGAGGCACAAAAATTCAAGTACCTTGTCTGAAGTGGGATGGAGGGCAGGAATTTGAATGTAGGCTCTCTGGTTCTACTATCCTAGGCAGCCCCTGAGTAACTTATGCTTTGGTCAGAGTTTAGCTTACTAAAATTATGATTTTTAAAAGCCTATTTTTCTTTAAACCTTTAAAACACAACAAAAAGATAATAAATCCAGTAAAATAAAACAAGGTATTCCAGTCCCATCCTGATGTATCCCCCCTACCCCCCACCCCCACCCCAAGACTAGAGCCAGATATTCTCTGCGGAGCCAGTAGCTTTTGTGGCAGAATAGTGTTAGATACTATTAGCTATGCTAGAAATTTGATTACATATGAAATTGTTCTGTTGGATTACTGATACTGCTGTTCAGTGACAAAGATCTAAAAGATCTATTTTTAATGGGTCATGGAGTTTCCAGTTTAACTCTAACTTTATTAAATCCTTAAAGTATTCTTCTAATTAAAAAGATTTTCCATCTCTCTTGCGCTTATGCTTTGAGCCACCGGCTTGTTTCCCCTCTGTCATACACAGCAGCGTTCACTTACCAGCTTCGATATATGCTTCTGTGCCAAACTGTGATGACATCAATGTTGTCTAAACTTTCTGTGATGTGTACCTAATTAGATCCTGATCCCTCAGCCAGGCTTCATTTGTAATCCTTCTGTAATCACATGTTCAGTAGGGACGATAGATTACCAGCACCTAGTTCCTAACGTTGCCTTGCTCCTCCTCCTGGTGTCGCCATGAATACCCCACCAGGCCTCTGCTTCCTTTTGCCCACTTCCCTAGTATTTCTTACCCCCTTTCTTTTGTTTTCTCTGTTCAAAACCCCCAATCTCACTGCATTATGGAGCCTTGTTCCCCTCCACCCCGCTTTTTTTTTAAGTGCTTAGAGTACTTTGTCAAATAGTTTTATTTTCATTTTTTAAAAAGCAGATAAAAAAATAGGTGAATCAAAAAATACTTTTCTCTCCTTTATTTTTCTTCAAATCTGATATTAACCTGCCTCAGTGGAGTGGGTGGGTATTCCTGGGGCTCAACTGTATTTATAATGTTTTATTCCTTAAACTGGATAATAGGTACATGGATGTTTGTTTTCTTTTATACTGTTTACGTCTGAAATATTTTGTAATAACACATTTTTTTCTACATTGTTCTTGTCTGAATCTCTTGATACAGATACATGAAGATGTGTGACTGTCAGTATTACTCAAAGATTTGGTGCCCTTCACGTGCCAGACAATGTTCCAGGCACGGAGGACACAGTGTCACCAGGATAGTGTCCCAGCCTTCGTGCATTCTATAAGTGGGGAGCAGACTAAGCAAATAAATATGAAATATAATATCAGATACTGATAAGTGCTGCATATAGCATAGAAAGAGGACCTTTGACTGGGGCAGGGGGGAGCTATTTTAGATGGGATGGTGAGGGAAGGCCGCATACGGGGTGACATTTGAGCAGAGACCTGAATGAAGTGGAGGACTAAGAAACACGAAAATCGAGAGAAGAGTGGTCCACAAGTGGGAACAGGGAGAGCAAAGATCCTTAGGCAGGAGTATGTTTGGCATATTCAAGGAACAGCAAGAAGCATCTAGAGAAAAGTAAGCCAGGAGTGGTGGGGGATGAAGTCACAAAGATCCGCAGGGGTCAGTAAGGCCTTGCAGGTCATGGTGAGAGGTTTTTACTCTAAGTGCGATGGGGAGTTTTTGAGCAGGAGAGTGACAGAATCTTAGTGAACTTGAAAAGATTACTCTGGGTATTCTGCAAAGAATTTATCGTAGAGAGTGAGAGTAAGGCAGAGAGACCAGTTAGTAAGCTGTTGTTGCAGTTCAGGTGAGAGATGATAGTGGCTGGGACCAAGGGGGTCAGTGTGGGTGGTGAGAGAAGATCAAATTCTAGATATTTTTCAGAGGATTAGAAGTGAGGAAAAAGTTAAGGATGAAGACTAGGTTTTTGGCTTGAGCAACTGATTTTGGTGAATGTTGGTACATCCCTTCCCCCACTAAAGGAGGAACAGATTGAGGGAAAGAAAGTTTCATATTCTTGGTAGACAGCCTGGTGGAGATGTCAGGTAGGCAGTTGGATATATAAATCTGGCGTTCAAAGGAGTGATCTGGATGGAGATGCAGGTAGGGATGTTGGATGTATAAATGATATTTAAAACTTTGAGACTAAATGAGATAATTACTCAAGTGAGTAAGTGTCCGTAGAGAACAGAAGAGATCCAAGAACGAAGAGCAAGAGTACTCTGTCTTCTAGAGGTCGGGGGAGTGAGAGGAACTAGCAAGGGAGCTTGAGATGGAGTGGCCATTAAGGAGAGAAACCAGGGAAGTGTGGTGTAAGCCAAGTGAAGACTGTTTCAGGAGAGGAGTAATCGAAAATTGAGTAAGATGAGGGCTAAGAATTGATCTTGGAATTTATCCAAATAAGAGGTCATTGGAGATCTTCATAAAAGTAGTTTCATTGGATACGACTAGTTTGGAACATATTGAATAGAACAGGAAATATGAGGAAATAGAGATAGTGAATGGAGACAGTTCCGTTAAGGGTTTTGCTATAAAGAACAGTAGAGAAATGGAATGATAACAGGAAAGAGAGAGGGACTCTGGAGAGCTTTTTCGGTTTTAAAGATGGGAAATATTTGGCGCTTTGAATGTGGTGATGAGAATTATCCAGTCGAGAAGGAGAGCCAAGTGATGGAGGGGGCAGTCTTATTACATAAAACTCTGTGGGCCTTCTCTAAATCCTGTGGAGGTCAGGGAAGGGTAGTTTTCCCAGGAGGAAGCATCAAACATTATATGAAAGATGAAAGATTGGAAACAATTGTGAAATGTCTAACCCAGAGGAAATGAAATACACTGGATATCTAACAATTATGGTGATATAAAATAGAACTACAATTTACCCACTAAAAATCATTATAAGGTTCCACGTTGATTGATATGCAAAGATTTTCAGACTTAAGTGCAAAAAAAGGTATTTTTTGTGGAAAAAAAGTATGTAATAAACACTTCAGTAGAGAAAAATGTCTGAAAGGTGGGATTTTATTGGTGATTTTTAATTTCTTCATTAGATTCTAATTGTTTTCCAAATTACTTCATCATGTTTTCTGTACAGTGAGCATATATTACCTGTATCTTTTAAAAAGTTATTCTGTGAATGTCAGTGAGCTAAACCCATTTATATCGATCATAAAATATTTCTGCATTTTGACTTTTTAAGCTATTTTATTTCATGTTCTCTGCTTATTTTTGCTGTCCTCTTCCTACCATCTATTGGCTAAATCTAATAGTCCTTCTGTTTGAAAGTTATACATTCTATATTTATTCTTTTGGTAGTTGTCCTTAACTCTTAATTTGATAATATATATACTGGTGTTTGTTCCTATTGAAAATTGTTCCCTATTTTAAACCTTTAAATGTATGTATTCCCCACACACACTTCAAAAAATACTAGTATCTTAGAAGTTTTCATCTTCCTCTCTATACCCTCCAGCCCCTACACCCCCACTACCGGGCCCCCTCCAAAGTGCTTTGATTTTTAAAGAATTTTAGTTCTGGAATTGCTATGGATTTACTTTTGGTTTTATACCTTATTTAGACAGTAATAAACTTGATAAGTTGTTTACTTACCCTTCCCATTTTTATAGTGTATTCCAGAATATGTATTTCTTATTTTTAAGTTTGAATTTCTTTTTCTCATACCTTTGAACCTATCACTCCGTTGGCTTCTTAGAACCAGTGTTGCTTTTGAGAATTCTGGAGTCAACCTGATTCTTGTTTTTCCTTTATAAGTGATTTACTTTTCCGCTAAACTTTAGGAATTTTTTTCTTTTTGTTGTTCTTTCATTTCATTATACTGTGACTAGTTATAAAATTTCCCCCCTCTTCTTTTCCCTTTTTATGGGTTTTTTTTCAGTCCGAGGTCTTACATCTTTTTCTAAATTTGGGAACCCTTAGTTTTTTCTTGTTCAAATATTTTCTCCTTCTGTTTTTTCCTCCTCCCTTTCCTCTGGGCCTCATTACATAGATATATTGATGCTTCCACTTCTGTCCTCTACCTCTTGATGTTTCTTATTTTCCATCCTTTTTTTCCCTTCCTAATATATTCTAGGAGAGTTTCTTAACCTAATCTTTGGCTCTTCAGCCCAGCTACTGGGTTCTTTATTATCTTGGCTCTTAATTTTTCATACCATTAACTCTAGTTCTTATTTTAAAACTTCCTGTTCTTACTGCATGTTTCCAGTTATGGTCCCTCCTTGAAGATATTCACTAATTTATTCTTTTCCATACTGATCCATTAGCTTGATTTTGGCTGATATAGGTGCTTTAATTTTGTTTTTCTCTATAGCAGTTGTGCCCCTAAGATGAGCTCATCTGTCTTCTCTATGAATCCATTTTTTCTGGCTCTTTAACCATGTCATCTGTTGATGGATCCCTGGACTCCCAAGCAAAAACAGAGGCACTGGCTCGTGCTTCTGAGAGCTTTCTCTGACGATAGTCCTCACCTTACTCTGGCTGGGAAGGAGGGTAGGAAGAGGAAGATACACTTAGGGCTTTGCAGTTGCTTGTACCTATATTTAACTGTTCCCCAACCCAGCCCACTTGAGCATACCACCCTAATACTGCTGGTAGAGCCAACTGGGCAGGAGAGTGCTATGAGCAGTGGGGGCCAAGAAAGCATGAGCAACATAGAGAAAGAAACACAGGTAAAGAAACCTCTCTCTTCCTGGTCTCCTGCATGCTACCTGCTCAGAGCCTAGCATGGGCCTCTCCTCCCAGCTGAAACCTGGCTGCTCTATGTTGCCTGAGGTTTTTCTCACAGCTTTTATGTTAGTGTGACAGTTTTATTAACCTGTCTCTGGGATCTCCAAGATTCTGTTGGGAGCCCACTCTAGTTTGACATCTTGTCAGAACCATGTATATAACATTACAAAAAAATCATTAAAGAGAGGTTGTAAAAAAAAAAAAAAAAATAGGGATGGAAGTATATACACATTATCTGCTTTTTTTTAATGATCTCTCTTACAGCAAGAAGCAGTTTGATATTCTAGAAACAATGATAGATTTCACTTTTAGTGTTTTCATTTGAATACTTATGTTGAGCATTGGATTTTATTATTTAAACCAGTCAAGAAATAATTGAGTATCATCCGTTTATTGGGGACCGTTTTCAGCTTTGGGAATACAGCAGTAAACAAAGAAAATGAGAATCCTTGCCTTCACAGAGCTGTCCTTCTAGTGGAATAGAAGACAATAAACAAGTTAAAACATAAAATATGTACTATTTCTTAGATAATGAGTTGGATTTAACCCGGGTTGTTGTTTAGCCAAGCAAATAAGATGGAGAGGGGCCAGGGAGTTGAGGGTCTAATTAAAATGATTGACAATGGAATGAAGTAGAGCTAGATTAGGAGGGGAAAGAGGACAAGTAAGGGTGATGGAAACAATGGATTGAAAGTAAGGCAAAGGATTGTTGGAATTGGGGTACTAGCAGGAGTGTCCTAAAAAAAAGAAAAAAAGGAGATGGTGGTTGGAGAGTAGATGTTCGGAATGAGATAATGAGGGATTGCAGTAATTGTGAATGACGAGGTCAAGGGAGTGACCATGGAAGAAAGTGACTAAGTTAGGATGGAAAATAAACATTAAATGGAAGAGAGACTTCCATTTGTGCCCATGTGGAGTAACAGGGATCAGATTTACCCTCCTTCCTTAATTAAACAAGCAGAAAGCTGTACAAAGTATATTGAAATAGTGGTTTTCAGACATTGGACAGCAGGCAGTGCAGGAAAATGATCCTTGAGATAAGGTGAACCCTTATGACTGCCCCAGCTTTCTACCTGGATGGAGGTTGCGGTACAAGGAGGGGCAACCTAAACAGAACCTGGCAGTCTCCCTGAGTTGAGGAGGCGGAGTTGAGAATTCAGGGAGGTGAAAGAGGCTGGAATTCAGAGAATATCGAAGAAGAGAGAGCTCCACAGATCTCCTGAGCCTTCAGCAGAGTGCTATTGAATGCATGCGTGAGAGGAAACCACTTGAGGCTGGCAAAAAATAAGGAATGGCCTTGGAGTCCTGGGCTTCTTGTGAGCGGCGTAAAAGGCATGATGAAATTAGTCAACAATCCCAAGACAGACATTGGTGGAGGGGCTGCAGGTATTGAAGGGGAGACCGGGGAGTGGTCTTGCCAGAAACACAAAGAGTTCTGGGGCTCCCACTTGACCTTGATGATGGGGGAGGCCTTCAGGGGGATTATTTTACTCCTAGGATTGCAATTCCCTCTTGACTTCTGCTACTTCACTTGACTCCTGCCCATGGAGGCACGGAGTCCTACAGAGAGTTGGACTCACCACTGCTAATCATCGAAGAATCATGTTTACGTGCTCCTTTTTCTATGGCCTTTTCCCCCTAGAAGAATACACCTCTAATTTATGGTTTCAAGACAGGATTCGTGTAACAAAATGTGTTTTCCAGCAAATTTATGAGAAAATATTGGTTCCTTTAAGTAAGAATTGTTTCTACTGTTCATGTATATAAATAGTAATTTTGGCCTAAAGATAGTTGCCCAAGATTAGATAAATTCCTAGTAAAGGAAACTTTCCAAAGCCAAGTTAGAACTCCTTAGAGTTGGAGAGAGAATTCTATGCATGTGTGTTCCCAGACCCAAAGACATAGAAGGCGCTCAGTAAATATTTGTTGAATGAATGTGTTTTGGAGTGAAATGTGGCATTCTGAGTGATTGAAGATTTCATGTGAATCTTATCATGGGTACTGAGGCAGCCAAGATTCTAACTTTTCCACATATAAATAGACCTGTTAAACTGCAGTTTCTACCATGTCAGCTGGGCATGATGATTTGGAACTTTTCTTATTGGTTGTGGCTGTTGATTTTTAAATTCTTACATTAGGAATGATGGGGATGAGTGCATAACTGCATACATGTCAGGCTAGGGACTTAAGGTGAGAGAAGAGCTCTTTCAAGAGACCCATGTCTTAAAATTTATAGATAATTTCATTTATATTTTGAATAAGTAATACATTCACATTTTTCAAAATTGAAAAGGCTCAAAGCAATAAAGTAGTTTCCTCCCATTCCTGACTACAAGTTGCCCTGCCATTCAGTTCTCCTCCCTAGAAGCAACCACCATATGACATCTTAAAAAGATGAGATGACCTTTTAGATTATGCATCAGGTTAGAAAATAATAGTATAATAATAGTAGGAGGTGCTTAGTAAGTTAGTGATTACTGTATACCAAGCATCATGCTGAATATTTGTATATAATTTAATACGTTGTCTTCTGTGTTCACACCTCTGTCTCTTCCCCTGCCTTGCCCCTTGTGGGCTGATGACCTTGATTCTTTGTTTTCTGCAAACCATCTTCTCCCTCTCTCCTGTTACGGCTGGTATCCTTCTGTTATGATCTGGATTCAGTAGTGTGTTGGAACTGGCTCTTAGTGGCTGGAAAGACCAATTGTACTCATCTCTTCCCAACTCTGTGTTCAGTGACATCATGTTAGTAATTTGGAATCAGTTGTGGTAGGGATATTCATACCCTGGAAACTAGCGAATGCTACGTGCCAGGGCTGTTTTCCCCAGAGAGCTGGTTGTTATACATGTATGTATCAGCACCCCACGTCTGGATCCTCTCCCCTCTTACCTTTTAGTTGGTTCACTAAATAAGAAAGTTAACTGAAATATGGAATTTAACAAATTATATACCTATCTTAAATATATTATTTTGAAAATAGCATTTGCAACCCTTTGACAAACTTAAAACTTTTGATTATGAAAATGTTCAAAAATACAGAGAAGTTAAAAACTGGTATAATGAATATTCATTTACCTACCTCCTAGATTTGATAGTTCTTAATGTTTTTTTTAACCATTTCAAAGTAAATTGCCGACATCATGACAGTTGACCCTGAAATGTTCAGCATTATTTCTCCTACATCATCCTTATTCCATTATCACTAAGAAATTTATTGTTCCCCAGAATCATTTACTACCCAGTCTATATTTGGATTTTCTAATTGTTATTTTCCCCAAATGTCATTTACAATTGTTTTTTTTCTAACATGGATTCAGTCAAGGTTTGTGCATTGCATTTGGTTGTTATGTCTCTTTTAAGCTAGAATAATCCCCCCCCCCCTCAGTTTTTTCATGACGTTGAGTGTTTTCTACTCTTTATGTTTCGAACGTATATACAGAAGTAGTAAAAATAGGCAATTAACCCCAATATATTCATTGGTTCAGTAATTATCAACATTTTGCCATATTTGCTTCACTTATCTTTTTTCTTTGCTTTTCTTCTATTTTAAAAACAAATTCAAGACATGTCATTTTACCCCTTTGAACTCTTAAAAAAAAAACAAACATTCTTATATAACCAAACTGGTATCATAATGATACCAAACAGAATTAATAATTGTATTGACTTTTTAAAGAAACCAAGCTAGTTCTTTGGTAGAGTATTCTACATTTTGGGTTTCTATGATTGTTTTCTCATTATTATCATTTAATTTCTCTGATCTCCTGTATTACCTCTACACTGGAAATTAGATCCAAGTTCTTAATTAAACACTTGGCAAGAATACTTTATAGAGGATGAACTGTACTTCACAGCACATCACATCAGGTGGCACACAGTCTGGTTGTTCACTGTTAATAATGTTGAATCACTTGATTAAGGTGGCAACTATCAATTGTCTCCACTGTAAAGATGTTTCCCCCCTTCCACGGCTTATCACAGTAATTCATGGAGTGATACTTTGGTACCACATGAAAATTATTTTCTCCATCAACCTTTCCTCTAATGTTTAGCAGCCATTTATGTTCTTTGCCTGAATCAGTTTTCAACAGGCACTGGAAAATAGTATTGCTTTTTCTTTGAATGTGGGCTGATTTGTGTTCCCTGTAATGGTTGAAGGAGACCATCTAACATCTATATTATATCTTCTCTCAATTCTCTAAATTTGAATTTTCTTTTTAAGTGGAATAAACCATACAAAGGATTTTTGAACAAACAATACAAAGTGCAGAATCATTAAAGATTTTTTTCCTCACTTTTCGTGATTCTCTTGCCCACTCCTAATTCAGTATAAGTTTTTGAGGTGTTTTTTTGGTTTGTTTTTTAATTGGAGTATAGTTGCTTTACACTGCTGTGTCAGCTTCTGCTGTACAGCAAAGTGAGTCAGCCATATGTATACACATATCCCCTCTTTTTTGGATTTCCTTCCCATTTAGGTCACCACAGAGCACCGAGTAGAGTTCCCTGTGCTATACAGTAGGTTCTCATTTGTTACCTATTTTATACATAGTAGCATATGTATGTCAATCCCAATCCCCAATTCATCCCGTCCCCCTCCCTTTCCCCCTTGGTATCCATACGTTTGTTTTGAGGGATTTTTTTTTTTTTAAGCAACTTGCTTTTACTGATTTTTTCCAGAGGATTCATTCTTTCCAGAGGATTCATCATAGTTTCCATAGAAACAGGAATTTCTTTTTATTGTCATGAGTTTCTATAATATTTAAATTGCAGCATCAAGTGCAGATGTCATAAATAGGTTTGGGAACAAAAATAACCAATTCTTAGTAAACATTCTGCTTACTTTATGCGAGTACAGTGTGCAGAGTAGTAGTTTTACTAGCCAGAAGCTTTCAGTGTGCTGCGGGCCTCAGTTGGTGTGTTTCACAGGGAGAATGAGTGTGTCAGTTAACCAGCAAGTTGCCACATGGAGGTCCCTTGAGAGAGTCTACCATGTTATCATTTTACTTGTCTTTCGCACTAGGCTCCTAGTTCCTTGACAATGCAGACTAGTGTTATTTGTATGTGTTTGTTTTAATCCCTCATGCTTAGTACAGTGCCTAGCATGTAGTGAGTGCTCAATAAAAATATTTGTTGAATGAATCCATGCCCAGCACCAGAGGAGACCATACTGACCTCAAGTCAATTCTGATCTTAAGCATAGTAATCGTCACAGTATTTTTGCAGACGTCGGGGTTGGCATGGTTGTTGTATATAATTTATTCTTTCACTGGCTTTTCCTCTTCACGTTCCCGCAGTCTTTGAGTCTTTCTCTGCTCTGTGCCAGCTTCCTTCAATTTATGGTGTATGGCAGGCTACCTGTGTTCATTATCATTCCAGTTTCCTGATCAAGATGCAAAAATGTGTAACAGTTCTGCTGCAATGGCGCTATGCACAAAGAGAGATGAGATTTCTAGGAGAATACAAAGTAGTTCCTTAGTTCTCTATTCTAGAGCTTAACCAATCCCAGGAACTGAAGTCTTCTGTTTCTTCACAGAGGAAATATGACAAAGGCAGTGGCTGTACAAGCTTCCTTCATGGGCCGCCCTCCCCACTGCCTCATCCAGTAAGCGGGAGCAACTACTTCTAGAGGTGAGAGGGGAGGGAGGACAATCTCCATAACCCATTTGAATCCACCCAGCTGCGAAGTTTTGGTTTTGAGAAACAGAGTGAACAATTTGTGGGGTTGCTATGCTGAAGAACTTTAAAACAAGCCTGCATAGGATTGAATGCTCAGGTGATGTAAATTACCCTTTTCATAGAAGCCCATAGCTTCTATTTTAAAACAAGCAGCTTGTAGCTGAATATTCCCAGTGATCCCAAGTTCCTGTTTCTATAGATATTAAAAGTATTATACATCTTCATTTGAGATGATTATTAGCTTCCGGAACCAGGAGAAAGTTCATCAAGAATATAATCATTATCGTTTATTGCATACTTGCTATGAGCCAGGTACTGTGTTAAATTCTAAACTTTTTCATTCAGTTTTCATGGAAACTTGGGATTTTTATCTCTATTGCACAGATGATTAAAGTGAGAGGCCAAGAGAGGGTAAATGACTTGTCTTTGGTTACACAGCTAGTGTGTAGCAGAACCAAAGGATCCAAACCCAGATCTGTCTAATTTTAGTTTAAGCCCTTAGTCACTGACAATATTCTCTGGGGTCCCAGCACACATATTTGAGCTCTAAAACTGACTTTTTAGGTGAGGGATTAGTGCCCAAGGATGACCTAGGTTTTTCTGAATGTTGTCCGGAACCAAGGTGATGTTATTATCAGGCAGTTCTTATACCTACTCCCAGAAAGCTTAAGACATGTTGTCATTTTGACTGAGGGGCAGATACCTCAAAAAGTGTTTGAAGAATCTTTGTGTAAGCAAATGAACGTTGACTTCTTTTGAACAGTCATTCATTTAGTAAGCTAAGTTCATTTCTTTCTTTCTTTTATTTATTTATTTTTACTTGACAAACCATCATATTTCAATATTTGAGTCTCGGTTTCCAGGCTGAATTCATGTTGTGTATTTAAGAAGACAATGAAAATTCTTTGAAGATATTCTCAAGCCCAACAGGAAGGAGCACAGGGTTTGATTTGTACTTGTTTTTCAAGCTGGCTTCATCTGGGGACAAACTCTATTGTAACTTTTCTAGAATTTGGTGCCAATAGGAGCTGAAATAATAAAATCAGTAAAATTAAATTAAATAGGAAATGAGAGTCTTTTATGTACCAGGCCTTAGATTAGGTAAGAACAATTGGTCACTCTTCTGGGAAATTGTTGCTAAAAATTACAATCAACTGGCAGTCACTGATTGGCCTCATTTACTGCATTGTGTCCCAGGAAGAAAAGCAATCTCCTCTTATGACAAGAGCTTGCAGAGATAATACTGTTTTTTTCCCCTAATCTTCATCCCCCTTCTCATTTTCTTATGATTAATTTGAGCTATTTATTCAGCATTTATTGACAGTATTATATACCTGGCACCGTGCTAGCTTCTGAGGCTTTAGGTGTAAAAGAGAACTCTTGCCTTCAAGAATCTCACAATATAGTATAGGAGAGAGAATATTATAATACAGGATAATAAATCCTTCTGAGCTAATGAAGGCTCTATGGAAGCGCCAAGACAGGACATCAAACCCAATTGGCATAGGTGAGGTTAGGAAGACTTCAAGGATGAGTTGATAGTTGAATTACGTCCTTGAAGGAGAATCAGAGTAAAGGAGCCAAGGGTAGGAAGGTGTTCTTGGCAGAGGGAACCGTAAAATAGCACAGGAGAGTGGCAGAAAGTGTTCTCTGTCATTGAATGACCAACGATGTAGGAGATGTGGCTAGAGAAAGAGCTAGGGATCATGTCATGATAGCTTTGTAGGCCATACTGAAGCGTTTAAACTATCCCCAATGCAATGGGAAGCCATTAAAGAATTTTCAGCAGTAGAATAACACGTTCAGATTTGCTTTTAAGAAAGATTACTATGGCATCAGGGAGGTGGCTTTGGGAGATTACATTAAAGTTAGAAGTTTATTGCAGTTCAGAAGAGAAATATATATATATTTTAGTATAAACTTATTTATATTTTTTATTTTTGGCTGCGTTGGGTCCTCGTTGCTGCACACGGGCTTTATCTAGTTGCGGTCAGCAGGGGCTGCTCTTGATTGTGGTGCACGGGCTTCTCATTGCGGAGCACGGGCTCTAGGTGCGAGGGCTTCAGTAGTTGTGGCACATGGGCTCTAGTTGTGGCTCACGGGCTCTAGAGCTCAGGCTCAGTAGTTGTGGCTCACGGGCTTAGTTGCTCCACGGCACGTGGGATCTTCCCGGACCAGGGCTTGAACCCGTGTCCCCTGCATTGGCAGGCTGATTCTCAACCACTGCGCTACCAGGGAAGTCCCAGAAGAGAAATATTGAGGGCCTGTAACTAAGGTGAGCTGGTGTTGGGAATGTCTCAGAATATGGGAGTGATCCAGTAGATATTTAGGAGGTGGTCTTAAATTTACAACTCAACAGCTTAACACAGCGTATAACCAGTTTGCCATAGCAGGGTGAAACTAGAGAAAAAGGAGGAATCTAAGATGACTCCCACAGTTTCACACTTGATATCCTCTAGTACCATTAGTCAGAAAGAGGAATAGAAGTGAAGGAACAAGTTTGGTAAAGAAGATGATAGATTTAGTTTGGGGCATGTTGAACTTGAGATGCTCATAGGACAAGTGAAGAAGATCAAGTAGGCAATTGGAATATTTTTATCTCTGAAGTTTAGGAGAGAAGATTAGACTGGGGATGGTGGTAGTTATATAGGTTTGATCCTTTTCAGTCTTTGTGTTCTGTCTACTTTTGTTACTGTTACTTGATTAGTACATAGTGAAAAGCAGATTTACCATAAAGCTAATTAACCTTAAACTTAAATGCTTCTCACGTGCATGGGCCCTAGCAGATGTGTTTATTTTACATGGTCATGTGTTTTTGTAAAATTTGCAAAATCCAGATATTTTAGCTACAGTTGATCAAAATTTCTCTCTTGGCATTTTTAATTACCCTCTTTCACTCTTTTTGTCTCTAATGTTGGAATGGTCCCAGGTGTTTTTCTGGAATCTAGCTGTGGGGAAGTTGAGCTGGGGATACATTTAGTTTGGATTTGCAGTCGCTTCAATGTATAGTTATTGCTAGCCATCCCAGTGTAGGAATGACCTCGAGAAATACTCCTGCACGGTGCCAGCTCACCTGGTATTGTGACACAAAGGTACAAAACCAGCATTGTATCGAGAGACCAGTGCCAGAGGTGTTAAGACACATCGGTATCATGGAAACAGAAGAGGATGAAATGTACAAAGCCAGAAACTGGTCAGTAGAAAAACTTCTTATGGCGCCTTAGCCTGAACATTGGCCTGATACAAAGCCTTGCGTGCTGGGACATTTATTTGGAATAGGATCCCAGGGAGCAGGAGTTCAGGACAAGGGAAGTGAAATGGGAAGGAAGGAAAGAAAATTCAAGGATGTGATAGTGTGTTAACTTTGGCTACAGGCAACAGGTGTTCTTTCCTACCTAGGACTTCTATTTTTGAAAATATTTATTTATTTATTTGGCTGCGCCGGGTCTTAGTTGTCGCACTCGGGATCTTTTAGTTGTGGCACATGGGATCTTTTAGTTGTGGCACACGGGATCTTTAGTTGCAGCATGTGGAATCTGGTTCCCTGACCAGGGATCAGACCCTGGCCCCCTGCATTGGGAGTATGGAGTCTTAGCCACTGGACCACCAGGGAAGTCCCCTACCTAGGACTTTTAAAGGAGCCTTGTGAGATGCTCTCAGAACGGTACTTGAGTACAGAGGGGGACGTATTTTCCCATGGGTATTATTTCCTTCTCCGTTCAGGAGAAGTCCCAAGGCAGAAGTGAGAGATGCAATGAGCTGGGCCGTGAGCTGTATATGAGATGCTGTCTGTTTGCACTGGTCACACGGGCATGAAGCCAATCCGAGCCTGTGTGGAACTGGTCGCTGTGGCAGTGGAAGGGGTGAAAGGGGGTAAGCAATGGGACCGAGAGAATTTTGAAGTGGCGCTTAGGAGGCATCTAATGTTGACAGAGGATTCTGTTCTCATTCATTCCTAGTCAAACATTCTCTCTTGTTAGAATTATGTACAATAATGTAGTGCATGTGGTTATAAATCTCCATTCTTTTTTACTTTTTGATGGCAGTCACACAAAAGACTTTATCAGAATTATTGTTTGTAGGACACAAACTTTTGATGGTTACAAATTTCAGTCAACATGCTACTGTTAACTGTTTCCCCTGTAGGACGTTTGGTCCTGTCCAAAACGTCCTGAGCATATTTGGTCCGTGCCAAATGGTTTTGGACAAGACTGAATATCAAGGGTATCTTACGGACATTTTGGATAGGATCAAATGTCTGCTAACCAACTATTGCTTGCCAGAATTTTCCTATACATATACAATTTATACAAATAGGATCATACTATGTAAAATATTCCAGTTTTTTTTCCCTTAATCTGTTTTGGGTAACTTTTCATAACAATTTAGGTAGATCTACTTTGATCCTGTTTAATGGCTGCATAGTATTCCATTGTATGGATTTATGAGAATTTATTTAACCAGGCTTCTCTATTGATGGATGTTTTTCCTTATAGAAATACAAAAACGTGGGACTTCCCTGGTGGTCCAGTGGTTAAGACTCTGTGTTCCCAATGCAGGGGGCCCGGGTTTGATCCCTGCTCAGGGAACTAGATCCCATATGCTGCAACTAAGAGTTAGCATGCTGCAACTAAAGATCCCTCATGCCGCAAGTAAAGATGCCACATGCCACAATGAAGATCGAAGATCACGCGTGCCGCAACTAAGACCAGGCACAGCCAAATTAATTAATTAATTAATTAAAAAAAAGAAATACAAAAACTTCTTTCTTTTGTCTCTGACACATTTTTAAGAGATACTGGGAGGGAAGATAGATAATGGGAGTGATGAGAAGGAATTGTGAAGGAATTTTAAACAGAAAATGTTTGGTTTTTAAAGTCATCTGATGTATCATTTTTTTCTCTTCTGTGGTGACGATGAAGTGCTTGAGGTTTCTAGGGACAGGAAAAAGAAGAGTAAAATGCTAGGACTTCTGTTATCTCAGGTCAGCAAGAAAAATACTCATTATTTTTGCTCCCTTTATATTTTTCAAGTTCATTATTTGCTCAAAATTTGCAGATGGGATTAATGCACTGGATGAGAATTTGAACTAGATGACTTTTCATTTTTCCCTGCAACTCCAGGACTCGGTGATATTTTGATCATTTTGATAGCCCTTTCCCCTCATATCGTGTGATTATTAACTATATGATAATGCATAATTATTAACTTATATTAACTGTATAATAATTTATAATAGCAATTCCTTTTCCTTATTACAACTCGAGGTCATCAGGAAGGACTTCTGAAAAGAGGAGACTTTAGTAAGAAAAGGGGATAAAGTTTTCCTTAATAAAACCAGCCTTCAGTTTTCCCTTTAAGCAGGTTTTAAAAGAAGTGATGACCGCACCTCTCTCCTTAAAATGCCTGCTCCTAAAGCAAATGTTGTAAGGGGTGGTTTCGTCTGTATGTTTTTCAGCACGTCATCTGGACTTAGGTAATTTTTATTCACTGTATCACAAGAGAACCATGTTTTTATGTCTGCTTTGTCTAATTACCGATCTTGCCTCCTTGTGTTGTAGAAATCATCCAAGAAATTAGTTCAGTTGATATTAAGAGTTTTGGACTGCAAAACAAAGTTCTACATGTTACTGATCCAAAGACTAAGACCCAAGGAAGGAACAGAAGAGCAAATCATAAAATTAAAACACTGATAGTTGGCCTTACCTTAGCAGTGGAAGTATGTTTCCCTTTTTTGAATCTCCTATTACTGGGTTTGTTGGGCAGTTACTAATATTTTGGGCTGTTACCTCACTAAGATGGTCAGTCCTCATTTATCATCCTTAGGAAAGCTACAAGTCTAAAGGAAAGACAGAAATAGACTCATTGGTTCTAAAATAAGCCCCTCAGTTTTATAGAAGAACTACATATCTCTTGGGAAAAATGGGAAGGTTCCCATCATCTCAGCCTGAAAGCCATCCTTTGTCTTAGCCACGTTTTCCGTTGCTGATTATTTACTAGGAAAACATTCCAGTGAGTGTACAGTGAGTGGTACAGACCACGAAAAAAGATGAAGTGGAGATGCCCGGCATGCCTCACTATTTATAAGAAAATATTTCCCCCAAAGATGGGAAAATCCAAATCTTTAAATACTCTGGGAGAGGAGAATAATGGAAAAAACTCTTCAGTTTCTATTCTGTTGGTTCATAAGATTTTTCTCACAAATCATTTGGACAGGCCATTAAGCAAGTCACATAGTGACTGGAATCTTCTATTAATTGCCTCACTTTGGGTTTCTGGCTAACGTATCTGGCAGCAAGACTGAAGAACAAGCAAAAGAGAATGAACAGCTGGTGGTGGTGTGGGAATGCGAGGCCATCTATTATTTGTGGCCTGGAATCCTAAGTTAGGTGGGAGGACCACAGGGCTGTCTTTAATAGGATAGTCCACGTGGATGGTTTGAAGTAAATGATTCGGCTTCTTGTCTTTAAATACAATCGCAGTTTAGTCTATGTTAACTTTTTGTTCTGAAAATTTAGTTTACTTGCTATTTCTACCAAGAAGTTCATTCAGCAGGTCTCTCTGGCATTTAGTGCATATATTAGTACATAATATTAGTTTGTCTTCCTAGACAATCAGTCACCCATTGTCTTGGGTTTGGGAAATATTACTTAGTCTAATCCTAGTCTAATCCTGGTTTTTCTTTTTGGCCACGCCATGTGGCTTGAGGGATCTTAGTTCCCCAACCAGAGATTGAACCTGTGCCCTCGGCAGTGAAAGTGTAGAGTCCTAACCACTGGACTGCCAGGGAATTCCCTAATCCTAGTTTTCCTTTGGTATCTGCCTTCTAAATCCCTTTGTGCTGTGGATCCTGAGTAGGTCAGTCATGGTTCAACAAGCAGAACCAGTAGAAGACAGATACCACATTCATTAAGGAATCTTCTTAAAAGGGTCAAGCTTATGTAATTGCAGAGGCTGTCTAAGAGAAAGTACAGAGTTGGTAGGGCAGGCCATGAGGGAGGGAAGATCAGAGCAGGTGGAAACCCCGCGGGTGTGGTCTGCAGCAGCTTTCAACAGGTGGAAGGTCTTCTCTCCCTCTGAAAGCCTTCACCCTACTTTTAAGGCCTTCAGCAGATTGAGTCCGTCCCACCCAGGATAGCTACCCTTAAAGTCGACCCATTAGGGACTTTAACTACATCTGCAAAATCCCATCCCAGCAGCACCTAGATTCATGTTTAATTGAATTACTGAGGGCTGTTACCTATCCAAGTTGACACATCAAAAATCCATCACATTCAGAGAAGCCAGAGGAGCTGCCTGGAGAATACTGCCACAGAGGTGCTTCTGCAGACATTTATTAAATCAGGGCTGGTATCTCTGCTGCTTTTTATAAGCAGTCCCATCTGAGCATTCACAGTTGTAGAACTGCCCGCTGTGTGCCTCAACCAGGGGAGCCTGGTTAGTTAATCTTGTGAGGACTGAAGCCCACTCTTGAGTTTTCAGAAGTTGCATGTAAAACAGGTTTTTGTTGACTGAAAAATGTTTTCCTACGGATCACCATTTTGTGAGTTTTTAAATATTTGTTTACACTTAAAAGCTAAAGCTTAAGAGCCACTGTCAGTGGAAAACTAAGCACTTACTTTACCAGAGAAGCTATTAACATGGTTTGTTCTGGGGGGTGGAAAGGGAAGGGAGCGTGGCTATAAAAGGGCAACGGGAGGGGTCCTTGTGGTGATGGAAATGTTCTGTACGTTACTGTATCGATGTCAGTATACCGGTTAAGGTGTGCTGTCACACAATTTGGTTTTGCAAGATGCTCCCAAAAGTATGTGGGATCTTGGGTGAAAACACATGAGACCTTTCTGTTATTTCTTACAACGGCATAAGAATGCACAGTTGTTTCAAAATAAAATTCTATTAAAAATGATCCATTTTATTTATAAGGCAGTCCTTTTATAATATGATTAATCTTTTTCTAATCTGTCTTTTAAAAATAGTCATGTTTTCTTAAGGAGGTAGACATGTATATGTCTTAGCCCTATGCTCGAATAAACTACATACTCAGTATATATTTGAGTGGATGAAAGTATGCCTGATGGGAAAATTGTAGGTGACAGATGATTTTTTACAAAACATCTTTATATTAAACACAACACACAAGCTTAAATTCTTAGATGAAATATTGGGCATACTGTAAAAAGATGGAGTCTTCACTCTGTAATAATGATGACTGAGAAAAGATGTGATTTATTACCTCAAAAAATAAGGCCAGACATAACCTAAAACATAAGTCGAGGGGAAACCTCTAGAAATGTGCAGGAGGTAGTTAGCTGTAGGACAAATACTATTTTAGCCTGGAAAGTTGTATAGATTGAAAGTAAAACTACTTTCGAAGGATTTAGATAAGTGTGTGGATTCGCTCATTTAGTGAATATTTGCATGCCTCTGAGGTGCCAGGCAGCTGTCTGCAGTTTTCATGTATTTCAGGAACTTTTCCAGATGTAAATGCTGATGTCCTTGAAGGCAGCCACACCTGCCCCAAATCTCCATGGATACAGCTGTCAAAATCTGAGAACCACGTGGATTGGATTTTCTCAGTGTATGTTTCTAATCTTACTGCATCAGAGATATTTATGGAGAAGTGAAATTCAACCAGTCAAAAATAATAGTAACATTCTAAAGATATCTACAAGCATAATTCTTTTAAACATTGATTGTCTTAAAAGATATGTTCAACTTAATGTTTTTCTCTTTCAGGTATTTCTTTCTTTTTTTTTTTTTTTAAATATTTATTTATTTATTTGGCTGCGCCAGGTCTTAGTTGCGGCACGAGGGATCTTCGTTGCTTCGTGCGGGATCTTTTTTTTTTTTTTTTTTAGTTGCGGCATTCGAGATCTGGTTCCCTGACCAGGGATCGAACCCGGGCCCCCTGCATTGGGAGCACGGCGTCTTAGCCACTGGACCACCAAGGAAGTCCCTCAGGTATTTCTATTTTAGGGATACAGAATAAGAAACTACAGTTAAGAATGGGCAGGTGGGACCAAACTTAGTTTAAATGTTAAGAAACAGGTATTTATAGCAAATAGAAGGAAGCCTGGGACAATCAGAGAGGTAACCTCCAGGGAGCAGCATTGAGGCTGGGCCCTGGTGAACTCAACCTAGGTGCTCTGACTCCTGGGGGCTCCCTGTGCTGTGCCCAGGTCTCTGCAGTCAACCTTCAGGGAAGGCATAGGCTTTGCTTCTGTTTCTTTTAAGTCCCTTAGAGGCTGACCACCTCCGTGAATGATTGCCCTTCTTACTTTCAGAGCTTGGTCAACGAATTTCCCTGAAAGCTGTTATAATCTAAATTAGTAGATAAATTCAGGGTTCTACCCAGGAAACGGCCCTATTAAGAAATACTGTCTGCATCAAAAACTCCTACCCTCACCCCCCAAAATTCGATTATTTTTTAGGAAACCATGATTCCATATTCCACCCTAGTAAACCTCCTGGCAGACATGACCTAACTGGGACTGTCGATGGCTGAGGAACCCCACATACCTGGAGCGGAGAAGCTGTCCTGCTAGGGAGATCTTGGTCAGCCACTTAGCTGGTGGCCACTGGAATTTTTAGAAGTAGTAAAACTTCTGATAAAAGAGGGCTTTTGTCTCCTGGAATAGCAACAGTTATCATCACTTAAAACCAGTGTATTTCTATATACAGCAAGTGCTTCTATAGATATACTCCTGGATTATTTATACAGGACTATTTTAAGATCTGTGTCACATTTTTCTGGTGTATTTTATGGTGGGAAAATTCAGTTGGAAAAAATGCACTTAGCTGTGGCTGGGATGGTGAGGTAAAATAAGCACTTAAAAAACATGAAGGTTGTGGGTTCTTTTTTTTTTTAGCTTTAAACAGGACAGAAATAGCAAGGTGATAGCTCCCTGAATGAAATCGTGTTGCTTCTCCTTAAGCAAACTTTACCATTATACTCATGTCATAATACTAGATCTATCACCATATGAGTCAGTAGAAGATCTGCAAGGCATGTGTAAGAATTCATCCAGGTATTCGTTACAAAAATCTGTGAGAAAATAGCTGCTTTTGTGTACTATAGCTTGTTATTCAGGGTTTCTTTTTCTTTTGATTTTGCACCTGTTGAACTGAGAGGGCGATGGATAGGGTAAGGACCTATCTACTGTTAAGAGTAATGTGGGTGTAGAGACCCAGGCACTCCCCGGGCCCAGGTGTAGCTGAGGCGGGGCTGTGTTAGGGCTGTGTGTGCAGCAGTCGGGCTCCTGTGATCGCTGATCGCTTCCCCTGAGGAGAGCCTCCTTCTTACCTCTTCTGTGGGGATGAGGAAAACCATGGAGGTTATGATTGGACAAAATCAAGTCATTTGATTGGCCAGGACAATGAGAGCGTAAGAGGAGTATGATGGAGACCAAAGGACGGAAAGATGGGGCGGTTGGGGACCAGGTTCTTGATGGCCTTTGAACCCGACTCGAAGACGTTTTCCTTTAAATTCAGCTGTTGATGGGAAACGAGCACTTTTTGAGTAATAGGATGATATGATTGTGTTGCGGTTTAGTAAGTATTACCTTTGTGTATGTAGGTGTGTTAGGTTATTATGCTAGGCTTGGCGGGGCCTGCGGATGAAGAGTAAGGCAAAGATGAATAACACAGAGGTCCCTGTGGTCAAGGAGTTTATGATCTAAGCAGGGAAACAACTAACCTTGTGGTCAACGAGGTACGAGTACACGGGCAGCATTGTCAGCTGAGGAGGAGCGACGAGAACCAAATGGTTACTTCTGTTTCAGAGATTTGAAGGCTGCCGTCCTGCCTCATCCCTGCCCAGGTTTCTCATCTATCTCGATGTCTCTGGCCTTCATTTCCTCCTCATGTGCCACTGCTTATACATCTTACGAGATCTTGGTAGTTCTCGCCTCAGTTTGCCTCTTACAAAATGCAAGACCCAGACCTGAACACGCTACTCCACATATGGCTAAATGTAGTAGGAGCGTTGCTTCCCCTGTTCTGAGGTTGGATTGCCACTGAGTCATCATGAGATAATATGCTGCTGGACCACCAGGTCATCTATTTTATGGGGCCCTGCTATTAACAGAGAAGGGGTTGCCGACAGGTCCTACCTGGGAGGCCACAGGCAGGCCTGTGTTCCCCTCGGAACCTGCTTACGTCTGCTTATCCGACTTAGCTGCTTCTCCTGTCGCGCCCTGGCGCCTTCCTGCCCCTACCTCCCATTCCCCTGAAGTCCCCTCTAGTCCCTCCTGGGTGGTAGTTCTGTAACTACTCCTTGAACTACGCATTTTCTTTCTTTTTTTTTTTTTTGATGTGGACCAATTTTTTTAAAAGTCTTCATTGAATTTGTTACAGTTTTGCTTCTGTTTTATGTTTTGGTTTTTTGGCCGAGAGGCATGTGGGATCTTAGCTCCCCGACCAGGGATCAAACCCGCACCCCCTGCATTGGAAGCATGGAGTCTTAACCGCTGGACCACCAGGGAGGTCCCTGAACCGTGCATTTTATACACATTATTGCATGTAGGTATCCATCCATTCATTCACTCTTCGTTAAAAAGGGAAAAAAGAAAAAGGGTGGGGAGAAATGGAGAGAAGAGGCAAAGGTGATTTAGAGTTTTAAGCCTGGGAGATTGGAGATCTAATGGCATCATTTCCAGAAGTGGGTATTCAAAAGAGGGAGGTCTTATTTGGGGGAGGACAAACCAGACTCTGTCTAAAGACACAGGCCTTTTTTTCTCCGGTGAAGGCTCCCTGGCAGAAGCAGGCCAGTGTGTGTCCCTGTTAGAAGTAGGAAGGGCTGTTGTGGAAATCACAGTGGATGGCACTGAGATGATAATCTTTGGATTCTTCATCTATGACCTTTCTTACCTTGATCATCTTTTGTCACCAAAGTCATCTTTCACAACCTTTTGACTACATATGATACTTTTGACTCTTTTCTGCTTCTTGAAGTAGTTTTTAAAAAGTTTGGCTTCCAAAGCACTGTTCTCTCTATTCTCTGCTCACTCCACCGGCCCCTCCTTCTCAATCTCCTTTCTGGCTGTATCTCCACTTCCTGCCCTATGAGACATTGGCCTGCCCCAGGCTCAGTGCTGGGATCTTTTCTCTGCCCACACCCTGTGTCTCGGTGATCTCCTCCAGTGTCTGGCTTCACTAGCCTCTCTTCTCTGGGGGTTCTCGCTCTTCATCTGTAACTCACATCTCTCGCTCTCTCTCTCTCTCTTGAATTCTGGACTTAGGTATGTTACTGCCTGTTTGACATTTCCACTAGGATGTCTAGTAGGCATCTTGAACTTAACCTGTCTAAATCTGAACTGATTTTTTCCTTCCAGACGTGTACCTTCCACAGTCCTCCTTGGCAACTCTATCCTTTCTACGGCTCAGGCCCCAAAACCTTAGAGTCAGCCTTGGCTTGTCTCCTTCTTTCCCGCCTACATTCAGTCCATCAGCAAAACCTGTTGGCTCTTTCTAAAATATATACCTGGAATCTAAGTACTTCTCATCCCCTCCACTGTTAGCATCTGGTTCCGGTCACTATCTCCTCTCACTGGTATCGCTGAAATAACTTCTTGATTGGGCTTCCTTTTTCCCGGCTCTGCCTTCCCCGCTGCATCTTTCTCCCACCAGCTGCCAAGCCTTTTCTTACCACAGCAGCCAGAGATCCTTTCAAAACAATACAGATCAAGTCACTCTTCAGCTCAGAACCCTCCAGGGACTTCCCATCTCTGAGTAAAAGCTAAAGTCTTTGTGATGGTGACATGATCTGCCCACCACCCCTGCTGCCCTCCCCCACCCCCCCAATCTTTGATTCTTCCTCTCCTACTCACTCTGTTCCAGCCACACCGAAGTCCTTGCTTGTCCTCAAGCACGCCAGGCCTCCCCTCTTCAGGGCTCCATTGTTCCCTCCACCTGAAACATCTTCCCCAGCCCCTTACTTACTTCATTTGGCTCTTTAACGACCTTCAGCGTTGCTCAAATGTCCCCTTTCCTTGGCCGGCCTAAATTAAATAATTCGGCCCCTGCTTTTTTGTTCTCCACAGCACATTTTATACAATCTGACATGCTTTCATACTGTCTCTTTCCCTTAGTGTCTGTCTCCCCTGCTAGAATGTTCCTTGAAAGCCAGAGCTTTGTTCCCTTAGGTATGAGCTTGGCACATAGTAGGCATTCAGTAAATATTTACTGAGTGAATGAATGGATTTGTGTGACTATAGTTCATTGATACATACATAGCATTGTATTTTCTGGATTATAAATTATGTTCATAAACATTAGCTCATTGATCAGTTTGTTCACTTTTTGTAAGTCAGACTAAATCTAACTCTAATATTAGGCTATTTAAAGTGTATTGACTTCCTTGATGACTAATATGCAAACTGGTTTCCTTGGGAGATCTTAAGTATGGCCATTCAAATCTATCCTCCATCCCGTTTTGTTTTAGTGATGGGGGCTCTGAATTCTAATTTACAGAACATTTCTTTCTTTTATCGCTAGTTCCATAGACCAGCGGTCCCCAACCTTTCTGGCACCGGGGACCGGTTTCGCGGAAGACAGTTTTTCCACGGAAGGGTGTGGGGGATGGAGGGATGGGGGGGATGGTTCAGGCGGTAACGCGAGCGATGGGGAGCAGCAGATGAAGTTTTGTTCGCTCGCCACTCACCTCCTGCCGTGCAGCCCGGTACCTGTCCTCGGCCCGGGGGTTGGGGACCCCTGTCATAGAACTCACTCTTTAGGAACTTTATTAATTCTTACTTATTGAGTTATTATAATTCTTACGTTAGATAAACTGGGAAATGTTTAAAAACAAAGGCATATCAAACTCTTCATTTGCCCTACCCTTGTTTAAGTGAGGGGCCACGACACTGCACAACCTCAGGGGAACCATTAGGCCTTGCATTCTGTGCCCCTACAGTGGTGTGACACAGCAGCCATGGCAGATATAAGACGTTTGGCTTTAGTTTCTCATGGCTGAATCTTCTGTTTGTTTTCCTCCTGCTGTTCGAGTGGCATTTAAGACTCTGTCTGCCTTGCGCTTGCATTGTTAGGTCTCTTGGACTACTGCCTGTCACTTGTTATTAGTGCAGCTGTGTCAAGTTGTTGCTAATTCCATTCTACTTCATCTACCCTCTTGGCTTTCTTCCTTAGCTATTTCAGTTACTCTGCCTACTGTTCCATTTCACTTGATTGACATCAAACTTGTATGATAGCAAACGAGTCCATATTTTCATCAGGCAGTTAAGGTATCCTTTGTCAGCCTAATCGCTATCTAGTTAATTATTTCTATCAAAATATAAATGGTATCTGTCATTCAGAATTCGAGCCTAGCGTCGTGGTAAGGTTAAAAAATGCGAGTGTGGCAACCTGCTACCATTCTGGGCTGATTCTCCAGAGAGAATAGGCAATACTTTGATTTAGGGAGCAGTGAAAGCAGGCAGAGACAGAAATTCGATCCCAGTTTTACTGTGTGTAGATGATTTTACTTAGCATACCTCACAATGAAGACATGTTCTTGTAATTTCATCTGTGCAAATGCCCTGTTTTGAGCACGTAGCAGTTAAAATCTAGGTGATTATTTCATAATAACTTGCTTGTGATACTGAATTTGAATAGAAATATATTGATAGAGCCCTGTACTCTGAAGAGAGGCCTGCATAGATTCTCTTAGGTCTGACTTAGTGATCCCTTAGTGATCTAGGACCAGACTACGTGAAGAGAGGCTATGGGTATAAAGTTCAGGGCAGTTGGAAATGACATATATACTGCAAGACCTCTTATAGCTAGCAAAAAAGGGCTGTCTCCAAGCCCTAATGTCTGCTTTATTCTGTATATAGTTAATCAAGTTTATTTAATCCATGTATATTTAAAAGTTTTAGTGCTACTTAATGCCTATAATTGCATGTTGTGCTGATTGCTGTGTTTTCATTCTTTGGAGGTTAAGAATCCATCAGTTTATAATCTTTTCTAGTTTTTGGTTTATAAATGCCTTTTATTAGTTTCCCCAAAATTGCTTTGCTGCTTTCAATCCTGGCTTAATGCCTCCAACACTCAGGTTCAGAAGGATGCTATTTGAGCTCAGTTTTTAAAATTTCTGTATTGACAGGTTTACATTTTCTTTTTGATTTCTCCATTGATGAGGCCAAAGACTGAACTCCCTGCAGCGAATGGTTAAGTGGGGGAAGAGGTACCTTGTATTGTTGTCTAACAATATTGTTGTATTGTCTAATCAAAAGCATGATTAGAGAAGAGGGGTATCATTTTTTTTTGTACTGCTTAGTGGGAAGAAGGTTCAAAAAACAAGACTTCTCACCAGGAATTCCAAAGCTAAAAATATGTGGCTCTGGGGCAGATGAAGAAGTTTCAGTACTGGAGGTGGGGGTGTGAAAGGGAACAAGTGAGCTTGGAAGAAAACTTAATAATTTTCAATCTCAGAAGCCTACCTTACATGAATAATTTCTCCGAGAGTAAGGCCCTTTCCAGTCAGATCTGTTGGTGCTGCTGAGCTGGTATTTCAAGTATGTCCATCTGCATTTAAACGAATTGCTCCAAGACAATCTGATTATGCGGTAGTTACTTTGGTGAGAATAGCGCCTCAGTGGAATGGAAACTTCATTTTGAGTCTAATATTAGACCTTGCTTTGGAAAATTCCTTTTAAATGATCACAAGCTGGGAATAGCAAAAGAATTTAACTTTCGACAGACAGCATTCACCAAGAATTTTTAACTGCTTATGTTTGGGTCCTTGGGAAAACAGATGTGAGAAACTGACCGGACCAAATTGACTAGACTAGAATTGACTTGACCTGATGCGGTGTTTATATCTATTGCTGATAAGTTTTCCTCCTAGTCTCATTTGCTCAAAATATTTTCATTCTTTGAGCGTGAGCATGCTAAGGATGCAAATTGTTAGGAGGCCTAATTGTCTAACAATCTAAACTTCTAGGCCTCCAGACATTGTTGCCTATAAAGGGGTCTGAGGCAGAGCGGAAAAGGGCGGACAAGCCGACAGAACCAAAGCCAGTTTCTGAGTAAGTGCTGGGAACTTGATCAGACCTGGCCTTCAGGATATTTTTAGTTTGTCTGGCTGATTGTGTCTGAGCAAACTCACCCAGTTTGAAGTTTTAAGTAAACTTTATTTAAAGGACACCCCTCACTCCCCCCCCCCCCGCAAAAAAACCCCAAAAACCTCACCCTGACATTGACAAAAATAATATACGTGTTAACTGATCATGAAGTTTCCAGATATCATGTCTCCTTGGCTTAACCTAAGGATAAGTTTCAGATGCCTTGCGTGCCTTGGGTTGGGAAAACCAATATTGGTGTTCGAGATAAATTTAAAATTTTAAAAGATCTTTCTGAAATTGAAATGCATCTTTTAACCACAGTGTACATTTAGTATAGTAGGGTTTTTTTTTCTCTTCCTAAGCTGGCAATAAGTTGATGGTGCCTTAGAATTGAGGAAGAATATTAATAAATTAATAGCTACCATTTATTGATCACCCAGTGGATCCTAGGCACTGTCTTTGCTAGGTACCAACATTATCTCTGACACTCACGATAATCCTGTGTGGCAGCGACTATCATGAATGAGCCTGGGTTTAGAGGAGACTGAGGCTCAGAAAAGTTAGGTAGTTTGCTCATCACACAGCTGGTGATGGCTAAAGTGGCAATGCTGGAGTTCTCATCCAGGACTGGTCAGCTTCACAGCATGTGTTCTTCCTTGTAGGTTATATCTTTTTGATGTTTACTATATTTGAAATTAAACCTGAGAAATTTTCAACATTTACTTATTCATTTTTAAGGGACAATCATAAATCCATTACATGTTAACATAAACAACATTTTTATTAAAAATAACTTTTTTCCAAAACATAGTGTCATTGTTTACCTTTATGTGTATCTCTTTATTATCTAGCTAAATGGAGGGCAGCTGGATTCTCTTCTGCATTCAGTCTGTGCTGTATACTGTTTTAATTGAAGTATGTGAAGAAAATCTGGCCTCACACAGATACGTATTTGGAAAAGGGAGGGGTGTTTTAATAGGCTTTTTGAAAAATTGTGTATGTTCTTCTTTGATAATATACCAAAACTCCCCAAGTGATAGTTTCTTAAAGGTTAGTTGCAATGTAGAATCTGAAACTATGCCAGTGGACTTTTGGTGCACTGTTACATTAAAATCTTTTGGTCTGGAATCTTCCTTACAGAAGAATTCTGAATAATGTATGTAGCTACCCTCTGACTCCAGGAAGGAGAGCTTAATTCCTACCGCTCACCCCTCCCTGGGGGTGGGCTAGACCTAGTGACTTGCTTCCAAAAAGTAGAATGAGGGAAAGGGAAAAATTAGTAACTTTGCAGTGGAGAAGAAACCTGGGAAACTCTACCTTAACCAAGTGGTGAAGGTGAACATCGCCTGTGATGTCATGTGGCTGCCATGTGAGCCCTGATGTGATGTAACTAGAAAACTCATAATCCCAGTCTAATCGTGAGAAAGACATATCCAGATAAGAGGTCATTCTGCAGAGTACCTGATCAGTGCTACTTGATTGTCAAGCTCATGAAAAACAAGGGAGGACTGGGAATCAGTCACAGAACAGAGGAACCTGGGAAGACATGACAGCTAAATGCAATATGGTACTCTGGATTGGATACTTGAACAGAAAGAGAACATTAATGGAAAAACTGGTGAAATCCAAATGAAATCTGGAATTTACTGAATATTACCATATGAATGTCAGTTTCTAGTTTTGATGACTATATCATGGTAAAGTAAGATGTTATCAGTGGGGGAGAAATTGAGTAAAGGGTATACAGGGACTCTACTGTCTTTGCAAATTTTCTGTAAATCTAAAATTACTACAAAATAAGTTTTTAAAAATCCACTGTGATGTATTGCATTCTGAATAAATCATTTACCCATGCGTGATTTGCTAACACCATGGCCCTGGTCATTTGGAAAATACTTGTTCACAGAGTTAAGCAGATCTTTGAAATGTTGACACATTTTATTGTTCAGTGCTTTCAAAATCTCATTTGTTAATAGCACCACCTGTCTCATCAGAAAAGTCTTTACTGAGAAGCTCTCAAGCTCGTGGCGGCGGATACAAGTTTCCCAAAATTCTAATTTTCCCTTGAAAGCTCAGATGTTATCTTTGGCAGCAAACACTGCTGTTGTTTTCCTTAATGTAAGAGGCTCATCTTGTTCATTTTCAAGAAAATGTCTGCCAAATATCCAAGTCTAAATAACCATAGTTTGTTTGGTAGTCATTCTTTCAAATAAAAAAGATGTTCAGTGAAAAAAAGTGGCTGATCCAACTTGCAACTCAAACAATTTGCGTTGAGTCATTTTCCTCAAAACAATTTGAGTCCTTTCTTCAAAACAACTATTGTACTTGAGAATGCAACAGAAGTGTTTTACCGTACTTCGCAATTTGTCACATACAATATTGAAAGACAGGTCCTGGGAATCAAGATTTAATGAAGCTAATAACTTTTACTGCTTCATCAAGGATATATATATTTTTTGTCCTGAAAAGAATTATTTTATTTTTAAATTTTTATTGAAATGTAGTTGATTTACAATGTTGTGTTAAAGGTGTACAGCAAAGTGATTCAGTTACATATATATGTATATATATATATATATACACACACACATATATATATTTATATACTTTTAAAAATTCTCTTCCATTATAGGTTATTACAAGATATCGAGTATAGTTCCCTGTGCTATACAGTAGGTCCTTGTTGGCTATCTGTTTTATATATAGTAGTGTGTATATTTTAATCCCAAACTCCTAATTTAAGGGATATTCTTAAGAGGAACTAATTTTTTCCCCTCTCACTGTGTGTGTGTGTGTGTGTGTGTGTGTGTGTGTGGTGGAGAAGACAGTGACCACTAGCATAGTGACCACTACTACCGCTGCCTTGATTTGTGCTCAGGCACTTTACACCATTGCTGCAAATATCAACACAGTGGAAAATTCCAGGAACATTTTAGTGTTCTAAATGAAAACAGTTTGACCTTTCTGACTCTCCTAAAAGGGTCTTGGGCACCCCTAGGGGTCCACAGACCACACTTCGAGAACTGCTCTCCTAAAGTAAAGTAGCAGTTGCTAAAAGGTCACAAAGGAAGAGCTGACATAACCGAAGACCAAATCCATTAGGAGGCAAGTGGTAACATGGTGGTACCATGTGTGTAGACGATGATGCTCTTCTGGATTAACTGGTCTTACTTTTTATGGCCCATGAAGCTTTTCCATTTGTTTGTGGTATTTCCAAACCATTTTTTTTTTTTTAAAGGATTTTCTTATTTATTTATTTATTTATTTATTTATTTATTTATTTTTGGCTGTGTTGGGTCTTCGGTTCGTGCGAGGGCTTTCTCCAGTTGCGGCAAGCGGGGGCCACTCTTCATCGCGGTGCGGGGACCGCTCTTCATCGCGGTGCGCGGGCCTTTCTCTATCGCGGCCCCTCCCGTCGCGGGGCACAGGCTCCAGACGCGCAGGCTCAGCAATTGTGGCTCACGGGCCCAGCTGCTCCGTGGCATGTGGGATCTTCCCAGACCAGGGCTCGAACCCGTGTCCCCTGCATTAGCAGGCAGATTCTCAACCACTGCGCCACCAGGGAAGCCCCCAAACCATTTTTAAATGCTGAAATATAGACTTTGATAATCTGGTATCTGTGTTTGCTGCTATTTTTACCATAATCATTTATAAGACTTCATTCAGGAAATTCAGAAAATTACCTCTGAAAATTACCTCTTTGTTTTCTTTTCTTTAAAGGTAAATCTCACCTGGCTATTGTGCAGCGAGTAAACAATGAGGGAGAGGGGGATCCATTTTATGAAGTTCTGGGAATTGTCACATTAGAGGATGTGATTGAAGAAATCATCAAATCTGAGATTCTAGATGAAACAGATTTATACAGTGAGTACCATCGCCTGAGTGTAATTTTCCAAAACCTTTGCTTTTATTTGTCATGTTGTTTGTGAGTCATCTGACATCTCTCCAGCTGTTGTCTGCCTGTTTCTAATTATGCACTGTGTGTGTAGGCTGGGTACCACCTACCAGTATATTCCAGTCCCTTCATCAGAGAGGAAGAAGAGACAGGTCCTGTAGTGTCAACTGGCCATGTTTTTTTTTGAAAAGCCAACTGCTTCTAACTATTGATCTGGGCATTGCTTGCCCTGAACAGAAAACTCTATTCCTGGTTTTCCATTTATTTTACATCTGGAGGAAGACTTGTTCTTAACTAAATTTTCATTTTACACAATTAGGCAAATTGTTTTCAGATAAATTTCTGTCTCTACCTATGGTCATAATTCAAATACTTAAAAAGTGAGGGGAGTTTGTTAAATTGATGGATAGCAACTGTTGAAATTTCTCTGTTCCAGGACCCATGGGCCAGGGTAGAGGTGAGGTTTGCAGGCATAGTTTTGCTGGGGCAGTGGTGGTGCAGCGGGGTATATAGAGAAAGCAGGACGGGTTAGGGTACACAATAAAAAATTTGTTTTTCTCATTCTGTGCTTCTCTGCCTTTTGAGAGGTGGTCTTGGATAGGGGCAGGGGAAGGGAAGTATCCACACCTGTTTGCCCAGGAGTAGGCTTGATTCTGGGCTGAGTGTTGAACATGAATCTTGTCTCATTAAAGTCCACAACTGTTGGACTGTGGAGCTTAAACCCTCTTCCTCAGCTTTACTCTTAGGTAAAGACTCTTTCAAGGGTTTCTTAATGCCAAAGATGGCCCAAGGCCTGAGATGTTAGGGGCTCTCAAAGGTGGTATAGAGAAAGAGAATCTGGGCTCTTTTTGTCCTGTTTGGCTTTTAAAGCACGACTTGGAGGGGAAAATGGACTGTTCAAATGGCCTGGAGCACCCAGGACAAAGCCAGCCTTGCTCAAAGTGGAATGACTTTTTTTCAGTCCTGTTAGAAGGGAATGTCCCTCATTTTTTTAAAAAGTCTTCCATGCACCCTTAAAAAAATACATTTTTTTTTTTTTTTAGTGAATCACTGATCTTAATGGATTAGCTGGTCTTTATCTCAATAAGCAAGCAGTGATTTTTTGTTTTATTTATTTATTTATTTATTTATTTGGCTGTGTTGGGTCTTCGTTTCTGTGCGAGGGCTTTCTCCAGTTGCAGCAAGCGGGGGCCACTCTTCATCGCGGTGCACGGGCCTCTCACTATCGCGGCCTCTCTTGTTGCGGAGCACAGGCTCCAGACGCGCAGGCTCAGTAATTGTGGCTCACGGGCCCAGTTGCTCCGCGGCATGTGGGATCTTCCCAGACCAGGGCTTGAACCCGTGTCCCCTGCATTGGCAGGCAGATTCTCAACCACTGCGCCACCAGGGAAGCCCAAAAAAATACATTTTATGTTTATGTTAAAATACATTTTATGTTTATACATTTATGTTTATGTTTTCCATGTACCCATTTAAAAAAATACATTTTATGTTTAGCTCTTGACATGCTTCTGAAAATGTATCTTATTTTTTCCTCACATCTGTATAGTGTTCTTTAAAAAACACCAGTTCCTATGTGTTTTATCCTTTTGACTCTTGGAGAATAATCAGAGATTTCATAATAGAGAATATTGTTAACTCTACGTTTACATTCTTTTCATCCTTCCTCACAGTGACTATTTAATACCAAGTGTGTCTCTGCATATTTATGTGTTTCCCCAGGGGTAATCCTCATTGTAAGAAAGATAATCTAGACATTTATGAGCTTTTATGTTTACACTACAGTTCACTTCTTTTAAACCTTGATGAGACTGATTTCATACATGGCTTCCTGAATGAGATGCTGAACTTGTGGTTCAGGTGTATTCTTGATTCAGATTAGGGATGATGACTCCCTTTGTCATTAGAAAATTATTTAGGATGCTTGCATTGATTTATGCTGCCTGATTCTAAAGAGAATTTGAGACAGGAAAATTATAGGTTGTGTTCACTGTCTCCCCAGGACAAGCCTGGTTAGTAATCACTCTGTTTTGCCCTAGGCATGAAATGGTAATGTAAAGACTCATGATTCTTAGGGGAAAAAAAGGAAGCAATTAGGATCTTGTCTCTAACCTAGTTTTTTCTTGATCATTACTTTGTCCAGAAAAATACTTGAAAAAAGGTTTTGCATTAGACGCTTCCTAGATCAAGGATTGGCAAACTACAGCCCTCAAAAGCATGCCACCTGTTTTTATATGACCCAGAAGCTAAAATTTTTTTTTACATTTTTCAGTTGAAAAAAATCAGAATAATAATTTTATTTTGTGACATGCAAAAATGATAAGAAGTTAAAATTTCATATCCGTAATAAAGTTTTACTGTAACACAGCCCTGCTAATTCGTTTACATATGGCTGCTTTTTGCTAAACAGCAGGGTTGAGTAGTCGCAACAGAGCATACATGGCCCGCAAGCCTGAAGTATTTGCTGTCTAGCCCTTTACAGAGGAAGTGTGCTGACCTCTATTCTGAATCACTTCCTTTGTATTTGGTTGACCTTGAGGATCTCATGGTCTGGGGTAGAAATGCAGCTAACAGTTATTATTATTAAAATACTGTTCCATGAAAGTGTTCTTGTTTGTTTCTTGAGATTGTGTGTGTGTGTGTGTGTGTGTGTGTGTGTGTTCTCTTTCAGCAGAGGCTGCGAGCCTCTTAAAGGTAGGGACATGCTTCCCTGTGTCTTCTGTAACATGATTGTTCTTCACTGCGGTGTGGCGACCTGAGTAGCAGGAGCGTGTGTGCACTCCGGGCGACATGCTCTGTTGCTATGTGGTTGTATAGGCTCCACGAGGGGAGGATTCGTGTCCCCAGCTGCCCAATAACGTACTTAAAAGGGCTCTGAAGATCTTCACGAAGTGTGTCGATAGTTGCTCCTCATCAGGTTGCCTGTGATTTCTTACTCTGGATTGTGTCACAGTCATGAGTGTGCTGCACTGATTTAATGAGGATTCTCTCTCCCTTCTCCTTTCCACGTGGTGCTTGTATGTAGCGTGCCCACCATCTGGAGAGAGAGCCTAGCCTTTTCCATATATTATGTCATTTTCATTCGAAAAGAGCCCCAATCTAATGGAATGCATTTCCATTTCTCCCTCAGCTGATAACAGAACGAAAAAGAAAGTGGCCCATCGAGAAAGAAAGCAAGATTTTTCTGCCTTTAAGCAGACAGACAGCGAGATGAAGGTTAAAATATCACCACAGCTTCTCCTGGCCATGCACCGTTTCCTAGCAACAGGCAAGTGCAGCTTATCACAGTTTGAAATCTCTGCCAACCGTGGAGCGAGTTTCTCACCCACCGCTGACTGGGGTGGGCTGGGGGTGGAGACTGGGAAATGGGGTGATAAGTAATGCCACTTTTGTGTTTTGTTTTTTGTTTTTTTGTTTTGTTTGTTTTGTTTTGTTTTTTTCTTTTTAAATTCTCTCCTCTCCTATGTTCAGTGTCGGCATGAACCCTCTGAGACATTTACCAGGGGTGGACCAGTAACTTAAAATTGGTCTGAAAGGTAAGGATGAATGTTAGTGCCACACTGCATGTGAACAGTAGGCCAGGCCATCCGCTTCAGCTAAGTCCAGGGGAGAGCCAGCTGGCGGAGCAGGCGGACAGTGCAAACCAGACACTACCTCGTTGTGTGTCGGACAGTTGAGTAGTTCTCTCTTCAGCTTGCCTCAGAAGAACAGTTGGACATCGGTGGTGACACAGGTGCTATGATTTGCAAAGAAGAACAATAAATTTTCAAAATTAAATCTTTACCCTTTATGGCTTTAATGAAATCAGAAATTCTAAGAACTCTGACATGGATTTCTTGATGGCCTCTTCAAATCAGATTGTTAACTTGGGCCCATTCCAGGAGGCAAGTGTTCACATTATTAAAACCACCAACCCAGCCAGCACTGACTGCTCCAGAGAGGTCAAGGTCGAACGGACTTGAGAGACCGACTGACCCTGCTCACATCCCCAGATGGCTCTCTAGGCGAAGGGTGAGCTCTGTTGGCCAGGGGAAGTGTGAGAAAATCAGAGTACCCAGTGGCCTGTAGAAGACGTCTGTGTCCAAGATGGGCAGCCAGTGCCTTTCAACTGAATGCAGTATACTTAAGATATTTTGAAAAGAATGCTAACGGCAGCCATGTGATGGAATGTTATGCACTCTTTAAGATCATGTTTTCAGATACCTGGACATGCTCACCATATAATATTTATGACATGGGAAAATACTCATAATTTAATGTAAGGTGAGAAGAAACAGTATAAAACCGTGCGTACACAAGATTATCCTTGTGTTTTTGTGTGTACACACACCTACACGGCACGCATGCCTAGGTGAGGTATTAGAAAGAAATGCTCACCAATTGCTCAGAATGGTTACAAGTGGTTGGTTTATAGGCGATTTTATTTTATTCTTTATTTTTTTCTGTGTTATCCAAAATTTCCACAACGTACTGTCTAATTTTGTTATTACAAAAAAGTCACAGAAGCTAATGCAGAATTTATATTGCACATATAACATAATTTAAACAATTTTAAAACATATAAACAATGTCTTTAACTTGCTTATTATTTTCTATTTCTGATAATACTGTTCATCATTTTAGAACCACAATTTAAAACTAAATGTTATCCTACTCTGCCTCTGAGATACCATAAAGTCCACTTTCAGCATGGCACCCTTAAGTCAGTAATTTTGGGTTTTGTTATTTTAATAAAATCAATATCTTTGTAAACTCAGATCAACATTACATTTTTTTTTTTTAATTAGCAAGTTGGAGTGCATGTTGATGTGTGCACGTGCCTTGCTTTTATTCTGAATCTCTACCTTCCTTTGTTCCCAGACTTTCTCAGGGTAGTTGAGTGGGAGAATGAGATGTGGAGCACTGCGTCTGTGCACCTGGTACTAACCCACACCTAGATGCTTCCTGACCTTTGCTTCGTCCTTTGGCTGTTGTTGGACAGTCAGTCTTTTGTGGCCTGTTGCAGGGCGTCCTGGCAGTCGTGGAGCCTGCTTCTGGTTGATTTTCCTTTGTGTCAGTCAGAAAATGAGGGTATTTTTATGAGAACTGAAACCAGTGACAGGTCGAAAATGAAAAGTTTTAAAGCAACAAACATGAGAATTCAGCATTTTCTAATTTCTCCCAGGTAATCTGCCCCCAGCGGATCACCAAACGGAAGTCTCGTTAATCCATACTGTTATGGCTTCAATTCCAAGTATTCTTTTCTCTAAACACCTTAATCACTAGTATCATTTTTTTCCATCCATTTGAAGTGTAATATCAAGTTGTGTTTATATCTATAGAAGTAGAAGCATTTAGCCCATCCCAGATGTCAGAGAAGATCCTTCTAAGGCTGCTAAAGCACCCCAATGTCATCCAGGAACTGAAGTATGATGAGAAGAACAAGAAAGCCCCAGAATACTACCTCTACCAGCGAAACAAACCTGTAGACTACTTCGTTCTCATTTTGCAGGTCAGAAGAATTAATAGTTGTTTGATCTTATTGAGCACCCACCCTTCCAGTTTGGAGGAGACTTGGTGTAGGTGAATGGGTGTCAAGGATAACATACTTAACTTCTGGGGTGGCCTTACAGTGGGAGAATTTCATCTCCCTGTTTTCCTATCTGCAAACAATTTCAATATAAAGCAATGTTATTAATTACTTTAATTTCCAATACAGACAGGCACTTAGTGATTGCTGAGGCACTGAGGCATTCATTTGAAGAAGGGTGAATTCAGGTGTTTGTATTTTTTTTGAAGAGTTTGGGGAATTACCTGTGCATGTCTAAATCTTGGCTGGGCATTTGAAATTTTTAAGTGTTGTGAGTTCCTTGGGTCTCCTTTTTATCGTCTTTTATTTCTTCCACCCCTCGTTAGGACTTGGTCTTGCACAATTTCCTAGAGATGCCTTATGATCTCTTCCCTTAACGCCATCAAAATAATCCATTTATTATTGTTTTTATTCCTGATTACTACCAGCTTCTGTTTTAATGAGGAACTGATGGGATAATCACAGCCTCTCATGGCAATGGTAACTTACCTCCTTCTCACTGTAACATAATCCACTATATAAGGTGAGAAGGTCCATCCATTCTGAACCCTCCTAGGGGCCCTAGAGGGGCTTTTGTGCTTGGATTGACAGGAGGCCCTTATTATCTCACAGTTTCACTTGGTAGAGCGCAGTTCTTGGTATGGAGACCAAGATGAATAGTACAATGAATAGCATGCTAGTTTTATTGATTTCTTGTGTCTCTTTATTGAAGAATTACTTTTATAGGAATTCTGAGTGTATTTCAATATAAGAATACTAGCCCCTTAAGCATTCTCCTGTTTCTTGGTTACTTCCTAGGTAAGAATTGGAGGGATCTTTATGAGTATAATTAGCACTTGGTAGACCCATCTACAATTTACATTGAGTCCAGCAAGTCCCAATTATCTAAATGAATCAAGATGTTTCTTTTTATCTGAAAATAACTCTTATCAGATGTCGAGATGTTAGAAACTCTGGGAAGTGTTGTGTTCATGCCCCGTGTTTGGACTGTATAGTGAATTCTGGAAGCAGAAGTGAGGAACTGTAGAAAAGTCTGTGGATTAACCAGGTATATGCTGCTTTCATATAGTGTTTCTTGGAAACTTCTGTTTGCAGGTTTTCTAAGTCAGTACCCTGATTATTCTACTAACCTTAGTCTCATTCAATCCTGAATTGTTTTTCTTTTTCTCTGGGGATAGACAAGCTTGAAACTCTGAGGGGGTTGGGAATTTATTTTATTTACTACAGTGAAGGAGTAAAGCATTCGTGTTTCTCATAAAATCTAGATGTGAATATTCCTTAAACTTAAAGAAACTGAATGACATTAAAGACAGTTTATTTAGAACTTTGAGGATTGACATTGTGAATTTCAGTAATATTAGAAACTCTGTGGCTTTCAATCGTCGATTTTTATATAGTTAGCATTTATGAATTCTGATTCAGTAATGCTCTATTGGTATGTAAAAAAGCCATTTCCTGGCTGATGGATGAAAAAATAGATTTTATGGAAGAGGGACTTCATAATTCTTGTCCCTTTATAAGTAAATCTTTAAAGATATTTTTGATAAGGCTTTTATGTCCATGTACCTATATTTGAATACCTATGTCACGTTAAATATTTTTATAAATGTGACAAGTTCTTGGAACTGACGATGTCATGGGAGTTTTTTTAAATTTTTATTTTATTTATTTTTGGCTGCGTTGGGTCTTCATTGCTGCGTGCGGGCTTTCTCTAGTTGCGGTGAGCGGGGGCTACTCTTCGTTGTGGTGTGTGAGCTTCTCATTGTGGTGGCTTCTCTTGTTGCGGAGCATGGGCTGTAGGCGCGAGGGCTTCAGTAGTTGTGGCTCGTGGGCTCAGTAGTTGTGGCTCACGGGCTCTAGAGCGCAGGCTCAGTAGTTGTGGCGCACGGGCTTAGTTGCTCCGCGGCATGTGGGGTCTTCCCGGACCAGGGCTTGAACCCGTGTCCCCTGCATTGGCAGGCGGATTCTTAACCACTGTGCCACCAGGGAAGCCCCATCATGGGAGTTTTATAAAGATTTCAAGGATTTATGGAGGTGTTCAAACTGTAGAGTTTGGTGAAAATCATGTTCTTGAAGGCCAGGCAGTTACCTGAGGTACCCAGAGTATGACAAAATGAAATATCATAATACCCTGTCAGTCTAGCATAGCCATCACCATTGACAGAGTATAATCCACCCTAAAATATCACTAATCCATCATTGGAAAGTCATGCCAGGTTATTGAGCATGTTCCACTGCATTTCAAGAACATTAAACCAGAGGAAAGCAGCTGTAGCTGCCTTCCCTTCCTGGCCCCAGTGGCCAGCGAGCTGCCTTCTTCTGCAGACACTAGAAAAACTCTTTTATTAAGTAATTGATGTTTGGAATATAATTATAACTAGAAACAATCACTTTGAGTTTAAACCCTAGATGAAATAAAGTCTAATTTATTCAAAGCAAACCATTTAAGTAAGCTTACTTAAAAAAATATCCTATAGGTTATGGGACACATACTACATATGAATAAAAAGGCACTTTCAAGTTTTATCTGAGAAAGTAGATTTTTAAACTAAAATGTATTGTGATAAAAGCACAATAAATAGTGAAAGAAAACTTTTTTGGCTCTACATGCCTTACATAACTTAACAGAATACACATATAAAAGTAGAAATGGATAGGAACATAATCTTGGTGGAAAATTTTTCCACCATCATAAAAGAGCAAGAAAAAATGTTAGAGTTTTAAATTGTGTAAATAAAATTAACCAAGTTGAAGAAAATTAAATATAAAGCCAGGGAAATACACTTTAAAAAAAAAGTTTTATGTGACTTCTTCATAAAAATTGGTCATATGCTCTGTCACATGTAAATTCTAATAAATTCAGAAGGATAGAAATTTCATAAAACTACCTGCATAGATCATGATGAAATAAAATTAGACATAAAAATGCATAATCAAAAAGTACTAAGCTATTTTAAAACTGTGATCAATTCTCTTACAAAGGTTTATACATAAGGTATAGAATAAAAGACTATTAAATAATATAAATACCATATCCACAGTATGTCAAAGTTTAAAATTTTATTCTTCCTCTAAGTACTTACATAAGAAAAAAAGATATCTCTGATTTTCCATAATAGAAAAAGAGCAAAGCAACAAACTAAAAAGAACAAATTAAATAATAGAGTGTCATGAAAATAACTTTTAAAATGAAGAAGTTTTACATCATCCCATAAATAAAATCAAGATTGGTTCTTCTAAAAGATTAACAAAATCATTATTCTATTGGCATAATTAATGTAATAAGAGAAGAAAACTAGAAGTTCTCCCTTCTCCCCAAAAAAGCAGCTAGAATCAAAGGAATTGTGTGAAAAAAAAAAAAAATTGAGACTCTAAAGAACTCAATTTCTGTATTGTACAAATAGAACAAGATGATTTGATAGTTAAATGCATTCTTTACGACAGTATGGCCTAATCTGAAGTCTGATAATGTTCTGGGCCAGTCTCACTTGTCCACATTGATGGAGAATTCCTAAATAAAAAGGTAGCAGTTAGAGACCAATAACGGACCCAAAGAGCTATTCACTGTGACTGTGACTGAATTAGGATTATTTTAGGTATTCAGGGCTAGTTTAATAGAAGAACAACAAAACTAAAATATGCCATGTTAATTAGGAAAGCAGTAAAGGAAAAAAATCCCTATGCTTAAATCAGTAGATATCAGGACAAAATTAAGCATCCATTCTTGATTTCTAAAACAAACCAAAACCAAAAAATCTTTGTAAAAATCCATGATGAACAGTGAACAAAAAAGAAAAAAATGCTGTAAACCAATCACATGCTTAAACTGGCAGCTTCCTTTTGGGAATAAATATATACACCCCCTCATATACATGCATTTCAAGAAATCATTATTTTTTATAAAGCTTTTTATGCAAATAGATTTATAGCAAATAAATCTATCAATTATAATTAAAGTAGTAGAAATAGTCCATATGTCTAAGCTAATCAAATTTCAGTGTGGACAATATGAGAGATCATTATATGGTCATAAAAGAAGTAGAAAGCATGTACAAAAATACGTCAAAAAAGATAGTGTGCCTGTAATTATAACTATTATAAACCATTTTTCTAATATATATAGTTGATATTTTACAGTGAAGTATTTGTTGGTCCTTTGGGGAATAAAATGTCTAAGCAGATAAAAAAATATCATTGTTCTTACACAACACATAATTAAGTTATGATTTTAGTAAATATAAAGAATAATAGGAAAACAAGAGGAATAGCTTTCTTCTTTGCCAATTATGTAATCAATGGAAAGGGATGCTTTTTTTTTCTGGGGTTAATTTTTGTTGATTTCATGCCCCAGATGTTTTGTTGTTCAATTGCCCCATCCACTCTTTTCCTTTAGGGTTTCTGACATAGATTCGAAAGGGTTTTTCCCTACGGAGTGAAATCTGTTCTTTTGTGGAGGTGGCAGGTAGCATCTTAGAACTAAACAGCCTTTGACAATATTTAATATCATTTCACTTGTTATTGGGAGAGAATTGAAGCCTTCAATACCAAACCTTCTCAAGGAGTTTTGAGTTGCAGGGTCTCCGTGTCCCAGTGAATAATGTTTCCTCACTCTTGAGTGTGTACAGATAACACAGCCATGTTACAGAAAAAAATTATTTAGATACCTTGTGTTGACTCTATTTTTTAAAAATTAAATACGTATAAATATAAAACTAGCATGAGCTCCTTTTGAACCCTTTGAGCTGAGAACTCTTACATAGAACAATAAAGAAAACAAGTTTGTAATTAGTATTTTAAATGTGTAAATGACACTGTTTGGCTGATAGGAAAGTGCCACTGGTCCCAGGACGGTAGCAGGGAGCTCTGGCGCTGGCTCTTGCATTCAGCACACTTAGGTCCCTGTGTGCCTGGCGAGGATGACACCCTCCAGCCCTGTGCTCAGTTTGAGCTACTCTGTATGTTTGTACAGTATGTTGTGTTGTTATTTGGCCTCCACTGGGTGTGACCGGATTACTTGTATGTTTAGTCCTCCCCTGTTCCTTTCTCTTTGGCTCAGTGCTTCTCACACTTCAGTGTGCTTGGGAATCCCTTGGGGATTCAGTACGTCTAGGGTGAAGTCTGAAATGCTTCATTTCTAACAAGCTCCAGTTGGTTGAGTAGCAAGCCTTAGCCACGATGATTCACGATTCACGTAGTAAGAACAACTTAACAGATTTGAGCACTAAGGCAAATGCTGCCACTGACATCTGGTGGCAGCACTTGGTTAGAAGGTGGTCAACCAGATAGCCTGAAATATATATAAATTAATTTCTGACTGTCAAAAAAAAAAATTTTTTTTTTAATTTAAGTGTTTATGAAGCAAACTTGCTGAGTCCTAGGACTACATCTGTGGACTGCAGATTGAAAAATGTTGCTAGAGGATGTCTGGGTGGTGCGTCCCCTCCTACTGGGCAGTGCTGGTGAACACAACCTAGCGTTTGTGCCCCTGGCATTTCATTACCTTCTTTTAGGTGTCAAACCCTATTTTGCGATGGTGATTTAAAAAACAAAAACAAAATAAAAAAAGAACTCAATTCCAGAGTGAGCAGACCGAGTAGATGCTCAGCATATGGGATCTGAGGGTCTTCAGCCTTGAGTCCACGGCTTCCACTGAGCGGTTGATCTTGTTTGTGCCCACGAGGATAGCTTAGGCTTCTGCCTTGAGGCCAGGTACAGCACGTGACTGCTGGGTACTTTGTGGATGCTTAGAAACTTTGAAAAGAGTTGTCTAATACCTTTTTCCAAAGGAAGGTAGGATTCTGTAGTTACTACAGAATCCCAGGCAAAGCTGGGACAGTGAGGCCTTCTTCCTGTTTTGTCAGTTTACCAACATGAAGCCCTAGCTTCCTTTGGGAGTCTGTCCTGTCTCGATTTTTGTGTGTGTGTGTGTGATATACTAGACTAGAGCAAATTCGTGAATGTTTCAAAAGTAAAATTGATACGGAGCTCCTTCCCTATATGGAAGAAGTTTGTTTTCTGAGAAGACACCTGATTGAACTTGAGCCAGGCAAGCCATTTCCTCATAGGGCAGCCCTGCTTTGTGTACCGGTAGGTTTACGCGAAACCGGTCAGTTTTTTGAGACATTGACACACATAGATGAGTAAAAAAAATGTGTTCACTGGATGTTTCTAAAACTTGCCTACCAGGAAAGTAGAGAAGGAGTCCTACTAGAGTCCTACTTCAGTCCTCTAGAGAAGGAGATAGGGCTGGGCAGTTTTTTAAACTTTTGGAATTGTAGAATCACAGGATGTTAGAACTGAAAGAACCACAGGTCTCCTCTCCTTTACTGCAGTTTTATAACTGAAGCAAAATTAGTCTAGTGCAGTGGTTCCTAAATGCTGATACTTGGCAAAGTTTTCACCAGTTTGAGGAAAAATGAGAAAAATAAAAACAGTTGCAGTGAGTTCTTCATAAAGCTGTGTGTATTCAGCTTCAAGACCTGTTATTCTGAAATTATATATTTTCTATATTTTGGGGGTTAAAATGTGTGGGATTTTGTGGAATGATGGTTGCAGTAGATAGCTGTGTTTTAAAAATATCTTTATTTTATGAAATAAAAATGCGGCAACCCTCTCTCTGTTTCTGAGAAGGAAGATGGATTTTCCTAGTTCTTGGAATCCAAGCAGCTGGGAATCACTGACCTAGTACACCTGCCTGTAATCTGATGGATCTGGACTAGGTAGACTCCAGAAGAAAGATAGCGGATCCTCCCCACCACCTGCCGGCCTGTCTTGGGGGGCAGGGAGAGATCAGCTGAGGGGGGCTGCAAATCTTCAAGCAGCTGTCCTAATTTAATTTGCAGACTCACAGCTTCTGGGGGAGTCTCTTGAGAGGCCAGGGTGCACAGAGGTTCCAGAGCTGGCACCCATTTGCAGGGACACGGAACACAGAAGGCCCTGTAGCTTGTTTAAAAAAAAAAAAAAAAAAAAATTAAAGGATCCAGATCAACAGGAGATCCATAGAAATGGAAGTCGATATGAGGCTCTACGGCATTTGATCCTTCCTCCTGATTTTCTGCATAGAAATGCAGGTTACATGATGGTCCTACAGACACTTTTGAGCTTACAGTCACTGAGGCAGATATTTTCAGTTAGCGTATATGTACATCCTAGCTCTCTGATACAAAATCAAGGATTAGTCCATGAAGAAATGGATAAGTAACTGAAGGTATACACAGCAGGCACTTTCATTTCTGCTGCTCATCGTCTCTGAATATTGTGTCCCTGTCCCCCTCTCTTAGGGACCCTGCATCCCATTCTTTCCCGCCAGCTTTTGGCTTTTGCTCCTTGAGTTCCCACCTCCTCTCTCTCCACTAACTTTCCACCCTTTCTGCCCCAATTTGGCTAATCCTAAACAGACCTCATTTGACCCCAAGGCTGCTGCCAGCTCCCCTGTGGCCCTGCTGCCTGTGCTTTGTCCCTCCTGCCCTCCCTTCCCTTCCACAGTCTGATTTCTTCAGGAAAAGACTCCCTGAGGCCACAGTGGCTCCCTCCTCAGTGACTCTCTGACCGTCCCTTTACTCTGAGGTTCTTCCCTCTCCCAGCTTCTGTGGTGACACGGTTGTCCGGTTCTACTTGTATCTGTTTTCCCTTTGGTCCCATATTTGTTTCTTTTTCTCCTCCTACTCCCAGTCAAGGGCTGTAATTGCTCATTTTCTCTTCTCCTCTCTCAGACCCCCATCTCCAGTTCTGACCTTTTCCCTGACCTTCGTCCTTCCATTTCAGCCTTTTTGATGGACTCTTCAAAAGGCCTTGTTTTCTTAAAGGGAATTTGTCCCCTCTTCCCGGCCCCCATCACTGATGCATCCCCTTCCCAACATTTCCATCTCCACTCATGGGGTCCCCGTTTTTCAAGTTGCTCAGAGCAAACTTCTGTGATTATTGATGCCCCCTCTCTCTCCTTGCGCTTCTTTCTCCCTTACGGTTTCACCAAATTATGTTGATTCCTTATCCGTAGCTCCTCTCATAGTGATTTTCTTCCAATCCTGTGGTTACTGCTCTCGTGTATGTCTAGACTTGATCTTCCTGAAACCGTATTCCTCTGCTCAAGAACCTGACCTCATTAGCCCATCCTTCAAGGAGCTCCGCAGTCTGACCTGCTCACCAAAGTGCTTTTCCAAACCCATCTCCCCTCCTTTCCTGGCAAACCCACTGAGCCTGGAAGTCTGCTGCCACCCACCTCTGACCTTCCTCAACACTGTTCCCTTCCCTTGGCTCAAATCCTACTCCTCCTCAGATTTTCCTTCCTGTATAAAATGTATCTTTATACAAGAACAGGAAGTCATTTTTTTCTCTCTGAACTCCTTATATTCTTGTCTTTTTCCTCGTGTAGAATTTTTGTTTACTGCCTTGCATCATTGAGTTTCATGTGCTCTCCCCTTTTCTGGATTGTGTGCTCTTGGAGAAGCAAGGGCTATCTTTTCACAAGGCTGCACAGCCTCTCCTGAGGACCCTGCATGGTCAGGGTTTTTAGTGCCTATTGGTTTGCAGGTTGATTTTATATTATAGCAAGAGAATTGGTTGGAGATTGATAAAACTAATATTTTCCATTGAGTGAAGGAAAACCCAAAAGAGAGACAACAGATAGTTTTCTGAAGAAGAATTTTGAGAAAGGGCTTCCATAACCAGGAATTTGGTATAGAATAATAGGGAGTGATCACAGTGATGGAGTTTGCGTTCATAGGTGGCACAGTGTAGCACATTGGTGAAGAGTTTGTTCTTCGGTTACTTCATCTTTCTGAGCCCTGCTCTCCTGATTTATAAGAGGGTGGTAATTGTGTCTGCTTCGTAGAGTTGTGAGCATTAAATGGATTAATAAACGTGAATTGTCAGCACAGTTTCTCTTCAATAAATGGTAGCTTAATTTTTGTTTACCCATTGTAAAGGATGCACCATAAACGTACCCTCCTACTAGAGAGGCAATAATTATAGGTAAGGTGAGCAAGAGCTGTTCTGACCCTTGGCTTGGAAATCTAGAATGCAACTTGCTTATGAGGGTTTTCCAGTAGCCCAGAAAAGGATTATGGTGAACCGTAAGGCTAGGGGGATGAATAAGGCACAGTGTGTCCCAGAGGAGATGATGAGAGGGAAGAAGCTGTAGTCAAGTTAGAGGAAGGAAAGAAAAGGGAGAACCTTAGAAGAGGTTTTGTCCTGATGGAACGAGGTTTCTTAAGGTGCTTTGCCGAGAAGTACCATGGTGTCCCAGTGCCTCTGGAGTGTCTGGATGACCAGGGATTGGCCTGTGACGTGTCTGCTCGGTTGGTCAGGACCCATGCTAGGGAGATAAGAGGGAGTTCTGCCGCTGGGAGCCAGTTTGGTCCTCCCTGTTTCATGGTGACAAACCATGTTGGCCCTTGACCCTGACTCTGCTCCGACTCAGGCTCCCGTGGAACTGCTTGGGTGACCGTCACTGAGCACCTTCTCAGCGTTTGTCCCATGGGTGGAACACAAGAGCCCCATCTTTCAGTTACTGGGAGGGCTCTCAAAGAACCCACGAACTGGGATGCTGGGAAATATTGAGTGGACTCATGGAAATTAAACATCACACTACTTTCACCTCTGCATCTCCAGCTAAATCCAATTTTTCATATTTAAGATGAATTAACCCTCTCCTCCATCTAAGTGGGAAAGATTATCTGAGGCCTTTTTTTTTTTTTTTTTTACTTCCTTGGGATTGTTGGGAAAGGAGTTTAGACAAAAATCTGAGGAAGGACTAAATCTTGCATAGAGTTTGCAAAGAAATTCATGTAATTGGACTGAACATGCTCCCTTTTTTCTTTTCACAGGGGAAAGTGGAAGTAGAAGCTGGGAAAGAAGGTATGAAGTTTGAAGCCAGTGCTTTTTCATACTATGGTGTAATGGCCCTTACAGCCTCCCCAGGTGAGTTTCCTTCTCAGCCTCAGGGCAGGGCTAGGTTTTAGGAAATAACGCCCTTGTACTGTCATCTTTCTGTACCTGCCGGCTAACCCTGTTTATTTACTTTTTGAACTTTTTATTGAAGTGTATAATGTATACAAAAAATACTGCTCACATCATACATATATACCTCCATGAATTTTCGCAAACTGAACTCTCTTGTGTAAACCAGCTCCCAGATCAAGAGACAGAACATCACCAACCCCAGAGAACCCTCGCCCCACCCTCCCCTTTAGTCACTATCTCCCCAAAGTAACCACTGTCTTGACTTGTAAGCATTGACTAGTTTTGCCTCTTTTTGAACTTCAGGTAAATGGAATTATTCAGGACATATTGCATTGAGTCTGGCGGCTTTTACCCAGTGTTGTCCTGGTCACACTCATCTGTACTGCTGTGTGAGCTTATACTCTGTTTCTTCTCATTGCTGTACAGTGTTCCATGGTATGAATATACAGCAATGCATTTATTCTTTTCACTGCAGATGGACACTGGAGTAGTTTCCTGTTTGGGGGCTACTCCGAATTGTGTGTCTGTGACACCGTCCGCGTCCTTTGGTGAAGACACTTCTGTTGGGTGTATGTGTAGGAGGGGAATGGCGGGGTCGGCGTTAATAGCTGCAGCCCCACAGTTTCCCAGGGTGGCTGAGGCAGTCACACTCCTGCCCGTGCTGACCGGGGTTCCAGTGGCTCGATATCCATCACTTGATACTGTTGACTCTTTTAGATGTTAACTATTCTGGACGTTTTTCAATTTGCATTTTTCTGAGGATAGTTGAGGTTTTAATATATATCCATTGCCTATAGCCGGCTCTTCTCAACTAGAGAGCTGGCCAGTTAAAGTCAGCCAACTAAGGCTGGGTGTGCCACGGGGTATCGACCTAGTGCTCTGAGCACAAGATGCCAGAAAGCGGTGTCTGTTCTAGTAGGAACTTGGCTCACCTCTGGGATGGGACTTGAATGGTTCTTCTTTGCACCACTTGCTTTGCTACCTTATCCCCGCTGGCAGGCAGGTAAACAGGGGCTGCAGTACCACCTTGTGGCCAAAATACCAAACGACATGCTGTGCTAGGAAATAACCTTTTATAAACCTCAAACTTTAAAAAAGCCGATCCTAAAAGAATGCTGTCACTTCTGAAAACCAGTCTCAAAAGGGGGAGGGGACACCTGCAGACAAGTCTGTGTTGTGACACTGGCCCTCATCTACTGCTTCACACAATGTCTCAGGCACCCAGAGATGTTACAGTTAGAAAACCAGGGAAATGTCAAGAATTCTCCGATATTTCTAAACCTCCCCTGTCCCCGATGCATCTGCTCACTATCCTGGTGCAGGCTTTTGAGTCACATGGGCCAGTGTCCCCATTGTCTAGCACCCAGTGTGAACACAAGCCTGTCTAACCCCACTTAATTAGTAGGTGTCTGCTGTCAACTTCAAGGTGATCTTCTGTTTTCACTGCTAGTGACAGGACGGGGAGATTCTTAACTAGGCCAAGAAGACCTCGGAGACAGCCTGAGTTCCACTTATGGGTTATCTGACTGAGAAAGGCCCTTGGCTTCCTCGTTATTAAAAGGGTATAAGATTACCTCCTGTGGCTGTTAGAAGAATAGAATGTGATGATACTCACACAGTACTTTGTCACCTTTAAAGCACAAGAGGAAATGTTTGTATAACACGAGTAGGTGTTGAGATTGTGACTATTGCTTGGCAACCACCCTCAAATTTGCCCCGGGTTAGCAGAATCAGGTATGTAAGGTGGCTTTGAAAGGACAGCTAGAGGAGTAACTTGTACATTTTTATGCATCACTAGTTCTTGAACCCTAAATATTAGCCCAGTTCATATTAAACCATGGATTTATATAGGGTAAATCACATTCAGGAAAGGAATTGAAGAGCAGGCCTTCCATATAGGAAGTGTGTGGGGCTGCAATTTCCTACCTAATGTGGTAGGAAATGCTCGGAAGGAAGGGAATTTCATTAACGGCATCTTATTTACTTAAAGGTCCAGCGTTTTACTTGACTTTACATTGAGGATTCGGGATTTTGTATATTCATTGAGATGCAATAATAAGTACAGTAATCCCAAGATAATGTTTCTATTTATTAATGTTGATTGCCTAGGAAGACCCTACAGTAATCAGTTATCAAGACCGGCCCAGTTATTTGTCAATTATACCTCAATTAAAAAAAAAAAAAAAAAAAAAAACCTGCCCAGAAAATATGACCCCTGCCTGGTAGGGCATGTTGATTGACTTTGGTCTGCCATTCCCAGGAAATCTGTATATGATATTCTTTATTTACCTTCCTCTAATACTTTGAATTGCTATGGAATACTGTGAAATTTCAAAGCATCTGGTCAAAGTTACAATCAGACCAATTAAGAATGTAAATGAATTGAATAATTTTTTGCCACAGATAGGGACGCTGTAGGCTGTGCAGTGAACAGGTATCGAGGTGCTGGCACAGGCAGCTTGGGTCACGCTCTTGGGGCAGTTGATGAATCAAGCTCCCCTTTTGCGTGGCTAGCTGTGATTGAAGTCCTTAAGAGCACGTTTTGAGCTATAAACTGCAATGGGGTATTTACTGGCTTAAGAGATTTCTAGGTTAGTAAAGCAGCGTGTGAGTAGGATTTCTCCCGATTTCAGCCTCCCTAGATTCCTCTTCCTGGAAAGCAGTGTGTGTTCAGTTGACTTTTATTAATATCATATAGGCTTCTGCATTTCCGGAACTGAACGCTCCTATGGGTAGAACAGGTATCCACTCCTGTCCCCTGATTACAGAGAGCTCCTTTCTTGCCTTTTGACATGGTCTCACCCTGTTTTTCTCCATTTTTCAGTTCCTTTGTCCCTGTCTCGTACCTTTGTTGTCAGCAGAACAGAGTTGTTAGCAGCAGGTTCTCCAGGTAATTCTGCATGTTTCCTTTTCATAATTCTGATCGCCTCCGTTGACCCCACCAAAGCCCGGCTGGCCGGGTCTGCTCCCTTTATTTGGTCAAGGCCATTTTCAGTTCTTCTTTGAGCTCTAAAATTCCATGGTTCTGTGACTGATAGTGAGCTATCCAGGACAGCATAAGCCCACAACAGATGCGCAAAGGGTTTGGGAGATGGGAAGGGAATCTTGAAACTGGGAAGGGGAGAGTGGGTCTGACATGGGTTCCCTGCGTGACCCATCCACACTGCTGACCTTGGATTTGCGAGGGTGCCCTTTGGTCTTTTGGTGACCTCAGCAAAGTCATGGTGCATGGAATTTGCAGAGGCCCCAAACCTGAGGATTCTTCCGCAGAACACATTCAGCCAAAAGGCTGAAGGACTATGAACTTTTCTTGGTGAGGCCCCCAAATCTCTGTTTCTTTGGTCCTTTTTGTGGCATCCATGTGAACGAGGTGCATGTATTTCCACCCTTCCTCGGGCAGGTGGCCCCGCTTCTCCTGTCTCGCTCTCTTTGTTCTGAAATTAGTACTGTGCACATTCCTAACGAGCTGCTTGATTATTGCCCTGCAGGAGAGTATGGTCATGCCTGGCTAATATGTCCAGCTGCTAAAAAAGAAAGGCAGAGGTTTAATCTCTCTTTAATTAAAATTGCTGGGCTTTCCTATTTGGTAGTACAACTTTTCTGTATTTATTTTGTTCCATACAGCTTATATTTTAAAATCTGACTGATGAGATTTGCATTTCATAATCCAGTTTCTGCAAAACTCTAAAATGCGGATGTTCGGCAAAGGAGGCAATACTTGTCTTAGAAAGAAGCTAATATTCCCTCAGGTCTTTGCTCTTAAAAAAAATTGCGGGTGTTTGGGCATAAGATATTACTCATGGGGCTATTTGAATCAAATCAGCAGACAGAATATACATGTATACACATATATGTATACATAAATATGTATTTATATGTATGTATTGTTTCCTCCCCATTTTATTTGCTGGCCTCTGCTACCAATTTAAAATGTCACAGATGCTGAAGTAAAGTGACTTCTGGCCGAAACTCACGGAAATGTCATTTGTGTCTTACTTTTTCCGTAGAACTTAGAGATTTCTTAGTTCTGCCCATTCCATCTGATCTAGTAATGAGAAAATCCACTTTGTGGGTCCAGGCCTTCGAGGTGCTGGCATTACAGTAATATGATACCTGATAAATGGGGGTTGAGCTACACCAGTGATTTCCAGCCAGTTCCACACGGTGCCTGGTGGCTCTCAGGGAGGAGGCTGGGAATGTTTCTTTATTGTGTCTTTCTAGCTTACTAGCAAATGAAAGGATCCCTAGGTAGGATGAATAAAATAAGCCAAGACAAAAAAACAAAGAAAACAATTCTGAGAAGGCATAAGAGGAATTAAAATTGAAAGTCTTTTTCATAATTATTGTCATAAAACCTTGGCACATAAATTTGACAACAAAACATGACCTGCACTGGGAGGTGGCCACTTCAAGTCTTTGTTCTCCTTGGTATGAAGACTCGCACATCTCCCCACACGCCGATGAAAGGTGACTGTGCTGGTTCCTGTCGAGTTGCAGAAGAGGTTCTGGAAAACGGTCTGCTGCTCCAGACTGTGGCTGTGATGCCAGGCAGCGGGTTCCTGGCAAAGGAGAGGGTTCATCTCTCAGAAAACAGAGGGCAGTGGGCTGAGAGGAAGCTGACTGGGAGTCTAGATACTTTCGGAGACCAGAGAAGTTGCCCTGTAATCCTCCTCAGGAGAAAATAACAGGAGATTGAGAAGCACTGCCTAAGGCCTCAGACGGTGATCTGGCCATGCACAGGGTCTGATCAATAAGAAAATTGCCCTTTAAACGTTTTGTTTTTATAACCTTAAATTGTAACCCACTGAAGGGAACACCATCTCAGAAGTGTCTGTAGATTTGGGGCTAAAGCCCAGGGATACAGTGGGATCCCTTGTTTCACAGACTGTTCCATCCATCAGCCTGTGGGAAGTTATCACAAGTACAGAGTAGCTTGATCCTGAGGGTAGGCGTGTGGTGGAGAGGTCTGGGATGACACTTATGGGAAAGAATATAATAATGTTAACAAGCCTCCTTTATCAGGCACTTACTGGGTGTCAGACGCTGTGCTAAGCACTTTATATACCTTATCTCATTTTGAATCTCCATAAGACCTTACGAGGTGGGTGCTATTACTGTTCGCCTTTTACAGATAGGGACTCTGAGGCTTAGCAAAGTTGGGTCATCTGATCAAAGTTGGGTCATCTGCTAAATAGAAAGCATCTGATAAATTAATTTGCCTTGTTCTCGTAGATAAGTGGAAGCAACAAGAGGAACTGCTATTGAGTTTAATTTTGACTAACAATGGAAAATTGGTTCATGACATGAAAATTGTAGGGAAAGTGGTTACATGAAAATTTTAGGAGAAAGGGGACTCGCCATATGAGGTTCCTTGAGTACTTGCCATGTTTTGTTCTGCATGTCATATTTTAAGAGGGACTTTGCTGGGACTTCCTTGGAGGTCCAGTGGTTTAGACACTGCACTCCCAATGCAAGAGGCACGGGTTCGATCCCTGGTTGGGGAACTAAGATCCCACATGCAGCATGGCGTGGCCTAAAAAAAAAAAAAAAAAGAGGGACGTTTGCTGAATGGACTCTCAGACAATGGTCAGGATGGGGTAAGTGGGGGGGATAAAACATGTGAGGTGAACAGTTGAATCATTTAGCCCAGAGAGGAAGAGACTTAACTGTCTTCAGACTTTTAAGGGCTATTCCAAGTAGCAGAGGAATGGAAGGCACTCAGTAGATCTCCACAGAGTGGAGGAGAGTGAAGTTGGGGAAGCAGATTTTGATGGCTGTGATGACAGACTTTCCCATAGTTGAAGGGTGGGACCAGCCGAGAGCCAGTCAGGGACACATTGAAAAGAGGAGCCAACCATCAGGTGGGAGAATTGGTCCCCTTCAATCCTGTGACATTGTGCAATTCAGCGTGGGCACCCAGTTGATATTTGTGCAATAGGTTTGACTAGAAAAGCAAAAATGGAAGAAGCCCTGGCGAGGGTGTGGGTTTTATTTTTAACGACATTTATTAGAAGCTATGGTGAACGTGCCTCTAAAAGCAGCAACACTTAGACTCACCTGGATTTCCTTTCACTTTGTTTTAATGAAAGAGTACTGTCGATCTCATTGAAGACTCCTCCAGCACCTAAGGTGACCTAATCAAACCGTCTCAGGGTTTGGTGTCTTCCAGGGTTCTTAACAATCCTGAGATGTCCTCGGGCTGCCTGACAGGGATTTTACTGGGGTCACAGGCAAAGATAACAGGTTTGGCTGCCAGGTATGGTATGAGCAGACAGAAGCGTTTTGATCCCTTTAAAAACATGTACTGATTTATGAATGTTCTCAAGAGTCCTTTGTTTTTGCTTCTGGCAAAATAATGCAGTGCTGCCTTCTTACAGCCCATGTTTCGTATCAAGTAGCTTCTGTGTCTCGGACCTCGCCTCCCCGGCCTGTGCTCCTGACACAGTGTGCAGCCACGGGGTCTTTGCTATTGGAAACTCGGAGGATTGGGTCTGTTGGTGTGGACGGGGCTGGGAACGTGTTGCAGGAGAAGCCGTGAGCCTGCTGTAGGAGACCCTGCAGCTGAGCTGCATGGCCGAGGCGTCTGGTATAAGTTGATTGAGCTTGTCTATTCATTATTATTGGGAAAATAAAGAGCTTTGAGTTGCATCTACCTCACTTAAAAGGCGGTTGGGTTTTTTCTCCCTTTCCAGGTGAAAACAAGTCACCTCCTCGCCCATGCGGCTTGAATCACTCGGACTCTCTCAGTCGCGGTGACCGGATCGATGCGATAACGCCGACGTTGGGGAGCAGCAACAATCAGCTCAGCTCTTCGTTCCTCCAAGTCTACATCCCTGACTACTCGGTGCGGGCCCTCTCCGATCTCCAGTTTGTTAAGGTAAGAGGAGACAATGGCTTGGCAGGGCCCGGCAGGTGGCGGTCAGCTTCCACCGAGAGCGTTTGGCTCTGCGGCCTCTGCGCCGAGCCTGCCTTGGTCATTTTGCAGGCGCCCTGCCTCCAGCTCCTGTGCCCTGACTCCGGCTGGGGAAGAACATCGGTCTCCTTGGCTCTGTCCAGTGAGCTGCCAAGTCAAATGTGGCTTTTTCAGGGAACAAGAGCTGGAGGGGGTGAGAAAATGAGTAAACATTTCCAGCCGGTCTTCATGAGAGACGGGCCTCTTTTCTTAGGCTGAAATAAAGATAGCTTTGGGGGGATGAGCCAGCTTTAGCTGATGGAAGCCATTTTCTAGTCTCTGTGAAATGTCGAGACAGAACTTGGAAATGGCTTATACATCAGCAAAAAGTGACTTGTTCACTAGAATCAACTTGAACTTTAAAAAGTGGCTCAGTTTATACTCAAGGATGGTTTTCTTCTAGAGCAACTGCTAGGGGCCCTTCGGGGGATGTAAGGTGTAATAAATACCATGTGGAGACAAGAGAGCCTAAAAATAAACATGATCTCGGTTTGTTTTCTGTACCATCTCCTGGCCTCAGATCTCAAGACAGCAATACCAAAATGCCTTGATGGCATCCCGGATGGACAAAACTCCTCAGTCTTCAGACAGTGAAAACACTAAAATTGAATTGACTCTTACGGAGCTGCACGACGGGTTGCCAGACGAGACGGCCAACCTGCTCAACGAACAGAACTGTGTGACGCACAGCAAGGCCAACCACAGCCTGCACAGCGAAGGCGCCATCTAGAGCACCGGCCTCGGCCTCCGCGTCTGACCGTGAATCCCATTAGTGTGCGCTTGTGTGCCATGCTGCATCCTGCACCATCCTGAGACCAAAGACTTTGTCCCCTTCCTGGAAGCAGCAGAGGAGGCCGGAGAGGGCAGGAATGGAAACTGGAGACGTAAAATCGACAGCCAGGGCGTGGCATTCGAGATTATGGAGATGAATTTCTTCCGCCCAAATAGAATCATGTTTATTTTTTCAGCTGTACCTTTTATCATTATCCACTCTCCTCCTCCCTTGATTTGCATGAAGTTGAAAATTGTTGCGATTTATTTTTTTCCGAGAGATCATGTTTTTAAAAAGTGTCTTTTGCAGAGTTTTAAATTGTTCTGTCTGAACTCTGCTGTGACCCCATGATGTAACCTTAGAAGGATGGACTTGTCCCTCCAGTGGCCTTCCTTGGCCCCCGCCCCAGGGAGGGGCACCCTTCCTCTGTGCCCCAGTGGGTGTCGCTGTCGAACTTCAAGGATGAATGACACAGACCTGCCCAGGCTGTTGGCCCTGCAGGGTGGAGCCTGCACAGGGACCCGCAGCCTCTCTGAGCTCAGTGTTGTTTTAAGTTAATGTTTAACGGTGTCCCTTTCCCTCAGAAAGGTTTAACATTTGCTTGGAATGTGATTTTGCTCCCACTCTAAGGAATTTTTATCACCAAAATGAATGTTAATGAATTTTAAACCTATGGTTTATCTTTGCAAGAGGCGAGGTGGCTTCACCCCAACATTCCCACAGCCTGGGATCTCCAGCTCAGCCAGGCCTCTTCCGCCCCAACTTACAGAGCGCCGTCACCCACCGCCCCGTCCTTGCTCGTTAACCCAAGATGCTGCTACACAGATGCCAAATGGAAATCTTCCACAGGGCCCTCGAGTAAACTCGTGGTGTGGAGTCCACGCTCCTGCCCTTCCCGCTGGGATGTATGTCATTGTCAGAAAAGGAGTCGGACCTTCCAGCTGTGCTCTGTGCGCCCTGCCGAGAAGGCACGTCTAGACCCATGTGTCTAAAGGAGGGAACACTGGGGACTGCCGGCACCTGCCCTCTTCCCCTCTGTCCCTGGGCCTGCGGGGCCCAGCAGTGGCTGTGTCCCCGCCTGAGGACCTCTGTGTCTCCCGCCTCAGACGTGGCCCACGCCAGAGAGGCTGCCCGTACAGCCCGGGTCAGTTTGGCCCCAAACAGGGATTGAGAAACCAAATGTGTGTTGTGGCCATTTCATGTGTGTCTCTGTCTTATTTTACTATCAAATTCATCACGTGTAGTGAAATTAATGTCAGGAGGTATTTCTTGAGTGACTGAATTCCTAACTCTCTTATCTGTGTTTTAAGTGTTAACCCAAGGGATATGTGCATTTTGTCGGCAACATTCGTACACTGAAATGACTTCCTACTGACCACAGTTTTCATGTAGACCTGTCAGTCCTCGCTGCGTCCAGTCACTAGGCGAGAAGATAGCATCTTCTCCACTGGGTCTCACTGCACGAAGGGAAGCCCTGGGGCTAAGCGGCAGTTTCTTCTCCTTCCTCCAGGTAGGACTGTGCACCCCAGGCTGGGCGCTGGCGGGTGGGAGCTGCGGTTGGGAAAGAACCAGCAACACGCTGGGCTTGCCTCCCGGTGAGCAGCTCGGTGGCTCCAGTGTCATGTGCGCACCTGGCGCAGTGTCTCCCCTGGGATGTTGGTCCTGGAGCATCTTCCTCAGAAGGTGCCGTGCCCCTTAGTGAGGGAAGTATGGTCTCACCTGGTAGAAGTCACCGGGTGCCCCCTCAAGGGGCTGAGTGGCCTGCTGCTGGCACCCAGATCACAGCACCGTGGGAGGGTGCTCCCACCGCGGAGCTTGACGTTAGTGGGACCCTGTACTGTGAGTATTTGCTTTTATAAACAAACCCATCCAAGTGTAAAGGTCTCACTTTCTTAAGATGCGTCTAGCTGAGCACAACGTCAGTATGACATGACACGGGAACTGGGATTATCTGTAGCGGGCGCAGAAATGAGAGAGAGAGTTCCCTGTAACAGAGTGAAACCTGGGCCTTGCTGGGGGAGGAGGCTTCTGCCCCAACCAGCACGCCACGCTCTGGGCCGGGACAGCAGTGCCGTCCCTGTGGTCTGGCGGAGCCGGGCTGCCAAGCCGTGGTTCCTCTGGCCTCCTGGACCTTCGCCCGTCAGCTTCCCCTGGCCTATCTGCTTTGATCTGCCTCTCCACACGCAGTCCATCTCCGGGCGCCTTGCTACTGGAAGGAGCCTCCGGAATCACTGTTACTGTGCTGGATCTTTTTTGGAGCCCCACTGCTGCTCTGTGAATCCTAAAGCCCTTTTGAGAGGATTCCAGCTGCTGGCTCCTTGACTTCAGGGAGAAATGGTTAACGTTTCCATACTGTCTTACCTGCTCAGTGTGTGGCTTTTTGAAAAGTCCTCTCTATAAAGGAGCTGGCACAGGGGGGCTTTGCAGTAGGGCTCCTGGAGGACGAAATTTTAGCCTCTCAAGTTCGTATTTATTTTCTATAAACTACTCTTTACCTTTGATTTTTCACACTGTTTTATAACAACAGGGAATCCCAAATAAGTCCTGTCTGGTCCCTGAAGGAATGAAGGCTACCATTTGGCTACAGTTAGATCTGCTTTGGGGAAGGCTCAAGACCCTTCAGATGGTAACACTCAATGTCTGAGTGGCGACAGATTCGTCTTTCAGGCCCCCCACTTTCCTTCTAGAAACTAACTTTAGGCTGTTGAAGGAGAAATGCTGGCTCATGGCTTCTGTGGGGCAGCAGGAGAATGATCTGGGGAAGGTCTGTGCAGTTCATGTCTACTAAGTAAACAGGAGCAAGGCAGAGAAAGACCATCAAATAGTTGAGATCTTGATATGCAGCGGCCAGTCCTTAGCACTACTGGTGGATTGTCCTCTCCTAGGGCTGCGGGCTTTGTAAGCGTGGATGGCGAGTGGGCTGTGGAGCAGACACAGGGCCCGGGGTCCTGAATTCTGTGGGAGTCCCATTGTCAGGCCAGGGCCTCGCTCTCCTTTTCAGTGGCCCCTGCTGCCAGCCCTGGCTCTGAGGGACCAGACCGGGCCTCCTCCTGCTCCTAAGCAGCCACTCTGGCATCCCGTAGGTTCCTCCTGGAACTGGATTCCTAGTATCCAAGTGTTCCTGGGACAATCTGCTTTCTCTTCATAAGTGAGGGAGACTTTCTTCCTACTGCTTTAGAGGTTCCCTCCCTTTAATTCTCTGTTTCACATGCATCAGGCAAGTCTAAAATCATATGTTTAAACTCTTAGGAAAACAGAACCTTAAGATTTGTGCATGGAAACTGGGATGTTAATCAACTAGCTTAAGCCTTGGTTCTGACATAATTTGAATGTGAAAGGGCACCCCATGTAACTCTTTTTTCCCCTCCTTCCTCACCTCACTTCTGGAAGAGAGCTCAGTGCCCATGCTGACAGGGTTGTCTTCCCCAAGTGGGAGGAGTAGGGCATCTTGCCATTTTCTAATATTTCAAGGAGCTTTTGTGCATATGTTGAATGCAAAACTTCACACTAATATGGAACATTAACTGTGAATATATTTACTTGTGCTATCCCCAGTACCATACAACTAAAGGTCCAGCTTTTCCAAGTCTAGGAAAATAGTGCTAGATACAAGTAGAATTGCATTTCCCTTAGGAAATGAAGCAACAGGAATTTGGGCTTAGCAGGGACCATGAACTTCTGTCCTCAAATTACCTCAGGTTGAGGAGCAGACCTAAGTAGGCCCTGGCCAGTTGCATCTGTGTCCTGGCTGGTCAAAAACAAAAACAAAACCCAACCCTGTCATCTTCTGAAAAACCAGCCAGGGATCTGACCATCTTTGCCTTTCCTGGGCCAGGAGACCAGGATTCCTCCAGTGTTTCCCAGGGCCCGGCCCAGGCAGAGGACTCACCTGGGCTGGCACAGGAAGGTGCTCACCTTGTTCCCTGGGATTCTAAGCAGGAGGCCACCAGGGAGGGTTGGCTTGTGCATGTCACATGACACAAGCTCCTTGCTAGCACGAGAGCAGGAACTGTTCCCCTCTCAGCTTTGATCCCGGAGACGGTTTTTCTTGCAGAGCGTTGAAGACTGCGAGGCTGAGCTGGCAGTTCAGGGAGTGGAGGCTTCTGAGGCACCAGTGCTCACTCTCTTCCTTGAGGACACAGGCTCTTGTCCTGGGTCAGGTGTGGTTCTATTCCGGCCTCTGGACTAGTGGTGCTTCTGTCCAGCAAGGGCATCTTGGTGGGTTGCAGGTTAGCCCAGAATTAGGAGGGATTTAGAGAGTTCAATATGGAAGTGATCTGGGGATTCAGAAACTTTTCCCATGTAAATGGATCAGTGAGCAACCTACTCAGTGGATTTTTATACCTCAGGGCCATTTGCAAATTTTTATCTTTCCACGTTTCTTTTGTATTTGCGTGGGCTGATAGGAGAGATGAGTTCAGAGGATTCTAGGATGACGTTCATTTGCCTCGGTTTGCGGATGTGTGGGGCACGCGCACCAAGCTTGCTCAAGGCTGTGGCAGTGGGCCTTCCTCCTCCAGTACGTGCGGGCACCCCTCCTGCAGGGAGTGCTTACATGCTGCTTTTCCTTCTGCCCTGCCTGAAGATGCCAGGGCCCCTGGTCAGCCCTAAGAACAGGAGCAAGATGGCAGTTCACAGCAGCTGCAGAGCTTGGAGCAGCTTTCCTCCCACTGTCTTGGGCTGGGGAATGTCTTTGCTTTTCAGACCTTTGTGGTTGGCTTGGCTCAAGTAAGCTTTCTCACTGTATAGGCTAGAGCCACTGATGTCATCTCAGAAGAATTGTTTTAAGTATCAGGCTGTACTTGAAGCAACATGGAAACAAAGGTTCTAAGTGGCAAGAGAGTAAAGTTCTAGGACTTTGTATGCCGAGGTTTATATGTACATAGATCCAACACATACTATAAGACTTGAGTGAGTACACATTTTCAAGTTTCAATACCCACTGGGTATTAAACATAAACGAATTGGAAGAATGACTGGGAGTATTGTTTTGCCTCACTTGGCAGGGTATCTTCCAACATTTGCCCACATCTGACCAACATGGATTCACTCGAGAAGTGATTTCTTTTGGGGCCAGCTTCCTCTTCAGACTCACCCTGCAGAGAACTATCAAATGGACCTGGTGGGCCTTGAGTGCCTGCCCTTTTTGTTGGAGGCCCAGGCCCCTTGGATATAAACAGCTGGTTTCAGGCTCCCAGAGCAGAAGGGAGAGGGAGAAAATAAGGCCTCAGGACTCTTGTTCCCCAGAGAGCCCCAGCCTCGCTCCTGATTCATTACTCCCCGTGTCTAAAGTCTACTGTGAAGGTGGAGTGTGTCAGTCCGTTGACTTTTCTTGTTTCTGGAGTTCTTTTAAGTCCACAAATGTATATGCTTTATTTTATATTATTATTTATTATGTACATATGCCTCTACTGTTAGCACATCGTCTATGACTAAGATGAGATCTGTTCTGGAGCCCCTCATCCATGGAGCCTAGGGTTCTGTTGTCTTTTAAAGTGGGTGAGAAGGAGCGGTTTTGCTTTTGTCTTAAACAGGTTGCTGCTCTTATGTTGGTCCTTGTGTCCCGGCCCCTTTTATTGGGCCCACCTCTATTCCTGATGGCAAGTGTTTGAGATGAGGATGGAGGCAGGTCTTTACTTCATGGCAGGGCCTCTCAAGTACCTCCGTGAAATTTTTAGAGGTGGTTTCCTGGTGACTGGGTCTATTCTCTGGGTAATGGTACAGCGTGGCTGTGAGGCCAGAGCCTCCTTCCTCACTCCCACACTCCCAAGCCAGGTTGGTGGCCTGGTCCCACAACAGTGATGGTCTCTAATTCCCACCTTGGATTGCAGAATCCATCTCTCTGGACCATGGAAGCTGCCTGCCCACCTGGGCTTCTAATATGCCTTTTCTTGGTTTTGAGGCCCAATGCCAACACTGCCTTGGCGCCTCAAATTAAGACCCTGCTTTGAGTCTGATTTCCATCCTCCTTAGCCTTTACTCACTGTATCATAGTGTACATTTCATGCTTTGTAGCAGTGAAGTTTTCTGAACACAGTATCCAGAGCTGTGTATATAAACCTAAATAAGCACAAATGACATGTATAGGTTTCATGAGCTGATTGTCATAATGAATGCATTTTATAATTCAAATGATGTTGTAGATTTACAATCTCTCCTATTTATTTTGTATCAATTTATTTGTAAATTTTGTGATTGTTTTAAAAGGTTTTTGTTCATTTCTATTATTCTGTTTAGATAAATGATTTCTGTTCACCCTTCTAGCGAATGTGTGTTCCCTCTTTCCCCTGTCACCTATGCAACACTGGCCTCCGTCCCCTGCCTGGTGGGAAAGCTGGGATTGGTGGCCGGCATGGCAACACAGCAGGGCGTTTCCTTTGGATGTACACCACCGAGTCTTATGTTAAAAGAGAAGCGGGTGCTAGAACTGAGCCTCCAACTTCCAGCCTGGTACAGCCAATGCCAGGGGTGTGTTCTCTTTTTCGAAGATTGTAATCTGTCCCCCATCAGTTCATTTTAGATAAAGATACTGGGGCTATCCACTCAAACTGCCCCAGACATTTGCCACTCAAGTCACTAATAACACACACTTCAGCTGGCAAATCTCTAAGCTGTTTTTTCCTAGGCAAGACCAGAGGCCTCATTCAAGCCTCTCAATTGGCTCTTAAAGATGAAAGTGGCTCTGCAGGTCCTTCTCTGCGATGGGAAGCCTAGGAGAATGGTTGCAGCAGGCACAGATGGTCCACCCTCAAGTTAAAAACACTGGGCATGAGTGTGGTGAGTCATGGTCAGATGCTCTTCAGGATTCACTGGGCCTCCCACGTTCCCTAATAAGCCACATCCTCTTCCATTGTCCCTTCTATTCCTTCTACCCTCCTCACTCATGTGACCAGACTCTGAAGATCTTCCGGTCGAGGTTCATGGCCCCTCTGTGATCTATTCCTAGACCACATTCTTTTGGAATCCTTCTTCCCTCCACTCTTAGTCTCTGTTTTACATTCTTCTGAGAATTGAGCCTCTTGATGACTGGTCCCTTGTTTTTCCTACCATATTGTTTTAACCATGATATTCTCGGTCTGTTTTACTTACACTAGTCCTGTGGATGGAGACATTTTAGTGAAGAACTGCTGACAAGATTGGCTGAGACACTTCCTGACCTAACCAGTGCTCTCACCTCCCCAATCATCACCCCCAATTTCTCGAAAGTGGAACAAGGTAGATCTATATTCCAGTGAAGTATTATCTTCTTGGGAGCCTGTTAGAAGCAGAGCAGAAAGCAGCAAGCAGTGCTGGGAAAGGAATTCTCTCTCTAGCACGTCTCCTCTCAGTTGGCTGCTTTGCTTAGTTTTTCCTGCTTTACTCACTTTGTCTAGATGAGTCCTGAGCTCAAATCAGGAAACTCTCCAAGGGAAATAAAGGTGATTTTTCCTATTGTGAAGATGAGATTTGCCTAAGCCTTCCCTCTGCATCCATGGGGTTGCCCACACGTCAGTTCATTTCTAAGCTGTATCATGATAAAAGCTCTGGGGTTTCTGTTCCGTCTAACAGATTATGCTCCCCAGCGCCTCTTCTCGACTCAGCACTTCTGAGGACACAGATAGTGATCAGACGGTCTTGTAGAGAAAATGACTGGTACAAACTGAACGACCCTTTTGTAGCCTGGAGTTGATTTCTGAAAGCACACTTTTTGAAGGTAATTCAGTTTAATAGAGAGATGATTCCTTATTAAAGCCAAAAAGTTGAATTACATGAGATGGCTAATAAACGTTGGGCTTCTTTGTATGATTGTTGTATCATTTTCCCTGAGGTCCTCACATCTCTGCTCTTTCAAAAAGTCCCAGAACAAAGCAATGGTTATAGTGCCTCTCTGTGACATTCTGGTGGCATGCCATCTCCCCTGGTAGATGATTGTGAGGCCTAAGGATGCAAGGGGGGGATCGGTAACAGGAGTTCTTTGTCAGAGTGCTTTTCCTGCTAGGGTATGAGTGATTGTGAAGCACCCAAACAGTAGGCCAACACATGGCAGGAATTTTAGACGAAGCCAGCTTCCTTGCCGCAATTCTGCTACATCATTGACTTGAGGGCAGTGGGTCCAAAAATGAAGTTACTTGCTTCAAAATATGTATACCCACAAGTTAAAGATTACCTTTGGTACAAACCCTCTCTCAAAGAGTGGACATTTAATAAACATTTTTCAGTGGTGGGAAGGTTTGCATGACAAGTGCTCTTGCCAAGTATCTCAGGAACTTGTGAGACTTGGAAGGACTATTGCTGTCTTTCATGTGAAGACTGTGCGTGCACTCAGCTGCTTGGGCTCCAGTGTGTATGATGAGGTTTATCTTGGCCTAGACTCTTCAGGCCTCATCTATAGCCCTGGCCAGACATGGCTTTGGAAAGAGCACAATGGGAGAGCAGAGCATTTGGGTGAATATTTGTACCTAATTTGATTCATGAACCAATCTGTCTAACCCATCTTTTTTCTAGTAATAAAATGGAGCAAAGATATTTTATAGGAAGGAACATAAAGGGACCAGACCAAAAACTTTTGTCATTTTAAATTAGAAAATAGATTACTTACACTTGCCGTTAAGAGTCGACAAGCTTGAGATGAGGTGTGTTCAGTCGGGAGGACTTTTTTCTGTTAAAGCTCTTTAGAGGGACTTAACCTATTGTTTTTATTGCATACCTTTGTGGGAACAAGTCAGATAGTTGTGGACTTGGGATGAAGACACCGTGTCTGAGGCCAGGGGAGAAATGGTTGAGATTGCCAGGATAAACAGAAAAGCTGCCTTGTTCATTCTGTAAACCAATGCATTCTCTCCGTAGATGACTTGCTTTCCGCTATTCCTACATGCTCAGCTGTGAGAACAGCGTGCAGTGCCCCTTCTCCGTTCGTGGAGGTGTGAGATGGGACGACGCGGATTCCTGGAAGTCACCGGCTCTGCGTCCCGGCTGCTGTGCACGTGCACGTCCTCCCTGCTCTCTGGTGGCTGTGCACCGGTCTTTTTTTCAAGGCTGCTCAGGTAGCTCCATGGTCTAGATTTCATTCTCAGGGCCTCCCAAAGCTGTGTATCATTTGAAATTGTTCCATTTGAGGAAAAACTTTAAGAATAGCTCTATGCTCTAGTCACCAAGAAAGAATGTCATGAGAAACCTAAGTATTGAGACATAAACTACTGAACTGAGGATCTGGGATTAAGTGTATGGCAATAGCTAGATCATAGTTACCATTTTTCCCACCATCAAAGAAAGGTTAAATAGTTTCCATAACATGGAATGTGGACAAGGCTCCTACTCTTAATGCAGACTTAGATATGCAGTTGTTTGTCTCAGGCTATTTGTGGTGAATAAGCAGAGTATTTTTAAATGCTCTGGCAGCCTTGGAAAAACTGCAGGGCTTTAAAGTTGCTGACAAAATATTTCTTAAATAAATAAATCTGATTTAGGAATATCTAAACATGGACAAAGTACTTTTAAATCTGACATGTCACTGCAAGTGGCTTTTTAAAGTGGTTGCTTAAAAACAATACTAACATGTCTAAAGGATTTGTAGCTCTAAGTTTTTCTGTTAAGACCCACTTTTCCTAAAAGCATCTTAGAAAGGGTATCTTGAAGGGCTTGTTTTCTTATTTTAGGTCTCAACAGAGCTTATGGTAGGAAATTTAAGGTCTGAACAGAACACTAAACTTTCTTGGCTTTAAGTAACTTTTCTAAAATACACCATCTGAGCTTTACCTGACCACCTCTGTAGAGATGAATGCACAGGACAAGGCCTCTTGCAGAGGCTGGGCTGTGGCCTGCTGTGCCTCTGACCGCTGCTGGATATACTAGGGTGCCGGGGGCCTCACAAAGTCTGAAACTAAGTGGTGTTTTCCAAATACCCAGGAAGGAAGTTCCGAAAAGAGTTGGGAGAGCTTCCTCTCAGTCTAAACACCTTAGGGTTTTTTTTTTTTAACGGAAAATTATAATTTTATGTTTCGCTTCCTTAATTATTAGCAACAGAGAGAAACTCATATTCATGTTTTAACAAGTCCAGTTACAGCTGCTCTGAGTCCCTGCCCATGGACCACTTACTTCCCAGCACTCTTCTAACAGGAATAATATGCAGAGAAGCAAAAGCTCTGCTCTGGGCCTTAGACTCTTATGGAATCCTAGCTCTTTAAAATATATTTTGGTGGTCCTGAAGAAAGCTGTAACCAGTAGTGGAATTCTTATTCCAGGTGTGTGCTTTTCACTTCTCAATCTTTGGACCCACTACCAGAGACTCATCTAGTTGAAAAGAAACTCTTAGATAAGATTTTATGTGAATAAAACAAAACAAAAGGGGTGGTAGATTAAAGCAACGTGATCATGTTGGGCCTTGCTCTAACAGGGGAGATATTTAAAGGTACTATTAAGTTAGCCATGTAGTTGTAATAAGTCAGTCAGATATTATTTGGCTTTGGGAATATTGAAGACTGTGTCAAACTGGGCAGCATCTCCATCTTGAATGAGAATAATTAATAGCTGGGGTGATCACAAACATATTTGTGAAAATTTAAAACAGGAGCAGTATCTAGTTGCTATCTGCGATAGCATTTTTTTTTCTATTTATATACTTTGCCTATTTTATTTATTTATTTATTTTGGCTGCGTTGCGTCTTTGTTGCTGCACGTGGGCTTTCTCTAGTTGCGTCGAGTAGGGGCTACTCTTCGTTGTGGTGTGCGGGCTTCTCACTGCAGTGGCTTCTCTTGTTGCAGAGCACGGGCTCTAGGCAAGCGCGGGCGCAGTAGTTGTGGCCCATGAGCTTAGTTGCTCCGTAGGCATGTGGGATCTTCTCAGACCAGGGATCAAACCCATGACCCGTGCACGGGCAGGCGGGTTCTTAACCACTGCACCACCAGGGAAGTCCCTGCAATAGCATTTCTAACCTAATACTTTAAAAGTAGCATAAATTCCTAACAAACAGATAACAGAATGTTGTGACAGTGCAAAGCCCTACACATTGAAAGTGGTGATGTAATATGGCCTTGGCTAAGTTACTGAGCTGTGTTCCCTACCTATAAAATGATTTTTAAAAAAGGGAAAAAAAAAGCCTCACCTCGTAGTCCTGTACCAAAAAACTTTCCATGAAAAAACTGAGGCCTATTTAAGTGCTATAAATTTAGCCATTAATCATGCTAGACTATATTTCCTTTAAGAGAAAGTCAAATTGATATCACTAAGTCAAACCTAAGCCCACGGCCTTCCCTGGTGGCGCAGAGGTTAAGAATCCGCCTGCCAATGCAGGGGTCACGGGTTCAAGCCCTGGTCCGGGAAGATCCCACATGCCGTGGAGCAACTAAGCCCGTGAGCCACAACTACTGAGCCTGTGCTCTAGAGCCCGCTCGCCTAGAGCCTGTGCTCCGCAACAAGAGAAGCCACCTCAGTGAGAGGCCTGTGCACTGCAACGAAGAGTAGCCCCCGCTTGCTGCAACTACAGAAAGCTCATGTGCTGCAACAAATACCCAACACAGCCAAAAACAAATAATTAATTAATTAATTTAAAAAAAACAACAAAAAAACCTAAACCCACTTGAAGACCAGCAGTTACTATAGTTGTGCTACAGGAAGGGGTCAAAGTCAGTATTAGAAATATTATACTTTATTGAATTCTAGAGCAGCTAATCTACCCTCCCGTGTTGACAAATGACAGTAAGAATGGAAGAAACATATGAAGGTTAAAGTAAGAGTCTACACCACTGTGAAAAATGTTGAAACAACTTTCACTGTTCTGGTGAGGCAGTTGTAATACCTTAAAGTAGACAGTGATGATCCATTCTTGTTCTGAACAACAAGAAGAGATTTCACTTGGGATTCTGAAGTGAATTTATCCACGTCGATTGTGCCCTCTGTTTTTGTAAAGGTTCTGGCTTACAAAGCCCTCTTCCCACCCTCTTATGCTTGAATTTGAAATACAGCAAGAGGATACCGAAGGCTGGAATGGGGTGGCATGAGCCACACTATATGGCCCACACTAATGAATTTTACTCCGTTATGGTGTAATATAAGAAGGAGGTTCTCTTCTTTTCGGGTGGCTTGCTCCTTTGTCCTCTTTCAGCTGAATTCTTTCTATAGATTTATCCCAGATGAGAAAAAGACTATGTTTTTGGATAATAAGCATTTTTGCTATCAATCAATCATCAAAAACATGTAGAAGTGGATGAAGACTTCTGCCTCAAAAGGAAATTGCTGCAGTCCATTCCAGACCAGCCCTACAGCAAGTAGAGAACACTTCTGCTAAGCCACTGACAGCAGCCTTACTGGAGTCACTGAGGACACTTAAAAGCTTGTAAAGGAACCTTGACCTTAACAGAAGACTACATTTGATAATGGAAATAATATATTTCTCCACTGATATACAATACTTACGCAATGCACTGAAAAAGATGGATTTTGGAATAAGAGCACAATTTGTACCATAGCAACGTTTCTGGATCACCTCTTCCCATTGTCTTCCTTGCTCCACTCTGAGACCCTTCACCACCCTTAGTGTATCTGGATACACTATGACATACTGATGATGAAACAAGACAAGGAAACAGTGTCACAAGCCACGACGGAGCCAGCTGCATGCAGTTCAGCCCAGCTTTACCCTTACTTTCCTCCAGTACAGACTCCATTACAATTCTGAACCATCTGCAAAGAGTGCAGACACACAAAACTAAAACAAGTATCTCCCTATGATTAGAGTATTTTAAAGTCTTTAGAAACTTTCCGGATGTATCTTTGATGGAGCCCCCCACCCCCCACTAGGACCCCCACAGGGACATCCTTTGCTCCTGTGAGTCCTGACAGAACTTGTTTAATGGGTGCTCAGAGTTTTGATTTTCCTCCTCATTCTTCCTCTTCCTCTTCTTCCTCTTCATCATCATCTTCATCATGGCAATGTGTAATTTCCTGGGGGGCCAGTGGGAAGAGGTTGGGGGGCTTAATCTCACTAATCGACCGTGTCAACTGGTGCCGTTTGTAGTCGGTATCTTTGAAATCCACTGATGTACGGTTCCGGGTTGCAAGGGGGGACTCCATCTCATTGATATCTACATGTGTGTGTTCCACTGTTGACTCATGAGGCATCTACAACAAAGTCAGAGGTTCAGAAAGCAGGCAGAACAAAACAGCTGTCTCCCAGATCCTAATCCCTCTGCCTTTGTTAGATGGCTGTACAGAAGCACCTATGATGGACCAGAGGCCGAGCCAATTCAGATACTGAAGTATCTTCCTAGAACTTCCTAAAGCTGCCTATCCTCTTTTCTCTCCCACTCAAAACTGTGCCCACATTGTATACTATAGCCTGAAACTGGATAAGATGGGAGAGAAGAGATTATTATTTCCTATTTATTTCACAGCAAAAAAGTCTTGAAATATAGATCAGTATTAGAATATAGGAATTTAAAACTACACTTCTCTCATTTAGCACTAATAATAGAGGAAAGTCTTCACCATTCAAACAACTTTTAAACCAAGTCGTTTTCAAAGTAAAGTTAAGCTCTGTAACATTCTATCTTGATCATACTTTCTCAACAACTCCTTTTTGTGCAACCATGTAACCTGGCTATGGGCTTTGCACATTAGAAAGAAATGATCTAAACTTTCCTGTGCCATGCCAGATGGCTAGTGGCAGATCTTGGCCTTAACAGCATTATCTTAACTGCAAATAGTAGCCTTAGGGCTATATAACTCACCAAGACGTGGGCAGCTCTGAAGAGGTAGCTGAACGGGTAATACAGCAGATTAATGAAAGATGCTGCATAGAGATCAGCATAGCGCATCACCTGACTGGCAAAGAGGGTCTGCCGGGAGCCACTGCGAAACAGGCTTCCCATCATCCCGTAGCACATGTCCATGTCATGAGTTACTTTCTAAAGCAAAGAACAAGATTAAGGCTCAGCTCATTCGATAACTATTTACTGAACACTGGCTATGTGCCACTCCCTGTATAATATCAGAAATACAGAAATCACTTAAAGTTTATTTTCGAAGTTTTCTCCCAAATCCCATTTGGATACCTTAATACGTCTCTGGATGGAGCTAATGTCTGGGCGCTCATTGCTGCTGCTGTCAAGGTGCCTGGAGACAAGAAAAATCCAGTGAAAATCTCCAGAAAGGAAGTCTCTTACATCTAAGTGACTCCTGAAGAGGTAGATGGTTTTTAGGGAAGAAATTTTTAGGGTTAGGAAACTTACTTGTAGAGTTCAGCCAAGAAAATATCCAAGCTCTGAAGCTCTTCGAAAAGTGCTAAAGTTTGGAAGAAAAAGGAAAATGTTTTAAGTAAATCAAAAAGCATCTAGTTTTTAACTGTTGCTACAACTAAAGTAAAAGGTTGCAGATATGACTGAAAAGTAAAGCCATAGGTGAGTGTGTAAAATGACTTCCTTCCACCACCTTCGGGAAAACCCACTGACACTGCTTGGAATCTGGCAGCAGATGACGCCAGCATTTCCTCTTTAACTGCCTTTCCTCCTACTTAAAACCACCCGCTACATACAACTTTCCTAACTGGATGCTGATTCTGAGCTTATAAAGTACCAATTCATACCCCATCTCAGGTGTGTCAGCAAAGCAAGTGTTAACAGTTCCATCTTTAGATAAAAGAATGAGTCACAAGTCCAGAAAACAGAACCAAATCAACTAGATTTCTAAAATTCTATAGGTGGAAAGTAGAAAATGTAGATGAAAGGCTAGCCAGAAAATCCCACCAAGAAGTACAAACAATAGCAACAGCCACTATACGTTGCATGCTTTCTGTGTGTTCTAGCCTTTCTCAACCTGGGTTCCCCAACGAGAATCAAGCCATGATGTATCCAACGTATATAACAAATCTTCTTTATCTACCATCTTTGGGAGAACCGAGAGTCATTCAAATCATTTTTGTCTGTTCTGTGGTTCAGATGAGGAGCCTCGGTTGAGAAGGGTTGTTACTTCTATCTCCTTTATGCAGGCATTGCCTCAGATAAGTCTCAGCAGCTTTATGAGAGTAGGTGTTACCCTCATTTTCACATTTGAGGTACTAAGGCACAGGGTGTTTCAGTAACCTGCCTGAGGGCTGAAGATAGTAAGTGGTGGAGCCAGGGTCACTACCTACCTGAGGCAGGACCTTCCACCACACTGTGAGCGATGCTAGCTAGGACTGGCTGGAGAACTTGCGTGTGTCAAACCTCTTTACATAACTAGGGTCAAAGCTCAATTCAGTGCAGAGTGTATAGCTCAGTTCAGAGAATGCCTCATTCTCTACTTCTCAGAAGAGCAAATAAAAAAAATACCAGGTGATCAGCACTCAGAGCCATCAATGCCCCAGAATCACAGCTATGAGCTGGTAGCAGAGAGACTGGAAGGAGCAGGCATGGCTGAACAAATAAGGGACTGCAGAGGTAAGCAGCGTCCACTTTCCGCTGCTACTGTAACATAACTCAGACCAGTAATATTCTAAACTTTAAAGGGATTCAAGAAGAAGGCTGAACAAGATAACCTCTCAAAATTCTGGACTTCTGTGAAATATCTGGCTATAGGAGAAGGAGGTATCCAAATATAAGGCCCCATCTTTTGACCACCTCTGACCCCCTGCATACAAAGTAATGGTTCATCAAAGAGGATTGATTCATAGCTGGCCATTCTGATATAAACTAGCTATGTCAAAGATTTATAAAGTAAGAATAATGGCTCCTTACAACTCTTATCAGTCCAGACATGCAGCTCCTGTGCAAGTTCAGGAATCACCAAAAAAGTTCGCCACCCTTGCCGTTTCTTTGATTTTAAAATGTCCCCAAAAATGTGATCTCCAATATATAAAATGTCTTTGCCCTTGGCTCCCAACAGATCACAGATTGTATCAGATGAACCTGAAACAATGGAACAAACAATGAGAAAACAATAAATGTCTCCATATTAAAAACCAGCGTTCCAAGTACTATAACCATTAAATACAGATTAATTTTATTCTTTTAACTATGTGAGGAACACACCAAAAAAAGGGCGCACCTTTCTTAAAGACAAAGACTCGCCATTGTCTTTTTTCATCAACCTTTTTAGTGCCTCTAAGACAAGGCCTTTAGCTCCACTATGCTCACCAGAGCTCTTGATCACCAAACCCAAGAGCAACAAATCTACACGTCTCAGCTTTAGGGAACATTACCACTGCCATTTCTCATCACAGATCTGCCATTAGGTTGGCTTTGTTCCACTGCTTCTCATTCCAACAAAATACACATTTGTGTCCACAGGGGCTCCTAAAAACCCCTAGAGGACCCCTTGGGAACCACCCGACATGATTCCAGACACTGAGAAAATGCCTCAAATAGGCAAAAGGAGGATTGGAAAAAACTGATCCTTTTAGTGAAAATCAAAGGTTCACTAGGACATACCACTTCTCAAAACCTTTCTCCCTGACTCCTGTTGTATTAGTAGGTGATTGAAGTGTTTACCATCAGGAGACGATATCTTTAGAATTCTAAAGAGTATATGTGGCACTGTGCCAGGAGGACACCAAAGTTTTCACATGAGGTCTGAACAAAGACTTACACTAAATAAAGGGAAGTCTGTGACTCACCCCCAGAGTAGACAATGCCATGCTGTAAGGGGCCCGTGTAGGTACCAATCTTCAGCTTGCCAGTTTTCTGTGGGAAAAGAATATGGACTTTGTAATGCTTTATCCTTCTATCACAATCTCCACCCAAAACGCTACTTGGCTAGGCAGCCAAATGAATGTCACTTTTGAATTATATTCATTTGAATTATTCTGCTATATCGATTAAGACCAAACTCTTAGATTAACTTCAAAAGAGAGATATAGCTAATAAGTTAAAAATACCTGTTTCCTTAGGGGGAGTAGGAGTGGGGAAAGGAGGAACATGAAGGGTAATTGCTCGCAGATAGACCTTCCTCTCAACTTACAGTATCCACCTGACGCAGTACTGTGCCTTCTCCAAAAAAGAGTGGTTTCCGTGCGTCCACCAAGATCAGGTCAAAGTAGGACTGCCATGGTCGGTGGGAGCTCCCAGGCTGATAAGGGAGAAACAGCAAAAGCCAAAACATCACTCCTAACCTGAAAGCACTCATGTTTCATCTCAATCAGATGAAAGGAATGTAGAAATACTAAGTATAACCAGAAAATCCCACTATTTTATTAAAAACATATTGTGGCTTATTATAAGCCACATCCTTTTGGAAGCAGGCAAAGTAAAAATATAAATAATGACTCTAACCTCTATATTTTAAATCGTTTCACCTACTTATTAATTTATTTCAAGCAATATAATGTATGAAAGAAAGTGTGCTCACACTCTAAAAATGGGCTATAAGAGGCTCAAAGGGGCTAAGGAGAGTTGCAAAACAAATATGTAAGAGACAGATTAAGAAAGAGGCAGATTAGCATCAGAACTGAAGTATACAACTGACGTGGAACTATTATTAGCAGATTTCATCGGTTATGTTCTCAGAATGATGGTTTCAGGTACACACTGGTCTTTGGCTTATATGGCAGGCTAATCAGCACTAATGTAGAAGGTATGCCCCTTAACATTACTTCCATCCTGAACTGGAACCATGGCATTAACCTTTTAAGGTCAAGCCAAAGAGCACTGCCATTACTCTGTTTTTAGGTGATCTCAAAACAGTTATTCATGACATTTATTCAAAGTCTAGTGACTAAATTGCAATGAGTATTCCTTAAATCTAAATATGGCCATACTACAGGAATGAAGACTTCTCTGCTAAGTATCAAGGTTAGCTGTTCTTTTGGCACAGAACTCAGCAATAACTAACAGCAGAATCTAGACGTTTGCAAGAATATATACATTTTCTCTCTTTTAATTACATTATCTTCTTCAACCTGAAAATTCCTTTATTTGCCACACAAATGTAAATTCTGTATAGAATTTCTTGGGCATAAAAATTATTCTGATCCCATCCTACTAAATACCACATGAATCTCTTTTATTTCTGTCTACCAAGTTTTCAAACTGCTAGCAACTTTAAATTACACTAGCGCCTGGCATTACTTTTTTTTTTTTTAATATTTATTTATTTATTTTTGGCTGCACTGGGTCTTCGTTGCTGTGCACAGGCTTTCTCTAGTTGCAGGAAGAGGGGGCTACTCTTTGCTGTGGTGCACAGGCTTCTCATTGCCATGGCTTCTCTTTTTGCAGAGCATGGGCTCTAGGTGCGCGGGCTTCAGTAGTTGTGGCGCACGGGCTCTAGAGCGCAGGCCCAGTAGCTGTGGCGCATGGGCTTAGCTGCTCCGCGGCATGTGGGATCTTCCCGGACCAGGGCTTGAACCCATGTCGCCTGCATTGGCAGGCGAATTCTTAACCACTGCGCCACCAGGGAAGCCCGACATTACTTCTAATATTAATGAAGATTTCTGGATGGCTCCTGACCAATTCCTTACCCTCAACATTCCAGGATATTAAATGCATTCATTGTTACTAAAGCAACAGTCTATTAAGTTACATAGAGTACCTTGGGGCCATGTGGGAAATCAAACAGGTAAGTCATAATTTTCTGGAAAAAAAAAAATCCAACATAAGGTCCATATACTACTTCTGCAAGAGATATATGACACCTAAATAAATCACACACAAGCTTTTTATAAGACATGTCTTTTTCAATACAAGATTCATCACATTCTTGTTTCCTCTAAAGTTTATGAAATCATGTCAGTGGAAGCCAGAAATGAATGCTTCATCATAGCAAACAAACGCAATCTTCTGACATTCTCAGTAGAACACAGACTTCTAGATTTTTTTGTACAGATTCACATCCACATATTCCTATCCAGTTCTCCTAGTGGACTGGAACACATATTTGGAGGTAAGGGGTATCTGAGATAAGGGTGTAGAGATAACTAATGACTCACATGGAAAGAATATACCTTGGCCCTTTTACTACTGTTCCTAGACCAACCAAGCCAACTTACTTGCTTACTTCAAATCACCAAATTTCAAAATCAACATTTTACATAAAGAGGATTGGGGAGTGCTGAGCTTCTTGCTAGTACTGGGAACTTGTAACTGTCTTAGCAAAAGTAACATGATAAGGAGTTAAATCATTTTTTTCTATATGCTTTAATCATGGCAAATTTTTTTTTTAAGTTAAGAGGTAGTAAATTTTGACGGCTAAGAGTCAAAACATCTTAGCACCATCTATTTCTGTCTGGCTCCCCAACAGCAGGGAGGGCACATATGTACACATGTGCAATAATAAAGGGTGTAACTTCTCACGTTTTAGAAATGAAGCACAAAGAGACAACGAAGACATTTTAATCAGCACGAATGTTTTAAATAACCCCAAAGAGAAAACCTTCAAGTAGCCAATTGTAATCAGGGAAAATAGTCAAAAGAAATACTTAGAAAAATTTGAGAACCACTCTGATGTATGCTATATATTTTTGCTTTTTTCATTCTGCTTTCAAAATGAAATGGCAATAAAATACCCTCACTTAATAAACTATCTTCCTCATTATAGTCACAGTTCTTCAGTCCTAAATAATTCCTTTGTATAAATAAACAAATATGAATATTAAGCACTTACATCTGTGTATTTATAGTCACTGTTGGTGGCAAGAAATACTTTCCCTACTTCATTCATCCGGCTTAGAAGCAAAGGCAGTTTTCCCTGAAATATAATTATGATGATGAGTGAAACACTAAAACACACAGATATTCCTCCACTTATGTTGGGGTTATGTCCCGATAATACACCAAACATGACAGCTAGCCAAGCCTACCTTAAACGTGCTGAGAACAAACACTGGCCTACAGTTGGGCAAAATCATCGAACACAAAGCCTATTTTATAATAAAGTGGTTGAATATCTCATGTAATTTATTGAATACTGTACTGAAAGTGAAAAGTAGAATGGATGTTATCAGTTGTCTACCCCCGTGATTGCACGGCTGACTGGGAGCTGTAGCTCACTGCTGCTGCCCAGCATCACGAGAGTATCGTAGGGCGTATCACTAGCCTGGGAAAAGATCAAAATTCAAAATTCCACATACAGTTTCTACTGAATGTGTATTGCTTTCACACCATCGTAAAGTCAAAAAATCTTAAGTTGGGGACCATCTGTATATATTCATTTACACTGTGGAGTAGTTAGACACTGGACTTTTGTCCACTGAAATAGGAATAGGGGATGCCCTTTAAGGGATGGTTGGTTGGTTGGTTGGTTGGTTTCAGAATTTTGCATTTAGAAGACCACATTGTAACTGCATGAATTAAGTATCATATATGTAGTGTATACATGGTGTATATATAATAGATTTATATATAAAATATATAAATGATTATATGCCTATTAAAAACATATCTCTAACTTCCTCATTATGTCTGCCTCAGGAAAGAGTTTAAATTACCTTGTAATCTCTAAAAGTAAGTGAATTAAGTGTGTTAGAGATGAGGATAAGCTGATTTTTAAACATCATCAGCTAAATACTCTATGGAGAGTATTAGATACGGCTTCACTGTGTATACTTTTATTTTATGAAATACCTTGCAGAAATGACATGACGTGTCATGATGCAACCTAGAAATGTCCAGACCCACCTGCAGATACATGAGGAAATTCTAACTCCTGATGTGACCAGAAAGAAAAACAGCCTTTCCTTCTCTCACAGTAAATAGCTTCCTTCACTTAAATCCTCCTGAACCCCTCAGTGTTCTTTCTTGAAACAACAATCATGGGAGTGGGAGTGGACGGGAAATAGGAGGTACAAAGAATGAAAACAATAAGAAATCTTTACCAAAGAACTTTGAGAAAATAATTGCATTCTACTTTTACTCTGTAAGAAAAGGAAGAAGTATCTCATCTCAGTGCTGTGTGTGTCTGTGTGTACTTTTTTATTTTGAAATAATTTCAGACTTACAGAAAAGTTGTGAAAATAGTACAGAGGGTTTCTATATATTCTTTATCCAGCTTCCCTCAATATTAACATCTTAACCCCAGTATAATGATCAAAACTAAGAAATTAACATTGGCACAATGCTTTTAACTAAACTACAGATATTTAAATATTTTATTAGGTTTTCCACTAATGTCTTTTGAAGTATTTTAAAGCTTTCCTCATTATTCCTTGTTGATAGGTTAAAGACAATTTAAATAACAGTCACACATATGTACATTTTTTAGATGATCTAGCACTGTGGTTATGATTCAGGATACATTTAGGTGTGACTTTACTACTTATTAACTGTATGAACTTGGGCAAGTTATTTAAGTCCCCAGTTTCTTCATCTATAAAGCAGAGGTAACAGTAACTAACTCACAGTTATATGGAAGATTAAATGGGATAACGAATGTAATCACTTAGCACAGTGATGTTCGCAAAGTAGCCACTCTAGCTGCTGTTATTGTAATTAGAGCTAAAAGGGCAAATGAAATACTGGGTCTTCTTGCCTAATAACAAACAAGAAAAACTAAAACCCATGCTCCGGCTGAAAACTCTTGGTGATTATACTCGGAGTGTGTTAAACTGCCACGACAGAGAAATATCTTCTCTTGTCCATTTCATTATAAATAAGCTTGTTATTAATTTCCCTAATAGGTAAAGGAAGCTATCATGCAGATCTATTTTTCCCTTTATTACTTACATCTTTGACTACATACTTCTCAAGATTTTCAACTGTCTTTTCCTTAAGGGAACCCTAGAGAAAGAAAAAAGGAAGCAAGAAGAGAACAAAATCAATTTTTAAGTTTATTATAAAAACTGTGACTACTGTCAGCCTGAATGCATTTCTTAACTATTTCCAGAAAAGTAGATAAACTAAACAAGGCCAGGATAAAGTGGCAGATGTGATGTGCTGCAACTCCACCTCCAAAATGTATTTAAAATATAAAACTATTTTTATTTTAAACTAGAAATCAAAAGGCATTTCGTATTTTATTCAGCACAATTTATAATAAATGTAAACATAATATTACTTAGTTAATGTTACTGGCCAAGTGGGAGGTATTTGGAAAATACAAATGGACCATGATCATTCTGAAAGGATATGGTAAGTATAATCCTAATGCTAAAATCTCTTCCAGTAAGTTTGGGAAATGCAAACTGAAATAAGATCTAGAAGCCAAGCACCACCACTGAGGAAAGACCGGCATTACCTCTGTAAGCAGGACAGCCAAAGACAAGGACAGAAGTATTCTAGACAGCTATCACCAGAGGCAAATCCCCCACCCCCCTTGTTTTTAACAGATGAACAATTCTGCTCTATTTGCACTTGGAAAGTTAATGTCAGACCATAAAAAACACATGCCAGGCAGTGAGCAGGTGAAGAAGCAGCTCCTAGGTACCTTGTAATGAACCCAGTCAACTGCATCTCTTACATCCTGGAACATACTCCGGTAAGACATGAAGAGGTCCCCATCTTTAAATCCTGTTTCACAGCTACAGAAAGATAAAAAGAACATGACAGGGAATCCAAAAGAGGGTAAATAAAATGAATATCAAACATTGCCCAGGGGACCCAAAGGTTCCATTGTCACATAATAAAGGCCGTGTGGCTAATTTGGAAAATAATTACTCCCTATGAAAACCCATTCTGACCACCAGAGGTGACTGCAGTGTTCAATGGAATACAATAACTGTGAACAGATACAAAGTGGTAGAAGAATATACTGAATGGAAGCTAAAAGGCCAGTTCCAAAAATATCAGGTCCTTTATCACTTTTAAGAAACAGGTTCCCATCAAAGAAACATTTTAAATTGGTAATTTAGGTTCTCTCCACCCTCACTTTTCTGACATGGTCTCTAGGTACTAAGGTATTGTCTATTTTCTGTTTATCTTAGTGACTTAGTGCTCCACCAAATTTAGTGCCTTGAAGTGGATAAGGCCTAAAGAGGATAAGTTTGCAAACTCTGGCACATACGGCTGAACTTACAATTCTCCCTAGAAAGGAAAGGATAACTTTTTCAAGACTTAAGCAAAATTTTACTTCAGGGAGGATAAACAGTATTTACTCCTCAATTAAATCCTGCTGGGCCTGGGAATGAAACTAAATTACCATCCCTGAATGGCTCCTGGGTAGCTGCTGTGAAATGAGTTGGGGGGTTTTAGTGCAATTCTGCTTGGACAGATAATCATCACACAAACCTCCCACTCAGTTGTCACAATTAGCACCTCTGCTGGCCGTCTTCATTCCCAGGAGAAGCCAATCAGAAGTGGTCCCTTCCAAACATGGCTGCAGCACACTGGCAAGGAGAGGGCCGTGTGGGAGGTGAGAGCCTGCATGGAGCTGCTGGTGCTGTCCCATCTCTCAGGCTGGCAATGTGGCATCTTTCACTAGCACTAAATTCACTTCAGAAAAGCAGAAAAGACCTGCAGTGGCCAGTTCTCTAAAACCCTGTACATTAATTTTTTTAAAAAATCAATTGGAAAAAGAAAATTATAGTATATACATACCTGGTATATCTGGGACAATTAGTAAAAAAATCTACTAGGCAGGCCAACAGGTAGGTCTCTGAAAAATGAAGAATAGATATTCATAAGCTAGAAGTAAGATAATGAAATTGTTTCATTATGTCCTTGCGCAAAGACAATTATGGAAAGAAGGGAAGGCATCAGTATATATAAGCATAGAATGAGCATAGAATATATAATATATAATATATAAGCATAGAATGAGTCTACCTGGTAGGTTGAATAGTGTGTTCAGAATGTAAAATCTTTCAGTGTCATCTCGTTGAATAAATTTATTTGGATACTGCTCTCTAGTTTCTGGTCTGAAAGAAAAAATTTTTAATTAACTGACATTCAAAGATAACGTTATAACTCTGAGACATATTCATCATTCAAAAATTAATTCAGATATTTTGGTGGCTATGTGCAAGGCAGGGTTCCAAATAATACACATGGCAGGACTTCCCTGGTGGCGCAGTGGATAGGACTCCGTGCTCTCAATACAGGGTGCCTGGGTTCTATCCCTGGTCGGGGAACTAGATTCCACATGCATGCCGCAACTAAGTAAGGGTTCGCATGCCACAGCTAAGGAGCCCTGGAGCTGCAACTAAGGAGTCCCCGTGCTGCAACCAAGACCTGGCGCAACCAAATAAAAAAATAAATAAATATAAACAAAAAACAAAAAACATGGGTAGCTCTGAAAAGGAAGAAGCTTGGTTTCAGCCCCTAAAAAGTTCTCAGTCTGATAAGGGAGGTGAGTCACATACACAAACAATTATAACAAGGTAAAAAAATCACAACTACAAGCAAGGTGCGAGGAGCTATGAGAAAACCGAAGAAGGGGAGACCATTTCAACTTAAGGGGTAGAGAGAAGTGAATGTGGGAATGTGGAGAGGAAAATCTTGGAAGAATTCATGAAAATGGTAGCATATGAGCTGGGCCTTGAAAGCTAGATAGACGAATCCAGAAAGTAGTCTGAGAAAGGGGAACAGAGAAAAATAAAGCTAGAAAGACTAATTGAGGCAATTATGCTATTGTTTTTATACTTCATTCAGGGGCAACAGTGCCACTGACAGTTTTGGGGTTTTTTTGGCTGCACTGGGTCTTTGTTGCTGCCTGCAGGCTTTTCTCTAGTTGCCGCGAGCGGGGGCTACTCTTCGTTGCAGTGCATGGGCTTCTCATTGCAGTGGCTTCTCTTGTTGCAGAGCACGGACTCCAGATGCGCAGGCTTCAGTAGTTGTGGCTCACGGGCTCTAGAGTGCAGGCTCAGTAGCTGTGGCACATGGCATAGCTGCTCCGCGGCATGTGGGATCTTCCTGGACCAGGGCTCGAACCCGTGCCCCCTGCACTGGCAGGCGATTCTTAACCACTGCGCCACCAGGGAAGTCCCCACTGACAGTTTTTAAGCAGAAGGATAAAACCATCAGAGCTGAATTGTAAAAATATTAAATTAGTAGGAGTTTTAGGATAAAAGGGAGGAAGAAATGTGATGTGTTGCAAAAATGGCTACAAATTCTTCCTATCCTTTTGTAATGTGACTTTGCAGTTTTTCCAATTAAGAGGCTCAGTCTATTTCTCCATCCTTGAATACAGGCTTGAATGGCAGCAAATGGGATCCAAGCAGAGACTTGGAAAACACTTGTGTATTGGGGCTTGCTTACTCTTGCTGCACTTGGAACTCTGAGACTGCTATGTTAATGCGAGTGAGATAACCTGCTGGAGGATAAAAGGTTACATGCAGAAATGAGATGCCCCAGCCAACAGGCTGCCAACTGCCAGACATGTGAGTGAGGCCATTCTAGATCAGCTGAGCAATCCCAGAATTGCCCAGCTGACTCTCAGAATTTTGAGCTAAATCAAATGGCCATTGTTTTAAGCCACTAAGTTTTGAAGTACTTTATTATGCAGCAAAAACTAACTGACACAGAGACAGAGGCCTGGGAAATCAGGGGATTACTGTAGTAGTCCAGCTGAGAGCAGGAGGGGCATGTCCTAGAGTGGCGCAAAGGAAATTAAAGAGAAGAATTATTCAAGAGAGATTGCCAAGGTAAAATGAACAAGACAAGGCAACTGATCGGATGTGGTAGATGAGGAACACAAGAGCCAAAGATGATGATGCTCACACTAAGGTGTCTCCGAGAGGGTGGTGGTACCATCAACAGAATCATGAAAACTAGATAAAAAGTAGATACAAGAGGAATTTTATTTTGGATATGTTACTCTAAAAGTAAATATTTTTACAGGCAATTAGAAACAAAGGTCAAGAACTTAAAATAGAGATTCAAACTTGAGAGATAGCTGGGATCATCTCTGCACAGGTAATAAATGAAGTCAGGAAGACTATTAGAGCAGAAGAGGCCACTTAAGAGTGCAGAGAAAGAAGAGCAGACTGAGACTAGATCCATGGAGGACATTCAGAGATTAAAAGAAAAAGCCAGTGAAAAAACCAGAAGTTAGAGATGCATGAGAACCTTGAAGAGTGAAATAAAACACTGCAAGAAGAGGAAAGGGAGAGTATTAATAAAAATATTACAGAGAGTATATATAGGGGTGGGATAGGGAGGGTGGGAGGGAGACGCAAAAGGGAGGAGATATGGGGATATATGTATATGTATAGCTGATTCACTTTGTTATAAAGCAGAAACTAACACACCATTGTAAAGCAATTATACTCAAATAAAGATGTTTAAAATATATATATATTACAGAGAAACCAAAAGGGAGAAAAACTAAAATATAAAAATGCACAGTCCTCACAGTGAAATATGAAGATTAACTATTTTGAATAAAGGACACCAAATTTAAAGTTCATACTCAGAATAACTTGGGTAAATTCCTGCTTGTGTTTGTTAACTACAAATGGGCATAAACTCTAGTTAGGGATATAAAATCACATTAGCTCCCTGTCTTAGTCACCCTTCTGAAATAAGTGTTCCCAATAAAGAATAACTTTATGGAATAGCATATCTTCTAGCCTTCCAAGATTTTCTGTAATGAAAATTAAGGCAGAAGGGAATAGTAATTATATGCTTTCCTCAGTCAGGTTTAGTAAGATGACATTTTCATCATTAAAGAATAATTCCCTTACCTAAATATAGTTATTTATTAGGCAATTAGAACCCAAACAGACTTATAAATACAGTTAGCGATTACATTTTGTTTACTATATTTGTTTTTTTGGGGTTTTTTTGTTCTTTTTTTAATTATACTTTTGGCTGCGTAGGGTCTTCGTTGCTGCACATGGGCTTTCTCTAGTTGCGGCGAGCAGGGGCTACTCTTCGTTGCGGGGCACGGGCTTCTCATTGCAGTGGCTTCTCTTATTGCAGAGCACGGGCTCTAGGCATGCGGGCTTCAGTAGTTGTGGCACGCGGGCTCTAGAGCACAGGCTCAGTAGTCGTGGTGCACGGGCTTAGTTGCTCCGCGGCATGTGGGATCTTCCCGGACCAGGGCTTGAACCCATGTCCCCTGCATTGGCAGGCGGATTCTTAACCACTGCATCACCGGGGAAGCCCCTACTATATTTGTTTTCTTTTTTTTTTAAACGTTTGGCCGCGCCTCACGGCTTGCGGGACCTTAGTTCCCCGACCAGGGATCGAACCTGCACCCTTGGCAGTGAAAGTACGGAGTCCTAACCACTGGACCGCCAGGGAATTCCCTACATTTTGTTTAAATTAACTGTCAAGTCATGCTAGTATGCATTTAAAATAAAAATTAATTCATAGGGAAGTAATGTATCATAAAGGAAGGGATGCTAGACTTGGAGTTGGGAAGAAAAGTTATAATACAGTACTGCTAACTATCTGTGACCCATAGAATAAAGATTTGGTCTCAATATTATCCTAGTCTAAAACTTTAAAAGCCTTTACCATTGTCTGAAAAGAGGCTCCAACTCAATTGGCAAGGCATATAAGGTGATGCTTGCTGGAGCCCTAATTTTCCTTCCAACCTTGTCCACCACTATACTTCAATAATTATCTCCCTTTCCCTCCATCTTCATTCTGTCCTTCTCCATGGACTTTTTTTTTTTTTTATTTAACTCTATAGACTGTACAGTGCTAAGTACTGTTTGAATGATTCTGCATTTACTCATAAATGACTTATTTCTGAAACAATATTAAATGTATTTCCAAAGGAGCTATTTGGAAACTTTATTGGCTTATTTGGGGGGGAAGAAAGGAGGTCTATGGATCTTGAGTTAGTAAATCTAATTATAGTACTAATATATAGAATTTCTTCTCTTCCTTTTCTTCTCTGACTACACCCCTACCCAGTAACACAAAAGTCCATTTCAGACGTTCATAAATAGAACCTTGGTTCATCATCATTGGGATTCTGAATTGTGGTGACAATATCTATACATAAAATAGCTTGGGTTTTTAGTACTATTTGCAGTCACTTCACATTCTAAATCCTGCCTTTTGATATTCATGAACTTGAACAAACCCCTCACGAGAGGAACAGTGAAAGGAAGATAGATATAACCACTGGCCTAACCAGATATGTCAAGGTAGGGTGTTCACTTCGTACTGTTCTCACTTGGAAATTGTACACTTGGAAATTGTTTAGCCTGTGTAATGCCAGCTGAAGAGTCTTGTGACATATGATTCAATTCCAAATAGGGCATTGCTGTGACCTCAGATTTAAAGGAAACTCTGGTACAGTTTGTTAGTTTGTGTCTCTTATCACAAAATGTATTTACCAAAAAGACACTGTCTCTTTAACAACTTCATTGTAGACTGTGGTTTTTACTACTTTGCTATTGAACATAAATAACAGACTGACACTTAACCCATTTTGATTTTAAGAGTTGCTGTGATCCTAATACAGTGTCAGTAGTAAATTAGGTAATATAACAGTAGAGAAAATATATACTGTAATTGTAAAGCCACAATTATAGAAACTGTCATATTGTGGCATTGTGATTTTTAAAGAAAAAATTGAGATGTTTCACAAAAAAACACTAGATACTAAATTTTATCTGCTGTTTATTACTAGGGTGAAAAGTCCAAATTAGTAAGAATAGTGGAAATATTCTAATTATGAAAATAAAACGTATCCTTATTTGTTTTAAATAGTGTCACTCTGTATTCATTTTTAACCCCATGTTTTAAAAAATTTTAACCACATGATCAAATACCTGAAGGTACTCATTGTAATATAAAAAATAATGTATTAGCTGTTAAAAATCTCAGTCATTTACATTGCTGTAGTTTTAAATTTTTCAAAGCACTTTTACATACATACCTCTTCTGAGCAGCTACCTGAGAACTGTATTACAAAGGAGAAAATAAAAATCTTAGAATTTCAAATAAGTCAAAGCCACTACAGTTCTTTTTGGGCAAGTTTCAAGATTAGCTTTGTTGTATGCTATATAATTAGAAGGCACTAATTTAAACAAAATGTAACTGCTAACTATATTTATAAGTCAGTTTGGGTCCTCACTGCCTAATAAATAATTGTTAAGTATCCTTATGTAAAGGAATTGATCTTTAACGATGAGGGAATAGGAAAGTATACTGTATTTGGGGAGACAATATCATCTTCATATTGTTTGACTATAAAAACACGAGAAAGAGGTTAAAGGTTCTTTGTACTCACCCCCTTATGAAGTTAAATCCATGTGCACAGACCAAGAGGTTTCCATAGGCATCAACTTTCAAAAGATTTCCGTACAGTGTATCAAAGACAAGCCCCCTATGTAAAAATGAAGACATCACCAATCATGCAAAGTAATAAAGGCAATAATCTAATGGAGTATTTACTCCATCACCACAAACCAACCCTCACCTTATTCAGGTTTTATGGCAGCTCAAGTATGTCCCCAAACAATATAACTCTAGAGGCTAAAGTGAGTGAATAAAATCTTAAAAACGAATCTCAGAACAACTAACAAATATTTACTCTGTCCAGATAAATAATCACAACTGTTTTATGTGAGAAATAAGAGCTTAATCAAACAAGGTGTTAACAATAGTTCCTCTTAATACAGCTGGTTCTATCCTACAACAGAGTCTCTCTTAATTTCCTTGGACAACTGGGCTGCCTTATATTTCCCTCTGTTACATGTTGTATATGGGACATATATGATGGCATCTCAAAATAAGCATCATCTTTCTTTTTTTTTTAAAAGAGTTTTTTGGTGTGGACCAATTTTAAAGTCTTCTATTGAATCTGTTACAATATTGCTTCTGTTTTATGTTTTGTTTTGTTGGCCATGAGGCATGTGGTATTTTAGCTCCCCGACCAGGGATTGAACCCACACCCCCTGCATTGGAAGGCGAAGTCCCAACCACTGGACCGCCAGGGAAGTCCCAGCATCATCTTTCTTAATGTCAAATCTTTCTTATCAAATCCAGGAATGCAAACTGCCAAGAAGTCTCCTGATTACCAAGTTAAATATATTAGCAAAACATGTAACTGCTCTCCAACAGCATAAGAGAAGAGCATCTGCGATTACTGCCCATCAATTTTAATAATCCCTCTTCTTTCTCATAAATGGATCTTCTTTAATAACAATAAACTAAGTTCAAAGTTCAAGTCAGGAACACAAAATATATGGTGTACATGAAAGGTTTCATGGTCATTTCAGAATCAACACCAACCAAAAACAAACAAAAAACACAAAAAACCCCCCAAAGAATCTTTTGATGTTTTGTTGGTTTTTTTGTTTGTTTGGTGGAAGTTTTTTGGTTGAGGATGCATTTGGAATTATTAATTTTGGGGACAGAAGGAGGAGTCTTAATCCAAAAATAATCTTGAAAAATTACCTGGTAGGGAATGTAGAATCATATGCAAAGCTGAGCAGCTCCTGAGGATAGCCAATAGAAACTAATCTCTCCACGGTAAGCTCAAAGCCAAGGGACTCATACTCCGGGGACTTGTACACTGCACAAAGAGGAGGTTCTCATTAAAAGAATAGCCACTTAAAATAGAAGGCAAATGAGCGAATTTCTACTTTCCCAATTCCTCTCTCCTCCTAAATCTGCCATTTTTCTTCGTTTCCTTCAAACTCCATGTTTTGTACCGCCCTGAGTAATCACAGAACTCAACTGTCAGTCTGTGGAAATAGGTCATATTATAGTAGGAGGAGCAGCAACAAGATGAATTATCAGGCATTTCAGAAGAGTTCCTTCATTCTTAGGAAACCTAATCCAAAAATTTTTTCCTCTTTATTCTTTCATGCCCACAATCTAAAGGCAGGTGGGATAATGTAATATGCACAGCTGTGATATTAACCATGAGAATATAATTAATATAAAACTAGACAGGTCTATGTATGTTGAAGTCCTCACTGTTGTGCATGACTGGTGTAGGAATCCTTCAAAATTAGTTGTTTTTTTCTTTTTTTTAAGACCGGTCTATTTTTAGAATTCCTATCTGGCTTAGTAGTTACTTTAAACTCCTTCTCCAATCAGCATGATTCCATTTGTTAGGATTTACTTGTTTTCTTTATCAGCCCTGACAATGTCATAGCCATCAAAATTGAATTTTGCAAATTATTAGTGCTAAAACAACCATAAGAAGACATGTCTGAGATAGGAAAATCTGGATATGAATTGGGAATTAGACATTGAAGAATTATAACTCATTTTATTAGACCTGATTATGGAAGAATGAGTATGTGCAAGTATATATATAAAATATATATACCTCCTTATCTGCCAAAGAAGAATAATGAGTTTTTTACAGGTGAAATAAAATGGATTTTGGAATATGGGGGTTTCTCTCTAATATTATATGTCTGAAGTTTTCTATAATGAAAAATCTTTTCAGAATCATCATTGCAGTTTAGTATAAAGAAAATGTTGCTCCTTTAAACAGGTTTCTTCCAAATGAAAGATGTAGGTAGGCAACCATCCATCAGTCTCTAGGGTGGGTAAGCCATATTAAAAATAAAAATAAAAAGACCTGCAATCTTGCTAAATGCCAAATGAGGATTTAAAAACACCCTCAAACATCCTATTGTCTCAAAATAATTAAACTATTATTACTATTATAGTTCTACCTATAATTAACATATATAGCCTATGGCTCAAACTGATTCTTCATTGCAATTAGTCTGCCTATCCAAGTTAGTGCTAATGTTTTAATGAGTATGATTCAACTTTCCCTTTCCAAAAACAATCCTTTAGAATATTTCTGGAAATACATAAAAGAAAACAGCAATAGTGGTTTCCTCCACAGACGGGAACTGAGTGACTAAGAGGGGAAGGAAGAAGACTTTCATGTACCTTCTTCTGTACCTTTAAAACTTGTAACATATTAATGTATTATCTATTCTTTTTAATTAAATTGAAATTTTAAAAAAACAAGGTGAGATTTTAAAATCCTTTAATAAACATCTGTCATATTTATAAGCCTCAAAATTTTAAGGTCCTTTAGGAGATGCTTAAGTCTCATCTCACCAGAACAATGCCAAAAGAAGCTGTCATTTCATCTGTGGTCTCAGGGGTAATAATAATTTAAGGCTAATGCTAACCCTGGCTAACATTTTCAAAACTGGCTGTATTTTTGTCCTCCCCTCAGTTCCAGCCCCATCCTCACCCATCCCTGCCCACAAAATTTTTTGAATCCTCAAGTGTGGAATTCTTAAATTTGAATGATGTACACTGTGGTAAAGGAAGTGCTATATATTCATACATGCTAACAGAATAAGAGCTGGTGTATTATCATAAAACCAGGAAAGCCTGGTATCCATTGATGTCAATTTGAATTATTTTGAGAGTATAAAAGAATATCTCACCCCACCCCGTGCTTCCACCTCAATTGAAAGTGAATTTCATTTTGACAAAATTTTCATAAAACAAAAATTACTTCTCAGTCCTAACAAAGCCCCACTTATGTCAAACAATATTTAATGGAACAAAATTCCAGTATAGCTCAGTAATTTGGATAATCCATTGACATTCATTCTCATAGGATTTGTCCCATATAAAATGTTTTCAATTATTAATTTTTCAGAAAGATAATTTGCTGGATATGCCTTAAGAATGGGAGACAGAAACAAAACTTAAACACCCTCCACCCAGGCTCGCCCCTAAATGAATAATTTTCCCTAGTTAGGGAAGTGATGGAGTAATAGTGATTAAAATCTATTTCTATGAGGCAATTCAGATTGAAACCCAAATCAATTTATTCAGAATTTTTGGTGAAAAAAAATGTGTGAGGGCAGAGATCTCAATTCCCCATTTTGCCACCATAAAGAATAGAATAACAGAAAATAAAACACTATACTCTTGTCACATTGTGTTTATTCCAAGGCAGAACTTCCAAGTGTTCAACTGAGATGACTTTCTAGAAATTCCACCTACAGAAATAAATACTTTAAATTTCCTTTCTCTCAATGAGTTTAGGGTGCTTCCAAAAAATACAGTGTATTTTCCCCATTTGCTAACTTCAAGTTACACAGCATGTAGAAACATCAGCTGAAGCCAGAATTTCGGTCTCCCTGAGTCTCATCCAAAGCTTTCTGTGGTGGCATATAGTGCCACTGTTAAAAATGAATTTCTAGATTAAGTAGGCCATCAAAATTTAAGCTTGGGTGTTGAAACACACTACTCTCCCTCCAATTTCTTTCAACTAGTCCAAAATAAACTGCTCTAATCACAGGTGGGAATGGAGTTAGCAAAGAGAGTCCAAGTTCCACTCTGACAACACTATCTATTTCACTAAGCTCTATATTAATCAGTAAGACCTACAAGGTATTGACATTTTCTCATAAGCTTCCTGGATAATCATTTCAGTAACATGAACTCCCAGGTCATTAAATCAGCTGCTAGAGAACTGTACAGTACAACCAGGGCTGGAGAAGCAGAATTGCAGCTGCACAGAGCATGAATCTAGATGTTTTGTTCTAAGTGTCCCTTGGGAATAATCACAATTTGTTCTGACCTGGTGGTAAAAATGACAGTTCCTGAACCCTACAAAGTACCATCATGCCTTAAATAAATAAATAGATAGATAGCAAAATTTCTTTTTTAATCAACCAGGCCCTTCAAAGCCAGCCTGGACATCTGCGGGGAATCATATATATCACCTCAGGCTAGAGTTCTATATGCCTGTCCACAGCTGCAAAGGCTCTAATTACAATTTCTCTGGCAAAACTGGCAAGTAAATGATGCACAGCTTCAAACTCAGTTCTCACAACTGACTTTCCAAAACACTGCCAATAGCTTCAAGAGTAAACACAGCCTCACACATTCACTGCTTATTTCTTTTTCAAGAAGGTCCTCAGGCCTATTCTAATTTACCCAATATCCAAAGACAAAGGAAGAGGTTATTTTAAGAGCCAGAGTCCAAAAAAGAGGACTGCTTCAGGCACCAGGGCAGCACACAGTGTTCTCAGGTTACATAACCAGACTATAAAGAGAACAACCAAAGCTTTGAAAGCTGAAGCTACTGAGAGCATTTAAAGATATTCTTTACTCCATAATCTGCAAGGGAAAAACATTTCTTCAAAAAATATCAACTGCATGTTGTGGGGATGAAAGTTGTGGGCTGTTTTGAGTAGATTTTGTTCATACAAGATAGAATCTGGATTAGAGGAGACAGTCCCTTTGGGTGAGCCGAAAACTTTCTGCAGGGAAGTCTGGAATTCTCATGCACTTTTTACCTTTGCCACCAAGACACACTGTGTAGTAGTTTATAGATTTTAGACAAAGGAAGGGCAAACCTCTACAGAGGTTCCAGCCTAGCAGAATGCTGCTGCCAAAATGAGAACTCACATGAGGCAGATGCAGATGCAGAGTGTGTCACTCCAGTCTTGAAGGAGTTACACTGGCACTCCTGTTAAAAAACAAAACAAAGCAACAAAACAAAACAAAAACAAAAACTGGTTTTAAAACTGTTGTGATGGGCTGGAACAGAGAGATACCATTTGGAAATTGGTATTAATAGGAGTTACTGCCTCCTATTTAGAAGCCTCTGACCATCACTTAAATTCATCTAATTAGCCATAGCAAAACAAGGGTATTGAAGATAAGCTTAAGTATTATACATTATTTAACTTTTCTGGTACCCTGAGCCTGGAATACAAGCCAAGTCTGATCCTGAAATGTTAAGTCAAAAGACAAACAGAAAAATAAATTTCTTTTGTCTTAGTTTATTTTTTCTAGCACATTTCAGGTTTATATGATAGAAACTGAATGCAACTGGTAAACAGCGTTTAAAATTGAACTATAGTAAGTGAAACAGACTAATAAAGGATACAAGAATAAACCAGAGCAGTCTCATCTTACTTTTAAGTATCCATTTAAACTAAGTCTACCTGTACCTATCTACCTACTTTTCTACCCTTCTAACACCTAAATTTGTAATCTTGATAAAGATGAAAACCAACCTCACGCTACTAAAAATCTAACCAGATGTCTAAATATGAAATAGAGGGTAAAAATTTTATTTTGATTCTGTGAGTGTATATTTGCCCTCAGTAAATGGAGTCATATTACTCTACTTTCATAAAGTTAAAGAAACTACCTAGTCTAGTAAGATAACTGACTTGAAGATACATAAATCCTTTCAAGATATTGATACTTTTAAGATATGAATTATGTTTAACTTTATAGGGAGCCATTTTTCCTAGAGACATTTAGGTTTTTGAAAACATATGGTTAGATTTCTCCAACTTCTGGATTTTTTGTGAAAGGGAGATGGTACTAAATAGAAGAGCAAAAATGACTAAATACAATGTTGAAAATTTCTAAAAACATTACAACTAGGAGAAACCAGCACTACCAATCACACTATGAAAAGCAAAAATCCAACCCAACCACTCAAGAATAGTTATTTGCTTTTATGCTATGAATGTGATCAACATCAATGTTCTCTATTTATTTAGGCTAAGTGATCTTAGCTCTCTGAGACTGTAACTAGGAAAGATAATAATTCACATTTTCATTAAGGAAACTTTAAATTAAATCTTTCCATTCCCATATAAACAGACACCAGAGGACTTTTTCTACTTTTCACAACTATTTGAAAACCCCAACACAATATCACAGACATAGTCAAAAATTTTCTCTCTAACCTAAGAGACCATAAATGATCTAAAAAAAGATATTGAAAAATTCTAAAAACTACCTCAATTTTAATTTACCTAAAATACAAAAGCTAGATACCATTTAACACTTTCAGTAATATAAAATAAAACCAACTCCCACATGGCTAGACATGTAAATAAGTAAACAAATAGAGTCTGGAAGACTGCCAGTCTCAATTTATTGCAAAAGCAAAATTAAATGGTAATTAAAAGATTTGTTTTAAAAATTACCAAGAGTACTAAAAGAATGTTTATTTTAAAATAAAATGAAAAAAATTACCTAACTCAAAATTTTCCCTCTGAGAACCTGTATGCTTACTAGGAATGTGTATTTCGGCTATTGTTTTCAACTTGAAAAGTGGAAAACTGAAAATTATTGAAATAACTTTAAAAATCCTCTTTAACCAAAGAAGCTGCTTGTAATTAAAAAAAAAAGAAAGAAATAGCTAGTATATAATTTTTCCCCCAAATAAGAACAGATCATCACACTCAAATGCCTGTACTAAACTTAGAATAATGTAACAGACATTTGGATGCCTACTGTGTACAGGTACTAGATGCTAAGAACAGAAAACAAAATAACTCATGGTCTTTGGCCTGAAGGAGCTTGTCGTGCGCTACAGGGATATACAATTAGATATTTATAATAAATTTTAGAAGATCCACAATACAATGTGACTAAGGAGGTACAGAGGGACAGAAACGGGGCCAATTAACCCAGCCCAAGAAGTCTTCTTAAAAAATATGTATGGGACTTACCTGGTGGCGCAGTGGTTAAGAATCCGCCTGCCAGTGGAGGGGACATGGGTTCAAGACCTGGTCCAGGAAGATCCCACATGCCGTGGAACAACTGAGCCCATGTGCCACAACTACTGAGCCTGCGCTCTAGAGCCCACGAGCCACAACTACTGAGCCCGAGTGCCACAACTACTGAAGCCTGCGCACCTAGAGCCCGTGCTCTGCAACGAGAAGCCAATGCAATGAGAAGCCTGCGCACTGCAATGAAGAGTAGCCCCTGCTCGCCGCAACTAGAGAAAGCCCTCATGCAGCAACAAAGACCCAACACAGCCAATAACAAAATAAATAAATAAATCTATTAAAAAAATATATATATGTATCATTTACTCAGGCTTATACGGATAATTCATTTTTATAACCAGCATCTCAAGGTACTATAAGGTTTACCAAACTTTCTGAAACTCAGATTCAGGTAATATGTTCCAAACACCTCTATCACAGTCAGGCAAGTTAATTAATGTGAGAAATCGTCTAAGTGTTGGTACATGTCTTGGCCTAAAGGGGGAAGTAGCTGTCAGATGTAGCTGACTCCCCGGTGGGAATGAGAGCCAATTGTTGCCATTTATGTGATAACAACCAGCCCAGATTTTTATACTTGGAATCTCCCAATTTTTAACTACTGACTCAATTTAAAAAACCAACAAACTCCATTTCTCCCAATTTTTAACTACTGACTCAATTTAAAAAACCAACAAACTCCATTTGAGCCAAACTATGGGTCTGTGGTCTGAGGTGTGCCCATGGGCCACTGGTGTGCAACCTCTAATGTATACTTTAGATTAGATACTTCCACATAAGTTCTCCATCTAACTGAAATGGTTTGACTGTCCTCTTCAAAGAGGCTTTTTTTTTCTTTGCTGTGCCGCACAGCTTGTGGGATCTTATTGATACTTCCCTGACCAGGCATCGAACCCAGGCCCTCAGCAGTAAGAGCACGGAGTCCTAACCACTGGACTGCCAGGGAATTCCCCTCCTCAAAAAGTCTTAAAGAAATAGAATTTAAGTACTTAATGAATTGGAAATCCAGGTGGAAAAATTCATTCTTCAACAACCACAGAGTATCCTAGATAATGTTGTTGTTCTATTCACCTCAAGGAAAAATTGAGGGGGTGGATAAAAAAAATTTAGGAAATAAAGGAACCGTTATGTAGTCACTTAATTTGGTCCCCTACCACAATGCTGTAACAATTATGCCATAACAATTGTAATTATCTGAATCTGATTCTTTCATATGACTGTGAAATCAAACAAATGTTCCCAGTGATTTAAAGAATCACAATCACCTCATGATCTGCCTAGGTAACCAACTATTAGAGTTCCCTGACCCAGCAGGTTTTATCCATTACGTTTAACCTAAATCTTCCCTACACAGCTTAACTCTATTATCATTTGTCTTGTTCTCAGTGGCCATTATCCCCATGATAAAGCAAACATTCAGAGAATGTGTAAGCAGAAAAGAAATAATGAATCAAAGATAGCTATTATGTTAGGACTATTTTGAAAACAAGTTTATCCATGTTGAAAATGGCATGGGATATTAAAACAAAAAAGATTCATTTTAGTAATTTTACTGATGCAACTAATATTACATGACATTTAATCACACAAAAAATCTGGCTTATATTTGAATGCTTTTATGCCTGGCAATGGAAAACAAAGACCATAAACACTGGTAATGAATTATTTCTATCACTCACTGTGTAATATGGAGGACATGGAATTGGGTTTTATTAAGAAATCATTTGAATTTCCTAATGATCTAGAAACAAACCATATATTACTGCAATTCAGAGGATGAATCTAAAATTAGTGAAAACTCTACTGGGATACAGAAATGACATAAAGGAAATCAAAGCTTAGAAACTAAATGTAGATAAATAAATAAATAGGCTGCCTAAAAGTAATGTATAAACCTAACACAGGTAATATATAATATAAATATATATCTAAAAATAACAGCCTTGAGAGTATTTATCTCAACTAATACAAAGAACTTTAATCCACAAGAAGATAATACACTGGAGTATTATTTCTTTTTTAATTCTTCCCTAACATACAGAGACCACTTCAAAAGTATGCTTGGCTGGGGAAATCGTATTTCATTTCTTGAGGGAGGTAGTGTAAGAAATTCTTAAGTTTAAGAAAAAGCAGTAAGAGGAGCTAAAATAAAGATTATATTCTCAAATGGAAATGAAAAGACTAAAAAAAGGCCTTAAAATTTAAACGCCCTTTTAAAAATAAAATCACTTTGTTGGTATTTGGTCAGTTTTCCCCACCTGATTTTTAAATTTAACTTTATTAAGGATATTTTTTAATTATACACAAAAGTAGATATAGACTATAAATGAGCTACTTTAAACCCATTAACAATTATCACTATTTTGGATTCTTGTTTCCTCTATCCTCGCTGATTTATTCTTTCCCAATTGAGTAATTTTATCAGATGAAAAAGTTTTTAAACTGATCGATAACAGAATATTCAAATAGCACACAAGTATCATATATATGCACCTACAGAATTATTTCATTACCTAGATCAGGTGATCCTTTAATTAAATTGCTTAAAAATCCTTCCCATTTAGAGGCCAATGTAATACCAGAATAGTCTTTTTATCAGCAATAAGTTATAATAAAAGCCTTCCAAATTAAGGATTGCTCAGAAATATTTTAACTATACTATGGCTATCAATTTTATAGTCTTGATGAGAAAACCAGTTCTACCAAAAGCACTGATCTTTTGGTATGATAGTACTGGCTTAGTACTATCATGCATTAAAACTCTTAGGAGGGACTTCGCTGGTGGCCCAGTGGTTAAGAATCTGCCTGCCAATGAAGGGGACACGGGTTTGATCCCTGATCTGGGAAGATCCCACATGCTGCGGAGCAACTAAGCCTGTGCGCCACAACTACTGAGCCTGCGCTCTAGAGCCCATGAGCCAAGACTACTGACCCTGCTGCCACAACTACTAAAGCCCGCGCTCCTAGAGCCCGTGATCCGCAACAAGAGAAGCCACAGCAAGGAGAAGCCCGCGCACCAAAACAAAGAGAAGTCCGGCTCGCCGCAATTAGATTAAGCCTGTGGCCCTCCCTGCAACAAAAAAAAAAAAAAAAAAAAAAAAACTCTTAGGAAATCAGAGTTAACACATAGGCTGATATGTTGGGCTAAAGAAAACAGAAGTGTAAACATGTGAGAAAATTTTTATATTAGGGATGCCATCAAAAATAGCTCAGTTAAAAAGAGGATAGCTTTGTTCAGTTAAAGAAACAAACTAATAAAGAAGTATTTCTACCTAAGGATCAATGAATCTAATCCTAAGTAAGTTCTCTCTAAATGACAACTACCCCAAAACAACAGAAAAATAAACCAAAACCCTCCAAAACAAAACAATCCTGAAGTGAAAACAATCAAACTGTATTATGCCTTTTATTTTTTCCCCACCCTCTCCCCAAATAATACCTTTTAAAAGCAAATGTAATAAAATTTACCATCCAAGTGAGCCTTCTCCCATTCAAAATAATCACTTCTGAGGCAATATATATTGATACTTATTCCAGTAATGCAATCATTACTCAAAACATATCTGAAATTCTTCTTTCAAAATTACTTTCAGAGTCAACAGCACACTGTTTTAGATATATATCCTCCCTGGTGGCATATTTTCATCAACAGATGATGAATTTAATTTAAGGTGTGGCGGGCAGTTATTGAAAGCAACCAGCGACTAAGAGGGGAATTCGAGAAGGGTTAAAAAACAGGTGTGACTACTTGAAGTAATGAAGCAGGTTTTCTTGTGGGTTTATAAACTGGCTGTGGAAACAATTCCAAAGGAATTCCTAAAATTCTAAGAAATGACAGAGGTATTGCAGTAAGTTTTCCCTAATAAGGTGACTTTATGAAGGATAATATCTATTTGGCAGCATATTTTCTTATGGGCTTTCTTTTATAAAATTAGTCTTTTGACCCATTTTATATGTGTTTAATTTTGCAAGTCACCTCAAATCTCTTTTGAGGATTTACATAAAAGTAAATTTTATTGCTTTATAGGTAGCAAACCTTCCAGCTATGTAAACCCATTCAACCATAGGCCTGTGAAGTTCAGCTTATTCTAACTGGATCCTTGATACAAATCACTGATTGGACTCGAATACTAAATTATCACTTTTCATCTTCACAATTCTCTTTTTTGGGTTGAGTCCTTATAATATATTCTAATTAGATTTTTATTTTGCTTAGTTTTATGAGGCTGTTTTCCAATTTACTTTTATTGGTAATTTTATCAACCACCATCCCTGTTTTTTTCTTTTATGGAAAGGGATCATCTCTTTTTGAAAAGGTTTCCCCCCCTTTTATCTGTTACCCTAGTTTCTCTGTTCACTCAGCTTATCCTCTTATTCTACTGTTTCAGAAAAACAAGAAACAAAAAACCCATTCAAAAGTTCTTTTAAGAAAAAAGATCTAAAAAATAAAAAAAAAAAAGAAAAAGAAAAAAGATCACTAAGGGGGGATAATGAATGCATTTCACTTACCGAACTACACCTATTTTTATATTCCTTTAATCTTCAACTGTGAACATTAGATCCATTCACAAACTGATAAACCCCTCAAGAATAAGTCAGAGGACACACAGGTTAATAACCTTCACTGACTTGTACGCCATCATTCACTAACACAAAAACCTCCTGCACATAGACAATCTGTTTGGAGGGCTGTGGAGTACGGTAATGTGCAAGTTCTACATTTTCCAAGTTATGAGAAGGATGCTCTGACTACTATCTCATGACCTAGGACAATGAGAATTTCTCTGGCCTTTTTGATTATCTTCCTTTTGGTTATCTTCCTTGGTTTGTACAAAAAACTTTTCAGGAAATGCATTCCTTTAAGAGACCCTGTTGTCACACTAAGAACTTCAAACAGATCCATCCAGTTTATACACTATCCACAGTAAGTTCAATTCAGCTGATGTTCCATATTAATTTAATTCATCACTATTGCAAGGAGCCTCATCTTTCTTTAAGGAGAGATGTTGAAGCAGAGACATAAAAGTTTACATTGTCATATGTTTCATTTTTTTAAAAAGTGTTCTTGGGACTTCCCTGGTGGCACAGTATTTGGGAATCCGCCTGCCAATGCAGGGGACACGGGTTTGAGCCCTGGTCTGGGAAGATCCCACATGCCATGGAGCAACTAAGCCCGTGCACCACAACTACTGAAGCCCGCATGCCTAGAGCCCGTGCTCCTCAACAAGAGAAGCAGCCACCTCAATGAGAAGCCCGCGCACCACAACGAAGAGTAGCCCCCGCTCACCGCAACTAGAAAAAGCCCGTGTGCAGCAACGAAGACCCAACGCAGCCAAAATTAAATAAATAAAATTAAAAAAATATATATAGAAATAAAAAAATAAAAATAAGTGTTCTCTCTGCATATATGGTCAAATGATTTTTGACAAGAATGTCTAGCCTATTCAGCAAGGAAAGAGCAATCTTTTCAACGGTGTTGAGAAAACTAGATGTCCACATGTGAAAGAATGAAGTTAGACCCTTACCTTATAACCACACACAAAAATTAACTCAAAATGGATCAAAGATCTAAATATTAAGAGCTAAAAACATAAAACACTTAGAACATTTTCATTATATTGGATTTACCAATATAATGAAATATTTCATTACATTTCAATGTATTTCATTATATTTCATTACATTGGATTTGGCAATGACCTCTTGGATGTGAAATCAGCAAAACCACAGACAACAGAAGAAAAAAATAGATAAATTAGACTTCATCAAAATTAAAAACTTTTCTGCTTCAAAAGACACTATCAAGAGAGTGAAAAAACAACACACAGAATGAGAGACAATATTTGCAAATCATATACCTGAAAAGGGATTAAAATCTAGAATATTTAAAGAGCTCCTGCAACTTAACAACTACAACAAAACAAACAACCCATTTAAAAACTGGACAAAGGACTTTAAATAGATATTTCTCCAAATAAGATATACAAATGGCTAATAGGCACATGAAAGATGCTCAACATCACCAACCATTAGGGAAATGTAAATCAAAAACCACAATGAGATACCACTTCACACCCATTAGGAAGACTATTATCAAAACAAAAACAACAACAAAAACCTGAAAATAACAAGTGTTGGCCAGGATATGGAGAAATTGGAACCCTCCTGCATGGCTGATGGGACTGTAAAATGGTGCAGCCACTGTGGAAAACAGTGTGGCCGTCCCTCAAAAAGTTAAACATAGAATTACCATGTGATCCAGGAATTCCATTCCAGGTTATAGACCTAGAAAAACTGAAAGCAAGGACTTAAGCAGACACTTGTACACCAATGTTCATAGCAGCATTAGTCACAGTGGCCAAAAGGTGGAAGCATCCAAAGTATCCACTGACAGATGATGGATAAACAAAATGTGTTATATAAATATAATGGAATATTATTCAGCCTTAGAAAGGAATGAAATTCTGAGATATGCTACAACATGGATGAAATTTGAAAACATTATGACAAGAGATATAAGCCAGACATAAAAAGACAAATATTCTATGACTCTACTATTTATATGAAATATACAGAATAGGTAAATTCACAGAGACAGAAAGTATACTAGAGGTTATAGGGACTGAAGGGAAGAGGAAATGGGGAGTTATTGCTTAATGGGTACAGAGTTTCTGTTTGGGATGATGAAAAAGTTCTGGAAATGGATAGTGGTGAAGGTTGCACAACACTGTGGATGTATTTAATGTCACTCAATTATACGCTTAAAAATGAAGAAATAGTAAATTTTACGTTATGAATATTTTACCACAAAAAAAAAAGGGAAGAAAAAAGTGCTCTACCTTGTTTGAGATGTCTTCAGTGACAGTACACCAATACTATATAATACTTGTTACTTTAATTGTTTTTCCTCACCCCTTTAAATGCCTCTAATGCCAATAAGTTTGGTAGGAATATACAATTGCTGACAGAAACATGATCTGAGTGCTCTGGACTTTAGTCCAAGTAAATACACCATGCAAAAAAATGTTCATTTAAATGTCAAGTGAATTGAGTCAATTCCAGTTAACAATAAAACAAGATCAGAGTGCATCTACTATGCCTGAGAGGATAGGATGAGAGATCAAAAGTCCTGAGATGCTTCCGCTAGTAGCAGATTTACCAAAACCAAGGACTAGTTTCTCTTAATTTCTTCCTTGACACTCCTAATAGCTTTATTCTATCTTCTCTCCCCACTTTAGGCTTGTTAATGAGAAGTGCTTAGCTTTGGCATAATTAAATTTCATCCCCAGAGGCTAATGACATGGCCTAGAAAGGAGAGGAGGACAGAAAAATTCAAAAGGAGTCTAAAATATATTTTCAATCCCTCCCAAGATTTTTTAATTGAAAATAAGCATAATTTTATAATTCTAAAAATAGAATACAGTATTTATACAGTACTCTTAAGGCTTCATTCCTTTAAGATTGCTTCTAAAAATTAAAGAAAGAAAAACTGCGTAAAACTATAGTAGTCCCCCCTTTATCTTTGGTGAATTCGTTCCAAGAGCCCAGGTGGATGCCTGAAACCGTAGACAGTACCAAACCTTACATATACTATGTTTTTTCCTATACATACATATCTCTGATAAAGCTTAATTTATAAATTAGGCACAGTAAGAGATGAACAATAATAACTAATAATAGAATAATTATAACAATATACTGTAATAAAAGTTATGCACACTCTCTCAAAATATCTTATTGTACATATTTAATGCCTTTTCCATCTTAACTAAGCACTCATCACACAAACAGTGGCCAAACTTTTGTAGTTTGAGGTGACAGCAGAACTAGCACGAGTTTCTATTTCCTTCTTCACAATTTCGCAAATATTCATTCTTACTGTAGATCTTAGTAACCTCAGCATGATTGTTTTCTTTCCTTATGAAGTTGAGAACTTTCACTTTTTCACTCAAAGGAAGCATTTAAAGGCTTCTCTTCAGCAAATATGAATTGCCAGCATCACTACTCTTGCTCTTTGGGGCCATTATTAAAAAAAAAAATAAAGGTCACTTGAACACAAGCACTGTGATATCATGACAGTTGATCTAATAACTGAGAGGGCTATTAGATGACTAACAGGGAGGATACACGGAACAAAGGGATGATTCACATTATGGGTGGGATGGAGCAGGAAGGTGCGAGATTCCATCGTGCTACTCAGAACAGCGTGCAATTTAAAACTTATGAATTGCTTATTTCTGGACTATTCCATTAAAAAAAAAAAAATTTCTGACCACAGTTGACTGTGGGTAAATGAAACCATGGAAAGTGAAACTGTAGTTAAGAGGCAACTACTATATCTGCAGTCTAAGAATGAGGATTACATTTAAATAGATACAAGAGCAAGATGGATTTCGCCCTAGGGAGAATTCCTATTTTGGGAACAAAACGAAGGATGATCTTTTATGCTTAAGAGTTTTTTTCTCTTATTAAGTTATCATCTAGAGGTAAGTAAATAATTTCTATACCTCTGATAGCTGGGAGCAGCATGAGAAATGGAAACTGACCTGGGTTTAAATTTTAGCTATGAGTCTTAAGCCAATGTACAAGCTACATACAGGTCATTTTACCTGTTGACTTGGTGGCCTTATTTGTAAAATGGAGCTAGTAATCCCTACTTCAGAGGGTTGATACGAGGATTAAAAGGTACGCTGTACATAAAGTACATTTTCTAGCTCATAATAATACATGCTTAATAAATGTTTATTCTCTTCCTCCTGACAATTTTTCAGAAAAGATGGGGAAGACTAGACACTGCCCATGGCATCCACTATTTCTGAAATGGTAACAGAAATAAGGAACTTATTACTGGACTTAAATGGCTCAGAACCTGAAGGTGTTGAAGTTGGTAAAATATTGGAATGTGTCTCTTTGGGATCTTTGAGCCCAAGAGGGGAAACAAACAAACAAACAAAACAAACAAACAAAAAAACCACCAGACTTCTTAATTGAAAAAAGAAAAATCAAGATGATTTCCTAAATGAACCAAGTTAGAAATAGTAATACATTTTCATAATCCTAAACCAAGAGTCACTCTGTATTTGTGAAGGGCATTAAGAAAATATTAACAAATCTTCCCCCCACCCAAAAATGTTGTACTACTCTCCCTTGGGGTAAAACCTTCCGAAAACTTAACAATTCTACATATATAATTTTGATGTTAATTCCATGGAACTTACTGCATGTTTAAGTCTTTCATGCACCTGCAAAGGTCAACTAGTTCTTTCCACTTAAAAGAGTCTTATTGTTTCAAAAAAGCAAATAACTCCCCTTGCATTTATTAGAAGCATATCAGTGATATCTTTGTCATAAAGTAAAAATTTTTAATTTAAGTAAGGATGCTTTCTCAGAAATCTATTCCTTCAGCATGATCCTGCTAAGAAATAACCCTTCACTGAAAACACTGCTTTATTTCTACGGAAACATAATCTGATGCCAAATACCCCGTCATTAAAAATTTACTCAGAAAAGAACTTTAACTTTCTGTTAAGTTTGTGATCATTTGCAATACTTAAGAAGAAAATTCAAAAGAATGATTAAATATTCCACTACCATCTGTTTAGCACTCCAGGTTTTCCCACAAGATATGGGAGTACAAATGAGTTTAATATTGACACTTTTCTCCTTAGAGTTTCCCTACGCTCAAGTTCAGTATATTAATATTTTGGTATCACCAGTCAGAGCAAGAAAACTACTTTCACTGCATTTATCATTTTATATACATTATTCCATTCAAACTTTATACCAATAGTTTATCCCTATACTCACTCTTTCCTTCTTTTTGGATTAAATGAAGGAACTGAGACTCAGGGAGGCTAAGTAACATGTTGGTGGCCAAGAGCTAGTACAAGGTAGAGCTGGGATCCAAACCCAAGTCTATCACACTCTGAGGTTTCTTCTTCTTCTCCAACCACATAGCCTCTAAGGTAAAGATGAAAAACAAGACTTGGCCTAAACTCAGAGTGTTATGGGACTTATCCCTCAAAACAGAAAGAGGGTTATTCTGGCTTTTTTTTTTTTAATCACTTTTTTATACCCAGATTACTCTCACTTAACAGCTACTGACTAGCATTTTGCTTGTTAAAGAAACCACATTTTGTAGATTAGCAGTCTGTCAGAAAGTGATGATCTGTAACTGTGAGGAAGTGATGTAAGTACATTATGTCACTCATTTAATCACAAAAGATTTTCTCATTTGAAACCTCAGCAATAAATTTCTGGGTATAATATTATAAAACTAAGTAACAGAATACTAAGAGTAATGGAAACCACAGGTCTTTTTATGCCTATATGCCACTTGAAAAATGAACAAGCACTAAACCTTAAAAACTCCAATCCTCCTTTTGTTTTCTATTTTCACTCTTCTGTCCACTCTTAGTAACAACAAATTCAGCAACATAACATTTTTAGGAGTCCTCTATGCAAACAAAATCAAAGAAACAAAATTCACAAATAGTATAGATTGGTCCCTTCATCCTGTGGAGAGGGAGTAATTGGGTTAAAAACAACTTTCTTGCTCTCTGACAAGTCCAAAGACCTAATCTTAGGTCGACTATCAAGACCTTTTTTGGCTTGATTTGTCCTGGAGAATGCACTTACAAGTCTGATCCATCTGTCTGTCCCACTTAAGCACAAAAAGGCTAAAGATCACTCTCAGAAAAAGACCACAAACAAATTCTGAGGTCTAGAAAGGACCTACACTAGGGCAACTTAATAAAATAGGAAACCAGAGCACTCAACAGGTCTAATTAAGGGGAAGAGAAGCCAAGGGAAAAGAAAAACACTTATCCGCAGAGGAAGCCAAAAATGCAAAGGACCAGTTTCTAATATACATCATGTGGAAAGAATGTTGATAAAGTAATTGGGGTGAGAGAGGAATTATAAATAGGCCTAATAGGTACTTTTTATTTAAAACTTAGTCCACCATTAGTCAGTGGCAAAGCTAATATACAAGACTAAGTATGACCTAGATTCTAAACATTGACTTTCATATATAAACTCATCTGTACTTAGTAGAAAAACTGGTTAAACCATAATTAACATACATAATCCCATTAGAGAAATAAAGTGTTAATCCACAGTATTACAGAGATGGAGCTAAATAAATACGAATACTGGCATTAATTCTCTAGGCAGATTTCAGGATTAAAACTGATTTAGGTCCAAAAGTTTTTTGTTTGGGAGTTTTAATTTTTATCTTATATAAAAATGTCACTCTTACATAGATATCCTGCAAATAAACTAATAAAAACAAAAATGTATAGTTTGCTTTAATTATAGGGATAGCTGATGATAAAGGGATCGTCTCTAAAAAACTGTGCTATGAGGCTGACATTCAGATCAGATGAAGATAATGAGGTTCCCATCAGAATGGATTTGATACTGAACACTGTGATTCACTTCATTCAGGAGAATAAATGTACCAAACTGTAAGCAAAATCATAAAATTTTTAAAAATTAATATAAGGCCATCAATTTCTCTTTTAATAAACTAAACAAACAAACAAACAAACAAAAAACACCACAACTTAACTTCATTCTACCAAAGGTCCATATAATTTACTTTTGGAAAATTACAAGTTTGGAATAATTATATACATACAGCTTAACATTCTTAGAGTCCATGTATGTATTCTTGCCTCAATTATCCTCTTCCTTATTTATGACAAATCAAAGTTTTAAATGATTATTCATCACTAAATCTATCAACCCCAACATTTGACATGAAGAACATGAGGATTATTCAAAGCCAATTTTCTTACCTATCAATATGAATTAAAGGTGAAAAATCAGAGCTGACCCAAACCATGACACCCCTCCTCCCAAAGAAGGTCTCCTGTGGCCATTTTCCAGACCAAAAACAGAACTGTATCCTTATGAAAATAGCTTAAGTCTCCACAATTAGACCCCATTCCCAACACTTTCTATGAAAAAGACATGTATATTTCAAACATTTGTAAACAGGGGAAAAGAAACTTCGAGAAAACCTATGTAACTGTTTTCTGAGAAGAAATTTAGGCAAAGTTTACAGCGTGATAAGGTAGGCCCTGAGCCGGTAACCACCCTCTCTCACTGAATGTACCATTCCAAAACATGACTGCCATTTGAGATGTGATGTCCTATCCAGACACTTCAGAAGCATCAATCCTAGTCTTACTATCAATTTCACTACATTCTAACTCTGAAAACTAGTAATCCATCTATGCTGTAAATGATAACTCTGTATCACTCAAAATATTGTTTGCCAGAATAGCCAATTCATAGATTATGCTAATAGCAATTTTAGAGCATATCTAATAATTTCATTTCATATAAAATGAACATTTATTGGCTTGCTCCTTCCCCCAATAAAAAAAAGCAAATGGTTATTGAATGTCTTCTCTAGTTAGGAATAGTATACAAGAGAGTAGCTATTTATTGTAACTGCTACTATTTATTAAGCACTTAATATACACTGAAATTATACTGAAAAAAAGGGTAAAACAACCAATTCCCTAATCCCCCGAACTCTGAAGTCAAAATATACAGGGGGAAAAAAATTGAAAGAAAGTGCATTGTGCCACATTTCATTCTGCACAAAGAATCAGCATTTTCCAGTAACACCTGAAGCAAGAAAGTAGGCCAACAACATAAAAAATGTTAATGGTGCTAAGAGTTAGAATACAGAAGCAAAACAATCAAACTTAAAAATTATCATCAGAAATAAAAATGGTTAATGCCTAGGTCCTAATAAAAAATATAAACCAAATAAAGATAATGATGTCTGGAATATCTGGATAATACTGTATTAATTTTATAAGTAACTACCTTTTTTTTTAACTACTGTTTTTACAGTTAACAATTATCATAAAAGCAGGCTGTAACCTCAGAGTTATAAATAATTACTTTAAAATCACCTTGGGGCTTCCATGGTGGCACAGTGGTTGAGAATCCGCCTACTAATGCAGGGGACACAGGTTCGAGCCCTGGTCTGGGAGGATCCCACATGCGGCGGAGCAACTGGGCCCGTGAGCCACAATTACTGAGCCTGCGCATCTGGAGCCTGTGCTCCGCAACAAGAGAGGCCGCGATAGTGAGAGGCCCGCGCACCGTGATGAAGAGTGGCCCCCGCTTGCCGCAACTAGAGAAAGCCCTCGCACAGAAACAAAGACCCAACACAACCACAAATAAATAAATAAAATTTAAAATCACCTTTAAATTTAAATCTTCCTCATCCTCATGCACTCACTGAAACCAAAAGGTGGTTCTTTGAGGGAGGACTGATAACATAGATAAACCTCTAGCTAGATTGCTGAAGGAAAAAAAAAAAAAAAAAAAAAGGCACAAATTACCAGTATCAGGAATGAAAACAGGAACATTACTACAGATCCTACAGACATCAAAAGAATAATAAAAAAAATTATGAATAATTTGATGCCAATAAATTTTAAACTTAGATGAAATGGCACAAATTATCAAAATTAATCCAAGAAGAAATAGAAACTGACTTGCCCTATATCTATGTTTAAAAGTTGAATGTAGGGCTTCCCTGGTGGCACAGTGGTTGAGAATCTGCCTGCTCATGCAGGGGACACGGGTTTGAGCCCTGGTCTGGGAAGATCCCATATGCCGCGGAGCAACTAGGCCCGTGAACCACAACTACTGAGCCTGCGCCTCTGGAGCCTGTGCTCCACAACAAGAGAGGCCACGATAGTGAGAGGCCCGCGCACCGCGATGAAGAGTGGCCCCCGCTTGCCACAACTAGAGAAAGCCCTCGCACAGAAACGAAGACCCAACACAGCCAAAAATAAATAAATAAATAAATTTAAAAAAAAAAAAAAAAGCTTCTTTCCTTCTGCCCCCCCCCAAAAAAAAAAAGTTGAATGTATAATTTGAAACCTTCCCACAAAAAGATAACTCCAGGCCTACATGGTTTCACTCCTATCAAATATTTAAGGAAAAAATAATACCAATCCTACCCAAGCTTTCTGAAAATAAGAAAATGAAATGGGGGAATTCCCTGGCAGTCCAGTGGTTAGGACTCTGTGCTCTTACTGAGGAGGGCCCAGGTTCGATCCCTGGTTGGGGAACTAAAATCCCACAAGCTGCGAGGCACTGCCAAAATACAAACAAACAAAAAAAAAAAAAGAAAAGAAAAAGGGAAAGCGAAATGGTTTCCAACTCAGTATATGAGGTCAGCATTACCCTAAACCAAAATTAGACAGACATTACAAGAAAACTATCAACTAATACCCCTCATGAACAGAATGCAAAAATCCTCAACAAAATATTGGCAAATCAAATTTGCCAATAAAAAAAAAAAAAGGTACATGACCAAGAAGGATTTATTCCAGGAATGCAAAATTGGTTTAACATTCAGAAATCAATCAATGCCATTCACCCTTTTAACAGACTAAAATAGAAAAACCATATGATCATCTCAATTGAGGCAGAAAAATATTTGATGAAATTTAGCACCCATTCATGTTAAAAAAAAAAAAAAACTCTCGGAAAACTAAGAATAAAAGGGAACTTCCTCAACCTAACAAAAATCATCTACAAAAAACCTGCAACCAACATCATACTTAATAGTGAAAAACTAAACATTCTATCCTTAAGATCAAGAACACCCAAGGAGGTCAATTCTCAACACCTCAATTCAACATGGTATTATGGTTTTAGTCAGTGCAATGGGGCCAAATTTTTTTTTAATAAGCTATATATAGATTGGAAAGGAAAAAGTAAATTATTTGCAGACCATATGATCATATATGTAGATAATTCTAAGGAATCTACAAAAGAGCTCCTAGAACTATTGAATAATAAACAAATTAAGCAAGTCACAGGACACAAAAATAAGCTGCATTTCCAAATGAAAATGATAAAAAAATAGAAAATGAAGTTTAAAACACCATTTACAACTACATAAAAATATGAAATACTTAACAAATGAATTTGACAAAATATGTATAAGACCTTTACACCAATTATCACAAAAATATTGCTAAAAGATAAGAAAGAAGATTAGGTAAATGGAATGATGTATTAATGTTCATGGACTGGAAGATTCTATGTAGTTAAGATGTCAATTTTCCACAAAGGGAACAAGGGATCAAGACAATCCTAATCAAGATCCCACCGGGCTGTTTTGAAAAAGTGATAAGCTTATTCTAAAATTTATACAGTAATGTGAAGGACCTAGAATATCAAAACAATTCGAGAAAAGAATAAAGTTAGAGGACTTAACACTACCTGACTTCAAGACTAACTATAAAACCCACAATAATCAATCAAGACCATGTGATATTCACTTAGACCAATGGAATAGAATGTCAATAGACATACCAACACATATTGGTCAATATATTCAGAAGGTATATATCTGACAAAGGACCAGTATTCAGAATATATAAAGAACTTCTATAGCTTGAAAATAAAAAGACAGACAACCCAATTAAACCATGCACATTTGAACAGGCACTTCACAAAAGAAATACAAATAGCCAATAAGTACATGAAGATTTTCAACATCACTAGTTAACAGAGAAATACGAAGTAAAATCACAGTGAAATAACACTACATATTCACTATAATGGCTAAATTCAAAGGACTGACAATGTCAAGTGTAAACAAGGAGTGAAGCAAATAGAAATCGCATGTTTGCCGAGTAGAAATTTAAAACGGTATCACTACTTTGAAAAACCATTTGTCAGTTCCCTACAAGGTAAACATAATCTGGCAATTACACTCCTAAGTATTTTCCCAGGAAAAAAATAAAAATATATATCCACAAAAAGACTTGTACACCACCAATGTTCTTAACAGTTTTACTCACAATAGCCCCAAACTGGAAACAACCCAAATGCTCATCAACAGATAAAAGGATAAACAAATTGCAGTATAAAAACAAAGGACTACTTACTACTTGGCCTCCCCTCCAAAAAAAAAAGTAAAGTTTAAAGAGAAAGGAGAATTTCATAATTTTGACTGGTTAACATCCCTAGTAGTAAGAGCTATCAACGTTATGTACCCTGGTATCATGCTCTAAGAAGGGCACATCACTTCTGTGGTATTCTTCCCAAATATGCATAATACTTCAATCTATTCATGAAGAAACATCAGACAAACCCGAATTGTGAAACATGCTACAGAAATACCTAACCAGTACTCTTTAAAGTGTCAAAGCAATGAAAGACGTAGGTAGTGTCACAGAAGAGACAACGGATATATGACAACTAAATACAATGTGAGATTCTGGTTTGGATCTTGGATTGGAATAAAGGACTTTAGTGTAAAAACTGAATAAAGTCTATAGTTCAATTAACAGTACTGTACTAATGTTAATTTCTTAGTTTTTGTAATTGTACTACAGTCAACCATGGTCAAGTAAGATGTTACTATTAGGAGAGACTAAAGGCAAACTCTTATTTTTGCAGCTCTTCCAAAGGTCTAAAAATATTTGAAAATAAAAAGTTTAAAAAGTTAGGGGTAAAAAAAGAATGAACTGCCTACTGACAGACACACATGAATAAATCACGAAAAAAATTATGCTAAGCAAAAGAAGCCAGAAATAAGAGTACATTAGAATATGATTCCATTTACATGAAATTCTGGAAAGGTAAAATTAATCTGTAGTGACAAAAAGCTCTGAGGCAAAGAGTGGGGCCGGAGAGAGAAGTAACTTCAAAAAGGCAGTGAAGGGGCTTCCCTGGTGGCGCAGTGGTTGAGACTCTGCCTGCCAGTGCAGGGGACACGGGTTCGGGCCCTGGTCTGGGAGGATCCCGCGTGCCGAGGAGCGACTGGGCCCGTGAGCCACAATTACTGAGCCTGCGCGTCTGGAGCCTGTGCCCCGCAACGGGAGGGGTCGCGATGCTGAGAGGCCCGCGCACCGTGATGAAGAGTGGCCCCCGCTTGCCACAACTGGAGAAAGCCCTCGCACAGAAACGAAGACCCAACACAGCCATAAAATAAATTAATTAATTAATTTAAAAAAAAAAAAACTGGGCGATGGATACACAGGGATTTGTTAAAAAAAAAAAAAAAGGCAGTGAGGGAACTTTCTGGAGTGATGGAAATATTCTATATCTTGATTGTGGCAGTGGTTTACACAGGTGTATACATTTTATCAAACAATCTATATACTTAAAATGCATGTATTTTATTGTATGTAACTTATTCCTCAATACAGTTTATTAAAATTTTAAAAATAAGTTCATATTTGAAAGTATTTAACTTGAATTATTAGTGTATATTTTATACTGGGTAAACTAAAATACTATGATTGATTCTTAAACTGATATATTAAAACTTAGGCACCCAAATTGTTCATTCAATAAATATTTACTGGGCAACTACTATATGTCAGGCTTTAGGCAACACAAAGGATATAAATGTGAAAAAGAAAGCCCTTACCCTTGAGGAATTCACAGGCCAAAGGGGAGGCATGCAAATGAACAAAAGCTGCAAGTGACATACAAATTGCTCTGGGGAATGATATAGCAAGGTGTCAGGATTGCACAGAGAAGGCAATGTCTCAGAAAAGTCTTCAGAAAGAATACAGGCCCTTTCCATGAATTCACCCTGTGAGGCTATTACACTTATTTCAGGGATGTTTATCGAAGCTTTCAAAAAACACTTCTTTTAGTCTTGTCTCTCTACTTCATGGCATATTTTTCTGATGAAAAGTCCTTAGCACTTCAAGGGTGCAGTTTGTTTGTTAAAATTACCAAAAGTTATTCACAGACAAATTTAATGAATACTATTCTGGAAAACAGGTGACAGGTATGAAGTCAATAAACTTGTTTTCCTACATGCTTTATGAAGTGAAGGCAATACCACAGGGTAGTACCAATGTTTTTCATCCAACATAGAACTGTTGGAAGAATATATAGTCTCTCAAGGGGGCTACTTTAAAGAGCTTTGCCCTTTTGAGTGCTTAAGTCTCGGTTTGTTTGGGGGGGGGTACTTATTACTTTGAAATTATACCTCACTATAAACTGTCAATATTCAAAATAATAATTTAAATTTATTATATACATATATATCATATACATATATAAACACAATGCTTAAGTTTGAATCGTAGTTCAGCTATATCACAGCTAAATGTTTTTAGACAAAGTCCTTAAAAAATCAGCATCTGCTGTAAAATGAAGACAATAATAGTAGTATCTGCCTCATAGGATTTTGTAAATATTAAGTAAGTGATGTGAATGAGATAATCTACGTACTAAATGAAATAACCTATGTAAAACACTTAGAACAGGGCTTGGCATATAATAAGCACTTAATAAATGTTAATAATTATTGTTACGTATAAGCAAAGTATATTAGTGTCTAGACTAAGAGTAAGCATTAAAATATAAAGTGGGATTACAAAAAAAAAAGCATATAAAAAGAAGAAACCGTAAGGTAGCTTTAAAGTTTAGAAACTAAGATTCAGTGACTTTTTTGTTAAACAAGAGAATTCTTTTTAAAATTATTCTATGGGAATATACATGTATCTCAATGTTCAGTAACAAAATGTGCCAGGCACATTACAGGTTTCCAATAAATACTTATTGAATTGAACTACTTCAATACAGTGAGACTGTCTTAATAACCAAAAAAAAAAAAGTTTGTCATGTTTCAGCCCCATTAACTTCTACTTCTGCTTTAGTTAATATCCCTTTCAGCTGCCAAACTACCTTGCCATTCTTTTCCCTGAAGAGTAGAATTCTAGAAAGGAGAGAGAATGCAAGATTTTCTCCCAATTTGGACAGCAAGATCTACATTGAGAAAGTATAGCGCTTCGAACTGCTTTCTGACAAGTATACCTAAAAGTGTCTGTGTCCAATTAGGAAAATATAAAAGAATCTAACTGCTGCAAAAACAGCTTTAAGGCAATAGAATACCAAATAAATAACAAAAAATATAGAGGGAAGAAAGAGAAATTCAAACCAAGTCAGTGTATATTTTCAATACAGAACTTGTTTGGTAAAATATCATACCCACATATATGTGGCAAGTACCTATAAACTACATGTGTTCATTTTTGTACATTTATATTATTCACTTATATTTGTAGACTAAATTGAACATCAAATTGAGATTTGTCTAATTTGAGATGATATAAACCTTCTAATAATGTTATATAAAGTTTCTGAACATAAGTAAACTAATACATCTTAATGTTTTTGTGTACTTAAAGACAGTATTTTTTAGAGAAAATTTCTGAAAGATTCTTTTCTGAGTGTCACAGTTGTCTACATGCGTGTGTACATACATATATGCACATGTGCTCAACTCAGTTCTTCATCCCTACTTTTCTTTTTAGTTTTTTTTTTAACTGAAGTACAGTTAGTTGATTTACAATGTTGTGTTAGTTTCAGGTGTACAGCAAAGTGATTCAGTTATATATATATATATGTATTCTTTTTCAGATTCTTTTCCATTATAGGTTATTACAAGATATTGAATATAGACTATAGTTCCCTGTGCTATACAGTTGATCCTTGTTCATCCCTACTCCTTCTTAAATTAAATGACATTTTTGTCAGACTGCAAATATTTTAATAAAAACTTCGTAAGTTCTGAACAGATGTTGCAACTATTGGCTAGTACATTGAGTATTTCAAATATATCTCAGAGATATGAAGGGAAAAACAGCAGAATGCTGGTGTTTAAGGTCTATTTGATAATGAACAAAGTAATAGCTCTAGTTTTTAAAAAGTCTTTACATAGTACATGTGCAATCACTTCAATAGAAAATCAACACATTTTTCATTTGTCTTAAGAAAATATTAAAAATTTTAACTGATAAACATTTACCGGTGGTAGAGAGATACAAAATTCCATCCTTGAAGAACAGCTTAATAGAGTAAAAGCCAAAAGTGCCCAAATATACACATTAATGTATAATTTCATCATATTTCTTACCAGGGTCTCTAAAATAATTTAGCACTTGTTCTACCTATCTCTACAATCTAGATCTCAAGGACATCTGGTAATTTCAATATTCACAAATCTCAATGAAAGAGATTGAGCTAAATACATGACTGGCAGCTAAATATATGACTATGTCAACAAGTGTTTATTGAATGGCCTACTGTGTTATATCCAAAGTAGTAGTTCCTAAGCAATCAGAAAGTGCTACTTACCAGCAAGTGTATAATCCATATCAAAACCAAAACACTTTATTTTTTCCATGGCTAAACTTCGGTTCACAAACACCCTAAAGAAAGGAGTAAAAAATGATATCTCAGTTAACACTGAAACAACAAAAAAAATTAAGTTCAATGGAATTATTGGGCTCTCTTTCTAGAATTCATTTAAATACCAATATTAAGATTCATAATATAAATTATTCAAGTCCTCCTTATACCATAAGTGACATCAGATATTATACAAAAGTACGTAAATTTCCTTATTGTGTCTTGATTTTAATGATGCCATGTACTCAAGTTTTCAGAGAATCAGCTCTCCTTTTCTAAGTCAGACCCCATAAAATAAGCTTATTTCTGAGATTTTATAATTCATTCACTCATTCATTTATAATTTATTTAATAAACAGAGGTTCATTTAAAGCCTACCATATGCCAGACACTAAAGACACAAATATAAACAGATTCATGTGACAAATACTTACTGAATGCCTATTATATGCCAGATACTGTGATATGACAGAGAACAAAAGAATACCTGCCCTCATGGAACTTATATTTTAACTTACAATCTCTATCCTTGAGGAATTCAGCATAGCAGGAGAGAGACTTATAAGCAAATAATTATAGCAATTCAATAAATGCTATAAAATAACATGCAGGAGAGAAAACAAGTTGTTTAGAGACCAGATGAGATATCTGAGCGGATTTTAACAATTAGTAGAAGTTTTCCAGTAGGACAAAGCAAGAAGGGCATTCCAGACAGAATGACAAAGGAAAAACAGGGTTTGTAATGAACCAAAAAACATTTACTGAGGCTGGAGCTGGGTTTTCTTTGGTTTTACTTTTGTTTGTTTTTGCAAACGGAAGTTTTCCAGAGGAGAAGGGAAAGAGGCAACAAAGGTTATGAAGGTAAAAAAGGATAGCAAGGGTCAAATTAATGAAGACTTTGTATGTCACATTAGAGAGTTTGGACTTTATCCTGCAGGCAAGAACAAATTATCAGATTTTGATGAAATGAAATAATCAGATTCAAATTTCAGAAAGATCGCTATGAAGACACAGAGAAAACTAAACATATAATAGTATGGTGGATCATCACCATGATGGTGCTTGCGGTAAGTTTTAATCATCTCTGAAAATAAGGATACCCCTCCATCTGATCCCAAAGTATGGTGGCCAAAATTACTGAATGGTTTATCCTCTTATTACCAAACCTCTTCTTTGCCTTCATTTCATAAGTAGCTATGAGAAATGAAAATGCTACAAATCACCCAGGAAATGTGGTAGAAATAAAGATACCTGGGCTGGGCTTCCCGCATTAACAATATAGGTCAGTAGTCTCCAAAGAGGAGTGACTGCACCTGGGGATACAGAAGACTCCACTGGGATACAGAAGAAAATATTACAGCTTCTACTCAAATTTATCTCATCATTTTAAAATGTCTAATTTGTGTATGTTTTCTACTACATACAGGTAAGAATAGTAGTACAGATAATTTATAAATAAGCACACACAGGGATGAATGCTCCATATTTTAACTGTGAAATACTCAAGAGTTTGGAAACCACTAATCTAGATAATGACTTTTTAAAAAAACTCTTCACCAACTCAAATATTACTGTTTTAAACTTTAATAGAAAACTTTTCCTCTCATCTCAGAATGTATGCACCAATTTTATTATTTTTTTAACTTTTTATTTTATATTCGAGTATAGGCAATTGACGATGTTGTGATAGTTTCAGATGCACAGCAAAGGGACTCAGCCATACATATGCATGTATCCATTCTCCCCCAAACTCCCCTCCCATCCAGGCTGCCACATAACACTGAGCAGAGTTCCCTGATATGCACCAACTTTAAATGCAGACAAATAACCAAATAGTTGCTTAAAAATATTTTAATAGGGGACTTAAAAATCAATAGGTCCTTGAATTCAGAAATGTTACCTTCTAAAAAATATGAAAATCATTTCTTACCTCATAGTGCGCTATGCACACTAGATTAGCTTTATAAAACTCTTAGTTCCTGAGAGAGATGTTATATAAAACATCTACACTTTCTTTCCCTAAGAAAACCTGGTATTCTGTAAAATCAACATTTACTTTGATTAGGTTAATAATGGACGGGAGGCGAAGAGTAGGGAATAGCTGAAAGATACAGGGAACTAGAGGATAAATGACACCTACCCAAATCTGTAAAAAAACAAAAACAAAAAACCCAAACTCCAACTGTATCACCATGACCCTTCTACCACTTCATCAAACTTCACTCTATTTCTACTGATTGGAGCATCTACTTTATTATCACCTTTTTCCAGTTATATAAATCCTTATGAAGGCACAAGAGAGGGAAAAGACACCGAGTAATGGTTTTAACTCTAGAAACACACTGAAGCTCAGGCTTTTCAAACACACTCTCAATTCAGGCTAGGGGGCCAACTGGATCAAATCCTTGATCAGAGCCCAAACAGCTGACATGCCTAAAATATTCTATGGGAATTCAGGCAGGAACAGACTGGGAAGATTTTTCTATCCAGGAGAGATATATGTGGAGCCACATAATAAAAGAAACAGCTTTGATTCTGATAGAAGAATGATGCAAGCTGGTTTTAGGCACAGCTAAAATCACAGAAAAAAAAGATTCTTTGCTAGTTATCACTCAATCACTGATAAAGGTAGAAAGAAACTATCAACAGGCCCAGCTAGATAGCTTACCCGTTTCTTTCTCGTCCAGAAGAGAGGTTAAGCCTGTATTCCTTTTCATATTTTTTAAGGATATAGAGATCATAATGTACCTTAGGTATTATCCAGAGAAACTCTGGGAATGATATATATCAGGAATAAGAAAATCTGTTTTTTCTGTGAAAATAATCGTTGCTAAATATCCATCAAATCACACTCTTTCCTTGTTGACTAACTGGTCACTTTATTCAATCAACACATTTGTTGAATGCTTATTACAAAGCAAGTACCATTTTATGACATATATCCTAGAAGCTGTCCTTCAGGAAGTAGCTAAAACTAGCAAAGACTTTCTAGATGTCTAAAATTAGAAAATAACACATTTTTCTATGAAACCAAATATCCTTTATCTTTTCATTTTCATTTAAAATAAGTACCCTCACCCACAGAAGCAACTCCTGAATTTAAAAAAGAAACAATCACTCCTGTCTCCCTGTCTAATTTACTCCTATTATGAAACAAAAAGAAAAACCTCACATATATTCTCATCTCTCCTTTTCTTTCCCTAATTTATGCTACAACATGGGAGATGGGGGCAATAGGGAATTAAATCTAATTCGTACATGAATATCTAAAGTGCATAAGCAAAGCTATGATGACAAAATGGAACAGCTGCATTATAGAGAACTGTAGTAATATATATGCTATGATTTACAAAGATAATAAACATCCAAATGCCGAAAGTATGCACTGACTTCAGCAGAGAGGCAGCCTTGAGCCAGAAATACCACGTCTCCAGAACATAGTCTTAAAGAGAAACTGATCTCTTGGCCTCAAACTAATAACTATTCTTTGCTATTATAATAAAAGAAAGTGTTAGGTACTATATCAATTAAAAGACTGGCTCACTGTTCCACCACACATTTAAAACGAAAATATCATATCTGCTTGGGGAATCCAAAAATTTCTATTGGTCCCAGGACCTTGACTGTATCTTTGTCAATGCCAGTCAACTTGTGTCACTTTTCTAAATTATTAACCAGTGGAACATACTCCACCTCTATCTTCAAGAGCCTGAATGTATTTGTGAAACTAACTTTCCGAAGCTTGCTTTAAATAAAGCACAAAGTTGCCACCCTAGAAAGCATGACTGAACTAAAAGCATCCAACCTTAAAATGCAATTATCAGCCAGAAATTCCTACATACTAAGTCATTTGCAAGATATAGATTTGAGCATTAAAACAAGAGACACAATCTTTAGGAGACAGACCCATAAACACTATAAAACCAGGCACAGACTTCAACACAAAGACAAATGTAACAGTTTTTACTATCATATAACACTGCAGTAAGGCATAAAACTTGAAGAAATGCTATCCAAATAAATATAGATATTAATAAAAAGAAATAGGACTATTAATATAACGTGCTTTAAGAACAGGGATCTAGAATTCTTACACTTAAGGAACATGAACATGCACTTTACTAAATTTGGAATTTTGTAAATAGCAAGCTCTTAATGGTTTTGAGATATAACTCATAATTCAAAGCAGTATTACCTCATCTGTCACTGGTTGCCGTTCTGCAAAGTGTGAAACTATCAGAGTCAACTAGTTCTTGAAGTCACATAACAAAATTCTTCTTCAAGACCCTAGTATAATTTTTTGTGTGTGACTTTAACCTTACTTGAAAAAGACTGTTTTAGTCTGAACCAGGCCCCCTCAACAGCATGTATCTTCTGAGACGGTGTTGGAGAAAACACCTCTGTGTCTAATTTAACTTGTCATTGGATATCACTGTTGCTCCACACAAATCCATTTGGAATAGAATTTCTTTGGCACTGGTGAACTTTATCCCTAGCTCCTCCCCCTGCCTAAGAGTCACAAGTTCCTGGCCAAAGGCCCAATAACAGTTACTGCAACAATAAATGAGAATAAGGATACAAGTAAAAAATCTTCCTAGGCATGTTTTGGTTATAGGTTTGTGTAATTATATTACTCAAAGTTTGTTACAATCAAAGAAAAGAAAAAGTTACAATGCTTTTTGGAGAGTGCCAAATTTAGATTACCAACCAAATGGTGCGTGGGTGTGTGTGTGTTAATTAACAGAAAAATGCTATAATGTGAAGTTTTGTTGAAAACCTAATTTAGTATCTTTTCTCCCCAACTAGTTTCTATTTCTGCTATGGCACTCTCATTTTCCCCTCAAGCCTAAAATCTAGTTAACATCTTTTGATTCTTTCCTCTCCCTCAAATCCATATCATCTCACTTGCCTTCATTTAAATTTCCAAATGTCTCTAATCCAGATCTTCCATTCAATTTAAACTGCTAACAATTTGTCCAGGTCCTCATTAACTCTCCAGCAATCATCTCTCAATTGCTCTGCCTGCACACTAATGCCAAATTAATTGCTTTGAAGTAGTGCTACTCAAAGTGTGGTCCACAGACTAATGCTGGTTTGTGAAGTATTGTTACTAATTCAAGAAATTGCAAGTATTTAGAAACTTCTATAGCAATTCGACAAAAAAATTTTGTTTGTTGAACACAGTAACAAAAAATGTATACTTACATTTTATGTTTTCATTTTTCTAGTAATTCATTTTTATTATAAGTGTATCAATTTGAAACAATAGAATTAAAAAAAAAAACTGGTCCTCTAACATACATGAGAAGTACTGTCCTAATGCCCAGCTCTATAGTCACCTACTTAATAACCTTTAGACATTCCTCACTACCTACCACCAGACTAATATATTACAAACTTTTATATCTTCAAGGAGTTCAAAGCCTTGGAAAGATGGAGATCTTTCCAAAATCAGTTTTATCTCATGTTGCTCCACATCACGCACCATTTGCTCTAATAATCAAAATGAACTACTTGTTATTTCCTAAAAGTGCCCTGAGGTTTTGCTTATACTGTTCCCCATACCTGAAATGACCTTCTCAGTTATCTCCATCTTATTTTTCAAGACCCAGCAATTTCAAGTGATTTCTTTAAGAAACTATTCTGGCCATGCCAGAGAACTATGTAACAGTGATGCCTCTGGGTCTCAGATTACTTTTTTAGTTAATGAAAGAGATTTCACCAACAACTAAAATTCTATAAAGTTGTGATCCGTGTGAGCAGTATGAATATTCAAAATCATTTATTTCTATATTTTATCATATACATAAAGTATGTGTTTAATTCTCTTATTCTTCACTGGATTATAAACTTTGAGGCCAGGATTTATTGCCTTCCCAAAAACTAGCATACGGCCTGGTAAAGACCGGACACAGTATTTAACAGAACTAAAAATTAAATTTAAACTAAAACCTTAATAGCAATTAGTGGTTGCCAGAGGCTGTGGGGGAGAGGGAATGGGGAGTTTCCCTTGGGGGATAATAAAAATGTTCTAAAATGAGAGAGTGCTGTTGGCTGCACAACTCTTGTGAATATACTAAAACCACTGAATTGTACTCTTTAAAGGGTGAACTGAATGGTATGTGAACTATATCTCAATAAAGCTGTTCTTTAAAAAAACATAATGGCAAGACCTCATTCTGCCTTTATGTCTCCATTCTTCAGTAAAAGAATGTTAGTGATTAAAAAAAAAAAAGGTAAAAACTTTCTAATTTATGAAATGGATTCTTAAAAATTCAAAGTTTAAATACCATGGATATACAGACACAACAAGAAATTTTAGACTAGATTATAGAAACAAAAGTCATTTAAGCATAAGTTTTTGTCTTCATAAATTTCCAGCCAATAACTTCTTACTAATTTGTCTGACTATTTTCTCTGAGGATCATCCTCAGGGGGGATACATTTTGTTTATCAGATTATACCATGAAAATAGTACCCTGTACTTTGAAAGTCTGAACAAGCATATTATCATTTCTAAAATAATATGTGAATTAATTATAATATTAATTTTTCTCAAATACTCAATATAAATAAGTTCCAGTGAAAAGAAGAGAATGTGGAGGCATGCACAGAACAAAATTAAGGATGATTAAAATTTAAGATGCCATCAATTGTAAAACTCACCCATATTATATGTTAGCAAAGGGCAAGGGGGGTGGGTGGGAGGGATGCCCAAGAAAAGTCAGCCTCATAAAGCTAGGATTATCAAAGGGCAATACCCATAATACAAGGAAAAAGGAGAAATAAATCTGCAACAAAGAAAAAGCATATAAGCACATTTGTACATCTCAGCCTTGACAGTGAGTCCAAGGAAGGGGAAAATCCTCCCCCTGAGAATTTGAACAATTAAGTCAGGTAGGTTTGTGGTCTGAATTTACACTACTAGGGTGGTTAATATTGCCCCTAAGTGACTGAGAGAAATGAAATCCTTTCTAGAAGAACTGAACTTAATTCTAGGTGGTATATTGCTAGATGTAGCCCAAATTCAGAGATGTCTAAATGTGAAAAAAAAATGTGTATCTTAAAAGCGATAAAAGACTAAGAGTAGTGATCATGCTATCTTTCCCCCAAAGACTTCAAAGCATACTTTAAGGAGATTCTCTTTAAGAAACAGACATTAAAATTCCCTTCACCTTCAATCTCAAATGAAGAAACTGCAGTAATGAGAGCAGAATGGTGGGGAATAAAAAAGAGGACTAACAAATGAAGAATACACAAATTAAGGGAGAAACCAGAAACAATGTCAGTACTTCTGAAAATAAATTTACTGTTCTAAAATCTCAGTTGAATTAAAAACAGGTTTTTCCAACCTATTTTTCCTATTTCCCCCTAAACTCTTTTTTACTTTTTCTCCCCAATTCTTTAAAATTAAAACCAGTGTATAGAAGATAATTTATAAAATGCAGCAAAATATTAAGGCTGAATTCCGTGGGATAAAGAAAGATTAGAGAAGAAAATATATTTATCCATGTTATCATTAGGCCAAATTAACAAGTGTACTGACTGTACCTATAATGGAAAAGAGAGGTCAAAATCTAGAATTTAAAATAAAAGCAAATGCCAAAACTGATTCTGGCCTCTCATCTAAAGGACAATAGCTCTAGTAATAAAAGGCTTTCTAACAGCTTTAGAAGACTAGAGTTCAATCATGACACTGAAAGGAGAATGCATTTTTCCTTGCATTACACATCCTAGAGTACCTGTATCTTCCCAAATATATTTCCCTGAATATACATAAACAATAACTGATTTACAAAATTTAAAATAAACAAGTTGAGGTATATACTTTATTGAGGTATAATTTACTTAAAGTGAAATTCACCCACTTTAAGTGCGAAGTTTGGTGAGTTTTGGCAATTGTATACACTCATGTAACAACTACCCCAATCAACCCAAAATATTCCCTCATGTCCTTCTGCAATACCCTCCCCAACCCACGGCCCCAGACTACCGCTGATCTATGCTTCCTGCCACTAGAGCTTTCAGATAAATGGAATCAAACACAGTGTAGTCTGTGTCTGGTCATTTTTCTTAGCACAATACTTCTGAGGCTCATTCATGTTGTTAGATGTATCAAAAATTAGTTCTGACTTCCCTGGTGGCACAATGGTTGGGAGTCCACCTGCCAATGCAGGGGACACGGGTTCGAGCCCTAGTCCGGGGGGATCCCGCATACCACGAAGCAGCTCGGCCCATGTGCGCCACAGCTGCTGAGCCTGCGCTCTGGAGCCCAAGGGTCACAACTGTTAAGCCCGTGAGCCATGACTGCCGCGGCCCGCGTGCCTGGAGCCCGTGCTCCACAACAAGAGAAGCCACTACGATGAGAGGCCCACGCACTGCAGTGAAGAGTGGCCCCCGTTCTCCACAACTGCAGAGAGCCCGTGCGCAGCAGCAAAGACCCAACACAGCCATCCATAAATAAATAAATAAATAAATAAATAAATAAATAAATAAATAAATAAATAAATAAAATTTGTTTAAAAAAAATTAGTTCTTTTATTCCTGAGTAGTATTCCATTGCATGGATATACCACAATTTGTTTACCCATTCAGTTAATGCATATTTTGAGTTGCTCCCAGTTTTTGGCTATTGTAAATAATGATGCTATGAACACTCATGTACAAATCTGTGTGGGTATACGCTTTCATTTCTCTTGGAGTAAATACCTAGAAGTGGACTCATTAGCTCATTAGTAAGTATATGTTTAACTTTAGAAGACATTGCCAAAATGTTTTTTTATTTTGCATTCTCATGCAAAATGCGTGAGAATTCCAGTTGCTCCACTGTCAGTGTTTTTAATTTCAGTCATTCTAGTGGGTCTGCAGTGATATATCACTGTAGTTTTAATTTGTATTTCCCTAATGACTAATAATGTAGAGCATCTTTTCAAGTGCTTATTGGCCATGTCTTTTTGTGTGAAGAACCATTTATAAACTGGGTTGTTTGCCTCATTATCATGTTATAAGAATTCTTCATATATTTTGGATAAAATAAGTCCTCTATCAGATACATATGTATTGAGAATATTTTCTCCCAGTCTATGGCTTGCCCTTTCATTTTCCTAACATTGTCTTTCAAAAAGCAGAGGGTTTTAAAAAAATTTTGATGAAGCTCAATTGATCAATTTTGTCTTCCATGTTTTTATTTTTTTATGTATTTTTTCTGAGAAGTCTTTACCTAATTCACAAACATTTTCACCTACACTTTACTTTTAACTTTTATATTTAGGTCTATGATCCTTTTTGTGTTATTTTTTATATATGGTTGAGGCAAAGGTTGAGGTTCATTTTTTTCTATATGAATGGTTAGTTGTTTCAGCACATCTGTTACAAAGACTAATCTTTTGCCATTGAATTACCATAGCCTCATTACTGAAAATCAATTGACTATATATATGTGGGTCTACAAATTCCCTATTAGGTTTCATGATCTATATATATTTATCCTTACACTAATACCACACTATCTTGATTACCATAGGTTTACATAATAAGGCTCAAGTATAATTTTTGATGATTTAACTCTACTAACAATCCTTTCCCATTACTATTAGGGAAATATTTTATAGATATCAAAATATCACACATACCAAAATTGTGAATATAAGAATTCTTTTCATCCCAAAGTAGAAGATTTATCCATTTATTTCTAAAGGTAGCAAAGGAAAATAAAAGCTAACTCATTTCATATATATGATCCATGCATTTCAAATGCACTTGTTCATTACCTATTCAGGCAGTACAAGAACTGCCCCATGGGCCCCTAGAAATAAATCTAAAAGAATATCTCAGGCCTTATGGTGTCCTCTGACTTATACAGAGCCCTTTCTAACTAACCAATTCTAGCATATGCTTTACCATAGGGGAAAAAGTAGTACTAATTTTGACTGCATCTAGAAATATAGTTTTTCTTAAATCTATAAACCAGCTTTATAAACAACCCCTTGTACAAGCCTGACAAATATTACCAGCATCCATGATAATATTTATCATAAAAATTGTTTAACAAAAACTGCAAATTTGTAGCCAGTACTGGAAGGAAAGAAAACATACAAACCTGAAGAGGCAGTCCTCACATAATTTTCACATTTAAAGAAACCTTAAAATTCTAGTGATGTCATGAGAGGTCTAAAAATAATACAGAATTATTTATACCCATGGCTGTTCTCTTTAACCAATAATGAGGTTTTAAAATAGCAGTAAAATGGGCCAATTTTATTCTGCTCATAATCAATACATGATTAGATTAAAATAAATTCTAAACACGAAGCTCTGAAACTATTTCAAAATTTCTATTAGAAAAAAGAAATAGAAAAAAATTAAGAGCTTCAAGAAAATAAAAATTTAAATTGCACTGTATTTTTAAAGACTTATTTTTGAGGGAATCTATGTCCTATGTGATCAAAGGGAATGTCTCTCTAAAATTAACCAGGTCTAGTTATGCTTGAAGGCTAGAAATGAGATAATTAACAGTAGGCAGCTATTAACTGACATGTCACCTATTATAGTGGTCACAAAAAGAATATCAATAATAATTCAGACTCTGAAACATAAGAGAAAATAATATAAAGACAATAAAAAAATCTAACACAGAACTATTTTATATTGCAAAATAAAGAGGAATAGGGGATTCCACTTGAAATTATTTTTTGTCTACACTGTCCAGAAAGAAAACAAAATCACTGGCTGCTTTTCAATCTTTCGCACCATTTTCTAAAGGTACAAATTATTTTAAAATGCATTTGAATTTTTAAACTTCACTCATTTCTATGTAAAATTCTTTGGTAAGATACTACTGCTTGCTTCCAATCTTCATAAACACTTTCTACTGAAAAACAAAATGAGTTTACCACAGGGTAAACAGGGTGCTTATATCTCACTAAATTTCTATTAAGATCATCCATCCTCAGTGCAGTCTTTCAAAATAGCAACAGTAACTTTGCAGCAGATTACATGTGAAACACTAACAATGTAAACTTTCCGCTGAATTTCTTTCAATCTCTCACCCCCCATCTCCACTCTCAGACTGGTAGCACTGCTTATTAATCTCCCAATTCACTCAGATGACTAGAACATCTCTTCACTGAGAAAAATGAGAAGAAAAGAATAATAAACTCACTTACCCTTCCTTAGACATTCTCAAAGATCTACTTCCTCTGGAAGAGAATACAGGATCAACAAACAAGCTTCACTGATCTCTAGAGAACTGTAGCTCATTTGTTAAAGCACAGAGAACTCAGGCCCTGAGAGGCCCAACAAATTTGGGCATGATGCCGAACCCTAACCAGGCAATATCTCAGAGACCAATATCCTCAGCTTTAAATACTTGAAAACCAAAGAATAATAGGAAAAAATTGGAGAGCAGGAAAAATAACTAATGGTCTGAACTGTGTAAGACTGGCCAGTTTAGGAAGGAGACAATCCAAATGGTAAGTTCCCGTAAGAGACAGGAATCGTTACTGGCAAACACACAGAAAAAGCAAATTTACCCCCTAATGAGGCCCGCCAACAGTACGCAAACAATGTGAGTTTCACAGAAGGGAGCAGCCCTACTCAGTCCAAATCATTTAGTTTACTCTGGGAGAAAAAAACAAACAAACAAAAAACCAACATAATACATAATACTATGTTTTAATTATCAGTTTAGTTATTTCCTCCCCTTAGAAAATGAACAATGTGAACTACAAGAGAAGGAAGTATTTATGTGCCGATCATATTACAGGAGGAACCTAAAGTATTTCCACACTGTGGTCTTTTTTCTGATCATTAACTGCTTTTAAGGAAGACATCTGTGTTCACATATATTTTACCCAAATGTCTGAAAATTTCAGCCCATGTGAAAAGAAATTTACAGATCTTTGGCATGTGGGGGATATACCCAGAACATTCTAAAAGTTAATTTCAAATCTTAGGGCAAGCTGAAGTTCGAAAGAAAAACATCTGCAACATTCCTGCCTCCTGACCAATATAATGCATAGGGATTATGCAACAGGGGAAGAAATAAACAAGTGTGCTAAAGTCTAAGAACACTGATATGGCAAATAAATCCATCTATTGATGATTCAAATTAAAAATAAAAAATATATACCTTAAAGAAATACTAGTTGAATTTAAATTTTAACTTTAAAAAACTTTATCTTTAAATAGTATCTAAATATCTTACCATAAAGGTTTCTATTAGTTACTAAAATGTTTAAATAGTCACCAAGTAACTAAAAGCACTACTAAATACTATAAATTCAAACTAAAATTATTTTCAGTGTATTTAGAAAAACAGTATGGTGTAATGGAAACAGAACGAGCACGGGAGCAACTAGGTTTGAATTCAGCTTTCTGGCTGAATAAGTTAATTAACCTAAGCCTGAGATTTTTCATCTATAGAAGACAGATAACATCTGGTAGGTTGTTGTCTGTCATTGGTAAGCACTCAAAGAACTACTGTAACTTGGGGGGTTGGGGTACAGGGAAAGCAACTCGACTGTCAAGCATTATCTCACCAAAATATCTCTTGAGAAATACATTTTAAAAATCCAATTCTCAAATTATACATGAATAAGGACTTTCACTATCCTCAAACCAAATTCCATAAATACAAGAATACAAACTGAATATGGAAAAATGATCTAATCCCTGAGAGTGCCAACTTCCCATGGCTTCCCTGTATTTCCAGCTTGTGGCATCACAGCTCAGTGTGGTGGAAATAAATGTAATTACTATTTTAAGACTTTACTACTTGTAAAGAGAAAGGAAAACAAAAATCTCACTTGAACGGAAGGTATGCACACTTATATGAGCTTCCTGTGCAAAAGAGACTGCACTGTCTAGCTATTTCAAACTCATATATTTAAGAAATATTTACTAAATATCTACATGCCAGTGCCTGGTACCAGTAATACAGAAACAAACATGACAGTCCTTGATTTTAAGGGGTTCCAAGTCTAATGGAGGAGACCCACTCAAAATCTGTGAAAAAGTCGTGTGTAACTGTAGTATTAGAGATATGCACAACAGAGAGGTGCATCTATACTCTCCTGACTCAGTCTTACTGAAAGACAGGATGCCCAAGTAGTTGTTGTTAAACTGACACTGTGCTAAGCACTTTATATATTTATTATCTCATTTAATCTTCAAATAACTCTATGAGGTAGAAATTATTCCAATTTCACAGATGACAAAACAAAGTTTACAGCAGTTAAATACTGTGATTCTAAAGAAATTAAACGAAATAATCCAAAATGTTAACCCAAGACCCAGGTTCCTAACCACCACACAAAAAAGATTAGCAGGTGTTAATCAGACTAAGAGGAAAAGAGAGGTGGAGAACATTCCAACAGAAGGGAAACTATGAATGAAAAGCAGAGTGACACAGACATTATGATGTGTGGAAAAAACCTAGATTTAATTCAGAGTTGATGGAATACAGAGTTTGAGGAAGGGAGCTGCTCAAGATGAAAGTGCAAAGGAAAGGATCAGTCCTCACAGGGCCTTAAATGCTATATTAATGGGCTTAGAATTTATCCCATAGCATGCTGGATGTGATGCCACTAAAGGTCTTAAGCAGGGTGATAAACATGATTAACAAAGCAGATCTGAAGAGGACAAGGCTAAAGGCAGGGAGACCTAATGGGGGTTACTTTTGTAAACCACAACAGTGATGACCAGAGCCTGTACTAGCACCATCAGGAATGAAAAGAACAAGCCAGAATCTAGAAAGATTAGGAGGCTGTATTAAAGTGCACACGTGTGCATGTGTGTTTAAATGTATTGAAAGGGCACTAGAAGAATGATCTCCAAACTACTGACAGTGTTCATCTATGACAAAGAGGGCTGGGGGGTGAAAGGGTAGATGAAGGGGAATGTTCATATTTTACTCTATATATTTCTGTATTCCTGAATATTGCACAATAAGAATTTGTGTATTACCTAAATAATTTCAAACACTTTAAAAAAATAATTAAGAGATTAAAATTTGGGATTGATGATTGTATTACTCTCCATTTCTTGGATCTATGGTAGTTACATTCAGAGATGGTTTGACTTCCTAATGGGAATAGTAACAATTACAATTGTCTTTAAAAAAGCTTTGAAAAGGAAGTGGTTGGATACAGAGCCAGGAAACTACAGGTGTTTTTGATTCTTAAACCAAGTTCATTAAGATTTAAATGTTTAATATATAACTGGAAATATAAAAAGTAACAGAGCATATTTGAAAAAAGATTCCAAAATGAAATTCTGAAGAAACTAAAAAATAATAAAAACTAAAATTAAAAATGTGATGAATACAAAAAATCTACAAACAATAAATGCTGGAGAGGGTGTGGAGAAAAGGGAACCCTCTTGCACTGTTGGTGGGAATGTAAATTGATACAGCCACTATGGAGAACAGTATGGAGGTTCCTTAAAAAACTAAAAATAGAACTACCATATGACCCAGCAATCCCACTACTGGGCATATACCCTGAGAAAACCATAATTCAAAAAGAGTCAGGTACCACAATGTTCATTGCAGCACTATTTACAATAGCCAGGACACGGAAGCAATCTAAGTGTCCATGGACAGATGAATGGATAAAGAAGATGTGGCACATATATACAATGGAATATTACTCCACCATAAAAAGAAACGAAATTGAGTTATTTTTAGTGAGGTGGATGGACCTAGAGTCTGTCATACAGAGTGAATTAAGTCAGAAAGAGAAAAACAAATACCGTATGCTAACACATATATATGGAATCTAAAAACAAAAAAGTGGTTCTGAAGAACCTAGGGGCAGGACAGGAATAAAGACGCAGACATAGAGAATGGACTTGAGGATACAGGGAGGGGGAAGGGTAAGCTGGGAAGAAGTGAGAAAGTGGCAATGACATATATACAGTACCAAATGTAAAACAGATAGCTAGGGGCTTCCCTCATGGCACAGTGGTTAAGAATCTTCTTGCCAATGCAGGGGACACGGGTTCGAGCCCTGGTCCAGGAAGATCCCACATGCTGCAGAGCAACTAAGCCCATGCACCACAACTACTGAGCCTCTGCACCTAGAGCCTGTGCTCCCAACAAGAGAAGCCACCACAATGAGAAGCCTGCGCACTGCCTGCGCACTGCAACGAAGAGTAACCCCCACTTGCAGCAACTAGAGAAAGCCCGCGCACAGCAATGAAGACCCAACGCAGCCAAAAATAAAAATAAATTAAATTAAATAAATTTAAAAAATAAAAATAAAAAAAATAAAAAATAAAACAGATAGCTAGTGGGAAGCAGCTGCATAGCACAGAGAGATCAGCTCGGTGCGTTGTGACCACCTAGAGGGGTGGGATAGGGAGGGTGGGAGGGAGACGCAAGAGGGAGGGGATATGGGGATACATGTATACGTATAGCTGATTCACTTTGTTATACAGCAGAAACTAACACAACAATGTAAAGCAATTATACTCCAATAAAGATGTTAAAAAAAACAGTGATGAACAGATTCTGGTCAGACCCAACCAAAAAGAGAATTAGTGAACTGGAAGGTAGCTCAGGAAAAACCTTCCAGAATGTAACATGGAGAGAAAAAAGGATGGAAGATATGAAAGAAAGGATATGAGAAGAGAGGAACACAGTGCCAAAGTCTAACATATGCTTATTAGAGTTCAGAAGGAGAGGAGAAAGAGAATGGAGCAAGGACAACACATGAAAAGATAATGACTGAGAATTTATAAACCAATTAAACACAAGCATAGAATCAAAAACTCCAATGACTCCCAAGCATGATAAATAAAAAGAAATCCAAAGTTTATTACCTACCAATTTTGGGAGGAATATTAGTGAGAGTGACATTTCTGATAGGCCTTTTGCATACTTTTGACTTTTGAGAGCATATTACTATTATATATAATAATATAGTTGACCCTTGAAAAAGGAGGTTGTTGGGGCACCAAACCCCACAGAGTCGAAAATCCACATATAACTCTGCAGTCAGCCCTCTATTTCCTTGGTTCTGCAAACTAGGAATAGAAAGGGACCTCAAACTAGGGATAGAAAAGAACTTCCTCACATGGAAACAACCTAAATGCCCATCAACAGATGAATGGATAAAGAAGATGTAGTACGTATATACAATGGAATATTACTCAGCCATAAAAAGGTACAAAATTGGGTCATTTGTAGAGATGTGGATGGACCTAGAGACTGTCATACAGAGTGAAGTAAGTCAGAAAGAGAAAAATATCATATATTAATGCATATATGTGGAACCTGACAAAATTGGTATAGACCATCTTATTTACAAAGCAGAAACAGAGAACAAACATATGGATACCAAGGGGGGAGAGGGGGTGGGATGAACTGGGAGATTGGGATTGACATATACACACTATTGATACTATGTATAAAATAGATAACTAATGAGAACCTACTGTATAGCACAGGGAACTCTACTCAGCACTCTGTGGTGACCTAAATGGGAAGGAAATCCAAAAAAGGGGGGATATGTGTATATGTATAGCTGACTCACTTTGCTGTACAGTAGAAACTAACACAACATTGTAAAGCAACTATACTCCAATAAAAATTCTAAAAAGTAAAGAAAAGAACTTCCTCAACCTGATAAAGGGCAGCTATGAAAACCCTGCAGTTACCATCAAACTTAATCATTAAAGACTGCAACCTTGGGACTTCCCTGGTGGCACAGTGGTTAAGAATCCGCCTGCCAATGCAGGGGACACAGATTCAATCCCTGGTTCGGGAAGATCCCACATGCCGTGGAGCAAATAAGCCCGTGAGCCTCAACTACTGAGCCTGTGCTCTAGAGCCCGTGAGCCACAACTACTGAGCCCACACACAACTACTGAGCCCACGTGCCACAACTACTGAGCCTGTGCTCTAGAGCCCGTGAGCCACAACTACTGAGCCTGCGTGTTGCAACTACTGAAGCCCGCGCGCCTAGAGCCCGTGCTCCACAACAAGAGAAGGCACCGCAATGAGAAGCCCGCGCACTGCAACGAAGAGTAGCCCCCACTTGCCGCAACTAGACAAAGACCGCGCGCAGCAACAAAGACACAACGCAGTCAAAAAAAAAAAGACTGCAATCTTTCTTCCTAAGATGAGGCAAAAGAAAAGGATGTCCACTCTCATTAGTTTTATTTAGCACGGTACTGGACATTCTAGCCAAGGCAATCAGGCAAGAAAAGGGGCCTCCAAACTGGAAAAGAAGAAGTAAAACTATCCTTATTTGCAGATGACATGATCTTATATATAGAAATCCCTAAAGAATACATACACATACACACACACACACAATTAGAGCTAATAAACAAATCTGGCAAAGTTGCAGGATATAAGATCAATATGCAAAAACCAGTTGTATTTCCATAAACTAGCAATGTACAATCCAAAAATAAAATTAAGAAAACAATTCCATTTACTATAGCACCAGAAATCATAGACTAATTAGAAATGAACTTAACAAAAGTAGTGTTAAGACTTATATACTGATAACTACAAAAACTGTTGAAAGTGATTAAAGAAGGTCTAAACAAATGTAAAGACATCCCATGTACATCAATCGGAACACTTGATATTGTTGAGATGATGATACTCCTCAAACTGATATACAGAGTCAATGCACTCCCTATCGAAATCCCAGTTGGCTTTTTCACAGAAATTGACAAGCTGATCCTAAAATTCTTATGTATATAGAAGGTCCCCAGAATAGTCAAAACAGTTTTGAAAAGGAAGGAAAAAGTAACTGGAGGACTCACATCACAATTTCAAAACTTAATACAAAACTGTAGCAATTAAGACTGTGTAGTACTGACATGAGGATAGACAAACAGACCAATGGAATACAATGGGGAGGCCAGAAAGAAACACATATATCTATGGCTAACTGATTTTTGACAAGAGTATCAAGATAATTTAATGTGGAAACAATACTCTTTTTCAGCAGAGTTCAGATAACTGGATATTCACGTGCAAAAGAATGAATTTAAACCCCTATCTTGCACCATATACAAAAATTAACTCAGAACGTATCCAAAACCTAAATATAAAACATTAAACTATAAAACTCTCAAAGGAAAATATAGGTGTAAATCTTTGTGACCGTAGGTTAAGCAATGATTTCTTAAACATGATAACAAAAGCACAAGCAACAAAAACCATAGATAAATTGGACTTCATCAGTATTAAAAAACATTTGTCCTTCAAATGACATTACCAAGAAGGTGAAAAGACAACCCACAGAATGGGAGGAAATGTCTGAAAATCATATACCAGACAAAGGTTTAGTATCTAGAAAACATGAAGAACTTATACAACTCAATAATAAAAAAAAAAAACTCAAGAAATGGGCAAAGGATCTGAAGAGATATTTCTCGAAAGAAGATATACAAATGGCCAATAAGAGCATAAAAAGATGCTCAACATCATTAATCATAAGGGAAATGCACATCAAAATCGCAATGAGATACCACCACACACTAGGATGGGCTATAGTAATTTTTTAAAACCCACTAACAATAGCAAGTGTTATTTTGAAGGGCGTAGAGAAATTGGAAGCCACAAACATTGTTGAAGGGAATGAAAAAGGTGCATTTGCACTGGAAAACAGTTTGATAATGCTTCAGTAAGTTAAACTTAAAGTTACCATATGACCCAGCAAATTCTACTGCTAGATATATAATCCCCAACACTGAAAACATGTCCACACAAAATGTATACACAAATGTTTGAAGTAGCATTACTCATACCAGCCAAAATGTGGAAACAATCCAAATATTAAGCAACAGATGAACAGATAAACAAAACGTGGTATATTCAGACAATGTAATATCATTCAGCCATTAAAGGAATTAAGTATTGGCTCATGCTACAATATGGATGAACCCTGAAAACATTAATTGAAAGAGATAGAAAGAAAAAAAGCCACATATTTTATGATTCAATTTATATGAAATGTCCAGAATAGGTAATTCCATAGAGACAGAAAGTAGATTAGTGGCTGTCAGGGATTGAGGAGAGAAGGGAATGGGGAGTAACTAATAATGAGTGTGGGGTTTCTTTTTGGAGTGATGAAAATGTTCTGGAATTAGATAGTGGTGATGGTTACATAACTCTCGATATACTAAAACCCACTGAATTGTATATTCAATAGTGTTCCTTTTTCTGAGTTATATTTCATTGTGTGGATTTACTGCATTTTATTTATGCATTCACCCATTAAAGGATATTTGGGTTGTCCCTTGTTTGAGGCAATTATAGACTGATATACTATAAACATTATTCATGTACAGTTTTTTGTGTGAGCATAAAGTTTTCCTTTATCTAGGACAAGTATCTAGGAGTAAGATCTCTGGGTCATTGGCTAAGGGTCTCTAACTTTATAAGAAATTACCAAACTGTTTAGCAGAGTAGCTGCAGCAATGTATCAGAGCTCCAACTGCTCCACATCCTTGACAGCACTTGGTATCGGCAGTATTTTTTATTTCAGCCACTGTAATAGGCATATACAATGTGGTTTTAATTTGTATTCCCTAATGGCTAGTGATGTTACAAATATGCGTGTATGCCATCCATATATCCTCTGTAGTGACATGTCAGTCTTTTGCCCATTTCTTCATTGGGTTGTTTTCATATTATTGAATTTTAAAAGTTCTTCTTTTTTTTTTTTATTCTGAATACAAGTTCTTTATCAGATATGTGATTTACAAGTATTTTCTCAGTCTGTAGCTAAAAACTGAAAAAAGCCCAAAGGTCCATTAACAGAAAATGAATAAACAAACTGTGGTATAATGATACAATGGAATGCCAGATAGTAATAAAAAGAACAAATTACTGATATACACAAAAACATGGATGAATCTCTCAGACATTACACTGAATAAAAGAAGCCATATCCAAAAGAATCCTTGAGGGAGATCCCTGGTGACCGAGTGGTTAGGATTAGGCACTGTCACTGCCATGGCCCAGGTTCAATCCCTGGTCAGGGAACTGAGATCCCTCAGGCTGCGTGACACAGCAAAGCAAAGCAACACACACACACACACACACACACACACACACACACACACACACACACACGAATCCTTGAAGGTGAAATACACTATCTAAATATGATTAACATTTCCTCAGCCTGAGTTTCTTACTGCAGGATTTCATTAAATCAAAGACCTGCTATCATTTATTCTTTCTCTTCCTTGATGCCGCCACCACCACTACTTCCTGTTTTATTTTACTCTTAGGTATATTGTTTTGGGAAGAAGCATAGAGGGAACAGTGGCAGAGAAACAAATTGAGCATGTTTTAGGATCCAGCATCTTCTTTTGAACAATAAAGTTTAGAGAATTTGTATTCCATAAAGTAGTATCACTGCTCATTATAAAGCGTACTTGTATCTAGAACAGACAATACCTACGATGTAAGAAAAGGTATGTCACTGACAGAATTTTTTCAATTCATCTTTTTATGTTGAGATAATTGTAGATTCACATGCAGTAGTAAGAAATAATACAGAGAGATTCCCTACACTCTTCACCCAGTTTCCCCCCAGTGGGAACATCTTGCATAAACATAGTACAATATCAAAATATCACAACCAGGAAACTGACATTGACACAATCCACCAACCAGATTTCACCAGTTTTACATGCACTCATTTGTGTGTGTGTAGACTCATGTAATCACCACTCGAGTCAAGATAAAAAACAGTTCCATCACAAGGATTCCTTGTACAACTTTTTATAGCTACACCCACCTCCCACCACCCAAGCCAATTCCTAACCCCTGGCAACCACTACTCTTTTCCCAATCTCCATAATTTTGTCATTTCAGGAATGTTATAGACATGGAATCACACAGTAAGTAACCTTTTGAGATTTGCTTTATTAACTCAGCATAGTTTACTTGAGCTGTACTAAAGTTGTGTGTATCAATAGTTAATTCGCTTTTATTGCTGAAGAGTATTCCATCGATCAAATGTTTTGGGTCAAAATAAATAAAAATTTTAAATCTTATCAATTCCTGAATCCCCATTTGTCATTCCTTAGGAATATGAAACTCTAACCAAAGCATTAGAATGATATACTAACAAAAATATTTAGTACAGTTCTGATACTCTACCTCACTCTTCTTTTTTTTTAAACATTCTTTTTTAAAAAATTTATTTATTTTATTTATTTATTTTTGGCTGCGTTTGGTCTTCATTGCTGCACGCGGGCTTTCTCTAGTTGCGGCGAGCAGGGGCTACTCTTCGCTGCGGTGCGCAGGCTTTTCATTACCATGGCTTCTCTTGTTGTGGAGCACGGGCTCTCGGCACGTGGGCTTCAGTAGTTGTGGCACGCGGGCTCTAGAGCGCAGGCTCAGCAGCCGTGGCACATGGGCTTAGCTGCTCCGCAGCCTGTGGGATCTTCCCAGACCAGGGCTCGAACCCCTGTCCCCTGCATTGGCAAGCGGATTCTTAACCACTGCACCACCAGGGAAGCCCCTCACTCTTCTTATTCTGACAAGATGTATGTACATTATTTAAGGATGGCTCCTTGGCATTCCTGAGGACCTATATTTCCATGTGATTTTCAATTTATAATATGGCTACAGAAATGTTAACAATTTATCCATTTGAATATTTGAAACCATACTGAAATGGCAGGTTAATTCGGCTTGATTGATGACACAACTAAAAAGCTGAATGACATTCATGTGCTATCCATAAGTGGTTGACAAAAAAATTAAAATTTATCAACCTTGTACTCTTTGCATAAAACCTGATACCTACTTTTTTTTTTAAACATCTTTATTGAAGTATAATTGCTTTACAATGGTGTGTTAGTTTCTGCTTTATAACAAAGTGAATCAGTTATACATATACATATGTTCCCATATCTCTTCCCTCTTGCATCTCCCTCCCTCCCACCCTCCCCATCCCACCCCTCTAGGTGGTCACAAAGCACCGAGCTGATCTCCCTGTGCTATGCAGCTGCTTCCCACTAGCTATCTATTTTACGTTTGGTAGTGTATATATGTCCATGACACTCTCTCACCCTGTCACATCTCACCCCTCCCCCTCCTCATATCCTCAAGTCCATTCTCTAGTAGGTCTGTGTCTTTATTCCCGTCTTGCCACTAGGTTCTTCATGGCCTTTTTTTTTTTTTCCTTAGATTCCATATATATGTGTTAGCATACTGCTGATACCTACTTTTAATTTGAGGTTAAAAAAAAACCATAAACATTTCTACTTCTACTAGTGTGCCAAGCTATAGGTACTAAAAAATAATTTTATAGGGCTTCCCTGGTGGCGCAGTGGTTGGGAATCTGCCTGCTGATGCAGGGGACACGGGTTCGAGCCCTGGTCTGGGAGGATCCCACATGCCGCAGAGCGGCTGGGCCCGTGAGCCACAATTACTGAGCCTGCGTGTCTGGAGCCTGTGCTCCGCAACAAGAGAGGCCACGATAGTGAGAGGCCCGCGCACCGTGATGAAGAGTGGCCCCCGCTTGCCACAACTAGAGAAAGCCCTAGCACAGAAACGAAGACCCAACATAGCAATCAATCAATCAATCAATTAATCAATAAAAAAATAAATCTTAAAAAAAAATAAAATAAAATAATTTTATATATGTATGCAAATTCCTTTTTATTACTTAAACATATATAATAAACTTATTTTGACTGGAGAATTATTATTCAAAAGATTTAAATAAATACTGGTATGAAGGCCAAAATTTCAATTTAAAAAAATAATTTCAGATAAATATATAAAGAACCTTAAAGACAAAGTAACTGCAGTGCCTTTCAAAATAAGGCAAGGGAGGGTGGGATGAATTGGGACATTGGGATTGACATATATACACTACTATGTATAAAATAGATAACTAATGAGAACCTACTGTATAGCACAGGGAACTCTGTGGTGACCTAAATGGGAAGGAAATCCGAAAAAGAGGCGATAAACGTATACATATAGCTGATTCACTTTGTTGCTGTACAGTAGAAACTAACACAACATTGTAAAGCAACTATACTCCAATAAAAATTAATTAAAAAAAATAAAATAAAAAAAATAAGGCAAAAGACTGGATAACCAAAAACTCACAAGCCCAATTACTTACCAAATTTCAGTTCAACATGATAAGAACCACTGATCAATTCATAAGCTGTGTTCATAAAGAGCAAATTCATATACAAAAATTCTTTCGTACTGTAATCATTGAAACTTTAAAAGGATAAAACCAAATACCTGACTTCAGCATCCTGGACACTGTCAACAGGGAAAGCAGATGAAAATTCTAATTGTTCCATTCCTGGATATGGTAGATACAAACTGTGATCTGTACTCATCACTATCAGATTTTAAACAGGATACTATTTAAGAGCTAAGTGTCTAACCTGCCTCCTTCAAGCGACAGTAACATATGAGCAGCTCAGCCTGTCTCTAACCACACACCAAAACATATTCCAAAGAAGGGTTTGGCCTGATGATTAGCTCCAGCCTAGAAGACTCAACAACCATAATAAGGAAATGGAAGAAGAACAAGTCATACATTCTGAAGGCCAGTTTCTTAATAGTGACATATGACCATTATTTCCATATTGAAACTTAGAAGACCAATATTAAGCAAGAAAAAAAGCTAGAAGTTAGATATTTATTTACTTAATTAAAAATATTTAGCTTCTTCTAAAAGGGAATTCTAAAGTATCACATACAATGTACAGTTATGATAAATGATCATCATAGCCTGCCTAATTTAACCAATGATAAATTACCAACCCCAATAAATGTCTTTAATAAAAAGCCCTGAAATAGAACACTCTACAAATTGACTTAACTAGAAAACTAAAACAAATTTCTTTTAAATGCTTTCTATTTAAAAATTTTAATTAACAAAAGCAAATACTTGCAAGAGTTCAAGAACCTAATTTTTTATATTAAAAGGAAATTCTGCAATATGCTACATCATGGATGAACCTTGAAGACATCATGCTAAGTGAAACAAGCCAGTCACAAAAAGACCAATACTGTATGATTCCATTTATATGAGGTACTTAGGGTGGCCAAAATCATCAAGACAGAAAGATAATGGTGGTTAGTTGCCAAGGGCTGGGGTGAGGGGAGAATGGAAAGTTATTGCTCAGTAGATGTAAGGTTTCAATTTTACAAAATGAAAAGAGTTGTGGGGATGGACAGTGGTGATAACTACATAACAATGTGAATGTATTTAATACCACTGAACTGTATACTTAAAAGCAGTTAAGATGGCAAATTTTATGGTATGTGTACTTTATTAAAATTCTATTTTAGTAAAAAATAGGGGGAAAATAGGGGAAAAAATAGAAAAAAGGGGGGGAAGTTTTAAATGACTTAAGAATTCAAACACTTCAAGATGCTTTTTCTATTCTTTCTATTATTTCAGATTGCACTCTACTATATGAAGAATGTAGGGTACAGAGCCTGTCCAGAATCTTCCAGGAAGTATCATTCTAAATGAGTCAGAAGTGCTCTCAGGCTGTGAAATATTAAATACAATTAGGACACTTGATGTTTCCTAGATGATCTCTCTTCATTGCATAATTCTAGCCCTTGTTTCCACTGATAAATACGTTACATCACAACCAAATGTATACTTCATGAATATAAAGACTGAGCAAATAATTGAACAGAAAGTATACAACACCTCTACATTTTATCTCTTCCAAATGCATATGTTATGTGTTTTATTTATACATACACACATAAACACTCTGTTTTACACTTTAATTCCCATGCACATCTAGCAACACGTCTCACACACTGCAGAGGATCATTGGTACCCACTGATTGATTCTGAGTCTTCATATCTTAATGGGAACCTGAAATGTTTTTACTCTTTCGGGTTTAAGAAAAAACAGCAGCCTAAAATCTAGAAATGCTACATAGTCAGCAAATGTTTCTGCTTAATAGAGTTAAATCAATTTGTTATGGAATACTTTGTTTCCTTCACATAAACACATTCACCAGAGAACTGCCACGAAGGTGAAATCACAACCTGCTGGGCCAGTAACTGGGAGTTTATTCAGTAAATGCTCAGCTTGTTTTCACTTGTGGATCAGTTGATTAAAGACTCTTACATGCAGTGTGTATCATAAGCTCCCAAGTAAGCAATTATTAATTAGCAATTATTAAGTTCAAAGCAACAAACATTTATTGAGCATAGAACTTTTAAAGCTAGAAGACTTAAAGATCTTCCTCTTTAATCTTATCATTTTATAGCTAAAGAAATCACCACCCAGAGAGGCTAACTGGTCTCCCCAGGATCACAACAAAACCTGACCCCAGCTCTTCCAACTCTGACTCCAACTGTTTACTCCTTTTCCATTGCTTAGAAAAAATTTCAGAGACAGCATTATAAACTTATATTTTGTCATCTTCACTATGTTCCTAGGTCCAATGTATCATAAATATACAATGTACCTGATTCCTAGACATTTACATTTTTAAAGTAGATCACTTGTGTACATTTCCTTTTGATCTTGATTATTTAAATTATGTACAAATATTCAATATAAATGTTTTGGCTACTTGAAATATACTACTAATATAAATATGGCTTATTTTTCTTTCTGGTAGATTTGTACCACTAAGTGATCAAAATAGAAAACTTATGGGGGCCTAAAACAAGGTAAATGGGTACTGCCTACAGTGGGACAGACTGGAGATTCCACCTTGCCAAGAGAGAGATTTCTTGTCAGCTCCTGTGCTTAATTTAGTTCATACTGAGCTCAGGACTATGTGAAATATAAATATGCATTAAATGAAACTGACAAGAAAGGACAGTTTATAATGCATGAAGCTGTTGTTCAACAAATACTGGATGGTAAGAGAACATAAAACCCTTTTGACCAAACCGAACCAAGAATGTAGAAGTAATGGGTGTTCCCAATGAACATAACAAGCAAACAGAAAAACCAGAATAAAAGATTTGGAATTTGGAAAAGGCAGTACCCATGTTTTAAACTCAGAGTACAAAAATTAGCACATTTTGTGGGGTTCAGGATTCATCCTTTGCATCCTTCTAAGAATGTGACACCAGCTGGCAGGCAGGTGTGTTTTTCACCTAAAAGTGATGAAAGTTTGTGTATATCATAAATTAAATGATTTGAATACAAACCTTTTTGCTTTTGGAAGTCAGTTTTTAATTTTTCATCTTGATCTCTCTCTTGATATAAGTTTCCAAAATTTTATTCTTTAGTACAAGTAGTATTTACAACATTTGTTCTTACATTAATTTTTTTCTTAATGTAAGCATTAATGAACTGGAAAAAATGCTACCTAGTGACCTACCATCAAGGAAATATCACCAACCTACTTTAAAAACCAACTAGTGATGCAATAATTAACTTTCAAGATATTCAATATCAAGTAACTATTTTCTTCAAAATATTAATGCTTACTGAAGCACTAAAATGTTACCTAATTCTGACCTAGCTTTCCTACACAAAGAATGGAATCAGAATTATTTTTTTGTCTGCTTACAAGAACTTATCTGTATAAACTAGTTTAACCATCCCAGAACAGATAAGTAATTGTGAGTTGTTGTAGACTTCCTGGAGTTCCTATGCAACGTTTTTGCACTACCAGTACACCAGCATTTCCACTTTTCCTGGATTTCCCAGGACAGAGGCAGAGACAGTACTACTAGGGCCCAGATCTTTCTACCCTACAAGCATAAACTTCTAATTTCTGTCTAAAACCAAAGGATTCCTAATTGCAGTATCTACTTCCAAGTATCTCAGTCACTTAAGATTCAGGTAGCCATTAAGATTTAGAAGCAGTCATTTAATTGAATCTATTAAAACTGGCAAATGAATTGAAAATACTTACTTTTTAAACTTTTAAAGGAAAAATGATTTAGAGAAAATATTAAAGTCTTAAATCAATATAAGAAAACACTGCTAACACCCAGAATTATCCACATTCAATCGAATACAGTAATCAGTAGGCACAATTCTAAAACTATTTAAAAACTATAATCAGTTTGTGGCAAATGGCAACTAAAAACTGCATTATTGAGAGGGCAGACAGCACAAGCAAGAAGAACTACAATGTTTCAGCCTGTGGAACAAACACCACATTCACAGAAAGACAGACAAGATGAAAAGGCAGAGGGCATTGTACCAGATGAAGGAACAAGATAAAACCCCAGAAAAACAACTAAATGAAGTGGAGATAGGCAATGTTCCAGAAAAAGAATTCAGAATAATGATAGTGAAGATGATCCAGGACCTTGGAAAAAGAATGGAGGCAAAAATCGAGAAGATGCAAGAAATGTTTAACAGGGCTTCCCTGGTGGTGCAGTGGTTGAGAGTCTGCCTGCCAATGCAGGGGACACGGGTTCAAGCCCGGGTCTGGGAAGATCCCACATGCCACGGAGCAACTGGGCCCGTGAGCCACAACTACTGAGCCTGCGCGTCTGGAGCCTGTGCTCCACAACAAGAGAGGCCGCGATAGTGAGAGGCCCGCACACCGCGATGAAGAGTGGCCCCTGCTTGCCGCAACTAGAGAAAGCCCTCACACAGAAACGAAGACCCAACACAGCCAATAAATAAATAAATATTTAAAATGTATTTTCAAAAATAAAAAATTAATTAAAAAAAAAAAGAAATGTTTAACAAAGACCTAGAAGAATAAAAGAACAAACAGAAATGAAAAATACAATAGCTGAAATGAAAAATACACTAGAAGGAATCAATAGCAGAATAACTGAGGCAGAAGAACAGATAACTGACCTGGAAGACAGAATGGTGGAATTCACTGCTGCGGAACAGACTAAAGAAAAAAGAATGAAAAGAAATGAAGACAGCCTAAGAGACCTCTGGGACAACATTAAATGCAACAACATTCACATTATAGGGGTCCCAGAAGGAGAAGAGAGAGAGAAAGGACCAGAGAAAATATTTGAAGAGATTATAGTTAAAAACTTCCCTAACATGGGAAAGGAAATAGCCACCCAAGTCCAGGAAGCGCAGAGACTCCCATACAGGATAAACCCAAGGAGAAACACACCAAGACACATAGTAATCAAACTGGCAAAAATTAAAGACAAAGAAAAATCATTGAAAGCAGCAAGGGAAAAACCACAAGTAACATACAAGGGAACTCCCATAAGGTTAACAGCTGATTTCTCAGCAGAAACTCTACAAGCCAGAAGGGAGTGGCATGATATACTTAAAGTGATGAAAGGGAAGAACCTACAACCAAGATGACTCTACCCGGCAAGGATCTCATTCAGATCCGATGGAGAAATCAAAAAGCTTTACAGACAAGAAAAAGCTAAGAGAATTCAGCACCACCAAACCAGCTCTACAACAAATGCTAAAGGAACTTCTCTAAGTAGGAAACACAAGAGAAGAAAAGGGCCTACAAAAACAAACCCAAAACAATTAAGAATATGGTAACAGGAACATACCTATCAATAATTACCTTAAACGTGAATGGATTAAATGCTCCAACCAAAAGACACAGGCTCACTAAATAGATACAAAAACAAGACCCATCTATATGCTGTCTACAAGAGACCCACTTCAGACCTAGGGACACATACAGACTGAAAGTGAGGGGATGGAAAAAGATATACCATGCAAATGGAAATCAAAAGAAAGCTGCAGTAGCAATACTCATATCAGATAAAACAGACTTTCAAATAAAGAATGTTACAAGAGACAAGGAAGGACACTACATAATGATCAACGGATCAATCCAAGAAGAAGATATAACAATTATAAATATATATGCACCCAACATAGGAACACCTCAATATATAAGGCAACTGCTAACAGCTACAAAGGAGGAAATCGACAGTAACACAATAATACTGGAGGACTTTAACACCTCATTTACAACAATGGACAGATCATCCAAACAGTAAATTAATAAGGAAACACAAGCTTTAAATGACACAGTAGACCAGATAGATTGAATTGATATTTATAGGACATTCCATCCAAAAACAGCAGATTACACTTTCTTCTCAAGTGAGCATGGAACATTCTCCAGGATACATCACATCTTGGGTCACAAATCAAGCCTCAGCAAATTCAAGAAAACTGAAATCATATCAAGCACTTTTCTGACCACAACGCTATGAGATTAGAAATCAATTACAGGGAAAAAAAAACGTAAAAAACACAAACACATGGAGGCTAAACAATACATTACTAAATAACCAAGAGATCACTGAAGAAATCAAAGAGGAAATCAAAAAATACCTAGAGACAAATGACAATGAAAACATGATGATCCAAAACCTATGGGATGCAGCAAAAGCAGTTTTAAGAGGGAAGTTTATAGCTATACAAGCCTACCTTAAGAAACAACAAACATCTCAAACAATCTAACCTTACACCTAAAGGAACTAGAGAAAGAAGAACAAACAAAACCCAAAGTTAGCAGAAGGAAAGAAATCATAAAGATCAGAGCAGAAATAAATGAAACAGAAACAAAGAAAACAATAGCAAAGATCAATAAAACTAAAAGCTGGTTCTTTGAGAAGATAAACAAGATTGATAAACCATTAGCCAGACTCATCAAGAAAAAGAGGGAGAGGACTCAAATCAATAAAATTAGAAATGAAAACAGAGAAGTTACAACAGACACCGAAGAAATACAAAGCATCCTAAGAGACTACTACAAGCAACTCTATGCCAATAAAATGGACAACCTGGAAGAAATGGACAAATTCTTAGAAAGGTATAACCTTCCAAGACTGAACCAGGAAGAAACAGAAAATATGAACAGACCAACCACAAGTAATGAAATTGAAACTGTGATTAAAAATCTTCCAACAAACAAAAGTCCAGGACCAGATGGCTTCACAGGTGAATTCTATCAAACACTTAGAGAAGAGCTAACACCCATCTTTCTCAAACTCTTCCAAAAATTGCGGAGGAAGGAACACTCTGAAACTCATTCTATGAGGCCACCATCACCCTGATACCAGAACCAGACCAAGATACTACAAAAAAAGAAAATTACAGACCAATATCACTGATGAATATAGATGCAAAAATCCTCAACAAAATACTAGCAAACAGAATCCAACAACACATTAAAAGGATCATACACCATGATCAAGTGGGATTTATCCCAGGGATGCAAGGATTCTTCAATATACGCAAATCAATCCATGTGATACACCATATTAACAAACTGAAGAATAAAAACCATATGATCATCTCAATAGATGCAGAAAAAGCTTTTGACAAAATTCAACACCCATTTCTGATAAAAACTCTCCAGAAAGTGGGCATAGAGGGAACCTACCTCAACATAATAAAGGCCATATACAACAAACCCACAGCAAACATCATTCTCAATGGTGAAAAACTGAAAGCATTTCCTCTAAGATCAGGAACAAGACAAGGATGTCCACTCTCGCCACTCTTATTCAACATAGTTTTGGAAGTCCTAGCCACGGCAATCAGGGAAGAAAAAGAAATAAAAGGAATACAAACTGGAAAAGAAGGAGTAAAACTGTCACTGTTTGCAGATGACATAATACTATACATAGACAATCCTAAAGATGCCACCAGAAAACTACTAGAGCTAATCAATGAATTTGGTAAAGTTGCAGGATGTAAAATTAATGCACAGAAATCTCTTGCATTCCTATACACAAATGATGAAAAATCTGAAGAGAAATTAAGGAAACACTCCCATTTACCACTGCAATGACAAGAATAAAGTACCTAGGAATAAACCTACCTAGGGAGACAAAAGACCTGTATGCAGAAAACTATAAGACACTGATGAAAGAAATTAAAGATGATACAAACAGATGGAGAGATATACCATGTTCTTGGATTGGAAGAATCAACATTGTGAAAATGACTATACTACCCAAAGCAATCTACAGATTCAATGCAATCCCTATCAAATTACCAGTGGCATTTTTTACAGAACTAGAACAAAAAATCTTACAATTTGTATGGAGACACAAAAGACCCCAAATAGCCAAAGCGGTCTTGAGGGAAAAAAATGGAACTGGAGGAATCAGACTCCCTGATTTCAGGCTATACTACAAAGCCACAGTAATCAAGACAATATGGTCCTGGCACAAAAACAGAAATATAGATCAATGGAACAGGATAGAAAGCCCAGAGATAAACCCACACACCTATGGTCAACTAATCTATGACAAAGGAGGCAAGGATATACAATGGAGAAAAGACAGTCTCTTCAATAAGTGGTGCTCGGAGAACGGGACAGCTTCATGTAAAAGAATGAAATTAGAACACTCCCTAACACCATACACAAAAATAAACTCAAAATGGATTAGAAACCTAAATGTAAGACCAGACACTATAAAACTCTTAGAGGAAAACATAGGAAGAACACTCTTTGACATAAATCACAACAAGATCTTTTTTGATCCACCTCCTAGAGTAATGAAAATAAAAACAAAAATAAACAAATGGGACCTAATGAAACTTAAAACCTTTTGCAAAGCAAAGGAAACTACAAACAAGACGAAAAGACAACCCTCAGAATGGGAGAAAATATTTGCAAATGAATCAATGGACAAAAGATTAATCTCTAAAATATATAAACAGCTCATGCAGCTCAATATTTAAAAAACAAACAACCCAATCCAAAAATGGGCAGAAGACCTAAATAGACATTTTCCAAAGAAGACATATGGATGGTCAAGAAGCACATGAAAAGCTACTCAACATCACTAATTATTAGAGAAATGCAAATCAAAACTACAGTGAGGTATCACCTCACACCAGTTAGAATAGGCATCATCAGAAAATCTACAAATAACAAATGCTAGAGAGGGTGTGGAGAAAAGGGAACCCTCTTGCACTGTTGGTGGGAATGTAAATTGATACAGCCACTATGGAGAACAGTATGGAGGTTCCTTAAAATACTAAAAATAGAATTACCATATGACCCAGCAATCCCACTACTGGGCATATACCCAGAGAAAAGCATAATCCAAAAAGACACATGCACCCCAATGTTCATTGCAGCACTATTTACAATAGCCAGGACATGGAAGCAACCTAAATGCCCATCGAAAGACGAATGGATAAAGAAGATGTGGTACATATATACAATGGAATATTACTCAGCCATAAAAAGGAACGAAATTGTGTCATTTGTAGAGACGTGGATGGATCTAGAGTCTGTCATACAGAGTGAATTAAGTCAGAAAGAGAAAAACAAATATCGTATATTAACGCATATATGTGGAACCTAGAAAAATGGTACAGATGAACCGGTTTCCAGGGCAGAAATTGAGACACAGATGTAGAGAACAAATGTATGGACACCAAGGGGGGAAAGTGGAGGGGGGGGTGTGATGAATTGCGAGATCGGGATTGACATATACACACTAATATGTATAAAATGGATAACTAATAAGAACCTGCTGTATAAAAAAATAAAATTCAAAAATTCCAAAAAAAAAAAAGAAAGTGCCTGTTTCCCCGTATCTATACTAATACCTAACCTTTTGAATCTCTGACATTGTAATAAATTAAAAATATATCTCATTTAAAAACAAAAAAAACAGAAAAAAACAAACTGCATTATTCATAACTAAAGCACAATTTTCTAGCAGCTGAAGACTTTCTGCTCTTAAGGACTTTTATTAGTAGATATAAGAAGCAGTAAGAATTTTTTTTAAAAAGCAGCAGCAGTGTGGTTGTAAAATTCTGGCAATAAAATTCTGGACTTTGGACAGGGTTTGAACCATGAACCAGCTATGTGATCTAGAGTAAATTGCCTAACTACTCTGCACGTTAATTCCATCATCCGTAAAATGAAGATATTATACGCCCACTTTATAGAGCTGTTTTGAGAATTAAATAGACAAAATACTTACCGATGATAAGCTTCTCGTCGATACTTTTTCAGGGCATGTTTATCCATGTTAGCAGGCATATCTGCTGCATTTTGTAACCGATCACTCCAGGAAGTTGTCATTTTATTTTATTTGTATGCTCAATTCTAGAAAAGAAAATCAGTAATTTAGTGGATTAACATTAGCATCTGTATATTGATATCAGAATTTTTTTAAAAATTAGTAAAACTCTAGCTTGCAAATTGTCTGATATAACTATTTAAATATATTGAATATGGAAATATACTGAAAAATTAAACTAACACTTCTAAACTATGTAAATTTAGGAAAATAATTTCATATAGTAATTTCTATCCAGAACGATCATATATAACACTTTCAAAAAATTAAGCATGATTGCCAGTAATAATTTACTTTAATCCTAGATTCTAGAAAAGGGGCCGAGACCACAGACATGTGAAAATATATAATTTTCCGTTAATGTATGTTCAAAATATGTAAAGTAAGCAACTTTTTAATTCTGATAAGCATACTAAACTCAATCAATGGTAGTACAAATATGTATGAGTATTTGACTTCTAATTATATTATGCTTTTATATTTTCCTATGATAAATTATCTTGCAGCTAGTATTACAGACTGAACTAGAAGAAGCAATAAACTAAAACATTTCATCTCATTAGAATAAACATCTAAAACGAGGTGAGCAGGTAAGTGTCTTTACTGTATTTTTACCATAGGCACTGTTACAGGTTTCACTTCTATTTTTGCAGTTTTCATCTGCAGCTTTAAATAAGGATGAAAAATAACCTTTTAGAGTTAAGAAGTTTATTAACATTTTATTAAAATACCAATGTTTGTGAAAACATCTGCATTCTAATTTATTTCCAATTTTGAAAATGCTAACATTGTTTATGATATTATGTCAATTTTAAAGTAAGCCATCTTTGTAGCTTTTTAAAATAATAATTTATTGAGGTGAAATTCACATAAGAAAACTAACCATTTTAAAGTAAGTCAAGGACTTCCCTGGTGGCGCAGTGGTTAAGAATCCGCCTGCCAATGCAGGGAACACAGGTTCAAGCCTTGGTCCGGGAAGATCCCACATGCCGTGGAGCAGCTAAGCCCATATGCCACAACTACTGAGCCTGCACTCTAGAGCCTGCAAGCCACAACTACTGAAGCCCACGTGCCACAACTACTGAAACCCACGTGCCTAGAGCCCGTGCTCCACAACGAGAAGCCACTGCAACGAGAAGCCCACGCGCTGCAACGAAGAGTAGCCCTCGCTCACCGCAACTAGAGAAAGTCTGCATACAGCAACGAAGACCCAATGCAGCCAAAAATAATAAACAAATAAAATAAAATTAAAAAAAAAAGTAAGTCAATGGCATTTAGTATGTTCATAATATAGTGCAACCACCACCTCTATCTAGTTCCAAAATACTTCTGTCACTCCAAAGTAAAACCCTTTACCCATTAAGCAGTTTCTCCCCATTCTCCCTACCCCATGGCCACCCCAATCCCACTTCTGCCTCTTTGGGTTTATCTATTCCGGATATTTCATATAAACAGAATCATATAGTATGTGAGCTTTTGTATCTGGCTTCTTTCATTTAGCATGTTTTCTAGTTTCATCCATGTTGCATCATGTTTCAGATACTTCCTTCCTTTCTATGGCTGAATAATAAATACTCCACTGTGTGCATGTACCACAATTTGTTTATCTCTTCATCCGCTGATAGACATTTGGACTATTTCCACCTTTTGGCTACTGTGAATAGTACTGCTATGAACATGTACGAACAATGTATTTACTTGAGTACCAGTTTTCAATTCTTTTGGATATATATTTAGGTCTGTAATGTTTCTGAAGTAATCAAGATTTCCAAACACTGTTTAGATAACAAAAGTACTGGTACTTGCAAAAGACTCTAGTTAAGGGACTTCCCTGGCAGTCCAATGGTTAAGACTCCGTGCTTCCACTGCAGGGGGCACAGATGCGATCCCTGGTAGCGTAACTAGGACCCCACATAACTTTTTTTTTTTTTAATCAGTCATCAATTTTATACACATCACTGTATACATGTCAATCCCAATCGCCCAATTCAGCACACTACCATCCCCACCCCATCACAGTTTTCCCCCCTTGGTGTAGGACCCCACATAACTTAAGAGAAGTTATTTGCTAGGCCACTATAACTGAATCTAGATATACTATGGGTTTTTTTTTTTAATTCATGTAGTAAATCCAGACTATTTTGTGGACCAAAAAAGGTGAAATTTTGAAAAGTACAGAATTACAATGGAACTTCAATGGTTTTCAGTGGGGGGAGGAGTGGAGGTTGAGGGAAGGACCAGGACTATATCTTACATAAGTTTAAATAAGACTCAGAAATGAAATTTGTATTCTATGATGAATTAAGAGAAATCAGAATAGTCATGCCATTAAAGAAAAACTTTAACTTGAGCTCTACTGCAATTATAGTCCATATAATAGGAAATAAATTTTGTTTATTTATTGTTAAGGCCTTAAGTGAACTCCAACTTTTAAAAAATCTCTAATAGTATTCACAAAAGTCTACCTCTTTTTATTTTTAAAAAGTTAAGGAGGGATTCCTGGGTGGTGCAGTGGTTAAGAATCCCCCCGCCAATACAGGGGAAGCAGGTTCGATCCCTGGTCTGGGAAGATCCCACATGCTGTGGACCAACTAAGCTCATGTGTCACAACTACTGAGCCTGCACTCTAGAGCCCGCAAGCCACAACTACTGAGCCCGCATGTCACGACTACTGAAGCCCGCATGCCTGGAGCCCGTGCTCCACAACAAGAGAAGCCACCACAATGAGAAGCCTGCGCACCGCAACGAAGAGTAGCCCCCACTCGATGCAACTAGAGAAAGCCCATGCACAGCAACGAAGACCCAACACGGACATAAATACATTTAAAAAAAAAAAGGGACTTCCCTGGTGGCGCAGTGGTTGAGAATCTGCCTGCCACTGCAGGGGACATGGGTTTGAGCCCTGGTCTGGGAAGATCCCACATGCCACGAAGCAACTAAGCCCATGTGCCACAACTATTGAGCCTGTGCTCTAGAGCCTGTGAGCCACAACTACTGAGCTGGCGTGCCACAACCAGTGAAGCCTGCATGCCTGGAGCCCAAATTGGAAAAAATTAAAGACAAAGAAAAATTATTGAAAGCAGCAAGGGAAAAACCACAAGTAACATACAAGGGAACTCCCATAAGGTTAACAGCTGATTTCTCAGCAGAAACTCTACAAGCCAGAAGGGAGTGGCATGATATACTTAAAGTGATGAAAGGGAAGAACCTACAACCAAGATGACTCTACCCGGCAAGGATCTCATTCAGATCCGATGGAGAAATCAAAAGCTTGACAGACAAGAAAAAGCTAAGAGAATTCAGCACCACCAAACCAGCTCTACAACAAATGCTAAAGGAACTTATTCTAAGTAGGAAACACAAGAGAAGAAAAGGACCTACAAAAACAAACCCAAAACAATTAAGAAAATGGTAATAGGAACATACATATCGATAATTACCTTAGACGTGAATGGATTAAATGCTCCAACCAAAAGACACAGGTTTGCTGAATGGATACAAAAACAAGACCCATCTATATGCTGTCTACAAGAGACCCACTTCAGACCTAGGGACACATTCAGACTGAAAGTGAGGGGATGGAAAAAGATATTCCATGCAAATGGAAATCAAAAGAAAGCTGGAGTAGCTATACTCATATCAGATAAAATAAACTTTAAAATAAAGAATGTTACAAAAGACAAGGAAGGACACTACCTAATGATCAACGGATCAATCCAAGAAGAAGATATAACAATTATAAATATATATGCACCCAACATAGGAGCACCTCAATACCTAAGACAACTGCTAACAGCTATAAAAGAGGAAATCGACAGTAACACAATAATAGTGGGGGACTTTAACACCTCACTTACACCAATAGACAGATCATCCAAAATGAAAATGAATAAGGAAACAGAAGGTTTAAATGACACAATAGACCAGATAGATTGAATTGATATTTATAGGACATTCCATCCAAAAACAGCAGATTACACTTTCTTCTCAAGTGAGCACGGAACATTCTCCAGGATACATCACATCCTGGGTCACAAATCAAGCCTCAGTAAATTTAAGAAAATTGAAATCATATCAAGCACCTTTTCCAACCACAACGCTATGAGATAAGAAATGAATTACAAGGGGCTTCCTTGGTGGCGTAGTGGTTAAGAATCTGCCTGCCAATGCAGAGGACAAGGGTTCGAGCCCTGGTCTGGGAAGATCCCACATGCCACGGAGCAACTAAGCCTGTGAGCCACAACCACTGAGCCTGTGCGTGTAGAGCCTGTGCTCCACAACAAGAGAGGCCACAACAATGAGAAGCCCGCACACCACAATGAAGAGTAGCCCCCGCTCACCGCAACTAGAGAGGGCTTGCGCACAGAAATGAAGACCCAACACAGCCAAAATTAAATAAATAAATTAATTAATTAAAAAAAAAAGATGTGTACTCAAGGACAAAGATTTAATAAAATTATTGGAAAAAAAAAGCAAATTAATTACAGGGAAAAAAAACATAAAAAACACAAACACATGGAGGCTAAACAATACGTTACTAAATAACCATGAGATCACTGAAGAAATCAAAGAGGAAATCAAAAAATACCTAGAGACAAATGACAATGAAAACACGACGATCCAAAACCTATGCAATGCAGCAAAAGCAGTTCTAAGACGGAAGTTGATAGCTATACAAGCCTACCTCAAGAAAGAAGAAAGATCTCAAATAAACAATCTAACCTTACACCTAAAGGAACTAGAGAAAGAAGAACAAACAAAACCCAAAGTTAGCAGAAGGAAAGAAATCATAAAGATCAGAGCAGAAATAAATTAAATAGAAACAAAAAGAATAATAGCAAAGATCAATAAAACTAAAAGCTGGTTCTTTGAGAAGATAAACAAGATTGATAAACCATTAGCCAGACTCATCAAGAAAAAGAGGGAGAGGACTCAAATCAATAAAATTAGAAATGAAAAAGGAGAAGTTACAACAGACACTGCAGGAATACAAAGCATCCTAAGAGACTACTACAAGCAACTCTATGCCAATAAAATGGACAACCTGGAAGAAATGGACAAATTCTTAGAAAGGTATAACCTTCCAAGACTGAACCAGGAAGAAACAGAAAATATGAACAGACTAACCACAAGTAATGAAATTGAAACTGTGATTAAAAATCTTCCAACAAACAAAAGTCCAGGACCAGATGGCTTCACAGGTGAATTCTATCAAACACTTAGAGAAGAGCTAACACCCATCTTTCTCAAACTCTTCCAAAAATTGCGGAGGAAGGAACACTCCGAAACTCATTCTATGAGGCCACCATCACCCTGATACCAGAACCAGACCAAGATACTACAAAAAAAGAAAATTACAGACCAATATCACTGATGAATATAGATGCAAAAATCCTCAACAAAATACTAGCAAACAGAATCCAACAACACATTAAAAGGATCATACACCATGATCAAGTGGGATTTATCCCAGGGATGCAAGGATTCTTCAATATACGCAAATCAATCAATGTGATCGATACACCATACTAACAAACTGAAGAATAAAAACCATATGATCATCTCAATAGATGCAGAAAAAGCTTTTGACAAAATTCGACACCCATTTATGATAAAAACTCTCCAGAAAGTGGGCATAGAGGGAACCTACCTCAACATAATGAAAGCCATATACAACAAACCCACAGCAAACATCATTCTCAATGGTGAAAAACTGAAAGCATTTCCACTAAGATCAGGAACAAGACAAGGATGTCCACTTTCGCCACTCTTATTCAACATAGTTTTGGAAGTCCTAGCCACGGCAATCAGGGAAGAAAAAGAAATAAAAGGAATACAAACTGTAAAAGAAATACAAACTGGAAAAGAAGTAAAACTGTCACTGTTTGCGGATGACATGATATTATACATAGACAATCCTAAAAATGCCACCAGAAAACTACTAGAGCTAATCAATGAATTTGGTAAAGTTGCAGGATGCAAAATTAATGCACAGAAATCTCTTGCATTCCTATACACTAATGATGAAAAATCTGAAAGAGAAATTAGGGGAACACTCCCATTTACCTTTGCAACAAAAAGAATAAAATACCTAGGAATAAAAAAAAAAATTAGCAGCATTCAAAGGAAAAGGAAACTATGATACATAATGAGGAGAAAATCAACTGAAGCAGGGACTCCCCTGGTTGTCCAGTGGTAAAGAATCCACCTTACAATGCAGGGGACACAGTTTTGATCCCTGGTCAGGGAATTAAAATCCCACATGCCATGGGGCAACTAAGCCCACATGCCACAACTACCGAGCTGGCGTGCCTCAACTACACCCCTCGTACCACAAACTACAGAGCCCACGCGCCCTGGAGACTGCGTGCCACAACTAGAGAAGCCTGTGCACCACAATGAAGAGCCCGCACACCTTAATGAGATCCCGCATGTCTCAATGAAGATCCCTCCTGCCTCAACTAAGACCTGACGCAGCCAAAAATAAATAAAATAAATAAATAATAAATGAATAAATCTTTTAAAAAAAACCAACTGAAGCAAACCCACAAATGACACAGATGATAGAATACTCAAAGACACTAAGTTATTATAATTGGACAAAATTCAATGTATAATATGCAATTCAAATAATATGTCATTCAATATATAATTGATAATTGAATGTATTTCATATGTTCAAAAAACTAGAAGACTGAAAATGTTAAGTACAGGCATGAAAAATCTTTTTAAAAGACCCAACTCAAACATCTAGAAGCGAAAACTACAATCTGAGATGAGAAATACACTGAATAGATTAATGACAGATTAGACTTTAAAGAAAACATTAGTAACTTGAAGACCTAGCAATAGAAACTATCCAAATTAAAACAGATCAGTGACCTATGCAACAGTTTCAAGTGTATTCTGATTTCTAATATATGCATAATTGGAGTCCACAAAAGAAAAGAGAAAGGGAGAAGACAGAAAAATTATTTAAAGAAATAGTGGGGGAAAATTTCCAAACTTAATGAAAACTATAAATCTACAGGTCCAAGAAAACTCAGCAAACCCCAAGCACACAAAACAAGAAAACTACACCAAGGCACATCAAAATCAAATTACTTAAAAGGAGTGAGAAAGAGAAAATATTAAAGAAGCAGCTAGAGAAAGAAGACATCATACAGAGAAGAAAAAAACAAATTCCTCATCTGAAGCAGTGAAGCCAGAGAAAAGTGGAGAAATACCTTTAAAGAACTGAAAGAAAATAAGTGTCAACCTAGAATTCTTTCCCTGACAAAAACAGCCTTCAGAAATAAAGACTTCTTCAGATGTACAAAAGCTGAAAGAATTAATCACCAGCAGACTCTAAAAGAAATTTTAAAGGAAGTCCTTCAGGTAAGAGGAAAACAATACCAGATGGAAATCAATCTACACAAAGGAATGGGTAACTATAAAAGATTTTCCCCTACTATTAAGTCTTTCTAAAAGATAACTGTTTGAAGCAAAAGTAACAGTAATATATTGTTAGGTTTATAACATATATAGAACTAAAATATGTGACAGTAATAACCCAAAGGTGGGTAAGAAGAGAACAGAAGTATACTACTTTAAGACTCCTATAGTACACAGGAAGTAGTATACCAGTTGAAAGCAGACTGTGATAAGGCAAAGATGCATACTATACACCCTAAAACAATCACCACAGTAACAAAGTTATAGCTAATAAGGCAACAAAAGAGATAAAATGGAAACAAGAAATAATCAACCCAAAATATGAGATAAAAAGAGAAAAAGGAAACAACAAAGCAAACAAAAAAATAGCAAGGTGGTAGAATTTTACTCAACCATATTTTAAAAATTACACTAAGTTTTAAATATCTACCCCAATCAAAAAAAAAAAAAAAAAGCTGTAGGACCTAAATATAAGACATGACACCACAAAACTCCCAGAAGAGAACATATGCAAAACATTCTCTGACATAAATTGTACCAATGTTTTCTTAGGTCAGTCTCGAAGGCAATAAAAATAAAAGCAAAAATAAACAAGTGGGACCCAATCAAACTTATAAGCTTTTGAACAGCAAAGGAAATCATAAACAAAATGAAAAGACAACCTACAGACTGGGAGAAAATATTTGCAAATGATGCGACCAACAAGGCCTTAATTTCCGAAGTATATAAACAGCTCATACAACTCAATAACAACAACAAAAATAACCCAATCAAAAAATAGGTGGAACACCTAAATAGACATTTCTTCAAAGAAAACATACAGATGGTCGATAGGCACATGAAAAGATGCTCAACATCGCTAATTATTAGAAAAATGCAAATCAAAACTACAATGAGGTATCACCTCACACCAGTCAGAATGCCCATCATTTAGAAGTCTACAAATAACAAATGTTGGAAAGGGTGTGGAAAAAAGGGAACCCTCCTACACTGTTGGTGGGAATGTAAACTGGTGCAACCAGTATGGAAAACAGTATGGAGGTTCCTTAAAAAAACTAAATCTAGGACTTCCCTGGTGGCACAGTGGTTAAGAATCCGCCTGCCAATGCAGGGACACAGGTTCAAGCCCTAGTCCGGGAAGATCCCACATGCCACGGATCAACTGATCCCATGCACCACAAGTACTGAGCCTGCGCTCTAGAGTCCGTGAGCCACACTACTGAGCCCACGTGCCACAACTACTGAAGCCCACACACCTAGAGCCCATGCTCTGCAACAAAGACAAGCCACCGCAGTGAGAAGCCTGCGCACTGCAATGAAGAGTAACCCCCACTCGCTGCAACAACAGAAAGCCTGCGTGCAGCAACAAAGACCCAACGCCGCCAAAAATAAATAAATAAATTTATATTAAAAAAAAACCAACAACACGAAAAATAGGGAATCCCTGGTGGTCCAGTGGTTGGGACTCCACACTTTCAATGACAAGGGCGCGGGTTCAATCCCTGGTCGGGGAGCTAGGATCATGCATGTCACACGGTGTGGCCAAAAAATAAATAAAATGGTTCACATAAGTAAGCAAGTAAATAAATAAATAAATAAAGTCTGTCCTCCATCCTGAGGTTTAAAAAAAAAAAAAACAGAAAACTAAAAATAGAGTTGCCATATGATCCAGCAATCCCACTCCTGGGCATATCTCCAGAGAAAGCCGTAATTCAAAAAGATACATGCACCTCAATGTTCATAGCAGCACTATTTACAACAGCCAACACAAGGAAGCAATGTAAATGTCCACTGACAGATGACTAAATAAAGAAAATGTTGCATATATATATACAATAGGATACTAGCCATAAAAAAATTAAATAATGCCATGTGCAGCAACATGGATGGACCTGGAGATTATCATACTAAATGAAGTTAAGTCAGAAAGAGAAAGACAAACACCATATGATACCACTAATATGTGGAATCTAAAATATGATACAAATGAACTTATTTACAAAACAGAAACAGACTCACAGACATAGAAAACAAACTTGAGGTTACCGGAAAGGGGATGGGAGCAGGATAAATTAGAAGTTTGGGATTAGCAGATATAAACTACTATATATAAAATAGGTAAACAACAAGGTCCTACTATATAGCACAGGGAACTATATTCAATATCCCATAATAAACCATAATGGAAAAGATGAAAAAGAAAAAATATATATATTTATATATATATATAAAACAATCACTTTGCTGTACATCAGAAACCAACACAACATTGTAAATCAACTATACTCTAATAAAAAAAATTTTTAAGTTGGCATGGTTACATTAATATTAGACAAAGTATACTTCATATCAAAGAATATTACCAGGTTTAAGGAAGCCCATTTCTTAATGATAAACAGGTCAATTTATCAAGAAGACATAATAATCATAAATGCTTATGTACATCTAATAACAGCTTCAAAATACATGAAGCAAAAACTTGTAGAACTACAAGGAGGAAGTGACAAAACCACAATTATAGCTGGAGATTTCAGTAATATTTCAATAACTGATAGAACAAGTGGACAGGATGTCCGTTAAGGATAGAAAAGACTTGACCAACATTATCATCCAACTTGACCTACCTGACAGTCATAAAACAGTCCACCCAACAACCACAGAATACACATTCTTTTCAAGTGCACATGGAACATTTACCAAAATTGATCATGTTCTGGGTCATAAAACAAGTCTCAATAAATTGAAATTGAAAAAGAATCAAGTCTTACAAAGTATGTTCACTGGCCACAATGAAATTAAATTAGGAATAAATACAGAAAGATATCTGGAAAATCCCCAAATACCTACAAATAAATGAACACACTTCTATATAACCCAAGGGTCAAAGAAGAAATCAAAGGAGAAATTAGAAATTATTTTGAACTGACTCAAAATGAAAATACAACATTATTAAAATTTGTGAGGACTTTCCCTGGTGCGCAGTGTTTAAGAATCCATCTGCCAATGCAGGGGACACGGGCTCGAACCCTGGTCCAGGAAGATTCCCACATGCTGAGGAGCAACTAAGCCCGTGCGCCACAACTACTGAGCCTGTGCTGTAGAACCCACGAGCCACAACTACTGAGTCCGCACACCACAACTACTGAAGCCCATGCTCCTGGAGCCTGTGCTCCACAACAAGAGAAGCCACAGCAATGAGAAGCCTGTGCACCACAATGAAGAGTAGCCCCCTCTCGCCACAACCAGAGAAAGCCCATGCACAGCAACAAAGACCCAACACAGCCCAAAAAAAAATTTTTTTTAATTAAAAATAAAATTTGTGAGAAGGGAATCAAAACAGTTCACTAAAAACATCAACTAAACACAAAAGGGGGCAATAAATGGAGGAAATGAGGAACAAAAAGGGTTTAAGTCATTCAGAAAACAAATAACAAAATGGCAAAAATAAGTCCTTCCTTATCAGTAATTACTTTGAAGGCAAAGTTTCACAGAAAGGATTAAAAAGACATGATCCACCTATATGCTGTCTACAAGAGACTCACTTCATATCCAAAGACACAAATTGGTTTTAAGTGGAAGGACAGGAAAAGACATTCTATGCAAATAGTAAGCAAATAGAACTGGAGTGCCTACACTACTATCATGCAAAATAGACTTTAAAAAAATTTATTTATTTATTTATTTATTTTTGGCTGTGTTGGGTCTTCCTTGCCGCACGCGGGCTCTCTCTAGTTGCAGCGAGCAGGGGCTACTCTTTGTTCAGGTGCACAGGCTTCTCCTTGTGGTGGCTTCTCTTGTTGCAGAGCATGGGTTCTAGGCGTGCGGGCTTCAGTAGTTAGTTGTGGCTTGCAGGCTCTAGAGTGCAGGCTCAGTAGTCGTGGCACATGGGCTTAGTTGCTCCATGGCATGTGGGATCTTCCCAGACCAGGACTCAAACCCATGTCCCGTGCATTGGCAGGTGGATTCTTAATGACTGTGCCACCAGGGAAGTCCCACAAAATAGACTCTTAAGTAAAAAAAAAAAACAAAACTGTTACAAGAGACAAAGAGATGCATTATATACTAACGAAAGGGTCAATTTGCTAAGAAGATATAGCAATTACAAACATAAATGCACCCAACAAAAGAGCCTCAAAATACATGAAGCAAACACTGACAAAACTGAAGGGGGAAATAGTTGGAAACTATTCCCAACTATAGTGGGAAATAGTTGGGGACTTCAATACCTCACTTCCAACAATAGATAGAACATTTAAAACTAATATTGATAACGATATAGAGGGCTTGAACAAGTATAAATTAACTAGACCTAGGAGACATATATAGACCACTCCACCCAACAACAGAATATACATTCTTCTCAAGTGCACATGGAACATTATCCAGGATAGACCATATGTTCAACCATAAAATAAGTCTTAATAAATGTTTAGGGACTTCCCTGGTGGTGCAGTGGTTAAGAATCTACCTGCTGTGCTTCCCTGGTGGCGCAGTGGTTGAGAGTCTGCCTGCCAATGCAGGGGACACGGGTTCGAGCCCTGGTCTGGGAAGATCCCACGTCGCGGAGCAAATGGGCCCATGAGCCACAACTACTGAGCCTGCGCGTCTGGAGCCTGTGCTCCGCAACAAGAGAGGCCACGATAGTGAGAGGCCCACGCACCGCGATGAAGAGTGGCCCCTGCTTGCCGCAACTAGAGAAAGCCCTCGCACAGAAATGAAGACCCAACACAGCCAAAAATAATAAATAAATAAATAAATAAATAATTTTTAAAAAAACTAAAAAATAAGAATTTATGTCCCCTTTAAAAAAAAAAAAAAGAATCCACCTGCCAATGCAGGGGACATGGGTTCAAGCCCTGGTCTGGGAAGATCCCACATGCCGTGGAGCAACTAAGCCCATGTACCACAACTACTGAGCCTGCACTCTAGAGCCCACGAGCCATAACTACTGATCCCGCGTGCCACGACTACTGAAGCCTGCGCACCTAGAGCCCGCGCTGCGCAACGAGAAGCCACCGCAATGAGAAGCCCGCGCACTGCAACGAAGAGTAGCCCCTGCTCTCCACAACTAGAGAAAGCCCGTACACAGCAACGAAGACCCAATGCAGCCAAAAATAAATTAATTAAATTAATAAATTTATTAAATAAATAAATGTTTAAAAAATTGAAATCATACAAAATATCTTCTTCTATTGTAATGGAATAAAGCTAGAAGTCAATAAGATTAGGAAAACTACAAAATTCACAAATATGTGGAAGTTAATCAACACACTCTTAAACAACCAACAGGGTCAAAGAAGACATCACAAGGAAAACTAGAAAATAGTTAAGAGACAAAAGAAAACAAAAACACAAAACACTAAAAACTTATATGAGATACAGGGAAGGCCGTACGTACTCAGAGGAAAATGTACAGCTGTAAATGCCTTCATTAAAAAAGAAGAAACATCTCAAATCAATAACCTAACTTTATACCTGGAGGAACTAGAATGGCAAAAAAAAGATGAACAAACTAAGCCCAAGCCCAGCAGAAGGAAGGTAATAATAACAATTAGGGAAGAAATAAATAAAATAGAGAATAAATAAACACAGAATCAATGAAACCAAACGTTCATTCTTTGAAATGACCAACAAAATTGACAAAACCTTAGCTAGAATGACTAGGAAACAGAGATAAGATGCAAATAACTAGAATCAGATGAAAGCAGGGAAATTATTACTGATCACACAGAAATAAAAATCAAATCCAACAATATTTTAAAAGAATAATACAACCAAGTGGAGTCAATCCCAGGAATACAGAGATGATTTAACATGCTAAAATCAGTCAACGTATTAGCCGACTTAAAAAAAAAGGAACAAGAAAAACTGTATGATCATCTCAATAGATATAGAAAAAGTATAAGACAAAATTCGACATGCTTTACTGATAAAAACTCTCAGCAAACTAGTTATAAAGGTAACTTCCTTAGTATGATAAAGTGCATCTACCAAAAACCTACAGGTAACATCATACTAAAAAGGTGAAAGACTGAATGTTTTCCCCCTAAAATCAGGAAAAAAGATGTATAGTCTCACCACTTCTACTCAAAATTGTACTGGAGGTTCTATCCTAGCCAGTACCATCAGGCACCTCTCAGCATATACAAAAATTAATTCAAAATGCACTGTAGGCCTAAATGTAAAATCTAAGACTATAAAACTTCTAGGAGAAAACATAAGAGAAAGTCTTTGTGAGCTCTGGGTTAGTCAAAATTTCCTAGTTCCAAAACCTAAAGCACAATGGATAAAAGAAAAAAAGTTGATAAATTAGATTCCATCAAAATGTAAAACTTCTGCTCTTCATAAGATACCAAAAAGAGGAGGAAAAAACAAGCTACAACAGAAGAGACAAATTCTCAGCCTCATGGAGCCTACATCTTAGTGGAGGAGTAAGACAGTAACCAAACACACTGTGCCAGGTAGTGGTAAGTGGTATATGGTATAGGTAAAACAAATAAGGTGAAGAGATAAAGAATGACAATAATATTGTAGGAAAACCTTGGAAGGTATCTATAAGGAAATGATATTTATTCAGAGACCTCAGTAAAGTGAGGGGATGATAGACAAAATAAAACAAACAATAAATCAACTTACTACTAGGCTGGCATTACAAGTCATGTTAATCTGTTTTGCACATTATGGTTTATATGTATATGAGTGATGCAAAAACATTTAAAATATTTTACTCCCTTAGGAAGTTTAAATATTCTCTTCAATCTTGTTTGTATACTCAACTTGTCCCTCTTCATGGCTAACAGAGGAATATAAACAAAACAAAATTGTATTTTCATATTATGTTTCCATTAAAATGTTTTCTATCACTCTTTGGGAGGAAAAGCAGAGGAGATAAGCTACAGTCTGAGGGAAAATATTTGCAAATCACAAGTCCGAAAAAAGAACACGTATCCAGGGGCTTCCCTGGTGGCGCAGTGGTTGAGAATCTGCCTGCCAATGCAGGGGACACGGGTTCGAGCCCTGGTCTGGGAAGATCCCACATGCCGCGGAGCGACTAAACCCGTGAGCCACAATTACTGAGCTTGCGCGTCTGGAGCCTGTGCTCCGCAACGGGAGAGGCCGCGACGGTGAGAGGCCCGCGCACCGCGATGAAGAGTGGCCCCCGCTCGCCGCAACTGGAGAAAGCCCTCTCACAGAAACGAAGACCCAACACAGCCAAAAATAAATATAAATAAATTAAAAAAAAAAAAGAACATGTATCCAGAACATATACAGAACTCTCAAAACTCAAGACAAAGAATCCAATTATTAAAATATGGGCAAAGTGTTTGAATAGACACTTCATCAAAAAAGATACATAGATGGCAAATAAAGACATGAAATGATACTCAACATCATTTATCACCAGGGAAATGCAAATTACAACCATAATGAGATTCTACTACATGCCTATTAGAATGTTTAAAATTAAAAAGTCTGACCAGGGACTTCCCTGGCGGTCCAGTGGCTAGGACTCCGCACTTCCACTGCAAGGGCCACGGGTTCAATCCTGGTCGGAGAACTAAGATCCCGTGTGCTGTGAGGTGCAGCCAAAAAAAAAAAAAGACTGACCATGCCAAATTTGATGAGGATAAAGAGCAACTAGAACTCCAATACACTGCTGGTGAGAATATAAAAATGGTACAAGCACTTTGGAAAACAATTTGCCATTTCGGTTTTTTTTTTTTTTTGACGCGCTGCTGGTCTTGCAGGATCTCAGTTTCCTGACCAGGGATTCAACCAGACCCATGAAGTTAAAGCCCGGAATCCTAACCATTAGGCCACCAGGGAACTCCCATCATTTCTTTAAAAGTTAAATGTAACATCTACTCTATGTCCCAATCTCTCTACTCCCAAGTAATTGTCCAAGAGAAATGAAAGCATATATCCATATAAAGACTTGCACATGAATATTCAGAGCAGCTTTGTTTGTCATAGTCAGAAACTGAAAACAACCCAAATGTCTATGAACAGATGAATGGATACATGTTGTGTTATATCCATACAATGGAATATGATTATGCAATAAAAAGGAATGAACTATTGATATACAACATGAATAAATCTCAAAATTATGCTGAGTGAAAGAAGACAAAAAAATGAGTGCACACTACATGATTTTGTTTACATAAAATTCTAGAAAATGCCAACTAAGCTACCGTGACAGAAAGCAGATCAGTGGTTGCCTAGAGTGGTGGCGTGAGGTGGGGAGGGGCCCAAGGAAACTTTTGGGTGTGATATGTTCATTACCTCAATTATGGTGACTGTTTCATGGTTATATACATATGTCAAACTTATTGTACCTTCTAAATATATACAGTTTGTTGTATGTATTTATACCTCAATAAAACTGTTTTTTAAAAGTCAGGCTTTTCTTTCCCTCTTTCCTTACAAATTAGAGGCAGTAATTACACTAACAAAAGATTTCCCCCATATATTTTAACTTCTTTTTGTATTACTTTCTTCAAATTATTTGTAGGAAAAATTCAAAGCACTTTCTTGGATCATTCATGGACTAAACAGAATACGTTTTATTTTAAAAATTCAAGTTACAGAGTCTCAGCAAAGATAACACAAGATTTTATTCAACTAAAAATGTAAACATAAATGATTAAATAACCATATTATCACTAATATGAAATAAAATTTGCCATGAAGTCTATATAGTTATGTGAAGGTACAGGGGTGAGATTTTCTTAAATCATCATCTTCAAAAAGTTCCTTATTTGACAGTTTTCCTATGATCTTATCTAACACATGTTAGCATTACTATGACAGACTTTTGGACTCTATTCACAGTCAGTCTATCTAATACTTAACTATTTTTCACAGTGACAGTAAAATTATAGACGTTGATTATCATCTGGCAAAAAAAAAAAAAAAGTTCCAATAAGTAGGTAAACACTTTATTTGTCACCTGTTTACAGTGTCAAGCTTAAGAGTAGTTTTTTCAGTAAGGTACACCAGTGACTAATGCTGAATAAAAAGCTCAAATTTTAATTCCTTCCAAACAATAGTGGTACAGTTTATATTGAAACAGTCCTTTGTTTCAATATAAAATATCCAGCCTGAAAAGTAGTTGTATCTGAAGAGTAACAATTGAAATGAACTCTCAGGCATTTAAAATATTTTAGTTTCACACTTTAAAAATATTTCATAGGCAAAACATACATAGTTCCCTTCACCACTAACATCATCCTCCCCCAAAGAAAGGGAAACCAGCTGCCCCAAAAGCTTCAGGCAACTTCTGAAAACAGGAAGCAAAGAGTAACTGAAAATGCAGGGTAAGCCTGGTGAGCAATCTGCAGCCTGGTTAGCACGGCCATTTTAATGTCTCTTTCAGGTCATGTCAGTAGCTCCCTTAGAAAGAAGTAAGTAGCACTTAAACACAGTATGTAGCACAGGTCCATCAGGCAAAGTGTTTTATACACATGGCAGTTTGAACCAAATATTCATCTTTCAATGGGATTAGTGTGTCACTATAGATAATAGGGTAATGATAACAGTTAAGTAAATATGAACACTCAGTGTTTTACTAAACTTCGCTGGAATTTATCTTGTGTTTGAAATATAAAACTAGCAATTTATATGTTTTATAATCAACCACTGTCATTCTAAGAACAATGAACACTGCTCTGAGACTTGAGTGGAAAGGATAATTTTGAATGGCTTTTTTGAATTTTCTCACCAGCCTGAAATTTATTTTATTTTCATAAATACAACTTTACTTGCATATGACACCTATTAAACAAGTTTACTTTATGGGAAAAGAAAATTTAAAGCTATATCGTCCATCTGTGTGCCTGGTATCATACTAACATTTTACATATAGCCCCTGATAATCCTAATCCTTGACAGATGAGCAAGTAAAACCAAGAAAATATAGAGGTAAGTTAGATGGTTAGATCATTATGTTGCCATCAAGGGTCCCCTCTGTAACAAGACCACAAACCAATTTACTTACAAATACATTCCCTGGAAAACAAGGGAAGTCAGATCCAAATTTAGATTAATTTGTCTAACAATACTGCTGAAAACCTAAATCACAGTATCTGTAGTTAATAGGGTCACCCCTAACTCAAAGAACAGCACTTTGAAATAAAATGTAGCTTTGAAAGTATTCTTGTAACCTTTGTTCCTTCTAATCATAAAATACATGAAAGAAAAAAATCACATAAAATATTTTAAGATGAAGGAATATTAATTTTTCCCAAAAAGTAAGACTCCTAAAAGTGTGTTAGGTATAAATTGTGTTAAATGTTTCATTAACTCCTATCTTTTAATTTATGAGGAACGGTTTTTTGTTCATTTTTCATTTCATTATTTCTATTCAGAATTCTTTATATCATTTGCCCCAAGTTATACTCTACATTTGTGTAAAAGACCAACATTCACAGTTTACACACCAAGTGATACAGATGGCTAACAAATTCCAACTAATAAAATCGCACTTACCGATCCACACATATCACTTGCTATCCTCTCACCCCATTTTGTTTTTCTTTTTTGCACATTTACACTTCCAGACATAATGTATTTGACAGTTTGGTACTATCAAGTCCTTTTCTCTAAAATGTAAGTTTCATGAGGGTGACACTTGTTTTGTTTGCTGCTGTATCCCCAGTTCCTTGAACTATAGACTTGATATATACAGGCAGAAATAAACTCCTAAACCTCTACACTTGGAGCGCTTTGCTTTCCAGAAGCTAAGTTCTGTGTAAGCCTGAAAATGCAAGAATATTACACAAGTTCTTTTTAATGCTCTAAATGAATCTTCATGAAATCGTACTCTTGGTTCAGAAACGAATAAGATTCTTAGCTTGATTAATGTAGTATTTTGCTAACATTTCGACACCAGGCCTTGGAACAAAAGGCTCCTTGTTCTCTGATAGAAAATAAAGCTGAGAAGAGATCTTGTCAAATAAGAAATGTAGTACCTGTTGCCTGGACAATTTGTTTTTCCTCTTCAAGCAACAACATGCTCCAATCTCTAGTTTGAAACTGTAACTAGAAAATGTAAATTTATTGCATACGTTCCTAAAGTTCCAAAAATATACAAAAAAGACCCGAATTTTAGTTATCCTGAACACTTTACTGCTGCTACTCCTAGAATTCCATTACCTCTGCCATATCACACAGAATGCAATATTTGTTCTACATCCTCATATGAAGGTTGCTTCCAACTGAATGTTTTGAGTAATACCAAACCTTCAACAATAACATGGTTGTTGACAAAAAGGAACAAGAGAGCATGTAAAGAAAACATTTTAAATGACTGGGCTTGAGGATATGTAGTGCAGATCTCCAGTGGATGCCTGAAACTGTGGATAGTACAGAATGCTATATAAACTATATTTTTCCCTATATATACATACATACATATGATAAATGATAATTTACAAATTAGGCACATAAGAGGCACATTAACAACAATAACTAATAATAAAACAATTCCAACAATACACTGTAACAAAAGTTATATGAATGTGGTCTCTCTCTCTCTCTCTCAAAATATCTTACACTACTGTACTCATCCTTCTTGTGATGATGTGCGATGATAAAATGCCTACGTAATGAGATGCAGTAAGGTGAATGACACAGGCACTGTGATACAGTGTTAGGCTACCATTGACCTTCTGACGATATGTCAGAAGGAGGATCATCAGCTTTGGGTGATCCTGGATTACTGAGCCATGAGGATGACTGTGATTGTGGATCCCAGGCAGGATGGTGCACGATTGCATCACACTACTCAGAACGGCACACAGTCTAAAATTTATGAATTGTTTATTTCTGGAATTTTCCATTTAATATTTTCAGACTATGGTTGACTGCAGGTTACTGAAACTGTGGAAAGTGAAACTGCAGATAAGGGGGGACCACAATATGATTTTTATTTCTTCAAAACATTGCTATAATTAACTAAGCTATAATTAATTAATTATAATTAAACTATAATTTCAAAAGCATAAAGGTAACAGAGCTGAAAAGTTTTTACATTCAGCTAATATATAACACTTTGCACCTTTAGTAATCATTCTTGAATATTCTTTTAAAAGGCAGATAAAAAATTCTGCTATATTTCAAAAAGAACTCATTCTCTTACCAATGAGCTCCTGGTTCATCATTCAATTTTGTCTTACCTGTTATCTTTCCTCTTTCAAAATAATAAAGAGATAAAAATCAGAAAGGCAGAAATAATCACCATGGTATTTCTACTTTTTTGTATATATACACTCATATTTATGGCGTACTTCACTTATTTGGTAAAAATTCAGAGATACGCATAAGTTCAATGCCTTAGTAATGCTAACATAATAATGGCTAACATTTATTGAGTGCTCACTTTTTTTTCATGTATTATTCTAAGCTCTATACTTATTTTATCTAATTAACTTCTCACAACAACCATATGAATTAGGTACTATTATCTTCATTGTACAAAGAAGAAAACAGCATAGAGAAGTTAAATAATTTGACCAGGGTCACAGAATTATCACACAGAAGGGTCACTTGTAGTGAAGAGTGCAGATTCTGGAGCCATTCTGTCCGGGTTCAAAACCTGGCTCCAACACCAACTTAGCTCTATGTTTGAGCAAATTATACAATCACTTCAGTTTCTTCAACTCAAAAGTGGTCAGAGTTGGAACAAGGATTTAATGCATTAATAAGCGCAAGGTGCTAAGAACAGTGGCTGACACACAGTGTGTAATAAATTATTATTTATAATACTAGAGCCCACAGTGTTTAATACTTGCGGCCTCTACACAATGTAGGGGCCTCTGCACAATGTAGTACTTTATGTTTGGAGGAATGTTATAATAGGTTTCTACTTTCAGAGTCAAAACTTCAGAGTGTCAATTATGTGGCAAAGGCTATACAATTTCACACATTTTTTCACCTCAATGTAAGTATCCTAAATCTAATCTTAATCTACTATCTGTAGGTTTCTTTTGTTCCTGAAAGCTTAGTTCCACGTAGGATTATCTCATCAAACCTACTGCAAAAGTCAATAATCCAAGGTTAAACATATGGCATTTACTGATTTCAGATTTGTGAAAGATGCTGATGTTTCATCTGGGTCTTATTTACAGCATACCGTGCTTAAATTCTTACAAATATATCTTAAAATTTTTACAATTTTCACACAGAATGTTTCAGCTGTTTCAACCTCTACACCTTTAGCATGATCAGATAACTCAAAATTTTCACAATTTAGTGCATAACAAAAGCCATCCAGTCTTTATGAATTTACAGAGTAATTTTATGACAAACACAATGGTAGAAAAAGAATGTGTAACACAAGTGCTAATTGAATACCACATTAAAGGTAGACTAAGCAGAAAAAATAAACAGCATTTATAAGCCTAAATATAAAAAAAGCAAAACCATGCAACTTTTAGAAGAAAACAGAGACGAAAAGCCCTATGACATCAAGGTAGGGAAGGTTTTCTTGGATAAAAGACAACACAAACCATAAAGGAAAAGATAGACAAATCTGAGTATGTTAAAATTTAAAGCTCCTTCCTGCCAAAAACATTTAGTCTGAATTTAAACATCTAAGGAAATGATCAGACAAATCCAAATTGAAGGACATTGTACAAAACAACTGACCTGGACTCTTCAAATATATCAATACTATGAAAACAAACAGAAGTCTGGGGACCTGTTGTCGATTAAAAGTAACTAAAGGGGGGCTTCCCTGGTGGCGCAGTGGTTGAGAATCTGCCTGCCAATGCAGGGGACACGGGTTCGAGCCCTGGTCTGGGAAGATCCCACATGCCGCGGAGCAACTAGGCCCGTGAGCCACAATTACTGAGCCTGCGCGTCTGGAGCCTGTGCTCCGCAACAAGAGAGGCTGCGATAATGAGAGGCCCGCGCACCGCGATGAAGAGTGGCCCCCGCTTGCCACAGCTAGAGAAAGCCCTCGCACAGAAACGAAGACCCAACACACCCATAAATAAATAAATAAATAAACCCAAAAGTTAAAAAAAAAAAAAAAAAGTAACTAAAGGGACATGGCAACTAAATGCAACTCATGATCCTGGATCAGGGGTGGGGTTGGAGATTAAGTATAAAGGTCATTATTGGGACAATTGAGAAATTTTTAATATGCACTGTATATTAGATAATAATGTTGCATTCATATTAAATGTGATAATCATACTGTAGTTTTGTAGGACATCCTTGTTTTTAGGATATGCAAGTATATCTTTTAAGAGATGAAGTGCCATGATGTCTGCAAATTACTTTTAAATGGTTTAGGAAAAAAATGTATATATGAAATAAAAAGTAAATATGACAAAATGTTAACAGTTGGTGAATCCAGGTGAAAGATACAAGTGTATTCATTGAACTATCACTGCACTTTTCTGTAGGACTGAAATTTTTCAAATAAAAAGTTGGAATAAAAATGTAAAACTTGGGCTTCCCTGGTGGCGCAGTGGTTGAGAATCTGCCTGCCAATGCAGGGGACACGGGTTCGAGCCCTGGTCTGGGAAGATCCCACGTGCCGCGGAGCAACTAGGCCCGTGAGCCACAATTACTGAGCCTGCGCGTCTGGAGCCTGTGCTCCGCAACAAGAGAGGCCGCGATAGTGAGAGGCCCGCGCACCGCGATGAAGAGTGGCCCCCGCTTGCCACAACTAGAGAAAGCCCTCGCACAGAAACGAAGACCCAACACAGCCATAAATAAACTTAAAAAACAAAACGAAACAAAAATGTAAAACTTATGCACAACAAAAAGTAAAGAGCAACCACTGAGAAGATTTTTGCAACATCGTAACTGAGAGAGTATAAAGTATAAAGTATAAAGTCCAGATAAAGAGAGCTGCAAACTAATGATGGAAAAGAAAATGGAAAAAAAAAAATGAGCCAACAGAAAAAAGAATGAAGCAATTTATAGAAAAGAAAACCTTACAATAAATGGATGCAAATGGAATAAATCCTTACAATAAATGGAAAAGCAAATTAAAATGAAATTTAATTTGATTTTAAAATTTAAGAGTCTGGCAATATCAATGTTTGTAAGGATATGGTAAAAAAGGAACTCTCACAACCTGCTGATGGGTGTTTTGTGTTTAGTATTTTGGAAAATAATTCAGCTTTATTTAATAAAGGTGAAGATCCTCATACCCTACCACCTAAGAATTCCCTAGGCTTAGAATTCTCTCTCACACATGTAAACAAGATGACATATCCAAGAATGTTTATTACAGCACTGTTACTAACAGCAAAAAAGGCAGAAACCCCTGAATATTCATAAACAAACTGGCTTATTCATATAATGCAATATTATAGAGAAATTAAAATGAATGAACTAAAGATATATCTACCAACATGGATATGTAGCAAAAACAATGTTAAATAACATCACTAATTATTAGGGAAATGCAAATTAAAACCACAAAGAGATATCACCTCTCACCTGACAGGAAGGCTACTATCAAAAAAAAACAAGAAATAACAAGTGTTGGTGAGGATGTGGAGAGAAGGGAACCCTCATACACTGTTGGCGGGAACGTAAATTGGTGGAGCCACTATGAAAGATAGTATGGACATTCCTCAAAAAATTAATATGATCCAGCTATCCCACTTCTGGATATTTATCCAAAGAATACGAAAACACTAATCTGAAAACAGATACATGCACCCCTATGTTCATCCCGGCATTATTTACAATAGCCAAGATTGGAAACAACCTAGTGCCCATCAGTGGATGAAAAGATGTGGGGTATATATATATACACATACAATGAAATACTACTCGGCCATAAAAAGATGAAATCTTGCCATTTGCAACTACATTGATGGACCTTAAGGATATCATGCTAAGTGAAATAAGTCAGATGGAGAAAGACAAATACCACATGATTTCACTCATGTGGAATATAAAAAACTAATAAACAAACAATAAATAAATGAACAAACCAAACCAAACAAAAACATAGAACAGAGTAGTAGTGAGCCACAGGGGGAGTGGGAGGGGGAGGGCAAAATGGGTAAAGGGGAGCAACTGTACGGTGATGGACGAACACTACATTTTTGGTGGTGAGCAAAGGGTATACAGAAGTAGAAATAAAACACTGTACTTGTGAAACTTATATAATGTTATAAATCAATGTTACATCAATAAAATAAATTAAAAAAAGAACGAATAGCCCCAACATTGGGACAGACTTGGAAACACAGGCTGGGCAAGAAGTTAAACATTGCCCACCCCCCCAAAAAAAATCTTCATATGAGCTTCTTTCATCAGTGCTTTATCATAAAATCATATCTTCAAAAAAAATAAAAACAATGTTGAATAAAAAACCAAGTTGCAGAACATGTGCATAATACATTAAACAAGAGTATATGCACTTTCAGGGATATATACATATTAGTAAAAGTATACAAACAGAATGGGAATGATAATTACTGAATTCATGACAGGGAAAGAGAGGGGAATAGGATCAGCAAGGATTCATACAGGCCTCAACTGTATCTGTAATTTTATCCCTTTGAAAAATATAGTAAATTGAAAAGAAAGACTACACAATTAGAAAATGGGTAAAAAAACCCACAAAATAAATATGATGGCCTATAATTAAGATGATCATTACATTATTTCCTATATTTTGAAATATTTCATATTTTTGAATAAATTTATATTAAAACATTAAAGAAACCACATTAAACTGAACCAAGGAGCATTAAAAAACATATACTCCACTGGACATTGGAAACAGAAATACTAATACAGCGGTCACTCTGTATCCGTGGGGGTTGGTGCCAGGACATCCCCCCAATCACAGATACCAAAATCCAGGATGCTCAAGCTCCTTACATAAAATGGCGCACTACAGTCGCCTCTCTGTTTTTTTTCCCCTGCTCTGCATCCAGATACGACGGGCCTACTGTACCCAACAAATTTACCAAGATGTATATTCTATATGTATATAAATATAAATGTATATATATTTATATATATATACACACACACATATATTTTTAGCCATTAAACTTCAGGCACCAGATTTCAGTCTTCTCTTTCCAAGGAGATCCTGACACAGCAGGCTTTTTCATCTCACACTCCTGATAATGCTTCCCAATCAAAAGAAACACACAAAAGATAGGAACAAATAGTTCAACACTCTCCAAGGCAATTTAATCCTTTGGCGTATGCATTCCACCTAAAAGGGGGGCTATTTTGCTGCTCTGCTGGCAATTTTGCTATTTGGTGGGGGGTGGGGTGGGGGTGGGAGTTGCTGCTAAAGTTGTTTTCCACAGAAAGGAAAAGAAAAAACAGCCACTGCAAACCTTGGTAACCAATCATAGAACACAACTTTCAAATGGTAAGAAGTCATATAAGATTTACTGTGTGGCTTCCCTGGTGGTGCAGTGGTTAAGAATCTGCCTGCCAATGCAGGGGATACGGGTTCAAGCCCTGGTCCAGGAAGATCCCACATGCCGCAGAGCAACTAAGCCCGTGAGCCGCAACTACTGAGTCTGCGCTCTAGAGCCTGCGAGCCACAACTACTAAGCCCATGCGCCGCAACTACTGAAGCCCACGCGCCTAGAGCCAGTGCTCCTCAAAAAGAGAAGCCACCACAATGAGAAGCCCGCGAACCGCAACGAAGAGTAGCCCCTGCTCGCCGCAACTAGAGAAAGCCCAGTCGGCGCGCAGCAATGAAGACCCAATGCAGCCAAAAATAAATAAAATAATTAATTTTTTAAAAATGCTTTTAAAAAATTATTTTAAAAAAAGGATTTACTGTGTCAAATAACAAGGACCTTAGCACTGCATAACAATTTGCTATCAATTTCCTTAAAGCAAATAATTTTTCAGGTCTGAACTTAAAAAACGAAACAAACACCAGCTACTCATAAATAAGAGTTGTCTTACTTTATTAATTCTGCCCTATCTTCAAGAAACCCATGTAGCATATCTTGTAAACAGTTTACTAGAATTTCTCTCTCCAGGTTTTTTTAAAATTAATTAATTAATTAATTTATTTATTTTTGGCTGTGTTGGGTCTTCGTTGCTGCACACTGGCTTTCTCTAGTTGCGGCGAGGTGCGCGGGTTTCTCACTGCGGAGGCTTCTCTTGTTGCGGAGCACGGGCTCTAGGCGTGCAGGCTTCAGTAGTTGCGGCTCGCAGGCTCTAGAGTGCGGGCTCAGTAGTTGTGGCTCACGGGCTCTAGAGCGCAGGCTCAGTAGTTGTGGCACACGGGCTTAGTTGCTCTGCGGCATGTGGGATCTTCCCGGACCAGGGGTCAAACCCGTGTCTCCTGCACTGGCAGGCAGGTTCTTAACCACTGCGCCACCAGGGAAGTCCTCCCTCTATAGTTTTATCTCATAGTATTGCTCTACCAAACCCTTTGCTTTAGTGAGAACAATCTATTCAGTAAACCCTCAATATATCCACTTTTGCATCCTCTCCCTACTCTCAAGTGTCACCTTCTCTATGATGTTTTCCCTGATCCCACCAACCTACAGTAATCTCTCCACTTTGAATGAAAAAAAAAAACAGAATAGCTAACATTTACAGAGAATTTAATGTGTGCCTGTATTGCTTCAATGGAATTACCCCATTCACCCCACACAACTCTGTGAAATTTGAAATTTGTTCTATTTTTCCCTTTTTCATGGTGAGAGAAACTGAGTGAAGCTCTCTACGGTTAAGTTCTCCAAGGGTGCATGGATGGTAAGTGGCAAAGCCAGGTCTCAAACCCAGACTCCAAAACCCAGGTCCTTAAACATATGTGATGCTGCCTCCTGGCTCACGTGCCTTTGCATTGATGGCCTTTACTGCTCACATGTCATTTAACATATGCCTTGTGATATTTAACATTTTGTGTTCCGAGATGTCTAAGCAGCTCAAAATATTACATTCATTCAACAAAAATTTACTGAGAGCCTGTATGCCAGGCATTGTTGACTACTGGGCATAAAAGCATGTTACAGAGCCTCCACAAATGAAAAGTAGATGAATCCTCTAGACACATGGACATCCCAAAAATGTGGGGAACTGCAAAATTTTAAATATGTACACAGCAATTATAACTACATAAAAATTATATGTACATAAGAACTGGAAAAGATATGATATTTATTTATCATAAATAACATGATAAAGTTGGTTGTTGTTTTTTTTTAACTATTGAATTTAAGCTTTTTGGTAAGAGAGGTAAGCAATAGAAAGATGTACTTTTTAAAAAAAAACATGTTTTGTGTGCTTTCTTTCCCCCATTAAACAGTAGAAATAGCCTAGAGACAGATGAATGAACATTCCTCCTAACATTCTACTGTAATTTGGCTTTCTTTAGGAAGATACACCTGGTATCACTAGTAAGTGATACCAGGTATCATAGCAGATACCCTATGTAAATATCTATATAAATCTTCCTACAATTATAAACTTTTGGAAACTTGAGGCTGATTGTAAATTTGCAAACAATGGAATCAAATCTTAGAACGGAATGAACCCTTGCAAACAACTCCTTTGGCCCTCTCATTTTACAGATTAGCTAATCACTAAATTCTAAATATCTAAAATCTGGGGACTTCTCTGGTGGCGCAGTGGTTAAGAATCCGCCTGCCAATGTAGGGGACACGGGTTCGATCCCTGGTCCGGGAAGATCCCACATTCCTTGGAGCAACTAGGCCCACGTGCCACAACTACTGAGCCCCCATGTTGCAACTACTGAAGCCCGCGTGCCTAGAGCCCGTCCTCTGCAACAAGAGAAGCCACCGTAAGGAGAAGCCCGCGCACCGCAACGAAGACCCAACGCCGCCGAAAATAAATAAATAAAATAAATAAATTTATTAAAAAATTAATTAATTAAATAAAATCTAAAGTCTGGGTTGATGAGAGCAATGCAGCACCTATACTGAAATGTAGTGGCTTACACTGCAATAGAAATGCATTTCAAAAATAAAGTCTGTGTGCGCTAGCATCAGCCCAGCATGTAGAGTTCTGCTTTTAATTACAAGCTGTGTCCTCTTGAACTTAACCTCTTCAGGCCTGGATGTCTTCATCTGGATAAATTCTAACCAGTGCTGAAAAATGTCGAGGTAAATATCTAAAAAGACCTCAATAACATTAAGTTTCCACGGTAAATAGCACTGTTTCACATTACAGTTACCAGAGTTTGCATCCGCTGCCTTAAGAGGCAAAATGAACAGTATATACGCATTATGAAACAAGTTCAATCAAGAAGAACCTGTCCGCACCCGAACACGCACACGCGCGCACACACACAACCCTATAATGGTGACTAGTCATTGCAGAGCACTGCACTTAACAATGCATCCTCAAAATAACGGGCCAAAGCCGGGAAAACAGTCTGACATCCAACTCTACCTATTGCCTTTATTTTTATTTTTTTATTTTTTCCTACTGCCTTTAAAAGCTAAGGCCTACCGAAGTAAAAGCCCCCAAACGTCATGCTTACAACTAATGGTTTAGGCCTCAGATTTGCATCTCACTCTCGGCTCTCGAGGGCTTCAGGGTACCCCAGGAAAAGGAAAGGAATAGACTGCCACGGGACAGTTGGCCCCTGACTTGGGAGCCACTGGGAAACAACTAGCACGTTTTTTTTGCGGCGGCCTGCAATTCTGTGTGAGCTTTCCAGGAAGTGCTGCAAACGACGAAACTGGCATGTGGGCTTTCAGTTGGCAATTTCTGGTGGTTCTTGCTACAACGCTGTCAACCTTGCATCCTAACACAGCGGCTGGCTAGTTCCTCGGGGTTGACCGGGAACGCGCAAGGGGTGGGGAGGTCCATTAACAGGGCGGAAAGGCAGGCTTCGGGTGCGGACGGGAGGAGGCCAGGCGTCGGCCGTAAAATATAAGCAGAAGTGAGTAAAGAGGTGTCCGTCCGAGGCGGGATGGGGGCTGCCACCAGCGTGAGGGAAAAGCGGGGCACCGGGCCGGAAAGCGGCGAGGCGAAGGGCCGCGCTCCGAGGGTAAGGCGGCTCCCTGCGAGCCCAAGGCCAGGAAACAATGGCGCAAGCGTGACGTGGGGCCGGGGGCGTCGCCGCGGCGCGGAGCAAGGGGCTGCTCCGAGGCCGGGGCGACCTGGGGCTGGAGACGTGCGGGGTCCGCTGGCTCTCAGGCGGGCGCCCGGACGAGCGGGGCCTGAGGGGCGTAGCGGCCGGGTAGGGCCGAGGCGGGGGCAGGCGGGGGGCCCTGGCCCAGGTCGCGCGCTCTGCCGCGCACTCTCCCTCGCTCCCTTGCCCGCCCGCTCCTTCCCCTCCCGCCCGCAGGTCCCGCCGCACTCACCGGCCCCACCGCACGGCAGCAAACCCAGAGCGCAACTGCCGCAGCCGCCCGGGCGCGCGCCCTCCCAGCCCCCGCCGCCCCGGCACCGCCCCCGGCTCGCGCCCGGCCAGGGACCAGCGCGCTGTTCCGTCCCCCAGCTCCGCCGCAGAACCCGGCCTCCGCGACGCTCCCTGGCCGCGCTGCGGGAGTGGAACCGCGAGGCGGGCCTGCGTCCCGGTCCCTTGCCTGGGTCTGGGGATCTTCAAACAACAGGACATTGCCCGCTGCTGAGCTGTGGGGTGACGCACGTTGACAACCCTTCCATGTCCTTTAGGTCTCCATCCCTGGGCCTTCTGCAGGGCCCTGGACTACCTCACTTATACTCCGACGCTTTCTCTTAGGGGGGTGGGGGCATCCGTTTTCCCAAGCACAGAATCTTCCAGTCGAACGGACCTCAAAAACCCTCTGGTCCAGACTCCCATACCACGCCTGAATCCCAATGATGACTGAAAGTACCGGCTTTGGAGTTTGTCAGAAAGGGTTGGAACCCCAGTTCCACAACTTGCCAACTGTGTCACTTTGGGCGATACATCTAACTTCATCATACCTAGTTCCCTCATCTTCAATATAGGGGTGGATAACAACAGTACCTACCTCATGGGGTGGTGACAGGATGAAATAAGATAACAGAGGTAAGATCCTCGGCACAGTCCTGGCACATGGCACTCAAGAAATGTTCATCATTATATCAACTCCCACCCACCCACCACCAACTCGCATCTGAAAGAAGACTCCTCAGTGACAGAAGGCCACTATTTCCAGAGCAATGCATTCCTTAGTCTCGGCAGTTCTGACCAGCCAGAAGGTGTTTCTTAAGCGTCCACTCTCTGGCCCAAGTCCTATCCTTTGGAGCCTCAGAGAACAAACAGGTCTAATCTCTCTCCCACCTTCCACTTTTCAGATACTTGAAGACTTCTGCCCAAGGTCTTCTCTCTTCCAGACCAGTATCTCCCATTCCTTCCATTGTTTCTCCTTTGTCCTCGTTTTGAGGGTCTTTGTCCTCATTCTTCTCACACACCTACTCAGTTTGATTGTGGCTACTTTAGAGTATGTTGCCCAAGACTGAACCAAATGTTTGTGGTACCATCAGAGCAGAGCAGGACTGTAGCTTCCTCCTTATACTGCCTTGCATTCAAGCAATAAAGTTCTTGGTGCCTGCACTACTGACTCATTGAACTTATAGTCAGCTAAAACCTCCAAGACTTTTTAATAAGTGCTCTGCTGGAGCATTTCTACCCTCTCGTGTTTTTGAGCCAACTTCAGGTCGGCTGAGGACAGGGCTTGGGGCTCTAACCTACTAGATTTTTCAGGATATGTGGGGAGAAGAAATAGGAGTTGGAAGGTAGTCTGACACTACCTTTAAACCAAGGGCACATGGAAAAAGGCCAGAGTTTGTGTCTAAAGACCATGGCACTAAGCAAATAGAAAAAATATATATATGCAATGTGATCTCATCTGAGCAAAAAATGTGCATGCACACACACACACAAGACTAGAAAGAAATATGTAAGTATGTTCATAGTGGTTTTCTTTCAGTGATAAGACTTGGGGTGGTTTCTTTTATTCTTTATACTTTTTCATAAATTTCCCAGATTTTCTACATTGTTTATATTACTTTTATAATCAAGAAATTTGTTTCCAAAAGGAAAAAACCAGAAAAAAAATTTTTTTAATCAGAGAGATGAAATAACTTGAAAAAAATGGGAAACAAAGTTAAGAGATAACAGGCTAGGAGAAAACATTTGTAATATATAAAACAAAGGATATGTATGTGGAACATATAAAGGACTCAACAAATCAATAGAAAAAAAATTCACTAGAAAAATGGGCAAATGTAAATAGGCAGTTCACAGAAAAAAAAATATAAATTGCCAATAAGAATACAAAAAGATGCCCAACCTCAGTAGTAACCAGGGAAATGGAAATTAAAACAGAAATTGGCAACAATTTTTAAGCTTCATGATATCAAAAGAATGTAAATTGTCACAGCCATTTAAAGGGCAATTGGACAACATCTATTAAATCCGCGTCTCAGCAATGCCACTTCTAGTTATCTACCATAACTCCATGTTATGGAGGTATGTACAAGGATAATTACTATGATACTGCTAATAAAGAAAATTTGGAATCAGCCATAATGCCCAGCAATAGGGGAATGGGTAAATAAAATGTAGAGTACTCATATAATGGAATTCTGTAGAGAATTTTAAATAAATGACCTTGATCTATATATGTTAATATAGATCTATCTCAAAAGCATATTGTTGAATGAAAACAGCAAATTGCAGCATGAGATTGATTGACTGATTTGATTTTTTTTTTTTTATAGCTACTTTATTTATTTATTTATTTATTTTTATTTTTGGCTGTGTTGGGTCTTCGGTTCGTGCGAGGGCTTTCTCTAGTTGCGGCAAGTGGGGGCCACTCTTCATCGCGGTGCGCGGGCCTTTCACTATCGCGGCCCCTCCCGTTGCGGGGCACAGGCTCCAGACGCGCAGGCTCAGTAGTTGTGGCTCACGGGCCCAGCTGCTCCGTGGCATATGGGATCTTCCCAGACCAGGGCTCGAACCCGTGTCTCCTGCATTAGCAGGCAGATTCTCAACCACTGCGCCACCAGGGAAGCCCCTGATTTGATATTTTTTAAAAACTCTCCCCAAAATGCATAACTTTAGTTTAATCATGAAAAATCATCAGACAAGCCCAAATTGAGGGATATTCTACAAAATACCTGACCTGGACTCTTCAAAAGTGTTAAGGTCATGAAAGCCAAGAAAAGACTGAGTATTATTACAGATTGAAGGAGACTAAGGAGACAAGACAACTAAACACAATGTGGGATCCCGGATTGGATCTTGGAAAAGAAAAGGAACATTAGTGGGAAAACTGGTGAAGTTCTAATAAAGTCTATAGTTTAGTTAATAGTATTGTTCCAATGTTAACTTCTTCGTTTTGATGACTGGAGTTATGTAAGCTGGTAGCACTAGGACAGGCTGAGTGAAAGGTACACTGAAACTTTCTGTACTATCTTTGTAACTCTTCTGTAAATCTTAAATTATTTCAAAATAAAAAGTTAATATAAAACACAGAAATACCATTATTTCTTATCCTCCCTGCTATAGACAATATTTGTGTCCCCTCTAATTTCATATGCTGAAACCTCATCCCCAGTGTGATGGTATCTGAAGGTGGGCCTTTGGGAGGTAATTAGGTCGTGAGGGCAGAGCTCTCATAAATGGAATTAGTGTCCTTATAAAAGAGATCCCAGAGAGCTGCCCACTCCCTTCTGCCCTGTGAGGACACAGCAAGAAGACAGCTGTCTCTGAACCAGGAAGTGGGCCTTCACCAAACACTGAATCTGCTAATACCTTGCTTTTGGGCTTCCCAGACTCTAGAACTGTGAGAAATAAATTTCTATTATTTATAGACCACCCAGTCTCTGGTATCCTGTTATAGCAGCCTGAACTAAGACAATTACATATTAAGTTTGTAAAAGATTTTCAAAACAGATTGTAAGGCTACCTGCCAAACTCTTTTATCAGAGGTTATCTTTAAGACAGGGATAAAGGACCAAGATTGTGGATAATGTTCAAAGGGGGTATTAGCTTTAGTTTTAATGTTTTAGAAGATAAATGTACTCATGCATTGCATTTTTTTAAAAAAATAAATTTATTTATTTATTTTGGTGGCATTGGGTCTTTGTTGCTGCACGCGGGCTTTCTCTAGTTGCGGCGGGCGGGGGCTACTCTTCGTTGAGGTACGCGGGCTTCTCATTGCGGTGGCTTCTCTTGTTGCGAAGCACGGGCTCTAGGCGCACGGGCTTCAGTAGTTGTGGCATGCGGGCTCAGTGGTTGTAGCACACAGGCTTAGTTGCTCCGCGGCATGTGGGATCTTCCCGGACCAGGGCTCAAACCCGTGTACCCTGCACTGGCAGGCAGATTCTTAACCACTGCGCCACCAGGGAAGTCCCATGCATTGCTTTTTTAATCAAAAATTAATTTTACAAAGGCAAAAGGACAAGATACCTGGTCTCATGACTTTCAGGAGTAAGACAAGCCATGCCAACTACGAAACAACCTTCTAACAGAGGGTTGGGGAGCCTGAGGAAGCAATGAAGAGCCTTAAGTGGCTTGCTTGGTGTCTCTGACTTGACATTGGCGGAAGGGCCCAGGCAGTACTTGGCAAGAAAGGCCATCCCACTGTGGCCTTGGATGGCTTCTCACCAAACTCCCTGCCCAAGCACCCACATGGCTACCCTACCCCTCTGATTAACACAATTTCCCCCTAGAATACCATAAACTCTGAGTCACCCAGAATGTGAGCTGCGTTTACAGGTCACTCGTCAGTTTTCTGCTTCTTGGCAGAATCCCTCAGAGAAACGCAAGCATTGCTCAATACACTGGCCTACGGCCTAGAAACAGCCTGCCCCCAGATCTTTCTCCCAGGAAGTATTCAGTCATAGATCTCCAATCAGCCACCTTGGAAGTCTCCTCTCTTTTTCATCCATCTTTCTCTAACAGCACAGGGTCAGCACTTACTGTGATAATGCATTATTCGAGGAGACAATCAGAAAACATTTAGTCCAGCTAGAAACATCTAGTCCAAGTTGAGAGACAGGACATCCATGTAAGACTTAGGAGCACCTACATGTCTTCAAAAATATGCACTAAACTCCTTCCATATGCCTAACACTGATCAATAAAGACATGAGTTTCTGCCCTCATGTAGGTTTCTGACTGCCTGGAAAGATGGACTTTAAACAAACAAAAAATTATTTTACTACAATTAGTAAGTGCTATGCAGGAAAAGTAAAAGATGCTTTGAGGGAGAACAAAATAGGGGCTCGGCTTTGGGGTAGGGAGAGGGTCAGGAACATCTCAGCTGAGCCCTGAAGGATGAATAGGACTTTTTTAAGTAAAAAAAGTGAGAGAGAGGCTTACTTGGAAGAGTAGAGAATCCCTGAAAAAGGGACCAGTTGGCACAAAGGCCCTGAAGTAGGGATGAGCCTTGTATTATCTGCAGAATGATCAGCAGCCTAGAGGGAAAGGGGGAAAGTGGCAAAAAATGGTCCGTAAGGAGGCAGAACCAGACCTCACAGGGCACTATAGACCATATAAATCATCTGCAGCCTTATCTTAAGTGCCATGGAGAGTACTTGACGGCATAAAGCAGAGGAGTGGCAGAGATCAGGTATGCGGTTCAAATGAATGGAATGTAACCAACTGATCAATTGCCTCATATACTCATGAAAATTAATTCATTTGAATCAAGCAAAGATCTCTGAGGTGCCTGTTGGAAACTTCCACTGGGTGTTTACAACATGAGAGAGATAAGATCTGCAACCTCTATCACAATTGTTCTATTTATCAAACATCTACCAGGTAGTAAATACTGGAAATCTAAATTGATCCCCCGGGACTTCCCTGGTGGCACAGTGGTTAAGAATCCGCCTGCCAATGCAGGGGACATGGGTTCGAGCCCTGGTCCGGGAAGATCCCACATGCCGCAGAGCAAATAAGCCTGTGCGCCACAACTACTGAGCCTGTGCTCTAGAGCCCGTGAGTCACAACTACTGAGCCCATGTGCCACAACTACTGAAGCCCGTGCACCTAGAGCCCGTGCTCCGCAGCAAGAGAAGCCACCGCAATGAGAAGCCCGTGCACTGCAATGAAGAGTAGCCCCCGCTCGCCGCAACTACAGAAAGCCCGCGTGCAGCAACGAAGACCCAACGCAGCCAAAAATAAATAAATAAATAAATAAATTGATTCCCAACCCACACTTTACCCCAGAGTTGCTGAATATCTATTTAGGAAATTAGACACTTAGGTAAAAGATGAAGGCAGGTCGTTATAAGCCCCATGCCAGATCAGTGGTCCCGAAAAACTTCAGAGTTTCAGGATAGATGGATTCCTGAGGAGACAGAAGAGTCAGAATCGAATACACAGAGATACTACTTCATACCTACATTAAGGAAAAAAAAAAAGGAGGTAAGTGTTGGCAAGGATGTAGAGAAACTGGAACCCTCCTGCACTGCTGGTAGGAAAGCAAAATGGTGCAGCCTCTGTGGTGGTTCCTCAAAAAGCTAAACATAGAATTACCATATGACCCAGCAATTCTACTTCTGGGTATATTCCCCAAAGAACTGAAAACAGGGATTCAAATGGACATTCATATGCCAATGTTCATAGTAGCATCATTCATAGTAGCCAAAAGGTGGAATCAACCCAAATGGCCATCAACACATGAATGGATAAACAAAGTATGGTACATCCATACAATGGACTATTACTCAGCCATACAAATAAATGAAGTTCTGGTACTGCTACAACATGGATAAACCTTGAAAACATTATGCCAAGTGAAATAAGCCAGACACAGAAGGACAAATATTATATGATACTACTTTTGTGAAGTATCTAAAATAGGCAAACTCATAGAGACAGAAAGTAGATTAGAGGTTACCAGAGACTGGGGCAGTGGGGAGGAATGGGAAGTTATTGCTTAATGGGTCCAGAATTTCTGTTTGTGATGATGAAAAAAGTGTTGAAACAGGCAGTGGTGATGGTTGCACAACACTGTGAATGTACTCATGCCACTAAGTTGTACACTTAAAAATGGCTAAAATGGCAAATTTTGTGTTATATATATTCTACCACAGTAAAAAAAATTCAAGGGAGGGTGGGCTGGAAGTTTGGGGTTAGCAGATGCAAACAATTACATATAGAATGGATAAACAACAAGGTCCTACTATATAGCACAGGGAACTATATTCAATATCCTAAGATAAACCATAATGGAAAAGAAAAAAAATAAGTGTTCATTACACAGATACAAATTTTTTTAAAATAAAATGGAAAAAAATTCAAAAACACTTAAAAAAAAGGAATCAAATACATAAATAGGACCATTTCCTCCATGTTCACTGAGCTCCTTCCAAATTGCCACTTTTCAGTTGCTGGTCCCCACGTCCCTCCATAAAAGCTCTTTTTACGTTTTGAACTCTATTCATCCTTTCGGCCTTAGCTCAAATGTAACTCAGAGAGGGCTTCCCAATCTCCCTACCCCAGTATTCTTTCATGTTGCCCGTACCTTCCCTTCCCTTCCCTTCCCATCCCACAATTGCAATTAAATAAATATTTGTGTGATTATGTCTTTAATATCTGCCTTTTCATTAGGCTGTAAGCTCCAGAGGAGCAGAGACAGTCTTGTCCACTGTGTCTGTCTCATCCCGTGAGAGAGGATACAGCACCTAGCCCAGGGTTTGGCACACTGGGGATTCCATCCATATATATTTTTACATAAATTAATTAATAACTAAATGAATGTGTGATAGGATTGTGAGTGGATTTTATTTTAATGCCTTTTACAATGCTTTGAGTTTGATTAAATTATTTTAAAACCAAAAAAAAGCACATCAGGGCTTATATCCCTGCATTCTACCTTGTGAAGTCATCAGCAGTCTCTTGGAGCAGGAACCTGAGTGAGACCACAGTACAATTTGTTTCCAAGTAGATCTGCTACAACACCAACCATTCCAATCTTGGTCTCTAAGTGGTAAGTTGTTGGGCTTAACGATGGAACCCCTCTTCACTGTGGGACCAGACCTGCCAGCCCCCTATAGAGCATTTCACGTGTTCAGGTTAAGCAGCATCTATATTAGGACCAAAAAGTAAGGCATACTAATGTCAGAATGAGAAAGAGCGTTCACTCGTCTATTGGGAAAGCCACTTCTTTGATAAGCCTAGGTAAGTTTAGTCTTTATGCCATTACTCAATGAAGGCACTTCCTAACTGAATGTCCCCATCTTAGCACTCCGCATCAACCTCAGTAAACAATATTCTGTGCTAAAAGGAAGCTAGACACATATAATTAATTCTGAGACAAGAAATACAAAAAGAAACTGATTTAATGAATTTGTCTTCTGGATGTGGACACCTGTGGGAACTGAAAGGCGTGATAATACAGGAAGAAGCACACAACTCACAACAGCTTTTATATAAACAAATTTTGTCCCACCGATCATTACTCTCTCAGCCCACAATCTAATCTTCTTTCTTTTTTTTACGTGTTACATATAAAATGCATAAACCAGAGAGTACAAAGCAAACGAGCAACTGTAGACATTAGGAGATTTTTTGACCATAAGTAACAGAAAACCCAGTTAAAACAGGCTTAAACAATAAGAAAATCCAGAGGTATTGTGGACTCCAGGGTACACGATTCAGTCACTGACATTGCCACAAGGAACAGGTTTCATTTCTCTGTCCTGCAACATTCAGGGTTGCCTTCATCCTAAAACATGTTCCCCTCATTGCTTGTAAGATGGCTACAAGTATCCTTGTTTGTGTCAACAAAAGACTCTAAGTCCTTCCCTTCAACCTCACTGGGATGAATTAGGACACATGCAGACCCCCAGGACCAATAATCATTGTCGAGGAAGGATCATACACTGATTAATCAGATTTGTCCCTGGGTTTTGGGGATGGAGAGGATATCTGAGCAAAACTGGGATTTTTGACAGGGAGAAGGGGTGGGGAGTGGGTGCTAGGTAGGCAGTCAAGAGTGTTCACTACAACTAGCAAATCAGAATTTGCCCACACCTTGAGTTACAAGTATTGCAGTAGTATTAGAGAAATATAAAACACTTTGAATTTCACACATCCACTAATCCACTTGTTCTTAACTCATGTAAGGGATAAGAACACATTCTCATCAGCAACAGTGGCTCATGACAGCAGTGATTCTTAGAAAAATCAGGAAGCCTGTGTGGTGTTCTTTATGTATACGCTATAGTCCCACCTTCCTAGAGGAAGAATGGTATCTCTCCATCATATCAGAGGCTCAGTCCTGCATCTTAGCCATCCTCTCCAGTCCTGGGTTCATATCGAAACCTGCTTGGGTCCCACCCTAGTCCTTCCCAGTGATATTGAACAGCATTTCACCCGTTTGGGAAATTTATTTTGGGAGTCCCAAAGTATATTCTGACATGACTAGTTCTGTGAGATGTTACTAGATGTTCCTTGGGGAAAAAAAAAACTTCCATTCTTACAGAAATCATGAAAGGACTATTTAAACTCTTAGCACTTGTAAAACTTGGGCATTTGTCATTATCAATTCCTGGGACAGCACATCTACTTTGTCTTTTGAGGACTGGGCCTTCGTAAGCAAGAAAGTGGCTCTGGTTTTCACAGCAAAGAGGTGAGGCCTCATCCAAGGATATACAACACGGGTTTGTATACGGACTTGTAACAGGGATGCATTATTTTCTTCAATCAGTGGTTCTTAAACTACAATCAAGAATAAGGGCTGGGCTTCCCTGGTGGCACAGTGGTTAAGAATTCGCCTGCCAATGCAGGGGACACGGGTTCGAGCCCTGGTCTGGGAAGATCCCACATGCCGTGGAGCAACTAAGCCTGTGCGCCACAACTACTGAGCTTGTGCTCTAGAGCCCATGAGCCACAACTACTGAGACCGTACACCATAACTACTGAGACCACGCACCACATCTACTGAAGCCTGCACACCTAGAGCCCGTGCTCTGCAGCATGAGAAGCCACCGCAATGAGAAGCCTGTGCACCGCAACGAAGAGTAGCCCCTACTCGACGCAACTAGAGAAAGCCCGTGCGCAGCAACAAAGACCCCAACACAGCCAAAAATAAAATAAATAAAAACAAATAAATTGAAAGAAAAAAAAGAATAAGGGTTGCCTTTCAAAAAGGCAGATTCCAGATCTCATCCCAATCTCTGGCTGTGCAGCCTGGGAATTCATATTTAAACTAACTCTCCAGGTAATTCTGATGCAGGTGGTCCATGTGTTCTCTGAAATTGCTGTCTACTTACCACATGCCTGCCTGTGACAGTAATCAATGTTGCCACGGCAGCAGCCAGTCTGAGCCACCTCCTGCTGCCTGCTGCCTGGGCAACAACTGACTTTCTGGGTCTCTTCCTTCTTTGCTAGTCCAAGGAGCCACTGTGAACAGCAGTTTTTCAATACTGTGGAAACTATTCAATTGACCCAAACAAAGAAACTGACTCATAATTGTACGATCAGGGATTACAAACTATGTCACCTCACCTTCAGAGCACCAGTCTTTTAATCTCCTTTCTTGGCTCCACTTCAGATGTCAGATACTAGCCCTCAATGATTACGTTTCATTGGCAGGAAGAGGGTGCAGTCCCTGAGACCCACACAGTTTTCCAAGCCTGCCACAAACTGGGGTCCTCCCTTACCTGGCATCTATAGCACTCTTGTAACAAGTGTCCTATTGGGTTAAAAGTAAATAAATCTCTCATTTGAGTGATGGATAGTTGAGTTCATTACTTTTACTTTCAGCAAACCCAAAACAATTATTTTCAACTAATTTTTTGGTCAGATGCTAACTATCTGAAAGAAAACCCATGCTAATAGAAGAGAGAATAGGTTAAGTACTAGGATCTGTATCTAATCCCTTAGCAGGTGTGGTAAACAGAATAATGGCCTAATCCCCAGAACCTGTGACTGTGTCGCAATTATAGAGCAAAGGAGAATTAAGGTAGCAGATGGAATTAAGTTTGCTAATCAGCTGACCTTAAACAGGGAGTACATGCCGCAGGGCAACTAAACCCACGCACCACAACTACTGAGCTCGCGGGCCTCAACTAGAAAGCCCATGTGCCGCAAATTACAGAGCCCACATGCCACAAATACAGAGTCCACGCACCCTGGAGCCTGCGTGCCACAACTAGAGAAGAGAAAACCAGTATTCCACAACTAGAGAGAAGCCCACGCACCACAACGAAAGATCCAGCATCCCTCAACAAAGACCCCACGTGTGCAACTAAGACCCGACGCAGCCAAAAATAAATAAGATAAATAAATAATAAATAAATCTTAAAAACAAAATAAATGTAGAAGAGGGAAGGACAAGAGTCAGCGTCAGTGATGTGATGTGAGAAAGAGTTAGCTGGCCATTGCTAGCTATGAAGACGGAAGCGGACCATGAGCCAAGGAATACCTGCAGCCTCTAAAAGCTGAAGAAGGCAAGGAGACTGATTTTCCCCAAGAGCCTCCGGAAGGAACGTAGGAACATAGCTGGATAAGACCTTGATTTTAATCCGCTGAAACCCGTTTCAGACTTCTGATCTCCAGAATTAAGATAATACTTTTGTGTTGCTTTAAGCCACGAAATTTGTGATAATTAGTTACATCAGCAATAGGAAACTAATACACAGGGAATTAGGAATGAAGACCAGAAACAGATACAGACTAGAGAGTCAAATAAATGTGGGCCTCCTTGCTCAGTGCATACTATAATACCTTTTCTCTAGTGGTGGTCCAGGGGAAACCCTTCATCCTATGAGTTTTCCAGGAGGCCTGCCTTTGAACCAGATAACCTGATTCAGAAAAACTGCAGTATTAAAAAATATATATATATATTTTTTTAATGAGCTAAATTCATGTACATTTCTTTTTGGGTCCCTTCTATGTTGGTATTTTGTTTGCTTTTCCCTTTTTTTCCTGAAGCATAACATAAACATATATATATGCAGAAAAATGCACAAATCATTTTCACGAAGTAAACACACTTATGTAACCACCACCCAAATCAAGATATAAAATATAACCAGAAGCTTCAAAACTCATCTCATGCCCCCTTCCATGCACTATGTCACCTCCCACCTCATACAGTAGACATGCCTTTGTGTCTGGCTTCTTTCACTTATTAGTATAGTAGTAAGATGCATCCATATGTAGCAATTGTTCGTCTATTTTCATTGCTCTATAGTATTGCACTGTGTAAATATAAAACGATTCACCCATTTTTTTTCAATTCATCCATTTTTTTAAGAGGAAAATTGTGGATTAAAAGTGGTTTCACCCCCTTCCAGACTTCTCAGACTCTTTACCCACTAATAAGTAACTGTAAATCACAAAGCAAGGATGAAACAACCTGAGTTTCCCAAATGTATTTGACCACGAAACTTTTTTTTTCCTACAAAGCATCTTACAAGACTAATATTTTGTAGGACATGCTCCAGGAAACCATGGTCTGGAGCAATGGTTTTCAAACTGTGCTCCTCAAAGCTCTAAGTTCCCAGATAGTGACTCAATACTGCATAAGGGATCAGAGTAAGATCAACTGGATCCCCACTTCTGCTTCAACACACCCTCCACTTGTATCTGCTTTAAGAAGGGATTTCACATAGATGGGGTGTATGTGTATATGTATTAACTGCCCATGTGTCTATGATTGAAAAAAGCGTTTGGTTGCTTTAAAAAATGTGCTTGAAAACCACATGTCTAAGCTCTAGGGGACCTCTCAGAAGGCCTTTGCACAGACCCAGGTTCCAAGCTACAAGGACTTGCTGACCTTATCCAAAGTTCACTGCTTTCACCGTTGCTTACTTGCCAGGCTCTGTCCAAGAGCCATCTGCCCACTGATTCTCCCAGTGGTGTTGTGAAAGGGCTCAAAAGAGATCACTGACAGCTGCTCAATACAGATCAGGCAGCTTAGTCCACAGGCAGCTTCTGTCTATGGAGTCAGAGGCTGAAAATAGATCATTACATGCCACAAAAGTCTGAAATTGCTTCTAACCAGGCAGCATGGTTTAGGGATTAAGAGCATGGACTCCAGAGCCAAACTCCCTGGCTTTGACTTCTGGCTCTGCTGCTAACTAGCTGTGACCTTGGGCAAGTTTCTCAATGCCCTCACATCTTAGTTTCCTCATCCTTAAAATGGAAGTGAAGATAATAATAGCATGTACCTCAAAGGCTTGATGAGGATGAAATGAGATCACATCTGCGCAGCAGTTGAGACTGGGCTGGACATTTAGGAAGCACGACGTAAATGTCTGTTAAATAAAACCAAAGTGGTTCTGCAAACTTATAGGTGGCAAAGTCCAACTCCAGGCATTATAGTTATTTTACTGTTCAATTTTTACCACTGCCCTCGAGGTGAGGCTCTCTCTGTGGCCTCCCACGCCCCTGAAGAGTTGAGATCACATGGCCCTCCAAAATGGTGAGTGTTACCAAACTCAGGATTCCTTGGATCAATAACATTTCAAAAGCAATTTTAGGAATTCACATAGGGTGGCTATTTTAACTATGCCATTCAGGACATTAAAATAAACTGCCATCTACCATTACCACTATTTTATGAAAGGCAATTTTAAGACCAAAAAAAGTAGGAAAGACATAATCTCAGAATAAAAGACAGGGCTTTAAATTAAATTGAGCTTAGTTAAAAAAAAAAAAAAATCACTACCCTGTTCTGGTTTTTCCATTTCATCTTGAGCCAGTGGCCAAGGGCCAACCCCTGTCTGTGACCCAGCATTTGCATTTGACTAACAGTGCTCTACAGGCCCTTGTGAGTGTCCCTGGACACATGGGCCATTATAACTAAACACCTCCCTGAGTGTCCAAGCCTCAAAGCTAGTACTGAACACCCCAAACTGCAGAACTGAAGGCATTTGCTAATGATCCCATTTAGCACTGCTATGCTCAGAGGCGAGGGATCACAGGGGAATTGGGCAGAGTTATTTCAGTTGTTCGCGGTAGCATTTGATGGGGCCTTTTAGAACCATAGCTCCAACTCCAAGGAGCCAAGAAAGACTGAGCTACCTGGGTGTTTTAGATAAAACCTCAGTCTTTCCACCCGTGTTTTTCATTGCTCTCACACCACTACCGCACTCACAACACTTCTGACACCAGAGGTGTGGGGTTTTCCCCCACGCCAACCAATTCTCTGTGACACAGCAGGGTGTTCTACAATTTAACTCAATCCTGACACCAGCTACTAGAGACAGCGTCAGATCCCACAGGTTAAGGGCTCAGTCCCACGAGACTGCCCCCACCCCCCCCCATCCCCACAACCAAGATTCAGATGCCAATCACAAGTAGTAGGCCACCAGGATACCCACATCTTCTGTCTGACTTGGCTACAAATTGGAGGTTCCCATGACGTCTTCCTCCTTGGATTCAATTATTTGCTAGGGTAGCTCACAGAACTCAGAGACACATTTACTTACATTTACCAATTTATTAAAGGATACAGATGAACAGCCAGATGAAGAGATATATAAGGTGAGGTCTGGGAGGGTCTGAGCACAGAAGCTTCTGTCCCAGTGAATGCGGGGTGTATCACCCTCCTAGTACTTGCATGTGTTCACCAACCTGGAAACTCCCTGAGCTCCATACCTTTGGGATTTTTATGGAGGCTTCATCACGTAGGCATAGCTGATCATTAACTCCACTACCAGCTTGGGGAGTCAGGACACAGGGGCTGTCATGCTGGTCCTGCTGCTAACCCAACCGTGTAATTTTTTGTGAAGTCCTCAACCATTCAGAGACTTGTTTTTCTCTTCTACAAAATGGGGGCAGTAATGCCTGCTTTGTATTTCTCAAGGTTGTTCTGGGAATCATATAAGTAATGGCTGTGAATATGGTGTTAAAGCACCCTAAAGGAATGCATATTTGTGACTCTCAGCCTCCATCCCCTTCTAGTCAGGGCCCCAAGTTTCCCCACTAAGTTTATACCAAGGACCTTTCCCTCCACCCTCTCCTGCAGCCTGACTAGGACTCCACAGTACAACACTCCAAGGTAGACTCCAGGGCCTTGGTTTAGAGCAGTGGGGTAAGGAGAAGCCAATTTTTTTCTTTCTCAGAGTTCTGGTCCCCCAGGTCACTCCAGGATGGAGGGAGCTGCTAAGTATAAACACTCAGGAATCCACAAATACTCTTGGAATTCCAGCTTAGTGAGCCTGTTCAATAATGCTTCCTGCTAAACTAACAAAGAGTGATAGCAGAAAAACGCTGATAGACATTCCATCCACACCCCCCCCCACCTCCAAAGAATCCTGGCAGCTCAACTTGTTATATCAACGTGTTATATCTGGAAGAAACTTTAGATCAGTGGTTCTTAATTCTGGCTAAACATTAGAATCACCAGGGGAGCTTTTTAAAAATACCCTTGCCCGGCTGTACCTCACACCAATTAAATCAGAATATTTGGGAGAGGGACCTAGACATCAGTATTTTTAAAGCTCCCCAGATGATTGCAATGTGCAGCCTAGTTTGAGAACCACTGCTATAGAGGATCCAGGTCAAACACTTCACTTTACAGAAGAAAAAACTGAGGCCCTGAGAGTTTAAGAATTTTGTCCGAAGTCATACAACTGACTAGAGCTTGAGATATCAATTCAACAAGTTGATGATAATAACAGCTCATTTTTTTGTTGAGCTTTTACTGTGGGCCAGAGTAAGCACCAAGCACCTTACAAATATAATCTCAATAAATCCTAACGATTTTATGAGAAAATTGAGACCCGGGGAGTTTAACTAGTTTTCTCAAGGTCAAAACAACTGAACAGTGGCAGAGATTCCAGTTCAATTGTTCAACTAAATTTGAGCAGCATGCAGATGACAAGACAGGGATAGGGCCCTGCCCTTAAGGAATTTACAGTCTACCTGGAGGGACAGGACACAGGTGAGCCAACATTTAAAACACATTCTGATAAGTGTTACAGTAAAAGTCAACAATGGAAAGACAAGGAAGGCACCTAACACTGGGTAAATTCAAAGAAGTCTTCTTAGAGGAGGAGGTATTGAAGAAGTCTTAAAAGGTGAATGAAAGGTAGTTTAGTGAAAAACGAAGAGAGAGAAAGTGGAACCAGCCAGTGTAAAGAATGGTGAATGCTCAGAGCTATGCAGTAATTCATAGTGACTTGATAAGTATATTTGGGTGGAGCTATCGCCAAGAGGTGAGACTGAAGGACAGAGACTAGATCATTAAGGAGTTTAAAAGAGGGAACCATAGCAGGATTATAAACGGACAGTGGAAGGATATAAATGTATGTATTTAAAAGGTTATTGGAGGATATGATACCAAAAGCACAGGCAACAAAAGCAAAAACAGATAAAGTGGACTACATCAAAATTGAAAACTTCTGTGCATCAAAGTACACTCTTAACAGAGAAAAAAGGCAACTCATGCAATGGGACAACAAAAAACAATCTGATTCAAAAATGGGCAAAGGACTTGAATCAATCTCTCTCCAAAGAAGATATACAAATGGCCAATAGGCACATGAAAAGATGGTCAACATCACTAATCATTAGGGAAATTCAAACCAAGGCCACAATAAGGTATCACCTCATAGCCAGTAGGATGGCTATAATCAAAAAAATAGAAAATAATAAGTGTTGGTGAGAACGTGGAAAAATTGGAACACTTGTGTATTGCTGGTGGGAGTGTAAAATGGTGCAGCTGCCATGGAAGACAGTAGGGCAGTTCCTCAAAAAAGTAAAAATAGAATTACCATATGGTCCAGCAATTCCACTTCTGGGTATGTACCCAAAGGAATTAAAAGCAGGGTCTCAGATATTTGTCTACTCATGTTTATAGCAACATTATTCATAATAGCTGAAAGGTAAAAGCAACCCAAGTGACGAATGAATAAATAATCAAAATGTGGTGTACATATATACAACAGAACGTTATTCAGCCTTAAAAAGGAAGAAAATTCTGTTACATGTTACAACGTGGAACCTTATCGTGCTAAGTGAAATAAACCACCCACAAAAGGACAAATACTGTATGAAGTACCTAGAGTAGTCAAATTTACAGAGACAGAAAGTAGAATGATGGTTACCAGGAAGGAGCCAGGGAGATGGGTAATGGAGAATTACTGTTTAATGGGTACAGAGTTTCAGTTTGGGAAGATGAAAAAGTTTTAGAGATGGATGGTGGTAGTGATTTCATAATAACGTGAATATACTTGATGCCACTTAACTGTATGGGTTAAAATGGTAAATTTTATGTTATGTGGATTTTACCACAAAAAAATTATGGCAATAGCATTAAAAGATTAGCGGGTAATAGCATAGGGAGATCAGCTCTGTGCTTTGTGACCACCTAGAGGGGTGCAATAGGGAGGGTGGTAGGGAGGGAGATGCAAGAGGGAAGAGATATGGGAACATATGTATATGTATAACTGATTCACTTTGTTATAAAGCAGAAACTAACACACCATTGTAAAGCAATTATACTCCAATAAAGATGTTAAAAAAAAAAAAAGATTAGCGGGTGAAAACTCAATGAGGAGACCAGTTAAAAAGCTAATGCCCAGGGGCAAAGAACCCAATAAGAGCCTGATAATGTAAGACAGTGGCAGGGGAGACGTAGGGGACAGACACTAGAGATCTCTAGGAGGTGAGTGGCTAGATGGGGCGTCAGGAAGAATGAGGAGCCAAAAGGCTACTCCCAAAGTCCTGACCTGAGGGAGTGATGAACAGTGGTGTCCGTCACCAAGACAGGGCCCACAGAGTTGGTGGGGGAGGAACAGGTTTCTGAGAAGGTGGTGAGTTCAGCTTTGAACAAGCTGAGTTTGAAGTACCTGGAGAATATCCAGGTGGCAATATCTTAAAGGAATCAGATACACTACAAATTGATCTCAGAAGGTTGGATATTTTTTTAAGTATGATAATAGTATTATGGTTATTTTTTAAAGTTTGTATCTTTTGTAGAAAATATGGGTGAATGGGGCAGGGCTGGCCATGGGGCAATGGTAGTTAGGGCTGAGGCATGGTACACAGAGATCCTTTATGCAATTCTGTCTACTCTGGAGACCGGTCAAAAATCACCATAATAAAAAGTTTAAAAAACAATAATAGCCCTGCTCGCCATTCCTGTAATGGCTGCTTCCTTGAAGGTGCTGTCACGTGGAAGCTCTTAGCCTCAGCATCCTGAACTGATAGAATTAAACAAATACCGCTTTCTTTGAAACCTTCTGCCTTTAAGAACCGGTCACCTCAAGATCTCAACATCAAGATCTCAGTTTCAACACAATTGTTCCTAGTTCTCTTTTCACTGCTTTTGGTGCTGCCTGTTGTTGAAGCAGTAGAAGCCGGAGATGCAATCGCTCTCTTGCTCGGTGTGGTTCTCAGCATTACAGGCATTTGTGCTTGTTTGGGGGTGTATGCACGAAAGAGAAATGGACAGATGTGACTTTGAAGGGCCTCCTGAATCAAACCTTGCCCTGAAAACCTTTGTGCTATTGAGGTTCAGAACTGAGTTTTGGTGACTGAAAGTTCCCAAGAAACAGTAAATAGGGTAGTTCATAGTCTTGGTTATTTCCCTATAAATAGGAACAAACTGATATACTATGTTAAATGGAAAACAAAACGATTTCTTCACCGCAAAGAACGCACTGAAAAATGCCGTCGGTAATTTGCATTTGCTAGTTAGAAAGAAGGTCAAAGAAGTGAGATGGCTGAACTTTGCATAAGTAGTATTTCATAGTTTCAGAATTCTCAACAGGAAGAAGAAAACTCTTGCCCAGAATCCTGGGAAATTGCCACTGTTTAAGTTATAATCACTGCCTCCTGCATCATTGAGGAGTCTTTTCTCCATATTTTTAATGGAGTTTTGTTATCTCCCAAGTTAATACTGTACCTAGATATTAAATACAGTTGGTCAAAAATTAAAACTTATCTCTTTGTTGGGGAAAACGTTTAGAAAATGTATTTGATGTATCTAACGTTGAAATGGAGAAAAGATTTAATGTAAAAAAAATACTTTATATTGACATTGAAATGGAGAAGAGATTTAATGTTTAACAAAAACAAAAAAAATCTTTAGGGCTTCCCTGGTGGCGCAGTGGTTAAGAATCCGCCTGCCAATGCAGGGGACACGGGTTCAAGCCCTGGTCCGGGAAGATCCCACACGCCGCGGAGCAACTAAGCCCGTGCGCCACAACTCCTGAGACTGCGCTCTAGAGCCCACGAGCCACAACTACTGAGCCCACGTGCCACAACTACTGAAGCTCGTGTGCCTAGAGCCCGTGCTCCACAACGAGAGAAGCCACCGCAATGAGAAGCCCGCGCACCGCAACGAAGAGTAGCCCCCTCTCACCACAACTAGAAAAAGCCCGCGCGCAGCAACGGAGACCCAATACAGCCAAAAATATATAAATAAAATAAATAAATTTATAAAAAAAAAATCTTTATATTAACTGGTAACATCTCCATGGTGAGAAGTACTATATCAAATATAAACCCATTAGGTAAGTTAAAAAAATAATAATAATAAAGAGAGATGTAAACCTATAGGGCAGAGATAAAGACATTATTTTATTATTAACAATAATAATACAAAGTACTACCATTTAGGGAGTCTCTACTCTGTGGCAGGCACTTTGCTGAGCCCTTTGCAAGCCTATGTTGTACTTTTCATGACAACTCTCATTTTACTAAAGTTCAGATGTCTTGCATACCAAGTGGCAAGCTTCAGATTATATGAGGTATATCAGAGGGAACGAATAAAACAAGAAGCTAGAAGGGCTAAACAAGGAAAGGTATGGACTGCTGACGTCTGAGAATAGGAAAAGGACCCCATAAAGATGGTGGTAGGTAGAGTGCTTTGCAAACCAAGGAAGAACAGAGATTCAAGAAGAAAGGAGTGGCTCCTCGTGTCAAATACCACACAAAGTGCAGGCAAAATAGCAACTAAAAACTGCTCAGTGAATTTTACAGTTAGGAGGCTGGGAGTACCTGGGGTCTTGGAAAGAACCACTGGAATGGTGGGGACAGAAACTGGGCTGGGAATGAGTGGGTAGCAAATTAGGCCTACTCTTGATAAGCTATGCTGTGAAGGGAACTTGAAAGATTGGTGTGATATTGTGATTTATAATAAGAAATATATATTTGGTCTTCATATGTTTCTGGCAGAGCGTCTAAAGCCCTTGGAAATTCCTAAGTGATGAAAGTGATAAAGATGTCTTCTGTTAATGAGGTCTCTTGGACCACACCTAAGGATGGGGCTGGCTGCCAGGAGAATCAACCATGTTTCTAGAGGGGTGGAACCTTTCCACGCCCCTGAGCTCTGGGGATGGGAGAGGGGCTGGAGGTTGAATCAATCACCAATGGCCAATGATTTAATCAATCATGCCTATACAATGAAGCCTCCATAAAAACCCAAAAGGATGGGGTTTAGAGCACTTCCAGGTTGGTGAACATCTCTTTCTATCTGGCTATCCATGAGTTATATCCTTTTAAAATAAACCGGGGATCTAATAAGTAAAATGTGTCTCTGAGTTCTGTGAACCACTCTAGCAAATTAATCAAACCCAAGGAAGGAGGGGGTCGTGGGAACCTCTGACTTACAGCCAGTTGAACAGAAGCACAGGTCACAACCTGGGCTTTCAATTGGCATCTGAAGGTCGGTGGGCAGTCTCGTGGGACTGAGCCCTTAACCTGTGGGATCTGATGCTATCTCTGGGTAGATAGTGTCAGAACTGAGTTGAATTGTAGGACACCCAGCTGGTATCCAAGAATTGCTTGGTGGTGTGGGGAAACCTCCACACAATCAGAATTGGTCCCAGACCTTAACTGGCTAATAGCTAGAGGAAGGTAGCCACAAAGGTGAGGGGAGCTTGACTGCGTTGATGTGTGGTAGGAAAACAGCAGGGGAGAGACTGAAGATGGAGGAAAGGGAGGTGACGACATGACGCAGTGCTGAGGGATCGGGAGGGATGGAGTCCAGCGCCCAGGCGAGGGATTGCCTGGGATGGGAGGAGGGGCACCTCCCTGTGGAAGGGGAAGAAGAAAGGAGACTACTTGTGGGTTGGGGCTTAGGAAAGAGATCAGGGAGTCATGATGTCAGAGAGCAGGTGAACTGGGAGTGGAGGAAGTGAGTAAGCTGAAGGCAAGGAAGTTCTGGCCAGAGACTGGCATGTTGGCATTTCTGAGCTGAAGCAGTCATGACAAGGTCCAGGGTGTGCCTGGCTGAGGTGGCAGGTATGGCACTAGAGTTAAAAGGTCAAGAATTATGAGATGGATGATCCTGAGGAACAGATCTGAGGCGGAGAAAAAGTCTGGTGAGTTCTATCCTCAAAGCAATCAGGAGAGAGCAGTTCCTTGGCTTAAGACAGAATCACATTTTGAGATTTTAAAAAATAGTAATTCTAAGTCCTAACTCATGGCTAATCTAAATAGCTCTTGCCAAAATATAAATCTGTAGCTTCCTCAAGAGTAGACTAAATATTTAGACCAAGTAACAGACTGAAATTGTGAAGCAGGAAACCTGCACGATTAATCCTGACTCTTGTCAGTTACAAAATGGGTTAAATCTACCTTTCTGACTTAGACTGGTCTCCATTCATTCACTCATTCATTCATTCAGCAAACATGCTTTCTGTCTGCCAGGTACTTTGCTAGGTCTCTGGAATTTAAAAATGAATTATCTATGGTCTTTATGGAGTTCACAAACAAGCAGAGGAACCAACCCTGACAATATGAAAATTCTAGGGCAGAGGTAGGTAGAAAGTGCAGTGGGGTTGTGTGAACACAAAGAAAGGAACCTAGATTTGGGGTGAAGGAGCACAAAAGAGCTAACATGAGATAAACCTTAAAGAAGGAGCAGAGTGCACCAGCCTGGGAAGGATAGGAAGGGTATTCTAGGAAGAGGAACAGCATGAGAAAGGGCACCGAGGGCCCAGATAGTCATGAAATAACAATCTGGTTTGGCAGAGCAGTAGTTTTTAAATGGCAGTCTGCACAAGAATCAGCCTCAGTATCATTAAAAAGCAGGTTCCCAGGCCCCGGGAGCAATGGATCTGGTAGGCCTAGGAATCTGCATTTTTAAAAACAAGTGTCCCCGATGCTTCTGAGGACAGTTCATGCTGCAAAACCCTGAGCTATAGTACAGGGTACCTGGTGGGAGGAAGGAGTGGGGGTTGTGATGAGGCAGAAATTTTGGTCAGGACCACATTGTGCTAAGGATGACAGCTCAATTTACAAGCAGTGAGGCATCTTTTGGGAGTGCCCTGATGACATCTGTTCTAGAAATCCCAGTCTGGAGATGGTACTGACAAGAGCCTGCAGAGAAGGAGGGCTGCTGTATCCAGACAAAACATGAAGGGCTTCTTCAAGGGAAAGTACATTATTTAGAGATGAAACCACAACGAGGACCCTGGTCCTACCACCCACTTTTTAGCTGGGGGGTGGCCAGGACATCCTCAGGCTCCTAGGAGACAAAACCTCCCCTCAGGAGACCTACAGTAACAGCCACGGTGGCCCACATAGTGCGCACAGGCCTACGCAGAATCCAGACTGCAGGACACTCCCTGTGGTTCTGAGGTCTGTGCTGAGTCACCTCTCACTGGAACAAGCTCTCAGAGCCCCTGGGATCTTGCTTCACATGGTGCTGCTTGAATTCCCCTTGGTTTCCAGACCAAGGAAGGAGAAAGAATAAATATTAACCAAAGGTGTTGCTAGGGCTAGGTGCCCAGAGCCCCTCCCCTTGCCTCTCTCCCCTCACTCCCCACCCTAGAAGCTAGGATAAACAGCTGATTTCCCAGTTTCAGGATCCTCTTGGCTGCTCCTGCAGAAAAAGGGCAGAGGCGAGCACCTCTCAGAACAAACCCAAGGCTGGAAGGGACTTGACAACCTGTTTTCTGGGAGAGGCCCCAGGCTGGCTAATGTGAAGCTCGCATCACCACCCAGGCCTGGCTCCAGGGGCGGGGCTTTCACCACCCCAGACTCCTTCTCAGGGTAACTTCCTGGCTGACTGACACAAAGGGTGACCTCGCACAAAACTACTCCCTTTCCTGGGCTTTGGCTTCCTCTGTAAAATGATGGAGTTGGACTCAAAGAAGCTTATCCAGTCCTGTCATTCCTGGACTGATTGGGCTAAACTGATTGGGACTGAATATCCTCCCTCTAACGTGCCCAGGAGGGCCAGGAGCTATTTCAGGTACTCTCAAGACACATCCATCCATTTACTTATTATTTTCTGAACACTCTACTATGTGCAAATAATAAGAACGGCCATCATTTTCAAGTGCTTACTATGTATCGGCATTATGCTAAGCATTTTACACTTATTTGCCCATCACAACAACCCTATGAAGTGGGTACTATTATTATCTTTATTGCATAAATGAAAAAATTGAGGCTCAGAGAGATTAAGTATCTTGTCCAAGAACATTCAGCTGGTAAAGTAGCAGAGCCCATATCTGCTCCAGGTCGGTCAGTTTCAAAGACCATGGTCTTTCCACTCCATCACACTTTAAAATGCTGGTCAAACAAGGATTAGTTAGATGCAGATCATAGCCTATACTGGAGTTGTTGTGGAGGAGGGAGGGAGGAAGGACAGACCAAGTGATTAAATTATTTTATTTTATTTTATTGTTTGGCCGCACCGCACAGCTTGTGGGATCCTAGTTCCCCCAACCAGGGATGGAACCCATGAAAGCGCAGAGTCCTAACCACTGGACCGTCAGGGAGTTCCCGAAATTCTTTGTTAAATGGGAATAAGAATAGTACCTACCTCAACTGGTGGTTGTGAAAATTAAATGATTAACACCTTCATAAGTGCTTTAAAAAGACAGCTACTAATATATAACATTAACTACTGTTATTAATGAATGTTTTAAAATTCTGGTAACATATACATAACATAAAATTTACCAAGAATAGTACCTACCTCAACTGGTGGTTGTGAAAATTAAATGATTAACACCTTCATAAGTGCTTTAAAAAGACAGCTACTAATATATAACATTAACTACTGTTATTAATGAATGTTTTAAAATTCTGGTAACATATACATAACATAAAATTTACCATTTTAACCATTTTTAAGTGAACAGTTCAGTGGCATTAAGCACATACATACTGTTGTGCAACCATCACCACTATCCATCTCCAGAACTTCATCTTCTCCAACTGAAATTCTGCCATTGGTTTTTAATAATTATTAATACAACTCATTATTATGCTAAATACCTATATGCTCCTATCCCCTTGACAAAAGGCTGCAGGTTGTAGCGGAGGGCACGGGTTGGAGATCGTAGCCCTGGGTTCAAATTCAGATTCCCTCACAGTCGGTTTGAATTTAAACCCCTCAACATCAGTTCCTCCATGGGGATGAGACAAATACACGGAAAACACACAGGATTGTGATTAGTATTAGATGAGATCACCGAGGAAAAGGTACATTGCAACCTCCATGCAAAGAGCTCCACAAACGTTAGACCCTTAGATTGTTGGATAGATACTTTTAAGCTCCCAGCTCAGCTCCTGGCACAAAATAGGAACTCAGAAAAAGTTCTAAATGAACCGGAGAAGCTCTAACTTGTTGGGCCATACTGCCCCCTGGTGGTAGCCCAAAACTGTGCAGCGTCTCTGGCCTCCCCGGTGCTCTTTGGGGCTAATTGGGTAAGACCACGGGGCCGGCTGGGAACGCGAGGGAAACCAAAGGTTACTGCCTGGAGGGGCTTTTCCTGAAGACTCTCGTTATCCCAAGACATTCTCCAGGCTCAACTCTATGTTCCAAATGGGCTGGTCTCCTTTTTGTACTGCTGACTTTCTCTTACCGCTTTTGCTCATGTTGCACCATCTTCCACCGGTGGCTCTTTCAAACCCTAAATCTCCCTCAGACCCGCTCAAATCTCACCTCCTCCAGAAGGCGGCCCTGTAGCACTCCAGCCAGTCTCTCCTTCACTCCTTTTTTTAACCTCTGCAGAACTCACAGCCTGTACTTAATTATGTGCTGTGTGTATTTCTCTCCAAACTTTGGTTCCTTGATATAATTTCCTTGTTTTCTAATGTTTCCCAGGTCTACAGAGCAAGAACTGAAGTGATGGATAGAGCTCCTTAAAAGCTATATATTTTTTTGGAGATACAGTTGATTTACAATATTAGTTTCAGGTATGCAACATAGTGATTCAAAATTTTTATAGATTATACTCCATTTAAAGTTATTATAAAATATCAGCTATATTCCCTGCGCTGTACAATATATACCCTTGTAGCTTATTTATTTATACATGGTAGTTTGTACCTCTTAAGCCCTTGCCCCTATCTTGACCCCCGCCTTCCCTCTCCCCACTGGTAATCACTAGTTTGTTCTCTATATCTGTGAGTCTGTTTCTGTTTTGCTATATTCATTCACTTGTTTTATCTTTTTAGATTCCACATAGAAGTGATAACATACACTTTTTCTCTGTCTGACTTATTTCATAATACCCTCCAGGTCCATCCATCCATGTTGTTGCAAATGGCAAAATTTCATTCTTTTTTATGGCTGAGTAGTATTCCAGCGTGTGTGTGTGTGTGTGTGTGTGTGTGTGTGTGTGTATCACATCTTCTTCATCCATTCATCTGTTGATGGACACTCAGGTTGCTTCCATATCTTGGCTATTGTAAATGATGCTGCTATGAATATTGGGGTGCACATAGTTTTTCAAATCAGTGTTTTTGGTTTTTTTCAGATATATACCCAGGAGTGGAATTGCTGGATCACTGGGAGTTCTATTTTTAGTTTTTTGAGGAATCTCCACACTGTTTTCCATAGTGGCTGCACCAACTTACATTCCTACCAAGAGTGCATAAGGATTCCCTTTTCTCCACATCCTCACCAATATTTGTTATTTATTGTTTTTTTTTTATTTTTTTTTGATGATAGCCTTCCTGACAGATATGAGGTGATATCTCATTGTGGTTTTGATTTATCAATACATTTTTCTTATGATTAGCAATGTTGAGCATCAAAAGCTATACATTTTTGAGTTCAAAATACAGACCAGGTACAGCACTGAGTACTTGGTACTTTTACAAACATAACAATCCCATGATAATTCTAATGCAACTCTAGTGCAAATTACATAGTATTTCAATTTATAGATAACAAAACTGAGCCTCAGAAAAGTTAAGTGACTTGCCCAAAGTCATACAGCTAGTAAGTGGTAGAGTATGGGTTTGAACCCATGTGTGCATGCTTACAAATCCACAGAATACGTTTTATCTCCCCTGTTGACTCCTCTCAGTTGTTGGCACATGCCTGGAACAGTGACTTGGGAAAGAATTCAAAACACCTAGGCTTGGAGGGTTACATGGTGGGTTTGATTAGCAATGTCTGCCGTGAGTGACGAACGATGAGTGGTGATGTGTGCACCTTGTACTTGCCATCCTTTCATTACCCCATGCTGGATGGGTCTACGTGAGGATACTCCACCTTATTCTGAACATGGTTTTAAGAAGACATAATATGTTGAATAAACATGAGCTTTTTAAAGTAAGACTGACCTGTATTAAAATTAAGCCCCATCAGTTTCTGGAACTTTGAAACGTTAGTTGGTCCTTTCTTTATGCCTTAGATTCCATATGTGTGAAATGTTTCTAATAACCCCTGAGTTGTTATGAGGGTTTAATGGGATTAATTCTGTAAACACCCTTGGCATGGTGTCTGGAATAGAGTAAGTGCTCAACTGGTGTTACTTCCCTCTCCCTTCCTATTAGAAATAGAGAGCCTGATTCCTCTTAGGCAGTAGTTTGGAGGGCACTGTCCTTCCTAGGAAATAATAATTGTATGTCAAAACTGTCACAGAATAAAAGTTTTAACATGATGAGACCATCTGATATCACTAGCCTCCAAACGTGATGCACCAGGAAGGACACAACATTGTCTAGGTAGTACTCCTGCCAAAAGTGTCTAACTTGAATCTAAACACAAGGAAAGAATCAGACAAAGACAAAACAACTGGCCTAGATGCTTCAACAAGATCAATGTAAGAAAAAAATAACATTCTAGATTAAAGAAAATATAAGAGATATATCAACCAAATGCAATATATGATCCAAAACCAAACCAAACCAAAACAAAACAAAACAGCTATAAAAGACAATCAGGGGAATTAGAATATGGATATATCTTAAATATAGCCTTGCATCAATGTTAAATTTCCCAAGGGTGATAATTATGTTGCAGCTATGTAGGAGAACGCCCATGTTCTTAGGAGATACTTGCTAAAGTATTTGGAGTGAAGTGTCATGATGCCTACAACTAACTCAATGGTTTAGGGAAAGCTGTATGTATGTATATGTGTCTGTATAAAGAGTTAAAGCAAATATGGCCAAATGTTAACAATTTAATCTAAGGAAAGGGCATCCAGTGTTCATTGTATTACTCATAACTTTTCAGAAGATTTGAAATATTACAAAATAAAGTCAAGAATAAAATATACATTCTAGTTAGCAAAGTTTTAAAATTATAATGCTTCATGTTGGTCAGGGTATGGTAAAATAAACACACTAATAAATTCCAGATGATACACTGGCACAACCATTATAGAAAACAATTTTGCAACAAATGTCTGCGCACTTTAACACAGTGAGTCTACTTCTGGGAGTGCGCGCTTTAACACAGTGATTCCGCTTCTGGGAGTCTGCCTTAAGTAAGTAATTGAAAAGAAAAAAAAAATGGGGAAAAGTATTCACTGCAGTGTTTTTTATAATGGTAAAAACTGAAGAACAAAAAAACCTAAATGTCTAGCTATTGAGGAATGACTAAGTAAACTATACCAATCTGATGGGCTATAATGCAGCTATTAAAAGTGAAAATTATGAATAATAATTCTTAAAATATTTGAAGACTGTAACACAGCAACATGAGAAATAGTAAGTACAAGTTAAATTTTTAAAAAGCAGAAGAGAGAATTAGAACAAAGAAATGGGAGGAAAAAATAAACTTTTGTTCTTTTCACAAGGCTGGGTGGAAGCTCAGTTTGAGATTTATTTCTCTAACTATCACAAGAGCCCTGGGAGTCCCCCGTGGTCTAATGGTTAGGATTCCGGGCTTTCACTGCCATGGCCCCGGTTCAATCCCTGGTCAGGAAACTGAGATCCCGCAAGCTGCACGGTGCAGCCAAAAGAGAGAGAGAGAAAAAAAATAGAGCCCTAATTCTGAGAGAATCTTTGAAGGAGTAGCTACAAGCTACTTATGACTTTGAACCTATTTTTATGAGAGAGAGAGAGGGAATACATTGTTCTAAATGAAGAAACAGAGGGGAAAAAAGCTTTTGAATTAGGGCCTGACACTGCCTGCATGTCCAGGACTTTAAATGCACCAACTCATTAATCATGAGCTCCTAGAGCAGGAATAATCCATCCTAATTAATTTCTTAAAAAATGAATTTATTTGAGCAATAGAAATGATGGATCACTAAACATTCATTACAGACCACTAAGCATGTGTCCACCTATGGGGACTAAGAAGAAGCAATGAGGATGAGAAGGCTGGGAAGCAAACTGTCTCAAATGATGAGAAAATCACACATCCGTGGTGAGTGGGAAGGGGGCGTGGTCACATTTTACCGGATACTAAGATACATGGGGGCATTCCTCTCTGAAGGATAAGGGCCCTTCTATTCACTTTAGAATTCTGGTTTTCCACTATCCTAGCCCTGTTCTCCAAAGAAACAAGGAAAGAAATAATGACAAAAGATACGAAGCAATTGTGTCTCAGAAACCCAGCTTGAACTTATGTAACCAGCATAACCTGAAACATCCAGAATAACCAGCCTGGAAGACACACAAGGTCACATGTTTTCTACTTTTCAAAAGAAAACCAGCTTGATCACCCACATGCCAGACAAACAGGAAGTCTAATATCCCTTTCTCCCCTTGAGTTGTCCTGCATCCCTGGTTCTACACAAACCAAAGAGGCCAGTGTTGCTAAGGACAGAGAATGGAAGACACATTTCCATTCACCAGAGAACCTGTTTGGGGGAGCAGCTGCCTCTGTCACTGCTACACGTGTGGCTGATGAAAACCCTCCATGCACAGCCTGACACATGCCTGCCTCTTCCTGCTGCAGGGAGCTTGCTGCTCCGGATCTCTGTGGTGTTCTGTGCTGGGCTCCCAAGGTCACCCTCACATACTGAAGTGTGCACCCCCTCCCCACAATTCATGTGTTGAAATCCTAACCCCCAGTCCCTCAGAATGTGCCTGTATTTGGAGATAGGATCTTTAAAGAGGTAATTAAGGTTAAATGACATCATTGTTGTGGGCCCTAATCCAATATGACCAGTCTCCCTATAAGAAGAGGAGATAATGAAACAGGGACGCATAGAGGGAAAATGGAGGGAGAAGATGGCCATCTACAAGCCAAGGAGAGAAGAAATCCACTCTGCCAACATCTTGATCTTAGACTTCTAGCCTCCAGAACTGTGAGAAAATACATTTCTGTTGTGTGAAGCCATCCAGCCTGTAGTATTTGTTATAGCAACCCTAGCAAACTAATACAGGTCAGCTTCGTTCTTTTGTATGCATCCATACAGTAGACCCAAAATCACTTGTTGAAAAGACTATTCTTTCCCCATTGAATGGTCTTGTCAAAATCAAGTGACCTGAGATGTATGCAATTATTTCTGGACACTTAATTCTAGTCCACTGATTTATAAGTCTATCTTATGCCAGTACCACACTGTTCTAGTTACTATAGTTTTGTAGTAAGTTTTGAAATCAGGAACCATGAGTCCTCCAACTTGGTTCTTCTTTTTCAGAATTGGTTTGGTTATTCAGGGTTCCTTGTAATTCCATATGAATTTTAGAATCAGTTTGTCCATGTACAGCTGCAAAAAAGGCAGCTGACATTTTGATAAGGATTGCATTAAACCTGTAGATCAGTTCAGGGAGTATTGCCATCGTAACAATGTTAAGTCCTCCAATACATGAACATGGGATATCTTTTCATTTATTTAGATCTTTAATTTCCTCCCATGATGTTTTGTAGTTTTCAGTGTCCTGAATTTCGTTTGTTAAATTTATCTCTAGGTACAGTTGACCCTTGAACATGGGTTTGAGCTACATGGATCCACTTACATATGGATTTTTTTCAATAAGTACTACAGTACTATACAATCCACAGTTGATTGAATTTGTGGATGTGGAACCCCGCAGGGCCAACTATAAAATTATACATGGATTTCCAACTACATGCTTGGGGCAGGGGTTGGCACCCCCTAACCCCCATGTTGTTCAAGGGTAAACTGTATTTATTTTTTTTAATGCTATTATAAGTGAAATTTTTAAAATTTAATTTTCAGATTGTTCATTGCTGGTTTATAGAAGTACAAATGATTTTTGTACATTGATCTTATATCCTGCAACCTTGCCAAACTTGTTTAGTAACTCTAATAGGTATTTTGTAGATTCTTTCAGATTTTTCATATATGAGATTATGTCATCAGTGAATAGGAATAGCTTTACTTCTTCCTTTCTAATCTGAAGGCTTTTAAATTTCTTTTTTCTTGCCTAATTCCTTGGCTGGAACTTCCAGTACATGTTGGACAGACATGGCAAGAGTGGATATCCTTGTCTTGTACCTGATCTTTGGTGGAAAGCTTTCAGTCTTTCACCATTGTGATGTTAGCTATGAGTTTTTGTAGATGGTTTTAATAGGCTGAGAAAGTTCCTTTCTATTTCTAGTTTGTTGAGTGTTTTTATCATGAAACAGTGTTAGATTTTGACAAATACTTTTTCTGCATTTACTTAAATGATCACATGTAGTTTTTGTCCTTTATTCCATTAATGTGGTGTATTACATTGACTGATTTTCATATGTTGAGCCACCACTGCATTGCGGGATAAATCTCACTTGGTCTTGAGGAGTAATCTTAATGTACTGCTTGAATCAGTTTGCTAGTATTCTGTAGAGGGTTTTTGCATGTGTATTCATATGGGATATTGGTCTGTAGTTTTCTTTTTATGTGTTATCTCTGGCATGGTATCAGGACAATACTGGCCTCATATAATGAGTTAGGAAGTGTTCTCTCCTTTCCTATTTTTTGCAAGAGTTTGAGAAGAATTAGTGCTGATTCTTCCTTAGATATTTGATAGGACTCACCAGTGAAGCCATCTGGTCCTGGGATTTTGTTGTTGTTGTTAAGAGTTTTTTTGATTACTGATTCAATCTCATTATTTATAGGTCTATTCAGATTTTCTATTTCTTCTTGAATCAATTGAGATAGTTTGTGTGTTTCTAGGAATTTTCCCAATTATTTAAGTTATCTAATTTGTGGGCATACTCTTGTTCACAGTATTCTCTTAAAATCCTTTTTATTTCTATATAGTCAGTAGTAGTGTCCCTGCTTTCATTTCCAATTTTAGCAATTTGAGCATTCCCTTTTTTTCTTGGTCAGTCTAGCTAAATGTTTGTCAGTTTTGTGAATCTTTTTGAAGAACAAAATTTTGGTTTTGTTAATTTTCTCTGTTGTTTTTCCATTCCCTATTTCATTCAAGTCCCCTGTAACATTTATTATTTCATTCCTTCTGTTGCTTTGGGTTTAGCTTGCTGTTCTTTTTGTAGTTTATTAAGGTAGAAGTTTAGATTATTGATCTGATATCATTCTTCTTTAATGTATGTATTCACAGCTATAAATTTCTTTCTGAGAACTGCTTTTGTTACATACCATAAGTTTTGGTATGTTGTGTTTTCTTCTTTGTTCATCTCAAAGTATTTTCTAATTTACCTTGTGATTTAGTTTTTTGTTATTTAGGAGTGTGTCATGTAATTTCCATATATTTGTGAATTTTCCAAACTTCCTTCTGCTATTGATTCTAGCTTAATTCCATTATGGTTGGAAAAGATACTTTATATGATTTCAATTTTTAAAAAATTTACTGAGATTTGTTTTCTGGCCTAACATTTGGTCTATCCTGGAGAATACTCCATGTGCACCTGTCTAGTTGTTCTATTGATTATTGAAAATGGGGATAATAAAGCAACCAACTATTATTATTGAACTATTTTTCCTTCCAATATGGTCAATATTTGCTTCATTTATTTTGAGGCTCTGTTGTTAAGTGCATATATTTTTATAAGTGTTATATCCTTATATCATTATATAATGTCCTTCTTTGTCTCTTGTAACAATTTTTGTCTTAAAGTCTATTTTGTATGATGTTAGAATAGCCATTCCAGCTCTCTTTTAGTTACTATTTGCATGGAATATCTCTCCCATTCTTTTAGTTTCTACCTATTCCTGTCTTTGAATCTAAAGTGAGTCTCTTATAGATAGCATATAGTTGGATCACTTTTTAAAAATCCACTATAGCACTTTCTGCCCTTTCATTGGAGTTACATTTAATGTAATTGGTCATAAGGTAGGAATTTTATATGTTATTTTTCTATTTGTTTTTTATATGTTGTATATCTTTTCTGTTTCTCTTATTTTTCCATTACTGTCTTCTTTCTTGTTGATTAGCTATGTTCTAGTGTACCATTTTAATTCCCTTGTTTACTATATTTTTGAGTTAATTTCTTAGTCATTGTCGTTGGACCATGGACAGTGTATAATTGGACAGTTATAATTGGAATTACAATGAACATCTTAACTAATAACAATCTGGTTCTGATTAATGCCAACCAATTTCACTACTATACAAAAATTTTGCCCCCATATACCTCTGTTCCCTCTCCCCTTCTTTGTACTATTATTGTCATACAGACAACATCTCTTAATATGTTGTGTGCCCATCAATGCAAATTTATTATTATTGCTTTATGTAGTTACCTTTTAAATAAGATAGTAGAAAATAAAGAGTTACAAAAAATACATTTGTACTGTCTTTTGTATTTACCTACGGAGTTACCTTTAATAGTATTCTTTATTTTTCATGTGGTTTCAAAATAAGGTAAGTCCTTTGAGCCAATTCTTGAGGGAGCCACCAGATAGGTCAAAACAAACAACCACAATTTCTTGTGAATGAGATCCATTCCGTTCCTTCTGTTCCCAGTACCTGTATGGGGAATGAAGCTATTTTCTTCAAGGCCACTTCGAACCCTGGATGGGACCAGGATAAGTTAAAATACCACAAAGGGGATTCCCTGGTGGTGCAGTGGTTGAGAACCCGCCTGCCAAAGCAGGGGACACGGGTTCGAGCCCTGGCCTGGGAAGATCCCACATGCCGCAGAGCAACTAAGCCCATGCACAACTACTGAGCCTGTGCTCTAGAGCCTGTGAGTCACAACTACTGAAGCCCGTGCACCTAAAGCCCGAGCTCCACAACAAGAGAAACCACCGCAATGAGAAGCCTGCGCACCACAGCAAAAAGTAGCCTCTGCTCGCCGCAAGTAAAGAAAGCCCAAGCGCAGCAATGAAGACCCAACGCAGCCATAAATAAATAAATAAATAAATAAATAAATAAATAAATAAATTTAAAAAGAAAAAAACCCCACAAAGCTTGCTATTCTTACTGAAATTCAGCTGGTTTTTCTTGAAAACGTTCCCAATTGTTGGAGGCTTTTAGTTAATGTCCGGTGTTCTGAAAAAGTTGATCCTGACAGTTTTTGCTGCATTTTTTGTTACTATTATGAAAGGATCAACTTTTGGTGTTCTCCCTTTGCTGCTCTGCTGACACCACTTCAATATGACTTATTACTGGCAATGTTAACCTTGATTACTTGGTTAAGGTGGGGTCTACCAGGTTTCTCCACTGCAAAGTTACTATTTTTTCCTTTCCATGCACTATTCCAGAGGTCAGTAAACTATGGCTGGAAGGCCAAATCAAGCCCACTGACTGTTTTTGTAAATAAAGTTTTGTTAGTACACAGCTGCACTCAGTTTTTTAAAACATATTTTCTGTGGCTGCTTTCATGCTACAACACCAGAGGTGAGTTGCTGTGCAAAAGGCTGTATGGCTCACGGAGACTAATACAGTTCCTCTTTGGTTCTTCGCTGGCTCTTGCTCTATTTGTTAGAAACATATCACTAAACCTAGCCCACATCCAAGGGGAGAGGAATTAAGCTTTACCTTATGGAGGGAGGAGTATCCAAGCATTTTTGGACATATGTTAAAATCAAGATAATTAAATATTTGGGAGTCTATACTTTGAGGCCATGCAAATATTATGTTTCTCCTTAAACTTTTTCTCACTAGTATTACCTTCATCAGTAGGTCTTGCCTACAGCAATTATTACTGTGGTGCTCTAATCATGATTTGCTGTTTCTCTCATTCCTTTTACATGTCTTAATTTGAATTCTTCTGTAAGGGAGATTTGTTCCTTCTTCCCCACTTATTTATTTACTCAATCTTTTAATTACATCAGTATGGGCTCACAGATACTTATTTTATTCTTTGGGTCATAACCATTACTATCATGATTTACTTCATGGCACGGGAGTTGAGGTACTTTCTCTTGTTGGAGGTTTTATGTTAGAAGCCTGAATGTGATTTTAGGCAAGTCCCTTGACCTCTCCTTCTTTTTATCACCATCAGAATAAAAATATTAATAGCCACCTCACAGCGTTCTTGTGAAAATGCTGTTTGAACTAGGAGGTAGGATATAAATGTTAGATTCTTTGGTAATGTACTTCCTTTACTCCCATTTCCTTCTTCACTTTCCTTCCCTCCCTCTTTCCTTCCCCTTTTCTCATTCCTCCTTTTTCCTCCTCAGCCTGTGTGTTGCACCCACCAGGGGTCCCCTGTGGCACTAGGGCTGAAGCCAGTGGAGTCTGAGTCACAGCACTTCTTTGAAGGAGGGCTGTACCAAGGTCAGCCCAAATAACCAGTTTCCCTTTGCTGTGTCCCCAGGAAGCCACTTCAAGGACTCCTTTGCTGTTCTAAGCAGACCTCTTCCTGCACACATGGCCCCTGCACCCTTCATCCCCTGGAGGGCAGGGACCTTGCCTTACATCTTGCGTAACTTCCTTACATCCCTTACTGCACAATGCCTTTCAGATAGTCTTTCATCAACCTTGAATGCAGATCTGAACACACGCAGAGTCTGCATGTTTCCACCATGCAGAACATGGGCGTGCTAACTGCCGAGCATCATCACTGAAATTCACTGGGCGGTTTCTATCACTTTCTCAGGGCTTCATTCCTAGTTTGGAGATATTTGATGTTCTATGTCAATAGTCATTAACTGTGTGGGAGGCTATAAAGTGAGTCAGACATGCATGGTTCTGAAACTCAAGGAGCCCACAGTACAGTTGGGGGGAGAGAGCTCTGCACAAATAACCAACCACAGATTATCAAGGACTTCAAATGTCAGACATCACATGGATTTTGTTCAGTAGGCAGTGGGCAGCTAGTGAAAGCTTTTGAGGAAGAAGATGACATAATCGGGCTTCCCTGGTGGCGCAGTGGTTGAGAGTCTGCCTGCCAATGCAGGGGACGCAGGTTTGCGCCCTGGTCTGGGAGGATCCCATATGCCGCGGAGCAACTGGGCCCGTGAGCCACAACTACTGAGCCTGCGCGACTGGAGCCTGTGCTCCGCAACAAGAGAGGCCGCGATAGTGAGAGGCCCGTGCACCGCGATGAAGAGCGGCCCCGCTTGCCGCAACTAGAGAAAGCCCTCGCACAGAAACAAAGACCCAACACAGCCAAAAATAAATAAATAAATAAAATGCTGGCTTAACTCCTAGAGAGTTTCCTTATAAAAAATAAAGTAACATTTAAAAAAATAATAAAAATAAAATATAGTTCTTAGAATTCTTTAAAAAAAAAAAAGATGACATAATCTATATTGAAAAACTAGGAAGGCTGAAATGCATGAGCCTGGAGACATGGGTGGGGAGGGGGCAATTAGAAGGCTTTTGGAATGACCTGAGTGAGAAATAATATACCTCAATGGCAGTAAGAATGGAAAGAAATGGACAGAAACCTCTCCCAGGAAAAGTCAACAGGACATGGTCAGCTAGCAATCAGAGAATCTTAGAAGGCGACCTTTGAGACTATCCGGGTCAAGCCGAAGGTTTGTGGCAACCCTGCATCAAGCCAGCCTACCGGTGCCATTTTTCCAACAGCATTTGCTCACTTCATGTCTCTGTGTCACATATTGGTAATTCTCACAATATTTAAAAAGATTAAATATCAGCAAAAAGATTGTGATTCACTGAAGCCTCAGATGATGGTTAGCATTTTTTAGCAGTATTTTTTTTATTACTTTATTTTTTAAAAATATTTATTCATTTATTTCGTTGCACCAGGTCTTAGTTGCAGCAGGCGGGCTCCTTAGTTGCGTCTTGCTGGCTCCTTAGTTGTGGCATGCAAACTCTTAGTTGCGGCATGCATGTGGAATCTAGTCCCCTGACCAGGGATCGAACCCGGACCCCCTGCATGAGGAGCACAGAGTCTTAGCCACTGCACCACCAGGGAAGTCCCTAGCAATATTTTTAATTAAGGTATGTACATTGTTTTTTTTAGACAAAATGCTATTGCACATTTAATAGACTACAGTATAGTGTAAATGTAACTTTTATATGCACAGGAAAACCAAAAAATTCGTGTGACTTGCTTTATTGTGATATTAGTTTTAGATAGTCACTTTATTACAGTGTTCTGGAACTGAACCCCCAATATCTCTGAGCTATGCCTGTATAATCTAAAAATATGTGTAGAAATATCTGCATAGTACACATTACCCCAGACATTCACACCTCTGCTCCATGACTTGAGAAGTCACAGAAGTAGATGCAGGCCATAGGGTTAAAGTACAACAGACAGCTCCACAGCAGAGTGTGGGAGAGCTGATGTAGAAGAATTAAGTCAATGATTCTCTGGGCGCCTGCCTGCGTTGCTCTCAACCTCCTCCTGAGAGAGGCAGGGGTTTACCATTAAGAACCATATTTAATAGCACGTGACTTATCACAGTGGCCACAAGTGATCAGAGCAGGGGAAGATGCTTGACTCAAGGGCAGCTAATTTCTGGGCAGGCAGGTGGCTTATGAGATATGAGATGATTGGAGACTAACCAGGCCATCAGAAAAGAGAATCAGATTTTTGGAGAAAGCTTGTCAGTTGACAGTGGGCACAGGAGATGAAGGGCACAGAGGGATAAAAGATAGCATATCACTGAAGTGGTAGAAATCTGGAGTCAGCAAAAGCCTGAGCATTGCTTTTCAGAGAGTAAGAAGTTGGTGGTTGGTAGTGTCAGACCATACAGGAGCTGTGGAAGCAGATTGCTAAGATGGCAAAATGGCCAAGTATCAGAAAACAGCAAACTCCTGCCACTATCGGGGCAATGAGATATTTTGGTCCTTAGAGCTGTGCTGATCAGATTCTAAATTGTATTTAAGTCCGAAGTAAGCCCAGCCGTCTGGCTGTTCCTGAACGTCTAGCCTTGTGGCTGAGATTTTTGTCTTCCTTAATTCTATAAGGTTGCTTACAATAACATCTCATTACTTCTGGTGGCCTGCGTGAATCTGTCCTTTGCAACCACAAGACCCTATTAGGCCATAAAAAGAAATGGAACTCTGGTGCCTGCTACAACACTGATGAACCTTGAAAAAGCCAGGTACGAAAGGACAAATATTCTATCATTCCACTTATATAAGGTACTTAGAATAGTCAAAATCAAAGAGACAAAACGTAGAAGTTACCAGAGGCTGGAGTCTGGGAGGTGGCAGGGGGAGTTATTATTTAATGGTTACAGAGTTTCTGTTCGGAGTGATGAAAAAGTTTTAGAAATAGATAGTTGTGATAACTACACAACATTGTGAATGTAATTAATGCCACTGAATTGTACACTTTAAAATGGCTAAAACAGTAGAATTCATGTAAAACAGTAAAATTCATGTTATATATATTTTACCACATGCACACAAAGACCCTGTTAGAGATGCAGTGTGATGGAAAGAACACCAGCTTGGAGTCAGAGAAACTGAGTTCAAGACCCAGCTCTGCATTTTCCAGCTGTGTCACTTTGGGCAAGTTACCCAACCTCTCAGGGTCTCAGTTTATTCATTTGAAAAATGCAAATAATAAAACCCTTTCTAGGGTTTCCCTGGTGGCACAGTAGATAAGAATCTGCCTGCCAATGCAGGGGACACAGGTTCGATCCCTAGTCCAGGAAGATCCCACATGCCATGGAGCAACTAAGCCCGTGTGCCACAACTACTGAGCCTGCGCTCTTGAGGCCACGAGCCACAACTACTGAAGCCCGTGTGCCTAGAGCCCGTGCTCCGCAACAAGAGAAGCCACCGCAATATGAAGCCCGCACACCACACCGAGGAGTAGCCCTGGTCGCCGCAACTAGGGAAAGCCCGCATGCAGCAACAAAGACCCAACACAACCAAAAATAAATAAATAAAAGTTTTTAAAAACCCCAAACAAACCCTTTCTAAGTTTATTGTGAGGAACAATGAAGACAAAAATGCATTAAATCATTACATAAATATCTTTTGAAAAGGAGTCTGGTGACTTTTGCTATGTGTATTTGGAAGAGGAGACAACAGCCCTCTGTATTCTTCTTAAGAAAGCGTGAGGCTTCTCCTTGGACTGTGTGTTCAGGGTACACTTGGGGCCAACAGTGTGAAGCTCACCACATCTGCCCAGACTTCCCTGAATGCCCCTCTTCTTTACTTCCTCCTGCCATTTCCTCTCCAGCCCCTTTTGGGCTCCCAATGCTCTGTGCTCTCTCTTCCTTTAGTACCCTTCGAGACAAGCCCTCAGGAGGGATTATTTTCTCATTCAAACTGGAGTCCCTTCGTTCCCCTTCCCACAGCATATCTGTATTTAGGCCATACCTCTTTCCAGGGAGGAAAAAGCTTGATCCACATAAGTTTGCTGAGTTGAACTGAAGGATTTTTTTAGGCATCAGCAGACATGTAGGTACAGGAAATGCCAGGGGTGTGGGAGCCCTCCAAGCCCTTTGTATCTCCCACAGCCAGGCAGTTAATAATCCTGAAACATTTGCTGAGTGGGATCCTTTCTCTAGGCATCATCAAAAGGCGGGGGCGGGGGGGGGGTGGACCAAATGGCTTCTCCAACTTGATTCCATCCTGACGTTCTGTGAGGTCTAAAAAAGTAGGCGCCCACACCAGGAAGGCTGAAGAGCTGTCCTAGGTCCTGAAGTGCAAGAGAGCGGGCAAGCCTCCCTGTTTCTCCTAATCCTGGGGCTCTGGCAACTCTGGTTCAGCCTGAACTCGGATTTAGAAGAGGTAAACAAAGAGCTAATTCTGGGAAGGGGGAAAGGAAGAGAGAGAGAAGTACTCAAACACACAGAGCCTTCTGGATCAGCTTAAGCATGGAGAGACTGCTAAGGCCAAAATATAGAAACTTTTGTTTTTATTTTATTTTTAAATTAGAATGGTCACCAAGAAACCTCTAAGAAAAAATCTGGAACAAGTGCAAGGGGACAAAAGGCTGTGCATCAAACAATGCAAAGCAAAACTGTGTAAATGCCAGTTTGTAAGCAAAACTACAACCACATAGATTGATGTGTCACCATCAACTGAGCCATACTAAAGGACTCAGAGCTCTTTTGCCTTTTCTTGTAGATAGAAACAGTTTAATTTTTATGGACGGAGGACAAATAAGTGTATGACTTAGCTTCATGTCCTTCATGTGCTTTCACATGTCTTTGTTAAAAAAAATTTCCCGCTTCTCCAGAAAGTTTGGGGCATAATCCTCCCCACCTTCCTTAATGACATGCTCACGCAAGCATCTTTTCATGGGGCTGAAGAAACTCGGCTGAACAAATATTACTAGTATAAAACCAGACACAGAAAAGGGGTGGGCTTCCCTCTAAGTACTTAACACACATGGTCTGCAGTCAAATACGTCCTCCCTTATCGTAGTCCGTAAGTTAGGACCTCAAATTAGCCATAACTCTTCAACTTCACTCCTTAGAGGTAGTGACCACATCGCATGTCTTCTCCTACACAAACAGACACAAGCAGCAAAAACATTTAACTGGACACACGGTAGGTGTTCAATAAATGTTGGTTGGTTGACTGTTTAAGGCAAAGTAGACACGGAGGCTGGATTTCACTCAGGTAATATATTTTCTTTTTCTTTCAGGTCATGTATTTTTCTTTCTTTTAAAAAAATTATGGTGTTTTTTTTTTTAATTAATTAATTTATTTATTTATGGCTGTGCTGGGTCTTCGTTTCTGTGCGAGGGCTTTCTCTAGTTGTGGCAAGCGGGGGCCACTCTTCATCGCGGTGCGCGGGCCTCTCACTATCGTGGCCTCTCTTGTTGCGGAGCACAGGCTCCAGACGCGCAGGCTCAGTAGTTGTGGCTCACGGGCCTAGTTGCTCTGTGGCATGCGGGATCTTCCCAGACCAGGGCTCGAACCCGTGTCCCCTGCATTGGCAGGCAGATTCTCAACCACTGCGCCACCAGGGAAGCCCAATTATGGTGTTTTTAATAGTGGAAAAATTAAAAACAATATTAGGAGTCCAACCCGAGATTGATTAAACAACTTATGGCACATTCACATAACTGCACACCACACTGAACTGTAAAATGAAGTAAATAGATCTACATAACTGATGTGGGTAAATGGCTACAACTTATGAAGTAAGAAATGAAAGTTGTAGGGCTTCCCTGGTGGCGCAGCGGTTGGGAATCTGCCTGCCAATGCAGGGAACATGGGTTCGGGCCCTGGTCTGGGAGGATCCCACATGCTGCAGAGCAACTAGGCCCGTGAGCCACAACTACTGAGCCTGCGCGTCTGGAGCCTGTGCTCCGCAACAACAGAGGCCGTGATAGTGAGGGGCCCGCGCACCGCAATGAAGAGTGGCCCCCGCTTGCCACAACTAGAGAAAGCCCTCGCACAGAAACGAAGACCCAACACAGCCAAAAAATAAATAAACAAAATCCTTAAAAAAAAAAAAAAAAAAAGAAATGAAAGTTGTAGAACATATATAAAATGCGTATGATTCTATATTTACTAAAAAAAATTAATCTGAGAAAAGGACACTTTTTGTCACTTCTAGCTATATTCATTGCTATAATTCCAGCAGCTGGCACATAGCTAGGGTTCAGTAAATATTTGTTAATTGGCTATGGTAACACCAAGGATTCAGTATAGCACTTAAAATACTCCCAACAGAGTGTAAATTCTGACCTTTTTGTTGTTGTTGTTACTCCAGAACAAGCAGGATTTTCCTATTGTTGGGCAGGAGGGGATTGGGGAGAGCACTCTGTAATTAGACAAAGCTGGTACAGCATTAGATTGAAGGTTCTGGATAATACATTCTCTTTTGCTTACTTTATCTTTCTACCTATCTACCTATATATTAATCAATTTTCATAACTTTTTATTTTGAAATTTCCAAACCTATAGAAAAGTTGCAAGACTAATACAATAAACATCTGCATTCACCAACTGTTAACTTTTTGCCACATTTGCTTTATCTCCCCTGCATCTGTGTGTGTGTACTATTTTTGCCAAACCATCTGAGAGTATGTTATATAAATCATGACATTGCAAACCTAAATACTTCAGCATATACCTCCAAAGAACATTTGCCTATTTTTGATATGTATATAATTTTCAAAGAACTATTTCTTACTTTGAAATAGTTTAAGACCTACAAGAAGTTGCAAAAATAGTACAGAAAGTTCCCAGGTACCATGCATCCAGCTCACTCTTCATGATAATATCTTACATAACCTTATACATTATCAAAACCAAGAAAATGACACTGACACAACAAATTAATTCAACTACAGACTTTATTTGGATTTCACTAGGTTCCTCCCTCTCTCTCTCCTCTTTCATTCTATGAATTTTTATCACGTGTATAAATTTGGGTAACAGAACTCAAAGTTACAGAATAAAACAACCTTCATGTTACCCCTTTATAGTCGTATCTTCCCCCCAACCCTAATCCATCAACCATTGATCTGTTTTCAATCACTACAGTTTTTTCATTTCAAGAATGTTACATAAATGGAGTCACATAATATGGAGCACTTTTTCACTCAGCATAATGCCCTTGTGATTCATCCAAGTTGTTGAGAATTATTCATCAATAGTTGCTTCTTTTTAATACAGATTAGCATTCCTTTGGACGGACGTATCACAGTTTGTTTATCCATTCACCTGTTGAAGGACACTAAGGTTGTTTTCTGTTTTTGTCTATTATAAAGAAAGCTAATGTGAACATTAGTATACAAATTTTTCTGTGAACATAGGTTTTCATTTTTCTAGGCTGAATACTCAGGAGTGAGATTGCTGAGTCATACAGTAAATGTATTTTTAACTTTATAAGAAACTGCCGAAGTGTTTTCCAGAGTGGCTGTACTATTTTACAGTCCCACCAGCAGTGGATAAGAGATCCAGATGCTCTGAATCCTTGTAGGCACTCGACAGTGTCAGTATTTTGTCTCTGCCACTCTAATAAGTATATATCATTGTGGTTTTAATTTGCATTTCCCCAAAGGCTAGTGATGTTGAACATATTTTTCATATGCTTATTTGCCATCTGTATATTCCCTTTGGTAAAATGTCTGCTCAAGTCATTTGTCCATTTTCTAATTGGAATGTTCATTTTCTTACTGCTATGTTTAGAGTTCTTTATATACTATGGATGCACATCCTTTGTTGGATATGTGATTTGCAAATACTTCCTTCCAGTCTGTGGTTTGTCTTTTCATCTTCTTAAATGGGTCTTTTACAGAGCAAAAGATTTTTTAATTTTTATGAAGTCGAGTTTCTTGATTTCTTTTATGGATCGCACCCTTGTCACGCCAAAGAGTTTTCCCAAGTGGTTGTACAGGAAAAAATTCAACCATCTTTTTCTCCTCACATGTGTTTAATACTGTGACAGATGCTGAGAGAGATACATAGATGTAGAAGTTGTGCTCAAGGAGCTTCCAGTTCAGTTTAGACAAACACACAAATAATTACAGCAGAAGATGGGAGGCAATTATGTCATGTGAGTACTACAAAGGCTGTGGGGAGGAGGAGGAGAGTTCATGAGAGGGAAGGATCACTTTACATTGGAAATATCAGGGAAGGCTTCATGGAGGAGGCAGCATTTGAGCCTTAAGGATTTCAATAGCTGAAGTGGGGGCACAGGAAAAAATTCCAAGGAATTTTAAAGGAATTTCTTGAGCATGCACATGGCAGGCACTGTGATACCCACTTTGTATACATAATCTCATTTAAACCTCACAGTAGTCTCATGAGAGAGAGGTCAAGGGTTCTCAAACCTAAATTCAATGGGTCTGGGGTAATGCCTGGGAATCTGAATTTAAGTTCCCAGGTACTTCTAATGAGCAGTCAGGTTTGGAGACCCCTCAGGTGGATGGTTTTATTGAAATTTTACAGATGAAGAGACTAAGGTTCAGCAAATAATAGCAACTTGTTCAAAGTCCCATGGCTAGGAAGAACCGTGATGCAAAACTAGAGCTCTTATGGAGAGAACTTTATCACAAGGCTCCCTGCCTCTGGGAGGCATCATACCTAAAAAAGAATTTATGAGGGAAGAGCAGAGGCCAAAGACTAAGTCCTTGAAACCCAGGAGAGTAGTGAGCACTGCCAAATGCAGAGGCCACAGAGGATGTGGCATGAGGGAGAACCTGGGGATAACTGAACAGTGTGTCTGCCTGAGTCTGACATTACAGGAAGATGAATACACACCCCTTGCATAGGGCAGGGCACTCCCTCAGGAGACCTGGCCAGCTGGAAGGAGTTGTGGTTTGAGACTCAGCCAAGATCACTCCTTGGTAGTACAGCTTTGTGCTAAAATGATTAAAGCCAAACATCTGGGCCTACGGAGTGGTATGCCAAGAAAGGGGAGGCAGGGAGACACAAGTCTCACTGGGAAATCTCAGTATGGAATCTCAGGTAAGCTATTCAGAAATTGCAAAATGAGCCCACTTTAGATTTTCCAGGGCCACTACCCCTTTGATGGATTATTCAGGCCTTTTGCCTCACCTTCTGCTCTATGTGTGTTTTGCCTTTGGATTACTGCTTCTATTGGAGGATGGAAAGAAAAAGAAAGGTGAAACTCCAACTAGGACATTTTGCTGATTTTTGGTAGTCCTGATAACATGGTTAAAATGAGATCGGAACAACAGCCCAGATGTAAGATCTTCTAATTATTTGTGGTTGTTTCCACTTAGCCACACTCATGTTGGTCCCTGGTAGCACAGTCAAGTGGGTTATATTCTCACTCCCAAGGGGAAGCCTGGAGGCCTGTGCAAGGATACTGTGGACAATTCCATCACAAAACCCAACTCATTTGCCGTTGATGGTAGATGCAAAGCAATGTCTGTTACTTGAAAGAGGACAATGATGACGATAACCCCTTATACCTGCACAAAGCACCTTCACATGCATCAACTCAGTTTTTTATGACCTTGGCGAGGTAGGCGTTGTTATCCCCGCATGCTTAGGAAGTGGCAGGAGCCTCAATTCAAACCCATCACCTCTGATTCTTTGAATTACAAACCAGCCTGCTACTTTGTTATTGGCCAAAACTTTTCTGAAGCCTACTTAGCCTTACTCTGGCTGCATGGAAACTAATAAGACTTCAAGAGTCTCACTTTACTAAGAAGTAGAACTATGCAGTGAGGAAAGAATGTATGTTTGCTTGCTAGTGACCTTATGCAGAGTGCTGCAGCTAAGTCTTGGTTTCTTATCTGTAAGATGGGGGTAAGGGCTACCTTGAAAAGTGGCCAGAAGGAGGTAAACGTATGCAAAATTCCTGGCACAAAGGCTGGCAGAGACTATTCATTCTGTGATGTTAGCACTCTTCCATCCTTCACATCACCAGGAATTTCTGAGCCCACTGAACTCAGCATTGAGTCCCTCCAGCTCAGGTCTTGGTCTCTGATGAGGAACCACAGAGACAGGCTGTGGCAGGTCCTGACCATCTTACATGACATAAAGCACAAAGCCAAGAATATGCTCCAAAGTCCCATAGGCCTCTATTCCCCCCTTCCTTTAGTGGCCTGTCTCAGGTAATATTTCCTCCATGAAAGTAAAACTTATCCTAGAACTACATCCTTGAGATTCCAAGATCAAGAAAGGCCTTCAGTTTGGAATTCTGGAATCTACTAAAAAGTTCTTCATCCTCCCTCTTCAAAGCCATAGCCACATCCTGAGAGATTATAAGTTTGAAGACCCCACCCGACCTCCTCCCAGCCTTCATCTTTACAGATCCCATTCTTGGAAATCCACCACTGTGTAGTGAAGGAGCCCAGCTCAGTTATCAGCACTCTTCCCCACTTTTGGGGTTTAATCTGTTTGCAGGGACCTCTTTTGTCCAAAGACAGATCTCCACAAGTAGGGGTCCTCCCTAAACCAGATGAACATTTACACAGACTGAAATCTCAAATGCCTACAGGGCCAGACAGGTAAAGTAGATGAATTAAGAAGGTGGACGTTATTCAACGGAGAGTGGTGGGGGACTGTGGTGAACAGGAGAGCACGCTTAAACAATTGGCAGGCGCACCTCAGCTCTGTCGATCGTGGCCATCCCAGCTCTTTCCTCCGCTTCTCTCCACTCTCTGCAACTCAGGCCCACTCTCTTTACCTTCCTCCCCTCTCTTCCTGGGCGTCGCAGGCTTTCAGCACAGCCACCCAACCCCGGGCGCTCCGGAGAGCTGCAGAGGAACAGCTGATGAGATGCTCTCTGACGTAGACCCACTTCTCCCCTGGGAACCCCAAGCGGGCATTGGGAGGGGCCAAAGCCGCGCCCTGAGGGTCCACACTCTGTCTGGAAAAACAGGGCCTCACGCTCGGGAGCTCCAGGGTGGCGATGAGCGTACAGCATACCTCCCAGAAAACACTAACCTCCCAGTGGATTAAAGGGGGAAGGAGGACAGGGGCAAGGGACGCGATGGAGCCGTGTGGTTTCCGGATGGGAAACCCCCATCGTTTAGGCACCCTTCCGCACAAGTCACTTCCAAGCCAGACAACTCTCGGGGACGGACGCTTCAGACAGGCGGTGGCTCCTACGCAAATGGCTCTGTCCCCGCGCCCTCCGTCCATGGCGCGCGCAGCTGCGGTAGTCACTGCGCTTCCCCGCCCCCACTCCTGGATGCCCCCCTTCCCTCTCTCCACCAGACCCGGAGCAGGAGCTCCGCCCCCAACGCGCCGCCCCAGGCCTCCACCCCCCACCCCACGCCTTAAAATCCGCTGCACACCGCTCCACCGCATCCCGGCCGGCTCACCTCTCTTCTGTTCGTCAGCTCCAGCCGCAGCCGCTCTCCCGGTCCCGGTCCCGGCACCATGAGCTTCGGCTCGGAGCACTACCTGGGCGCCGCCTCCTCCTACCGCAAGGTGTTCGGAGACGGCTCGCGCCTGTCCTCGCGCCTCTCCGGGGCCGGCGGCGCGGGTAGCTTCCGCTCGCAGTCGCTGTCCCGCTGCAATGTGGCCTCCTCGGCTGCCTGCTCCTCGGCTTCGTCGCTCGGCCTGGGCCTGGCCTACCGCCGGTCTCCGGCGTCCGACGGGCTGGACCTGAGTCAGGCGGCGGCGCGCACCAACGAGTACAAGATCATCCGCACTAACGAGAAGGAGCAGCTTCAGGGCCTCAACGACCGCTTTGCCATGTTCATCGAGAAGGTGCACCAGCTGGAGACGCAGAATCGCGCGCTCGAGGCCGAGCTGGCCGCGCTGCGGCAGCGCCACGCCGAGCCGTCGCGCCTCGGCGAGCTCTTCCAGCGCGAGCTGCGCGAGCTGCGCGCGCAGCTGGAGGAGGCGAGCTCGGCGCGCTCGCAGGCCCTGCTGGAGCGCGACGGGCTGGCGGAGGAGGTGCAGCGGCTACGGGCGCGCTGCGAGGAGGAGAGCCGGGGCCGCGAAGGGGCCGAGCGCGCCCTGAAGGCGCAGCAGCGCGACGTGGACGGCGCCACGCTGGCCCGCCTGGATCTGGAGAAGAAGGTGGAGTCGCTGCTGGACGAGCTGGCCTTCGTGCGCCAGGTGCACGACGAGGAGGTGGCCGAGCTACTGGCCACGCTGCAGGCGTCGTCGCAGGCCGCGGCCGAGGTGGACGTGGCTGTGGCTAAACCAGACCTGAGTTCGGCGCTGAGGGAAATCCGCGCCCAGTATGAGTCCCTGGCCGCCAAGAACCTTCAGTCAGCTGAGGAGTGGTACAAGTCCAAGTTTGCCAACTTGAACGAGCAGGCGGCGCGCAGCACCGAGGCCATCCGGGCCAGCCGCGAGGAGATTCACGAGTACCGGCGCCAGCTGCAGGCACGCACCATCGAGATCGAGGGGCTGCGCGGGGCCAACGAGTCCTTGGAGAGGCAGATCCTGGAGCTGGAGGAGCGGCACAGTGCCGAGGTGGCCAGCTACCAGGTAAAGGTTGGAACGCCGCGTAGGGAGGGGAGTCCTGTTCTCTCCCGCGCGTACTTCCCGCACAGTTGGGGCCCTAGAAACCAAGGGGAGGATAAGGGAGGGGACAGAAAGAGCCCCGCCTGGAGGCATTAGCAAGCAAAAAGCCCTGGAGCCTCTCTCGCTAATTTTAGGGGCCTGGACGCCCTCTTTCCCTGCCCCTCACTTAACGTCCCTGCCCAAGCCCTTCTAACAAAGAAGCCCTCAAGCTTCTGTTCTTCGGAGTTTTAATATCTACCTCATGCCTCCCTGTCAGCAAGTGGGCATAAACACGCTGGCGACCTGAAGAACAGCACCCACCCAAAGTAGGAGTGAGCCCAGCGGGGGTGGGTCACAGCCTCTCCATGGCTGGTGGTGCTGTTTCCGCTGTCTGGCTTGTTTGATTGACTTTGAAAGGCTTTCTGTGCGCCCTGGAAATAGTTCTGCCCTTGGGTTGGGGGAAGAATGAGGTACTAAACTGGGAAGGGTTCTATCCCATTGTCTTGACTTTTGCCCTCAAAGGAGTAGAGATTGGGAGCCAACAAGATGAGTGATTGGGCTGGTAATAACCGCTCTGCTCTGTCCTCCCCCAACACACATACACGGTTCCCTCCTCGACCGAGTAATGTTACTTCTTCCTAAAGAAAGCTTTGCAGCCGTTAGCAAATGAGAGCGGTCGGTCGCTGTCCTCGGTGCTGATCTCTAGTTCTTTCCATCTCAGAATTTCCCTCCTGTCTCATGTCCCAGTTATGAGTCTCTAGGCAATTAACTGCTTTGATTTTTTTTTTCTCTTCTGCAACACCAACACATCAGTCTTGGCTACCTGCAATCAAAAAGGTCACCTCGTGGACAGCATCAGTTTTCACTTTCATGGATGGCTTAGCACTTAACAAAAAGCACTTAATCTGCTCAGAAACAGTGAAGTCGAAAATGCCCATTTCCTTAACATTTTTCCATCCTAAGTGCATGTGATAAATCACAGAGATGGGTTCATCTTTGTTATAGGTCACTTATTTTTTTTCCGTCTTTGCCTGTCCTCTAAGCCCCTGTGAAGGTATCGATTGGCTCTTTCCTCCTTTTCTCTCCAAACAAAGGCCACTGCATCTTCAGTTTTACCACATAGAACATTCTGGGCTTATGACCACAAAGGACACAGAGGCAGGAGAAAAGTGTAGAAAAGAATCTAAATAGTGTGGTTCAGTTTCAAGGTGCAATAAAAATTCCATGGGATAGAATGCTAATAATTCGGAAACTTGCAATAATTCGTTCTAGCCAAGATCAAAGTTTACATTTGATAAAATTAATGGGGTTTGGGAACATTAATAAAATACAATCAAGAAAGGAGTGAAACCTCAAAATGCTAGTTGAGTCTGGAGCTATTGATGTGCAGTATTTGCTGTTCATTATAAATTACTCCCTTTGATAAAGGAAGGAAGCTTGCTTAGACCATTTGTTTTGGTGTTTGGAATTACAGTAATATTCAAATACTTCTGTTCCACTTCAATATCTGTAACTTGAACTTTTCACTATATGGCCTAGGTCCCAGATGGCCTGAACTAATCACATTTAGTTAATTGAGACTTCATGTTTTCTTCTAGAAGCTTCAAAGGATGAGTTAGGTGGTCTTCTGGAGTGCTAGCCCAGTATTTCTCTAAAAAGGATAACTTACCCACAACCGCCATCTGAATTGGGCTTTGCCATGTCCTCTGTTTGCTCATTATAGCCCCTGTATTCTGAGAGGTAGTGACAGTATTGTCTGGCTTGTTTTGTTTGCTTTAAAAGGCTTTCAGTGTTAGACAATAGTAGGGTCATGGAGATGTAGTCTGCAGAAAACAAAAAACAACAGAAACTGCAGCTTCTGCAGCTCTGCAGTGCTGCCCCCGTCAGCTTTAGCCTCAGAGCCTCAGTGGACCTGCTTTGAATGGAAGAGAAGATCAAACATATATACATATATATATGTATATATGTATATATATGTGTGTATATATATATGTGTATATATATGTGTGTGTGTGTATATATATATATATATATATATATATATATATATATATCCTACCTACCTTTTAGGACCTAAGGCTGAGGTGGGGCTCACATCTTCACCTGGGGATCCTGAAGTCCTGAAGCCACAAGGGAGTCCTCGGGCTATTCTCTGTAACAGTCTTGGCAGTGCTGACTGAGATGAAAAGCCTCCTCCACAGTGAGATTCAGCCATTGTTTCCTTGCCCTCTAACCCCATCCCCCTCCCCTTTCACTGCAGTAATGGAGGCTGTTCTTTCTTCTGCTTCAGAGATTAGTGCTAGGCTCATCTTCCTTTGCAAGTTTGCCACCCTCTTAGTGGCAGAGGAGGGCCCCATTAAAGTCACGTTTTCCCTGCTCCTGAGAGCTAACAGCCTATTTGAGGAAAGAAAGCTTATCACACTTTTGAAAGGGTGACGAATGATTCAAGGTGACATCGTAAGTATACAGTGGTGTATGAGAGAGCCTGAATCAGGTAACAGGAAAAATTATGAGGAGTTGGGGCTGTTGTCCTCAGAAGCCAAACAGAGCCACCCTCTTTAGCTGCAGGCTTTCCATTTCTGACACAGGGTGATTCTGGTTCCTGCATAGCTGCTTCACCACCATTAGAGTCCTTGCTCTGCCAAAGATGTCTAAGGACATTTTTGCAGGGTACTGGGGGCCCTGGCCCTATACTATGGTCAGTCTTGGAAAGCTGAAGCTTTCCTTGAAAGACCTTGCTGAACAATCAAGATCACACCATTAGCTAATGCTCTCCAGGGAGATGAGCCAAGTCTGCCCTCCTCTCTCCAGTATGAGATTGGAATGCAGCCTAATTAAATAGGAGGAAGGGGCTGGCCCCTTGGAGATTGGGGGTGGCAGTGGCTGAGTAAAAATCTATAGCTTGATAGATCCATTTCTGAAATTAGAATTCAGGAATAAAGCTTCATTTGGTCCCTCTCTTTTTTTTTTTTTCAACTCATCCATGTGCTTTTTGCTTTCTTTTGTTCTGTTTTTGCCCCCTCTACCTCACTGTATTATTGTCACCTGGGCCATCCTGATAGAGCCTTTACAGAAAAAAAACCTAGTGTTTCCTAAACCCATTGACCCACCAAGGTTACTTGGGCGCTTAACAGAAAGATTCTCGGGCCCACTCCCAAAGATATGGATTCATCAGTTTGCAGGTGGGGCCCAGGAATATGCAATTTCAATTAAAGCACCGTCATTCCTCAGACTGATTTGGGTGTGCACTGACTTAAAGCACATTTCCCAGTGTAAACCAGCCTATAGAAATACATATAATGCAACATTTTAAAGTATGGTAGGAAAAAAAAAAAATGGGATGAAGCAAAAACAGGAGTGAGAAAAGGCAGCACAGTGACCTGTGAGTGTACCATATATAGAAATCCTCTCTCCCCACCTTCATTTATCAGGCAGAGCAGTAATTCTGAACAGCCTCTTTCAATCAGTGAGTGCCGCACTCACTACCGCTCACCTGGCTGAGGGCCCCTCAAAGTGATGAAACCCACAGCACTGTCTGTTGTTCCTGTGCTCCACTGCAGATGCTAGCGTGGCCAGTTCTCTCTCTTACTCCCAGCCCGCATCCTTCCTTCCGGCCCTGAGGAAGATGCTCAGCACTTGGTTTAGCCATTCCAGGAGAGACCCCCGCAGGAGCTGGGAGTGCCTCTCTCCCACTGCCTCAGGCTAATCCAGCAGTAGCTGCGTGGTTGGGGGAGGGAGCAGACTGCAGCGCTCTGCTCACATTTCCAGCTGGAGGCCATCTTTGGCAGGGCTTTTGAAGGGCAATGCAAGACAGCGTGGTGTGGGGAAGAGAGCGCAAACAAGGAGACTGGACATTGAGGAGCAGTGGTCAGCAGTCAGCACAGTTCCTTCTAACAGGAGCAGAGTCGTGCTTTTTGTCTACACTGGTCCATAAAATAGACATGTGAAATGTGTAACAGAAAAGTTTAAGGAAATTTCATCTATCTGGAACTCAGGTCCCCAACAACCTCTTATTCAGAAAACACAGCTGTGAAACAAAAATAATTTTTTTAAAAGGACCTAATCAACCTGCTGATGTGACAAAACGTCTATCTCTAAATCACATATTGGGAAGTTGGCCCTTCTGCTGCCCCCAGCCTGTTTATTGTAAACTTTACATGATTCTAAAGTACTTTGCTATTTGGATTTCAAGCATGCAGCAAGATAAAGAAGAGGAACCACTGGAGTCAGGCATTGTCAAGAATGAGTAGAAACAGATCAGTTAAACTTTCAGGACAAAGAAAACCAATACGTAGCAAACACTAACTCAAACACTGCTCTATGAATTGGGAGATTGGGATTGACATATATACACTAATATGTATAAAATAGATAACTAATAAGAACCTGCTATATGAAAAAAATAAAATTTTTAAAAATTAAAAATTAAAAAAAAATACTGTTCTAAGGGGCCATTTAGGGTAGAAATAAACAGTCTGATATATCTTAGTTGACCTAAAAGATAAATCACATCACAGAATTATAGAAAAATAATTGATCATTATCTTAATCCTTAGTTGCTGAGAAAGGTTGCATTATGTTTAGTGTCCTAGGTAAGAGTGCTACAAACCACTTTAGAAAGGTTTTTATTTAAAATTGTGATTTTTAAAAAATCTGTTACGGAGATGTACATCTTCGTGAAAAAACAAACAAAAAATAATAATCTGGTGCTTTAAGGGGTTTGCCTCCAACTCTCCAATATTAAAATTTTATTTTACATTGCCTTCCTTAGTTATCTAAAGGGTTGTAGGGAGGGCTCGTGATTAATTTGTCCATATCGTTAAAAGGGTAGAGAGTCACATGGTATGATATTAACAATTAAAAACATCACTAACATTTATTGTGCATTCCTAGGTGCCGAATGCTGTTCTAATGCCTATTATCTAATTTAACAGATAATGGATTCATCACATAATAATGTGAGATGCATTAAATTGGCATCCTAACTTGAGGATCTCAGAACACCTCAGAAAATAATAAACACTGTAATTTCCCATATACAGACATGGAAGTTTCAAAGAAACTAAAATATAGAAAACTGACTGAGGTATGTTAGATGTTTGTGGCAGGGCAAGAAATGCAACCCAAAGATACTGATGAAATCCTCTTTTTTTCCTCATATAACATTTCTCTTGCTCCTTTGCATAATGAGTATGCTCCCTCCCCTTTCTCCTTTTTCCTTCACCCTAGACTCTTTTCCCCCTTACCACAATAATATTGATTTTCTTACCTCTAATGAGTCACTAGCAGACTTGCTTGTAGGCTAGTTTAACCTCAAATATAGCAACCATCCAGTAAAATTTCTTGGTAAAACTCCTTTTAAACTCTCATGATCTCTTAACACACTTTGGAATATTTTCATCACTGTCCAGTGTATTATGTATTTTCCCCACTGCTTATCATCCCTTGCTCTGTACCCATCAGTTAATTGAGTTTCTTCTTTTTGGTATTCCTGTCAATATTTATAGAACAGGTAGGTGGTATGAATTTTTGTTCTTTCTGCAGATTCTCTTGATTTGGAAGTTTGCACCCCCAGTGTATCAGCCCTGCCTTTCACCATCGCTTCAACATCCCCACAAGGGAAGTTCAAAGGGTTCCTCAGCACTTACTTTCTTGAGGTTTCTGATATGTTTATCTGCAACACTATTTCATAAAAATAACTCTCAGTCACTGTGCTCTTCATGTTGACAGAGTTGCAACTGAATTATATAAATTATTTGCTCAGAATAAGAAAACAAATGCTTATGTAGCATCATTCATTCATTCAACAGTCATTCATTGAGCATCTACAGTGTGCATTGTGCTAGGCTGTGGGCTTCCAGGGGTGAACTAGACAGAAGGGGTCCAGGTTTCCATGTAAATTACATCCTGGTGCAATAGTTCTCTAATAGTGACTCACCCTCCAGGGAACGTTTAGCAGTGTCTGGAGACATTGTTGGTTATCACAACTGGGAGGGAGAGCACGTGCTACTGGCATCTAGTGGATAGAGGTCAGGGATGCTGCTAAAAATCCTACGTTCATAGGACAGCCCCCCACAACAAGGAATTACGTAGATAATGATAAGAGCTAAAAAGCAGAGTGGGGACTTCCCTGGTGGCGCAGTGGTTAAGAATCCGCCTGCCAATGCAGGGGACACGGGTTAGATCCCTGGTCCGGGAAGATCCCACATGCTGCGGAACAACTAAGCCCGTGCGCCAGAACTACTGAGCCTGCGCTCTAGAGCCCGCGAGCCACAACTACGAGCCCGTGTGGTGCAACTACTGAAGCCCACGCGCCTAGAGCCGGCGCTCCGCAACAAGAGAAGCCACCGCAATGAGAAGCCCACGCACCGCAACGAAGAGCAGCCCCCGCTTGCCACAACTAGAGAAAGCCCGTGCACAGCAATGAAGACCCCATGCAGCCAAAAATAAATAAATAAATCTATTTTTTAAATATAATAAATAAATAAAAAGCAGAGTGGCCAGTTTCAAGTGGGGGCTTTTTTCTAATTTGTCTTCCCACTGGAGGTGCCTTTTTCTAATTTACACAAAGTTCCTTCATGGGCTAGCAGCTGCCCTGGTTTAAGGTAAAATCACGTGCTAGATCAGTGTGGAAAGGGTACTTAAACTGGATGCTGAGGAAGACCTGTCTTAGTAAAGGGCATTTGAACTGAATCTAGTATGACATGAAGTCAGTCATGTGAAGACCCACCACAGAGCATTCCACACAGAGGAAACAGCTAGCCTAAAGGGCCTGGGATAGCAATGAACTTGGTAAGTTTAAGGAGCAAAAGAGAAGGCCAAGGTAGCTGAAACACATTGAGCAAGGGGAAAAGTATAGGCCATGCTGAGGAGTTTGGACTTAATTCCAAAGCTGTTGGAGGGTTTTAGGAAGATGAGCAATAGGATCTACTGTGTTTTTAAAAGATCCTCTGGTTTCTCAAGAATCACAGATTTAAAGCTATTTTTCTTCTGTGCCTGGGTTTACACCTGGAGGAACTTAAAGCAAAAGTATTATATGAACTTAGTTTCTTTTTTAAAAAATATTATAGGGACTTCCCTGATGGCACAGTGGTTAAGAATCCGCCTGCCAATGCAGGGAACATGGGTTCGAGCCCTGGTCCAGGAAGATCTCACATGCTGCGGAGCAACTAAGCCCATGCGCTACAACTACTGAGCCTGCTCTCTAGAGCCCGCAAGCCACAACTACTGAGCCATGTGCCACAACTACTGAGCCCACAAGCCTAGAGTCTGTGCACCACAACGAAGTGTAGCCCCCACTCACTGCAACTAGAGAAAGCTCGTGCGCAGCAACAAAGACCCAATGCAGCCAAAAATAAATAAATACATAAATTTTAAAAAAATTATAATTTCCATCTGCCATTTGGATTAAAAAAAAATCCCTTGGAGTGTTTATGCTTCCTCCCTATCTGTCATGTAAAATGCTTTCAGTAAAGTGATTGAGTAGCAGACTTTCAGGAAACCATCAAAACAAATGGAGGCAGAGAAGACTTGCCATCCCCTCTGTGCTCTCCACAGTTGGAATTTTCTGAATCTAAGCTCCTAACCTGAGCCTTTGGTTTTGGAAAGTACATGTAACTGAGTGATTCAGCAGTAATACAACAAGCAAGGGAGGGACGGTAAGTAAGTAAAAAATAAATATTTCCCCGGTATTCAGTTTAGAACCGTGTGCTCCGTGGTAGAAATGTATCCAAATCTCTTGGGGACCTTTATGAAAAAATGCAGATGCTGGGACCCCACCCTAGAACAAATGAATCAGAATCTGGGCTGGGGGACAGGTCTGGATTCTTAATGTGTAGGCAGGGTTGAGAATCCTTGCTTTCTCAATCTCAGTCTCAGTCTCCATGAATGTCAGCTGGTTTGGCCTAAATATGTTGGACATGCATTGCTTTTCAGGATAATATTGGGCAGCTGGAGAATGATCTGAGGAACACCAAGAGTGAGATGGCCCGCCACCTTCGGGAATACCAGGACTTGCTCAATGTCAAAATGGCTCTTGACATTGAGATAGCAGCTTACAGGTATGTCACAGGGCATGCTCACCCAAGCAGATCCCATCACCTGGGGCATCTCTACCCAAATAAGTGGTTTTAGTCTCTCTGATTTCTGATAGGTGAGGGGGGGTTAAGGAAAGGCATCATGGGCTCCTTCCAGGTGAGCTGACCCTTATGTCCCTCGACTTGGTTATATCCCAGCTCCACCTTACTAGGCCTGGAGTAGTCTACCTACCTCTGCAAGGATTTAAGGGGATAAAGTGAGTGCACAGAGGTTGAAATAAAATCTATCAGACTCTAACTTTAAAAATGGGGTTCGTATAACATAGAAAGTCCCAATAGGTGAGGTATCCCCCTGGATTCCTACTCAAGCAATATGTAAGTGAACATTTACCTCTAAAAAAAATAAATACGGGGTGGGGGTGGGGGTGGTGTGATGAACTGGGAGATTGGGATTGACATGTATACACTAATATGTATAAAATAGATAACTAATAACCTGCTGTATAAAAAAATAAATAAAATAAAAATTCAAAATAAATAAATAAATAACAGCAGCTACTATTTTTTGAATGACTGCTGTGTGCCAGGTACTATATTAGATACTGCATATAAATTATCTAGGTATCAAGTCATATTATTCCCATTGTGCAGATGAGAAAACTTGAACCACAGACTGTGCAACATGCTCAAAGTCACAGTGCTGGTAATGGAAGAGCTCAAACTCAACCCCAGATCTGTCTGAGAACTTTTTCTATTTTTCCTTACACTATGTATACTACTTCAAAACAAAGCTCCAAGAGGAGTTGATAGTGTTTTGAGTTTCTGATTTTAAAAAAAATGATAAAAATTATTAGAGTTATGAGAAAAAAGGTATTGGGGCCATGCTTTTATGATGCTGTTTAAGCCAGGCTGGGAAAAAGCTTGGTATCTGAAACAGTTTAATTCACTGGTTTCTGTTATTGCTGATTCCATTTCCTTTGTACCCCTACACGTTGAAAAAATACAAATCTCAAGTTAAGGCTGAATTAGGCAATTCCTTTGTGGACTTCTTACCTTCTTATCCCTGTTGCATTTAAGGTGTTAATTAGTAAAATTCTCCTTAGAGCTTTGTAGACTCTAAGTGCCAAAAATGGGTGTGATGAGACCAAGGGGAGTTGTAGGGTTTTTTTAAATGTATTTGCGAATAGGATAGGTTTCCCCTTGACAGTGCTTTAAACGCAGCTTGTGCTAAAGATTTGTGAGTGTGTGTGTGAGTGTGTGTTTGAGTGTGTGTGTGCACGTGCCGGATAAAGTCCGGGTCTTTGAGCCTTGAAATTCACTATTTATTGGCCTCAATCTCATGAAGAAACTGCGAAATCTTTCTAATCTTTCTAAAATGAATAGAGGCTGGAGGGTTAAATTCTTTAAAAAAAAAAAGTTTCAAGTTGACTTCCTGAGAGTTTTTCTCTGTTGGATTTACAGGAAACTGCTGGAAGGCGAAGAGACACGTTTTAGCACCAGTGGATTAAGCATTTCAGGCCTGAATCCACTTCCCAATCCAAGTTATCTGCTCCCTCCTAGAATCCTCAGTTCTACCACCTCCAAAGTCTCATCCACTGGGCTGTCTCTTAAGAAAGAGGAGGAGGAAGAGGAGGCTTCTAAGGTAGCCGTGAAGAAAACCTCCCAGTTAGGGGAAAGTTTTGAAGAAATATTGGAGGAGACAGTGATATCTGCTAAGAAAACCGAGAAATCAAATATAGAAGAAAACACCATTTCAAGCCAAAAAATATAATTCTGTTGCTTAAAAAAAGTTAATGCTTAAGAGGGGATAATATGCATTTGACTTGTTAAACAGCCTATTCCTGATCCAAAACACCTGTCGCCACTATACAATGTCTTCAAGGCTTCAGTCTCATATTTAGCATTGAATACTTACTTTCTCTAATAAGAAAACCACACCTTAGATTGGAGCAAACAGCAGTCCTAGAGCAATCACAGAGGAGTTATCTAAGAATGCAGCTTTCTCACCTAAACCTTAGGCTTCACAGCAATAGATGATTCAGGTACAGAGGAAGTACAAACTAAGGTACTAAGTCTGTGATCATCATCATTTTGCTGTGAATTGAAATTAAAATCTATATTCACTCACCATACCCAGCCATTACCCAGCTATTTAATCTCACTCTAGATACCTAAAACATAAGGTCACTGCCAAAGATAAACCCACGGTCCACACCTGACACCACTCTGATAGAACTGTTTCACAAATGATAGGTGTTTGTTTAATGGACTCTTTCCCTCCCATCCCCCCTCAATTCCATATATCCTTTTCTTCCATTCAGAAAAAAGAAGGCTAGTGTAGTATTTATCCCTTTGAAATACATTTCGGTTCTTCTCAAAAGAACTTACCCCCTTTAGCTCTCTCTGCTCAATAGGTAGAAATAGATGCATGCTGACCATTTCTGTGATTTGTGTAGTGACTTCTTCCTGTCCATTTCATGTCCTTCTATTGCTATAGTTTAAAAGAAATGGCAGTGATAAGTTTTATGGGTTGCCCCCAACAAATAAAATATTGAAAAAAGTCTCTAGATTTTAGGCTTTTAGCTTATTCAAATCCATTTAATTAGGAAAAAGGAACACTTTATTGAGTGTAGCTTTTCACCTTAACTTTAGAAGCACAGTCATAGTTAATCCCAAACTGTGATTAAGCTGACCTTAGATTTAGTAGTATAAGCTAGAAGAGGTGAGTATTTGTATGAAGGGGAAAAGCCAAGGTCTCATTTATCCGTGGCAGTTCATTTGTGGTGATAGAGAATTTAGCTGTTTCATGCCTTTACCCTTAGACAGAATCCACATATTCCCCTTCCCACTAGTCTAGGTCCTAAGGAGGCCTTGTTTTCACTCTTATGCCTTTTAAGAGTGCTAAGTATAGATTATGTTATCACCAGGACACAATGCTCCTGCCCAAAAGTAAAAGAAGTCACTTCTGGTCAATCAACACCACCAGCAAATATAAAAAAGAAATATTTCTCTTTTCTGAAAGAATCTTGCCCAAACAGTTTTCCCACTGCTGCATGGTTAGTGGGGTCTCCCTTCCCTGCTGGAGACGAAGAGATACTCAGGCCAGAGAAAGGGCACACATGCTCCTACTCACATGCTAGGAAGTAGATTCTGGGGAGGCCAGTTTTCATCTGCCCAGCTGTGTAGCAGCTGCATTGCCCAGTCTTCCATGTGTGCCAAGTTTGATGCAGAATTAATTCTTTGTTGGAGTCACTTCCACCAGATCTAAAGAGTTGCTATATCTCTGTCACACATCTCCATTAGGAACTCTGTGGTGAAAAGGACATGATGCTTTTACTGAACTTTCTTATCCTAGCACATGCTTCAGTCGTTCAAGGAACTTGAAAGAATACTTTTCTCTTCTTCCTTTCCCTTACTCCACCCCATCTTTACTCCCCACACTTACTGTAAAATGTTAGTAAAATGAGAATTAAAAGTCACATGAATCCCACCAACATGACTTGTGTTTCGTGGTTTCTGCTGCTTTAACTGAGAGAAGCACTGTTCTGGTTCAATGAGACAGGTGTACCCCCAAGTCATTCAGAAATCATATGTTGTCTGTTTCCTGCATCCACGTTTAGTTTCGATTAATGTTCTTTTGTTTGTTTTTTGTTTTCTCCCTGCCAAGGCCTTGAGGCAGTCTGCAGACTGTCTGGTCTGAAACACATAATGCACTAAGTGGACAGTTCATGGCAGGAAGTGGGGAAATCAATCAAATGATGAAAGACAGTGTATTCCGTACCTGGATAATAATTTTTTTTGAATTTTATATTTTTCTAAACAGCAGGTTCTTATTAGTTATCTGTTTTATACATATTAGTGTATATATGTCAATCCCAATCTCCCAGTTCATCCCACCACCACCACCCCCCCCCTGCTTTCCCCCCTTGGTGTCCATACGTTTGTTCTCTACACCTCTGTCTCTATTTCTGCCTTGCAAACTGGTTCATCCGTAGCATTTTTCTAGATTCCTCATATATGCGTTAATATACAATATTTGTTTTTCTCTTTCTGACTTATTTCACTCTGTATGACAGTCTTTAAGTCCACCCACGTCTCTACAAATGACCTAATTTCGTTCCTTTTTATGGCTGAGTAATATTCCACTGTATATAGGTACCACATCTTCTTTATACATTTGTCTGTTGATGGGCATTTAGGTTGCTTCCATGACCTGGCTATTGTAAATAGTGCTGCAATGAACATTGGGGTGTATGTGTCTTTTTGAATTATGGTTTTCTCTGGGTATATGCCCAATAGTGGGATTGCTGGGTCATATGGTAATTCTATTTTTAGTTTTTTAAGCAACTTCCATACTGTTCTCCATAGTGGCTGTATCAGTTTACATTCCCACCAACAGTGCAAGAGGGTTCCCTTTTCTCCACACCCTCCCCAGCATTTGTTGTTTGTAGACTTGCTGATGATGCCATTCTAACTGGTGTGAGGTGATACCTCATTGTAGTTTTCATTTGCATTTCTATAATAATTAGTGATGTTGAGCAGCTTTTCATGTGCTTCTTTGCCATCTGTATGTCTTCTTTGGAGAAATGTCTATTTACGTCTTCTGCCCATTTTCTGACTGGGTTGTTTGTTTTTTTAATATTGAGCTGCATGACCTGTTTATGTATTTTGGAGATTAATCCTTTGTCTGTTGATTCATTTGCAAATATTTTCTCCCATTCTGAGGGTTGTCTTTTCAGCTTGTTTATAGTTTCCTTTGCTGTGCAAAAGCTTTTAAGTTTCATTAGGTCCCATTTATTTATTTTTGTTTTTATTTCCATTACTCTAGGAGGTGTGTCCAAAAAATATCTTGCTGTGATTTATGTCAAAGAGTGTTCTTCCTATGTTTTCCTCTAAGAGTTTTATAGTGTCTGGTCTTATATTTAGGTCTCTAATCCATTTTGAGTTTATTTTTGTGTATGGTGTTAGGGAGTGTTCTAATTTCATTCTTTTACATGTAGCTGTCCAGTTTTCCCAGCACCACTTATTGAAGAGACTGTCTTTTCTCCATTGTACATCCTTGCCTCCTTTGTCATAGATTAGTTGACCATAGGTGTGTGGGTTTATCTCTGGGCTTTCTATCCTGTTCCACTGATCTATATTTCTGTTTTTGTGCCAGTACCATATTGTCTTGATTACTGTGGCTTTGTAGTATAGTCTGAAGTCAGGAAGTCTGATTCCTCCAGCTCCATTTTTTCCCCTCAAGATTGCTTTAGCTATTTGGGGTCTTTTGTGTCTCCATACAAATTTTAAGATTTTTTGTTCTAGTTTTGTAAAAAATGCCATTGGTAATTTGATAGGGATTGCATTGAATCGGTAGATTGCTTTGGGCAGTATAGTCATTTTCACAATATTGATTCTTCCAATCCAAGAACATGGTATATCTCTCCATCTGTTTCTGTCATTTTGATTTCTTTCATCAGTGTCTTGTCGTTTTCTGAGTACAGGTCTTTGACCTCCTTAGGTAGGTTTCTTCCTAGGTATTTTATTCTTTTTGTTGCAATGGTGAATGGGGTTGTTTCCTTAATTTCTCTTTCTGATCTTTCGTTGTTAGTGTATAGGAATGCAAGAGATTTCTGTGCATTAATTTTGTATCCTGCAACTTTACCAAATTCATTGATTAGCTCTACTAGTTTTCTGGTGGCATCTTTAGGATTATCTATGTATAGTATCATATCATCTGCAAACAGTGACAGTTTTACGTCTTCTTTTCCAATTTGTATTCCTTTTATTTCTTTTTCTTCTCTGATTGCCATGGTGAGGACTTCCAAAACTATGTTGAATAAGAGTGGCGAGAGTGGACATCCTTGTCTTGTTCCTGATCTTAGAGGAAATGTTTTCAGTTTTTCACCACTGAGAAGGATGTTTGCTGTGGGTTTGTTTTATATGGCCTTTATTATGTTGAGGTAGGTTCTCTCTATGCCCACTTTCTGAAGAGTTTTTAATCACAAATGGGTGTTGAATTTTGTCAAAAGCTTTTTCTGCATCTATTGAGATGATCATATGGTTTTTATTCTTCAGTTTGTTAATATGGTGTATCACGTTGATTGATTTGCATGTATTGAAGAATCCTTGCATCCCTGGGATAAATCCCACTTGATCATGGTATATGATCCTTTTAATGTGTTGTTGGATTTTGTTTGCTAGTATTTTGTTGAGGATTTTTGCATCTATATTCATCAGTGATATTGGTCTGTAATTTTCTTTTTTTTTTGTAGTATCTTTGTCTCGTTTTGGTATCAGGGTGATGGTGGCCTCGTAGAATGAGTTTGGGAGTGTTCCTTCCTCTGCAATTTTTTGGAAGAGTTTGAGAATGATGGGTGTTAGCTCTTCTCTAAATGTTTGACAGAATTCACCTGTAAAGCCATCTGGACCTGGACTCTTGTTTGTTGGAAGATTTTTAATCACAGTTTCAATTTCATTACTTGTGATTGGTCTGTTCATATTTTCTATTTCTTCCTGGTTCAGTCTTGGAACGTTATACCTTTCTAAGAATTTGTCCATTTCTTCCAGGTTGTCCATTTTATTGGCATAGACTTGCTTGTAGTAATCTCTTATAATGCTTTGTATTTCTGCAGTGTCCACTGTAACTTCTTCTTTTTCTTTTCTAATTTTATTGATTTGAGTCTTCTCTCTCTTTTTCTCGATAAGTCTGGCTAAACGTTTATCAATTTTGTTTATCTTTTCAAAGAACCAGCTTTTAGTTTTATTGATCTTTGCTATTGTTTTCTTTGTTTCTATTTCATTTATTTCTGCTCTGACCGTTATGATTTCTTTCCTTCTACTAACTTTGGGTTTTGTTTGTTCTTCTTTCTCTAGTTCCTTTAGGTGTAAGGTTAGATTGTTTATCTGAGAGTTTTCTTGTTTCTTGAGGTAGGATTGTATTGCTATAAACTTCCCTCTTAGAACTGCTTTTGCTGCATCCCATAGGTTTTGGATCGTCGTGTTTTCATTGTCATTTGTCTCTAGGTATTTTTTTATTTCCTCTTTGATTTCTTCAGTGATCTCATGGTTATTTAGTAACGTATTGTTTAGCCTCCATGTGTTTGTGTTTTTTAAGGGTTTTTTCCCCGTAATTTATTTCTAATCTCATAGCGTTGTGGTCAGAAAATATGCTTGATATGATTTCAATTTTCTTAAATTTACCGAGGCTTGATTTGTGACCCAAGATGTGATCTATCTGGGAGAATGTTCCATGTGCACTTGAGAAGAAAGTGTAATCTGCTGTTTTTGGATGTAATGTCCTATAAATATCAATTAAATCTATCTGGTCTATTGTGTCATTTAAAGATTGTGTTTCCTTACTAATTTTCTGTCTGGATGATCTGTCCATTAAGTGAGGTGATAAAGTCCCCCAGTATTATTTTGTTACTGTCGGTTTCCTCTTTTATAATTGTTATATCTTCTTCTTGGATTGATCCCTTGATCATTATGTAGTGACCTTCCTTGTCTCTTGTAACAGTCTTTATTTTAAAGTCTATTTTATCTGATATGAGTATTGCTACTCCAGCTTTCTTTTGATTTCCATTTGCATGGAATATCTTTTTCCATCCCCTCACTTTCAGTCTGTATGTGTCCCTAGGTCTGAAGTGGGTCTCTTGTAGACAGCATATATATGGGTCTTGTTTTTGTATCCATTCAGCAAGCCTCTGTCTTTTGGTTGGAGCATTTAATCCATTCACATTTAAGGTAATTATCAATATGCCTGTTCCTATTACCATTTTCTTAATTGTTTTGGGTTTGTTTTTGTAGGTCCTTTTCTTCTCTTGTGTTTTGCACTTAGAGAAGTTCCTTTAGCATTTGTTGTAGAGCTGGTTTGGTGGTGCTGAATTTTCTTAGCTTTTTCTTGTCTGTAAAGCTTTTGATTTCTCCATCGAATCTGAATGAATTTTTTGCCGGGTAGAGTCATCTTGGTTGTAGGTTCTTCCCTTTCATCACTTGAAATATATCATGCCACTCCCTTCTGGCTTGTAGAGTTTCTGCTGAGAAATCAGCTGTTAACCTTATGGGAGTTCCCTTGTATGTTATTTGTGGGTTTTCCCTTGTTGCTTTTAATACTTTTTCTTTGTCTTTGATTTTTGTCAATTTGATTTCTGTGTGTCTCGGTGTATTTCTCCTTGGGTTTATCCTGCCTGGGACTCTGTGCTTCCTGGACTTGGGTGGCTATTTCCTTTCCCATGTTAGGGAAGTTTTCAACTATAATCTCTTCAAATATTTTCTCCGGTCCTTTCTCTCTCTCTTCTCCTTCTGGGACCCCTATAATGTGAATGTTGTTGCATTTAATGTTGTCCCAGAGGTCTCTTAGGCTGTCTTCATTTCTTTTCATTCTTTTTTCTTTATTCTGTTCCGCAGCAGTGAATTCCACCATTCTGTCTTCCGGGTCACTTATCCATTCTTCTGCCTCAAGTATTCTGCTATAGATTCCTTCTAGTGTATTTTTCATTTCAGTTATTGTATTGTTCATCTCTGTTTGTTCTTTAATTCTTCTAGGTCTTTGTTAAACATTTCTTGCATCTTCTTGATCTTTGCCTCCATTCTTTTTCCAAGGTCCTGGATCACCTTCACTATCATTATTCTGAATTCTTTTTCTGGAAGATTGCCTATCTCCACTTCATTTAATTGTTTTTTGGGGGTTTTATCTTGTTCCTTCATCTGGTACATCGTCCTCTGCCTTTTCATTTTGTCTATCTTTCTGTGAATGTGGTTTTCATTCCACAGGCTGCAGGATTGTAGTTCTTCTTGCTTCTGCTGTTTGCCCTCTGGTGGATGCAGCTATCTAAGAGGCTTGTGCAAGCTTCCTGATGGGAGGGACTGGTGGTGGGTAGAGCTGGGTGTTGCTCTGGTGGGCAGAGCTCAGTCAAACTTTAATCCACTTGTCTGCTGATGGGTGGGGCTGAGTTCCCTCCCTGTTGGTTGTTTGGCCTGAGGTGACCCAGCACTGGAGGCTACAGGTGCTTTGGTGGGGCTAATGGCGGACTCTGGTAGGGCTCATGCCAAGGAGCACCTCCCAGAACTTCTGCCACCAGTGTCCCTCTCCCCACAGTGAGCCACTGCTGCACCCTGCCTCTGCAGGAAACCCTGCAACACTAGCAGGTAGGTCTGGCTCCATCTCCTATGGGGTCACAGCTCCTCCCTGGGTCCTCATGCGCACACCACTCTGTGCTAGCCCTCCAAGAGTGGAGTCTCTGTTTCCCCCAGTCCCGTTGAAGTCCTGCAATCAAACCCTGCCAGCCTTCAAAGTCTGATTCTCTGAGAATTCCTCCTCCTGTTGCTGGATCCCCAGGTTGGGAAGCCTGACATGGGGCTCAGAACCTTCACTCCAGTGGGTGGACTTCTGTGGTATAATTGTTCTCCAGTTTGTGAGTCACCCACCCAGCAGTCATGGGATTTGATTTTATTGTGATTGCGCCCCTCCTACCGTCTCATTGCAGCCTCTCCTTTGTCTTTCGATGTGGGGTATCTTTCTTGGTGAGTTCCAGTGTCTTCCTGTCGATGATTGCCCAGCAGTTAGTTGTGATTCCGTTGCTCTCACAAGAGGAAGTGAGCACATGTCCTTCTACTCTGCCACCTTGAACAAATCGCGTTCTGGATAATAATTTAACTAGCTTAACTTGGTGAAGATTTCTGAGAATGAACTGGCAGAAGGCACATGATAAAAAGTTCTTCAAAATAATAAGAATGTTTTCCTTCTTTGAAAATGAGGCTATACTTTTGCAGAACCCAGATGTCTAGGTAGAACATGGGCAGCAGTAATAGAATTTTCCTCTACTGTAATGATTCTTAACCTTTTTGGGATTAAACACCCCTTGGAGAAAGCTATGGATCATCTTCCCAAAAAAGAATACACACACAAAACTGTAAAGATCAAGGGGCTTGTGACTCCTTTAGGACTATCTACTTGGGGTATCCAGGAGTCCATGGACGCCAAGTTGAGATTCCCTAATGCCATGCCAGGTTCCAGGATGGAGACTGCAAATGAGGGGATATATGGATGCAATTCACAGCTGGTGCTAGTGGTTGAAGCTGGAGCTTGCTGAATCCTGAACAATACTGTCATTCTTAGTCCATCTGGCTAAGGGCAGTTTCATGCCACTTGAAGATACATTAGTGGTACTGCTAGTGAAAAAAGATGTTAGTTGCACACTAACAATGAGAGTTTTGTAGTAATCAAAACATCTTTCAGGGCCTATTAAGGAACAACAGTCTCAACAATACACGGGTTTGTAATGTAGATGTTGGTTGCCACTTCGAAGAATAGTACTAGATGGTTAATGGATCCTTCTCTATGCAAGACCAGAGTCCTTTCATTAACTTATATAATTTCTGGCTCTGACTCATTTGTATCTCCTGTTTTCAATGAGTCGCCACTAATTGCCATGAGCTCGTTTATAAAAGAAAGACATTAAAAGAATATTATAGGGGACTTCCCTGGTGGTGCAGTGGTTAAGAATCCACCTGCCAACGTAGGGGACATAGGTTCAAGCCCTGGTCCAGCAAGATCCCACATGCCGCAGAGCAACTAAGCCTGTGTGCCACAACTACTGAGCCTGCATTCTAGAGGCCGCGAGCCACAACTACTGAGCCCTCGTGCCACAACTACTGAAGCCCGCGCACCTAGAGCCTGTGCCCTGCAACAAGGGAAGCCACCACAATGAGAAGCCCACGCACCGCAACAAAGAGTAGCCCCTGCTCGCCGCAACTAGAGAAAGCCCGCCCATAGCAACAAAGACCCAACGCATCCAAAAAAAAAAAAGTGTATTTGTAAAAAAAGAAAGCATGGCAGAAGTAACACTGTGATTTAAAAAAAAACAAAGCATATTATGGAGTTGATAAATTATTAAATCAGAACAATTATAGTAACAGGGAAACATGGTGTTCAGACTCATAAGTCAGGGAGGAGAAGGAAAGGGAAGCAGCAACATCAACTATTATGATGGAACAGGTCAACAAAGTGAGTCTGTGAGATTGTGGAGAAGCCTGTCCACAAAGCACATTAATGATATCCAGTATGACTTTCAGAGTCACTAGGCAATGTGATCCTCTGCATCCTGAGATGTATTAATAACGGCTAGTATTTATTCAGTACCTACTTACTATGTGCCAGCCACGGTACTAGGCAGTAAATATAGAATGATCTCATTTAAGCCTCACAACCCTCGTTAGGTGTAGTATTTGTATACCCATTTGACAAATGAAGGAATAGATCCTTGGAACGACAAGGTTAAAACCCTTGTCTCATGTCACATAGTGAGTAACAGAGCTGGGAGTTGAACCCTGGTCTTCTGACTCTACAATGCTTGCTTTTCTTTCCTTCGTTGCCTTTCTATGTAAAAGAAAGTCCACTCACTTGAGGGAATAAAAATCTTTCTTTTTATCTTCTTTTTCACCCCTTCCTCACCAGGTTTCACTTAAGGTTTCTCTGCCCCAGAAATCCTTGGCAACACCAAGTCCCAAAGGCAAACTGCTACACTTTGCAGACTTCCTGAGCCTACTGCGTTCCTGTATTGCAGTAAGGTGGTGGCAGACCAAAACTGGGCTCTGGGCCCATCCAATCATGAGTCTCCTCTTGCTCCTGCTAAAAGTTATATAGAATTGGGGGCTATTTACCTATTTTTTAAAAAGGAGTTTAAAAAAATAATTTAAAGGACTTCTGTAGCTCAGTATCAAAGAGTCTGGAAATAAGGGAATATTAACAGAAGGGACCACTCCTCAAGAGGTAATAAATCCAGGATACTTATAACTCATTTTACTGGACTGGCTAAAGAGGGGGGCAAGATTTGAACAATACTCTGGAAGCTAGAGTCCAAATTTTACCTCCAGAGATAATGCAAATTAGACAAAGTCCTGGGGATGCACTTCTAGAACTTACCTGTGAACATAAGCAGGGAGCCCAGAACCACCATTCATGCATCTAAAGGCAAACATGAGACAGTTTTTGAAATGTATTTAAAATCCATCAGAACTGGAAGCACATTGGTAGTTGCTAGGGCTGGAAAAAGGGGGTATAGGGATGGGGTTTTACTGTGGAATGATGGAAATGTTTTGGAACTAGATAGAGGTGGTAGCTACACAACATTGCGAATGTACTAAATGCCACTGAATTATTCACTTTAAAATGATTAATTTTATGTCATGTAAATTCACCTCAATTTTAAAAATCCATTGATAGACGATTTATGAAACTATCAGAAAAATATAATTATGAAGTCTGCCATACCTTCTGCTCCAGCTGAGACCATTATGTACAGCCACCTGGGTCAACCCAGTTAGAAGCAATTCCATTAGGATAACATAAGCCAGATCTAATAAGAGTAGTATTGATTTCAAAACAGAGCCTGGAGAAAAAGCCAGAAATCTCCCTGGATGTAAACGAAAGAAGCTAGAAATGTTGCTTGCTTATGAGTGGTGATCACTGATTTCCAACTAGTTTTATTTTTATTATTATATCGTCAGAAATCTCTAAGTTGCTTTTAAGCAACATCTAAATCATGAGAATACATTTTGTTTCTTAGAACCAAATAAATTGGTATACCTGAAAGCACAGTACTAATTTAAAATGGAAATAACTGAGGGGAGCTTTGCAGGATTTTAAAACAGAGCTCCTATGTGAAATTTTATTTTTCTTTATAGACAATACATTACTGGCTTTGCTGCATATTCAGATTTAATGTACAGGTTAGATTGATGTCACCCATGCCTTTTGCTATTTTCAAATATCTCACATGGCTATGCCATTTGCAAATGGGGTGAGTGCTCCTGAATCCAGCCAAACAAAGGACTGTTTTTATTACATTTCCAACCCCTGCCACATACACTTAAAGGGAGAAAGGAATGGTTACTATGTAGATCAAAAGGCTTCTCTACTCCTCTGTCCATCTCCTAGAAGATGACTTGGTTGCCCTCATGTTTTATGCTATTTCACAAGCTTACTAGGTGGGGGTGGGGACGAGCTAAAATTCATAAATTCTTTGTTTCAATCCCTTGAAATATACACACACATCCACACATACCAGGATTGTCATAAAACAGTGAGTCACACCACAGATATTTGAAGAATTATGTTTCTACAGTGCTTCAGTGATTCTGAATAAAACAAAATAGAGAAAGCTCAGGCTACAAAGAAAAATGAAGATTGATCTTGGAAAGGTCTCCAGGTTCCCTTCCTCATTGATTAATTACTATAGATCACCACATGGCTACTCTCTCCCCTGATGAGACAAGTGGTCTCTGTTCCGAGACATTTCATTCCAGTTTTATCACGTTCTCCTAGGGGTTAGAGAATGCTCAGCAGAGTGTAACCAAAATCATTAATATAAGGGCTGGAATTTTGGAATACAATCAGTAGCAGGTCTAGTTAATTGCTGATTATTACGCAGGGCAAAAAAGCATTTTTCCTTAGAAGGGCTTATGAAAACAAATTTAACTCAGATTTATCTGCTATGCCATAAATATGAATAAATGAAAGGGGTAACTTCCATCTCCCATGATTTCCTGGCATAAGGATTCATACATGACATACAGAATTCTTGATGTCCTTTAGGGCTAGACAATCTTTTATCTTTATCTTAAGCCAGATGTAAGCTCAGCAAAAGGAACTCCTTTCTGGCAACTGAAATTGTCCATGGACTGACCTAGTCTGTGAAGTAGAAATAGCAGAGGTAAGATTAGAATTAAGGCGAAAGCAGAATTCAAGTCCAACTTCAGAGCCTGTATCCCCACCCCTCGTCCAGTAATTAATAGAAGGAAGTGAATAGAGAAAATATGTAAGAAAGAAAAAAGGGGGAAAAAGATGGTTTAACATCAATCTTTTAATAATAATGGACCTACTTATTCATTAGAAGCTAACTCAGCAAAGTAATCTAAGAAGTGACTATATAGGGACCATATTTGAGTTTGAAAATAGACTATATGCCAGCCACTGTTCTGAGTGCCTTAATTCTCATAAGTCTTTGAGTTAGGTACCATGTCCCAGGTTACAGATATGGAAAACTAAAGCTCAGAGAAGTTATATAACATGTTCAAGATCACACAGCTTGAAAATAGCAAAGCTGGAAGTCAAAGCTGTGAGTCTGGCTTCACAATTCATGTCCTTAACCAGTGTGCAATACTGCCTCTGTGTCTTTTGGGGGGTAAAATCTGTTCCTAGCAAACACTGTCTTCTTCATCTTCTGATTTAAAATGTTATTCAACCAGCTTTTCTTTTGGGAGAACACTTTCTTAGAAACAGAGGAAAAAAACTTTTCTCTCTTAAATGAAAATAGTATCACAATTATAACCTCTGTAAAACCATAGACACCAACAAACTGAAATCAAAATTCAGTAAAGATCAAACCATAATATCCATTCTATGTAAGTAAATACTTGGCAAGCTTTCAGAAGATCAATATGGCATTTCATTTATGCATGGACTATTAATGTCAATAGATAATAAAATTTAGATTTCATCGGTCCAGTTTTGAAGAGAGGCCAAAAATAAAACTCATGTACACAGCAACATATTGAAAAAGGTTAAAAATGAGGACCTACCCTTTGGTCATGATCTGCTGAAGACAGCAAAAATAAACATTCAGAACCAGCATCTGCTTGAATCTTCTCTACTGCTAGGGCTTTCCAAGATAACAAAATACACCACAGAGGTTGCAACTGTTAGAACTTGAAAGGGAAAAAAAATTTTAATTAGTCACACATATATCTAATAAGCAATTATGACCTGGTCATCCTACAAGAATATTCATCTAGGATTGAATCACTGAGATTATACCTTGGGTAGACTGAATAGGACAAGTAAACTGGTCAATGGCATTACTTTCAAGAATTCAAAGCCAAAGTTGCTGTAGGAGAGTCACTGTGTGAGTGTGTGCAAGGTCTGTGTCAACTTTGAGTCCAGAGGAGAGACTGTCAGAAACTAGATAAGAATGTATTTCACTCAATCAGGAAGGAAGGGCAATGCAGTGGAAGCAGAGGGGAAGCTCAGTGAAGCCCAAGGTCAGAGGAAATGACGATACCAGAGAGAAAAGATTGGGATGGCATTTAGGGAGGAACTGAGAAACCTGCCAAGCGCACATTCTGCCGAACTACTATAACCACAGCCCAGCCCTCTGGGCATCTTTGCTCAGAGAGGGCTTAAACAAAAACAGAGGGACCTGCAAGATGTACCAACCAAACAAATCTTTCTCTAGCCATTGAAGTTAGGCTCTGGAGTCTGCACTTCATATAGTCTCATTTGTGAAGATTTGGGTATTTAGTTCTGTTTCTGCTTATGTTCCTAGCAAAAATCCCTCTTGAAAAAAATTTGATCTTATCTCAACTAAAGTAAATGCATGCTGCTGGTGACGGCAGTAAGGCTAACTCAAAGTAACAAGACAGGGCATTTGTCTGTTCTTGCTTGTGCTTTTTCCCTCATCTAAGTCTTTGACCCTCTGGTTATTTGAAGACAGCTATCATGTATTGCCTCTCACAGCTAAGTTTTTTGCTCTCCAACATAGAAGCAATTGCTCAATGCTTGCTCTTTTTTTGTTTCTGAGTTTCTCCCTCTGACTGTTCCCTATCCCACTGCCTTCCCATCTGTCAGTATCCTTGAGGTATGCTACCCAGAACTGGATACAAGGTGCACTGGAGATTAAAAGTATCAACTCCCTTGATCTGAAACTGTATTTCTGTTGATGTAGCCAAGGTCACATTGGCTTTGGAAGTACAGATTTTTAAACCAGTCAATCAGCATTCTTACTTAGTTTACTGTCTGGTAGTAACAAGTCAAATAAAAATAACCAGATATAAATTCATTCTTTGGGATTCTTGGAGGTCAAGTCCAGGAGGGAGGAAAAAAAGAAAGTGTGGAGCTTTGTGACTCTTACAGTATTTACCAGTATCTGCCCTTTAAAATTCTGAGAGATGTGTATAACCCACAGGCTGCAAGTTCCTTGAAGGTAGACCACCTCCCTTTAGTGTTGTCCATACAAGTGATATTCTTTTGACTTTATTGCAGAAATGTTTATCAAATAATTACATTTAGTATTCTACTTAAAACAAATGTTTCCCCATGTTACTATAAATCCTAACTTCTGAGCCCTCAGAATACCCTGTCTTTGTATGCCTGAGACCGTGGGCTGCACCAGATGGTTTATGCTGACAATGTGATTTATGGTGAATGCCTATTTTTGTACACCTGGGGCTCTGGGACATGCCATATCAGTTTGACTACTGGGAGGGTGCTGGGTTATCAATGCTGCATGCCTATGTGACTGACTCCAATAAAAACTCTGGACTCTAGGGCTCAGGTGAGCTTCCCTGGTTGGCAACATTTCACACATGTCACACATCATTGTTGGGAGAATTAAACACTCTCCCTGCATCTCCACCGGGAGAGGACAAATGGCAGCTGGTGCCTGGTTTCTCCTGGACTCTACCCTATACATCTTTTCCCATTGCTGATTTTAATCTGTATTCTTTCACAGTAATAAACTATAACCAAGAGTATAATAGCTTTCTGGGTCCCATGAGTCCTTCTTGTGCACCATTAAACCTGAGAGTGGTGTTGGGGATCCCCAACACAGATGTTAACATGGGACAAGAATAAAAATAGTAAGCAATTTGTGCAAGAAACATTTAAGAGGCAATGAGCTCCATAGTTGCTATTCTGTCCATTGTCAAATAAAGGCATCTAGCATAACCAGTGAAGGTAAAGATGTTTATAAAATATCTATTTGATAGCACAGTTTAACTTTGATTTGGCTATGTCATCTCTTAAAGAGTTTTGGTTATTTTTTAAAATTCCACAATAAACACAAACATTTCAAAATAGGTTAAAATAAATTTTTATTAAAAAAATTGTATTAAATGTTAGAAGAGATTTATACACAATTCACAAATTCTTTATAAAACATTGCCAATCTTTCTCCAATTGTAATTGTTTTTATGCAGACTTGGAAATTTTGCAGTGAAATACGGTCTACAAAATATTTCTTTTAGAAAGCATCACAATGATAATTTTAGGCAAAACAGTCTTTAAAACTGAAATCTTTGCATGCAAGTGAGTGAGCTCTCAAACACCCGTATTCTTTATCCCAGTGACAAAGTAATGAGAAAATGAACATTAAACTGACTTACTGAGGAAACAATGAACAAGTTTCTGTAAACTTCTCAAATTCACTCAAATTTTTAAATTACTTTCAAAAGCAGTGCCATTACAAGGTATTGACAATCACATTACGTACTCAAAATGAATGTTAATCAAACTAACATTCAAAAAATAAAAATACTGTTGCAAAGAGGCGCCCCTTGTTGTAAGGTATGTTAAAGGAGTCTTTATTACACTGAAGGCTTATGGTACGGGCCGTAAACCCTACAGGAGACAGTCTCTTCACACAGAAAAATTATAATCCATCCCTTTTAGAAGTGAATAATATCTCTTTAGTAGTGTTGCTGGTTGAAAAAAAAAAAACAGTTACAAGTTCGAAATAAGATGGCAACATACAAAAGTGGCCCATAGTTTTGGTCTTTGTATAAGAGGTACATTCTGTAATTTAACAAAGACTGGCTTTAAATCTTCAGTTCAAAAGCACACTTCCTTTCTGAAAGGATGACTGCCCAACTGATGCCATTTCAGAGAGCAGAACCCTAACCACCAACTTGAAAGGGGTACGGCTCAACGAAGACGAAACCAGGAACAGTAACTGATTTACCTCAAAGATTAGGAAACAAAATCAATGTCTAAGTATTTGAAATCATAAAAATTCACTGCTTTAAAAATTTCCCCCTGAGCTGTGGATGCTTTTTATATATAGTCTCTAGTAAAACAGATGCATTCTATAATACCAAGTTGTAATTATAAATCCTATGATTCTTGGCGCTGAAAATAGGTAAGTTATGTCTCGAACAGCACAAAGTGATAGCAATTACACATTTCGTGGAAATCTTTGGTGAGATGCAATCCTGCAGAAGTCTCCTTATTTTGTTTCCCTCCTCATAATACCCTTAGAATCTTCAAGTAATTTTCAAAGGAGAAACCACAAGTCCATAATGAAGGACCAGCAGACCATCCTGAAAAGAAAAAAAGTGTTCTGCAGTTATTTAAAAATCAGTTACGTAAATGATCAAGTCAAAGATAGTTTATTTTTCATAACCCAACACTAATGTGAAATTCTTTGATTTAAAGAGAATAAAGGGTCCAAGATATATAAACTTGCTTGTTCACTCACCTCATTACCAAACACTCCCTGTTAATGTGCCTTTCTAATGACTCTCAGAAGAAAATTCTGAAACTACCAGGTATCCACAGTTAGTAAAGGTTGTTTATGGCAAAACAGTTCTCCAAAAAGAACTAAAAGATACACATTTCATTCTGCACAGATTACTTAATATATCACCCAAGCACTGGACTTCTCTAAAAAAGACTCAATTATCATAAAGTATCATGGATCTGCTAAGAAAATAAAACATTTATTTCCCACATAAATGCAGCTTACAACTAAAACAAGTGAGAAAATTTTGGAACTCTTACCCATGTAATGTATCATACATTTTACTTCCTCCTTGAAGTCTGTTCAATACAATTTACCCTTTCTTTGATATCCAGAGTCATCCTTATGAACAGTAAATACACTGTGCTGTAACACAGTGATGTCCTCTGGGGTCATGGGAAACTTAACCTGACAGTATATGACTCCAGATACTTTGTTTCTGAGTCATTTTGTGTCTCCTCTCTTGATATCAGGTCTAATTTCTTGTGCTCTCACCAAGGCTGCTTAAAAGTGTGCTTTTTAAGGTGTTATTTCTAATCTACTATGAACTGGAAAACTAGCTTAAAAGGAAGGCTCACTGGGGAAGTATGCCATGGGCAATGGACCTACTTTGAGCAACATATAGAGGGAGTGGTGGCATGCACGCCTTGCATTTCCAACCCTTTGATAGCTATCGCTCTCTCTTTCTTCTTTATTAAGCTTTTTCATGGCTCCACTTCCTCATTTCTCATTCACTATTCAACTCATTGCAATCTGGCTTCTGTTACTGGCAACTTCAGTGAAAACTCACCAGAATTCTAGAAAGGGGTTCACCAATTCAAATGCCCACAAAGGCCAGAAAAGTAACATAAATGAATATGTGAGTTAGGTATGTAGTCAAATAGGGTATGTTGAGACCAGTGGTAAACCAGAGAGCAGACGCTTAGCTAAAGGAATTTAAACTCAAAAATATTTAAAACATAGAATAAGCCAAATAAAGTATAGTCCCATACCATGTTTGGCCCACGGACCATCAGACCTGTTCTAGACTAACTAGTCTAATCAAAGTAAATGAATTTGTATTCTAACACACACAGAAGGATCCTATTAACATTTTTACATGAATACAAATTACATTTTACCTAATGTCAATTTTTTTGCATATAGTTATGTTTCACAATTACCAAGCTGTTTCAAAATCTCAAAACTTCAATACATGTATAAAATCGCATTTTATGAAATGAGATAATTCCTTATAATTCAAATTTAAATCTATGTCTATTATGTTTATATTCCATATAAATATATAGGAATATATAAATATTATTTATATTTTATCTTTAGATGTCTCCATTCATGGTCTTCTTAAACTATCCAACCAGAGTGAATCTTCTAAAAGGTAAGTCAGATTATGTCTCTTCTGTCTGTGGCTCAAATCTCTCCAATCAGTAGTTTCCCACTTCACTCAATTAAAATCCAAAGTTCATACTACGGCCTATAAAGTCCTGCATGGTTTTATTCCAACTGCTCAGATCTCCGCTCCTACCATTCTCTCCCTCACTTGCTACCTCCTAGCTTTCCCACTGCAGAGATATGTTATTCATTTAGCTAAGAGGTCCTGAGATTACATGACACATTGTTATCAATAAGGACTTTAATTAAAAATATTTCAGGTTATTTAAGTTCTGGGACTTGCTCGTCTCCGAATCTCCCCATGTCTAGAATAGTGCTCCGTAAATATTTTTTGAATTGAGGTCATATTTTCTACCCACTCCACTGACTTTGTGATTTTACTCCTAGATTCTTACATTTCTAATCAAGCTTAACTTCTAAAAAGACAATCGGGACTTCCCTGGTGGCGCAGTGGTTAAGAATCCGCCTGCCAATGCAGGGGACGTGGGGTTTTTTGTTTTTTTTTTAAATTATTTATTTATTTATTTATTTATGGCTGTGTTGGGTCTTCGTTTCTGTGCGAGGGCTTTCTCCAGTTGCGGCAAGTGGGGGCCACTCTTCATCGCGGTGCGCGGGCCTCTCACTATCGTGACCTCTCTTGTTGCGGAGCACAGGCTCCAGACGCGCAGGCTCAGTAATTGTGGCTCACGGGCCTAGTTGCTCCGCGGCATGTGGGATCTTCACAAACCAGGGCTCGAACCCGTGTCCCCTGCACTGGCAGGCAGATTCTCAACCACTGCACCACCAGGGAAGCCCGGGGACGCAGGTTTGAGCCCTGGTCTGGGAAGATCCCACATGCTGCGGAGCAACTGAGCCCGTGCACCACAACTACTGAGCCTGTGCTCTAGAGCCCATAAGCCACAACTACTGAGCCCACGTGCCACAACTACTGAAGCCTGAGCGCCTAGAGCCCATGCTCCGCAACAAGAGAAGCCCGCGCACAGTAACGAAGAGTAGCCCCCGCTCGCCCCAACTAGAGAAAGCCTGTGTGCAGCAACAAAGACCCAACGCAGCCAAAAATTAATTAATTAATTAATTAAAAAAAAAAAAAGACAATCATTTTCTAAGATTTCTGAAGTTTGACCTTATAAAAATTTTAAGAAATGTTTTGTTTATATCTTTAAGTATGCTTTACTTAGCCAAGAAACAATTTTGCTTTTGTATTTTATGAAGAATCTTTTGAATTATTTGTTGCCAAAATGTAGACAATTGGTATGGTGCTATATTTCTAAAAGCATGTAAGAATAATCAAATAATCACCCAAATAAGTATTCAGCTACCCTTTTGTTAAGATTCTAAGCTTTAAGTTCAACTTTTTTAAGAGGTGAACCTTGATTCTACCACTAACTAGCCAAGTGACCTTGGGCAAGTTACTTAATCTCTCTACACCAGTTTCCTCATCTATGTGATCCACCAACGGATTTTAGAATTAGAGGGTAAAGTTCCAGGAGAAACTGGATCTTTCTCTTCATTAAAATTGTAAGTCTTATCTTGCTTTTCATGTATCCAGACCAGATTTCATATTATATTCCCACTCACATTATAGGCTAATTAAAACATCGTAACAGTTACCATGGCTTCTTACCAATTGAGCAAGGAATGGTATGTGAATCTCTACAGCCTAATGAGTATCTACAAATTTTTCTTAAAGAAATGTCCTTGCAGATACATTTGCCCAGTAGTCTTCAAAGCTCTACTGCAATACTGGACAGAGAAAAAAAAAAAGGCCTCTAGAATCAAACTGCCTGGGGTTTGAGCCCTGGCTCACTCACTCACTCACTGTGGGTAAGTTACATGTCCTCTCTGTACCTTGGTTTCCTTATCTTTAAAATTGGGAATAAAAGAATACCTACCTCATAAAACTATAAGGAATAAGACAGCTAATCAATACAAATCATTTAGAAGAATGCCTGACACACAGTAAGCATTCAATAAACATTAGCTTTATTATTTACAGTCCAGATAATTTTAAGAAAATTATAGAATATTTATTAAAACTTTATTGATAACATGGAACATTTTTCTTTCATTAAATAACTTGTGCATTAGGCATAAATATGGTAAAGTCGAAGACCTACCTGCATTGCTGCATCACCTATTGCACGTCGAATTTCCCTTAGAGTTTGATACCGCTCTAACAAGTGATCACCACAGATGATATCTACCTACAGGCAAATAAGAGTGTAAGTTTGCTTTCCTGCTTCAAAAAACCATATGACAAAATGAGGAAGATCAACATAATTATTTTTAGACTAGACTTTGCTATTTTAGACTGATTAAACACTCTCAAGAAAGATTTTAGAAACTTTTTACAAATAAAGTAAAATGGAAGGAACATTAGAGGACATAGCAGGACAAAGAACACTACAACAGACATTCAAAATGATTTCCTTGAATCTCTGAGAACAAGTTAAATCATATTTGATATGTTCAGCACAAGAAGGCACAGAAAAGTCTATTATTTAAAAAAGTTTCATGACACAATGATTAAAAGGGCTTATAATGCTTAAAAAGGCAATCTTTAGTTATTTGAATAATTTTCTTAACGAGGAATATCTCATTTTCCAACAGTGGAAAGTCTACTACTGACATAAAGTACACAATAAGGGAACTGTTTTACAGATGGAACAATCTTAACAAGGTCTTTTCAGCCCTTTTAGTAACGTCAAAGCTCTAAGATAAATCTACTTTTATACAGAATGCTCTAGAAAGAACGATACGGCTGTACAGTTATATACTATATTGTAATATGATTCCAGTATACTCACTTGCTAGAAACAGAAATGCAAATCCTTATATTCTCTTTCACTGAGTACTCCTTTCCCATTGCCTTAAAATGGGAACAGGTCCTCAACATCTTATTAATACATATCACTTAACAGGCTCCCTCTCCTAATGTCCCTATTTAGCTTATGGCATGAAATTTCTCCTTGCTCCAAACCAAAATATCAGCTCTAACTCCTATTTCTCCTTTTCCTTTCTTCTCACATGCAGTTACCAAGTCCTGTTGCTTCCTTCTTCACCATACCTTTTCAATTCATATCATTCTTTCAACTGCTGCTCTTAGGCTTAAACCACTGAAACCGTCTCCTAACCAGATTTCCAACCTTCAAATTCCATTTACTCTAAAAATCCTATGCACTGCCAACATGTTAGTCTCCCTAAAACCTTCAGCATGGTTGGGTAAGAATGGTAAAAGCAGTTGCATTTAACTGAGCAGCCTCTATGCACAGCATTTGTTACACTATATATTTGACATATGTTATCTAATCTCATTTTCACATTCCTGTGAGCTAGGTATTATAATTCCCATTTTACAGATAGGACGCTAAGAAGTAAAGACATTAAACTTTCCTAAGGTCACAAAGCTAGTAAGTAGCAAAGTTCAGATCGGAACCCAGGTCTGTTCCCAGGTCTATCTTTCTCCAAAGATAAGTGCATGTCAGGGGTTTGCAAACTTTCTACAAAGAGCTAGATAATAAACATTTTAGGCTTGTGGGAATCAGGATCACTGTCACATGTGCTCAATTCTGTCACTGTAGCATGAAAGCAGCCATAGTATGGCTGTTCCAGTAAAACATAATTCATAAAAAAGATGGCAGGTTAGATTTGGCCCATAGGTCAGTTAGTCAAGCCCTGTGGTATCTCACAATGAATAAACTCCGATTAGTAACAACTTTTGTTTTATGCTTACCAGTTTTAAAGTCGGCAAAGCAATACTTGTTTGCAAAAGGACTTGAAAGCAATAATAGCAGATCTTGTGCACAGAACTTAGGTCCATGAAAAATTAAAGAACTTGGAAACTAACATTATATTTTTATTAAGTATCCAGCAATCCAGAGACCACCACTCTTAGTGGGCTTCACCACATGGTATACATTTATGAGTTGGTTACTACAATTTTCTTTGCAACTTAATCTTAACCCCCAGAGGTTAGCCATTTACTAACAGTTTGATGCATATGGTCCTAGATGCAATGTGTGCATGTGGGGATTTTGGTTTTGTTTTTCTAGAAATGGGATCATGTCACATATTTTGTTCTACATATTCTTGAAACACACACAGACACACACATACACACAAACAACAAAAACTTAATATACTATGGAATCTTTTGGAATGCATAGTTAGCTCTCTGTGTTTAATAGCTGCATAGTGTTCCATTTTATGAATATATCATAAACTATATATCCATCCTCCTGATAAACATTTAAACTGCTTCTCATTTTACATGATGATTTTTAAGTTACTTGACTGTAAATACTTCATAAATTAGTTCATTCAAACAGAATCACATCTCTGAGGGTGCCACAAATATGACCCACATATTTGATAATTTGCTAGAAGGACTCACAGGACTCAGCATGATCACAGCTATGAGTAATTACAGCAACACAGCAAGGATACACAATCAGATCATCAGTAAGGCAAAAAGATGTAGGTAGAGTCTGGAGAAATCCATGCACAGGCTTCCTATGCTCTTCCCTCCCAGTCCAAGAGGAGATAACACCCACACACTCTTTTCTCTAGCAGTGGAAATACAGCCAATTTGTGCAGTGTTTCTGCCCAGGGAAGCCCATTTGAGGCTCAGAGTTTAGGGTTTTTATTGAGGGATGGTCATGTTGGCATTCTCTGCCTAGCAACTACCAAATTCCAGACTCCCAGAAGCAAAGCAGGTATTCATCATAGATCCATTGTTTGTACAGTCTAGGTACAGGGAAACACCCTTAATAGTTAGGTAACTTTTCATATTAGTACAGGGAACTTTTTACAAGCCAACTTCCTATATGCTAGGCAAGGGTCAACCTTGGAAGCCAGCCCTTCTAAAGGCAGCAGCCTCAGGTCTGCTTTGTTAACTCTTTTCTGCATAATCTTTCGACCCTTTGGAGTATTAAGTCTTAGTTAGGAAGAATAACTACGATATTTCTGAATCTCAGAGCAGAAATCGTAATGTGAAGATAGTCTTAAGGGAAGAAAAACCCTTATCTTTTTAAAAGCAAGATCATACTAAAGCTTTCAAGATAGGATTTTTCACTGATTGAGCCAGTGCCACACTCATTCCTCTTTGTTCATACATACTTTTCTTTGATAGAAAGTTCTTTTTTTCTTTGTCTGTCTGGCAAAAAAAAAAAAAAAAAAAAATCCATTCTTCAAATCCTTTCTTTGACCCCTCCAGAGTTAAATCATTCACTCTGTGCTCTTGTGGCACTCATCATATCCTATTGTCATTCAGTTGTTTACTTTTATATCTTTCCCACACAACTCGGAGTCACCTGGTGGCATTTTCTGTCTCATCTTTGTACTGGAGGCCAAGCACATAGATGCTCAATTTAGTGCCAATAGATAGTAAATGAATGGTAGGGATACACCATATGACATGTTAGAGTCTCTGAAAAATGATTTGGAAACAATTCAATGATAGGGTTAAGGTCATATACTAAATAAATAATAATAAAAAGGAACCTGGGCTCCCCTGGTGGCGCAGCGGTTAAGAATCCGCCTGCCAATGCAGGGGACACGGGTTCAAGCCTTACTCCGGGAAGATCCCACAAGCCGCGGAGCAACCAAGCTCGTGCACCACAACTACTGAGCCTGCGCCCTAGAGCCCGTGAGCCTCAACTACTGAGGCCCACACACCTAGAGCCTGTGCTCCGCAACAAGAGAAGCCACCGCAATGAGAAAGCCAGCGCACAGCAACAAAGAGCAGCCCCTGCTCGCCTCAACTAGAGAAAGCCCGCACAGCAACGAAGACCCAACTCAGCCAAATAAATAAATTTATTAAAAAAAAAAAGGAACCTATCTTTTAAGATGGAATTAATTATGGTAGGATTAACAACAAAATCTACTACCGCATCTTTTAGAGAGAATATTTAGTGATCAATGTAATCATTTCAAAAAAGCAAAATAAGGTCGGAAGATCAAATAATGTACAAAGGAACACAAGAGTTATTAAAAAACAAGATACAATAAGACAGCGATAAATTCAAAACACCACTAAACCAACCATGAACTACAATCCTGCAGCCTGTGGACCAAAAACCACAGTTACAGAAAGACAGACAAGATGAAAAGGCAGAGGGCTATGTACCAGATGAAGGAACAAGAAAAAACCCCAGAAAAACAACTAAATGAAGTGGAGATAGGCAACCTTCCAGAAAAAGAATTCAGAATAATGATAGTGAAGATGATCCAGGACCTCGGAATAAGAATGGAGGCAAAGATTGAGAAGATGCAAGAAACGATTAACAAAGACCTAGAAGAATTAAAGAACAAACAAACAGAGATGACCAATACAATAACTGAAATGAAAACTACACTAGAAGGAATCAATAGCAGAATAACTGAGGCAGAAGAACGGATAAGTGACCTGTAAGACAGAATGGTGGAATTCACTGCTGCGGAACAGACTAAAGAAAAAAGAATGAAAAGAAATGAAGACAGCCTAAGAGACCTCTGGGACAACATTAAACGCAACAACATTCGCATTATAGGGGTCCCAGAAGGTGAAGAGAGAGAGAAAGGACCAGAGAAAATATTTGAAGAGATTATAGTCGAAAACTTCCCTAACATGGGAAAGGAAATAGCCACCCAAGTCCAGGAAGCGCAGAGAGTCCCATACAGAATAAACCCAAGGAGAAACATGCCGAGACACATAGTAATCAAAGTGGCAAAAATTAAAGACAAAGAAAAATTATTGAAAGCAGCAAGGGAAAAACGACAAATAACATACAAGGGAACTCCCATAAGGTTAACAGCTGATTTCTCAGCAGAAACTCTGCAAGCCAGAAGGGAGTGGCATGATATACTTAAAGTGATGAAAGGGAAGAACCTACAACCAAGATTACTCTACCCGGCAAGGATCTCATTTAGATTTGACGGAGAAATCAAAAGCTTTACAGACAAGCAAAAGCTAAGAGAATTCAGCACCACCAAACCAGCTCTACAACAAATGCTAAAGGAACTTCTCTAAGTGGGAAACACAAGAGAAGAAAAGGACCTACAAAAACAAACCCAAAATAATTAAGAAAATGGTCATAGGAACATACATATCGATAATTACCTTAAACGTGAATGGATTAAATGCCCCAACCAAAAGACATAGACTGGCTGAATGGATACAAAAACAAGACCCATATATATGCTGTCTACAAGAGACCCACTTTAGACCTAGGGACACATACAGACTGAAAGTGAGGGGATGGAAAAAGATATTCCATGCAAATGGAAATCAAAAGAAAGCTGGAGTAGCTATACTCATATCAGATAAAATAGACTTTAAAATAAAGAATGTTACAAGAGACAAGGAAGGACACTACATAATGATCAAGGGATCAATCCAAGAAGAAGATATAACAATTATAAATATATATGCACCCAACATAGGAGCACCTCAATACATAAGGCAACTGCTAACAGCTCTAAAAGAGGAAATTGACAGTAACACAATCATAGTGGGGGACTTTAACACCTCACTTACACCAATGGACAGATCATCCAAAATGAAACTAAATAAGGAAACAGAAGCTTTAAATGACACAACAGACCAGATAGATTTAATTGATATATATAGGACATTCCATCCAAAAACAGCAGATTACACATTCTTCTCAAGTGCGCACGGAACATTCTCCAGGACAGATCACATCTTGGGTCACAAATCAAGCCTCAGTAAATTTAAGAAAATTGAAATCATATCAAGCATCTTTTCTGACCACAACGCTATGAGATTAGAAATGAATTACAGGGAAAAAAACGTAAAAAACACAAACACATGGAGGCTTAACAATGCGTTACTAAATAACCAAGAGGTCACTGAAGAAATCAAAGAGGAAATAAAAAAATACCTAGAGACAAATGACAATGAAAACACGATGACCCAAAACCTATGGGGTGCAGCGAAAGCAGTTCTAAGAGGGAAGTTTATAGCTATACAAGCCTACCTAAAGAAACAAGAAAAATCTCAAGTAAACAATCTAACCTTACACCTAAAGAAACTAGAGAAAGAAGAACAAACAAAACCCAAAGTTAGCAGAAGGAAAGAAATCATAAAGATCAGAGCAGAAATAAATGAAATAGAAACAAAGAAAACAATAGCAAAGATCAATAAAACTAAAAGTTGGTTCTTTGAGAAGATAAACAAAATTGATAAGCCATTAGCCAGACTCATCAAGAAAAAGAGGGAGAGGACTCAAATCAATAAAATCAGAAATGAAAAAGGAGAAGTTACAACAGACACCACAGAAATACAAAGCATCCTAAGAGACTATTACAAGCAACTTTATGCCAATAAAATGGACAACCTGGAAGAAATGGACAAATTTTTAGAAAGGCATAACCTTCCAAGACTGAACCAGGAAGAAACAGAAAATATGAACAGACCAATCACAAGTAATGAAATTGAAACTGTGATTAAAAATCTTCCAACAAACAAAAGTCCAGGACCAGATGGCTTCACAGGTGAATTCTATCAAACATTTAGAGAAGAGCTAACACCTATCCTTCTCAAACTCTTCCAACAAATTGCAGAGGAAGGAACACTCCCAAACTCATTCTATGAGGCCACCATCACCCTGATACCAAAACCAGACAAAGACACTACAAAAAAAGAAAATTACAGACCAATATCACTGATGAATATAGATGCAAAAATCCTCAACAAAATACTAGCAAACAGAATCCAACAACACATTAAAAGGATCATACACCACGATCAAGTGGGATTTATCCCAGGGATGCAAGGATTCTTCAATATACGCAAATCAATCAATGTGATACACCATATTAACAAATTGAAGAATAAAAACCATATGATCATCTCAATAGATGCAGAAAAAGCTTTTGACAAAATTCAACACCCATTTCTGATAAAAACTCTCCAGAAAGTGGGCATAGAGGGAACCTACCTCAACATAATAAAGGCCATATAAAACAAACCCACAGCAAACATCCTTCTCAGTGGTGAAAAACTGAAAGCATTTCCTCTAAGATCAGGAACGAGACAAGGATGTCCACTCTCACCACTATTATTCAACATAGTTTTGGAAGTCCTAGCCACGGCAATCAGAGAAGAAAAAGAAATAAAAGGAATACAAATTGGAAAAGAAGAAGTAAAACTGTCACTGTTTGCGGATGACATGATACTATACATAGAGAATCCTAAAACTGCCACCAGAAAACTGCTAGAGCTAATTAATGAATATGGTAAAGTTGCAGGATACAAAATTAATGCACAGAAATCTCTTGCATTCCTATACACTAATGATGAAAAATCTGAAAGAGAAATTATGGAAACACTCCCATTTCCCATTGCAACAAAAAGAATAAAATACCTAGGAATAAACCTACCTAGGGAGACAAAAGACCTGTATGCAGAAAACTATAAGACACTGATGAAAGAAATTAAAGATGATACCAACAGATGGAGAGATATACCATGTTCTTGGATTGGAAGAATCAACATTGTGAAAATGAGTATACTACCCAAAGCAATCTACCGATTCAATGCAATCCCTATCAAATTACCAATGGCATTTTTTACGGAGCTAGAACAAATCATCTTAAAATTTGTATGGAGACACAAAAGACCCCGAATAGCCAAAGCAGTCTTGAGGCAAAAAAATGGAGCGGGAGGAATCAGACTCCCTGACTTCAGACTATACTACAAAGCTACAGTAATCAAGACAATATGGTACTGGCACAAAAACAGAAATATAGATCAGTGGAACAGGATAGAAAGCCCAGAGATAAACCCACACACCTCTGGTCAACTAATCTATGACAAAGGAGGCAAAGATATACAATGGAGAAAAGACAGTCTCTTCAATAAGTGGTGCTGGGAAAACTGGATAGCTACATGTAAAAGAATGAAATTAGAATACTCCCTAACACCATACACAAAAATAAACTCAAAATGGATTAGAGACCTAAATATAAGACTGGACACTATAAAACTCTTAGAGGAAAACATAGGAAGAACACTCTTTGACATAAATCACAGCAAGATCTTTTTTGATCCACCTCCTAGAGTAATGGAAATAAAAACAAAAATAAACAAATGGGACCTAATGAAACTTCAAAGCTTTTGCACAGCAAAGGAAACCATAAACAAGACGAAAAGACAACCCTCAGAATGGGAGAAAATATTTGCAAACGAATCAACGGACAAAGGATTAATCTCCAAAATATATAAACAGCTCATTCAGCTCAATATTAAAGAAACAAACACCCCAATCCAAAAATGGGCAGAAGACCTAAATAGACATTTCTCCAAAGAAGACATACAGACGGCCACGAAGCACATGAAAAGCTGCTCAACATCACTAATTATTAGAGAAATGCAAATCAAAACTACAATGAGGTATCACCTCACTCCTGTTAGAATGGGCATCATCAGAAAATCTACAAACAACAAATGCTAGAGAGGGTGTGGAGAAAAGGGAACCCTCTTGCACTGTTGGTGGGAATGTAAATTGATACAGCCACTATGGAGAACAATATGGAGGTTCCTTAAAAAACTAAAAATAGAATTACCATATGACCCAGCAATCCCACTACTGGGCATATACCCAGAGAAAACCGTAATTCAAAAAGACACATGCACCCGAATGTTCATTGCAGCACTATTTACAATAGCCAGGACATGGAAGCAACCTAAATGCCCATCAACAGACGAATGGATAAAGAAGATGTGGTACATATATACAATGGAATATTACTCAGCCATAAAAAGGAACGAAATTGAGTCATTTGTTGAGAAGTGGATGGATCTAGAGACTGTCATACAAAGTGAAGTAAGTCAGAAAGAGAAAAACAAATATCGTATATTAATGCATGTATGTGGAACCTAGAAAAATGGTACAGATGAGCCGGTTTGCAGGGCAGAAGTTGAGACACAGATGTAGAGAATGGACATATGGACACCAAGGGGGGAAAACTGCGGTGGGGTGGGGATGGTGGTGTGCTGAATTGGGCGATTGGGATTGACATGTATACACTGATGTGTATAAAATTGATGCCTAATAAGAACCTGCAGTATAAAAAAACAAACAAACAAAACAACTAATACTAAACTTTCATTGGGTTATTTGTATGGAAATATGTTAATATAAATGTTTCAGACATTACATGAAATTTCTAAAAATCTTATATTTGTATGGAAATATGTATGGAAATATGTTAATATAAATGTTTCAGACATTATATGAAATTTCTAAAAATCTTATATTTGTATTTGTATGGAAATACGTTAATATAAATGTTTCAGACATTACATGAAATTTCTAAAAATCTTATATGTTCTGGTATAATGTTGTAAGTAATAATCCTAGTTATGACTTTAAAATGTATATCTCAGAAATAACTAATTTTCTTGTCAACTGCATTATTATGAACTTTCATCAAATCTTTAACAGTGGTCATTTTTAAGTCTTTTGTCATTTACAGACAGTTCTCGGTGTACTCTGATGCTTTTGCAAATATGTTCCTATAAAAGGCTTTCATCTTCAAGAAATTCATGGAAAAGACTCTGACAAGTACAGGTTTCTGGTAACTGACTGTACTGCTGAACTGAATGAATAAGCATTTTCAGAACTCTAATGAAAAACTGATGAACTCATAAAAGTGCTAACAAAAGATCAAGATGAAAAAAAAATTAATTACATGGGACTGAGTGAACTGATGAGGATGAGTATAATTTTTGTGACTTTCTGTCTGAATTAAAAAAAAAAAAAAATCCCACAAGGACTCAGAGGCAAAGAATATACAAATCAATTTTCACTGCAAAGTAAAGGAGCTGTTACAGTGGAGGATTACTGGACTGAATGTCAATATTATGACACAGTATGAGTGTGTTTCATGTTTGGTAATTGCAATCATTGTTGCTTTTGTTGTGGTCATCCATGTACAATGCTTGGTGTCAGTCTATTTATCTCTTGTAAAAAAAAAAAAAAAAAAAAAAATCTAGCCACAGAGGAAGTAATCTATATCCTAAAGAAAGCCCTCTTGGGTGCCACTTCTTATTCTATATAATCAGGTGCAAGTCTTCTGATTTCTGCTTTTAGAAATAATAGACTATTATGGGATTACTCACAATTCTTCGTTCAGGAGTCCCTAAACAGCTATCTATTTCTAACCAAAAGGCTAAAAATAACCTCAAGTATGCTTTGGCTACAAGGTGATAGATAGGTCATTTCCAATTTTCAGTTGCCATGAGATACAGCTAGCATTATGTCAAAGTCAGTAAGAGAAATCACATTTAATTGAATTTAATATATATTTAGTACCGGCAGATATTGATACTAAAAACATTAGCAAAATTTCAGATCTACGGCAAATAGACATTTTAGATAAAAATTATTCTATAAAATTTTACACATGATGGAGAATAACAAAAATCCCTTTTAAATTTGACTAATGAAAAAGCAGAGCTATATAAACGTGCATTTTCACTGGCCCACATTATTAAACTACGAGTTTATTTAAACTTTATATACAACAATACATGAGGTTTGAGATTTCCATCTTACAACAAGAAAGTATTATATAGCTAGAATGAGATATCTTTTTCAACCCTTAGGAAACTAACAGAGTCTATATTAGACAGCTGTTTCACTTTTCTAGGTGTCTTGAGCTAAACACGGATAAATCCAAGGATGTCCTCTGAAGAGAAGTGAATGGATGGAAAAGTAAACTTTTGCTCTGCTATCAAAAAGAAAAGAGCTGGAGCTGAAGCTCTAGAAGCTCTTTAATCGTTCTCACACCCTCAGCTTTTCTCTGACACCCACAGATGGTGATCAATGGCAGCAAGTCAAATGTGATTAAATTTGGGGGTGGGGATCACTGTGTACCAATATTCAATTAACATTTACAATATCTACAATGTCATAAAACAAAAGCCACTGCATGAAATCCTAGAGACGGTTCTTTCTTCAATATGTTAAAGGTAATCTCACAACTTCCTGTCTTTTTACACACATATACTCTACCTGACAAGCTGGATCAAGACCCATTTTTCTTCTGAGGAATTTTTCTACATGTCCAATAGTTGCTTCTCCTGAAACTCGGACAAACTTCTTTTCCAATGGCTAAAAAAGTAAACAAACAAACCAATTTCAGATTAAATATACATAAAATGTATAAACCTTAAAGCACATTTTATAGCAAAGATAATTCAATACATTTATGAAAGAAAAATTACTATGAAATTTGAGTTAACTTATCTATCAAACAAGAAAAAAAAGAATTTCTGCTTAGCTTCACCTCTCTAAAAAGTATGTCAACAATTTTTTTTAATAGAAAGGCTTACTGATTTGTTTTACTACCTCATCAAGAATAAAACTTAGAGTAAAATTTATTGACAGCAAATACCCAAGATTCAATGTCTAAAACAACCTGGTTTCTTCAACAAAAAAAACTTCAGGGAAAAAAAAAAAACCAACCAAGGCTGAGGAGGAACCGCTAGACTAAAGAAGATACAAGGCCTATAAATAAGAGATATATCAACCAATTACAATATATGGATCTTATTCGGATCCTGATTTTTAAAAATCTTTAAAACAATTTTCATAAGACAATCTAGGAAATTTAAATAGCATGTGGATATTTAAGGAATTACTGTAAATTTTAAAAATGATAGTATCGGGTCTACCCTGGTGGTCCAGTGGGTAAGACTCTGCACTCCCAATGCAGGGGGCCTGGGCTCGATCCCTGGTTGGGGAACTAGATCCCACATGCATTCCGCTACTAAGAGTTTGCATGATGCAACTAAAGATCCCATGTGGGACTTCCCTGGTGGCACAGTGGATAAGACTCCATGTTCTCAATGCAGGGGACCCAGGTTCAGGCCCTGGTCAGGGAACTAGATCCCAAATGCATGCTGCAACTAAGAGTTCTCACGCCACAACTAAGGAGCCCACGTGCTGCAACTAAGACCCGGTGCAACCAAATAAATAAATATTAAAAAAAAAAAAAAGATCCCGCATGCCACAACGAAGATCCCACATGCTGCAACTAAGACCCAGCGCAGTCAAAATAAATAATAAATAAATAAATAAATATTTGAAAAGCTGCTTTACACATTCAGATACAAGTTTTAAAAATAAATAAATAGGGCTTCCCTGGTGGCGCAGTGGTTGAGAATCTGCCTGCCAATGCAGGGGACGCGGGTTCGAGCCCTGGTCTGGGAAGATCCCACATGCCGTGGAGCAACTGAGCCCGTGAGCCACAATTACTGAGCCTGAGCGTCTGGAGCCTGTGCTCTGCAACAAGAGAGGCCCGTGCACCGCGATGAAGAGTGGCCCCCGCTTGCCGCAACTAGAGAAAGCCCTTGCACAGAAACGAAGACCCAACACAGCCATAAATAAATAAATAAAAATTATATTATCATTATTATGTTTTTATAAAATGTCCTTATCTTTTAGAAACAATTATTTACTGATAAAATGATACATAGTTTGGGATTTGCTTCAAGATTATATAAGTGTTAAAGGTATAGATGAATTGAGACTGGCCATGATTTTATAATTATTGAAGTTAAGTGATGTGTACATGGGCATTCATTTTACTATTCTGTCTACCTTTGTATGAGTTTGAAATTTTCTTTTAAAGTAGAAAATAAAAAGATTAACATCTAGACGTATATGGCTGGAATCTGATCCAACGGTCTAAGGTGATAGGTAGAGAGACCATAGGGTTTCAAAGTAGAAACTAATGCTTACCTAGCCACTCTCTCTCTGAGGCAATTTTAAGGATACTACTATTAATAAAAATGAAAAGCTGGGGTAATAAGAACTAAAAGGGTACCTTTTAGGAAAACGTGAACAATGTTTTTCTAGCACTAGCAGAGAGGGAGCCCAGAATTGCTACCAAGAGGACCCAGGCAGGTTAGGCACACATTTCTTCCATGTAACAGCACTCAGCTCTCTTATCTGTAATTTGGTTTCTTAAGAACTTTCCTAACAATAGATCTATCCCTTATTACCACAGTGCAGCAGATAGCATGTTAAGTGCAGATATTCCAGAGACAGACTGCCTGGGTTTAAACCCTGGTTCTGCCATTTTCTAGCTGCAAGTCTTTGGACAAGTTGCTAAACGCTTCTGTGTCTCCATTTCCCCATTTGTATTGTTAAAATAGAGATACTAATAGCACCTACCTCATAGAATTATCATAAGGAAAGTGTGTTAATATATGTAAATAACTATTAATAATTCCTGGCACATAGCAAGTACTTAGTTATTACTAGTGTATTGATTTATTCTGTTCTTTATGTAAAGGAATCTAATTAGAGGACCTAGTTGTCATCATGGATACTGATATAATCTAGACAAAAATGGCAAAGGTTTGTGTTCTTTTAACGCAGGTTTAAGAATCATCTTGAAAATCTAAGGCAGTCTTTCTCACTAAGGAGTAGATACAGCAGTGCTCCAAGTGAAGTCTTGATGAAGGTACCGCATTGCAGGTGGCACTGCCTGATTACCATAAGAATCCCATCACGTGCCTTGAGAAGCTGCTATTCTGGGTAATCTAGCTAGATGCCTGCCTGGCAACCAGTGCATTTCTGAAGGTCAATTTCTGGGGCTTACCATCTCAATAGTAGGCTTCAGGTATACCAACAGAGGACAATTCAATATTCATCATTTCTAGTTCTTGGTGAGCACTTCACCCCCAAGTGTTTATGAAGATTAATCCAACTTAGCTAAAGTTATCAATACTGTACTTTTTAGACCACCCAGAACAGAATTATGAGATCTGCCAGTATCTGAAAGAAAAACATTGGTCTTGGCTTTCAAAGTTGGGTTCTCACGTGGTTAACCTTAGTCTTCATACCCCAGGCTCACAAGTTAACAGAATTTTTTTCTGATATAATTCAGATCCAGCTTTTTTAACAATTTGCTTTTTTTGTTTTTTGCCTTTTTTTTTTTCTTAAGGCTACAAAGCAGGTTCTCACCTAAATGGTCAACTCATTTTTTTTTTCCTGCTGCATCTAATAGCCTCCTACCATCTGCATATAAACAGGAAAGAAAAATTCCACAGAAGAATTTTACTTCTTTGAAATTAAGCACAGCAATCTTCCCCACCATCTATAACACAAAAGGTCAATTTGAGAAGAAAGTTGAAACAATAAGGTAGAATCTATAGGGAGATTTAAGAGACATCGTTATTTTCTGACTATAGAAAATGCATACCACTAAAAATATTGGGTCAGCCAAAAAGTTTGGTCGTGTTTTTCCAATTGAACTTTTTGGCCAACCCAATATCTTTTGAAAAGATGGTATCAACTCACTTTACCTTGAAAAAATTCCTACTTCTGTCAAATGAAAATAGTTACCAACCCAGTCGCAAGGTAAATCCCTAGCAACCAGATGGTGAATTTGAAATGCCACCAAAAGACACCTTGGAGAAATAACAGATTCTGTGTCTGGGGCAAGAGATGTACGAGTTGAGCATGGAACATCTTGTCATATCAGATAGCAAGAAAGCTATTACAGACCATGATTATCTATGATAAGACAATTTGAACATCAATAAAGATAATAATTAAAATGGGTTTAAACCACAAATATATTTAAATGCATGAGTTCATATTAAAGTAAAAACAAAAACAAAAATACCTAATTGATTATGACTGGAGCATGCTAATGAACCAACTCATTATTTTGAACCTTGTAAGTCAAGGGAAAGAATCAGCATTTACTCTTTCTTTCCTATATGAATGGTACCACTGGCTAATCAAATAGAAGTTTCTCATTATTGAAGTATTTTAATAAAAGGAGGAATGACAGCATCATTTTCCAAACCCTATTAAGTTAGGCTTAGACATCGAGTACCAATTGTTGCTAATAATACAAAGACACAAACACCCAGACATTAATGTGCCTCCAGATGGACAAAAACACCACCACCTATGAAGTATTCTTGGTCCCCTCAAATTAAACCTGTCTGATTAACACTCAGACTTAACTACTAGTTTATGGGAAAGACAGAGGACAGAAGAACATGTTAAATCATAGCACAGAGATGCAACATCAAAACCCAATCTGTAGGAAACTATAGTACAAATGACCCAGCTTTGTCAACAATGAATTGCAAGAAAAAAGAAACAGAAAACTTACAGACTTAAAAACCTATCAACCAATCACAATGTGTGAACATTATTTGGATCCTGATTTACGACGTTAAAAAAACAAAACAAAACACCCACTACGACTGAGATAAAAACTTGTACACTGACTAGATATTTGGTAAGAAACTTATTTTCTTTTTATTCGCCACCTTCAACCTTTTGAAAAATCACAAACTTACAAAGAAGTTACAAGACTAGTAAATGAAGATCCAGATAGCCTTCACCTACTTTACAAATGATTAACATATTGCTATATTTGCTTCATCTCTTCCAATGTAATATGTGTGTATATACGTGTACATTTATCATTTAAGTTACTTGCAGACATTGAGATATTTAACCCCTAAATATACCAGCAGTTATCATCTCAGAATAAAGGGACTCTCCTCTATAACTACAATATAATTATCAGGAAATTTATGACATTAATACAATGCAATTATCTAAATGGGTCCAAATTCAAATTTCTCCAGTTGTCCTAATAACGTCCTTTACAAGTTATTCTTATTTCAATCCAGAATCTAATGAAGGATTACACACTGCATTTTGTTGTCATGTTTCTGTAATCTCCTTTAATGTAGAATAGGTCTGTCACTTTAATTTTATCTTTCTCAACATTGACATTTTGTAACTTTTTTTGGTATGCTACGTGGTCATTAAAAAAAGAGACTCATCTTTTAAGAGTACTGAAACACTTTACAGATGAAATGGCAAAATGCCAGGGATTTCTTTCAGAATAATATTAGAAAGAAGGGACTTCCCTGGTGGCACAGTGGTTAAGAATCCGCCTGCCAATGCAGGGGACACGGGTTCCAGCCCTGGTCTGGGAAGATCCCACATGCCGCAGAGCAACTAAGCCTGTGCGCCACAACTACTGAGCCTGCGCTGTAGAGCTCGCGTGCCACAACTGCTGAGCCTGCGAGCCACAGCTACTGAAGCCTGCGCCCCTAGAGCCCGTGCTCCGCAACAAGAGAAGACACTGCAATGAGAAGCCCGCGCAACGCAACAAAGAGTAGTCTCTGCTCACCACGACCAGAGAAAGCCCATGCACAGCAACAAAGGTCCAACACAGCCAAAAATAAAAGTAAAAAATAAATAAATTTAAAAAAAGAAAAGAAAAGAATCCGCCTGCCAATGCAGGGGACACGGGTTCGACCCCTGGTCCGGGAAGATCCCACACACCAGGAAGCAAATAAGCCCATGCACCACAACTGCTGAGCCTGCACTCTAGAGCCCGTGAGCCACAACTACTGAAGCCCATGCACCTAGAGCCCATGCTCTACAACAAGAGAAGCAACTGCAATGAGAAGCACGTGCACCGCAACGAAGAGTAGCCCCCACTCGCCACAACTAAAGAAAGCCCACACGCAGCAAAGAAGACCCATCACAGCCAAAAATAAATAAAAATAAATTAAAAAAAGAAAGAAAGAGGGGCTTCCCTGGTGGCGCAGTGGTTGAGAATCTGCCTGCCAATGCAGGGGACACGGGTTCGTGCCCTGGTCTGGGAAGATCCCACATGCCACGGAGCAACTAGGCCCGTGAGCCACAGCTACTGAGCCTGCGCGTCTGGAGCCTGTGCTCCCCAACGAGAGAGACCGCGATAGTGAGAGGCGCGCGCACCGTGATGAAGAGTGGCCCCCGCTCGCCGCAACTAGAGAAAGCCCTCGCACAGAAACGAAGACCCAACACAGCCAAAAATAAATAAATAAATAAATTAAAAAAAAAAAAAAAAAAAAGAAAGAAAGAAAGGAAGTGTGGGAATTCCCTGGTGGCCTAGTAGTTAGGATTTGGCACTTTCGCTGCTGTGGCCCGGGTTCAATCCCTGGCGAGGAAGTGAGATCCCACAAGCCGTGTGGCAAGGCCAAAAAAAAAAAAGAAGGGAAGTGGATGGAGGTATAAAAGAAATTAAATTGGTCATTAGTTAATTGGCAAAGCTGTGTGATGGATGCATGGAGGTTCTATTCTGTCTACTCTTCAGTATGTTTAAACACTTTCATAATTAAAAGTTAAAGAAAAAATTTTCTGAACTACATTACTGCTTAGTGAAACACTTTTAAATTAAATGTAGCAAACAGACTTTATGATTTTCATGCCATAAGTGTACATGGTGAATAGTTTAACTAGGCATCATCCTAGTCAGACATATTTATTTGAACAATAAATAAAAGACAAGGTATAAAAACAGCTTTTTAAGTAGTAGAGAATACTGAGCTATAATATCAAAAGCTATAACCAGAACTCCCTTATAAATACAGAATTAAAAGAAAAATGTTAAGATGGCCAATGTGTTAGCTAAGAAAATATAAAAAAAGACTGTTTTAGCAAAGTAAAAATAGTCAAAATACGCAGAAATAGGATCATTTGTTTCTAAAACAATATATTCATTACCTCTTATAGACATAAGCCTGCAAATTAACATCAGTATCATTAGTTAACACTGAAAACTTAATGCCTCAAAACTATAAGAACAGTATAATAAACTTCTATAAACCTAGCTTTATCAACTCAAAGCCAATCTTGTTTTAAATATACCCCACCCATTTCCTACCCCAACTGCTTCCTGGCCCCCATTCCCCAGTTTTGTTTTGAAGCAAACCTCAGACACATCATTTCATTTGTAAATACTTCAGTATGTATCTCTAAAAAATAAGAACTCTTTTAAAAAACATAATACCACTATCATACTTTAAAATTCCTTGATATCAGAAAATAGACAGTAAATGTACAAATTTCACCATCTCAATTTTCTTACCTAGTAGAAAATGATTTTATTATTTTTAGGGTTGTCATTACAGAGAGAATAAAAATAAAACAAAGATTTCACACACAAAATATAATAACCAGTGATGGACTCAAGCTAAAATTCTAATTTATGCATATATTATTTTTATTAGATATATTTTTGTATTCTCAAATGTATACACTAAATATACTACAAACAATGCTTCTATTTGAAGTTTCTATTGGATTTTGGCTTGTTTTTTAAAATTTAACAGCTTTATTGAGGTATAATTCACATATCATTAAATTCACCACTTTAAAGTATACAATTCAAAGGTTGTTAGTACATCTATAAAGTTGTACAACTATCACCATTATCTAATTTCAGAACATTTTCATCACCCAAAAAGAAACCCATACCAATTAGTAATCACTCCCAATTTCCCCTCTCCCCCAAGCCTCTGGCAACCACTAATCTACTTCCTTTCTCTATGCTTTTGCCTATATTGGACATTTCATATAAATGACATCATATAACATGGTCTTTGGGTGTCTGGATTCTTTCACTTAACATGTCTTCAAGGTTCATCCAGGTTGTAGCATGTATCAATATTTCATTCCTTTTTAATGCCAAATACTATTCCATTGTATGGATATATCATATTTGGTGTACCCATTCATCAGTTGATGGATATTTGGGTTACTTACAGTTTGGGGCTATCATCTCATAAATTTTTTAGTTTATTTTCAAATCCAATCCAAATAAACACCATACATTGATGTCCCTTGAGTCTCTTTTAATCAGTATGTTCTATCTACATGTTCCCTCTTTACGTCTTTCCCTTTTATTTGCTGAAGAAACAGAACTGTTTGTCCTGCAGTTTTCCACTGTCTAGATTTGGCTTATTATATATTCTTACAGAGAAATTTAATAAGTTCCTGTGTCCACTGGATTTCCTGTAAATTAGTAATCTAGGGGTATGATCAGCTTCACATTTCTTTTGGCAAGAACACTTCATAGGTGGTAGTGTCATATTTTTTTGATGTATGAGGATCAGAACTACATAAATATTCTAAGCGCATATGTGCTTTCACGGAAGCAATAGGCTAATATTTTAATTTAATTTTTAGTTCTTTCTTCACGAGATTTTTTTTTCCCCCATGTGTTGTACAATTTATCCTTGTTGCTTATTTATTTATTTATTTTAAAATTTTATTTATTTATTTATTTATGGCTGTGTTGGGTCTTCGTTTCTGTGCGAGGGTTTTCTCCAGTTGCGGCAAGCGGGGGCCACTCTTCATCGCGGTGCGCGGACCTCTCACTATCGTGGCCTCTCTTGTTGCGGAGCACAGGCTCCAGACGCGCAGGCTCAGTAGCTGTGGCTCACGGGCCTAGTTGGTCCGTGGCATGTGGGATCTTCCCAGACCAGGGCTCGAACCTGTGTCCCCTGCATTAGCAGGCAGATTCTCAACCACTGCGCCACCAGGGAAGCCCTCTTCACGAGATTTTTATACTCTGTTGGCTCGTCTGGCTACTACAGGTCACTGGACAGGTGTCTTCAGTGAACTCTAGGAGCATATGACTCTATACTTGTCCCATATAGAAACTTATATGCTACTTTCCCACCCAGCACACTATGAAAGGACTTCCTAAAGTTAATCACCATAAGTTTGGTATTTTACAACTTAGAAGAGGTAAAAAGTTACCAAACCTAACACTGCATTCCCTCCATCACAATGATCTCTGGGAAAAACCTATAATATACTTCATCCAGAAAAGTACTCATTTATTCCTATGCTTCAACTCATGTTCCCTAAGCCATTATAGTCACGAAACAAAACACTATGCCCAACCAGGTATAATTCACCCATATTTTAGTATAGACTTTGACAGTCACTGAAAATCTAAGCAGATGATCAAAGTCAACTATTTCCTTATATATTTATAATCCCAAGTAACTATAGGCCTGCTTTACCCCTTTTAAAAAAGTCACCTTTTCCTGAATGACTCATACTATAGGAGCAACACTGCGTACAATGGCACCTGTGATACTGAAGCCTTTAAGACAACTCTGAACTTAAGTATGTTACAAAAGAGTTCATTCTTACCTTTAAAGTTTCAGTAAATGACTGAAGTAACAAGTTGGGGCAGGCTAACTTCAACCAAAGATGTTACATGCAAATGAAATTTTAAGCTCATATTTAACTCTAAATGCCAAATATGCAAAAAATGCTTTGAAACATTTTTTTAATCACCGAATTAACACAGCATTTGGTTTCAGTTCTAAAAATTACTCACTTATTTTTCCTTAGACCACGGTTCTGAATAACAAATCCCTACTTAATAACTCTTTTCTCATAAACCTATTATAAGAGAGCATTACTGAATGTACTTCATATTTCAACAAGTTTTATTTATAGAACAAATTTTATAGACTGTAATTGAAGACAGTCTCCATATAATTGCTAATGTTAAATTTGTGTGCTACAGGGTCCTCTTGTAAAGTAAATGAAAAATAAAAGTAAAATACCTTAAAATGTCCCGTGCCTTCATTAGCACTGAAAAACGAAAGCAAAATTAATCAATTTTTGAACTATATGTTTAATTATATAACACAGAAAAATAATATAAATACACATATTTGAGGAACATCAATTTTAAAACACGGTCATCTAACCCTTTATGAAATAAACAAATGTAGTTAATTGTCATATCTGCCACCTAGTGGTAAGGCAAAGGCAGTTTTACACAGTATTTTACATTGCTTTGTATATTTACTTCCAGGAGTTAAAAGTATACTATTAATATTTATATTTCCCCCACATGTAGCATTCTAATATTTTCTAGCTTAAAGTAAAACTTTTTTTTTCTGTCATAATTAATGTGTTTTTTTCTTGATAGCAACGTTTACAAGATAGAGTCCTTACAAGAAAGCTGCTACATTTCCTGTTGTTTTACTTGTAACATAATCACCTGGGCATGATTTACTCAGTTTGCTTTTCCCCTAAAAGTACAAAGAGATTTCTTGGTTAAATCAATTACTTTTATATCATGAGGAGACAAGGAACAAACTTTTTTTGACCATCTACTATGCACCAGGCATTATATTAGGTTTTCATATATTATGCATGTTTTTCATTCAGTTCTCACAGTAGCCCTTTAAGTCAGGCATTAGAATCACCATTCTACAGATAAGGAAAATTAAGCTCAGAGAGGCTGAATAACTTGCTTAAGGTCACACAGCTAGTAAGTAATAAAGCTGGGTTTCAAACACGGGTGTACATATCAAAGCCCATTCTTTGTTTTTTTCGGCCACACTGCACTGGACCTTAGTTCCTCTGACCAGAGATTGAACCTGGGCCAGGGCAGTGAAAGCGTCGAGTCCTAACCACTGGACCGCCAGGGAATTCCCAAGCTCACATTCTTTCTTCCCTATCATGTTGTGAAGAACAGGCAAGATCACGATTGCATCATCTAGAGTATTCTTATAATACAAATATAGAGAAATATATTAATATACAATATAGATAGTATAAATATCTATGTATAGAATATGTTATATTGACAAACATAAAACATAATTTATGTATACACATTATATATAGATATAAATCTAGGATTATAATATCTTAAGAGTTACAAAATAAAATATCCTCGGGAATTCCCTGGTGGTTCAGTGGTTAGGACTCCGTGCTTTCACTGCCAAGGACGCAAGTCGATCCCTGGTTGGGGAACTAACATCCTGCAAGCTGCGCAGCCAAAATAAATAAATAAATAAAATATCTTTTTCATTATAAGAATTATCTCTATAGAATCCATGATATATGGGCATCTGGCTTCTGCTTGAATATCTAAAGAGATAGCTTCTTAACTTACAAGTCGGTTCATTCCATTTGTGGGAAACTTTGTTAGATATTGCTTGCTTGCACTGAATCAAATATGTTTCTCCCTGTAACTTATACCTATTGGTCCTAGTTTTGCCTTTTGGTACTCTTGTGAATTAGATTCAATTTTTCTGCTACTACACATGACATGGTTTTCACACCTTTTACTATTCTGATTACACCTCAATTTACTAACATCTCTCTTAAAATGTAGTGCCTAGAGCTGAACATCAGACCCCAGTTGGATAACATAGCATACAGTGGGATAGCACCTCCCCGGTTTACTAGACACCACTGAGTTTAAGATTGCATTAAGTTTTTGCCATATCTTCTCTCATACACTTATTTCATGTGAGTCCATTTTCTTTACTAGGCAGATGTTGTACACATTACAGCACCACAGACTACTTTAACCTTTATTTCTGAATGACCCTGCACTATTTCAATATTCATATACTGATAATAGTTTAGACATGTTAGGAATACCATATGTTGATTCTTATAACAATCCTGTGAGTTGGTATTATAACCCCCAATTTAGAAATATGGAAACTGATGATCAGAGAAGTTAAGCTACATCCTAGGGGTTACATACCTTGAGTTACACTCTTCAAAGTCTATGCTCTTTCTATATACACTATACTGCCTAAGGTTATTTCTTTTTATAATCTTCTACTTTACACGTAGAAACTGAAGAGCAAAAAGGAGAAGTACTATACAAGACTATCTTAAGATCACAAAACATGCATACCAAATTTAGGGGGGCGGGGAATCTCATATTCATTCCAGTGGTTGAAAAATCACTTCCACAGGCTGAACCTACCTCAGGATTTTTGCTAATCCAATTCAAGCAGGGTCACCAGCTGGACCAAATTTGCCCTTGTACTTGCATCAGGTTAAAACTCACCTGCCATTTGTCCTGCCATGAAAGAGCTTCCTATGGGTTACCCTCAGTAGCCTGACTTCAGTGGTAACACCAAGCTTTTCAATGTAGTAAACATGTGGGAATTTAACTCTGAGGACTGGCGACTTCTTCAAAAGGACTCTTTGCCACAGTGGAAGCTTTCTTCCCCATAACCATTTGAAAACAGATAAAAGACTATTTTATGACGTAGACAGACTACTCATCATAATCATCAACACATAAGGTTCAATTCTCTTGTTTTACAGACAGGGAAGCTGAAGCTCTGAGATGTTAAAAATACAAGTTCCATGAGGGCAAGGGCCATGGCTGACTTATTCCAATTACATTCCCAGCAGCTAGCAGAGGGCTGTGCTGGTACACAGCAGGACCTTAATAAACATCTTATGAATAAACAGAAAGAGATTAGCTCAATTTTACAAAGCTATATAACAAAGGAGCTAAGACTTAAATAGAGATGTTCTTATTCCAAGTGAGGGCTCTTTTTTTCCACAGCAGGGAATGTGTTAACAATGTAACAACTCCAGTAAGTGGTAATGACTGCTTTGACCACAGTACTCAAGTCTCACTCATTAGGAAAGCCTGCCATGATTAAGTATTGATTTCTCCTTTGGACAGACAGAGGTAATGTAGCACACTTGTCACATATTTGCCATCTTTGCATTACTGCCACTTTTCAAAAAAGGTATAAAAAAACTGTCAGTTCCAACTGTGTGTTAGTGGAAAAGGTTACATTTCCCGAAAATATTTTTTTTAGAAATATAAATTCCTTTCAATTTTCAAATTTTAATTAACTAGACTTACTAAAAATCAAGTTACATGGTAAAAAGTCAAATACAATGAAAAGTAAGACTTTTTCCAATCCTATACTCATACACTCGAGTGCCCTTTTCTAGAAGCAACTGCTATCAACATTTTCTTATATGTCCTTTCAGGAATGGTCTGTGCCTGTGGGGAAAAAAATATATATATATGTATATATGCCCACCACCCACTTTTAAAAAAAAACATAAAGAGCACATGCTATATATTCTCTTCCGCATCTTGCTTTTTTCACTTGAGAAAGTGAATTTTGGCAATTGTTCCATATTAGCACATACGTTCATGTTCTAACACATGTTCATTGCTATATACCATTATTTTACCAGTTCCCTTTTGGACATTTAGGTTGGAACACATTCTTTAATAACAGAAATTGCTGGTTTAAAGTCTGATATTACATGATTTCTTCTCATTCTTCTAAAGAGATCTTTATTTCATTATCATCAACCACTACTACGTGGGCTCTGTGGAGGCATAAGAAAGGTTTCTCGCCTCTCAGGGATCCTTAATATCAGTTGAGAACACAGGATGAATACATAAAGAGATAAGTACAACATAGTACAAGCTGGATACTAAATAAATAATACAGGCAAGCTAGAGTTATAAGGAGGAAGTGACTGAGAAGTCAAATAGTCATCAGTGACATAAAATGGAAGACCTAGATCTTCCAAGAAAGGCATTTTAGTTTATCCTGCGAACTATGGAATTATTTTGAAAACTACAGTTTGATACAGGCCAACTCTATGATGACAGTCGGCCTAACAATGTTGCAGGATAATGGAGTACACCATATGCTACAGTGTTTGAAAGAAGCAATTTTTATTAATTAGGGAGATATCCAACTGCTTTGGAAAATAATTTGGCAAAACCAAGTAAAGCTGAAGACGATCATATCCCAAGACACAGCAAATCTACACTCTTAGAGAAATATCTCATATATACATAAGGAGATACGTAAAAAATGCTTAAAGCAACATGTTTATAATAGCAAAAAACCTGGAAACAAAGTGTTCCACAGTACAAGAAAAGATAAATTATGGTATATTTATTTTAAGGGAATACCAGGCAATGGTGAAAATGAGTGAACTAGTTATACATTTTAGCATGGATGAATCACACAATGCTGAGTGAGAAAAGCAAGTTAGAAAACATGGTATGACACCATTTAAAGTTTTTAAGTGGCCAAAAACAATTCTACTATTGTTTAGAAATAGATACACATGTGGCAAACACATAAAAAAATGCATGGGAATGATAATCATTACTTTTAGGAGAGTAGTTATTAACCTCTAAGGGAAGGGGGAATGGACAGGAAGAGGCAGCCAAGTGCCTTCTGCCACATTAGCATGGTTTATTTCAAAAGCCAGATGATGGAGATACAAGTGGTCATTTTACTACTCTTTTTCTAAGTCTTAAATATTTCAGAATTATTTTTTAAAATGATATCAGAAAAACTCAATATGACCTTAGTTCAGGATGATTTTGTAACTGTTGGGACTTAAAAAATTCTTTATTTTAAAGTTTAGAGGTAGAGGTTTAGGGTACTCACCCAATAAACTCTAGTAATAAAGACATGTCAAGTTCAGGTGGAATACGAAACACTGATTCTAAGACTTTCTTAGATCTTCCTTTGCTCGAAGGGACTGGCTGTGGAACAGCTATTTAATAGCCAAACAAAAAAGTTGAGTTAGAATATAAATATCATAAACTGAGATCTTTGGAAAATAATTACAGAAATTTAACTCTGTTGACTATTTAAAATATCACAAAGCACTCACTCTCCCTTTTTTAAATAATATCAGTTAATCTGTCAAAGCCAGGGAAATTAGTGACAAGCCTGGGGAGCACTCCACAGTGGAAGGCAGACATGTATGGCTGGTTTATCAGGGCCACAGAGAGAGCTCAGCATAACAGCAACAATAGCTGTAGGTAGCCCTTAATAAGCACTACTATGTGCCAGGGCTCAGGGCTCATGCTTAGCACTTTACATGCACCATCTCATTTAGCCCTTATTAAAATTGCATGACATAGGTACTAATGCTTTTTTTAAAAAATTTTATTGGAGTATAGTTGATTTACAATTTTGTGTACTTTAACTGTAAAGAAAATGAGATTACAGTTTAATGAGACTAGGCAATTTGCCTAAAGTCACCCACATAGTAAGTGGAAGAATGAAGATTTAAACCCAAATCTAACTTCCATACTGTGACATTACCATCATCATAAAAACTAATATTTGAGCAGTTACTATGTTCCAGGCACTGTTTTAAGTGCTTTGTATTACTCAATGTATCCTTACAACAATTTTATAAAGTGTTATGATTATCCCTGCTTTATAGAAGAGGAAACTGAGACATTGAAGTAATTTGCCAAAGTCATACACCTAGTAAGGTGGCAGATCTAGGATCACACTCAATATAGCTCCAGAGCCTGTACTCTTTAATCCTTATAAATAATTAAATTGGATTACAGTAAATCATTATCTTCAAAATCTTTCTCTCTCTTTGATCATAAAATAACCAGCTATCACCAAAAAGAACCTCAAAGGGAGTAAATTTTATTAAGTTAGTATTCTTTAATCTATAAATACATTATGGTATACACCCAAACTTACCAGGTTTAGGTACTTCTAGACCTCTTTCTTTATAGAAATCATGCATTTGCTTTTTTTCTCCTAAAAAATGATAAAACACAGACTAAATTACACTTAAAATGTAACTAGCAGAGTCAGAAGAGATTCTGGGATTCACAACTATGTAATAAAATAAACTTACTTTCCTCTAGATTGATCACTAATTTGTACACTATGTCTTGTAACTGTCGGTCCAACCTAATAAAAGGAAAGGATGGAGAATACCTCAGAATTCAGAAAAATGCATTTGGTACAGAGTGAATGATGCTCTTTGTAAGTAACTGTTTTCTCTTAGGGGTGACTATCTCCTTTCTCAGAGCTGAGTTACTTTTAGGAAGCACTCATGGTTCTCATCTGAGAGAACCTCAAGTAACTGTATGCGGTCATAATTACAAGTAATTATAGACTCCTGAACTATTTGCTAAATTGTTCCATGTGAACTGGTCTTATTCCCTTAATAAGAATGTGAGCTTGAGGGCAGAGACTGTATTTTGAATTTCTGTGTATCATCTGCAAAACACTCTTCTATGAAGGTAGTAAAAACATAATAGTATTTGCTAAACAAATGAAAGCAGGTCACCTTTAGTGTTTTTCTTTCCTTAGGAAACTGAGTATGAACTGAAAATTTAATAAGCCACAATGACCTATGACAGACAGGCTTTTCTAAAGAGGCCAGTTATTTCAGGTATTAGTTTTAAAAATAGAATTCTAGATATACAGAAAAGGATAAGCCTAAACTAGCCTCATCAACTTGACTGATGAAATTAAAATCTTCAAGAAAAGACATCTGTGCCTTTTTTTTTTTTAAAGTTCCCAGCGGATATCACAGTGCCTGGTACACAGTAAGTGCTCTATATGTATTTCTATGTATTTCTTTAAAGAATATGTATTTCTCTTTCTCGTCATTTTGAGATAGGCCAAGAATTTATTACCAACTACACAATTTCAAGCTTTCAGGAAAAGTATACCTAAAATATAAATTTTACTTATATATTCTTCTTACCTTATGTTGTAAAGAGGTTGTGTCTGATGTACTACTATGTTGCATTTTGGACACCTGTTGCTATAGTAAAAGTGTCTTACAATGCAGCTTTTACAAACTGTTGAAAAAAAATGTTGAAATTAGGATACTTTCAAGACATTTCAAAAATTGAACATATTATTTGGAAATATGATGAACTATATGCTTACATGTATGAAGACATTCTGTAATGGTAGTTGCATCTATTAAGTAACCTTTGCAAATGGAACACAAGATGTATGGGGTCAGCTCAGAGAGATTTATCAGGCGCTGCAAATGCAATGGAAATAGTTTTAAAATACAAGTCCTTGCCTTTTCAAATTCTTAAGCGATAATCCCCAAATTTTATTATCAACAACGTGTAGCTTACTTTGCAACATGGAAACATGTCACAGTATCTCCAACCCCTTCAAACACTCTCATCAAAGTTACAATAACACAATATAAACCAATGTTCCGAAAAGATCTCATTCTTTTGGAGATACTGTATATTGCCAGATGAGGGGCATCTTACTATATGAATTATCACGAAATGGACAAACTTTCCAGATACTGGTGTTTAATATTAATTCTGACTGGCTAGGTATATTGTCTAACTTTATGAAGTATGCGCTGCCCCATTAAAAAAAAAAAAAAATCTCCCAATTAGAGACTGACTAGGTGAGGAAGGGTTTCCCATCCTCTCAACACCCTGTAGAAATGTACTGTTTCCCCGGCCCACTGTAAGCTCCTGGAGGGCAGCAGGCCGGTACCCTTGGCGCCTACATCCCTGGCACGCAGTAGCTTCGCTAATCAGTGAGTCGGACCCAGAGAGCTTAAGGGAGTGCAGTAACGTTACAATATGAGTCGGCAGGGAACCGGGCCGGGACAGAAGGCCGGTCCGCGCCACAAGCAGGCAGCGCAAGGAGAGGTGAGGGTCCGTACAAGTGCCAAAGGCTTCAGCGGCGAGCGGGGAACCCGGCCCTAACTGAGAAGGCCCGGCGTGGTCAAACAGGGGCTATCAATACCTCCTCCTCGTCCTCGGAGTCCGGCCGGCCCCCCTCCAGCCTCAGCGAGAAGTGGCTCATCTCTTCCTCCTCTTCCTCCTCTTCCTCCTCCTCCAGGTCCTCATCCTCTTCCAACTCCTCGTCCTCGTCCTCGAAGCGGCCCCTCAAGCGGCCCAGGCTGCGCTCCGGCTCCAGCTCAGGGGGCCGGGAGCCCGAGCAGCCGGGAGCCCCCGCCTCGGGCAGTGGCGGCTGGCCCTCCTCACCCGCTGCGGGCGCCGGGGTAAGGGCAGGCGGGGAGACGGGAGGCGGGGGCGGCATGGCTGCGGCTCCCTCGGCCTTGGCAGCGCCCGCGGTGCCTGCCGTTATCACAGGGACCCCCTCCATGCCGGGGGTAAAGACCAGACGAGGCGAGACCGAGACCAGGTGGCTGGATAGCGCGGGAGTTCCGCCCGCCTGCCTGAGTTGACAGTGCGCAGGCGTGGAAGGCCTGCAAGGCTCGCTGGGAAATGTGGTTCACCACCCCGCACCTAAGCCGGGGCGTAGGCGGAGCCGGTCAGGTATATGGGGTGGGGCTTGCAGGCCGCATCTTAGAGGAACCTCACCCATTTTTTTACTTTGAAAGGCTGTCGCTCTCTGCACTGCCTTCTGAAAACGACGGAATTGGTACCTTTCAGACAACAATATTCTGTTTGCACTGACTGATGCACAGAGCACTGAAATAGGTGCTATAACTATGTTGCATTACGAATAACAATGATTTCAATTTGAGTACCAATTATGCGTTTCTTCCATGCAAGATTATTTCCGTTAGGAAGTATGAAGTTTCTATTTTGAAATATGTAAGTTTATTTATTTGGAGGAATTAACGCTTGTATTGCCACAGGGTGGAAATTTAATCACAATTTGAAGGCCATCTATAATTCCCCATCACATAAAGGAAAGTCAATTATATTTAATTCAACAAACACTTATTAAGAGTCTGCTGTAGGGACTTCCCTGGTGGCACAGTGGTTAAGAATCCGCCTGCCAATGCAGGGGACGCGGGTTCCAGCCCTGGTCCGGGAAGATCCCACATGCCGCAGAGCAACTAAGCCCATGCACCACAACTACTGAGCCTACGCTCTAGAGCCCGAGAGCCACAACTCCTGAGCCCACGTGCCACAACTACTGAAGCTCGCGCGCCTAGAGCCCGTGCTCTGCAACAGGAGAAGCCACCGCAATGAGAAGCCCGTGCACCGCCACGAAGAGTAGCCCCCGCTCGCCGCAACTAAAGCCCACGAGCAGCAACGAAGACCCAATGCAGTCAAAAATAAAATAAATTAAAAAAAAAAAAAAAAAAAAAAGAGTCTGCTGGACTTCCCTGGTGGCACAGTGGTTAAGAATCCGCCTGCCAATGCAGGGGACACGGGTTCGAGCCCTGGTCTGGGAAGATCCCACATGCCACGGAGCAGCTGGGCCCGTGAGCCACAATTGCTGAGCCTGCGCGTCTGGAGCCTGTGCCCCGCGACGGGAGGGGCCGCGATAGAGAAAGGCCCGCGCACCGCGATGAAGAGCGGTCCCCGCACCGCGATGAAGAGTGGCCCCCGCTTGCCGCAACTGGAGAAAGCCCTCGCACGAACCGAAGACCCAACACAGCCAAAAATAAATAAATAAATAAATAAATAAATAAATAAGAAAATCCTTTAAAAAAAAAAAAAAAAAAGAGTCTGCTGTAGCAGGAACTGAGACCTACACATGCACCCCAAACCCCCAATTTTATTAGGAGAGAGATTTGGAGTTGATATACTGTATTCTTGGTAAGATAGTGCCAACTAATGTCGTGAAGTTTGGAAGCCAGATTCAGGGAGGAGACAAATGCTACTTAATTAAATAATGCTGGGGGGAAATCACGTTTGTGAGAGAATGTGTTGTCACTGAGTAAAATTAATGATAATTTGGGAATGGTGTACATACTTCTTAGGAAACTGGATATCAAGATATCAAGTCACTATGCTCATTTGGGGAAAACTGAACCAGATTTGGTGCTGAAACCATACAACTCAGATTGGGACTCGAACCTATGGACTGGGTCTCTAACCCAGACAAAACCCAGGTTGGGACTTGAACTCACAGTCTTTTAATTGAGATCACACACCTGGTCTCAGGGCTTAATGAAGCTCAGGTTCTTTATGTCTCATCGCAGAAAGAATTCAGTGAGAGACAAAGTGAAGAAGAAGTAAGAAGTAGATTTATTTAGAGAGAAACACACTCTGCAGAGTGTGGGCCATCTCAGAAGGCAAAAGGCCTCAAAATATGGGGTGGTTAGTTTTTATGGGCTGGGTAATTTCATAGGCTGAGTGGGAGGATTATTCCAACTATTTTGGAGAAGGGGTGGAGATTTCCAGGAATTGGGCCACTGCCCACTTTTTGGCCTTTTATGGTCAGCCTCAGAACTGTCATGGCACCGGTGGGTGTGTCATTTAGCATGCTAATGTATTACAATGAGCGTATAATGAGACTCAAGGCCTACTGGAAGTCTAATGGACGTAGTTGGTTCTAACCAGTTTTTGTCACATCTTCAAGGGCTATGTCATTCTTTTAGAGGTTGTGCCCTGCCCCCTTCCCTCCTGTTTCAGTACCCACCCATTGCTCCTGGACTAGGCCTCACCTCTCCCTCTGAAGTCCCCAAAGTCTGGTCAAGCCTGAGATACTGAAGTTTGCAAAATCCAAGAAGAAATGGAAGGAAGGAAGGAAATGTCTCCTCCTATATGGAGGAGTGTAGATCCTCAAGGGAGGGGGATGGGAACTGGGCGAGGATATTGAAAGAGGATGATTGAAGAGACTAAAAGAGACAGACCTAGACACCTGAGATGCTCTCCTTCAAAGGCCTAAAACTGCAAGAGGCGCCACATAATTACATTAAAGTCATAGCTTTAACCTTGATCAATATTGTAAGAGCTATCTGACAAAAGAATTGCTTGTATTGTGCATTTCAATGATATAATTTTGAATTAGTATGATATGAAAATGTTAACAACATTAATAAAGTTTTATTTTATGTAAAGAATATGAAATATTGAAACCCTAAAATTTTTAAAAATGCAATCAAGAATTGCAGTATTTTCAAAGCTAGTAAGCTTAGTGAATTATGAACTTGCATTACTACCACAGGGGGGTGTCAGTTTAGTTGGTAAACTGAAATATCTGCAGCCTTTGTCAGTCCTATGGTGTGATGACTAGTTTTATGTGTCAACTTGGCTAGGCTATAGTATAGTTATTCAATCAAACACTTATCTAGGTGTTGCTATGAAGGTATTTTGTACATGTGATTAACATTACAATCAGTTCACTTTAAGTAAAAGATACTATCCTTTATAATTTGAATAGACCTCATCCAATCAGTTAAAGAGCCTTAGAAGCAAAACCGAGGTTCCCCTGAGGAAGAAATGCTTCCTCTTTACTGCAGCATCAGCTCCTGCACAGGAGTTTCCATTCTGTTGGCCTGCCCCACAAATTTCAGACCTGCTTAGCAAGGCCTCACAATCGTGTAAGGAAATTCCTGGTAATAAATCTCTTAATAAACATTGGGTGGGCCAAAAAGTGCCTTCAATTTTTAAGTAAAAATAAAAGACATTTTTCATTTTCACCAAGAACTTTATTGAACTATGTAGTCACCCTTTTTTCCACTACCTTCTGCCATTTTTCAGGCAACTTCATTATTCCATCTTCCCAAAACTTCTTACCTTTTTGAGCAAAGAACTGTTCCAGGTGCCTTTTACAGTCTTCCAGAGAATTGAAATTTTTCCCATTAAGAGAATTTTGTAACGACCGAAATAAACGGAAATCTGAAGGTCTGGTGAATACAGCAGATAAATCAGAACTTCCCAGCCAAGTTTTTGTTTTTATTTTTTTTCAAATTTATTTTATTTATTTATTTTTGGCTGCGTTGGGTCTTTGTTGCTGTGCGCCGACTGGCCTTTCTCTAGTTGCGGCGAGCGGGGGCTACTCTCTGTTGCGGTGCGCGGTCTTCTCATTGTGGTGGCTTCTCTTGTTGCAGAGCACGGGATCTAGGCGCACGGGCTTCAGTAGTTGTGGCACACAGGCTCAGTAGTTCTGGCTCGCAGACTCTAGAGTGCAGGCTCAGTAGTTGTGGTGCACGGGCGGGCTTAGTTGCTCTGCGACATGTGGGATCTTCCTGGACCAGGGCTCGAATCCATGTCCTCTGCATTGGCAGGCGGATTCTCAACCACTGCACCACCAGGGAAGCCCCAAACCACTTTTGACACGTTCAGTCAGTCACAGCACCTTCTCCACATACTGCACAATTCTTTTTTTGTGTTTCAGTTGTGTTTTTACCTTTCTTGAAATAATAATGCTTAATATGCTGAAAATTTTGCTTTTTTTCTTCCATATTCGAAATTAAAATGGCTACACAGGGACTTCCCTGGTTGCGCAGTGGTTAAGAATACGCCTGCCGCAGTGGTTGAGAATCTGCCTGCCAATGCAGGGGACACGGGTTCGAGCCCTGGTCTGGGAAGATCCCACATGCCGCAGAGCAGCTGGGCCCGTGAGCCACAACTACTGAGCCTGCGCGTCTGGAGCCTGTGCTCCACAACAAGAGAGGCCGCGATAGTGAGAGGCCCGCACACCGCAATGAAGAGTGGCCCCGCTTGCCACAACTAGAGAAAGCCCTTGCACAGAAACGAAGACCCAACACAGCCATAAAAATAAATAAATAAATAAAAAATAAAAAATAAAAAAGAATACGCCTGCCAATGCAGAGGACATGGATTCGAGCCCTGGTCAGGGAAGATCCCACATGTTGCGGAGCAACTAAGCCCGTGTACCACAACTACTGAAGCCTGTGTGCCTAGAGCCCGTGCTCCGCAACAAGAGAAGCCACGGCAATGAGAAGCACGTGCGCTGCAATGAAAAGTAGCCCCCACTCGCCACAACTAGAGAAAGCTCGCGTGCAGCAACGAAGACCCACGTAGCCAAAAAGAAAAAAAAAGCTACACAAAAATTCACCAAAGTCTGTTTTTTAAATACATGCTGATATGACAGCTGTCACATACAATCTAACAAAATTGTTTTGAATGAAGTTAAAGACAACTAAGTGCTACTAGAACCATCTTATGGAAAAAAACGAAGGCACCTTTTGGCCCACCCAATATATATATCCTACTGATTATGTATTTCTGGTAGAACTCTGAATGATACATATGGCAAATGGCTTAATTATGTGATATTTATAATATGCAGGCCTTCCAGAATGTATCTCTTTTGTCAAATGAGAATTTCTTTTTTTAAATATTAATTAATTAATTAATTAGGTTGCGCCGGGTCTTAGTTGCAGTAGGCGGGCTCCTTAGTTGTGGCTTGCATGTGGGACCTAGTTGCCTGAGCCGGGATGGGACCCAGGCCCCCTGCATTGGGAGCATGGAGTCTTAACCACTGTGCCACCAGGGAAGTCCCTCAAATGAGAATTTCTTGTATCTCCATTGTGATCATGTGTGTTACCACATCCAAGTTATATTTTGGGCGCTTATCTGGGATCTTTACGTTTTGACAAGGCACCAGAACTGAGTCATGCCCTAGATTGAGCCAGAACTTCACTCTCACCATGGATGCTAACTTGTTAGAATGGTGTAAATGTAAAATAGCAAAAGTGGATCTAGCACAACCAGTAATTGTACTCCATATATCATGATTAGTCTGAGAGAGATGTTGTAGAAAAGGTAAAATATCAGTATTAGAAGGTCGTTTTTGTTTGTTTGTTTGTTTTGTGGGGGGAGAGGGGTTTGCTTTGATATTTCACACTGAAAGGCGTATCTAAAAATTGTTGGGAATTTCCCGGTAGTCAGGTGATTAGGACTCCAGGCTTTCACTACCGAGGGCCCAGGTTCAATCCCTGGTCGGGGAACTAAGATCCCGCAATCCATGAGGCGTGGCCAAAAAATAAAAATAAAAATTGTTATGTGAGGTTCATACACTAATTCTCTATCTCCTTTAAGAGACAGCAGAGGCTGGTTGACTGTAAAGAACAGTGGGTCTCTGGAAACCAATTTTTTTCTTCTTGTGAATTTGTTTTTATGGGGATATAGGGGATGGGTTGGGAAATATCTCCGTGGGTTATGCCCCATCAGGGACATGTCCATTCTAATCTTCCTGGTATAGCTTTTGGAACTCTCTTTTTCTTGGAGCTGCTGTTCTTGCTGCCAGCACCCTCTTCAGGTCCACTCCTTCTGAGCACCAAAATTTTAAAGCAGATCCATGACCAGCATGGTAGGCTGGGTGGGAAGTCAAGAAATCCATAAATGCTCCTTGGGACTTGGAGTGATTTCCCAGTACTCTTTGTTTGTAAATAAATAATTCACCAAAGACTTTAATCAGTCTGACAGTTCTCAAAAGGTTAAACTAAGAGTTATCGGGCTTCCCTGGTGGCTCAGTGGTTAAGCATCCGCCTGCCAATGCAGGGGACACGGGTTTGATCCCTGGTCCGGGAAGATCCCACGTGCCACGGAGCAACAAAGCCCATGCGCCACAACTACTGAGCCTGCACTCTAGAGCCCGTGAGCCACAAGTACTGAGCCCACGTGCCACAACTACTGAAGCCTGCGCACCTAGAGCCCATGCTCTGCAACAAGAGAAGCCACCACAATGAGAAGCCCGCGCACCACAATGAAGGGTAACCCTGGCTCGCCGCAACTAGAGAAAGCCCGCGCACAGCAATGAAGACCCAACACAGCCAAAACTAAATTAAAAAAATAATAAATTAATTAAAAAACAAAAAAAAACTAAGAATTACCTTATAGGGAATTCCCTGGCCGTTCAGTGGTTAGGATTCCACGCTTCCACTGCAGGGGGCACAGGTTCAATCCCTGGTTGGGGAACTAAGATCCCGCATGCATGCCAAAAAATAAAGTTACCGTATAACCTAGCAATTCCACTCCTAGGTATATACTCAAGAGAAATGAAAATATATGTCCCCACAACACCTCTTACATGAGTGTTCATAGCAGCATAATTTACAGTAGCAAAAAACATTTCTATATCCATCAAGATAATGGATAAATAAAACGTTGCATATCCATTCAGTGGGATATTATTTAGCCACAAAATGAAATAAAGTACTGATACATGCTTCAGCACGGATGAACTTTTAAAACGTTATGCTAAGTGAAAGGAGTCAGTCATAAAGGACCACATATTGTATGGCTTTGTTTATATGAAATGTCCAGAAGAGGCAAATCTATAGAGACAGAAAATAGAGTAGTGATTGCCTATGGCTGACGTGATGGGGGTAAATGAGGTGTGTATGTTTAATGAGTACAGGGTTTCTTCTGGGGGTGATGAAAAGCATGAAAATTTAATGTGATGATGGCTGCAAAAAAACATTGGATTGTACACTATAAATGTGTGAATTGTATGGTATGTGAATTATACTCAATAAAGATAGTTAAAAGTGAGAGTAAAATGGCAAATATGAAAATAGTATATTATGATTACATTAAACTTTTTCTTCAAAATTATGTTCAAAGACTTTGAAGACAAAAAAGAGGTCATAAAAATTGTGTAATAGAAATAATTCCCGAATTTAAAAAAAGTCTTCACGTAAGATGACACTGGACCAAAGAAACAGAGACTAAATAAGACTAAGCACAGTTTTTCTAACATGCTTTCGTGAACCCACAGATGTATGTCTGGTACACATCGTCATGTGTTAAGGAATGTTAGATAGCCCCTTCCTGTTCTTAAAAAATAAATAAAATAGTTAAAGGGGGTTTTGTGTGTGTGTGTGCTAATGAAATGTCTCCAACTGATAGTTCTGAGATCCAAATATTTTAAAGTGTATAAGGAAGAGTCTCGTCATTTGGGGTGGGTGTGTGGATACATTGGTAGACACAATGTTGGTTTAGCTTAATTTAGATGCTCTGCAAGATACTTAGATACTCTGCAAGATAAAGCAACCCATGGCTTCTTGGTTGAGACTACTATCAGAAGGGCCCACTGAGGAAAGAAAAGGAGCCAGTCTGTGGCAAACCACTGCAAGATAGTTAAGTAAAGCAACAATCTCCTTAAGATCACTTTGGGTCCACATAGGTAGAGAACACTTTAACCAACAGCTGAAAGTGAATACTTTTGCATATCCTGCATAAGTCATCCAAGCAGCAGTTTCTCAGGTTTGGGAGTTTGTTTTCACTTCATTTTCCCCTTGTAAGAAGATATGCTGTTGTTCCACTGGAAAATTGGAATTCTGAAGAAAAACCTCTACCAGGTGGGAGTCAGAAAAGACTTGAAGAGCTGATAGCCTCCTTTCAGACATGGCTTTGGCCAAATCCTATAAATGCTTGTAAATGGCAGAAGAGCTTGCACTTTGGAGCATAGTGGTCCATGCCCTGCAGGATATTCAGGCAGGAGGGGACAAAGCATCAGTCAGCCACACACCCCAGTAAGGACGGGCTCCCACAGAAGAGCCAGGTCAGGGCTCCAGCGTTGTAGGAGAAGTGGGTCACGCTTATCTCGCTCCATGAAGAACAGTGTATCTGGACAGAGAGAGAGACAGTTTGATGCAAGTACCGAGTGTGCAGGGCAGCAACATTGGCTTTGGATATAGGCACCTGCTGGGCATAGTAAACAGGGCATGCTCTTTCATAAGTCAGGGCCTGTCACAGACCCAGGCACAGGAGCTGGAGAAGTGGGGAAATGGTCACTCCTTTATAAGATAAAAAAGTGCTAGTCATTTAAATTCCCTCATGATGGGCGAGATCACCCCTTGTCTTTATTATGAAGGGCTGTGTTGGCATGGATGAAGATCAGTGGCTGCCTGATGTCTGTTGCCTGTTCCACAAGTCACACCATGTCCTATTAACAGACCAAGCAACACAATCTACAATAAACACAAGTTATTGAAAACTTAAGAGTATTTACTAGAGGAGGCAGCAATAGCACCTGGAAAGACGTTGAGGAAACCAAATAGTGGACCTGAGAGCACTAAATAGGAAACCAATATCCTAGAACAGAGATGGGCAAATTTTTTTTCTGGAAAGGTCCATATGTAGTAAATATGTTTGGCTTTGTGGGCCATACAGTCTCTGTTGCAACCCCTCGACTCTGCTACTGTAGCACAGAAGCAGCCATAGATAATACATAAACAAAGAATTCCGTGTGCCAATAAAACTTGATTTATAAAAACAGGCAGGTTTGGAAATTCCCTGGTAGTCCACTGGTTAGGACTCCATGCCCTCACCCCGGGGGTGTGGGTTCAATCCCTGATCAGGGAACTAAGGTCCCACAAGCCGCGTGGCACGGCCAAAAAAAAAAAAAGGCACGTTTGCTGACCCCTGCTGTAGAACAACTAACATCCTAGAATTAGGTGTGGACTCCCACACCAGCTGATAGGCTAACCTACGCAGAGAGAAGATATAACAGGAGTAAACCGTATGAAAATGGAGGTTGGGGGAAGTGCTGCCTAGGTAAAGTGGGTAGCAGATGAATGGGAGATGAGATTGGAGAGAGAGGCTTCAGATTAGGCAGGAGCCTGGGGACTAAGGGAAAGAATTTGTATATTATTATAACTGGGGTGAGAAGGCACTGAAGGGTTATAGGCATGTAAAATTTTAAATAAAATTACATTTCAAAAAATCACTCTAGCTACTGGGTGAAAAAGAGGGAATGTGGTAGGCTGAAACAAGGCCCCCAGGAGGATATCCACATTGAATCCCTGGAACCTGTGAATGTTACCTTATTTGGAAAAAGGATCTTTGCAGATGCAATTAAAATCTTGAGATGAGGGCTTCCCTGGTGGCTCAGTGGTTGAGAATCTGCCTGCCAATGCAGGGGACACGGGTTCGAGCCCTGGTCTGGGAGGATCCCACATGCCGTGGAGCAATTAGGTCCGTGAGCCACAATTACTGAGCCTGCGCATCTGGAGCCTGTGCTCCGCAACAAGAGAGGCCGTGATAGTGAGAGGCCCGCGCACCGCAATGAAGAGTGGCCCCCGCTTGCCGCAACTAGAGAAAGCCCTCGCACAGAAACGAAGACCCAGCACAGCCATAAATAAATAAATAAAAATAAATAAATAATTTAAAAAAAAATCTTGAGATGAGGATCTAACCCTGGGTTATCCAGGTGGGCCCTAAATACAATGACACGTGTTCTCATAAGGAAAGGCAGAGGGAGATTTGAGACAGACAGAAGAGGAAAAGAAACAGACACACAGAGAAGGTGATGTGAAGACAGAGGTAGAGATTGGAGTAGTTTGGTCACACGTCAAGGAACACCAAGGAATGCCAGCAAATACCAGAAGCTAGACAAATCAGGTTTCAATTCACACCCCGCCCCCCACACACACAGAACTTCCAGAGGGAACGCGGCTTTGAAAACACCTTGATTTCAGATTTCTGGCATCCAGAACCGTGAGAGAATAAATTTCTGTTGCTTAAAGCCACCAAGTTTGAGATAATTTGGGTTTTATTGGCCATGCTGCACAGCTTGTGGGATCTTAGTTCTCTGACCAGGGATCAAACATGGGGCCATGGCAGTGAGAGAGCCAGGTCCTAACCACTGGACCACCAGGGAATTCCCCTGTGATAATTTGTTATAGCAGCCTCAGGAAACTAATGCAGAGAGTAAGAAAAGAAGTAAAGAGATCCTTTAGGAGCCTCCTGCAATAACCCAGATGACAGTTGCTAATTAATGGTCTGGTCTAGGATGATGGCAGTGAAGAGGGAAATATGTTGCCAAAATAGAGATCTATTTCAAACTAGGACTTGGAGAAGATTGGATATGGGTTAATGAGTACTGGCTTGAGAAACCTGGATGATGGCAATGCCAATTACTGAGACAGGGAGGGAGCAAGTGTGGAGTTCAGTTTTGGATACACTGGGTTTAAAATGCTGGATAATCATCAAGAGGAAATATAGAACAAAGTATTAGAGATACAGGAGAGAGGTATGGGCTAGAGATAAAAATTGGATAGTCCTTGGTATTTAAATCCCATGGAAATCAGTGAGATAATGTAAGGGGAAAAACACAGAGAGCGAACAGGGTCCTGGATCTAGCCCTGAAGAACATCAATGTTTAAAAGCCAGATAGATCCAGCAATTACACTTGGGGGTATATACCCAAAATAACTGAAAGTAGGATCTCAAAGAGACTTTTGTACACCCATATTCATAGCAGCGTTATTCACCAAAACCAAAAGGTGGGAGCAACCTAAGTGTCCTTTGATGGATGATGGATAAAGAAAATGTAGTATATATATATACAGTGGAGCATTATGCAGCCTCAAAAAGGAAGGAATGCTTTTTAAACATTGCTTCAATATGCTTCATGCTACAACACGGATAAACCCTGAGAACATTATGCTAAGTGAAATAGCTACATGCAAAAGGACAAATATTATATGATTCCACTAATATGAGGTATCTAGAGTAGTCAAATTCCTAGACACAGGAAGTAGAAGGGCGGCTTCCAGGGGCTGGGGAGGAGGGACTAATGGGGAACTATCATTTAATTGTTACGGAGTTTCATTTTGGGAAGATGAAAAAAGTCATGGAGATGGTTGCACAACAATGTGAATGAACTAAATGCCACTGTACTGTACACTTAAAAATAGTTAAAATGGTAGATTTCATGTTATGCATATTACCACAATTTTTTAAAAAGTAATACATTCTCACTGTGAAGAATTAAAATAACACAGAAGTGTATAAAGTAAAATACAGAAGTCTTTCCTCATGATCACCCTCTACATGGACTTTAACACACTTATGTTTATAGGGTACCTGGTATCACACTGTCATATTCTTCAGTGGACATCCTTGTATGTGCATATCAGATAATTATTTCCATAATTCTAGAGGTGGAATTGGTGGGTCAGAAGGTCGAAACATTTACATTTTGGTCACACATTGAAATGGACAAGTTTTAATTTTATTTTAAGCCAGGGTATACAATGAAAGGTAAGAATGTAGTGAAAATAGGCCCTTTTATTGCTGGTGGCAGTTTAATTAGTACAACCTTAAAGAAAGCAATTTATTAACATTTATCAGGAGACTTGAAAATGCTCACACCTTTTACCTTATAGCAATTCCACTCGGGCGTCTCTACCCAAGGAAATAAATAAATGAATACGTAATATTTAGCATTGTTTATAATAGCCAAAATTTGGGCATAACAAATATTCTTCATAAGGGAATGATTAAATATGTCATGATAAAAATTATGACTATCTCCTTGTTCAAATACTCCTCAGTCATTAAAAATGATGTTTATGAAGACTCTAATAACATGATTAAAATATGTATAATTACAATTGGGTAAGAAGAAATAGTAACAAAATGATATCAATGGTTATGTTAGAGTATTGGGATTAATGTGGTTTTTCTTTGTAATTCTTGCTGTCATTCTTGCTTTCTATTTTTGTAGAAAAAAATATTTGTTTAAAGATTAGAAAATAGATAGAAATTATCAAAGGAAAAGAAGCCCTAGGTAGAAACAAGTTTCTTCATGGAAATAGATATGTTGATGCTAAACTTCAAATGGAAAAACAAACATGCAAGAATAACCAGAAAAACACTAGGAATGGACAATCTCTACAAATATTAAACACATTATAAAACCTTTCTAATGAAAACATTGTGGGAAATTCCCTGGTGGTCCATTGGTTAGGACTCTTTGCTTTCACTGCTAAGGGTTTGGGTTCAATCCCTGATCTGGGAACTAAGATCCTACATGCAGCATGGTATGGCCAAAAAAAAAAAAAAGCCATAGGACACCAGGTCAGCATGCCAAAATCACTATTATTCCTGTATACTAGCAATGAACATATAGCTATATGTTAGTAATTTGGTATTTTGTTATGCCACCCCTGGGAAACCAATACACAAGGGTAAAAAAGATAAACTGTGGTACATCCATACAATGGAATGTTATTTAACAATAAAAAGAGATGAAACATTGAAACGTGAAATAACATGCATGAATCTCAAAGGCATTATGTTAAGTGAAAGAAGCTGGTATCAAGAAGCTACAGGGACTTCCCTGGTGGTCCAGTGGATAAAACTCCACGCTCCCAATGCAGGGGGCCCGGTTCGATCCCTGGTCGGGGAACTAAGATCCCATGTACCACGACTAAGCCCACGCACCGCAACTAGAGAAGCCCTCATGCCACGACGAAGACCCAGAGCAGCCAAAATAAATAATTAAAAAAAAAAAAAGAAGCTACATACTGCATGATTCCACTTATATGATATTCTGGAAAGGGTAAAACTATAGGGACAGAGAAGAGATCAGTGGTTGTCTGGGGTTAGAGGTGGGGGAAGGATTTGACTCCAAAGAGCCAGCATGAGAGAGTTTTTTAGTGATGGAATTGTTCTTTATCCTGAGTGTGGTGGTAGTTACACAAATCTAGATGTGTGGAAATTCACAGAACTGCATGCCAAAAAAACAGTTCAATTTCAGTCTTCTAGGAATTTATTCTGAATATATAATCCAACAATACAAAAATACATATACAAAAGGTTATTCACTGCAGCTTTGTTTGTAATTACACAATATTGGAAACCAGCTAATGCCCCATACAAAAGAGTTGCTGAATAAGCAATTGAACACCCTTGAGGTGGAGTACTATACAGATCTTAAAAAAAAAAGAATGAGGAAGTTCTCTAAAAACTGTTGTGGAGTGATTTCCAGGAAACACTGTTAAATGAAAAAAGCAAAATACCAAAGAGTATGTATAGCATACCACCTTTTGTTCAAGAAAAGAGAGAGAAGGAAATACACATCTATCTGCATATTTGAGCAACAATTAACATAAGAAAGATAAGCCAGTTACGATTTAAGATTTGCATAACTGAGACTTCCCTGGTGATCTAGTGGTAAAGAATCCTCCTTCCAATGCAGGAGATGTGGGTTTGATCCCCGGTCATGGGAACTAAGATCCCACATGCCTCGGGGCAACTAAGCCCGTGAGCCTCAACTAGAGAAGAGAAAACCTGTAAGCCACAACTAGAGAGAAGCCCACGTGCCTCAATGAAAGATACCACATGCTGCAACAAAGACCCAACACAGCCAAATAAATAAATAAATATTAAAAAAAAAAAGATTTGCAAAACCACCCTCATACTCAGGCTATGGTTGGAACCTCTGGGTTTGGTAAGAGTTGGGTGGAAAGGATAGAGGGAGTGGACATAACACTTCTCTCTCTATACCTTTTCACATAGTCCTGCCTCTCACATCAAAAAAAAAGGGAAGGAAGGAAGGAAGGAAGGAAGGAAGGAAGAAAGGAAGAAAGGAAGAAAGGAAGAAAGGAAGAAAGAAAGAAAGGAAGAAAGGAAGAAAGAAAGAAAGAAAGAAAGAAAGAAAGAAAGAAAGAAAGAAAGAAAGAGCTTTCCTGGTGGCGCAGTGGTTGAGAATCTGCCTGCCAATGCAGGGGACACCGGTTCGAGCCCTGGTCTGGGAGGATCCCACATGCCGCGGAGCAACTGGGCCCGTGAGCCACAATTACTGAGCCTGCGCATCTGGAGGCTGTGCTCCTCAACAAGAGAGGCCGTGATAGTGAGAGGCCCGCGCACCGCGATGAAGAGTGGCCCCTGCTTGCCGCAACTAGAGAAGGCCCTCGCACAGAAACGAAGACCCAACACAGCCATAAATAAATAAATAAATAAAATTAAAAAAAAAAAAAAGAAAGAAAGAAATCAACAAGGATGGGGGAAACTTTTAAAACTGAATACAAAGAGAAATAAATGAACCAAAGCATATTTCAAACGAAAAAGATAACCACTGTGAATGGTTATCAAATTACTTTTGAGTACAGGATTTGGACTATATGCCTTCAGGCTAAAGACAAAAAAGCACAGAAAGTCCTCACATTTGCTGCATTCTGATATCCATGAATTTCAATTACCATATTTTAGTCAAATAACACCAGTACCCCAATAACAAGGTTCAAATTTCAAGTTATCATAGTATAAGAACCATGAGTAACTGTATAAGCTTTGCTATACAATCCTTCAGTCCACAAATTTCTAAGTAAACAATAGAGGCACACTGTGATCAGTGACCATCACCTCACTACTTTTAAAGTTGGCTGGTCATTGGTCACTGCACTTTTGTTATCAGCTGTAGGTGTATTGTCTCCTTGTCTGCCAGTGATAAACTAACTTGACAGTTTACAAAACTGGATAATTGAAAGAAGGAATTGGCCAACAAAGATGAAAGTACAGCAAAAAAGGAAAAGTGATAAAGCTAGAAGGGAAATTCCCATAAATGGAGTTAGTGAACGCAAACTTATAGAGAGAAATGAGGAATATAGTTGTGATGAAAAGGGTGATATCCCAGAGGAAGTGACACCAGGATAAAATTCTACACTAAAGGAACTCTCAGAGATATTTCACATCGAAAGATAAAATGTTGGAAGCTGACCTGTGAGTCTTTCAAGCCCAACTTAGGCCGCCAGCTTCTTGCGGTCGGGCTTGCTGATGTACTTCTGCTTCTGGAACATCTTCTCCAGCACCTTGCGCTGCATGTCGGAGAACACGGCTAGACGCAGCATGCCCTGACGAGGCTTGCCGCGGGCGGCCAGTGGCCAGGAGAAGGTCCCCGGGATGGGCACGACGCTGGAGGACACTGTGGAGGCCAGGGGTGCGAGGACTGCTCTTGCTAGGATCTACCTTTGGCAGATCTTTTGTGTGTTTTGACCAACCATCCATCCATGTCAGGTTCCTCACTCTCTATCACCCGGCATCCTCCTAGCCTCAGGGTACCTATGGTTCCAAGCAGACACCGCAGCCCCAGGTCTGCCTCAAGACCTTTCTGCTCAGCTCTAGCAGCTACTGTCTTGTTCTTGTTCTGAAAAGAAGAATCTGAAAAAAAAAAAAAAAGAAGAAGAAGAATCTGGATCGGCACAGCTCAGTTTTGCTAACAAGTTTTTTAAGCATAAGTCACAGCTTACCAGACAGGATGCTCTCCAGTCCAAGGCCACCTCAGTTCACCTCAGCTGAGGCATAGAGCAGTGTGAGAAACACGTGGTGCAGAACACAGCTCTTTAGAGCAGTGAGAACTGTAGCTCTTGCTGGGCTCGTCTACACTCGGTTCTAACCTAGGTTGTGTCTAGGACTGCTCCACGTTCATTGTCTTCTTAGCCAACAAGAATAAATGCTAGGGGACTTCCCTGGTGGCGCAGTGGTTAAGAATCTGTCTGCCAATGCAGGGGATACGGGTTTGAGCCCTCGTCCAGGAAGATCCCACATGCCGCGGAGCAACTAAGCCCGTGAGCCACAACTACTGAGCCCATATGCTGCAACTACGGAAGCCCGCGCGCCTAGAGCCCATGCTCTGCAACAAGAGAAGCCATGACAATGAGAAGCCCGCGCACCACAATGAAGAGTAGCCCCCACTCTCTGCAACTGGAGAAAGCCTGCACGCAGCAACGAAGACCCAACGCAACCAAATAAATTAATTAATTAATAATTAATTTTAAAAAAAGAATAAATGCTAGCCTCCTTAGCCACGCATTCAAGGCTGCACCCTCTTAAATGTGCCCACTTTGCTGATCATGCCTCCCACTCTCACCCTCTTTGCCAGACTCACTGAACTGTTTACTGCAAAACCCACCATAGATATTTCTGCCTCCAGGCCTTGGTCATGCTGTGCCTACCTTCCCTCCCTGACCCCTGCCATCCTTCAAAGGCCAGCTGAAGTTATTCTTCCTTCATACCGATAACCGCTACTCTGTTGAACATCTGCCATGAACCAGGTATTCTCCCAGATACTTTACATACATAACCTCATTTAATCCTTTCTATTTACCTTTCAAAGTAGGTATCATTATTCCCATTCTACAGGTAGGCAAAAGGAGGCTTGGAGAAGTTAAAGTACTTAGCCAAATTCATGCAGGGAGTAAATGTCAAAGTTGGAATTCTGGCCCCAGAGTCTGATGCAGAGTCTATACTTTTTCTTAAACCATGCTTAGTCGTGAAGAATTTCCTGATGAGTTGAAACCCCTTGTTTGAATAGTACTTGATGTCTATTCTGCATGAATGATTTGACATTTAATAAATGACTACTTATGATAAAAAAAAAAAAGTTGGAAGCTGATCCAAACTTCGAAAGGAGAATGACAATTTGCCAAGGCATAGAAAAGATACCCTGTATTGTAAGTAATATGAGAGAAGGCAAACACTATTCAAACTAAAGTTTTTTAAAAAAATATTTATTTATTTATTTATTTATTTTTTGCCGTGGCTTGAGGGATGATAGTTCCCAGACCAGGGATTGAACCTGTGCCCTCGGCAGTGAAAGCATGAAGTCCTAACCACTGGATTGCCAGGGAATTTCCTCATACTAAAGTTTATTTGTTTTGTTTTGTTTTTAAACAAAGAAATAAAGCACTTTAATTTTCAATATTTCTAAAGTTTTAAGTGACAGTGTACCAAATAACTAATAGTTTTATCTGGTTTTCCATTTCTCCATACACTTATAGCCAACAGTAAGAGTGTTTAATATTTTGATGAAATTTTAAAGGGTAATGGAACAATTGTAATGTTTCCCATGGATTATTAAGATCAATTTGCATGGTTTCAACATGCATACTTATTTTTGTGTTCCCACACTACTGTGCAAAGCGGAAATTGCCAGTATTCTAAAAATTATTGAACTCTAATTAGTAGACTTCTTTTTGGTAGAGCCATGGATTAGCAGTTCTGAAGCTGCTTTCTAAATATTCTAGGACTGAGCAAATAAGCAAATATATTGTGAAGGCTGAAAGCCAGATTTCTCACTATTGGAAAAGAGTGTTAAAAATAAGGAAAAGTGAACATAAATAGAATAAACCTTACTTTGTTGTATTGGAATTGGAGACATTCCAGGTGAACTCAGGGATATATAGATATAAATGAATATAGATATGTGTATAGGTATATGTACATGCATACGTGTATTTCTCAGCTTTGTCAACTGAGAGGGCCTAGAAGCAGTGGCACACCTAGCACCCTGTTCGTGGTTTCTAATACCACTAAAAGGAACCAAGTTTCCTTGGAGAAATGGCTGATTCCAGCTCTGGAGCAGGGAAAATACAAAGGGAACCTAGAACCTCTTATTGTGCTAAAGAGTAAGATGGGCTATGTCAAAAGAACAAAGGAGCCAGTTTGAAGGAGTTTTTAACGGTTAAATCTTGAATAAATTGAACACCAAAACAAAAATGATGATAGTAACAGATGATAATGTATTGAATATACTAAGAATCTATCAGTCCACATTGATATAACTAACTAAATAAATGGGAGAAGGGAAAGCTCTTTCTTACATTAGAAAGCCAACTGATAAATGTAAAAGGAGGGATTTCCCTGGCAGTCCAGTGGTTAAGACTCCGAGCTTCCAATGCAGGGGGTGTGGGTTCCATCCCTGGTCAGAGAACTAAGATCCCATATGCCGAGAAGCACAGCGCCGCCAAAAAAAAAAAAAAAAGTAAAAGGAATGATGGAACTAGAAAATCACCATTTGGTAACATCATATTAATAATTTATGTAGGCGAGAATCATCAATGGATGTTGAAACTAGTGAGTGAAACTTTGAGAGATAACAGGATATTTACATAGTTTCAAAATATCTCCCTATAACATGCTCACAGTGGAGAAACCTGGCAGTCACCACTTTAACCAAATTATTAAAGTTAACATTGACAGTAATGGCAGTAATCCACAGCACGTGCTTCCTGATGTGATGCACTAGAACTCAGCATGACTTCTGTAATATTCCTGCCAAAGATGCATAACCTGAATCTATCCATAAGGAAACATAAGACAAACTCTAACTGAAGATCAATCTACAAATTAACTGGCCCATAGTCTTAAAAAATGTCAAACTTTTGAAATATAACCAAAGATTCAAATTAAAGGAGGCTATAGAGATATGACAACTGCATGTAACCAATTATCTTGGATTTTCTTTTGTTATAAAGGATGTTATTTGGACAACTGGAAAAATCAAAATAAGGTGTGTAGACAATTATTGAGATAGTAGTGTTGCATCATGTTTATTTATTAACTTTGGTAATTGTCCTGTGGTCATGTAAGAGAATGCCTTGTTTTGAGCAAATACACACTGAAGTATTGATATTTAAAGGGCAAAGGGACATCATGTCTACAACTTTTTGTGTATATATATATATATTTTTTTTTTTTTTTTTCTGAACTATGAAGAGTAAGTTGAACTGAACCGAACCACTGAGAGTAAGTCTGAACTCTATATCTATATAGAGAGAGACCTATCCATCTGTCTATCTTATCTATCGAAGGATAAAGTATATGTAGGAAATGTTAACATTTGGGGAATGTGGGTGAAGGGTAATTGGGAATTCTTTGTACTACTTTTGCAACTTTCCTATAAATCTGAAATTGTTAATTTTAAAAGTTTTAAAAATAAATTAAATCTGGAAAAAAAATTAAAGTGAGGTAGAAGAGAAGGCAGTGGCAAGGGAAAAGTCAAGGAGTGGTCAGAAGAAGGAGGAAAACATGGAAAGGTTTGGGTTCCAAAATCCAAGACAAAAGATAGTTTCAAGAATGTGTGAGTGAGTGGTCCCTGGATTTGTCTTTAAGTATGAATGTTCCTCAGAATTCTATTCTAGATCTTCATTTCTTGCCCTATACACTATCTGGGATAATCTTATTCACTCATATGACTTCAATTACCACCTATATGCTAATTTCCAAAGCTCTCTCTCTTGTCCAGACGTTTTTTCCTTACCCCTAAACCATATGTGTTTCTGTCTACTGGCTAGCTCCCTTGTACACTTCCAGGGATCTCAAACTCAACAAGTCAAAAATTGAATTTATAATCTTCCTCCCCATCTGGGTTCAATTCTCAGGGAATTATATTTCCATCCTCTCAGACACCCAAGCCAGATGCCTGGATGTCTGCCAAATCCAAACTTTGCCCTCATCTCCCAAATCCAACTATGAAGTCCTGTGTTTCCAAAACTGATATATTTTATGAATTTATTCACATCTCCTCCAATATTAATACTGCTAATAATAATTAGTCTAGTCTGGGGTTTTCAAACTGCAGATCAATTTAAAATTAATTAAACTAAAATAAATTTAATGAGTCATACTGAACATTTTATTTAAAGAATATCAAATATCAGAGTGCATTTCATGTAATAATTATACATATTATTGTTACAACTTCTGCCTCACTTATAATAAATATCCACATACATATGTGAGTCCTGGGTTCTGATGTTAAATATATTTCTTACTGTGAATCATGGCCAAAAATGCTTGAAAGCTACTGGTCTAGATCAGTGCTGTCCAACAGAAATATAAGATGAGCCACATATGTAAAGAAAAATTTCCATAAGTCACATGAAAAAAGCAAAAAGAAATAGGAAATTAATTTTAATAAAATATTTAACTCATATCAAACATAATATCCTTTTAACATGTTATCAATATAAAAATTATTGAGCCATTTTACATTCTTTTTATACTAAGTCTTTGAAATCCAGGACGTATTTCATACTTACAGAACATCTCAGCTCAGACTAGCCACATTCAGTGGCAGTGGTCAAGAGCCACACTGGTGGCTCCTGTAGTAGGTAGTGCAGGTCAGGTTTTGCAACTACCTACCTTAGGCGGCAAACTCTAAATCCACTCTTAGCAGTGTGAATTTAAACTTAGGAACTAAACAAGATTGTAAACTCACACCAGTGGCTGGATCCCCCATCACATCCAACCCTAGAGATGGCACAGAAATTGATAGATCTGTAAAAACTGTGAAAACCCTCAGGATATGTGTGTGTGCACATGTGTGCATGTATGTTGACAAACAGGAAGTGATGGGGCCAATGACATCACAGGTTTTCTTGTTTTTGGTTCATCCTTCACCTTTTCCCAATGCTGGGCTTCAGCCTCTCCCTATGGGTATACATATCAGTCAAGGTAGCTGATACCTTCTGGGAAATACAAATTCATGTAGAAAAGTAATGAGATGTAGAAGGAGGTGCACCTCTTAGGAAAGCAAGAAACTGAACAACCTAGAATAGATGAAACAGATTAAATGCATCATATGGCAAGATAATTTAAATAACATAGTAAATATCCTCAAGTGAAAAGAGTTCATATTGGTTACATCAGGGTTTCTCAACCTTGGCACCCTTGACATTTTGGGCTAGATAATTCTTTGTTGTGGTGGGGTGGGGCTGTCCTGTACATTATGGGATGTTTAGTAGCAGCTCTGGCTTCTACCCACTAGATGCCAGTAGCACTACCCCAAGTTGTGACAACCAAAAGTGTCCAGACATGGCTGAATGTTCCGGCGGTGGGGGGAACAAAGTCACCCAACTGGATTACATGAAGCAGGAACAATAAATCATGAAGAACCAATTCAAAATACTGTGAAAAATATAATGGTTGAAGTAAATAACTCAACAAATGGGTTATGTAGCAATATGGATCTAGGCCAAGAATGAATTATCGCATTGAAAAATCAGGGATAGGAAGTCTTCTAGAAGGTATCAGGAGGAAGGGGTAAACATGAAAATATGAAAGTTAACAAACCTGGAGAATAGAAGTATCAATATCTACATCATAAAGAGTATAAGAAGGGGAAAAATAGAGGGGAGGAAATATTTGTAGATACAATGTTTGCTAAATTCCCAGAACTAAAAAAAAAAGTCCTCAGATTGAATGGGTACATAAAGGACCAATCAGGAGAGACAGGAAAAATCTAATCCTAGATACATTAGAGTGAAATGAAAGAACATCAAAGAGAAAGAGCAACATCCAGAGAGAAAGAGCAGCTTTCCTATGAAGGAACAAGATAGAGATTGACACTAGACTTCTTAAAGCATTCTAAGGAGAGTAGGAGAAAGGAAGTAGGGATCAGGAAGGAAGGGGAAAAGAGAAACAAAAATTAAAAGTGGGCTTCGCAATCATTCAATAAACTTATCTCTATTGCGGTGTAACAGAAAAACCTCTCCGCTTGGTGTAAGAAACCTCGGCTGAAGTCCCAACCCAGACTCTTTGGCACTTAAGACACAAAGCCAGGTAAAAAGTTAGATTCCACAGAAGGAAACGGGGTGGCTGTACTTTTGTAGTCCCAGTATTTGGGCTTCAGCTGTACAGATGGATCCAGTTCCTAGGACCTGATTCACGAGACTGATGTATGCATCAAGATGTTAATTTACTATTCATAATGGGTAAAACATCTTTCCAGGGAATTATAAATACACCTGGGCTTGTTATTCATGGCATTTCTCATCTAAGTTCTCAATTAATTACTAATTAATTACATATCAATTAGTGAATGCCGAATCAGAGAAATTAGTTGAATGATCGTGAGGAAAAGGATTAATTTCCCCATCTCTTTAGTGTTACCATCCGATTTCAGTTTTTCTCTTGTCCACTGATGATTAAATGCTAACCAATTCTTGCTCATCTCCCCGCCACTCTCCACTCCCTGCCCCTCCCCATGTTTCATAATCTTACATTATGTCAAATTAGATTAGTTTTATATTTCAGTCTTGAGATAACCATGAACATCATGATTGGACTTTCTTATCAAACATTTGTAGGACACCTCTTTAGGTTAAGTAAAAATAACCAATAGTTATTATGTGTTAGGTATCATATATACATTATCTCATTTAATCCTCACACAACTCTATGAGGTAGGTACTATTATTGTCCCTATTTTAGAAGTTGGGCAACTGGGGTAGTGTAAGTTAAGTAACTTGCTCCAGGTCATTCAGCTAGTAAGCAGGGTCAAAGGAAGCCAGTAAGACCTCAAAACCAACAACCTGAATAACTGCTAGATTTTCCCCGTGCCTTAGGCTCACTTTTCTTGTCTGCACCTAACTCACAGCGTTGTGAGATTCAAACGAGATAAAATATGCAGCAGGTTTTTAAACCTATGAAGCATATTGCAAAATGGCACATACTATTTTAAAATATATAATTAAAATGCAGTCTATTTGTAATAATGGGTAACATAGCACGAATACAGAACATACACATTTCACAATTACAAAATTCAGGTCCTTAAAAACTTTTTATTGAAATATAACATATATGCTGTAAAGTTCACAAAACGTAAGCGTGCAGCTCAATTAATTTTTACAAAGCATAAATTGAAAAAAAACAAGTAACCGCCACCCAGATCAAAACATAAAACTTTACCAGTATTTCAGAAGCCTCCCTCTGGTAAATAGTATATGCTTTTAAGTTAAAGACCTGGATTCGAATATTGATCTGGCATTTTTGAATTGTCTTTAGGTCTTGGTTGAGTCATCTGTAACGTGAAGATAACAGTACCTTAAAAAACTGTTGAATTAAAGGTCACATAATGTAAAATGTCTATCGCAGTGCCTGAATATATCTGGTCTGTAATAAACGTAATTATTATCGGGCAAAAGCACGAGGCGGTCCTCAACTCCCACTTCCTGTCTTTTTGTCACTCACTTTTGAAAGTTGCTCTTGCTCCTATTCCTTTTTCTCCTCCTTTCTCGCCCCCCCTACTGCCGTAAATTGCCCTCCAGAGCTGTCGTAAAATGCTCCTCCCCGCCCTCCATGTGGCGAAAACGCAATCACGCTTGACGGCGCAAGGTGGCTCAGCCGCAAGATGGCGGCGCTGGCGGAGGAGCAGACGGAGGTGGCGGTCAAGTTAGAGCCTGAGGGACCGCCGACGCTGCTACCTCCGCAGGCGGGGGACGGCACTGGCGAGGGTGGCGGCGGCACAACCAACAACGGCCCCAACGGCGGCGGTGGGAACGTTGCGGCGTCGTCGTCGGCCGGCGGGGATGGTGGGACCCCCAAACCCTCGGTGGCTGTCTCCGCCGTTGCCCCGGCGGGGGCGGCCCCGGTGCCCGCCGCTGCTCCGGAGGCCGGCGCTCCCCACGACCGACAGACTCTGCTGGCCGTGCTGCAGTTTCTACGGCAGAACAACCTCCGCGAGGCCGAAGAGGCGCTGCGCCGTGAGGCCCGGCTGCTGGAGGAGGCAGTGGCGGGCTCCGGAGCCCCGGGAGAGGCGGACGGCGCCGGCGCTGAGACGGCTAGCGCGCTTCTTAGTCGGGTCACCGCCTCGGCCCCCGGCCCTGCGGCCCCCGACCCTCCGGTCAGCGGTGCTTCGGGGTCCGCCGCCGTCTCGGGCTTAGCGACAGGTCCTGCGGCTCCGGGGAAAGGTGAGCCGCGGGGTCCCGGGGAGGCAGGGCTGGCACGAAGGGGAGCGAGCCGGGAAGGCAGAGGCTGGCAGGCCTGCACCTCTGCGGGCTTGTTTTGAATTTCCTGGGCCCGCCTCTAGGGCCACATGCCCGCCCCTTTCCCTGGTGCGCCGGCTGCGCAGTCAAACCCTCTTCCGAGCTGTCAGTTCCAGCGAGAGGCTGTGGAGAGCTGTTGAGCTGAGGGATGTATGGGGACGGTGGGCGCGGAGAGGCGGGGACTTTCAGGCTTTTGGTCCCTTTCCTCTCATTTGGGCTCTTGAGCCTTGGGCAGGGATACATTAACACTAGCAATATTTGTACAGTTTTGTACTAGCGTACTTTTACTATAAATACTTTGTTATGTATCTTAATTTTCTCAGTTCCACTGTGAGGTAGACAGTACCGCTATTTTAGAGATGAGAAAACAGACTGAGAAAGGCCAAGGGACTTGCTTTGAACCACACAGCCAGGGAATGATGAATATAGTGTAGCCAGTCTTTCTCAAAATATAGGCTAACATTGGTGTTAAATCTTTTAGAGGAATGCAGATTCTTGGGCGTCACTTCAGACTTAGTGAATCAGACCCTGTGCAGGTGGAGTCCGGGAATCTGCGTTTTAAAATAAATGCTTCCAAGGGGCACTGATGTAGGGCAAAGTTTGAGAATCATTCACTTAGGAACAGGCGTTGGGCAGACCTGAGTTCAGTTTCTGTCTCTGTTGCTTTTACTTGTGTGATGCTGATTGTTATTCTTCCTAAGCTTGAGAGTTTTTTTCCCCCCCTCTATTAAATGGGTTATTGTGAGATTTAGATATAATATATGTAAAATGTCTGGCACTGATAAGTTTATGCCTAGGTATCCATCCCTGACACCTGAGGCTTCCCCCCCCTTTTGTATTTATGAGACCTAATCTCTGCAGCATTGCCAGAAGTGAAGTATGAATATGTAGCATTGTAACCCATAAGTAGAAATGTATGCAAATGTGATGGAGAGGAATCTTTTTTGAATGCTGAATTTTGTGAATGAACTATAAGATGGATGAATTATGTTGTTGGTTATTTTGCTGTATTCTCTCATCTCTTCAGAAACTTGACCTATTTTTTAGATTGTAACTCAGAAACCAGTAGGGATGAAAAGAGGCCATCAGAGTAAACTTCTAAAGAACTTCTAAAATTTGTGCAGTAAAGAGCATAACAGTACTATAATTGCAACTTAAAAATTTCCAACAAACTCTGATTCGATTGACAGGTGTATCATTGTTTGGTATTGAAATATTACAAATAAATGCGTATGCTTTTTGCCTTGAAATGATGGTTATGGAAATTGTTTTAAGCGTATAAAATAGATTTGTCTTTTGGAAATATAAATAAGGCAAGTCCTTCCCACCGTTAACATGCTTATATTTTATAGGGAGTGATAGATGTGCATATATGAAGGTAACAGGATAGGATGTGTTGCTGGACAGTTCCAAAATATTTAGGTAGCTCAGAGAGCTGGAAATGTTACTCCAGGGCATAGCTTGGTGGGGGTGGGTGCCATTTGCACTGAGCCTTGAGAGAAGATTAAGATAGTTGGTTGATTTGCACATACCATGCTTTATAAAATTTGTCTTTAAAATAAGGTACCTCTAGGAAAAATATTGAATCTTTTTGTTATTGATTTGAAAATTTTATTTTAAGATGTGGACAAACCGAAGGAATTTTGGATGGGTGACTGAAACAAAGTGAATCCCATTAAAAGATTATGTGATTGAGTTGGGGAAGAGCGTTTGAGAGGAGAAGGACAAACATCTGAGAAACAATTCACCTCTGGACCTTAGCAAAACAGCCTTAGTCTCTTTGTGCATGTCAGGTCACTTTCCTGAAAGTTATTTTTCGTTTTTTAAACAGTTGGAAGTGTAGCTGTGGAAGACCAGCCGGATGTCAGTGCCGTGCTATCAGCCTACAACCAACAAGGAGACCCCACAATGTATGAAGAATACTATAGTGGACTGAAACACTTCATTGAATGTTCCTTGGACTGCCATCGGGCAGAGTTATCCCAACTCTTTTATCCCCTATTTGTACACATGTATTTGGAACTAGTCTACAATCAACATGAGAATGAAGCAAAATCATTCTTTGAGAAGTATGTGAATTTATGTATATATATAATATGTATAGATAGCTATATATATATAATGAATACACGCATCTGTAACTACACAAATATAAGATTGCAACTCAGAAAGTACTTTATGAAGGAGAGGTACCCTGGTGCTATGAGAACCTAAAATGAGGGATTTGATCTAGTTGGAGAAGTCAGGGAAGGCTCCCAGAGGAAGTGATGCTTGAGGTAGGATCTGAAGATTGAACAGGAGTTAACCAGGGGAAGAGAAGAGGGAGAAGCATGTGTGACAGCTCTGTGGCAGGAAGGATCACGGTAGGTACAGAGATGAAAGGCAAGTGTGGCTGGAGCAGAGTGTGAGGGTGGGGTGTGGTACAACAGGAAGCTGGCTGGTTGATTAGGGGCTGGAGCAGGCGGTTCTTGGGCCATACTGAGGGTCTTTGTTTATCCTCAGAGCAGTAGGAGGTTGTATTGGATGGGATTAGATTTGGCTGAGATTCACCGAAAAGTCAAAACAATAGTGGCATAAATAAAAGTTTATTTTTACTTTTATCCTAAGAGCAATATGAAGCTGTGTTAGGATTAGATTAGACTGAGAGTGACTGGACCCCAAACAGTAGAGGCTTGAATACGATAAAAGTTTATTTCTCTCTCTCATGAATGTAGGCAGTCTAGGACTGGTATGGAGTCCTTGATTATCAAGGACCCAGGCTCTGTTGATTTTATAGCTCTGACATCCTTGTCATGCATTTTCCACCTGTGATACAAGGTGATTCTCTGGCTCTAAGAAATCATATCAGTGTTACAGTCAGCAGGGAGGGCACACATTCTTCCTGGAAGTGACATATATTTCTCCCTTTTTTATGTCATTAGTCAATGGCCAAGGGAGGTAGGAAATATGGTCTTTACCTAGGTGTCTATGTGACAGCTAGTATTCAGGTGTTTTATTGTGGAGGAAGAAAGAAAAAAATGGATATTTGGGGACAGTGAGACATCTTTGCCAGAGAAGTCATTGAAGGACCATGTTATTATTAGATTTACATTTTGAAAGGACCTTTATGCAGTGGGGAAAACAGATGGTGGGGGACAGAGTGATTATAGATGGACCATTTTGGAGGTTATTGTATTGGTTCTCAACTGAAGGTAATATTATGCCTCCTTCCTCTGGGCTGTTTGAAACTGGAGGTGTTTTTGGTTGTCATAATGACTAGGCTGGAGGATCAGGTGTCTTAGGGATTCCAAAAGTTGCAATACGTGCAGGTAGTCCCACTTAGCAATGAATTGTTTTGCCCCAAATACTAGTTGCAACCCTGTTGAGAAACACTGGACTAGGGTGTGATAGTGTTGGTGAAGGGAAGTAGACATATTCGTGAGGCACCTGGTGAGTGATTGGATATGGAGGTGTAAAGGAGATGAAAGTATAATTGATAATCCCTAGGTTTCTGGCTCCCCTAGCTGGATAGGGGTGCTCTTCACTGAGGTAGAAAACCCTAGAAGAGGACTGGTTTTGTCAGGTTGTACAATAATCTTGAGTTCAGATTTGTTTATGCCTTTGACTTATTTAAGAGATGTCAAGTTGATAGATGGAGGATATATAAGGCTCTGAGCTTAGAGGAGAGGTAGGGACTGGAGCCATAAATTGGAGTGTGTGCAATATTGATGGATAGGGATGAGACTGTCTAGGAAGCAGTATGAAATAAGTCAATGGGAGGGCTAGGCCTGGGCCTCAAGGAACTCCAACATTTGGAGTAGAAGAGAAATAAAAGGAGTAGAAGAGATGACCAAGTAGAAGAGATACAAAAGGAGACGCCAGAGAAGCAGGAAGAAAACCAGGAGAGTGTTGAGTTATAGAAGCCAAAGAAAAGGAGTGTTTGAGAAGGAGGCAGTGCTTAACAGTTTAAATGAGAGCTCTTTAGTACAAGCAATAGACCCAGAAGCTAGAACTTGTCAGGTAACACAGGTAGTGGTAATAGAGGAACAATAGAACTCAGGACTCCTGGCTTCTGTGTCATTATGTTCATTCATTATTCTGCAGTACCTAATAGAAGGTATATAAGGCAAATGTTCTGTAGCTCAGTGTTTCTGAAAGAAAAGATAAAGGCTGATGGTGACAGAATTTCTAAGCTAATTTTTCTTACAGTACTGTCATCAAAAAACCTCCTCTTCCAGTCTCATGGTGTAGCCATCTCCTCACATAGGAAGCTGGACTATCGTAGGGGACTGACTTTCTGTGTCCTTGTCATGGACAGTCTCAGCCCTTGCCAGGACCCCATGCTCAGATGAGCTTATCGGCGGCGACTAATACAACACCAAGAGGCTGAGATTTCTAATTTCATTCACATCTTAGGCGGAAACTCTTAATTCATGTCTTGATGAGTCATAATAGGGTAGCACAGGTAACAGTTTAGGAATCTGTTGGCTATGTGTCAGAGCTAGAGTCCTAATATCTTATGTTTAACCATTTGTTTTCTAAATGTTTTTGCATTGTTTGCTGCTCTTTGTGAGTGTCAATATATGATCTTTACATTTTATTTTATTAGGATAATTAAGATTTGTAGAAACAAAAGTACATTTAAATTTAGTAATTGTCACCAAGGCTGAAAGCTTTATTTAATTGCCTTTGGTAATGGTGAGTAAATGGGAGTGCTCACTGTTTGATATCAACACGTTTGTTCTTTAGTCATGTTATTAAAGTACGGATGTTTAATCTTTATATCTGGTATTAAGAATATGCGAAATCACTAAAAATGATGGGTTTTGTGAGAATGTGTTGATCATGTGTTGATCATGTGTTGATTATTGTTGAGAGGCTGGGTGATAGGTACACTGAATTCATTATAATAGTTTCTACTTTTGTATGTGTTTGAAATTTCCCATAATAAAAAGTTTTAAAAAGTGAGTTTTGAGAGAACATAAAATTTAGTAGAGCAAAGTTTCTAACATTTTCAGATGTCTACCAATGGTGGCATTCAAATGAGACTGTCTGCCAATGGTGGATAGCTTATCTTTCATTCATTTATGGTATTTATTTCAAATTCTCTTAAAATGTTTATGATGCATTTATTTCATTAGAGAATTAAATTGGTCATTTTTAGGATGAATTCAGAACTGAATTGTAATCATTTTGAAATGCGTTACTTCTTATCCTACAGCTTAGTCCACGATTATTCAGACTACTGCGTTGAAAATATTCTGGGATGTTTATAAATATATGGGGGAGAGGCAGATCCCTTAACGATTACATTGAAAAATGACTTTTTAAAATCACTGAAACAGGTTCCATGGAGATCAGGAATGTTATTACCAGGATGACCTACGAGTATTATCTAGTCTTACCAAAAAGGAACACATGAAAGGGAATGAGACCATGTTGGATTTTCGAACAAGTAAATTTGTTCTGCGTATTTCCCGAGACTCGTACCAACTCTTGAAGAGGCATCTTCAGGAGAAACAGAACAATCAGATATGGAACATAGTTCAGGAGCACCTCTACATTGACATCTTTGATGGGATGCCGCGTAGTAAGCAACAGATAGATGCGATGGTGGGAAGTTTGGCAGGAGAGGCTAAACGAGAGGCAAACAAATCAAAGGTATGGGAATAAACCTAAGAACTATATAATGCAGATTATGAAAAATTGTAGCATTTCCATCTACATAATTTACACATTTTTCTTATAGCTAGTTTGGGAATAATTTTACACTGTATACTAAGTTTCATGTTCTAAGGATGATGTATATATTAGTGAGAATTTGGGAATGGATGCATTTAACAGAACCCTGACTACATTGGCAGAAACAAGTAAGGGGTTCTTCTCACGTAAAATGAATTAAAGCAGAAGGCCCTCCTAGGTTGGTGTGAGGGCTCCACAATGCCATCAAGGACCCTGGCTCCTTCTACTTTCTGCTCTGCCATCTTCAGAATGTGGCTTTCTTCATTGTGCTCACAGGTGGCTGTTGCAGCGCCAGCTTTGCATCTGTATTCCAGGAAGGCGGAAGGGGGAGGATGAAAGACATACCTGCTGAATCTCTCCGTTTTTATCAGGAAAACTACTTTTTTCTAAAACACTACCCAGTATATTTGTGTGTACATCTATTGGCCAGAATGATATTATATGGCCATTGTATGGCTTCAAGGGAGCCCGGGAACAGAAATGATTTTAACTGAGCATACTGCTGCTCCAACAAAATCAGGGTTCTGTTAGTAAGGAAGAAGGGGAGATTGGCTATTGGGTAGACAAGTACAGAATCTGCTTCAGGATATACATGACCCTATTGTAATTGTGATTCCTCCTATCAAGATATGAAAAGGATGTATTAATGAACAAAAAAGTAATTTAAAAAATTGGCTCCTTTGACTTGTAGGTATTTTTTGGTTTATTAAAAGAGCCAGAAATTGAGGTGCCTTTGGATGATGAGGATGAAGAAGGAGAAAATGAAGAAGGAAAACCTAAAAAGAAGAAGCCTAAAAAAGATAGTATCGGATCCAAAAGCAAAAAACAAGATCCCAATGCTCCACCTCAAAACAGGTGAGGAAAAAAACCTCAGGAACATGTGTGGAAGTTTAAGACAATGTTATAGATGGTTCAAGTTATTTAATATTCAGAGTAATTTCCAGTCTGTTTTTCTTTCACAGAATCCCTCTTCCTGAGTTGAAAGATTCAGATAAATTGGATAAGATAATGAATATGAAAGAAACCACCAAACGAGTACGCCTTGGGCCAGATTGTTTACCCTCAATTTGTTTCTATACATTCCTCAATGCTTACCAGGTTGGTAAAATGATTTGGCAATTTCTGGGAGAAAATTAGGAGTCATGAAAAACAATGATTACCATTAAAAGTAACTTAGATGTCTTAACTAAAATGAAGTTTTCTTCTTTAAACTCTTGATATAAATATGGCTTAAAGACAGCAGTTAGGAAAGGAGAATTGGACATTGCTCAGAATAGATAGAAGGCAATGTTTAAAAGACCTTTAGCGACTTGTAGGTACCAGAATCTTGCTTGTATGTGTCCTTCATTTCACTGATCAGAATTCTGCTAGCCTTTGAAAAAGGAGGAAGCTATGTGGTTCATCTCTCTTGAACTTAAGTACTTACGTAAACTTAATATTTTTTATTAAGAATTCTTCATATCTTTATGTCTGTTAAGCCTCTATAGACATAAGGCTTTATAATAGGCTGCTGAGGATATATTTAGTAAAGTACAAAAATGATTAACATTTGCTTTATATGATGCACTCCAAATTCAGAGGGCAAAAAAGGGGTAAATGACATGTTCTCAAAGTAAGTGCTTTTGAACAGTTGATTTCAAAGGAGAATGAAATCTCAAAGATATTTTATATGAGAAAAATAGCTATCATTATATATTCTCTAAGATGTGACTATAATTTTTTCCCTAAAACAGTATTGTTTAGTGTGTGTGTGTGTATACATATATATATATATATATATATTTTTTTTAATTGGCAGGGCCTCACTGCAGTGGATGTCACTGATGATTCTAGTTTGATTGCTGGAGGTTTTGCAGATTCAACTGTCAGAGTGTGGTCTGTGACACCCAAAAAGCTTCGTAGTGTCAAACAAGCAGCAGGTAACTGAGATGACCTGTCAGGATAGAAACTCATCATTAGTTTACACCAATCTTGATTCCAAGAAATATACAGAAGACATTGTGATCTTAGCAGAATTTCACTTGATTTTACTTTAAGTCAAAATGGCTAATAACATTGCCAACAGTGAAAAGTGCATTGGAGTGGCAATCAGGAGACTGGGGTGCTAGCCTGGTTTAATGTCACTGGTCCTCAGTTTTCTCATCTGTAGAATGAGGGCATTAGGCTAGAAAACTCCCTAAGGTTAAAAATCTAACATTTTATGATTGTTTGCTTGTGAATTAAAAAAAAAAACCTTTAAATAGTGGGAGAGTACTTTCTGTTTTAGGCATAAAAATGGCTAAAATGAACTAAGACCAGGGTTACATTTTAAAGAAAGTTTCTTGCTAACTGTATTGTTTAAACAAGATAATACATTTTCAATAATTTATTTTAATATTTCTATAATTTCCTTTTGTGAAACATGGTGATATAATGGATGAATTTGAGTTTCAGCCCTAGTTTCAACACTAAGTAGCTGTGTGCACTCTGGCATATTATTAACTGTTCTGAACCTCATTTTCTCCTCTTATACCCTGGGATGATAGCACCTAATTTAGAGGCATTAGCACAGTGGTTGGTATATAGGAGGAACAGTTCAAATGTTCTTCTCCTGAACTGTGATGTAATTGCCTTAAAACGTTTTAATGAATGTACTTTAAAAAATTAACATTTCTCGACCATTTTAGATCTTAGCCTCATAGATAAAGAATCTGATGATGTCTTAGAAAGAATCATGGATGAGAAAACAGCAAGTGAGCTGAAGATTCTGTATGGTCACAGTGGGCCCGTCTATGGAGCCAGCTTCAGTCCAGATAGGTAAAATACAAACAAAAGAATTAAATACTGCTGTATTACATTGAGATTATATGAAAGTTAACTACTGGGAACATTATGAAAATGTTGGGGAAAATTCCTTTAGAAAAATCTCGTGGTTGCCTATCATTCATTATCTTTTATTATTACTATTTTTTTTGTAGAGAATTATTTTATTATCCTTTAAAATTTTTTTTTAATTCATTTTTATTGGAGTATAGTTGCTTTACATTGTTGTGTTAGTTTCTGCTGTACAGCAAAGTGAATCAGCTATATGTATACATGTATCCCCTCTTTTTTGGATTTCCTTCCTATTTAGGTCACCACAGAGCACTGAGTAGAGTTCCCTGTGCTATACAGTAGGTTTTCATTAGTTATCTATTTTATACATAGTAGTGCGTTATCTTTTAGAATCTTGCCCTCTGCTGATTTATCTTGGGGTACTGGTGTATAATACCCAAATTTACAGAACCAGGATACATAGCTTCAGGGTTTGCTGGTTATAAAAATCAGCTTTAGTTTTGTGTAACTCCAGTAGGGGTTGAATTGCTTCTTTGGGTTCTTGCTTTGGGTTTTGTGGCTACTGCTGTCTTCTGTCATCTCCAAATTCACAACAGATTACTGATATTAAAGGCATATTACCTATCAATTGAAGATTTATCTTTGTATAATCAAAAGAACTAAGAGAATACTGAAATGGGAATTTGAAACCCACAAATATGGGTTTGCCTATTTTTCATGATCTCTAACATTCTGTAGAAATGCAGGGAGGGTATTTTGTTATATCATAATACCATCTGTATCTTATTTGATAGATAATAGCTTTCAATCCATCAAGATTTTCATCCTTATGAAACTGAGAATGAGGATTTTTGTTATTTTATAGGATTTAGCCAGATGGTGTATTTTTACTTGAGGGAAACTTCTGATTTCATTGAAAACCATAGTACTTTCTGAGTAGTTCAGCTTTTCTGTTCATTCCTGAAGAAGGTAGAGTATTATTCTCGCATCTATAGTGTTTTTTGTTTTGGCATTTTTTTTTTTTTTTGGTCCAAAAGATGTTTACTTTTAAATTCTTACACAACTTTTACAGGATATGAAAATAGCATCTCCATTTTAAAGTAAAAAATTAAGTTTTAAGTGACATATCACATTTCTTAGAAGCCTTTCTCAGGTGACCTTATTTGATCATACTTTTTGTCATTACCTCTTGGTATTTTTTTTTTTCGAAGAACTGTGATTTTCCTCTTAATAGATAATGTTTTTAAAATAATCTAACCTCATTCAGTAGGTGCTCGGTAGATGTAGTGTCACGGCTAACATTAGTTAGTACTTTCAACTCTTGTTATCCACTGTGAATTTCATGTATAAATTAAAAGTGAGATGTAGCATGTCAGTTAGCTATGTTTAATATATACAAATGTACAGAGAAACTGGACAGATAACTAAGTTATTCTAGGAATCGAATGTACTACCTTCTCTTCTCTCAGGAACTACCTGCTTTCCTCTTCAGAAGATGGAACTGTTAGATTGTGGAGTCTTCAAACATTTACCTGCTTGGTGGGATATAAAGGACACAACTATCCAGTGTGGGACACACAGTTTTCTCCATATGGATATTATTTTGTGTCAGGGGGCCACGACCGAGTAGCTCGGTAAGAACATTATGAGCTTAGGACTGGGCCTATTCAAGGAACAGAATGGTTTCTTGTTGGGAATTAGAAACTCCAGCCAAACTCATTTTTGCTTCTATTATTCAGGATCAACATTTTGAGAACGTCAGCATTTATAGGTCCTTATTTGAAAACGAATTTGGGACAGGAATATTACTATGTCTGCAATTATGTCTATACCAAGAGTCCATGCCCTCCCCTTCCCCAACTGGATGCTAAACCTTGTCTTTTACAACCACTGTGAGCACGTTTATTTCCCTGTCATCTCCTTAGAAGTTCAGGATGAGGTGTCTTGGGTTAGAAACTAATTATGTGGTGGCCAAAACTAGGGAAAAATACTCTTCTATAAGTTAGACTAGGAGTTGGAATGGGAGGTGTACATACAGAGAACTAAAGGATTATAGAATTTAAAAATTTTTGTACCATATCAATTAGTTTTTCTTAAGAATGTTTAGGGAATTCCCTGGCGGTCCAGTGGTTGGGACTCTGCGCTTTCACTGCCGAGGGCACGAGTTCAGTCCCTGGTCAGGGAAGTAAGATCCCGCAAACTGCACTGCGGCCAAAAAAAATTGTGTTTAGTCTCAGTCATTCCATCTTTCCCTCAGGTAACTAGTGAGTGGGACCCATTTGGAGCTAACATTTCACATGGTTGTTTCTATATTTATTTTGGATAGAATTTTGGCATTTCACAGTTAACTAATTACCTTCTTCTATTTTCAATAATTTTTTTTAAAAGGCTCTGGGCTACAGATCACTATCAGCCTTTAAGGATATTTGCTGGCCATCTTGCTGATGTGAATTGTACCAGATTCCATCCCAATTCTAATTATGTTGCTACGGGCTCTGCAGACAGAACTGTGCGGCTCTGGGATGTCCTGAATGGGAACTGTGTAAGGATCTTCACTGGACACAAGGTATTTTCTACCTTCATTATTCCAGCACACAAGGTTCTTTTGAGATAAAAATAGTTTAAAAATTAACCAGATGACACACCATTGTAAAGCAATTATACTCCAATAAAGATGTTAAAAAAAAAAAAAATTAACCAGATGGATGGACCTAGAGTCTATCTTACAGAGTGAAGGGTCCGAAAGAGAAAAACAAATACCATATGCTAACACATATATATGGAATCTAAAAAAAAATGGTTCTGATGAACCTAGGGGCAGGACAGGAATAAAGATGCAGACGTAGGGAATGGACTTGAGGACATGGGGAGGGGGAAGGGTAAGCTGGGACGGAGTGAGAGAGTAGCATTGACATATATACACTACCAAATGTAAAATAGGTAGTGGGAAGCAGCTGCATAGCACAGGGAGATCAGCTCGGTGCTTTGTGACCACCTAGAGTGGTGGGAGGGAGGCACAAGAGGGAGGGGATATGGGGATGTATGTATACATATAGCTGATTCACTTTGTTATACAGCAGAAACTAACACAACATTGTAAAGCAATTATCCTCCAATAAAGATGTTAAAAAAAAATTAACCAGTGACACATTTTAAAGATACTATTCGCACCACTGAACTTTATAATTCTGACTTGTGTCTTATTTTCTTAGGTATTTTTAACCCTATTTTTGATTCTTTCCATGGACCTCTTTTCTAGGGACCAATTCATTCCTTGACATTTTCTCCCAATGGGAGATTCCTGGCTACAGGAGCAACAGATGGCAGAGTACTCCTTTGGGATATTGGACATGGTTTGATGGTTGGAGAATTAAAAGGCCACAGTGATACAGTCTGTTCACTTAGATTTAGTAGAGATGGTGAAATTTTGGCATCAGGTAAATGACTAGAAATGGCTTTGTGGTAAAGGGTCAATGGTATATTTAAAGGAAGCACTGAATGTTGACCATTGCAAAATTAAGTCCTGCTGTTTTTTAAGTTTTGCTTCTCCTTAGCCATGATTCCAGACTGTTACCCTATATGTATGTTGACTTCTCAGGTTAAAACTACTGCTTGAAGTGCTGCTTTAGAGGGAATAGAGTTATTAATCAAGTTCAGATTTTTTTCACCAGAAATAAAAAGTAAATGCATAAAGCATACTTGACAGAATCTCAGAATCTAAATAAGGCAGATGCTACTAAATGGTTTCCTTTGATTTCCTCTTAGGTTCAATGGATAATACAGTACGGTTATGGGATGCTATCAAAGCATTTGAAGATTTAGAGACTGATGACTTTACTACAGCCACTGGGCATATAAATTTACCTGAGAATTCACAGGAGTTATTGTTGGGAACATATATGACCAAATCAACACCAGTTGTACACCTCCATTTTACTAGAAGAAACTTGGTTCTAGCTGCAGGAGCTTATAGTCCGCAATAAACCATCGGTATTAAAGACCTTTGGAAGCTACTGTTTGAAAAAGGGAGACTAAAAGCAAATACCTCAGTGATTAATATTTAAGCTACAAAGAATGTTTTGTCTATATGGATCTGGAAGTATGCTGCTTGGAAAATCTGAACAGGATAGTTCCACATTTCTATAGCAACCACATTTAACTAATTTCCGTTAGTTGAATAAGAGGTATTATGTTCATTGAGGGGACATTTATGGTGCTTTGGATTTTGTGGAAACTATGCATTGCCTGTTCAAATGCTATTTTAATTTATTTTGTTTAGAAAAAAATCAGTTGATTTCAGTAATTCATCCTGCTTCAAGATTCAAATTGAGTAATATAATACCATCCTGAATTTTAGCTGAAGAATTCTATGAGCATGTATGTTCCTGCTGTAAAAATGTAGTTACTGTATGGCACTCAAGTACTATGTTAAATGATCCACTAGCATTTTTGCTTGGCTCATGATTAGTGGAATGTACGTTAACTGGGTAGGGTGAACTACAATTCCTTTTTGAGAAATAGATGAAGTACAACCATCCATCGATATCTGAATTTATACCGGTTGGATTGAGTGCACGCAAACACTCTATAAACCAGGTGAAGAAATTAACTTCCATGTTCTACTTCAGCTAAAATGGCTACATAGAACCTAGCACACTTGAAGTCAGACATTTCAATTGCTTACCTCCAGTACTGAGCCTTGCTTTGGGAAACTAAAAGATTTATTAGACCAAGTCACTGCCAGTTTTTTGCCTTTGTTGCATTTTGTACAGTTTTTATATTTTTGATATCTTGTAAATAAAGACAACCAGCTTTTCCAGGTTCATAATTTATTGTACAAATCGAGTATCACATGATGAGTTGACATTAGCTTCTTTAGGCATGGGACCTTAACAGATGAGGTACAGTTGAGAATCCTATAAACAAAACAAAAACTGCTTAGACACCAATGTGTTCAACTCTACTTTTAAGACATTCAGTAATTACTAGTACAAGACTATCCATGAACCCCCCTGAAATTGAATGCAAATTCATTAGATTCTCAAAGGAGTCAGTAACCCCCCCAAATTTAGGTGTCTCTCTGCTTAATACAATTTAAAAGAGCTGCCAATAATTCAGTATGATGCTAAATGTATACCATTAGAAAAGCCTAGTACATAAAATAACATCTTTTTTCATAAAGTAGTATTTTAAACAGTAGAAAACAGGGAGGGTGGTATTATCCCCATTATAAAAACAAAGGAGGAACCTAACATGAAAAATTGGGCAAAAAACTACCTGTTTGTCAGGAACAAGCCATGGATCACTGCATTCTGGGATATGCAGTCAGTCCCTTAAGGTCAATAGTTTTGGGATTGGAAAAGTTTTTAAGAGGAGAGGAAAAAATTTTCTGTCATGGAGGGCTACATTAGACAAACATCTGGGTTTTGGGTTTTCTGCACCTCATCTACCGCCAACACAACAAATATTTACTCAAGCAAGGGCAAATGGGGGTTGGGTGGCACTATAAGAAGAAAATGAAGTCTAGGGGATTTAAGGAAAAGACAGAATGGCTGACATAAAAACTGAAACTAGCAAAAACCAAGATATATTTGCAACTGATTTAAAAGGCTGGTTAATAACTATTAAGAGAGCTTATACAAGAGAGAGAAGGTCTTCACAAAGAGAAAGTCCCAAATGTTAAATGAGAAGAACACAAAGAGAATGTTAAGAAAAATACAAGTGGTAAACAAATGGAAAAAATATACAACTTTATCAAAAAAATTATTTTTACTCCTCAAATTAACAAAAATCAGAAACTGATGTTATTCAACACTGCCTGGGGAAGAAAGCTAGGCGCCCACAACCCTCTGAGAAAGCACTTCACCTTAAGAAAACAATCACAGATACAAACACTTCATGCCCAAAGGCATTCATTGTAATATTATTTATATTAAAAAAAAATTCTAGTAGGAGACATTTCCTCTGTGAAATAAATCATATACCCATGAGCACTCATGCATTCAAATTAGAGAGAACATGCATAAGACAAAATTACAGATACGGATCACGGCCACTGGAAACCAAACAAATACATTAAAAAAGAGCTAAACTGGGCTTCCCTGGTGGCGCAGTGGTTGAGAATCTGCCTGCCAATGCAGGGGACACAGGTTCGAGCCCTGGTCTGGGAAGATCCCACATGCCGCGGAGCAACTGGGCCCGTGAGCCACAACGACTGAGCCTGCGCTCCGCAACAGGAGAGGCCGCGATAGTGAGAGGCCCGCGCACCGCGATGAAGAGTGGCCCCCACTTGCCGCAACTGGAGAAAGCCCTCACACAGAAACGAAGACCCAACACAGCCAAAAATAAAACATAATAAATAAATAATAAATAAAAATTAAAAAAAAAAAAAAAGAGCTAAACTGAAATGTTAACGAAAATTGTCAGGGTAATGGGGACATGGACAATATTTTTCTTCTTTTTTTTTTTTCTTGAATGTAATAAATTTTGAACAATATACTTGTATAGTGGGGGGGAAAACCCCCTAAGATCAAAATGGCAAAGTTATATAAAGTTTTAAATGTTAATTTCTTACCGTTTATGTTGCCTTCACAGCTGGAGTTTTTTTAGACCTTAACTTAAAGTATAAAACTATCAAAGCAATACCTCCGTATGTGGCCAGTACACACTGAAAAAGAAAGGAAAAAGTAAACAAGAGTTGTTGTCACATCTATTTTATTCTAAAACAACTGCTTAAAGGTATCATTAATACTTACATTCATTCTCCCTGTGAGAGTGTAAGAGTTGAAATACTTTTTGATACCAGTGAATTGGTACTGGGCATCAGTTTCTGGACCTGCCATGATTTCAATCTTTTAAAAAAAGAAAGAAAGCAACAAATTGGTTTGGATGCAATTTAAAAGAAAAATTTTTTTAATTAAAAAATTCAAAAAAATTCATTGCATATAAATGTTGTAAATTTTATGTATGCCTCACCCAACAAAGCAGCAGCAAAATGGTGGAAAAAACCTTGCTGATAAGAGAAAACGTTTGGAAGGAGGACTTTATCTTGGTTGTTATCACACAACACTCCAGAATATATATCAAATCACTCGGCACAGGAAGAGAACACAGTAGTCTTTAAGTCCATCCTCTGACTCAATATTGGTTGATGTTTTCATTCCTGGCTCTATCTATACCACAGTACACTGTACCTGGAATTAATCAGTTTTAAGACTAGCTGAAAGCTGGAGCTTGTGATACTTTTCAAAGTTCCTCAGAGGGGTAGCCACCAACTAAACAGCTCACCTTGCAATCCCTCTTTTTACAGTTTTTCTTATAAATTTAGGACCTCCATGGGAAGGGGGAGAAGGGATCATTTACTAAATGGAGTTGATATATACGAACTATTGGTGGGGGATGGGGGGGAGCTGAAATCCTTACTCCTTACACCAAAACAGATCAAAAGCTTTAAAGGTAAAAGTGAAGCCAAAATATCCTAAAGAAAACGTGGGCAAATATTTTAATCACCTTAGGGAAGGGAAAATATAAAGGTGGCCAAACGCAAAAAGGTGAAACATAGATAACCTAATGATCAAAGAAATGTAAAATGAGACCAATATTTAGCCATCAGACTACAAAGATAAATTTATGATAATTAGCAGTAGTAGTGGGAATGTGGGAAAATAAGGATTCTCTCTGTTGCCTGGAGGGAGTGTAAACTGGTACAACCTTCCTAATATGCAATTCTTCTGCAATAGCTATGAAATTAAAAAATTAGCATACCCTTTTACCTAGCTGGTTCATTTGTTTGCCAGGAATTTATCCTTATAGAAATATTACAAAGTAGAAACATATAGTATGGTTCAAGGATGGTAAATGAAATACAGTTTATGAAAATAAAGAAGAACTAGAAGTCCGTCTACAGGAGACTGATAAGTGATGGTTTCCATAGAAGGAAACGGAATGCATGGGGATCTTTATATATAAACATGGAATGATGTCCCCATGCTCGCAGATCTTTATGTACTTACATGGAAACATGTCCCAATGTCATGTTAAATATTAAAAAAATCCTATTTCTGGACATTATATTATAGAGCACATCAATGGTTCTCAAAGTCTGGTCCCCACACTGTCACTATTCATGGAAACTTGTTAGAAATGCACATTCTCAGGCCTATTGAATCAGAAACCCTGAGTCCCAACAATCTGTTTTAATATGCCCTCTAGGTGATTCTGATGTATGTTAAAAGTTTGAAAAACACTCCAGGAACAGAAACAGAAAACGAGATGCTTATTAGTAATTATATTGGGAAAAAACCCTGGAAGAATATATAGCAAACTTTAAAACGGGGTTACAGCTATAAAACCTATGTATTTCACAAAGGCATGTATTTCTTTTATAATAAAAAATAGTAAAGGCACATTCAAAGGTCACCAGAACAACACTCGAAAATTCGTCTGTATGACCGCCTATCTACCACGACCGACGCCACGCCGAGTCGATTGGCAATATAAACGAGCCGGTCGAGGTCCGGTCGAGATTGGTAGGCAGTGGCAGTGACTCAGTTGGCTCTTGATGAAATGGAAGCGGGAGAGACCTGCGAGGAAGTTGTTGCTATGGAAACTGGCACTCTCCAGTGTACCATTCAAAGGCCTTCAGAGGCATTCACGTGCATAGAATTGGCAATGAAACTTTGGACAAATGACCTTAATTTTGAAAACTGTTTCAAGAAAGTTCTTGGAGCAATGAAGGATTCCCAACTTCCTTGGGCCACTTTAGGGGCCTTGGCCAGTTCAGGCCAAGTAGGAAAATCTCCATTAAAAGAAATCTTTATGATATAGCTTTCATATTAATTGTTTTATTTTAGTAAACTTATTAAACACATGCTTTCCCATTCATCTTCAGGACAGATTTCTGGATTCTCGGAGAAACCCTACAGAAAACAAGGGCTTAACTTTGTCCAATTATTAACTGATAATTCCCACTACCTTGTGTTTAACAGACATTTTCAGAAGATGAAATGGTGTCCAATTGAAACAATATTAAGGTGCTTTAAACTTCTCTCCACACAATATAGAAGGCAGGCTGATGTTTGCAATATTACACAGGGACTAATTCTGACTGCAGGGAAAGGCACAGTACAGGAACTGCAATTTAGTCTAGGTTGTAAAGAAAGACTCTTAAAAAACGCTGAGATGGGAGGGGAAACTGAGATGTTGCCGATAAACAACTGGAGCAAAGCCTGCAAGCACCTGGGTCTGCATCCTCAGCAAACTGCAGGTTACTTTTGGGCAAACATCAGGAATCCTTGTGTTAGACGGTACTTTGTGGAATAATTGAACGGAAACTTGCTTTCCTTCTGAGTCATACTTCAGTTTAGAAAGACATTAATGAAAAATACCTAGACTAAACCGTACTAATTGCTAAACTGTAGCCTATGGCAAAGTCTAAGCGATGGGGTCTTCGCTTGTTTCTAATCAAGCGGCGAACTGCTATTAAATATAATTAATCTTTCCATGCCTCTCTTTACCTGTAAAATGGGCACTTCAGAAACTACCCTCGCTACTTTCTGTGTCTCGGTACTGCTGTTGTGTCGGACAGGACACCTACCTGGATTGGTGAGATGACGCGGTAAAGGAGGCAAAGACGAGGGAGAGCCGCTCCAGAAGCAGCCTCTTGCACTTCAAGGAGTTTACAGCTCTCTGTTCTGGCTACCTCCTAGGAAAGGCCTTCCCCACTGATCGAACACAGATTGAAATCTAACCCGCTTATCGCGTGCCCGGCGAAGCGAAGAGGGCGGGCTACACTCGCTCCCGCTTGACAAACGTTGCAGCGCAGCTAAAGGCGGCCTGGCTGGACAGCTTCCTAATCACAGCTCAGTGCAAACAAACTGCTCTGGGCATACAGTGGGAAAGAGGTTAACATGACCAGAGGGGGTCAGAAGCCCGAGTTCTCATCCAATATTACGTCACTGGGTGACCTTGGGACACTCCCTTCTGTGCGGGCCTCATTTTTCTCCACTGGAAAATGCATTCTAAGGGCCTTTATGAGCTGGGGGAAGGGGGGCCTTTACCTCGCACCAAGGCTTCCCAGCCACTGTCCGAACCCTCACGCCCGGCCCTCATTTTCTCTAATTTCTTTTCCATTCACCATTACTCTCCCTCCCCCCACGCCCCCCACCCAAAGCGAAGACCTCGCGGTGTGCCCGGACCAGGAAACGGTCGAATTCTAGACCAGTCCCACAAAGCGGAGCCGCGAGGTCCGAGCCCGGGTTCCCATCCACACCCACCTTCCAAAACACACAAACCTCTCTGCAGGTGTCCTTCAACTGACGAAGCTGCTCCTCTGCCTAGCCGGAAGAAGCCGCCTCCCCCGCAAACATTCAACGGGCCTTACGGATTCAGCCCTCTGCGCCGACTGGCTACGGCTCTAAGTCCCGCCCTTCCGCTTCCTGTCTCTAAATTTCTCTCCCCTCCCCCCCCCACCCCCGCCCTGTAGGACCCGGTACAGCATGCTAACGGAAGTAGGCTTTGAGCCCGCCCACGCTTCCGGAAGAGCAGCGTTGGGCTGCCGGTGTTCTAGACTCCGCGTGTGTGATTACAGTGGTGCGGCCTCCGAAGTAGAAGTGCTGGCGTCCCGGGGCTGGTGAGTGGGGGAAAAGGCGACAAGGGTGGAAACTTCGTGGCTTCCAGGTCTGTCCCAGGACTAGATACTCTGGATCCCTGCCATGCACTCGCAGTGCCGTGTGAGTGGTGGGGCTCCGAAGCCGGCTCTGCTGGAGTGGTCCCTGTAACGTCAGAATATGTCCCCAGGAAGTAGCTCAAGGCCCTTCTTTGTCGCGGGATCGCTTTACTCTTTGAAGCTTCAGTTTCCCCTTGTTTGAAATGAGATTAAGGGTCAAATTCCTAGCAAACTGGACCGCATTGCTTGTTCTGTTTCTACCAAACACATCCATTCCTGATTCCAACTCCTAGGCTCCCTCTAGGTCTTCACCTCGTTCACAGTCTCAAGCCTTTTTAGATTCCTATTCCCAAGTGTCTCTCAGAACCAACCCTTCCTATCTTCTATTCTCACTTATACCTATTCAGTAGTTCTGGTTCTCATGATTTCTCTGTTGTACTGCAGTTGAATCCTTGTACCCGGTGTACCTTCCTTCAGTCCTATCTCCCTGTCCAATCTATAGCCTGCAGTATATATATTTTTTGGTTACTGTTCTATCTTTCCCTCTTCTTAAGGCTCTGACTTGCCAAAGTGAACGTTAATCTATTCACACCTGATGAAAGATCTGACACAAAAAGCCCAACGTGTCTTTTAAAATTTAACTCCAATTATTATGCTTTATTCACCTTGTAATCTAGTTGAACAATTCTTCAAAGAAAGGCAAGATCAAGCTTTTGAGCAGCTTGACGGACATATTGCTGGTGCTTATCGAAATAATTGGTTTTTTCTTATTTCCATGCTTTTTCTCATACTCCTTCTGTTTTTCCCTTTCCACCTGTCAAAATCTTATTCATCTTTTAACATTAAGCTCAAAAGCATCTTTTTCAGGAAGCTTTCCTCCTTTGCTGAAGCCTCATTATTTCCTACCTCGTTGATAGTTTATAATCTGATTTGTATTTTAGATCGTTTGTGTAATTGTTTTATCTTCTTAAAAGTGTGCGTATTCTTTGAAGGTAGGGGGTTATGTATTCATCTGTGTATCTGTGACTTAACTGAAGCTGCTTAATGATATTTACTACATTGAAACTAACTTCTGGAGAAAAATGTGTGGACTTGTGGTTTTGAAGCAAAGACCTTTGGAAAGGTGACTTATGGATTATCTGTTGCCTGGCATCAAACCATCCATTTCTTAGTCCTGAATGCTGTCCAGCACATTGGTGCTAGAAGGCTCTATCTCTTGCCCATTGATCACAACCTTGACACTAAGGATACAGCTCACCAATTCTTTGCTTTGTTTTTAGGACACCCAAACACGGCAACCATGGAAGAAAGCTTCCCCCGAGGGGGTACAAGAAAGACCCACAAATCAGAGAAAGAGAAAGCTTTCCATCAGTCCTTTGAACAAGACAACTTATTTGATGTAAGTGGTGTGCTTTTTTGATAAGACGCACTGAACACTTTCTCTCTAGTGTCCTTATGGAGAATGAGCCTTGTTTGAGAATGTGTGGTTTTCCAGATTGGACTCTTGAAGTCTACTTTTATAAATTAAACTTGTTAGAGAGTCCATGCCACCACAAGGCTATATCTTTTGAAGCATGGCACTTAGTATTTGAGTTTGCAGTGCCATTGTTTCTTTCTTTCTTTCCTTTCTTTGGCCACGTTGCCCGGCTTGTGGGATCTTAATTCCCTGACTAGGGATCCAACGTGCGCCCTTGGCAGTGAAAGCATGGAGTCCTAACCACTGGACCGCCAGGGAATTCCCTGTTTCTTATTCTTAGAAACTTAACATGTTGATTAAGGATGGAGAGAAAACAGTTTGATCACTGCATTTTTGAATGAGGTCCTTGCTGTATAAAGTGATCATAATTTGCAGTAGAATTTGAAATCTTCACCTAGAGTAGGTTGTGCTCCAAATGCTAGAGGGACGGTAACTAACATTTGATTGTATGGTCTCATCTATTTTATGTAATCTTTCCAACTGTACTGTGTAGTAGAGATCATCATTCCATGGTGAGGAACTGAGGCCCAGAGAGTTTATATAATTTAGCTGAAATCACACAGCTTATAATGGTGGAGATAGGAATTTAACTCGGGTCTTCGTGACTCCACCTTTTATTTTCTTGCACTGTTCCAAATTGCTTCTCCCAGCGGGGAACCCCAGTGCTCATCCCAGTCGAGGAAGAACACAGAAGAGAAGGGGCTTTGAGAACAGAGCTCAGATTTTGGTCAAAGGGAGAATTGGTGCCAGAACAGGAGATTGGCATTGAGGCAGGAATTAAAGGAACAATTGGGAGTGGCGTGGAGTAGAAGGGTAACAAAGCAAGGTGACAGAAGACCCGAAGTTGGAGGGAAAGGATTACTGGTTTTTATTCTTTTGGATCTTTTGCCCCCTTTAGATTTCTACTGAAGAGGAATCCACCAAAAGGAAAAAGATCCAGAAAGAGCCAGCAAAAACAAAAAAGTTGAAAGTTGAAAAGAGAGAAAGCAGCAAGTTTGTAAGAGAGAAGTTTGAAATCCTTAGTGTGGAGGTTTGTCAAAGTTTTTTGTTTATTTTTAACATCTTTATTGGAGTATAATTGCTTTACAATGGTGTGTTAGTTTCTGCTTTATAACTGGTTTTGTTTTAAACACACTCTCTGAGTTGCTTAAGTCTGTATATGTTCTTCTTCCTTTCCTCTTTCCTTTTTTCCTTCATTCTTTTCATATAAATATGTGTGTGTAGCTTATGTCTCTAGAACTTCTTCCAGTTTTGTTCAAAATTGAGCATTATTTCCTTCAATTATTAATCGGTGCCTGTGATCATGTGTAGTTTTTTTAGTTTTTCTTTTTAGCTGCTGAGTCCCTCATCCCGCCGATGCCCTCATGGAACTTGTGTTTTAGTAGAGTCATAGGTTAGAACTGGCAATAACTTTAGCAATCGCTCTAATTCTACCCTTTCATTTCGTAGATGTGGAAATTATCTCAGAGAAGTGAAGCAGTCTTATTATGTTCCTTAAATTTTAAAAGAAAAAAAAAGTCAAATGATAGTGAAGGGAAAGATATAGATTCAGCCTGCAGAATTATTTTCTTTGTCCTGTGTGCTACTTAAAAAAATTATTGTTTAACTTCATGCCAACATTAGGAAACTAAAAAAATTTCCACAAAAATGTGATTTCCGGCTTTTCTGTAAAAATTTGAAAGTGCTGACAATACAAGCTCGCACTCCCTCGTGTTTGTAGGCACACAGAGCTGAATGGTGGTTGCGCCCTTTAGACCTGGCATGCACCCTCCAGACTGCCATTGTCTCCACTGACTTGTGTCCTGCATTGTGTTGCCTGCTAAGCCTTTGAGTTTGGGCTGCTTGGAATAAAGGAAAAGGCGAGAGTGCCCTCCAGCACCCTGCTGGAAACACTGTTGTATAATGTCGATCTTTCATGATGCTCAATCAGATGTGTGATGCGTGTACTGACATGTACACATATGTGTCTTGTAGCTTTTATATGTCAGAGTTGGGACTAGAAGCCAGAACCACCCACCCCCCAACCTCCCCAATCATTGTTCTCTTCTCTGTTGTATACATTTCACTTTTTCTCTCCTAGTCCCTGTGTGAGGGGATGCGGATTTTGGGTTGCGTGAAAGAGGTAAATGAACTGGAACTGGTGATTAGTCTCCCCAACGACCTCCAGGGGTGTGTGCAAGTGACTGAAATCTGTGATGCCTACACTGAAAAGCTGAATGAGCAGGTGGCACAAGAAGAACCCCTGCAGGTAAGGGAAACCCGGATGAAATCTGTAACTGGAAATAAGTAGTACACCAACAGATGTAAAATGATAACTTAGCTAAGTGTTAAGAAGGAAGGGTACAAGGTACCAAGAGAGTTTATAATAGGGAAATTTTTTTTTCTTCTTTTTTTTTTTTTTTTAAAGATTTATTTATTTTTTATTGATTAATTGATTGATTGATTGCTATGTTGGGTCTTCGTTTCCGTGCTAGGGCCTTCTCCAGTTGTGGCAAGCGGGGGCCACTCTCCATCACGGTGCGTGGGCCTCTCACTGTCACGGCCCCCCCCGCTGCGGAGAACAGGCTCCAGACGCGCAGGCTCAGCAATTGTGGCTCACGGGCCCAGCCGCTCCGCGGCATGTGGGATCCTCCCAGACCAGGGCTCGAACCCGTGTCCCCTGCATTAGCAGGCAGACTCTCAACCACTGCGCCACCAGGGAAGCCCTTTTTTTTTTTTAAGTAAGGGGATTTTGACTTAGCCCAGGGAACCTGGAAGACTTGCCTGAGGAAGGGATGCCTGAGCTGAGGTAGGAAGGATGAGGGTATGCTAGAGAAGGAAGGAAGGGAGTTCAGGAAGAAGGAGCCCGATATGCAGCAGAAGAAGGCTAGTGTGGCTAGAGCAGAGAGAGCCGGGGAGAGTGGAGTGGGATGGGGCTGGAGGGCTGGGTGGAGGCCAGACCATGTTTAGGATTGTTTTTCTAGAATCAGTGGGAAGCCCTTGAAATGTTCTCACTGGGGTGGGTGCCATGTAGACAGCACAGAGAATGAATTGAAGAGGCGTGCGTAGCTGCTTATAGACCAGTTAGGAGGCTGTTGCCGTAGTCTAGGCTCTGAGATTGATGGATTTACTGAGGGCTGAGGAGGTAAAGTCAGCGCTTAGTGACGAATTCCATATGGGTGGCAAGGCCAAGAGACATGTCAGAGGTGAGTCCTAGGTTTCTGTTGAGCACGGTTTGACAGTTGGCCATACCACCCTGAGACAGGAAACCCTGAAAGGGGACCTGGATTAGGAGAGAGGATCATGATTTGATTTTCTGTTATGTTGAGTTTGAGGTACAGTTGAGACAACCAGTAGATAGGTGATGCTGGAGCTCAGGGACGTTTGGGTTAGAAACATGAATGTGTGAGACTTCTTTGTATAGGTGGTAATTGAAGCTATGGAGGGGGAAGAAGTTGCTTAGAGGGAGAAGAGACTGAAAGACCGAGCCTGGGGCAAATACTATATTTTAGTTGCTGAATAAAAGGAGAGTTGCTGTCAGAAGAAGGTGGGACCAGAGACACAGAGAAGAAAAAAGGTGAACGAAGGGTTGGAAGCAGCACCAGAGTTCAATGCTTTGTAAAGGTCATGTGAGAGAAGGACTGTAAAGTGGACTGTTGGGTTTAGCAACATGGAAGTCATTGGAGATTTTGTTGGGAGATCAAGTATGGAGTGATGGGGGTGGAACTCAGATTGCAGTGAGCTGAAGAGTGAGGAGAAGATGAGGAAGTAGAGACCGTAACTGTAGACGATTCTTTTAACACGTCATTTTACATCTGCCCATTGCGTGGAGATGTTTGGAGACCTTAAGCTGTAATCCAAGACTGTGACATGGCCACAGGCCGCTTCCTTTGTGGGTGAGCAGTTACTCTCTTCATCTTTGGGCTTTTGGGCTCTTTGGGATCTGAGGATGAGAAACCGCTGAGCCAGGACCAGGCAATGAATTCTCAGTGCAGGGGAAGGGTACGTATCAGGTTTTTCTCATTCGTATTCTGCAGGACCTGGTCAGCTTGCCTGAGCTCTTCTCACCTGGGATGCTGGTGAGATGTGTGGTGAGCAGTCTGGACATCACAAAGAGGGGCAAAAAGAATGTCAAGCTGTCTCTGAACCCCAGAAATGTCAACAAAGTGCTGAGTGCTGAGGCCCTGAAACCCGGCATGGTATGTCCCTTGGGCCAGGGCAGAGGAGCAGGCAACATGCCTTCTCCCTGTCCTGCCTCCTGGGCACTTTCAGCTTAACTGTTACACATGGGGATGCGTCTTTTCCTGGGGGGAAGGTCGCCAGGGTACTTTGGGTACTTAATGGAAATTGAAGACTTGAACCTAATCACATTACCCTGGAGGGGAGAAAGGGAAAGCAAGTCCAAGATTTGCTGGTAGGGGGAAAAAAATGCTTCCAAGGAATCTTAGCAAGGGTAAGAAGGAGTTCCTTGAAGTGCCTTCTTTACCGAGACGTCTTCACAGATTAAGTCTTTTTCAGAGGCCACTGGCGTTTGTGGGGAGAGCTTGCGGGCTGCTCTCTGAGAGCGAGAGACAGGGTAGACAGGGCAATTAGACTGTCAGCCCTACTAATGGATGATCCACTACTGAATCTCCCAGGCCTATGCAGGTTCGGGAGGAATGTATCCCCACTCAGTGCCTCCAAGTCAAGTAGGTACAAAACACACTCATGTAAACTATACTCACTTAAGAGGAAGGAGATCAGTATGATCTTGGAACGTTTGGTTAGAAGCGGTGGAGTTTGGACCAGGCCCTGAACGTTGGGTCGAGTGGGGAATAATAGTAAGCCAAGTTGTAGGAAATTGACAGGTATTGAGAGGCCGCTGTTGGACAGGTGCTGTTTTAGACACTTTCTCTGAAGAAATTTTCATAGCAACCCTGTGAGGCTGATAGGTATCCCTCTTGTACATTTGAGAAAACAGACTGAAAAAGGTTTAAGTGACTTAAGTGGCCAAACACCAAGTAGCTAGTAAGTGTCAGAGCCAGATTTGAATGCCACAGTGCTTCCCGTGAAAGGTAAAGGAGGTTGGCAGGATTTTGGGGGGAGACATCTTGGAGGTGCTTAGAAAAGACATGATGACAGCTAGAAGGGTAGTTCTGGATTCTCATTAGTCATGGTGCTGAGAGCGCTGGCACTGCAAGGCCATCTGGTTTATCTCTTTGCATAACATGGAAGTCTTTCCTATCTTTGGAAAATCCTCCAGGGGAGAAACCCCTCTCTGTCATTCCATTATTCAACGCCTCACTGTCTGGAAACCATAAGATCCTTCAAACCCTGGGAGAATTAAAGTTGATGTGTTTCCCTCTTCTATCCTGTAGTAGGACTGAGGTTTTTTTTCTTTTCTTTAAAAACAAATTTTTTTTTTAAGTATAATTAATGTACAATATTATACAAGTTACAGGTGTACATTATAGTGATTCACAATTTTTAAAGGTTATACTCCATTTATAGTTATAATAAAATATTGGCTATATTCCCTGTGTCGTAGGGATTGAGGTTTAAAGTTAAAAGTGAGAGGATGTGTGGGATTATGGGATGGTGGGAACAGTCATGTTTGGTAGTGGATGTTTGTTATGTGTCCCATGACCTTTGACTTTTGAACTTCTGGGAATGCTTTGCCTTCCTCCAGCTGCTCACGGGCACTGTGTCCAGCCTGGAAGACCATGGCTATCTAGTGGACATTGGTGTTAGTGGGGCCAGAGCTTTTCTGCCACTGCAGAAAGCCCAGGAGTACATCCAACAGAAGAACAAAGGTGAGAGGAAGAAGAGGGACCAGTCCATGGTAGTGAGGTGGTATATGGGGGGATTATATTTAAATGCCACTTTGTTGAGTAAAATGCAGAATGCTGACCCTGAAGCATGTTTGGCTTTGCTAAAATCAACTGTTAATCTTAAGTGATAGAAAAGGGGAGATGTGTGAAGGGTCAGGGAGTGGCAGTCTCATTAAGATCTGATGGACCAGTTTCACTTTTTCTCACTTAGAAGATTCCACTGAAATTTGGGCCCCCAGAGCCTCTGAACCAGTACTCTCCTGCCTTGTTGAGGTTTTCACATTTTTGTGTGGTAGTTGATTCCAGATCAGTTAGGGTCATTTCACGCCCTTCTTGTAGTTGGTCCCTGAGAAATTGGGAATATGGGGAGTATTGCATGGTAACTGGGCTAGTAGGCCATGGATCTTTCAGGTATCACTCGAGCCCAAGTTAAAAGTCCTTCTCATAATAGGTATTTTTCCTTTTGGGGGCTGGACTTGCAGGTGCTAAATTGAAGGTAGGTCAGTACCTGAACTGCCTTATTGAAGAGGTGAAAGGCAGTGGAGGAGTTGTTAGTCTGTCTGTTGGTTACTCAGAAGTTTCTGCTGCCATTGCTACTGAGGAGCAAAACTGGACCCTCAACAGCTTGCTACCAGGACTGGTAGTCAAAGCCCAGGTACAGAAGGTAAGCCGTTCATTGTTACTACTATTTTTTAAAATAAAAATAATTTTTATTAAAGTAGTACGTGCACACAATCTAAAATAGTGCTGTCCAGTAGGGTAGCCCCTGGTCCCATGTGACCATTAAGCACTGGAAATGTAGCCAGTACCCCGGGGTGAAATGATAATATTTTGCCTATATTGGGTTAAATAAACTATTAAAATAAATTTCAGCTGTTTCTTTGTAGTTTTTACAATGTGACTGCTAGGAAACTTAAAATTACATATGTGGCTTATATTTCTCTTGGATAGTGCTGATCTAAAAGATCAAATGGTATTAAAAGGCTTATGATGAAGAACTCTTATCCCATCTAACCCCCATCTTTAGCTCTTAGCTTATCTTTTGAAATTTACCTCTGTGTTTTGAAGTATAATAATAAGCCTCTGCTGCATCTTATCACTTTGAGGCATTGAGTTTTAACTGCTTATCAAGGTAGATGAAGTTTTGGCTCTCTTATCCTTCCCTTCTCCCAACCTTTCAACAAAGGTATATTAAAATTTTGGCTAAATCAGTATTCAGTGTTTAAATTATATGACTACATAAATATTATTTATTTGCTGGGCTAGATAATATAATTTGTTTCTTGAACAGCTTTTTTTTCCTGGAGTTGCTAATCAGCTTTGTTTTTGTCATTTGCTGAATTCTCTTCCTACCTTTCACTATTTCTTCATACATCCTGTAGTTATTTTTCTCTCACTATTTTCTGTGTTTTCAAACCCTTTAAATAATCTTTGCTACTTTTTTCCCCTACCCGGAGCCCCTTTTACTGTCATCCGGCTCCAGTCTGGACTGGTTGCTCTCTAGGGCTCCCTTCCCTGTCATCCCGGATCCTTCCCCACTCTTCTGTATTGGATAGAACCTTCTTTGATTCCATGTATTCCTCTTTTTTGGTTTACTCACTCATTTTAATGTGTCACATTCGCCAGAAGCATCCTCAGAAAAGCACATGGGAGGTTAATTTCTTTCCCTCATTTGTCTTGAAATTCCCAAGACCACTCCCAGGTTCAGTGATTCACTAGGAAGACTCACCATCAGCATATAGTGGTCCTCACGGCTGTGATTTATTGCAGTGAAAGGAGGCAAAGCAAAATCAGCAAAGGGAAAAGGCCCATGGAGTGAAGTCTGAAAGAAACCAGGCACAAGCCTCCAAGAATCCTCTTCCAGTGGAGTCACAAAAGGTGTATTTAATTCCTCCAGCAGCAAGTTATGACAACATGGGTGAATGTTGTCTACCAGCAAAGCTCATTGAGGGTTTTTATTTGTGGCTGGTCACATAGGCACCCGCTGCCTGGCATGTACCAAAATTCCTGACTCTCCTAAGGAATTCGAGTGTTTAGCATAAACCATATTGTTTGCACAAATAGTTTAGGTATAGTGAGCCACTCAGTTCTGAGAGTGGTGGGAACCCTCTTGAAGTCTAAGTTCCCAGACACCAGGCCAGGGCCAACCCCACAAGCATGCTTTTCCAAGGATCGCAGTCTCAGGCCTGCTATGTTAACTCTTTTCTGCACACCTAGTATATCTGAAAATATCTTTATTCTGCTCTAACGTGTGATTGGTAGTTAATCTGGGGTTAGAATTCTAGGTAAAAAATACCTCAGAATTTTGAAGTTCTTGTTCCCATTGTCACCTGGCCTCTACTGCTGTTGAAAAGTCTGATGTTATTTTGATTTCCTTTTCTTTGTATGTTCAAGGATCTTGTCTTTATCCCTTTCATTTTAAAATTTCACAATGATGTGCTTTTGTATGACTCTCTTTCCATTTATTTGTGCTGACCTCCTGTAATCCAGAAATGTAGATCCTTAAGTTCTGGGAAAGTTTTCTGTATCACTGTGGGTTTTTTTTTTTTTCCAATTTTTAAGTTGAGATATAATTCACATATAGTAAGATTCACCCTTTTAAAGTGTACAGCTTAGTGGTTTTTCAGTGTATTCACAAGGGTGTACAGCTGTCATCACTATTTAATTCCAGAACATTTTCATCACCCCAGTAAGAAACCCTGTACCCACTGGTTGTCACTCTCCATTCATTCCCTCCCTCAAGCCCCTGGCAACCACGAATCTACTTTTTATCTCTAGATTTGCCTGTTGTGGATATTTCATATAAATTGAACCATACAGTATGTAGCCTTTTATGTCTGGTTTCTTGCACTTAGCATGTTTTCAAAGTTCATCCATGTTGTAGCATTTATCAGTGATTCATTCCTTTTTATGGCTGAATAATACTCCATCATATGGAGTTGGTAGACATTTGGGTTGTTTCCACTTTTGGCTTGTTATGGGTAATGCTGCTATGAAATTTGTGTATAAGTTTTTGTAGGGACATATGTTTTCATTTCTCTTGAGTGTATATCTAGGAATGGACTTGCTGGGTCATATGGTAACTCTGTGTTTTAACTTCTGAGGAACAGCCAAAGTGGCTGCAACATTTTACATCCCCACTAGCAATATAAGGGTTCCAATTTCGCCACATTCTCACAAACACTTATAATTATTCTTTTTATTATAGCCACTCTAGTGGGTGTGGGTGTGAAGTGGTATCTTGTGATTTTGATTTACATTTCTCTAATGATTAGTGATGTTGAGCATCTTTTCATGTGCTTATTGGCCATTTATAAATCTTCCTTCGAGAAATATCGAATCAGAAGTCTTTATCCATTTAAAAGTTAGATTATCTTTTTATTGTTACGGTGTAAAGGTTCTTTGTATCTTCTGGATACTAGCCCCTTATCAGATCTTTTAAAATTTTTAATATAATTTTCTTTTCTTTTTCTAGAACTCCTGTTAGTATGATGTTGGACTTAATGGATCAGTTCTAATTTTCTTATTTTTTCCTCTCTTCTTTGGTTTGGTACATGCATGTATTTGTCTATATCCTACCTCTGGGAAAGTCTCTCAACTTAAACTTCCCATTCTCTATTGAGTTTTTGCTTTGACTGCCATGTTATGAGAGAGGCACTAAAAAACTGCTGGGAAGTCTGTGTGCCTGGGTGGGACTTGCTGACTGGCTGACTTCCCTGTCAGCGTCAGGAACTAGTGGCAACCTCCAGATGTCACTGTTAGAAGTCTTCTCTGGCATGTTAGATTTCTCTGGAAAGGATCTACTAACACCCGATTCAGGAGCATATAAGCCTGGCTGCCTAAGAGCTAGATGGCAGAAAGGGGCTGGCGGTCTCCATATCTATATATGATATTCAGAATTTTTCTTAATTCACATTTTCATGGTTTGCACTGTTCCTGTGTTTTGAGTCTGTTACAGTTTCCCAGAGAATACCTCTCCCATTTTCTGTGGAGATGGGAGAAGGGTGGACCCTATAGTTTGAGGAGAGGACCTGGGTATCTGACTTAGTTTCCCTTATTTCAGTCACCTGCTTCCCTGCTCTCTTTTGAGAGGCTTGTCACCTCTACTTTCTTAGCTTTGCGGGGCTCTGTAGGGTGATTTGCTCATGGTCAGTATCTCCCTCTGGCAAGCATGTGGGTTTTTACCTTCTTAGTCTGAGCACATTGCCAAGTTAGCAACAATTTGTCCAAGTTGTCAGGCTGGCAGTTCCCCAAGGATCCTTGTGTAAAGCGCCTTCCATCCCATTGGGAAATCCCGAGGGTGGAGGACTGATGTCCTCTCAGGCCCTGGGGCGATGAGCTTACTGAATTAAGAAACAGCCAGTGCCAGGAGATGTGCTGCCATTTCATTTTATGGGAAGAATGATGATAAGGGTTGGCTGGGGGAGGAGAGACACGCAGTTATCATTATCATGGATAATGTGGCTTTATGAACAGTCTCATTCCTGATTCCTTCAGAGAGATGGTTTTCATAACTGATTCTGTTTATTTCTAGGTGACTCCATTTGGCCTTACACTAAAATTCCTCTCGTTCTTCACTGGCCTGGTTGACTTCATGCACCTGGACCCTAAGAAAGCGAGAACGTATTTCTCAAATCAGCCAGTAAGAAATGTTGCACTTATCTTTTCTGGATTTCAGTTGTGTCCCAACCAGCCATCCAGTGTCACAGCTGCTACAGGCAGGTCCTAGGACTGAATGTGTACAGGTGTCAGAGGGGTGGTGAGGGGAATGAAAAGTGTCTTGGAAGGACCACAAGAAACTGCCAGTGGTTATTTCTGGGGATTGAGATTAGAGAAGGAGCCTGTGGAGAAGAAGGCAACTTGTAGTTTTTATTTCACACTCTTTGATTTTTTTTTTCTTGGTAGTAAATCTTTTGCTTTTATAATTTAAAGTGTTCTAGTAGAGTGTTTAACATAGAACAAGATATATGTTTAAATAGACAAATGTAGTTTACAAAGTGCTATAATACAGATTCAATTTTGGGGAAAAAAAAGTCTTAAAAAGTACATCTGGTCAAAATGCTGGCTGATTTTTATGCAATCAGGTGTTAGTGATTAAGTCTGGGTGATTTTTCTACCCTTGTCTAAATATTCATATTTTCTGCAACGAACATGGATATTTGGGAAGAAAATCCCAATATATGGTAATCATTATTTTTTATTAAAAATCCTAAAATGATTTATTTTTTGTTTTTAACAGTAACACATACTAATGGAAGCTATAAAGACTTTGCTGGTTTTTTCTGTTGTTGTTTGTTTTATTTTTTTAAGTAAAAGTAGGTTTTCCCACCACCTAGTAATAATATTGTTAATTTTTTGGTGACCCTCTTTCTAGTAATATTTTTCTCCTTGTAGCCATATTTGTCTGCAGAGTTGAGACATTTTATATGCTATGGCCTTGTGATCAGAGCAGGCTGTTTCTGGTGTGTTTCAGATGAGCTTCTGATATAGTGATGCCAGTACATGGCTCCTTTTGCATATGTATTTTTAGCCTCATGGTGTTGAGGGGACCCTGGTATATGTTTTCCTGGCCTTGTGTAAGCGTTGATTCAGTCGGACATAGTTCCTCTGGAACATTCTGTTTGATTGCACAAGCTGATTTTAGTACTTACATCTGTAGCTTGGTCAACACATGGAGAGTCTTGACGCCTGAAAGTCTGCTCCAGGGTCCCTTGTCTCTGGTGTGCCTTGCCTTGCTCATTATGCCCTTTCCCTTGTCTAGGTACGGGCCTGTGTCCTCTGCGTCCATCCTCGGACCAGAGCTGTGCGGCTGAGCCTGCGCGCTGTCTTCCTGCAGCCCGGGCGTCCACTCACCCGGCTCTCTTGCCAGCAGCTGGGAGCTGTACTGGATGATGTTCCTGTCCAGGGCTTTTTCGGCAGTGCCGGGGCCACCTTCAGGCTGACGGATGGGGCTCTGGCCTATGCCCGGGTAAGGAGGCTCTTTGTTTCATCACGATCTTATCACCAGAAGGACTTTGGGGACACAAGTTCTTTTCTGCTTCCTTCATCCCTGGGTATTAGTTTCCTATTTTTGAATTTCCCCAAACGTGGCAGACAGTTCATAAGGACTAGAACAAGGTCTGTTTGTTATATTAGAGTGCCTTAAAAGTGACTTACCTTAATTGATACCTGGTTGATGGTAGGTACAAGAATGAGTTAGGATCTACACCAGGGCTTGGGAAAGTTATTTTAAAGGGCCAGATAGTAAATATTTTAGGCTTATGGATCATACAGACTCTGTCCTAACTACTCAGTTTTGTTGTTATAGCCTGAAAGCAGCAAGGACAGTATGTAAATGAAAGGGCACGGCTGTGGTCCAGTCAAACTTTTACTTAGAAATATAGGCACTTAATCGTGAGCTGTAATTTATCGACCCATGATCTAGACTCTTCTCTGACTTTATAGAGATTCTGTGATAGTACAAAGCAGTTCTTTAGTTAGAGCAATTATTTTAACAGGTAATCAGTGCTGTTTTTATGGTAGGTGACAAATGTACTGAGTCATCTCCATGTCTGATTTAATGTCTGATTGCCTCAGATCTGTTGCTTCTGGCTGGTCCTTAATCACTTGGTACTTTGTAGCTCAGCCATCTCTCCAATTCTAAGAAAGTCTTCAAACCTGAGACCTTCAAGCCAGGGAACACTCACAAGTGTAGAATCATCGACTACAGCCAAATGGATGAACTGGCTTTGCTCTCTCTGCGGACGTAAGTCTGTCACTAACTTGTGCGGGGTGTAGAGGTGTGCTCCTGTGCAGTGCACGCCCACAGTGTCTCCTGGCCTTGCTTGGTGAGGGTTTCCTTTCTTGCCTACATGATTTTGGTAGCCCTGAATTTTAGGCAGTCTCTGTCCTAATTTATTTAATCTTGTATTTGTCTTTTGTTCTAGGTCTGTTATTGAAGCTCAGTTCCTTAGTTATCATGACATCAAACCTGGGGCCTTGGTAAAGGTAAGACCTCAAGCATATAATTAGATACTCCAACACCTTCAGATAGTCTTTAGTTCACAGGTTAACTGTCAGCTCATTAGTCCCCATGTGAACACGTTTAAAGTCATATTCCTTCTCTTTGCCTGCTAACTGGGATTTCTTTTTCTTCCCTTGCGTAACTAGTAATTAATTTCAAGGTAAGGTCTTGCTAGTACCACCTCGCTACACAGAGGCAGTAGGTCATCAGTCCTGGGATTTGATGGTGTTGATTAGACCAGGTCAAAAGTTAGTTCTTTGATAATTGAGCCAGCTGGGATATTAGTAAGAAGCCAGTTGCTGCTCCTGTCCAACCACTTAGCCCCAATTGAGCAGCTCCCCTTTATATGTAGAGTTCATTCCTTAGGAGACATAGTCCTCTCCGTTGGATAATGAATTTGTAAGGCAGATAGAAAGAAGATCCTCACACAAAAAGATGTGAAGGTTCTCATAAATAAACCCTACTGCATCCAGATCACTGTGGGGTATGTGCTTTGTCCCTATGAGATCTGGAATAACAGGCACAGTTACCTCAGGAAGCTGAGCTTCGAAAGAGAGGTGTGAGATGCTTTGTTGTAAGAAGTATAGGAAAGATATTCTTGAGGCATCATGGCATCTTTTCCTAGGGCAAAGTGATGACCATAAAGCCATATGGGATGCTGGTGAAGGTGGGCAAGCAAATCAGGGGCCTGGTACCTCCCATGCACGTGGCCGACATCCTTATGAAGAATCCGGAGAAGAAGTACCACGCTGGGGATGAGGTCAAGTGCCGGGTGAGACTCCTGAAGGGTCGCTGGTGGGGTTTTGGCCATATGGGAAGAGAATGATGCTTCTCAGCTGAAGTTTCTGCCTTTTTCCACAAAGTGACCACATAATATCTGCAGTCCTGCGCTTGGCATTGGGAAGAGAAAACTGGGTCCCTGCCCTTGATAATTGTATGGTATAATTGGTAGTTAAAATATCCATACATGAAGGGAGCAGGCCAGGTGGTTTGGTGCAGGCTGTATGCTGTGGTCATATCTCAGAACGGGGAGGTGAGGGTAGGCTGGGGCAGCAAGAATCATTGATAATCAGTGATGATCAATATGATCAATAGCAACTACCATGTAACATGTATTCTGTGCCAGTTGCTGTGCTAGGCACATCATAACACGCCTTACTTCATTTCACCCTTAAAATGGCCCTACGAAGGAAGTACTGTTATCCTCATTTTGCAGATGGGGAAATGAAAGCTTAGGAAAGAGAGTATCTTGCCCAAAGTCACACAGCTAATAAAGGGCAGAACCAGTTTTCGAATTGAGCTCTATTTGACAATAATGTCTTCTAGATTTCTGGCAGAGGTGGGGCTTGAACTGGAAAGGATGGGTAGGATTTGGAAGGTTGAGGAGGAGCAGGGGTTGTGTCAGGCACAGAAATAGCCCAACCAAAGCTGCCAAAACTTGAGTGTTTTATAAGAAAGGCTTGGCTCCTGAGAGACGCTTCACAGAGTTGTGAAGATTAAACATGATAATACACAGTGCTTAGGGCCTGGTGTGTGCAGACACTTAGAATGTTGAATTTTCTTATTTTCATTTTATTTCATTATGGACTCAACAAAGTTATTGATTACCCATTGGTACAAAGTTTTACAGTGATGGGGTCAGGAAGTTAGAAATAGAGGAATTTCTCTGCCCTTGAGGAGGTGACTTTTTGAGGAATGAGGGGTGGTTGGCGCACTCAGTCTTAGTTTATAGCTAGTCCACAACACTGTTGAGGGGGTAAACTGGTTCAGTCATTCATTCTGTTAGACGAGATGCGGTGGTCCAGGAGGGAGAGGGAGCGGAGGCAGAGTAGGAGTAACCGACACAGGACTCCCTGGAGGTGCACTGGGTTGGTGAGTGTTGCTCTAGGCCCAGGAGGGGACTTTTGGGAGGTAGTACATTTGAAATAGAGATGAATGCTCCCGAGGTCGTCATCCAGCAGGAAGCAGGGACGGTCTGCAGCTATTATTCTCAGAGGAAAAGAGACAGCAGGTTTTTAGGGACTGACCCTGGCTCTCAGGGGGTTGCAGAGACCAGCTTAGTGGCTCTCTTGGTAATGGATGACTTGGTCATGGCCAGTATCCTTTCCCTAGGTTTTGCTTTGTGACCCTGAAGCCAGGAAGCTGATGATGACCCTGAAGAAAACCCTGGTTGAGTCCAAACTTCCTGCCATTACCTGCTATGCCGATGCTAAGCCTGGTCTGCAGACACACGGCTTTATCCTCAGGGTCAAGGACTACGGCTGCATTGTGAAGTTCTACAATGACGTGCAGGGACTGGTGCCCAGGCACGAGCTCAGTGCCGAGTATATCCCTGACCCAGAGAGTGTTTTTTACACTGGCCAGGTAACCCTTCCCCTGGATAGGCTTCTGCCGTTGGTGACCCCATGAACACAGATTTGAAGGAGTAGGAAGGCTACTTTTTAAGGGTTACAGAAGAGAGCATGTGGGGTAGTGGGCCTGAGCCAGCTAAGTGGAGGAGATGGAACAGAACAGAGAGAAACCCTCAAGGGGGCTCAATGGATGCTAGCAAACTAACGGACCTTAGGCCCTCAACCTAGAAGAAATTAATCTTCACCGGTAATACACTAGTGTCCCTCACATCAGAAATTGTTCTGAGGCCACTATCACCACAAGGGGGCACTGCCCTAAATCTGATGAGTCTGGGTCTGTCTAGGAAAAAATGATTTTTTAAAACTTGGGATTATACTCCAAAATTCATTCATGTCTTTTGTCACCCGAAAGGCTGACTTGTGGGGATTCTGTGTAGTTCTCAGTACGTTTCTCTTCACTGCCTTCTGATCTGATCCAGGGTCTTGGTGAATCACCCAAGGCCTCTGTGGTGCTGGTGGGGGGCACCTCTCTCCAGGGCCAAGCAGGTGTGGTTTCTCACCAGGTGGTGAAGGTTGCAGTGCTGAACTGTGAGCCATCCAAAGAGAGGATGCTGTTGTCCTTCAAGCTGTCAAGTGATCCGAAGAAAGAATGTGCGGGACACAGTCAGAAGAAAAAAAAAGCCATTAACGCTGGGCAGGTACCTGGACTTCTCCAGACAAATTATTTTAGTGACAGTGGTAGAGAGCAGGGCGCCACTGACACCTGGGGTGCTGGAAACCGTGCAGGGGGAAGATCAAGGCAGCTAGATAAGATTCTGGGGCTGTGTGTCAGAGCAGATGGACTGTCCAGGAAGGAAAGTGCTGTTACGGTGTGGCTTGTCAGCAGTGTGCTGCTGCCCTCTTTCCTCTCTGGTCCCTGGGACCAGCCTGCAAAACTGTCTTTCCTTTGGGACCCAGTGGAGGGACCTGGGAGAGGAGTGATGTGAGCACCAGATGGGTCCTGCTGTGTGTGCGGGTGTGTGTGCCTGTTGGGTCTTTGGGATCGTGGGGTGGGGAGTGGGAGAAAGCTGCTTCTCTGATCTCGACCTCCCAGTCATCCCTGGTGCTGGATATTCGACGCCTCTGATCTCTGCCTGACCCACACGAGTTGCTCTCTGCTCAAGACAAGCGCTCTTTTTTGTCTTCCTTTTCCCTGGGTAGTTGGTGGATGTGAAGGTTCTGGAGAAGACCAAAGATGGGCTGCAGGTGGCTGTCCTGCCTCACAACGTCCCCGGCTTCCTTCCCACGCCTCACCTGTCAGACCACGTCCCCCACGGCCCACTGTTGCATTGCTGGCTCCAGGCGGGCGACACCCTGCACAGAGTCCTGTGTCTGAGCGAGGGTGAGGAGCGTATTGTATCCTTTACTGGTCTCAGGGAGCCGCGGAGCTGGAGGTGTGGGAGCTGTGGGCCCTCAGCGGGAGGGGGTGCTGGGGAACTCCAGGCCAGCCTCTGCTCTTAGTTGGAAACTCCATGGGAAAGAAGTCGGCCCTCTGACTGCAGAGATACCTCCACAGACCAAACCAGTGGGCAAGCCTACACTTTGCCTCTGTTCCCCTGGTGGGCGTTAGCGCGGGATCGAGGTGCTGCTGGCAGATGCTGGTGGTCAGGGCAGAGGGGGAGCCCAGGGTGTTGGGGAGAGGGCCACGTGGCACTCCAGGCCCAGCAGGACACTCCCAGCGGTACATCCAGCCTTCTTGGGGCACTCAGTGCTCACCCCTGAGTTGGAACAGTCAATAAGTACCTGCTGTCCTCTTTTCTCTCCTCCGCCTCTCCCTGCTGGGATATAGGTCTCAGAATATAGCTTTCGGTCTTCGTGTGGGCGCTTAGAAGGAAGACACTGCCTCCTTTCTTGCAGAATGTAAAATCGATTCTCCTTAGAGTGGAGATAGGCAGAGGAGGGGAAATAGGGTTGGTTAGTGTGAAGATAGGCAGGAGGATGGTGTCACGGCCGATCCAGCCACCAAACCACAGGGATGAGCCTTCCCCTTAGGTCCCCTCCGGTAATCTGGAGGTGTGTTAATAAGGGCAGGAACAAAACAGTGATTCCCAAACTTCAGCGTGAATCAGAATCCCCTGGAGGGCTTGGTCCAACACAGCCTGCTCCCTGCGCCCCCCAGGTGTCTGATTCAGTAGGTCTGGGCTGGTGCTTAAGAATTGGCCTCTCTAACTAGTTCCCGGTGATGCTAATGCTGCTGGTCTGCACACTTAGAGAATCACTGTGGTAGGGAGGGTGTAGAGTGGAGAACGGAGATGGGAGAGATGGACAGTTCATCTGCCCTTTCTGGAACATTTCTTGACGAAGTGCCACTAGCTCCTTTGCAGGAAGCCAGCTTTGGTGTCTGCAGTAGAGGGCGGCAAGGATCCCAAGAGCTTCTCAGAAATCCATCCTGGAATGCTGCTCACTGGTTTTGTGAAGAACATCAAGGACTATGGTGTGTTCGTCCAGTTCCCGTCAGGCCTTAGTGGACTGGCTCCCAAAGCTGTAAGTTCACCTCCCTGCACAAGGGCCTTTGAGGGGAGACAACAGGGACATGGAACCTGAAGGTTGGTGGGAAAGAATCTATTCTCTTGAAAGATTTTCAGGGGCATGACACAGAGGCACCTGGCTGAGGGGGAGTGGAGCTGAGACTCAGTCTGCAGTCCTCTTGCCCAGCCTGTGTCCTGGCTCAGGGCTGTGTCCTGGAGGAAGGGGCACCTTTTCTACTTCATGCTACAGCATTGGGTAGGTCATTGGATAGCAGACTTTTCAGACTGGAAAAGATCCTAGCGATCCCGTCGTTGAACCCCCTCTCAGGCCTGCTGCATAAACTGACACCCAGAGCGGGGAGGAGTCTTACCAAAGCCCGTGTTAGGTGGTGGTGAGCAAAGGGCTCATCGCTCATTCCTGCCACAGACAATTCATAAGTGTTTCTTCCTTTCCGTAGGTGTGTTCCCCTGATGTTTTGCCTGGGCAGAACATTTTGCATCCCCTGCCAGAACAATTTTAAAAATGGGAGAGTGGGGAGGGCCCCAGAAACATGCACAGTGAGGGGCAGAGAGTTGCTCTGGGGCCTTCTCGGCTGGGTTGGCAGCCAGGGCGCCTCCTGTGTTTTTACGACAGGGGAGGTGAGCTGTGCTCAGAGGGCTGGGGGGACCTTCCTGGGGTCCACCTCCTGCCTCACACACTTCTTTCTGGGTGTTTCAAGTGGGTTGTCTTAATAGAGACTTCCTTTCCTTTCTTCATTTTGCACCCGCTCTTCCCTTTTAGATCATGAGTGACAAGTTTGTGACCTCCACAAGTGACCACTTTGTCGAGGGGCAGACGGTGGTTGCTAAGGTGACCAACGTGGACGAGGAGAAGCAGCGGATGCTGCTGTCGCTGCGGCTGTCGGACTGCACCCTGGGGGACCTGGCCACCACCAGCCTCCTCCTCCTGAGCCAGTGCCTGGAGGAGCGGCAGGGCGTCCGTAGCCTCATGAGCAACCGAGGTGGGGGCAGGAGGGCGGAGGATGAGGGCCAGGGTGGGGCGTGTGCGTCTTCAGTCTGTTCCGATGAGTTGTGGGTCTTCCCCGATGTTAAAAAAAAATGGGTAAACTTTTGTTAATGGGAGTAGGATCTCCATAAAGTGCACAAATCTTTTAGAGTACAGCTCAGTAAACATTTATAAAGTGAACATCCCCGTTTAACTGTCATCCAGATTCAGATAAAAGATCATTACTTGGTATCCCAGAAGTTCCCCTTGGGCTCCCTCCCAGTCCAGAATCAAAATTTCCCTGAGTTCTGTGGCCTCAGGTTTGCATTTGTTGTGAATCCACTCACTTCTTCACTTTTTGTTCCTTTATTCATCAGATGTGTAGTGGATGATAAAATGGAACAGGGACCTGCTGGAAGACTTTGTGGGGGGTTATTAGTCTGACCCTACTAAGCTTTGAACCATTGTGTAGATTTGTTAGAACCCTGATGGGATTTGGGAATAAGAACCTTGAGAGGGTAGATTCCAAACAGAAAGAATGAAAATTCCGAAATCAAAGGAAAGCATGTGTTTCTGGCATTTGTTGGCTATTCCATGCATTATGGCCATGTGGGATTAGCAAGGGGCATAGGTCTCTGCCTGTACTGGGAATTTTCTTGGATATCAGACATTTTTACCAAGAGTGATTTTGCCTTCATAGTGGTTCCAACGCTCCATGTTGGAAATATCCTCCATTTGTCAGCATATTTTCAAAGGAAAAGAATGGTGAGTGTCATTTCATCTTGTTAATCCCTATTTCCTTTGGGTCTCTGGCAGACTCTGTGTTGATCCAGACGCTGGCTGAGATGACCCCAGGGATGGTCCTTGACCTAGAGGTGCAGGAGGTGTTGGGAGACGGCTCTGTACTGTTCAGTGAGGGCCCAGTGCCCGGCCTGGTCCTAAGAGCCAGCAAGTATCATCGGGCAGGTGAGTGCATCTCTCTCGCCCATCATGGTTTGTAGGGGAAACCCCTTGCCCGTTGCTTCCTCTTCTGCGTACAGAATTTTCCAAATACATAGATGAGCTGATCTGGCAGAAATATTTGGCATGCTTATCTTGTGTAAATGCAAATCAAGACAGCAGCATACTAAAGAAGGTTTAGGTATGAATCCCTTTATTGTTGTATTTGGGTAAATCTAGATTTTTATATACCAGGTTGCATAAATTGACACAACCTGAATGTGAATTATGGGAGCTAGACCCTTGGCTTCCCTAGCGCATATAAACCTAGGACATAGGTCCACTTCTTCTTTTTGTGCCTATGGGCTGCAGGGCTGTTGGAGAGATGCTGTCTCCCTTCGCCCCTGCTCCAGGAGGGTGATCACATTGTGTTTGGTTCTACACTGCAGGGCAGGAGGTGGAATCTGGGCAGAAAAAGAAGGTTGTAATCTTAAATGTTGATATGTTGAAGTTGGAAGTACATGTTTCCCTCTGCCACGATTTGGTGAATAGAAAAGCTAAAAAGGTAAGCTTGCTGCTTGAGGACTTCCATTCCCATGGTTTCAAAGGTGTTAAACACCCCTTCAACCCCACATGGTTCGCAGATACTTATAGACAGGGTGGCCGTGTGCCTGGATTTGTCTGGGTCATTCCCAGGTGTACCTCTCATCCTGGTGTGCTTTTTTTTTTTATTATTTTGGCCGAGCCATGCGGCTTGCAGCGTCTTAGTTCCCTGACCAAGGATTAAACCTGGGCCCTGGCAGTGACAGCACCGAGTCCTAACCACTGGGCCGCCAGGGAATTCCCCGGGTGTGCTTGTTAGTTGCAGTGACTTTCACTCTGGTTCAGGCTGTAAATCACGTGGTCACCCTGATTGGGGCCAAGCAGGTGCTTGGATGAGTGAAGCGGGCCAGGTGTGTTAGGGGGTGGTGACAGTAGGACTCGACAGTAGGACTCTGACAGACTGCAGAGTGCATGCACTGCCACAGAGGAGCAGAGACTACTCGGTTCCATCTCACTGTTGCCACATGAGAACATCTGGGTCTAGTGTTGGGAAGTCTTTGAATTTTAAGAGAAGGCAGAATTTGGATTTTTTATTTGAAATAAATGTAGGAAATGTTGGAAACTCTTCTTCTTTTTAAACATCATGTGAACCAAACAAAACATGTCTGTGGGTAGTTCTGACCTCCAGGCTGCTCATCTAACACGCTCTTCTGTCCACTTTTGTGTGGGCAAAGAATGGGCTCAAGGGAAATCTTAAAATGAGTGGTATTTTTCTCCGGATGACGCGTATATTTCGTCATTGTCTAAAGTACTTATTAATCCCCTAATCGCATAGGGTGTGTTACAGAGAATTACATAGATGTAATCCTTAACCTCCAGTTGCTTATAATTTTAAGACTTTGAGAGACAAAGAGAAATAGAAAACAGTATGAACCCCTCACTAAGCTTTCTAGCAGGTCCCTGTCCCATTTTGTCATCCGAGTGAAGCTAGTGCACGTAAGGGCATGAGCACAGGTTGGATGTTGGGGAAAGACAGGCTACATGCCTTGCACACAATAAGCTCTCAGTAATGACTGTCTTTGTTGAGTGAGTGAATAAATTGGGTGGAGAGCTGCAGGACTAAGAGAGGAGGAACCACAGTGTCTTAAAGCTGGAGAACCATTAGAGGTCACTTGGCTGTGCATCAGAGTCACCTTTAAAGTTCTGCTTTCACTAGTTCCAGGATAGGATCTCGGAATCTGAATTCAAAACAGAGGCTAACTCCAGGTGATCCTTATGTGGCGCCTTGAGTGTGGTCACATCGCCTCAGTGTACAGGAGGGGAAAGCTGGGTCCAGGGAGTGGAGGCTAGTTTGTTACAGCTCAGATTAGCCTTGAGCCCCCTGGACTCAGAGGACTTCCCCAGACCTCCCCTGCCCAGTGGGTGAGGAACAAGTCCTTGTGCTCTGTAAGAAGCAGGGATGGTGGGTTTTCTGTTTTCCAGCTGAAGAAAGGCAGTGAGCACCAGGCGATTGTGCAGCACTTGGAGGAGTCCTTTGCCCTGGCCTCCTTGGTAGAGACTGGCCAGCTAGCAGCTTTCTCCCTGACCTCTCACCTCAATGACACCTTCCGCTTTGATTCAGAGAAGTTGCAGGTGGGACAGGGTGTCTCCCTAACCCTCCAGACCACAGAACCAGGCGTGACGGGTCTTCTTTTGGCCGTTGAGGGGCCAGCTGCTAAGAGGACCATGAGGCAGACCCAGAAGGACTCTGAGACGGTCGACGAGGATGAGGAAGTAGACCCAGCTCTGGTTTTGGGGACTGTAAGGAAGCACACCCTGTCCATTGGGGACGTGGTCACAGGGACCGTCAAGTCCATTAAGCCCACCCATGTGGTTGTGACCCTGGAAGATGGCATCATTGGCTGCATCCATGCCTCCCACATTCTAGATGACGTTCCAGTGGGCACATCTCCTACTGCCAAGCTGAAAGTTGGGAAGAAGGTCACTGCCCGAGTGATTGGCGGGAGAGACATGAAGACATTCAAGTATGGAGGCTTTGGGGGAGGGACTGGCTTTGAGGGGAGATGGTGGTAATCGTGAGAGAAGGCATGGGAACTGAGGCAGTTTCCAAAAAGTTGTGCATACGTTAGATTTTCTTTTAGTTAACCAAAATATTCAGCAAGTAATCCTTTTGTGTGTCTTTATTTTTTAATGGTGTATAATGTAGTGGTAAAGAGCGTTGATTTAGAGTCAGATCTGGGGCGAATTCCAGATTTGCCACTTAAAATTATGCGACCAGGAGTTAAGTAGTTACTCAGCCCTCTGAGTTTTATTTTCCTAATTTGTAAAGTGAGAGTACTGGTAGTGACCACCTTGCAGGGCCATTGCAAAGATTGGAAGAGAGAACACCTAGCACGGAGTGTGCCTGGTGGGTTGTCTGACACATAGTTATTGCTCCGTATATGTCAGCAGTTACTATAATCCATCCTCCACAGCATACCTTAATTATACTCGTTCACTTTCAATCTAGTTACAGTATGTTATTGCAGCAGAAGTCCTTGCTATAAGAAAACCAAAAAGAGAATTCAAAGTCTAGCCAATGATTTGCATATTAATTTCAGTAACTGTGGGATTTTCAATAAGTCATTTGTTCTCTCTAGACCTCAATTTCCTTAATTTTAGAATGAAAGAGTTGGAGTGTATCGTCCATAAGGAAAATTCTTTTCAGGGTTTAATATGACAACCGTAAAAGATCAGATGAGCCAGTTCCTTAACGTTTACTCAAACGATGAGAATGGAAGCCCCCAGGCCTGGTATTACTAGTGGGCGGTGTGGCAGCGGAGTGGGCGGTTTTTTAAGCTCGGTTTGGTGGGCAGTTAGAAATTCTGGTCTCCCGATTATGGTGTTACAGAGAATAAGAGAACTGATTTGACATTATTTGTTTCTACAGGTTTCTCCCAATAAGTCATCCCAGATTTATTCGAACCATCCCGGAGCTGAGTGTTCGGCCAAGGTGAGGGCAACTCCGGTGGTCTCATGGAAAGAGTGCTGGGCTGGAGTCAGGAGCCTGAGTTCTGGTCTTGATTCAGCCAGGGTTGTGACTTATTTTGCCTCTCTCTGTCCAGGTTGTCTTTTTTTCTCCAGGAGGGATATTTGTCTGGTTCTCATACAGCTGGTTAGAGGGATTATATGAGAATTAATGTGAAAGCTGTATTCAGCGTTTAAGTATCCATTTAAAGGCTGATTGCAGTTCTCTTTGTTGGTATGTAGCAAAAAGAAACATTTTTGCTCTCAACCTAATTTTCTAGAACTCAGGAATTCCCTAAATAAACACCACGTAGCCAAGGATGCCTGTTCTTTGATAATAGACTACTGCTTGGTGACTGAAATTTTAGGTCATGTTCTGGTGGATTCTGCAGAGGGATGTTCCACGAGGGATTCTAGGCGTACTGGTAGAGCTAGTAGTTCCAGGAAGTGGTGGATCCAGTTTGTCTGGGGTCGTTCTTGCAGAGGATCTTAAGCAGGGGATCCATGTTGATCTATGGGCCTATCTGCTTCTGCTTCCCCCATTAAAAAAAAACCCAGCCTCTAGGAACTGATAGGCCATCAGCGAATGAAGTTAGATACACGTGACTGTGCCAGTGCCTCTGCAGGGTCAGGCCCAGATCCATCCAGGTTGTAAGTCTTACGTGCCTAGTATGTCATGGAAAGACCTCTTAAGCAGCTTTCCGAGGATGAGGTTTGGTCAGCATCCTGAAGGGATCAGAATAGAAGTGGAATAGTTCTGAGAAGGCTTGTGTCTGAGGTAGGGAAATATTCCTGGAACCTTGAAGTACCAGACGCTAACAACGCTTACTTTGAAGGATGTGAAAGTAAGCTCTTTAGTTCCAGAATGATGAGATTTGGCGGATGCACACGTTCCTATTTGCTTAATCGGTGGTTTCCTTAGTTTTGTAGATTTGATTGTGTCCCTTTGTCGTGAAAACAGAGACCTCCTCATATTCGTTGTTTTATTAGTCTGCGGTGTCTTCACCTGTGAGGCTGGATGTCTTGTTTAATTAAGGGTTAAGGTCGAGTAGTTTATCCAGGCTAAGGGTAGGTATGTTAAATTAATGAATACTGCAAGAGGCGAGTCAGTGAGCATTGTGGGAAGACTTACTAACATCCTGAATGGTTTTTGACCCTCAGAGTCTGGAGCCTCTCATGAACTATCACTGCTGTGCTGGTCCACCCTCCTGTCTATGGAGACTGGTGTGAGCCATAGCGGTGGTCCTTGGTAGTGGCAGTGTGGGCCAAGCCAGGAAATGAGTTTATTCCATAGAGGAGATGGAGGATGGAGAGTTATAACGACAGATAGACAGATGGACAGATAAAAAACTCTAGCACATCTCCCACCTCCTCCGCGCACCTATGTTGTATTGTTAATTATTTTATTTTAATCAAGGCCCCTGAGAAACTTAGTATAAACATAATGCTATTGTTGCTATATTTCTCAAATGCTTTATGTTTTAAAATACATATTTCGAAGTCAGGAGGAAAAACATTTATTTAATTGACGGTGTTGACTTACTTATGAAATGCCATCATATTTTCATTCCCACTTGTATATGGCGCTCTCATGCACAAAGAGAATGTCGTGTGTCTTCGAGTTGAGTTCAGGGTTGGTGAGGGACACTCAAGCTAGATAAAACGGTACCTGCTCATTTACCCGTTTGTGGGGTGGGGGGGGAGTTAAGAGAGCAGAGCAGTTCAGAAGTCATTACATGCATCTCTGGAATTCCTGCTAGTCACTGAGTTTTCTCTTGCCATTAATATAGTTATGCCCACCTTTTTTTTTTTTTTTTTAAGAGAGGCAGTTTAACATCATTTTGGAAAAAGAAAAAAGATAACACATACTTGTTATGTGTGTTTGTGTTTTAGTTTTAATTTTTTTTTTAACTTAGACATCTATTTTCTCACAATTCTGGAGGCTTTCAGTCTGAGATGAAGGTATCAGCAGGGTTTGTTCTTCTGAGGCCTGTCTCCTTAGCTTGCAGGTGGCTATCTTCTCCAGTATCTTCATATGGTCTTCTCTTTGTATTTATCTATGTCCTAATCTCCTCTTTTTTCAAATTTTTTTATTGTAGTAAAAACATAACATAAATAACATAAATTTGCCCTCTTAACACTTTTTAGGTATACATTATGGTATTGTTAACTGTATGCATATTGTTATATAACAGATCTCTAAACTTTTTCATCTTGCATGACGGAAACTCTATAGCCATTCATTTCCCCCTGACCCCCCCAGCCTCTCGCAACCATCATTCTACTTTCTGTTTCTTTGAGTTTGATTACTTGAGATACCTCATATAAGTGGAGTCCTGCACAGTCCTTCTGTGACTGGCTTATTTCACTCAGCACAACATCCTCAAGGTTCATCCATGTGGTAACATACAGCAAGATTTCCTTCTCTTTTAAGCTGAGTAATATTCCATTGTGTGTATATATGTTGTCTTTATCCATTCATCCATCAGTGGACATTTAGGTTGTTTCCACACCTTGGCTATCATGAATAGTGCTGCAGTGAACATGGATATACAGATATCTCTTTGAGATCTTGTTTTTAATTCTTTTAGATGCATACCCAGAAGTAGGAGTGCTGGATCATATGGTAGTTTTTTGAGGAACTTCCATACTGTTCTCCATAGTGGCTGCACCATTTTACAGTCCTACCAACAGTGTGCAGGGAAGGATTCCCTTTTCCCACATCCTTGCCAATGCTTGTTATTTTCTGTTTGATAATGGCCGTCCTTACAGATGTGAGGTTAATATCTCACTGTGGTTTTGATTTATATTTCCCTGACTATGAGTTATGTTGAGCACCTTTTCCTATGCTTCTTGGACATTTGTATTATCTTCTTTGGAGAAATGTCTGTTCCAGTTCTGTTTTTCAGTCAGGTTGTTTTTTTATTATTGAGTTGTAGCTTAATTTCTTATAAGGACACCAGTCATGTTGGATTAAGGCCCACCCTAACGACCTCATTTTAACTTAATTGCCTCTTTAAATTCCCTATCTCCAAACACAGTCACAGTCTGAGGTATTGGAAGTTGGTGCTTCAACATACGAATTTGGGAGGCTGGGCGAGACAATTCAGCTCATAACAGAGGCATTCCCGTATCAGCTATTGAGTGAATAAATTTTTTTATCCTAACTATACATATATATATAGTATATATATATGTATAAAGGCATTATAGATAATGAATGTAAATTATCTGTTAGTTATCTGTTAGAGTGCCAGGCACATGGATGTTCTGTGTGTGTTTTAAAAAATAACATTTTACAGATGTTCCCTTCCCAGGCTTCTCCCTTCACCCCCAGAGGATAAATTCTCTATTATTTGACATATATCCAGCTCTTGCTTTTATACTTCCATTTTATATATATATATATATATATATATATATCTACAAAAAATTATTTTGTATGGTTTTCAAATTTTACATAAATAGTATGCTGTGCTTAATATTCTGCAGCTTGTTTTCTTCTCTCAAAATTTTGTTTTTTTGTGATCTCTCCATTTCGGGGTCTAGAGTTAAAACAGTAACCCATCCTGTGCCTGTGGCAAACTGTATGTATTTTCAAGCTGATGGAGGACGTTTATGGTTGTTTCCACAATGCCACAGTGCACATCCTTGAACTCATTCCATCGTGCGCCTGTGCAGGGATTTCTCTAGGGTGGAATTGCTGGGTGTGTTTCAGCTTTACTAGTATATGAGTTTCCTGTGTTCCTATATTCACCAGTACTTGCTATTATACGTTACAGTTTTACCAGTATTACTTGTACCATTTTACTGATGAGTTCTGTTTTGTTTTAGAAATTTGAATTGGTAAGCTGGGCTGGTTGGAATGGTGGGAATTCTGTGCTTCCTTTGAAGTGATTTGTGGACTGATAACTTTCAGACCGCATCTCCTTGTTGCTTTTCTGAGAAGAAAAAGAGAATCAAGAAAGTGATAATGCCAAGGTAGCATAGGGGACAGAGCACTGGATTTTTGCATCAGGAACTCTGACTTCAACTCCTGGGTCTGTAGCATAAAATGAGTTTAATAATATCTGTCCTACTTGATTCACACATGAGAGTGTTGTCACATTCAGTGAGAGATTATTTGTGAAAGCAGTTCTGCAAACTGTAAAGCAGTAGCTAAAGCATTGAAAGAAGTAAAATAATTTTGTTTCCTATACTTATAAAGATTATTGTTGGCTACGTACTTTACAGCTTGTTCATACCTAGGTGAGTGAATTGGAAAGGATTAATTTTCACGCAGGTATTGTGAATATTCATTCCCCTTTAAGGAGAGAAATGGCGGGGCGGGGGGTGGTGCATGGTGGGTTTGTATGAGTTAGCAGAGTCCTGTAAAATCAATCCATGGCTGCTCGGGGGAGATGGTTTCAAGCTAGAAGCTTATCCAGAGGTTGGTTTACTCTTTCCATTGCCTTTCTGCAACCAGAGAGCTGGAGAAGGATGGCCACACTGCTCTCAACACTCATTCTGTTAGCCCCTTGGAGAAGATTAAACAGTACCAGGCTGGTCAGACTGTGACTTGCTTCTTGAAGAAGGTGAGTAGTGCACGCCCTGCAATGTGATGCTGTCCCTCTTACAGAAGCAAACAGGGAGAAACTGACAGTGACCATTTGCACTAGGCTTTGCTTTTGTGTTTGCTGCCATGCTGGTTTGTAGAAGACAGTAGAAGACCTCTGGTCCTAGAAAACTTCTGGTCTAATCAAGGAGCTAAATTTATGGCTTACAAAACAGCTAGCAAGCAACCCACAGTTCCACATATTTATAGATTAATTGTACAAAATGGAAAGAAAAATAAAGCATAGAGCAAGATTTTAAATCCAGTTCTTTATTTTATTTTAAATAATGTAAAATTCAAATTTCAGTGTCCACAAATAAAGTTTTATCAGAAGACACACACACACACAAATACTTAAATAAAAATAAAAATGTTTTATTTAAAATAAAATGTTGGATTTTAGATTCTTGCCTTTTATAAAGTTCGGGAACAGTGCAAAACAGTATGTAATTGGGTGCCAGATTATGTGTTCTAACTCCAAGTGGAACAGGAGATGAGTAAAGGGAAGAGATCAGTGAGAACTATACCAGTTGGAATACATCAGAGAGAAGGTTGGTCTGGGCTTGACCCTGAGGGATAATTCCTCTTCATTGCTGCCAGATTCTTCCTCCATGAGCATGTATCTGAGTATGTCTGTGGTGCTCGATCCTTTTAGTTACCTACTGTCTGTAGACATTCATAAACCCAAGACGCCTTAGAGTGGTGTTTAAGCTCTTCATAATCTGACCTTATGAATCTGGTACACCAGTCATGCTGAAAACCTCCTCTATCTTTTTCCCTTCTTGTCTTTATTTCTACACTGGGGGTACTGTCTATTCTTATTGCCTACAACCCTTCAAGGTCCAGCGCAGATAACCCTCCCTTCTTACTAGTTCTCCTACAGGGTCCCTTAACATATTGTGCTCTTACTTGTTTCTTGCTCCTGCATACTTATTTGACTTACTCTTTGTAGACTGTAATCTCTTTGAAGGCAGGGCCTGGCTTTTACTTATCACTCTCATGCCGTATACATAGTGGCTGCTTGATAAATGTTTTGTTGACTTGACCTGAAAATTGGGGTGTGTATTTAGGGCAGAGCACTGTGTCAAGAGCAAAATCTAAATAGATTTAGAGATAAGATGTTAGTCCCTGAAGATGGTTAACGGTCACTGGGCACAGCTGAGTTTGGGGGAGGCGACAGAGGTCAGTGGGATTGGTCCTACTGCTTGAGGATATCTCTGAGGCCTTTTTTGCCTCCTCATCAGCTAAGGCACCAGGAGAGATGCATGTTCTGCTGGGCTGGCGAAGGCTCTGAGCTAGACTCTGAGTGAAGCCTGCGAGAAGTGGAGGTTGGACAGGGGCATTGGGACGTAGGGGTGCGTTCCTGTTCCTTGGGAAAATGTAGGCTTTGGGCCCTTTGAGCCCTGTGATTTTAGGAGAGCCTGTTTTAGTGAAGGGAAGAGAAGAGACGCTTGTATCTGCCCGTTCCATTTCTCCTCCTGTTTTTTTTTCTTCCCCCAGTACAACGTGGTTAAGAAATGGCTTGAGGTGGACATCGCTCCAGACATCCGGGGGAGAATTCCCTTACTGCTCACTTCTCTTAGCTTCAAGGTCAGTGTGCCTGAGGTCCCTGCAGAGGAAACCCCAGCTCCCTGAGCTCAACTTAGTGTCTGGTGTGTGCTCACAGTGGGTACAGGGAACCGTACCGTGGGAGATGCTTACTGTGCAGACTTAAATGCTGTGGTTTTGGATAAATGACAGGCCTTTCTTCAAACATCAGAAGAATTTTCTTGCCCTTCCAGGTTCTGAAACATCCAGATAAGAAGTTCCGGATTGGCCAGGCCCTGAAGGCCACCGTGGTTGGCCCAGATTCCTCCAAGGCCTTCTTGTGTCTTTCACTCATAGGTGTGGTGATGAAATGGGACCTGGTCAGGGAAGGGAGGGGGTGGAAGGGAGCGGGAAGAGGTCTTCAGTCATTGCCCAGGTTGAAGGATGCCGTGGGTTTCAGAGTCCTCAGAAAGCCTAGTGTGGTGGCTATGTCCTTGGAACAGTTTTTCTCTCGGGGCTTTGCTCTGTGGCTTGTGTCTGAGTCACCTTTACCTACACAGTTGTTTTTCTTAGGTCTCTCAGAAAGGCTTGTTCACCACATGGCCCTGGCATTCTTGACCACATGGCATGGTGATCTGGGTCTGTGTGATCGTTCAGGTCCACTCAGCCTAGACAGCCCGAGTCTGGACGCCTCCACCTCCCCCAGACTCTGGTTGGCCAGTGTCTCGGCTTCTTTCTTGGCTCATTTCCTCTTCCCTGAATCTGGTTCATTCTCCTGCCAGGTCCTCACAAGCTCGAGAAAGGGGAAGTGGCCATGGGCCGCGTGGTGAAGGTGCTTCCCAAGGAGGGACTGACCATCTCCTTCCCCTTCGGGAAGATCGGAAGAGTCAGTATTTTTCACGTGAGTGACTCCTACTCAGAGACGCCCCTGGAAAACTTCAGCCCACAGAAGATTGTCAGGTAGGCTGAGTTCTCTTCCTCTTTTCAGCTCTCTGTGGGATTGGTGGGTTTTTTTTTGTTTTTGTTTTTCTTTTAATTATAGATGTGTGATTTTGTACCAGAAAAAAATAGTATATAAAATGGAAAATGAAAATTGCTGTTGCTCCTCTCTTTCTCCACCACTTTTTGCCATTAGATACTTTGATCTCTATCTTTCAAGACTCTAACATATATAGGTATAATTTGCTCGTACGTAATAGTAGAATTGCATTTTATGTGCTATTCTGCAACTTGCTTTTTTCTCACGGCAGTTTATCATACACTTTTTCTTTTCCTATGCTAGTATATTGAACAACAACAGCCTTGTTCTTTTACCTTATTTTTAACATTTTTTTTTAGTATTGCATTATGTGTTTTTTTAAAAAATCACAGTTTATTTAAACAGTTCTGTTGATGGACAATAATGTTGAAGTGAATATCTTTGCACATATGTTTGGATACTAGTGAAAGTATAACTGTGAAATAAATTCCTAGGAGTAAAATTGATCGGTCAAACAATGTTATACATTTTGCCAAAGTGTCTTCCAAAAGGACTTTGCTAATTTTTATCTCAATTAACAATAAATATGACTGTTCATTCCTCACACCCCTGTCAGCACTGGATATTCTTAATTTTTAATCTTTGCCATTGAATAGGCTGAAATTGATCTCGCATTTTAATTTGAATTTCTCTTACTGGTCATTTTTCATGTTTATTGGCTGTTTACATTTGTTCTGTGCTTTGCTTGGCCAAGTTGCTTCCTCATTTTACTATTGAACCCATTCATCTTTTTAATTAAAAAAAAATTGATCTGTATGTGTTGTCTGCAAGAGGACAGCAGTAACCTTTTGCAGTTGGGGGGTGCTTTATGAACTATTTTGGATGCACAAAAATGAACCTACCTCAGAGTTTTAAAACCATTTTATAGCCTGAATAAAACTAGCATGGAGAGGCATATTTCAGCCTTGCACAATACAGACTTGTCTGACAACCACAGTTATCCAACAGTGGAGCAGACACCTTCAGGAGGCAGAGACCGGAAAGTAGTAATTGTCCTTCCCTAGCCACCAGCACCTGCGTAAATTCTCAACCACTTGTCAGGGCTAAACAGCACAAAAATGCCCAGGGCCTAGGAGAAGAAAAAGAATGAGTCAGAGGAAATCCAAGCTTATTTAAGCTTACAAAATACAGGTGTGATTTTTTTTAGCAAAATATTTTTTAAAAATAACATTATTGTGGTTAAATGTATGAGTAGCATTCAGTTGTAATTCCTTCATCTGTCAATGTGAATAATAAGTTAAATGCCTAAAGATAGATGATCCCTTCAAGCCCTTTCCTGCTTTAAGGGCTGTGATTCCCTGGTAGAAAAGGCACACGCCTGTCATGGGAGAATTTGGACTATATTGTTGCTGAGATCCTTTCTACTGATAAGATTCTATACCTTGTGTGGTGGTATAAATGACACCACCATTGCGTGGTGGGTTTGGAAACCACCCCGAAGAGTAAACCCTGTTTCCCTCCCAGAAGCCTCCCCTGCTCAGGCCTCCCTCATGGGCTCCTCTGACCTGCTGCTCTGAGTCGGCAGTGGTATCAGGCCGTCCCCTGTCATGGTTTCCTGTCCTGAGTCTGTCTCTCCACGAGACCAGACCCTCCCAGCCCCTGATGCAGGGCTGGTCTCACCTCCTAAGTACTCACTGCGCAGCTCTGTGCGCCTTCCAGAGGGCTTGCATGTATCCTCTTGTTTCCTCCTCCCAGCACCGTTCTTGGGTCAGGAGAGAAAGTAGCGGTATTTTTACTTGACGAACTAGGAAACTGAGGCCCAGAGAGGGGACCTGTCCCGAGTCCCTCAGCAGGTTTTCAGCAGGATGGACAGAGCCCTCGCTCTCGCCTGTTGCTCAGCCTCGTGGAGAGGAAGCCGAGGCCCTCTCCCGTCTCCCGAGGTGCTGGCATCAGCGTTTCCTTCTCTTTTGCTGTCACTCCAGGTGTTATGTCCTGTCCACTGCAGGCCCTGTATTGACTTTGTCACTGCGATCATCCAGGTGAGTGTCTGTGTTGCTGGGGGAAGAATTGGGGGAGAACTCCCCCCCGGCCCCAGAGGACTGAGGAGAGGCTGCGTGGATCTGACACAGAGCTTTGGGCCTCCCAGCTTGCTTCTCTGCTTACCCCCTTTATGCCTGGCCCCGTTTTTCATCCAGAAAAGCTGAGGACATTCAGATTGTAGAAGAACCTGTGCTCAGGCTGTTGTTTCCCAAAGAATGGTTCAAACATCCATAGTGGTGTTCAAAGTTGCCAGATGGCGGTCCTAGTGAGGGGAGGTGATGGAGCCCCGAGGGCTGCATAGTAGGGACAAGTGTGCCGTGAAGTGGATTGGCCTGAAGTCACGGTTTGAAATGGATATATGAGGTTTAACCTCCCTCTGGCTTGCTCAGCCTCTCCCTGTTACTATTAAAGCTGTCCCCAGCTGACAGGAGTTCAGGAGAGGGTAGGGCTGGGCTCTGACGGTGATGTCCTACTGAGAGGTCCAGAGTCGTATTCTTAAACAAAGTGTGATTATCACAGGAGATTTGGGGGTGAGGGTTGGGAAATGGGGTCAGAGGTACATGTGTAGTAAGCCTTTTATTCCTTTAGGACGAACCCGGAGACGAAAAGCAAAATAACAGATCCTGAGATTAACTCCATCCAGGACATTGAGGAAGGGCAGCTCCTGAGGGGCTACGTGAAGTCTGTCCAGCCGTCCGGTGTGCTCTTAGGGTGAGTGAGGTGGAGCCCAGGGACGTGGACCAGCCCCGAGTGTTCTCCCGGGGCCTGTCTTTTTTTTTTTTTTTTTTTAATTTATTTTTATTTATTTATTTATTTATTTTTAGCTGTGTTGGGTCTTCGTTTCATGCGAGGGCTTTCTCTAGTTGCGGCAAGCAGGGGCCACTCTTCATCGCGGTGCGCGGGCCTCTCACTATCGCGGCCCCTCCCGTTGCGGGGCACAGGCTCCAGACGCGCAGGCTCAGTAGTTGTGGCTCACGGGCCCAGTTGCTCCGCGGCATGTGGGATCCTCCCAGACCAGGGCTCGAACCCGTGTCCCCTGCATTAGCAGGCAGACTCTCAACCACTGCGCCACCAGGGAAGCCCCCGGGGCCTGTCTTGATTGGCCCGCTGCTCTCCCTGGTCACCATCTCTGGAGGGAACATGAAGGAAGGAGAGTCTGTGTTCCCACCAGTGTTTTAAATTCCAAGTCTTTTTATACTTTCAAAAAAGTTTTGAATTACTCTTGTTTGGGTTTTTTGACAAAGAATATGGCATGTCCATGGTCATGATTTGTAAATGTTCCATGAACCCCCAGATGTTACAACCTTCCCTGCTGTAATTATGTTTCCTCATTTTCTTCTGGTCTTTCTAGCAGCTTGTGAGTGCATTGTGATGCTCTGATATGGGGTAAAGAATATCTTTCAATTATGTCTTCATTACGCTTGATGATTTTTCCAGTTTACAAAGCCCTCTTTATTTTGTTGAGTGCCAGGAACCTTATGTCTGTCCTAAATCCTCGTCACAAGTTGAGTCTCTGGGAGAGTGAAGGCATTAGGCTTGGCTGGGGACTCTGTTGCCGTGTTTCTGACCACAGGACCCTTGTCTCTCTCTCCTGTCAGCCTCGGCCCCTCAGTTACAGGTTTGGCCCAATACCCACATGTCTCCCAGTACAGCCTGTCCAAGAATGCCTCTTATGACAGGTATCTCCCCGAAGGCAAGCTGCTCACAGCCAAGGTCCTAAGGTAGGTGCTCTTCTCTCTTTCTCACCTCTTTCTCTGGGAACGCTGGGTGGAGATGGAGAGGTGAACTATAAACATAATGGCTTAGGCAATGGTAAGTAACGATGAATGAGCTCCCTTTGTGTGGAACCTTCTACCTCAGCTCTTAAAGGCAATTGTGGAGACTTTCCTCTGCACAGGCACCCGTCTTTGGGGACGGAGGAAGGGATAGCACAGCTGCCCTCTGTATTTTTCTACCAAGCAATTGTGCAGATCATTCCTGAGATTACTGCACGGATTCCAAGGCAGGTGGGGGCAGGGCCCGAAAACTGCAGGCTGCTCGCTGTGACCATTGTGCTCCTTATGCTGTGCTCATGGTCCGCTTGCCTGGTCTCCCTGTCGTAGCCTGAACCGCCAGGAGAACCTGGTAGAGCTGTCAATCCCCGCCGATGACACTGGAAAGCCGGACATGTTTTCTGCCTCCCTGGGACTGCCACTTCCGAAGCAAGAGGGGAGGGAAACAGAGGCAGAGGAGAGAGACCACAAAGGAGAAGAAGAGAAGGAGGAGAGGAAAAATCAGAAACAGAAAGAGAAGAGGATTGGGAAGGGGCAGGAGGGGGCACAGCTGCCCAGCAAGGGGAAGAAAGAGCCCCGGAAGCCCCAGGCAAAGAAGCTGGGCAAGCGGCCGCGCCTGGAGTCTGGCAGTGAGCAGGTAGGGCCCTCGGGGAGGATGGCCTCCTTCACAGGAAAAGGAGAGCCTTCCAGAATCCGCCCGGCAGCCACCTCGCCTCAGCCTCGTGGACCGAGAGAGGCTGAGTTTGGGTGGGGAGAGGGTACCGCCCGGGGCCGCGGAGGGCGCTCGGGGGGAGAAGCCAGGCTCAGCTTCGTCCCCGCCTGTCATCCCAGGAAAGCGGGAACAAGAGGCAGAGGAGAGCTGCCCCATCCGAGGAGGATGACAGCGGTGTGGAAGTGTACTACAGGGAAGGAGAAGAGGAGGTGGAGGAGACAGGCGTGCGGCCCCAGGTGAGTGGCGGCCGGATGCGGGGGAAGAGCCGTCCCAGGAGGGAGTCCCTGCTCCCCGGCCAGGGGGCTGGGCTGTCCTCAGCACCACCCTCCTGTCTTCACTTTCTGTAAAATGTGAGGAGGTGGGGCGTCTAGTTTCCTCAGTTGGTCATCAGCTCCTGAGAACAGGGCCGCTGCTTCACCTGTTGAGTGGGCTGTGAAAGTCAATTCTAGTCGTTTATTAGCTGGAGCGGAATTGAATTAGTGGGGGTGGGGGGACGGGCAAAGGAAAGGAGGCTTGTCCGTCTGAGCCTGTGTCCTGCTCTGAGAAATGAGGACAGCACTCCTGGGACTGAGGGCAGATGTGGAAGGGCTTCCCAGACTTCAGGTGTCGCATCCCTGCCACCCTCGGAACATCTGTCACACCTCTGTCCGAGCTCTACTGCTGTTTTATGCCTGCACGTTTATATGTGTTTGCCTATGTAGCTTTTTAAAAATATTACTTAAATCTACTTATTTACAAAGGAAGCTTTCACGTCACTCCTAAAAGTGTCCCCAGTGGACCGGGGCCTAGCCTGGCCGTGGGAGGAGAGAAAAGGTCTCTGGGCACCATGGGAGTCCCTGCTCCTCCGGGTGGAAAGGGACTACGGAACTGGGGCAGCCTGGGCTCAGTGCTTTTTTCGCATGCGCCTGTGATCCTCCAGGAGAAGCAGACCAGGCCGGCAGAAGCACCCCGGCTGCAGCTGTCTTCCGGCTTCGTTTGGGATGTGGAGCTGGACACTCTGACCCCGGCCTTGCCACCTCACGGAGAGAGCTCCGACAGCGAGGAGGACGAGAAGCCAGAGCAAGCCACGGTGCCGTATTTTCCAGGGCTTCGTCCTTTCTGCAGGGACCCTTGGCGCTGGTCTTCCGTGCTCTGTCCTACCCTGGGTGTCTTTTCCGAGGAGTGGGGCCGTTTCAGGCTGGGAGTATTTGCGGAGCTCGGGGGCGGCCCTGCCAGCTCCTGACTTCCACCGCAGACTTCCCCGGGGCTGAGGAGCAGATTACTCACTTGTTGTTCTGCCTTCCACAGCAGAAGAAGAAAAGCAAGAAGGAAAGGGAGCTGGAGAAGCAGAAGGCAGAGAAAGAGCTGTCCCGCATTGAGGAGGCGCTGATGGATCCCGGGCGGCAGCCGGAGTCGGCAGATGACTTTGACCGACTCGTGCTGAGCTCCCCCAACAGCTCCATCCTGTGGCTGCAGTACATGGCCTTCCACCTGCAGGCCACGGAGATCGAGAAGGCCCGGGCCGTGGCCGAGAGGGCGCTCAAGACCATCTCCTTCAGGTCTCGCTACGCCCTCCTGCCTTGGGGCCCTGTCTTTCTCCAGGGGGGGCTGTGTCTCCTCGACAGGCTGGCGGCAGCTTGGGCGGCTGCCACTGGGCGCCCGTGGGTTCACAGGCTTTCTCTCAGAGATATGCCGTCTGTGAAATAGATCTGCTCATTTATATTTTATAGTCCTCTTCACCGAGCTAGCTAAGGGTGACATTTACACGAGGCATGGGCCCTCAGTCAGGTGCCCCACTTGGAGCAGAAGTACAAGAGGGAAAACACCTCTCCACACACCTGGGCGTAAACGCTGTCGGGGACCATTTTCCAGGCGGAGGGTAGAGCGGGTTTCCCAAAGGCTAGTGAGGAGGGATGGCACTCCTTTGCATCATTCTCTTAGACTGGGGGGAGAGTCAGACCACAGATTCCTTCCAGTCCAGACCTCAGGCCGGTTTGAGATTTGGTGGGTTTCCTTCCCAAGAGTGGAGGCAGAAACCAGGGGAGCCCCAGACCCCACAGCCATGGGGTCGGGGTCCCTGCTTCTGTGTGAGCTGCAGTGGGGACAGGGCCTCTCGGGGCCTGCACTTGGGGGTGGGAACTGAGGACGTGGGTGGAGCCTGGGGAGGAGGATGTAGTTCCAGTCCCCCGATGGCAGTGGGGGGCTCGTTGGGCCAAGATGATGGAGCTCACATGCTGACTGCGCTCCCTCCAGAGAGGAGCAGGAGAAGCTGAACGTGTGGGTGGCCCTGCTGAACCTAGAAAACATGTACGGCTCCCAGGGGTCACTAACCAAGGTCTTCGAGCGGGCCGTGCAGTACAACGAGCCTCTCAAGGTCTTTCTCCATCTGGCTGACATCTACACCAAGTCAGAGAAATTCCAGGTAGGAGTCTGGGCCAGGTGGCCGGTTGCCAGGGGGACCTCAGCCACTTAGAAACGAACTCCTGGGAGTCCCAGAGGCAGCCGGGAAGTCTCGGGGGAGAACAGCCGCATCTGGACCCAGTCCTGCCCCAGGCTTGCTCACCTTCCGGGTGGGAGAAATCGTTTCCCCCACCTCCGCTTTGGGAATGTGGGGCCCGGATGAGGGAAGGGAAGGGACAGCAGACCCCAGGGTCTATCCCTTGGGATGCTGACGGGTGTCACCGACAGGAGGCGACATACCCCAGTAGCCCTTTTTCATCTCTCCTCCTCACCCTCGTCATGCTCACGTTCTCTCTTGTAGTCTTAGGACCTCCTCACGGCACAGGCTTAGGAGGGAGACTCCCCATCATGCGCTCTCCTCATCCTGTGCGCCTGCCCTCTCCCCACCCCCCGCCCTGCATACCTGACATTGGGCCTGGATACTGATGGAGTCTGTGAGCCCAGGTCTAGCTTCCCACGAGTGTAGCTGCCTGTCTCTGCCGTTGCCCCCTCCGTCTTAATCACTCTCCTCAGCTTATGTCGTCTTTCCCACAGGAAGCTGGTGAACTTTACAATCGGATGCTGAAACGTTTCAGGCAGGAGAAAGCTGTCTGGATCAAATACGGCGCCTTTCTTCTGCGGAGGGGCCAGGCTGGGGCCAGTCACCGCATGATGCAGCGAGCCCTTGAGTGCCTACCTAAGAAAGAGCGTGAGTGCTTGTTCCCACCCACCGGCCCAATTCCAGGGCGCAGTGGGCTGTCTCCCATCTGGGCAGAGGGCTGGGGGTCTCCTCATCCAAGGGCTGGTGTTAGGAAAGCCTTGTGGAGCATACGTGGCTATCTCTCTCTTGATTGTATGCTCATGAACATAGCTCGTGTTGCATTTTAAATTCTAAACTCCGAAGATAGAGGAACAGAAAGGAATTAGCACTAATTCTTTTGCCTCTGCCTGCCCCACGGCCCACCTCTCATCCCCTGATTCACCCTTCTTGGTCCAGAGAGTAGGATGCCTGCTTTTGGGAGTCATAGATCAGTGCCCATCTGTGTATTTGGCCCTAAACCCGCCCCACTGTCCCTCTTGTCATCACCTAGGTCTTAGGACCCAAGAGCAGGGAATCAGGCATCAGACTCTGTCCCTGTAGTGTAGTGTGTTGTGATGAGGGAATCTGTCTGCTTTCTGTGTCTGAGTTGTCCTCTCCCTGCAGACGTGGATGTGATTGCCAAGTTTGCCCAGCTTGAGTTCCAGCTGGGGGATGTAGAGCGCGCCAAAGCCATTTTCGAGAACACGCTGAGCACCTACCCTAAGCGCACAGATGTCTGGTCCGTCTACATCGACATGATCATCAAGCGTGGCAGCCAGAAGGAAGTCCGGTGAGAGGGGAGGACAGGCTGAGGCCTAATTGCCTGTTGGGGGGTTGGGAACATTGGCCACTTGGAGGAGTTTTAGCCCCCCAGCAGCTCCCGGAACCCCAGTTCTCTTACTCTGTCTGGAAAAATGGCTTTGACATGACATGTCCTGTGACATTCACGTTTCCAGTTTCTTTTCTGCCTCAGCAGCTAGCCTCTGGTCTGGCTGGAACCTTGGGTGGGAGGTAGGCTAGCCCCAGGCCTGGGAATCAGGAGACTTGGGTTTTCCTCATAATTAATGCTGAGCCTGGCTCTCATTGTAGAGAATGTTCATAGGCATGATCTCACTGATAACTGCCAGCATCCCCCCAGGGCAGGGAGGATTAGAGACCGGTGGACTTGGTCCAGAAAGAACTGATGCCTCACCCAAGCCCATCAGTGAGTTTTAAGCAGAGCTTTCCTCACAGAGCCACACCTCATTGCCTGTCCCCATCCCATCAGCTTTGTCCTGATTCACTGTGTGACTTCAGGCCAGTAAGTCCTTTAATATCTCTGTTCCTCTGGAAAGTGAGGGTGGTGTTCTCCCTCTCCACAGACATGATGGGAGTTTACAAAGGGAATAAAAATAAAGGTAGAAATGGTAGTGCTGGATAACAGAGGGCCCGGCTCCAGAGCCGTAGAGCAAGTGGGTAAAGGCTAGCTAGGAATCGTGTGGCCGGGGACCAAGAGGCAGACACTGGCTGCTCTCCCTCCCAGGGACATCTTCGAGCGGGTCATTCACCTGAGCCTGGCCCCCAAGCGAATGAAATTCTTCTTCAAGCGCTACCTGGACTACGAGAAGCAACACGGCACCGAGAAGGACGTGCAGGCGGTAAAGGCGAAGGCCCTGGAATACGTGGAGGCTAAGAGCTCCATGTGGGAGGACTAGTGGCCAGCTGGCTCCAAGGGCACTGGTGGCAGTGGGCCAGCCAGGCCGACCCTCAGGCTCCTGGGCAGTTGAGAAACTGTGTTGCCTGAGGACTCTGTTTAAGTGTTGCTTTTTCTGCAGCATCTGGGGTAATCCTGTCAAGGTAAAAAAGGATTTAAGATTTCTCATAATTCCTTTTTGCTTGTTTTAAGAACCAATTTATTTCATCTTTCTCCTTTTCTGGGGCTGCTCAGTGGTTGCAGGCAGTAGGCTCCTGGGCTCCCAGAAAAGCTGAGAGTCTCTCCTTCATGGGAGGTCCCTGGGGAGCAGGAATGGAGGGCTGCCTCCCGGGGACTCTGTGGTCAGGATCCCACTTTGGCCCTGCCAGGCTCTTGGTCCAGCTAGTGGGGGTCAGCAGGGTCCGGAAAGCGGGTCGCTCTCCTAGATCGCAGAGTCTCTGGGCATTCCCTCAGCCTCAGCTCAGCTAGTACCTCGTGCCCCTTTGTGGAGGCTGTGAGGCTGGGACGTAGATCCACATGCTGTGTGGCTTTGGGAGAGCTGCACAGTTTCTCTGACTCCCTGTAGCTCCCCTGAGGAGAGCTTGCTGGGCGGAGGGCCTTGATTAACTTGCTGGTTGTTCCTTGAGTCCTGAGGGAGAGGGGACATGACGGGCCCGCTATACCCCCACCTCCCTGTAAAGTTCCCAGAAAGACTGTCTCTCCTCCTCCTTGATAAGTAATAATCCTGTATGTTCTAGAGTTCCTCGAGACCAGCACAGACCCAGCTAGTTGTTGAAGCCAGTTCATTTTTGGCTTGGTCTTAAAGGAATTAAAGTTTTCTTGGGCAGAGCTTTAAATGTCCTGAGAGCTGGAGAGCTTTTCCGTGGGAAGTGACTGAGTCATATGCCAGAAAGCAGGACAGGGACAAGGGAGAGAGCATCAGAGATTTTAGAGGTGGTGGAGGGGCTCAGGCAGGGGCGGGCGTGGGAGGGAGGCGGAGCAGGGCTTGGCCTGGTTCTTGGTCACTAGCTCTAGGTTACGAGAGCTAGACTGCCCTAGTGAGTGCAAGGGCAGGATCTGCTGAGTCGTGAAATTTTAGCCGAGCTCCCCTCTGAGAAAGGCCAGGTTCCATCTGTTTCCCAGATCAAATCAGAAAACTGAACCCAGTTAAGACATCATCAATGCCAGGGCCTTCCTGCGTGTGGGAACACCTGGCTCTCCCTGTGCCCCAGGCTTCCCTTCCATCCATTTCAGTCTTGCCCAGAGTCTCTGTCCTCTTCCCTCCCCAGGAATGGGATTTGGGCCTGTCCCCATGACCTCCAGCCGGCTGTGGCATGGCCCATCCAATCGTGCAGACACCAAGCTAGTCCTTTATACTAAGAAAAGCTTTATCAAGAATTTATAGAAAATAAAGCTAGAGGCGTACATTGGGGGCTGCTTCCCAGCTGAGCAGCACCGGGCCAGGTGTCCATATGCAGTTACACACAATGTTCTGCACAAGGAGCCTGCTGGTGAGTTTCATTGTCACCTGGCTCTGCTGTCCGGGGCTTCCCAGACCGGTGGGACTGGGTCCTACCAGTCGAAGGTCATCCACATCATGGTTAATTAAGGACCAGTTCTGGGAAAGGGTCTTTTCTCCAAAGCTGTTGACCATGTGGCTGGTGGCAACAGGAGAAGGAATTTCTTCAGGTCTGAGAGCCTTCCTGCCAGAGCTGACCATGTTGTCTACTAGCTCTCACATCTGTTCCCCAGTTTTACTTTGTGTTCCTTTTTCCTGGTCTGTTTCCCCCAAAAGCTATGGTTAAAAAAAAAAAAAAAAAAATCCCCTCTGGGGAATTCCCTAGCAGTCAGGTAGTTGGGACTCCGCACTTTCACTGCCGAGGGTGCAGGTTTAGTCCCTGGTTGGGGAACTAAGATCCCACAAAGCGCCCCACCCCACCCCCTAAAAAAAAATTCCCCTCTGATGCTGATGTGAACAGACCATGGGGTTTTGTTTGGGACCAGGTAGTGTCATTGGCAAAGAGTGTGGGAACAGGACCCTTAGGAGGCGAGCGGGGCCATCTCTATGTTGTCTTGGGCCGTGCCGTTGCCCGCCAGACCCTGGGCCCACTTGTGCAGGCGGCTGTAGAGTGGAAGGCCCTGGTTCTCGCGGTACAAATAGACGCCGGTGATGGCGTTCCACTGTGGCCGTGGCTGTGTGCCTTCCACCGGGAACTTGGCAACCAGCTTCTCGTCATCCTCGTTGAGTGCCACGAAGCCGAAGAAGCGGTGCACGTTGTTGGCAGCCAGCACCCGTGAGTGCATCTCGGCCGTGCGCTGGAAGAGCTGGTCCTCGTTGGCCCGGTACTGCGCCCAGTAGGCCTCCTGGAGGTAGCTGAGTGGTGAGCAGTAGTGCTTGAGGCACTTGGTCAGGAACACCAGGATGGCCACCACACCGATGAGCAGCCACCCGAAGAGCTGGCCAGAGAAGGAGGGGCAGGGTTGAGGGCAGGCAAGGAGCCGTCTGGACCGCCAGCGCCCCAGTAAGAAGTAGCGGGAGCTGGTCAGAGCATGTGGGCTGGGCTGAACCTGACGTCACAACCCCCTGAGAGCTGTCACTTCCCTGGCCGCATTTTCTGCTCCTCTGAGGGCGGCAGGCCCTTCTGACTGTAATTCCTCCTCTCTGCCCTCACTCCCTTGAGCTCACGCCGTCTCTGTACTTAGACTTAGCCTCCTGCGATTTCAGCTGCCATTCCTGCAGCCCCAAGGGCCCCCTCCACATCATCTGAGCCCACCAAAATCCAGCTCAATCTACCAGGCTCAGCCCACATACCACTTCCAGGAAGCCTTCAAAAATCCCTTCTGGGAGCAATTTTGCCTTCCCTGAGTCCTCATGGCCTGGTTCCTCTTATATCATCATTCTCTGCCTTGTTTTGAAATTACACATGTGCTTGTCTCTCTTGGCTATGAGCCTGTTGAGGGCTAGGACAGTCAGGGTCATCTTTGTTTCCCCATTTAAGCCTGTACAGAGAGCTGTGAGCATTTGAGCATCATCCAATACATTTTATTTCTCTCTGTCTACCACCTTCCATCTCCTTTGGTGCTGTCTCCAGCCCTGCTTCTACTCGTGTTTCTTCTGTACCCAAGAGGAGCCCTTTAGAAAATCTTTGCTCTTTCCCATCTCTCCCTCATGCCCTGCTTCTCTTAAGTGAATACTTCATTCAAATATTCAAATATGGAGGTGCTATTCAAATATGGAGGTGCCTGGACAGGACTTTTGAACTCATTGACGTAAGGAGGCCTGTTTTTCTGCTTCTGCCCAGGTCTCTGCCCTTGCCCTCTCTCCCTGACCAACTCCGCTCCTTCAGAACTAAGCCAAGGCTGAGACTAGGATCAGGGCAGCAGCTGCTGCCTCCCGACTGGACACCCTTTCCTGTCTCAAGGGACTCGCCTCCTGTCAGCAGTGCCTGCGGCTGACTCAGTGCTGGGCAGGGGCCTTTCCTGGGATAGGAGCATATGCTCATCCCTCCAGCCAGCCACACTCCACCATCAGCTCACGGTCGACAGCAAACGTTTCATAAGACGGCAGGGGTTCGTGCTCAATCTGGCTGGAGCGAAGGGCTTAATCTGTGACTGGGATCAAGGCTTGGTCTGAGCAAGAAGAACATTCCTTTAATGTTTAAATCTCTCTTATTGGGGATGGCATTCACCCTTGCCTCACCAAGCGCTGACGCATAGTTACCCAACTCTGATGCCTGACGCTGATAATCTAGTGACTTCCTGGAGAGCTCAGCCCCTGAGGATTGACTCCAGTGATAATACTGGGTCATCCTGGCACCTCCCCACCAGCCACCGTGTAGGAGAGAAAGAAGAGGAGCTTCCCTTGGCACAGGCTTACCTGGGACTCGTACTTGAGCCTGCGGCTGACCTCTTCCCGGGAATCTGACAGGTGGGCAGGGCCCTCCCCACACGGGAACCTGGCCAGGATTTCTGTGGCCTGGCCCAGTGGGAAACTGTCTTCCCCAGCTGTGAGCGAAGAGGGGTCCACGAATTCGCTGAGAGCACAGACATAGGCCTCACCGCGCAGCAGAGAGATGACAGACCAGGTGATGGGGGCCACGGCTGCGCGGCCCACAATGGAGCTTAGAAGGAGGAAGTTGGGGGCGGCCGAGCAGTTTTTGGTCCTCCGGTACTGGCACTCGGCAACCAGGTTCCAGGTGTGGTTGTTGAGGATGACGCCGATGAGGAAGAGCACCAGGGCGGGCACACCGATGGCTGTCAGCCCATACAGGTAGTTTCGGGCTGGTGAGCAAGGGCAGTGGAAAGCCACCACACTGAACAGCTCCTGGCTGCCCACCGTGCCCAGTGCCACCAGCCCGTTGAAAATCATCACATCCTTGCTCTTGAAGAATAGTGATAGGAAGCGGAAGTTCTCTGCGATCAGGGCTGCCATGGTGACGGGTCAGCTGGGGGACCGATGGCAAGGGTGGAGGCAGCAGGACACTGGGACAGTGGCTCCTGGTGGGACTAGGAAAGCTCACAGGCTACGGGCCCCTGAAGGCAGGGCACAGTCTTGCCATTTGATCCCCTGCAGTGGCTGGCCTGGTGCTTCCTGTGGGACCGTAGATGACGGATCAGTATTTGCCTCTAAAAACAGGGACCGAGGGGATCTTGTGTGGTCAGGCTGGTGAGAAAGGAAGGAGACTCGGGGAGCCCCAGGGCCTGGGTGGAGTGAGAATAGCCACTGTTCACTGAGCTCTTACTATGTCGGGCGCTTTACGTCCCTCATTGCCCATCGTCAAGATCCTGTACTGAGCTCTGATATCCCAGTGCACGTAGGGAAGGTGGAGGCTTCCTTGGGGTGAGTGCTTACCAGGCTCACATATGAATGGCAGAGCTGAGATTCAAGCTCAGCTCTATCCGCCTCAGACACTTAGGTTCTTGTCATCACCACAAGCTTCCCTTGAGGTGGGGACTAGGACTGGCCCTGTGGCATTGGGGACTGTGGGCTGTTGACTGGCTTTCCCTTTGGGATTCCAGGTACTGCTAATGTGCTGGGGGACCTAGGACTATTTGGAGGGTGTGTCCTCAAAGTGTCTAGCCCATGGGTATAAAAGCCGGAGTAGGTGTCCTGGTGGATAAGGGACTTGGACTTGACCCTGTGATATGGGGGGGTGGGGGGGTGGAGGAAGGGGCCTCCAGTCAGTGGTGAGCCTGGTGCAGCAGCCCTGGAGTTCATAAGAACCTACTCATGTTGGAGACCTCAGGCTCTGGACTGGTTTAGGAGATGCTGGCTCTCAGCACACTTAATGACCTTTCTCTGGACCTCAGTGTCCTCATCTGTGGAAAGAGGATAAGTCATCTGGTCCTTGCTCTCCTCTTAGGAATGCTGGAGGAAAATGAAAGGGAAGAAACAGTGCCTGATAGTTGCCCTATATGTGAAACTCTCCATCTCACCCTGTCCAGTCCTGAGGGTGCCTCCCAGAGGCGAGGCAGATGGGGGATGATTGTCCTTCTGGCAAAGATCAGGAGACTAAGGCCTCAAGAGGATAAAGTGCTCTGCTCAAAGCTATTCAAATATGGAGGTGCCTGGACAGGACTTTTGAACATGACGTAAGGAGGCCTGGGAAGTGGACAAGGGTGGGTCAAGCTAAGTGAGCCCTCTATTTTCCTGGTTTCCTACTGACATTGCTCTGCGCCCATCCGCAAGAGCCCTGGCAAACCTCCCCTTCCCCACCCGTTACCCTTTCCTTATCCAGCAGCTCTGTTCCACCGAGGTCCCTAGGCCTGGGGACCGCCCAGCCGGCCAGCAACAGGAAGCCTTGATGAAGGCTAAGGCTTGGCCATACCCACCACCCTCTCTCGAGCCTGCTTTGCCTTGGTCTGGGCAGCAGATGCGCTGGCAGCCTGCCAGGAAGTGGCCATGGCCTCGGGCTCCAGCCATGTTCTGCCCCAACTCCCTTCCCAGGCTGCACCCACACAGGCCAGGGTGTGGCCCCATGTTCTTCTCTCCATCCGGGGAATGAAAAAAGTCCTCAGGCCAGAGGCAGCTGGGGAGTGGAGGGATGAAGCAAACAAAGGTGGGGAGACCTGCCCATATTTCCTTCTACGCCTCCTCTCTAGACCACCACCCCTCCTAATCACTGCCAAGGCGGCCAGATGGGCTGGTGCAGAGCTGGGTGGCCACGAGGAGGCCAGATGGGCTGGTTTCCAGGAGGAGGAGGAGACCTGACTTCCCTAACTCACTGCCTGGGGGCCCAGGGGCTCCAGCCTAACTCCTCGGGAAAGAGAGTTTGTGATATTGCTGGGGATGAACGGGTTAAAGCCAGCCCCTCTCCCTCTTCCTTCTCCCCTCTTGGCTTCAGGGCTCCTAATATGCTCCCCTGGGTTCAGAAACCACCCAAAGTGGGGTACAAGATGCCTGAACACTGGTGGGTGGTGAGCAGAGGAGGGAACAGGCTATCTTCTGAGACTACTGCCCCTGGCCCCCAGGCCCGGGATGGGACCTCCACCAGCAACAGTCAGGACAGGAAACAGGTGGCTGGGGACTGGGGGCCTCAGCGAGGGGCCTGGCTCCCCGGGACAATCCCTCTGGGCAGCCTCAGAGGGGCCCTGCCATGTTCCCCTTCCTTACCTGGGGTCAGCTGCGGGCACCGGTGGCCTTGGCCTCCACGGAGCTGGGCTCTCCAAGTGACCTGAGGACATTGGAGCTCCCGGGCATGGGCCAGCCCGTGCCCTCGGCGGGCTCCCTCCCGCTTTGCTTCTGCTCCGGAGAGACTAGCAGGGCCTGGGGCTGGTGGTGTCTTCAGAAAAGTTTAACTCCAGAAAAGAGGCAGAACCCGTGAGATGGATGGTTCACGCCAGCCAGTGGAAAAACCGCCTCCGGGCGGGCGCCAGGCAGTGGGGGGGTGGGGGGGGCGCGAGGGCGGCGCGGGGAGAGGAGAGGAAGTGGAGGGGCCTGGGCGGCTCGCCTGCCTTCTGAGGCTCCACGCCAGTGGGACCAGTTCCGGGCCAGGCAGGGGGCCTCAGCCAGATCCAGCCCGGGCCTGCCCTCCAGGCCGTTTCGGGAGCATCCCCTGCTTGACCCCCACTGACAGAAGCTGCTGGAACCGAGTCCCAAGCAGGGTTAGGGGAGAGGTGCCACCAGACTGACGCTGCCTCCTAGCGGGGTGCGCAAAGCCAGGGGTACCCCTCCCCTGTTCTGGCCCTTCTCCCTCAGAGCCGTCCTGCCCCTCTCTGAGCAAACCCTCCTCCTGCTGGCTCTTCTGTCTGTACTTCAGCTAGCTCCCCAGGTGCTGCTTCAAATCTCAGGAGCACTGATGAGAAAATTCTGGGCTCTGGGGATTTTCTAAGGCTCTGTGGGTAGAGCTCTGACTGGTAGGTGGAAATTATGAGGAGGCAGGTTTCTCAAGGAAGCCCTTTGTAACAATCAGAGCTGCCCAGCCTGTCCTAGAAAATGATAATGAGCTCCCCGTCTGGGGAGTATGCAAGCTGAGGCTGAAAAGCCATGGGTCAGGAATTCTGAAAGGGAGAGCCCTGTCCAAGGACAGTCTAGATGACCCCCAGGATCAAGGGAGAGATGCCCCCCCTCCCCCAGACCCCTGTCTGCTCTGCACTGCTTGTGGTTCTGGGAGCATGGAACTGCTGAGTGACATGCTGGCCTCCCTGAGCTGGGCTTGTTCACATGCAGGAATGAAGAGAAAAGGACCAGTGTTTATTTTTTCACGTCCTACCATGTGCCAAACAAAGTTCCCAATTCTTCCTCAAAAGTCATCCTTTAACCTCACTATAACCCTAAAAAGCAGGTCTTTGTAACATCCGTCTTATAGACAGACAACTGGGGGTCAGAGGGATTGGGTAACTACAGGTCCTACAGCCCTAGTATTTGAACCCAGGTCTGTCCGACGCAAAACTTTACTCTTTTCTTCATATTTTGTACCTCCCAATACCTCTGGGCTGGCTTTTCCCACTGGAGCCCACCACCCCGCAGCTGCCAACACACCCCTGCTCTTTACTCATCTGACTCTTCGCCTAGAGCAAGTCCCACCTCCTGGAGGAGCCCTCCAGCCCACATTGGCTTCCAGGTCTCGCCCTCTTCCCAAATAATTAAAGGGAGGGAGACTGGGTCTCAGAAGTGGGACTAGAGGGAAGGATGCCTAAGGAAGAATGGAAATTATTAACACAATGTTATAGGGATCAAGATCAAAATGAATTCTTAGATGAGTGGGACTTAGTCTCAAAGATGTCTGGGGGCTGGGGGGCGGCAAGAAGCTCATCTTCTCGGCCCTTAGCTTCCCCCTCGACAAAGGTAGCTCCAGTTCCTTACTTCCCCTCCCCCTACGTCCAGGAGGAGGAGGAGGAGGAGGAGGATAAGGCCTCAGGTTTGGAAATGGATACATTATCCGCCAGAAACTGAGTGCCTACCACATGCCATGCACTTTACACACCTCACCTATTTAATGCTCACACAAGCCCATGAAGTAGGTGCCTCATCCCCACTGTACAGATGAGGAAACTGAGGCACAGAAAAATGAAGCAACTGACCCAAGGGACACAGTTTGTAAGTGGTGGATCCAGCATTTGACCCAGTTCTCTCTCACTCTGGAGTCTGAGCTGTTTCCACCCTAGGCAGCTCCCCTCCCACCCCTCTACCCTCATCCCCACCTCAGGGCAGAGCCTCTCAGCACTTTAGACCCCCCTCCCCCAGGGTGGGGGGCTAGTCTCTGAGAAAATGGGAAGGCATCAGCTTCTTTTTCTAAATGCTCAAGCTCTGGGGATGGTCTGATTCCTGATGTGAGGGATGTGTCAGGGCAGTCTCCAAGGACATCTCCATGGGATGTGCTATGGTCTGAATGTTTCCCCCCAAATTCATATGTTGAATCTTGACCCCCAAAGGTGATGGTATTAGGGAGTGGGGACTTTGAGGTGCTTAAGGCATGGGATTGATGCCTTATAAAAGAGGCTCCAGAGAGCCCCCAGCCCCTTCCGCCACGTGAGAACACAGTGAGGAGGTACTGGCTACCAACCAGTGAGGGCCTCCATCAGAACACGACCATGGCAGCGTCATGATCTTGGACTTCCAGTCTCCAGAATTGTGAGAGAGGTCTCTGTTGTTTATAAGCTACCCAGCCTGCCGTATTTGTTATAGCAATTCAAACAGACGAAGACAGGGGTCCTTTTGTGCCCAGTGCTAAGTAAATGTGCAGTCCACCTTGATGATGTTGCGAGAACTCCACGGTGAGACACACCCTGGCTTCTCCTGAGTGTACGTAGCTTCTGGCATCTTGTCTTATCACCTGTGACCACATGAGGCTGTGTCATGTCATTATGGCCCACCTTGGCCTGTTCAGCCTCACTCAGGAGATTGGCCAAAATCAGAGGATTCCTGCTTCATGAGATGGCTGGACACCCTCCCACTCCCTGAGCCTTGAGCATAAGGGAACACAGATCCTAAAAAATTACAGTTGAGTGGATGCTGGGGCAAGGATGCTCGTAGGACCTGAAAGGAGATAGTGAACCAGGGGTGGAGTGGCCTGGGAGGGGCTGGGCAGGTAGGAGCTTGTCCCCTCCAAGCCAGTTCTGAACCCTTCTGACTAATACTGCTCATGGCCCTATTACTCCAGGGCCACCCAGGGCAGTGTCGCAGTTGGAGGAGTGAGGTCCCCTTCCAGCTCCAAATTTCCTGCCCCAAATGGGCAGGTGAGTGCCTGGGCACGAGGTGAGTGCTCTGGGGCCTACTGCCAGCACTTGCAGCCTTCATTTCTCCATCTGGTTTGGGGGTCTGAGGAGCTGTGGCCTCAGACCCGCATTCCTGCCTCTTCACCTGGCTGCGGCTCACACTTTGCTGAAGTAGGTGGCCACCCCCTTGCGTGAAGGCCGGGACCCGCCCCCAGCCCAGCCATTGCCCACCAGTGGCTCCTCCTGGCTCAGCCTCAGGGGCGGCTTGCACTCGTACCAGCGCGTGAGCAGCCTGTTCATGGTGCCTTGATCGGTGATGCCGCGCAGCTTCTCCCTCTTTTCGTTGGCACCGTCTGTGGCAGTGGGGGCAGCCAAGCCAGCAGGGACTGCAGCCAACGCCCCATGGCCGTGACCCAGCTCCAGGTCATGGATCATGGCCTTGAAGAACTGCTGGATACAGACCTTGGCAAAGGCCTTGGCGTGCTCCGTGCATGTCTCATCGAAGAGCTTGTGCTCAATGTCGATGTAGTGGGACCAGTACTTGCTTTTGAGGAAGGTGGCCTGAGTGAAGCAGGGCCGCACAGAGCGCACGACGAATGCCAGCAGTGTGGTCAGCAGCACGAAGGACCTGCCCAGTGCCTGCAGGGGAGAGAAGAGAGAGTCAGCCGGGCACTGCCCTCTAGCCTCCCAAACCTGTCCAACCCCCCAAAGCACACTCCATGTCAGGGCCTTTAGGGAAAAGAGCACTGACAACAAAGAGCACCTCTTGGCCTCCACTTCCTGTTCTGTAAAATGGGCATATACGTACCCATCTCATGGAAATGAGACCACGTGAGTAAAATGCCCTGTATGTAGGCCTGGCACTCAGTACATAGGAGTTAGCTGGGCAGACCCTGGAAATAAGCTGCATGGGTTTGCCTGTCTCCGCTACAGGTGTATCCCAGAGATATGGTGGGTTCTGCTCCAAGCCATTACAATAAGGCAAGTATTGCAATAAAGTGAGTCACACGAAGTTTTTGTTTGCCCAATGCATATAAAAGTTATGTCTACACTATACTGTAGTCTATTAAGTGTGCAGTAGCATTATGTATAAAAAACAATATACATACCTGAATTAAAAAATACTTTATTGCTACAAAATGCTAACCATCATTTGAGCCTTCAGTGAGTTATAGTAGTAACATCAAAGATCATTGATCACAGATCACCATAACAAATATAATAATGAAAAATTTGAAATATTATGAGAATTAACAAAATGCGACACAAGAGACATGAAGTGAGCAAAAGCTGTTGGAAAAATGGCGCCAATAGACTTGCTCGATGCAGGGTTGCCATGAAACTTCAACTTGTGAAAAATTCAATGTCTACAAAGCCTAATAAAGTGAAGTGCAATAAAATGAAGTATGCCTGTCCTTAACGGTTGACTAGGAGCAAAGTATCTCCCACCTGCAAAATGGGGCTGTTGACAGTACCTATCCCATTGGGTTGTTCTGAGGACTAAATGTGATAATAAACTTAGCACAGTGCCTGGTACCTAGTTAGTGTTCAGTAACTGTTAGCCACTCTTATTAGGCCAACCAGCCCTCAGTAACCATGCCTCTTCCTTCAGGAAGCCTTCTTTGACCTCCCATAGTGACGTTTCCTCCTCTGAGTCCTGTATCTCTCCTCCGGCTCCTGCTACTGTCTGCCTTTCAGGCAGCAGCACTCAGTCAGCGCCTCCTCTGTGTGGGCTCTGAGCTGGGCTCAGGGGTCACAGAGACAAACTGGACAATTGCTCAAACTCCATGCTGAAGAGCCCCGGATGCTTGGGTGCTAGTTCTGTTCTTCCAGTAACTCACTGTGGGGAAGGCCGCTCCCCCAGTTTGAGCTTCAGGGTCAACCCCAGTTGCACAGAGAAGCATTCGGCCAGATCAGGATGGGGAAGCAGGGCAAACCAAATGCCTGTAGTGGGGTCAGTGGGTTATGGCAGAGTAGTCCTCAGGTGGGGAGCTGCAGAGCATGTGCTGGATGAGGAAATGTGGGCCCTGCTCGGCTGAATCTCCTGAAGTTTCAAGTAAAGCTGGAAAATCTCATTTTCATGTGAAAATTTCTGGGTTTTAGATGATGCCAACTAATTCTAAAATTGAATTTTGAATTCAACCCCTGAAGGCCAAATGAAACAGGCAGCCTGCCCTCTGGGGGCCCTTTTAGTTTATGAGTTGATGGTTTAAAGGTCAGGTGGAGGGACAGCTGCCCCAGACCCCGAGGCCCGGGATGATGGACAAGTACCCACAGGAGAGGAGGTGCAGGCTCGGAGGGAAGCAGAGTTCAGATTGTACGCTCGGAGCGTGAGGTTCACATGGGTGCCTGGTGGCGATGCAAGCCCACAGGAGAGAGTCCAGGCTGGAGGGGGAGCGGGGGTGTCTGGATTCGCGGGACCAGAGTGTGCATGTTTCTCCAGGCTTGCAGGGCAGGCCCAGGCCCCTGTCCCCTCCCTGACAGCCTGGGTCCCTGCCTGGGTCTTCCTCCCCACGCACAGTAACTGCAGAGGAGGTGTGAGGGGCTCAGACGGGTGAGGGTCCAGAGGGGCAGAGCGCGTGGGAGCGAGGCTGAGGGGCCTGAGCTCTAGATTTCCCCATCAGTGGGTCCCCCATCCCTTCCTTTGGGGCACGTCCCAACAATGTGTCCCCCTCACTCAGGCCTCCCTCCCAGGGGCACCGGCCCCTCAGCTCCCACTCCCTGAGCAGGGAGCGCCAGCTGGGGACATTTGCCAGGGAAATGTACCCAAATGGCCCGGCCACACACTGGCCTCACCACTGCCCCGGCCTGGAAGAGGAAATGGATGCAAATTCCCCCAGATTTCCAAACTGGAGCTCAGGGTGGAGGATGAGGGGCTGGCTGAGCAGTTGGGTCCCCTCTGGGGACCTCAGCACAGGGCACGGTGCTCCTTCCGCAGGTGGCACTGACCTGAGGGAAGACACACGGTTCTGCCTTCGGAGGCCCTGGCCTCCTTTGGGGAAATATGCCCCTGCCCCATGGAGCTCCGTCTGAGGAGGGAGACCCAGCCCTGGCTGGGGGTCCACATCTATTTGGGGAAACATGACCACGTCCTGAGGAAGCCCCATTTCGAGATGGGGATGGGGTCCTTTCCGAGGGACCCGGTCTGTGAGGGGAGACCCACCCCAAGGCCATCTGGCCCCTTACCTGCGAGATGCAGCGGAGGTAGGGCACGGCCAACTCGTGGGCCAGCAGCCAGCCGCCGTCATAGACCTCGGGGCAGGGCACCCGGGCCAGCAGGCGGGCAAGCTCGGGCGGGGGCAGGCCGGGGGCCAGGTTGCCGTTGCCCAGCATGGTCACGGGCACAGCAGTGCAGAAGGCACAGAGGAAGCACTTGCCATCCAGCAGTGTGACGGCCACCCAGACGACGGGTGCGATGAGGGCGCGCTGAGCCATGGAGCAGAACGTGCAGCGCAGCACAGCGGGGTCCTTGGCCCGGCGGCCCGGTGGCCGCTTCCACCCTTCAGCCAGCATGGACACGTTGTTGTTCATGACCAGACCGAGCAGAAAGGGCACCAGAGGTGGCGCCAGCAGAATGCCGGTGCTGTAGGCCACGTTGTAGCCCGGCAGGCAGGGGCAGTTGAAGTCGAAGGCAGAGTACATCTGGGCGCTGGCCAGGGCCATGATGCTGCAGATGCCGTTCATGAAGGGCTCCTGGTTGGACTGCAGGAACCGGAAGATCATCCGGAACTTGTCCACGGCGCCCCCCACGGGGCCTGCTGGCCTCCTCCCAGCTCACCGCTGCCTCAGGATGGCCCCTGAGGCCCACTCTGCCCACTGGGTGCCTGCCTCATGGCTGAGATGGGCAGAGCTCAGGGCGGAGGCTGAGGCCACTGTCTCGTTGAGGAACCTTCTAAGTCAGGTGCTGGCCGAGAGGGCACAGGTTGGCCAATCCCGTGGGTGCAGCCAGGGTGCCACCCCTCCCTGCCCCGTCCCTGCTGGGTTTCTCTCTCTCCACGGCTGGCTCTGGCACTGGGAAACCATGAGGACCATGCCTGATGGGGACCGGTTCTCTGTGGGTTGGGAGGAGGGCAGGGAAGGAGGCTCAGACACGGCCAGGAAGACACTGTCTCCAGCAGGGTTGAAGTTTGGGAGAAACTAGGGCTGCTGCAGAGGCCTGAGCTTCTGGACCTTGTCCCCTGGGCTCCTAGGAAGCATGTCGCCCTCCTTCTGCCCTTCTCATTGGGTCTTTCCTCCATGCTGTGTCAGGATCCAAGAGGGCTCCTCCGTCTGTTCAGACGAGGATGGTATGATGATGTAGTGATGGCAGTGGTGGTGGTGGCTATAATAGGGTGATAATGGTGGTGGTGGGGATGGTGCTAATGGTGGTGATGGTGGTGGTGATGGCAGGTATGATGGTGATAGTGGTGACGGCAATGCTGTTGTTGCTGGTGGTGGTGGTGATCGCAGTAATAATCGTGATGATGGTGGTGATAGTGGTCACAGTGGGGATGGGGATGGTGGTGGAGATAGTGCTAAATGAATAAAGTAAAAAGCCCTGAATTTGGAGTCAGTGGATTTGGATCTGAGAGGGTGCTGGGTCCCCTCCCTGCCAGGCAGAGATCTGTGGCCTATAAGCATAATACAGGTGCTTTTCTGTCCTGTCTGCTTGTGTCTCGGTGGGTGTGTCTGTGTCTTTGTGGATTACAGATGAAAAATCCTTTCCTGGCTCTACCTCCTACCTCTACTCCACCAGATCAAGAAATAAAGGAGTGGGCGGTAGGGTTTCATGCCTGGGGCTGGGGACTCCAGAGTGTCTGCAGGAACCAAGGCTGGGACCCCTCCAACAGCATAGCAAGGTGGAAGGGGGCTTAAAGGGCTCCCTTTGATGTCGCCAGCTCTCTCAGAAGAGTGGGTCAGACCCTGCTCCAGCCAGATGGCTTCTGTCTGGGGCGAGAGGGTGAGGTTGGGGCTGAGGCTGAGCAATAGCCTGGACAGGGCAGCTGCCTGGGACCCTCAGATCTGTGTGCCTCTGTGTGTGTTTGTGTGTGAACTTGCTGTGGCTTTGGGCTTCAGTGTTTGTGGCTCTGCGGTGTGTGAGTGTAACTGTAACCAAGCAGGGTCCTGTGGGGGGCCTTCCTGGGACAGACCTCCCCACCCCCCCCCACCCCGCCCCAACCCATGTCCTCCACCTGCCTCTTGTTTGTAGCAAAGCTTTAGTCTCCCAGGCCTCCCCTGAGACTCAGAAGGCTGGCTCAAGAGTTAATGGTTAGGAAACATGAAGATATAAAGACAAAGACTAGTTGTTGTGCTGGGAAACTGGTAACAGTTTAGATGACAGACCAGCCACAGAGCAGAGGCACCGAACTCCCAGTTCCCTGAAGACACAGATAAAGGCCTGACATACTTTCCTAAGTTCTTTTTACAGGAAGCCGACCCCTGCCAGATGAAGACTGCTGAATCAAGCAGATGTTCCTTTCCCACCAACACTTGTCCCCCTAGTATTGGCCTTTTGAGTGGCAAGCAGCGGAACTTGGGTTCAGTACTGGCCTAATCCTCTTACGTAACCACGTGAGTGGTCTTTGTGTCTGTGTGTCTCTGTGTGACTGACAAGAACTGGCACTGACCGGGGCTTCCCCTGGGTCAGGTCCTATGCCAGCACTCCACACGCAGCACCTCATGGGATCCTCATACAGCGCCATGGGGTAGGTGTTATTGTCCCCATTTCACAGAGGTTGAGACTGAGGCTCAGGGAAGTTAAGTTACAAGTGTAGGGTTCAGAACAGACCTCCCCAAGATGTGCTACTTTGGCATGTGGGTTATTTTGAGCTAAAGGCAGTAGAGACCCTGTGGGCTTGAGAGAAACTACTGCTCCTCCCTTAACTAACTACAAGAATTTAAATTGGGGATTTTTCCCAGAGAAAGAGTTATTCCCAGAGGTAAATTTTATCTAAGCGGCACCATCTATATGGCAGGGCAAACACCTAATTACCAAACATCTGCTCATCTTCTTGTGAAACCGTACCCCATAGAGTTAATGAAAGCTGATGGCTAGCTCAGAGGAATTCTTGAGCTTGTCTTTCAGAGCAACAGACAGGGGAACAGCTTGTAAAAACCCCTGTGCTTGTAAGCTGCCTTCACTGACTAAGCTTGCTTTAGTTATTTTTTCTGTCTTTCCCTTTTTTCCTCTTTAATTGCATACCATCCCAGCTTCACGTAACCCGACTGTCTTACAGGAACTTGGAGTCAGTTCTTGTCCAGTGCAAGCCAGCTAAGGCTGGTTGGGACCACCAACCCTAAAACTGGGCCTGCAGAGGTGTATGATGAATGGCCTTTTGACGTCAGAGGACTGGAAAACTACCCTCAGATCAAGCAAAGTGCCTGTATTTTTGAATATGCAGAAGCATGTAACCCAGATACACCTGTGCAGAACACCAGTTGCCTCACGTTTTTCCTGCCTCCAATCACCTTTCCCCCTGCCAAGCCCACCTGCTTGTTCCATAGCTATCCCAACCCCCTCGCCTTGGGGGAGGCGGATCTGAGGCTTGTTCTCCATCTCCTCAATTGCCTTCCTGTGAACAAACTCTTCCTCTGCCGCAAATCTTGGCATCTCAGAGTTTGGTTTGCTGTGTGTTGGGTAAACAGACCTGCTTTGGTAACGCTTATCGTCCTGCGAATGAGCCTCCTGTCCTTGGAAGCCCCAGGCCCCTATCCCATTCCTTAGCTCAGGATGGCGTAAGTACCTCATTTTACCTTTCTGTCTCTGACACTCTCATGTATGTGAGACTCCCATACGTACAAAATTAAATTTGATTTCCTCCTGTTCATCTGCCTTGTTTCAATTTAATTCTTAAACAAGCCAGAAGAACCTAGAAGGGTAGAGGAACATTTGCTTCCTCCCCAGCACCAGCTAAAGGTTACACAACTTGTAGGTGAAAGAGTGGGATTTCAACCCAGACCAGGTGGGAGTGGGGGGGCAGGGGGGTGGGTGGAGGAGGAGGCAGGGAAGTGTTTTTTGTTTTTTGCTTTTTGCCTTTCTCCTCCAGCTGAATGAGGTTCTCCTGCTCTACGAGTCTGGGTAGAAATGCTAGCGCGTCACAAGTAGGATACAGGTGGGGAAGGATATTGCTCCCCTTAGCCCTCAACCTGGGCCTTGGGTAACTGGAGCACCCAGGCTGGTGGCCCCTGGAGGACCCTGGTGGGGGCTCCCAAGGGGCACAGCCACAGGTGGAGAGCAGGATGAGAGAGACCCAGCAAATGAGGCCAGGAGTCCAGGAGGAGTGTGGATCCAAAAGGCTGTCTGGAATCTCTGTCTTCCATCTATAGTGGACACGGACACAGCTCCCTGTTTGTAGCCAATGTGCCCTTTTCGTGGTGCCCAAATTGGCTTCAGGTGTCTGCTCTAACCACATACACACTCTCTGCAAATTCTAAATTCAGTGTTATTTTAAAATACGTGGAATAAAACAGCTTGATTGGATTCTAAACCCATTATTCTCATTATCACTAGAATTTTGATTACAGTTATTTTTTAATTAATTAATTAATTTTTGGCTGCATTGGGTCCGATGCTGCGTGCCGGCTTTCTTTTTAGTTGCGGCGAGCGGGGGCTACTCTTCGTTGTGGTGCGTAGGCCTCTCATTAAGGTGGCTTCTCTTGTTGCAGAGCATGGGCTCTAGGCGCCTGGGCTTCAGTAGTTGTGGCATGAGGGCTCAGTAGTTGTGGCTCGCGGGCTCTAGAGCGCAGGCTCAGTAGATGTGGCATAAGGGCTTAGTTGCTCCGCGGCATGTGGGATCTTCCTGGACCAGGGATCGAACCCATGTCCCCTGCATTGGCAGGTGGATTTTTAACCACCAGGGAAGTCCCATAAATTTTTGAATGGCTGTAAAAATTAGTTTTAAGTTGATCACCTCCTTGGATCAAGATTTTTGTGGGTGGTGTTTATCAAACATTTGAAGAGATCATCGCTAAAGAGCCTTGAGGGGTACGGGGTGAGTGAAATGGGTGAAGGGGGTCAAAAGGTACAAACTTTCAGTTATAAAATAAATAAGTCCTAGGGAGGTAATGTACAGCCTGGTGATTATAGTTAATAAGACTGTATTGCATGCTTGAAAGTTGCTGCCAGAGTAGATCTTAAAAGTTCTCATCACAAGAAAAAATTGTAACTATGCATGGTGATGGATATTAACTAGACTTACTGTGGGGAGCATTTAACAGTATATACAAATAGCTAACCATTATGTTGTGCACCTGAAACTAATATAATTATTTTAACATCTTTATTGGTGTATAATTGCTTTACATTGTTTTGTTAGTTGCTGCTATATAACAAAGTGAACCAGCTACATGTATACATATATCCCCATATCTCTTCCCTCTTGTGTCTCCCTCCCACCCTCCCTATCCCACCCCTCTAGGTGGTCACAAAGCACGAGCTGATCTCCCTGTGCTATGCGGCTGCTTCCCACTAGCTATTTTACGTTTGGTAGTGTATGTATGTCCATGCCACTCTCTCACTTCGTCCCTGCTTACCTTTCCCCCTCCCCATGTCCTCAAGTCTATTCTCTACGTCTGCGTCTTTATTCCTGTCTTGCCCCTAGGTTCTTCAGAACTATTTTTTTGAAACTAATATAATTTTATCTGTCAGTAAAAAAGATCTTTGAATAAGAATTGCTTGTGGTCATTTCATGCAAAAAGTCTGATGTTAAAAAGCTGTGCTCACCAAGGCAAGCTCAAGTTTCTCATTTTAAGAAGTCTGGGAGATTCCATTTGGATGTTTTATACCAATTCAGTATTTAATGTCTTTCCTAATACTTTGTATTACATCTTCCCTCTTAGTCTCATAATTATATAAGATCAAGAAGGTGTAATTGCTTTTGTTCCCAACAGACTCTCTATAGGTGTCTACAAATACCCTCGGTTTGCCCCAGTGTCATGTACCAAGGTTACCAATGTCACGATGCACCAGGATGTGAAGAAGGTTAGGAAGCTCCCACCTGGCTAATCCAGGATAGTCTCCCCATCTCAAGCTTTTTAACAGAATCACATCTGCAAAGTCCCTTTTGCAGGTACCACATTCACAGCTTCCAGAAATTGGGGGCCCTTGGTGGACCCTGGGGGCCCGTTATTCTGCCTACTGTGGTAGGGGTGTTTGAGTGTACTTAGCAGTGCTTCGTGTCTTCTCCACCTCTCCCCGTAAATCCTAGAGCACGACTGCATGTAAAAGGAAAGCAGGATGTCACAACCCTGCTCAGGCTTTTCGATGCATTGGTGACAAACCCAACCGCAGCCACTGCTGTGGGGTGTGCACCACCCCCTTCACCTCCTGCCCTCAGGAGTGTTGTCTGGGCACCAACCCCACTGGTGAGTCCTCTCCTCCTTGGAAGAGTTAAGTGTCATGAAAAGCAGCATGCAAAGGTGGCCTCTGGAGAGCGGATGCCGTACCCTTAGGAAAACGCCTAATTTGCGTAGGACGGCATGAGTGTGTGGTGCTCAAGTGGGCACTGCCGTCTTCCAGCAACTGTGGGAGCGCCCAGAGAACAGGGTGGGGCAGGAGGCAGGAGCCATCAGCCAGATGGGGCTGCCAGGACAGCTCAAGTACTGTCAGGCTGTGTTATCCGAGGTATGAGGGCTTTGACTAAGAAGGATACAATGCTATTCTCTTCTGCATCAGCCAACCTATATTGGAGGTTGCATATTGTGGCCGAAAAATGGTAGTGTTCCCCAAATATTTCATGTGCTTCCTTACAATTCCCAGCCCCTGTTCCATGTAGGTTGGGGCCATGAGATTGAGTTCTGGCATAGGCCCCTCACCTCTGACTATTGTCCCCGCTCTTTTTCATTCCTGTCTCTCGGACCCTGGACACCAGTGTAACAGGTGCCTCTGAACCCCACCCATTCTGTTTGTTTTTGAAGTATAATTGACCTACAACACTATGTTAGCTCCTGTACACAGCATAGTGATTCGATATTTCTATACATTTCAAAACAATCACCAGAAGTTGTTACCATATGTCACCATAAAAAGATATTACACAATTACTGACTATATTTCCCATACTGTACGTATCATACCTGTGACTCATTTATTTTGTAATTGAAAGTTTGTATCTCTTAATCTCCCTCACCTATTTCTCTCCTCCCCCAAGCCCTCTCCCCTCTGGCATCCACCTATTTGTTTCCTATATCAATGACTGTTTCTGTTTGTTACATTTGTTCATTTGTTTTGTTTTTTAGATTCCACATATAAGTGAAATCATACTGTATTTGCCTTTCTCTATCTGACTTATATACTCTCTAGGTCCATCCATGTTGTCACAAATGGCAAGATTTCATACTTTTTTATGGCTATTATTCCATTATATATATATATATATATATATATATATATATATATACATACATATGTACATCTCTCACATCTTCTTTATCCGTTCATCTGTTGATGGGCACTTAGGTTGCTTCCATATCTTGGTTATTGTAAATAATGTTGCAATGAATATAGGGAAGCACATATATTTTCAAATTAGTGTTTTTGTTTTTTTCAGATAGATATCCAGGAGTGGAATTGCTGGATCATATGGTAGTTCTATTTTTAATTTTTTGAGCAATCTCCCTACTGTTTTCCATAGTGGCTGCACCAATTTATATTATCACCAACAGTGCACAAGTGTTCCCTTTTCTCTATATCCTCACCAACACTTGTTATTGTCTTTTTGATAATAGCCATTCTGACAGGTGTGAGGTGACAACTCACTGTGGGTTTGATTTGCCTTTCCCTTGATGATTAGTAATGTTGAGCACCTTTTCATGTGCCCGTTGGCCATCTGTATGCATTCTTTGGAAAAATGTCTATTCAGGTCCTCTGCCCATTTTTTAATCAGGTTGTTTGTTTTTTTGACATTGAGTTGTATGAGTTCTTTGTATATTTTGGATATTAACCCCTTATCGGATATATCATTTGCAAATATCTTCTATTAAGTAAGTTGCCTTTTCATTTTGTTGATAGTTTCCTTCTCTGTGCAAAAGAGTTTAGTTTGATGTAGTCCCTTTGTTTATTTGCACCTACCTATTTTTGTCAGCACTCACCTCTACTTTTGAAGGCTGCTCATGACACACCTGAGACATTTGACCCAAAGCAAGCTGGAGGTGCCGCAGTTAGGGTCCCTAGCAATGACAATAAACCCTCCACCTTCCTCCCCCCTGGGTCGGGATGACTGTGGGGCATGGGCTCCCAGAGTTTCCCACAGCGGTGACTGACCAGTTCCACACCTGTTGCAGCCTTTCTTCCCTTTCCTGTATCACTTTCCCTGTTCCTTCCTGGTGTTTCTTGGGAGCAACTTCCACATAAACGGCTTCCACTCACTTCCTTGTCTCAAGATCTGGGGAATGCCATGTGTCTGGATGGCGGCATCCCAAGATGGGGGAGCTTCCATCAGCTGGGTCCCCAGGTGAGCAGGGGAGTCTCCCTCCTCCCCACCTCCCTCCCCTGTTTACCTGCCTCAGACTTTGCCTGAGTGAGAAATATGTCTTTGTTGTGTTAATGCACTGACATTTTGGTTTTGACTGCATTTTATTTTTACATCTTGGTTTAATCTGACAAATACAGGGTGGTCTGCTCTAAGTGTTTATTTTAAGCAGGAAATCGACAAACAAGAGCACCCAGAGTCCATCCCACCTCCCAAATATCTCTAATCTGTCATTTCTCTCCTACCCTCACCCAGGCTCCGTCAGCTCTTCCTGCCTTCTACAGTGCATACCAGGCCCCTATCAAACTGTTCCCAGACTGTGGACAGTGTGATCTTTTTACACATCTGATTAAATTAGTGCATACTTAATTCCCTTCAACGGTTGAAGTCCAACAATCCTTAACAGGGCCTATATGGCCGTGTGAGAGCTGGCCCCGGGACCACTCTCCTCCCAATGTCTACTCTCCAGCTCACATGCCTGATTTCAGTTCCTCAAACAGGATCAACCCCTTCCATCTCAGGACTTTTGCACATGCTTTGCACACTCCTAGAATGCTTCTCCGTCTACTCTTCATCTGAGAAATTCCTGTTCATCCTTACCATCTCAGCTTAATGGCTCTTCTTGAGAGAAGTTCCTGAATACTCAGCTTAGTTGAGTCCTGCTGATACAGGTTTTGCTTTTTTGGGTTTTTTTTGCCACACCGCGTGGCTTGTGGGATCCTAGTTTCCTAGTTCCCTGACCAGGGATTGAACCCGGCCCACTTGTGGTGGAAGCGCAGAGTCCCAACCGCTGGACCGCCAGGGAATTCCCTGATACAGGCTTTCATGCCCCCCACCCCAGTCATGTACTTCCTCTTCACAGCACCGATTTCAGTTAATTACTTGTTTTGGAGGGTGTGTTTAATATCTGGGGCTCCCATTGGACCATAAAGGCTGAAGGCCAACATCTGTTTTGTTTTACTGTTATGTTCCTAGGGCTCAGCACAGTGTGCCTGGTTTGGTAGGTGCTCAGTTAGTAAGTGCGGAATGAATGAATGCATGAGTAAGAGAATAAAGGAGAAAAGTATGCCTTGGACCAAGATAAACTTGGGAGGAAGCAGGAATTCGGACACAAATAGGATATTACGGCCCTCGCCACTTTGGCTCTGGGCTTGCCTTCAGGGTTGGCTTCTGTGAGTGTAGTGGGGAGGGCTGAAGAGCAGTTCCTCCTTTATGTGCAGGGGGCGGTGGGCAGGAAGGGCTGGTGCACATTCAAAGCTCACTGCCATGGCAACAGCCACCTCCACTCTGCTACCATCGGCCACCCTCGGCCATCTCCCACTGCTCTTCTCTGGACCCTCAGGGCCACTCTCCCCTTCCCGTAGCCCCTCTGCCCTCCCCGTGTGAGAGTTGATCAAGGCCCAAGGAGAAGCCATTTCATTTGGCCTCAAAGAGTTGGGCAGAGGTGGCCTCTTGGCAGAGAAGTGTGGATTCCTCTACTCCTATCATAGTCTTTGGGTCCTGGTGCCGTCCTCCATATCAATATCCTAAATTGGGGCAGGCTCCAAACCTCCCACTCTTCCTTTATTTACTTATTTATTTATTTATTTTTCATACGCTTTTTTTTTTTTTAAAGGAATTCCTTTTATTATTTATTTATTTATTTATTTTTGGCTGTGTTGGGTCTTCGTTTCTGTGCAAGGGCTTTCTCTAGTTGCGGCAAGCGGGGGCCACTCTTCATCGCGGTGTGCGGGCCTCTCTTGTTGCGGAGCACAGGCTCCAGACGCGCAGGCTCAGTAGCTGTGGCTCACGGGCCTAGTTGCTCCGTGGCATGTGGGATCTTCCCCGACCAGGGCTCGAACCCGTGTCCCCTGCATTGGCAGGCAGATTCTCAACCACTGCACCACCAGGGAAGCCCCCACTCTTCCTTTATAATGCTGGGTGGGGTAGGTATCCAGGGATTTATCTGACTCCCACCCATCTGCTTTGCCGGGACCACCTCCCTGGATGATCAGTCTCCTGCCCTGGACAGTTACCAAGAACCTATGATTTTCTCCCGGTCCCCTACCTCCTGGGTTCCTCTGAAGCTCTGGATTTACTGCTCATCCTTCACCCATCTTGAAATTCACTCCTCCCTGGCATTATTCCGGAAACTTTGCCTCTGTGATTGTTTCCCTTTCTTCCATTTGCTGCCTTCTTTTTCTCCTCCAAAATTCTAAATGTCTCGGTCCTTCCTCTTCTCACTCAGCCTCTCTCTGTCTTGCTGGCCCTACCATTCCAGCAGCTTCAGGCATCACTGCCATGTGGATGAATCCCGAGTATCATCCCTCCACCTGACTGCCCACAAGTACTTGCCTGTAGGATAAACTCAAAATCCTGCACAAAACCCTCAAGGCTGCCACCATCTTCCCCTTCTCATGCAGAGCCGCAGCTGCCCAGGCTGTACGAGACAGGGGACTTACGCAGCCAAAGCCACTCTTCCAGTACATTTCTGCCTTGCCCAGCTGCCCACTGTGTCTCCCAGAAGAGAGGCCCTGTGTATAGTGTGTGGTCAGGAGGACTATCTCCCAGAGTTGGATGACGCTAGGGGAATGAGCTTGGGCACCCACGAGGGCTGCTCTCCTGGGAGGGGAGCTGGTGGCAGCCTCCCACCTGTGTCCCTCACCCCCGGGCGGGGTGGCATGAACTGTACCAGGCATCTCTCTCTCACAGGATATGAATAAATGGTGGTGTGAAGGGATGATGGCAAAGAGGTTTGGGGTTTGAAACCATGTCATTTGGGAACTAAAGAGGGCGAATTTGAGGACTGTCGAAGGCTAAGGATCCAAGAATGTGTCACTGGATGCAAGGCTCAGGGAGCATCTCTTGGTGGCACTCTTCTGGAGTAGGTTCCTCAGCCCTCTGGCCAAGGTTCTTCACTTTCGCCAGGCTGGACCACACACCCTGCATTTGGTTGTTTGTTCACCAGGTCATGTCTTATCTTCCCTTCAGACTGGAAGCTCCACTAAGATTGGACGATGTCTATCCTGCTTTCTGGCACTCTAGGCATTCCATCAATGTTTGTTGAGTGAACAAATGAATCATACACTGCCCCTTTCCCAACTCTTTGCCTTTGTTCTTTCTGTTTCCTCCTTGTAGGTGCTCTGCTCCCCCACCCCCATCTCTCACTCCACTTGTCAAAACCCTCCCCATCCTTTAAGGCCCATTCCAATGAAGCCTTCCTGGATCCCCCAGCTTGGAGCCATTATTCTCCATGCTGAATCTCTGTGGCACCTGGCTAACCTCTATCATATCACACCTTTTGCTTTGGATTATAATGATTTAAAAAAATTATTTATTTATTTTTGGCTGCGTTGGGTCTTCATTGCTGCGTGCGGGCTTTCTCTAGTTGTGGCGAGTGGGGGCTACTCTTCGTTGCGGTGCGTGGGGGTTTCTCACTGCAGTGGCTTCTCTTGTTGCAGAGCATGGGCTCTAGGCACGCAGGTGTCAGTAGCTGTGGCACACGGGCTCAGTAGTTGTGGCTCACGGGCTTAGTTGCTCCACGACATGTGGGATATTCCTGGACCAGGGCTCGAACCCATGTCCCCTGCATTGGCAGGCAGATTCTTGACCACGGTGCCACCAAGGAAGTCCCTATAATGATGTCTATACCCATCTCTGTCCCTCTAGTAGACCGTGAGCTCCTTGACGGCGGGGCATATCATCTGTGTATCCTCTCTTCCCTACTCCCTGGCATAGTGCTTTCTATGCAGTAGGCACCTATAAGTGCTCAGTATAAGAAGGCAAGAGTATAGATTGCAGTCAGTGGCTTTTTACTGGTCCAGATGCTGCTTCCTTGCAGCCCAAGGTAGGGGCCCTGAGCCTCCTTTCCCTGGGCTGGAGTTCACCCCTGCTGACTGGGCCATGTCCAAGGTCTCACTCCTCCCTTCCCCCCCTTCCCCCAATCCCTGCTAACACTTTGCCTAAATCTTTCCCCACCCCAGTACTATTTCAGACATTTGCATGGCCTGACCACAGCAGGGTGGGAGGGGAAATGCTGAGCTGCAGGGATTGTCCATCCTACAAGGTCCCTTGGCAAGCACCCAGGAGAACAGAGATTGCCCGATATGGAGGGGGCTGGGCTCCAGGAGGGCATCCAGGGGCCCCTGTGCTGCCCCCATGCCCTGAGGACCAGAAAAGCGTGGGGTGAACCCAAGTCTGTGTGTGTCTGTGGCCACCAAGCACTACTCTGCTGATGGTGGCAATAACAGGATGCATGTGTGTGTGTGTGTGTGTGTGTGTGTGTGTGTGTGTGTGTGTGTGTGTGTGTGTGTGTGTGTGTGTGTGGTGAGTGAGTCATCAGGGAGGGGCAGAGACCCAGAGGAGCTCACAGGCTAGATCTCCCCCAACCCTTCCGGTTTGGGCTGCTAGAGCTTGAGTGGCAGTTCTTCCAGCAAGATTTAACCCTGGTGTTTCAAGGGTCTTCACCCACACTTGGCCCAGAGGTTCTTAAACATTGGAATCTGCAGAGCCACCTGGGGTTCCTGTTCAGTGTGGAGATGTCTAGGGCTGCCTAGACACCTAATTTGCACCCTGATTTGCAGATCTGGTCCATACACCATATCCCTGGGGAAATCCTTACCAGGATGCCAGCTTCTTGCTGAGGACAGTGGGTAGATACCCCTGGAATGCCTGGTGAACGAGGCAGCCTTAGAAAGAGAGGCTAAGCTCAGGGGTCAGGCTGCAGGTGGCGGGGAGGGTGGCGAGTAGAGGGGTGAGGGAGGAAGCATCTGCTAGCTGGAGGTGAGCCGAAGGCTGGGCTGGCAATGCAACTGCATCTTGAAGGGCTGCCCAGCCTTGGTGGGCTAGGAGTAGAATTGCTGGGACTTGGGAAGATGGGAGCTGGAAGGGTCAGCCCCCTTGACATTCAAAAACAGAAATATCCCCTTGCCAGGAAAATATAAAACTATTCATCTGCAGTAGTCAGCAAGAGGCACTAATTAGTACTTTTAAGAGGAACTCAACAAGCGGGGCTTGCTGAGCTCGCTCAGAAAACCTTGCTGGAGGCTGCAGGAAACCCAACCAGAGCACTGAAAACAAACACACACACCAACAGTCTAGAGGGGAGACTAATGTAGTAGCTCAGAGCAGACTCTAGAGCCGACGTCTTGGGATAAAATTCCAGCTCTTACACGGGTTACCTCAGGCAGCTTAACCTTTTATGCCTCAGTTTTCTCCTCGAAAAAATGGGACTAATAATCATCCTACTTCATTAGATTATCATAAAGATCAAATGAATTAAATATGGAAAGAATTTAGAATAATTCCTGGCACATAATAAGCACCATACAAGCATGTGCTATTGTCGTTATTATTATTTTAAATGTAGAATCTGGACATCTAGGACCCAGAACCCATAGCAGATCTATTTAGACTCTTGCTACTCAAAATTTGGTCCACTGACCAGAAGCATCAGTGTCACCTGGGAGCTTGGTAGAAATGCAGTCTTAGCCCCAGTCCTGGATGGACTGAATCAGAATCTGCATTTAACAAGAGCCCAGGTGAACGGTGAGCACACTGTATTTGCGAAGCACAGCTTTAGAGCACACAGGGGGCCACACCCAGAAACTCGGCCAGAGATTGGGCTATTTAGGGGAAGGAGGCCAACAGGGGTTAGGTTGCCCCGCCTTGGGCTCCCCATAGCCTGGAAAGCCCTCAGACCCTTGTCAGAGCGGGCATTTTACGTGGGGACATGGCCAGGGTCCTTACAGTTCTCTGAGGCTGGAGACCCCACCTGGCCAGCTCCTCGCCCTCCCCTCTGCCCAGCCAAAGCTATTGTGACATCGCTTAAGACCTGAGCAACTGTGTGGACCTGGAGCAGAGATATCACTCCTCTAAACCACAGACATATTTGAATCCTTATCATTTGCAGATGTGATTAACAAAGCTCTCTCATTTGGCCTCTTACAAGGTCCTCCCCTACCCCCACTCCAAATTTAAAATACTTATGTGAGTATTTTACCTGGAGGAGCATTTAGTGTGACTGATCATTTACAGCTGAGTCAGGACTTAAACCCTGGTCTGACTGAGAATTCTACACTCTTTCCAGGGAACTAGTGAGAACCTACAGAGTTTACATCCGTAGGAGACATCAAGGTGAGGAGACCAAATCTCCATTTACTTTGCAGGAGAAACTGAGGCCCAGAGGGGAAGGAACATGGCCAAGGTCACAGTCTGAAGCATCCTGAGCACTGGTCCTCTCTCTGCCACTCCACAGGCCTGCATCTGCCACAAGCCTGTCCTGGCACCCCAAAGTGCTGGGTTGTAGCTCCAGTGATGCTCTGCATGTGGTGGGTTCATGTAAACACTTTTTGGGGGACACAGCCCAGGCTGGGTTCTGGGAGTGGTGGAGGTGGAATCTGGAGCCTGGGCTGGGGATGGGGCTGCGGTTTGTCCCCAGGATAATGGATTCTGTGCCCTGTGGGGAGCCGGACATTTGGGGAGCCTGCATTGTAGGGAGGTGGATGAGGGGGTTTGGAGGAATGGCACTTCAGATCCCTGCCTGGCCCCTTACAAACTGTGACTTTGGCCTTGTGAACTAAACTCTCAGAGCCTCAGTTTCCTCATCTGCAAAATGGGATGATCATGATTGCATCCACCTCATAGGACTGTTTTGAGAATTAAATGAAGTAATGCATATGAAATGCTTAACACAGTGCCTGACACATATGTGCTTAATAAATGGTAATTAGTATCATATTTCTGAGGAGTGGGCAGAATGTGTGTATGGGGTGGTGGCAGGGTAGAGCAGTCTATCTCCAGTGTTTTCCGCCATCCAACTTGGGGATGAGCCTAGTGGACTCCCGGAGGGTATGAGCACCTGGCATCCACCCTGGGGTGAGTCAGCGTTGATGGCAGAGTCCCCACGTCCTAAGGCCCAACACTGTCCTGTGTATGGGTCATACTCCTGATCCCCCCAGGGACCACATGCTCCATGGTTGTGCCTGCAGCATTGGGAGGGGCCTCAGGAAACCATTTGTACCTCCTCACCCCAGGCCCCTCGGAACCAATGCAGGACATTTCCCAGGGCTGGGAGAGGACCACCCGAATTACCTGTGACAGGCACCGCAGGTAGCGAGACACTGCCTTCCGAGCGGGGCTGTCCCTGACCAGCTCATGTTCCTTGCAGGGCACCTTGGCCAGAAAGAGCTGCACCTGGCTGGGGGTCATGTTGGCAAAGTCTAGAAACTTATCGGGGTCCACGGAGCTGCTGAAGGCACACACGAAGCACTTCCCATCGAGGAGAGCTAGCAGGATCCAGACAAGGGGGGCGGCCAGTGCTCTCTGCAGCACAGAGGAGAACATATACCTGGGAGCAGAGGAAGGAAGGGGGCACAAAGGGCAGCCGGAATTCAGTTGCAGCAGGAAGGCTACAGGGGAGGTGCAAGGATGGACTTCCCAGGAGGGGGGATATCCCAGGTGTGATTACACCAAAGGAGGGGCTACAGGTCCGAGCAGCAGAGGGCAGGGAAGAAGCAGGGCTGAGGGTTCCGGGAGTCTCAGGAGCTGGGAGCTGGTAATCTTCCTGCTCTAGCTTTGTAGCAGACTCTGTTGGTGCCCTGCCCTGGCCAGAAGCATCTAGAACTTTGGTGGGTAGTTCCTATTCATATGGAGGGCCTGAGACCTTCTGACCTCAACCACCTGCATGGCTCTGCCTGGGGCTTTGAAGGAGTTTCTGCTCCCAGAGGCGCAGGCTGGAAGCGCTGGAGGGTTCATGTCCCCAAATCAACCTTCAATCCAAGAGGGCAGGGCCTGGTGGATAAGAACCCCAGCTTCCAGGACCCTCGGTGGGACGATTCTGAGGTGTGTTCTACCCACTTTCTTAGAGGGTCCCCAGAAGGACTGAGCCCTAGTTGCCTACATAATTATCACATTCTTCCCAGAGGCTGCTTTTGGGGGGACCCTAAACTAAGAGGGTCCCGTGGAATAACCCTCCCAGAGACAGCACCTTAAACACCTCCCTGCAGTGTCCGGGAGCCCACCCTCTGACTGTCCCCAGGTGCCACTCTTGACCAGCTCTGCCCGTCTAGTGGCCTGGATTGGGTGTTGGTCACAGGACAGGAGCCCAGTGGAGCTGTACCCACTAGACCCCAGAGGAAAAGGTAAAGGGCACACTTAGTGAATGTGACCCTCCCTGCGTGGCTGAATCACAGGGAGCATGGAACCCCTGGGGAACGTGAAACAGAGGCCGCTTGTGCACAGAATGCAGATGTTTTTAACTTGGGTTGTATACAAAACATAAGATGGGGTGTGCTGGCTAGGTGTGTGTGTGCATGGCCAACGAATTACAAATATGCTGTAGGCAGGGGCGGATCCAGCATTTTCTATGGGGGCAATGTGGTTAGAAGGTGGAACCCAGGACTTGTTATGAAGTTACATTACATACCCTTGAGAACACCTCAGTTGTCCATATCAAAGAATAGGGGAGAGGAGGAGATGGTGAGTGAGCTAAAACCCACCAAGCCCCTCCTGCCACTGCCCATGGATCTAGAGCACTTATTTTGTCTAAAACAAGTCAGGGCAGCAGTTCTGGCTTGGGCTGCGTTTGAATCTGAGCCTCTTCTTCACTGTGGGAGCTCAGCCTAGTGAATCATCCTCTCTGTGCCTCAGGTCCCCCATCCTTAAAAATGGGTCCAAGACGGGAGCCGACCCAGGACCGAGGTGAGAATTCAGAGGTGCTGCACACACAGCACTTGGCACAGAGCTTGGCTCCCTGTGGGCCAGGGAGCACTATGAATCACTAAACTCAATCAGCTGATCAGGGCACCGACCAGGCGCGAGGCTCTGAGGACACTGTGATACAGCAGATGAGGTCCTTGCCCTCGGGGAGCTTGCAGGAGGGGGGACGCAGCCTTCAAGCCAATGATGGCTCTCGTACGGCAACACGGCTATGCACGTCATGGGATGGTCCTTCATGCATGTGGGGAGTTATAATCCATGTCCAGCATGACAGATGTGACCTGGATAATTATTGGGAATCCTGTATCATTCATGCGTCTCCATGGAAAGGTGACAGATGGCAGGATCAGAAATATCTGTTTCCAGAGTGGAAACTGGCAGATCGGTCTCTGTGAACTGGTGATGCCTTGGTATCATTTCCTAGGGGAAATTAGGGTGCCTATGGGGGTGGGTGGGGGAGTTCTGACAATACCCACGGGGGTCACTGGGATTTTGGCACCTGGCAGTGCCTGTGTGGTTGGGAGAGCCCCTGACAATGCCCGCGGGGAGCTGGGTGGGGTGGGGCCGCCCCTGATGATGCCTGGGTCCTTCCTTCGGTGCCCCGCAGGCCGGCGCCACTCCACCATCACCACGGACTGCCGGTTGGCCAGGAGGCCGCAGAGGAAAAGGGCAACTGGGGGCTTGAGCAGCAGGCCCAGGCCATAGAGGGCATTGTAGCGCGCCAGGCAGGGGCAGTTGAAGTCGACGGAGGAGTACAGCTTGACTGTGACCGCGGCCAGCAGCAGGCAGATGCCGTTCATCACCGACTCGGAGCTGGGCTGGAAGTGCTGGAAGAGTGTGCGGAATTGATCCGTGGCCGGGCCTGGGTAGAGGGCAGCTGCGAGTGGCGGGCGGGGAGGTTTCAGCTGCCTTCCTGGTCAATGCCAGCCCCGCTAGGGGTGAGCCCGGGGCTGCAGGAGGTTCTTCCTTGTCTTCCAAGGGTCTGAGGGGACAAGGAGGAGGCGGTGTCTAGCCAAGGAATGTAGGGCAGAGCAGGCTCTCTCCACAAAGGCCCCCTGGCCAGCCCGACTGCCCCCCACTGCCACTCCCCTCCTCTCTGGGGGGATGAGTCACTGGTCTGGGACCAGCCAGCCCAAAGCACCTCTAGGCAGATGGTCTCCACCCTGTTCCTCCATCCCTCCCCTCTTCAGGATTTGGATACTGATGGCTGACAGCTGGTGGGGCTTCCCGTGGGGGGACAGGCAAATTCTGGGTGTGGTAAGGCCACGGCACTGATGGAGCCAATTACATTTTCTTGTCTTGGTTAAAAACATGACCTGACTCAGCTGAGCCCAGGGAGATTTCACGTTGGCTTTCATGCTGGGAGGAACCACGAGGGGCGCCTTACCCTGCCCGAAGTCTTCCCTGAAGAGAAGTCTCTTGAGGAGAGTTTAAACCATGTTTCAGTGTTTGCCAGGGTTGTGGAATGGAAGGGCTTCCAGACAGAGGGTACCGTCTGGACAAGGGCATGGAGGTGAGAAGCAGCCAGGTGTGGGTAGGCAGTTTGGGGTTGCTTGAATGTAGTGTCAGACAGGGGGTGTCGGGAGAGGGCACAGGGGGTGCTCAGTGGGTGCCTGCAACCCTTTCCTCCACTTTATTCTGCTGCCCTTCAGCTCTGGCCACCGACTGGCCCAGGTCTCCCTAAAGCACAGCTCCCACTACATCACTCCTCTGCTCAAGTGTGACCAGGGCCCCCTCAGCTTCCTTAGCCTGGCGTTCAAGGCCCTCCTAGCCATACCCAGACATGTCCTCCCACCTCCATGCCTCTGCTGATGCCTCCTCCCCCTGGAGAACCCGCGCCGCTTCCTCCCACCTGCTCTTCAAGAGGCAGCTCAGATGCAGCTCTTTCACCAAGACGCCCCTGGTGACCTCAGTTCCGTGGAAACCTCTCCCCCCATTTGGCCCTTGGAAAGGCCGCCCCAGCCTGCTTCTCCTCACTCCCAGGTGTGGAGGTGGATCTCCCAGCTAGGACGGGACCTGCACCCACACCTGCCCGTCCCTGCAGCCTCCAGCAGGGTGCCAAGCAGATAGGCAGATGTTTGTTCTCTGTGACGTTGGCACTCAGACCCCTTTTTTTCATCTCTAGCTCTGTCCTCTCTGCCCACTCCTTGACCTGTACCTGCCTCCCTGTCTGCTCCTAGGAGGTGAATGGAATGTAGGTCCTGCTCTTATCTATCTCTCTTATTCTGTCCCTCTTTCCATCTCTAACTCTACCTTTCTCTGTGTGTGTGACTCTCTGTGTCCCTCACTGTGTGTTTCTGAGTCTTTCTGTGTGTCCCTCTGTCTCTGTCCCTCTCTCTGTGAGGTGGCCTCTTCCTGTCTACCTTTCCATCCTCTCACCTGCAGCCCGCCCCGTAGCACTCTTGTCTTACTGGCCCCCGGTCCTGACACTGGCAGCCTGACTTGGGGAGAGGAGTGGAAGCGGCCACAGGAGCCCAGGGCTCTGTTCCTGGGTCACAGATCCATGGGCTTGGCCTGGAGCCTGGGCTGGGGGTGGGTGAGGCTCGGGCTCCTCCTCAATCTTCATCCCTCCGGCTCCCTCACTTCTAGCCCAGCGCTACCCTTGAACACAGGAAAACCTCAGGGACTGGGATGGCCTTGACCCTGCTGGCCCCTGCCCTGCTCCATCCGGCCTGGACCAGTGGGCACCTGGGACTCCCAGTGATGCCATCAGCAATTCCTCAGACCCCGGGTCCTCACAGTCATGAGTGCCACTCCCCACCCCCAGCCCTCTGGAGCATGTGAGGTAAGCGTCCTTCTGGATCCTTCCCGGCCCAGAGGCCCAGCAATGCCCTCCAGTCTCCACGGAGCCCGCCTGGACTGCAGCAGCTGCACTGACCACCCTTCTTCCCGTATTTTCAAACAACTTGTAGAAAATGGAAATGTCACCATCTTTTTTTTCTGATTACACACACCATTATGAAACATGAAAAAATATCTAATATAAAAGTATCCCCATGACTGCAACCCCCCAAGTCTCCCTGTCACTGCATCAGTGTGTGTCCTTCCAGACTTGTTGCTGCCCACTCGGGCACGTGCTGGCTGGCCCGCCTGGGAATCCTCGGGAGACTGCCAGGGACGCTGCGAGCGAAGCACTGGGTGCCCTGCTCACCCAGGAGCCCTGGGGTTGCTGGGGAGAGGCAGCTCAGGCTGCCTCTGGGACTCCCACCTGAGGCCAGTCTCTCTCTTCTCTTAACCTTCACGACACAGGACTCACTGTGTCTCCGTTTCTCTGAGAGATGACAGCCCAGCAGCTTGAGGGACCCATGGGAGGTGCAAATGAATTTTGTGTAGATCACTTAGCCTGTATTCTAAGTCAGACCATCCCCAATATGTCCTGCAAACTTCCTAAGTATCTGTGCAGTCTCCACCTCCGACGAGGGAGCTACAGACGGAAACCCGGAAACCCGGGTCTTAGATCTTATCTGTATTTTACCCAGTCCGTGTGCTAGTCCAGGTCCTGTGAAACAGGATGACGTGTGTGCGGGAATGCGGGGAGGGAGCGGGAGAGGGCAGGAGCGCCGTCAGAGGCAGCGAGTGTGACTCTGCGGGGAGGAGTGGGGGGCACGTACTGGAGAAGCCCTTCAGGCTGTTCCTTGTCCTGGGCTCCTAGCTAGCAGAGAACCGCCAGCACCAGCACAGTCCTGGCGCGGGGCCTGGAGAGGCGGGGTGTTTGTCCCAGGTCACACAGCCTGGTGGGGACAGGGCCAGGAAGGAAGCTGGGCTCCTCCTCTCTGCCTTCCAGCCCTAGTCACCCTCTGGGCTGCTGGCAGGAGAGGGAGCTGTCCCGCCCAAGACCCTGCTTCTCAACCCTGAACCCCAGGGCTGGACCCCCCACCGAGAACGGAGGGGGAGAGAAATGGGCTGGGTGGGTCTGAGCACCCCTCTCTCCCATTCTACTCTCAGGGAGGGGCGGGTGGCCAAAGGACCCCCAGCTGCTTCTAACCTAGGGATTTTTCCAGAAGAGAATGGACAGTGTTTCTGGGGGAACACTGCAGGAAACTGGGACAAGGTCTCTCCCAGGCCAGCCTGCTCACAGCTCCAGCCTCTGGGAGGCGAGATGGCCCTGCCAGGTCGGCCTGCGTCGTGTGACTGCGCCGGCCCTTGCTGGGTATTTACTGGAAAACATTCAAGCAAAGAAAAAGGCAAGAAGGAAGCCCACCACGACTTAAAGGGCTATTACCTCTCGGGGTGAGCAGGTGGCTTTACATTAAACAAAAATTCTGTATTTTCTAAATTGCCTATTTTATAATAATGATTTTTTAAATTTCCCAATAAAAATCATAATTATTTTTATTGGGAAAACTCACAGGGATTAAGGGACAAGGCAAAAGGAAGGAAGATCACCTTTTGTTGCCCAGAGGCTGGGCCTGATATACAAGGAGAGGCAGAAATCGAAGAAAAATAGGAGAAAGATTTATGTTACTCCTGTGTGTGGAAAGAATATTAACTTGTAGATCTGCTGCAGAATAATGCTTCAGATCAGATTTTCTCAACTCCCTACCCTACCTCGGGGCTCTGCAGCTGTGTTCTTCTGGATTTTTAATTCTGGGAAATTTTTTTAAAAGTCAGATTTTCATTTTAATGCTGACTTAAATCTATTTAGCAGTTTTAAACACGTGTTAACTTGCAACTGGAAGATCTTTATACAGCAAGTCTTTGGTTTCTTTTTTTCTCAACTTGGGGTCTTGGAGATATATTCTTGGGGGTCCTCCATATTTTTATTTCCTTTGAAAGGAATCTGGGTATTTGAGAGATACTGGCTTGACTGTTCTTGGAATTCCTGTGATGGAGAGAGCTCCTTAGGACAGGGTGCCCCCTACTGGAGGAGTCAGTGTGTCTGATGTGTGTGTGTGTGTGTGTGTGTGTGTGTGTGTGTGTGTGTGTGTGGTGTGTAGCGTGTGTGTCCTCAGAAATACAGGCGTGGCTGTGTTTCTTCTTTCTGTATAGAGAGCACACTCTCCCCTGGGGTTTCTTCAGAAGGAAGACACTGGGTGCATGTCCCACTTCTCTCTCAGGACTGGGAGGCGATTGTTCCCTCGCATCTCTGAGCTGTGATGCCCTCTCTGTCCCTGAGAGAACTTTCTTCTACCAAATGACAGAGGCCTCTGTGGGATCCAGGGGACAGGCCTTTCTGGTCTTCTCTGGCAGACCTGGCTGAAAGCAACATGGCACTTCTGTGGGCTCCACTCTGGTGACTGTGTAGAGCCACATGGCCTCTGAGGGACTGAAAAGAGAATGAAAAAAAAGTGGGGAACTCTGACACATGGCATTGGAACAACTGGCTAATCATTTGGGAAAATGTAGGTGAATTTCTTCACAATCAGAGGCTAGGGAGGGCCTTTGTGATCAGAGCACAGAATTCAGTAGCTGTGAAGGAGAAGATGGATGAAGTGGGCCTCATAACTTCTGTGGGCAAAATGCCAATCAGCAAAGTGAAAATAACAAAAAACTGAAAAAAGGCATTTTCCACACACAAGCCACACAAAGCCCTATTTCCTTAATTTACAGAGGAATCATATAAATCAATAAAAAAAGATGATCAATCCTATGAAAAAATGGGCAAAAGATGTGAACAGGCTATTCACAGAAAAGGAAAGACAAGTGGCCCCAAATCCTGTGAAGATTGTAGTCCTCATTCTTTTTTTTTTTTTAAATTTATTTATTTATTTGTTTATTCATGGCTGTGTTGGGTCTTCGTTTCTGTGCGAGGGCTTTCTCTAGTTGTGGCAAGTGGGGGCCACTCTTCATCGCGGTGCGCGGGCCTCTCACTATTGCGGCCTCTCTTGTTGCGGAGCACAGGCTCCAGACGCGCATGCTCAGCAGTTGTGGCTCACGGGCCCAGTTGCCCCGTGGCATGTGGGATCTTCCCCGACCAGGTCGAACCCGTGTCCCCTGCATTGGCAGGCAGATTCTCAACCACTGCGCCACCAGGGAAGCCCCTGTAGTCCTCATTCTTAATTAAATATGTATCTGAACAAGCAGGTGCCTTTTTAAACTAAGTTTTTAGAAACTAAAAGATAGATATTACCCAATGTTGATGAGGGCTTAGGGAAATAGTCACTTTCATACACTGATGGTTGGAGTACAAATTTGTACGAATTTTCCTAGAACAATTTGGCAATATATTTAAAGCAAAAATTTAAATATACGTGCCCTTTGACCTAACAATTACATAGCTCTGTATTTGCCCTGTGGATAGATTTGCAGAAATAGCCAAGATAAACAAGCAAGGATGTTCATGATAGCTTTGTTTTAATAGCAATAAAACTGGAAACAACCCGAATTTCATCAATAGGGGGTGTTTAATAATTTGTTTAAATAAATTATGGCACAGCCATAAAGTGGGATCTATGCAGTCATTAGAATAATGAAGCGAATCTATGTGTGTTCATATGAAAAGAACTCTAATAGATTCTAAGTTTTTTTTAAAAAAATGTAGTTTAGTACACTGTGCATAGCATAATCCCTTCTGAGTAACAATGATATAAATATGTAAAAGTTTTGGTATTGTGCATACACTTTTTGCTGGAAGGATATATAAAAAATGTAAACAGTTAATACTATCGGGTGGTAGCACAGGAGAGACCTTTATTTTCTTTCCAGTTTATACCTTTCTGTGCTGTTTGACTTTTCAGACAATGTACATATGAACTTTATTTTAAAAAGATCAACAGAAGTATTCTGGGCAGGAGATTTATGGATTTTAAAATATGTTTCAATATGTAAATAGGTAAACATTTTAAAAAAATAGAATTGAAATATATGACTCACACAAAATAAAATAACCAAGTTCAAACCTTAACATTCTTCTACACTTTAATTTTTGGTTCTCACCCTACAGGTTACAGAATATGGAACAGTTGCATTGGTTCACAATACATTTTTAACTCCTTTCTCAGAAGAAGAAACAGATAAGCCTGGTTTTATAATATTTTCACCTTCTTCTTTTAAACATGACTAACAATCTATAAAAATGGATTTTCTGACCAAAGTGAAACGAAGTGGTTTCCAGACCCTGTGAGGGGGGCGGGTTTTCTGGTGTGGAGGTCCTGCCAGCGGTGGCATCAGACATGGATGTTGGGCCAAATGCAGAGACTTGGGGGCAAAAACAGGTGAGGTGCTCTTGGGGGAGGGGACACCCATCCAGCTGGAGTTTCTGAATTCTACTCTTATTCCATAAATACGAAAGTCAGAGTAACCCTGGGCAACCCCCTTTTCCCTGTTGCCTGCGCCCACAAGCTCATGAGACTTCTGAGACGTGTTTGGGAGAGCCCTGGGCCAGGAGTGGCAAGTCCCAGTTCTGAGGGTAATTGGGTGCATTGGCTGCACACCCTCAAGCTCTGGCCACATGACAACAGCTGTTCACTGGGCATCTGCAGAGCCCACAGCTAGGTGCTGTGCTGGTGCTGGGCTCGCACAGGTACCTACCTCAGGTACCAGATGCAGGCAGTGGGGCATCGCAGTGCGAGCTGGGGCTCTCTGAAGAGGACCTCCACTTGCCTGAAGTTTGGGGAGTTTCTCTCCGTCCTGGGAGAGAGTGTCTGTGATGGGGAGGGCTCTTCTGCTGGAGATCCAGTCTCAGGATGAAAGATGAGAAAGTGGCTTCAGTGAAGCAAACATGCCCAGAGGGTAGCATCTGGGTGGCTAAAGAGTAGGGCTAATTCTTCATTGACATATTTTCTTTATAATGAAGTGGTTAATGGAAGCTATAAAGATATATTTGCCCCCCCAAATTCTCTTCCCGTTTTGAAACAGGAAAAGAGCAACCTGTAAATATTTTAAAGGTGTTTTGATTGACTACGAGGACCCCCTACCAAAGTTTGCCAGAGACAAAGGGGAGTCTAATGGAGGTCTAGCGCCACCTAGTGGTGGCTAGAGAGAGAACTTGAGAGGGACAGGAGGGAAGAGACACTGGGACACAGAAGCCCGCTCACCTGGCTGAGAGAAAACTTTCCACAGGCTGCTCTCATTGGAAAGAGGTCCCCCTGAGGCGCCTTTGGGTGAAGGGTGAAGGTCGGAACAAGCGAGCGCCTCTGGGGCATCTCTTGGGAAAGGAGGATAGAAGTGGGAGGCTACCCTGGCAGCAGTAGTGGAGAAACGTCTGTTGCCTATTCTGGGTCTAGGGATGAAGGGCATTTGAACTGACTGAAGGCTGTTGACTTACTGGAGATGTGCCTCCTGGCTCCTATGTGTCTTTCAACTTTTACCATGAAGGAGTTTTAAATTTTTATGTGGTCCTATTTATCATACTTTTCTTTTATGATTCTCTGATCTTTGTAACGTTCTTAGAAAAGCTATCCTGCCAAGTAAAGGTCATTTAAAACATCTATGAGGGCTTCCCTGGTGGCGCAGTGGTTGAGAATCTGCCTGCCAATGCAGGGGACACAGGTTCGAGCCCTGGTCTGGGAAGATCCCACATGCCGAGGAGCAACTAGGCCCGTGAGCCACAATTACTGAGCCTGCGCGTCTGGAGCCTGTGCTCCGCAACAAGAGAGGCCGCGAGAGTGAGAGGCCCGCGCACCACGATGAAGAGTGGCCCCCGCTTGCCGCAACTAGAGAAAGCCCTCGCACAGAAACGAAGACCCAACACAGCCAAAAATAAATAAATTAAAAAAAAAATCTATGAGAGAAAGAGGATGCTGGGGTATTACATTCACTTTGAGCATTTTTTTTGGAGTTCAGTTTTGTTATTTTTAAATCTATTTCGTGTTCATTAGTGGCTATGTGCTTCCTGGCTAACTTCCAGAGAGCTGAGCCAAAGCCCCTGGGAGTCTTCAGGGTCTCTACGGTGGGAGGAGGCTGGCTCAGGAACTCAGGGAGGATACCTCCGCTGCAACAGGTGTCTTCCTCAGGCTGGCACCTAAAGGAATCCCATCCTGGGGCAGGCATAGCATCGCAGGGATTCGGACTCAGACCGTCCTAGGGCTGAACCTCAGTGCTTCACTTATCAGCTCCTAGTCAAGTATCTTAACTTTCCTAAGCCTCAGGATTTTCATTTGTAAAATGCGGATGCTGTTGCTGTTGCTGCTGCTAATAATAATAATAGTAGCTACTTCATAGGGTTATTACCAGGCTTAAATGAATTAATACAGATGAATTGCTTAGACCAAGGCCTGGGATGTATGTCTATGTGCTCCATAAATATCACCTGTCAGTATTACCTAAGCCAGTGGCCCTGAGAGAGGTCAAGGGATGCTGTTTGAAATTACTAAACAAGTTTCCCAAACAGGGGTACATGTGGCCCTCTTTCTGGTGTTGCACATTTTTCTTTCAGCTTCTTGCAGGGATCTCCATCTGTCCTTTTAGATGCAATCTTAAGAATTGCCTGGTCTCAGGCCTGGATTTTATCCATAGGCACTATAGGCCCAGGACTTAGGCCTAGGTGCTTTCTCAGGATCTGCTTAAGACTGGAAAAAAATATTACTGGCTCCAAATTATGAAAGGAAAACTTCAAAATCAAAATTAAGAAATGTTTACCTAAATGTCTATAAAACGATGTTGTGGCAACTTCATTAACTGTTAAATGAGTACTCATAAATATTTCATTATATTTGAAGACAATCATAGGTTTTTCTCCCTTGGCAAGAACTCCAACACATGCAAGATTGTTTAGAAATAAAACCAATTGTAAATTCAGTGAGTTCCTTTTAGTCCAGTGATTTCAAAAGCCAAATTTACAAAAATCCTTTCAAAATGTTTAAGACAGGAAAATTATGTTTAACGTGAGGTGTAGTATATTTTACTGTGTTTGACCTTATACAGTTAGGCACCAAAGATAAGAGTTTGGGGGTCTGTGAAGATCTTACAATTAATTAGTCCCGGACCTAGGGGCTGCCTCTCAGGAGGCAAGTCTGTCTGTGGAGCAGAGGAGCGAGCAGGTGTTCCCCCACCCTGTACAGCCACCTCCTGCCCTACATTCCAACGTGACTAGCCCTGCCTGGGTGGCAGCCTGCGCTGGTCTGGCCCCATATGGTGTTCAGCTTTCCCCAGGAAAGCCTGCAGGCATTCTTTAAACATTATCCTCTCACCTAGAACACATGTCCATGTTCACAGTTTCCCAAAGGGTGATCAGTTAATGATCTGCATGAGATTCTACTGAACCAGAATCTCTTGGGGCAAGGCCCTTGAATCTGCATTTTTTTAGACGTTCTTCCCCTGTCCCTCCCCCTGTAGATGATTCTGATGCATGCTGAGTTTGAGACTCATCAGTCTACAGTGTGTGTGCACTACAGGAGGGGGACAAAATGAGCCAGTTACAAAAAACGGATTTTATTTTTTAGAGCAGTTTTAGATTCACAGCAAAATTGAGTGGAAGGTACAGAGATTTCCCATATACCCTCTGCCCCAACACATGTGTAGTCCCCCCCATTATCAACATCCTCCACCAGAGTGGTACATTCGTTACAACTGATGAACCTACACTAACACATCGTTATACCCCAGAGTCCAGAGTTTTCACGAGGGTTCATTCTTGGTGATGTACATTCCATGGGTTTAGACAAACGTATAATGTCATGTATCCACATTATGGCATCACACAGAGTATTTTCACAGCCCTAAGAATCCATTGTGTTCCACCCATTCATCCTTCCCTCCCCCCAACCCTTGGCAACCACTGATCTTTTTCCTGCCATAGTTATGCTTTTCATACAGTATGTAGTCTTTTCAGATTGACTTATACCACTTCGTAGTGTGCATTTAAAGTTCCTCCATGTCTTTTCATGGCTTGATAGCTCATTTCTTTTTAGCGCTGAATAATATTCTACTGTCTGGATGTACCACAGTTTATTTATCCATTCACCTACAGAAGGACATCTTGGCTGCCTCCAACTTTTGGCAATTATGAATAAAGTGGCTGTAAACATCCACGTGCAGGTTTTTGTGTGGACATAAGTTTTCAGCTCCTTTGGGTAAGTACCAACGAGTGCAATTGGTGGATCATATGGTAAGAGAATGTTTCGTTTTGTAATAAACCACCAAAATGTCTTCCAAAGCGGCTCTACTGTTTTTATTCCTGTCAGCGGTGAATGAGAGTTCCCGTTGCTCTGCATCCTCACCAGCACTTGGCGTTGTCAGTGTTCTGGAGTTTGGCCATTCTAATAGTTGTGCTGTGGCATTGTTGTTTTTTTTTTTTTTAATTTTATTTATTTATTTATTTATTTTTGGCTGCGTTGGGTCTTCGTTGCTGCGCCTGGGCTTTTCTCTAGTTGCGGCAAGCGGGGGCTACTCTTTGTTGTGGTGCACGGGCTTCTCATTGCGGTGGCTTCTCTTGTTGCAGACCATGGGCTCTAGGCGCGCAGGCTTCAGTAGTCGTGGAGCACGGGCTTAGTTGCTCCAAGGAATGTGGGATCTTCCCGGACCAGGGCTCAAACCCGTGCCCCCTGCATTGGCAGGCAGATTTTTAACCACTGCGCCACCACGGAAGTCCTGGCATCATTGTTTTGATTTACATTTTCATGATGACATAAGATACGGAACATCTTTTCAAATGCTTATTTGCCATGTGTATGTTTTCTTTGGTGAGGTGTCTGTTAACGTCTTTTGGCTCATTTAAAAAATTGAGTTGTCTTCTTATTGTTGGATTTTAAGTGTTCTTTGTATATTTTGGAGAATAGGTCTGTTTTAGATATGTCTTTTGCAAATATTTTCTCCCAGTCTGTGGTTTGTCTTTTTATTCTCTTGACAGTGTCTTTTGCAGAGCAGAAAATTTAATTTTAATGAAGTCCAGCTTATCAGTGATTTCTTTCATAGTTCATGCCTCTGGTGTTGTATCTAAAGAGTCATCACCAAACCTAAGGCCATCTAGATTTTCTCCTATGTTATCTTCTAGGAGTTTTATAGTTTTGCATTTTACATTTAGTGCTGTGATCCATTTGGGGTTAATTTTTGTGAGTGGGGGTGTAAGGTCTGTGTTTAGATTCACTTTTTTGCATGTGGATGTCTAGTTGTTCATGTACCATTTGTTGAAAAGACTACCTTTGCTCCATTATATTCCTTTGCTCCTTCATCAAAGATCAGTTGGCTATGTTCATTTCCAGGCTCTTTATTCTGTTGCATTGATCTGTTTGTCTATTCTCTCACCAATACCACACTGTCTCAATTACTGTGGCTTTATAGTAAACTTTGAAGTTGGGTAGTGTCAGTCCTCCAACTTTGTTCTTCTCCTTCAATATTGTGTTGGTTATTCTGGGTCTTTTACCTCTCCCTATACACTTTAGAATCAGTTTGTTGATATCCACAAAATAAATTGCTGGGATTTTGCTTGGGATGCATTGAATCTATAGATCAAGTTGGGAAGAACTGACATCTTGACAGTATTGAGATCTACTAGTGGGTTCAGCCCTAAACTTAGTCCTGGGAGGTAGGAAACTGGACTGGAGTACACAAGAGCACAGGACAGGCTCCCCCATAGTGTTGGCAATGAAACTGCACCTCGCACAGTTCTAGGCATACAAGCAGTGCTCAATATGGTCACTGGAGCGACGAATGAAGCTGAATCCCAAAGCGCCTGGGAACAGGGCAGTAAGGTGGCCATTCCATGCTATGATGGTTAGCAAAGACTCCCATCCTTCAGAGGAAAGGCCTGGCCTCAGGGAAAACTTTGTGGCAAAGGTACTGTTGAGAAGGACACTGGCCAGAAAGACTGCTCTGGACAAGGCTCTTGGGCTTACTGGGTGGCTGTATTTATAGGTTAATTCACTGACTTATTGATTCATTGGTTTGTTGAATAAATATTTGTTAAGAATAAATATTTGTTAAGAATCTACTATGCACTCAGGGATCTCCCCATCTAAGACGTCCAGCTGCCCCCTGCAGTTCAAGCAGGACAACTTCTGTACATGTTTTCTGATGGCCTGATAACTATGGGCTGGGCCTCAGAGGATGGTAGAGGGGCCTTGTATCCCAGCCAGGGATGGCTGTGGCTGTTTCTTGTTTTAAGGCTAGTTTCTCAACAGGGAGGGAAGTGTCATGCTGTTGACGAAGGTGGTCTCAAGTTTAGGGGAGCCTGGCTTTGGCCTAGATGAACTCCACTCTTGCCTGCCTGGTGGGGGACCATCCCTCTGGCTCGTTCTGGGGGAAGGAAGGGGCTCGGGGAAGGAAGAAAGGAGGTTCTCAGTCAAATATTTTATTATTTTATCAACATGGAGACGCTTCAAGACTTGAACTGATCTGGGAGCTGTGGAGAGTGAGAAAGAAGGGGAAGGGAGAGGTGAGCCAGCAGGAGGAGACCAAGCAAGGAGCAACAAGGGCAGACAGACAGCAGGAGAGAAAGTGATGGGGATGGAGAGAAGCAGGGAAGGGCAGGGAGAAGGGGAGAAAGACAAAAGGAGGGAGGGAGAGGGGGAGGGGGCGAGGAAGAGGGAGAGAGAGAAAGGAGCCAGCCAGAAGGGACAGAAACGAGGGAGAGAGAAGGGGGGACTGGGGGCCAGAGCTGCTGCTGAAAGAGCCCCGGTTCCACACTGAGTCCCTGCCTGGGGTCCTTCCTCTCCTGTGCGTTGGTGTGAGCGCTCACAGCACCCACACGGACACACGTGTACACACAGCCAAACACATACACACTGACACCCACCCCCTTGGGCAGCGCCTTCAGAATCTGCACTACTGGGGAGGTGGGGTTGCCACGGTGACAGGTGCTGGAGCACCACCTTATGGGTATTAATAGCTTCCATTGAGGCCACCAAAACAGTGACTTCATGCAGCCGTTTCCCTGGCTGGTTCCTTCTCCCTCCTCCCTTCTTGATTGGGGCTGGGAAGGGCCCTTGGGCTGCACAGGCCACTTCCCTGCCTCCTGGCAGCCGCCTTGGTGAAGGATGGCTTGAAGGCCTCAGGGATTCCATCCAAGGTCCAGGGGGAAGGGTGTGCTGCGGTTCTTTGCTCTCTGAGCTGGGTCTAACCACCGCCCCTGCCAGGAAAGGGCTTCTGAGGCCCAGGACCTGTCAGAGGGGTCACCCTCAGCTGCTCTGGGTCCCACGCAGCCACACCCACCTCCTCTAGGTCCCTGCCTGGCCAGAGACTTCCAGCCAGTTGCCACTTGACAGTGGTGTCCCCTCCCACAGCACAGAACTCCTTGGAAAAACGAGGGCCAGTCTAGGGAGGTGACATGGGGTACAAGATTTCAGAGGCATCACGTTTAAGCTCGAGCAAGTACAGGGCTGGTGTTGCATGATGCTGAGAGCGAGTGCTTCCATACATTTCACACCAGGGAGGCCTCCCTTGTCTCATCCTAATCCCAGCCCCGTTGATACTCTCATTATCTCCTCAACCCTCTGGGATCAGGGGACATTTCTGTCCTGCCCTCAGTTCCCTGCCTTGGTCCCTAATGCCTCTCACCTTCCTGTGCGGCTCCCCAGGATCAGCCTGTCCTGAGCTGCAGAGCCTCTGGACTCTTCAGGCAGGCACTGGTGTCTGGTCCCCTCATTTCCCCTTCCCTTTGGCCTTCTCCATCTCTCCCCTGCTTGGCCCACAGCCCCAAGTTTAGACCACATGGGGCCTGTGACCTCCCTGCCATCCTCTACCTTCGGGGCCTCACCCCACCCCCATCCCTGGCCTATGCCCCAGCCCCTCCTCCTGAGGAAGGGAAGGAGGCGATGAGCCTCCCCGCAAGCCACTGTCGGCAAATCCTACCAAGGGCTTGCACTTGGCCCACACTCCGGGGGAATTAGTCTCATCTATACAGAGTTTTCAGATTTATTCCGATGCCAGCAGTAGCCCACAGTGACCTCACTCCAGCAGACTTCAGGGGGTATATGAGTGCAAGAGAGTGTGTGCGCGCTTGTGTAGAAGCGAGTGAGAGAGTGTAGAGGTGTGTGTGCAAATGTGTGAGTGTGCTGCCATTCAGAGCCCATGGATTTCTGATGCATGAGTCATAGGCTGGAGTGAGCCTCGGGGAGATACGCCCATAGAAAGACAGCACCCCTGACCTGCCACGTCCATTCTGCAGCTGGCTGGGCACATGATCCTGGGCATCTAAGAGGCTGGGGGTGGGGGTGGGGGTTGTCTTTCCCTCCAGACCCCAGAGAGCAGCTGTCAAGGATATTTCTAGCTCGCCTGGAGTCCCAGGCATTTAAGGATGTGATGCCTGCAATGGGGTGAGGGTGGAGGGCGGGGGAGGGAGAAAATGGTGGTTCAGAGGCTTTCCTCCCAGTGCTCTCGGTGGAGTTCTGCTGGCAGGCAGGGCGGTTCACCCATTCCACAAGCATTTTTGGACAGTCTGTCATATGCTAGGCATAATCCTGGGGACTGGTGACATCATGGTGAATGGAGTTGGCCTGTTCTCTCCCCTCACAGAGCTTATGTTCTAGTTGGGGAGGCACAACAGAAACCAGGGGGAGAGGCTACTTTCAAACTAATTCCAGAAGATAACATAGAGTAATGCTATGGAACATGACTGAGAGTGGTGGGGGTTCTCTAGCTGGGGCGGGCAGTCAGGGAAGGTCAGGAGGTGACACAAGAACTGTGCCTGAATATTGAGGAGCTGTCCTATGGAGACTTGAGGAAAGAAACTTCCAGAAGAGGATGGACGAGATGCCTGATGCCAGCCCACGTCCTCGCTGGATTCTGGATCAGAGTTGCTGTAGCCAGTCAGGGAGCTAGAGGTGATCTAGAGGAACAGGAAGGCAGATTCTCTCTCCTGGGGGGAACTTGGCTCACCTTCGAGCCCTGATAAGACAGGCAGAAGGAGATGCCCCCATGTCTAGGTAGGAGGAGAATGACTCCCTTTCCCTTCCTGCAGGTCCTGGTAGCAGTGCTGAGCTCCAGGATGGATGAGTCATGTGAACAGGTGACATGCTGAAGGCCCCTTCCTCCAGGAAGCCTTCTTTGACTGCTGCAGGCCACAGAGGCCCTCACCTCTTAGAGCTGACAGAGCCACTTGGTTCAGATTTGGTGGTTCTCTGATGGTTTGTCCCTGAGATTTGTTCCCGCACCTTGGCCCTCCATCCCATCTCCTAGGTCAAGTCATCTAAAGGCCCCCCAACGCTATGTGTCCAGTAACTGAACAGCCTGGTGTTCTTGTTCTGAGCCTTTGTCCCAGCGCCCCTTGGATCTGACTGAGAGCAAAGGGTCAAGCGCTGGGATTCCTCATCTCACTTCATTTATTCAGTCATCCATCACTCTATAAAAAAAAATTGTTTTCTGGAGTTTTACTATGTGCCGGGTGCTGAACCTGGTGCTAGAGAAATTGGAACTTAGGGTTACCTCGCCCCGGGCCTGGCACCCAGGGAGCTCACCGTTCTTGCTGTACGGTTTCTCTTGTTTTCAGGACCAAGTTCCACTGTCTGTGAGAGGAATAAACCCAACCCCTGGAGCCTCAATCTCTGCCGGATATTTGACCCCAACTCGGGCCCAGGGTCCGCCTCCCCCCCTCCTCGGGCCGCGGAGGACTAGTGGCAGCCGGGAACGCAGCGCATCGGGGGCCACATCTGGCTGAGAGGGCGCGCGCGTGTCACTAAGACGCTCATTCACCGGCACAGCTGTCACCATAACAACCGGAGCGAGGGAATCCTGGCGACTGCTGGGGGCGGGGGCGGCGGTTGCGCGAGGGACCCCGCGGGGGCTGGAGCGTGGCGGCCCTGGGAGACCCACCACCGCGGCAGCGCCCAGCACACTCCGCGCTCCTCGGAGCCCCGCTCCATGCCGAGCCGCCGGCGGGAGGGCGCCACTCACGTCGCAGCCTCGGCCGTCCCCGCGGGCGGGGACCCAGCCGGCGCCGAGCCGCCGAGACTCCGGGCGGGCCGAGCCGCTGAGCCCCCGCGCCGGGAGCCCTGACTCTATGGCCCCGGGGGAGCGCGCCGGAGCCACAGCGCCGCCCGCCACCAGCCAGAACCCGAGCGCCAGCGGGAGGAAGAGGGGAGCCCCTGGCGCCGCCGGCCCCGGCCCAGGGGCGCGCCCGACGCGGAAAATGGCAGGCAGGTAGAGGGCCCCCGCGGCGGGCAGGCCCCGCCGAGGACCGAAGAGCCCAGAGACAGGGAAGAGAGGAGCGGCCTGCCCGCCCCCTGCCGCAGCCCCACCAGGGCCCTCCCCCGGCGGCGCGCGCGCCCGCGCGCGCACACACTGGCACACCGTACCTCCTCTGCTGCTCAGCCTCGCCTGCCCCCCGCGAGCGCCGAACCCCCTGGGGCCGGATGCCATGGGTAACAACTTCTCCAGTATCCCCTCTCTGCCCCGAGGAAACCCGAGCCGGGCGCCGCGGGGCCACCCCCAAAACCTCAAAGGTAAGGCTCCGCCGGGGCCGGGCGCAGCTGGAGGACTGGGGCGCAGGCGGAGGGGCAGGGAGAGGTGGAGAGGTGTGGCTGGCGAGGCCGGGCAGGTGCCACCTGTTGTGCGTATTTGGAGATGGGAGATGCACCTCGGCCATGGAGGTGTGCTGGAGGTGGGGGACTGCTAGAGATGACGGTGAAAATCAGGGAGGATGGTGTTGCGTGGGGTCTACGCAGTTCTCCCAGCCAGCACCAGAAACGTCACTGGAGTCCCCTCAGGCCATGATGCTAGGCGAGCGTGCAGGGGTGAGGAAGGGCATTTGCCAGGTGGGTAGGGGAGTGTGGCAGGATGCTCAGGCCGGCCAGTTGTGCTTCCCAAGGGAAGCACCATTGTCTCCTTTTTCATCTGCCCATGGCTGGAGAGGTGATGCTGGAAGCACTAGTTGCATTTCCGATTGGAGGGTCTTAAAAATCCAGGACAGATTAACAACAGCCTGGAAAAAGGGGCCAGAGCCGGTGGCCTCTGGAGTCCTCTGCAGCTACTGACTTTTTGTATCCACTGAATCAGGTTGGTTTCTGGTTCCCCAAAGGCTAGATGTCCAGTTGGAACTCTAGAAAGGAGGGGCTGGGAGCCTTGAGACAGAGTAACATTTACCGAGAAGGTCTTTGCCCTCCAAGTCCCTCCACCACCCAGCACCCTCAGGGAGGCCCCAAGCCCTGTTCTTGGCTTTAACTCTTAAGTGCTGTCTCTGACCTTTGGGAGACACACCTGGGTCCTCCCCAGCCCTCAGAGCCCACAGATTCCCTTCGGGAAGCTCCTTTTCTATCACCCTCAAAACCAACCAGCACTGGCTGGGCATTCTGATGGCTAAGAGACAGGAAGGGAAGCCCTTGGGCTTTCACAAAGAACAACCCACTTCTTGAGACCCACCCCCACTGACCCCCAGGTTATGAGAAGGATACCAGTAATGCCCTTTGACAAAGCATTGAAGTTTACAAAGAACTTTCACAAATACCTTTTCAAGTGGGCAAGGAAACTGCTCTGGGGTGTCCTCAGAGCTAATCATGCCCATGTTACAGTTGAGGAGGACCAATGCTTGTTTCACGTTCCCAAAGCCAGAGAGGCAGAACTAGGCTGCAGACCTGTATCTTCTGACTTGGAATTCTGTCCTCTCTTTTGCTGGACGGTTAACCTTCAAGAGTGGGGGAGAGGAGGAGAGACGGGACCACCGTCCTGCATTCTAATTCCAACCCTTTCAGAACTTCAGCTCTCACTTGGCTCAGGAAAATCAATGGGTTTGTTGTGTCCTTCTGGAAATTAATATGGCGGTACCTGTCAAGACCTTTTAAAATATCATTTTCATTGGCCTTGTGATTCCACCTGAAGAAATGATCCTAAGAAAATGGAAATGCAGGCAGGTACTTATGTGCTAGGCTAGGGTGCTCATGGTAGTGTTGCTTATACTAGGAAAACAACCTAAATGCCCTGAAATCGTGGTGGAGCCTCTTGGTGGAGTATTATGCAATCTTTAAAATAGTATTTTTGAAGAATATTTGATCACTTGGGAAAATGCTCACAGCAGCATAATGACAGTTGTAAAAAGCAGCATACAAAGTTGTGTAGACTACGTAAGAGCCCGATTTTGTTAAAATGTTATGAATGCAAAAAAAAAAAAAATCAAACAGCCCTTGAAAGAAAGTTTCTGGAAGATTAACAGTGGTTTCCTCTGGGTAATGAGATCACATAAGATTTTTTCTTTTCTTTTTTATATTCTGCTGTTTTCTAAAATTTCTACAATAAACAAGTATTATTTTTTATAATCAGAAATCAGCTGTAAGTATTAGATGTATGAAGACTGTTTCTGAGCGTTGAAAACAGATTTCTAATGATAGAGGAACCTGTGGTTGTCATCCAGTTCAATGTCCTCCCTTACAAGGGAGAAGAATGAGGGAAAGGGAGAGTGATTTTACCAGTTAGTTACTCAGTGGGTCAGTCAAGAGAAGGTGGCAAAGCCAGACTAAGTCCTTCAAGGGCAGGGGTTAGCTGGGGACCAGTGAGTTGACTTGGTGCTTGAATGCTCACCAGCTGCCCCAAGAAGGCTGTGCTCCATTCATGACCCTGGGGAAGCCCAGAGAAGGCCTCCATAATTGCACCCCTTTTAACCTAAAGTTTGGGATTGTGGGGATGTGAGGTGTCTGTGGCTGGGGTCTTTGGCAAGGGAGGGTGAGCAGGAGAGGGTCTGAGGCCCTCCCATGTCCCTGCTCCCACCCTAGCCTCCTCCTCTGCCTGAATCCCCACCTATCTGGCCTGGGAAAGCCCCTTTTTGCTGCCTCCCTGGTTTACAGAGATCAGTTCTTATTCAGTGGGAGTAAATGGTGGAGAAATTCTCCCTGCCAGCAGTCTCCCTCCCACTGCCCATCTCCCTTCAGGCTCAACTTACCAGAATCCACTCTCCTCTGTCCCTTACCACACACCTAGGTGGCCATGAGAATTTTGGTTCTGCTCCTTCCAAGCCTGAGATGAAGGATCAGAGCATGCCGTGAAGGCTGCCTATGAGTTCCTTCATCCAGGGTCCTATGGTCCTTCATCCAGGGTCCTCGATCCTGCTTCTCAGCCTGACTTTTCCCCATCCTAACAGAGCCATCAATTTTATTCTGTGATTGTTTTAACGTTCACTTCAAGTTCCTTTCTAACTGTATCAGCATTGACCTACAAGTCTTCTCTGATACATCAGTGGTCATCCAGAGTTCCATCCCCATTTTATTGGTATGACCTTGATACTGGCTGTGATTCTAAGACTGTACACCCTGAGTTCTGCTGGGACAGCTTTGTACTCACCCAGAATTCAGCTCTGATTCTTATCAGTGTCCATCCAGAAATTTGCTGGTGGGAGGCAGGGAACTCTCGATTTTTTTTCTCCTTCCATAATTGCAATCTATTGATTTCTCACCATTTTAATTAAAACAACTGCAAAGGACCTGGCATAACAGGGACCCTGAGACTCATTAGAGATCTAGGATTGGTCTGGCTGTCAGGCTGACATGAAATGAGGCTCGTCCATCACCTGTCAGGTGGTAGACTTTGGTCTTCTCCCTGAAGACACACTGACCTCACTCCACTGCTGGTGATTCCCACTGGGGTCTGAACAATGTTGGTCTAGGAGTGTCCACGGGAGAGGTCCAAGGTATAGCTTGGGGATTAGGACCAACAGACAGTTATGAGGAGCTGCCATGTGCCTGGGTCAGAGGTGAGGGCTCATGACATCCCTGTAGATTCACAGACTGAAGATCTACTTGATAAGGTAGGGCTGAGGGAAGGAATGGAATCAGATGCTTCGCTGGATTGTTGAAATCCCAGATATGTGTGAGCAGAGGTCAGAAATGGGGGGTCAGGGAAGAATTTGAGCTGGACATGGAAGGAACTGTAGAAGTTGGATCGATGGCAAGGGGTGCAGCGGGAGTCCGAGGGTGTGGAGAGGAGGGTAGGGCAAGGGACGTGCAGCAAAGGCTTGGAGGTGGGAGGAGTGAGTGTGTGTATATATTCTCAGTGATGGGCACAGGGTGACTGGGGCAGGGGATTCATGCGTCATGGAGACAAATACAGAGAATGAAGATCTTCCTCCTTCCCCATCTCTTTCTGAGTGCCTGGCTGCTTGGTGCTAAGTGTTGGGGGAAAGGTAACTAGGAAAGCCTATGGGGAGGACAGCTCAGTCCCAGTGGTCACCCATAGATGGGGGTTGGATAGGCCACCTCCTATCATTTTTTTTTTATTGTGGTAAAATTCACATAACATAAAATTCACAATTTTAACGTTTTAAAGTGTACAATTAACTGGCATTTAGTACATTCACAATGTTGTGCAACCACCACCTCTGTCTGGTTCCGGAACATTTTCATCACCCCAAAAGGGAAGCCTGTACCCATTAAGCAGTCACTCCTTATTACTCCCTCCTCTGAATCCCTGGCAACCACTAATCTACTTTCTGCCTCTAGGCATTTGCCTATACTGGACATTTCATATAGATGGAATCATACTATATTTGTTCTTTTGAGTCTGATTTCTTTCACTTAGCCTAATGTTTTCAAGGTTCATCCGTGTTGTAACATGTATCTTCTTTCCTTTCTGTGGCTGAATAATGTTCCATTATATAGATATGCCACATTTTGTTGATCCACTTGCCAGTTGATGGATATTTTTGATGGATATTTGGATTGTTCCACCTGTTGGTTATTGGGAATTTTGTGCTGTGAAGATATGTGTATAAGTTTTTGTTTGAACACCTGTTTTCAGTGTTTCGGGGTATATACCAAGGAGTGAACCTTCCATCTTTTCAAAGCTGGTGCTTTTGAATTGGACATATCACAGAGCCACTGGTTGTGACAGATGTAGGGAGGTTGTCTCCGTCCAGCTTTGGTTGGGTGTGACGCCAGCCTGTTGTCTTCAGAGTCTCTTTTCCATGGTGGCTGAGGCTCCCGGCAGGCAGAGGGAGGAGCTTCTAAGGTTGGCCAAGGAGCTTTGATTCTTTGAGGTGGACCGGAGTGAGCTACTGGAATTTTCTGCAGACCCTGAACCTCCTCACTGCTCTCTGAGGCTGGGGGTGGGGGACGCATTCTCCTAGGACAAGGTCCTGGCCATTTTCCAGCCTTCACAACCTTGCTGCTACTTTCCTGACCTGGGTCCTCCTCCCAGGTCTTGCAGTAGCTGGCCTCTTTGCCTCCCATTCCTCCTTTGATGCCAGAGGGATCCTCCTAAAGTATGCCTTTCATCTCACCCGTCCCCTATCAACAGTCTTCAGTGTCATGACCCAGCCTGCCATAATCGGAAATTCAAGGCATCCATTCTTTGGCCAACCCACAGATATTCCCACAGCCCTTGTCTGGGCTCCTCCCTTGGTGTCATGACACTTGCAGGTTAGGTGAGCTCATCCATCTCTCTGCTCCCAGCAATGCAGCAGACAGACCTGGCACGGTGAAGGGGTGGGGACTGATGGGCTTCCCTGCCCCCCCAAGACTTCAGAGAAGCTGGGCTGAGACAGCCCTCATGTTGAACCCGGAGCATCTGTCCTGCACACCCTGTTGGGTTTTCATTCTGTCTGACCTTTGAACCCTATATTGTTAATCATAAAAAATAATATTTATAACAGCCACCATGTGTTGGGTGGTTACTGTGTGCCAAGTACTTCCATGTAGATTATTTCTATTAATATCCTACTGACAACCTGCTGAGGGGGAGGTATCATTGTCACCATCTTATATATGGGGAAAGAAAGGCTCAGAGAGGTTAAGTAACTAATCCCAGACCACACAGTTAGTAACTGATGGAGCTGGGATGCAAACCCAGGTCTCTCTGACTTTAGAGTTCACTCTTGTGACCACTATATATCTTGCCCTTATAAAATTCACTCTTGGTGGGCTCTGTCTTCCATTGTCGGAAAGGAACTGGGGAGCAATCTCCTGGCCTCTGGACAGGGCCCCAAAGGAGGGAAAGGGAGTACCATGGGGTTCTTGATGCTCCTTCCCAACCCCTGCCCCTTCCACCTCCTCTGTAGGGTTTTTAGCCATGTAGACCCATCAGCCAGTCATCAGACACTTTCAAGGGAACTTTCTGTTCCTTTGGGCCAGTGTTTCTCACAGTGAGGTTTTTCTACTGCCTGCATCAGCATTAGCATCAGCTTGAAAGCACATCTAAAATGCAGGTTTCCAGCCCCCAGGCCAGATCTACTATCTCAGAATACCTTGGGGATGGGGCTCCCAAACCTGCATGTTTAACAATAGCCCCAGCTCATTCTGATATACGTCAAAGTCTGAGAATTATCAAGGCTGTGGGGCCTCAGAACAGACCCACTCTGGCACTCTTGGAGTTGGTGAGATCAGGCTTCTCAGAGGAGGGGAGCCTGAAGTTGGATGGAGATTTGGAATGGACCTTTTCAAGGGCATCTTGGTGAGGGCATGGCAGCAAAGGCACGGAGGCAGGAAAATGCAAGGTGTTGGCAGAGACAGTGAGTGGTCCCTCCCACCTGGGATGTGAGACCCCCCCAGTGGGGAGATGAATGGATCAATCTTTGAAGGTAGACTGATGCCAGATCTTGCAGGGCCTTGGATTCCAGATGAGCTTAGATTGATCCTGTGGGCAGTGGGAGCTATGGGTGGCTTTTGAGCAGAGGAGTGTAGTGATTTCCTTTAAACAGCAGCATCAGCAGAGGAGGGGGGAGGAGAGAATGAAGCATCTTGAGCTGCTGGGAGGTTAATGGAGCTACAGGGCTTCTGTCCTAGGCCAAGCTGAAAGGGCTGGGTGGGACAGCCAAGTTGATGACCTCGTCTAGGCTTTCCTGTGGCTGAATCTGGAAGCATTTCTGACCAATGGCTATGGGCAGCAGGGCTATTGCACATCAAGAAAAAAAAAAGGATTTTTAAGAAGTACAAGTCCTGATGCTGGGCACTATGCTAGGTTCATTCACATAGATTAATTCATTTAATCTCTCAATAAATGTGAAGTAGGTATTATTATTCCCATTTTATAGGTGCAAAAACTGAGACTCATGTATATTAAGAAGGCTGTCCAGAAACAATAAACTAGGAAATGGCAGAGCTGAGATTTCTATCTAGGGCACCAAAGCCCATGAGGGAGAGAATTGGCCTTGGGGGGAATTTCTGCATATTGGGGCTTTCTTTTCCCTGATGCTCTGAGATGGCATGTGCCCACTTCCGAGATGGCATGTGCCCACTTCCAAGATGTGCACATTGAGGCCCAGGCATTGGCTCTAAATCACAGAGCTCAAGATGGTGACAGTATGGGCAAGGGCAGTAACAAAAGGAGGAAAAGGCAGGAGGAAGGAGGACAGGAGTGGGGCACTGCCCAGGGGATGCCAGGGATGCCTTCATCTGGGTATGCCAGCTGCCTGGGCCTATTTCCTGTTGGTTTGTGCCTCTCTCACTCCTGGTCCTGCACACCCAGGAGCTGGAGGCTGAGGGGCTGCTTCTCCCTGATCTGGTTGCTTTGGCAACCCTGGGCAGGATGCGAGTGGTCTCCTTGGTAACGCCTGGGAAAACTGCCTGCAGGGCTGGAGGGAAGTGGACTGGCCAGCGGTCAGGCTGGGTGGCACAGGCAGAGCCAGGCCAGACCAGGCCACTGAGACTGCAGGCCTGTGGTGAAGGTCAGGCTTATGGAATAGCCCAGGCAGCCTGTTGGCCATTCCCCAGCAAGCCAGAGTCCAGAGACCCTGGGGGCCTGGGGGCCTGCCTGGTGAGACCAGAGGCACTAATGGGCCAGCCCAGGAAGTGGGAGGAGATGGGGGTGAGGGTGGGAAGGGGGGAGAATATAGCTTCTGGATGACAGATCCAGCTACAGGGTTTATTAAAAGATGTTTATCAGAGGTCATTACCCAGATCCTGCTGCTTTGGGAAATGAGCAGGTGCTGATGCCTGTGGGGGGCAGGGCAAAGAGAAAAGCAGGGCTAGAAGAAGAGGAAGAGTCACAGGAAGGCAGGTGGGAGTCTTTGGCTTTCTCTCTGCTCTAGCTGCAGCTCTGGAGTAGGCTGGGCTCTGCGCTGGGCTCCAGAACTGAAGTTCTCCCAGGGTGAGAGTTGGGGTTCCAGGGATTCTCTGATGCGGAGGCTCATTCTGTTGTTTAACAAACATGCTAAGCATCAGTGATGAGCCAGCCGTTCTCCTAGGCGTGAGGAGACGGCGGAACACAAAAAGATGAAGGCTCGCTGCCATGGAGCTTTCCCTCCATGGAGCTGGGAACAAAAATGGCAAATGAACAAATGAATCGGAGTACGATAATAATTACTAACATGTTACGTGCTAGATAGAGACTGTGCTAAGCTCTTTTCACCTATTATCTCATTTAACCTTTAGAACAACCATGTGAAGTAAGTATGATTACTAGCCCCATTTATAAACTGAGGCTTAGCGAGGTTAAGTAACTTGCCCAAGGTCACGTGGCTGGTATGAGTCAGAGCTGGGATTCTAGCCAAGATCTCTCTGACTTTGGTGCTACCACTAAAAAAACCCAAAAAACCCAAAAAAACCCCTTTTCATTTAGAACAGTTTTAGATTTACAGAATTATTGCAAAATAGCAGAGAGTTTCCACACAGCCCATGCCCAGTTTCCTCCATTATTAACATCTTAAATGTGTATGGAACATTTGTGACATTAACGTACCAATACTGATACGTGGTTATTAACTAATGTTTATACTTTACTCCGATTTCCTCAGTTTTCCTTCATGTTCTTTTTCTGTACTAGGATCCCATCCAGGATACCACAGTATATTTTTAGCTACCACATTTTATATATATATATAGTTGTGTTTTCTTATGCTCCTCTTGGTTGTGACAATTTCTCACACGTTCCTTGTTTTTGATGACCTTGACAGTTTTGAGGAGTGTTGGTTAGGTATTTTGTAGACTGTCCTTTCACTGGGATTTTTCTGCTATTCTCATGATTAGACTGTGGTTATAGGTTTTGGAGAGAAAGACCATAGAGGTGAAGTGCCGTTTTAGTTGCATCATATCAATGGTGTGTGTTCTCAACATGACTTATCACTGTGGATGCTGACCTTGATCACAGGCTGAGGTAGTGCTTGTCAGGTTTCTCCACTGTAAAGTTAAAGGTGCACTTTTCTCCCCATATTGCGCTCTTTGAAAGGAAGTCCTGTGTGCAGCCCACACTAAGGGGCAGAGCGTTATGCTCTACCTCCTTGAGGCGGGGGGCACTACTTTAACTGTGCTGTCAACTCTTTCTTTAGTTCCTTACCCAAGCAGTTACATTTGAATAAGGGCTGTGAAACAGAAGACCAGGGAACTTGGGGGAACTTGACCTGGTCTTGGTTGTCTGGGAAGTGAAATGACCAGGGAAGTGATCTGAAAATGAGTAGGGGTTGGCTTCATGTTTCTGGGGGTGCTCCTGCCATGTTGGGTGTGGAACTATTCATTTAGCATCCCTGACTTTTTTAAAAATTATTTTTATTTTTTAAAATTCTTTTAAAAAAATTTTTTATTGGAGTATAGTTGATTTACAATGTGTGTTAGTTTCAGGAGTACAGCAAAGTGAATCAGTTATACATATACATATATCCACTCTTTTTTTTTTAACGTCTTTATTGGAGTATAATTGCTTTACAATGGTGTGTTAGTTTCTGCTGTATAACAAAGTGAATCAGCTATACATATACATATATCCCCATATCTCCACCCTCTTGCGCCTTCCTCCCACCCTCCCTATCCCACCCATGTAGGTGGTCACAAAGCACCTAGCTGATCTCCCTGTAGCATCCCTATTAAATGTCACTGACCAGCTTAAATGTCACTGTCATTAAAAAAATAAATAACTCTTCCCATATTTTTAAAAGTACCCCAGAGGGGGCAGTACCACTCCTAGTTGAGAGCACTGAGCTGGGTGTGGAGGGCGCAGTGAAGGTTGTTCCTGGAAGGGGCCTGGCACAATCCCCTGTTGAGGACGGAGCTGGGTGTTGGCTCACCGCTGCTGCTGACTCAGGGGCTGAGTCCTGGCTGTGTCATCCCAGCCTTCCAGGCCACGGAACTCTCAGCAGAAAATCATTAAGTGGTCGCTCCCTTGCCTCTCTGTCCATGGAGGCGAGTTGCTGGTCCCAAAGGCTGTCTGTGTCGGGGGGAGACAGGAGGAGGAAAGAGGACTCTCTTGGGATGATGGGAGAGGGGAGGGAAGTATGTCTACTGGCTTTTCTGGATGGCCTTCTTAGCCTCTCTCGCCCCAGAATGCCATGCTTGCTGCCCCAGAGGTTGGGGTGGGGACAGGAAAGGGAGAACATTGCCAGGGGAAGGTGCTGTCTTATGATTAGGGTCATGGCACTTCCACACGCTCCTGACTTTCACCTTCATCTTTCCCCTTGGCTTGGCCCAGCCTCTGCCTGGCATCTACTGAAAGGCTGTTCTTCTCCACGGAATGGGACAGTGTGTGTCTAGGTGGGGGTGTCCAGGTGCCCCTGAGAGTGAGGAGAGGAGGCACTTTGCCCTGATCAGAGTTGAGTGAAACTGAGAGGATGCTCCAGCTGATTCACTTCATGTGTCAGTGCCCTCTGTGCTGGGCCTGGTGCTGGGCATGGAGGTGAGTACTGGGCATCGTCTCTGCCCTTGAGGTGCTCATGGCCCATGAATCGCTCATCCAATTCAGACATCAGTCCGTAGCGGCAGAAGGGTCCTGGAGCCTTTCTTCTCTGTGTCTGCTTTCCTTTCCTTTTTTTACCCTGATCTTCCCAGCAAACGCTCCGTTTGAATACATTCTCTGAGAAGGAAGAGGACTGGCAGGTGGTCAGGTGTGTGCGTGGGGCTGGTGGAAGGGGTGGTGGCCACTGACTTCCAACATCAGACCGAAATCAGAGGTCATTTTGTCCTACCTCCTTTCTCAGCCCAGATCTGGAGCGCTCAGCCCTGGAGAGGGGAAGTGACTTGTCCAAGGTCATACAGCTGGATTGGACCAGCTGCTAATGAGGTCTCAAGGCTCTGATCTTGCTGGATGATGCTCTCAGGATTTGGCAGAAGTTAATTCCAGAGGGACACCCGAGGGGGACGAATGATCGTGCCAACTGTGATGTGTGCTGTCCCGAGGGGAACTATTGAAGGGCTTTAAACGGAAGAGTGACAAGATCTTTTAGATGCCTTAGAAAGCTCTGGGGCAAGAGAGGGGCAGGGGAGGGCCAGGCAGGAGACTGCTGCAGTCTTCCAGTGGAGGAGAGGTGTGGCTTCTACCAGGGCAGGGCAGCGAGCAGCCAGGCAAGCAGATTGATTTGGGAGATCCTTTAGAAGGTCGACTTGAAGATTTGGAGGTGGAGAGGGAGATGTAGAGGGACTACTTGTGTTGACATGTGACATTCTGACTTTTGGGGCAGTGGTCAGTGAGGCACCCAGGTGGCTTGGCTTGGAAGAGCTTGGGCACACACTGGGAGGGTGGGCCTCTTGGGAGGTCGGGGGTGAGCATGCTGATGTGTGAGTGTTCCCTTGAGAGCTGTGTCCCACCCAACGCCTTGAGGTCTTAGAGCCAGGAGGAGGGACAGGTGAGCAGGGCAGGGCTGGCCCTGAGCTCTTGAATCCACCCTACCCCCTGGGACATCATCGATAATTGATGTCCCCTCTGCCTGTCACAGGTGGCTCCCAGGTGGACAGAGGTGGGGCCCTGGCACCTGTGTTGTGATGTGCATCTGTCTTCCGCAGGCCTCCGAGCCAGGGCCTTCAGTCCCAGCCTAGCCAAGCTTTCTCAGGTGGCTCCTCGCTCCCCGTGGGTGCCAGTCCCCAGCATACACACTCAAACCGTAACAGGTGGCCATAAATCAGCCCAGACAGGCCAAGGCTGCTCTGGTTTTCCCACAGTTGAGATCAAAGCCCCAGACCCTCACCCTGGGGCTCAGTGCTTATTAAATTATTAAACTGTCAAGGGAAGGGAAAGCAGGAAGGACTGGATAGATGGCCATAGAGTAAAAGAGAATGAGGAAAAATGGCTGAGAAATGAGGCAGCGGGTGGGAAAGGGGAAGAGAGGAGAGGAAAAAAAAGCTCTTTGTCTTTGCCGTGAGCTTGGAGACTTCACAGAACTGTGAACCTTGCATTTGAATATCCGCAAACAGTTCCCTCCTGCTTCCTCCTCTGGGATCTCATTGGGGTCCCATGGCCAGGATTCATAGCCCCACTTTACAGAGGACAAACTGAGGCCCAGATTGTCACAGGATTATGAAAGTCTGTACTTCTGAGTCCTGTTCCAGCCTCTTTCTGGGCCTCTTCATGGGCCCAGAATCAACATTAGGTTAATACCCATTCTTGACCCTGGCTCTCAGGCTAGACTGGAGTGCGTGAAGAACCCCATCCTGATCCCAGTAGGACCAGCCAGGGCCTCTTCCTGCCTGGAGCCCACTGGACTCTCCTTTAGCTTCCAGGCATGAAGGCAGAGCTTGGACCCAATAGATTGCCCATCCCTGCCTGAGGCAACAGGTTCTATACCTGGCCCCCCACTCCAGTTGTTTGCAGGAAACAGCCTCTTTTTTCCCACCATCTTTATTGTGGTATAATTGACAAATAAAATTGTAATGCACTTAAAGTGTACTTTGTGATGATTAGGTATATATATATATATGGTGAAATGATTCCTGCAACCAAGTTAATTAACACATTCATCGCCTCACATAGTTACTTTTTTTTTTTTTTTTTGGTGAGAATGTCTAAGATCTGCTCTTAACAAATTTCAGGTATACAAGTATTATGAACCATAGTCACCATGCTGTACATTGTATACTCAGAACTTATTTATCTTATAACTGAAAGTTTGTATCTTTTAACCAACATTTCCCCATTTCCCCCACTCCTAGTCCTTGTCAACCACCATTCTACTCTCTATTTCTTTTAATTCAACACCCCCTCATTTTTTTGGATTCCATGTGTAAGTGATACTGTATGGTATTTATCTTTCTATGTCTTTTCTCTGGCTTATTTCACTTAGTATAAGGCCCTCCACATTCATTCATGTTGCTCCAAATAGCAAGATTTACTTCTTTTTATGGCTGAATAATATTCCATTGTGTATATATACATATATACCGTATTTTCTTTATCCATTCATCCATCAACAGACACTTAGGTTGTTACCGTATCTTGGCTGTTGTGAATAATGTGGCAATGAACATAGATGTATAAATATCTCCTCAAGATAGTGATTTCATTTCCATTGGGTATATACCCAGAAGTGGGACTGCTGGATCATATGGTAGTTCTATTTTTAATTTCTTGAGGAATCTCCATACTATTTTCCAAAATGCCTGTATCAATTTACATTCCCACCAAGAGTGACAAGGGTTCCCTTTTCTCCACATCCTCATCAATATTTGTTATCTCTTGTCTTTTTGATTATAGATGTCCTAACAAGTGTTAGGTGATATCTCATTGTGGTTTTGATTTGCATTTCCCTCATGATTAGTGATGTTGAGCATCTTTTCATGTACCTGCTGGCCATTTGTATTTCTTCTTTGGAAAAATGACTATTCAGGTCCCTTGCCCATTTTTCAATTGAGTTATTTATTTATTTATTTTTTGCTATTGAGTTGTAAGAGTTTTTAATTTTTTTGGAAATTAGCCCCTTATCAGATATATGGCTTGCAAATATTTTCTCCCATTCCATAGGGTGCCTTTTCATTTTGTTGATTTTTTTCCCTTGCTGTGCAAAACCTTTTTAGTTTGATGTAGTCTCACTTGTTTATTTTTTCTTTTGTTGCTTCTGCTTTGAGTGTCAAACCCCAAAAATCATTGCTAAGATCAACAGCAAGGAGCTTTCTGCTTATATTTTCTTCTAAGAATTTTCTGGTTTCAGGTCTTACATTTAGATCTTTAATTCATTTTGAGTTGATATTTGTACATGGTGTGCGATAAGGGTCCATTTAATTATTTTGCATGTGGATATCCAGTTTTTCCAGCACCTTTTATTGAAGAGACTATCCTTTACCCATTGTATATTCTTGGCACCTTTGTTGAAAATTAGGTGACCATATATCTGTGGGTTTATTTCTGTGCTGTCTATTCTACTCCATTGATCGATATGTCTGTTTTTTATGCTAATAGCATACTATTTTGATTATTATAGCTTTGTAGTATAGTCTGAAATCAGGAAATGTGATGCCTCCAGCTTTGTTCTTCTTGCTCAAGATTACTTTAGCCATTCAGGGTCTTTTGTGGTTTCATACAAATTTTGAGATTTTTTTTATATTTGTGAAAAATGCCATTGGAATTTTTATAGGGATTGCATTGAATCTATAGATTGCTTTGGGTGGTATAGACATTTTAACAATATTAATTCTTTCAATCCATGGACATAGGATATCTTTGCATTTATTTTTATCTTCTTCAATTTCTTTCATCAATAGTTTATCATTTTCCTTGTACAGATGTAAAGATTTGGCTAAATTTACCCCTAAGTATTTTATTCTTTTTGATGCTCTTGTAAATGGGTTTGGTTTCTTAATTTCTTTTTCAGATAGTTTGTTGTTAGTGTATAGAAACACAACTGACTTTTGTATGTTGATTTTGTATCCTGCAACTTTACTGAGTTCATTTATCAATTCTAACAGTTTTTTGATGGAGTCTTTATTAGAGTTTTCTGTATACAAGATTGTGTCATCTGCAAACAGAGACAATTTTGCTTTGTCCTTTCTGATTTGGATGCCTTTTATTTCTTTTTCTTGCCTAATTGCTCTGGCTAGGACTTCCAGTACTATGTTGAATATGTTGAAGTAGCAATAGAGGGCATCGTTCTCTTGCTTCTGATCACTATTAGTATGATGTTAGCTGTGGGCTTGTTATATTTGACCTTTATTATGTTGAGGTACATTCCATCTATACCTAATTTGTTGAGAGTGTTTATCATGAAAGGATGTTGAATTTTGTCAAATGCTCTTTATGCATCTGTGATTGATGATCATATGATTTTAGCCTTTATTTTGTTAATATGTTATATCACATTTATTAATTTACATATGTTGAACCATCCTTGCATCCTAGGGATAAATCTCACTTGATCATGGTGTATGATACTTTCAATGTGTTGTTGAATTTGGTTTGCTAATATTTTGTTGAGGATTTTTGCATCTATCTTCACCAGGGATATTGGCCTGTAATTTTCTTTTCTTGTAGTATCCTTGTATGGCCTTGGTAACAGGGTAATGCTGACCTTATAAAATGAATTTGGAACTGTTCCCTCCTCTTCATTTTTTGGGAGGAGTTTGAGAAGGATTGGTATTAATTCTTTAATAAGAATTAATTCTTTAAATGTTTGGTAGAATTCACCAGTGAAGCCATCTGGTCCCGGACTTTTATTTTTAGGAGATATAAGAATACTTTACCCAGAAAAGCTGTCCTTCAGAGTTGAAAGTGAGATACAGACATTCCCAGACAAACAAAAGCTGAAGGAGTTCATAACTACTAAACCTACCTCACAAGAAATGCTAAAGGAGTTCTTTAAGCTGAAAAGAAAGGATACTAACTAGTAACATGAAAACATATGAAAGTGTAAAACTTCCTGGTAAATGTAAATATATGGTCTAATCCAAGATGCTCTAATATTGTAATGGTGGTGTGTAAATCACTTATAACTCTAATATAAAGGTTAAAAGACAAAAGAATTAAAAATAGCTATAACTACAATAATTGGTTAGTGGATATATAATATAAAAAGATGTAAACTGTGACATCAAAAACATAAAATGTTGGGAGAGGGAGTAAAAGTGTTGAGCTTTTGTATGTTAACAAAATTAAGTTGTTATCAGCTTAAAATAGATGGTTGTAACTATGTTTTATGTAAACCTCATTGTAACTACAAAGCAAAAACCAATAGTAGATACACAAAAGATAATGAGAAAGGGATCAAAACATACCATTTTGGCATCCAGTCACAAAGGAAGACAGTAATAGAAGAAGAAAAGAACAAAGGATGTACAAAGTATCCAGAAAACAATAAAATGGCAATAAGTCCTTATCTATAAATAATTACTTTAAACATAGTCTAAATTATCCAATCAAAAGACATAGAGTAACTGAATGCATCAAAAAAAAAAAAAACCAAGGCCCAACAAATTACCCAACTCTAAGAGATTCACTTCAGCTCTAAGGGAACATAAGCTGTAAGTGAAGAGATGGAAAAAGATATTTCAGGCAAATGGAAACCAAAAGAGTGCAGGGGTAGTTGTACTTATATCAGATAATAATAAAGGGATCAATTCATCAAGAGGAAATAACTATAGTAAATATATATATACCCAACATCAGAGCACATAAATATGTAAAGCAAATACTCTGAAGGAGATCTGAAGGGAGAAATAGATAGCAATATTATAATAATAGGGGACTTCAATTCTCCACTTCCTTTTTTTTTTTTTTGGCCTTGCCACGTAGCATGTGGGATCTTAGTTCCCCGACCAGGGATCGAACCCACGCCCTCTGTATTGGAAGCGTGGAGTCTTAACCAGTGGACCACCAGGGAAGTCCTCTCCACTTTCAACAATGGGTAGATCATCCAGACAGAAAATCAATGTGGACATATTGGGCTTGAACTACACTTTAGACCAAATGGACCTAACAGACACACAGAGTATTCCATCAAAAGTAGCAAACTACACATTCTTCTTATGTGCACACAGAAAATTCTCTAGGATAGATCATATGTTAGCCACAAAACAAGTCTTAACATATTGAAGAAGACTGAAATTATATCAATTACCTTTTCTGACCACAATGGTATGAAACTAGAAATCAATTACAGGAGGAAATTGGGAAAATTCACAAATATGTGGAAGTTGAACAGCGTGCTCCTGAACAATCAAAAGGGAAATTTAAAAAATCTTGAGACAAATGAAAATGGAAACACAACATACCAATGGAATGTTATGGGATGCAGCACAAGCAGTTCTAAGAGGGAAGTTTATAGTGATAAATGTTCACATTAAGAAAAAAGAATGGGGGCTTCCCTGGTGGCGCAGTGGTTGAGAATCTGCCTGCTAATGCAGGGGACACGGGTTCGAGCCCTGGTCTGGGAAGATCCCACATGCCACGGAGCAGCTGGGCCCGTGAGCCACAATTGCTGAGCCTGCGCGTCTGGAGCCTGTGCCCCGCGACGGGAGGGGCCGCGATAGAGAAAGGCCCGCGCACCGCGATGAAGAGCGGTCCCCGCACCGCGATGAAGAGTGGCCCCCGCTTGCCGCAACTGGAGAAAGCCCTCGCACGAACCGAAGACCCAACACAGCCAAAAATAAATAAATAAATAAATAAATAAGAAAATCCTTTTAAAAAAAAAAAAAAAGAAAAAAGAATGATCTCAAATAAACAACCTAATTTTATACCTCAAGGAACTAGAGAAAGAACAAACTAAGCCCAAAGTTAGTAGAAGGAAGAAAATAAATGAAAGATTGGAAAGACAATAGAAAAGATCAACAAAACTAAGTGCCGTTTTTTAAAAAAGATAAACAAAATTGACAAACCTTTAGCTAGACTAAGAAAAAAAAGAGAGAAGTCTCAAATAAATTGAACCATTTATGAAAGAGGAGACATTGCAACTGATACCACATAAATACAAAGAATCATAAGAGAACACTGTGAACAACGATATGCCAACAAGTTGGATAACCTAGAAGAAATGGATTAATTCCTAGAAACATACAACCTACCAAGATTGAATAATGAAGAGCAAAAATCTGAACAGACCAATAATGAATAAGGAAAACTCCTCTTTTCAGGGCAGAGAGAACCTAGCCAGTTCCTGAGAGATGCATAGGGGGGTTCCGCTTTCCCGGGCCGGGCCCGGCAGATCCTCTGGAGCTGAGGAGGACAGCCAGACACGCAGACCCTGGTTTGGAGCCAAGAGGATGGAGGAAGTGGTGGGACGAGGCTGTGAGTGACCAGGATGCCACTTACGTGGAAGTTTCTGCATCAGAGGGCAGCCCTCCTGAAAATGGGGGCTCCCGTTGCATGAGAGTCCTCAGGTTCTTCTACTGCAAAATGTGAAGGAAACCGTTTTAGGGAGTTTGGGTTTCCTTGTCTGGTCTCAAGTTGAGGTTGTGTTAAAGAAACAAAATATAAGAGGAGTCTGGATTGGCTTTGAGAACAGAATTTCCTAAGATTCAGGGCCTCTTCTGAAAGTGGGGATTTGCTGTCTGGTGCTCAGGGTTAGTTCCCAGGATAAAAGGTTCTATTTTAGGGGTGAAGCTGCCATTTCTGCAGACAAGATTTTGGCTTGGTATTGATGCATCTGTTTTGGGGGTCTGAGTTCCATGCTGGGGTGAGAATCTTATTCCTAGGAGGAGTTTTCACTTCAGGGTCCAGGATTCTTGATTGCAGTTGAGCATTGAGTTTTGGGGCCAAGAGTCCATTTGGGGGCTCCATATTCTACGATTGGGTTGAGGTTCCCTTCTTGGGCTTGGGGTTTTATTTACTAACAGATGGGAAGTCTTTTGCCCTTGGGAGGAAAGGAAGAACTCGAACCCACTTTTGTTTCCAGGGAAGACTTTCTGGGACCACCAGCAGAGGAATGGACCAATACACTGATGATCAGCAGGCTGGATTCCAGCCCTTGCCTGGATGTGAGACAGAGAATAAATCACTTGTAAGCTCGAGGTCTCTAGCTGAAAGCTTGGCCAGGCAGTGGTGTTGACTCACAAAGCACCATCCAAGCTTGCTTGATCCTCCCAAAATGACACTAATGGTGGCCTCAGAGGCACCGACAGCCATCGCTCTGTGAGTCAAATCCATGATGACAACACTCAAGGCACCCTGGGCACTGCCAGCTTGGCCCAGTTAGTGCCAATCGGATCTTAACTTGTGCTGAGGAGCCCCTGGGGAGAGGGAGCACACATGGAGTGGGATATGTTAAATCTCGGTCCCGGGGGCTTGGTGTGTAGCTCTGGCAGGCAGGAGCGAGGCTGGGCTGGGCCAGCGGCTTCCCTCCCTAGCGGGCCAGCTGTCACGCATCCTGGCCGGTGCGGGGAGACATGATGTAACTGTGATCCGAAGGGGCCTTGCTCTCTCGCTTGTGCTCTGCAGGATGGCTGGGATGCAGAGGGGTTGTTGCTGGTGACCTCCTAGCCCCCATCTGCCCCGTTGCAGGTGGGCTTTCTGGTCTTAGAGGTCCTCCTCTTTTCTGTCCAATGGGGGCCAGCGGTGAATGGTGCAGAGCTGTCAGGGTAAGGCCAGCAGGGAGTTTCCAGCTTAGGGGCAAATTCTCTAGTGTTCCAGAAGAAATTCTCCTTTGGGAAGGAGCCCTTTTCCTGTGGCCAGGAAACTCAGAAAACCTGAGAAGATGGAGTTTTCTCTACCACCAAGTATGTCCCGGGGATGTAGGGGTGGCTCTATCTGGGTCTGCAGGGACCCTCAAGCCCCACTCTCTGGGCCTGGCCAAGGTACATGGAAAGCTTAGAGGCCTGGGGGTCCCACTGGGCTGTGGAATCCCAACCCAGACATTGAACTCTGGTGCCATCCAGCAGGCCTCTGGAGTTCCCTCAGGGCATCTAGGGGGGACCTGGGCCAGTCGGTCATACCTCAGATGTGAGGAGGGAGGGGAGGCAGGCAGGTTGGTTGAGGCTCGGGCTCTGGGGTCAGACTTTGCTTCCTGAGCCACCTGGAGCCAGATGCTTCACTTCTCCACACCCCAGTTCTTTATTGGAGGTAAAGCTTGACTAGTAATAAATGCACAATAAATATTAGTTATTGTTGCCATCATTAGGCTCAGTCATCAGTTCCCAGCTTAGACATCACTTCCACCAGGAAGCCTTCCCTGAACACTCCGACTAGATTAGATAGCCTCTGTATCCTCTCCTACTGCTGGCCTGTGTTCCCCTCATGGCACTGATCACACTGGCTGTCAGGGCCTGTTTCCTTGTTAGCATCTATTACTGCCTGGCTTACGCACCATTGTATCACTGCCACCAGTGCCTGGCTCACACAGTGGGCACTTGACAAATACTTTGAAATGAATGCAAGAATGGGCTGATTCTCGGGAATTCAGACTTTTCTTCTATGGGCTCTTCAGGGCTGCTACAGCCCCACTTTCATTTCTTGGTCGAAATGACATTTCCCGCAAACCAGGCTCTCGGGCAAAGGCAAGAGAAGGTGAGAGCACTATGGAACCGTTGGTTCATTCGTTCGTTCCCTGATGGCACAGATGTTCTTTGGGTGCCTCCCAGGTACCAGGCCTCGTGCCAACCTCTGGGGACAGACACAGCCCCTGCCTTCCTTGTGCTTGTGGTGCTGTTCACGGGGGCTGAGGGTAGGTCACAGGAGAGGAGGGTGGTCAGTTAGGCTGAGTGGAGTCAGGGAGGGCTTCCAGAAGGAGAGATTTGCTTTGAAGAATGGCGGGGAAGTGTGGATAGAGATGGGCTAGCTCTTGGGGGGTGGGCAGATAGAGCAGACAGAGCTGCCTGTGTACGGGCAATAAAGCAAGGCTGGCCAGTGACGGTGTGGCCCGTGTGTGCGGAGGCCTTGACTGTCGGGCTGAAGATGGATTCAGAAGCTGTGGGTACTGCTGACCCTAGCTCTGCCATCCACAGACGAAAGACCTTGAGCAGGACACGTCACTCCCCGAGTGCTAGTTCTAAGATGGGAACTGTGATGCCAGCCACCCGGGGTTGTCAGACCGCAGTGGCAAGGCACTTTGTAAAAGGAGCTGGCCCCAGTAATGGAAGGATGGAGGGGCAGGCCCTGCCGAGTTAGGCTAAAGGCATGTGTGTCTGGAGGGAGCCTGTGGGAAAACAGGAAGGCAGTCCTGCTTCAGGCTTCTCTGTTTGGTAAATAATTAAATTCTTATCTCAGGTTTGTGGTGTCCACACTGCAGGACGCAGGTGGAGCCTCTGGGATCAGGTGCTGCATTATCCAGAAAGTGGTGGAGTTCCCCCCCCCCCCGCCCCCACCCCGCCCCGGTCTCCTGGTCATGGCAGGGGACGTGGGGGTAAGGAGGAGTCTTCCAGGGTCTTCTTGTCGCTGACCGCATCACTCCTTCTCCTCATTTCTCTCTCTCTCTCCTCCTCTCCACATTCTCATTGTCTGGTTCCCCTCTACAGTCCCACCTCTGCAGAAACGCAGGGCCTCGCGCCCCCTCTACCCCAGGCCCCTCGGCGCCATCCCCCTGCGCCTGCTGCACATCGCTGCCTGTTGAAACCCTTGTCCTCCCCAGGGCCGCTCCTCAAACACCCACACCTCCAGGAGGCCGGCACCCCCAAGTCTGCCGAGCCTCTCGGGGGCCTTAGGGGAGCACCGACCTCTCCCTCACCCCATGGTACAGAGACAAACAGTCGTTTTTTCATTTTTAGTGCTTAATACTGAGACTGTGAAGGTCTGTTTAGTCTTGTCCAGCTAACATAAACCAGCCGGAACTGGGCCGTGGCAGGGAACTTTGCTCTAAGTTCCCTTATTTGGAATGAAATTCATTGTTTTTCACTGGGAGGCAGTGGGGTTTTGGAGAGGCCCCGCTGTACCCCCTCCCCAGGGTGTGGCCTGAGCGGCCCCTCCAAAGGTCACCAAGGTGTCTGTGGCACAGAGGTTGGCCCTAGGACACCAGCCACACCCAGTGCCTCAGGGATGGAGACGGTTTGGAGTCGTATTGTTCAATCCTGCCCTTTTACGGGAAGGAACTGAGGCTCGGATAGGAGAGGGCACCTGCCCAGAGCCACAGGGCGGATCGAAGCAGCTGGAGGTGTAGCATGCAGGCTCCTGGCTCCCTGGCTCTCAGATCGCTCTCCTGTGCCGGGGCGCCTTGGGCCTAGGAGCTGGTGGAGGTGGGGCTGCGAGCTGGGGTGAGGGCTGATGAATGTGGCTGGAGGTGGCCTATGGTCTGGGGAATCTCCCAAGGCTTCTGGGGAAGCAGCTAACTGCAGAGGCCGGGGCAGTGAGCCGAGGGGAGGGGGCATGGAGAGGCGGCAGGGGAAGAAAAGGAGGGGTGGTGAGAGGAAAGGGAGCGGTGGCTGAGGGGTCTCGGAGAGCTGGGCTCTGGTCGCGACTCTGCTGCCGTCACTGTGACTTTGGGCTCCCACCTGTCCTGGGGACTCAACCTTGCTGTGTGCATCTCCCAGGGTGTGCCTTGGATGGACAGAGGTCAGGGGGCGTTCCTTACCTGTGATGGGCCGTGGGAGCCAGCTCATCGGGCGGGTTACTGTCCCTCCCTATGCCCGGGGGCCCCTCCGTGTAAGAGGGGTGCGGCCTCTTTATGATTTCTCTGCAAGAGTATGAGCTTTAGAGCCAGAACTTGGGTTCCATTCTTGACTCTGATGCTTACTGGCTGGGCTACTAATTATGGACAGAGATTTCAAAACCCAGGGCTCTAGAGGGAGCAGTGAGGGTCTTTGCAAGGATGACATGAACTCATGTATATCATATGTCTATACCGAGTGCCCAATAACCAGAGTGGGGGCGAGCCATTGACCTCCGAGCTGCACGGTGCACCCGGGCCAGCCTTGGGGCTCTGTGGCCCTGCTTCCTTTGCTCAATCCCAGGTCCCTACTCAAAACCAGCAAGTGCATGTTTAGATATTCTTTCTACAGGAAGCTCCCCCCAACCCCATTTGACATCCTTTAAAAAGAACTTCTCATTTATTCACTGATTCTTTTCACAGAGAACACACAGCTGGGACATAGGGAGCTGTGACTGACCAGTGTAGGAATTCCTGAGACTGGAGGAGGAAAGAGAGATGTTAGAAAGTGCAGGCCTGAGAAATCCTAACCAGAAGCCCCTGGTGCTGGGGAGCAAAGGGTGAGAGACCTTGTATTGTTTACTATGAGCATTCCGTTCACTGCTCTCTTAGCAGTGACGCTAGTGCTAGTATCCAAGGCTGTTTATAAAGGTACGTTGAACATCTGCTTCTGCGTGGTTAGTGAGGCACTCATTTACAAAAGATCATCTCGTTGCCAAGAGCAAACCGTCACCGAGTGAAACATTAACTCAGCATTAAAAGTAAAAGGAGATGATGTATGGACCAATGTCCGCACAGGCCTGGGGCGTCTCTGGGCAGTGGGAGCCAGTGAAGGTTTTAGATTCACTTTCTGGATAGCTCAGTCTAGTTGCCCTGTGGAGGGTGGATTTAAGAGGGACACAATGGGAGCAGGGAGACCAGTTATGATGGGAATGTAGCTGTTATGGGGGAAGGATGCCAAAACCTGAACTGCAGTTTTGGTGAAAGAGAGGAAGGGACACGTTTGAGACACATTTAGGAGGTGTGCTTGGCATCACTGGTACATGAATGGGGGCGGGGTGGGGGGGTAAGGAAGAGGGAAGAATCCAAGACAGGGGCTTCCCTAGTGGCACAGTGGTTGAGAATCTGCCTGCTAATGCAGGGGACACGGGTTCGAGCCCTGGTCAGGGAAGATCCCACATGCCGCGGAGCAACTGGGCCCGTGAGCCACAACTAGTGAGCCTGCGCGTCTGGAGCCTGTGCTCGTCAACAAGAGAGGCCGCAATAGTGAGAGGCCCGCACACCGCGATGAAGAGTGGCCCCCACTTGCCACAACTAGAGAAAGCCCTCGCACAGAAACGAAGACCCAACAGAGCCAAAAATAAAAAAAAAAAAAGTAACAAATGTTCAAGTACAATTGGTGTCTTTAAAAAAAAAAAAAAAAAAGAATCCATGACAGTGCCCAGGTTTTCAGGTAGCTGGGAGGATGGTGATTCCACAGTACACTGGGCAGGAGAGGAGGATTGGAGGGGAAGATGGTGGGGATGTGTCAGAGTTTGGGGATGTGTCAGAGGAGCCCTGAGGCATTCTGGGGGAGTCATTGGGTCGGCAGCTCCACGTGTGAGCTTGAAGCTCAGGGGAGAGTTTGTGGCTGCAGTGGGAGGAGAGCCAAGAAAGGGCAGAGGGCCAGAGAGGCTGAGGGAGGTCGTGGCAGTGGGGGTTTAGACGTTGTTATATGGCATAGCGCCGTGGTTCTCAGACCTTAATCGGCCTATGGATTGCCTGGAAGCTTGAAAAACTACAGGTTCCTGGGCCCCCCCTCCAGTTAATCCGGTTTAGTAAATCTGGCGGAGAGGGGAGCGTTCCTGGGATCTACTGCTGCTTTTTTTCTTTTTTTTAAAATAAATTTATTTATTTTATTTATTTATTTTTGACTGCACTGGGTCTTCGTTGCTGCGCGCGGCCTTTCTCTAGTTGCGGCGAGCGGGGGCTACTCTTCGTTGCGGTGCACAGGCTTCTCATTGAGGTGGCTTTCCTTGTTGCAGAGCACGGGCTCTAGGCGCACGGGCTTCAGTAGTTGTGGCACGTGGGCTCAGTAGTTGTAGCTCACAGGCTCTAGAGTGCAAGCTTAGTAGTTGTCGCACACGGGCTTAGTTGCTCTGTGGCATGTGGGGTCTCCCTGGACCAGTGATCGAACCTCACATGTGCCTTGCATTGGCAGGTGGATTCTTAACCACTGCGCCACTAGGGAAGTCCATGGGATCTGCTTCTTAAAACAAGAAAATCAGGCAATACTAGTGTGAAGGATCCATGGCTCATCCGTTGTGAAACACTTGTCTGGGGGTCAGTCAGATCTGGGTTCAAATCTTGACTCTTGCGTCTTGACTTTGGACAAATCTCTTGATCTTCCAAACCTGGATTTCTTTGTCAGTTAGTAGGCATACTAGTTCCCACCTCGCAGGGCTATCGTGTGAATTAAATGAAGTCATAGCTGTAGGTCATGTGGCTAAGGACCTGGTGCCTAGTAAGAGCTCAGTAAGGAGTAGGCATTTCTTGTTTATTACTAGAAGTTTGAAGATGGTGAGCAATTGGACAGGGCAGGCTGCTGACCCCACAGATGGGTCAGTCCCAGGGGAGTACTCCCCTGCCCAGAGTCTGCCTCTTGTTTGAGTTGACCCCAATTTCCATCTCCATTGTGTCTTGCCTGAGTTGATAGGACTGGAGGCTCCTGGCTCATCTCATCAAGTTCACAAAAACTCATGAATCAAATCAGATGTCAATTTACTACTTCCCAGTGAGAAATGGACTGTCAGATGGACTGGACAGTGTGTCGACTATTGGCATCTTTTCCCCTTGCAGGAAGCTACTCTAGTGCTGGGTGAACCTGGCATCCGACAGAGAGCTGGGGACACAATCTGAGGATTGAATGCCCTTGGGCTCTGAACCCTGCCCAGGCCACTTCACCAACAGAGAAATGCCTGCCAGGTGGACCCAACACTTGGTTGGACCAGCTTGGCAGGACATCATCTCCCTGGCTGTGCTCCATGGCCCCCATCACAGTTTGCCTCGGTGACACCCCCTTTCTCCTGACTCCTCGGCAGCCAATGAATATGTCTTTGCTTTGGGTTTATTAATACCTCCGGTCAAGTCTCCTGTAAGTCCCACCAGGTCTGGGGCTGTTTTGTCTCTTGAGGGTAACTTTGCGTGCTCTGATCCATGACCAGTCAATTTCTTAGACTAAAACTCCGCGCAGGGGCTTCCCTGGTGGCGCAGTGGTTGAGAATCTGCCTGCCAGTACAGGGGACACGGGTTCGAGCCCTGGACTGGGAGGATCCCACGTGCCGTGGAGCGGCTGCGCCCGTGGGCCACAACTGCTGAGCCTGCGCGTCTGGAGCCTGTGCTCCGCAGCGGGAGGGGACGCGGCGGTGAGGGGCCCGCGCACTGCGATGGGGAGTGGCCCCCGCAGCTGGAGAGGGCCCTCGCGCAGAGATGAAGACCCAACGCACCCAAAAATAAATAAATAAATAAATAAATAAATAAATAAATAAATAAATTTAAAAAAAAACAAAAAAAACTTGGGGAAAACTTATTGCCAAGTGCCATGGGGGCCACCTCATTGTGGCCTCCTCTCCACTTACTGCCCATACAGCGTTTCAAGAAGGAGGGAGTGAGTTGAGTCAATGATGGCGCCTCTCATACCTCTGGGGGCTGTTTGGGTCTGGTTACCCTCCATAGAAATTAAGGAACCCCTTAAGGACTTCCCTAGAAGACCCCCAGTCCTCCTCCTGAACCTGTGTGTGGTTTTGGACCCCCCTGTCGCGGACATCACACTGCATCCTCCTCATCATTTTTGTCACCGTTTTAAACTCTACCACCATCACCAGCAACAGATGCTTTAAAAACAGTTTATTGCTTAAGTTATAAGAGTAATACTCTTTGGGGCTTCCCTGGTGGTGCAGTGGTTAAGAATCTGCCTGCCAGTGCAGGGGACACGGGTTCGAGCCCTGGTCCGGGAAGATCCCACATGCCACGGAGCAACTAAGCCCGTGAGCCACAACTACTGAGCCTGCGCTCTAGAGCCTGCGAGCCACAACTACTGAGCTCACGTGCCACATCTTCTGAGGCCCGCACGCCTAGAGCCTGTGCTCTGCAACAAGACAAGCCCCGGCAATGAGAAGCCCGCGCACCACAATGAAGAGTGGCCCCTGCTCGCCACAACTAGAGAAAGTCCGTGCGCAGCAACGAAGAGCCAATGCAGCCAAAAATAAATAAATAAAATAAATAAATTTAAAAAAAAAAGTAATACCGTTTGACTAACATCTCCTTGGTTCTCCCACCCCTCAGTCTCTGGCAACCACCATTCTACTCTCTGCTTTTATGAGTTTGACTTTTTTAGATTTCACATATAAGTGAGATCACGCAGGACTTGTCTTTGTCTGGCTTATTTTATTTAGCATAATGTCCTCTAGATTCTTGTATGTTGTCCCAAATGGCAGGACAATATTATTAAAAAAGGAGTATAATATAATGGAGTAATATTCCATTGTGTATATGTACCACATTTTCTTTATTGATTCATCTGTAGATGGACACTTAGGTTGTTTCCATATCTTGGCTATTGTGAATACTGCTGCAATGAACATGGGGGTGCAGATAACTCTTTGATATAGTGACTTTATTTCCTTTGGATATGTATGCAGAAGTGGGATTACTGGATCATATCGTGGTTCTATTTTTAATTTTTTCAGGAACCTCCTTGCCGTTTTCTGTAGAGGTTGTATCAATTTACATTCCCACCAACAGTGTACAAGGGTTCCCTTTTCTCCACATCTTCATCAATATTTGCTGTTTCTTGTCTTTTTTTGTGTGTGGGGGGGCGCACTGCGTGACCTGAGTGATCCTACTTCCCTGACCAGGGAGCGACCCTAGGTCCCCACAGTGAGAGCGCCAAGTCCTAACCACTGGACCTCCAGGGAATTCCTGCTGTTTCTTGTCTTTTGATGACAGCCATTCTAACAGGTGTGGGGTGATATCTTATGGTTTTGATTTGCATGTCCCTGATGATTAGTGATGTTGAGCACCTTTTTGTGTACCTGCTGGCCATTATTATGTCTTCTTTGGAAAAGTGTCTATTCAGGTCCTTTGCCCATTTTTAAAAAATCGGGTTGTTTTTTGTTACTGAGTTATTTGAGTTCCTTATATATTTTAGATATTAACCTCTTATCAGATGTGTGGCTTGCAAGTATTTTCTCCCATTCTGTAGGTTGTCTCTGCACTCTGTTGATTCCTTCCTTTGCTGTGCAGAAGCTTTTTAGTTTGATACAATCCCACTTATTTATTTTTGCTTTTGTTGCCTGTGCTTTTGGATCATACCCCAAAAAAACATTGTCAAGACCAATGTCAAGCTTTTCCCCTGTGTTTTCTTACAGTTTCAGATCTTATGTTTAAGTCTTTAATCCATTTTGAGTTGATTTTTGTATATGGTGTGTGATAGGGGTCCAATTTCATAATTCTGCACATGGATATCCGGTTTTCCCAATACTATTTATTTAGAGACTATCCTTTCTCCATCTGTGTTCTTGTCACCCTTGTTGAAGATCAGTTGGCTGTAAGTGCTTGGATTTATTTGTTGGCTCTCTATTCCGTTCTGTTGGTCTGTATGTCTGTTTTTATGCCAGTATCGTACTGTTTTGATTACTTTAGCTTTGTTATGGTTTGAAATCAGGAAGTGTGGTGCCTCTAGCTTTGCTCTTCTTGCTCAAGACTGCTTTAGCTCTTCGGGGTCTTTTGTGGTTCCACATGAATTTTAGGACTGTTTTACTATTTTTGTGAAAAATTCCATTGGAATTTTAAATGTATTTATTTATTTTTATTTATTTATTTTTGGCTGCATTGGGTCTTTGTTGCTGCGTGCGGGCTTTCTCCAGTTGCGGCAAGCAGGGGCTACTCTTCGTTGCAGTGTGCGGGCTTCTCATTGCAGTGGCTTCTCTTGTTGCAGAGCACGGGCTGTAGGCGCACGGGCTTCAGTAGTTGTGGCACGCGGGCTCAGCAGTTGTGGTACACAGGCTTAGTTGCTCCGCGGCATGTGGGATCTCCCCGGACCAGGGCTCGAACCCGTGTCGCCTACATTGGCAGGCGGATTCTTAACCACTGCACCACCAGGGAAGTCCCTCCATTGGAATTTTGATAAGGATTGCTTTGGGAGGTATGGACGTTTTAACAATATTAATTCTTCCAATTCATGAGCACTAGATATCTTTCCATTTTTTTGTGTCTTATTTAATTTCTTTCATCATTGTTTTACAGTTTTCAGTGTACAGATTTTTCACCTCCTTGGTTAAATATATCCCTGAGTATTTTGTTCTTTTTGATGCCATTGTAAATGGGATTACTTTCTTAATTTCTTTTTCAGATAGTATCTTGCAGTTGTCTTGCCTATATATAATTTTAAAGCATTTTTTGTGTGTGCGGGGTCCAGCATTTACAGAACCCTTTCAAAGCATTCAACTTATTTCTTTTTTGTTTATATTTTTAAAATAATTATAGTAAAATACACATAAGGTAAAATTTGCCATCTTAACCATTTTTAGGTGTACAGTTCAGTGGCATTAAGTACATTCACATTGTTTTGCAACTATTACCACCAGTCGTCTCCAGAACTTTTTCATCTTCCCCAACTGAAACTCTATACTCATTAAACAATAATTCCTCATTCCCTCTTGCCCCCAGGCCCTGGCAATCACCATTCTACTTTCTGTCTCTATGGATTTGACTACTCCAGGTGCCTCATATAATTGGAATCATACAGTATTTGTCCTTTTGTGACTGGTTCATTTCACTTAGCATAATGTCTGCAAAGTTCATCCATGTTGTAGCATATGTCAGAATTTTCTTCCTTTTGAAAGCTGAATAATATTTCAATTATTATTTTGTTCATTCATTCATCTGTTGCATTGTTTCTATCTTTTAGTTATTGTGAAAAATGCTGCTGTGAACATAGGTGTACAAGTATCCATTTGAGACCTCACTTTTAATTCTTTTGCATATGAACCCAGAAGATCATATGGTAATTCTGTTTTTCATTTTTTGAGGAACTGATTCAACTTATTTTTAACAGAAACAACAATTTTCTTTCCCCTCCCCTCCTCTCACTTCCATATTTAATGGATTGTAAAAAGCAGCTTTATCGAAACATAATTGACTACAATATGCATACTGCACATGTTTATAATGTACAATTTGATGTGTTTTGACATACATATATATTCATTAGCACCATCAAGTTAATGAACATCTCCATCACCCTCATAAGTTTCCTGTGCCTTTAGTAAACCCTCTCTTCTACTCCTCCCTGCCCCTTGCCCCCATACTCAAGTAACCATGATCTGCTTTCTGTCATTAAAGATTAGTTTGCATTTTTTGAGAGTTCAGTGTAAATGGAATGATATAGAACGTACCTGCTTTTCCTCTGGCTTCTTCCACTCAGTATACTTATTTTGAGATTCATCCATGTTGTGATGTGTATTCATAGTTCATTCCTTTTTATAGCTTAGTGGTATTCCATGGTATGGACGTACAATTTGTTTATCTGTATACCCGTTGATGGGCATTTGGCCTCTTTTCAATTTTATGCCATTACAAATAATGTTGCTAAGAACATTTGTGTACAGATCTATGTATGGACATATATTTCCTGATCTTTTGGGTAAACACCTAGAAGTGGAATGGATTGATCATATGGTACGTGTATGTTTAACTTAAAAGAAACTGTCAAACTGTTCTCTAAAATGGTTGTACCATTTATATTTTCACCAGCAGATTTTGAGAGCTCTAATTTCTCCATCTCCTCACCAACACTTGGTATGCTCAGTCATTTTAGTTTGGGCCATTCTAATAGGTGTGTAGTGGTACCTCACCAGGGTTTTAATTTGCATTTCCCTAGTGACTGATGATATTGAACATTTTTTTTCATATGCTTATTTACCATCTGTATATCTACTTTGGTGAAGTGTCTATTGAAATTTTTGTCCACTGTTTTTTCCAGCTTTTGAAATATAATTGACACATAATATTGTGTAGTTTAAGGTATTCAACGTGTTGATTTGATACATTTATATACTGAAAATTGATTGCCTCCATAGCATTAGCTGTGACCTCCATCCCAACATATAGTTACCATTTTGTTTTTGTGGTGTTCACACAGGTGCCATTTCTTTTCTGTGGTGAGAACATTTAAGATCTACCCTCTTAGCAACATTCAAGTATATCATGCAGTATTTTTAGCTATAATCACCATGCTGTTTATTAGATCCCCAAACTTGTTAATCTCATAACGGAAGTTTGTACCCTGTGACTGACATCTCCCCATTTCCCCCACCCCCAACGCCTGGTAACCACCACTCTCTTCTCTGTTTCTCTGAGTTTGACTATTTTAGATTCCACATTTAAGTGGGATCATACAGTATTTGTCTTTCTCTCTCTGACTTCTTTCACTTAGGATAATGCCTTCAAGGTTCATCCAACTTGTCACAAACAGCAGGATTTCCTTCTTTCTCATTGGCCTATTATTTTTTATTGGATTGTCTTCTTATTTTTGAGTTTTGAGAGTTCTTTATATATTCTAGATTCTACATTAGATATGTACTTTGTAGTAATTTTTTCCCTGTGGCTTTTCTTTTCATTCATTCTTTTCATTCTCTTAAAAGAGACTTTTGATACGTTTTATGTAATATTTAAATAAATTACATAGTTTTCTGGCATCTCAACCTGTCATAAGCAAGTTCATAAACAACTTCCTGTATTGAGCATACAGTTCAGCTGGAGGGAGCAGCAGGTGCACAGTGACACCAGGGAAGACCTCACCAGTTTTGAAGTCTATGTGCTGTGGCATCAGTCATGTGTTCCAGAGGGAATGGAGCTCACCATTACAGCTGAGGTCCCAGTTTTTATTTGGGGTGGCAATGTGTCCAGTGAAAAGACTAAATGTTCCACCTTCCCTTACTTGGTTTAGCCATGTGACTACATTCTGGTTAATGAAATGTAAATTAGAATTGTTGGGTGGACTTTGAGTAAGGCTCCTTTAAAGAGGGGCAGATAGCTGGTGTAGGTCCTTTGATTTTGGTTTTCTGTGTTCCTCCTGCTTCCTACCTGGAATATGGACAAGGTGGCTGGAGCTTCAGCAGCTAATTTGGACCATGAGGCAATCTTGAGGCATCATGTGGAATGGTGGGGTAGAAAGATAGAAGAAGCCTGGTCCCTGATGACTGGAGAGCTGCCACACTAGCCTTGGGCTGCATGCGTGCATACGTCTATGTGAGAGGAACACCTTATGTGTTTAAAAGTCTATGTTATCTCTGTTTTTTGTTACTAGCAAATCCAGTTTCTAAAGGAATTTGGTTAATATGGCAAGGGGTCAAGGGGAAGTCAGTTCTACTGCATATATATTTATATCATCGAGATCATATTGTTAGAATACTTTTTATCCCTGCTTTTCATACATTATCATTACTACTGTTTTCTTCATCATCACAACCATCTTCAGCTTTATCATTCTCCTCTTCATATTGTTATTATTTTGAATAGTAGTCATTTTCATTATTGTAACAGTCTTTGAGAGGCTTTGCTTCTTGTTGATGGAGGACTGTGTGTAAAATGTGTTTCTCTTGTTAAATATCCCATGGGTGAGGGGGGCGGTAAAGAAATGGGAGGGAGTCTGAGGGAGACTTTGCCATTGAGAACATCTGTGGAAATAGGTAGAATTGGTACTCAGATCTTGGGCAGCTTCGGTGTTCATTGGGAATGGGCTGTGTCAATCATTTCTGCCCTGCAAACGGCCAGCATTGCTCCCACATGGGGAAGCCCTCCAGGTGTGTAAATGAAACAACAGGATTATCTGGTGGGGCAGGTCTGAGTCAGCAGTTACCTATAAAGAAAGGCAGAGGATATTAAACTTGATGGTGTAAGAAATGAGAAATGATTGAAGGTTTTCTTTTTTCTTGGCTGCGCTGCATGGCTTGCGGGATCTCAGTTCCCTGACCAGGGATTGAACCCGGACCATGGCAGTGAAAGTGCAGAATCCTAACCACTAGACTCCCACCAGGGAACTCCCAAATGATTGAAGTGTTTTGAGTAGGGGAGTAGCATGGTTTGTGTAGGAAGGATTGGGGATGGGCTGGAGGGGACTCAAAGGTGGGTTGGCCACTTAGGAGGCTCTCACAGTGGTCCAGGCATGAAGTGGTGAAGGTCCATTGTTATGTGGGTCAGGTATTATTAAGTGGACATCAAGAGAGGAGTAAACATGCAAAAATAATTTTTAAAATAGAGGAAATGCCTGTGTGAGGAAAAGTAGGGAGGAAATGAGGAGAGGCTGGATGAGCCATTAGACCTCAGTGCAAGTAAGCCTGTGTGAAGGAGAGAGGTAATGAAGAAAGTTTGGTGGAAGCATTTTAGGTGACAGTGCAAGTCTAAGGAAAGTTCTTCAAGGCCCTTGGGGAGTCCTCAAGCCTGAGCCATAGTCACTGGTCAGAAGAATCCCATGTTCCCCAGGAATGGGCCTGCCTTACTTTCCCTGCGCCACTCACTCACTGGCTGGGAGCCGCTGTGGGAAGCAAGGTCTTGGAGCAAACTCTGGGATGGATTTCAGAGCTCCAGAGCTGGGGCCCTCAGTCAGTTATGCTTCCTGTGGTGGATGGTCTGAGAGGGGATGATGGCGATGGGGGGTATGGGGAAGGTGACTGCTGCTGTCTCGGGGCCGTGGTTGCAAGTAACAAATGTGGACCTGGACTGGCTTAAACAATGAGGAGCTGTACTATCTCAGATCACAGGAGGCTCAGAGGTGGGTGGGTGTCAGGGTTGGTGGAGCCTGGGCTCTAAGATGAGGTCACGGATGATGGACTTTCCATCTCTCTGCTCTGCCGTCCATGGGTTGGCATCCTTTTGGGCTGGTAGCAGCATGGCCATAGCAGTCCCAGGAATCACAAGCAGCCACAATATCTAAAGGAGGAAGAACGATCCCTCTTGTGTGTCTTTCTGAGGAGCAAGCAAACCCTTCTCGGAGGGGTTTTGCAGATTTCCCAGTATGCTTCATGGGCCAGAAGTGGGTCACCTGGCCATACTTGACCCAATCACTGGCAAGGGGGATGGAACCATTGTGATTGGTTTATACCAGCGGATTTCAGCTCTGGCTTCACATTAGAACCACCTGGAGAGCTTTTAGAAACACGCATGCCTGGGTCCCACCCTCAGAGTTTCTGTATTGATTGGTCTGGAATCAGGAGTTGGGTATCAGTAGTTTTATAACCTCCTTAGGTGATGCTAATGTATAGCCAGGGTGGAGAACCCCTGTCATCTTGGAGTAGAATAGATGCTGGGGAATCAGCCACAATGTCCATTCCAGTCACTTAGTAGTTTTGTGTGGCTTGGGCAAGTCAACCTCTCTGAACCTTAGTTTCCTCATCTGTAAAGTGGGGCCTGGCAAGAACTGCCTCCTGCAGTTACTGAGAAGACTGAATGAGCTCATGGATGCTCGTAACTGCAAACTGTAAGTCACTGACAGCTGAGGGATGTTTGCTCATCGCCTTCCTTCAATTTGAGAGGAAAATTCAGCTCCTCTGCTGCCAGGAGCAGCCAGGGTAAGATTGCTCCGGAGCACAGCTTCTTGCCATTAAAGTAGAAAACAAAAGAGAAGGGAAAACGACAGACTGGGGAGCCACGGGCAATTGCAGCGGGCTTTTTTCCTTCTTGGATGGCGTGGGTTTTGAATGCGCTGCTATAAATGGTTTATGCAAACGAGCTGGAGGGGCTCATCCCCATGCTGCCTTAATCCGGGAGAGGCTGGGAAGGAGTCAGGTGCGTGGATTTCAGCGTCTTCTCCGTGCAGTCCTGCAGTGGGCGGTTAGGGGCTGGTGGATACTCTCCCCCTGCCTCCAGGGAAGATGGTCAGATAAGGAGGCTCTGGTTCCTCAGTGTTCCAGGACACACTTGGCTGCTTGGCTTCTTGGCTGTTTCTACCGAAGTGAACACCGGCTCGTGCTGCCAGTAGAACTCAGGAAACAAAGAGGGCCACCCAGGGGGCTGTGAGGTCATGGGGCAGGTAGTTTGTTGCCTTCTGGTACCACTGGGTCCACCTAGGGCATTGTGGCTGGGAGGGTGGCCTCAGGCCTGGAGCCTGGAGAAGGGTCAGATGGGGCCAAGTAGAACCACTCACCATTAGCCCTGGCCTCTCTTCCTTCCCTATTCCAATTCCTCTCCTTTTCTTGCTTCCTTCATAAAATATAGTTTGAGCATACCCAGTGCCCACCATGTTAGGTGCTGGGGATCCAGAGCTAAAAAGACACCTGTCTGCTCTCAGGTTGCTTCCAGTATGGGAAGGGGACCCTCGGCATCACTGCAGGGCCCGGGCTGCACAAACGCACGGGTATGCCTTGGAGGTGGAAGGCCTAGTCTGCCCCGGGGCGTCGGATGACCTCAGAGGAAGGAGCCCTCCCAGCTGAGACATGAAGGCAGGGTAGGAGTTTTTGAGTGATCGGTGTGGTGTGGGGCGTTCCAGGTAGAGGAACTATGTTCAAAGAGCCATGGACCTGTGTGATGCAGCTACGTTCTGGGACACACATGGTTCGAGTGCACAGAGTGTGGGTCCTTGAGGCTGGGGGACGTCACAGCCTGAGGTGAGGCCAGGTGCATGGGCTGGGGTCGGTTCACAGAGGACGTTGAATGCTCCCCAAAGGAGGGTTGAACTTATCCACTGTGGGCTCTGAGCTGGGCAATGACTCAGCTGATCAGTCTGGCAGAAAGGTCAGCCTGGCAGCCCTGAGGAGGGGAAAGGCTATTGGAAGAATTGTCCAGATCAGGATGATGCTGGTGGTCTGAACTGTGGGAGTAGCCAGGGCATGGATTATAGAAGGGCACCGTGACTTCCCCGATGGGGGAATTGAGGCTGACACCAGACTTGTGGCCTGGCTAGTAGAACTCAAGGGGTAAACCAGGCCATGGAACCTTGGGGAGGTACCTGTGTTGGGTGGGGTCAGGAAGGGGACTGAGAAGCAGTAAGTTAGAGCATGCTGGCCCATCCTTGGTTTTCCACCAGACCCTAGTGGAAAGCAGGGGTGAGGGGTGAGGGAGGGGAATTCTTGATTGCCTTTCCCCAAATGATTCCCCTCCCACATCCCTGCTTCAGGAAACTCCTGGTTTAGAGTTAAAGATACATAAGTCTAATGCATCCATTTTACAGATGTGAAAACTGTGGCCCGTAGAGGAGATTGGTTTGTTCCAGGTCACACAGCAACTATGGAGGTGGTGTTATGACTAGTAAAAACAGACCTCCAAACAAAAGCTAATGCAGCCCACCTCCCTTAATTGGTGCTGAGAACACCTGTTCTCTGGGCAGAAGTGGGTTCAGCTAAGCAGGGTTGAGGCTGTGATGGGTGGGGCATTGTTTTAGAGAGGGAAGGGGGCTTTCTAGGGAGAGATCCTTGCTCCTATTCGCCTAGTAGTGGGACCCAACTCAGGAGCAGCATTAACCCACCTCCTGGAGCCCTCACCCCCAGCAGGAGGAAGGAACCTGTGCAGACATTAAAAGAGGCTGCCCTCCCTGAGTCTCCCCAAACCCACGCAGGCTTCTGCAGACCTTCCTAAGCCTTGGTCAAGTTTTAGCATGGGCCACAGGAGTCCTGGAACCCAGGAGTCCCAGCTCCCAGGGAAAGCTTTGTCCTCTAAACTTTGATGCTGGAGAGTCCGCCCTGTGCATTGCTGGGGTCGCTGGTGGATTGTCTGACCTGGGGCTCCAGCAGCTGGAAGGAGGGAGGGAGGGTGTGGCATCTTGGAGGAGGAGCCTGAAGATGTTACCGGAGACAGAGGAAAGGAAGGTGGAGCAATGGATGAAGGTACAAACTGGGAGATGGGGCAGCTGCAGGAGACAGCTGCAGGGAGGAAAATGGGTTTTCTGTCATTGCATGCACCCTGCGGTGGCCACCCTTTTTGGGCAGTTCTTTAGGCAGGAAGACCACAGTCCCGACAGTCGCCTTCCATCAGCATCACCTGAGCTCTGGTTCCAGTGGGAAGAGCAGCCAGCACTGAGCCAGCCGCGTGCTCGTGGTCTCCCCAGGCCTTTAGGGACAAGAGCCCCTGTTTGTGGGGCTGACCGATGATGTGATGTGAGATTGTCTGGGTTTGGAGTGAGGGTGTAGGGCTGGAGGTGTAGTGGCAGGAAATTGAGTCCCTTTGTGGGCTCAGTGGGTGTGAAAGCCACAGGCCTCTCTTGACAGGCCTTGAATAGACCCAAGTACTCACAGGTGCCTCTGTGCCTGGGCGTCCTGCCCTCGGCTCTGCAGCCAGCGTGGCCAAGGTCCAGTGTGTTCCAGTCACAGCCCCTCAGTGGTGGGCGCAGAGCTGGCATAGTTCAGTGGCTGGACCACAGGTCAGCCACTCACTTTGGCTCTGTGTCCACAGAAGCCCCTGTTTCCAGAAAGGACCTGCCACCCCCTTTCTCTTTTGAGAGCATTTTCAGGTTTGTGTCTCAGGCCTGTGAGGGCAGGTGCCCCTCTGCATTAATCCCCACTTCCCCTTTGCACATGGGCATGGTGTAAAGATCCGGTCCCCGGAACTCAGAGCCCCTGTTCACCCCCCAGCATGGGAGTGGGCCCAGAGCTCGGCTGGGGCGAGGTCTGTGGGTGGTGCAGGGACCCAGGCAGGGCAGGACAATGACTGTGGGTACAACACAGCCGAAGCCCAGAGCCAGCTAATACCGGGATCGGCAAGTTTTACATTTGCACCTGCGGCAACCCTGGGCCCCTCTGACTGATGCTGTGTTTATTTCATTGAAAGTGGCTTTTCTCAGGGCAGCATTGTGTAGTAGACAAAGCCCAGGACCCTGGACTCCTGAGTCTGAGATCTGGCTTCTGGACCCGCTCTGACACTATATAGCTTTTGCAATTCATTTCTATCTCCGTGAGCCTCTGTTTCTCTCATCCGTTGAAAGGGATGAACACCTGCCCTGTGGTATACCTAACAGGGGCTTCTGCAAATCCAATAAGGTTTTTGTGAAAGTGTTCTGTAGCTTTTAAGAGCTGGGTTGTTATTCCAAGAGGCCACACAGCAGAGAGGTCGGCGCTTGTGCTCTGGTATCTGGTAGATGTGTGTCCAAATCCCAGCTTAGCTGCGTGTGACCTGGATGCAGTATTCCACTTCCCGAGCCTCCATTTCCTCATCTAGGTGCTGAGTTCCCAGTGCTACCCTTTCTTTCTGTGGACCCAGAGCAGGTGTTTCAAGGTGCCGGCAGCAAATGTAATTTTCTTGATTGATCTGGCTACTTATTTGTTTTAGTTTCTGCCTAGTTTTTGCAGGAGGAGGAGGCGCTGGGACTCCCACTGATGGGTGATGGGGAACCAGGTCAGAGGCCATGGTGACGAGGGAGAGACAGCCAGGCCCAGTGGGACTAAGGACTTCTGAGAGGCAGAAGCCCTCAGGTGGCTGGCAGAGCAGCTCTGGGCAGAGGCCTCTTCCTTGGACTGGGGATTCCGGGACTTCAGGGCCCCCCTGCCCTCCGACAGCCCCTGGGACTCACAGCTCAGCCTCTCTGCTTTACTGAGGCTTCCTGAGTACCAGCCCCTCCCCTGAACCCTGATCTGGCCTGGGCCCTGTATGGTCACTGGTCCTCACCAAGGCTGTACCCGTGATCATTCGCTTGGCCAGTATCCACCGCCTGCCCTCCTGGGAGGAGCACCATGCACTGCCTGAGTGCAGGCTCTGGAGGCCAACTGACCTGAGGTCAGATCCCAACTCTCCCCTTTCCATGTCCCAGTTTCTTATCCATAAGGTGGGGCAATGATAGTGCCTTTGTATCGACTTCAGGTGTGTAAGTGTCTCATCAGTAGCACTCCCACGGCCATGGTACTTCCTGTGCATCCACTCTGTTCCGAGCACACCACACATGGGAACTCGGTTCATACCCCAGTAGCCCTATGAGGTAGGCACTATTATTGTCAGCCCAATTTTCAATTGAGAAAACAGGCACCAAGTAGGTGTTAGATCTGGGATTTGAACCCAGGTCGTCTGACTCCGGAGCCTCCTCTTCACCATCGCCTGTGAAGCACCTGGTGTAGACACATGTAAGTGGCGGCAATGAATAGTATTTGGTGTTGTCAGATCCTAGGGGTCTGGCTGCCAGTGGCCTTTCTGGCAGCACCCCAGAGCCTGGCCCCTGTGGGGTCCTGCACCATCACTCTCTCATGCCCACTAGTGCCTGATGGCTAAGCCCAAGTGCTGGAGGGAGAGGCCCTGGCAGTGGGCAGGAGGCAGGGTCAAGGCACAGGAGTAGAGCTGGGGGCCAAGTCGGCTGGTCCTGGACTCTGCCATCTCTCAGTAGACTGGATCTGGGAGGGGAAGGAAGCAGGAGAGAGCCTGAGGAAGTAGACTCTCAGAGGCAGGAGCGTGGGCCGAAGGAGGCCCGGGGGAGGGGGGCCTCCCTGCCTTGGGGTGGCTTCAGCTGTCCGGGTGCTGAGACCAGAAAGGGTGGGCACCCGGAGACCTGGCTGAACCATGAGCCCTGGAGGTGTGTGTGTGAGTGTGTGTGGCAGGGGAAGGGGGTGGGGAGGGAGGTGGCTGGGGTGGGGGAGGGTGGTCTCTGACTGCGGAGGAGGGATTTAACCTCCTGCTATTAGCTGCCAGCTTTCCTCATAATCCAGCAGGCGCAGCAGATCAGTCGAGTGTGTTTATGCGTCTCCGGCGGACGAGGCTCTTGTCTTGCTCCGGCGCATGTGTCCCGTCTCCTGCGTCACCTTGGGTCTCCCCATCTCTCTGCCTCACCTCCCCCTTCAATGTCTCATTGTCTGCCCTTCCCCACCTTCCTCAGCAAGGTTATAATTTAGGGAGCAAATCTTATGAGTTCAGACCCTGCTAATTTATCACTTGTGATCACTGGGATGGCTTCAAATTTGAAATTTATTCCACCCGAACAAAAATAGAGCGCTAACCGCGTGACAAAGGACGATGTTTATTCTGCTTACTTAGAAGAACCCACTCTTACCTAGCACTCTGATGACATTTGCGTGAAAGGCACGCGTGCAATAACATGCAAAGCTTAGAACGGTGACTGGGGCAAGGGGAGTAGTGCTAAGTAAATGGTATATGACGGCGATGATGAAGGTCATTTTACCTATGGAGGCAGGTCCTCCCTTTCTTCTCCTTGGTGTAACATATACACTCGGTGCTGTATTCACATTCTGTATCCTAGGTCACTCCTCTCTGAGGTGGGGGTGAAGATCTTAGCTCCTCCAGGTTCTACTTGGATTCCTGAGTTCTCTGGGTCTCTGAACAACACATCAACAGCCATAGTTACTGTTATTTGTTGAGCCAAGCACCAAGCCTCAGAAAAGCTCTGTAGCTTGCCCAGTCACATGGCAGTGGAGCTTGCCTGACGGACCCCCAGACCAGAGCGCCCAGCCTCCACACAGGTGGGTGGCACACCACCTACCCTATCTGGCCGGGGACGTAGATCTTATCACAGGCAAATGTTTGTTTCCAGCTGGGGTTTCTGTGGGTGTGGGCTCCATCTGGCACACCCTGTCCTGGGAATCGAAACCTTGTTCTTCCTTGTTCTGTCCTTTCTGCCTGGCATGGACGGTGACCCGTCTGTCTAGTCCAGGCTGGCCTAAGACCTGGGGCCCAAGACGAGTCTCGGAGGATCTGAGAAAGGGCTGCTTGGCGCTGGGCCTGGGGCCTGGGAGGGGCGCCCAGCTCCAGGCTGTTTGCTCATATTCCCTTTCAGTCCCCAGCCCCCGCCTCTGCACCTGTTGTGTTCCCATCATCCTGGGCAGCTGGCAGCTGTCACTGCTGGGGCACCTGACCCAGCCCCCGAGGATGCCCCGTGAGCGCCCTGGCTCCGGTTTCCCTGCAGCCACAGCTCCCGCTCTGCTGTCTGTCCCTGTGCGGCTTTGTCCTCGTCTCCGTGCGCGCTCTCGCTCTCCCGGGCTCTAGGCAGCGGCCTCCACTCTCATCCTGGTTCTGGGCGTGGCAGGAAGCTTGTGTGTGTGTGGGTTCCCTGCTCCCCATTCTCCAGCACCAAGCCCAGTCTAATCAGGCAGGGACAATGGCCTTAAGCCCCATATGCCAGGTGACTCATCAGCTCAATCAAATTATCCCTTGTTCTTGATATAAAAAAAAAAAAAAAAAAAGAAGACACTATAGCAACCAGGGGGGCCTCCCAGCTCCTCCCAGCAGGGGTGCCTCCCCTCCCTGACCTCTCTTTCTATCAGGCCCCTCTGCCCCCCTCATAAAGAGAAGTTATCCCCTCTCCTTGTCCAGTCTTCCGTGCCTTCCGATGCCCTGACCCGTATGTCACGTTAAACACCAGAAGACATTAAACCTGAGTTCAGTCCTCCTACCCTCCACCCGCTGTGCGACCACGGGAAAATCCACAACTTCCTAGGCCTCCTTTGCTGCACCCGAAGGCAGTGGCTGGACCCAACACTCTCAAGGCTTCTCCCCACCAGAGAGCTTGGAGTCTGCGATTTGGATGGTTTCTATGGTCCAGGGAACTTGTTCCAGGTTTTATTGTGTTTGTATGTTTGTTTATGTATTTATTTATGGTCGCGTTGCGTTGCGAGGCTTGTGGGATCTTAGTTCCCCGACTAGGGATGGAACCCGGGCCTCTGGCTGTGAAAACGTGGAGTCCTAACCACTGGACCTCCAGGGAATTCCCCCAGGTTTTATTCTGCAGTTGCTGGGTCTGTACTAGATTTTACGTTCTGAGAGGTGCTGGGCCTTGGGAGATGTCGATGAGAAAGGATGTGGTGAGGGGAGGGTTGAGGTGGGGAGCTCGCCACGGAGACCATGATGGGACCCGGGAGGGAAGAGGAGCAGGCAGAAAGGGCTCAGGAGACAGGAGATGGCAGGGAGGGGAGGGGGGTCCTAAGGACGGTAGGGTCTCAGGAGCTGCATGGGCCCAGAGAGCCAAGGGGGTGAGGGTTCCCTGGATGGGGCCAGAGGGCAGAGGCAGCGGGGGCTAGCCAGAGAGGGAGGGGTTCTCTCCGAAGCCTGGGCAGGGTTTCTGTCAGACCAGGTTGCTCCCCAAGGGCACACCCAGGCCTGCCTTCGGCCTGTGCACTTTGAGGGACTACAGCCGCCCAGGTCACAGACAGGTCTACTTTCTCCAAGGTTTCCAGGCTGGGTTCTCCTGTTAGCAGGTGGGAAGTCCAGTCTTGTGCAAGTCCACAGTCTCCCTTGCCTTCATTTAAGCTCCATTCCTGGGAGGTCACCCTCTGTCTACTGGAAAATTCCTAGGTTCTGCCTCCACCTAGAACCCTTCTGATTCCTCAAGGAGGTCATTGTCCCCTTGTCTTCTCTTCCCCAAGCAAGAAGAGCCCCTGCCCTTTGACCTGTTCTGGATAAAGCGTGAATTTTGATGTCAGGCAGATCTGGGTTTAAACTCTGCCTTGAGTGTTACCCAGCTGAACTCCACTTCAAGTAGACTTCGAGCTCCATGTCAGTGTGACCTCTCTGTCTCAGTTTTGTAGCCTGCAAGATGGGGATGAGTATAATCCTGCGGGGATGTGGTGGGGGGTAGGTGTGATTATGTGTGTGAAATACTTAGCACAGTGCCTGGCACACAGTAACTGTTCAATAAATGGTGGCATTTGTAGTCACTTCCATAGATTTGCTTGTAGATTTCCCTTTCACATCCCCTTTTAACATCCTTTCTGGCTACAGAACAAAGCACTGCAAACATTCAGCCAGAGCCAAAGGAACCTCATTCCTTGATCCCAGCGTAGTTCCTGCTTGGCTTCTGAAGGGCAGAAGTTGGGTCTCGCTCACTAGCGGGTCCATAGTCGGCACTCAGTGAATGCGAGATGAATGAATGAGTGATATAGGTCAATGGTTCTCTCGCCCCTTTTAGTGACAGAATGCTTTGGCCAAATGAAAATTTATGATGTACCAATGAATAAAACAGAGAAGAGGTGCAGTGCTGGCTGCCACATCATCTGTAAAGTCCTGGACACTGCCCTGGGGAGACAGCAGGGGGAAACCCTCAGACACAGGACATTGCCACTTCCCACTTAAATTGCGGAAGTGGATTTGTAGGAAACAGGACCCAGGGAAATCTGCTAGAAAACCCCTCGGACAATGGTGCCGTGAAGGCTCAGGGGCCGCCCAGGCCGTGTCTCAATTCTCTTCTCCATTCTCACTCACGTGACCAGAGTGAGGACCACTGCTCACCTGAAGGACTCACCCTGCCCCCATCCATCCCTGCTGGGTTACTTCCCCCTTCTCCTGTCTCCAGAGCATTACGCAGATTCAGTTCCATGGGTGAGGTATTTTCTGAGAGGCAGCGCTGTACAGGCATGACGCTAGGCCCGAGGAGCCAGGGTGAGTCAGGGACAGGGCTGACCCTGTGATTGCTGCTGTTTTCTCGCCTGGTGCCTTCTGCCCCCTCCCGTGCATTCTGCACGCTGGATGGCAGAGTGACCTTTCAGCAATGTAGGCCTGGTCTTGTTGCCTCCCTGATGAAACCTGTCAGGGGTTCCCTATTGCCCTCAGAAAAAAGGCCAGATTCTTCACCCTGCTCTTTGAGGCCCTCCTGGTTTGTCGCTCACCCCCAGAAAATTTCCTCAGGCTCCTGCTGCTGTCTCTGCTCCAGACATATGAACCTTGCTTCTTGAATGGGCTGGGCTCCCTCCAGCCACAGGGCCTTTGCATATGTTATGTTCACTCCCCGGAGCACCCTCTCCCCTAACCTACCTCCGCAACACAGGGACGTGCCTACTTACCCTTCACTATTGCTTTTCAGGAAAGCCTGCCCCGAGCCCCGCTTTCTTTCAGAGCACTTTTCTAGAATTGTGATTGTATCTTCCTCACTATACTACTTGATAAATGTCTGTTTCCTTCTGGGCTGTAAGTCCATGAGAGCCAGGGCCTGTCTACTGTCGATCACCATGGTGTCCCCAGTGCATAGCTTAGTGTCTGGCACACAGTAGGTGCTCAATAAATGTTGGTCACGTTGAATTGCTGAGATGCATCCAAAAAGCCAGGGCAAGCAGATAAGGCCACAGCTAGGCTATGGCTGTCCCTGTGTAAGGTAGAGTAAGACAGGGGGTTGGGAGAGGCATAGCTCGGGCTCAGAGGAGAGACAGGCTCCAAGAAGGGGACTCAGTCTGCACTGGGGGCCCTAGAGGGGCTTCCCAGAAGAGGAGTTCCCAGTGCTGGGTGTAGGTGGGATGACCAGGCTGGCCAAGTGGGAGGGGTTGGTGAGGAAGGGCCTAGCTGGTGCATTTAAAAGCAGACAGGTTGGAGGGGGGTTGACTCTGCTGCTGTAGAAACAGCCTCCAGAGCAGCCTCTTTGCCTCAAGTTTCCTCATCCGTAAAATGGGCATAAGAATGCAATTGATCTCTTAGGGTTGTTGTGGGGATTGAACAAGTTAATATGTGTAACATGCTTAGAACTGTCTGGCACACGATAAGGCCTTGTGTTTGCCATTTCTGTGATTATTTACCCCAGAAAAAGCATTTGGGTTATTTCCTCTCGGTCAGGTTTTGACTTAGCCTCCCTCTCCTGGAGGAACTGGGTACGTGTGCCACTGAGTGTGTACGTGTGGCCGCACACAGCCATGAGTAAGCATGTACCTGTAGAAAGGAACTGCCCTGTGTGGAATCGGGTGTCGAAGCTTCTCCCAGAGAGGAGTCTCAGGCAGGCCTCTGGTCTGAGGGGGTGTGGCAGTGTGGGCTTGGGGACTCTCCCACCCCAGGCCTGCCCAGCCCTCTGGCTGGTGACCCTAGGTCAGTCCCGAATGCCCCTCCCCCCTCTCTGCCCCTCCCCCAGACCCACTCAGGATGACAGCAGCAGCAGGGTCCTGAGCTGAGGGTGTGGGGCCCAGCACAACCCTTCACAGTGTGCAGGTCTCTGAGTTCCATCTGGTACAGGACAGCCCCTGCCTTTCCCACGACTCCTTCCCCAGCCCCACCCCTTTGCCCACCAGCCTTCCCTCCACAGATATCCCTATTTCACTCTTAAACCCTCCCACAACCTATTTTCTACAAAAGGAGTAAGACTGATTTTTTTTTAAAAAACATCTATCATATCACTCTCCTCTTTTCTCATTAGTTACTTCTATTGCAGTTAGACAAAATCTAAGCTTCCTACCATGACCTACAAGATTCTTATTATCTGGTTCTTGCCCATCTCTCCAAATTCATCTTGTCCCACCCAGATCTTTCCTTGGGAAACTAGATCCCTGGCTCTGGGGACAGGAGCTGGGGCTGAGCCAGGGCCTGGGAGGAGGGAGCTGTCCTGTTCTCCTGGGAGAGACTCTGATGGGTGACGTCTGGGAGATTGTCTGCTTGAGTCCTGGCTCTGCCTCTGACCTGCTGGGTAACCTGAGCATCTCAGAACCTCCACTTTCTTGTCTGTAAAATGGACATAACAGAAGCCCCTGCCACCTGGAATAAAAATCAGACAGTGCACGCAGTGCGTGCTGCACGCTGAGCGCTCAATACGTGGCGGCCGCTCTCTTGGTGATGCCTTGGGATCCCAGCATGCTTGCCTAGGGCTAGAGGGGCCTGCCCTCCCACCGCCCTCTGCCCTCTCTGCACCTCTCCCTCTCCGCCGAGTGTGAGGTGCCGGGTTCTGCACCTCAGGATTTCTCCAGAGGCTTTGTGAGTCTGTGGGGGTGAGCGTGTGCTGTGGGTGTACATTGTGAGGTGTGTATGTGTAGGTATGTGTGCTGGTGGGCAATAGGTGCACAGTGCTGTGTGCTGTGTGCACAGTGGTGAATGCTTTCAAGTGCTCATGAGCCTGTGTTTGTGCATATACCTGTGATGTAGTATAGACGGGTAGTGTGGTCTGTGTATATTGGTGTGTGTTTTGTATGTCTGTGATTAAAGGAATGGTTTAGTGTGGAGGTAAAAGTGTAGATTCCAGTACCAGACTGCCTGGGTTTGCAGCCCGGCCCTGCCACCTTCTAGGTAGGTAACCTCTTTGTCTCAGTTTTCTCATCTCATTTCTCAGATAGTAATAATAATGGTACCTATTGATAATAACCATATGCTGACCTCATCGTTCAGCCTGTGAGGACCAAAGGGGTTAATACTCGTAAAGCACTTGCAGTAGAGCCTGGAAGAAGATAGGAGTGATGTCAGCTCTTTGTTATTAAGCTGCACTAGCCAGATTGTAAGCCCCTTGAGGGCAGAGACAAGGTCTGTCTTGCTTACCATGGCATCCTGTCGTCTCCCCCAGTGTCTGCATGTAGTAGGTACATAATGGCATGTGAATGACTGTAGCCTGGGTGAATGGTGAGGTTGTGTGCGTGTGTGTGTGTGTGTGTGATGAGGTGTGTGATAGGGAATGTGAATGTGTGTGTCCGTGTGTGTGTGTCCGTGTGTGTGTCTGCCTGCTCTGGCTGGGGCATCTCCAGTGCTTTCTGGAGCTCGGCTATTTCAGGAAGCCTCCAGTCTCCTCCTCCTTATGTAAATAAACATGACAGATCCCATCGCCTGTACCAGCGCAGGGAGGTGGGGGAGGCTCCGGAGTGGGTGGGAGCTGGGAGGCAGCCGTGAGCGGGGCCAGAGGGGCGTGTGTGCGTGTGTGGCCGGCCTTGCGGGCGGCGGGCTGCGTGCGGGAGGGGCGGGCTCGGCCCTGCCATGCCGGCTGCTGCTGGCCACGGAGGAGGGTGGGGGGCAGGAGGAGGGGAGCTGGCCGCCAGGGCGGCTCGGTGACGAGGCCAGCCAGCCAAACGGAGGTGGCCGTGCTACCCGCTGCCCACGATGGGGGGACAGATCACCCGGAGCACCTTCCACGGTAAGACCCTAGCTGATGCCTGAGGGTCTGCCCATCCACAGCCTGGGGACCACCTGGGGAGGCTGGGCCCGAAGGGCACTGGGGCTGAGGGCATGGCCATTCCGCCTGCCTCTTCACTCCTTGGTGGGCTCGGGGCTGTGGGAGGGGGTGCCTTTGGGTGACAGGTACTGGGGTTGGGGGGAAGGCAAGGGGGGCCGGGACGAGCAGGAAGAGAGGTCCTTCCCTGGCAGAGAGCAGGAGGTCAGACAGCTGAGTCTCCCCACAAAGTCTCCTTGTCCTTTTGCCTCCCCAGGGTGCTGATCAGCCTCCAGGTGGGATGTGAGGTCCCAGTGTCCATACTCCCCTCTCCTCGAACTGAGGCAAACCACAGTTAGGCAGCTGGGGGGACCTGTTTGTGGGTTCTGGGATGCGGGCCGTGGAGGTCTGTGCTGTGCTCCATGACGGAGCCATGGAGAGATGTGTGGGTACACGCGTATATGCAAGAGTGTGTGTGTGTGTGTGTGTGTCTGTGTTTATGAGTGTGCATTGGTGGTGTCTGTGGGTGGGTACCTGTGCTGGCTTGTGCTTAAGCACACAGGGGTGCAAACCACATTGCCTGACCTCAGTTCTCAAAGCGTGTGCTCTGCCGAGGAGGTCAATGAACTTCTGACTCCTGGGGTTCACATCTGTGCTCAGACAGACCGACAGGCAGGCAGATGAAGCGGTGAAAGGAAGGAGCGTTGGGTGGCTCCTGCTTGCGCCTGCTCCTGTGCCCTCATCGGCCTGGCCCCAGTGCTGTGGTCTTGGGAGTAACATGGCCAATGTGGCACCAGACCCAGAAGGGAAGGCCTTCCCAGGGACTTGTTTTGTCATCGCTGGGCCCCGTAGTTGGGGTTCCTGTGCAAACTGGCTAGCACCAGGACAGTGTGGGCTGACCCTGGGGGGTCCCTGCCACATTCCCCTGTGTGCCCTCCTCCCCTCCTCAGGCAGGGCATTAGGAGGTGGGGCAGTCTCCGTCTGCTGGGTTCAGTGGGCACCGAGGAACCGGGGAAGGGCCGGGAAGGAAGAAGGGTGGTGGCAGGAGTGAATGGGAAGCTGTGGCCAGGACTGGTGACCAGGTGACTTCCCCTTTCCAGGCCCTGGACTTTGAAAGAGTAATTTCTAATTAAAAAAGAAAAAGGCAGGGAAGGAGACATGGGAAAAGCAAATCATTGTCTCTCTTAAAAGGCAATGAATTTCATCCTGGGCCCAGAGGGCCAAGTGACAGATGGAAGGCCCTGGAAGACACATAATCCGGAGCTGGCCAGAGGCAGTGCCAGTGGCCTGGGCCTTGGCCTGAGACTCGGACTGGGCTGACCTGGGCCTGGCCCTGCCCGTCTGTGGGGTGGGGGCACCTCTTTGGGCTCATTGGCTCCAGTGGAGCCTGTTGGCAGAGGGTGTGGAGCCGACGGGCATTTTCCACTGGAGTCAGACTTGGGCAGGCCAGTGGCCTGGGAAGGACAGAGAGGCCCTCAGAACAGGCTCAGGACGCAGCACACTATCCTCCAGCTGCCTTAGAATGCAGGATTCAGAGGGGATTGAGGACCCCAGGACCCGAGATGGCCTATGGCCGTCAAGAGCTCATGCTCTGGAGTAGATACACATGGGTGGTAGCAAGGGCAAGTGTCTCCCTGAGCCTTGGTTTTCTCGTCTGTCAATGGGGCTAATGATAGTAGCGTCCTCATAGGAGTATTGTGAGGACTACAGGAGACCATGTGAATAAGGACTTAACACAGGGGAAAGCCAAAGCGGAGAGGCATTCTGAGGCCAGGGTCCTATTCCTTCCTCTCCCAATGGGGACAGGAGGATAGCCTGGGGTGCACTGAGAACTCCAGGAGTTGGGCCATTGGGTGAGTGCTAATCAAATGCCCCATCTGCCTTGGCCTCCACCCGCTTACCTGGACCACCTTCCTCAGCCTGGGTCCCCTGTAAGCTGGCCCTGGCCCCGGCCTCAGCCTGCCATCAACACGAATAGGCGATGGGAGTTGGGAGTTGTGGCGAGGGGGTGTTTGCCTGTGCCCACATGGCCCCTTAGCCAGGACCCTGCATGCGTGTCCACACATGTCCTCACCCATGTCCGTACCTACGTGTCCCCACACCTGTTCACTGGCTGCCCCGGTGGCTGGTTTTACCCCCTTCTGGGAGGTGAGTTGGGGGAAGTGGGAGATGCAGGGGGTTCACTCTTTAGGGGTGCTCTCAGCAGCCTGACTTCTGAGGACATAGTTACATGGCTCCTGATGGTATTTTCACGTGAGCCTTGGGGGTTTGATTTGGTTCGAGCTGAAGATTTTGGGTTGCTGGGTTACAGTGAGAGGTGAGGGGTTGTGTGGGCATATCTAGTCGTGTGTTTGTGGGCGTGTCCTGGCTGTTTATGTTTCTGGTGACTGCAGATCGTGTGTATCTGTGTTTCAGGTCTTTTTCTGTGTATACCTGCGTAACGTGTAAATATCTGTGCCGTATTGAAGACACTGAATATTTTGTGTCTGCGTTTCATGCGTGAGCAGCCACACGGTTTCACATTTGTGAAACTCTGTTATTCTGTAGAGGTCAGTGTTTCTGCGCAAGTCGTGTGTGTGTGTGTGTGTGTGTGCGCGCGCGTGTGTGCGCGCCGTGCATGCGCTGGTGGTGAGGAGTCCGGCTCCTCTGGGACCAGCCTGGCAGGGGACCCTTGGGAGAGATTAATTCTCATTTGGAAAATGGTTTCAGCAGTTACATGCTTGATCTTTTTCATCAGGCAGATTTCCAGAGCTGCTCCCCGTCTTTAGGGCAGGATGGGGGTGGGGAGAGCACAGAGGGAGGCAGCCCTGATCCTGGGAAGCCCCCCTCCCCTCTCCTTCCACCCCTGCCCTCCTCTTCCCTCCCCTCCTCCTTTACTTTCTTTAATGCTCCTCCCCCCGCCTCCGGGCAAGGGATGGGCCCTTTGCTGAGGGGCTGATATGCCGATGACACACACACATGCGCCCAGACATGCATGTCACCCCCAGGTCTCTGGACCAACAAATCCTAGACGCTGGGGTATAGGGACCTGAGAGATTGGTTCCCGCTGTCCTTTTACAGAAGGGGATGCCGTGGCTCAGAAAGGGAAATGGCTGACGGAGGTCGCGTAGTTAACGGCTCAGAGGGAATCCAGACCTCATCCCTTCCGCAGCTAACTCCCTGCTTCCCCTCCTTGGGTTCCTAATTCTCACTCAGGCAGCAAGGGACAGGCCATCACATGGACTTAGGAGATCTGGGATTAGCACAGAAGGAGGCACCTCTCTCCCGGCAGCAGCTCTGGAGTTTTAGGCCAAGGTGAGCTCCCCAGAGCCTGGCAGGTGTGTCTTGAACACATGTGACACACACACCCCACTTGTGCCTGTAGGATCCAGGGGCGGTGGGGGGGGGGAGGAATCAGGTTGATCCATCTCTGTGTTCTCTTCACCCAGCCCAGTGTCTGGCACCCAGTGGCACCCAGCAGATGCTTGGTCACTGAGTAAGAGGGAAGAGTGTGGGGTACGGGCCCCGGGCTGCTGGACCACATCACAGTTGGAGCTGCAGGTGGCCTGGGGGGGGAGCAGATGGGGTGGAAGATGTGAGCCCTGAGCTGGGTGACAGGCCAGGTAGGGCTGGAGAGAGAGTGGGACGCGTGTTCTTGGTGAGAGTTTGAATCCTGTTCTGCTCTTACTGGCTGTGTGACTTTGGGTCAGTGCCGTTATTTGTCTGAGTCTCAGTGTCCACTTTCATAAATTGGGGGTGGGAAGGTTTACCTGGAAGGGCTGTAGAAAGAGTAAGTGAGCTAACTGGCATAAAGGGCAGCCTGCCGGGTACATAGCAAGCACTCTGTAAACGGATGCGAAGGTTTCCCCGAAGGTTCCTCCAGGCCCGTGTGTGCTCGTAAGTGTGTACACACAAGCGCCTGTCTGCCTTTAAGGACCAAGACTGCATCGCTGTCTCCTCCAGCCCTGTCAGGCCCCCGGGACAGAGCGTTCCCTGGGTGCTGTGTCCACATTAGGCGCACACCCACTGTGTGTATATGCACACATGTGCACGCGAGTGAGTGTGGATTTGTGTCAGGGGAACTGAGGGTGATGGTCTGCGTGGTGTGTGGATTTATGTGACTGAGCCATGCTCCCCCTCATTCTCTCAGGACTGGCTTAGGGACTTTGAGGAGGGTGCTGGGAAGACAGGGACCAGGAGCTGAACTCAGAATGGTTATCATCTGGAATCCCCTTCTGGAATCTTGGGGTGGGATAGGGGAGGGGGAGGAGGAGGGCTGGTTCCCTCCGTGAAGTGAGGATGTTGGGAGACCCATCTCTATGCACATCTGGTTGCTGGAAACGTCAGAGGCTGGGATGCCGTGGAGTGAATGAGGGCAGGAGGCTCCATGTGGAGATTAACTCGGCCGTGAGGGTGCCCATCCTGCCCACTCCCTGCCGCTCTCCTTTGCCCACCTCGCCACTGTGGATTCATTCGGTCTTCCAGGGAGCAGCAGGACCTGCTGTACGCGTAGCCGAGCTCTCTGGGACAGATGACCGGGTGCTGACGTGGCCCCTAACCCTAAATGACAAAGGCGTGTTCGTGGGGGCTGCAGAGGTCATGGAGAAACTGACCAGGGTGGAGTGGAGCGTTCATGTAGGGCAGAGGGGACCGAGCATGCTGGCCAGCTAGCTGTGGCCCAGTGAGGATGGCTGCACAGCCAGACAGATCTGAGTTCAGAGCCCAGCTCCACCACTTACTAACTGTGTGACCCTGGGCAAGTTATTACCTCTCAGAGCCTCTGTGTCCTCGTCTATAAAACGGAACTAAGTGATCTGTACTGCTGCATAACAAATTACCCCAAAAGTTAGTGGCTTAAAACAGCAAACAGACAAACATTTAATTATCTCACATTTTCTGTGGGTCAGGAATCTTGACACGGTTTAGTTAGGTGCCTCCAGCTTAATGTCCCTTGTGAAGTTACGGTCAAGTTGTTGGCTGGGGCTGCAGGCTCACCTGAAGGCTTGCCTGGAGGCAGAGCCGCATCCAGGCTTACTCACATGGTGACTGGTGGTCCCCGGTCCCTCCCACGTGGGCCTCTCCACAGGGCTACCTTACATGTCTGGCTTCCCCAGAGGGAGCGACCCGAGAGAGGTAAGAGAAAGTAACCAAGAGAGAGGCCAAAGGATTTTTTAAAAAATTAATTAATTAATTTAATTTGTTTATTTTTGTCTGTGTTGGGTCTTCATTGCTGTGCACAGGCTTCCTCTAGTTGCGGTGAGCTGGGGCTACTCTTCGTCGCGGTGTGTGGGCTTCTCATTGTCGTGGCTTCTCTTGTTGCGAAGCACGGGCTCTAGACGCGCGGGCTTCAGTAGTTGTGGCACGTGGGCTCAGTTGTGGCTCGCGGGCTCTAGAGCGCAGGCTCAGTAGTTGTGGCGCACGGGGTTAGTTGCTCCGCGGCATGTGGGATCTTCCTGGACAAGGGATCGATCCCGTGTCCCCTGCATTGGTAGGTGGATTCTTAACCACTGCGCCACCAGGGAAGCCCAGGCCAAAGGTTTTTTATAACCCAGTCTTGGGAGTCCCGTCCCATTACTTCAGCTGTTAGAATCTAGTTGCTAGGTCCACTCCACACCCAAGGGGAGAGGATTACAGATGGGCTTACAGGATTACAAGGGGACTGCCAGGAGGTGGAGGTGGGGATCACTGGGGCCATCTTCGAGGCTGCTTCCCACAGATCCCTAACTTTCAGGGCTTGGGAGAATGAGACAAGGTTGTACAAGAAAGGAATCTGGTGCCTGATATAGAAAAAAAAACCAACCCTCGCGATTTTTCTCCTTCTTCCTGCAGGCAAGTGGGGAGTGCTGGAAGGTTCTGGAGCAGGCAGGGCTGTAGTCAGACATGGAGTGTGGGATCTTGGTGCTGGGCAGTGAAGGAAGCTGTCCCTTTGGTCCCCTCTTTCTCTAATTTCTCCACAGGACACCAGAAAGGGCAAGGCACCAAGTAGGTGCTCCTTGGACACTTGCCAGTTATCAGTGGATTGAAGAACTGAACAGTAGCAGTTCAGTCAGTGGCTTTTATTGAGCACCTGCTGTGTGCTCTGAGCTAGGCCCTGGGGAAACAGCAGTAAAAAAAAAAAAAAGACAGTGGTCTCTGCCCTCGGGAGGCTCACAGCCCATCAGGGAGACAAGCAAATAACCCTGAAGCCTTTCCTAGCCAGAGAGCTGCACCACAGAACACAGAAAATGGTCTGAGTGACTCGACCTCTACCAAGGATGGCACATGCCCAGAACCATTCTGGGTGTGAAGAAGACAAGTCAGTGGATTACATACAGTGTGTGCTTCAAGGCATTTGGGCTTAATTCTGTGGAGGATCCAGAGTTGAGAAAGGCTGCTTGGGTGATGGATGCTCTCTTAGGGGCATATGGGATCCTTGGACCTGGTCTGGGGATCAGAGAGACTTCTGCGAGAAAGTGGGCTTTAAAATCAAGGTCTGAAGGAAGAATGAGAGAAAGGCAGGTTTATAGGCAGGAAGGAGGAAGGAATGGTTCCCAGCAGAGAAAGGGGCTTGGGCCAGCCCTTGAGGCTAGAGGCAGGTGAGGGAGGTGGGCCCCTTGAGGGAACCCAGAGAAATTCACATCTGTGTAGTTTTACATTCATCTCTCTCACTCAGGGCCCTCCCCCACCTGCTCTCCCGCATCTCCCAAGTTTTTCCCCCAGAGGGAGCCCTGTTCAGTGACTGTGTGTAAACTAGCCCCAAGTCAGGACCACCCTGGCAATCCGGGATTAGGGTGTTTGGGATAAATTAAAATAGAAGCATCTGGCCTCCCACTGGGCGTAAATGAACAGATCATTTCCTGTGGTGGTGGTTGTTGCTTTTATAAGAAATAATAAGACCTTACGTTGGAATCAGGTGTTAAAGTCTGAAACATTCTTTCACATCTGTGAACTCACTGGGTTCTCACAATGGCCTGGAGAGGTGGGCAGGGCAGCTATGATGACCCTGTTTTACAGAGAAGGAAATTAAGGTCCAGAGAGGTGAAGCACCTTGTCCAGAGTCACACAGCAAGTCTGTGGCATGGCCAGGTTTTGAAACCACGGTCTCCCGCCTCCAGGGCTTGTGCTCTTTGCCCTGTCCTGTACTGTCCAGAAAGTGAGGTAAGCCTCCCTCATTGGAGATGCAAATGATCATGTCAGCACTGGTATTCAGGTCCACAGGCTCAGAACATAGTGGGATCCTGAACATAGTGGGATCCAGCTGGGCCTTGAAAGATGGGTGGGATTTGGAGAGGTGTGGGTGGGGCAGGGAGAGAAGTTATGCAGGGCAGGGGAAATAGCTTGAGCAAAGGTGTAGGAGAGCACAGATTGCTGTCAATTGCAACAATAATAATATAATTATTAGCAACTATTATTAATAATTATTAATAGAATTATTAATAACTATTATTATAGCTGCTACTTACTAGATTAGTTTTAAATACAGCATCTCTTTAATCCTTGGAAGAATACCAGGAAGGTCTGCCATGGTCCCTATTTTACAGATGAGAAAAATGGGGTCTCAGAGTTGGGTTTGGAGGCAGCAGGCCTGGGTTCACATCTGGGCTCTTTACTCCGGCTGGGTGACCTTGGTGAGTAACTTCACTTCTGAGGACCTGTGTCATTGGGGGTGTAATGAAGACACTGCCTGTTAAGCCACATGGAGGTTGGTTATTGTCAACTGTCATTGCTCCCTCCCTCTCTCCTTGGCCGCCCAGCTCAATGCAGCCTGGACACCCGGGGCTCTGCCAGGATGGTTCTGGGGCAGAGTGTGGGCGGGGGCAGTAGGAAGGTCACTCCGGAGGCTACATTGTATCTTGGCATCTCTGCCTGGGACCCCACCGAGAGGCAGGAATGTGGTCCGGAGCTGGCTGAGGGTCACCCGGAGGGCTGACCAGGCTTGTGTCTGGCAGCTCATAAATGCCCAGGAGGAATGGGCGGCCGGGGTGGGGTGGGGGAGCTTCCATTGTGTCAGCAGCAGCCTCGCCTGACGGGGTGCTCCCACTGCGGCTCCCGAAACGCTTGTAAAGCTGTCACTAAGGGGAGCCTCCCTGGGAGCTCTGCTGGGAGCACATGGCAAGACTGGGGCTCTGCCCAGGACCGCTGGCCACTGGGAGAGCAGTTGTGCAGCTCACAGGCCCAGCATCTTCAGGCCCTTTGCTGTGGTTGCTTCCCTGGCTGGGAGTGGCCAGCACCTCCTCCACACAGCCTTTCCCCACTGTGCCTTCCATCTTGGGCTCCTGGGGAAAATGAGCTCTAGTGTTAGCTGCTGAGTAGGGCCAAGGACCCTGGATGTGGCTTTGGAAGATCAGGGTTCAGGTCCCAGCTCTGCCACTTAATTGCTGTGTGACCTCAGGCAAGTTGGTTAACCAGTCTGAATTGCAACTCATTCATCCATAGAATGGGGATTTTAAGGGGTCATAGTGTATGTTAAAGTATAGGGAGGGAGCCCTGACCCCCAGCTGTCCCTCTGGCCCTTGGCATCAGAGCTGTGCTCAGGATTAATTCTCATTTTGCTTTCTCTCCTTCCTCACCCAGGATCATAATACCAGCTGAGATGGAGGAGGGAGGTAGCAGAAGCAGGGACAGCAGGGGTTGGGGAGGGGGTGATCACCCTGGTCAGGGCTGCCACGTTGGATACCTGTGAGGGTTGTATTTCTTATTGTAGCCCACGAGAATGGCGCCCCCTGGAGGCATGCAGGGCAGAGCCTACGTGGCTGTACGTGGCCCTGGCCCTTGTTCAAAGAGGAGTGATGAGGGCTGGGCTAGGGCCACGGCGGTGGGGAGGAGAGGAGGGTGCGGGGCGCAGGGATGTTTATTTCTGAGGTGGGATTGGCAGGTTGGATGTGGGGTGCTCGGACTCCACTGGGGCCTGGGAACACGGTGGGGCTGGCGGGTTAGGGTCAGGAATTCAACGGGGGCCTGCTGAGCAGCAAGTGACCATGGTCCATGGGCAGGAGATGCCCAGCAAGTCAGAAAGGGTTTTCACGTCGCTCCCACAGAGGTGGCTCAGTGGGCAGAGACCACACTGTGGGCAGGAAGAGGCCGGCACAGGACTTAGCAGGCCCAGGAATCGGTGAAGGTGCTTTGCAGCTGCCAAAGTGCTCTCTTCAGACCCACAGGGGACAGGGAACAGCACCGCCACTTCACAGAAGTGGAAGGAACTTAAGGCTGAGAGTGGCAGGCCAGACCAGGCTTTGGGGTCTCCTGTCAGATGGTCCAATCCTAGGATCTGCCTGTGGTGGGATGCTGGGGGCTGTGGGTCAGAGATTCCAGCCTCCCTTTCCTCCCATCTTCATAAGACCTGGTTTGTTGGTCATTGTTGCTGCTTTTGAGGTATAAGTTATGGACACTAACATTCACCCTTTTCAAGTGTATATTTTGGTGAGTTTTGATAAATGTATAATTTGTATAACCACTACCACAATGACGGTATAGAACATTTCTGTCGCCATAAAAACATCTTTGTGTTGCTTTCCTCTTCCCCAAACTCCGATACCCACTGATCTTTCTACATCTGCACTTCTGCCTTTTCCAGACTGTCATACAAATGGAATCAGACTGTATGTAGCCATTTGAGTCTGGCTTCCTTCACTTAACGTGCTTTTGAGGTTCCTTCTTGTTGTATCATAGTTCTGTTCACTTTTACTGCAGAGTAGTATTGATTGTGTGGATGTACCATGTTTTATTTATCCATTCATCAGTTGGAGGGCATTTGAGTTGTTTCCAGTTTTGGGTTATTATGAATAAAGTTGCTGTCCATTTGCGTACAGGTCATCATACAGATGTCTTCATTTCTCTTGGGTAAGTGCCCACGAGTGTGATTGCTGGGTCATATGGTAGGTGTTTAACTTATAAGAAGCTGCCAAGCCATCTTCCACATTGGCTGCACCATTCTGCATCCTATCAGTGATGGATGAGGGCCGTGTATGAAAACACGGTTTGCATTTCCTTGTCTGGCGGCATACACACATGTATTGTGGAGGCAACATAATAGAATGCCAGGTATCCCCCTGTGTGCTACATGAGATGATTTTAGGTGGGACACGGATGAATATTTTTTTCATATTTTATCAGTTATGACCATATTTAAAAGTGCATTTAAAAAATGTATCCAAACCCATGCTTTCTTGGCTATTAATGCTGAATAGCTAACACCCTGGCCCTGCAGTCAGATTGCCTGGGTTTGGCGCCGAAAGCCCCATCCTGCTGGCTGTGTGACCTTGGGCAAGCCACTCAATCTCTCTGAGGCTGATTCATCATCAGGTAAATGGGCTTACACTGTCCCTCCTACCTCATCAGTTTGCTGTGAGGGTGAAACCAGTTAAGTATATGTAAAACTCTCAGTTCAGAGCCTGGCACGTGTTAGCACTTGGTGAGTGGCTGCCATTATTATTAGATGTATGGCCCATATGTAGTAGATGTGTGTTCTGTGTGTACTGCCTTGTGCATCCATGTGTATATGACTACATGTGTGTGCACGCACTACATGTGTAAATGTGCGATTCCTGGTCTAACGGGTAAGGGCAGGAATAAGTCTCTTTCCCTCCTCTGTCTCCTAGGTTCTGGGTTACCCTCGCGTGCTCACAGGTGTATGTGTGTACCCGTGAGCGTGCCTTTTTATGAGGTCACACATCTGGGTGCACACTGTACCCCCAGGGACCAAGGTTCCCCCATTCCCATTCTCCATCTGTTCAGCTGTCAGCCAGGGAGGCTGGGCCTGTGCTGCCCTCACCCATGCAGTACCCTCCCTGTGGGTGGGAGGCCCTGGGGAATGGGCCTTCCAGGGCCTGGGTCTCTGGTCCCTGGGTGTCTTCACCATATTTGCCCTGAACCAGTGTTTCTTGGATCTTTATCCAGGGCCCCGGGATCCCAACTGGGATAGGCAGGAAGGAGAGGAAGTGTTTTGAAGGAAGTTGAGGCCCTGCAGTTCGTCCATGGATTCTGAGCGGAGGCTGCAGCGGGGGCCCCATAGGAGAGGCTCTCATCAGCTGCCGGGCTCAGCAGGTTTAAAAACTGCTTTATTGAAATATAATTGACACACACTAAACCACAGGTGTTTAAGGTGTATGACTGGATAGGTTTTGACATATGCACATACCCATGAAGCCATCACCACAATCAAGATGGTGAACACATATGTCACCTCTCACCCCAAGTATTCCCTCCTGCCCCCACCATCCCCAGGTGTCCACCAGTCTGCTTATTATCACTCTAGCTTAGTTTCTGTTTCATAGAATTGGTACCAGTGGGACAGGGTGGAAGGAGAGGAAGGGTTTTAAAAGGGGTGGAGGCCCTGCAGTTGCTCCGTGGACTGTGTCTGCATTTTTTTAAAAAACTGGCTTCGCTCAGCGTGATGATTTTGTAATTCATCTGTGTTGCTGCTACTGTCAGTAGTTCATTCCTTTTTCACTGCTGAGTAGTATTCTGTTGTATAGACATACCACATTTGTTATCCATTCACCCAGCAGGTATTTCTTCTTTTATGCTTTCATTTCTGCGTATGTACACAGCCCTAAACAGTGTGTGATGTTACCTTTCACCAGTGGTATTTTTTGAAAGCAAGAGGCAAGCTCTTTCTGAGGCTGGCCTGAGCCCAGTGGGTACCTCTTCTAGGTGGGGCACCTATATCCAGTGCCACACTTTGCTCTCACCTCAACTGTCCCCTTCCGTGGAATGACCTCCCCTGCTCTGTGCTATTCAGGGGTCACTCAGCTTCTTCGGGTGGTCTTCCCAGACTGTCTGGGTCTCCTCTGAGCAATTCCAGCCTTCACTGCTTGGTGGCTTTCAGAGCCCTTGAGCACCATTCTTGGTTCCTTAGTGAGAGCAAGGTGAGCCCTGCCTTGTGCTGCCCTCAACTCGTGGGCCTGGCATGCAGGAAGCAACTCCAGAGAGGCCAGGAGGCTGATGCTCAGGGTATCTGGCTGGCTCGGGACTGTGGATGCTGGTGTCTGGGGCCCTTTGGGAAGGAGGAAGCAAAGATGCAAAGTGATGCAAACCAGTGCAAATACTGGACCAAAGTCTGGCCTTCCTGCCTCCTGGGATTCTCCCCTCCTTCTCTCCTCTCTGCCTGTCTTCCATCCCCTTCCTGGAAACCCCTCCCCTCCCTTTAGGGAGGGGAAGGCCTCTGGGCTAACCAAGCTTTCTGTATTATTAAATTCTTGCCTTGGAGGGACCAAAATTTGAAACATCCCAGATGGCCTCAGTCACATTCTGTGGTTTTCTACTTCCCCACCCCATCTTCCCCGTCCTCTGTGTCTCTTCTCAAGAGGACCGGATGGGCAGGAGCTGCCCTTCCTGATGGATGAGACACAGATCTTGGGGAAGAAATGAACCCCCCCACTCCGAGCCCCCAGCTGCCAAGGCTGTGCGTTAATGCTACCAATGCTGCTGATACATGGCTTAGAGTCACGGAGTGGAGGCCACTTATTGTGCCAGAGACGGGAAGTGACTTCCCCAAGGTCACATGTCCAGTTAGTGACAGACACAAGCCACCTGGCACCACATCCCATGTTCTTTCCTCTCTCTGCCCTGTCTCCTGGATGCCAACCTCACATGTTTGTAAAGTACCTTATGAACCAAGCCCTGTTTATGGAAGAAAGCACAGTGCCTCCCTGGCTAGGGGTTCTTGAAGCAGATCCGAGTTCCTAGGAAGCCTGGGCGAAGAGGCCTGCCTGTGTCCAAGATGTTGTGGGCATGGGCAGTGTAAAGCAGGGAGGCAGCCTGGGGAGGAGGGAGGAGGGAGGTGGCCCCGGAGGAGGGAAGAGATGGGCATGCTCCTGGGGCTGACGCTGCAGAGGCGGCCTCACCCACCTTCCTGGTCTCCAATGACAGCCCCATGGTCATGTGTTCACTGCAGCCCAGCCTTGTCAGTCCAGCTCCAAAGCCTTCTCCTCCTCCTCCCCTCCTCCAGGAGGCCTTCCTGGGAAGTGACCTACCTTTCGGTGCTTATCACTGTCTGCCATTTGTATTGCAGTTTCTGTCCCTGTCTTATCTCCCTTCCTGGACTGTTGGCTGCTTGAGGACAGGATCCATGTATGTTTCACGCCTTATCTTCAGTGCCTAGGACAGGGCTTGGTATTCAGCAGATACATAATGAATATTTGTTGAGTAAAATAAATGGTGGTGGTAGTGAGTGACAGTGAATGGTGGTGGATGTTGGTTGTAAATGGTGGCTTATCACAATGCTGGAGGGCGGAAAGTGAATGGTGGTAAATACTGGTGAGGAGCAGTAGATGGTAGTTGGTGGTGGTGGTGGTCTGTGACAGATGGGGGTAGATGGTGGTGGTGGAAGGTGATGGGTGAAGGGTGGGGCAGACGGTGGTGGGAGGTGATGAGTGAAGGGTAGGGGCAGATGGTAGAAGGTGACGGGTGAAGGGTGGGAGTAGATGATGGTGGGACGTGGGGAGGTGACGGGTGAAGGGTGGGAGTAGATGGTGGTGGGAGGTGATGGGTGAAGGGTAGGGGCAGATGGTGGGAGGTGACGGGTGAAGGGTGGGAGTAGATGGTGGTGGGAGGTGATGGGTGAAGGGTAGGGGCAGATGGTGGGAGGTGACGGGTGAAGGGTGGGAGTAGATGGTGGTGGGAGGTGACGGGTGAAGGGTGGGAGTAGATGGTGGTGGGAGGTGACGGGTGAAGGGTGGGGGCAGATGGTGGTGGGAGGTGACGGCTGAAGGGTGAGAGTAGATGGTGGTGGATAGTAAATGGTGGTAGGTGGTGAAGTGGGAAATAGCAGTAGATGGTAGCAGGAGAAGGAAGGTGGCAAAAAGTGGCAGTGGTGCTAAGGGGCAATGATGGTGGAAATTCTGGGCAGTGGTGACTTCTGCTTATGCCCCAGCCCTCTGCCCTTCCCTAGGGGACCCTGGTCCAGCTCTTGGACTGTCAAATTCTCTGACGCTGTGGCTTGTTCCTTTGCAGACTCCATCGGGGGCCCCTTCCCTGTCACCTCTCACCGATGCCACCACAAGCAGAAGTACTGCCCGCCGGTGCTGCCTGGCGGGGGGCTCCCGGCCACGCCACTGCTCTTCCACCCACATACCAAGGGCTCCCAGATCCTCATGGACCTCAGCCACAAGGCCGTCAAGAGGCAGGCCAGCTTCTGCAATGCCATCACCTTCAGTAACCGCCCGGTCCTCATCTATGAGCAAGTCAGGCTGAAGGTGGGACCTCCCTCCCTGTTCCCGTCACTGCGTCCCCCTGGGGCCTCTGGACTTTCCTGCCAGGCACTGCCTTCTGCTAACGGCCATCACTACCCCCTGCCCCTTCTCTTTCCTCTCTACCGCGCTTCTACTCTTCCTCATCCCTCCTCTTTCTCTCTCCTCCTCCTTACTCCTTTCTCAACCTTCCCTGTGTGACAGAGAAGGAACGGGAGAGGGGAGTGGCCATGGTGAGGTGATGGGAGATGATGGTGGGAGGTGAGAACTAGCTCTCACTCGACTGGTGGGGGCTCCTGGGGGAGGGAGAGGAGCCCAAATAGCGGGTGAGCTGGGCGGTGTGACTCCCCATAGGAGTCTGTCTGGGGGTGGTCTGCAGAGAAGGGCACAGCCCCTTCCCCTTGGGCTCACTGACGGTGGGGGAGAGGCTGGGCTGGGGGCTGTCTGAGGCCAACCCCCTGCCGCCCAGATCACCAAGAAGCAGTGTTGCTGGAGCGGAGCGCTGCGGCTAGGCTTCACGAGCAAGGACCCATCCCGTATCCACCCTGACTCACTGCCCAAGTACGCCTGCCCCGACCTGGTGTCCCAGAGCGGCTTCTGGGCCAAGGCGCTGCCTGAGGAGTTTGCCAACGAGGGCAACATCATCGCCTTCTGGGTGGACAAGAAGGGCCGTGTTTTCTACCGCATCAACGACTCGGCCGCCATGCTCTTCTTCAATGGGGTCCGCACAGCCGACCCGCTCTGGGCCCTGGTGGACGTCTACGGCCTCACGCGGGGCGTCCAGCTACTCGGTGAGTGCCCACTCCCTCTGGCCCCTTAGGTGCAGGGCACACTTCTGGTGCTGTGGTCTGACTCGGCTTGGCTCTATCAGGCATGGGGCTCCCTCCCCCATTGGTAGCAGCCCTGGGGCCGAGTGGGCACTGGGACAGCTCTGGGAGCCTTGATGGGAACTGCAGAGCATCCCTTCTTCCAGGCCCACAGCTGTGGCAAGTGGAGCCTGGCGAGATTGCTGCCCTCTGTGGTCCCTCAGGTTGTGCCTTTGAGCAGTGTGCGACCTTCATGATCATGTATGGCAGCTTCAAAGACCCCCTCACCCCCAGGAAGTAATTAATATTAATCATTGTAACTATAGTTTACAGAGCACTTACTGTGTGCCAGGCACGTTGTTATTGCCATTCTCATAGCAACCCTGGGAGGCACACTCCCTCACTGGGCCCGTGGAGGTGAGCCTCAAGCTCAGGGAAGTTGTCATTGGCCCTAGGAGGTGCTGCAAGGCTCAGCCCCAGGTGAGCCCTGGCCCCTGGGCTCTGCAGCCTTCCAGGAGGTCCAACCCCACCTTAGTCCTTTTTGCAGGGATATGGGTGAAAGGGGTAGGAGGGGACAGCAGAAGGCACTAGGGGGGCTAAGACTCTTCTGGCTGCTTCTGGGCCCCCAGTGTGAGTAAGGCTACTTCAGGGGAGTGAGAGGGCAGACATCCTGTGTGAGGTGAGGAGGGAGGGGCATTAGATAGTATTCTAGGGCTGCTAAAGTACCAGGCTTCCTGGCAAGGGCACACACAGACCCTAAAATGCCAGGGCTGGAAGGGGCCTCAGAGTCTCAGACTTCCTTGGGTCTCACAGCGAGTTGGTGGCTGAGGTGGGGCTGGAATCCAGGTCACCTGACTCCCAGTCCAGGAATCCCACTTTGCTGCACTTGAGCATGTGTAGGCAAGTGTGTGTGCATGTGCATGTGCACACATAGACTGGGTACAGGTCAACCCATTGGCAAATTGGCTGTGTCTCCAGGAGGATCCTGGATGAACCTCAGCTTTTCCATCTGTAAAATGGGTTGGTAGGAAAATTAAATCCAACTAAAGAGGCTATTAGTAAAGTACCCAGCATAGTCCTGGGTACCAAGTCGATGCTCAAGCCAATGCTTGCTCTTCCCATCTCCCATCCCTGCCCCCCGTCCCTGCAAAGAAAACTGCCATGGAGGTGGTGGAAAAACGTTTTTTCTTTTTGTCCTTTCTGACTTCAGAGCCTAGGAACAGTGAAGCTCTTTTTTTTCAAAACATTTATTTGAGTAAAAAAGATAGATAAAAAGAAAAAAAGACAGTGAAAGTAAAAACAAAGAAATGAGTAATCGTTAGAAGTCTTTCTGTGTGAAGGAGGGATCCATGTCTTACCCAGCTAGTTTCCTCTCCAGGGTGGAATCTTGTGCCTGGTGTATACAGGACCCTGAGGAATATTTGCAGGGTGGGTAGGGGAGAGTGGTGGGATGGATGGATGACTTGCTAGATGAAGGAAAGGGTTGGGGGCGTGGCTGAGGTAGACCCAGCCCTGCTCACAGACAGCCACAGGCTCACTGGGAGACAAAGCAAACACTCCAGAACAATCGGGGCATAGACCAAGAGACAACAGTAAATCGCTGAACACTGTGGTCATAGGATCTCATCCATTTGCCAAGATGGTTTCCATCCAGTTATCTCATTTAACCTTTAACCTCTCAGCAGCTGGCCCTGGAGGGAGTGATTATTATCCCCATTTGTCAGGGAGAAAATTGAGGCCCATGGAAGGCCTGTCCTGTCTGTGTATGGGTGTGGCAGAGCTGGGACTTGAACTGGCTGTTCTGATGCCAAAAGTAGTACCTTTCGCATTACCTGCCCCCTCCCCAACCGCACCCACCCCCCCCAGCCGCCGCGGTGGGTTTAAGCAGGAAGTCAGAGGAGGCTGAAGTCGGTGTGGGAGGATGGAGTCTAGGAAGGCTTCTTGGTGGGGGAGGCTTAGGCTGGGCCTACAAGATCCAGGAGGGCTGGGATGGGGGTGAGGATGAAGGGGACATACTGGGTGAGATGGGGCTTCCAAATCTCAGGGGCCGAGGGAGGGGCTTGGAGAGTAATCTTGAAGGGCCCCACCCTGGGGCAGAGCCCAGGCACTGACCTGGCCCAGCCTCTTTGACTATAAATGGGTTTTCACGCAGTATTTTCAGTTGCATTTGGATTTCCTGTCAGCCTCCTCTCTGTATACCCAATAAGGCCAAGGCCCCAGCTGATTCCCGTCACAGCTGTAAATCACTATAATCCCTGGGCATTTTAAAACACTGATTATGGCCCCTAAAATGAATTAGCAGATTAAAATAGCTCCTTGATTTGTTCTTCCTAAATTGATTTTTTTGTGAAGGAAGAAGAGACCCACCCAAGTTATCTTCGGAGGTGGGCCTGCTGCTCTATGCCCTCATTCCGTGCCCCTGCCCACGGGACACACCTGCTGCCCTGTATAGTCTCAGGGTCCATTTCCCTCCCTCTCCTCTCCACTTCTCATCTCCCCCTCTCTCCTCACCTGCCACGTCACTGCACCTGTGTCTTTCTGGGCCTCTCTCTCCCTCTACCCAGATCCCGCCGGCTCCTCTGCTTTCCCTCGTCTTCCTCCTCAGCTGAGTTTCTCCTCTGAAGAAGTCACTCTCTGTCTTGGGGGCTCTGAGGGTGGGCCTGTCTTTCCTGGGGTGATTGTCCCCCAAAACCATGGCTCATCTTTAGAGATTACCTGCCAGGCCTGCCCCCTCCCCTCTTGCCTCCACCTGGAACCTGTGGCCAAAGCCCTCCAAGCTCCTCAGCCCAGAGACATCCTGGGCTCCCTGGCACATAGTAAGTCCACAAGTCAGGCCATGGACAGATTGGCCGTCTTCCCACCACAGAGTGGAGGCAAGGGCTGGTGTCTCTCCCTGATTGACACCTCCAGGTGGGGTCCCCATCCCCACCCCCCACTGCCCTAACCATCACCTAGGCCCCCTGATGCCCGTGCCATGGCCCCAGTAGACCTGCTTCAGGACTTCCAGGCTCCCTGTTACGCTGGAGTTCACAGCAGATCACCCTCTTCCCTCTGGGCACCCTGGCCCAAGCCCAGGCTGGTATCTCCAAGAATAACAGCTTCCTACCTCCAGGAAGAAGGACCTGCCAGCAACTAAATAAATACAAGTTTTATGGGGTGATTAATACTTGGAGAGATAAGTTCCTATCCCAGTTTTCAAGGTCTCCCTCCTCCTCTCAGAAGTGTTGGTTCAGGAAGAGCAGCTGTGGATCCTGGCAGAAAGCTGGTGAGCCAGGAATCCATTTGTAGGGTGTTCCTGCGCACCCCGCTGTGCCCACCACAGCCTAGGTGCTGTGCAGGGGTCGGAGGAGACACTAGAATTGGAAACCCAGCCCCTCTCCTTAAAGAGTGTTTATATTGGGGGACATGCCATATGACTGCTCTGAGGTGACCTAAATCCAATACTGCAAAAAAGTGTGGCTGAAGAATAAAACTGGGCGGGGGGGGGGGGTGGGTGCAGCTGGGGAGCAATCCAGAAGGACTTCCTGTAAGAGATGAGTTTCAAGTCAGAAACCAGGGGAGGTGAAAAGAATGGACTGGTTGAGGAGGAACAATTTAGGCCAGACAGGAGGGGTGTGCATTGGCACAGAGGTGGGGAATTGGCAGTCAGTTGGGGAGCAGATCCTTCAGGGGATGGGATGAAGTGGGAAGATAGTGGATGACTTGCAGAGAGCAGGTGTGTACGGGTGTGGGTATGCTCATGCATCACAGAGGAGAGAGCCAAGAGAGTAGAGAGTTTCCAGCAGCTTCTTGCTGTCAAGTTTTTCAGTAAGAGGAAATGTGGCCCAGAGATGGGGAGGGGCCTACCCAAATTCTCCCAACTAGTCAGAAGCCAGGCTGGGCCTGGAATTCAGACCTCCCAGCTGATGCGGGCACAAGGTCAGTGTGAGAAGACTTATTGCCACATCAAGATGTCTGTGGCTGAGCCCAGGAGGGTGTTAGGAGGCCATTAGGGGGGCTCCCAAGGACTCATGGTGTCATCCTAGGTCTTGGTAAAAGACCCCACCTGCCTACTGAGGAGAAAGATGTACAGAGACTCTCAGGGTAGCTTTCTGGGGGCCAGGCTGCTGCTGCACCAGTTTCTGGGCTGGTGGGCCAGCGTGGCTGCTCAGCATTGAGAGGCCTGGGCCTCTCCGTAGACAAGGCCTGGGGTCAGGTCTCTGTCCCGGGTGTGCCTCAGCTTGTGGTACAGAGCGTGAGGCATCCTGGCCGGCTGAGGACCACACTGCCATCTGGGGCTTCCGCCTCCCAGGCTAAACCAATATTTACCTTCAGCTGTGGCTGCCAGGGGCCGAGAGGCAAATATTGGCTTAAGGAGCCCGAGCCAAGCTCTTGGGATGGAGAAAGAGCTGAGGATGCTGATAGTGATTTCTTCCTTTTTGATGGTTTTCATTTATTTTATTTTATTTTATTTTATTTTATTTATTTATTTATGGCTGCGTTGGGTCTTCATTGCTGCGCGCGGGCTTTTCTCTAGTTGCGGCAAGCGGGGGCTACTCTTTGTTGTGGTGCGTGGGCTTCTCATTGCGGTGGCTTCTCTTGTTGCGGAGCACGGGCTCTAGGCACGCAGGCTTCAGTAGTTGTGGTTCGCGGGCTCTAGAGCGTAGGCTCAGGAGTTGTGGCTCACAGGCTTAGTTGCTCTGCAGCATGTGGGATCTTCCCGGACCAGGGCTCGAACCCGTGTCCCCTGCATTGGCAGGCGGATTCTTAACCACTGCGCCACCAGGGAAGCCCTTCATTTCTTCTTAGTTAAAAAAAAAAAAAATCTTGCTGTTCTTTCTGCTTCGGAGACTCTTCCAGGTGCTTGTTTTTTGCTCACCTCAAATTCTGCCAGTTATATCAAGGCCCAGTACCAAACCCTTCCCTCCACCAGGGAGCCTTCCCTGACCTCCCGTGTTCTTCGTGACCCTTCCTCTTCCTGAAGCGAGTGGAGGTCTAAGCAGTGTCAGCAGTTCTACATCATATATTGTCCTCTTTAAGAATACAGTAGAAATCCTCTTTGTCTATATTATAAAGAAAGTTATTACTGTACCTATTTTGCAGATAAGGAAACAGAGGCTCAGAGAGGTCTGATAACTTGTCCATGGTCACACAGCTTGGTGAAGCTGGGACTTGAGCCCAGAAGTGTGGGCTACATTAATTCCCAGCTTCTCTAAATATGAGTCTCTCTGGTCTCCCTATAATGTCTAGATACCCCCTCAAGGGTGGGGATTTTGGCCCCCTTATGTCTTCCAGAATAGAGCTTGTGAGAGCTTCAGGTATCAGGGATCAGCCATATGTGTTGGGCACAGATAGGCCACCAGGGCCCTGGCAGAGTCGAAGAGGGGCAGTGGGTGCCCAGCATCCTGTTTCAGTGGTGAGGGTAGGTCTGCCTGCCTTGTAGTTCCCTGAAGGCTCTTGAGGGTTTTGTTTGATTCTGTTGTTCACAGTGTGCTCTAGTTTTCTACCAGAATGAATATATATAAAATGCAACCATATATAATTGCCAATATTTGACTGTTTGTAATGTCCAGAAATGGCAATTTTATGTGTTTCCATCTAGTATCTCTTTGGCCCAAGATATAGTTCTGGGGACCTTGGAGAGACCTGGTGGCCCAGAGTGGGGTGTGTTTAGGGGAGGAGCTGGGGCCTTGTAGTATTGGGGACAAAGCTGTCATTTCAGAAGCAGGAGACCTGACTGAATCGACTCCACTTGGCTATTCACTAGCTTTGGGCAAGTCTCTCAGCGTCTCTATGCCTCAACCGCCTTGTCTGTTATTTGGACATAATTATACATGCACCATGTACCTCACAGATATTCTGTGAGGCTCACATATGTAAAAGTGTTTATACAAATGGGAAGGGCTGTCTTTTTAGGTTAAAAAGGAATATCTAAAAACACCACCAAAATAGACAATCCCCTGCCAGTCCTCTCACTGGAAGAGGGAGCCTTAAAACCAAGTCCCTGTGTCTGGATGAAAGTCAAACCATGCTATCTAAACTGTTTTTTGGAATGAGATCTGTGGTTCTCCAGCTGGGTTCCTTGGAGCACTGGGATTCCACAGAGGCACCTCTGAGGCAGCTGAGTGGCAGGGCTCTGTGGCCACCTCTTAGGCTTTAAGCAGAGTTTTCCGTTCCATTGGATGAGTGATTCCACTGCTTGAAAAAAAAGTTTGAGAACCACCAGACGAGATGATTCTGAGAATCTATACATCTAAGATCCTGTGGCTTGAAGATTCTATAACTCTAAGAGTCTATGACTCTGAGTGATGCTGGGACATTCTGCCCTTCCCTCCGTGAGCCTCAGAAAGTGTGTTTGTTTCTCCTAGCTTTCTCGTGGTCGGGTTTACATGGAGAGGGTGGGGGTGGTGTGGGCTCAGGGCACTGCCCAGAAGGGTGGAGAAACCCCTCGCCCATCCAAGCCATGTACCCGTCCTCCTGGCTCCTTCTCCTGCTCTGTGCCAGCTGCAGACCGGCAGGAAGATGTTTATGGACACAGTAAATGGGTTGGCGCGCCTTCCAAACAGGGGCCGGCAGAGATCTGCCAGCCGGCTGGGCGGCTGCAGGCTGACCCGTGGTTAAAGATTATCCAGCGCTGCGGATGTGCGAATCTAAACAAACAAGTCTTGGGCTGATGGCAGGCCCTGCTTCAAAGGAGCCTCTGCTCCAGTTCCCAGGCCCTGCCTTGGTTACCCCGCACTGGCCGGCAGCGTGGGGGGCTGAGTGGGTCTCTGGGCGGGAGCTGGCCCTGGTGCCCTCCGCCTGGCGCCTCTTCCTCCACTCCTTTCCTTTCTCCTCACTGGTTTTGCTCAGACTGTTCTCCCCAGGCATTTGCTAATGCAGTTTTCCCACCCGAGTAGCTCTCACTCTGTCAATCCAGACCCTCTTGTCCTTCAGGGCCTGGGTCAAATCTTGTTTTTCCTGAGATGCCGTCTCTGAACAACTATGACTGTTAGAAAAACTTTCCTTGCATGGATCCAAGTGTCCTGTACCCACTCCTTGGGGCCCCCTCTGAGCCTTCTCTTCTTTAGGATAAATCTCCCTTTTAGGATAATGCTGTCCAACTGAGGCTAAGAACTTCTGTTTCAGAGCGAGTCAAAGTAGAGGATAGATGGCCTTGAGAAGTGGTGAGCTTCCTGTCCCCAGGGGCATTCTAGCCAAGGCTGGTGAGAACTTGGCAGAGATAAACAGATTTCCTCATTCTCCTCTGAGGTCCTGTCTTACCTGAGACACTGAGAATTTTGTAACAAAATTGTACTCAAATATTTTCATGCCTCCAAGCTTCAAATCTCCCAAGGGCTACTGGCTCCCCAGGGCCCAGGTCCTGGCTCTCCCCCTCCTAACCCCTGCCCAGGGCTGGGCACACAGGGGGTCAATGAGTGGGTGCCCTGAGTGCCACCCTGAGGGGAGGAAACCCTGGCCCAGGCCTCCCTGCCCTTTGCAGGGTCTGGCTCTTTCTGCCCGGGCCCAGGGGATCTGCAAAGCCAGCGCCAGGCACCAGATTAGGCAGGAGCTGAAGACTGGCAAGTTCTCTCCTGAAAGATGGGACACGAGAGGGGAGCCAGCTTTGCAGCTCCTCCCGTGGCCCTGTGCCACCCCTCCCCTATCATAAACACCTCCAAGTGGGCAGCTGTGTGTCCCAGGCACGGATTAAATAACTTGTTGCTTCAAACATGGGGCCACCCCACTGCTTGGGGGTCACAGGCTGGCCCTCTGGGTTTTCCAAGCTGTACCCCAGGGCGCAGTCCTGGGCTGAGGTTCGGCCCTTGGTTGTTCTCCCCTGGCTTCGGGGGCCCGGCCCCTTCCCTGACCTCCAGCTTGATGTGGACTCGCATCAAGGTGATGTGACCTTTGCCGTCCCCTCTGTGGGGGGTGCTCTGACCAGTTCCTCCATCTCAGGTTTCATCTATTTCAGGGCCCCGCGCAGCCGGGCACACTGATGGGATGGTTATTTTGGAGCTTGCTGGTGGCCTGCAGCTGCTCCTGACCCCGAGGGGTGGAGGGGATGGGAGAGAAGACATACTTGGGCTGGGCACTGGCCCCAGAGATTCCATTTTTAGCTGTTTCCCAGCATCTCCTGTACCTCCTCTCCTAACTCCTGTGATATTTCAACAAAGGCCAAAGGGATCTCTTTCCTACCCCTTCCCCTCTCTCTCTCTTTGCCCACTGTTTCTCCTTCTTTCTCTTCTTTCATCTCTAATCACCATTTGTAGCTTCTCCTTCCTGGTCTTTTAGTCAGTAATGTCATTCCATGATTTTGTCCTGGGTGCTTAGCATGACTGATGGAAAGTCCTAGGTTCAAAAAGTTAGTTGTCTGAGTGCAGGTGGACCTGACTTTGGTTGATAAACTCAACCTGAGCAAATGGTAATAACTGAAGTTATCAAGTATCCAGGTGCCAGGGGCTTCTCAATCTACCTCTGATCCCTGCGACAACATCGCAAAGCAGGTATTAGTACCCCTGTTCTCATGGTGAGTGATCGGGGGCTGGAGGACAGTTGCTTACCCACAGGCCACCAGCCAAGTGCTGGATCAGACATTTAAACCCAAAGCCCATGCATATTCTTCTGAACCATGTAGCACGAAAACAATAACAATGGCTCATATTAACCTCACGATTATTATGTGCCAGGTACTCTACTAGGTGCCCTAGGTACTGTATTCCACCTCGTCTTCTCAGCATCCCTTCCGAGGGGAGTATTAAGAGTCCATATTTTATACCAGTAAGTAAATGCTGATTTCACTGCTGAAGAAGAAAGTCCCAGAGGGGTTAAGCTATTTGTCCAAGGTCATACAGCCAGGAAATGGCAGAGCTAGGATTTGAACCCAAGCTGATGACTTCAGAGTCCTTGCACTTAACTATGCACCTGTCTTGCCTACCAGTATATGGATTTTGTTAACCAAAAAACCTAAAATACTTTTAGGTTGCATTATTAGAAGTATAGTGTACTTATCAGGGGAGGTGTGATGGCCACATTGTGCCTTGAGCTGGTCAGGGCACATCTGGAATACTGAGTCTGGTTGTGTTCATTGTCTAAGAGGTGGGAAGGTGTGTGGGGAGTCTGAGTATTCCCTGAGGAAAGCTGTCCTCAGTGTGGGGCTGAGAGGCAGCCCCAGAGGTAGTAGGTATAAATACAGGGAGGTTATGAGCGAGCCCTAGAAAGTAAACTGTATAAAGAGCAACACATGATAGGTGTGTGTTTATATGTACAGATTTGTGTGGAGTGATCGTTTTATTTAGGTTGATACGCAGGCTGCTCATTTTCATTATCTAGCAATTTTGTATAAAAATAGCAAGTAATTTGTAAACACTGCCAGAATATTTTCTAGCTGGTTTGTAATTCTTTAAGAGTTACTTGGTTTGTGTTTGTTGTAGTGGTGGCGGTTCTTGTGTTGATTTTTATTGTAAGTGTAGATCTGTAAATTCAATTGCAGTATTTAAAGCTTCAGCATGACACCTTGTGTGTATGAGAGGAGGGATTTCAAGGAAGATGGCTTGAAGAGTGAGTTGGGTGGCAGTTGTCAGTTGTGGGAATTTCTTTTCCTATGGGGTATGTGATTTTGTCAAAAGGAAGTATTTCTCCCAAAATAGGGAGTAGGCAAACTACCAATCAGTTAAGCTTTGTGTGTATGCTAGTTTAAAAAAGATAATATGTAATACAATGTAAAAAAAAAAAAAGGTTTTATGGTGGATTTTGTAAATTTGTTACAGGGTAACCTGTTTTCTAGCTGTGATCTTACCACTTCAAATGGGTGTAATTTGAATAAATTTTGTATGGTAAAGGATCAATAAAATGAAGAGTTCAGAAAAAAAAAAAATACAGGGAGGTAGATTTCAGTTTAAGAGTAGGAAACATTTTCCTAAAGACAGAGTAGCTCAGCCGTGGCACTACTGGGAGGTAGTGGGTATATTCAAGCAGAAGAGGACTCCTGAAGGGGCAGAGAGCAGGAGAGCTCACATTCCAGCCCCATTCAGGAATCTGTTCTGAGGGTCTGCCCAGCTCCATGGGCTCTGGCCTGATTGTCCTGAGCGTGTGGGGTGGGCTGGAGAGAGGAGTGTGTGGGGGCTGTGTGTGTGGGCCCCCATGACAGCCTTGTTCCCAAAGGCCCGGCTGGGCATCTCTGAGCCACTTGTTTCCTCCTCACCCTGTTTCCCCATCCCTTCTCCTCTCTGTCCCCAACCCTCTGGACTCCTCAAGGGCCGCTGCCCGGAATCCCTAAGGGGTAGGGGAGCAGGGGCTGTTCCCTGGGGTCCAGGTCAGCCCACAGCCCTCCTCAGCCCCCCACTATTGTCTCCCGTGTCTTGCCCTCCTCGCCTCTGCCTCTCCGCAGCCCCCCAGCCTCTCTGCACCATTACTGTCACAGAGTCAATTCCCTGGAATAATCACATTTTCCAGTCGGCTCCCTCCTCCTTGCCAAACACAATGCTGGGAATCCTGACTAGCCAGGCCCCAAGAGGCTTCTCCAGAGAAGCAGGAGCCTTGGGGGGAGGGCCGGCCCAGCACCCTCTCCTTGCTGGGGTCCAAACAACACTGTTCCTGGAAGGGGCAGGGGAGCTGGGGGAGAACAAAGATAGAGAGGCTTTAGAGAGCGTCTCTAGATTCAGCTGGAGCTGAATTCTGGCCTCTGCGGCCCCTACCAGTCCAGTCCCCCAAGCTTTGCTCTCACACCAAGCACTCCAGCAGCCCTTACTCAGTTCCTGGAGAGAAAGCACAGATTCTCCCCGGGGGAGGCTCAGAGAAAAGCCTCCTGAGAAGGGATTGGCCCATGATGTGAGCTGCGGTGGTACTAGCCAAATTTAGGGACTCCCACAGAAAGGGTCCAGTACACGAGGAGGGCCCGAAAGTGGAGAATGTGGCGTTGGGAGTTGGACAGATCTTGCTTTAATCCTGGATCTGCCACTTCGTGGCTGTCACATAACATCTCCGAGCTTTATCTGTACAATGGGAACAACTTCATGGGATGCTTTAAGGATGAAATTCAGGGGTAATTCATCGCACCTGATGACTTTTATTACAAATTATAGGACTCCATAAAGCAGAGATAACCAGCCATTAAAAAAGTATGGTATCGGGGCTTCCCTGGTGGCGCAGTGGTTGAGAATCTGCCTGCCAATGCAGGGGACACGGGTTCGAGCCCTGGTCTGGGAAGATCCCACATGCCGCGGAGCAACTAGGCCCGTGAGCCACAACTACTGAGCCTGCGCGTCTGGAGCCTGTGCTCCGCAACAAGAGAGGCCGCGATAGTGAGAGGCCAGCGCACTGCGATGAAGAGTGGCCCCCACTTGCCGCAACTAGAGGAAGCCCTAGCACAGAAACGAAGACCCAACACAGCCAAAAATAAATATAAAAAAAAAATTAATTAATTAAAAAAAAAAAAAAGTATGGTATCAAAAACATGGTTATTAGTGTAGAAAGGTATTCAGGACACAGTAAATGGAAAAGCTAGTTTTCTGGGTTTTTTTTAAGATGTTTTCTGACTTTATTTATTTTTGGCTGTGTTGGGTCTTCGTTTCTGTGTGAGGGCTTTCTCTAGTTGTGGCAAGCGGGGGCCACTCTTCATCGCGGTGCGCGGGCCTCTCACTATCGCGGCTTCTCTTGTTGCGGAGCACAGGCTCCAGACGCGCAGGCTCAGTAGTTGTGGCTCACGGGCCTAGTTGCTCCGTGGCCTGTGGGATCTTCCCAGACCAGGGCTCGAACCCGTGTCCCCTGCATTGGCAGGCAGATTCTTAACCACTGCGCCACCAGGGAAGCCCAAAAAGCTAGTGTTGAAAAGAAAATTTGTATAGCAGAGTTCTTTGCCTGGAGTCGATGCCCCGAAATTATCCACGGAATTTAGGGAGAACGTGCATTTTTCTGAGAAGATAGATAAAAGTTGCCACATTTTCAAAAAGATTTGTTACTCGTTAGTTTAAAACTACTGGCATTTATATAGCATGATTCAATTTTTGTTTTAAAAAAAGAAATAACTAAAATATATTGAAAAAAGGCTGGAAACTCATACATCCAAATATTAATAGTATTTTCCTCTGGATGGTGGGCTGACAGGAGATTACTTTTTCTTTTTGCTGAACTGTCTTTTCTACAAAATACAGTCTGTATTACTTGTATGATTAAAAAGAGAAAGGGTTTGATTTCCAGTTGTCAGTTTTGAAAGGATAGCTTGGATAAATTCACTTAACTTCTCAGCCTCAATGTCCTTCCGTGGCAATAACTTCACAAGGTAATTGTTGGGGTAAGAACGTCTCTCTGCAATTTGTGCAGAGAGGCGGTCTAGGGTGGGGGGGGGGTTGGTTCCCTCTGGCCTCCCAGACGGGTAGGATGTCAGCATGCATTCAACAAATATTATTTACTGCTGCCTTCTAAGTGCTGGGTGCTCTTCCGGCTGCTGGGATTAAAAAGGGAGGGCCCCAGGAGTTAGAAAAAAAATCCAATTTTAATAAGCATACTATTTAGAAGTAATCATGTTTTTAGTTTTGGTGTGTCCTTCCTGCCGGCCTTGATCCTTTGCTTAAACAAATACGTAGTTAGAAGTCCTGCACAACGTTATGTCCTAGCATTTTCTGTGCCATTAGAAACCCGGTGCGTCTTACTGGTGCGCGCTTTAAAGACCAGTGGGAGGAGGTGCGCAGGCGATGGGGACTGGGCGCTGTGGCCCGCGTGATGGTCGCCCTGTCTCCCTCCCCGCCGCAGACAGCGAGCTGGTGCTCCCGGACTGCCTGCGGCCGCGCTCCTTCACTGCCCTGCGGCGGCCGTCGCTGCGACGTGAGGCCGAGGAAGCGCGCCTCTCCGTGAGCCTGTGCGACCTCAACGTGCCGGGCGCCGACGGCGACGAGACCGCGCCGGCCGCCGGCTGCCCCATCCCGCAGAACTCGCTCAACTCCCAGCACAGCCGCGCTCTGCCAGCGCAGCTCGACGGCGACCTGCGCTTCCACGCGCTGCGCGCCGGCGCACACGTCCGCATCCTGGACGAGCAGACGGTGGCGCGCCTGGAGCACGGGCGCGACGAGCGCGCGCTCGTCTTCACCAGCCGGCCCGTGCGCGTGGCCGAGACCATCTTCGTCAAGGTCACGCGCTCGGGCGGCGCGCGGCCTGGCGCGCTCTCCTTCGGAGTCACCACGTGCGACCCCGGCACGCTGCGGCCAGCAGACCTGCCTTTCAGCCCCGAGGCACTGGTGGACCGTAAGGAGTTCTGGGCCGTGTGCCGCGTGCCCGGGCCCCTGCACAGCGGTGACATCCTGGGCCTGGTGGTCAACCCCGACGGTGAGCTGCACCTCAGCCACAATGGCGCCGCGGCGGGCATGCAGCTGTGCGTGGACGCCTCGCAGCCGCTCTGGATGCTCTTCGGCCTGCACGGGGCCATCACGCAGATCCGCATCCTCGGTGAGTGCCCCCGGCCACGTGCCCGCCTACCCCCAGGTGCACCTGGAGGCTGGCGCCTCCAGACCCAGCCTTCCCTGGAGGAGGGGCGTGTCTGGGTAGGGGGAAAGAGCGCCCACCCCGCCCTTCATGGGGTCTAGTCAAAGAGTCACAGACCCCAAAGATGAGTTCTGGGTGGGACTCAATTATCTAGTCCATAGTTATCAGATCTCACCAGATAAACCCTGGAAAGGGGGAGAAAAGCGGGGAACATTGAGTTTCACGCTCAGAATCTGATTCACCCACATTCCCACAGATACGTAAACGGTTCTCTTACACATTGCCCAGTGGCTATTTAAAAATGGGAAAAAAGAAAATTGTTTCCACCAGCAGCGAACTTTTTGAGGCTCAGTTTCCATTTCTCCTAAAATGGGAATAAAGGTCTCTGCCTCTAAGGGTGATTTTGTGTCTAAATAAGAAAAAGAGGTTGGTATGTCAGTAGCCAGGTATCTCTGCAGGGTGGTGCCTAGATTGGGGGTCTGTGGGGAATCTCCGAGCAGAGGGCCTTGGAGGAAATGGGGTTGCAGATGTCTGGGCCTTCCTGGGTTTGAATGGACAGAGTTTGAAAGGACTGGGTGATGCGGACTTGTGTAAGCCATGTTTCCCAGAGTGTTCTGCAGGATAGGTGTCCATTGAAAACGGGTCCTTGGGTCCAGAATGTTTGGGAAATACTGAGTTTTTAAAAAGCAGGCGATTCTTTACTGTAGAACTTCTCAGAGCCTTTAATATACAATGTGAACCTTTAGGATAGGGTGGTGGTGGTTATGGTGTCCAGCTTTTCCAAGCTCGTTTGACCAGAAATCTTTTTTTTTTTTTTAACGTGTATCTTCTGGAACCTCTGTTACCCCAGAGTGAGCAGGTGTTCATGCTTTCCAAGTGCTGGTCTGCTCTGCAGCAGCATTAGACTCACTCGGAGAACCTACTACAGTGCAGATTCTTGAATCCCACCTCCAGAGATTTTGATTCTGTAGATCTCGGATTAGGTCCTGGGCATCTGATTTTTTTTTTTTTTTTCCCCTCAGCAAGTTTGCTTAGACACATTTGGAGACCCCTGGGTCTCACAGCCCCTGACCTAGACCTCACCCCAAGAGGTTTCATAGACAAGATAATGTGTGTATGTGAGTGAGCATGAGTTTACTCTATAAGATTGGCATACTGTGTCTAGGCACACGTGAGTAACTAAATGTGTGCGTATTTGTGTATGTAATGCTGTTGGTGATTGTGAGAGTGTGTGAGAGTTTTGTGAAATCAGATAAAATCAGTGGAGACTTCCTCCTCTGGAGAGAGACCAAATGAAGATGGAGTGTAAAATGAATTTAAAAAGGAATGAAAAGAAATGGGGCTGGGGTGCTAAGAAGTTAGGATTGGGGGAAAATAAGTCAGGAAGGAGGTGAAAAGAAATCAGGCTAGATGAAAAGCCATCAATCAGTAAGGAAAGAAATTGGGGTGAAAATTCAGGATGGAATAAAAACAAACCGGACTGGGGTGCAGAAAAAAAAATCAGGTTGAGGTACAAAGATATTTGGCTACATTCACCAGAAGACACTGTTCCTCAGATGAAGGAAATAACATAACGACAGGGTACCCTCTTGCCTCAGCACCATCCAATAATAGATAAGTAGCTTTCCAGTGAAGCTTCTGTTGCCCAAAGAGGCTTACTAGACTGGAGCCAAGGAGAAGCTTAAAAACAAACAAGCAAAAACAACCCAGGACTTAAATGTCCCCAAAGGGAAGTAGGTCAAGGTGGGTGTTGAAGAAGAATCATTCAGAATTTAATATAGGCTAAACAGAGTGCTCCTGAGCTGTTTGGAGAATTGGGCATCTCAACTAACAAACTGGTGTTAGGGGATCCTGACTGACTCTAAAGGAAAAACCAGTAACAAGGTATGGAGGATAATTATTTACCTTATAGAGGAATGCTTTGCTTTGTCGAAGGCCTAAGTGAACTAAGAGTGGAAAGATATTTCCTTCACTCGAAAACTACAGTCAATTTCATGCTTAATGGTGAAACATTAGAAATATTCTTATTAAAGTCTGGAATATGATAGAGATGCCTTATAGTATTGTTCTGAAAATGCTAACCAGTGCAATAAAGCAAGAAAAGCAAATAGGAGGTATGAATTTCTGAAAGGAGATGATAATTAACTTGAAACCTGGTTAACACTAATAAGAGAAATCCTATGGACAGCTAATGAATATTCTTAGAAACAGTGACTAGTAAATGAATTAGAATGAATAACTAGTAATAAAAAATATCTCACTGAGCACTTATTTATGTGTAGGGCATTATGTTAGGGCCTGTGGGAGACTTACAGGTGAATCAGACTTCCTGCTTTCAGGAAGCACAAGGTTTAAGTAGGGAAACAAAGTTACGTTCCTGGGCAAAGAACAAATAATTTCCTATCCTCTGTGGTTTTTTATTTCCGTGCATGGCGTGTGTGGCTGGTCAGTGCTAGATAGAGATATGTGGTTGTCGGGGGGTGGGGTCAAGGCTGTCCAGACGAGGGGGTTGAGGATAGCCCCAAGAGACTCCCTGGACAGTTAGCTCTTTGAAGGTAAAGGCTCTGTCTGTCTCATTCCCAGTTTTATATATACACAGTGTCTGGTACCTGGTAGGCTCTCAGCAAGTACTTGTTGAAGGGAGGAGGGAGGGAGGGAGGGATGGAAGGGAAGAGGAAAGCGAGGGAAGAAAGGAAAGAAGGTTGGTTGGGCAGAACAAGTGTGGGAGATGGTGTGGAGTATTTCGAAGGTGCCAATGCAGAGGAGAAGTGGGGTGATGGCATGGGGCTCTGACTAGGATGGTGAGGCCAGGGCTTGAAGGGCCATGCTAGGTGGGAGGAAGGCGACTTTGTTCTCTGGCATGGGAAACCTTGAAGGTGAGGGAAGCATGGGGAAGGGTGGAGGTGGGATTCTAGGCAGGGGGCTTGTTTGGAGATGGCAGATGCAGTAACACCAGAGCATCATGCGTGTGGCCCTCCAATTTGTAGGCGGGAACAGAGAGCTGGGGCAGGGTGCGAGCCAGTCGGTGGAGTCCCACCCTGAGCCTTATGGCTGGGCCGTGTGGTCAGGCTGTACCACCCATTTCTCTCCTGGGAACCTAATAGAGGGGTGGAGATTCGAGCTTTCTCCCAGTGGGCCTCTGAGTGGCTAGTGTGTCCCTCCCTCCTTCCCACCCTTTCTGCAGGCTCCACCATCCTGGCAGAGCGGGGCATCCCATCACTCCCCTGCTCCCCTGCCTCCACACCAACCTCGCCCAGCGCCCTGGGCATCCGCCTCTCTGACCCCTTGCTCAGCACATGCAGCTCTGGACCTCTGGGGAACTCTGCTGGCGGTAAGTAGGCTGGCCCCTCCAGTTCCATGGTGACCATGCCAGACCTCCCACCCTGAGGACCCCATCCCCACCCTCACCCTGGCTGAGGCAGGCATGCAGCCTCTGTATCAGGACTGGGCCCTGGAGGAGCTGGAGATGGGCCCAGTGAACCCTGGTTGAGTGGTGATTTCCGGGGTGTATCCCATCCTGTCCCCCAGCTGGGCAGCTTTCTCCAAAGGACTTCTTTAGCACAAAGAACACCAAAGGGTAACTCAGGAGGGGCCTTCCTCAAATGGTTTTGGGCCCCCTTCCTTCCTCCATCCCTCCCTCCCTCCTCTCAATGCCTCATGGACACCCTGGCCCCTGGTCTGGGCACTGAGGGGCCAGAAGTGGGGCTGTCCAGAGTGTATCCTCTCCTCTCTTGCGCCCAGGAAGTTGGGTGGTAGGTTAGACAGGCCGATCCTGATAAATGGAGCGGGAGAGGCCAGGGGGCTCTCTTCATGAACCTGGGACCAGGCTGGGCCATGTCTCCTCCTGACTGGTGTCCCCTTGCCCCCAGGGACGGCCCCCAACTCACCGGTGAGCCTGCCAGAGTCGCCAGTGACTCCAGGCGGGGGCCCGTGGAGCGATGAGTGCACCATTTGCTATGAGCACGCGGTGGACACGGTCATCTACACGTGCGGCCACATGTGCCTCTGCTATGCCTGTGGCCTGCGCCTCAAGAAGGCTCTACACGCCTGCTGCCCCATCTGCCGCCGCCCCATCAAGGACATCATCAAGACCTACCGCAGCTCCTAGCCCGTCGTGGTGCCCTACCCCTCACGCCGACCTCCTCAGACTCCGGCCCAGCTCCACCTGAGGGGCAAGTCAACAGGGGCCCTTCTCTTCTTCCTCATTTTGGAAATTCTTTTCCCTTATCATTAAACATGGGAAACAGCCCCTAAAGGTTTGGGGAGGAAGGGGTATCAGGCAGGGAGGTGGGGGCAGAAGCAAATCGCCTGCTCTTCCCTGCACGCTGAGGGGCTAAGCTGGGGTCTCAACTTCTCCTGATCCTTCCCCATCCGGGGTAGATTCCCAGGAGGTCCTTCTAGCCCGTGTGGCACCTTTGTGAGAATTAGAAAGTGTGTCCCTTCCTCTGGGCGGATGTGGCCCTGAGCCCAGACATGTGGCTTGGCTAGTGGAGTGTGGACTTGGACTTCAGCCTCCATTTTCTCCCTCAGCCAACTGCCCTTGAGCAGTGCACAACCTGCGCAACAGCAGCCCTAGGCAGGCAGCTCCTGAGCTGCTGCCTTACTCTCTGACCTACACCTACCTTCTCCGTCCTTTCTTCCCTGCCCCTTGGGCCTGGAAGCCAGGGGTAAGAAGGCCAGTGGATACCTCTCATCCTGGGCAGGCTGCAGCCTCCATGCCATGTCCGTCTCCCACTCACCCTGGATGGGTGGACAGACAGGCTACAGAAGCCTCCAGGTTCTGGGTCCCTAGACCCCTGGCCTGGTTGAGACGTGGAGGGCCCCTTTCTGGTCATAGCCTGTCTGCCCCAGTCATCTTGCTGGATGCTGCTGCCCAGGGGCAGCCCCTCGGTGTGGGCTGGAGAGCAGGGTCTGTCTTCTGTCAGGCTCTCTGAAGAACAGGTTTGCAGCTACCCTCTGTGACCTCTCCTCCCCCATTTCAGTGCTATTCTGGGCCGGGCTGATACTCATAGAGGCTGTAGCATCCCCAGGAGAGGGCAGGGCCCTGGGTTGGGAGTAGGGGGTTCCCTGGAGTAAGAAAAGGCTTTTTCCGTATTTTAATTTATTTATTTATTGGGTTTGTAGGGGTTATTTGGTGGGGGGGGGGACTGAATTCCCATCCCCCAGACCCCTAGAAATGCTGTCCTGGTGGGCGGGGTGCCTGGTTAGAGGGGTCAGCAGAGGTAGTCATCACTCAAAATCTTCCCCAGACTGCAGCCCAAAAGTCCATAGCCAGCTCTGCTTACCATGAAGTAGAACTCCAAAGGGGCTGAAGTGGGAGGCCTTCTGACAAATTGTATCCATTTTATAGAGAGGGCAGCAGAGCCTCTGCAGTGCCCTGGGACTAGGGCATCACCCCAGAGCCACAAAATGCCCTTCTTCTTGGGCTGGAGCAGGGTTATCATAATTGGCTCATTATACATCATGAGGCCCAGCAGTTCCCTCTTCCATAAGGACATAAAAAGTTCTGGGCAGGCTGAGGGAGGGAAGGCCAGCTGGCCTCATCATTGTAGGGGTCGGGAGCCTGTTCTTAGGCTCTCCGGTCCCAGGAAAGAGGAGAAGGGAAGAGGATGGGTCCCAGCCCCTCTGGGTTCTTAGTCCTGATTCTGGGGTGAGGGAGTGCCCCCGCAGCTGCTCTTAGGTTATAGTCATCTCAGCCCTGCACACCCTGTCCTGATAGGCCATGGCTGGGGCCAGCTCTGAGTCCTGGCCTAGTCTCACCCCGAGCCTCCCAGCCCTCGGCCCCCTCAGATAGTTTTTTACGCCTGTCGGAGACTGCTTTGCCATATGGCTGGCAGAGCGTGGGATTCTGGACCTGGCCACTGACCTGTTGTGTGGCCCTGACCAGGTCGTAGCCTCTCTGAGCCTCAGCTGCCACCTCTGTAAAGTGATTTTGGGGGTCGGGGGGGGGCTTTCCTTGTGACTCTCGGGGGTTCTCTGGTGGGGGCTGCTATGGGCTGGTGTGGTGGGACAGCACAGGATGCCAGGCGGGCCCTGTCTGTACCTGCCTTGCAGGGAAGCCACAGTTCTCCCGTGGGTCTCCCCTCCCCGCTGACCCTGTAGACCCCTTCTGTGGGAGTGGGGTGAGGTGGGGCTGGTGGGGCCCCATCCAGTCAGGGGCCCCCTCTCAGGCAAGGAGAGTTCTTACATGCAGGGGCTGTGCAGCCTGAGCGTCAGGGAGAGGAAGCCAGCGTCCTGTTGTCTCTGCTAGCCTGGAGGGAGCTGCTGCCTCCTCTGTGAACTTGGGTCACCGTGATTGATTGATTGTGAATAAAGGTGATTTCGTACCAGCCTGAGGGCTGTGCTGTGCAGTCTGGAGGGCTGGGGACGGAGGGCAGGCGGGCTGGTGGGTGTGCAGGAGGGGAGGGGAGGAGGGGAGTCAACAATCAGGAAAGACTCCCTGGAGAGAGCAGGGGAGGGGGAGGTGGCTGGAGCGTGACCTGGGGCTTGGATGGCAGGGGCCAGAATGCCAGGTGAGCCTCACCGTACGCTGAAAGGGAGAAGCTACTGCCCCTCGCCGGCCTCAGGTCCCTGGATCTGTGAGGAGCAGCAGGAGTCCATGACGCTCCTAAGGCCGAGCCGGGTCTAAATCTGGTGTGCGACCTTTGTGGAGGGGCAGCGCCACCTAGGGGCTAAAGGATGGCAGGCACTGTGCTGAGCTCCCCAGAACAGGGCCTGCCCGTCTCTCACCCGAAGCCCAGACCTGGAAGCTCAGCTGCCGCTCCCACTGGCCAGTGCGGAGGCCTATGCCAAATGAGTGGCACAGCTAGGCAGAAAAGGGAGGCCTCGGTCAGGGACCTTCGGAAAGACTTTCTAGATGATGGGCTGAGTACCTCTGGGTGGCTGTAGAAGCTGGAGTGCTGGATGGGGTCCGGGCGCAATGTGGGAGTTGAACTCATTTGGCAGGCTGGGCCTCAGAGGGACATGGGATGCTTGTCTTCCTCTGCTTGTCAGCCTCTGCTTGGCCTTGACCAGCCACGGGCTACTCCCCACACCAGGACTGCCCAGCCCTGCTTACTGGCGTCCAGCAAAAGTAGGGGAGGGTCAGGGGCTCTAAGCTGAGGGGCCATGTAGGCCCACTGAATGTGGCTCTTTGGCCCCAAGATCTGTATCTCTCTCTCTGAAAGCCTTGGCCACTGCCCAGAAAGCCTCCCAAAGGCGGGGGAGGGGTGAGGGGGCTTGAGCACGCTTCTCACCAGCAACAGTGGGAACAGTGGGAACTTACCCCACCCCTCCAGTGTCCTCAGAGGGCCCGGACCCTGCAGTTCATGTTTCATTTGGGGTGATGAGGGCTTTGCCACTCAGCTGGGTATGTTTTCTTGTGGCGCAGGGAGAATCAGGAGGTGATTCTGTTCAGTTAAAAAGGCAAAAACTTTATTTAGTTTTCAGCGAAATACAAGATGCATGTAAACATAAACAAAATACAAAACAACCCAAATCTTACAGTCTAGAAGCATGCCAAGACAGAGTATTTTCTGCAGACCAAAGAATCCCGTCAAAATGATAAAGGACACCTGGAAAGCGGCAGGTCGAGGGGCTGGGTCCCTTCCCCAAGGACGCTGCATTTTTGTGATGAGAACAGTTCAAAAAAAAACACCCACTATTAAAAATATTAGAAACATGGAGAGAGTTTAGCACCACCATTGATCCTGGAAATTTTTTAGCACTCAAATTGACAGCACTGGATTCACTGTCCTTTTCTTAAATTTCTCTGCTGAGGGGGAAGAGGGAACAACCTCCTTCAGACCCCACAGATCCCACTAGGAGCTGGGAGGGGTTGAGTGGACACCGTGAGGAGTGCCCCAGAGACATCCAGCAGTTCACATGCAACATGCAGTCCACAAACCCACGCTTCACGAACCTGCCACTAACAGCTGCCTTGTTCAGAAGTCACCTTCATGCAGACCTCCTGTAAACTGGCCCTGAAACCCTTTTGCCATCCTGTGTCCTGAATTTAAAGAAAACCTGTTGCAGAGAACAAGCTGTAGATTCAAGAATGGTGGCTCTGTTTACCGTTCTTTCTCTGAAATGCTTAAGAGCAGTATGCCTTGGTCACAGACCACTAAACATGATGAGTGCATTGCACTCCCTCTTCTAAGTCACACCACTGAGGCAGGCTCAGCAAACTGAACCACCACAGGCATCATTAGAGATACTCAAGAATAATTGGTGTCAACAGAAGAGCAAACGAAGTTGTCTTCCTCCCAGATATGCTTGATGGTGTGTGGACCCCAAGGTTCCAGTTTGGGGGTGGTGGGTCCCTACTACATGACCCATTATGGTCACTGGTCTCTGATTCAGGCAATTTGAGAGGCTAGCTCTGGACTGGACAAAGGGAGGTGGGCAAACCCAGCCTGGAACCTGAGAGATGGATGAATGTTCTGGAGCCAGGGCCTCAAACTCAAAGACTGGTTTGTTGCTGACAACTTCCACTTTCCACTAAGTAAATCAATGACCATTAAGAACCCGCGGGGGACCCAGCTTGTGGCCCAGCAAGTAGCTGTTTCCTGAGGCCAGCTGCTTCTACAGCCAAATCTTGGGGCTTTCCCAACCTGTTCTGGCTGGACCCTTGGGTGTTGAATCACTAAATTCCCTCCCTACCTGCTCTCTTCTTCCTGAAACACTCAGAATAGACTTCCTCCTCCTTTCTAATAAAGACAAAACTCCAGACTCCAAACCCTCTCTCAACCTTCTCATACTCTTCCCTTTCTGCCTAGCAGACCTCCTCTTCTGGAAGCCTCCTTCTTGGGGAAGGGGCGGTAAGCCCCAGCCACCCCAAACACGCACACTCATCTTGCCGACGTGCCTCTCACTCACCTCCAACGTGCTCGATCCATACTTTTGCTTTAAAACGATAATTCTTCCTTTCTCTCTTGCCTCCTGAGGTCCAGCCCATTAGCTAGGATGGAAATGGGAGCAAAGGAGGGACCTTCATCCTAGGGACCCATTCTCTAAGGCCACTAAGTTCTGGGATGGGAGAGGGGGCTGATTGATTGTCAAGGTCAAGTGCAAACTCAATATTAAAAAGATAGGCTCCGGGAAGGGGGATGGCATGGTAAAACCAACATTATAGGCAGCTTGGGACCAAGGCCCAGGAAGACAGAGTCCTCTACCCAGTCTGTAAGCACCAGTGTGCCCAACTTCTGGCCGGAGGACCCAGGTGCACAGGACAAAACAGGAGGGATGCTAATATCAGTGGGGCTGTTCTTCCTCAAGTGCAGCTATAGGTCACTGACCCTGTTCTGTCACTGGCTCTGATCACAGAGCTTGAGAACCAGGGCCTGCCCCAACCAGACATCATGATTTAGACAAAAAGCTCAGTAATGTCAAGGGGGAGCCCTCCACATGATTCCCATGAAGCGTTCAGTCAGGCCTGCAGTCTAGACCAGGGGTGCTGATGTACACGCACGGGTAGGTCCACTGAGCTCGCTGTGAGCAATTTCTCGCCCCGACCAGCCTGATCCACCCTCAGCAACATAAGAACTGAGGGCCAGCTGCTCTCATGACATGGGGATTCCCACAGTGGCGACATGCATGGCAAAGGCTGGGAGTCAGCCTACTAGAGACACTGTGCAGGTGGCAGCCCCAGCTGACCGCCTCAGCACTTCCACACCCAGTGGCGGCACCTTTCCACATCTTCATTTTGGAGCCCGGGACGATGGCCTAGGCTGCTTCTGCTAGATCTGTTAATGCCAGTGTGAAGTTTCCAACTAAATACTTAATAAAATAATTACCAAAAAAAAAAAAAAAAAAAGACACATTGCACTCTCCAGCCAGAATTACACGTGTGAATAACACATACACTTGCTGCCAGAAGCTGCGAGTCCTTTGGGGCCTGCCCAATGCCAAGGACTTGTTCAATGGAGACAGCTTGCCCAGTATTTTTTTTCCTCTAACCCCATGTTCTTTAGTTCAAGTGGGAAATGACCAACACTCTCACATACGCACTCAAATGCACACACACACACACACACACACACACACACACTTCCTCAACAACACACAGCCCTCAAAAAAAGTGAGAGAATCTTACTTCTTTAGCACTGTGGATGGTTCTCTTTCCAGAGAGCTCTGCATCGGGATTCTTGAAGATTGGACCTATAGACGTATACACTCCAAGGAGAGCCACCCCCACACGGGGGCACGGTCCCACTCTGGGCGCCAGGTTCCTATTTGTACAGAAATTCACCGAACGGGATGGAGCAGCAAGCGTACAGTACTGGAGGTGGAGGGGATGAGCCCGCAAGGATGTCCCTGTCTCCCTGAGGGGCAGAGCTCCCAGGGCTTGGACCCAGAGACTTCCCGTCCTGTCCCCTCTCTACTGGCACCCAGGTAGGAGGCGGCGGCTTGGTACCTGTTGTGGGAAGTTCTGTCTGCAGGGACCTCAGCAGGCTCCTCCGACGCTTCTCCAAGACCTTCTGGGGACTGTCGGGGTGTTGAGCAGAGGCAGGGCTCACGCCTCGCTCGGGCTGAAGTCATTGAGATGAATGGGTGGCCCTGGCTCAGCACCAGGCCCAGCTGCAGGCTTGTGGGAATCGGTGCATCACTGGGGGATGCTGGGCTCAAGGCACCCACATCCCTCCAAAAGGGTTTGATTACATCGAGGGTTCCTGCCCATAAACTGAACTTGAGGTTACGTAGTTTTAGAAAGACTCAAACATACATCAAAAGGATCATGGCCCAAACATCAAGAGATTGGGGTGAGACGGCTGCTGAGGGTTATTTTTGGGACAGGTCTTTCTGAGCAGCTGGCTGAAAAACAACGGAAATGAAAACAAGGAGCGGTTCCTGGAGGTCCTTGCTCTGTGCCTAGGGCTGGGGCGCCCCGGGGAGGCCAAGTGCCCCATGCCACTTCCCTGAATCCCTCTCTTCTGGGTGGGCAACACCCAGCAGAAGGGGATGCCCTCTGGGGACCCTGCCATCTTGCCAGGGAAGGGGGAAGGGGAGGAGGGGTAACAAGAAATCAATACCCAGGTCATCTATAGGCTCCACAGCTACGACTCCTTCCAGGAGCCCCACCTCCCCTAGCGAGAGACGGGGTTGCTGGCTCTCCCGCCACTGCCCCAACAAGCCCTGGCATCCCTCTTGATAATATTGCACTTTTCCTGTCTCTCAGATTGTTTTCATTTTCGATTGAGAATGCAAAGTATTTGGAGCGGGTAGGGGAAGTGAGTAACCTTAAAGAAATAATATATTAGTTAAATACAAAAACAGGAAAAGTAGGGGTTACTTTTATCTTTTTTTTCCATAAAAACAAAACAAACTACCAAACCAAGGTCTAAACTTAAATAGTTCTACACCTATTCTGCAAATACTAGTAATATGAAAATAAAGCTTGACCGAAATTCCCTTGTCTTTTTTCCTTAGATGATAATAGTAACATGCCTTGCTGAGGAAAGCAATGGATATAAATGCCAGTAAAATATGCTGCTCTAACATCTGAACGTGATTAAAACGATTCTATATAATGCCTTCGTCAAGACGGAGAATGGAGGAGGAAGAAAGAGGACCCTGTGGGGCTAGGCTGGGGGTGAACGGGGCTGAGGGCTGGCCAGAGGGCCCAGCCACAGCTGGGGCAGATGGCACACCTGCTGTTCAGGCTGCCCCCTCCAGCTCCCTCTTGCCACCCTCGGGGTCCCTTGGCCTAGTGGGAACAGCATGCTGGGGCCAGGGAGCCCAGCCAGGCCCCTGTTACAAAGTGGGAGAGAGATGAAGACATCTTTTTCCCTTGTAATAGAAGAAAACAGTCTTTAAACTGAAAGAAAAAGCACCAAATGATGCATCTTCGGGCATTATATAAACCTCAATAATGACCTCAGAAGGGCTCATTTTGATTAAAGTTGCAGTATACAGCAATACAACGTCATTTCACATTTTCAATCGCAACTAATGGAAAACTAGGTTTGGACACTGCTGAGATTTTTTTTTTTTTTTTTTTTTAACCTTTTAAAGTCCGATCTGGTTTTCCTCCAGATGGGTCAGAGCCACAGACCCCTCCCTCCTCTACCTGCTGCCAGAAGTACCCTCCAACATCACAAAGCAGCTCAGTAGCTCTAGGGAAAAGCCCTCTTGCCCTGGCCATGTCTGAGAGGGACTGGCATGCACCCTTCTTGCTTCAAGTATTAATATTCTCTTTGGGTTTGCAGGGTTTGTGCTGTGCTGTGAGTAAGGGGGTGATGGTGAGGGGCAAGGGGCGAAGACGGGGCATGGCAATCCCTGTTCACTGCCCAAAGCTACATGCTGTCACCAGGCGGCAGCATTCTCTACTTTTCCTGGATGCCTGAGCAACCCCCAGCCATCCTTAGGGCTGGATGTCACAATGTAAACATGATGACCACACTATAAACTCTAGCGGGGGTGGGGAGGAGTGCAGGGGTGGATGCAATGGGGAGGTCTGCCGTTAACTAGCTATGTGATTTGGGGAAAGCTAATTCCTGTCTTTGGGCTGCAGTAACAGGAGGGTATGGGATGGAGTGACCCTGAAGGTCACTTATAGTGACTCTATCACTTAAGAGCACTGGGGATTAAGCAGAGAGGGTCCTTGGGGGGCTGGGAGAACATCTGCCTTGTGGGTGGTGGAGAGTCCCACAGGGCAGTGCAGTGAGGAAGGGCAGGGAAAGGCAGGCTCTGGGGAGCACTGTGGTCCAGTCCGACTGAGATGCTCTGTGCTTGGCAGATGCGTCCTGCACTCCTTCCTGGCCTGGCTGGCGTGTTACTGATTGAACTGGCTCAGTGCAGACATTGAGGAGTGAGGCCACTGGGGCCTTCCCCCTGGAAGATAGCTACGTGGAAGGTCCTTTAACCCGACAATCACTCTACTTTTAAATTTTATTTTAAATAATCATAAATTACTTTTTTTTTCTTTTAATAAATATGTGCTGCTTAAAAATGAGAAAAGTATATACTGCATCTTTAAGTAATGCACTTTGCTCTCTGGGTTTCTTTCCATTCCACCGTATTAAAGTGCATTAATTAAAAAATAATGAACCACTTCTTTATCATTATTGTTCAAATAAGTCCAAATAATATTAATATGAAGACACTACAACACTACCATTAGTACTGCAATCTAGCAGATAACTCAACATCCTGCTCTATTTAATACTGTCCAGCAGAAGAAAATAATAACTAATTTTAATTTTAAACAAACAAAAGGAAGCAAAATCTCACCACGGCCCTTGCAACATAGAACGGGAGCAGTTTGCTAGAGCTGCCAGGCATCAGTGTACGGCGAAGGAGGAGGGTGGGGCGGCTGGGGGCTGAGGGCACGAGGCGCGGGTCCCCTGCTGTTCTTCAGGCATCATACGCTGCCTGGGTGGGGAGTGTGGGCGGAGGGAGGGCCTTTCCTCCTTAGTCCAGGATCTGGCAGCTGAATCGGGGGCTGTGAAGCCTGATCTGTCCACAATCAAAGGCACGTGTGGAAATCCACTCCCAGTGAAGAGTGAGTCCTTGGGGAAGCCAGTTTGGCCTCTGAAGTGTCGACTGAAAGACACCACCCAGAGTTGACGGGGACGTCATTCTCTCCCTTCACTCTTTGCAGGGGCACCGCCCCTCGGAAAGACCAGGCTGGCTCCTGGCCCAGGGATCTTTGTCTCCTCGGGCACCTGCAGCATTGCTTGTAGGCCAGGGGGTGGCTGGTGGTGTCCGCCCAGCAGGTTCCCCTTGGCCCAGGGTGAGGGCGACGGTTGCTTCTCCACAGCCTTCACATAAGGCTTCGGGCCCTGCCCAGGCAGGAGAACGTACGCTGCCCCTCTCCTGAACACCACCCTCCTCCCTGCTGAGGGTTCTGCCCTGCTGAGGTTGCGCAAGAAGCAGGAGAACAGCGTCTCCGCTTTGCCATGGCTGGGACCAGGGCTCCTCCAGCCTGAGATCCCTCTGGCAAGCACCGGTACTGTCCACACAGTGGAAACCAAATGAAGCGACTTCGGCTTGTGGAGGGAAGAATGCAAAACACAAACCAAACAACCTCCCCACAAGAGTATGATAGAAAGGCCATCCACTACCCATCCCGTCCCGTGAGGCTGACCGCCCCTGGGTCCCCAAACAACTCCTAAAATAAGACAAAACCCAAGGCCTGACATAGAAGGCCCAAAGCAATACACCTCTCCCAAAACTTGCAAAGAACTGCCCACCCAGAAATATCCAAAATAAAGTCTGTGCAGACTGTGAAAAGACCGACGGCTCTGCCTGCCCTCTCTGTAAACACTGGGGCTGGTGGTCCTCCACGGGGGTGCCCCAGGCAGGGCAGGCTCTCTTCTCAAGGCCAGCAGCAGTGACGGCTAAGAATGGCGGTCCTTGCTGGCAGCTGGGGAACTGCTTTTTCTTCAACTAACAAGACACAGTGGCCTGGCCCAGGGACAGCCTGAGCTCACAGCAGATGCCTCCAAGCCCCAGAGCCAGTGGTATCTCCTGCCACACTCACCCACGGCAGGCGGCAGCGATTGCTGGGAAACCAGCATAACTCACAAACCTAGATTAGGATGATTCAAGGGCTACTTCCGGGGTACAAGATGCCAGCAACGGAAACCAGGCTAGGCAGGGGCAGGGCACAGGAGGCCCGCACAACCACACCTTTTCCAGATTTGCAGCCAAGGCACAAATTGGGGTTTCCTACATGGCCTGTCCCAAATGGTGCCGAGTCCATCAGCAAAGTCCCCAAGGTGCACATGTGAGGCTCAGCTTTCTTGCCTCCGGTCCCAGGCCCAGGACACCCCCGCCCCTTCCACTCCCTGCTCAATGTGGGCCCCCGCCAGACCCTACCTTCCAGCTGGGGGACAGCCTGGAGGGGAGTATCTTCGAGGTCACACATTCTGCAGGTTTAACGTTGTCCTCCCCACCCCCTCCCATTTTCCCTTTCCCCTTTGTCTTATCTCACAGCTCACCCATACTGAGGCTGGAAGGACTGACGCCCCCCACTACCCCTCATTAGTTCTTTTTCTCCAGGTAGTTGGAGGGCACCCAGCCTTTGAAGGGCTTCACCCCGTCCAGAATCTGGCAGTACCACCAGCCGTTGGGGTTCCTCTCCAGGACCTCCATGGACACGCCCTCCTGGAAGCCCGCCGTCTCCTCGTCCCCCTCATAGTCTGCGATTGAGACGTACACATCTTTGAGGTTGTTGTGGATGAACTGGGACTTCTCAATGGGCTTGGGGCGCACAGGGGACACCGGGATGCCATTGCGCTGAGTGGGCAGCAGAGGAGGGTCCGAGCCCTGGCTGGCGGCCCGTTCGACCAGGCGGCCCTTGGCTTCTGCGGCTGCCGAGCGGGCGGTGCTGAAGGAGGAGTTCCGGCGGACGCCTCGGAGGCCGTCGGTGGCCGTCAGCGACTCATTCCTCCTCAGGGCACAGGACAGGTTGCTGTCCTTGGGCGGTGGGGACACGAACACCGACTGCGGCCTCACGGCCACCTGCCGCACGCCATTCCTCATCTTCACCGCCCCGGCACCCGAGGTCTTGATGAAGCCCCCGGGAGGCTTGGAAGGGATGGGCGGCGTGGCCCTCTTGCTCTGGTTGACAGTGTTGAGCGCTTGGACCCGCTTCTCGATCTTTTCCAGGCTGTCTGACTTGCCTTCGTTCTGCTTGCTCTTGGTGGCCACTGTGTCCAGCTCTTTGCCAGGGGGGTCGAATTGCTCGTTCTCACCGAGCACCAAATAGTGGGAGGGGGCCCAGCCCTCCAGCTCCCCAAACCTCACGTACCACCAGCCACTTTCCAGCTTCTCAAGCACCTGCACCTCCACGCCTGCCGGGAAGCTGATCTCCGAGTCCTGGACCTTTTGGTAGGCACTACATGTCGTGTAGGAGGTGGCCTGCCCTTCCCACCCCTTCTTGGTGGGACACGGGGGCGTGGCAGCAGGGAGGGTGATGAGGTCGGCCGAGCCTCTCCTGGACCCCTCACTGGGACCCTCGAAGGCCATCTGGGGGGGCAGCTCCGAATCCTCGCTCTTGGAGCCCTTGAGGCCACCCCGGAGCTGGCCAGTGGGCCTCAGCTGGCGCCGTAAAGTGCTGATGTCCATCTTCTCTTGGCTCTGGGACTCTGTGCGGTTCAGAAACGGCTTGGGCCGGACTGATGGCTTGGCCCGGGCACAGGAGGTCAGCCCAGTCTTCAGGTCGGCATCCTTCCTCGCTCCGACCTTGGGAGTGCCGCGGATGCCTGCGTCCGAGGCAGAACGGGGCTTCAGGTCCCCACTGTTCTTGGACAAGGATGAGGAGGAAGAGGAGGAAGAGGAAGAGCAGGTGGTGTTGATGGTGATGGACGAGGAAAAGGAGGCCGAGGAGTGGTTCTTCCCCAATTCCGCCTGGGCGTTCTTCTCTGCCTTGAGCTTCAGGAGCGACGACGATTTGGGGGAGCCCGATTTGGGGGAGTTTTTCCTGGCAAGGGACAGCGGGGAGCCACCTGGGGAGTCACTGTCCCGGGAGGAGCGCCTGGCCGACAGGGCGTCCTCTGCACACGCCCGGAAGCCCTCGTTCTCATAGATGGTCTCCTCCTCCAGGGCCACGTCCTCTGCAGATCCGCCCACCTTGAAGCGGGCGCGCTGCAGTGAGAAGGCGGGCGAGGGCCTGCGGGGCTGGCCGGGCCGCCTGTCCCCCGAGCCACCGTCCTCTGCGGGCTCCTCACTCAGCTCTGGCTCTGAGTCGAAGCCAAAGGCAGGGATGTCATACTCAGGCTCCTCGTACTTGAGCCTCAGCGGGGAGTCCTGGCTCTCACCAGCGCCCGCCAGACCCTCCTCGGCCTCCTTGGGCTTGCTGGGTGGTGCCGGTGGGGGCACCTTGGGCCGCGTCAGAGTGCTCGTGCGGCGGCTCAGGTTGGGCTTCTTGCGCTTATCGATGTACGACGCGGGGGCCCAGCCCTCCTTCTCACCGATCTGCACATACCACCAGCCACCCGAGTTCTTGTCGATGACCTGCGGGAAGGGGCAGACAGGCCAGTGAGCTGGGAGGATCGCTGGGGCCCTACCATGTGCCAGGGTGGGAGCTTCACACTTTGGCTCTAGGAGACATTATCTCCATTTCCCAGATGAGTGAACTGAGCCACTAAGTGGCCCAGGACCCAGCGTAGGAAGTGATGGGCTGGCATTCAAACCCAGGTCTCTATCATCTCCTGGATGGGGGGGCTCCCACTCTCCAAGGCCCCCTCTCCTGCTCTTCCAAGTCTCCTCCAACACCCTGGTCGAGCTGGCCTCCTCTCCAGACCCTCACTTCTCCTCCCGCTGAGCTACTACACTTGGAAGATGCACTGTTCCCAGTCCCTACAAAACCCCACTCACCACGGACCCATACGTACAAAAGACTGCCATTCCACCACTTCCATCCTCTCACCCCCGTACCGCTAGGCCCTCCCTCGGTGACCCTGGAAAGGGTCTCTCAGGGCAGAAGAGAATAGGAGGGTGCAGGTGAGTGGAACCTGGAGGTAAGGCTGAGGCCGGACCTCCCTGGTTTCCCCATTGCTCATGGTCATTTCACTACATGTGGAATCCCACTGAAATCCTACCAGCTGAGGAGATTTCTTTGAGTTGAATGGCTTCCTGGGGGAAGAAGGCTAGGGCCTCTCAGTCATTTCCCTGTTAGTATAAACTTGTTCAAGGAGCTTCTTTCTTAACTGCTACTTGAGACTGGAGAGAGCCCAGGAGTGTGGTTGCTGGCTGTACTGAGGTCCGTTTGGATCGGGGAGTACAAATGGAAGAGGCAGTTGTCCTTCCATGTGCGCAGGTTCCGCATCCCTGGATATGGAGGGCCAACTGCACTATGATTTTATATAAGGGCCTTGAGCATCCCAGGATTTGGGTGTCCATTGGGGGTCATGGAACCAATCCCCCACGGATCCCGAGGAACAACTGTAATTTTGAATTGTGGAACACTGCTGGAGGAAGAGGTCCCAGGGAGGTGAAGGGAAGCTTGAAAGCACCGGCACTGGGGGAAGAGGGGCAAGGAAGGAAGGGAGGATAGAGACCACCAAAGGCAAGGTCTGCCTGAGGCCAGCCCTCTGCAGCCCCCGCCCTGCCTTGGGTGCTATATTCCATCCTTCACTCTGCCCACTCCATACTCAAAATGCATGCGTGGGTAGATCCTAAGTATGTCAGTTCTCTTACATTATGAGCTTCGTAGGCTCTTGTGGAAGCATAAGCACCACTGAGAGAATGATTTCTCTTAGAAATTTAGTTCTAAGTTCCAGGCATGTGGTTTAAAACATTCACATTGGGGATATCACCTCTTCAACGGGCAGAGACTGCCCAATTGCTCTTCTGATGGTTTTACAGGTATTAATTGGACTTAACTCCATCACTACACAGAGCCACTCAAGAGAAAGATCTGAGTCACAGATCTTCTCTGGCCCCTGGAATGCCATGTTCAGCGCTGGCCACAAAGTGGGGTTTCATAAATGCTAGGAGACCGGCTGGGAGGGAGCAGGAGAGGGTCTGCTACCCATTTGCAGAGAGAAATCATCAAAACCTGGGGGAGAAGTGACTGCATCAAATGTCAGAGGTGCCTGTGGTGTGGACATGGCCAGAATTGGGGTCCTCAGTGCTTTACTCCGGCTGCCTGGACCGCATTCTCCCAACAGCAGCACTTCCTAATATGGGTCTTGTGGAACCCTGGCCCCCAGGAGCTCCTGGGAGAGGAATCTAGGTGATACTGCCTATTGCAGTCCCCTCTTAGAGACACACAGTGACACCCCCATATCTAGGCTCTGAGAAGTTCTGCAATTAAAACAACAAAGCTGGTTGGGTTTTGTTTAACTCACTGTCCTCCAAACTCATTCATCCCCAGCGGCCCCTTGCTTCAAAGTGCCCCCATCACAAGCTCCTATAATATGCTTTGGGAAACGCTGCTGTGACGGGAGCTGGGTGGAGACATGAGCCGTGGGTTCTAGTCCTGGCTGTGGCACCTACTGGCTTTAGGCAAATTCTAATCCCTGTGGGTCCTGTTTCTGCACCTTTCCTGCCCGCCCCTCAGGAATGTCGCCAGCAAGACATAAATGGGAAACACGGGAGGTATCTGACCATCACGAATTATAACCCTTAGCCCCATGGCCCAAGGCTCACCTCTGCCTTCTGTCCGCCTCGAAAACTGATCCCATCAGAAATGCACGACTGGAATTCGGCAATGGTGTAGTACTCCACCTCAACAGAAGGGGGCTCTGGCGGCTTAGGCAGCTGGAACCCCTGAGGCAGACAAGGACTCAGTCAGCAAGACCCACCTGATCAGAGCCGTATCTGAGGTGAGTGTGGCGGTTACACCAGGTGGAGAGCAGCTGACTTGAGGATGTATCAATCACCTGAGTCTCAGGGTGTCTCACCAAGAGACCACTCTCCTGACCAGGCTCTCTAAGAATACCCAGGATTCGCTTGAGACTTGTCTGAGCTATGAAAATGATCATTTAAGTAAATTTCTACCCTTACATCTTTGGAATCCAGTTTTCAGAAGCCTCAAAAGCTAGGTCCCAAAATGAAAGTCAAAAAGCAGAGAAATTGTTGTAACAAAGCCCGTGCACACTGCCCCCTGGGAGAGGAGAGCCATCTCCTTGAGTCTCAGGTGAAGGGCCACCGGGGTGACACCTGACTGCAGAGGTGGGGTGGGTGTAAGGGGGTGTGGGGTTGGTCAGAAAACCCCTTGGTCGGTCATCATGATGATGCCAAATGGTTAGGCAAGCACGGAATAAACTCAGGATCCTTTGCTCTGGGGTTGGGTAGAACACGCTGGGCAGCAAATGCTTCCTAGATGCTGGCACGTTGATAACTAAGGCTGACGTGCAAGGAAATTTAGAATATGGCCACAGCCCATGAGTTGTGAGCCTCATTCATTCACTTGGCAAATGTTTGTTGTGTGTCTACTGGGTGCCAGACTCTGGTCCAAGGCACCAGGCATCCAAGAGTGAACCAAAGGGACAGGACAACCCCCTTGCCCTCGTGGAGAGGACGTTCCAGCTTCAGCCAGTCTCTACTCCAGCCAACATGGCCTTGGTGCCTCCCCATCACTCCCAGTATGGCCTGGTATCAAACAAAGGAGTTAAAATAAAACAATCTTATAAAAAAGGTACATGTGTTTGGGAGGCTAGAGGGGGGAAGCAGCTACAGTGTAGCAGGAAGACCTCAAAAGATCTCTGCCTGCAGGTGGACGCATGTGGGCTCCAATCCCAGCTCAGCAATTCACCAGTTGTGTGGCCCTGGGCAAGGCCCTTGCCCTCTCTGAGCCTCAGTTCCCTCATCTGTAAAATGGAACTAATAACAGGGTCATGAGATAATGAACATAGCTTCTGGTCCAGCCAACGGCACAGGAAAAGCTCTATAAACATAAGCTGAAGCCGAACGCTCTTCCTGAAACGCCATGCTATTCCTCTTAACCTGCCTCGTCCTTCAAGGCTCAGCATGTTCGAATCCTGCCACTCACAGCTGAGCTGCCTCAGGTCAGAGTGAGTGAAGGGTGGGGGGAGGCTGGTTTTGAGGGACCAGGTCAACTTTCCCTGCCCTGGTGGCTGGCTCTGCAGCCGTGCATGCGCACAGATGTGGCCCAGGTCCCAGCCCTGCCTGGACCCCCGCGGCCAGGTGGGAGTCGGATGGACCTAGCTGGAAGGAGCAGCTCTGTCCTAGCAAGCCCTGCTTTTGGCAGGTGTGGAAAGAATTACCCCATTCTTGCCAAAATCAAGTCTGCCTGAAAATAATCAGCTGGGGCTGAGAGAGATGGGAGGGAGGGGAGAACTCTCTCAGTTGTGTAAAATGGGAGGGGAAACAAGATAGAAACTCCACTGGGGCTGATGGCCAGGGCCAGGACGGTCCCATCTCCAGGGGCCAAATCTTCAAAAATCCTGTTTACGGAAGGCCAACTCTTCCAGTGACTGCTGCTGTCCGCCCCCCTGGGGCGGATGTCACTGACCACAGTAAATCTCGCTAAGCCCAGATGTGACTTCAGAATCCTTGTCCACACACAGTGCACAGAGAGCTGACAGAGGAGGTGGAAAGTCGACGGCCAGCCCTCCGCGTACACCATCTCATCCCATCCTTACAACAGCCCTAGGAGATGGCTGGCACTGTCCGCCTCTTATAAATAAGGAAACTGAGGCCGGTGGAGGGTAAGCAACCTGGCCAGGGGCTCGCTGTTTCTCAGTGTCGGAAATGGAGTATGCATCCATGCTTGGCAGGCCTGAAGCCCCATTCTTTCCACTGCATCCCACTGCCCCAGATGACAGTTCTTGGTTCTAGGGCTCTCCGTCTGCCACCTCTCACCCAAAGCCCCAGCACCCTGAGTGCATATCCACCTCCGTGGCGGTCTGGATGCCAGGAAACCCCACCTACAGGCGCCACAGACCCCAGCAGCATTGAGCCTCTTTGAGCTTCAGCATAAACCAGTCCCTGCCATTTACCACCCTCCTCCCCAGAGAGGATGCTCACTGGTCTGCCCTGTGCCCGCCCAGGTTCTGGCACCCACTGGGCACTCCCGGGCAAGGAAGGCAAAGCTGAAAGTCTTCCAGGCTCACCTGGACAGCAGCCCTATTTCCCGCCCCTGGCAATGCCCGGCTGGACACTCTCGCCAGCCAGTCTAAATGTTTATGTCTGCCAGTGCCGTGGCTGGGATGGATTTATTTAGCTTTGGAGTGCAGTGTGTTTTCGATTAAAAACTGTCCAGCTAGGCCCCAGGAAGGCTGGGTTCCCCAGGCTTCCCTCCCTGCCTCCAGCCCCACAAAGCTGGAAGCTCCAGCATGGCCCTGGGGAAGCTCTGGACCAACAGACTCTGCACTGAGACAGCCAATTACTGGGAGCTGCTACAGTGCACCCAGGAAAGGGAATGAGAAAGAGAGAAAAAACTGAGCACACATACCAAGCTGGACTCTCTGCGAGGTGGAGGCCTTGTCCTGAGGTTCGGGGAGCCTAGAAGAAGAAACAGGGCTTCAGAAATCGCAGCCAGACACAGTGCCTTCCCTGCCTTCCCTGGGTGTGACCTCCTGATGCTGGGAAGTTCCTGCTCTTCTCCCGCATTTATGACGAACCCATGCTCTCGGTCACCACAGGCACGATAGCTGGGCTTCTTCAGTGGAAGTGAGAGATCTTTGAGCTTCCTTAGCTGTGTTTCAAGGGGATCCGTGAACCCCCTAAAATGATGTGCACATTTCAAAATGTACAGACATAGGGGCTTTTTTCAGGGGAAAGGGTAGATAGCTTTATCAGATTTCCAAAGTTAGGAGAAGAGACCATGTCTATTTTTTGCTCACTACCAAATCCTTGGAAGCTAGCACAGTGCTAGGCAAGAGGAAGTACCCCCAAAACAGCTCCCGACTGACTGCTCAGAAGGCTTCAGGCATAAAGCTAATGTAACCAAGTTCAGAACTAAACTAAAAAACAGCTTTCCTCCAGATTTTAAGAATGGCTGGACACAAACAGAAGCTGGTCTCATAATACAGAACAGTTTAACCCTCAACCACAGGCATCCTTGCCCCAGAGATGCTAGAGATTTGGAGGGGCCAGCAGCTGGGTTTCTCCTGTACGAAAGGAGGAGATTCCGGAAGAATGCTGCTTAAAAGTGCTTGTGGAGGGAGGTACAATCACCCTTCCAAGTGTCTTAGACTTCCGGTAACTGGAGGAAAAAGGGGTAAGGCTCAGCAAGATGATCTTCTATCGGCTGTCACTCATAGAGCAGCCTTGCATCGAGGGACCCATTTCACAGCCCAGGTGACTTATCTGCAGAGTGACCATTCATGGCTCCCCACTAGAGGAGGAGGGGACGCTACCAGCTTATATATGCATGCAATTTATCTTCGGTGGAGGAGTTGGAAGGAATTGCCTTGTCCATGCTTGTGATTAGCATAAGACAAGCTGGCAAAACGAGCCTGGGGTCAGGGGTCAGCCTACATCTCAGGAAGAGAATAATACGGGGATCATGCACACACACACCCCCGCCCCAGGCTTTCCTTGCACCTCATGCCCCTTCTCTAAAGAGCTGTGTGGCAAGGACCCGGGGATCAGCGAGGCTCTTACTGATCTGGGCCCTCTGAGGGGCAATCCTGGCCACGGCTGGGGAGCCCTGGGCCAGCTTGGAGACGGTCCTCTCGGGGACACCCAGGGCGCTGCCGTTGGAAGCGTTGCAGAGGATGGGCAGGCTGATCTCCTTCTTGGTGATGGGGGCCTCTGGGCCCTCGCCTTCAGCTGGGGTGGTCTCCTTGTCCCCGGACGCCTTTTTGTTCAGCAGGTTGCTGATCTCCATGATGTTCCCGATGATCTCCACCGGGCCTGCCAGATTCTTCTTCCGTGCTGGCAGGTCATCCTTGGCTTTCTTCAGGTAGGATGCTGGTGCCCAGCCCTCTTTGCCCAGGTATCTGCAGGGAGGAGTGGGACATGGCATCATGAGAGCACCCTGTCCAGGCCCCAGGCTCCATCAGGCCTTGCCCAGGTGAGCTTTCTCTGCTGCACTCTGTAAGACACTTGGCAAAGCCACTACTCTGGAGAGAACTGGAATGAGGGCCAGTGGAAAGACATCGGGAACACCACTTCTTCCTCTCTGTCTCCTAGTTCTTTGCCTGATCCCTCATGGTGTGGGCCCTCATTATTTGCAACATCAGGCAAACATGGGACATTGAGATGAGAAGATTCCTCAGATTTGGGGTTGCCTAAAAGGTAGACTTTGCAATGGCCTACTACCTCACCACAGCAGAGGGCAATTCTAGAGATAAGAAATGAGAAGGTGTATAGAGTTAAATGCCCAGTCAGAAAGGGAAGTATGATCAGAGAGGTGAAGAGGCAGCATAGGTGAGAGTTAGGAAACCCGAGTTCTGGTCTATGGTACTTCGGACAAGTCCCTACCCTGGAGCTCAATTTTTTCTCTTCTGCAAAATGCTGGGATAGAGTAGCTGCAAACATTTATCCAGAAGGATAGACATGCTGAGACCAACTAGGAAGACGTGTATAAAGAGTGAGTGACCAAGTGGGAAAAGTACTGGCACCACTGCAGGAGGAGCAGACAGATCAAGTTCACAGACAAGTCCACAGACAGACCAACGCTAAAGGTGGCGTTTCAACGTAGTGGGGTAAGGATGGATTATTCAATGAGTGATTGGGGGATGACTGATGATCCAGTTAGGAAAAACAAGTGAGACTCTGGCCTTACAACTGTATAGCAAACTTAAAAATGCAAGTCGTGAATATTTGCTTAATCTTGGGGGCTGAGAAAATCTTCCTAAGTGCAACTCCAAAAGCAGAAACCATAAATGAAAAGACTAAATAAAGCACATGACTGGATAAAATTAAAGCCTTTGGTATGGCAAAACAAAAACAAAATGAAACAAAACAAAACGAAACAAAACCAAAAACCCATAAACACAGCAAAAGGCAAATGACAGGGCCGACTTAATTTTAGGGGATTTGCTGACTTCTGAAAACAAGTTTTTCCCTTTTTCCCTCATGGTGTTGAGCTTCTACCCAAACCCACTGAGAACTTACTTCTTGGTCCAGCAATTCCTGGCCAATGCCCTGCAGTCTGGGGTGCAATGTCCCCGCCTGCTCCCTGGCACACATCTGGCTCTCTGGAATGGCTCCTCCATGCCAGATGTCTGATAATCCCCAGCCCCCCTGCCTCCCTGATCTGACCTTGTTCTTGGGGGCTCATTAGGTAGGAGGAAAGGAAATGTGAAAGTTCAAGTTTCTAACGTGTTTGAGCTTTGCTGGAAAGTTCAGGTAGGAGGCGGCTTCTTATGTTCACGTTACATGAATGAGCAGGCAGGCTGACCCAAGCTCACCTGTCTATCCCTGTTTTGGGGCTTGGAAGGCAGACATCAGTGAACAAATGGATGGAAGTCAGGGAGCTGGCAGACAGAGCACAGAATTTCAGGGGTGGATGGAAGCAACTAGTAAAGATACCTAATCTTACATATATCAACAACCAAGGCTCAGAAAAGCAAAGCAAGTAGCAGAGGGTCACACAGCTAGCTTTTGGCAGCATCTGGCTCAGAACTTGGTGCCCTTCATCTTGGAAGAAAGATGATGAACCTGCCAGCCACTGGGAGCACCTGTGCGGAGACGGGGAGCGAGGTCTCCTGGGAGTGATGGTCAGGAATGCTCATTGTCCTGAGGACTCCCATTCTAAACCTTGATGTGCTCCTTCGGTGTTACATGGATAAAATTAGATTCCAGACAGGGAGATGCAAGTGAATCAGGAGAGGCTGTGTGTGTTTGGGTCCAACTCTGCTCACATCTGCTTTCCAGCTCTGGAGCACGGAATGACTCCAGAGGGAAGCAAACTGGAAAAGGAGGATGGGGAGAGAGGGAGGGCGTGTATGTGTGTGTGTGTGTTTGGTGGGGGTGGTGGTTGGAGAAGAAAGACGAGAAGTAAGGATCAACACAGAGCCTGGGATGCTGGGAAATGGCATATTTAAGGGGGTGTCTGGCAGCCTTCTTAAGGTGGAACCTTTTCAGCAGGGTTTTCTCGGTTGCAGCTCCCACTGGCTGAATGGCCAGGCCATGGGGACAAGAGCTGACTAGATGAACCAACTCAGAGTGATTTTATTGGTCATTTTAGAAAACTGAAACACCCAGCAGCCTTGTAGAAAACCTCTGGGTGAGTGGTTTAGGTTAGCAGCCTGCCAGAATGTTCACTGGCCTTCCCACGCAGACTCGTGGTGGCTGGATTGTGGGCTTGGCTCTAGTTTCCATTGTTTAGAGAACATCAAAGTCTAGGGGCAGAGGATTTGGGCAAACACGTCCAGGCACACAGTCCTGTCCCACCTATCGGGACAGAAAGGGACACCTCAGCCCGCTGACTGCTGTGCACAGGGCCAGGGGCAGGGGCGACTATGTTCTGGCAGGTCACACTAAGGTTCAATCCCATGTGGCCAACGACCTTCATCCTACCCGTCAGCACAGACCAATCTGAACACCACGCGGCGTGCTGTGTTCTGAGCAACTGTCTTGTGAGTGCCCCTGCCGCCTCGGCCATCTGTGCCCTCGGTGGGGGACAGCTCAGAACACGCATCCTACCCACAGTGGGTCTGGGGTTCCCAGGTGTGGTGGGCTGGAGAGGCGGTCCCCAGAGCCCATGACAGGGACTCTCTCTGTCATCCGGGTTACAGGCAGAGAAGAGAAACTGGGTAAAATCATCACAGCGGAGCTACTTTTAAAGGACCCAGGAACATTTCCTGGGAACAAGCCCCTCCTTGCGGGGGGTGCTAGCTGGCCTGGGAGCCCCAGGGCAGAGGGGCCTGGGGGGCAGGACTTGGTAGGGGAGAGGTGAGTGAAACCCACAGGGTTTAGTTCGCTTCCAGGAGCGTCAGGAAGCTCCCCACTCCCCTACTCACACCCCCGAATGGGTTTCTCAGCTGGGAAGTGTGATCAGGCCCAAGGAGAGGGAAGGGCAGAGCAAGAGGCCTCTGAACTAGGCCTGGGCTCAGGCCTCACTTCCGCCCCAGCTCTCTCAACCACGGGAGCCAGCCCTGCGGAGCGGAACAGCCCGGCCCGAGCCTGCATCTGTGGGCAGCAGGGGCTGCCTGCTGGGACCTCGGCAAGGCCCGTGGACGCCAGCACTGCAGGCGGCCTGAGCTGCACAGCACGCCAAGCAGCCCAAGCCGGACACAGAAAACCAAATTCAGATGTGCTGGACCCTCTTGGCGGATGCATGGGAAGGGATTGCACCACTGCCTGCAAGCCGAGCCGGGGCCCCTGTGCCCCGCTGGCTGTGGCTCAGGCCCTGCTTTATGTGTCCCGGGAGGGTTTGTGCAAGATGAGCACTCTCTGTTACGGCCATTCAGCCTCGTAGTGCTAAAGCAGTCAAGCCAGGCCGTGGGTGCAAAGCTGCTGTCAGGATTTACCTGCCAGCTGGTGCCCTCAGCCACTCTGCTGCCCAGGGCCAGCCTGGGGCCAGGGTGGCAGAGAGGCACCTTGCTCCTCCGCTGGGGCTCTTACCTGATGTACCACCAGCCCTCCAGATTCTTCCGGATCACCTCCACGGTGACGCCCTTCTCAAAGCCAATCTCGTCCTTGCTTTGGCTGGTGTAAGGCTGCACAGTGACATACTTCTCCTCTGTGGGTGGTGGGTGAAGCAAGAAAGCACAACCATTTGAGGACAGGGTACAGGTCCTCTGTCCTGCCTCCTTCTCCTCCTGGCCTGGCCTCACTTAGTTGGTGGCCAAGGTGTACTGCATCAGCCTCTGGCTTTTCCAGGAAAGGGAAGAGAAGGGATCAGGCCTCACAGCTGTGCCCTGCATGTGCCAAAGCTGGCCAGGGCCCCAGGTGGCCTTGCAAGCCCCAGGCAGCATAGAGCTGGCTCTCCCAGCCTCCCAGTCCCATAACTGCAGCCAGGCTGCCGGGGCCTGGAGTCCTCAGGGTCCCAGAAACTCCCTGGGCTGCGGGCAGGGCCACGAGGAACCTGGCCCTCCTGGGGCCTGAGTCAGGGAGTCCGAGAAAAAACCCAGTTGTCCCCTCAGTGTCTGGAGGCCTCAAGGCAAGCCCTCTCCTTCCTGAACATGCCATGCGTCCATCTATGCCCCAGACCTGCTCTCCCAGCCTGTCTCCCACCTCAAACCCTTAAACCCCTCCTCTGTCCAACCTTCTGACAGCTCCAGGGACACCTCAGCCTCCCCTGACCACTCATCTGATCACCTGATCACATAATTTCCCCGAGAGGATGCTATGGGCATGGTTATGTGCCCTGTTAAGGGTCCAGGGGCCAAACGAGTGAGGCACAGTCAGGCAGGAGCCCTGAGGGGGCTGAGTTGACCACACAGCTCGGTGAAGCCCCTCTGGGAGCTGCCTACTCTGGTCTCACGGTAGGACTGCACACCCTATTCTGTGCTCCCCAGGCACCGTGGGGAGCTGAGCAGGAGCGTGGGGGCAAGTGTTGGGGGGGCGGTGCTGGGCAGTTTGTGTCTTCCTGGATCCCTTGGGCCTCTCTCCTGGCAGGGACCCTGTGCCTCCACAGGAGTCCCTGCTCAGGCCTCCTGTCTGCTGGGGACCGGCAGACGCACAGCTGGCCAGCCACAGACACCCTGCCTCCTGGGGGGAGAGTCTCCCCAGAGGAACGGCTTGGGAAGGAACACCCAACCCCACCCATCCCCTCAGAGGAGGACGAGTGGCAGAGATTGGCACACACTCTGGGAGGGTCACCCCGAACCTGTGCTGTCCTCTCCGACCTGGATTCTCCCTGGGGGCTGAGACAGTGCCTGGCACACAGTAGGCGCTGCAAAGGGACTATGGAGTACATTGATGAGGACAAAGGTGTGTTGAGCCGGGGCACCGAGTGGGAGACTCTCTGAGCTCAAAATAGCAGGATGCTGGCACAGAACAGCTGGCTCTGAGACAGGCGCTCCCCACCCCCTCAGCTGGACCCTGCCAGGCAGCCTGCCTGAGCCCCTGGCAGTAGTGGGGGAGAGGGCAGCTGCCACCCTAACCCCCTGCTCAGGAGGGCCATCTGTTCATTCTTCCCTAGATTATCAGGGCCCTGTCTGCGGCCCTGTGCCGGGCGGAGATAGCAGCTCCCTGTGGGATGGAAGCAGCTGCCCTGCCAGGCCGCAAGGACAGAGCTGGCAGGCCGCTGGCCGAATCTGAAAGGCTGCCAAAGGGCAAAAGGTAGGTGATGCCCCACGGGAGCCTCCACAGTTCAGCACGCTCTTCTCAAATGCAAGCCTTTCTCAGCGTCAACTCGCTCCTGGAAGCTTTCAGATTCCAATCCAGCCATGCTGGGGAGAGCCGCCAAGACCGCCTGAGAACCTGGCCCTGCCAGATTCTGACTCGGGCCTTTGAGAAGGTCCGTGTTTTATAGTCCAGCCCCCTGCGCTCCCGCCTGTTCCTGGGCTTGCTCCATTTTCCAGCGGGACACTGTAAATCCTGGCCCGGGCGGTGGCCGGAGCGGCAGCGCCAGGCCCCAGGGACCCAGGGTCCTGAGGCTCGGGTGAGCCGAGGCCTGGGCTCCACATTTTGCCTTTGCTCAGTTGGGCTATTTTTAAAAGCCTGTGGTTCGTGCAGGAAGCCATCATTAAAGTTTCCCTAGGCAAAGTTACTTTTGCAGAGAAAAATTACAGCCTTTCCCTTGGGCAGATCAGAGGAGCCCTTCTCTGCCTCACGGCAGAGGCCAGGGCCTAGACTGCATCATGAGGGCCAGGCCCCAGCACCAGCCTCCCCAGTCCCCAGTGTGCGTGCTGAGGACAGAGCCCCGAGGGCCATGTAAGCGTCCTGCTTTCCCCTGCCCCTCCTGGTGGGCAGAACCAGAGACGTCCGTTTTACTCAGGAAAGCTAAGTTGCTCCTGCACAAAGCCCTCTTCATGGTGGCCCTGGGACCGATGTGAACACAGATGTCTGGGAGTTTACGCTCCCAGGAAGAGACCTGGCTGGCTTGGAGGCTCGTCCTACCCTGGCACTGTAGGTTCCAGGAGGTGAGAATTCAGAGCCCTGGTCCCAGGCAGGGTAACTCTTCCAATTGGTCTGTTTGGGGGCTCGGTTTTCTGCCACGTTTGGCTTGGATGACGAAGGTGTGGGTTACCTCTGTGTGGCCGCATGCCCTGTGGGTCTCAGCTCCCTCCTCACTGGTTTCCCTGGGGGAAAGCAGAGGCAGTCCCTCCACTGAAGAGGGGCCACAAACCCCACCTTAGGGGGCCAGACAGGAGGATGGCGAGACTGATGGAAATGACCTTGGTGGGGGGGAGGGGGCTGAGTCATTTGCGTTGCTTGGGGTCTCTAGAAGAGATGCCCCTTAGGAATCAAGTTGAGGGAAGGGGCCTGGGAGCTCTGGGGGGCACCTCTGGGCTTCTGGGAGGCGCTGACACCATGGTCACGCCGATATGCCCTCGAAGGATGGTTGCCACCTCACCCCAGGGAGGGCTGGCCAGGCTGCCCACGGGGTGGGTAGGTGGCTGGGGGGAGGTGGACGGGCCTGTTCTGGTTTTGGAAGCAGGGGCTGGAGAGCCCTGCAGTTTCCAAACCACAGACGCCTCCTCTTTCCAAACACTTTCCTCTCCGTCAGCAGTCTCCCTGGCTCCCCTCCCAGTCCCTACAACTTACCCAACCCCGATGCAAGAGGCCTTTTGATTCCAAAGGCCTGGTTGGCTCTGGGACTGGGGGAGTGGAGGCCCCAGGGAAGCACTGCTTTTCTCTTGTCTAGTTATATAGGACCCACTGCTTGTTCCCCCCTCGTCAGCTCGGCTGTTGCAGCGAAGTTTCTCCCAGCCAACTTCCTGCAAGTTTTTCTTGGCTGCCTGATTTAACTTAGCCCTAATTTAACTTAGAGCTAAGACTGGGAAATGATGTTGTTTAGGTCTCTTATTCAAAAGAGAGAAGTCGTGGGCCTGCATTTGCTTACATATTTGCATGTGTGGCTGGCCATAGAATTATGCATTTAGTTGGGTATCTGTGTCTACTTACATCGTGTTATAATTGTAAATACTGTTGCCGATATACACGTGGTATAGGAGTTATGTATACGAGACTGCATATGAAGCTATACGTGTACTTGGGGGGTAGCTGCAGAGGTGTACCTATGATGTGGTTGTGTGGATAATGCATCTGTGACTGTGTAAATAATGCAAACGTGGAATGGTCTACGTGAGGTTGCATAAGTGTGTACTGTGAGTGGCTGTGTGCACGGGACCGCAGATGTGCAGCTGTGTAGGGCTTGGATGGGACAGTGTACTGTGGCCATGCCCGTGGCTCTCGCGGTTGTGTGCCGGCGGTCATGCTTCACCGACTGAAGTGTCCAAGAGTCCATGTGGTTGTGGAGACAGAGGTGTGTTTGGGGTTCAGTGTGTGATGGTGTTTGGAGCAGCTGTGGGAGGGGATGGGGACAGGCCAAACCTTCCACCCTGCTCTTTTTCCAGGCCAGTGTCCCACTCTCCTTTGCTGCCAAGGCTCAGGGCTGCTTCCCCGCCTGGCCCCCCAGCTATGCTGCCCCACCCATCCTACCTCTAGGGTGCCTTTGCTTCACATTCAGCCTGTTCTCTCTGCTTCCACGACTTGGCCCCCTGTCCTGCGCCAGCACCCAGGGTCCAACCCACACTCCACCCTCAGGACAAGCCGGGCTCCTCGCAGCCAGTGCGCTGAGCCTGATGCTGAGCCAGCCACGGGTGGTGGCCACCCCTGAGTCCAGGCTTGCTGCTGCCTGGGGCTTGGGGCAGATACCAAAACAGGGTCTCACAGTCGTTCAGGAACAAGCTTTGGGGGTAGGGTGCGAGTCATGGGGCATCCCTGCTAATTCTGGAAAAGCCAATGCTTATTACACACCCTTCCGGCTGTGCCGTCACCGTCCGGAACACATACCCTCCACTCTCCTTGAGGCAGGAGAAATGGGCCACCCACTGGCCTTGGGGCTCTGGAGGTGTTTAGAGGTTTGTTCAGAGGCCTGCCCCTAATTTCCCTGCCTCACAAGCTCTTGGATGTTGGAAAGGCCCTGGACTGGCAAACGTCTTGGTTCCTAATCAGCCTGTATGGCAGGCCAGGGGCTTCCCTGGAATAGTCTTGATCAGGCTCAAGCCCAACAGCTAGTGCTGGGGCCCCCAGCTGGACCTGACCCCACCATCAGAACTTGTTGAGGCTGTGCCCTGGGGCCAGGCTGTGTCTGGATTTTGCTCCTCCTCTAGTTTCCCTGGAGCTGGCTGAATGAGGAGATTGTGAGTGGCTCCTTCTTCCTACTCTGTCCCTAAGTAATTGCTAGAATAGCTCTGGCCAAGGGAACCCTTTCTCAGAGGAAGGAGGCAATGAACGGCAGGGGTGAGGGGCACGGCCCAGGCAGAGACCCATACACGCTCAGTTCTCTCAATCTGAAGCTTCAGGGTAAATGTGGCCTTTCTTAGAGTCCAGCTGCCCAAATAATCCTGTCCTAAGTCCCATGACCCCTGCCCCCAGGATGCTGGCCAAAGACAGAGCCGCCCCCATTGTCACCCCGATTCCCAAGCGGCCCCTGCGCTCCCCTCCCGCCTCCCCCCTCCCAATAGAGTAGGTGAGAGGAAAGTCTGGCTGGTGAATCTGGGTAAGGAGGCCACAGGGCAGAGAGCAGCAGAGCCCAGGAAGGAGGAGAAGTGTTAGTGAAAGAGAGAACAGCAGCTGTGGGTGAGGAGAAGCTGGCTCCCATCGTCACCTCGGCTGTGCTGCCTGTTGACCATCCCGCCCAGGGTCCACCGGCGATCCAGGCGCCGCAGATGGGCCTTGCGTCTCTTGGACACTGGTGTGGGAGATGGCGATGGAACACGCGGCCGACGGGAACCGGCGGAGAGAATGGACATGAGGATGAGATGGGATGGGTGGGGAAGGGATGGAGGGAGGGAAGGTTCGCACCCCCAGGGCTTCACCGCCTGGACTGAGTCCTGGTGGCACATGCCTGCTGGAGGGGCGCGGATCTGACCAGTGGCGGCGCTGGAAGGTGGGGAATAACTCAACCAAAGCCAAATTGCATGGGTTATGCCCCCGAGCCTGGGAGGGGCTAGGAATTTAGAATCCCAGCACCTGAGAGGGCAAGAGGAGCCTTGGCTCCAGCCCAGTGCAAGGACGACCCTTGGTTGCGGCCCTAGGGGGAGGACACGGCTCCCACCATTGCTGGGCAGGGATGGTTCCCAGGAGGCTGTGCCCCACTCTCCACCAGGGCTCACATCCACCTGTTCCCCTGCCCCCACTCACTCAGCAAGTCCTGTTTGTGAACCTGCCACCACGAGCCAGGCACTGTGGGTGGAAGAATAAATGTGCCCAGCAGAGACTTGGGGTCTCTTCCTTGGGGGGCTTATAACTCTCACCACCCTGCGTTGGTTTATGTCTTTGCTTTTTCAGTCACCCCCAATGGATCAAGTCTGTTGAGGGCTAAGACTCTGCATCTCTGCGTCCCCAGGGCCTGGCACGGGGCTGATCCCTCAGAAATGTTGCCGAGTGAAGCACACACAGTAGGATGCCACAGGCCTTGGTCTGTTCCTTCCCCACATGCAACCCATTGGATTTCTGACAACGGAGGACCTGCCTCCCAGCTTTTCACTGCTCCACACTCCTTTCATCTGCACAGGTCCTCTGGCTGCTATGGACCAGCTCCACATGCCCCCCGCCTTCCTATGGGACGCCCAGGTGGATCAGAGGCCCCCACCTCCTGGCACTGCAGAAGGAGGGTGCCAGGCTGCCCAGGTCTGGGGGAGGGAGGCCAGCACTTTAGAGTCAAACTGTCCAGACACACCCGAGCCACACCCCACCGGGGCCTCCTGGGAAGTACTTATTTTTCCAGAGGGAGAAGAGTAGCCTGTTTGACCTGCTTCTTGTAAGCAGGAGGCCTGGACAAAAGGTTAGGGGTATGGATTCAGTCCAGGCTGCACTGCCAGGTTACTGTGTCACCCTGGCAGGCTGCCATCCCTCCCCAAACCTCTGTTTCCTCATCTGTCTTTGGGGTTGACACCACCTGCCCCGGCGTGAAATAAGACAGGGACGGGACGGGCTCTGTGGAATGGAGATGAGGTCCTGTGTGAGGTCAGACCGGGAGGAACCTGGACAGCTGACCTCCTGGGGGTGTGTCCCCCTGGTTTCTCAGTGGGCAGAGGAGCTTCACTTCAGCTGATGCCCAGCCTGGGGCCACCTTAGCAGTAAGTGACATTTACCCGGTTTAAACCAGGTACCAAGACCATCTCACTGGAGCCTCACAAAAGCCCCACGTAGCGGGCACTCTCCCCATTCTAGAAATGGGAGGCCAGAGGCACAGGGATGTTCAGGAACCCTCTGAGTCACACACCTGAGCGTCAAGGCGGCACGCAAGTCCACGCAGTCTGGCTCTGGAGCCTGGACTCTAGACCCTGCGCCCTTTAGGCGCCACCAGTGGAGAAGGCCTGGACCCTGGGGCCAGTGCCAGCCCAGGGAGAAAGGCAGGTCATTGCCGGTGGCTGCAGGGCGCAGGGCACAGGCAGAGACCCAGGTTCGGGTCCTGGCTCTGCCACTAACTGATCTGGGGACTCTGTGGAGGTGACACCCCTCTAGGCCTCCACTGTGGTGAGGCTCACTGAAGCACGCTGCCAACGTCGGGCCCGGACCCTCCTCATCAGCAGCGGACGAGAGGGTCTCAGCCTGCACCTCGGCCCTCCTGCCCCCTACTGAAACATTTCTGCATTCTCCACAGCACACCTGGCTTCAGGAGAAACATGAACATATGCCAGAATATCTGATAATAGGAATAAACCGAAACAGCCAATGGTCTCTTTTCTTTCTGAAGCAATGGAACATGAGCTGTTAGGGAAGCTCTGATGGGATGAAGGCTTCCAATTTCTGCCTGTAGCGCTCAGGGGACCTACAATGGGATGGCAACGGGGCTGGAGTAGAGATGGCCAGAGAGGAGACCAGGGCGGGCTGATCTCTTAGCCACATGGCTGCCAGTGCAGAGACTGGCGGACACACCACAGCTGTTGGGCCTTGGGCTGGGGTACTGAGTCCTGAGCCCTTCTGTACAGCTGCGGGGAGATGCCCACGATGTGATGATGGAACTCACAGCTGCCCAAATGTTGCCAGGGGTGCTGGCACACAGGTCCTATCAAAGTGTGCAGAGGAACCTATTATCAGGAGGTTCGCCCTGAGCGTACACGCGCACGCGCACATACACACCCGTCCCCGCCCCTGCTTGAATGCGGAACCTCCACTGGCCGCCTGGTTCTTACTCCATCGAGGTCAAAATTCTCTATAACCTGTTACTTCTTGTTCTGTGCAAAGCACCCAGTCTCTCTTCAAACCAGCCTGGTGGCATCAGTGCCCACGCACCTCTCAGGCTCCTTCCTGCCCACTTGGTGTCCTGGTCCTCCAGCATCAACCTGACGTCTCCACTCTGACTCTCTTGGCGTCACCTTTTCAGGTGGGGCTCCAATCCCCCACACACAGACACACATACACCCTCCTAGAATTGCTCACAAGAAAATGCTTCACGGAGGGGCATGCGGCATGGTGGGAAGACCACTGGCAGAGGAGGCCGACCATGGCTCAAGCCTTATGAGGACAAATACATATCTAAATATTTGCAGCCTCAGTTCCTGCATCTGGAAAATGGAGATGGTGACAGAGCCCTCCCGAGTGGTGAGGGCATTTCAAGTACCAGGGCAGACACCTAGGAGTGAATGAGACCTCAGTACACTCTAGGGATTGTTATTTCTGAAAAGCCCTGGGATACCCCCCGGAATGTGGAACTGGATAGGAGGTGAGGCCTGGTGACTGCAGGCAAAACAGACCGGCCCCAGCTCAGGGGCTACGACCCTGCACCGCTGCAGAGGTGCGAGGAAACCAGAGATGAGATGGGGGACAGGCTCAGCCCCTGGGCTCGGGGAGCAGCCGGGAAAGACCGAGTACCTGGCCTGAACATGCCAGCCCTTCTCAATGGGGCCTGGTCTCTGGAAACCTGTCACAAGGCAGACATGCACTGCAGGGGCTGCAGTACTGGTCAAGGGACTGAAATACAGCATTTACATGGGAGGAAGGGCGGGGCTCCAACTGCCTGCCGAGTAACCGACATTTGGGGGAAGGATGAATACGGAGCTGGGGCTTGGCAGGCCGCTTATTTTGGCCTGGGCAGTGTGGAATGGGGCGTGGGGCAGGGGCAGGCCTGGAGGTGGCCTGAGCCCTGGGTGGCAGGCATGCATCCCCCTGGCTCTCAGATGTGCCCATTTGGACGGTCCCCACTGACCGTTAGGGCAAGCGTTCCTGCTGCCAGAATAAGGGAGGTTTGGAAGTCACTAGGAGCGGGCAGCCGGGAACGGGGTGGCTCAGACTCGCTGGGCTCTGGCAGCCTGCTCTGGGGAATACCCAAGTCCACGGATAGGCTGACCAGGCCAGTGCTGGCTGGGGTTGGGAGGAGGGGCAGGCTCCTTGAAATGCATTGGAGAAAACCCCAGAAAAACCTCACCAGGTCAGAGCTAATGAGAGAGGCTGACGGTGCAGGGGCTGGAGCCATCCCTGGGTTCCTGCAACACTGAGAAATGATTCACAGACCTGCCTTCCATGTCTGCACCCCTGACCGGGATAACAGGCACCTGGAAGAGAGGCCTCTGAACAGACTGTGCACGGCAGGAAGTTGTGTGCACACAGTCCCTTTGGGGTCGTCCCTGTCGCAGAGAGCACAGTGTGGGGTGAGGGGGGCAAAGGTGGATCTCTGTGGGGACCCCCAGAGGAACCCAGGCCTGCTGGTGGGGAGAGGGACCAGCCCTAAGACCGTTCTCCCCAATCTCTGCCCCAAAGTTGCCAAAGCCTGAGATCCACACCCCAAGGGAATCTCCCCTCTAATTTTAGCCCCATGTGGGACCAGTAAGGACAGACCTGGCATAGGAGGTGAGCTTGTGGGTTGGCCTCAGTGACATGGGATCCTGGGAGAAGCAGGGGGGAAACATGATGCATATCATTTTAGAGTTTCTGATGGTTTTAGGGAGAAGGGTGGGAAAGCTGCGTCATCTCCCTGACCCCTTGAACCCGCAGGCGCTTACCTTCCCCAGTCTTGGAGGTGTTGATATCTGAGTCGTCCCGAGTACCATTCTGGGCCTCCAGGTAGGTGGCAGGGACCCAGCCCTGTTCCTCAGAGGTGCTCACGAACCACCAGCCTGCAGTGGGGACGAGAGAGCAGCCATGAGAGCCCAGCAGATGGCAGAGGTGGATGGGGCCAGGACGAGGAGGGAAGGAGCAGCGTGGAGGGGAGGGCACAGAGCCACACAGCCTGGGTGCCTGGCAAAAGTCTTGCCCACGTCCAGCCTCCTGGAGCCCAGGCTCCTCGTTGAGAAAGAAGAAACCAACACGCTCCCTGAGAAGAGGGCCTGATGGACCGCAATCCACTCACACAGACATTTGATAACAAAAAAAATTGAAAATGAAATTGACACAATGATATGCCCAACACGTGAAAGTTACCTTGCAGGAAAGGTCAAGGGAGTTCCGACCAAACACAGATATGGTGTAGGGTCTTTCAAGCCCACTAGGACCACTGGTGTGACCTGGAGTTGGGACCACTTTCTCTGCTTTTAAAGGCACCTGGGGGTAAAGGCCTCACAGATACGTTCTAATGGTCACTGCTCCTGCTTCCCACCTCGGGTCAGTGGTATTTTCACATTGGTGCTACTCACAGCTGCCCTTCAGTATGTTGACAACTCAATCACAGTAAGTGGGCACTGCACCCTTGAGTGACCCTTGAGGGTTGTGGCCAAGTGATAACGGCTCACTCATTTTCTTTCCCCTTTGTTGGCTCGTTCATTCATCATTCAAACAAACGCTGAGCAAAGTACTCCAAACTTGGGAGCCCTGGGACTCCACTACTTGCCTCCAAAGCCATTTTGGCACCAGTTCTCTTTTCTCTCTGTGACAGAGCTCAGCATTTCCAAACCTGGACTGTAGCCTGTCAGGAGACCCCAAGGTTCCTCCCTGGCCAGCACTGAGGCCCCATCACCACGTGGTCACAGCAGTGAGTGGCTGCCCGAGGAGGGGGCACAAGGGGACCTCCAGGTGCTCCCAGCTGGGCTTAGCCCTGGGAGGTGGAGGAGGTTGCCTGGGGGCTGCTGTGACAGCAGTGGAGAGGGATGGAGGACAGAAGCCCCACCACTGCACAGGACCTCAGCACCCAGGGTCAGCACCTAGGTCTTCAACTTCCGATGCTCCATGTCACAGGCCTGGGAGAGCAAACAGCCTATGGTCTAGTCTTTTTTTTTTTTTTTTTTTTTTAAATTTTATAGCTACTTTATTTATTTATTTATTTATTTTTGGCTGTGTTGGGTCTTCGGTTCGTGCGAGGGCTTTCTCTGGTTACGGCAAGTGGGGGCCACTCTTCATCGCGGTGCGGGGACCGCTCTTCATCGCGGTGCGCGGGCCTTTCACTATCGCGGCCCCTCCCGTTGCGGGGCACAGGCTCCAGACGCGCAGGCTCAGTAGCTGTGGCTCACGGGCCCAGCTGCTCCGTGGCATGTGGGATCTTCCCAGACCAGGGCTCGAACCCGTGTCCCCTGCATTAGCAGGCAGATTCTCAACCACTGCGCCACCAGGGAAGCCCTATGGTCTAGTCTTGAATGCCCACTGCACCCCACCCTTTCCAGGAAGTTCCACAACACTCTGCGTGCAGCTCTGCAAAACCTATGAAACACCATGACAGCTGTATGATACCATAATGTTGGATACATGTCCTTATACGTTTGTCCACACCCACAGAAAGTCTAGCACCAAGAGCGAACCCTAATGTAAACTAGGGACTCTGGGTGACTAGGGTGTGTCAGTGCAGGTTCATCAGTTGTAACAAATGCACCACTCTGGTGCGGGAGGTTGAGGATGGGGCAGGCTGTGCGTGCGTGGGGGCAGGTGTATATGAGACACCTCGGTACCTTCCACTCAATTTTCCTGGGAACTTAAACTGCTCTAAAAAAACCAAAGTCTTTAAAAAAAAAAAAAAAAAAAGTTAAAGTCTCAGACAACCGTCTGGACTTCTGCGGTCCAGCCCTTAGCTGGGTCACTGCCCCTCCGGAACCTGGGATAGATGCCTTCTTTCCCTCCCTCTGCCAGATTCAGGTCAATTCCCTTGTCCTTCCCCCAAGTGGGATGGGTGTGGGCCACCTTCACAACACCCACGGCCACGTGCACCCTCTGGGCCTACCTGCCTGGGGCAGCACCGCCATCCTCCCTGACGCCCAGGCCACAGCACCGCAGCTGCTCAGGAGGCTGTGGCTGAGAGACCCCAAAGAAGCCAGAGGGGTCTCTGCCTGGGATGTCTTCTCCCCTTCTCGCAGGCTCTGGGGGAACACTCTCAGGAACCCCAACAGTCTCTGCCAAGAGGCCCCGGGCCCAGTGTTCTTCCACAGAGCCCGACTGGAGGTCACGGGACAGAGCTCCCGACCTCATAGAGGCTCCTGCCCTGCGGCCCTGCCTCCTAGGCCACAGACATCATTCTGACTGGTCTGCCACTTCCCCGGACACTGTAATGGTTCAGGGGCTTTTCCAGGAACTGATATGGGTGCTCTGGCGACCTGAACCCTAAATCCCACGTTAACCAAGAATCGCAGAGGTGTGTGGGAAGAGATGTCCTGAGAGTTAAGTCAATAAAACAAAGTCAGGAGATGGAGAAAGTCAGTCCTGATGACCATCACTTGACCCTGGGGCACAGGTGCGCTAAAGCTAGACCACCCTGTTGGACTTGCTAATTACAGTGAGCCAGTGACCTTCCTGGGCTGTTCAACTGAGCCAGAGTGGGTTTCACTCACTCACTAATGCCATCCCTACCCAGCAATCAGCAAGGTTCATAATCAAAGGTCCAGCATCATGAGTCAAGTCTGGAGAACAAAACCCAAGCCCACTGGGCACCTGCCACCACAGATTTTGGCATGTAAGGATGAAGCCCTCTGAGCCACTCTGGGTAAGCGGTCCCTCCCCGACCTCCCACTCACAGGATAAGCTCCAAGAGCTCCAAAGAGCAGGTACCACAATTCCCAACTTGGAGTCACTTTTGGGAGGGTCTGGAAGGCTGAGGCTCTCACATGCCTGCCCAAGTCCAGGTCCCAATGCCAAAAGCTCAAAGGTTTTGGTTACCACATCCTCCAGACCCTCACCAAACTGTGTCCGGGGAGATGAAAGACCAGTTCCAGCCTCCAAAGCCAAGCCAAGTCCCAGTAGGCCAAGGAAGTGCCCTGAAGGCCTAGTCTCAAAGGGAAGCTCTTCTTCCCAGGAGAGGGTTTCCCCAGGATGGGCCCGGGCTGGGGCCAGGGACCTTATTGTCATCAGACAGAACACGAATGTGCCTGGAGAAACAGCGGAGCTTGGACGCATGTGTCTCGTGGAGGATTTGCCAAGATCTCTCCCACGCCCAGCCCCTCTCAGCCTCTCTTTCTACACCAAGGTGTGTCCACCGCCAACTCCATCCTCTGAAACAACCTACTTGCTGTCTCAGTGGGAGCATAGTCTCTCCTTTCCTTGTGTGACCCCATGGCTTCCCAGGAAAGAAGGTGACTTGGTGATCTCCTGGATGGCTGGGCTGACTGTCTCCTAAGCCCTCTCTCTACTTCTGGAATCTGGGCTCCAGAGTCATCCTCAGCAGAGGTGAATGAAGTAAGCCCCTCCATGGGTACCAGGGGATTTCTCCATCAGTCCCATCCAAGCTTGTCTGTGTCCTCACATATGTGAAGCAAGACCACCAGCCTGCTGACCTCTTGCTGTCCCCTCTCCTGACCTCTTCCCATGGCCATCTCCAGACCAGGGCCCTGCATGGACCTTTCTCCTTGGCTCCAAGGGCCTCATAATCCCAGGATTTAGGGCTCTTTTCTGCTGGTGGCATCGTTTCCCCTCCCTCCTAACTTCACCCTTCGGGAACCTTCCATGTACTTTCTGCTCCCTCCCTCCCCCCAGGAGCCAGAGATCGGTGATGGAGGGATGGATCTGGACTTGTCTGTGCAGAGAATCTCCCAGGGGCAGGGCAGGGCTGGCCCTCCTCCTACCTCTGCTGCATAGGCCTGGCACTCAGGGTGAGCTGGGCAGGGACTTGCCGAGGGGCCGAGAGTGTGGCCGAGGTGCCCAATGGGCAGGGCGGCACAATGGTCTGCGCCTCACACCACCTGGGTGCCCCTTGGAGGTGCCAGGGCTGTCTCTGAGTCCTTCCCACCTCAAAACCTCTGTTGCACCACAAGTTTCTATGGAGCGTGGGCCACATTACTGGCTGACTGTGATCATTGCACCCCAGGGCAGCAACTTAGGATCCTATTCTCCTGCTGCACTCCCAAGACTTGGGGCTGAGACTCTCACCATCCTCACGGCTTTGTGGACCTGTCGACCTTGCCCGAGAACACTGGCCTGGACTTCCACTCCAGCCCTGACACACGCAGAGCTGGGCTGTGTGGCTTCAAGTCTCAGGTCCCTCCTGCACCAGACCCTGCAGAGAAGAGCTTGCCACTGGCTGGGCTGTAGGCACCTCTGTGAAGCAAAGGTAGACAGGCTCAGTCACCGCCCAGGCAGGCGTGGCTGAACAGGGGCAGAGGTGCCTACCCAGCTACACGCAGACCTCCTGGGAGCCCTGGCACGAGTCACACAGTTGGGCCTCTGGGGGAGGCTCCCGGGGCCTGCACCCACCCACAGCTGCTGACAGGCCTCTCCCAGATGCCAGCAGCTCAGACGTCAAATGCTGCAACTGGGGCTCCTGACCAAGGCCACTGCTGCTCCACCAAGGAGCAATTAGAGCCTGAACTACCGTGGGGGCAGCCCAGCTGGCCAAGAGGACTCAGGCGTCAGCCAGCCCTCGGGTCTCCCAGGCTCCCCTCCAGCACACACCGTGTCCTCGTTCCTGCAGAGGCACATAGTGGGAGGTAGGTTATGTCCACACACACACGCGTGGATGGCTGCCTGTGCACCTGGAACAGAGGTGTGTCTGTACATGCATCACATGATGATGATAACAGTCAGACGCTGAGAAGGGCCCTCTGTCAGGAGCTAACGTTACACACATTACTTGATTTAATCTTCAAGAACCTTATGTTTTACTATCGTCATCATCCCCACTTGACAGATGTGGAAACTGAGGCGGAATAGATCACAATTAGGAAGACGCAGAGCTGGACTCAAAACCAAGCAGTCCACCTTCATGACCCATATTCTTAACCACCCCAGAAGTGGATTAGGTGCACATCTGTCGTATGCAAGTGTGCAGAGGTGGCTCCCTGAGAACGAGTGTCCCTGAATACTGGTGCTTTATATATGTGCCACCTGTGAGTGGGTATGTCCACGTCGCTGAGTGTTTGCTTTCTGTGCGTACACCATGAGTCGAGTCGCAGGTTTGAGAGTCTATGTCTACATAGGATGAGGATCCTCTGCGGGTAGAGGGTAATAATTAGGAATCTAGGGTCAGAAAGACTCAAATTCAGGTCCTGGCATGCAACTTCCTAGCTGTGTGATTTGGGGAAAATTACTAAACCTTTCTGAGCCTCAGTCTCCCCTCTCTGGTATGGGAGTAGTAAGTTGAGCCCACCTCCCAAGGTTGTTGAAATGAACAGATGAGCCATAAGTAGCTTAGCTTGGGGCCTAGCACAGAGTAGGAGCTGAAAACCCTAAGCTCTGATCAGGGTGGTGGTGGGTATTTGGTATTCTAGACTAACAGAGTCAGCACCCATGGGTGGCCAGGTGGTGTGTGTGCCCAAGGAGTGTGTCAGGAGGTACTCAATACAGCTTGGTGAACTGATGTGTGTGTGTGTTTACTGCTGTCTATGGAATTTGGGGGCTGTCTTCAGGGGTTTCAGAAGAATGGAAGGCGCTATCTTTTGCAATATGGCTTGCTCTTTTCTCAGCTGATGCAATGCATGATAGCAAGCATGGTGAGAAATGGGGCCGGGGGGAGATGTCCCTGGGGTTTTCCTCCTTGCTCTACATGTCTCAGGGCCCCCTCGGCCTGGCTCCTGTCCTTCAGCTCACACAGCTCCCCAGCACAGAGGTCCTGCAGCCTCCTTTCTCCTTTAGGAAGCCCTCCCTGACTGACCCCCAAGTCCCAATAGCATCCAAAGCATCACCCCCACAATTCACAGCAGCCTGTGCTCTCTGAGAATAAGTCTTGTTGGGACTCTAAGTATCGCGTCTATTTTGTCTCTAGGGCAGAGCTGAGCTTGCAGCAAGCACAACAGCAGATGAGGAAACTGAGGCACAGAGCCTAAGTGCTGGAGCCAAAGATCTGACTCTGAATCCCATCTTTGCCACTTCCATGCTCTGTGGCCTCAAGAAAGTGACTTAACCTTTCTGAGCCTTGGTTTCTTCATCTGTAAAATGGTAAGACTACCACGCAGGCTAGCGTGAGGATGAGATAAAGAACATCGCGTGGGGCCTGGCACACCAGCAGGCGCCCATTAAATGGAAGCCATGAGCTTTACTGAACGAAGGGCTAAAGCCATAGGACATGGGAGGTAAGGTGGCCAGCACTTGTGGATGCCCAGGGACCGGCCTGAGCCACAATGTCTCATGTCCTCGGAAGATGGATCCAAACTCCAAGCTGGCCTCTGCTAGCCTTCCTCTTCTATCCTCCTAGCCTCCGTTCTTGGGAAAGGAAATTCAGCAAGGTTTTACTAAAGGACTGAGCTTTGGACTGATGAAGTGGCCACACCTGTGCCCAGTTGGGAGCAGCTGTTTCCTGACAAGCTGCCAGACTTGGCCTTTCCCCAAGAAGTCAACCCTGGTTCCCAGGCAAGAGGGGAGCAGGCTCCTTTTTGTTGTGGGGGCAGAGGACTTAGTGGAACAGGAGTTGGTGGGGAGCCCCCAAGGGGCCTGGGCTAGCTGGGAGGACCCTTACACACCCCAGCACCCCAGCCCGGCAGCCATGCTCTACCAGCGCCAGCCAGGCCACTGCTCAGGTAGGTCTTCCCAGCTGGAGTGCCTTATGCTGAGATGCCCCCCAGACGGGGCACGAGAGGGCTACCATGTCCATTCTTTTGAATGGGAAACTGCAAGCTGATGTCCAGGAGCACTAAGATGCTGGATGTACAGGAGAAGGCTTCCTTCTGGCGGCTCCAGGCTAAGCCCCCAGGCTGGGGACATCGTCTGGGAGCTGAACTGGCCAAGCGTCCAAAAGCTGCCTCACCCTGGCCTCTCCTTCTGTGAGGACCGCGTGTCCACAGTGCCAGGGAAGAACAGAATTCAGCGAGGCTGGCCTATAGGCCAGGGCCCAGCCCTCTCCAGAAGGCAAAGGCCCAGAAAGAACAGCAAGGTCACCTGTCATAGCATCTGACCCGCTCAGTGGGACTCACTAAAACCCACTTCATGATGGCTCAGGCGCCGAGGGTGGGAGAAGGCAGCACCGGGTGGCCTGGCCAGCACCTCCAGCTCAGGGCAGCGCTGGAGGACTACCCATGCCAGGTGGGGCAGGGAGCCCCTCAGCCACAACAGGCAAAAGCTCGGGCCCAGAAGGCAGGCTCTCCCTCTGTCCAGGCTGAGCATAGTCTTTAGCTGTTTGGCCAATTTCAAAGCCCTTTCAAACTGACTCTAATTGGGGCTTCCCAGTCCTGACACTGGGGTGGAAAGGGTGGAGCTAGAAACAGAGTGAGGCACGGACGGACACGCACGCGCGCGCGCGCGCACACACACACACACACACACACACGGAGTCAGAGATGGAGACAGACAGACGGAGGGGATGGGAGGACTTGGGAGAGGGACTGGGGGCCTTAGCCTCTCTAGAAGGGGGCTGAGCCTGGCCAAGGGTGGCAGGAAGCGAGGGGCACTCCCAGGCCACTGCTGTCCCCAGGGTGACCAGGCCACAATGGCCTCCTTAACGAGAGTGGATAATGAGCTCATTAGGGCCAGAGGAGGCCAGCTGCATGCAATCAGCATGTTAATAAAGTCTTCTGAGGTCACGGCTCAGACTAGAACAAGACAGCTGGTGGGGGAGGGGGACCCTGCTCCTCCCTCTCCCTCTGAAACTCCCCCTGTCCTTCGAGGTGCTGTCCTCCATGAGGTCTCCCCACCCTGCTCACCCCAGGACTCAGCCCGCAGGCACCTCTTAGCCCCTCTTCCAAGATAGACCTCAGTTGGGATCCTGGCTTCACCACGTACTCACTGGTGACCAGGAACAGGTCTGACCTCCCTAGCACAATAGCATAAGCTGGGGGCTTCCCTGGTGGCGCAGTGGTTGAGAATCCGCCTGCCAATGCAGGGGACACGGGTTCGAGCCCTGGTCTGGGAGGATCCCACATGCCGCGGAGCAACTAGGCCCGTGAGCCACAACTACTGAGCCTGCGCGCCTGGCGCCTGTGCCCCGCAACAAGAGAGGCCGTGACAGTGAGAGGCCCACGCACTGCGATGAAGAGTGGCCCCCGCTTGCCGCAACTAGAGAAAGCCCTCGCACAGAAACAAAGATCCAACACAGCCAAAAATAAACAAATAAATAAATAAATTAATTAATTAATTAAAAAATAGTATGAGCTGCCCGTAGGGTTGCCTGGCATCCTGTGGTGCACTTGGGCTGGTGCATTGAAGACACATGGTGTACTCAACAACCAACCTTTACTGAGCACCTGGCATGTGCCAAGCCCTGTTCTAGGCATCGGGACGCTGCAGAGAACAACCCACAGTCAGGACGCGGGCTCTCCTCTATCTCCCAAGATGGGCGCAGACACAACCTGTGCACTGGCGCTGGGGCCAGCGAGAAGGCGAGGCTGCCTCCCACTAGCCCTGGGCGCCCACCCAGAGGATATCGGGCAGGATGAGACAGACTGGGCGGAGTTTGGAACACAGCAGCCTTGAGGTAACCTCCGAGCCTGCCTTTTCTTCCCCGCCTGGTCCTTCACATGGTCTGACCCAGGGTATCTGTGCGTGCAGTGCTGCTGTATGCCCAGGCCTATGCGAGGGCTTCCGTGTGCGGGCGGGCAAGGGGTGATGGAGCCAGGAGCAGAGGCACAGTCCCAGGCCTCGAATGCCTGCCCCCATTCTCCGTGTACGCTTGGCTCAGGCTTTGGCCCCTTCCTGAGAGTGAAATGTCCAGGCATTCTCGTGTCCTTTCCTTGGAGTGGTTTGGAGAAGGGGATGAAGAATCTGGGGGCACCGAATGGTGGACGGAGGGGAGATGCTGAGGACGAAGGGGGCTGAAGGGGGCCTGGCCAGGCACATGTCACCAGCCCTGCCCACCTGGCCACACTACACCTGGCACAAGGCTGAGCCTTAAGGGACCGCTTCTGCCCTGATCCCCTTCCCATAACCTTGGGGCAGATCTGAGGCTTCTACCTGAGAGCGGCCAGAGATGTGGGAAATGCAGGCCGTCCATGGCATGCTGTGCCTTTAAGAACAATGAAAGGAGGCCACCCTGGGCCAGGCCTCCCCTGGTCAGAAGGCTCTGTCACTGCGGCCTCTTGCCAAGACACACTCCAGCTCACAGCACGTGGCCTCTACAGTCCAAAGCAAACAGGAGCGGGTGACAGTCCCTCCTAGTCTCCCGCCTCCTCGGAGAGGCTCCCCTAGCCCCTCTCAAAGTACCTCCACAGCCCCTGCCTTCCTGCCTGACCCATTCCTCTGGTCCCACCTCTGGCCCCTACCCTCCTCTCTGTTGCCCACAGCCTCCCCTTCCCCCAGATGGGGCTCTCAGGCCACCAGGGCCCCAGAACCTTCCCTGGGCGCCTGAGGCCTGAATTCCAAGACCATTAGCACAGGCTGTTACGTCACAGTTTGGAAGGCTATGTAGATCCGTGGCAAGAAGACAGCAAGAACTGGGCCGCTGCCACTCCTCCCCCAACCCTGCTCCAGCCTGCCCACCGCACTGGATGAGCCCAGAAGTCCAGCGCTGGGTCTGGGCAGGCCAAGGTCATGAGCGAGGCACCCAGCAGAAGGCAGAGGGGGGCACATGCGAAAACGATGGGTAGAGGAGAATCATGTCTTTAAGCAAGGGCTCTAGAGTGAGGTTGCCTGGGTTTAAATCCCAGCTCTGCTGCTTACTAGAGCTGCATGATTTTGAGCAATCGCCTCAATTTCCTCGACTGTAAAACGGACCTACAGTATGCCTACATCTCACTGTATTGGTGGATGAGTAAATCTATGAAAAGGGTTCGGAATAGTGCCTGTTTCCTAGCAAGGCGCACCAAAGAGCTATCACTAAAGTTTAAGTGCAAACCACAGCGAATTTTAAAGAAGGAACCAAGACCTCAATGCCTCTCAATGACTGGTGTCAGGGTTGGGCAGGGAGGCAGGTGGTCTTAGGTGTCTGGAGTTTCTTGGAGAGAAAGCCTCTTGGTGTCACTGTTACTTGGCCTTGACCTTAGAAGGTCTCTACTGAAGATCTGGTTCTGTGCTTGGCACAGGTTGGGGGCGGGGACAGGGCGACCCAGGCAGCCTCATGCCATAGACATAGTGATTGTTGATGCAACATTTGAGGAAACTGCAGACATCAGAGATGAAACTGAGTAGTCAGGGAAGAACTCTTAGAAGAGAGGAGACCTGAACTGAACCTCAGATTAAATCTGGAGGGAAGGAAGGAGGGGAGACGGCAATCTGGCGGGAGGAACAGGATGGGCAGGTAATGGGAGTACATGCAGCCCTAACCAGTAATGCTCACCATGCTTCACGGTGGGGATTCTTCCAGATGACGGTGAGAGGGGCAATCATCTTCAATGTCACTGTCCTCCAACTACCCTGAACAGAAGGTGGCTCAGGAGGGTAGGATTGCAAAAAGGTATTTTCTGCCATGATTGTAAAGGATGCAAACGGTGGGCGAGACGTGGCTCTGCAGGGTGAGTGAGGCATTAAGATGGAGGGAGGGGCGGCAGCGAGAAAAACACAGAAGGGAGGTGTGGACCTCTCAGAATCACAGGAAGGTTAAAGTCTCACATGTGGATCCCTGAAAAAATGTTCAGGGCAACAAAAGGGTGTTTCCCCTGGTGTTCCAGGCAAGAGCGAGAGTAAGAAAGAGGGAAGTTGGAAGAGATTGAGTGCGGGCGCAGACTGTGTGGCTCTATGGGGAAGGGGGCCTGCGGGGCACCTGTCCGAAGCTCGGCGTTTCCCCTCTGGAGTCAGGGGCTCACACTGGAGGGCACTGACCGGGAGGGTGGCGGGCAAATGGCCGCAAGGCGGAGATGGAGGTGGCACGGACAGCTGCCCTCCGCGAGCTCTCACTAGCTGGCGTGAGAAAAGGCCAGAGAGCACTTGACCGAGAGCCTGCCAGGCCACCGTAAGCAGCCCTGAAAGACGCGGAGGTGGGAGCGAGGCCAGAGGATGCAGAATGGGCCACAGTCCCAACTTTCAAAGCAGAAGGTAGATTCCAGAGTAGAGGTGACCTCAATATGGGTCCTGATGAAGGGAAACCTGGGTTCCCTGAGGGGTGGCTGGAGAGCCTGGAAAGCGGTTCTGAGCATGACCAAGGCAGCCCTGAGTAGAGACAACAGGAAGGAAGGGGGCCAGACCATGTGGGATTCTGGTAAGACAGGATCTGCTGGCCCGGCGGGTCTGGGATGTGTCACAGCTGAGCCACCTGGACCTTGGGGCTCTCATGATCCTTCTGGGGGCTGCAGGGCCGCAGCGATAGATTCGCAGCTGATGGCCAACCACAGAGGTCACATCCAAAGAGGGCGTGACAACTCACTGGTTACACCCACTGGGAACCTGTGCCGTTGGATGTTTTAATCAGACATAGTACAAGGACGGAAGCTGTGTTGGCCGCACCATCTCATTTAGTAAAAGCTGTGCCAGGATCAGGAGCCAAAAAAAAAAAGATCTGAACAGATGGTAATGACAGGTCAAATCTGACAAGAGAAAAGGAGTAAACAGAGAGACAAAAGGACATGGCTCAGGACAGCGGTGTTATACTTCACTGTCTAAACTTTTTGGAGTCTATGGGGGCGTTATTCATATTTATGCCAAAATACTAGGTGCCAGCTGGGAGTGTCTCAGGCATTTGGGTTGCATGGGTCACCCTACTTGGCAGCAAGGATGAGAAAGTTCCTGGAGTTTGAGGGGGTGGACCATAAGCCGGCGAAATCTTAGGCTGCGTTAGGAAGCACCCGGACTGGGTGACTTACCCAGGTGCTGGCTAAAACGGAGCAGGGCCGGGACGGGCACCCGCGTCTGGCTCCCAGTACAGCAGCCACACGGCTCCGCTTAAAAACGACTCCAGCTGTTGCTACCTTCGCAGAAAGACACCAGCACCGCCTACTCTCTCTGTTAGGTTCCCTGAACTTCCATCTGACCAGTGAGCCGGGGAACCAGTCCCTCACCTGCTTCTCCTCCATTCGGCCAGTGTCCACAAAGCAGACCCAGTTCTCAGGAGGGTTGTGGGCATGGCCTTTCCCCCTCTTGCCATGCTCCCCCAGGAAGGGGCTAACGGGTGATTTCTGCCCCCCGTCTCTAGGTAGCCTCTCCCTCACCCTCTCCGAGCCCACATAGCAGGGCGAGGCAGGGGCACCCTGGCTGACAGAGTTTTCTGGCACGAGATCTCACCCGAGGGCTCTGCCGGGAGAGAGTGACTTTGGATCAGCATTTCTGAAACCTCAGATATTTCCACACCGTGGATGACTTTTGCCATATCCTTGAACTACATATACTGTGGTTCACATAGTAAATATATGTTTAAAGCAATCTCCCTTCGTTTTTTAACTTCAAGAAAATAATTTGTTTAGGAAACTTCGGATCGCCATCGTGAATAAACAATTAGGACCAGCAGCCCCAACCATAAAATTACAGAGAACAAAGCAACAGAGTAAATTCGAGCTGTGCTGTGACCGAAGAGGCTACGTCTGTAGCCTGCTTCCTTTTTGTTACAGAGGGAGATTTATTAGAGAGCGGTCAGAGAGAGTCGACCATCAGGCGGAGATAAATCAGGCTTGGAAGAGAACTGAAACAGGACAGGACAAAGTTTTTTTTCACCGTGTGTTGCGGAAATGTTTAATACTGCCTCTCTGTACCATCTAAAAGCACCCCGTGTACCACAGTGTTGCACGGGTGACCTTTTTAGGAAACCGATTTTGAGCTAGAACAATACTTGGTCATCCAAAATGGCTGACAAAAGAGGATGAAGTATCCTCCCGAGTGAGATGAGGAAATTAAGTAGCATGTACTTACCAGGGTTGTGCTGAGAAATCAAAAAGAAAAGAATGGGGGGCTTCCCTGGTGGCGCAGTGGTTGAGAGTCTGCCTGCCAATGCAGGGGACACGGGTTCGAGCCCTGGTCTGGGAAGATCCCACATGCCGTGGAGCAAATGGGCCCGTGAGCCATAACTACTGAGCCTGCACGTCTGGAGCCTGTGCTCCACAACAAGAGAGGCCGCCACAGTGAGAGGCCCGCGCACCGCGATGAAGAGTGGCCCCCGCTTGCTGCAACTAGAGAAAGCCCTCGCACAGAAACGAAGACCCAACACAGCCATAAATAAATAAATAAAATTAAAAAAAAAAAAAAAGGGCTTCCCTGGTGGCGCAGTGGTTGAGAATCTGCCTGCTAATGCAGGGGAAACGGGTTCGAGCCCTGGTCTGGGAAGATCCCACATGCCGCGGAGCAGCTGGGCCCGTGAGCCACAATTACTGAGCCTGCGCGCCTGGAGCCTGTGCTCCGCAACAAGAGAGGCCACAATAGTGAGAGGCCCGCGCACCGCGATGAAGAGTGGCCCCCACTTGCCACAACTAGAGAAAGCCCTCGCACAGAAATGAAGACCCAACACAGCCATAAATAAATAAATAATTAAATAAATTGGATTAAAAAAAGAAAAGAATGGGGGCCCCCTAGCAACGTTTCTGGTGTCATATGAGTAGATCCAGTCTGGAGAAAAGAGCTGAGGGAACCCTCTGTAGCTGTTACCAGTCATTTGAAATATAAGGGGTTATCCTTATCCTTTTAACTAGCTTACTCCAGTGCCTAAGAAGTACACATGGATGAGTTTGTATACTTTTCCCCTTTTCTCTCTTTGCTAAAAACGGAGGCTTCTTGGTCCCAGAATTGAGGTGGTTTCAACTAAAAGCCTTAGACTGACAACCGTCCCCTCCCTTCTAGCTGAGTTCAGCCCCTCTTCAATTGGCGCAAAAATAAACAGGGGCAATTGCAACTTTAAAGACCATGTCCATAAACAAGACAAACCCACTCCGCAATTTGTCTAGGGCATTCCTCCCTCCAAACCCTCCTCCTTTAATTTCTGGGGAATTTTAAATAGAGGTCTTGCAAAAACCTGCACCGCCCGACGTCAACAGCTCTCTGACAACGTGGATTCCTCCCCGTGGTGTGGGGAGCAGCCACCATGAATGCTGATGCTTTTCCAGGCTTCCTTCCCAGTTGGGATTTGGGAGCCATTGGTGTCACCCTAGGAGACTGTGGGAGAAGAATGGTACCCGGGAGTGTCCCGCCTGGGGTCCTGTAACTGTGTTTCCCAAACCTCAGGCATTATAAAGCAGCAGGCATGCAATTAAACAGTCTGAGTAGCACCTGTACTAGTGTTTTCTTTAAAGAACAAACAAACAAACACGCCCTCTATCTTGCTTTTTTGTGCACACCCAGCAGAGCTCAGAAGCCCCAAATATGTTGGTCTTTCTGATCCATCACTGTGCCCGGGCCTCATCTTTCAAAACCATCACCTTTGCGAAGTTCCTGTGTCTCCCCATGAACTGCCCTTCTGCTCTTGTGCCCTTATGTTCCCCTGACACCCTGACCTTAGGTTTGGGTTGGCTGTCACCCCAGCTAGACCAAGAGCTCTTTGAGGACAAAGGCCAAGTCTTGCTCATCTTGGCATCCTGTTGAGCTCCTGCCCGGCTCAGTGTTTGACAAAGAAGACTCAATGAGCAGCTGTTGAACACGAAATGCAATGACAGATGGGCACAAGGCTTCCTCCACCTTGCCTGGCTTCTCCATCCACACCACAGTCCCTCCTGCTTCCCTTGGCCTCAGTTATCTCTGAGCCCAGCCCCTGGGGTCAGCGCTGGACATCTGTTCTACAGCTCCCATTCCTCTGGCCCCGGGGCTTTCTGCCCGGCTAGAGTCCAGCACAGCTCTTCAGCCCCTGGGCAGTGTTCCCTCCTCTGGTCCCCTAAATTGGGGAGGTAGCTCTGATTCACAGCACCCTCAGCTCACCTGGAGGGATTTGCCCACAGGAACCTGAGACCGGGAGATTTCTGTTTCTTGTTGCCTAACTTGCCCAAGATCACCCAGTAAGCTAATGCTGCTACCCGTGAGCTCTCACAGTCTGCTCACACCTGACTGGGCCATTTTCATTTGGGCCTCTCCCCTCACAGGAATGGAAAAGCAAAGCTCAGGGAGGTCCCACAGGCCAAGCGCCAGGGACAAGCCCATGCCCTGGGTGAGGCTTCTGGAAGAATGCAGAGGGATTCTATGCACTAGCGGCCCCTCCCCAAGCCCACTCAAAGCAGCCTCATGGGCCGGCTGCAGACCTCCACTGGGACTCTTGGAGCCACGGTGTCTCATACGGGGAACACGAAGCCCTCCTCCATGGTGCGTGCAACACATGGAGGGACCTCCGGAAAGAGCAGCCCCAGAGCCCTGCTGCCTCCAAGCCCCAGAGGGTGGGTGGGGAAAAAGCTACACAGAAGAAACAGCTTCTCCCACCATGGTGCTTCTGTCCTAGGGAACCAAAGAGGATTCACCAAGAGGCAGCAGAGTGTGCGGGGAAGACGCTGGCAAACTACCTTAACTCTCTGGGCCTCAACTTCCCACCTGTAAAATGGAAGTCATGCTACCTGTGCTTTACAGGGCAGGGGTGGTGATCACAGCACAGAGGTGTCTGGCTCACCGTGTGATATATAGGAGGGGCTTCAACAATCCCTTTCTTGCCTTTCCCAGAGTTTCTGCTATCAGTGGTATCCAGAAAGCAGCAAATGGGTTAAGTTGAGGCTGGAATACCCTGGGCCTGGGATGACCATCCTGGAGCCCAGCTGGGTTTGTATGATTTGGGAAGGTTCTCTCCCTGGGCTTCTCCTGCCTCTGGGCAACATCTTGTCTTCTTAGTTCCTAAGATGTGGTCTAATACAGCTCCTACTCCAATCCAAGGAGACAAGGTCACACCCCTGGTCCAGTTGCCCCAGAGACTGCCTGTGGCCAGGTGTCTCATTCTAGTCTCACCACAGTTACAATGATTGGTCAGGCAGGAGTGACTGACACCCATGGACACCAATCAAGGAGCTCCTTCCACCTTTGCCCTGTCAACCTCTGGTGACCCTGCCCCCAACACTCAAAGGGGAAGGGTCTGCAGAGTCATCACCCCGCCTTCTGGCACACCAGCAATCGCAGTCCCCTCCTTCGCCATGAGACTGAAGGCTCCATGACATGGGGATCAAGCCATCCTTGCTCATCCCTGTGCCTCGATGTCTGGCGCATAGCAGGAGATAAAAGTTGGGGAATGAATGAGTGCCTCATTTCTAGCCCCTGACTACACACTCACTTAATCGCATGGTTTGGTTTTCTCCACTCTGAATGAGAGCCAGCCTGTGATCAACACCACACCAGGGTCAGCAGGAAGATCCTGGTACCTGATGGCAGAGAGAGAGGGTAGGAAGCTGGGAAGTCACTGACCTAGCCTGCCCTCCAGAACCCCATCTCCTGGCCTCCATGGGGTCATCCCACCACCACAGGGCCCTTGGAGGAGAGACTCTGTTCTAGAAGTGGTTCTAAGGTGGGGAGGCCTGGGCGGAATAAGATAACAGATGTCTGGGGATCGAGATGGGCCTTGAAGAGTTCCCCCCTTTAAATATGCCTTTGCAGTGACAGGCCCAACACACCGTAGCTGAGTCCCAGCCCTCAGCGATGGCAGGCTCTAACTTCACTTCCCAGGAAGTGAGCAATATGGTCATCAGCTCCTGTTCCCCGGCCCTGGTCTGCCCCTTAGCCTAGGATGTGGATGTCTCCATCCCCTCTCTCTGTCATGGTCTCTGGATCAGAGTTCCTACCAAACCTGGCTCTGACACCATCTAGGCCCCTGAGGTGGGGGGACAGCCCCAAAGGGGCTAAGAGATCAGGGCATGGAGGGCAGGCTAGAATCCTCCTCCCAGCTGCCACATCAGCACCAACAAGACGCTCTGGCCCCACCAAAAGTGGAGGCTTTTTAAGTCCAAGGAGGCGAGTTTGTGTCAGCTGTGCAGTGAGGACTGGGACACAGGGCTGGCGTGGAAGCAGAAGAATGTGGTGAAGCACTCATCAGGGAGGCACTGCGGCAGGAGCCCTGAATGCTCTATCCCCCTGTGCAAAGCCCCGATGAAGAGGTCAGCTTCCTCTCTGTCCTCCAAAGAACAGTCAGTTACAATCTGGCTCTGTTGGGCAAGGAGGTCCAGGCATTCACCACCTCTGGTTTTGCTCCCATTACCAAGGCTAGGGGGAAGCATGCCCCTCACAGTGTCAATACTCCAGGAGCAGTATTATGTACACCCAAGTGTGAAGGAGTTGATCTGATGCTTGCTGAGGAGGTGCTGGTCGAGGCAAGGGGAAGGGGATAAGAAGCAGGCCTCCCAGGGCTGGGTTGGGGCTAGGAGGGGTGAGAGTCCCATTATTTTGTTATCTTTACAGGCTGGTCAGGGTCTGCTCCAATATGCTAAGCCATTTTCATTATATCCCCACCCCACTGTGCTAAGTACATGGCAGACATGCAGAAAATGCCAGCTTAAATATGCAGAAGGGTCAAGACACTTGGTTGGCGGGCAAGACAGAGGTGAGGATGCCCCAGGTAGACGAAAAAGACTCAGGGAAAATGGGCTTCTCCAGTTCACTTCAAGGAGGAACAGCAAACGGGCCGGGCAAACCCCTGCCCCCAAATGAGTGGATGTTGGTGGAACTCTCCTATGCTGGGCCTTCGGGACCCTGCGCTGGCTTGAATTTTGGCCTTTCTTTAAGTCCCAGAGTGATTGCTTTCACAGACCTTGTTTAACTTGAGAAGGATGGGGGAGGAGGGGCAAGGAAAACTGCATTCTTCCCCATCAAAGCCAAGAGTCCAAAGTAATACTTCTGGTTGTAACTGATCCTGGCCTATTTGTGATTACGGCCCCTTGCTCGCTTTCTGGCAGAACAGCCCTGGAACCCCACAGCACGGCTGACGGGGAGAGACACCCCTCGCTCACTTGAATAATCTTGTCCTCGTCTGACATGACCAAAAAACATCTGTCAGCCTCTCTGCTTTCAGCAGTTCTCCAGGGCAACTCTTCAAAACATCACTTTATTTTAAAGGGAGGGAAAAAAAAGCCACCCCCAATCCCTACCATAAAATTCCACAACACTAATCATATTCCTTCTGTTACCAGCACCATCCTGGAAAACACAGCAGCACCAGCTGTCCCATTGGCTGATGCAAATTGAAGGAGAGAGGAAGGCTCAGGATTGGACAATCGCCCCCTTTTGCCTATCCCCTCCCTTTTATTAGTGGAGAACACACACACACACACACACACACACACACACACACACACACACACACACACACACACACACACACACACACACACCCTTTTGCTGTCATAGCACAGAAGTGGCTCAGCAAAGCTCAAGACTATTTCTCAGCTGTTCCCTCCCTGGAAATTTAATCTGTGGAGCATCTGGCCTCACAAAGCCCATTCCAAAGGTGTCCAGGAGCCCACAGGCCCTGTGATCATTACAAACCTAGGGATGTTTGTAGCCAGTGACCCATTTGGCTGCATGGAGAGCTGGCTGCAAGTTGTCAGCATGGTCAGATTCCCCTTGTCTGCTCCCTCTAAGCTGAAACTGGCTTTTTCTTGGAGCCCCAGGGGTTAGAGGGGATCTTAGGAGTTCTGGAACTATGGAGATGAAAGGCCTGCTTCTTGCCTGGCTTGATAAAAGCATGATGGTCAGGGGAATGGCAGAGCTTGGTATCTGGAAAGCAGCCATGGCCACTGTCTTCACTCCGAATCACACCTCCCTTCTACAGGTGAGGAAGGTTGAAGCTCAGGAGGTAAAGAGACTTGCCTGAGATCAAGCCACCACTGGTTAGTGGGTGGCTGAGCTTGGAACCTAGATTGACTGAGATCCTCTCATGCAAAGCTTGTCATTCCTCCCACGAGGGCACACGGCCACTCTGCCCATTCAGATGACAGCCCGAGCACGGTGCCAAGTGGCAACCCATTGACCCAATGCCTTGAGCAAGAAGTAGGTGGCTGGAACTGGCAGAAAGGGCACAAGGAGGTCACTTGGCCAGGCTACGGAGAAGCCTATAGCCAACACTGCAGGCACTGGGGCAGGGCCAAGATCCCAGGCCTTGCTGCGGGTGCATCCTGATGGCAGCAGCACAGAATTCTGCCTCATTCAAAAGATGGTGAGCACGCTGAGCGGAGAGGAGGCCAGGGCTTTGCGAGGGCACCAGTTAGAAGTACAGAAAACAAACAAGAGAAGACAGAGTGTCCAGAAACACCAGGCCTGGAGGCCTGGCCAACCTCCACAGCAACCCCACCGCCTTCCTCAGGGGGAGGGAGGAACGTAAGAGGTGGAGAAGGCAGTGCTTTGGACTGGTGGGGGGACAGCTAGCCAGTGGGATAGCCCCACTTAAGCCCTGAGAAGTGGCGTTGCTGAAAGGGGGAGTCTGCGTTCAAGTTGGGGTGTCTGAAGACGACCTCACTGTGGGGGAAGGCACCTTGTCTGAAAAATGAGCCTGTTTGAGTGCAGGGGACGGGGGAGGACACACAGGGAGCGGGTCTCTCTTGGGTCTGCCTCTGCTCTCTGTGTCCAGGCTCCAGCTGTAGCAGCAGGCTGAGGGGCCCAAGATGGGGAGCTGAAGAGCCAGCTCACCTCCACCCCTCACCTGGGGGACAGGCTGGGCCTCAGTCAGTCAGGGGAGATGGGGTGCACCCAGCCCTGCACGGGCAGTGCGGCCTCAAAGGAGATACCAGCATGCCTCAGAGACGGCACCTCTGCACCAATGGTCCCCAGCCATGTGGCAGCCCTGCCACAAACTCTGTGGGACACTGGGCAAGTGACTTCAGGCCCCCATTCCTCCTGTATCAAAGGGGGGTTCGGGCAGATGGTCAGAAATGTCTCCTGCAGCTTGTCTCCTGCCCCTGACATTTGAGGCGCTCAAGGCGCCCCTCTGGCCTGTTTATCGCTAGGGGAACGTCTCCTCTCGGGCAGCCCCGGCACCTGGCTGGATCCCCCTCATCTGTGCCATGCCACACCTTTGCACATGTCATTCACTTAGCTTGGAGCCCTTTCCTCCTTCAGATCCCTGTTCAAGGCCTACTTTCTCCAGAAGACTTCCCTGACCACCCAACCCAGCCACTGCCCCATCTCTGCACCTGACAGTATTCATGAAAGCCCAAGGCACCGGGAGCAGACTGTGTCTTCTGGTCCTGCCCTCCCGCCCCCTCAGTAATACCATCTGGCCCCAGCAGCACTGTGCTTTCTGCCTTGCGCATGGTAGGTGTGCTGTGAATGGGATGGACTCACTGCATCTGGGCCTTTATCCTGCAGGTAAGAGAGAGCCCTAGAATATCGTCACCTCCAGCAATGGGAAGATAGGGGCGATTGCTTCAATGGAGTTCTTCATTGGGTCCTGTGGGGTTTGGGGCGGGGCCAGGACAGGCCTTATTTATTTGGACAAAGGGGAAGGCGTCCTGACCAGCATGACCCAGGCACAGCCCAGGCTCTGCTCTCACACCCTCAGTCCTGGTGAGAGGATCTCTGGTGAGATCCCAAGTGCCCTTGACCCATCCACCCATCCAGTGCAGCCCAGCCCCGTGGACCTGGCTGAGCCAAACACTGGAACACTCACAACTCTTCTGCAGGAAACTGAGCTAGCGAACTCCCCTTCCCTTTCATATTCCCTCTGCCCTACCCCTTGGCCTTGCTTCTACCCCAGCTGGGGCTTCAGCGGGACTGACCTCTGCTCTCCTGCTCTCTGTGGCCTGGAGAATTCACACAGCAGAGCGCTCTGGGGTTTGGCTTTTCAAAGAAGTAAAATCCACAAGGAAGAGAAATGCAAACACTGATTGCATTACAGATTTCCAAACACTGTACAAACAGCACTGGATAAATAGTGTGGAAGCCCATGCCCCACCTCCCAGCTGTGCAACCTCTGGGCAGGTCACATAACCACTCTGGGTTTCAATTTCTGCCTGGAAAGGAGAGAATGCCAACATCTGCCGTTCCTCTTACCAAGATGTTGTAGAAACCACATGGTTTTATATCTTGTAAAACAAACTATTCTGATTCAGAAACAGGTCACCTTGAAAAATGTGCCAAATCCCCTACTAACTGGCATAAGCAGGCACTTGCTCCCCCGGTGGCTTTGACCTCCCCAATAATCCCCCTAGCACGAGTCTTCAGAGAATAGACATGCAGGCTTCAGGCCACTGGGCTTAGAACATCCCTTAAAACACAAGGTTCTGGGACACAGTGATCCAAGGGTGGCCAGTGGCAATGCCAGTGGGCCAGATACAACAGGAGAGAGGGCCCCGCTATCACAGCACACCAGGCTCAGAAACCCACTCATGGTTCACTCACTTTGTGGCCAGTCCCTGGCTGATTCCTTCTCTGAGTCTGGCTTTCTATCACCTCCCATGGTGCCTGGGCCACTTCCCCACAATCCAGTCCAATAAAAGCTTACACAGGCAGATGCATTTTAGCATGAGGCTGAGAGGTCCCTGACTTAGAAGGGAATGTAGAGCTGGGGCTGAGACAATTAAATGAAATAACAACCTCTCCCCCCTCCAATAATTCCAAGCAGCATATTCCAAACATAGATAGAAATGAAGTTCGGGGTTACATGAGCCAGAAGCTTCCCTCCACTTCCTGGGATTCGACAGCTCAGCTCCCAGGATGGAGACCCCAGTGAACACCAGGCTTCACGACTGAGTCACGCTGGATGCTCCCCCACAATGAGGCCAGGGAGTCCAGGTCAGCCCCGGGAACCCAGAGGATGAAGTTACGGAATCTGAAAAGATGCTGATAGAGATGAGGGCGGTCACCCGGGGCAAACCCCATATCCACCAGAGCGATTACTGAAAACCCAACTGCTGAGGGGTGTAATATCACACAGCTGCGGGATGATCTGGGGAAAGAACAAGGGGTAGCAATTTTTCAACCCAAATTCCCCGAGGTCCTGACAAATTATATCCCAGAAAGTGCTACAGTCCCAGGGTGAAATCTGTTACGTAAGAGTGCAGGAAATGTGCGGAGAGATCTTTTCCCTGCACTTCAGCAGGTCTGTCACTTTTCCTGGGGACAAAGTGTGTGTGTGTGTGTGTGTGTGTGTGTGTGTGTGTGTTGGGGGCAGGTGGAGGGGTCTCTGGTGTTGCCCATTCCCGGGGCACCTGGGCCAGGATATGTCTGGGGAGGGGAGCGGGGTCACCAGTTCGCTACACTATAAGACTCCCACCTGGTGTGCGGTGGTCATTACCGCTAGAACAGCACACCCTGGCCTGGTACCACGTGGCCTCTCCTACTTCTCTGTCCTCACCACCTCTCCCCCAGAGCTACTAGCCTCTGGTTCTTCCTCTATTCACCAAGCTCCAAGCATTCTCAGCTTCACTGGCACCTCTCCAGAGAGGCCTTTCCCGGCCACACTCTATCACCTCCTTCCTCTGCTTAATCTCTATCATAGTGCCCGTTTATTTCCTGCATTGCACTTTTCAAAATCTAGACTTATCTTCCTTGTTTACATACGGCTGTTTCTCTACCACATGTGAGCCCCATAAGTGTAGGACTTTGTTGGCTTCTGTCACCTCTGGGCATCAGCCTGGCACTTAGTCAAGTAATATGGACTTAGTGACGACTGATCACCTGAAGATTGGCCTTGCTGGGGTCTGGGCAGTGTGTGGTTCAACTGGTCCCCTGGCGTTCAAACCCAGAGAAGCAGCATTTGAGATGCTTGTGAAAGGACTCAGTGCAACCTTGCTTGCCCTCCTCCCCCAAAGCAGGGGACGCAGCCACGTTTGCTCCAGGCCTGAGGCTGGGATGAGCTGGCGTCACTCTGGCGCTTCAGCCGGATGCATCTCCTAGGTCACCATGGAACCACACCTTTTGTTCAGAAATGTCTATTCCAAGAAAGGCCGTGGGACACGATAGGTCCATACAGCCAATGTGAGGTCAGTGTGACAGGCCACTCCACTCGCCCCACCTGAACAGGTGGAGGTGAGACAGAGGGAGCGCCTGGGGGCCCACTGCCCCACCCGGCCGCCTGGCAGCTGGCTCCAGGCAGGTGGCTGGCAGCACTCAGTGCTGACAAGCCCTTGGATGTCTTCCTGACAACTGTCCGTGCAGATCTAGCTCAAGGGAAGAGCTACTGCCAGTCCCGGACACACCTTCCCCTGACATCTTCCTCCCCACAGCCAGGGTCACTTGCTTCAAATACTACTATTCTCAGATCCCTCTCCTGCTCACCTATTTTCCACGGCCCCATTCTCCCTCTCCATCCGCTGCTGCCCAACTTCCGCTTTCTTCACCAGGACACACCTCCTGAGGCAACCAACCACACACCTGCCTTCCTGTCTTAGCCTCAGTGGGCCCAGCCTTCCACCTGGCACTCCACTCACATGGAACTGGAATTCCTTCCCCTCTCTCCTATCTAACCCCCCTCTCTCCAAGGCCGAGCTCAATGTCTCCAACTCCTCCAGGCAGCCTTTCCCAACTATGCTAGTCCCCTTGCCCCCAGCACTTCAGTTTTGTGCCATGCAGCAGAGCCACTGAGTGACAGCCAGCATGAGGGTATCACAGGTGGGCCTCTCCTCTTCCCGGCCTTGCATGAAGCTCCTGATCCCACGAGGTCTACTCCTGGGTCACCAAGGGGAATCTGACTCCAACTCTTCTTTCTGTCACAGGCTGGGCCAAGGATAGCTGCCAAGCAAAGGCTCCAGGGGGGCGACTCTGGTCCCCAGCATGGTCTCCTGCTGTCACTACCCTGGAGTAAGTTCCCTCTATGCCCTACCCACCTCACAAACCATCAGGGCTGAGAGGATCTTCAGACACCATGAAGTGCAATCCATTTTCCAGCCAGATGGGGAAACTGAGGACATAAGAGGGCATCTAACCAGAGGTGAGTTCCAAAGTCAGTTTGTGGTAGAGCTGCCCCAGTCCAGCGGTCTTACTAGCAACTATCACATACTGAGCATTGAATTCCTGTTGAACCAGCATATATTGATACTAACCCTACAGCTGTGGGTACAGTTATCTCCTTTTTGCAGGTAAGGAAACTGATGCTTAGAGGATTCAAGTAACTTCCCAGGGTCACCACTAGTAAGTGCCAAATCAATATTAAAACCAGGCTTATCTAAGTTGAACCCATATTTTTAATTGCTAGGCTATCGTGCAATCTCATTCTCAAAACCATCTCCAGCCCAGGTGACTAAAGCTGGGCTGAGGGGCCCAAGGCTGGATTTGGATGCTCACTTCTGTTCCTAGATCTATACTCGATGGCCCCTTCCCTTCCAGGCAGCTTCATGAAGTGGGCAACGACCGCACACCAGAGACAGTCTTGGACCAGAATGGACTTTGGAATTGCTGATTAGCCTGACACAGCAGGACCATACATTGCTGTACTTAGAGAGAGAAGGGTGTCAGATCAAGGCTTTCTGTCAGTTGGGACAGGACCTCGCGGGGACCAGTCACCACATCTAAATGGAGCTGGCTCACTGGAACCAAACACTTAAAAAGCTGTTACAGAGTTAAAAGTGTTAGTTCACTTATCTGTAATGCAGACTGCAACAAACCTGCCCTTCTAGAAAGAGCCTATCCAATCTTTACTGGGACATGTCTTTTCAAGAGCAGATTGGCAATCTGAATTACCAATCAGCAGGTTCCTTAGTAAGCACAGAATCTAAGTAAAAGACATAGAAGATATATAGGAGAAGTCCATTTAAGACAGCAGAGGGGCTTCCCTGGTGGCGCAGTGGTTGAGAATCTGCCTGCCAATGCAGGGGACACCGGTTCGAGCCCTGGTCTGGGAAGATCCCACATGCCACGGAGCAACTAGGCCCGTGAGCCACAACTACTGAGCCTGCGCGTCTGGAGCCTGTGCTCCGCAACAAGAGAGGCCACGATAGTGAGAGGCCCGCGCACCGCGATGAAGAGTGGCCCCCGCTTGCCGCAACTAGAGAAAGCCCTCGCACAGAAAACGAAGACCCAACACAGCCAAAAATAAATAAATAAATAAATTTAAAGTAATTATTGATAGGTATGTATTTATAAAAAAAAAAAAAAAAAAAGACAGCAGAAAATCTGCAGAGCTATCCCAGTCTCACAATACAGTCCACCCATTAAGTACCCAGCATGCTCACATTAATTAGAGTTTAAACTCCATAAAGGCAGGAATCGTATGGGTATGCACCCAATCAGCATAGAGCCTGGGACAAAAGAGGTATTCAAGACTTGAGAAATAAATGAAAGAGTGAATAAACGATGAGTATATACAGTGTATTTCTCACTTACAAAAAGTCCGTGTAGAACCAGTTATAACAATGTTCATGAAGAAATACTTAAGTAACAGAATAGATACATCTTCAGTGTTAAGAAGATTCCAACTCACAAAATACATGGCTGAAGAATGCGTCATCTTTGACAACACAAAATAATCATTATGACACACAAGTCTGAGGGGAAAGCTTATTAGTTTGTCTTCTTGATAAAGATATTCGTCAAATAATAAATAGTTACATTTCATTGAAGGAAAAAAAAAAAGCCCATGTAGGATATATCACTATTCTCTTAAGACTCATGAGGAAATGGATTCCTGCTTATGTCACACAGTTAGGGTAGCATTAGATCTTAAACCTAATAGACTCCTGATTCTTTGTTCTCTTCACTACACACAGCTGCTAAATAAGTAAAACAGATGCAGCCAACATGTTTTGGGGTAGCTTACCCCCCATACCTCCTCTCTTTAAAACCTGTGCTCCAGCAGCCACTGCTGAAGAGGTTGGCGAGGTAGCCATGTTTATACCCCATGACCCTTCTCCCGGACACAGCTGATTGGCCCAGGGTTGGACACCTGATCTAAGGTCTGCCCATCCATTGGCTGGCCAGAAACTAATCAGATTCAAACTTCAAATTTTGAACTCAGAGAACCAGAGACCATTGTCAGTTGGTGGCAGTTATCTCAACAAACCAACAGCAGGTGAACAGGCCACTGTTACAAGTGAACAGGAAGACAAGGAAGGTTGGTCTGCAGTTAAGAGAAGATGACACCTGGACTTTAAATCCACATGGTACCCAAGAAGAGTAGCTGCTTTGTCTCCTGCCAGCTTTCTGGTTCCCAGTCCTTGTGCGGCTGATGTACTTCCCACCCTTGGGATTCTGGTGAGATTTTCCTGAATCTTTTCAGTAAACTCTTGAGCAAGTCTAAGTGGGTATCTGTCCTCTGCTCACAACTCAGTTGGGACTAAAGCATTGGATTTGGAGGGGACTTAAAGATTCTCAAACTCCCCAAGGCTTAGTTTTCTCACCTGTACAATTTCTCACCTGGATGGACCAGGAGCTCAAAACTTCTTGCCAACACAGTGCTTTTACCTTAGTCCGATAGCTATGTGCCTCCAAGGAAGTATAAGATCTCCCAGGGTTATCACACTAGTGCCAGGAAAGACGCAAAGACTCAGAGAAGGAAAGCTGGGGCAGGAAAAGAATGAGCATCTGCTGACTCATATCCCCACACCCTCCCCTGGCTCCTAACCCTGAGAGAAGGAAACCATCCTGGAAAGTTGGAAGCAGCTTTGCTTAACACAGAAATCAGAGCAACTGGGACCCTGCCATCACCATTCTGCCAGAAGTTAGACCAGATTTTGCCTCCTGGAAGGTAAAGCCAATGTGGTCTTTGAGGTGTAAGAATGTCCTACAAAGGTGGTATCTCAGGCATTGTTGTTTATGTCAGGGTGGAGGGGTTTTCAAGGACAAGACAAAAATGGTTGGCAAAGCTAACAAAGTTGCTAATCTTTCTGCTAGATCTGTCCCTGATCAATGAAGGAAAAGAGTCCTTTTCTGGCTGGGCCCCAGGCCCACTGTTTGATCAAAAATGCTTTCCCTGAAGCCACTCAGGTCCCGACACTGTGGGTGTCTTTGACGTCTATCCACTTACATTCCCTAGAATAGGTTTGTCCTTGGCGTTGGGTATACACCACCCTCAGGTAGCCCATGTCTGTCCCTGACCCACAGCATCACCAGCTCAGTGATGATCCCTCCCAGGATCAGCGCATTCTCACCCTCCCCACACTTCCTCTGTAGAAGGGAGAGATCTCAGCTGTTGGGACTTTAGGGAAATGACTTAACCTCTTAGCCTGTTACTTCAGCCACAAAATGATTAGAGTGCCTTCTACCACATGGGGTCGTTCCATGATGCCAGTAAGATGATGCATGTGAAGTGCATGGCCTGGACCTGGTGTTTACTGTTTACTGACTCTGAATTGCCTTTCATCAGACACATCTCTCTTTAAACCAATGAGATTACAGAGCATTGGCACAAGCACACTTCCAAATCCCTCAGGGGCTGTGGTCCCTGCCAGAGGGCTCTGACGAGCAAGCAGAGCCAGAGATGGTTGGGTCCCTCTTCGAACATTCTACTCGAGGGACTTTCAGCCAAGCGAGAAGGGGACACAGGCAGAGTCCTGGCTCCCAGCGGGCAAGGCAAGGCCCCAGGGGGCAGGGTGGTGCTAACTGGGGCTACTGCCCCAACAATTTAAGTGGAAATGCCTCAACACGCCCACCAAGTCCTAAGGTCAAAGGCATCACAATTGGGTCTTTGTTCCAGAGTTCAAAAGCCTCACTCACCACTCCTTCCAAAGCCAGCTTGCAGGATGCCCAACACACTTCCCCTCCCCCGCCGTCAGCCATCCAGCTTCCTTGAACTGGGAAACCACCCTCCCAAGGATCTGCAGTTGGCCCTCTTCCTTGCTCCCCTCCACCCACTTAGTTTCTCTGGTTACGCGGGTTGTACACTCTAGGAGGCCTCCTTGTTTCTGACAGCAACAGACGGTGTGGGTTTGCACCGTGGACACAGCACTCCAAGGTCCCCGTGTACATATCTGCTGCTGAGCAGCTGTTTCCATCAAGGGGAGAGACACAAAGCCCAGAGAAGTGGGAAGGCCACATTCAGGGCTCTGTCTACCCAACACCCGGGGACCCTAAGGAGTCTCCCAGCCACGGATCCCAGATCTGGGAGGGGGCTTGGGGAGGTCATCTACTCCAGGCCCTGTTTCCAAGCAGCCACGAGACTGTCTCCATTTTACAGAAAGGAGAGCTGAGGCCCAGAGGGAGCAAGGGACTTGAAGTCACCCAGCCGGTACATGGTAGTGGGCAGAATCCTGCTTCTAGAGACAGCAGCTCCCTCAGAGGATCAGTGTACCAGACTGGGCTGCTCTGGGGATTCAGGCTACCTGAGCCCCCTCAAACAGCCATCGGGGACTCCTCAGGAGAAGGAGGTGCCTAATACTTTCCAGGCCTGCCACAAAAGCCCCACTTTGTCAAGGCTCTCCCTCCTCCACTCCTAGGCAGGGTCCTGGGTGTGGGGTGGGAGGCAAAGGGAAGCAGGGAGTCTGATAACAGGCTGCCTTTTGTGTGGGGTCTCCTCTTCAGCCATCCTGGCCAGTGGCTGGTACCCAGAGACATGGGGGCTCACTCCTCCTGCTGCTTTAGGGCTATATAGCTGTGCTGGTGACACAAGGCAGAGGGTCCCTAAGCCAGAAGTCTACTTCTGAGCAGCCCTGACCTTATATGGAAAAGCCGACACGCCTTCCTTTGGAGCAAGCCCCAAAACAAACATCTCTCTCTCTCCTCAGTGGGTGTCTCCAATCCCACCATTAGAGAGCCCTTCCTTTGGGTCTTGAGGTGCTTAGGGTTCCTAGGGCCAGGCCCCTTTGACAATGCAGCTTGGGTGGGGGCGGGGAGGTGGGGCTGGTACTGTGACAAAGGCTGAAAGCCAAGCGGTGCAGGAAGGAGACCAGTGTGGGCACCTGGGGTGAAGGGCCCAGGCCTTTATGCTAGCGACAGCCACTGCCAACCAGGCACAAGGGCAGAGCCTGACACCCCTGAGGGGAACAAGCTTTGAAGACTCCAGACCCAAGAGGACCATGAGTCAGGTCTATGTTGGCATCACAGCCCTGTTCTCAGAGAACACAGCTCCTGAGACTCCTGCAGCAGGAACCTAATCTCACCTCCCCCAGGAGGCCCACTGGGATTTCCTCAGTATCTCTACAGCTACTTGCTGCCCACAGGCATAGGAATCAGGGGCCCAAGAACTGTTCTGTCGTGTTGTTGACTTCAGGTGACTCACGTCCCCTCAATTTTTCTGTGCCTCAGTTATTCTATCGATAGAATGGGCACAGACAGCCTTTGATCTGTCTTCCTGTCAGAGCTTAAAATACTGGAGGGGAATAGAGTGGAACAGGAAAAGAAGAACAGGCCCCTCCCCTCTGGGAGTGTCCTCCAAACACAGCTCAGAGAGGCTCCAAGGCGCCCGCCCGCATGGGGGCCTTCCCCCACAGCAAACCGAAACCAAAACAGAACACCCCAGGAACCAATTCAAGCGCCAGCAGGTCATGAGCAAACTGATGATGGATGTCCTGGGCCAGAGTTCATCCCTGGCTCTGCAGGGGTCACACACGCCTGCACCTCAGACTGACGGACTCGGGCCCTCCTCTCTCCACCTGAGAGACCCCTGCTGCCAAGGGCACTGAGGCCTACTCGGTGAGAACCTTGGAACTGGCAGGTCCCTGGACAGCCAAGACAAAGCCTCAGTTCCCAATGACAGGGCGGCTGCTGCAGGACCCTCCCTGGCCCCAGGACCTGACTTCATCCCCCTGTCTGGGCCCTCTTCCCAGGGCCTGGCGGCCTTCAGCTCAGCAGGGGGCAGTCAACTCACCGCCCAGACACTAGCCAACCTCCACAGGCCTGGCCTTTCCTCAGACAACCCGCCTGAGGACCCGGGACCCCACAGTCACGTCATGGCCTGCCTTCCCCACCAGCCAGCCGGGTCCTCCCACCCCTGCCTCGTCCCCAGCTTGGAATCTGGCCCCAAGGGGGAAGCCGCTGTAGGATGCCCCTGAGCTGGGAGCAACCTCCCCCGGGCCTCAGAGGGCACAGGGACCCTGAACGTGGGCTGGACAGTCGTGCCCATGCTGCCACCCGGGCCTTGCATTAACACAAACCAGTTAATTACCCCGAGTGGTGGAGACATTCTTCCACCATCAGGCAAACTGCTGGCCTGCAGCCCAAACCAACAGGGGAAACTTCAGCCTCCTCGGCCCTCTCCCCGCCAGATGGAAATAACGTATAGCTGCAGAGGTGGGGGAGGAGGAGGGGAACAAAAACCAGCCGGGCTCCTCGCCCGAGCGGCCGGCCAGCCAGCTGGGCACTCACCGCTCTCGTTCTTCTCGATGACATCCACCACCTCCCCAGCCTGGAGGCTCAGCTCCGAGTTCTCCTGCTTCTTATAGTTGGACACCACCACGTACTGTTCCAGGATCATGGGCTCGGCGTGGGTGTCGGCACCTGGCGAGGGCAGAAAGCATGCGGTGAGCCAGCGGCCAGCCATGGCCCCGCGGCCGGGGCGCCCCCTGTCCATCGGCCTCGGGGGAGGCTGCTCGGTCGCCAGCGCCGCTCGGAGGGGCCGCCCGCAGCCAGGGCTCGCAGCTCGCCGGGCCCCAAGGACAGGCCATATAGCAGGGCCCCACACCGGCCCGCTGTGCCGCGGGGACCGGGGGACATGGGGAGCCGGGGGCCAGCGGTGGGGGGCGCGGAGGGAGAGACAGAGACGAGACAGAGGCCGAGGGGACTCAGAGGAAAAAGCCTGCGGCCGCGATGAATTAATCACAGCCCGGCACGAGGGAGAGGGAGTCGGAGGAGAGGCCTGGGGCGGACGTGGTCTCTCCGGACCCCTCGGCCGCAGGGGTGCGAGGGGAGGGCCGCAGGCGGGTGGGCGGGCGGGCGGCCCATGGGGGCTGAGGCCGGAGCAGAGGAGAGAGGAAAGGCCAGGCGAGGAGGAGGGCTCGGGCCTCTCCCCAACCCCTGTAAACCCAGAGAAAGAGAGTCAGCAGTCCTCCCCTTGGGCGGGAGAGGGAGAGAGCGGGAGAGGACGGCTCCACGGCAGGCTGGGCCCAGGCGAGAAGTCAAGAGGGTTTGAGGCCGCCAATCACTGGGGTTTACTCGCAGCCCTTAAATAGAAACACATGAGACCCATCGAATGAGGAGCCGGGGGTGGAGGCAGGGGAGGGGGAGGAGGGCCGAGACTGTTTACTTGAAACCCAAGAAGAAAGTCCCAGCGCCAGCGCTGGAGAGCCCAGCCCGCCCCCCGCCAACTTTTCCTCAAGTTCGGCTCCATTGCTGCCCCTCGGGCTCACCTAGGCGCGGCCACTGAGCCCATGGGCCTGGTCCCCGGGAGACCAGCCTCAGGCCCGTGCCCCCAGGCCCGCTTCCCGACGGGGCATCGTCCGGCCTGGCTGCCGCCCTCCGGCCACATGGAGACCGACTCAGCCTCCCTCTGCCTTTAAGCTCTGCTGAGGCTTGTGGTCAGGCTCCCGGAAGCCACCAGCTGCCCTCTCCTGGCAGTTTCAGGAGCTTGAGGGGTCAAAAGGTGGGGCTAAGCAGGAAGAGGGCAGGGAGCGGAAGAGGGCAGGGAGCAAGCAGCCTCTCTGTCCTCTTTAGCCACTGGACCAGTGCAACATTTATTAAGCAAATGCCAGGCTGGAAGGTAGACAGATTGGGTGCCCATCTCGGCTTACTGGCTGTGCAGCATTGAATGTGCTGCTGAAAGCTCTCTGCGCCTCACCATTACCATCACTAGGGTGCAGTGGGGACAGAGCACCTAAGATAACACATGGCCGGCTAGGAGCTGAAAGGATCCATGAACCAGAGACCCACTGGTCATCTCCTACAGGAATCCTTCCCAGACCCCCCTCTCCATCTCCCCGGCAAAAGGAATTCCTAGCATACTTCTTAAACTCTGTGTCTATCACCCTATACATCTACCAGTCTCCTGAAAGGCTGGGGGCTTCACACCACCAGCCTGGCTATAGAAATGGTTGAGAGGGTCCCCAGGCTCCACATGGCCCCCTTGGTGCTTCAGCCTGCAGCTACATTCCCCACATGCCTGAGTCTAACTTGGCAAATGTTCTATGCCAGGCTCATACACTCTTCCATTTTATCCCCACAACAACCTTGTTACCTTCCCACTTCACAAAAGACACCTCAGAGACCCAGAGAAGACAAGAGGCTTGCCCCAGCTCACACAGTTGCTATGGAGAGAACCAAATTCACTCAGTGTTTTAGGTTCAAGCCCATCTCTCTTTCCATTACAGAACTGCCTCTGACTTCTGTTTCCAGACATCCCATTCTCCTAGCACGATGATCCTCAACTTGGTCCCACAAGATATGGGGAGCTTCTAAAGTACACTGATGCCTGAGCCCCACACACAGAGATGCAGACTGAATTGGTCTCAGGTATTTTTTAGACACCCCCTCCTCTCCCATGGTTCTCATACACAGCCAGGGTGAGAAACGCTGCTTAGATCTTTGGGTCTTTCTGTGTGGGAGGCTCCTTCCAACCTAGGGTGGGGGCGATGGAAGGGAAAGAAACCCACTGCCCCTGGCAATTTTCTCCCATGAGGTGTGGACCCTGCAGCCCCAGCTCAGTCCTTTGGAGACGGAGGAGGGACCCTGTCCCAGCTGAGGCCTGCCACATGGATGTGCACATGCACTGCCCCAGGCAGCCCATCCGAAGCCAAGATTGTATTTCAGGCCAAAATGCAACCAATACCTAGGCAGCAGGGCGGGCCTGGCTCTGCACTCAGATTGGGCCAGCTTCCGTGCCTACCCCTGCTAGCTGCACAGAGGCAGCGCTGGGCACGGAGCTGACAGAGGCTACCTCCCACTGTGTCCCTGGGGGGCTGGCAGTGAGTGCACCCAGCACAAAAAGGGCCAGCCCCTGCCCTTGTGGGACACAGGGGCTCCCTTTCCAGTTTGTGGGAAAGGAAAACTCAAGATACAAACAGAAGACAGGAGTTCTCCAGCTGGTTAGAGAGCTTCCAAATCCTGAGAGTCCAGATGATGCTGACAATTAATAGCAAGCTTTCATTAGTGCTCACTCGGGACAGCACTACCTAATGCAGACCATAGCTGATCCTCAGAACAACCCAGGTGTAGGCCCTTGTTATAGCCCCATTTCACACACAGGCAGACTAAGTAAGGCTCATGAGGCAATTTTCCTAAGGTCACACAGCTGGGATTGAACTCATGTCCGCCTGACACCGCTGCTTGTGTCCTGACTTGTGCCCTGTATGTGGCCTATAGAGAGCCACTGATCCCGAGGAGGGGCCCTGCCTCATCCTACCCACCCCACATCTGGCAAATAGTTGCTGCTTAATAAAGACTGGAGCATGGGTTTCTTCTCGACTCTTGTAGCATCTGTTGACCAGACCACAGTGCCCACTGGGGTGTGCACTCTGCAACTGTTGGTGAAATGAATGAATGAATGGACAGATAGATGAACAGTGATTTAACGGCTTGGTTTGAGCCAATACGGATACACCAGGCAGGGCCTCACCTCCGAAATCTGGGAAAACTAGACAACTAAATTCTGGAAGGGAGAAAGGGGAGATGGGGAAACAGAGGCAGGGAGAAACAAGGAGTGATGGGTTTGTGGCCAAAAGCTGCTCGAGAGGATAAGCGGGGTGCTGGGGAATGGAGAGACATCAGCTCATTTTAATCCAAGCCAAGGAAATCTGAGGCAAGATTTTAAAGGCGAAAAACCCATATACTGCTCCCACCTCCACGCCACCCCTTGGAAATTGGCCTGAGCTTTCTGAAGACTGACACTCTGTGACACAGGTAGAAAAGTTAAGAAAATGTTCTCCAGGCATTCCAGAGCACAGAAGACAGGCAGTAGCACACAGCCTAGGGGACGGACAGATGGACACACAGACAGACACCCTGTCTTTGTCACTGCCCTCCCCTCCCCCAGCACAAGCTCACGCTCTCTGGCATCTACCTCTCAGGGTGTTGCCTGCCCAGGGCTGCTCGGATGGGTGTGAGCTGGGAGCAGGTATCCAGATGAGAAACCACTCGTCAGGCAGGCCGGTGGGTGATGTCATCCCACAGAGGTTGCCCTGGTTCCCCTCCCAGCCAAGGCCTGGAAAATTGGGGGCTGAAGGAGTCAGCCCGAGGGAGGGGGAGATGAAGTGGAGCGAGCCTCCTGTCTTCAGATAGGAAGCGTTTGGCAGTGGCATGGAGAAGGTGAGTACTCCTTATAGAGAGAAGAGTCTCTCCCAGATTGGAAGGGGACTTTTTGTCAGGGTCTCATCCATCTCATCTTTGTGCCTTTCTCAGAGCCCGTGGCTGGATCTGCTGGGGCTCTGGCAGTGCCCCAGAGCCCTGCCCCACGCTTGCCTCACACCTGCATTCCTCTAGCTACCAACTGGATGGACCCCTGGCTCCTGCCTGATCTGGCTGCCAACTTAGGCTTCTAAATGAGGCTTTTGCTAAGTCAATCCACTGCTCCAGCACCTTCACTGGGTCCCTGCTGCCTAAAGAAGAAAGGCCAAATTCAAGCTCAGTCTTTCTTGACAACTTGAGCTCCCCAAGTTCCCTGACGCACAACTCTGATGCAGGCAACATTCATTTATCCAACACACATATATCAAGCACCCACTGTGTGCCAGTCACACTCTTCTATGCTGGTTCTTATGTCCAAGCCTCTGCTTTAGCTGTTCCCCCTGCTTGGAATGCCTTCCCCTTTACCAACCCCGATTCTACCCAACCATCTCTGCCCCTCCGGGAACCATCCCATCACTCAGCTATAGTGCTTGCTCCTGTCATGCACTGGATTTTCTTGTGGGGCCACTGCTCCCCAACCAGATCATGTGCTTTAGACAAGAGTCTCCCTGATGAGGAAAGATGGACGCCTCAGGACTGCCATAGGACATGGCACTGGACACAACAATTGCCTGGGAGTCGTGATGCGAAAGCATCAAACTGGAGTCTGAGGGTCTGAAGTCCCGTCCTGCCTTGTCCTTATTAGCTCTGTGACCCTGCAGAGGACACTTAATCTCTCTGAGCTTTAGCTTCCTCATCCATAAACAGGAACAATAACAGTACCTACTTTGTGGGGTTGTTCTGAGCATGGTATAAGGTGATGGGGTTAATGCCCTATGTAAACTGTAGACTGTTTATAAAGCAAACAGGAAATGGGAGATTTGGGGAGGAGAGGAAGGGCTTAGGTTCCTCTGAAGCCTCAAAACCAGCATGCAGGGGCTTCCCTGGTGGCGCAGTGGTTAAGAATCTGCCTGCCAGTGCAGGGAACACGGGTTCAAGCCCTGGTCTGGGAAGATCCCACATGCTGCGGAGCAACTAAGCCCCTGCGCCACAACTACTGAGCCTGTGCTCTAGAGCCCGCGAGAGGCTGAGGCTGCATGCTACGACTACGGAAGCTGTGCTACTGACGCTGCATGCTACAACTACGGAAGCCCGCGCGCCTAGAGCCCGTGCTCCACGACAAGAGAAGCCACCACAATGAGAAGCCCGCGCACTGCAACAAAGAGTAGCCCCCACTTGCCGCAACTAGAGGAAGCCCGTGTGCAGCAACGAAGACCCAGTGCAGCCAAAATAAATAAATAAATTTATAAAAACCAAACCAAAACAAAAAAACCAGCACGCAGGTCAGGGCAAGGGCCACAGTCACCAGGAGAAGCGGCCATGGCTCTGTTCCTTCTCATGCCTTTCTCAGACGCCACCTCCTGGCAGGCAGCGAGCATTTGCCAGCTGGAGAGCCATATCAGAACCCCCAGGGCCCACTTATGGATGGATGCCGGCCCAAGCAGCCTGAGGCCCCTTATCTACAAGGATCCCCAGCATCAGCCCCTTACCTCTGAGTTTCCAGTCTCACTGAACTTGCCAACATTCCAGATGGGGAAACCAAGGCCGGCCCAGAGAGACGTGGCAACTTGCCCAAGACTCCGGCCCTGGTCTGGCGGTTTCCCCCAGCCCACATGGCCTCCCCTCAGCCTCTCTCTCCAAACAGCTGGGCTCATCCTGAGAAGCCAAGCCCTACGGTGGCCCCCATCCCAGGCTCCCCATGCTCTCCATGACCCCCCAAACCCTGGGTGTCCCACCGAGGTCCCTTCAGTCTCTCACAACTGATTCCTCCCAGGCCAGCCTCAGCCTGCCGGCCTCTCCATAGGCCCTCGGGCAGCCAGGCTATACGTTTGGAGAATAAAATGTATTGTTGTGGGCCAAGTGGGCTCTGGCTCACTGTCTCGAGAGAGGGAAAAAAGGGACGGGAGCCCAGTGATTAGCTCAGGCCGAGGCCCTCGTCACAGGCAACACGAGAAGGATGACTGCGAGGGGCTTGGGACAGGCAAGAGGTCCTCTGCCTGCGGCCTTCTCCTCTGCCCGCCCGCCCAGGCTGTTCACCTCCCGTTCCCTGCCTACGGCTGTGAGGGGAGGGGCTGGTCCAACCCCCTCCCCTCAACCTCTGACCTTTCTGTTTTGTCCCCCAACCCCGACCCTCACCTCTGCTCTCAGGTTTGGGCTGGGGAAGGAGGGCCAGGTGGCACTCGCAAAAATGGAGGGGCTTCTAGAAGACCCTTCTGGAAATCCCTTCCCTCTACCTGACACCATCTCCATCTAACAGCTGAGAACACTGCTATCCAGATTTTTCTACCATTGTCCAGTAAAACCAAGGCTAAAGGTAAGCCTCTGACCTCTGTCCCAGCTCTGCCCAGACACAGAGCACAAGCCCAAGTCCCTGAGGGCTATGGGTGCCCAGGCAGCCCAAGGTCCAGAAGCCCCGAGACCAGAGGCAGGTCCAAGCTCTGGATCCCTGGGGCATGGGGGCTGTGACTTCATCACAGTTACAAGACTCCCCACCCCCCTACCAGCCACTGCCTCAGCTGGGGTGTTGGAGACTTCAGCTCTCTGCCTCGGATTAGCAGCCTGAAGGGAGACTAATCATCTTCAGCTGGCCCATCTCACGGGGGTGGAAGGTGATGGGAGCCTCCCCACCACCTGAGCACTTTCTGTGCGCCAGGTTCCCGGTGAGATGCTACCGCATCCGCTTAGGGAGGCTAGAGAGGTTACGTAACCCGAGACCAGGACGTGGCACAGCCGGGATTTAAACCCACACATTCCGGGTCCAGGGTGCATCTGCTGACACACTGTGCTATGTGGTCATCACCCATCAAAGGGCTCCAAGGCTGGATGTGGGACCTAAAAAGGTTGAAAGGAAGGCAGAGGGGACGGCTGAGAAGACGCCAACATGCTGACAAAGAGCTGCTACACATCACAGGGCACCGGCTCCGTGGGCCTGCATGCCAGGGACACACATGTTCACACACATGCACTCACATGCACACCAGGCAGTACCTGTCACGTTCTTCTTAGGAGACTCAGCCCAGCTGGAGAGCCACACTTCCGAGTCCCCCGAGAGCAAGCAGCAGCAGGAGAGAAGAGAATCAGAGGAGAAGAGAGAACCGTTAGGCAGGCAGGAGATCCACAGGCCGAGTGGTTGCCGGCAGGGCTCTGAGTCGGGCCGCCTGGGCGGAAGGCGGGGGAGGGGAGGGGAGGGGAAGGGAAGGGAGGGGAGGCGAGGCGAGTGATTTCCTGGCCCTGGAAGTGCTGCTGGGCGTGGGCCTGAGTGATTACAGAGGAGCTGGGACACTGCTGGCCAGGACGGGGATAATGAGGTGTCTGCAAAACGCAGGAATCCTCTGGAGCACAGAGAATCCTACACGATCCGGGCCTGGAACAGGGCCCGTGGGTTATCGCTGCCCTGGAGAAGGCAGCCTGGACCTTCCTCTCTGGCCACGTGGGTGGCTGGCCCTGATCCTCACCAGGCCAGCACACTCAGCAGCCTGGGCCTGGAACCTTAAACGTCAGGTTGGAGAGCCCAAGGCCAGTCTCCAGCCACTGCACCACTGGGCCTCAATGTCTCGTCCAGCCCTTACCCCAGCCCTAAGCATTGAGGCAGACAGGCAGGCCCTGGCAAAATGGAAGGAAGCCTCATTTTAAAAAGTCTCACACCCCAACTCCAACCCAGAAGAACGGGGACCTTTAGTGACCAGAAGAAACGAGGGCTCTCGTCCAGGCTCAGACAGCCATGTGTGATCTGGGCCTCAGGTTCCTCATCTGTGAAATGAGGGTGCCTTCCTGCCGAGAGGGAGGAACAACGTCAAAGCACCTAAAACAACTTAAGATCATGAGATGTGATGTAGTAACATTATGAGGCAAAAAGCTCTTAGACTAATCAATGGTGTGGACATTTCTAGAATATCAGAGGGTCAACACGTAATGCTGACAGTTTACCTACAGTGAACAGTGGCTCATTTACACCCAGGTCCTTGAGCTGGGTACACACCTTTTGCCGCATTTTACAGGGGTGGAATCTGAGCTTAGACAGGGGAAGGAACTGGCCCAAGTTCCCAAGAGGCCAGAGTAGCAGAGCCAGAAATGGAACCAGGTCTGGGACACCCCAACTGGTGCTTCCTCTGCTGAACTGCTCACTGCCTCCAAAGGAGAACAGCGTTGGCTACAGTGGCTACAGCGAGAAGGAAACGTGGAGATGCAAGTCTGAGAGGCAAACCCTTGGGCTGCTTGCCTGGTGTTGGCCAGGAGAGCGGCCCGATAGATAGTAATGGTAATCATCACAGCAGCAACATTTATACAGCATCTACTGTACAGCAAGCATTGTACTGAGCACTTACATATAGTAACTCATCTGTTTTTCATAATAAACCTACAGTGATAAGGAACTCCCTCCATTTTGCAGGTGAAGACTATGAACCAGAGGTTAAGTAACTTGGTCCAGGTCACGCAGCTAGTACAGTGTTCCTCTCTTGTGATGACACAGGCTTCAGGCCTCAGTCTGATGCCGCTCACCATTTAAAGCACCTAACTGTCCCTCGCTCAGCAAGCCACCTTCCAATTGCAGGCTGGCTCACCATGTAGACCTGGGAAGCCTGACCCTTCCAGTGCTCACTGTAAACCAACAGAGTGGGGATCCGCTGGAGAGGTGTGGCGCGGCCTCTGGAACCTGTCTGGATTCAAATCCAGGCTCTGCCCCTTTGATAAAGTTACTTAACCTCTCTGAACCTCTTCCCTGGGCATACCCCATGAGCTTGGTTCAATCAGCTCTGTGGGGCAGCAGGAAAATCAGGCTCCTGGAGTTGCAAGGACGAGAACCAGATGGCATTTCAATACTAGATGCATCAAGAAAATGCTGGCACAAAGAGATGCTTCCCACAGACACTGGGTCAGCTGGAACTGGGGGTAAAGGGGCTCTGGGGGACTACACCCACACACAAGCATCCTGTGGCCAGAGTCTCTGACCAGGCCTAGCAGCCAGAAGCCTCCTGGGACAGCAGGAGCCATGCTGGCCCAGCTTCCATGCCCTGGCAGGGCCGAGACAAAGCAGACACACTCCGAGGCCTTCAACTGCTGTGGCTGAGGGGGTCTCAGTTCAGAATGCGGGGCTTCATTGTCTGGTGCCAGATCTTGCTGGGGTTATGACTTCTTGATGCTGCGCCCCAAATGCGGCCAAGTGGCTGCCACCCAGCAAGGCCATCCTAACGCCCCTGGGCAGGCGCAACGCCAGACCCAGCCCAACACCATCTGGCCCCACCCAGCCCTGGGCTGAGCCAACTTAAGAGGTCGCCCACACCTCTCTCCATCTCTGCTGGCTTCGTTACTTTGTACACTTTGCTTCGGGTTCCTCGGAAGGAAATGTTTTGGGAAGTGCTAATGTCCGTCAGTGAGCCAAGGGAATTCATTTGGCCTGGGCCTGGAGGACCCAGGAAGATGTGTTCTGCTAAAACAGGGGTCGACGGACTTTCTGTGAAGGGCCAGAGAGTATTTTAGGCTTTGTGGGCCACGTGGTCTCTGTCGAGACTACTTACCTCTGCTGTTACAATCCGTAGAGGAATGAACGAGCTGTGTGCCAATAAAACTTTACTTACAAAACCACATGGTGGGGGGCTTCCCTGGTGGCGCAGCGGTTAAGAATCCGCCTGCCAATGCAGGGGACACGGGTTCGAGCCCTGGTCCGGGAAGATCCCACATGCCGTGGAGCAACTAAGCCCGTGCACCACAACTACTGAGCCTGCGTGCCACAACTACTGAAGCCCATGCACCCGTGCTCCTCAACAAGAGAAGCCGCCGCAATGAGAAGCCCGCGCACCCCGACGAAGAGTAGCCGCCACTCGCCGCAACTAGAGAAAGCCCGCGTGCAGCAACGGAGACCCAACGCAGCCAAAATAAATTAATTAATTAAATAAATTTTTTAAAAAACCACATGGTGGGCTGGGCTTGGCCTGTGGGCAGTGGTTTGCCAGACCCAAGGCTGGGAGATGAGGTTCTCAGAGAAGGGGAGCTGCTCCAAATCCCCAGGGGAGAGAAGTGGAGGCTGTTGGCCCATGTGGACTAAATGCTCCCGAGGCCTTTGCTGCTTGGTTGGTTTTTTCAACAGTCATCTTGAAGGGTCCGATGCCCTTCTGGGCCTTTGGGGTGTGGGCATTTGGGCAGGCCAGGGAGGGCAGACAGGAAAAGATCCCTCAGCCTCTGGAAACTGAGCCCCCACTCCTAAATGTGGAACAACCTGAACTCATGCCCACCCCCTTCCCCCCCAATAAGCAGGCCTTCCCTCTTTCCAAAGGAAAATGGGAAGCGGACCAGAAACGAGCCTGTCTTTTAAAAAAAGCCTTTTTAAAACATGATTTATTTCCCAGTCCCCTGGATCCGCAGAATTAATCCAGTTCCATGGCTCCCACCCCAAATTTCCCCCCTTTGGAGTGCCTTCTCTCCAGCCCACCCGAGCAAGCCCTCTCCCAGGGCGGGAAGGACCCCCCTCCGCCTCATTGCAATGAACAGAGGAGTGGCCCCCTGGCTCACAAACCCTGGCCCCCCAGCCAGGAGGCAGACATGGCTGCTGGCTCAGGGCTGGGAAAATGGTGAGAAGGAGAGACGGGGCAAAGGAGCAAAAGGCAGGCGCAGCCAAATGAGCAGCTGTGAGTGACACAAACCAACTGCTTCCTGCCCTCCCTGCTGTCTCTACCCCCCTCTCTCTGGTGACAGAACCAAGGGTCTTACAGAGCAGAGTCACGGGGCCTGGTGGAAAGCAAGGGGCGTGAGACTGGGAATCTGCACAACTGGTTTTGCTGAGAACTGGCTGTGTGACCTTGGGCAAATGGCTTGACTTCTCTGGACCACATCTGTAAAATCAAGCATTTTGGGCCCACTGATCTCCAGGATACTTGTTTCATGTTCTAGACTCTTCCAGCAGTAACCTGCTAGTCTCCATAACACAAGTACACCACAGCTGAAACAAATCTTTCCAGAGAAACAGACCACCTTTCCAGGGAAAACCACTTGAACACACACTCAATATAGGAAACTCAAGTGAAGAAGTCCAACAGTTCAGGAGGCACATAAGACAGAGAGGAACTGGGGCCAGAATTGTTTTAAAATCTTGGTTCTTGCGCTTACTCTCTCACTTAGCTCACTGATTCTGGGGCATTTAGCAAATCTCTGAGCCCCTTTTCCTTCTGTGAAATGGGGATAAAAATATCTACCACGTCTTTTTTGTTGTAGGTCTGCTTTAAGAGTGAAATGGCCTAGTGCCTGTGAAAGGTTTTGGAGGGGTAGGAATTAGGCCCCTGGAACACAGAAGGGGAGCGGGTGACAGGGACAAAGCTGATGACTAAAGCAGCGTGTGCCTGGGAGACGGGAGGCATGGAGACAGGGTCCCTCCCATGGCCATCCCACAGGACTCATGTTCCCGCTACAGCCACTTCTCCTGGCTTGCTGGACCAGCAAGAATCCAGGCCCAGAGAAAACCAGGTGCCTGCAAGTCCTGATGACACTTAGGTGCTGAACCTGACTCTTGTCAGGTCCAGGTGATTATGAGAAATCAAAGAACAATATTACAGGGGCCCCTGACTTTAAGGACGTTCCCCCCAAACACATATACACCCAAGGACTACGTAACAAACAACTGGATGGACTTAAGTTAGGAGAGGGACTCCTATTGCTCTGTAATGTTTCTTTTCATGTTGAGTAACTCCAGAGCAGTGAGAATTGGGTTCAATTTACCCAAATCTAGTCTCAAACCATGCTTCCAGAAATTCTCCCCTGGTGTAAAGCAAGTTCCACCCATCCAAACTAATAAATCCAGAGTGGGCTGAAAGCCCAGGTGGGAGAGACAGGAGAACAGCCAACAGCATAAATTCCTCGGAGAATGAAAGCAAACCAAGGGCTCAGGGGGACCAGGGCAGGGTCACCCGCCTTATCGGCTTACACAGCCCCCGCCCTGGGCTCCTGGGAGGGGAGGAGGAGCAGGGCCCCTGCCAGGAATGAATACCCCCCTGTTGTCTCTGTGTCCTTCCATTCTTCAATATCTCAGCGTACTTGAACACTCAAGACCTCTCTCTCTTTGGGAATTCTATTGTTCTTACCTCGCTGCAGCCTTGAACTGGTTTCTAAATATCTGTTGTATTCTAGTCTTTTCTCTCCTTTTGTACAACTGAACCTTACATAGGGCTAGATTTCTTAAATTTCCTAGACTCCACATGTTTCTTTTCCTTTTTGACTAGGCCACCAGGGAGCTCAGCCACTGCTTTCAGGTCATCAGCTAATTAGGGCTTGACAGCCGCTAGCCCTGTTATTTTATTTAACAGTAGAAGGAGAAGGAGCTACTTTTTCACGAGAGCACATCCCTTGTGGCAGGCACTGTACTGTCATAGGCATGAAGTAGCTCAAATCTTTACCAGAGCCCTCGAAGGCTAACAGTGCTTCACAAAGAAGGAGCAGCTTGACCTACATGATATGTAGGGCCTGAAATAGGTCATCATGCTCAGAGCAGCAGAAACAGTGGCACAACAGTGAAAGTGATACGAATGGCATCCGGAAAAAGCATGGCGTGAATTAAGATGGTCAAGACAGAGAACAAGCAATAACTCAAACATGACTTCCAGTCCACAGTCACACGGGTGGAAGTTGGGGAGCGTCCTGCTGTAAGGTGTGTGAGCTGCTACCTACCCACAGGGGCAGCTCTCTGCAGCCTGCTCCAGGGTGAGCAGCTGCCTCCAGCTCATCATCAATACCTACGGCATGAAAAAATCATGCCCTTGGACTGGGGAGGTGAGGGGTCAGTGCTGCTACACGAGCAGCCCAGACCCCTGGCCCTGCCTCCTACGCTCACAGCCTCCAAGGCAGGGTTGGCTTCAGGCGGTGTGATCTGCGCAGGCGCACAGGGACCCATACTGAGCAGGGGCCTGCTCTTGTTTTAATACCCTCTGTCCCCAATTTGAAATCTTTAATCATTTATGAACAAGAGGTCCCGTAAATCATGTAGCTGGTCCTGCCCAAGGCCTGAGGGTTCTGGGCCACAGGATTCTGAGCTAAATAAAGGCTGGAAGGAGCATGTGGGGACTTAGGACCAGAGAGGAGAAGTTTGCCTAAGATCACACAGCAAGTTAGTGGCAGGGCTGAGGCTAGAACAAGCATACCAGTTCCCACTTTCTTTTAATTAACTAATTAATTATTTTTGGCTGCGTTGGGTCTTCGTTGTTGCGCGTGGGCTTTCTCTAGTTGCGGCGAGCAGGGGCTACTCTTTGTTGTGGTGCGCGGGCTTCTCATTGTGGTGGCTTCTCTTGTTGTGGAGCACGGGCTCTAGGCGTAAGGGCTTCAGTAGTTGTGGCTCACGGGCTCTAGTTGTGGCTCACGGGTTCTACAGCGCAGGCTCAGTAGTTGTGGTGCACGGGCTTAGTTGCTCCACAGCATGTGGGATCTTCCTGGACCAGGGCTTCAACCTGTGTCCCCTGCATTGGCAGGCGGATTCTTTTTTTTTTTAATTTATTTATTTATTTATCGGAGGCGTTGGGTTTTCGTTGAGGTGCACAGGCTTCTCACTGCAGTGGCTTCTCTTGTTGCGGAGCGTGGGCTCTAGGTGCGTGGGCTTCAGTAGTTGTGGCACACAGGCTCAGTAGTTGTGGCTCACGGGCTCTAGAGTGCAGGCTGAGCAGTTGTGGCGCACGGGCTTAGTTGCTCCGCGGCATGTGGGATCTTCCCAGACCAGGGCTCGAACCCGAGTCCCCTGCATTGGCAGACGGATTCCTAACCACTGCACCACCAGGGAAGTCCGGCAGGCGGATTCTTAACCACTGCTCCACCAGGGAAGCCCCCAGTTCCCACTTTCTTAACGTGCATGCTAGGTACTGGGTTAAACGTTTGACTAAACGTTTAATCCTTATAACAATCTGTATTTTACAGAGGCAGAAAGTAAGGCTCAGGAAAGTTAAGCTTTTTCCCAAGGCCCCACAGCAAGGGAGTGATGAGTCAGACTTGAGCCCAGGCAAGCTGGTTGGGAATGGGGAACAAAGGGGCCTAAAACCAGGGGACTTCATTCTCTGGATCCTCCCCAGCCATTGGCCAAGGGAGGCTCACTTATTTCTGTCGGGCTTGCCTTTGTAAATGCAGCCATACTCCTTTCATTTTACTCCCAGTAGGAAGGGGCCTGCCTCCTTCTCCAGGAGATGCCTTTCCCAGAATCCAGAGTCCATGGCGGGGCAGCCCAACCCGGGGCAGGAATGCACCGCTGACCCTCTGACCGCTGAGCCAAGGCAGTCAGAGCACAGCCAGCCTCCCGGCTCAGGTGGGGAACAGGGTGGCTGAGGGCTGGAGCCACTCCACAGCCCCTTAGGGACTAAGTCCAAGGACACCCACCTAGGCCAAGGCGGGCCAGCAGAGACAGCCCAGCCCAAGTGGGTGTGGGCAGAGAGGCCCAGGCTGCCCCCGGGGAGCACCGCAGCTGCCCAGGGGGGCTGCCCTAGCAGGCAGGTCTGCCTCCTTCTCCCACCCTGCTCAAAAACCCTCAGCTTCTGGTTAAACACAGGTGCGGTGGGCGGACAGAGGGGCGCTGTGTGGGGAGGCCAGCAGGGTTCTGAGCCTCTGCTCCCGCAGCTGCTGCCTGACCCCACAGTAGCCCCTTGGGTGGCGGCCTCCCCCTCCGCTCTCGGGCTCTCACCTCTCCCCATGCCGGGGTGCTGGTGTGCACAGAAAAGACAAACTCAACGCTGTTCAGAGTTCCTGGATCCCAGCCACCCCCCTCCCTGGGGTGGCTGCCTTGGTGGTCCTCCCCCACTTACTGGGGTATCCCCCCTCCCATTCCCCCACCCACCAGCTCCCCCAGCCAAAGCCCGTGAGGATGAGGCAGCGGCAGCAGCAGAAACAGAGGCCAGTGGTGCAGGACGAAGTAAGCAGCCGCTGGGTCTCCAGCCCCCAGCCCGACAGTCTACCCCCACCCCCCCCAGCTCAGTCTCCACAAGAGCCCTGAGAGATGGAGTCAACAGCAATGGACCCAGGACTGACAATCCCACCCCAGGGCCACAAAAAAAGCAATGTTTTATTTTCCCCGGACTGTACTTTCACTAACAGATTATCAATAATCAACCGCCAGTTATCTAATGAGCATCTACCACATGCACAGCTGGAGGCTCCTGGCTACGACCAACTGACTCTCTAGCCTCAGGGACGGGGCAAAGACACGCTCCCAGGCGCTCCTGACTGCTTCGGGGGTCGTGTAGGTTTGGGGGAGGCTGCGTAGCTCCCTCATCCACCTGCCCGGTGCCGTCAGGGCTGCCACTCAAGTGTGTCCTCATTGCCCCAGGCTGCCCAGACCCTACCGGAAAGCAGGCTGGAGCCAAACATAGCAGGCAGGGCCCCGGGCGCGGGCTCATGGGGGGAAGGGAGGATGCAGCAGGGCTGAGACCTGGAGGCCTCGCATCTGTAACTGGACCCCACCTTTGGAGCAGGGCTCACAATACTTCAGCTGACATCTGGCTGGACACTGCCAGAGGAGGATGGGGGTGGGGATGAGGGGGCAGGGGCCAGGGGCAGAGTTCACTTGTGAACTGAGGTTGAGGGTGACCCCCTTTTCAAGGTTTGCAGGCTGCCATTATCTTGCCCTGGGCAGGGTCTCTGTATTGTTCAACTGGTCTCTGTGTCAACTGGCTCCAGAATGTCTGGATAGTGTTGTAGTCCTAGCAAGTGTCTGGCACATAGTAGGCGCTTAATCAAAATTTGTTATGAGTCTCTCCAATCAGATCTGAAGTTCCTTCAGGGTCTTAACCCTGTCAGCATCCTCACGGCACACTGAACACAGTAGGTGGTACCCAGAAAGTCCATGGTGGCTGATGGAAGGACACACACGCAATGCCCTCAGTCCCAAGGGTTTCACGGGAAAACTGAGGTCCAGCTGATACCATTGCTCCAGGGCCTTCTTGGCCCCCAGGGCCCTGCACTTCCTATAGTCTAGGTTTTGGCTGGGGTGGCCTGAGGTACATACGGGCATCCTCAGGCCAGGAAAGGCCCTGAGCCCAGCTGGTGCTGTGCAGAGTAACTCATAGGCAGGCCCCCAAGCCCGGCAGAACATCCCTGGAAGGCTGCGGGCTTCCAGCATCTGCGGTAAAGCCCTTCAAAGAGATTAAAAAAAATTTTATCCATAAGCAATATGGTCTATGGCAAGATGGATGCTGCAGGAAATGGGAGTCTGAGCAAAAACAACTGGCTTATCTATGATGTCTGGTGGGAGCAGGGCTCAGCAGGGCTCCCAGAGTGTGTGGCTGGAGCCTGGGGCCTCTCATCACCCCCATCCCGCTCCTGCTCTGCGTGTGTTTGGACCAATCCCCTGAGCTCTCGGATGCCACGTAAACAGAGCAGTGTGAGTGTGTGTGTGTGTGTGCGCATGCACGCTCACACACACACACACACACACACACACATATCACTGCTTGGGAAATCCCCACATCTGGCTCTCACGTGACTGAGCTATGCCCAGGAGGCCGCAGCTGGGAGGGCCTGGAGGACAGGGGAGGGTCAGGAGTGTGCGAGCTCTCTGGGGAGCATGAAGTTAACCCTTTGGCACCACAGCTCAGGGACTCTGGCTAATACTGAGCTTCCACCCTGGGGAGAAGCCAGGAAGGAGACCGGTGCTCAGAGGTCCCTGTCCTGGCTCGCTGCACAAGTGTGAGAAGCTGGGACCACTTTTCTGGGTCCCCCTGGTCTTTACCTGTACCTTGAAAGGGCTGCTCTCTCTCTGTCCTGTCAATCCAGGTCAATCATCAACCACGAGGGAGACCACTGGATGAAGATTTCCCCAATGGAGACCCGTCTGTTGTCAGATACTTAATGAACACTTCCGAGTGCCAGGCACCTGGCTGGGCGGGCCATGGCCCTGCAGCTGTATGGAATCAGGATTCATGCCTTCCTGTCACAGGCAGGGCATGTGTCCCCTAGGAGACCAGTGGAAGCCAGAGTCCTCCTAACAATGAGGAACAGGTCAGAGGCGACCTTTGGGGCAAGTTCTCTCCAACCCAGACACATGTATTAATTTTATAATTAGACCTTTTTAAGCTTCAACAACTTTAGTGAACGAGTGACCATCTGCAGTGGTATCTCTCAAACAGCACTGCCCAGCAGGTACCTGGGGGATGCGAAGGACGTGCCCCAGCCCGGTTTAGAGGATGTGACACGCTTGCACAGCCAACGCTAAGACTGACCAGATGCCTCTGCAGGCTGCTCTCCCTCTTCTCTGGGCTGACTCATTTAAAACCTTAGGGAACCGGGGGTAGAAGGTCTCACTCGGCACCCCACCCACAGGCAGATCTATGCCTCCCCTGGGGAGGCTCCCTCACATCCCGCCCACTGCGCCTCCGCCATGGTAGCACCTGGACGTCACATCATAACTGCTGTTTACTTTCCCACCTCCCCGACCCAACTGAGAGTCCTGAGGACACGGACCTCACTGTGTCCATCTTGGTATCCCTGGGCTTGGACCATAGGGCCTGGCACAGAGGAGGTACTCAGATGTTCACTGAACAAATCTACATGACAGCCATGGCCAGTGCCAGTGAGTCAGCTCTAGGTCTGGCAGGAACCACCTAATCCTAGCAGAGTCTGGTACCAGCATCCATTCGGAAACTTGCTTCTTATCAGTTTGGCCATACCCTCACCCCTGGGAGAGCTGCCACTAGTATCAACTGAGCCCCGGGCTTAGAGCAGAGAGAAAAACCGAGGTCACTGAAGAAGGTGGGGAAAGGGCCCTCTTACTCAGAACCCTGTGACCATATGCAAATGAGGAACTGACAGAGGGCTCTCAGAGCCACTAGGCTCCAGGGAGGGACGGTATATGGCCAAGAGGTGACAGACCAGGAGAAACTGCCCCACCCAGACAGATCTGGGACAAGAGATGTTAAAATCTGCCATGTTTGCAAGGTTTCCCTGGGGGGCTATTGCCAACAAAGATAGTCCTAATTTGGCCTCTTATCACTAGCCTGTCGTCACAGCTTTGCAAGGACCTCACCTTCCTTCCGGGAACAGTTATGTACCCAGCTCTGACCCTGACCCAACACTCAGGGAGCCTAAGGTGGTCCAGGGCCCAGGGGGAGACCCTGGCTAACAGGAAAGGCAGCTCCCAGACACCTGTGGGGGCCCTTTTTCTACAACACGGCATCCACTGGCCAGATGCAACATTGGGAGGAAGCATCTCGAAGAGGTGGTGGCTCTTCCTTCTGAGCACAGGGAAGTGAAGGGACTTTCTAACACGGCCCAGTTTTCTTGGTACAAGAATCCAGTTCTAACGTTAAGAAAATCCATCTTCATACCAGCTGCTTGGGTCACGTGTGGCAATGACAAGATTCCGAGGGCAAAGCAGAAAGAGTTGGGGAAAAACACGTTTTTCCCCGCAAACTTCTAAGTTTCATTGAAACTTTGGAAAATTTTTCTTTGCTGTCATATTTCAAAACTGACCAATTATAAAAACGTCACAAGCCAACTGAGTTACACATGCCACATTTCTATTTCTAAACAAAGTCATTTTAGATCAGAAAAAGGTGCTAAAACAATAAATAATGCACATTTCCCCCCAATCTTTGTTTTTCCATTGGCTTTGTTATTACTGGAAATGTTGCCTCTTTTGTCACATGTTTATAAACCAAAAAGCCCAAGTGGGGAACAAGTTATTTTCTGGCTGAGGGCCGTGGTGGGAAGCATTTCTTTGCTGGACCACAGTGTGGGTGTCTCCTCCTCTGAAGAAGAAAACCTTGTGGAAATAAAAGGCAGACGGGGGTCTCGTCACAGCCTCCCGATGAGGGCAGAAGGGAAGCTAGTGGCTGGGGAGGCCCAGTGGATAGCCATTCTCCAAGGCCCCGAATGCCGGGCCAGTGTTCTCTGCCCTTTAACTGCCCTCCCCTTCCCATATTGGTTCTGCCCCCTACCCCCAACTTGGGACACAACTAAATGCACCCTCCAGGAGCAGCCCCGTCCTGCTGGGGGTCCGATCCTGCTGCCTCCTCACTGCCTGCCTACCCTGAACACTGCCATCAACCCACGTGGACCACCCATCCCACATTCAACCCCGCCTCTATCTCAGGATCCCTGGGGAGCCCATCAAAACTGCCTGGTGTTCCTGGCCGCCACCCCCAGAGATGCTCATTCAGTAGGTCTGGGCAGGGCCTGGGAATCTGCATTTCAACAAGCAGGCTCAGGACTCTCAGCATACCTCCGGGCCTTTGCCCATGCTGTCCCCTTCCACACCATCTTCCCATTACCCCAGCAGGAGAGGTCAGGTGATAGGAATGAGGGAGCAGAAAGAAGCTAAGCAAGCAGGGCAGAGGCAATCAAGGCTACATCCCAGCTAGCTGCCTCCTTCCCGGGAGTGAGATATGTGATTCCAGGATTTGGGGAGCCCTCACCTCCCTCGCCCCCTGCTTTGTGTGTCCAGGCCAGTAGGTCAGTGCCAGGGGGAGTCGTGGCACAGACACACACTTTCTCCATCACATTGCTGCCACATTGGCTGGCTGCGGAGCTGCCAAATCAATCAGCCTCCTTTCACTTCCAATTAGTTGGCTTTGAACTCCAGGGGTGACATCAGGCTGAGGACCCAGAGCCATGAAAACAAACATTATTTAAAAACACCAAGCCGGGTGAGATGTGCCAGAAGACAATGCCTTCACAGACACGTTCACTTTTGGAACAGGCCGCTGGAGGGTGCCAGTAATGTCTCGGCCGTGTTCTCTAAGCAGCCTGGGCCTTTCTCCCTGAGGATGGAGGGCTCGGGCAGAAAAGAAAGCTCTGAAAAAGTCTTGCTGGGACTTCCCTGGTGGAGCAGTGGTTAAGAATCCGCCTGCCGATGCAGGGGACACGGGTTCGAGCCCTGGTCCGGGAAGATCCCGCATGCCGCGGAGCGACTAAGCCCGTGCGCCACAACTACTGAGCCAGCGCTCTTGAGCCTTTGCGTGGCAACTACTGAGCCTGCAAGCCACAGCTACTGAGCCTGCGTGCCGCAACTACTAAAGACCGTGCACCTAGAGCCTGTGCTCCGCAACAAGAGAAGCCACCGCAATGAGAAGCCCATGCACCACAACGAGGAGTAGCCCCCCCACTCGCCGCAACTAGAGAAAGCCCACGCAGCAACGAAGACCCAATGCAGCCAAAAATAAAATAAAATAAATTTATAAAAAAAAAAAAGAAAGAAAAGTCTTGCTGATACACTCTCCCAGGTTTCCTTTCCAGACACATCTCCTGCCCTCCCCTTCCCTAGCCCTTCACTTCTGCCAGGCTAGACATCTCTTCTTCCCTCAAACTTCTCAATCACATCCCAGACTCCAAGTCCTTGCTCAGGCCCGGCCCTTCTACCAGGGGCGTCCGCCCACCCCTCTGCTCATCCCAACCCCTTCCATCCTCCAGGACGCATCTCCAGCCCCTCCCATCTTGGCTAGTACCCACCCCCCCCCCCAGCCCCTTCTATTTGACTCCCGCTGCTTGTGGATCACAACCCATCCTGCCCTGCATTCATCAATGAATCACTGAGAGCATCCTGCTTTCTCAATTGAGCTGTGACCTCCGTGGGGCCGGAGACCGGAGACCAGCAATCGCTTAAGAGAAATGAAAGCCTCCTGCTTTCAGGCTGCTGCCGTCTGCTTTGTCTCTGCCCTTCTCCCTCTGTGGCTGGTAAGCAGGGCAGGCCGGGGGTCAAGAGAGAGCCTGGCCCTGCTCTCTGCCCTACTGGGGCATTCATCCTGTGGGAAGACGAGGCACCAGAGGCTTTACAGACCTGCTCTCTCTGCTTCACCATGGCCCTCCTCACACCTCCGCCTCATTCCAGGGTTTGGTGGGAGTGTGATGAGCAGGAAGCCAGGTTCTGCCCACCCCCTCACTTTGGGCAGGTGGCAGGCCCTCTCTTAGTTACTTCCTCTATAAAACGAGGAGGGTACACTAACTTCTTATAGTAGCCAGAACCTATGGGCACATTTTGCTTTAAAACAAATACACTTTATTAAAGACCAAATTCATACAAAGAGAAATTAAGGGGATATTAGTCACACCCTGTAAAGGGACCCTTTACCCAACTAAGAATCCCTCGTGACCAATGGGTTCCTTCTAGAAACCGCAGTGGGGGGCTCTCCTGGGGCAGTCCCTCTCTCAGTCTGTGGAACCTCCTGCTAGAGGTCTCCAGAGCCCAGTCCTGTTCACCTGTGGATCCCTTGCGTCTTAGCTTAGGAGGGAACAGACTTCAGTGGAAAGAGGTTTGGATCACAAGGACCAGATTCGAATCCTGCATCTACCTGGCTAGGCAACCTCGGGCAGGTTCCTGAACCTACCTCTTCTGGTCTATAAAAGGGGGGGACAAGACCACCTGCCCAGGTTATTGGGAGGCTGACTGGCAACTATGAGATGGTGCACACTCTGCCTTCCCCCTCTGGTTGAGAGGAGTCTCTCCTGCAGGAGGGCAAATGCCAAAGCAAGTGGTCCGTTCTGCTGGGGGACCTCCACGGTGGACCTCTGCTAGACATCCACGGTGCTGCCTCCTACTCATAATAGAAGAGGCTTAACCCTTAGTGTTTCCTGCACCAGACACTTCACACGTATTAACACATATTCAAGCCTCAAGCGACCTGGTGAAGTGCTATCATTATACTCATTTCACAGATGAGGAAACTGAGGCACAGGGAAGGTAAGGACTTGCCCAAGACCACACAGTTGGCAGAGCTGGGACACAAAACTAGGCATTCTGGCTCCAGAGCCTGTGTTCTTAACTCTACAGAATATTCTGAGTCTAGGTTCTGTCTCCTCTGGGGCCAGGCCCTGGGCTCAAAGAATGAAAATAATGCTTCAAGCATGTCTTTTTACTCTCAAATCCAAGGTAGGACCAACTTCTCCCCTCCTTTCCGAACCTATCAATACTTAAAATAACAACGATGGCAGCTGCTATCATTGGGAGTTGCTATGTGCTGGGCCCCCTGCTAATTCAATCCTTACCTTTAATAGAGGCAGGCACTATTTTTACCTCTGTTTTCCATATGGGGGCATGAAGGTCAGAGGTTAAGCAGCTGCCGGTCATAGAGCAAACACATGGCAGAGAAGGAGTTCAAACCCTGTCTGATGCCAAAACCTAAACTCTGAACTCCAAGCAGCATGCTTCTCCGCAGTGAAACTACAGTAATGCTGATCTCATTAACCCCATCCAATGATGCAGACTGTATGGTACTAAAATGGAAGCAGGCAGAACTCACCAAGTTTCCAAGGAAAAGTATAAAGTAAACAGGATTTCACGAGGAACGTCAACACTGGCCCAAAAGAACAAACTTGCAACACTCTTGAGCAACCTCATTTGCATTTAAACGAGCTACAGCTCACCACAGGACTCCTGGGTGGGATGGGGCCTCAGACACAATCCCAGGGCCAGGATGACCTCACAGGATCCGTGGCCACCTGCGCCCCCTCGTGGTGCAAGTCAGAACTCCCCAGCCACCAGCGCCGGAGGCAGGCAGCTTCCCAGAACTCTGGGCGCCCCGGCCCATCTTTTCAGGTTTGAAGAGAAGCCCCTGCTCTGGGGCGGCCTCCTCCAGCCCACCTCTGAGCTCCCGCAGCAGTGCTCACCGGGGGGGCGGCCAATCACAGCTAACAGCAACAGGCTCTTGCTACTGTCAGGCCCGGCACAAAGCCCTCTAACTGCATCACATCCTTGAATCATCTGCACCTTCCTGCAGGTGGCTGCTACTCCATTTTCATGGGCGTGTCCATCACTTTTATGCGTCACCTTGGCTAGGCTACAATCCCCAGTTATTCAACCACACACTAATCCAGGCATTGCTGGGGAGGTATTCTGCAGGTGGGATCAGGTTCATAATTAGTTGACTTTCAATGAGATTATACTTAATACTCCGAGGGGGCCCTGGGTCCATCAGCTGAAACGCTTTAAGGGCAGAGCTGAGGCTTCCCTGCAGGAGAAATTTCACCTGTGGACCACAACCCCAGTCGGCTCCTGGGTTTCGGACTTGCCTCGCCTGCCCCCAATCACATCAGCCAGTTCCTTGCCAGAAATTTGATAGCTCCTGCTGGTTCTGTTTCTCTAGTTGAACCTGACTGATACAACAGAACAAGTGAGGTCGCGGAGCTCAGGTGATCTGCCCAAGGTCGTGCGGCTGAGAATGGGAGCCCAGGCAATCTGACGTAAACTACCCTCCACGGCCCACACCTGATCATGGAAATCCATCTCGTCCCTCCATTGCTGCCAGAGTCCGCACCCTCTCATCACTCGTCTCCTCCCCTTAACCATCTCCACTCACTGGTCAGAAAAATCCTTCTGGGATCTAAGTCAGATTATGTCCCCCTCTCCTCAGAACCCCGTAGGGGCTCTTCATCTCACTCACAGTGAAAGCCAAAACCCTTAAAATGGCTGGCAAGGCCCAACACGGTCTTTGCTGCTGCCCCATCCCCACTACATCGCTGCTCTCCCCTCCTAACACCTTGACCTCCCCTACGTTCCACCCAGCCACAGACCTCCCACCCCTGGGCCCTTGTACTGGCTGTGTCCTTGGTCTGGACTGCTCTTCCTCAGGTAACCATGCCACTTCCTTGCTTCCCTGTCCAACAGTACATCCTTGTCTGCACAGTTCATCACCCAGAGCGGACTGCAAGCCCCTCGAGGGCAGAAAGGCACATTCCTATAACCTCAACACTTTACACAGTACCGGCATACAGCTGGTGCTCAATAAGGTCAGCTGCAGTATCTGGTCTCCAAACAAGCTGCACTTGGTCCTGCTCCCCCACCTTTGTGCAAGTGCTGTCTCTTGATTAGCAAAGCCCCCGCTCTCCACCCCCAATCAGAAAAACTCCTCCTTTTCCCAGATAATGTTCCTGACTTGAGGCTGCAGCGACCTCTTTCCTGACCTGCAGCATCATTCATGCACCTACGCCTTCTTCCATCCACCCTCCCATTCAACAAGCACCAGGGGACCCTGTTACTGGTGCAAGCCCTGCCGCAAGGTCTCTGCTTTCAAGGTTGTGGGACACAGATAACAAACAAGAAAACCCACAAGGTAATTAGAGTGTGGTTAGTGATGTGCAAGAAGCAGGGAGACCTAAAGGGGCAGCTAGACAGTGGAGGTGGGGGAAGCTTCTCTGAGGTGACAAGCAGAAATCTTAAGGAGCTAGCCATGTGGAAGAATGGGGAACAGTATTCAGGCAGAGGGAACAGCAAACGCAAAGACTGTGTGGAGAGAACGAACCTCAAGTGTTTAAGGAATGGAAGGTAATGGGCGCAGCTGAGTGGAGTGCTGGGGTGGGAATGGGGGACGGGGATGAGGGCAGAGCCTGGGGCAGGATGGCAGGCAGGGGCCAAAGCAGACACGGCTCTGCAAGCCCGGGATAAGGAGTTTTTCTGGGTGGGATGGAAAATCTTGGAATTTAGGCAGAAAGGCACATTATTTGATCCATGTGTGGAAGAGCTCACTCTAGCTGTGGTGTGGAGGGGCTGGGGTGGGAGCAGACAGGCTGAGGAGGAAGCTGGGGTCCTCCTGAGAGACGAAGGGAGCTTCCAACAGGTGTGACGGTGGAGGTGGGAGAAGGGGATGGATCTGGAGGTCAGGTGGGCCAGTGAGAGGAAGGGAGGAGTCAAGGATGACCTCTCAATGCTGGGCTTGGGCAACGGGGTGGATGGAGCGAGAAGGGAGATGCGGGAAGGAGCAGGTTCTGTGGAGGGAAGGAGCAGAAGTAAATTTGAGGCTACACTGTCTTTGGGGTCTCAAGGTCGCCAGTCCTGCCTCCTCTGTGAGGCTGTCAGCCGCCTGAGAACTTTCTTCCTGTTGACTCCACCCTCCCCAGGCCTGCCTTGTAGTCTTGGCTCTGTGCTCAATAGGAGATCCCTCCAAGAGATCCTCCAAGGATGAGCTGGGGCTTCAGGGACTAAAATGTGACAAGAAATGACCAGGGAACAAGCATTCATGTTCTCCATGCAAGCATCCCTGACTGGAGTGACCTTGGGAAGCTTCAGGCACTTCATCACAGAGCAGAGTGAAGCCCAAAACATGAACTCAAACCCTCACTTTGCCACAGACTCCGGGCAGCCACCCTCGGAGACACAGCTTCTCATTTGTGAAATGCGAATCCCACCAGCCACCATGCAACATGGCTCTGGGCAGCAAATGAAGAAATATATGTAAAGTTGCCAGCACATAGTAGATGCTCACTAAATAATAACAGTAGCTAGCACTTTGGGAGAACTGTCCAGGTTGTAGGCAGTGGTCTAAACACACTTACATATAGAAGTTTAAGTAATTTCATTATAACCATATGAGGTGTGTATTAGTCAGGGTTCTCCAGAGAAACAGAACACAATATTGAGAGAGAGAGAGAGAGAGAGAGAGAGAGAGAGAGAGAGAGAGTGGGAGAGAGAGAGAGAGAGAGAGAGAGAGAGGAACTGGCTCACGTGATTGTGGGGGCTTGGTGAGCCCACAATCTGACGGCGTAGGCTGACAGGCTGGAGACGCAAGGAAGAGTTGCAGTTCAAGTCCAAAGGTGCTGGCAGAATTCCTTCTTGCTTGGGGGAGGTCAGTCTTTCTCTTAAGGTCTTCAACTGATCGGATGAGGCCAACCCACATTAGGGAGGGTAATCTGCTTTACTCAAAGTCCACTGATTTAAAAGTTAATCTCATTCAAAAAAAAACGCCTTCACAGAAACATCCAGAAAAATGCTTGACAAAATATCTGGGCACAGCCAAGTCGACACATAAAATTAACCTTACCAGATGGGTAAGAATATTATCCCCAATTTACAGAAGAGAGGACAGGCACAGAGAGGGTTGGAAGTCTGCCCAAGGTCTGAAAAGCCAGACCCTGAACTCCTGCAGTCTGGCTCCAGAGCTGGCACTTTTAACCATGACACTAAGTGGCCATTATCATAAGCACACCAGCGTAAATTAAATTTTTCCATCCATCCCTTTCCTGGCCGGAGAGTGGAAGTCAGAGAAACCAGGGAAGCTTTCCCTGGGTGGGGCCCTGTCTTGCTTAGGAAGCAGCACAGAACCTGAGCCTTAGAGATTGAGGGTGGGCAGCTGGGAGGTTATGAGGCCCAGCCCTTGACTTTACAGTTGGAAACTGAGGCCTAGAGTAGAGAAGGGACTCACCCAGGGTCCCAGGGCTTCAGAAAGTAATGCTGATGATAATAAACTGACACTTCTGAAGCAGTTATTGGGTCCTAGGGACTTTTCCACATTAACTTATTGAATCTTCTACATGTGAGGTAGAGACCATCATTATCTGTGTTTTTTTAGGAAGAGAAAACCGAGGCAGAGAGGTTATGAAAATTGCCTGAGGTCACACAGAGCCAGAATCTGAGCACAGGGCTTCCTTGGTGGTACAGTGGTTAAGAATCTGCCTGCCAATGCAGGGGACACAGGTTCGAGCCCTGGTCCGGGAAGATCCCATGTGCCGTGGAGCAACTAAGCCTATGTGCCACAACTACTGAGCCTGCGCTCTAGAGCCTGCGAGCCACAACTACTGAGACTGTGCGCCACAACTACTGAAGCCCGCACGCCTAGAGCCCGTGCTCCGCAACAAGAGAAGCCACTGCAATGAGAAGCCCGCGCACCGCAATGAAGAGTAGCCCCCCTCGCTGCAACTAGAGAAAGCCTGCGCGCAGCAGCGAAGACCCAACGCAGCCAAAAATAAATAAATTTATAAAAAAAAGAATCTGAGCCCAGGCTCAACCAGCCACTACATCTCTGAGGCCCAGGGCAAGTTTCCTGGGGAGAGGGGTGTGACAGAACGCAATCCCATGTTTGCCCCTCCTTCCAGGTTCCCCCACCTATGGCTCTGGCTGCAAGTGACAGCTGAGGAGATGCTGTAATTCCTCAAGTTCATGAGGCAGCCTCACCCCCCCGTTCATGGAGGAAATGCTGTTCTGCACCAGGGGTGGGCATACCTGAAGCACCCCTCCCCAGGTGACAGGCATGTGTGCACACGCAGTCTCATCCCACAGCTAGACACAAACACATGCCAACCCACAACTGGATACATCCCAACACACTGGCACACACACCCAAACAAGTAAACATACCCTCAAGAGCACACAACTATGAAGCCCCACATGAACACACACAACCCCACGTACACACATACCCCCCCATATGTAAACCAGGACACATCTTTCCTCATCCCAGTGAGTATATAAGCAAGCACTTATACACACAAAACATACGAACCCACACTCAGAAACGCACCATGCAATCACAACTATCCCAATTCACAGCCCATCCATCACACACAGGCACACATACCTCTTCTGATCCACAGTTCAAAGCACCTGGACACAAGTATCTCCCTACAACGTGAGCCATTAATGTAAGCCACGTGTTCATACGCACTTCCCACATCCCCAAGGCCAGAGCCCCAGATGGTTGCGCACCCCCATAACTCACCACCCCCATAAATACGGACAACACACAAGCCCACACAGATCGCTGCATTCCCTTGCCCGCCCCAACTCCCAGTACACACAGCCCTAAGTACAAGGGACCACCCTCTCCCAATTAACTGCACCCCCGCCCACGTGCTGGCATTTGCCTAGTCCCTCCTCCCCCACCCGGAGGGAATCCTTCTCTGACCCCAGCCGACTGCGCCCAGCACACAGCGTCCAGCGTCCAGCGTCCAAGGGCCTGCCCCGACGCTCCCTGTCTCCACCCCCTTCGCAAACTCGGAGTGAGCCCGGCACCTGCCGGGCCAATGCCAGGGTGGGTCGGTGCCCTACCATCGGGTGTCTCTGAGGACCACCACGCAGAGCCTCCAAGCCGGCAGCGTGGAGAACGCGCTCAGAGTTGGGGAAGGAGGGGAAGGTCTGCGCTGCAGCCGTTAAAAACCCAGTCTCTCCAGCACAATTCCCATCCCTTGCCCCCCCCCCCGCCCCTTTTGGGTCCTGGATCTCACCTTCCCACGGCGAAAACCCAGCGTCTCATCTCTATTAACCCTTCCATCGCTGCCGCACCGCAGGAAGGACCGAGGGAGAAACCACAGCGGTGCCCAGAAGTTGGCCCCGCAGACCCAGGAGGATCCGGCTGCACACGTCGCGGGGGCTTGGGCCCTTCTCAAGGCATCCCCACACTCCCCTGCACCCGCTCCCATCCCCACCGGGAGAGCCCGAGGGACGCGGTGGGAGGAGGAGGCGCGAGTACCAGAGGTCTTAGGGGGCGTCAGCTGAGGAGGGGGGCAACACAGCACCACAGGGCAGGCGGGCGAGGACAATCCCCCAGAAAGTCCTCCGCAGGGTCGGAGCGGCGCGTGCACGAAGCGGGAGGGGAGGTTGGAGGGAAGAACGCCCGGAGGTTCCCTTACCTGATTTCCTCTTGGAACTGCCATAGTCCCTGAAAAAGAAGCAACAACAGACAGACATGGTTAGGGTCGTGCGGAGGCGCGCGGCCGCTGGGCTGCAGGGCTGCGGCTGCCGGGCACCCACGGGCCGGATGCTCATGTGATCCCGGCTGCCGGCGAGCCGCGCGCTCCGCAGCCGCACGCACTGCGCGCCGCGCCTGCCCGCGGGTCCCAGCCAGTCCGGCCTCCAGGCGCGGTCCGCCTGCCCCTCCACGCCCCTCCCCGCCGCCCGCAGCGAGCGCCCCTGCCCCGCCCCGCCCCGGCCCAACTGGACGGGCTCGGTGGGCCGCTCGTGCCCTTTCCCAGGCACCTTCCCCCGTCCGTCCTCCGATGGGGGAGGGTGAGGCACGTTTCCACCCACTTCGTTAATAGGGAAACTGAGGCCCCGGGGGTGGTCGCTAGAACCCAGGCCCTGCCCCGCGCTGGGAGCCCGCTCCCCTCCCCTGCAGCGCTTCCGCTCCCAGTTCTTTACGTTGCCTGCTCTTGCCCACTCAGCCTTTAAAGTCAAGACTGAAATGTCACCTCCTCAACCTGTCTTCCCTGCTGGCCTCTGCGTAATTACTGATTTGTGTGACCCTTTGATTAAAGTCTGCCCCCATCCTAGACCCAAGGCTCCCTGAGGTCACACTGTGGCTTGTTCCCTCCCACTGCATCCCTTGGCCTGGCATAAGTGATGGATAAATAGGGGCTGTAGGTTGAATGTTGACCAGAAAAGCTCAGGCTGGGAACCTGGGATTCAGTAGGGGTGAGGCAGAGCATACTGCATGGCCAGGAACAATGGTTGAGCTTCTGAGTAAGTGAGCGCTGGATTCAAATCCTGTCACTGACAATAACTGTTTGGTGACCTGAGGCACTTGACAGCTTTACCTGCCCTGAACTGCCCCAGCCTGGAGCCTTCCCTGCCCTGCAGCAAGGATTTAACCCAGACTCAGCAGCAGGCTACTTCCCAAACCCTGCCCCCACTGCCCTCCTGCCCTTGCTCCTGCCTTTGGCCCCTCCCAGCACCCCTTCATCCACCAATCCTCAGGGGAGCCTCTACGACGCTGGAGGTCTGTTAAGTGCTCAGGTGGGGCTGGCTGGTGATCAATGTGGAGACTAGAGGAAATGCCTTCCGTTTCCCCTGGGATCAAAGAAAATATGCCAACTGGCCAGCTAGGTCTGCCGGCTGGAAAGAGGGGGTCTCTTGGAGGAAAGGACAGCAGGTTCACAGGGAAGGGAGTCACCCTCATGGACATGCACCGAGATTCCGATCCTATGAATCTGGGGGGTGGCCTGGGCTTTGGGGGCATTTGTTAAGCTCCAAGGTGATCTGCCTCCACAGCCAAGGATGAGGGGATCCCCCTCTCCGAGGCTTCTATGTTTCCCAAAGTTTGGACTCAGAAACCAGTGAGTCGGAATGCTGGGGCTGAGGCCCGGAACGTGCATTTCTGGTACCTTCCCCTTACCAGCCCTCCTGTTTGAGAACCTCCTTGGTATTGCAAGCCTCTTTCAATCCTCACATCCACACTATGGAGGTCCTATCATCCCCGTTTTACGGATGAGGAAACAGAGGTTCAGCCACTGCCCAAGGTCATCCAAGCTGGGCAAGGGCTGTGGTTTATAAGCCCACCTGCCCGAATGATACTGTAACAAGGATGAGGGGAAAGGGGAACCTGTTGAATCTGTTGCCTCCAAAAGGCAGGTGGGAGAGTTCCCATTTGCCCCCAACCTCGACCTGGCAGTCCAGGAAAGCCTGAGCCAGGGTCACCTCCCTGGGGCAGAAGGGAGACGGGGAGAGACCATCCGGAGTGCCTGGCTGAGCCGGTTGAAGATCTACTGTGGGGAGAATTCCCGGTGAGGAGGAGGAGAACATTATATGGAGGCTACGTCCTGCCCAGCAGACTTGCATCTCCCAAGGAGAGAATTTGTTTCTCAGGCTTTTTTGCAGAGTGGGGCCTGGGGAAGGGCAGAGAGTGGAGGGCAAGGGGGAACTGCCCTCCCCTGCCCCACCATTTTCCTTCTGGTCTTGCAGGAGAAGCCTCAGGGCCGGGGACCACAAAGCCTCACTGCCCAACCCCTGGCTGCCAGCAGTCAGACGGGGGGTGGCTTCCTTGCATTGATGGCCATCTTCTCCCCCTGTGTGTGCAGCTGCAGCTGCCCAGGATTCTCTTTGAGCTTGTCAACAGCCCCAGAGGGGAGACGGGCAGGTCATTACCGTGTGACAGGGAAGCCCGCTGAGGCTCAGGAGTAGGAGAGGGACATAGTTCACAGGGGCCGAGGGCCTGCTCTGTACCAGGCCCCGTCAGCGACCCTCAACCTGGTCATTCAACAGGATCACCTGGGGAGCCAGTTACAAATTCACACGTGGGGCCCCATCGCGACCTGACCTAACACAGTGTCTGCATCTACCCGCTGGGGGTTCCGAGGCTGGGCCAGTGTTGGCTGAGAACCTGGGGCCCAGCAGAGTCTCTGCCCAGTCACTACAACCCTGACAGGTAGGCAGGAGTTGTACCAAGGGGCACTGCAGTCACTGTACCATAATCTCCAGCAGGACCCCAGCCACCCCTAAGAAACATTTACGCTCAGTAAGCACAATGAGCTTGAGCTTCCAGACAAATCTCCTGGCCGGCCTCTTCTTCAACCAGAGCGTGAGCCCTTCCCACCAAGGACTTCTGGATCCTGTGTTCTCCTTGTTTTGCAGGTGAGGACAGCGAAGCTTAGAGAAGCTAGACAACCTGTTCAAGGTCACACAGTGAGTAGATGAGGCTGCGATTGGGTGGCCGAGGACCCGGGCCTTGCTCTGGGGTTCAAGACCAAACCCCAAATGCTGCCACCAGTGGGTGCAGGGGAGGGAGGGCAATGCAAGGCCCTGGGGGCCTGAGAAGCACATGGGTTAATGGAGTGGAGGCTGAGGCCCTGGCAGGGGGGGTGCCAGGCTGGGACTGGATGGTTGGAATGGCAGGCATAGGAATCCTTCACACAGCATCTGGCCTCCAGCCCGAGCAGGCGCGGCCCTAATAGGAAACCTCTTGTAGGTTTCCATTGGGCACCTTTTAGCAAAGCCATTGCGTATTTTTAGCCGCTGAATATGAGAAGCAGCTTAGGTATCCAGTGGCTGGGACTCCCCCATCCCTCACATACCAGGGCATGGTGAGGGGGAAAGGCAGGGCTCTCCCTTCTGGCATGCCCACCTCCCGCTGCCCTGCAATCAGTCCTGGCCTGGGCAGGACAGCAGGCCCTTTGTCAGAGTCCAGTTCCTGAACCACTCAAGACCCCCTTCCCACCTCCCCTCCTTGCTCAGTTCTTGCCTGGAGGTGGTGCTGACAGCCCCTATACTGCTGGTGATTCCACTCCTGGTAGGTCACAGTGTAGCCTGCTTCCGACTTGCTGCTGAATCACTATCTCCCAGGGAGTCACAGGAAGGAGAAAGGGAGGCAAGGGCTAGCGTCTCCCTCTAGCGCTACCAGAAGCTAATGTAATGGAAAAGGCCTCCCAGGCTGTCCTGACACAGCTCCATCAGGCCACTCAGCCTTCTCTGCAACTGGTCCGGGGGTGACCAAGACCACAGTGACCAACCATCCTGGGCAAACTGGGACATGGGACTTTCAGGGCTCAAACTGGCAAGGTCGCAGACAAACCAGGATAGCTAGTCACCAGATGGTCCACAGGTCAGGCCTGGCTGGGGGAAAGGGACGGGGTTCCTCCAACCCAGCATCACACCCTTCCCCCATTTAAACAGGGACTCCTGATGCCTCCCCCTCCCCCACGTGATATAAACAGTTCATCTCTTGGCCCTTCCTCTTAGGATGATGCTGTCTGCGGGGTGAGGACAGGTGCTGGAAGCAGACAGCCTCCAGTTCAACTCTCTGCTACTTGCTAGCTGGGTGGTCATCTTGAGCTACTTCCTTTACCTCTCGAGCCTCTATTTCTCTGTCTGTAGAAAGAGGATAATAACTCTACCAACCCATTAGGATTTGGGGAAGATGAAACATACAGCACTCATAAAGGGGTTCACAGAGTGCCCAGCACAGAAAATGCTATAGAAATGATTATTCTTTCACACCTGGACCAGACCCCATCTCTGTTGTTACCCAAATGCCAAAGGCCCGTTTGAACTCGGACCCTGCAGAACCCCCTAAAACCAAAGGAAGGGGCTTCTTCTTAAGGACCCCACCATGATGCTGGCAGCAGAGTGCCACACAGGGGCGAGTCCAGCCCCCCTATGCAGAGTTTTGGGCTTTCAGACACCAAACCAGCATTGGTCTCTGTCTAGTGCCGTCCACCCAGGGAAAGCCTGTTTGTACACACAATGTTAGAACAGGGCTCATCTGGAAACAATCATGTTTTCAGGGTGACACTGACCCACAGGAACTGGCAAGCTCTGGACTCATTTATTGGGATTCGTTTAACCTCCAAGGAGCGGCAAATGCTCAGAGCCCCGAACCAAGAGATGTTCATGCTAATGGCACCCAGAAGGGTCAGCTTCCCTTTTCTTTTCTATTTTTTTCCCTTTCTTTTTTCTTGGTGAGACATGCTGTGCTCCTTACCTGGACATTCCAGCGAAGGGGCTGGTGCTGGAGACAGAAAAGAGGGAGAGGCTGGAGGGAGGGGGCAGGAAAGGCATTTAACAGTTCCTGTGTCTGGACCACCTGTTTTTACACATGCTTCCCCTCCCTCTGCCCTTTCTTGAACAGACATTTGCCCTTCAGTGCTCTGAAGTAGGCAGAGGTGGTGTTAACCCATTTTATGGATGAGGAGACTGAGGTCCTGAGGGCTTAAGTGGCTTTTCCAGGCTTGTGAAGCTCCACTGACATCCTGACCCAGAGGGCTCCCCACGCCGAGGTCCACTTGGGAATGGGCTGCAAGGAGAGGACACACAGGCCAGAGAAGCAGGCTCTCACTGGGGAAAGGAGGCGGCCATCCTGCCGGTCACGGTTCCCGGAGTGAGAGGAAAGCCAGGAAGACCCCCCGAGGTAGGGGAGAGACCCCCTGAGGTAGGGGAGAGACCAGGAAAGGAAGCCCCGTCTGGCCGGGCTGCTCTGTGGAAGGAGGCTGAGTCCCCACCAGGTGGAATTCTGAGTGCTACAGGGCCATGCCCTCCACTGCCTGCCGTCCCTCTCCCCCTCCCACTGTCATTCCCATCAGTGAGTGTCCTGGCAGAAGAGGACAGGCACGCACTGCCAGCTTGATGTTCTCACCCTCTTGTCTGCTGGCTGACATTGGCTGCTTGGCCCGGGATGCCTGTCTGCAGGGCTGCGGCCGCTGGGAACCGCGGGTTGCCAGATGGCTGTGGGTGACCTTGAGAGCCAAGTGGTCTTGGGGACGTGGGCGGTACCTAAAATATGGGGGCTGGGGGCGATGGTATGCAACCTTGGCCGAGAGAGTGATGTGGAGCCCTTCACATAGTGATGTAGTGATGGTTTTGACTGCTGTTATTAACCAATAAGCACTTCCTAGCTCTTGCTGGAGGCTGCCTTGTGAGGGCCTGTGCAGGCATGGGAGAAATATGTGACATGCAGAAGGCCTGCAAGTTTGGGGTTAAATTAGGGGAATGAAACTATATAGCACAGTGAGAAAGGTAACATTCTGAGATAATCTATGCTGAGAGTCACAGGAGAGGTTACACTCCAGGTGCAGAGAAAAGAGAGATCCCAGGGCTGCAGGACATGCAAGGTGGCTTCCTAGAGGAGGAAGCCTTGAGCTGAGCCTTGAAGGATCAGAGGGGTTTGGGTCCATGGAGAGGGTAGAGAGGGGAAAGTTCTAGAAGCAGGAACAAGTAGCTCCAAAGAGGAGGAGTTGAACTACTGGGGAGCGTTGGTGAGCACAAGGACAGGCAGGGAAAGGCCAGGCTGGGGGAGGGGAGGGGGGAAGGGGAGGGCTTTGATGTCCTGCTGTGAAATCTGGAAGTTTTCAGAATTAGGGAGTGATGGGGTCAGAGCCTGGCTGGAGAAAGGTTTTTTTGTTAAGAGGTGAGATGGACAGCTAGGGGGGCAGGGCAGGAGAGAGGCTGTGACAACTCTGAGCCTGAAATGTCAACAGAGCCACCAGGGTTCTGGGCCTGGCTCTGCCCCTCGGCGGCCGGTGGACCTGCACAAGTCACTTCAAAGTAGTGCTTTCTGAATGCCAGGTTGTGACCCATTAGTGAGTTCTGAAATCAGCTTGGTGGGTTCCAACAAGCATTTTTAACAGGTAGAAGGAACAAAATGGTCGAGTCACCCATAGTTAAGTTTAAATACTGTTTTGCGAAACTTGGGTTTCTGATGTCTATCTACTTATCTACCTGTCTGTCTGTATTGGGTTGTGATGTGAAATTTCTCACCATGGCAGCAAAAGGTTTAGAAACACCAACAAATTCTCGAGCCCTCAGTTTCCCCATCCCTATAAGGGGGGCCCTCTGAGTGTCCTCACGGGCTGTTCACTCTCTGTGAAACCAAAACAGTGAGACAGCATGTCGCTCCAGAAGCCGAGCAGGGAGGCTCTGAGGGCAGGGGCTTCAGGTGGGCTGAGGGCAGGAGGATCTGGAGCAGTTTTCCACCCCTCTTAGCCCCTAGCTGGATTTTTGTTCTGGCTTTTGAGAGCCTTTGCACGGAATGGTCTCAAGGAGCAGCAACCTCTAGGGAAGACAGACAGAGGGGGGCATGAATCTGTTCTTTGCCCCCATTTGTGCCCTGATCTAAATTGTGGCACTGAGGGCCCTTGTGTCCAACAAGAATCCGTCCTTTCTCCGCAGGGGCTGTTTTCTCCAGGGTTCTGAGAATGGGCCCCATTGTGACCATGTGGACAGTCCAGAGAGGCCGAAATTCCTGCCCCGGGGCGAAAAAGCTGAATTCTTGGGGAGGAAAGAGTTTTCTCCCGCCTCCTGCTCACCCCGCAAGCTGTGTCCCAGAGAGGCCCAAGCCAGGGTGATCACAGACCCAGAAACCTCCCAGGCCTCGTGCTGGTCTCCTGAGCATCCCAGAGGGTCTCTGCTGCTGCTCCGTCCACAGCAAAAGGACAAAGCTCCGTCTGTCTGTCTGTCTCCTCACCATGACTGGACTCACCACCATGGCAAAGGTCCTGAGCGTGTCTCCAGCCCGGGGACGGCTCTACCGTGTCCAGGCCTCCAGCAGAGGGTTAAGAGCGGGGGCGAGCCTGCTTCAGCCACTTACCATTTTGTGACAGAGGCAAGTTTCTTAACCTCTCTGTACCTTCATTTGTCAAAGGGATAAAATTAGTTCCTACCTTTGCCGTTGTTGTGGGGTTTACCTGGGATAACGCGCGAAGCTCTTAGAATGGCATCGGGCACGTGGAGAGAGGCTCCCTGGCCGACAGCCTGGGTTCCCAAGAGGGGCTAGGTTTGGAGCGTGGACGGCGGCCAGAGTGGGGGGAGTGTTGACTGGCCCCCCACCAGCATGGCTTCATAAATCCCTGGCTCTCTCGCCTGGGCTGCCAGCTCAGGCCTGGGTTCCCACCTGTGTGCCCCAAGGCATCCCACCCAGATGTGACTGACAGGCCGTCCATGGAGGAGAGGGAAGGTGGGGAACCGTGGACGGGGGAGTGACAAAGTGCTGCAATGGGGTTCCACCATGGAATCCCCGGAGAGAAGGGCAAGGAGGGTGTTGCAGGTTTGGAGGCCTTCCCTGTCTCTCTCCAAGTGCATTTGTCTGTCCGTCCGTCCATGCATCCACGCATCCATCCGTGTCTTAACTGAGGGTCTGCTGTAGAACCAGCCTTGTGTCTGGGCAGAAGTGGTGGGAAACACAGTTCTGCTCTCACACAGCACATTGTCTAGTTGGAGACACAAGACAAACACCCAGGAGAAGAAAACATACAAGTCACCTTGTGATCAGGCGCCCCAAAGCCTGGGCCACAGGATATGCTGTAGAGGCATTCCCCAGAAGGGGTGGTCAGAGTGGTCGGGGACGGTTGGAGAGGGCTGCCTGGAAAGGGGGGGCAGCAGACCTACCTTTGAAAGATGGATATTTAGAAAGGGCAGAGGCAGGAAGGAGAGTTGGGATGGAAGGGATGATGTGAGCAAAGGTGCAGGGGCAGGAACGAATGCGGGATGGTGTGTGTGTGTGTGTGTGTGTGTGTGTGTGTGAGATGCCTCCAGGAGGCTGTATGCCTGGGGGGGCAGGACATGCAGCTGGGGCTGGACTGCAAGCAAAGGAAAATGGCTCAGGTTTTAGAAGGAGAAACCCAGTGGCGATGTTTGTAACTACAGATTTTCCCCTGGAAAGTGGCAACACCAGCTCTGTGACTGAGAATCAGGTTCCCATCTGGTTCTGGTTTTCCCTGTTCAGGGTGCAGGATGGGGACTTGTCTCAGGAGACAGAAGACTGCTTTGCTCCCCAACCTACAGTGGCCCTGTCTGCAGAGGTGTGTCTCATCTGTGTGTGTGTGTGTGTGTTTGTGTGTGTGTGTGTGTTTGTGTGTGTGTGTGTATGACAGACACCAGGGTCCTACTGCTGAGTAGACCTCCAGCTTGCTTCTTGGCTGGGGGCCGGACACTCCCCAGCCCTGGCCTAATTTTGAGCTGGGGTTGGAAAGTTGGGAGCTTGGGCCAATGGCTTCCTGCTTCCCACGGAGGCCCAGGAGCCCGTCCAAGGCCCAGCTGTGCTTGTTCCTACCTCAGCCTCTGTGGGAAAGTGTGTTCAGAGCATGGCCCCAAGCTTCTCCCAGGCGCCTAGCCCACTTGCACTGCCTGGGAGGGCCTGGGCTCTTGGAGCTTGTGTGGTCGCCTGTGACAGAGAGAGAACTGTCTCCCAGATTTTCCCAAACTCTACATCACAAATGCCTAAACACTGAGCACCCAGAAATGCCAGGCCCCTTGACACCTGCTTTATGTTGTCTCTGACGCAGGTGACTTAGGCCCATTTTACAGATGAGGCTTAGACAGGTTAAGTAACTTGCCTGATGCCACACAGCTAGCAATGAGAAAGCAAGGCTGCAAACTCAGGGTTATCTGTGCTTATGGCCACCACGTGCACCCTCCCGCCCTCTCTAGTGTCTCACAACATTCTAAGGCCTGAGGAGGGGCACCTTGTCCAGAAAGCCCACTGATTTTAACCTCCAATGGCACTGGGTGTCCCAGTTTGGCCCCCAGCACCTAGTAGTGCCCTACCTGGAGCTGCCCAATAGAATTCTCTGTGATCATCGGCGGAAATGGCCTCTATCTGCACTGTCCAGTGTGGTGGCCACCAGCCACTGTGGCTGTCAAGCACTTAAGTGATGGCTAGTGTGACCCAAGACCCCCACCAGGGATTGAACCCAGGCCCTGGCAGTGAGAGCCCGGAATCCTAACCACTAGGCCACCAGGGAACTCCCCAAGAACTGAATTTTTAATCTTAATTAAAATTGTAATGTAAATCGCCACAGTGTACTCGGCAGCACGGCCTAGACCAATGGCCTGAATCGGGCACTGGCAGGTAGGTTTATTTGGCTCACATGGGGATGTGTGTGTAGCTGCCTGGGTTAAAATCCCAGCTCTGCCAGACAGATTTAGGGTCTCTCTGTCTTCATTTCCACCCATCTAATTGGACTGCTGGAGGATAAAACAAGTTAACACATAGTAAGTACCTGGTGCACAGCGAGGCTTGATAAAGGTGAGCCTCTAGCTCACGCCTCCATCCCTCACTGCAGTCATGGGGCTCTGCACAGGCCCAGCAGTTAACCCTGGTGAGGGTTGTGGGGGGGCTTCTGGAGGAGCAGCTCGGGAAGGATGTGGGGAGACTGGCCTGGCTGGCCCCAGTGGGGAGGGCCAAGGCTTGGGATATCCGATTAGAGATGAAGAAACCCAGGCTCAGAGGTGTAAAGCCACTTCACCAAGACCATGTGCAGGGGTGGCAGAGCTGAGCGGTTCAAGCCCCATCTAAATGGCTGTATTCCTTTCATGTGCCCCAGGAATCCTCGTGGCTGCCAGGCTTCCCGGGGACCTTGGCCCCACTGATCCCAGGCGGAAGGAGTGACAGCCAAGCCTGGATCCCCCTCACTGCCGGACCAAGTGGCCAACAGAGTGAAGCTGCTCCATGAAGGGGCAAGTGGCTACTGCACTCCACGCAGCAGGAGGAAATACAGGGCAGAGGGGCTCCCTGACCAGGCCAGTGTATCCAGCGAACTTGGGACGCTCCCAGGCCAGCCTGGGCCCAGGGGAGCTGGAGGCTTCCCAAGGATCTGCCCACTGGCTCCCTGAGCAGCACGTGAGAGACAGGGTCTAAGGGGGGTCCTCAAAGACTGAGCCACCCAGCGTGGGGTTCATGAGACCCGGGGGATGGCAGTCCTCTCTGTGCCTCAGTTTCCTTGACTGAAATAATCAGGGCATTAGACTGGGCGCCATGTGACTTCTGCAAAGAGGCTTCCAGCTCCAGGCCCCAGGTAGGCCTGCGTCCTACCTGCTGCAGGAGGCGCAGCCTGGGAGCCCCGGGTAACAGCTTCCTGCCCCAGCCCTCCTCCAAGCAGCCTTCCTGTCAGCACTGGACCTGCTCTCTCTCTCCTCTGGGTCAGCCTGGCTCCAACTACAGCGAAGTCACTGTTTACCGGGACACCCATTACAGATCCCAGTGGGCCAGCCCTGGGCCACTGCCTTCAGCCTCCGCCACGTAATGATGTCACCAAGAAGTTCCCAGAGGTCCTGGAGCGGGTGTGAGCCCTTGGACCCCAGAGCATGGTGGGAACTGGGGGCGGGGGGATGGAGGGAGTGGGCCAGGCCACCGCACTCTGACTGTGCCCTCCTTTTCCAAAGCTGGGGGGGGGGGCCTGAGGCATGCTACTATTATTGCTACTGCTATTGTTATTATCACTAATATCATAACTGACAAGAATGGTGTATTTTTTCAAGCATTTACATTATGCTGGGGACCAAACTAAGCCCTTGACACGTATCAGCTCATTTTATCCTCGTAACATTCCTATGTAGTAAGTTGTCTTATTTCCCCCATTTTACAGAAGAGCAATAGAGGGTCAGAGAGGGCATGTCACTTGCCCAAAGTAACACAGCATGTGAGCCCAAACTGCCTTAGTCTAGCGCTCAAATCATTTACCATCTTGTGGCTGATAAGGACACCTGTAAAGTTCAGACAGATAAGCTAAATTAGGAGTAGGTGGGGAAGAGGAAGATAAAACAAAGGCAAAGACTCAGGGCCAGAAATACCAAAAGGACACCAAGTTCTAGACACTTCCTTTCCACAGCATCAGCTCTGGTGTGAGCACAGCTGCGGGGAAGAGGAAGCCTGGCTGTCACACGTGGCAAGCGTCCACGACCACCTGTACTTAGAGGCACTGTGGCTTCTGGTTCTAACGGCCCCTCGTCCAGAGCGCTGAGGCCGACGCGTCTCCTGGCTGCTTCTCGGAGGCTCTGCAGCTGAAGTGACCCTTCATGGGTCTGCAGCCCAAGGACGGCCCGGCTTTGTCTGGGGCAGGTTTACAGTCTCCAGAGAGGCTGTCTCTCCCAGGGGAGTTTTCATAAATTCTGCGGACAGTGACGCTGGGTTGATGCTGTCCTGGGCTCTGCCTCCCTCTGACTTTCTCTCCTTCCCTTCCTTCAGCTCCCGGCCCAGTGCTGACCCCCAACACCCCCAAACCGGGCCTGCCACAGCACCCTGTCTTTTCCTTCGTAGCTCTTACTATTGCGTCTTTGCTGCTTCCTCCTCTCCACTGTGGGCTCTGTGAGGCTGGAACTGTGATGTCTCCCCAGGCCTCGCATAGGGCTGGGCACCACTGGTGTTTGCTGAGTGAGTACACGAAAGCCCTGACTCCTGGCAGCCAGGCTCAGGGCTGCCAGGTGGTTCCAAGGGGCTGGCCAGAGCGGCAGTACTATCCTGAGCTGTCCCCCAGGCAGCCCTCCCCTCCTTTCCCCCCAAGTAAAGCCCAGTGGAAATGCCACTTCCTCCAGGAGGTCTTCCCTGATAATTATAGATGGGTCAGTAAGTGCGGGTGCTAATTTGTGTAAAATATGAGAAGGCTCGAGCAGTCTCGATGCGCAGAGTCCACCCTCATGGCTCGGTGCATTCCCTGTCCATTTGTGAGGATGGCCTGGGTCTCCTGTGCTCCATCCTCTGTCTGGGACATCACCCTGGCAAGTGTGTCTCTCTGCTCCCCCAGCTGGACCACAGTGCCTTACTGCCTCCTTTGCCCGTGTCCCCTGTGGGCCCAAGTCTGAGAACAAGGGCACGTGTGTGCTCAGGAGGTGTTGACTATGTGCCGGGCACCGCGAGATGTGCTTCATATATATTACTGCAATTCTCCTGACCACTCCAAAAAGAAGGTGCTATCATTATCGCCATTTTTCAGATGGGGAAGTCGAGGCACAAAATGCTTAAGTTGCTAGCCCAGTGGCAGAGCTCAGATTTAAAGTGGGTGTCAGCTGACTCCTAAGCCTGTGCTGAGAACCATCACCATCTTTTCAGGCTCTTGGCCTTCTGGCCTGCTCATGCCCCACCCCCCAAAACCCCCGCCCCTGCCCTGATGCCCCTGCTTGGAAGCCCCCATCTGTCCAGGCCTCTCCCTCCCTATCTGTCTCTGAACCCTCCCTCAGCACCCAAGTCCAGGTGGAGGCCTGGCTCCCCCAGGCTGCCTTCCCTGCCCACCTCCGGCCCCCAGGGGTCTGGCTCCCTCTCCAAGGCCCCCCTGCCCTCCTGGTCTGAGCATCTCCACCGGGCCTGCTTGACCATCTCATACTCAATGACTGACCCTGGTGCACTGGCCAGGCCCACCCTCCCAGGAAGAGGACGGCAGGGGACCGGCCCCTCCACGCAGGCCCTCCTCAGGGCTTTAGCCAGAGCGGCCCTCAGGCCTGGAGCAGACTCAACCACAGTTGTCTCCGCTCTGCTTACAGAAACTCAGTGCTCAGTGACAAAAGGCCCGCAGTCCCGGAGCCCCAGGCTGCGGAGGGGTACCCACCTTCCTTGCAGCTGCCAGCTCTGATCCCCTGCAGCACCACCAGGGGCTCCTCTGTCCTTAACAAGCACCTATTACGTGCCCGGCCCTGCGGTCACAGCACTGAGTAAGACAGGACCCACCCCTGCCCGGAGGAGGACAGCAAACAACCGGATAAAGCCAGTTGATAAACTGGGTTAAGAGCTGTGAAGAAAGGAATCAGGATGCTGAAGTGGAGAAGGGAAGGGAGGGCTCTCAGGAAGAGAGGATTAAGGGAGAGCCTGAGGGGCAGATGGAAAGGCAGAGGCCAGGGCTGAGGCAGGCGCAGGCACCAGGCCTTCCCAGGCGCAGGCCACAGGGAAGCTCCCGGAAGTCCTCCTAAGCACAGGGGAAAGCCATGTGGGTGTCAGCTCAGACAGGCTTTTTGGAGAGCTCCCTCCCCTGCTATTTGGAGGTGGGCAAAGGAGGAACAGGGGGGCGGGAGGAACAGGAGGGTGGGGAGGTCCCAGCACCCCTGCCCTCAGGTGAGGCCGCCCCATGGCTGAGAGCTCTTCGCAGGCTCCCCACAGGTTCCTTGGGAGATGGGGCCCTGGTCAGCCCCGGTCGCCCCCGGGGTAGCTGGTTGATAAGCAGGCACCACTTCTGGCTGCCTTGCCTCCCGCACCTTCCCTCGCTCCCTCACTGGTATCTTCTCCCCAGTAGGCCGCCTGAGCTCAATCCTCTCCCCCAGATCTGCTTCTGGAGGATTCCGAAACAAGACACCATCTCTCCCTGTCCCTGGCATGAAGTGCCCCCTACCTGCCCACCAAGATTCTCGTGGCCAGAACCCTGCACAGCGAGGGCGCCACCCAGACATGCCAGGTGGCGGCCAACGTGGGATAACCGTGTCCTCCGGCTCCCGAGGCGCCTGCCTGCGGCGTCGCAGGGCTCTGTGGGCCTCATGGGTGCCCTCTCCTGCTTGGGGTGGGAGCCAGGGCACTCCCGGCTATTAACCTTGAATTCTTCGGCTTGGCAGGCGCAGCCTTCTCTAATCAGGAGCCTGCCTCTGCCTAATTGAATCAGACATGACCCCAGCCCAGCTCCCACTTCCCCAGCCATTCACAGCAGCCAGCAGCCAGCCCCTCCTCCCTGCCCCTCAGCCAGGTCCTGATTCAAGTCTCCATAAGGGCCTCCAGGTGCCCTCCTCCGCACCAGCAGTCAGGATGCTCTGGAAATCAGCTGGGAGAGCTTCCGTGCACTGGAAAGAGCACTGAGCTCTGAGTCAAAAAACCTGGTGCAAATCCAGTTTCTCGGGGTGACCTCGGGCAAATCACTTTCCTCCTCTGGGCTGCAGAACCTGACAATGCAATGTGGCGGATGGGCTGGAGGGTGTCTGGGGAATGCTGGGCTCTGAAGGCTGGGGCTGCGTGGATGCAGCCAGGATGGGAGAGGCTGTTTGATGGCTGCAAACCCCTGCAGCTGCAAGCTGAGCCGTGCGTGTTGGGTGGGCCGTGGGTAGCCAGGCCTCTGGCTTCTTCTCCAGCACGTTAGCCCCTCAACAGTAGCGCTAGTGATAATAGGTCCCGTTTATTCTGAGCTCGTGCCATGCAGCATCTAAACACTTGCGGGCTTTATTGAGGAGCAGGACAGGTAAGAGCCAGCCTCTCCCTCTGGACTGCCTGGGTTCTAGCCATCTCTGCCACTCAGCAGCTTTGCCAGTCATGTGACCCCTCTGTTTCTTAGTGGCACAATCTGTAAACTGGGGAAAATAACTGTACCCACCTCACGGATGGATGCAAAAAATTAAATGAGCTAAAACATGTTCATTGCTTTCCGCTAAACCCCTGGGCTGCCTGGAACGTGCCCTGGTAGAAAGTTGGGCATCTTGTGGCTTGGCCCCTAGATCTGTTTCCTGCGCCCACTGGCCTTCCGAGTGGCGGAGCCCACTGTGTATGTACTTCCTGGGCGTGGGGATGGAGTTTAAGGTGGGCACCCAGTGGGCCACTAGAATCAATAGGCAAGGAAGGTGCCCACTGAAATGGGTACCCTTGCCCCTCTGCCCTGGGCCCCCACTCAGAGGCCAGTCCACCTCAGAGCTGCACCAAGAAGGCCAGGCGGGCCTCACCCCTGGGCTACTGAGCAGTTTGTGCAAGGGCCAAAGCAGCTGCAACTACGGGAAGGTCTAGAAATCAGAGCAGGACACAGGTAGGGGAAGAACTCAGTCCCCAGGAACACGCATTTCCTCTTCCCAGACAGGAGCAGAGGGAAGGGATGCTAGTGGGGATCCTAAACCCTGGAGCCTGGGAAGGATTAAAGACCGCCCTCTGGGATCTTTTCAGGGTGATGGAAATTTTCTAAAATTGGATTGTGGATGGTTTCACAACTCTGTAAATTTACTAATAATCGCTGGATTAACTGTATAGTTAAAATGAGTGAATTCCTTATTATGTAAATTATACCCCCATCAGCCTGTTTGAAAAACAAAATCTCCCTCCAGTCCTAAGTAATGGGGCAGGCCTCGCCCAAATAGCCTCAGGTAGCCAGAGCCTCAGGCTGTGTGTCCTGGGTTGGGGGGCGGGGCTTCACATTGATTTCGGATTGCCCATGTGACAGGTGGGCCACGTGTTAGAGAGGCTTGGTCTGGGGGTGGAGTCACAGCTGCGCCCAAGGCCAAAGTCAGGTCTCAGTTTGGTAGGGGGGAAGGGAGACCAGCTTTTTTGGGTGCTCTCTGAACCAGCCTCACTGTGTCCGTCCTGAAAGGCGAGCTGGGCAGCCCCCTTCTCGGAGGTCTGATCCCACAGCAGGAGGCCCTCAGTGAACACGGGCTGGACTGGCCCTGGTGCTCCTGAGCCTTGCACCTTCTCACCTGGTGAAAAGCCTGGAGTCCCCTTAAAGAGTCCCCAGATGTGGAAAGTGCCCTCAACTGTACCTTCAGCTGCTTCCTACTGTGTGACCAGGGCAACCATGGGTTGCTGATTCTATTCAGCCTTATGGTCAGATGAAAGGTCCCACCTTGCAATTTGAAGCAAGTTCCCCTGGCCGTGGCCCCTGTGCTACTCTTCATTACACACCCCTGTGTCGTCAGGGGGGTGCACACCTGGAGTTGGGAAGGGTTTGGATCCAGCCTCTGACACTTACTAGCTGAGAGGTAACTCAACCAATCTGAGCCTGAGACTTCTCATCTGCAAAAAGGAGGCATGAACCTCACAGGATTATATGGATGGTTAAACAAGATAGATCATACTCAAGTGTCCAGCACAGCTTCAGCCTAGTCTGCAACCGCCTGCCAGAATGCCGGCTGGTGTAATATCCAATGTTGCCACAAGGAGGAGCCAAACACACACAGATCCCATGAACTAAGGCGCCTGAACTGACTGGTGCCTATACTCCAATCTACATTAAGACCCAATTTACCAGGGCCTGTGAAGGGGGGAAGGGTCACGTGATCTCCAGACCGCTTGCCTCTTTCACATCCGACTTGCTGTGAATGTTCTCCCTGCTCATAGCCCTCGGCCCCCACTCCAGACCCTGGCTGTTACATGCTTGGACCAAAGACCCCCAAATTCTGTCCCCTCACCTGATGCCAAAGTGTGGAAGGGGTTAACGACTGTCCCAAATCACCAGCGGGACACCGGATGCCCCAGGCCGATCTCCTCTGGCCCAGCTCAAGCCAACACTCTCGCTCTCCAGGCAGACAGACTTTCTTTCAATTCCTTGAAACTGCCCCAGTCCTGGCTGCTCCGCCGCTTCCCACAGCAGCGGGCCAGGCCCTGCCTGTGCCATCTCCCCCGCAGACCACGAGCTCCCCAGGGGCAGGGCTGAGCCTCGCCCACGTCTGTGGCCCTGTGCCTCACACCAGGAAGATGATGAAAAATGCTTGCGTGGACCAATGTTTCCCGCCTGATGCCACCAGAGGAAGACCCGGTCTACAGGGCTGAAGACCTGGGTCCGAGGTTCAGCTCTGCCACGGACTCCCTGTGGAGGGGCAGCTAGCCAGGGGACTGGTTACAACGCAGCGGCAGTAATTACAAGGCAGGGGAACGAAGACTCCCCCTCACACAGGACCTAATAGCAGAGCAGGTCTCAGGGGCTCTGTCGGGGGCGCACTCCCCCAGCTGGAGCCTCCAAAGGATGCCACTGCCCTGGGAGCAAGGGAGTGGGCACGTGGGGCCTTGGGCACCTGCACACCAGGACCCTCCTCCAGGGGCTGAAGTTTCAGGGAGACACAGAAAGCACAAGCCTGAGAAAATAACTGGGACCCCACCCCACCTCTCCCAGTACCAGGATACCCTTCCCCACCCTGCCGCTTCCTTTCCCTCCCGGCTTTGAGAGCTGAAAGTCCTGTGCCAGGACTGAACACAGAGGAACCCTCCCAACCGGGATGTGGCCCACACATGCCCTTGCTCTGGGCCGGCTGCTTTAGAGCCAGCCTCCCGCCGGCTTGCCCACCCAGCACAACAGCTGGGCCCGCGGAAGTCCTCGTTCCCTGGAGCTGACGCCCCTTTCAAGTGGGTTGGACACAGCTTCCTGTGGCCCCCTTCCTCCCACCTGCCCACCCAGGTTAAAGGCGGCCACGGCAGGGGCTGGGCAAGGGCTTCTGTGCTGTTCCAGCCCCCAGCCTCCTGTGGATCCACAGTCCCTACTTCCAGCTGGCTCTCTCACCCATCAGCATAAAGAGGCTATTTGTGCAGCTGCCAGTGGCAGAGGGGCTGGAAGGACAGTATGGCCCATGTCCCTGGCCAGACGGGTGGTGGTAGGGCCTGCCGGGTGCAGAGAGCCGTCCCGCTGACGAGGGTCGGACCAAGACTCAGCAAAGCAGGAAGCGGATGGGTGGGCTGCCCACTCCAATTCCCAAGCCACCTGTCCCTTGCGGAGTGCCAGGAACAGGGATGCCTCAGAGGTCCTGATAGCCAGTGGGGCGCCTGGTGGTGGAGGGGGCAGCTTCACCCCCCAGTCGGCACCAACCCTGGCGAGCAATCCCGGAGCTGAGAGGGGCTCAGGAAAGGTCAGCCCAGCTCCTGTCTTCAGCTTGACCCGATTCCATTCCCCTAGTCTTTTCTGAGTGGCCACTGTGCACCCAGGAGGGGTGAAGAGGAAAGGGGGAGAAGAAGAGGAAGTTCCCGTTTACTGAGCATCTGTGATGGCCAGGCACCCTGGAGGCATTTACAGGCACCAGTGTCCTCGAACCTCGCAACTATCCTGCCAAGAGGGTACTGTTGGCCTCTTTTACAGAGATTTCAGCGGTGAAGTGACTCATTCAAGGCCACAAGCAGAGCTGGGTGCTCTGACTGTTGTCTCTGGAGTGAGTTTAATTCAATTCAAAATTTCCACCTAGTAGTGGTAGCCTTGAGCCCTGAGTTTGTCAGCCTACCCGGTCCCTGGCACATAGTAGATGCTCCATGAACACCTGCTGGGTGAAGGCCGAAGCAGAGATGCTCTCCAGGGCTTTTCCCAGGACCTTCTATTTGCTGCCCAGAGAAGCAGAAGGGAGGGAAGAAGAGAGTAACCTGCCTCAGCACCTACTAAGTGCTCCACACACAGCCCCTATTTCGTTCTCCTCGGCGCCGGGCAGGTAGGTGTGACTTATGGAGAAGGTCACGCTGCTGTCAGCGGAAGCCTAGATCCTGAGATCCAGAGTCAGGCTCCCGAGCAGGCCTGACCTGGAGTTTGGCCAAGATCGAGGCCGTGGGAGCTCCTGGAGGAGGCTCCCCAAATTCTCGGGGCTATCCTGGCTGCACGGCCGCGCCCACGCCCTGTCTTCCTGCTGGGTCCCGCTGCAGGGCTGGCAATGTCCCCTCCGTCCTCCTGGACTCTGCTTTCCCCCAGGGAGGGCAGCCCCAGCCTCCACTCCCTTTAGGAGATCAATGGGGAGGGAAGCTGGGAGACCTTGTAAAGAGCACCTGTTCTGGGGGGTCTGACCTCATGCCACCCCAGCCCCAGAACAGCTGCCTGTCCTCTGCCCGGGGCCTCCGTCTCTGGAAGCCTCCGCATCAGCCGCTGGGCCACCTTCACGAGGCCCAGGCCCAGATCCAAACCTGGCTCTCCGCCTGGATCAGGTAGGACAGCCTCCCTCTCTCGCTGGCCTGCCCGGGCATGGACACGGCGGTGGCAGGGGTGTGGACCCCGGGCCAGATGGAAGCTGGCCATTGGGACAGGCTGGGGCAGGGATGGATGGTCCCTCTGAACATTGGGCCATTGTTTCAGGCCACAACAGAGGGTGGCTCTGTGGTCCTGGGGCTGAGGAACAAAAACCTGTTTAGCAAGGCCCTGTTCCTCCCGTGCAATTTCGAGAATTTAACCAGGATCTGGCTGGCTTCAGTGGGAAGAAATGGGCCAAGGGGGCAGGACCAGGCCTAGAGCCGAGAGGGGCGGCAGGGAGTGGGAGACCCTCAGTCGCTATGTGAGCCCATTCCGCGCTGCAGGTGTGTGTGTGGGCCCTGCTGGCCGCGAGCTCCCAGGCTGGTGAGCCAGCGGCAGGTCCACGAGTGGGAGGTGATGGAGGGGGCACCCCTGCCAGCCCTGGCCTCTGTTTTTCCCCTCTGCGACATGGGGGCCAAATGCGTGTGTGCCCACCTGCCCACGGGCTCGGGCCGAGAGCAGAGGGCCACCAATGTCGGGCGGCGAAAGGAGGCTGCAGTGCCCACAAGTGGCAGAGCTGTTGCGGCATGGGGGGGGGTCTCTTGCCGCGGCTCCCCCCGCCCAGGACTGCCACGATGACGACAGCGAGCCTGGCCTCGGGCAGTGCTGACCGCGTGCCGGGTCTGTTCTGTGCCGTCCACGCACCATCCTCCCAACAGCCCTTGGCGGCAGGCGCTTTCGTTATTCACACTCTACAGATACGGAAATCGAGGCACAGAGGGGCCAGGGAGCCCAGACCACCTAACTCCAGAGGGGTCGAGGGTGCTGTTCACTCTGAAACCCTGACAGCAGGCAGTGCAATTTTTAATCCTGTTAAACGGCCCCAACCTGGGTTCAGTCAACGCTTATCAGGTGCCAGGCCCTGGGGGGCCAGAGATGTGGGCCCCGGTGGTGGGGAGAGACCATAAACAGTGTGGTGTGGCTGGTGTCATGGCCAAGGTTACGGGCTTTGGAGAGGCTTGCTGGAAACTCTGAGGGCTGAGTAGGACTCCGCCCGGGGTGGGTGGGGAGAGGGGACAGGAGTGCTCCAGGTGGAGGAAACGGCTGGGCCCGGGCGTGGAGGCTGGCGACAGCCGGCTGCAGCCCTGTGCAGGCACCTAAGGATGAGGGTGGTGTCCGTGGGCCAGGAGGCTGGAGAGGTGAGAAGGCCCGTCTCAGGCCCTCGGGCCTCATGGGGCTGCACCTCCCCTAACCCTTCTCTGAGGAACGTGCATCATGCGGGGGCGGTGCTGAGGACAGGGCTCCTGGAGGGCCCTTTGAGAACCTTTAGGTTCACTGTTTCAATGATGCAAATTTAAACTGGAACTAAAAGAGGCATTTGCTGGGTCACGTGGTTGACTGGCGTCCTGCCCGGCAGCCTGAGCTCCCATTTCCATCACTCTCATCACGGGGGAATCAGAGCTGAGGGGCCCGCTGCTCGGGGGCTCCTTGTGGAAGCCAGGTCAGGGGACGCCTGCCTCCCCGGTCCAGTGGTCCAGGATGTGGGTCTCAAGCGCTCAAACACGGGTAAGCCAGGGAGAGCTGGGCCAGCAGGTGTGGCCCCAGGACCGGGTGGGTCATGTGCATAGCCCAGGGGGTTGCCTTGGGTGCCGCAGCGGTGCTGGGTGTGGCCTACACGAGGCCAGGCTCATCTGCTTGTCAGAGCTGACGCTCAGGACCGTCCAGGACTCGTCCTGCGCTGAATCCCATTGAGTTCCAGGGATGTGTCCTTATCCCCCTCCTTCCGGATCTGGTGATCTGCGCTCTCTCCACCCCAAGCCAGCCTCACGGCTGCCCCAGAATCCACACAGGAGAGGCTAGGATGCGTCATCCCCAGCTTCTCTTGCCCGCCCCTTGCCAGCTGGGTGACCTCCGGGAAGCCACTTCATCTCTCCGAAGGGTCACATCACAGCCTACCGCCTGTGGGGGACTAACAGAAAGCCTGAATGACGTTAGTCATCCATCCGGCAAATCTCCTGAGCTCTGGGCACTGGGAATACGGTGTGATCAGAACACGTACAAGTTCCTGCTCTCCCAGACCGACAATAACATGGGGAGGGAACAGATCACATGGGAGGTGGTGATAAGTTCCGTGAAGGAAGATGAAGCCAGGATGGGGAGAGCCAGTGCTGGGGATTTTAAACAGGGAGGCCAGCCAGGCACAGGCAGCTATTTGAGTCAAGGCTGCCAGGAGGTGAGGGGCCAGGCTGGGGCTCTCCTGGGGAGGGGTGAAGTGTTCCAGGCGGAGGGAAGAGCCAGTGCGAAGCCCTCAAGGCAGAACGTGGCTGGAAGGTGTGAGAAGTGGCTGGAGCAGAGCCAGGAGGGAGAGGCAGGAGGTGCCTCCAGGGGCGACGGGAGGGGCAGGCGGAAGGGCAGGCGGGAGGGGCAGGCGGAAGGGCCTCGACTCTGAGCCACAAGGGAGGCACGGAGGATTTTGAGCAGAGGAGGGACACGATCTGACCTATATTTTTAAAAGATTATTCCTTCCCCTGTGTTGAAAAGGGACCATAGCGGGCGAGGGCAGAGGCAGGGAGACCAGTCAGGCCAGAGTCCAGGGGCGAGAGGAGGCTCGGCCCCCCTGGGGTAATAGCAGGGAGGTGGCGAGCTGTGGGCAGGGTCTGGGTATGTGCCGAAGGCAGTGCACACAGGATGTGCTGACGAGCTGCATGGAGGGGTGTGAAGGAAAGAGGTGAATCTAGAACAATGCCAGGGTTTGGGGCCTGAGCCAGGGGCCCCAGGGGAGCTCAGCGCCGCTCCCACACAGCAGCAGTACCCGTCGGCCAGTAGTTCAAGGAGGGGAGGGCAGGGCCCTCGAGCAACCTTCCTGGGGCGGCCGCCTGAGGAGGAGAAACCACCAAGGCTGTAGTGCCAGGCTCACCAAACGTCTCTGTAAAGAACATCCTTTCTGTGCAGGGGCGGTGGTCTAGCGCAGCCACTAGCAGCCCAGAGGTGGGCCCCGCTCTCCACCCACGGAAGCCAGCGAGCGGCCTGGGATCAAAGCCGAGGGGCCGGGCCTGTTGCAGGCCTTGTCTTCCCTGCAAGATGGAAAGGGCCATGGTCCCCCCACCGCAGCCCCCGTGAGCGCTCAGAGGTCCCGCAGCAGCACACTTGAAAGGGGCCAGGGTTATCTGCAAAATTCCAGTTAAATCCACAGGCTTTGATAATTTGATAAGCCACTCCACAGTGGCCCCAGAGTCAAAATAACGCTGTTCCTCGATCCTGTGTTTATGTTTCAGGATGGAGGGGGGCGGTGTTCGGTGGCCTGGGACAGAGCCCTGAGGGGGAGGGGCTGCAGGCACTTGGCTGACAGAGGGTCAGCCCGTCAGCCCAGGTCACCATGGGTCTGGGCTCTATGGCGAGCACTCTGCATGGAACACAGGTCTCTCGCGGCAGGTTCTGGAGGCTGAGAGGGGCCAGGGCGGAGGAGCCCTTTGGACCTGTGTGGCCACAGCTGACCCCACCTCCTGAGCCTCAGGCCCGTCTCATGCTGGAGGGGCTCCTATTCTCAGGCCTTCTCTTGCCAGATGAGATGTGAACTGGCCCAGGTGTGCGGTACCACCTCAAGAAAGAGGCAGATAACCCCCGCGGCCATGGTGACTCAGAGGCTAAATGCTTTATGACTCCTCCCTGCAAAAGCCAGGCTGTGATCTGCAGGGTTGGAGCATGCACAGGGCCACATTCCATTCCGTTCCACAACCTCCCACGAACAAAACTGCTGTGTGCTTCCAATGGGCCAATAGCACCAGCCGGGTTATCTCAGAGCACATGTCATCTCCGTAAGCCCTCTGGACCACTCCAGGAGTCCTGCATTCTCTCTTTTCAGGCGTGGGGACACAGAAAGGCAGAGAGGCTGGGCAAATGGTCAGAGATCACAAAGCCTTGAGTGGTGGGCCTGGACCCCAGAGCCAGTCCCGCAAAGCCATGCCTGCTGCCTCACCAACACACAACTGTCTCCCCGAGCCTGGTTTCCACCGTCCTCGAGGGCCTTCCAGGGACGGGCAAGAGGCTAACCTACTGCTACCGGTGCCCAGGTCAACAGGTGAAATAGGACCAACTTATTTAGCTGCCTGGCAGAGAGCGGGTTTAGAGGCACGAACCAAAGGCAGGGTCAGTTGATTTTGTGGCGATGCACCTGCTATTTCACCCACCAGCAGCAATTCTTCTCCCCTCCTCTGGGCACACGATCATGTGTGACTCCAACGACAACCCGCCTGGGGAGGGGCATCTCCTCTCTCCCCGTGGAAGGAAGGAGAACAAGAGGCTCTGAGAGGCCATCACAGCTGGGGAGTGGCAGGGCCAGGTGGACCCGGTACACTGCTGCTGGTCTCAAGAGCCTTCCTCTGCCTTGGGAGAGTGAGGAAGGCTGGGGCGGGAACACAGAAGCGGGGGACAGAGAGGATGCACTGAGAGGTGTCAGGACCACAGTCCTGGTCCCCCGATTCCTCCCCAAACCAGGGAGGGTGGGCAGGAGATGTGGAAAGGGTACCGGCCTCTGGAACCAGAAAAATCTGGGTTCAAGTCCTGGCTCCAGCTGTGAACCTGTTTCCTCATCTGTGACATGGGGACAAGAACATGTAACTCCTGGTGCAAACCTCTCTCACAAGCCTGATGCATAGTAGGTACAGTGAGAGCGATGTTTTTCCCGCTGGTGAGAACACACATTTGTATCTCATTTTGTTGTTTACAAAGCTCTTGCCCAGCCCATGTGTCATCTAAGTTTCCAAGACAATCCTAGCAAGATCACGGATTAATCACTCTTCCCTTTTTTACAGATGAGAAAGAGAAGGGGAAGGTACCTGAGTGTAGCCAGTCGTGTGCCTAGTAAGCAGCAGAGTTGGGGTGTGAGCTCAACACCACACCTCCCACTCCCTGTGGCTTTCAATTGCTCCACACTGTGAACCACACTGTGATGAGTTTCTGATGGTTCACAGCATTTGCTTGTTTCTTAATCCTTTGGTAGCCAGTAAAGGAGATGGCTTTTGTTGGGCCAGGTGAGCCTCTGAGCTGAGTAATGCTTTCCTCCGCCAGAGGACCTAGGCCATTTTAGGCTCTTAGTCTTACAGCAGGGGTGAAAAGAGAAGGGCTCCTTTAGGCAGGACTGCCATGTATGGGTGTGCAGGTTGTGCACTCTACTACCTCTATGGGCACCGTTCACAGAGAGTGCACCGTTTACAACGGTGCCCCTGGAGCTGTGCAACACACCCTTGTCTGTAGGCTTTCTCCTCCCCATCACCAAATGGCCTCCTGCCTCTCCCCACCTGTCCCAGACAATTCCTCTGTACTATTCTTTCCCTTCCCTCTGTAGTACCCATCCCACCTGCCTCTCTCTTGTCCACTCTGGCACTTTAAGATTTCAGGGGAACAGATGTATGGAGTGAGGTAATCAATTTGCAGCCCCTTCAGTCCTCTCCCCCAACCCTCTCCCCTACTTGACCCTCTTCCTTGGCTGCCTTCTTCTGCTCATCAGCCCCTGGATTTTCCTCTCCATTGAGAAGCTACTCTGGGGAGTGTGGGCGAGGGTAGTGTTCTGAGCAAGAGAACGTAGCCATGAGGATGGAGTTTGGGCATGTGTGTGAGAGACCAGCAAGACCGGGTAGGTCGTCTTGACCACCAGGCCCAGAGTATCCTGCTTCCAGAGAGGAAAAAAGACATGCTTAGCTCCCCATTTCTCCCCAACATGGAAAATCAGCCAGCCCTGGGTTCAGGTCTCATGGGGTCAAGATTTGGGTTCATTCAAGTCACATGCCTGTCACATACCCAACCAGCTGCATGACTTCGGGAAAATTCACCTAACTTCATGCCCCTCAGTTTCCTCCTCTGTAAACCGGGCTACATTAGTCTATTGGATTGGGTTGGCCAAAAAGTTCATTCGGGTTTTTCTGTAAGATGTTATGGAAAAACCCGAAAGAACTTTTTTGGCCAACCCAGTAAAATGCTACAGGTAAAAGCCATTTAGCTCTGTGCACACTCATAGTTGTTTTTGATGAGGATTATAAGATCTGTTGCAGCAGCCCAGGACCACTGGGTTATTCAGCAGGTGAGGTTCGCCTGGGCAGCACATGCCCTCCTGGTTCTGCGTTTCAGCTGGGAGCTTGGTAGCGTCAACGATTAAGAGCAATGACTGCTAACCCTGGGCATCTGAACTGCATGACCATTATATTTTCTGTTATCTCATCTGCTCCTGACGATAACCTGTGAACTATAAAGAGTTTGCAGGAAAACCTGCTCCGCAGATGCAAAGATACCCTCCCTTGCCAGCTCTGGGGTCAAGAGAAATGAGGAACAAGCCTTGGCAACAGGAGTCTGGGGAAGATGGTCCGCCTTCCTTTGGTCCATCTTTGCTTAGCCTCGTTGGCCTTGCCAGCTCTCCCCACAAGCACACGGGAGAGGCTTGAGCTACCACTTACTCTTTCGGGGGGTTGACGTCCTCCGGTCGGGCCTCAAAGAACCGAAAGACTTCATCACACTGTGAAATATGGGGTGGCAGCCGGACAAGTGCCTGTGGAAAGACAGGAAGAAAGGGCATTAGGCCTGATGAAACTGAGAACAGGAAAACCAAAAGCAGGGCCAGCTTGGGCCAACAGTGATGGGGGAGGCGTGAAGACTGTGCCAAGGAAGACACAGTCAATCAGCTACCCACCCACCCAACCAGACAACTAATCAAGGAATTAACTAATCAGCTAACTAATGAAACAACTCTCCATCTGTCCATCCACCCATCCCTCCCATCAACTAACCAACCACCCAATTAATGAACTAACCAACCAGTCAACTAATAAAATAACTTATCAGTCAACCAATCAACTTTTCAACCATCCAGCCAACAATTCAACCAAGCAACTATCTAACTAGCCAGTTAACCAACTAAACAACCAGCCAAACAAGTGAAAAAAAAGGGGGAGGCCATTAAACCCTAGGTCTCAGGGCCCTCAAGAACGAATTATTCTGCATGAACCCTGAAAGTATTCGCTCTTGCCCACAGAATAAGTCCAAGATCTTTAGCCTGACAATCCAAGGTCATTTCCTCCTGGTCTCGTCTCCCACTAGCCACACTCCAGCTGCACCAGATATCCACAGTCTCTAAATACTCACTGCACGATTATTTAATGACAAGCTGATAATTCTATCAAGGACAACAGGGTGCTATGGCAGAGTTTGATAGGACCTGGGAAGATTGGGAAAGGAGGTGGTTTTAGGAAAGTCTCTTTGAAGCTGAGTTCTGAGGGTGGGTAAGAATTAAACTGGTCAAGGTGAGGGCGGCGGGTGGACCAAGCGTGGTGGTTCTAGGAGCTGAATGAGGTTGGCATGGCCTGGTCTAGCAGGGCCTTGCTTAGGCCAAGCTGAGCTGAGCCTGGAGGAGCAGAATAAGCTTCAGGGTGTGGAAAGGCTTCTTAGGAGAGTGGGCAGGAGCTCGGCCAGAGGGGTGTGCCGGATTCTGACAGGCAGGAGGAGGTGAGCGTCCTGAGGGGGTAACTGTGCAGTCAGGGGTGAGGGCAGCTGTGAGCTTGCGTCCAGGAGGGGTGAGAGTGCGCCGCTGGAAAGTGAGGGATGAGGGTCAGAGGTGATCAGTTTCCCGCTCTGCACCAGCACGGACTCCACACCTTGCAGCCTGGGCACCTGGACCGCTGTCTCGGCTCAGTGCAGCGTGGAGCGGTGGGGAGAGGGTTGATCGTTTAGTACAGATAGACAGGAGAGGTCACCGTCAAAGCAGGGCTGGGGAACGGGGCCAAGGGAACACTGGGCTAGAGCCAGGAGAAGGAAGAGGCAAACCCTGGGCTACGGAAGTGTGAGGAGGAACTGCTGATAAGGAGGCTCCGGGGCGGTGGCCAGATGGGAGCCTGTCTCGAGCCTGTGTCTCTCCAGGCCCCCTGCACCAGGGCTGCTTCAGGTGCAGTGACCCGACCTGGCAGCTCCTCTGTGCCAACCGTGCTGGGCCTCTATGAGTGTGGCCACTGGGAGCCTCACGATGGTCCTTGTGAGGGCAGATCTCATTCTCGTGTTACTGAGGAGACAGAGGGGTCAGGGAGGCCACGTGGCCTGCACACAGGTGGGAAAGACCCTGCTAGAAGGTAAGCTCCATGCGGGCAGAGACTTTAGTCTGTTCTGTTGACTGCTATGTCCCCAGATCCTAGAAGAGTGCCTGGCACTCAGTAAGTATTTGTTAAAAATGAATGAATGAATAAGCGTTTGGTGTGCAGAACCACTGTCCAGTAGTGGTGGGACATGATAATGGGGCAAAAAAAGCACATGTGGTCATGGGTTGCATTGACAGAAGTACAGTGTTGAGGAAGGGGGGAGTGATCACTTACTTCTTCTCTGAGCTGCTCAGGTAACAATTTAAGTGTGGCATTGAGCACGATGGCCCTTCCCAAAGCCAAACCCACACCTGGGCAAGATGGGACAAAACCTGACCTTAGCAGGTAAGACACACTGTGTAACTCCCTGCTATTCCTTCCAGAGTCTGTGGCTTTCCAAGGGTCTCCAACAGATCCCATCCCCATGACCAGGAGAGAGATAAAAAAAGAAAGGAAATTAACATTCAATGAGCAAATACCACGTGTCAGGCACTATCTTCGGCTCCCGGACTCTCCAACCATCCAACAAGCATGGAGCTTTCAGTGTGTGCCCTGGTGGTACAGGGATGAGCCAGACACAGCCCCTGCCCTCACAAGTGCACGTCTGATGATGTGCTGCCCAATTCTGTCCTGGAGGTGCCCATCATTGCTCCCATTTATGGTGGGGACGCTGAGGCTCCTGGGGGGTGAAGCCACAACTAAAGTGGCAGAATGAAGCCCTGTGCTCAGACGTAGGCTGGGTGGAACTTACCCCCAGAGTGTTCAAGTTTTCATTTAACGCGCATGGTATGTGCTGTTTTCTCCCCCAGGAGAGAAGGGCAGAAGGAAAGAAAAAGTGAGGAAGAAGAGAGAAAGAGAGAGACAGAGACAAAGAGATGGAGGGAGGGAGAGAAAGACAGAGAGAGACAGAGACACAGATGGAGGGAGAGAGAGGCAGAGACAGAGAGACAGAAGCAGAGAGAGATAGAGACAAAGAGAGAAACAGACAGATATACAGAGAGATGGAGAGGGACAGGGAGACCGAGGGGGAGAGGGAGAGACATACAGAGAGAGTCAGAGAGAAGCGGAGCTCAGGCATGTGCAGAGAGCAAGGGCTGCTGGCAGGAAGCGGGAGGGTGGCAGGAGGGAGCACTAATGGGCCGCGATGGGCAGGAGGCAGGAGGGAAGTGTTACCAGGGGCCCAAGCTGTGTGCAGAGTCGCTGCCAGGGTGACCTCCCTGACCGGCAGGAGGAGGGGGTCGGTGGTGGTGGGGGGAGCGGGGCAGGCGCCCTCCCACTCAGGCGCAGAGCTGCTGGCCAGCTCCCCCCGCAGCGGCGGTGAACACAGGGGCTCTTCATGCCGACAGAGACCGGCATTCCCAGGGCAGAGGACGCGTGGGCTGGAAGGGCCTCAGACAAAGAGGCCTTTTGGGCGAACCGCTGCGGCATCTTTATTTAACAGGGAGCCCCGAGGGGAGCCGTGTTGAGGGCTCGTCCTGATTTCAGGCTGACAAGAGCCTCTTGGCTCGGAGCAGCTTCCATCAGAGCTGCCGCCAAACCCAGCTCTGGCCAAAATCATTTGGCAGGAGAGCTGGGCGCTGAGCAGTCAGTCCCCACGGCCTGGGCTGGCAATGACAGCCAGAGCCGGGGAACCCCCAAACCTAGCTATTCTTGGAGGAGCAGGTAGCGACCAATACATGGGCATCTTCAGGGCCACCACCTCCGGCTCAGGCCTAAAACTCTGCCACTGGACATTCAGGATGTATGCCATGGGGTGGTTAAGTCAGGGCTAGGCAGATGGGAGTCTGAGTCCTAGGTCTACCGGTCACAGGCTGTGTGATGCTGAATGCCTTGCTTGCCCTCTCTGAGCTCAGTACGATAGATCTCAGATGGCACCTATCTTTTAGGAGATTCAATGAGATCATGAATATGAGGAGCCTAGCACAGTGCCTGGCACTGAGTAAATAGTGAAATTTAGTTATACTATTGTCTTCATTATCATTATCCTTTAGGTGAAAGCAGTGAGGTATACTAGAAAGAATGGGAGTCAGGAGACTTCAGTTCTACAATAGGTCCAATTCTGCTGTTATATACTTGCTCCATGACCTTGGGCAGCCACCTCACCTCTCTGGTTGTTGTTTCTTCTAGGATAAAATAGACTAGCTTCAGAATCTCAAACCGTATCTCATAGAACACCTGTTTGATGAGATAAAATGAGTTCTGTGGGCACATGTGAAATGGTGCCTTGTAGATCCCCATCTTGGTCTTGGTGGGCATCATGTTCATTAGCACAGCAAAGGCTCTGAGGAGTCCTGCAGGCAAGAAACCTACAGAGCTGTGTTCAGGCCAGTACTTATTAATAACAACGACATCCTGGGAATTTGACTCATTTAATCATCACATTAACTCTAAGACATGAGTATGACTATGATTCCAGTTTAACAGAAGAAGAAACGAAGGCACAGAGAGGTTAAATCACTTCTCAAGGCCATATAGCTAATAAGTGGCGAGATTTTGAATGAGGTGTCTGAGTCCAGAGCCTATGCTCTGTCTGATCTGCAACTCTGTACTTCCTCCAGCATTACCCACAAGTCTCTGACTGTGGAGCTGGTTTTCCAAACAATTCCTATTGACAGCCCATGGAACACAGCTAGGCAAATCCAGGCCAGAGACATTCTGAAGTTTCTTCCAGCTCTAACAGTCAATGGCTCCAGGACTGCAAACAGCACCATTATCAGTGAATTCAGTGTCCAATCTATCACCAGCCCGGTCTTTGCAAGCACAGCAGTGGCATGGGAGGGGGCCCCAGGCAGACTGCGCTCAGACCCTCTGCTTCGAAATGATCTCCCTCCACGAAGCCCACCATGCTGGGTTATGTCTATCCCAGAACAAAAAGCAAAGTTCTGCATTTGTCAAAGCAACTGGGGGTGTCCTGCTCTTTCCACAGGATCAACCATTGTCTTATTTCTGGCAGCATCATTTTGGTTTCTAATCAATGGGAATCTTAGAGTAAAAGCCCAGCGACTCTGGGTGGGGTAGGGGTATGTGGTGGTGGGGTGAATGGGCTGAGGGGGCTGAAGTCCTACCCATTTGGCCTCCACTCTCACCCCCTGGGGCTGCTTCTAACCTGCTCCGGACTATTCCTCCTAGATCAGCATCTAGGAAGCTGGGGGCTCACCGAACTTTTATAAATCAGAGTATTTCAAACACATGAGTTCTCTTTTTGAAGGATCTAAGCAGCAAATTCTTTTGTAATGGAAATAGAGCTTAATTTGCAACTGCAGTTTAAGCCATTTCACAAGGGAGCCTAGTAATTGGGGCCTTGGGGACATGTCACCCTCCTTGGAGGTTTCCTCTGCTTGTGTGTGATCTTTGCATTGTGTCGTCAGATACTGCCTGGCCTCCCGCGTGGGACCAGGCTTCCTGCTTGTTAGTGAAGACACAAAGATAACAGATGGGGCCTTCAAGGAGCTCTTGGTCTGGAGAAGATGGACACACAGAAATTACCCTCCTACGGAGGGTAAGTGTGCAGCATGGAGCCGTGCACGGAGTATTCTGGACAGCAGGGGTGGCCAGCTTCCTCCGGGGAGGTGGAAGGCTTCTGGGAGGGGCATCGTGGGAGCCGAATGCGTCCCCAGGAAAGGGATGAGCACAGGCCAAGGGGTGGAAGTCTAGGGGAGTCTGGCTGGCTGGGGGTGGCTGCACTTCTGCAGACCGGGCTGCAGGGCGGGAGCTGAGGCTGAAGTAGCCCATGGAACAACCCCACAGCCGGCCCGGCTCAGCCGGTCAGAGGTTCTTGTGGAGCCTCTGAGGGCCTTTAAGTAGAAAATGGACACAATCAGCTTTATCCCAGGCTGCAAATGCTTTCTTCCTGGGTCTGTCTGGACCAGAGGAGATGGAGAGATTCTGCCAACTGGGTTTCCTCCGAGCACCAGACCACTCAGGAGGCATGAACGCATCAGTCTTGGCTCTCTGCCTTAGTCTCCCCCATTAGCAACACATCTGGCCCAGGCCTGACTTAGAATAAGGGGCACAAGAACAAAGTTACTCTCCCCGTATCTAGGACTGAGCATGCCAGGGAGCCCTGGTGCTTCTTAAAGGAGTCTGTTTTTGTTGCAACATGAACCTTTTTTCTTTATTAAGGTGAGAGACAATGATGGGCCATGGTGGGAAACTCCCAGGGTGGGAGGGAAAACGGCTGGGGCTAAGAACCTCCACGAAGTAATAGCCAAAGTTTTCGAATATGGGAAGTGGGGCTAAAAATTAATGAGTCTGGGAGATGCAGAGGGTGGGGAGGGGAGATCCTTACCTCTCCAGGGCTGACATCCTTGTTAGGCTTGGAGTCCTTCCCCCAGTCTAACTCCAGCCAACCCCTCATCCCACCTACAAAGAGAGCCTTTGATTCTGAAAGCAAGCCTATCGTGGACAGCAGAATAATAGAAGCGAGCTCGGCTTTTTGGGTAACAAAAAAATTCTAGTTGCACCCACCAGGAAATGGAGACTTGTATAAACGTTGTCACATGGCGGAGGGTAGGCTGATTATTCTCAAACACTCTTTCTCACTGCCCCCTTCCCCCCGATATTTATTTTATCCCATAGACAAACACTGCAAACATGTATTTCACATGCAGGAATGGGGTAGATGGAGTCATTTATGGGGTAGATTGTTTGTCCGAGCCCCTAATGTATAGCTCACACTTGTTAGTGAGATGAAAGTCTTCAAATTGTCGAGACCACAGAACCATTAAATATTAACCGCAGGGCTTCCCTGGTGGCGCAGTGGTTGAGAATCTGCCTGCCAATGCAGGGGACACGGGTTCGAGCCCTGGTCTGGGAAGATCCCACATGCCGCGGAGCAACTAGGCCCGTGAGCCACAACTACTGAGCCTGTGCGTCTGGAGCCTGTGCTCTGCAACAAGAGAGGCCGCGATAGTGAGAGGCCCGTGCACCGCAATGAAGAGTGGCCCCCGCTTGCCGCAACTAGAGAAAGCCCTTGCACAGAAACGAAGACCCAACACAGCCAAAAATTAAAAAAAAAATTAACCGCATAACAATGTTGCCCATTAAATTAACTTATGGAGTTACAGAAAAGAGTTTGGAACCTTTCTTGATAGACACTGGCCCGCAAGAGCCACATAAAACAATCACCTGGCTGGCGCTTGGTAAACTTTCCGTGACACTCATCCAATCTGCTCCATATATGTTTAAAATTAACACTGAGATCTGGGCTGTGAAACTGCCATCAGGCGGTGGGACTGGCTGGCCGGCGAGGGCAGGGAGCCCGAAGTCTGGGAAGGTCCGCTGCACGGTCAGACTTTCTATATCTGAGTCCTGGCAGAGGAGCTGGCTACTCCGTGCACAAAGCCGGTTTCACAATTTTGGGTGCATTTGAATCCCCAGCAAATCCCAGACTCGGAGCCCATACTGTCCAGCAGGTCCAAGGAAGATTCTGGCCAGCCAAGCAGAGCTGCATGGGCAGGGTCCTGGAAATAAAACTCCAGAGGTTCCAAGCAGTGTGTCCGAGGACAGGTAGGGACAAGGGAGGGCTGGCCGTGGAGTGGACTGCACGTGGCCCTGACCATGAAGTTGGCTGTGGGGGGCAGTGATGCCGAGTGGAAGGTTGGATCCTGAGTCGCACAGACTGGACCAGTGGGCGGCAGGGCTGTGAAGTGCAGTGCTGGGCGGCAGTGACCGTGGACTGCAGCTGAACTTATCCCTAATGACCATTCCAAGGTTATTCCAAGGTCTCAGACAATTAGACCACAGATCCCAGCTTTATAGTTCAGCAGAATTAAAGGTCACTTCTGTACTGCCCTGCCCCCCCTGCCATTCTCAGAGTAAATTACGGCCTGCAAGCTGCCTGGCTGCTTGGTGAACCCATGACATTGCTCCTTGTTGCCTGGCTCTGAGTAGTTCTCATTTGTGCTAATCAGGTTAGGAGGCCCCTCCCCTTTGCAGACCCCACTTAAACGGCTCCTCAGCCACCAGGAGCACCACTGGGGCTCCGGAGCCCTCATCCCGAATCAAGAGTCCTGTTCAAAGCCTGATCCCAGGAGATAAGATGTTATCAGTTTCCTGCTCCAGACGACCCAGAAGACGGCATTTCCACAGAGTCCAACTGCAGATGCCTTGGGCTCCACCAGCTCAGGGAGGCCAAGGCTGATGGGACCATAAATCCCAGCTGCAAGAGGCTCCCCTCTGCCCTTTGCCCCTCCTCCATTAGCTTTGCCAATTTGTTTAACTGCCTGGGAAAGGAATAAAGAGAAATAAAAGCTCAGGCTGCAGCCATCAATTTAACTAGAAACGGCAAATGCCCTTTAAAGAGAAAAATGAATATTGATCTGAAGAAGAGAAGCTTCTACCTTCAGGAATTTCCTCATCGGGGCATCCTTTTACATTAAGGCAGAAAACGTGACCAAGTACGATCTGCATAGCCACGAAATTCAAACTTGGGTTAACGAAGAGTATTTGGGAGTGCTTGTCTCCCCATAGTCTTGGGAACACCAGTTACGAAATTGAGCAACTTGGTTCTTATTTAAACAAGCATAATGATTCCAGATTATAAAATATTTGTTCAGAAAGGAACCTTATGGTAATAACTCCATGTAGGGACAGAACATTTCAGAAGTTACAAACGCTGTGACATATATTCTCCTGCTCAACCCCTTTCATGACCCCTGTGAGACAGTTATTTTTACCCTCGTTTTACAGATCAGGAAACTGGGGCTCAGAGAGGTAAAGCAACTTGCCAAGGTCACACAGCTAGTTGGTGGGGCGCTGGGATTTGACCCCAGCTCTTCTCAGTCTAATACCAGCACTCACAACAAAACATCCCCCACTTGCCTCTCCTCAAGATTCTTGAGTCAGACTCCACAGTAGTTTTCACTTAACTAGGAAATTCCGTCTCCATTAAAGCCAGTGGTGCCCAGTGGTAACATTAAATTGTTTATGCCTTGTAATAATAATAACAAAAGGCTAGCGTCCACTGAATGTTTCCTCTGTGCAGACACTATGTGCTGCTGCCTTATGCCTGCCAGGTCACTGCATCCTCATGACCACCCTCTGAGGAGGTACTACTCTCCTTCTTGTTGTACGGATGTGGAAACTGAGGCTCTGGGAAGTTCAGTAATTTTCCCAAGTTCACAAAGCCAGCAGGGTTTCAAACCCAGGCGGCCTGGCCATCTAGAGGCCATGTGCCAAGGCCACTAAAGTGGGAGCCTCTCATCCTCACTGCAGGGGCTCCAGGGGGTCCCAGGCTCCAGACAAAGTGGAAAGACAAACAGGCTCTGCTTCATGACCCTGCAGTTGCTGCCAGTCTGCTCTTCGGCATTGACTGTTCTAATGCATGTACGTGCGCGTGCCTGCGTGTGTGTGTGTGTGTGTGTGTGTGTGTGTGTGTGTGTGTGGTGAGCATTTGCATCTATAAAGATGTATACACGAATATTTGTATCTATCAAGACTTCTGTGAATAAACAAATATGCATTTTGGATGCTACTAAACTCAGGACTGATTCCAAAAATGTCCCAAAGGGAATCCAAAGAAGAGTTCTCCTGTATCCAGCAAAATGCCACACACAGAATCCCTTCAGCAGAGGCCCCTTCACAGAGCTCCCAAGCTGGTGGAAGTGGTTTAAAGGAGTGTTTTGTAAACACGGACCCATCATGAAAGGAATAGAGGCTTCAGCTGTGACCCTGGCGGTCCTCGTGCCCCAGAGGCGGCCTAGTCACGGGGTGACCCCTCCCTGAGGGACACCCACACCCACCCTTCTGGCCAGGAGACGCCAGGCCCCAGGATGCATCTGCTAGACCACAGCAGAGGGTTTTGCACAGACAACCTTCCTTCACAGATGGACAGACTCTCTGGCTGATGGACCACCCCCTCCCCTGCCCCAGACACACTCTTACCCGGCAGTACTCATCGATGGGCTTCAGCCTCCTCACAGCTACGTCCCGGATGTGGCTTCTCCGGAAGAGGATTTTGCCTGGAAGAGAGATGTTCGTGAGCTGGGTGACTCTGGGTAAAGCTGCCATAGGGACCTGGGACGCTATCCTCTCATTCCCTCTCCCTTGGCTTCTCAGCATCTTAGCTGGCCACCAAACACCACCACCTCTGCCCGTTGCCAAGGAAACAAGAGAGGAGTGGTCACCTCTCCCCGGGGGGCAGGAGGTGCCCCAGGCTGAGGGCCCAGGACTTCTAGGGCAGATGAGGAGCCCCGGAGGCTGCCATCTTGGCCAAATCACCTTGTCTGGGTCTAAAGACAGGATCCATGCCACGATGTGGGTGCACCTCTCAAGTGACCTCGCAAATAAATATAAAGGATGGCCCAACCCACCCCTGTGTTTTGTTTTCAGGCCCATCCCTCCTTGAGAAATCGGCATTCATTCCTGCCAGCCTGACAGGAATTCCTATTCTTAGTTAAGTTGGGTGGCTATTTCCAGGGCAGGCTCAGGCCAATACAAGGGAGCATGGCTGTCCCAGCCCGACTGGCCTCCAGCCGTACGGGCCCCTGCAGCTGGGCTGGTGTACCCCTCTACAGGTATGGGCAAGGCTTACGGAAAATGCCAGCCCCCAAGCCTTCCCAGGAGGCTCTTCTGAACCAGCCAGGTTCAATTATAAGAAATAGATTAAAGCATAGTCCTTTTACAATTGGTTACATTTAGAATCTGAACTCCTTGGTCTGACATTCAATGCCTAACACAGCTGATGTTTCTGTGCCCAGTGGCCACCAATGTCTAGGCCAATGCCTCCTTTTTAGAAGCTTGATTGCCGAGCTGGGAGTAATCACCCTCTTTCCAGAACACCCACACATTTTGTCCATTCCTAAGACACTCAACACATGCTGATGTGTATTACAAACATTTGTGAGCCCCTTCCACCAGAAGAAGCCTGTCTGTCTCATCTTAGGGCCCACGGAGCACAGCACGTGGTGAGGTACTCACCTCACAGCTACAACAGGCATCTATTGTCCAAGACCACCCATTCCCCTCTGGAGAGCCTCCCTCATCCATTCCCCTGTGGGGTCAAATGGGGCCGACCACACCCCCTGGCAACAATGGTATGCATGTGACCCGGCGTAGCCACCCAGAGTCACAGCGATGGGCTCAGAGATGGGCAGGGGACCCGATCTGGGCCAATGAGGGTCAGCCCTGAGACTTCTGCAGGTGTCCTCTTCCTCCCACAGTTTTCTCCTACAGTTGCTAAGCTGGCAGGATGAAAGCCTAGAGCTCCTAGTGACCATCTTTATTATTGCCTAAGAAGGAAACCAACCAAGAGAAAGGATCTGAACCTGGCACAGAGTAGGTGCTTAATAAATGTTTCTTCTCTCTTCTTCTTCCTTCTTTTTTGTTTTTTTTGGCTGCCCCATTCAGCTTGTGGGAACTTAGTTCCCTGACCACAGATTGAACCCGCGCCCTCGGCAGTGAAAGTGCAGAGCCCTAACCACTGGACCACCAGGGAATTCCTTCAATAAATGTTTCTTGAATGATTGAAAAGCAGAGCTGAGAGATGGTGAAGGGCAGATTCCTTTGACCATCATTTGAGCAGCTGGATGTAGTTGTTCCTGAACCCAGGGTCTACCTGGTACTTTCCACTTATATAAAATAATACAAATTTTTTTTATTGAAACTTGTTGGAGATGGATTTTCATCACTTGCATTAATGGAGTCCTAAATGAGATGATTCCCATTGCAAGTGAACAAATATGTAGACTGCATGTTAATCTACTTAAGCTTCTTCTATCAAGGTCCAAGTGAAGTACTAAGCATTGCCTTGGTTTAGGTTGTTGAAGTGAGTGCAAGTTGTTTATTTGGGAAGTGATCTGGGAAGTACCAGTAGGGGAGTGGGGAAGTAAGGCAGGGCAGGCGAGGAAGTGGCCTCCAGCCAGTTAATCATGGTGGGTGGTGGCAGCTCATTTCTGTTGAGGAACTCGGGGGATCATGTAGAACAGACTGCAGAGGTATCCCAACCAAGGGCGAGGAGGCTGGGGTATTTATCACCAACTCCCTGCTTGTTGTTGAGCTTCTGAGAGCACTGCTTCTTGGGAGCTTCTGTCCAAGTATGCTCCTTGGCTAGAACAAAGCCCCCAGTTTTCCTGTAAGCAGCCTTTGGCAGGTAGAGGAGAATGGAAAGGGGACCTGGGGGGCCCTGGAAGCAGCTGCTACCGCCATCCCTGACTTCCCCGTCACCACAGGTACTGGTCACCAGTCCTGTTCCAGCCAGACCATGGAGCATCTAACTCATCAAGTTGTGTGTGACTTGTTGCGCATTCGTGTCTCTCATCCCCCTGCACTCAGTGTGAACCAGAGGCCCCTCCTGCAGCTGCTTCTTCCCCTTGGCAACTCTCGCTGCACTCAGCACAAGGCTTTGCATACAGCAGACGCCCAATAGGCACTTGCTGGTCCGTGCATCTCCCTCCCTCTCCCAGATGCTCCGTCAAGCTCTCCTTCCTCCCTTTCTCACTCAAGCCTGGTAGAGGGGCTGTGTCCCCAGCAGAGGGATGACACTGTACAGACTGGACAGTGTCATCAAAGATAAATGGGCTCTTCCACATGTTCCTTTTGAAAGGAGATAAAACATGACTTATCAAGACATGGGAGGGACTTCCCTGGTGGCGCAGTGGTTAAGAGTCCGCCTGCCAATGCAGGGGACACGGGTTTGAGCCCTGGTCCGGGAAGACCCCACATGCCGCAGAGCAGCTAAGCCCATGCGCCACAACTACTGAGCCTGCGCTCTAGAGCCTGCGAGCCACAACTACTGAGCCCACGTGCCACAACTACTGAAGCCCACACGCCTAGAGCCTGTGCTCTGCAACAAGAGAAGCCCGCGCACCGCAATGCAGAGTAGTCCCCGCTCGCCGCAACTAGAGAAACCCCACGCGCAGCAATGAAGACCCAACGCAGTCAAAAAAAAAAAAAAAAAAAAAAAAAAGACATGGGAGACAGCCGCCTTTCCTTGGGGGAAGATGTCACAGATTTGGTATTCTTGGCCTCTTCGCCTCCTACCCTTTTTTGGTTGCCTGTTGCTCTATTGCCTGCGGGCCACAGGAGCACGTGTGTGCAGCCAAGTGTGTGAAATAAACGCATGGTGGGAGGACACCCACTCTCTGGACTGACGAAATGACAGGCGGCCCTGGGGTGGGGTTCTGGGCCTTCTACCTGAGCCAGGTAGCCGTCAGGAGCTGGGGCCCGCCCAGGCCCAGTGACGCCAGCAGCTAAGCTGTATCTCACAAGAACCTGGAAGACTTGCTCGGAGGTAAAGAACCTAGGAGGGACCGGGATCGGGGGGTGGGGTGGTGGCCCCCAGACCTGGCTCTGCCCTGTGCTTCTTTCAAAGGAGGAAAATATGACTTATCCACTCCCCAAAAATAGCACACCTGCCCTTTCTCATCCCCTCAGAGGACAAAAAAGAAAGCAGAGAGATGGGGAGAAAAACTAGGTCGCCCCTCCCAGACCCACATCTCAAGGCTGGCCAAACCTCTTGATTGGGTTTGATATTCATGGGATATATAGATACAGATATAGATATAGATACAGATATAGACATAGATACAGATACAAATATAGATATTGACACAGATACAGATATAGATACAGATATAGATATACCAGATAGGACTTGATCCAGTTGCAGAGACAGAACTAGCAAAAAACAAATAGTTAAGGAACGATTAAGGCCTCCAGAGGTGCAGAAGCTTTGAAGGGCAGGCTGGGGTGGTGGAGATGGGGAGAGAGGTGGGAGGGCTCCTCACCCAGTTGGCACGGGACCTCCGCCCTGCCCCTCAAGCCCAACCTCTGCAGGTGAGGCGGCCATGCCTCCAGGCTGGACACCTCCCATCTCCTCCACAAGGCTCGTGGGTCTGTTGCTCAGGTACAAAGTCAAAGGAGAATTTCTGCACGAGCCATTTGCCAGTTGAGTTTTTGGAATCCCAGCAGGGCTTCTCTCCTCCGCGCTGAAGTCCTGGCAGGAGCCACGTTTTCTTTCCTTGGGTCCTTTTGGCACAGAGGCTGCTGGGAGTGGGGCAGGGGGAGGGGGAGGCAGGGAAGATCTGGAAGGGATTCTATGGTCTTGACTTCTCTCTTAGGGATCCCAACCGCACTCTGCAAGCCAAACCGGTGACCATATTAAAAGGGAGACAGAGAAAAGGGAGGAGGAGGAACAACCCCATGAAGGAAGCCGGGACCACAGGGCATTAAAGTCCTCTTGTAAATGTAATTCAGCCCGTTCACGGCAAGGCCAGGCGAGACTCCTGCCAGAGCCTTCAAAGCCATGTAGATGCAGCCCCAGAAATATGATAAGCATCATAAGGGAGATTACACACGGGGCATGAGACAGACCTCAGGATTAACTGCTTCCTGAAAGCAGAGAAGAGAGCTGTTGAGCCTGACAGGGTCTGAGCATGTAAGTGGAGGCTCCTCTTCCTGCCATTCTGGGCTGGGCTGAGAGCGTGGGACCAGCAGGGTCCTTGGCTGGAGTCCTGGGTTCAAGTCCTGCCTTGGCCACAGGCTGGCTGTGTGAGCCTCCACGGGGCCTCTGCATTCTCATCTGGAGACTGAAGGGCCGGGCCTCCCGGGAGTCCTAAGATGCATTTGGGGGTGGGGTTATTGAGAGGGGCAGAGGAGGAGTGAGACAACGGGTAACAGTAGCTAAGTGTTTACTCCTGCCAGGCACAGGCTAAGAGCTTTCCATTGGGTTCTCTGGCTTTATCCTCACCACAAATTTAAAGCAAGTGCTTTTACTGTCCCCACTATGCCCAGGAGGAGTTGGTGGCTCAGAGAGGTTAAAGGACTTGTCCAAAGTCACACAGCTATTAAGTGGCTGAGCTGGGATTTCAACCTGTGGTTTTGGAGCTCAGATAGTGAGAGGGAGAGAGTTCTTTGGGCTCAGATCACGTAAGGCCGTGAGAACCACTTAGGATTTTCTTGTGGGTGTGATGGGAGTATGGTTAACATCTCCTCCACACCAGGTGCTGGGCTGAGGTCTGGGGAGCAACTGTCTCGGGGGCTGACTGAGAATGAAGCAAGCAATAATCGTGGAGGACGGGACATGCCAGGGTGAGTGAGATGCACGCAGCCACCCGAGGTCTCTGCCGACCAGATACAAGCGAATGAATGAGTGAGTGAATGGACGAGAGTGAACGGGGGAATGAGAGTGAAAGGACCAATGGACCAACAAAGCAGGGAAGGAGAGGTGACCCAGTGTCTAGTGGACTTGGGGAGAAAGAGCTCCCCGAAACAGCAAACCTCCCTGTCCTTTAAAGGGCCCTTCCTGCCCCACCCCCATCCCTGCCCTGGCTGAGCAGGTGCCAGCCCAGCGGGATCAGCGGGAAGCTCACCCTCAGAAGCGGGAGGGCATCACCTGGGGGAGGCCGGCTCTGCCCCACACCCTAATCTGGCCTAACCTTCTCACCATGAGTGTCCACTCTGGGCCAGGACACATAGGTGGGGCACTGACTCGGGAAGGTCCCCATGCTTGAGTGGCAGAGGCATTTCTCTCTCCTACACAGGATACCAGGCATCTAATGAAGCATCTTAGTGGCACTTGAGGGGTCTTAGTAGTTGGCATTTGCTTCTAGAGAATGAATTATTTCAAGAAGGTGAGAGATGAGGACATGGTTCCTTCTCATTGGTAGGGAGAAGTGGTTAAAGAAAAGACAGAAACTTCTGAGAGCAGTTAACGCCCTAGGCCAGCCATGACCCCAGGTTCCTCCTTGTAAAATGTGGTACCCATGGGGGATTCCTTAAGCAGGAGTCAGGGGGCCAGGGGCACAGGAAGAGCCCACCTACCTAGGGAGCTCCCACCCTAGCCATGAAGAGCCTGTAGCAACCTCCAGGAGACAGGCACATGTTCTGACAAATGGGCAAGTACCCACTGTACGGGGCAATAGAGGGCACTGGCTACAGGGGAAATAGGAGAGGGCTGACCTCTTTTGGTCTCTCCAGGCTGATCTATTCTTGGCAGCCTCTCCTCTTCAAAATTCACAGCATATATGCATGTATACGTCCTCATATAACTCTCTCTTCCTTGCTTTTTTTGCCACCTGGAATGCCAGCCATCCATCCATCCATCCATCCATCCATCACTGTCTTGAGGGAGGGCCTGCTCCAGTGTTAAGAACACCGTAGTGGACAAGACAGATGAGGGGCCCTGCCCTCAAGGTGTTTACTTTCTAACTGGGGAGGGGATGTGTATGGAAGGGATACAGTATACAATGTTCATATCTAGTAAATAGCGTGGTTACATACATATGTCTCCCCCCACCTCTATAAAGAGAATATATCAAGGTAATGGGAAGGGGTGTGCCTGGGGGGTGGGGGAATTCAGCTAGTGGTCAGGGAAGTCTCTGATTTCAGTGGAGTCTCGGAGGAGGAGAAAAGCCAGCCACGCAAAGCTCTGGCACAAGAGGGCTCAGCCAGAGGCAACCACAGAGCAAAGCTGGAAGGTGGAAAAGAGGCCATGCAGCAGTCTTATAAGCCACAGAAAGGAGTTTGGTTTTTTCCTAAGCACGCTTGGGCCTACTGACCCAAATCCCTCCCCATCTTAAGGCTCATTTTCCATATCCTCAGGCCTTCTCCATGAAGCCTTCCTTGAATGCCTGCCTTGCCCTCCTTTGCCAGCCTCCTGGACCGCTGGCAGTCACCCCACTCTCGCCCTCCCTCTCCTGCTGTCGTGGAGAATTTGTCAGGGGGCTACCATCCTCAGGGCCCCCTCTCACCTTCCCAGGGGGGGTCCCCTGATGCACAGGCCAGCTCCCCCCAGCCACCCTGGCCTCCAAGGACACAGGTGCTCCCACCCCTCTCCCTTCAGTGTGGCCCAGAGAGCCTGGGGCATCACAGGGACTCGCCTAAGGTACAGGGAGACCACAGGAGGCCCCGAGGCCCACAGGCCGCATGGCGCAGAGGCCTTGTTCTCCACGAACAGACACTCCTGCCCGTCTAATTGGATCTGAGGACAAAAAGGAAAGGGGAGTGTATCTGGCTCCCAGGGCTGCCATAGCAAATGACCACCAACTTGGTGGCTCAAAACAACAGAAATTTATTCTCCCCCAGTTCTGAGGCCAGAAATCTGAAATCAAAGTGTCAGCAGGCCATGCTGCAGCTGAAGGCTCTAGGGAACAATCCTTCCTTGACTCTTCCAGCTTCTGGCAGCTCTCGGCATTCCTAGGCTTGCAGCAGCATCACTCCAATCTCTCTCTCTGCCTTCACACGCCCCCCCACCCCATCCCCAAGCCTGTGTCGCAAATCTCCCTCTGCCTTTCTTGTGTAAGGGCATCTGTCTTTGGGTTGGGTGCCCACCCTAAATTCACGATGACCTCATGTCACAATCCTTAACTTAATTACATCTGCAAAAACGCTTTTTCCAAATAAGGTCATATTCACAGGTTGCAGGGGTTAGGATGTGGACATATCTTTTTGGGGCCACTCTTCAACCCACTACAGAGGTTATGGGAGAGTCCACAGGGCTGACCAGACACCTGAGAGAGTCTTGGATCCCTAACTGGATTGCAATCACCCTGAAGGGAAGGGATGACTTTCTACACTCCCTTCAGCCCTGGCAATACGTGGCATGGAGCTGGGTGTAATGAATGTGGGTGTTGACTGATTCCCTCGGGAGGGATGGGGCAGTGTCTGGAGAGAGTGGGTCAAGGGTCTCTGGAGCCCAAGATGAGAGAGACAAGCTGTGAGGATCTGAAAGCTGAGTGAATGGGGGAGAGGGGTCCTCTCTGGCTCTGCAGGCTGATGTGGCACCCAGGGGAGAAAAGACAAATTTCCCAAAGCAATGAAAGGAAAGAAGATGGGAGGGTTACTAGAGGGACCCCCCCACCCTACCCAAACCGACATGTATGCTATGGGCTGAATGTTCGTGCCCCTCAAAATTCATGTTGAAACCCTAATGCCCACTGTGATGGTAATTAGGAGGTAGAGTCTTTGGGAGGTGATCAGGTCATGAGGGTGGGGCTCTCATGAATGGGATTAGTGCTCTTATAAAAGGGGCCCCACAGAGCTAGCCCCTCTGACATGTGAGGATACAGCGAGAAGTTGGCAACCTGGAAGAGGGCCCTCACCTGACCACGCTGGCAAACCTGATCTCAGACTTCCAGCCTCCAGAACTGTGAGAAATACATTTCTGTTGTTTATAAGCTACCCAGGCTGTGGTATTTTGTGACAGCAGCCTGAATGGACTAAGACAGGGTGACATGACACAGGCAATGCCTGTGGGGAGGAAAAAGGAATAATTAATCTTCTACTCCCCCAGCTCTCTGTAGGCTTACAACCTGGCATGGGTCCTTGTGTGAAGTGGGTCAGGCCAGCAAACGAACCCTGTGTTCGACTGCCCGGATCGGGTGCCTCAGACTGTTGTGGTGCTGACAGATTGATGAAGACAGACGCTCTTACATGAAGAGCCTTGGGCATAGGAGGACCAAGAGAACCTAATGCATGAACCTGCTCATGGCTGTTCCTTCACCATGAAAAGCAAAAACCAACGTCCCTCCTTCATTTTCATCCCTTTAAATTCAGAGTGGCTGATAGCAAACCCCAACTCCAGGAGTAACCCCAGTAGGCAGGGACCCAAGTTGCTCCAGTGAGAATCATCCTGGGACTTTTGATGGTTTAGAGCATGCAGCTACCTGAAGGGTACACTCTGGGCCCTCAGAATACCCCCCTCAAAAAACAACCAACCAACCTCACAGCCCACTTCTCTGATGCCTCAGGTTATAGAGTCAGAATTTAGTTTCTTTGATGTAAGATTTTGGTTAAGATGTAGAAACTTCTCCCCGGAGAATGACAAGGAGACTTGTTAATCATTCAGACCTGAGTATGAACAAGCATCAGCTTTTCACTGGACAGCAGGGTCTGGTTAGGGGACAGAGCACAGAGGCCTTGAGGGAAGGTAACATGATGGGCGGAAAGGAGAAGAATGGAGAAACAAAGTCAGCCTTTGCTGGCTTCCCAGTTTCCTGCAAGCTGGTCCTGCCCTCCATGTTCAGCTGTCTCCTGACTGCGGCTTGGGGGCAGGCCCCTGCTTGTCTCTCCAGAGCTGCCCCTGAAGCCAGTATGCCACCTCTGCCCTAATGCAGTCTGGGGACAGCAGGCCACCGGCTCACCTGCTTTCAGCCTCTGATGTGGCTGAGATGGCATCCCCACTATCTGTGGCCTTGTGCATGGCTCAGACTGCACTCTGCCACCCAATCCTGCTTCTCACCTGCTACACCTGGCCTTGCTTGCGCTTGACCTGGACCAGTAGAGACAAGGGGCCATTTGGGCTGGGGGAAGGCTGGGGTGAAGCCCAGATGCTGAGGCTGGAAACAGTAGGCACATGCAGGTTCTGGAAGGACATGGTCCCGATGGGGAAGGTCCACAGCCCAGGGCGTCCTGACTCCATGCCCTGAGTTCTGGCTCCCATGAATCTCTCTCTTCCAAATACATGCCAAGGCCCCGCCTTGGCTTAGAGTCCAGCATGGTAAGCATTTGTGGGTTTTGCCGGTCAGCATTTGTATTACAGTATCCGAATTTTCTTTTGAGGAACAATCCCCCCTTCATTCTTAGTCTGTATGATTTTAGGAGGGCTCATCTTACCCCAGACTCCTGGAGTTACCAGTCAGTATAGTCCAGCCATGGGCATGTGACCCAAGTTGGTCCAGTGAGAATCAGTTTGGGACTTCTGGTGGAACCACCAGAAAGAGAAGTGCTCTTTCTACAGGGCCTGCTAACTCATAAACTGTAAGCCCCAACTTGCTAGGAAGCATCTTTGCACATTCCCATCACCATTTGGGGAAAGCCTATTTGAGAATGAAGTCACCAGAGAGGAAAGCAAAGCTGAGAGCTAGAGAGACATATGACTTGGTCACCTAGATCCAGCCATGCCTGAAACCATTATCCCTGAAGTTTTCAGTTATGTGAGTCAATAAATTTCCTCTTTTTTCTTAAACCAGATCGAGATGGGTCTAGTCTTTGTCACAAGAGGCTCCTGACTAGTAAGTATATCTAGTTCTGCCATTTACTATTGTGTGATATGAGACAAGTCACAACGTATTGAATCTCAGTTTCCTCAAACTGCAAAATGGGCACAGTATTACCTAACTCAAAGGATTATCATGAGGAGTCAATGAACAGGTGTGTAAAAGCATTTAACACAGAGCCCAGCCCATAATAAATGCTGAATAAATGGGATCTCTTATGAGCTGACAACTCTAGGTCAAGTAGGTGGGGTGGGATGGGGGCGGGGGCACAACCTGGCCCAGCCCACCTCCTCACAGGGCACATGGGGTCCAGGCACTGTGGTGCTCCTTGTATACCCTTCCACCTGGCTTCCCCACCCAAGGCCAGATACTAATTCCCTTCAGCCTGCGGAACCTTTCCCGATTCAAACCCTGCCCCCTAAACACACGTCTCTCACACAGCTCCCATTTCTCCTCTTCCTCCATCTGCCCAATTCAAAGAGGAGAGGGACACAATGGAGTCAGGATTACTCACTCCATCCGCCCACCTTGGGGCACCCTGGGATGACTCACACAGGTGCGCCTCCCCCTCGGCACGCTCCGCCCCCTGCCCCACACACTCCGGGAAACAGACTTACAAAAATCCACTGGGGTTTCGCCATCAACTGAAACCTTAACCCTCTTGCAGCCACAGCATGCTTACAGTAAGAACTGGCACACCTGGGAGGAAAAAGTCATCTCCCAAGTTCTGGTTTGGAAGTTCCCGTACCCAGTGCAGGCCAGGCTTAAGGGAACAAAATCTTTCATTCCCCCATCCTTAGTGGGACCAGGGGGGATTTATGGGTGTCTGCCAGGACTCCCCTGGTGGCGCAGTGGTTAAGAATCCGCCTGCCAATGCAGGGGACACGGGTTCGAGCCCTGGTCCAGGAAGACCCCACATGCCACGAAGTAACTAAGCTTGTGTACCACAACTACTGAGCCTGCGCTCTAGAGCCCAAGAGCCACAACTCCTGAGCCCACGCACCGCAACTACTGAAGCCCGCGTGTCTAGAGCCTATGCTCCGCAACAAGAGAAGCCACTGCAATGAGAAGCCTGCGCACCGCAATGAAGAGTAGCCCCCACTCGCCACAACTAGAGAAAGCCTGCACGCAGCAACGAAGACCCAATGCAGCCAAACAAACAAATAAATAAATGTGGGTGTCTGCCAGAAATAAAGCACCAAGCCCTGGCATATCAGAGGTTTTAATACATCTTTACTGAACCAGATGGAATTGAAGGCTTTTTGAATGGCCTTACAGAGCTATGGGACCAGAACAATTTTTTCTTTATTTTCTAAAAAAACACTTTGGTGGGAATATAATATACATACAGAAAAGTGCACGTGCATATGTAAAACTCAATGAATTTCACAAACTGAACTCACCTATGTTACCAGCACCCAGGCCAAGAAACGGAGCATTGCCTACACCACAGAAGACCTTCGCTGCACAGATTTTAAGTGGGGGTGGTTCTCTGAAGCTCCATAACTATCTTATTCTCATGACATTTTGTGCTGGTATGGATGTGAAATCTCTAGACTGACTGGGTGATATCTATTGCAGAGAGGGGACACTAACACATTTATTGATTTTAGTGATATTTACTTTTATTTAAAAATACGTGCTTAGTGAATGTAGATCCCTGGAATGAGGACCCTTTTTTTGTGAAATGTGAGCACACGTTCGATTTTTAACTGTCATTAATTAGACAAGGAACAAATGGTTACCTACAAGGTTAGCTGTGGGAAGAACAGTGGAAACAGAAACAAACCCCCTGAATTTGCTGACTTGTTCTCCCTTGTGCTGGAGAATGCCCAGGGTTGGTCTCATCCCTGACATAGACTGGAGATATTTCATTAGCTATAAGATCTCACTTTAGGGCAGTCCAGGTCTTATGAATTGCCTGTAAGGTAGCCAGCATCTAGGGATTTCCAATGATATCAAATCCGAGAAGGATGTTGGCCATGATGGCACTGTGGGTTGGCGGGCAATGAAAGCTGTCCCAGCCTGACTCTGGGAGGTAGAGAGAACACCACAGTTGACCTCCAAGGTGGTCCTTAGCCTCAGGGAAGGAAGAGGCTTTGTATTAAATATAACAGTACTTAAAGTGGCCATGCTGAGGACAAATGTCACTTGGGTACCACTGGGGCTCCTTAGGGCACGGGCTGTGGCCTCATTCAGAGCTGAGCTTTGACAGGGCTGAGCACACCCTTGAAGGTGCTTGGGAAACCCATGTAATACCTACTCTAATGGTGGGACAGGTGGCAAAGGCCGAGGGCACTGGCCTTCCCAACCGCCATCACATTAGTCAGGTTTTACCTATCAGCTGTGTTTTTCTTTTCTTGGTCTGGCAGGAAGGTTAAAAAAAAAATCAAATCTAGGACTGTTGAGCTGCCAGAAGCAGGATCAGAGTATGGGTTGTAGAGCTGAGAGGCCCCAGGTCTTTAAAACCTCTGTGTCCTGGGCACCTTAAACTGCCTGAACATCAGGCTTCTCATATGGCAAATGGGATCATAGGGCTGGGATGTGGATTAGAAACAGCACCTGAGACAAACACAGCACACAGTGCTGGGCACACGGGAGATGAGTGACACAAGATGCCTGCTGTTACAGAGAAGGATGAGGACAAATCACTTGATGTTTGGCCATTGTCCATAAAGTTGTATGGTGACCTTGAATTTGTCTGATTTCCAATCCTTCCCCCACCCCCGCTCCTAGTCCATTTTCCACCCAGCAGCCCAAATATTTTTAAAATGAAGGCTTTCCTGGGACTTCCCTGGCGGTCCAATGGTTAGGACTCTGTGCTTTCACTGCCAGCGGCATGGGTTTGATCCCTGGTTGGGGAACTAAGTAAGATCCCACAAGTGGCGAGGTGTGGCCAAAAAAAAGAAAGAAAGAAAGAAAGAAAGAAACCTTTCCTTAAACCTTTCAGTGACTTCCCAGCACACTGAGAAGAAAACCTAAACTCCTTGCCGTGACCCAGCAGGATCTGACTCATGCCTCCCTCTCCATCTCATCTCATCTCATCAGGCCAGCACCAGGCATGCTGGGCTTCAGTTAGCACCTTCCCACCTTGGGGCCTGCGTGCATGCCTCCCTCTCTACTGGGACACTGTTCCCGATGCCCTTTTCATGGCTAATGCCTTCCATCCTTCGGGTCACCTCATCGGGGAGGCCTTGGTGGACCACTATGCCTCCCTCTCCCAGGCCTTGATTGTTTCCCTCCTAGATTTCACTGTGATTTGTAATGACCTCTTTATATGAGATCTTATATCTTATACGATGTCTCCTTCACTACGATATCCTTAGGGCCCAGCATAAGGACGGGCAGGCCATGGCCCCTGGTTGACATCTGCTGAATGGATAAGTGTGAGTGTGTGTGTTGACACACCCTTGCTCCAGACTGTCTTATTTTTACACATGCGTATCCCTGAGGGAACTACACAAACGTGGCTCACCACGCAAACGCTGGGGCCTGCTGCACCAGACCAGGGCTGCAGCGGGGATGGACTCACCCTCCAGGACCCAGACAGAGCGGGGCCAGAGAGTGTGGTTAACTCAGAGCCCAGCATCAGGGCCAGGCTGTCCCCACTCCGTGTGGGTGTGGCGGGCATGGTGAGCAGTGGCTCAGCCCCATCCCTGTGGGAGCCTGGGAATAAAGGGCCCTATTCAGCCCTTGCAGCCTCAGCTCCATCCCCGCCAGGGGAGGCTGCCCTCAGGAAAGGGGATGGTGGGACGCTGGGCAGTGCTTCCCACCAGGCTCTCCCTGGGGCGTGACCCTCAGCAGGGACCGATGATTTGTGGGGGAGGGGCAGCCAAGGGTACAGGGCCTCCGGGGCTCGAAGAGACACAACAGGAAGGCCCAGCCAGATGAGGAGGCTCTGGGGCAGGCAGTCCTGGTTCAGGGGGTGAGGCTGAAAGGCCCAGTTCACTGTCGATGCTCTGAAGCAGAGGAAAATCCCCAGGATGCAGAAGCCCATTGGAAAACTGCCCCATAATCACAGGCCTGGCCACACCAGCCAGAGGGGCGCTTGCCTGGCTCTCTCGGGGTAGACACTGTTCCCCAAAGCCTGCTTTTCTTGAGCTTTGGCTCTGTTGGTAGAACTGAGCCCAGACAATCAACTCTCTTCAGCAACTTCCTACCAGTATTTTCCATGATTCCACCCACTCCTGCAAGGGAGGTGAGAATGATATAAATAATAGATCACATTCATTGAGTACTTGGTGTGTGCAAGCACTGTGCTATGTATTGATACTTTATATTTATTCTGTTATTTGATCTTCACAACAACCTATGATATGGGTACCTGGGTACTACTGTTACTCCCATTTTACAGATAGGTAAACTGAAGGTCAGAAAAGATGAGCAACCTGCCCAAGGTCACACAGCCAGTAAGTGGTAGAGCTGAGATTGGATGTGCCGTGTTCTCTGTCTTTGGCAGTCTGAAAGTGCCTGGCCTCTTAATTCTTTTGCTATGTTCCTTTCTTTGTGTGTACCTTTCCCCAGGTGGTACATCCCAACCCTCCCCCCACCCCACAAACAAGGTCAGCATGCATTCTTCACTCACTCGCTAATCATTCAGCTCTCCCCAGTGCCTGTGCTCAACTGGGGGCTGAAATGTGATGGTGAACAGTACAGACATGGCCCCTGCCCTCAACAGGACACGGTCTGGGATGGCACTGTACCGCGGTGTGATCGGTTACGATGGGGACACACAGGAGGGAGACAGGCCTGAAAAGTGGTAGGAATGAGCCAGGCTAAGGGAAGGGGAAAGAATGTTCCAGGAGGAGGGAAGAGCCTGAGTGAAGGTCCAGAGATAAAAGAAGCCAGCTAGAGTAAGGTCAGTGTGGCTGGAGGTGTGTGTGTGTGTGTGTGTGTGTGTGTGTGTGTGTGTGTGTGTGTGTGTGTGTGTGTGTGTGTGTAAGTGTGTTGGGAAGTTAGGAGGTGCTCGAACAGACAGTGGGTAACAGGGGTTCAATCACATGGACCACACAGCATAACAGAGCCATTAACATTATACATTTCAGAAACACACGTTCCTGAACCTTAAACGCCAAGGACCACAGTTTTTACCTGGGGAGACACAGGCACCTTCAGACCCTTCTGAAGTCTTCTCTCTCAAGTTTGAACCCCAAGCGGGGCACACTTGGGCCTAGTCACTGGTCAGGAACGCACAGCACAAGCTCAAAACTGTGTTCTCACCAGTGTCTACACCTACCACAATCCAAATGGATCCCGGGGGTAAAACCAGGAGACCCTGGAGGTCATTGTGTCCAGCCCCCTCACTTTCTGAGGTTGAGGCTGAGCTCAGAGAGGACCATGTATTGCTCAACTTTGCACAGCAAGTTAGCAGCCAGGACTGGACTCAGCAGGACTTGGGCTGGCAGCCTAGTTCTGAGGTGGACTTTGCAGCTTCTGCACTTACGAGTTACATTCCCCAGGGTCCCCAACTCAGCTGTTTTTCTTACTTCCAATTTCTACCCCAATCCTAACCCAACAAGAGCTGCCACCACTGACACCGTCTCACAGAACTGAGGACTCAAAGGAGCCTGTGGTAGTCTGCCTCCAAGGTGGTCCCTGGTGACTCTGGCCTCCTGCTCCTCACGCCTTACATAGTTCCCTCCCATACCGGATAGGGCTGACCTGGGGAGCCAGTAGGATATTTTGGAAATGATGGTGTGACTTCCAAGACTAGGTTAGAAAAGATATCACAGCTTCCTTCTTGATCTTCCTCTGGGGTCACTCACACTGTGGAAAGCCAGCTGCTGAGTTGTAAGGACACTTAAGCAGCCCTATGGAGAGGCCCACTTAGGAAGGAACTGAGGCCTCCTGCCAACAGCCAGCACCAATCTGCAAGCCACGTAAGTGAGCCATCTTGCCAGTGGATCCTCCAGCCCCAGTCAAGTCTTTAGATGACATTGACTACAATGTCACAAGAGATCCCAGCTCAAAACCATGCACCTAAGCCATTCCTCAATTCCTGGCCCAAAGAAACTGTGTGAGATAATAAACATTTACTGTTGTTTTAAGCTGCTAAATTGGGGGGGGGCAGCAATAGGTGACTGATACAGGGCCCAGCAGAGCTCTTGAGAGAACAAGGGCCCCTGGGTTACCTGAATCAGAGATATGTGGGGTATTGACTACAAATGCAGATTCCTGGGATTTACCCAGACCCCCTGAATTAGACAGAAGGGTGAGAGTCTGCATATTTAATAAAGTTCCCCCAAGTGAATCTCATGTACCTTTTAGGTTTAGAAGTACTGAGCGAATCTAACTTACTTTACAGATCTAAAGAAGCTCAGAGAGCTGGTGGTTCGAGCCTCATCACACATCCAAGCTGAGGCAGGCTGGGGCCTAGAATTAGTACCGGATTTCTGGTTCATTGCTCTTTCTACTTATTTCCTCCTTTGACCATTTCAGTTTGCTTTTTTGAGAAGTGTAGGCTTTGTTTTCTGTTTTTTCATTTATGTTAAAAACATGCACAAAGCAAAATGCTATACAATCAATCGTTTGTCTGCTGAAGAGCTTGCTTTGCCTGGGAAGAACTTTTCAGCACCACCCAAAATGTGGGCCTAACGCTAAAAGGAGTAGGGGTACTAGGTCATGCAGAGGGGCTGGTGCTGCTATAGAACACTGTGCCAGAAAAGGCACCTTTGGGACTTCCCTGGTGGTACAGTGGTTAAGAATCCGCCTGCCACTGCAGGGGACACGGGTTCCATCCCTGGTCCGGGAAGATCCCACATGCCGTGGAGCAACTAAGTCCATGCACCACAACTACTGAGCCTGCGCTCTAGAACCCGCGTGCCACAGCTACTGAGCCCGCGGCTAAAGCCCGTGCTCCGCAACAAGAGAAGCCACAGCAATGAGAAGCACGCACACTACAACGAAGAGTAGCCCCGGCTCGCTGCAACTAGAGAAAGCCTGCGTGCAGCAACAAAGACCCAATACAGCCAAAAATAAATAAATAAATAAAATAAATTTATGAAAAAAGAAAAGGCACCTATTCTACTTACCTAGATGCCTCAGCTCCAGGCTTTTTTCCCAGGCAAACAAAACTCAGCGTGTACAAGGCAGAGACAGTGAACAAAGACATGATGGAAGTCTACCTTAACCCCTGCCAAACTGTCACCCCAGTGGGTGAGAATGATAATCCCACTTTCATTTGCATAGCACTTTGGTGCTTAGAAAGAACTCGTGCACAATCTTATTGAATTACCTTTGCAGATGGCAAGATAGGTAGCACTGAGACCCATTCATTCATTCACTTGGCACATTTGTTGAACAGCTACTATGTGCCAGGTAACACACTAGGCACAGGGGGTATATGGATTTGTTTCTTTACTTAATAAACACTTATATATGTTTACTATGAGCCAGGCACTGGTTTAAGCACTTTACAAATCTTAACTCACTTAATCCTCACAACCGCCCAACAAAGCAGATATTCTTCTTCCCATTCAACAAGGGCACTGAAGCACCAGAGAGGTTAAGTAACTTTCCCAAGACCAAACAGCTAGTATGGGGCAATATGGGGATTGGAACCGAGGCAATCTGGCCCTAGACTCCACCCTCTTAACCAAGATAAAATAAGACATGGTTCCCGCTCTTCAAAAACTCCAGGTTTCAAAATCTCCATGACCACAGAGGAAGAAACTGAAGCTCAGAGCTATCTTCTGACTCTCCCCAAGTCACACACTCCTGGGACTAAAGGCAGTGTTACTTTGCTTCATTGAATGTGTCTGTTCGCAAAAGAAAATTTAGCAGAAGATGGGTGCCAGGGCAGCGAATGTGGGCATTTCTAGAGCCCAGAAAGAGAGAGGAGGTCCCAGCAGTAAGTCTGAAGTATCCCGAGATACCCAAGCAGACAAACAAGGCTCGTTCACTGCCCAGGCCATTGTGATTTGTGACGGTCTACTGCCAGGCAGTATTCATGCCTCCAGATATTTGGGGGCAGTGTTATTTATAGACCACATTTCTATTTATATTTTCATTGAATTCCTGCTCACCCTAGCTAGATTTCCCTCCCTCCCAGAACCTAGAGAGGAGAGGATAAGCACTCTTTTTCACCAAGTGTGTCAGGGCAAAGGTGAAGGTCAAAGCCTTGGCTGTGTGTGCAGCCTTTCAGCAGGAGCTCTTCGCGGGGAAGCGTTCAAGACAAGGGGGCTTTCTACACTTTCCAAAGGAAATGGGGGTTGGGGGAGGACACAAAGCTGGCCTTATACAGAGGCAGCCACATTCTGCCAACACGGTGGGATTTGAGGTGGGCCTGGAAGACCTCTTTTCCCCTAAAATGTTTTCCCTTTTGCATATTTCATCATTAGGCATTTATTCCTTTGGTCTTAATAGTATTATATGACAAAATGTTGGGACTGTGTGTGAGAAAACCTAGACAGTATCAAGTCCAGTCCTTGTGTTTCACAGGTGGGGAAACTCAGGCTCGCTGAGGGGCTAGGACCTGTCCTCATGGGGGGATCTGAATGAATAAGACATGGTTCCTGCTCTTCAAAAACTCCAGTTTTCAAAGTCCCCATGATCAGGGAGGAAGAAACTGAAGCTCAGAGGTATTTTCTGACTTTCCCCAAGTCACACACTGCTGGGACTAAAGCCAGGTCTGATTCCTTTCTGAATAAATGGAAATCTATTACCATACACAGGAGACCGTCCCAATGTTGGAAGACCTGTCAGGCACAGCAAAAGAAACTGGGGACAGTAAAACAGGCTCAGAATTCCTCTCTCACCTGGTCTTAGGAACAAACAAGTAAAACCACATGACGTTTCCTAAGGTTCTGTTTGGTGCCCCAAATGAAAACTTCCTGGTTTTAGGGTCACACAGAGAAATAAAGGTAAAGTGGGACTTCTGTCTTATTTTTAGTCCCTTGTTGAACTGTGGTTTAGGAAACAGTATCTGTGATGATTGTCACTGCATGGTTAGTTTATAAATTTGTGTTTACAAAGCCAGCTGGCAAAAGTCATTCCTTTTGGGCACTATGCCTGCAATTTCAGCATCTAACACGAGGTGGCTGGTTAAAAGTTGAGTAGGTTAAGTGAAAGGCAACTGAGAAAATACGGTCATCTAGATAAGACCTTTACTGTCAGAACATGACACTTTAGTAAAAGGACAACATTGGCCAACCTCTAATTGACATAGTAAAAAAACCATAACATGAAACTTGAAACAAAGTTTAAAGAAATGCAAACACTCTGGTGTGGGTGGCATACCCCTGCTAGCCTGAGTCTTCATCTATAAAGTGTGGTTGCTGTCATTAAAAGAGATTACTATAAGCACATGAAACCCTTTGCACAATATCTGGCTAAAGTATGTACTTAATAAACGTAGCTATAATCCCTAAGTAGAAATCTTCTTTCATTTATAACTGTTTAATCTGTTAAAAGTTCCAAGCCTCACACACAGTTCCTCAGGAAGCTGTTTGCAACTTTTCCCCTGTAGCCAATTTAACAATAAGGTACCTCTGGACCACTCAGCTCACGTGTGAACTCTTTTTCTAAAGCAAGTCTTTCTATTGAAAGAGAAGGGCTCTGACAACACAGGTCTTACTTAAGGCATCTTCACCAATTACCAGCTATTAAAGTTGGTAATAATCTGTTAAAGTTACCAGATCAGAAAAAAGAAGCTGAGAAGTAAAAAATCTTGCCAATCAGAGAAGGCACCAAATTACCAGTCACTGGCTTGTCTCAACTCTCTTCCTTTGGCTTGTTTTGAAACTTAGGTCTGCAATAATTGTTTTATACAGAAGAGCAAAAGATACTACTTTAAAATCTCAGTTTGTCTTTACCTTTTTGCCGGAGGCTCCTTAAAAGAGACCCAAGGCTTTTCCCCTCCTAACACTACAACACAACTGGACACACAGACTCTAGACACACTCATGCCATGTTAACTTCAAAACCAGCAGTGGTTCCTAGGCCAGTTTCTCTCATCTCCAGACTTTTGAAACAACAAGCTTAGCAATCACCTTGGCCCCAAACTTCATTCTGTCTTGGAAGGGAGGGGAGAGTTTTCTGACTTACAGCTGCCGATGGAGTGTGGCTGGGGCCTGAGCAACCTCCTGGTTAGGCTGGTGACGGGGGATAGAGGGCTGTCCTGTGACTCCCCCCCCCACCCCCTGCCAACCCAAAACAGGCAGGCAACTCAGGTGTGTGTAGGGATGTGAGACCAACGAACCGGCCCTCACAGGTTACCTGTGGGAAGCCTCGTCTCCCATGCATCTCTGCTTTAGGTCAGAAACTGACTTACCGACGCAGGTTCAGTGGTTTATATTATGTGAATGGCCTGAACGTAATCAAACACTCAGGAAGTGCTGAACGCAATCAGACAGCCTACGGAAGGGCTTCACTGGACCTTAAAACGGTGCTTCTCAAGCTTTCCTGCACATACAAATCACCTGTGCATGTCATTAAAATGCAGACTGTAACTTAGTGGGTCTGAGGTGGGGGCCAAGACTATTTCTAACAAGCTCTCAGACGATGCTTGTGCTGATGATCTGTGAGCTACATTTTGAGCAGCAGACCTTGAAATGCACAAGACTGCCTGCAAGACCTCACTCTTGGAAAGGAGCCCAGAGAGACAGCTCCCCCTTTTGTGTCGAGCCCTGCACTAAGACTCACCAGATCACCATCAAGTATTGAGTGCTTGCTGTGTGCTTCACAGATAACATTTCATTTGATGCTCTCAACAGCCCTGGGGGTATTGCACAGATGAGGGTCACGATGGACGTGCAGAGATGCTGAGTAAGGCTGGCCTTGGGTCACACGGCTAGGCTATTGAGAGGCTGAGGTGGGATCAAACTCTAAGGCCTCCAGTGTTGAAATGCAACACTTAACTGCCTTTGTCATGGAAAAAGCAGAGTTTCGGACAATTAGCACCCAGGTGTGAACCCAGAGGTGTTTGAGCCCAAAGCCAGCGTTTGGAACCACCATGCTCTGGGGCTGGTAGAGCTGAGTCACACAGCTTCCTTCGGCAATGCAGCTTTAGAAATTCTCCCTGAGATCTGCCCCGTTCGTTCTCACTAAGGGGAAATCCAGCCCTTGGGCTCTGGCCTGCGGGGAAACAGGAGCGTAGCCCTTTCCCCTGACTCCCTGCCCCTGAAGGGTAGAGAGGGCCTGTGCTGCCAGCCCTGCCTTCGGAAGGTGCATTCAGGTGAGCAGACTCTACCTTCAGGCCGTGCCAGTCCCTCAGGCCCACTGTGGTCTGGAGGCCGGTGGCCTGGCGTCCTGAGACCTCCTCGGTGGATGTCAGTTCTTGGAGCTGTGGAGGTGAAGGGGGAGGGGTGTTTTCAGGGCTCACAGCAACTGTACTGCTCGAAGCCAGGCGGTCTCTGGATGAATGGTGCATCAGTTCATATGGGCCTGGGGCATCTCCAAGAGTCAGCTCAGTTCCCGCCAGGGAAGAGCTCTGGCTTGGAGCTCTGTCCTTGGGCTGGGTCCAGTTGGGGTGACCTTGGAGAGCAGTGGAGCGGTCAGGCCAGGGACACTGTAGAGATTTGCCACCAGCGCCCCTTACCTCCTAAGAAGGGGGGCCCCGAGCTCCCTCTCAATGGACCTCAGTGTTCTTCCTGCGCCACCACTACCCCTGCCACCCCTCCTACCCGCCTGGACCCAGAAGCCAGAGCGCCTAGTGCCCGCAGGCTCCTGGGGAGGGCGGCTGGTGGCGGGACTCCCCACCACAAAGCATCTTTCATATGTGCCAAAGGCTTCAGCTACCTCAGGGAGGAGGGAGGAAGTTTCCTTTCACCCCCAGGGTGAAGTCCAAGGCTGGAGTTGGGGGAGAGGTCCTGGGAAAACTGGGTCTGCATCTCGAGCCAGGCTGCCCCCAACAGAACCTGGGCATTGTCATTCTCAACCCTTCCCTCACCCCCAGCTCCAAGCCATCAGCGAGGCCTCCTGGCTGTTCCTCTGAAATACATCTCAGATCTAGTTCCCTCCACACCATTGCCCAGCCCGGGTCAAGCCACCCTCCTCTCTTGTCATGCCCTGTCCAGCCTCCATGGGTCTCCCTGCCCCATGCTTGCTCCCTTTCCCTTCCAGTCTATCCCACAAGCTCAGCTGAGGGATCCTTTAGAAACAGAAATCCGATCACGGGGCCTCAGCCTAAAACCTTCAGAAACCTCTCACCACACCTAGGACGAGTCCTCACCCCTCAGCTTGGCCCATGACAATGGCACAGCCTGGACCTGTGTGGCAGCCATGCTGAAAGCTCACACAGCCTCATCGACCAGGCTTCTCAAGGTGCCCCCAGGGGCCCAGTCCCTGCTTCCTTCTCCCAGCTGCCCTCTTGCTGTCTCACCTCTATCACACCTGAGCTCAGGTAACTGACCTGACAGTCATCTACACCTGAGTGTGAATTTACTGACAGTGCCACTCCCGGGGCACACCTGAGTGCCCGCTAAGCAGGAGTGAAAGGATTTGACCCTTGAAAAAGGATGTTTGGGCATCAGGTAAGCAAACAATTTATTTCCGGGGGAGAGAGGGTAGGGAAGATCAGGAATGTCACAGAGACTTGAAATCACTGGCCTCTGGTGACTTTGCCAACATGCAAGAAGATCCCTGGTTGCTCTAACGAACTTCTAGTTTAACGTATGCAATGCTGTACCACAGTGATTAGCAAGAGTTATGCTAGAATCCAGCATTCTGGCTCCCCATCCAGGGCACATTTTTCTGCACATTAAATTAGGCAGACTGACTGAGACCATGAAAAGAACACATTTCTGCTTAGATCAGAGGCTTCTTGTGGAAGATACCCCAGGATACACTTCATTCGGGGCTGAGGGTTTGGGGTGGGCGTGCAGGAGGCTGATTCCCTTCTAGAATTATCTCTGGACAATGAAGACACATAGCATGTGGTAACGAAGTGACCTGACTCTTTCCCTGGTCTTGAACTCGGGGGATGACACGGGGGAAGGACTAGGGGGCCTGATCCACACTGACTTTCAAAAGTAAAAGGGGCCCTTGAGTGGCTGCCTCCAGCAAAGCTCCTTATTCCCAGCGAGACCTGGCAGCTCTGGAGCCGAGAGCTGCAAAGCTCGTGACCCTGCTCTGCTACCACAGCGTTGGGTCCAGGGACGCTCAGCTTCCTCCCATCTTTCAGCCCCAATCAACCATCTGGATCATCAGCCCTTCAGACAGAATCTCCTTGCAGCTTTGCAAGTTACCACAGGGAAGGAAGGAGCAGCAGGAAGTGCATCAGGGCTGAACCGTGAGCAGCCTCAGCACAGAGAGGGCGGGCAGGCACAGGGCGACGCAACGGAAACCCACGTGTCCTGCAGCCGAGCCACCAGGCTTGCAGCACTGGCGCCTCTCCCTTTGCAGTTCACACAGCGCGTTGCAGGCATAACACGCTTGGACCACCGTCCCAAACCATGATTAACCCATTTGGTAGACGAGGAAACCGACCCCGGACGCCTGTGACTGGGCTGAGTGGCATAGCTTACACACGCGTGCGCAGCCGTCTCTTTGCCACAGAAGACATGCTTTGGAGTTCCTTGGTTCCACAGCTCCTGTCTGCCCGGCTCGCTGTGGCCCCTCATCCCCTACACTCCCCACCTGCTTCACACACTTCTTGCTGTTCTTAAACATCCATGCTCGGTCACACTTAGCTTGCTGGCTCCTCAGCCTGGCACCCCGAGCGCTGATCTGCCCACGCCTGGCTCAGTTCAGGTGTCACCTCTGTAAAGCGGCCTTTTGGGACCACCTAATCTCAGATGCCCCAGCCACATGACCTGGCTGTTTTTCTTTCTGGCACTTAGCACTATTGGAAATTGCTTACTTGTTCGTTTGCTTCCTGACTCCCCCACTGGAAGGTGAACTTCCTGAGAAGAGTGGCCCAGTTTACCTTGTTCTCAGCTACATCACCAGTGCCTACAGCTGGGCCTGGCGTGTAGTAGGTGCTCAGTTAATACCTGCGGCAGGCACGAACACATGCAGCTCTTCCATGTAGCATTCGGATGCCAAGAACAGGCCCTGGGAACCACCCGCCCCAGATTACAGAGTGAGAGAATGATTTGGGGAGGGAGGGGGCAGTAATTACAGCAAGAGAAGACCCAGCACTTCCACAGGAGGTTACAGGCAAGTTGCTTTTAAAACAGCACACGGTACCTCTCAGGCCTATAATCTTGTGGATCTTTTGAAAACCCTGGCATTACCAGCAGACCCTATTTTTTCTCTTTCATCACGTAGGTTTGCCTTTTCTTGCCATCCCAGGTCATCAGTGGGGCTCAGAAACCTCTCAGGTCCTCTCCCTTGGGGACTGTAGCACCTGCCAGCATCTCTGAGCCACTGATTCCCTTACAGCCTCCCAGGCACTTTGGGGAGGGCTTTCTCAGGCTGACGCCTGGTGGGGACAAGCAGAACTGCCTACAGCCCAGGGAGACGGCCAGCTCTCCCCGGCGCCGTGGACCAGCTCTAGCTAAAGACATCCCTCCCCCACTGCTTCCTTCTGTGCTGGAACAAACACCGGATCTGCTGCACAGGGCTCTGGGGGGCAGAGAAAGGAAGGACCTGGAGACCGTGCTTGCAATTCACCCAGCACCCTCCTGCGCTGGGGCTCCAGACTGCCTCTTCACTAAGGGGCCGGTATGTAAACCGGTGAGCTGGTACCAAAGAACGAAGCATGCTTGCTTTCTAAAAATACACCCCTCTAAGCTTGTGAGGTCACGAGGCTGCCTGCACGCTGGCAGCACCTCTTTGATTAAGGTGATAGGTTCACTTTTCTTCCTAAGCAATCTAGCTTCTCCACGCCTCACCAACCCAGGAGTATGTATACCTGTGGGTGGGACTGACTGCTATTAGGCTGAAGGGGCTTTCTGGAAGCTCAGAGGCCCAGTACCAGTCAGCACAGAGACACAGATGGCTTGCGAGTTGGGGGGAGACCTCGCGCAGCCTTTGCCAAGTGAGTTCACCTCTTTCTGCTCCGCTGCCTGGCTTCTGAAGCCCTTTGGTCCCTGGTCGCAGTGGTTTGCTTTTTACATCAGCAGCTACACACTCTTCTTCACTCTGTAATGACCATTTCCTCCCAGGGAGCCTCCTTGGGCTGGCAAAGTCAAGATATACAGGAAATCTACTCCAATCCCAGGATGGGCAACAGGAGATGGATTTTCCACAACAGTCTTCTAAAACAAGGCAGAAAGTTCCACGTAAACAGTAGGCTGCCTTGAGAGGCTGCTGACCCCATCATGCTTGGCCCAGGGTCCTAAAGACTTCACTTCTGTCCACCTCTCCCCAAAGCAGGAGACCCCAAAAAGCACCAGATACACTTGTTGTAAGACAAGTCTCTCTGGCTCTCTTGCATTTCTGCATGTCTTGTCAACAAAGCACTAACCGCCCTTTGTTCTGGATTATCTTTTCAAAGGTGTTTGTATAGCAAACAGCTTTAGAAGACAGAGGCAGGGAGCCTCTTGCTCTGGAGCAAACAGCAGGTTTGCATAGAGCCTTGGGAGACTGGGATAGTCTCTCTCCAGAGCAAAAGGGGTAGGTTTGCTTACCGCCCATTATAAAAGATGTGGGCTCCTTAAGATCTGGTTCCTCTCCTATATTGCAACCCATTGCATGTTGCAGGCATTGCTCTGGGCCCATGGGGTCATGCCCTATGGGACTTGGAGGCAATACTCATGCTGCTTGCTGTGCCGTCATGAAGTCTTTTGTCTTTGACCCGGGAGTCTCGCGTTTTCAGCTGGCATCCACGAAACTGGAGTAAGCTAACTTGACTGGCTTACAAATAGGGTAAAATCTCAGATCTTTCCCAGTTGGTGGACTAGCTGTGCTCCCACTGGGGTCAACACCACTGCCCAATCTCTGAGCTCCAGGTCTGCCCTGTTTCCAGCAAACTCAGAAGAAGCCCCAAATTATGAAAATATACATAAACCAAAAAAAGAATTACTTAAAAAAAAAAAGAATGCTCTACTTTGCAAAAGGACTTCTCATGTACCTCTTTAAAAAAGAATAGCATTTAGGACGCCTAAAAGATGATGTGATTTGTCCCAAAGAGCAAAATTTCACGGAAGTTTTCAGGAATAAGCCTTAATGTAAAACAAGGTTCACCCCTGCTTTTCTGCTGGAGGTGGGAATGCCAAGAGGTCAGGCCTGGGAGTGGAACTTCTCAGGGACTATTGTCAAACCACCGTCTCCTTCCTAAAGACCAGCTGGCATGCTTGCTTACTGGCCCTCTCTACCTCCTTACAATGAAATTCAATTACTTGGGTCTGTAATTGTAGTTAACTGAGTTGTGCCAACATCAATTTCCTGGATTTGATAACGTACGGTTGTTACATAAGGTATCACCACTGGGGGAAGCTGGGCAATGGGTACACAGCTCAGTGGCTACATGATGGTGGAAAGTGGTTTGACCTGTCTTTAAACTGGGAGTAATGCCACCTACCCTGTACTTTGGTAGTGGAATTGGAGGGGAGGAATATAGAGTTTTGCTGCCTAGGAGTTTTGCAGCATCCTATGAATCTATAATTATTTCAAAGTAAAGTTTAAAAAAATACTGTGACTTAAATAACCAATCTTTTTAGATTCATAATTAAATGAAGACAGTCAGGACTCTGTCAGATGAGCAAGCGCGTAACCATGTGAGCCTCAGATTCCCTCTCTTCTCTCAATTCCTCTGCTTTCTCTGTCATTTCCACCAGCTAAATGTCCATGAGCTCCCAACCAGGAGCCTGCAGCCAGATGAGCCAAAGCAAAGCAGCTGGCCTAATGCTCCAAAGATACCCCCAGACCCCATGCCCGGGCAGCAGAAATGCACATCATGTCCTGTCACCTCCAAAGCTAAAAACTGAGGCCCCTCTGGAGACAACAGGCGCTCTCCGCTTCCTCCCCTTCGGTTTCCCTTGCTTGGCAATTCCAGGCCAGGCAAAGGGCTGGCAGAGCTGTTCCTGAGGCTGGCTGCTAACCTCCCCGGGTTGCAGGAGCAAAGGCTGCTGAATTACCTCAGTGCCTTTGAGCCCTCTGAGGTTCTGCCAAAGTCACTGCTGCCAGGGCTTAGCCTGGGGGAATCAGCAGGTGCCTGCAGACAGCCTCTCCAAAGGCAGGGAGGTGGAAACAGAGACTCAAGCTGGTGTTAGGTAATACGGTATACCTGTAGGTGCCCTGTCTGGAGCCCCTTACCATTGACGCTCTCACCCCACGCTCTGTGGGTGTGGGCTACTAAGGGCTCACAGCTGCCCCTTCTCCAGGGACACGCCCTCAGCCCTCAGGAGCACCTGCCCGTATTTCACACTTCTGGGAGAGGGGGCTGTTCACAGATCATACTGCTATGGGGAGTATAAAAGCTGTCCCCTAAGACGGGACAACTCTGTGGTGCTGTCTGCCCTCCAGAGCTCCTCATGGGGTCAGGCTGAGGCCAGACTTAGCTGAACCCACATCTCGGTCCAGTGTCTTCCCCTTCCCTGTGCTGCGTCCCTCACTGCCCTAGGATGTTCACTGGAGAGCAGCCCTCAAAAGCCAACTTGCCTAAGAATCCTTGTCTCAGGCTCTGCTTTTCGGAACCCGACCTAAGACAGGCAACATTCATCACTGCCCTTCTCTGAAACCCTCCCCTCCTGGGGGAGCCCCTTTGATTCAGGGTTGTGGGGTGGCTTGGGAACCCTCATGCCCACTCAGCCCTTGCTTGCTTGGCTCTGCTTATATTGGGTTGTTTTTCTTCAATATTTTTGCTTCTTGTCCAAGCTAAGGACTAAAGTATGAAAGAGTTTGGTATTTCCTAGTGGGTGAGGGGAAAGCCAGGAACAGGGCCTGGGAGTCTCAGGGTAGGATTCCAAATGGCCAGCAATGTCCATTCTGAAGTCTTGGAGAGCAAGTGAGCAAAAGGGAAGCTTTGGATAGAGCGCCCCACTGAAGGAAGGGGAGAAACACAGAAAAGCAGGGGAAAAGGAAACCTCCTTTAGGATGGGACTGGAGGGGGGCCAGTCCTCTAGACAATATCACCTACTATGCACAATATCACATCTCTGTGGGGGCAGGGTCCTGTGCCTTTTCCCAGGAGTTAGGGATGGCAGGGTGGGGCGGCACTTTCTTTATTAACACCTGCCATTTATTGAGCTTCTACTATGGGACAGGCACTGTGCAAAGCATTTTACATGAACTCTTTTAATCCCCACCACAATCCTAGAAGAGGAAACTGAAGTTCAGAGAGGTCTCAGTCCTGCCTCATGAAGCAGATATGTTTTCATCCTTATTTTCCAGATGAGAAAACTGAGGCACAGAGAAGGCAATACAATTGGTAACCAACAGAGTCAGAGTTTCCGGGGTGAAGCCATACAGTCTGACTCTTGTGACTTCGTACTGTGGTAGCAGCAGGACATGAGCCTTGCACTTCACCCCACCCAACCCCACCCATCTTTCAAGGTCAGCTCCAGGTCCCCCTCATTCAGGAGGCTTTTGCTGCCTTGGACTCACAATGAGCTCCTTCTCCATCAAAACTGGAATTTCACAGTGGTAGAGAGGGTCACATCTTGCCTTAAGAGCTTCTCTGATTAGGGAGTAGGTCTTGTCTCTCTCACTAGCCCGAGGGTTCCTTTAGATGAAGGAAACAAATCCAGATCTCCCTGGACTCTCCAGGCCACCACAGTCCCTGGCCCCGGGCACTTACTCCTGGGCCTGGCACAGGCTGAGCCTCTCATAAACACCCGCTGAGTGAATGATAGTGAGGCAGTCTCTCCCTGGAGCGCTGGCCACGAATGGGGGAAAAGCTGGTTCTTTTAGAGCAACAGGCAGCCTTCACACCCCGAGGCCAAGTCCACCTGGCACCAGGGCCGGGCACTGGCATCCTTGGCTCTCGGACACTTGTGTCCACAGCATCCTAGCTGGGCTCCCGGGTCCTTGCTGGAGGGCCATCTGGACTGTACTGGAGCAACATCTAAGGTCATTACAAACCTGGGTGTTGGTCGTTCCAAATTCCCTTGAGACTCAGCAGAAAGCCAGGCAGGGGTGCAAAAGTCCCCCACGTTAACTCCTAGGCCGGGAACAGAGAGGCAGTCCTCTGCCTCCATGGAAGGGGTCCAGGGCCGAGATTCCCTACACCCTCACTGACTCATTCTGGTCTTATCTAAACTGGAGGATTTAGAAGTTCTTTGTAGCTAAATTGATTCTCTCCAACTTTAGCATAAGACTCGGAGGGCAGGCGGCAATGCCTTCTCTTGTCTTTCACTGTTTTTGAGGACGGGGGTGCACGAGGAGTACCTTTTGGAGAAGAACCACTCTCTGGGGGGGCTGCCCGTAGGTAGGTTTGCAAGTCAACAAGCAGGTACTAACCATGCGCTGGCTGCATGCCAGGGATTAATGAGATGCAGACCTGCTTCTTGCGATGGTCCCACTGATAGCTGACATCCGGGGAGGTCCAGGCCCAGCAGGAATGGAGGGTAAAGACCACCGTGAGGGAAGGTCCCCTGGGAACCAGCCCAACTCACTAGCCTGGGGAAAGGTAGGGGATGCGGAGACCCAGGAAGCAGCACCACTCACGTGGCTCAGGGCAAAGAGCCCAGTTTGGAGCAGGAGACCAAGTTCACACCTCGGCTCTGCCACTTTTATGGGCAGTTACTTAACATCTCTGAACCTCAACATCTTTATCCCTCAAGCAGAAATCATACTGCATGCCTCAGTGTGGAGATTTGTATACGATCACAAATTAAAAAGCACTTTGTAAGCTATAAATTCCAACACCGATTGAAGACGTCACAGTAATAGCAGGTTATGACACACCTGAGAAGATTCCCTCTAGATTACACAACATAATCAATTGCCTTAAACATGTTCCAAAATGGTGTGATGGTTAATGGCCTTTATGACCAGACAGACCCGGGTTCAAATCCTAACTCTGCCAACTCACAGGCCGTGTTACCTAAACTGTCAGAGCCTCAGCTGGATAATGGTGCCAGGAGGACTCGAGCAGGTTGAGGGGGAAGTGTGCTTGATTTAAGGTTACCTGTGATTACAACGGTAGCCAGTGGAAGGAGTTCAGCCTGCAGTTTTTCATCCTTTCATAGGAGAACTTGATCTCTCCATGCTTTTTGTAAAAAGGAAACCAAAGTCCCAGAGCCTGAGAAACTCCTCCTAAGTTACACGGCCCGGGGTGAGCAGAGGTGACCCTGGAGTGGTGGGAGAGGCCCCTATGAAGACAATGGCCTTCAAAATCAGGGGCTTCCGATCCCCTGGGAGTTGTTAACATGCAGATTGCTAGGCCCACCTGGCCCAGAATTTCTGGTGTAGTAGTCAGCCTTTTCTTGGCCTACAGAATGTCCCTCTTCAGGGTGTCCCCCATCCCATTAGTGAGGCCATGAAAAGCTTACCTGGGAGGAAGGGGATGATTCTCTGCTTGGGGTCCTTCTGGCCACCTTCGATGGGAAACTTATCCAAAAGCTGCATCTGAGGAGCCAGACAGAGGAACAGGATTCAGAAGACTGGAGCGGCCCTCAGTGTCCCTTCCCCACTCCGCTCCACTGCTCCAGGGCCCCACTGTCCTCACACGGATGAGCGACGCCTCAAATCCCTCATTTCACAGACAATTAACAGACCACATGGGGCATGAGTGGGAGGATGCCAGAGCTCTCTACGCATCAAAGGGGGAGTCTGAACAATCTCAAGGAGGCCTGAGGGTGTAGAGGGAGGTGTCCAGAGATGACCCGGAGTGAGGCCAGGGTAGGGACCAGCAAGATTTCAGGCCAGGCTGCAGGTGGGGTTTCCAGAGACTTCTCCGGACCCAGTTGTTTTCATACGTCATATGCTGGGTGAGCCCTTCAGTCACCCGCCATCCTAATCCCTCCCGGGGCCAGGATGGGGAAGGCCCCCCCTGATGCTTCAGACAGACCACCCACCTTCCAGAACCGCTCTGCGGAAACAGACCCAGATGTTATTTTAATTGCAAAACCAAATCCAGCCCATTGCCCCCACTGCTGGAAGACCCCCTCCTCCGTTTCCTACCTTCCCACCCTGAGATTGCTGCTGTTTTTCCAGGGACAGACCCATTGGAAGAGTTTCCAGGGTTCTGGAAGAACAGCTGTTTTTTTCTTCTGCTATTCTGGGCTGAAATTCTGTATAAACTGGAAAAACACACTGGAGACAGGATGGACGAAGCCACAGCCCCTGTGCGTGTGTGGGGTTAGTCTGCCTTCCAAGGAGTGGGCGGGCAGGAGGTGGAGCGGAATGGAGAGTGGGATCTAGCCCCGCGGACCCAGCTGTGTGACCCTGGGCCGGGCTGCAAGCTTTCTCAGTTGGGCTTCAGGCGCCTCATCAGTAAAATGAGGAACATCCGTCACATGACATCTGCAGTCCATTCCTTCTTCTGAATATTACTTAATACTAATTGAGCGTCTACATAGAGCACTAAGAAAATAGCAGTACAGAGAAGAGACGAAGTCCCTGCCCTCAGGGAGTTTACATTCTAGTTGCGGGGAGACACACAGTAAACAAATATGTACTGTGCTGGGGGGATACATGCTATGAAGAAAAATGAAGTAGGATAAGGTGGTGGGGAAGAACAGGAAGGAACAGTTATTTTATATAGAGTGGTGTGGAAGGCCTCACAAATCAATGGCAATTCGGCAGAGACCGGCAGGAGGTGAGGAAGCGAGCCACAGTGGAGAGGGAGAATGTTCCAGGCAGTGGAAGGGCCAGTGGAGTGGAGGCTGGAGTTGAGTGAGCAGGGGCCGGGGTATAGGCAATGAGATCCAGGTGGGGCCCGGGTCATGGAGAGGATGGCTCGAGCTACAGTGAAGTGACTGGGCCACAGCGAGGAAGCAGGGAGACCAGTCAGGGGCCTATTTATTGGCTTGGACCAAAGTGCTGCCTTGGAGGTGGTGAAATGTGGTCCTACGCTAGATTTGACACGTGTAGTGTATGTACGTGTGCACACGTGTGCATATTCCCATCTACCCACCCACTCACCCAGCTCTACAGCATGATTTTAGGATCCTCTCTTGCACAATCAAGATCCAACATACACAAGCTATTTACAGCCCACACGTGAAGGGCGGGTCATTGTCAGATTCCATTCAAAACAAGACAGTGACTGCACTGTTATTGACTTTCACTTCCCTGAACACAGTCTAAGATTTAACAAAAGCTGGCTCATGAGTTTTCAAACCCCAATGTTATAAGTCCACCTCTCCAACCTTTAATAATTGCCTGCTACGTGTAAATATGGACAATGGGCCATAACACTATAAACCTGTACTTAGGATTTTTTTTAATCAATAGATTTTCAAATAAATTCTACATGGAGTAGAACTCTTATTTTCTCCTCTCCCCATTTTCCTCACCCATATTCTATTTTGTAAATTTTATTTCTATATTACATAAGTAATTGATGTTCATTGAGGGGAAAAGCTAGAAATTACAGAACCAGTAGGTGGTCAAAAAGAGAGCAAGAATCACTCATAATCCTTCCCCCTGAAAAAGAAGCATTAATATTTGGGATATATATCCTTTCCAGATGTTCTTACATGCATGTAGATAAAATAAGCTCATCAAGTACTCTCATTACAGTGTGTAATGACATTGTCCCACGTCAGTGACTACTTCCATATTGGCACTGTTTTTTTGTTTGTTTTTTTTTAACGAGAGTTTTGCTCATTTATTCAAACAGTAGGCATTAGGGCAGGCTGTGGTAGAGGATGCAAAAATGGATCACACTGTTGTTGTCCTGGAAGATTTGTCAATCCAGGAACAGAGATGAGGTATCCAAACAAAGACAATACAAGGTAGAAAGCGATAGGTGCCACAAGAGGGGTCTGTTCATTAATTCATTATCCATTCATTCAAGGAACATTTGCTTCCTGTCCCACATCTTATCCCAAAGGGAATGAAAGATGAATTAGGCAGAGCCATTGCCCCTGGGGTAGTCACAAACTGAGGCAGGAGGCAGAGTCATGAACAATAATACTAATGACCTATGATAGATGCCAAACTAGCAGGAAGTTCTAGGCAACGTGAATGTCCAACTCTGCCTGAGAATATCTGGGCAGACTTCACAGAGGAGGTGACACTTGAAGTCGATCTTAAGGAATGGATATGAATTCACCAGGAGACTGGATGAAGAAAGCATTTGAAGCTCAAGAACAGCTCATATAAAATCACAAATAGGGGCTTCCCTGGTGGCGCAGTGGTTGAGAATCTGCCTGCCAATGCAGGGGACACGGGTTCGAGCCCTGGTCCGGGAGGATCCCACATGCCGCGGAGCAACTGGGCCCGTGAGCCACAATTACTGAGCCTGCGCGTCTGGAGCCTGTGCTCTGCAACAAGAGAGGCCGCAATAGTGAGAGGCCGCGCACCGCGATGAAGAGTGGCCCCCACTTGCCGCAACTAGAGGAAGCCCTCACACAGAAACGAAGACCCAACACAGCCATAAATAAATAAATAAATAAATAAATAAAATTTAAAAAAAAAAATCACAAATATGTGAGATGTTCTCCTGCTTAGGAAACATAAGAGCTTCAGTGTGGAGAGTTGGGGGGACTTGTGGAAGACCGAGCTACAAAGGTGGGTTGGGATGAATTGTGGGGAGCCTTGTATGTCATCCCCCAAAGATTTAGTTCCTTCTGTGGTCAGTGAACAGCCACTGATCCATATCAGCATTCTTAACTGTGAGGCAGAATGTTTCAAGGTTTGAATGGGTCATGGTTGATTTACCTACTCTCTACTGTTGGATATTCGCTACTACATGTAATATCAGAGTGAACACCCTTTCCGTGTACCTATGAACCTTTCTTAACATTTTTTCTATTTTTTGTTTCATCTCATTGAAACCTATGCAAATTTATAGGTGCCTTAAATCTTTTCTGGAAGAAGACTGAAGACAAATACATGGATATAACTAATACGTTGAAGGCCAGGCCTGAGGCCTTGGAGCAGCAGCTTCATAGGATTTCTGAGGAAGAACACAGAGACGATGAGAAGAAAGGCAGGCCCAGCTCATGCCCCGTGTAGAGCGATCTGCCCTCATCAGATCCCTTTTCTCCTGAAAGAAAGTGGCTTGCTGTGCCCGGCAAGCTGAGGGACTTACCCAAATTGCCCTATCTCTTTGGGGCTGGCAGGACTTAGGCCTACAGAAACTTTAAGTTTCTGGGGCTTTCCTGGTGGTCCAGTGGTAAAGAATCCGCCCTCCAATGCAGGGGACGTGGGTTTGATCCCTGGTCGGGGAACTAAGATCCCACATGCTGCGGGGCAAATAAGCCCGCGCGCCACAACTACTGAACTCACCTGCCTCAACGACAGAGCCCACGTGCTGCAAACTACAGAGCCCATGTGCCGTGGAGCTCGTGCGCCACAGCTAGAGAGAAGCCCGCGTGCCGCAATGAAGAGCCCGTGTGCTGCAATGACAGATCCCGCATGCCTCAACGAAGACCCCGCGTGCCGCAACTAAGACCCAACTCAGCCAAAATACATATATATAATATATATATAAATAAATAAATGGTAAGCCTTTTAAAAAAAAGTTATATAAAAAAAGAAACTTTAAGTTTCTTATCAGCTCTGACATGCATTTGTTCTCTGACTCCTGAATTCCTTTTCTGACATAAGATTCTGAGATTCTCACTAACAGTGCATAGGGATGGTGGTGCCCAGAGAAGTGGACAGGGGCACATAAGATTCATGCATTCCTTCCTTTCCTCCCAAAACATTTGCTATGTGCCTTCTAGATGTCAGTCCTCTGTTAGGGGCTAGAAATAATTTAAACTGCTGGTCTATGGACCACAGTAGCAAAGCCCTAGAGCTGTCTCATATGGCAGTCACTACCCACATGTGGCTATTAAGCACTTGAAATGTGGCCCGTCCAAACAGAGATGTGCTGTAAGTTTAAAATATGCACCAGGTGTTGAAGACTTAGTACAAACCAAAAAAAGTGAAATATCTCATTAACAATTTTTGTATTGATTGCATGTTGGAATGATAATATTTTGGATATATCAGGTTAAGTAAAAATTAAAAATAATTTCACCTGTTTTATGTTTTTATGTAGCTACTAGAAGAATTTAAATTATATATATGGTTCAGATTATATTTCTATTGGACAGGCTGCTCTAGAGCAAGATGGTTCTCAAAATGTAGTTTTAACTCTGCCCATACCTGACACCTTGGGGGAGGGGAGGTGTTTGTTAAAAATGCAGTTTCCTGGGCCCTACCCAGAAGTCTGTGAAGCTTTGTTTTGGTGCTAGAGACTGACAAGCAAGTTTTGGAGTGACGGGGAATGGTGAGGCTGTATGAAAAGGATTCTGTGGGACCTGAAGGGAGAGGTCAGGGAAGACTTCCTGTAGGAGGTGAAGCTAGCTCTGTCTTGGCAGAGGGACGGTCACGTTCCCTGTACCTTCCCTGCCAAGAGCAGTCTGAACCCTCTCCGTGGGTTCACGTGCCTCCTGGAAGGCAAGGGTCGTCTGATAGCCCTGCGGATTTGAGTTTTTCCTCAAAAGGCCTTTTGAGGATGCTTTGCAGCTGGGCTCTCTCCCACCTCCTCCTTCTGTAACAGATATTCCTCTTCCCCCACCTCTGCCTTAGTCTGGGCCCCCTGAGGCTACGGCAAGCCCATCTGCTAAAAGTACTGGGTCAGCGGGCTCTCTCCAGAGCCGTGAGCGCCCAGCTGACCTGCCACCCTCCCCCCTGGGCCTTCAGGTGCTGATCTCAGCACACCTGTCACCTGATCCCCCCCCCCCCCCCCCCGCTACCGCTGAGACTCGGCATCTGTCCTCCCTGTTATCTCCAGGGCCCACTGGCCACAGGAAGACGATGCACTGCTAACCAGATGTTGGTGACATTTTCTCTGCCCACAGGTGACATTTCAAAAAAAGCCAATCCCCTGGCTCAGACTCCAGAGCAAACCAAATACAGGCGGCCAGCTGAGTTTACTCAGTCGGGGGGCTCACAAAGCTGCCCCATTCAGCAAAGTGGCCCGTGCGCAGTATGGCAGAGTGGTGGGCGGTGGGATAAACATATGCGGCCACGTGTGATACACAGTCCAAATGTCACCCCACCTGGGGGGCCAGGCAGGCCGTGAAGTGGGTTCTGTAACCTGGTGGGCGCCTAATTTGCAGGACTGGGTCTGATAGAGAACAGTCACATGAAAGGCTCAGGGAGGCTGTCTGATGAAGAGGCTGCCCAGACCTTCCCTGAGGAGGAAGCCTGGGTGTGTGGGCAGTGAGGAAGGAAGCTCCGCCCCGCCGAGAATTCGGCTGCAGCCACATTTTTGGGCAGGAAGTGGATTCTCCTGTCACTCCAGCAAGGGCCTGAGTCAGGCTGGAGGAAAAGCAGGGCCCGTTGCCAGGGTCCGTCTTAGAGTGAGAGGCATTTGGCTAAGGGAGCCCTCGGCAAGCACATGAGAACTCTGCAGCGTGTGCAGGACGCCAGGCTGTTTATCTAAGGGGTGGATAGTGCGAGAGATACAGGACAGCTCGGCTTCAAGAGCTGGCCCCAGCCAGAGAAAGCTGATTCGGCAGCTCTTCGTGGGCAGGGCTGAGCAGCAATAAACACTGGGGAGAGAGAAGGGTGGACCCCGGGCCCAGCTGGGGCACATCTGTAACCCAAGAGGCCAACTCCTCGCCCTTCTGAGAGGGTGGAGTTCCCAGCAACTCCAGTTTTGGGGCCCCAATGCTTGTGACCATTTCCAGCTCAGGAACAAAGGGAACGTTAGTTACTACAAGAGGCTGGTGGGTTCCCTGATCTAGAGGTTCCCCTTACAAAGAGGCAAGGTCACTCCATCTCCCTGAGAACTCTGAGAGACCATGGGAAACCTCAGAATTGGTTTGTCTATCCTACTGACCTAGGGCTCACCAGGCCCTGTGTTAGATGCGGGGACACAGCAGGGAGAATCACGGAAACAGAGAGGGACAATAATGATACATGTGACTTTTCTTAAAGTTCTCATCCTTTGTGGTCTGAAATGTACTTCCCCCCATTCCCTTCCTTCTTTGATGGCCTTATCAGGCGACATCTACTCTGGGAAGCCTTTGACTGTCCCAGCCTAAGGTCACACCACCTCTCTTTGAATTCCAACAGCACTCCTGGTTGGTATCCCTATTTCAGTATTTCACATAGTCTTTGAAAATTTTTTGTACATGTTCATCTCATTGCCCGCAAGAGGAGGTATCCTTCCCTTTGAATGGTCTTGGTGACCTTGCAGAAAACCAGTTCAGGATAAATGTATGGGTTTATTCCTGGACTCTCAATTCTATTCCTTTGATCTATATGTCTATCCTAGGTCTGTAGGATGCCATCTTGATTACTGTAGCTTTGTATAAGTTGTTTTCTTTTCTTTAATAGACTTTTTAAAGAGAAGTTTTAGGTTCACAGCAAAAGTGAGCAGAGAGTACAGAGTTCTCATATACTCCTTGACCCCACACATTCCTGGTGTCCCCCGATCAGAATCCCAAACCAGAGCAGCACATTTGTTGCAACTGATGAAGCTACATTGACAGATAACTATCACCCAAAGTCCATAGTTTACATTAAGGTTCATGTTTGGTATTGTACGTTCTAGGGGTTTGGACAAATGTATCACATGTGTCCACCATGACAGTATCACACAAAATAGTTTCACTGCCCTAAAAAACCTCTGTGTTCCACCTATTCGTCCTCTTCCCACTAACCTGAGCAACCACTGATACTTTACTATCTCCATAGTTTTGCCTTTACTAGAATATCATATAGTTGGAATCATACAGTATATAGCCTTTTCAAAATAGACCCTTTAATTTTTAAAATGCACAATATGCATTTAAGGTTCCTCCATGTCTTTTCATGGCTTGATAGCTCACTTCTTTTTAGCACTGAATAATATTCCATTATGTAGATGTGCTACAGCTTATTTATCTATTCACCTACTGAAGGACATCTTGGTTGCATCCAAGTTTTGGCAATTATGAATAATGCTGCTGTAAACATCCATGTGCAGGTTTTCGTGTGGACATAGTTTTCAACTCATTTGGTTAAACACCAAGGAGGATGATTGCTGAATTGTATGGTTAGAGTATGTTTAGTTTTGTAAAAAACTGCCAAACTGTCTTCCAAAGTGGCTGTACCGGGGCTTCCCTGGTGGCGCAGTGGTTAAGAATCCCCCTGCCAATGCAGGGGACACGGGTTCGAGCCCTGGTCCAGGAAGACCCCACATGCCACGGAGCAACTAAGCCTGTGCGCCACAACTACTGAGCCTGCACTCTAGAGCCTGCGAGCCACAAATACTGAGCCCACGTGCCACAACTACTGAAGCCCACACGCCTAGAGCCCATTCTCTGCAACAAGAGAAGCCACCACAATGAGAAGTCAGCGCACCACAACGAACAGTAGCCCCCACTCGCCACAACTAGAGAAAAGCCCACGCGCAGTAATGACGACCCAATGCAGCCAAAAATAAATAAATTAATAAATTAAATAAAGTACAGCTAAGAACATAGTCATGATCTGTGTGAGAGGATTCACCATCATGTACCCTAGTCCCTAATGAAGTTATTTTTTATGTTCCATGGGCCTCTCAACCTTGCGCATGTACCCGGCCCATGTGCTAGTTGCCCACCTCGGTCAGGGGTCATCATACCTTTGGGGTCTAGTGATTCTCAGAATGGTGGCACAACTCTGAACTCTCCCATGAAGATATAAAAATAATAGATTTGGGAGTGACTGGACAGCACCTCTAAAACACTTATTAGTAGATCTTTTTTGGGGAGGGGTTCAGCAGAATTCTCTGTTCAAATGAAATTTAATATCAAACATCGATTCATAATTTTTGGGGGTGTAGATAGCCTATCATTCCAGAACAACTTGTTGAAAAGACTATTCTTTTCCCATTGAATTACATTAACTCCTTTGTCAAAAATAAATTAACTACGTATGTGTGGATTTACTATTTCTGGACCCTCTGTGTTGTTCCACTGATAGATAGATATCTCCTGACACAAACACCATCCTTTCTTGATTACTGTAGGTTTCTAGTTACATCTTAAAATCAAAATTTTTCTTCTTTTTCAAAACTGTTTTGGTCATTCTAGATCCCCTGCACTTTCAGACCCGGTTTAGAATGAAGTGGTTAATTTCTACATTAAAAGCCTCCTGGGGGCTTCCCTGGTGGCGCAGTGGTTAAGAATCCGCCTGCCAATGCAGGGGACACAGGTTCAAGCCCTGGTCCGGGAAGATCCCACATGCTGCGGAACAACTAAACCCGTGCGCCACAACTACTAAGCCTGCGCTCTAGAGCCCCCGTGCCACAACTACGGAGCCCACGTGCCACAACTACTGAAGCCCACGCACTTAGAGCCCGTGCTCCGCAACAAGAGAAGCCACCGCAATGAGAAGCCTGTGTACCACAACGAAGAGTAGCCCCTGCTCGCCACAACTAGAGAAAAGCCTGCGTGCAGCAACGAAGACCCAACACAGCCAAAGATAAAATAAATTAAAAAAAAAAAAAGCCTCCTGGGATTTTTTAAAAATTGAGATTGCATTGACTTGATAGATCAATTTAGGGAGAGAAGCTACCTTAACAATATTGAGACTTTCAATCCATGAACATGGTAAATCTTTCTGTTTAGTTAGACCTTCTTTTAATTCACTCAGCAATGCATTATAGTTTTCAATGTAGAGGTCTTACACATCTTTCATTGAATTCATTCGTGTTTTATGTGTTTTGAAGCTATTATTAATGGTATTTTAAATCTTCATTTTCCAATTGTTTGCTGCTAGTATACAGAAATACAACTGGTTTTTGTATGTTGAATTTGTATCCTGCAACTTTGTTAAAATTACTTATTAATTCTAGTAGGTATTTTTGTCTTTTGCAGATTTCTTAGTATTCTCTACATAGACAATAACGTCAGAAAAAAAAGGTCATTATACATCTTCCTTCTTCCAATAAGTATGCCTTTTCTTTCCTTATTTCACTAGCTAGAATGTCCAATACAATGTTGAAGAAAAGAGGTAAGAGAGAACATTCTTGCTTTATTCCAATCTTAAGAGCAAAGTATTCAGACTTTCACCATGAACTATGATGATAGTGGTAGGTTTTATGTAGATGCTAAAAATGAGAAAGTTTCCTTTGATTTCTAGTTTACTGAGGATTTAAAAAAAACTATTATTATAAACAGTGCCGGATTTTGTCAAATGCTTTTACTGAATCTACTGATGCATTTTTTTCCTCCTATATTCTGCTAATGTGGTGAAATACACTGATTAGTTTTGAAATGTTGAACCAAGTTGCATTTTTTAGATAAATCCTACTTGGTTCTGGTGTATTATCTTTTTTATATACTGCTAGACTTGATTTGCTAATATTTTTATGAAAAAATTTGCATCCATGTTCATGGTATTCTGACATTTTCCTTTCTTATAATTGTCCTCATCAGGTTTTGATATCAGGATTATGCTGATTTCATGCAGTGAGTTGGAAACTATTCCTTCCTCCTGTGTGTAAGAATGGTATTATTTCATTCTTGAATGTTGGATAGAATTCACCAGCGAAACTATGTGGGTTTGGAGCTTTCCTTGCAGGAAGGTATTTGATTATGAATTCAATTTCTTTAATAGGTGTAAAGGCACTTAACATTTTTCTTTTTCTCCTTGAGTCAGCTTTGGAAAATTGAGTTTTTCAAAGAATTTGTCCATGTTGTCTTATTGAATTTATTGACAGAAAATTGTTACTAACACTTCCTTATTATTATTTTACCTGAAGTAATATCTTCTCTTTCTCCTGATATGGGTAATTTGTGTTTTCTCTCTTTCTCTCTTTGGTTATTCTTAGTAGGAGTTTATCAATTTTATCAATCTTTTCAAACAGCCAACTTTTGGTTCTGTTAGTTTTCTTTACTGTTTTCTGCTTTTTACGTTATTGTTTCTGTTCTCATAATTTCTTTCCTTCTACTTAATTTAGGCTTAGGGGGTTTTTCCTTAAAGTGAAATTTTTGATTATTGATTTTAAACCTTCTTTTAAAATTTAGGCATGTAATGATATACTTTTCTCTCTAAACAGTGCTTTAGCAGTGACCCGCAAATTTTCATATGCTGCGTTTTCACTATGTTCAATGCTCAAAAAATTTTTTAAAAATTCCATTTGTGATTTCTTCTATGGACACACAGACCCCCAAAATTCAACTCCAAAGACAAGAAACATACAGAAATCTATACCAAGGCACATCATAAGCAGGTTACTCAAAATCAGTAAGAAAGAAAAAAATCTTAAAAGCAGCCATAGGAAAAAGACGTTTTTACATTCAGAGGAACAAAGACAATGACGACAGCAGATTTCCTGTTGGAAAAAAATGCAAACAAGAAGACAGGGGAAAGGATTATGATGCCTGTGGGGCCCTGAAGATCCTCTACCTTGACCCCAACCACAATTCTGCTTCACATTAGTGAACCTCAGCTATGAATCAAGTCCAGCCAGGTCCTCCACATCCATATTATATAGATCTCTTCATCTATCAGTTGGTGATCAAATAATTTATCATCCAAATTGGGAAACTACTGACAGTGAAAGGGAGTGCTGGTAATAATTCCATCGGGATAAAAAGTACAAAACAGGACTTCCAGGACTGTACTGGTTAATGGGGTCATGTGGTTACCCTAACTATGAGTTCCCAGCACCTAGCACAGGTCCTGGTATAAAACAGGTGCTCAATAAATGTTTGATGGTGAAAATAACATTTACTGAGAACTTAGTTTGTGTTAGGCACTGGCTTATCTCAATTAATTCTCATATCAACTCTTTGAAGTAGGTACTATTAATACCCTATTTTCCAGAGAAAGAAACCAACATACAGAGAGATTAAATAACTTGCCCACACAAGCAAGGTGTGGAACTGGGATTCGAACCCAGGTAATCTGGCTCCAGACCCTGGTCTCTTGACTACCACAGTCTGAATGAATAAAATGAATGAAAGAAATTCTACCATTAGGGTTACATTTCTATTAAATTTCATTCAAGGTGTAAGAATGGTGCATCACTAGACAATCTATTAATGTAATTTAGCACATTATCAAATAAAGGATAAAAACTATATGATCATTCTCACATAGGCAGATGAAGTATTTGATAAAACTCAACACCTATTTATGATTTTTTAAAAATTTAGCAAACAAGAAATAGGAGTAAACTTTCTTAACCTGAAAATGTTTACCCATAGCAAACCTCAGTGAAGAAACACTGGAACAAAACAAGGACGCTGCCCACTGTCACTACTTCCATCCATTATTGTATTAATGATCCTTCCCAAGGTATTAACACAAGAGAAAGAAATGAAAGGCATAAAGACAGAAGGAAAAAAAAAGTCAGTATTCACAACCAATAGCAAGTTATGTACAGAATCAAAGAGAACCCTCAATTGTGGAGAAAAGGGAACCCTCCTACACTGTTGGTGGAAATGTAAATTGGTGCAGACACTATGGAAAACAGTATGGAGGTTCCTTAAAAAAAAAAAAATAGAGTTACCATAAGATCCAGCAATTCCATTCCTGGGTATATAGCCGGAAAAGATGAAAACTCTAATTCAAAAGGATACATGCACCCCAATGTTCATTGCAGCGCTGTTTACAATAGCCAAGACATGGAAGCAGCCTAAATGCCCATCAACAGATGAATGGATAAAGAAGATGTGGTATATATATATATATATATACATACATATACATACCATGGAATACTACTCAGCCATAAAGAAGAATGAAATAATGCCATTTGCAGTACCATGGGTGGACCTAGAGATTATCATACTAACTAAAGTAAGTCAGAGGAAGACAAATATCATATGATACCACTTATATGTGGAATCTAAAATATGATACAAATGAACTTATTTACAAAACAGAAACAGACTCACAGACATAGAAAACAAACTTATGGTTACCAAAGGGGAAAGGGGGGGTGGGGGAGGGATAAGTTAGGAGTTTGGGATTAACAGATGCACACTACTACATATAAAATAGGTAAACAACAAGGACCTATTATATAGCACAGGGAACTATCTTCAATATCTTGTAATAACCTATAATGGAAAAGACTCTGAAAAAGAATATATATAGATCAATAGATACATACATACATATCTATATATATCTATATAACTGAGTCACTTCGCTATACACTTGAAACTAACACAACATTGTAAATCAACTAGACTTCAATTCAAAATTTTTTCAGAAAAAGGGAACCCTCAAGAGATGCACACCTTTGGCCCTTGAAGGGTTCTGACACCTTTATTAAAAAGGAATTGACCCCTAGAAGGTATAAGACACTAGGCTTCAAAGGAGAAAATAAGATGAAAAAGTTGTGGACAAGGGTGGTGGTGATGGTTGCACATCAGTGTGAATGTACTTGATGCCAATGAACTGTACAGTTAAAAAAGGTTAAAATAGTAAATTTTATGTTACGTGCATTTTACCACAATACAAAATGGTAAGTTTGATGTTACGCATTTTTTAGCACAATAAAAAAAGAGAGAAGAAGATACTAGGGCTCTACAGTATGGAGAACCCGCAGAGCAGGGACATGGATTAGAGAGGAGTCACTGCAATTCTCTCCTTGTCACCCCGGGAGCAGCTATTCAAAGAGCACTGAGCAGAGCAGTCGAGTCTGGAGCCTGGGCTCCAGGCTGCACTGGCTGACCAGTGACCCTTTGCAAGGCACTTATTCTCGTCTGCGTAATGCGGGAAGATGATGCAACTCACAGGGAAGATAGGAGGACCCAGAGAAAATGCTGCGGTGGATGTGTTCTGTACACGGAATGGGGCAGTGCAGCCATGAGGCAGCAGGGCAGCTGCTCAGAGTTCCCAGGATGAGGCGAGGTTGAGGGTGGCTGGACAGGAGGGATACAAGCTTTCTTGCCAAAACCACTAGAAGCTTCAGGGAACAGACTCAACACCCCAAGTGTCCCTGAAGCAGCAGCTGAGGAGAGAGACAGAGGGTAGAGAGGACCCGTCCATCCTGGCAAGGAGCTTCCTGCCTTGGATGCATTTGGTGGCTGGGGCATGGGCGCACGCCATACTGAAGCTGATTCACGGTGCTGGTATATATTCTAGCTTTGTGAGGGAGCCCATCCCGGGTTCCTAAGTCCTTAACAAGCCAAAGAAGTCTTGCTTGACCATTTTCTGGAAAACATGCAAGCTTTCACTACTTCCAATCCCTTCCCAGTCAAGCCATTGCTATGATGTTCCATGCACTGAATGAGTGGGATTCAGGGAGAGTGTAAGTCATGGTCCATGACGTGACTGGGAGCTGGGAGAGCCAATGGGCACAAGGGGTTTACCTAGTAGTGTTAGATTGAGTGTCAGTCTGCTGAGAGGCATAAAAAGCACGTGATGGGGGTTCAGGAAAGGACAACGTTGGTGTGGCTGGCGTAAGCAAAGCAGACTTCTCAGAGGAGGTCATGTTACATGTGGGCCTTGAGTAAAGGAGAGCTGGAGAAAGGGGAAGAGGGCATTCCAGAGGGTGGAATGGTGAATACAAAGGCTCGGCAGTGGGAGTGTTAGGCCTGCTAGATGAAACAGATTGGAGTGAATTGACTTGCTTATGAATTCCATGAAACGCTGCCATGTGTTGGAGAAAGTGGTGGGATCCAGGGTGGAGGCCCCTAATCATTTATTCCAGTGATTTGGGGATGACCACGCAGTTGGCACCAGAGCAGGAGAAGGGCAGAGGCCTGGTGTGCCGCTCCACAGGGGGAGTTAGGGCATCCTAAAGCATCACCGGAAATGTGATGACATGGAGAAAGAGTCAATTCCAGAGCTCATCTCAAGGATGGCACTGCATGTGGATGGAGTCTCTGGGGTGGGGGATGGCAGGTGAGATGCCCCAGATGCCTGCTCGAGTAATAACCCTTACTCTCTAAACTGCTGTCTAAGTGCTGGGTCCGGTGATGGGTGGGTGCTTTGCTTTGCTGAGGGTCTGAGATGAACAACTCAGGGCAACAGAGGAGGCTTTGGGTACCACCAGGGTCCTTCTCCACTCTCCCCCGACACCCTGCCACAGATGCTGAAGACATTCTGAACACATATTTAAAGACCACTGGTTTGAAGGGAACGTCAAACAAATTATTATCCTCCCCAGGGAGCCCATGCACCTCAGTTTGGCCTTGCTTATCCCAAGGGCACCTCTCCAGGAAGCACCAGCCTGGCATCTTGTGCACAAATGCAATCAGGGCACATACTCTCAAGCAAGGGTTCCTTGACTCTGAGTCTGACTCTGCAACCCCTGTGCTAGGAGCGTTCCTGCCCTCTCAGAGCCGAGATCTCATGACTAAGGAGACCCGAGGGTGGGATGGGTCACACGCTCACAAGTGACCCGGCCTCTGCACCCACCATGACCAACCACGCAGGGACAAGTGACTAGCAGGAGCTGGGCACTCAAAAAAGATCAGTGAATTGATCCTCCCCTGCCTGCCTCTCAGGGCTATTAAGAGAATCAAAGAGGATTAGAATATTGAGCAATGATTGAGGCAAAAACTGAGCAATTACTATGTGCTGCCCACAAGGTAGGTGTGATTCACCCTGTGTTTTATAGATGAGGAGGCAGGTACCCAGAGAAGTTAGGTAACCTGCTCAACAACACAGAGCAAGGGAGTGACAGGCAAGAGTGAAGCTCAGGTCACACAGGGCTTCCCAAAATGATGCAATTCCCCCTTGAAGGCAGGGCAGTACAGACAGGGTCCCCCAAATATATGTACAAGCCCCCTTACCTACATGGTATCAATATCACTACTATGATTTATCTATTACTTTTCTTTCAGTCCCTTTCTGGAAAAACTTAAATACTTATTTTTGTTGATTATTAGTTTCCTATTACTGCTATAACAAATTACTACAGCTCAGTGCCTTAAAACAACACAAATTAATTTTCTTAGCATGCTGGAGGTCAGAAGTCCAAAACAAGTCCTAAGGGACTACAATTCCAGGTGTCAGCAGAGCCATTTCCTTCCTGAAGTTCTGGGGGAGACTTGGTTTCCTTGCCATTTTCAGCTTCCAGAGGCCACCCATACTCCTTGGCTCGTGGCCCCCTCCTCCATCTTCAAAGCACATTAATCTCTGCTTCCATTGACTCTCTCATTGCTTCTCTGTCTCTCCTGCCTCCTTCTTATAAGGGATCCTAGTGATCACATTAGGCTCACCTGGATAATCCAGGATAATCTCCCCTTTTTAAGATCCTTAATCAAATCTAAAAAGCCCCTTTCACCACATAAAGTAACAATCCCAGGTTCCAGGAATTAGATTGTGGCTATCTCTGTGGCAGAGCATTATTCAGCCTATCAAACGCCACATCCAAAGCAATAATATCTATGAAATCATAAGTGTATTGGTGTGTGTGTATACACACATTATATATACACATATTCTAACTGTGTTAATTTGCTAGGGTCGCCATAATAAAAGACCACAAACTGAATGGCTTACACAATGGAAATACACTGTCTCCCAGTTCTGGAGTCCAGAAGTCTGAGAACAAGGTGTTGGCAGGGTTGGTTCCTTCTGAGGTCTGTGAGGAAGAATCTGTTCCATGCCTCTCTCCTAGTTTCTGTGATTTGCTGGCAATCTTCAGTGTTCCTTGGCTTGTGGAAGCATCACCCCATCCCTGGCTTCATCTTCACATGGTGTTCTCCCTGTGTGCATGTCTGTGTCCAGATTTCTCCTTTTTATAAGGATATCAGTCACTGGATTAGGGGCCCACCAGTATGACCTCATCTTAACTAATTACATCTACAACAACCCTATTTCCAAATAAGGTCACATTCTGAGGTACTGGGGATTAGAGCTTCAACATATGCATTTGGGGGAAACATAAGACTTCAACCCCTAACACCGACACACACTGAAACAATACATCACTATTAAAAGATAAAGTATTTGCCCATATACCACCCAAAAGCCTCTTCCTGAACTCACAGCGGTGCCTGCACAACATTTTGGATAATAGCTACTCAGATCTGGATTCAACAGTGTCCTCGTCTGCAAAATGAGGACAGTGATAGAACCTGCCTGATAGGGTGGGTGAGAGGATTCAGTGAGATAACGGGTATAAAGTGCTTGGCACAGACTAAGTGCCCCACACGTGAGCTATTATTGTCACTGCTGTCATCAGCATCACTCTTGCTATGGCACTAACCTGCACCCCCAGGGCCAGGGAAAGTGCTTGGGAACCCACAGCCCTGAGGTCAGAAAGGCAGGGAGACCATGAGGGACAGACGGGTCTGGGAGGTGCCTTGGCCAGGCCCCGCCCCGCTGTGAGTGTCTAGGGGCCCCGGGGGAGCTGCCCAGCTGGTGTTCATGGGCTGGGCTTGGGGAGGAGGCCTCTGGCTTTCCCAGAAGCTCATCAGGTGTGTGGGAGCTGGCTGGGACATGTGTGACATTAACGTGGTGGAGTGTGCAACACCCACAGTGAGATGTAGAGGGAAGAAAGCAGGGATGTGCAGGATGGCCTTATCCCAGGGGACCTCCTCAAGCCTAGAAGGTGTCCAAACCAGTGGCTACCCTGCCTCCCCCTGAAACTCCCTAGGGGGCTCATTCCATACACCCCCCCACCATGCAGACCCACAGCCTTTGGAGAAAGCGCACTGGGTGAGAGTCAAGAGCGGAGGGTTCCAGTTCCAGCCTGCCAAGGCTTGCTAGGCAACTGGGGCAGGAGACTTGGCCTCTCTGAGTGGCAGTGGCCTCATCTGCGAAATACTGCTCCTGCCTCCGTGGGTGTCGAAGACCCAAGGAGAAGACGTGTGAGAAAGTGCTACCAACTACGAGATGCAATGATTCCTGTGTAATTTCTCTGAGCCTCAGTCTGCTCATCTGTGAAATGGTGTCAAGCCCGTTTTTCTCCTCTCTGAGGGCTAACGCAAAGTTGAAAAGAGAAAATGTACATGTAAAGCGCTTTAAAGCATGCCAGGCGTGGAGGGAGCCATCAGAAGCAGTCACCTCTCTTAGCACTGTTTTACCATTATTTTAGAACTCTGGTTAGTGATGGAATGCCTGGGCTCTGAAGTCAGAATTCCAGTTTATTCCCTCCTGGCTATGTGACCTTGGCCAAGTCACTTAACCTCTCTGGGATCCAGTTTTCTCATCAGTAAGGCGGCAGTGAGTGAGAAGAGCCTCCCCATGGTGGTGTATGGATTGAATGAGATTACACAGGTGAGCACGGTGCTTGGCTTACCTAAGTGCTTGATAAATGGGGTCACCTTTTTCAAGGTGAAAAGGCTGCGGTGGTATGTATCTTCCTGTCTCCTGTATCTTGCCTCTCCCCTGCTTGGGAGCTGCTGGAAGTTGCTAGTGAGACCTGACTGTCAGGTGAAACTGGCAAAAGCCACACAGGCCCAGGGAGTTCCCACCGGGAGTGCTGCTGCAGCAGGTGACTTGGGTAGGTCACCTGCCAACCCTCCCACATTATCCCCTGTCAGACACTCCACAGCACAAGAGACCAAAACACACTTGAAACCTCTTTGAAGGTTCTGGTGAGGAGAGCACTAAGTACATACCATCTCCGACGCTGCTGCAATCTGCCCCCATCTGATGGTTTCATTTCGGCTTCAAGCCCTTTGTTGGCTCTCTGCCTCCCATGGGACACAAGCCCATTCATGACCTCTGCCCCGACTGACCTCTGCAGTCGCATGTCCTGCCGCTACTGCATGTCCCCACGTACTACACAGCCTGCCTGCATCCTCCCTGGACATCACATGCTGTTCCACAGCTCTGTGCCTTTGCACATTCTGTTCCTTTTACTTGGAATGCCCCACCCCATGCGATCTCTTGCTGCCACCACCTCTGAGGCCTTTGCACAGGTTTAGCCCTCATTGACTCCCTTCTCTAGATTGCTTCTGTGGTTTGGTCACACTTCTAGAACCGCACTTACTACTATATCATAATTATTTGTTTATACACCTGCCTCCTTTCAAAAGCCTGTGAGCCTCTTGTAAGCAACTGTGTCTCAGTATGCCCAACGTCCATCACAGTGTCTGACATGTAGCTGGGCACACAGCTAGACTACATTTCCTAGCCTCCTTTGCTGGGAGGTACAGTCATGTGACTGAATTCTGACCAATGGAATATGAGCAGGGGTGATGTGTGCCTCCTCCAGGCAACCCATAAAATCTCCCTGAAATCTTTCATGCTCTCTCTTCCCTCCCTTGCTGGGTGGAAACAGAGATTCATGGGGAATGGAGTCACCAGATGGGAGAGTCTGGATTCCCTGAATGACTACCTGGAGTAGAGCTCTCTAGTAACTTGTTTTGGTCTATGACATGAGCAGGAATTAAACCTCTATTGTATTGAGTCTCTGAGAGTTTGTTACACAGCAATTAACCTGTCCTGACTAATACAAAGGAGCTCTTAGTCAAGGTCTGTTGAACCAAATTGAAAGAGGGAAGACAATCTAAAAGGCAGAACCCTCCATCCCGAGATCCAATCAAGTCAGGCATCACATTCCTACATGACTGAACTATTTCTAAAGCCAAGCCATCACCCCTCCTCCCCCTCCCCGTCCTATCCACCAAATCACACATACAGTATTTAGAATACCAAGTGTTCCTCTGGAAGGACTGAGAAGGGTGGGGATTGAGGATTTGCCAGATGACCCATAAAAGTCAGCACAGGTGAATGAGCCCCAATCTGAGATCCTGGTTCCACAAGTTTGTAGAAGGCACACAGAGGCACAAGGTGGAATTGTAGGGAGGCGCCTCCTCCTCCCCACACAGGGATCAACACCCCTGACACGTGACCATTCAAGCTCACAGGAACACCTCCAATGACAGAGCATACCATCCCTCTGAGGCAGCCCGCACTACCCTTGGCAGCTTCTGGGAAGTGCTGGAACAGGGTTCCTCACCAGAGTCACCAGGCCAAATTCCCACCTGGTCACAAAGGGCCATGGCCAAAGGGGAGAAAGATCACATTTGGACAGAAGGAAGAAAAAGAAAGGAATGGAGAAGGGCTTCAAATGTATCTTTCCAGTACTCTATGCCCTCACTATTCAAGGTGTGATCCTGAGACTAACCATATCATCACCTGAGAGTGTGGTGGAAAGGCAAACTCAAGCCCCAGGCAGACCTGCTGAATCAGAATCTGCATTTTAACAAGATGCTAAGTAGTTCGTGTGCACAGTAAAATTCTTTACTTCTATGCATAGACTTTTCTTTCATTAAAAAATGGTATATTTCTCCCAAGATAAAAATCTTCTTCTATAGCAATAATTATAAATATTTTACAGCAATATACAAAAACATTTTGTGTAAGTAACATACATACATGGTAACAAAATTTCAAACAATATAGGAGAGTTCAAAATGGAAAATAAAATTTTCCCCTGGAAAATATGACATGTATTCTTATGTCACTAAATTTGTGCTATGCCAAAGAAAATGTTACTAAAAACAAGAAGGGAAAGAGAGAAAGAGGTACTTCAAACCTCATTCTCATCCTCTCTTTATTAGAGCATAATTTTATCTCTTTTACAAAGATAATTAGCTATTTAATCATCTATTTCTTACAAATAAGAATATTTTCAAGGGGAAGATATTCTCGTTGGAGCCTGTGATTCAGGATAAGCACAGGATTAAGAATAGAGGAAACTTTTTTTTTTTCTGATCTTCATAATAGGATATTTTTTATTTTTTAAAGACAGACAACTATATTTCAAACAAAGCTTTATCTAGGAATAAGTACTTTCCTAAATACTGGCTTGCATACATTGAATATATTGACCTACAGACCTGGTGAGCTATATCATAGAGTTCAACATAGAGAGGTCCAGAGCAAAACAGAAGCCTGCCCCTCAGAGTCTTGAGGGATTTCAATGATAAGGAAGACAGCAGATAAGTGAGGCTGCCAGTAGAATGTATGTCTTGATCTCCTCTCTCTAGACAGACGCCCAGAGGTAGGAGGTGAATTTGATTGAAGCAGCTTGAAATGGCAGTGAGGAACTTGTTCCACAATCATATTTGGGAATCTAAATGGAGACTGTTTAACAGGATGGTTTCACACTCATTAGGAGACGCATGTTGGGAAACTATGCACCCATTATGGTTAGGCATAAGAAGGACTTAAGTGCACCTAAGCTTCTCTTGGCTTCTATGAGGTATGAAGGGAATCACATATCTGACTATCCCAGAGGAAAGGGGTTACAGAACACACTGAGTTGAGAGTGAACCAACAGAGCTGCCATGGATGCCACCACCGTGATCGTGGTGGGAGGTGACAATACAACAAATACTACAGGGGAGACAACCTAGTACAGGGGCCGAGTGGAGGGGCTAGTCCAGTGGCCAAGACTCTAGGGGTTTTTTCACTGCCAGTGAGTGACTAGTTGCTTCCTAGTTGGCCAGAGTTAGATCACCAATTACCTACATTGTAATCTTTCAGTTGAAACAATGTGGTTTCTGCTTTTCTTATTAATCTGGCCCAAATGGATAACAATCATATTGTTTTGTTTTGTCTTGTTTTTAACATCCTTATTGGAGTATAATTGCCGAAATAGCTCAGTTGGGAGACCTTTAGACTGAGGAAACTCTTTTTAATGAAAGAGGTAATAAAGTCTTATCGCAAAAGTCACGTGGTACAGGAAATGTTGTGGCCATCTTTGGAAGTAATCAACCTGAAGCATTTATAAGAATTTTCAATCCAAAGACATATTCTTTTCATTATTAGAAAATTTGCTTTCATTAATTTCTCTCCCTCTCTGTTATATTCCGCTATATTTTCTGTTCTCTCATGTAGGAGCTCCTGTTCAACAGATATTGAACCCTCTGGGTTGATCTTCTTTGTCTTAACTTTTCTTTCAAGTTCTGTTTTTTAATCTTTTAGAAGATTTCTTTATTTTTCCCCCAGACCCTCTATTGAATTTCTTATTTTGCAATGGCATTTTTAATTTCTCATAACTTTTAGTGTTCTTTGCATATTTTTCTCAGCATTGTATTCTTGTTTTCCAGATGCACCTCGTTCTCTAATATTTTTAAAGTTGAAAGTTACTTTCTATTCCAGCTAATCCTTACAAGTGTCCCTAATGGCAAGTCCAGCCTCTAAGCAAAGATGGGCATCCAGGAGGAGGAACAGGAGCTACGCAGCAGACCTTGTCTTTGGCGTGGAGAAGGAGGTTGCAGGCCTCTCTCTCCCCATTTCCTACACTCAGTGCCAGCTCGCCATGCACCCATCCATTCATTCGACAACAATTTCCTGAGCACCTGCTCTGTCAGGCACTGTTCTAGGCACTGGGAAAACAGAAGTTAATGAACAAGCAAGATTTTGCTCTCTTAAAGCTCACATTCCAGCAGGGATCAGACATAACCAATAGACAAAGAGTTAAATAAGATAATGATAGATTGTTGAAGACAACAGAATGTGACAATGTGACAGGGCTGGGGGGCTCTCTGAGGAAGTGATCAAGGAAGGCCTTTCTGGGAGGTGTCACGTGAGGCCCGAGTGCCCAGAAGGAGTCAGCTGCTTGAAGACCTGGCGGAATGGAGTTCCAGGCAGAGGGGACAGCAATGGCAAAGGCACTGAGAGAGTACTGCACTTGGTGCCCCAGGATCAAGGGGGTGAGCTGAGAGACGGGAAAGGAGGATGGCAGGGGCCAGGTCTAGAAGGGCAGGTGGGGACCCACCACACAGGGCCTGGGGGTGGGGTAAGGAACTGGGGGTTCATTCCCAAAAGAAAGGAAGGCTTTCAGAAAGGTTATAAAAGGGGGGTGTGATACGACCTGATTTATTTTTAGAAGGATCACTGGTTGGTGGGAAGACAAGAATGTGAGGGGAGGTCCCCCAGGAGGCCTGCTCAGCTGCCCAGGTGGGAGGTGATGGGGCTGGACCAGGGTGGGGGCAGAGCAGACGGAGAGGAAGAGGGCAGAGCTTGGCTGCATTCAAAGGGTTTGAATCCCTTTGGCACCTCAGGCGTTCCTAACAGCTGACCTGGGCAGCCCAAGTGGCCTGACCTGGCCTGATGACATCAAGGGCTGACGCTGCATCCCTGCCTTGACGGCTCCCTTCCTGGTCACTGAGGTCGGCCATTTGGCCCACAGGAGGCTTTTCTTGTAATTTCTGCTTTCTGGAAGCCCTTTAGGCCAAGGGTGTCCCAGTGTCTGTTCACAATTCATGGAAGGGGAAGGCAAGGTGGAGCCCAGAAGAAAAAGAGAAAAATCCCTGAAGCAAAAACTAAAACTCAGGCAGAGTTGCTAGGGGAGCCTAGTCAAGCAGCCCGTGCAGTGAGGCTGGGCCCCCTCCCCCTCCCCAGGCTCTGCGGCCAGGCCAGCTGGTTTCGCGAGGCTTTCCCGGAGGGGAGAACCTGACTCCTGCCAGGGAAGCAGGGAACACAAGCGGAAAAGCTCCCCGCGGAGCCCACCCTGGCACCCAGCTGCAGGGTGCCTGTCCAGGTGACAGCACTGACGCGGACCCAGGTGATGGCTTCCCCTCGCGACCTCATAAACACGGCAGCTGCCCACCTAGGACGAGGTGCGGGAGGAGGAGGAAGGGCAAGGCGGGAAAGGGCTTGGCCGCTGGAGGACCGCCGGCACCTGTGCTCGTCCGTTTGGGGCTCCATCCTCCACAGAAGCAGGGATCCCCTGACCTTGGCCGTGCCAGGCAGCCCTGCCTCCACACCTTCACACATGCAGTCTCCCTGCCTGGGCGCCTTCTCAGGCCACCAAACCCAGCCCTTCCCCTAGGCCCACCTCCAGTTCCACCTTCTCGGTAAAACCTGAGGCAGGAGGAAGGGAATCTAGCATTTATCAGACACCTCCTCTATCGGCATCCATTTATTTCTTAAAAAAAGAGTCTCTGATGTCAATTGTACCTCACTTAAAAATAAGCATGTGAATAAAATGTAGCAAAATGTGAACATTTGTTAAATCAGTAGGTCTACAGATGCATTCTATTATTTTCTGTAGGATTAAAAAAATTCATAATTAAAAATAAGCACTAGAAAAGGAAAGCTGACTGGCTGCAATGCACAGAAGCAGCTGGAAGGGGCCAGACTGGAACATTGGGAGGCCTGGTAACAAGGCAGTAGATGCAAGGGAGGAATCAGGAGGGCTTGGCCAAGGGGCCTGGGGCAGAGAGGAGGGATCTGCAGGGGTAAGAGATGGTGCAGTGACTGAGAGAGGGAAGGAGGGAGGAGGGGAAGGAGGAGGGAGGGTCTAGATAGGGCCCGGGTTTGGAACACACTGAGGTGCAGGCATACGTGTGACTTTTAAGTGGAGATGCCTTGAAGGGTCAGTCCACGGTCAGTTCATGGTGCATCTGTCTCCACCGCTCAGCCCCACCCTGGAGCCAGTGACTCGCCCATAGCAGGTGTTCAACAAACATGGTCAGGTGCTCACCCCCACCCGCCTTCTAGTTGACAACAGAGTCTGGGCCCAGAGAACTAGCCCCCATTGAGAAGATGCCCAAGGAGAACAGAACCCCACCACAAGCCTATTCCTGGTGCCCTACCTGACCCAGATCCCTGACAGCTGGTGGCATATTTTGGGGGTTAGCCTACCCTGCAAGGGCCACTCCCTCGTCTGGGCGAATGCCTACTGCTCAGCTATTTCTAGTGGGGACAGCAGCGGGGCAGGCGTGGCCCTGGAGGAACAGCTAGCACGGGGCAGGATGGGATTAGGTGATGGAACAGATAGACGAGACCCTCTGTCCAGCTAGAGAAGGGGAAGAGCCAGCCTGCGGTCCCCACCCTACCCACAGGAGCCCCGAGCCCGACTCTCTGGGGCAGCCTGGGTGAGGGCTGAGAGCACTGCCAGGCCCGGGGCAGGGGGACTGCAGTCACGTCTCTTCTGGGAGGGGGAAGAGCCAACGGCTGGCCATCATGGGTGCCCTCTGGAGGCAGGGCAGGCTCCCCACCAGGGTGCCAAGACCGTCACTGGATTCCAAAGGGAATGTCTACACATAAGCCATTGTCAGGAAAAAGGTTAATTTCCCCTGAGAAGGGGAAGCAGCCCCACTCCCCATCGGGGCTTTTGCCTTTGAGGGTGCAGACTTGCCAAGCCCCTCGCTCATCACAGTCAGCGACCCTCCGTACAAGTCACAGTCAGGCCCTCACCTGCCCTTCTCCCAGACTCCTGCTTGGGACATGGCAGCATCCCGGGGGAAGACATACAGACAAAAGAGACCCAGAGGTTGACAAAGACATAGCAGAGCCAGAGAAAACGCCTCCAGAAAGGAGGCTGGGGAAAGGCCACAGGGATGAACGGAGCTATGCCCAGAGACAGGCCCAGACCCAGAGACCCTTGGGAGATAGAGATAACGAGAAACTGGGGAAAGAGAGAGACACAGAGAGAACACCATAGGGAGAATCCAAGACTCAAGGGCAGAGAAAAGGAGATGAACATACAGAAACTGACAATTTCTCTCTCTATCAGCCCAGCCCAAACCCTCCCCAGCCTGGGCAGTGGGTCAGGGCAGTACCCGCCTCCAGCGGCCAGCCCAGGCCCACCTGCTCTGCAGCTGACGTCTTCCTGGCAAGGCAGGGAAAGGACCCCCCTCCTCTCTGAGGTGCTGGGATCTCCCAGGCTGGCTTTGCAGTGCTCTGGCCCATGCAGGGGCCACCTCAAAGTTACAGGTGAGAGTGGACGGAAGGGTTTAGCCTGTGGATTCCAGAGCCAGACGGCCGGTCTGGATCCTGGCCCCCCACCTGCAGAAAGGGTGCTTCTGCAGCTCTACCCTCCCTCACCTCGTTTCTCAACTACACAGCCAAGAAACCTAGGTATTCCAAACTGGCCCAAAGTGTCCCCCCAAGTACATAATACGATGGATAAAATCTCAGTTTTGAGCCCTCCTACATGTGGTCGATTTCTCAGCCCATCCCTCGCCTCCACCCCCCGTGCCATCCGGGCCCCCACCCCACTGCACTGTAAGATGCAGGGAGCAGCAGGCGGGGCCCAGCACCCCAGGGGGGCACACAGAGAGGGGTTCCTTCCCGCCCTCCCACTGGGGGATCCTCCTCACAAGCTTCCAAGATGAGGGGTGGAGCCCTGGGAATCTCAGGATAGAAACAAGCTCATTTCCTTGGGGAGCCAGCCAGGCCGGCCTTCACCAGAGATGCCCCGAGGAGACCAGGTCGGCACTGCCTCAGTGGGAAGAATGGCTGCTTGTTGTGCACCAGAGCCACCCTCTCTGCCAGCATCGCAGCTCCAGCCTGTACACCAGCCTCATGCTTCCTGTTTGGGTGGGTTTTTTTTTAAGCCATTCCTGAATGTGGTCCATTTAGCCCCAGGGATGCCCCCATGCCCGCCCCATTCCTAGCCTCCTCCCCAGCCCCCAGCCAGCACTGAGCTCAGCCTTCCAGCATGGCTGAACTGGCCACTTTGTTCTGCTGGGCACCAGATAAATGCTCCCTAATTAGCAGACGGAGCCAAACCCTGGCTGGCATTTGGGGCTGTCTCCTGGCCAGCCCTGGAGCATTCATTTACTGCAGCTTGGGGGTGCCTCAGACCCTTTCGTGGCTGGGAATGTTTCCCTAGTTCAGGCTGGACAGACACCGTGTCCACAGGGCAGTGATCGCCATCCTACTGACTCTCCATAGCTGCTTCAGTCTCAGTGGGAAAGGTTTCCTGTGCCTTGTCTCCTAGAAATCTCACAAGGACTCTATGAAGCAGCTTCTGCAATTAGAGTCATTTAGCAGACGATAAGGCTGAGTCCCTTGGAGGTTAGGTAATGGCCCAGGGTCACACAGCCGATAAGAGGTGGTAGGGAGGAGGTCACATTCATGTACGTCTGTCTGACAACAAAGCCTGAGCTTCCCATCACCGAGAGCAAACTACTCCACTCGGAAAGTTGGGAAGTTGGTACCAGGAATCCCACAAGCTCTTTTGGAGAGCCTGCTGTCACCCAACTGTGGAGGTCTCTGAGGAATCTAAAATCTTTTTTCCTTGGCTCTAGCTAAATTTTGGATATAAAGGAAAGAACTACAATTCTCCAGTAACTCCTACAATGGCCTGGCCTGAGGAAATGTCCCGGAGATGCAGTAATTGCAGCCCCCAAAATCACACGGGGGCTGATGCCCAGGGGTGGCGGGGTGCCAGTGAGGGAAATCACTGCATCTCTGGGTCACCTGGCTTGTGGCTGTCTTCCTTCCAACAAGCCCACAACACAGGCTCCCACAGTTCACCCTGGCTGTCTCAGGTCCACAAGAGTCAAAAGCAAAACCAACTGTTGCTGCTGTGGGGGAGGGGATGCAAGGACGCCAAAACCTCAACAAGCAGGCTGGGATGCCCAAACAGCAGGGCTGATGGCAGTGGTCTACGCCCTGATTGCTCACCCATTCTATGCCTTCTGCCCCTACCCTGATTCCCCCACCAGTTGGTGGCTCTGGCTCAGGCCAAGGCTGTCAGCCTGGCTTTTCCGCCCAGGATGACCCTGACTTCTCCCCTCGGGGTCCCCATTACCAAGCCTAGTGCCAGGCATGTAGCTGGCGCTCCTCCAAGGTGCCAGGATTGACTTGAAATTCCTTCTCGTGGGAAGGGAGTGACTTGGTCACAGGTGAAGGCTTCACGGAGCGCACGCGCGCGCGCGCACACACACACACACACACACACACGCACACACACACCACTCACCTGGCCACCACCATAGATCTTCCTTCCCTTCATTCTCCAGTTTGGAGGGGACACTGTGCCCCCATGCACTTTGCAGCCAACTTTCCATTTGTTATCCCAAGAGGGGTAGATGGGGGCCCGGTGGGGGCAGAGCTGAGTTTGCTAGGTCGGACCTTGGGGCCTGAGACCAGAGGAAGAGGGAGGTGACGGCAGCAGGGCCTCGCTGACGTAACACCCAAACACACCCTGACGTGACACCCTCATGCCGGGAAAACAAGGTGTGCAGCTCGGAGCAGTCAGGCAGGTGGTGTGGCCTGACTCAGATGCCACCTCTGGCAAAGCTGAGATTTATTATCCAGTGAGAGAAGTGGGCAGTGGTAGGCAGGACACTTGGGCGGAGCTGCAGGCAGCAGCTGGGCAGACCTTTCTGGGAGCCGGAGTGCTCTGCACAGGCACCTTCTCTCCAGGAAGGGTGAATGATTGCCCCCTCCCCTCAGGAGCTCTCTAGGTGATGCAACAGGGGCTTCCTGCCCTCCTCAACCAAAAACAGAAAGAAGACTTCTGGAGGGGAGGCTAGAATTCCAGATTGGAATAAACTAAAGCTAGAGCGCCTGAGTTCTAGTCCTGCTGTCATTTGCTGGCCTTGTAATGTAGACGAGTCACTTCCCCTCTTAGGGCCTCATTTCCTCATCTGTCAAATAAAGGAAATGGACTACATCAGAGGGTGGCCAATAAGTTTTATCTCAAGGTACCATTGCCAATTGATAGGTAGTGTCTTCCTGAAGATATCTGGGTTTGTTTTTTCAGAAAGACTCTGAGACCATGTCTGGGCTCAGGACCCATGGAACAGTGTCAGCCACGGGCACGGGATGGGAATGTGCTGTGATCAATTAGTGATGCCTGTTGTGGACACAAGACCAGAAAGTGGCAGCATGAGTGCCAGATATGTTATCATCCTGATAGATGATTTCTAAGGGCCTTCTGGTCGCGAAACTCACAATTCCACCCCAATTCTCCAGCAGATCTGGTTAATGCTGGTCGGCAAGCATGTACCTCCCATATTGAGATATTTGCACACAGCTGATTTCTCTCCCTGAAAGATGTGTTCTCGTCCGCCCTGCAGGACAGTTACTGGGGGAGCAGGCAGCCCCCTAAGTCCCCAGTGCCCACACCCACCAGACTTCACCCAGAAGCTTAGAGCCAATGAATAGTGCCAAGGTTTACTAACCAGAGGACATTCCAGCTTTTCTTACAATTTTCCCCAATGTCTACAAAGGGGCTTCCCCCACTGTGTGACAATCCCACCTTGCCCCTGAGGGAGGATGAGCGAGCAGAAAAAGGCAGAGGTGGCTCCTGACTTCCTGGTGGTCACAAGTGAGGGTCTCGTCAGACACGGCTTGGTCCCTGAGGAACTCCTTGGGAGATGTGTGCCAGGATCACCTGCAGACCATTTGCCAGGAAGACCACATGCACCAAATGCACGCAGGTACCAAAACAGGTGCTCACAGACCAGGTACTCATCTGTATAGGAAAAGATTAATTTCCCAAGTGCACCTGCAGCATGACAAGGATCCCACAGCTCTGGCTGCTTCAGACCGTCGGACAAGCTCCTCTCCTCTCTTTGCATCCTTAAGCTCTGCCCGGGGCAGACGGTGCGGATGGCTGACAGCAGACCCTGCCACAGTATGCATCTGGCACGGACGTGTGGAGACCCTGCCCCGTGTGCGATGCCCGTGGTCACCTCTCTCCATCTATTCTGGACCTGCAAGACCCCTCATGTACAAGGTCATTCCTAAGCCCGCGGGGCTAGGGAAACTGCACAAGAAGGAGTCACTGTACCAACTGCAAACCTCATCTGCTTGGAGCGGAAAAAAAATAAACCCACCTTCAAGTGCACGCTAGCCAGGCACCAAGCAAACCAGGATTCCAACTCAGTGAACAGCTTTCCAACTTGAGCCGGCCTGGAGGTACCATTTCCCCAGGCCTTCCCCACCCAACACTCCCTGGAGAAGAGACACCCCACGGCCCTCTCCCCTCCTCACTCCAATGCTAGGCAGAACCTGCCAGAGGGGAAATCAGTAGACAGAGAGGAAACTGGAGTTCACCCTCAGGCCATGGGGCCAGATGAAAGGGAGCGGCTGAGGCAGAGCCAGCTCCCGGGGGAGGGGAAGCCAGACACAGAATTCCCAGGAGCTACTGGAATCCCCACAGGGCTCCCCTGGAATCCCCCTGTGTTCCATCAGGAATCTGAAAGATGCCTCTTTCCAAGAGCAAGGAAAAACTGTCGACAAATAGCAACTTTCTAAACAGCAGTGTTTTCCTAACAGAGGATGGTGGATTGGTAATTACACTTTGGAGGTGAAACAGTTCATCTGGGAAGACCTAAGCACCACCACCTGCCTCTCCCACCTGGAGGCAGACAGAGCTATGTGGTGAAAGTGAAGTCTGTATAAATGGGGCACAGGAAGAAACCTCGGCCTCCAGCTGGAGTAGGGATGTCCAGCTATTTTCTCTTGAAGTTAAGTTTCTGAGGACCTAACTGGTGAGTTCTCAGCTTCCCTGTCTAGGGACTCCACACCAGTCACTATTCTCAGGGCTTTCTTTACATGGACTGTCTCATTTCATTCTTACTATCACCCCATGAGGCAGGTATTTTTATTATCCCCATTACACAGATGAGAAAACCGAGGTACAGAGAGGTTAAATAACTCACCAAAGGTTATATACAGCTAGTAAGTGCCGGAGCTGGTCTTGGAATCCAACCATCCTGACCCTGGAGTACCTGCCCTTAACCACTGCACTCCACAGCCAAGAAGCTCTCACCGTGGTTCATCATGACACAAGAACCACCACCCAAGTGCTTCTTGGCCCAATACACAGTTCATGTGTTGTAGGCAATATTGGAATACAAGATTCCAGTTTGACAAGATAATTTGGGGTTTGCTGTAATGGATTCTAACCAGTTACATTCCGTAGGAATGATCTAGAATGGTGATTCAGGAAATATGAGGTAATGTGATTTTAATAATCATTTTCATTTTCTTTCTCTTGTTAGATATGTTATTAATGTCTATTTTTTTAACCTGTGTGTTTTCTGTCCCATTATGCTGTAATGACCAGGAGGAGCACAGTTTATTTTAGACCTCCCACTTTTCCCACCTCCTCCCACAGGTATCTTTTAATTATTATATATAAATGTTGTAAATAATACATGAATACATTCTCCTTTTTAAAAAAAGTAAGACATTACAAATAAGGCTAAGGTTCCCCTTTGACCAAGCCCTCCCTCCCATCCATGTCCCCAACCCTCTTCCAGAGATAACTCTTTTACCAATTTGGAGTGTATCCTTCCAGACCTTTAAAAAATAATTATGTACTTATGCTGTGCATGTACTTATAAAAGATGTATCTTGTTGTTTTTGCATAATTGCTATCATACAATTTTTTGAAACTCGCGTTGGCCATTCATTAACATTTCTTAGCGCTCCATCCATGGGACAGATCAGTCTCTATGGTTTTGACTGTTGTACAAAGTGGTATGAGACAACAGCTTACTTAGCCATCCTCTATGTTTCCCATTTTTGCCACGGCAAACAATAGGAGGCTTCCTGGGACTGGGGACTGACCTCAGTTAAGGCCAATGTTCTTGTCTGTCCGGGGCATGTGAGCAAGCACAATGACCCTCAGCTTATCGCACTGCTGGCACTAGAACTGCCACACCATGTGCTGGGACTCTCTAGAATCCTTGGTACAAAATCGTTCTTTGAATTTGGCAAGTTACCTCCCCCAGGCTTTAGTCTAGGGTCAATGATCTCAAACAACACAGAGCTTGCCTTGATGATTAAAAGACAGAACCTGCAGGAAAGACACCTCCCCCAGACCCCTCTTCTACTCTCAGGTTGATCCCTGCACACACCAGGATCACCCCAGTTTGACCTGAGCCGAGACCTGCTCTGGACATCAAACCAAACTAAAGCTCATATAAATTTAAGGAATAGAAAAATGAACACAGATGTTTACCTGCAATGAGGGACTGGGAGTAGAACTCTTCTAATTATAAAAATGCTGTGATCCTGTAACTCTCCATATATTACATCAGAACACACCCACATACACATACACATCCCTCCTAAGGTTGGTTATTAACAATTCGCAGATTATAGTTTTGTTCACCCATCATAAGCCTGGCTATTTGAGAGCTGAAAAGTGAGTGTGACTCTGGGTGGGTAAGTGGGTGGAGATGCTGGAGAGATGAATAAGGAAGAGAGATAAAAGCTCTTCAAAATAGGTTAAACCCTTTAGAACAAATGAGCAAACCTGAACAGCCTTCTTAACTCTATCTTCCAAGCAGCATGGGGGAGGCTAAAGGGCCTCTCCCAGCTCTGATCAAATATTGACCCTGTGCACTCACTGGCCAGAGTTCAGACTAAAGGGCCAGCAGCACTATGGAGCCAATGTTTGCAGAGCAATTACTGCATCCCAGCGCCTTGTAGGTCAGATTGTGAAACAACCTTTGATGGAGCCGGAGCTTCAGAGAGCCTTCCGGTCCTTCCTTGGTGGGGCCAGGCCTTGGGGGAGACACTTAACAGTGAAGGAGCTGTGCAAGGAAATTTACAGAGGCTGGAAATGTGGTCCAGCGCCAAAGAGAAGGCAACTTAAGAGCATCTGCGGTCCTTTTCCCTGCTCCTTCTCCCCTCAACTCCACCTCCAAGTAATCCAAGCTCTTTATAACTAAACAGACCTCAATATCAGGCCTTGTCTCTGCCAGCTCCCTCTGGGACAGGTCCCTTTCTTGGTCAGATAGGGCTGAGTGGTGGATTATTTTTAGAAGAAACCAATTTCCACTTGGAGACCTAGAGCCTCTCCTTTCCCTGTTCCCAGCTTGACATCTGAAATGCCCTTAGAAGCCCTTTCTAGTAACTGACCTGGTTTCCAGAATAGGTGTTTGGAAGAGCTGTTGAATTTGAATTGCTCTATGGATGGGGCAAATCATGGTGGAATACAGTCCCCCTCCTGCCGCAGGGGCCCTGGAAGATGTTAGAGGACACCTGGGGAGGGCCTGGGAGGTGGCAGAGTGCACTGGGGTGGGCATAAAGCCAGATCGAGCCTGCTGTGTGTCCCCGATGGTCAGAGGCAGCACAGTCCAATAGAACTTCCTGTGATGGTAGAAATGTTCTGTATCTGCTCAGTATGTAGCCATTAGCCACTGTGGCTCTTGGGCACTTGCAATGCAGCAAGTATGACCAAGAAACTAAATTTCATTTCATTTCAAAAAAATTAATTGAACTTAATTGAATTTTTAAAATTTAATCTTTAAGTTTTTTAATTAACTGAAATTTAAATGTAACTAGCCACATGTGGCTGGTGGCTTACTGCACTGGACAGCACAAGTCTAAAGGTTCCATACCTGGTGCTTCCCAGTGGGTGGGAAGAGGGGCTGGATTCACAGCCCCTTGAATGAGAAGGTGGCAGAACCACTGGGTCTGAAGGCTCAAGGAAGAAACATGGGGAGAGAAGAAGGTTTTGGGTGGAGTAGAGGGTCTTATCCTAGTGCCCTTGGAAGGATTTCAGGGGGGTGTGAATGACCAAGTGGGTTATTAGAATTGTATATGTACATTCATGCTTGTCTGGAAAGATGCACAAAAGAAACCCTGAGCCCCCAAAATAAAATAAAATAACTCATTGGTCTGTCAGATAAACTTACTTCTTCAGGGAAGTCTGTTCTGATACCAGAGTATAAGGTTTCCCTATAATATGTCTATGGTGCTTCTCTCTGTAGCATTTGGAATCATATAAAATAATATGTATATACATTTTTAAACTAAAATCTGTCTTTCCTCATTAAGCTGTAAGTCCCATAAAAGCAGTAACCAGATCTGCTTTTGCTCACCAATAAATCCCCACCCAGAGCCTGGCATCCTTCCTGGGACACAGAAGGCAGGCACTTAAGACTGGATAGATTGGGATAGATGGATGGATGGATAGATGGGCAGATGGACAGATGGATGGACAGATGGCGAGGAGGCAGACAAGCACGCATAAATGAACGAACAAACTAAGAAATAAGTTAGGGACATACTTTACCTCGGTAACTATAAATCTCAAAAAGCAACCAAATCCCCTCAAACTGGAGTGGGGGTGGTGGCTATATCATTCTAGGCAGCTGTCACCAATCAAAACCATATGGGCAGGGCTTCCCTGATGGTGCAGTGGTTAAGAATGCACCTGCCAAGGCCAGGGACACGGGTTCGAGCCCTGGTCCGGAAAGATCCCACATGCCGCGGAGCAACTAAGCCCGTGCCTTACAACTACTGAGCCTGCGCGCAAGAGCCCGCGAGCCACAACTACTGAGCCCGCGTGCCACAACTACTGAAGCCCGTGTGCCTAGAGCCCATGCTCCGCAGCAAGAGAAGCCACCGCAATGAGAAGCCCGCGCTCCACAATGAAGAGGAGCCCCCACTCGCCGCAACTAGAGAAAGCCCGTGAGCGGTAACAAAGAGCCAGTGCAGGGGCTTCCCTGGTGGCGCAGTGGTTGAGAATTTGCCTGCTAATGCAGGGGACACGGGTTCGAGCCCTGGTCTGGGAAGATCCCACATGCCACGGAGCAGCTGGGCCCGTGAGCCACAACTACTGAGCCTGCGCGTCTGGAGCCTGTGCCCCGCAACGGGAGGGGCCGCGATAGTGAAAGGCCCGCGCACCGCGATGAAGAGCGGTCCCCGCACCGCGATGAAGAGTGGCCCCCACTTGCCGTAACCAGAGAAAGCCCTCGCACAGAAACGAAGACCCAACACAGCCATAAATAAATAAATAAATAAATAAATATTTAAAAAAAAAAAAAAAAAAAGAGCCAGTGCAGCCATAAATAAATAAATAAATAAATTTTAAAAAAACATATGGGCATCTTCTTAGTTGCCCCCTCCCAAGAAGGATGCTCTTTCCTTCCTCTTCATCCCCTGGCATGTTACTTGTACTTCAATCTAGTATTTATTTCATCTACAGTGGACTAAATTGCTTAAAAGTCTATTTTCCCCACTAGATACAGACTCCTAGGAGGAAGGGACCTTGTCCTTCTCAAATGAGTGTCCCTCAGCCTGTGCCACTTCTGCCCTGCAAAAGTGCAAACGTGGTGGAGGCCTTGGCAAAGGCCAATTCACTCTTACTGCGAGCCAGCCTGGCTTCCTCATCTTTATACCTCCACCCTTGCCATGCACAGCCAGGCTAAGGCTGCCAGATTTAGCAAGTGAAAAATACAGGACAAAGGATAAAACAGGAATTTCAAATAAACAATGAATAACTTAAAAAAATTTGTTTTTGGCTGCACCATGTGGCATACAGGATCTTAGTTCCCCTGACCAGGGATCAAACCCGTGCTCCCTGCAGTGGAAGCACTGATTCTTAACCACTGGACCGCCAAGGAAGTCCCAATGAATAACTTTTTAGTATATCTCCTGCAATATATGGGATATACTTATATTAAAAAAAAGTATACAGTCCCCAGAAAGCCCAGGACCATGAGTTAGTAAAGCCAGTTAGGCAGCTTTCCCCAGGCTGGCTTAGTCGGCACAGTACTTCCAGGGTTCCAAAGTGGGCCTCAGCCCAAAAGGGGAGGAGCAAAAGGATTCTGAGAATAGCGCTCTACGGGTCACACCCCTACTCCCAACCCACTCCGTCCTGTCCCAGTGGCAAGCTCCAGAGAAAGCCGGTGGGACTCTGAACACTCTGACACAGGCCTGGGCACTGAGCAGCAACTCAGCAGAGTGAAGCCAAGGGATGAAAACAAGAAAGCAACACCATGACAGGAGGTACTAAGCCCCCAGACCCTTCAGCCAGGCAGCCCAGCATCCTTGTCACCTGTTAACACCAAGTAACTCACTAGACAACCATGTGTCGGGGAAAACATGGATTTGCTCATTTCATCCTCACAACAACCCTGCTGGGTGGGTACCATTTGAACCTTCATTCTACAGATGAGAAAATGGAGAAGCTAAGGAAGGAACCTCTCTGGAGTTACAGAGTGACAGAGCCAGTAACTGGTCCCAGGCAATGTGTCTCCAGTGCCTAAGCTCCAAGCTGAGTTCTGAGGGCCACCAGTGACCAGAGACGGAATTAGCAATGCCATTTGTTCTTCCTCTATAGGAATGCCATATTAAAATCAGAGATCCTGATAAATAAGAAAGGCTTTCTAAAATGAAGGCCACTACAAGTCATCATGTCAAGTTCTGAAAAATGGGTTCCCAAAAATGCTTGGTTGAAAGGTTAAATTCCAAAGAACCATCCCAACCCCTTTCCAAACTGCCTCTACAGGGTAACAATGACCCACATGGACAGGCCTGGCCATGCTCATGACTAGGGCCAGCGCATCGTACAAGCTGCTTCATGCCGTGTGTCCCCTCTCAACACACAGGAAATGAGCCCTCCAGGCAAGGGAGAAGTTGGGGGAGCAGCATTCCTTTCCTGTGAGATTCTGTAACTAGGGAGGGGGTAGGGGAATAGAACAGAAAAGAGGGGGAAGAAAAGTTCTGATTTGAGAGTTTCCCTCTGGCTCATCAATGAGTCCTTTCAGGGTTCCCTCTCCCCAACTAAGTGATCATTTCCTGTCCAGCACACTACACCCATTGATGGGGTATCAGCAAATCCCAACAGTTTACGCCGGAAGGACACGAGGAGACTGGACAGGAGTTGATGGGGGAAGAGGAAGAAGGCAGGAGGGTAAGGTGTGGCTTTCAATCCCACATTGTTAGATTAAGAGAGGATCTGTAATGCAGGGAGCTGGCTCACCTTTGGCTCATCTCATAGATAGAGCCATAAGGACAGTGGGATAAAGTCAGGTACTTGGAGGCAAACATGCTAGCCTGGCCTCTCCAAGATGACTCACCACCAGAGGCCTGCAAAGGAAGGAGTGGACCTTGGTTGTGAGGGCCAGCAGTGGATGTCTCTTCTTTGTGTTTTTATAGGCCTAAATCAGGCTCATAGCCCTAAAGAAGAATCTGGAACCTCTCAGCTTTCCCTTCCTGGTATAGGAAGGGTTGCTGCCCAACTCTCAATGATTCTGCCTTGTCTGGTGCCTGCCTCTGATAAACAGGGGTGGGCCCCCTAGTGGCCATGTCTGTGTTCATGTCTGTCTACCCTAGACTGTAGTGATTAGTGCAGAGAGGGCACCTGACCCAAGTCAGGCCAATCAGAGTCTTGCCTGGGATTTTTCGATTTGGAACTGGCAGAGAGTCAGTCTCTCTGCTGTTGGGAACCACAATATATGAAATTTGGGAGCTACTGACAGCTGAACTACTGATGACGGTGCCCAGAGAGAAGCCAAGACAAGACAGAGGGAGAGCAGCCCCGGTTTCAGGTGTTCCTGAAGCCACTGCCTCTCTCCCTTTTCCACCATCTGGTTGACTGCATAAGCTTCCCTGATATATCCTTCCAACCAAGTCTCCTCTTTGTCTAAGCCAGTATGAGTGTAAAACTATTACTTGTAACCTAAAGAGGCCTAATCAAATTAGTTGGCATCAAGGGAGGTGTCTACAATGGAGTTGTGGATCCAGGCTACCATCCCCCTGTGTGACATGCCTGGGTATGTTAGAGAGACACACATATCATACACTTGTACAAACAGGGAGATAAGAGCCTTATTTGGTTAGACAGACACAGTGGTATGCCCCATTTGTGTCTGTAGTTCAAGAAACTGCTTATTTTCTGTTTCAGTCTTTTCTGTGTGTTTGCTTTTCTTTGTCTGCAATGATGTGGTGGCTTGTGTCTCACCCTGGATGTTTATAGACACATGTCTGCTCAAGTACACAGCACCCACGGCCAACCTCCCGTCTTTCCGCCCTGGTTTCCCACCCTCCAGACGAAGGAGGGTGACAAAGCATGACTGTTAAGACCATCTGAGGAAGCCAACAAAGCCCCAGGTATCTGCCTGCATCATCCAAGACTGAGCCTAACCCAGCTTGACCGCCGAGGTTCCCTCCTCTGTCCCTCTGCTCTGCCTAGACTCTGACCCTGAGAGCTTGGGAAGGAGATTCTCTGGATGAGTGAGGACCTGAGAGGGGACAACCCACCAGACACTCAGGCCACTTCATGTGGAACCAGGCACCATCTGAGCTCAGACCCACTCACCTGCAGGTCAAAGAACTTGCTGTACCTCCGGTAGATGGTCTGGGACGTGGAGTCAGACCAGGTCACGTTAATGATGTATACCTGTGGGGAAAAGGTAAGAGCAGGTGAGTGGGTGACTAAAGCAGGGCCTCAAGCTGTGCCAGGCATCATTTAACATGACTGTGGGTGTTCCACGCCAGGACCATTCTTTTTCTCATCTTTGTCCCCAGGGCTTTAGCACAGTGTCAGGTACACATGGATGCTACACATGTGTCTAAATACACACACACACACACACACACACACACACACACACACATCTAGAAGGGTATTCAATAAAATGCTAAGGATGATTATCTTAGGAGGGTAGGGTTACAAGTGGTTTTAATTTTCTTCTTCTTGTTTATGTGTATTTTATACAATGAACATAAATTTGGGGTTGTTTAAAAATGTAAGTAGCTTTTTTCCACTGGTTCTCAAACTTTACGGTGAATGAGATCCTGCAAAGGGCTTTCCAAAACTGCAGATGTCAGGACCCCACCCTCTGAAATTCTGCATAAGTAGACCTGGGTTTTGGAGGATCAGGCAGCTACATTTTATTTTTTTAAACAATTTTTATAGAGCAGTTTTAGGTTCACAGAAAAACTGAGCAGAAGGTACAGAGGGTTCCCATATATCCCTGCCCCCACACATGCACAGCCTCTCCCACTACTAAGATCCCTCACCAGAGTGGTACATTTGTTGAAATTGGGTATCTATGTTTTAAACAAACCACTCCAGGTTATTCTGCCACAGTTGATCCTCAGAACACACTCTGAACCCACTTCAGGAGACTGTAAGCATTTCAGAGATGTGTGGTTCATCCCAGTATCCCTAAGTCTTAGCTCTGCGTCTGGCACTGAGTGGGTGCTCAGAAACTATTCTGCTCCATTGAACAACCAAACTGACCTTCTGGATGAGAGGTAGACTTACAGGAGAGAAATTAGCACATGGAAGATTTGTAAACTTTTCTGAAGTGAAGGCATTTCAGGACCCCATTCCCAATGTCACCCCAGTTCCCAGTGCTCAATCAGGCTCTGGACTACTGCCTCAGGCCACTCTGGAAGGCTCACTTAGCCCAGGAGGTGGGTGGGACTCCAAACTGGAGAAGGAGAGAAAGTCCCAGGCCCACACAATCTGTCCTATTTTTCCCACCATTTCTGTCCCTCTTATCTGAACCCACACCAAAGACATGCCTTCCTGGGAGAGGCTTCTGTTAGAGGGAGGGTCCCCTCACACAACCTCAGGGCTACTCCACTGAACTTCCCCACAGTGCCTGTTGTGATGTCTCCAAGCACAGCGTTAAGGGAGGGCGACCCAGGGTTAAGACGTGGGCGAGACCTCCACCTGCTTCCTCCCTCAGAGGAGAATGAGCTGCTGTAGGTCACAGCACTGGTTCCCCGGCCAGGATGCCCCGTCCACCAGAATTACCTGTGGACCTCCCTAAAAACCCATATTCCCGGGACTCTGCCTAGCAATTCTGATTCAGGAGGTCTGAGGGGACTCCATCAGAGACGAGAACAAAGTGGCCAGAGAGGTCAGGGTTGCAGCCACTGTGAGAAGGAGGGAATATTATTAGCAAAGAGAAGGAGCATTTGGACACCTTGTCATCAGAGTGGCTGACTTCACCACATGCCTGGAGCAGGGCTCTCTTGGTCTGCTCAGGCTGCTAAAACATAATTCCATAGATGGGTGACTTAGACAACAACATTTATTTCCCACAGTCATGGAAGCTGGAAGTCCCAGATCAAGGTTCCTGGTGGAACCTTCCTCCTGGCTTGCAGATGGCCACCTTCTGTTGTGTCTTCACATGCTGAAGACAGAGTGAGCTCTAGTCCCTTCCTCTTCTTATAAGGGCACTAATCCCATCATTGGGGCTCCATCCTTGTGACCTCACCTGAACCTAATTACTTCCCAAAGGCCCCACCTCAGACACCATCATACTGGGGATCTGGGCTTCAACATGTGGATTTGGGGGGAGGGGAGGGGGAAGGCACAAACATTTACTTCATAGCAAGGGTTCTGCACACAGGAGTATGAGGCTTTATGTTTGGCTGCTCAGTTAACAGCCAAAGAAATGAGCTCTGAATCTAGTCCCTTCTCCCCTCCGATCTCTAAGTCACAGAGTCAGCCTCGTGCCGTGTGGAGTGTTTGTTATGAAACACACCCGAGAGCGCCATAAAGCAAAGCAAATACAGCTGAATGTTGCCACCCTGAAATGGGGTATTTATGATATGACACGTTTTATGTGATCCCAATTAAGAAAGACCATAAAGTGAAAAGGCCATCCCTATCCTCACAAGCCCAAAATAAACTGACATAAATAAATATATAGGGATATGCTTTGCTTTATATCATATATAAACATATATCCCACACAATAAATTGTAGAAACCATTTAGGTAATGGTTACTATGTGCCAGCACAGTGTAAAGCACTCATATGCATTAGCTCATTTAATCTTCAGCCCAAGAGGTAGCTACCATTGTGATCCCCATTTTGCACAAGAGGAAGTTGAGGTTCAGAGAAGCCAAATAACATGCCCAAGGTCACACAGCTAGGAAAATACAGAGCAAAGGATTGAACCTAGGTCCAGCTGAGTCTAATCCCTATGCTCTTAACCACACTGGACTGTCTCCCTATATGTAAATTCAGGAGTGGGGATATTTAATCAAACTACTTGATGAGGACTGAATGGCAATTTTTTAAATAAAGTTTTGGGTAATCTGAAAAGTCTGTACAACCCTTGAGGAACATGGGGGAGGAAAGCTAATTCTGAGAACCTGAGACCAAGAAGAAACAGAACTTGGCCCAGACAGAGGTCAACGGTTAAGAATGCTACAAAACCAGACAGACACAGAGGAAACTCTCATACACAACTGGCTTCACCGACTGTGGCAGGATGCTCTGGGGTTTCTCACAGGGGTTATAGCCCACCCCATCCCCCCTGCTGACCCCCAGCTCCTGCCAGCTACATCTCCCCTCCCACCTGCATCTCCCCTTCCCACAGATGCTGTGCACGACAGGTGCTGCCTTCCTGACCTCTGCCCAGGCAGATGCACCGTAGGGAGGCCCCAAGTGACCGGGCCCTCTCGGGAGAGAGCCTGCACTCGCTCACAGGCCATTAGACAGCAGTCTTTCTCCCTGGCCAACCAAGTGGGACCCAGAGGAAGGGCTTAACTGGGGCTTAACATGACCCATGCTCCATCCTCTCTAGTAATTAGGGGCTTCCCTTCACCTCCCGGGAGAATTAATCACAGGCTCACTGCCTCTGGCAGCTGGGAGGCCTCTCCTTTTGCAGAGGACCGAGGATGGCAATTTGCCAAGGAAAAGGCACAGAGCCTGGAGTCAGCCACTCCCAGGTTTCACTCTTAGAACCTTCCTTATCATAGGCTGTGAGACCTCAGCCCAGCCTCTCAGACCCTCAGGCTCTTCCTCTATTCTACGGGCACAGCCTTCAGGGCTACGGGGCCTGATCCACTATGTTGGTTTCATTGCAGGTGTGCTCACCCCATTAGTGGTGGAGCTGAGACAGGAACCCAAACCTCCTAATTCCTAGTCTAGGACTAGTCAGCACATGACCAGCATACACCTGCCCTAGAAAAGTCCTTCTTCCTTTACTATTCAAAACAGTTGAAGAGTCACAACAGGGCATTGTTGCTATCTAACACTTGACCTAAACCCACAAGGAAGACAGGCCTCTGGTGACTTACATGTGGGGGTGGGGAAATGAGCCTCCACCCCCTGGTTCTCCCAAACCTCTGCGACTTGCCAGAGCCTCCCACCCCCAGCCCCACCCCCAGCCTACCCTCCTGGAAAAACAGTGTAAAGCCTGAGCTGAGGAAATGGTCAGAGACTTCCCCGGAGGTAAGCCCAGAGGATCTGTGGACAACCTCCAGGCCCCTTTCCCTCATCTGGGCTGTACGCTTGTCTGCTTTCTTCCAAACCTTGACCATCCTAGATGATCACTCCAGATGCGCAATGGATACACAAAATTCCAGCCCGACTCACACTCCCCCATCCCCACATCAGAGTTTCTCAAGCCTCCCTGAGCTGGCTGTGCTGGAGCCCCTAGCGATAAACCGCAGAGAAAGAGCAGGTGGAGGGCAAGGGGGACAGGGCAGAGGTCACTGGAGAAAGCCAGCTCTGTTTACCGGGCTACGTCAGGGGCCCAGATAAACTCTCCTCTGGCTGCAGGAGCGACCAAGATAACGTTACCCAGCAGCTGGTTCCAAGAAAGGTTTGCAATTAAACATCCTGCTTCCACACACGTTACTTGGAGTTATGTTTCCCGGGTGGAGTTTCCCTTCCTTCTGGATTTTAAAAACTCATGGATTCTATTACCCCATCTCTGGTCATTTCAGGCAGATGGCAAGCATCTAGAAATTGCATCCAGCCTCCCCCAGAGAGGAAGCCCCAGAGTCTCAAGTTCACCTGCCACGCTCACCCTCTTCCGAGGAGGATCTCCACCACAGACACAACTACAGAAACTCCACGACGCCTCGGTCCCGCCAGCCCACCCACCCCAAGGCCATCTTGGGCTGCCTTCCATCTGCTCAGCTCATTAGGCCCAGAAATGTCTGAGGCTTCTGAGACTTCCAAGTCCTGCTCCTTTCAACAAGGAAATGGCCTTGATGCAAATCAGACCCACAGCTCAACGCCAGAGCACTGAGAATGAAGCCCAGCCCAGTTTCCATGGAGGGAGGTCCATGATCAGACCCGGGCTGTGACCAATTAACGACCCAAAATTACTGCCTAATCATTCCTAGAAGGCCTGGGACCTGCCCCTGTTTAATTAGAAAGTGCCAGTAAGTACCCATTGCTCCCTGTACTGATGAAAAGTACAGTTAGAGACAAGGAGTTAGGAACCGTGGGGGAAATCCTCTATCTTTGTGGCACTGTGGCTCAGTTTACTAAGGAGGCCTTTTTCCCCTGGACCCCTGCCAGCTGCCCCTGGCCCCAGGCCAAATGGAAACTCAATGACAATCTTCCTTCACCGGCTCACAGCAACACAGGGTGGGACCAGTTGGCTAGGACTAGGGCCATCGCGTACAGTTATATAAGTTGCTCACTGTCCAAAGACTGCCCGGGACAAGTAGGGGTCGAAATCTAGCCTATCCTCTGCATCCCAAACTGTGCACCCTGGCTCCAGGCTGCAGGCACACAGATAAAGGAGCACCTCCTTCTAATGCATACAGAATGTTTCTAGCCAGGACACAGCACCTTGTCCCCTGGGTAGGTTGTCAGTGCTTTCCAGGGCCCTTGAGGTTACGGTATCTTCTCAGGACCCAGCTCCTCAACTTCCCCAAATCTTCTAGATGGAGGGATGCTTAATGTTTGAGATGGACTGTTCAGAAGTCTGAATGAACACATTCCAACAGCCAGTAAAGGGGAGTTTACATTTAGGGACATGATCGCTGCTCTGGCTTCCTACTGGAGAATTTCATCACGTTCTTCCCCAAGAAGATGATGGCAGCCCTAAGGTACCAATAGGCTCTAACCTTCTATTCAAAGGGCCCCATGTACTAAGTCCTATCACGGGCAGGGGAGTCCCAAATTAGGCTGGGCTGATCCTCAAGATGCAGACCACCCAGCAGGGCAGAGGACCCCAGGGCTGCTGCTCCCAGAGCAAGTGGCTCCACCAAATGCTGGGCTGATGCCCCTTCTCCTCCCTGCTGGGGCCCACTGACCCCCCCCCCCACTGATAAGCAGCAGGGGCCCCGGTATCAAAGACCCATCTTGACAACACTTGGCTGCACCCAAATTGAAAGCTCCCCAGATTTCATCATCTGACCTGGGCCCACCAGCCTAGCAAGTCTGGGGCCATCTCTTGTGGTGCTCATAGTCTGTTTTTCACAACTAGCCAGTTATTAGATCTGCCTTTGTTTACTAATTGTTGGCTCAGAATGACCCAGCACTGGACACATGCTGTGTCCCTGTCTATTTCACGTGGGTGACTATGTCCTCCCAGGTCTCCCCATGGGCAGCAACTGTGTTCCCCGACCCCCTGAGGTGCCCTGGGCCTGCCCATCCGCTGGGCACACTGAAATACAACTGGCTGGCTAATGAGTGAAAATCCATTGGGTTTGAAGAACCAAAGAGGTCGCTAGCAGCAACACTTGGGGACTGCGCCCCACTCCAGAAGCAAATCCCCAGTGGCCAAGGGGCAGAATATAAAATACATCCGGTTCAGTGCAAAGGTCTTTGCCAACCCAAAACCCTGCCAGCAAAATTAAGTTCAATGGCCTGTGGCCACCTGAATAAAGTTTCTGAGCACCCTCGGGGTGTGGTCCTTTAAAATTCTGACACTTCCTCTGGGGTGGGTGATTGTTCTTGGGGTGGGTAGGGTAGCGACACTGCAAATTTGGGGAACAAGCAGCACTTAGAAGTCTGGACTTGGGGGGTGACCTCCACCCCAGCACACACACACACAGATTCACTACAGGGTTAATGACCAGGTGGTGGAGCCTTTCAGACCTCAGAGCACCCCATTCAGGCTCCCTCTGGACCTCATGTTTATGAGCAGTCACAGCAAACACAGCAGAAGCAAACCTCAGAAAGGCTCTGCCAGAGACAGGGTGTGTGGCCGGAAAAGAGCTTTTTTCCTTCCAGTTTCATTGAGATATAATGGACATACAACACGGTATAAATTTAAGGTGTACGGCCTAATGATTTGATTTAGATACATCATGAAATGACTGCCACAGGAAGTGTAGTGAACATCCATCATGTAATATGGATATAACATCAAAGAAATAGAAAATGCTTTTCCTTGTGATGAGAACTCTTAGGATTTACTCTTAACAACCTTCATATAAAACGTACAGCTGTGTTAATTACATTGATCATGTTGCACATTATATCATTAGTAGTTATTTATCTTATAACTGGGAATTTGTACCTTTCATCCAATTCCCCCTCCACCTACCCTTCTCTGGTAACCAGAAATCTGATCTCTTTTTCTATGAGTTTGTTTGTTTATGAAGTATAATTGACCTACAACACTATTTTACTTCCTGGTACACAATACAGTGATTCGATATTTCTACACATTTCAAAATTATCACCACGATAAGTCTAGTTACCATCTGTCAGCATACAAAGGTATTACACAATTATTGACTATATTTACTATGCTGTAATTTCATACCTGTGACTCATTTATTTTGTTGCTGAAAGTTTGTACTTCTTAATCTCTCTCACCTATTTTTCTCCTCCCCCCATCCCCTCCCCTCTGGCAACCACCTGTTTGTTTTCTGTATCTATGACTCTGTTTCTGTTGTTTGTTCATTGTTTTGTTTGTTTTTTAGATTCCACATACAAGTGAAATCATACAGTATTTGTCTTTCTCCATCTTATTTCACTTAGCATAATACCCACTAGGTCCATCCATGTTGTCACGAATGGTAAGATTTCATTTTCATCCTCTTTATGGCTGAGTAAATACTGGGTTGGCCAAAGGGTTCGTTTGGGTTTTTCCATAACATCATATGGAAATCCAATATATATTACATTAATTTACATTATATATTTATTTATATTATATATTATATTTATATATTATATATTTTTTCATTCTCTTTATGGCTGAGTAACAGTCCATTTTATATATATGTGTGTGTGTGTGTGTGTGTGTGTGTGTGTGTGTATTTATATATAAAACATATTCTTTATCTAGTCATCTGTTGATAGGCACTTAGGTTGCTTCCCTATCTTGGCTATTGTAAATAATGCTGCAATGAACATAAGGGTGCATGTATCTTTTCTAATTACTGTTTTCATTTTCTTCAGATAAATACCCAGAAGTGGAATTGCTGGATCATATGGTAGCTCTATTTTTAATTTTTTGAGGAACCTCCACACTGCTTTCCAAAGTGTCTGCACCAATTTACATCCCCACCAACGATGCATGAGGTGTTCCCTTTTCTCCACATCCTCGCCAACACTTATTTGTTGTCTTTTTGATAATAGCCATTCTGACAGGTGTGAAGTGATACCTCATTGTGGTTCTGATTTGCATTTGGAAAAAGGGCTTTTAAGGGGATTGGAGGAGGGGATACTCAGCAGGCTCTTAAACTGTATCAAACACCTTCAAGAGTGTTTAGTCTCATAACACTCAGTGCCTGCCATCATTTGCATGAATCATGGGCCTCGATTGTTTATTTAATTTGGAGGGCAATGCATAGGCAAGAGGGTTTGGAGGAAGCTTCCATATTGCTGGTGTCTCCATTTATTCCTCTGCAAGATGGGGATAACAGTGGTTACTTCACTTTGGGGCTGTTGTGAGGATTTGTGATCTAACCCTGTATCTCCCCATTAGAACACAAGCTCCCTGAAGGCAGATTATGGCATCCTAACGCCCAGCAAGACACTTTACACCTAAGACGCACTCATTTAATGTCCCCTAAGTAAGTGAAGGAACGAAGTAAACAGCTAATGTCGAGTGAGTGCTTGCCCGGTGCCTGGTTTTGTGCCACTCTAAAGATGAGGCAAAGTCCCCGACCTCCAGGCCCTTACAGCTCAGCTGCGGCAGCCAGACTCACACTGACAAACCAAGCAGGGAAACAGTATAAGATGGAGTGACGGGATGCCAAAAAGTGAGGCTCAGAAAGGACCAAAGGCAGCACTGGCATCGTGGAGGAGGAAGACGGCTTTGAAAGCATTTGATGGATTTAAATTTTAGCTTCAACATTTCTCTGCTGTGTGGGCTTGGGCATGTGTCTTAGCCTTTCTGAGTCAGGGTCTCCTTAGCTGCAAAGTGTGGTTTATAAAGGGATCTTCCCGTTAAATGTGATGAAGCACATGGGGGCGCCCAGCACAGGGCCTGGCACATGGAAAGCGCCCAGTGAACCTTTGCTATTTAGATACTCAGGAAGAGGGAGGGGGTGAACTGACTTCTTTCCATTTGCCCTGAGACTTGGATCATGACACCAGGAATAGGAGTAGGAGGGGAGCAGGATGTGAGAAACAGGGACACAGACGGGCAGGGTAACACACATACACACACACACACACACACATCCCACTACTAATAACAAGCCTGGCCTGGGAAAGTAGAAGAGCAAAAATAACTGTGCTGCCCAGGGCTGGGAAAACAATGGCCATCCTCAGGAGCACCCCGCTGAAAGGATGGACGGGCTGCAGCAAGCCCCTCGGGGTCGGAGGCTTTTTTTCTTCTTTTTTTTTTTTCATGTTTCCTGGACAGGAAATGAGTGTGCAAAGTAGGAGCTCCCAGGATTTACAAACCCTATGTGGACCTTAAAAAAGATTCAGCTGTCGAAGCTCTGTCCTTATAGTCACCAGAACTAGGACAGAAACAGCAGGAAGAGCCAGTTTTTTTACAAACCTTTTTCTTAAATGCAGGAACTAGTGGTTTCATTAGGAACAAAAATAATAGGCACGTCCCTTTATTGATCACTTATTGCATTCCAGGCCTTGCTAAGCACTTTATCCAGATGATCTCACTTAATCTTTACATTGATTCTGTGAGGAAAGTGTTGTTATTGTCTCCAGTTGACAAATGAAGAGACCTCAAGAAATAACTGATCTACCTGAGGTCCCATGGCAGGTGATGGAGCTCAGGTCCAAATGCAGTATTGACTGCAGTAGCCTGACCACTTCGTCCTCTTTGATAACTACACCAGACTGCCCGGAGCCAGGCAGAGCCCCTGCCACAAGGATTTGCTCTGTCAGTTGGCTGCTCCACGTGTAGGTGACCCATCAGTCAGTACTGAGGCCACCCTGAGGCAGCGGGGTAAGGAGCCCTCTACAGGGACCAGCACTCTATTTTGCACAGTTTAGAATCAATCTGATTGGCTAGGGACTTCCTTGGCAGTCCAGTGGTTAAGACTCCGCCCTTCCACTGCAGGGGGCATGGGTTCGATCCCTGGTGGGGGAACTAAGATCCCGCATGCCTCATGGTGTGGCCAAAAAAAAAAAAAAAAAAAAATCTGATCGACTACATGAAAAGCTGTTACTCTCTCTGAGCCTCCACTCCCCATCTATAAAATGGGGGTGGTAACACCTGCTTCACTGTGAAGATTAATGAGAACACAAGCAAAGCACAACCACGGTGTCTGGGACACTGTAGCTGCTCAATAAACGTCACCTCTCTTCCCCACCATCCCCTTCAAAGTGCCTAGCACAGTCTTCTGCGCTCTTGGAGTTTTAGCCTCTTCCCTAGAAGTTTCTGGAGACACCAATGAGCCCAGAGTCAAGAAAGGAAGGCATTGTGGTTTCCAGGGCTCTGGGTGTGGTCCCCACTGCTCGCTCTCTAGAGTACCTGAGGGCATGTGGTTGAACCTCTGTACCTCCCTCCCTCCAGCCCTGCCACCTCCCTCTGTTCCCGAGCCAGCTTATCAGAGAAAATGTGTCTGACCACCTTGAATCAGCAGGTGCTCCAATGGAGAGGCCCAGCAATCGGTGGGCATGGATGTCTTGGGTAACGCCCGGGAGCCCAGAGAGGGTGGCGGGGTGTCCAGGCTAGAGGAAGGAGGCTCTCCCTACTGTGGACACTGAGAAAAACTCTAGATGCATATTGACATTCAGGAGCTAGAGTCCTGGAAACCTTAAACAAACGTATGCTCTCCCGAACCACAGAAAGGATCACGCTCCTGGGCTTCCAAGGGGGCATGGACGCAGCCCAGCGGATCTAGGAAAGGGTTGGAAAGAAGGACTCTAGCCCCACACACTCCCAAATCAATGACTGACCCAGGCCTGCTGACCTGGACACACACATCCTGTGACCATGCCCCGTTCCCCCGTCACACCCTGGGGAGCAAGGCAAAGGTTAACACACACAGCTTGGTTTCCTCTTCCTGGGAAACACAGCAGGCAGGCAAGGCCAGAGGCCAGCGGCCTCCTTCACACACAGCCTGCAGGGGAAGTGACCCCACCTTTTCCTCCCCGCCATCTGACACACTCACACCTTCCTCTCTGCTGTGCTCAGCAAAGCTCGACTTTTGACACAAGGAGAATTGCTGTCACTAGGAATTTTGTTGCATGGGGTAGACTGGAACGATCTTTTTGGAGAGCATTTTGGCAATATCTGCCCCAAACCAGCATTCCCTTTGACTCAGCAATTTTACCTCTAAGAATTTATCCACACAAGTGTGTGGATGTGTGTGTCTATGTGTGTGTGTGTATGTGTGTGTCTATGTGTGTGTGTGTGTGTGTTTATATACATAAAGATGTTCATGCCGTGCTGTTTGGAACAGCAAAAAATAAGGAATGTTGACTGTCTATCGATTTAAAAAACGGTCAAATAAATTATGATTCATACACCTGTTAAAGATAAGGGGGCTCTTTCTGTGTCATTAAGGGAAAATGTTCACAGTATATCGAGAAAAGAAAAAAACAGATTACAAAACAGTATGTATACAATACAATTAGATTTCGGGGGAGGTGTGTATGGGGGTTTGTGCATGAGCACATATGTGTACATTTTACATATCTGGAAAAATGTAACAAACTGATAATCGTGGTTACTTGGGTTAAGGAGAAACCGAATAGTTTCACTTTATACATTTCTCTATTATTTTATTTCTTTTGACTATGTCTGGCTTTCAGAATTTATTTTTTTTTAACATTTTTTATTTCTTTAATGTTGTATCTATTTTATTTATTTAATTTTGGCTGCGTTGGGTCTTCGTTGCTGCGCGCGGGCTTTCTCTAGTTGCGGCGACTGGGGGCTACTCTTCGCTGTGGTGCGCGAGCTGCTCATTGTGGTGGCTTCTCTTGCTGTGGAGAATGGGCTCTAGGCATGCGGGCTTCAGTAGTTGTGGCACACGGGCTCAGTAGTTGTGGCTCGCGGGCTCTAGAGCACAGGCTCAGTAGTTGTGGCGCATGGGCTTAGTTGCTCCACGGCATGTAGGATCTTCCCAGACCATGGCTTGAACCTGTGTCCCCTGCATTGGCTTAACCACTGAGCCACCAGGGGAGCCCTGGCTTTCAAAATTTAAAATAAGATTTCCATCTTACAAAACAATTGTGTTCTCTTAGCCTGTCCTCTGGCTAGTGCCAGCTCCTAGATATTCTACCAACATCCAATATGTGCTCATTCTTGGGTAGCTGTAGGGGATTTCAAGTTCAATGTTGAGCTCTTGAAGCCAAAGTCTGCAACTCTGTCTACATATACCATCACCTGGAGCGCTTTAAAAATACTGCCAGCTGGGACTTCCTGCGAAACAACTAAGCCCGCGTGCCGCAACTACTGAGCCTGCGCTCTAGAGCCCGTGAGCCACAACTACTGAAGCCCGTGCACCTAGAGCCCGCGCACCGCAATGAAGAGTAGCCCCTGCTCACAGAACTAGAGAGAAAGCCTGCGAGCAGCAACGAAGACCAAATGCAGCCAAAAATAGATAAATAAATTTATATATATATAAAATACTGCCTGCCAACCCTACTGTATACCATTTAAATTAGAATCCAGGAAGTTGGGGTGGACATTGGTAGTTTTCAGAGCTCCCAGGTAAGTCTACAGGTTGTTACAGGTTGAGAACCACTCAAGGTGGACCAATACCAAAAAGACCACTGGACTAGCTGAAAAAAATACTCTTTAAGTAGAAAGCAGTATTATAGTGTAATTTGTGCTAGTAAGAGTCAGCTCTGCCTTCAAGAGGTCCGGTTAGGGAGTTTGTATTCAGGGCTTTTTCTCAAAATTCTGCCTCCAGTTTTGGAATTCACCAGCTCAAATGGGGAAAAGAAAACAAGGAGACGGGGGTTCATTTGTTGTGAGCTGTGGCTGTGCCTTCACTTTCTTCGGCAGCCTGTGGCTGTCCCCACCTCCATGGGGCCTATATCAGTGACTCAGGGGTCAGAGTCCAGCCCTTTTCACCTCCAGGAGGAAGAGCGGAAAGAATTAGAGGTGCCGAACCCAGAGAAGGCATTTAAGGGACACACAACAGCTGGTTTCAAATATTTAAAGGACTATCAGTACGGGGAGGGTCAGCTCCAGTTGTACCCAAAGGAAGGTGGGGGACAGTGAGTGTAAATGATGGAAAAGCAGGTCTTGCCCAAAGTCAGGAAGAACTTGTCAACCAGAGCTGCCCAAGGATGGAAGGGGCTGTCTTGTGAAGTAATGGGACCATCAGGGCAGGAGATGAGTGACCACCCATCTGCTGTGATATTGCTGGGAAACCCCTTTGCACTCAGCCCTCTAACTTCCAACTCCAGGAGGCCAGAAACACTTAGAAAGTTAGCAAAATCCACTGGGAATACAGCTCCTTTACCAAAAAGTCTTCCACTCACAAAAAATCGTCCTGAGCACCAGCTGAGTGTCAGGCTCTGCACTAGGTGCTGGACACACCAGCAGTGAGCCAGACAGTCTGTCTTCATGGAGCATCAGACACACACATGATTGTTTCTGATGGTCCAATAAAATGGAGTGCAGTGACCAAAACTAACTGCAGGGGAGGTGGCTAATTCAGACAGATGGTCAGGGAAGGCTTCTCTCCGGAGAAAATGTTTGAGCTGAGATCTAAATGCAAAGAGCAAAGTACTACTCACCAGCTGGGGAGGTGGGTGGGATCTCAGTTTGACTCAGTCCAAAATTGGAAAGGAGTGCTACCTCACATCATATACAAAAATTAACCCAAAATGGATCAAATACCTCAATGTGAGTGATAAAACTATAAAAGCCTTAGAAGAAAACAAAGTTGCATTATGACCTTGGACTAGTCAATGGTTTCTAAGATATGACACTAAAATTATAGCAATGAAAAAAAAAGAAATAGATAAATTGGACTTCATCAAGATTAAATACTTTTGTGCTTCAAAAGACACCAGCAAGAAAGTGAAAAGACAGTCTACAGAATGGGAGAAAATATTTGCAATCCATGTATATGATAAGGGACTTGTATCTAGAATATATAAAGAACTCTTTTAACTCTAAAAGACAAATAACACAACTTAAAAATGGGCAAAGGATCCAAGTAGACTTTTCTCCAAAGAAGATATACAAATGGCCAATAAGCACAAGAAGAGATGCTCAATGGCGTTAGCCATCAGGGAAATGCAAATCAAAACTATAACAAAGTACCATTTCACATCCATTAGGATGGCTATAATCAAACAGACAGATAATAGTAAGTGTCGGCAAGGATGTAGAGAAATTAAAACCTCCATACATTGCTGGTGGGAATGTAAAATAGTGCAGCTGCTTTGGAAAACAGTCTGGCAGTTCCTCAAATGGTTAAACATAGAGTTACCATATGACCCAGCAATTGCATTCCAAAGTATCTACCCAAGAGAAATGAAAACTCACGTCCACACCAAAACTTCTATGTGAATGTTCATAGCAGCATTGTATTACAAAATATTATATATATATTACATAATAACCCAAAAGTCAAAACAACCCAAATGTTCTGCAACTAATGAATGGATAAACAAAATGATGTATCACAGCCATATGATGAAATATTATTCAATAATAAAAAGGAATAAAGTACCAATATATGCTACAACATGGATGAACCTTGAAAACATCACACTAAGTGAAAGACGCCAGACACAAAAGACCACATATTATATGATTCCATTTATATGAAATTCCCAGAACAGACAAATCTATAGAGACAGAACTAGATTAGTGGTTGCTGGGGGCTGGGGGTGGCAACACTGGGGGAAATGGGGAGCAACTGCTAATGGGGTTACTTTTGGGGATGGTGAAAATGTTCTGAAGTTGACTGTGGTGATGGTTACCCATTATCTGGGAATATACTAAAAACCACTGAATTGTATGCTTTAAATGGGTAAATTGTATGGTATGCGAATTACATCTCAATAAAGCAGTTTTTAAAATATTAGAAGGGAAAAGATGTCACTCTCAGTTAAGAAGATCTTGCCAGAAAAGGCTCCATCTCTCTAAGCTTCCAGCCTGTCTAATTTCTCCAAGGTTCAATCAAGACCCACCATCTCCTAGAAGCCTCCCTGGACTGCCTCAGCCCTGGTGCCCCCTCTGCCCCTTCATCTGGTGCACAGCAGGCTTGTGTAGGTAGGGGTCATGTCACATCCATTAGTCTTGGAGGAAACGAATCCTGGGCCTCTGTGACCCCCATGGTGCAGATCACCAACACTGGCACATAGTAGGTGTACCTGGCTGATTAAGGAGAAAGCCTAGCTTAAAATGCACCTGGTTTCCCAGGCTCAGCAAGAAGAGACCGAGTTCTCTTCCAATGACGACTAGAAAGACCCAAAGGCGGAAACATCCTCCTCTCTTTGCCTGGAGAGTTCGCTGGCCCCAGCAGAGCCTGGCGTGCAGTAAAACTTTCCCAGTCAAGCAGCAAAACTGGGAACGCCATCAGCTCCTGTTTGGCTTCCAGAATAAGGAAACTGCGCTTAAAACTGCACTTAAACTCCGACGTTGGAAGCGCCCACAGAGAGTAATCGCAGAACTAGGTGAATCTGCTCACCTTCTCTAGAAACATGTTTCTCCGTTTGCTCACGGTCCTGACCCGGGAGTTTGGCCCAGCCTCCTTTCATCTGATCCCACCCAGCCCTCGCCCCCCTCCAGGCCTCATAGCCTCTCTGCCCACAGTCTTCTCCCCCTTTTCCAAAACTCTTAAGGGCACCCCGTAGCTACAGCGTCCACTTCAGCACAAGAGACCCAGATTGCCAATTTCATATGTGGCCATTCCCCGAACCTGTTCCCAGATCTGCCCTCAACTGGGTCACAAACTCCTTGAAAGCAAGTGTTTTATCCTGACTTCTCTTGTTTTCCCTATAATACCTGAGGATATTGGGCACGTGGTAGATCCTCAATAAAGATGTCATTTCTGTCTGATAAAATTCTGTTCAGTCCTGTAAGGAAGTATCAAGTGCTTACTGTGTGCTAAGCTCCTCACTAGACACTGGCAACCCAAAATCAAATAAAATATCATCCTGGCCCCAGAAAGCTCCCGGACTGTGAGAAAGAGCGGCACTAATGGCTAATTTGCTATGGAGGCTAGACTGAGAAATGTACATGACCCTGGGGGAACGCAGAGGAGAGGCAACAAGCCAAGACAGCTTCCTGGAGGTGGGGTGAAGGGTGAAAGATGAAGAAGGTAAGCTGAGCAAAGAGGTGAGGGCAAGGGCGGTGGTGGCAGAAGGGAATCTTAAGCAGAAGAAAGGGCACAGACAAAAGCTGGGAGGGGTGGTGTACCATGGTCTGAGCTGGGTAGAGAACCAGGAGCAGCGGGGGTGGCTGCAGCCTGAAGTCCAAGGCAGTGATGGCAGGAGATGAATGAAGAGTCCCTGGCTCTGAGGCTGGAGGGAAAGATGGGGGCGGGAGAGCATCGGAAGGGAGGAAGGCAGAGAAACGGAGGGCAAGCTGAAGTGTTTTTTGGGTGAGAAACTTGGAATGGTTTGGGGATTGGAGAAGGACGGAAGGACAGGTGTGGGGAGATCTAAGGAGCGAGGGAGGAAGAGATGAGGATGGAGGAGCCCAGGGGAAGCAGAGGGGTCCCTGAGCCAGAGGCAGGCACCAGCAGGCTGGTGATGAGAACCAGGGCAGGGAAATGGGGTCTGGGAAGGGACACTTGGAGACTGAGAAATCCCGCCCCAAAGCTTCTGGGATCCCAGATGGCCCACAGTCAGGATGACATGGAATGACTGGGACAGAGCTCAGAGTTGGGAGCGGGTAGACCCAGGCCCTGGCAGGGCACGGGGTGCTTTGCTGCTCACTGGTGGACAGTGCAAAGTATGACTGACACCTAGAGACTGTCGATGCAGAGAAAGCATAAGCAGCTTTGCAAAAGGAGAGGGACCAAGCAGTCGAAGTCAGAGGCTTTGTTTTATGTTCTCTTAGCTTCCAGGCTCCAGATCTGACAGCAAACCTTATAAACCTCCCCTCCCTCCCCAAAACTTGGCTCAGAAGACAGAGCCATTTGGGATGAGGGAAGGGGGTACCAGGTCACGTCTTTTGGGCCCCTGACCCGCTTCTCCCTGCCTCTGCAAGCTGCGTGGCCAGAGGAGACCCCTGCTCTGCCACAGCCGACTGCAGGACGTCATTTGCTGGCTGGGCCCCTCGGGGAGGAGGTGGAGAGGCCTGCCAAGCCGGCTGGAGAAGAGCCGCGCACGCGGCCAGGGGAGACTGCCAGAGGCTGCATCTGGCTCGGCTTCCCGCACCGATTCCCATCTGGCCGAGGCATGGAGGTGAGACGAGAAACACACAGCCAGCCTCCTCCCCCAGCGCCCCCAAAGTCACGTCATCCAGGCATTCCCTCCGGGAGGGCTGCCCCCTCCCTGTGACCTCAGCCTGTTTCACTTGGCCAGAGCCCACCCCCGGAGAGCAGGCCCCCCCCACACACCCTAGCTCACACCCAGGCCCATGCAGGGAAAGGCGTGAGCTATAGATTCCAGCCCTCCCAGGCTGCACACCAAAGCCCCAAATAAGGGCCCACCCCTCCCAGCCCTGTCTTCTGAGATGCCAGCTGGGCTGCGGAGGGGGGCCGGGGGTGCTGGGACGCTCGGCCAGAACACTGCGGGCTTGTCCTCTTCCAGCCTCTACGTGGAATCTCCCTCCAGCTTTAACCAAGGGTGGGGGGGTCAGGCTGGCAAGAAAAGACAGGCAAGTCCAATGGGTGGCGTCTAACAGCTTCCAGTACTAAATCCTAGCTTTGCCTCTTGTGTGGTGTAAGAAAATTTGGTGGACAAATTATCTCATTTCTCTGAGCCTCCATTTCCTTGCCTGTAAACTGAGGGTAATAAGAGGACAGGCCTTGGACAGTTTGAGTGATGACTAAAATGTATGCAAAGTGCTTAGCACGCGCCTGGCCCTCAGCAAACACCCAGCGTATGGTCGTTCTTTTATTTCCTGGCTTCCTCCAGTGGCAGTGCCAGAGAAGGCTCAGTCCCACCTGCACAACTGCCAGTGGCCAGCTCCAAATACAAGTGATAAATCTGTTACTGTTATATTATTATTTTTTTTTTTAAATAAATAAATTTATTTATTTATTTTTGGCTGCATTGGGTCTTCGTTGCTGTGCGCAGGCTTTCTCTAGTTGTGGCGAGCGGGGGCTACTCTTTGTTGCGGTGCACGGGCTTCTCACTGTGGTGGCTTCTCTTGTTGCGGAGCATGGGCTCTAGGGCACACGGGCTTCAGTAGTGGTGGCACTCAGGCTCAGTAGTTGTGGCTCGTGGGCTCTAGCGCACAGTCTCAGTAGTTGTGGCGCACGGGCTTAGTTGCTCCACAGCACATGGGATCTTCCCGGACCAGGGCTCGAACCCGTGTGCCCTGCATTGACAGGCGGATTCTTAACCACTGCGCCACCAGGGAAGTCCAAAATTATTGGACTTCCAATAATTGTTATATTATTACTGACTTCATCTTTCTTATTTATTTTGATAGCTACTTATCCTGGGAAATAGAAAACTGACCTTTTCTGGGTGTTTTACATACTGTGCACAAAAGCAACTTTAGTAACTTTGTTATTTGGAATACACTCTCTAATAGGATGCTTCCTACACAGATATAACCCCTAGCAGCCCAAGCCCCCACAGAAATCCTGGGGCTCTCTCACAGCTGCACGCAGGCACACACACACACACACACACACACACACACACACACACACACACACTCTCACAGCTGCGCACACACGCACACACACACGTAGGTTCTTCCTTGGCATCCCGCCTTGCCCTCTACTCCCCTAATCCCAGAAGCTGTGTGTCCAACATCAAGCCCCGCCCCCCCACAGCTGCCCAATCACAAGTTCTGCCCTGATGTACTGCCTGGCATTGGGATGAAGAGGGGAACAGCACTTTCATGCCTGTTAACAGTGAGAACCCCAGGAAGCTCAGAGCAAGCCCAGAGCAGCCCCTTGGGTGTAGGCAGCAAAGAAGCTCACTTCCAACTCACAGCCCCAGAGGAAAGTGATCTAAACACCACCAAGCCCCCTTGGAGACTCCCCACCCACCTGCCTGGAGAACAACCCTCTAAATCCAAACTAATGAGTTGAACCACCCAACAGAAAAATGTTTAATGGGCCAAGAATGTAAAAAGGCATTTACCAAAAAAGAAATACAAGTGACCAATCCATCCATGGGAAGACACTCAAACTCATGCATAATTAAGAAAGAAATCAGAGCTCTTTTTCTTTAGCTGACTGGCAAAACATTCAAGTTTGGTAGGTCCCAGTGCTGATAAAGGTATGAGGAAACAGACATGTCTCACACACTGTAGGAGGGATGTGAATTCTTTTAGGAGGGCCATTTGCCAGTATACATCAAAATGAGAAATGCAAATTCTTTGACCCACCAATTCCCCTGCTAGAAATTTATCCTGGGGATAAACTCACAGAAGTGTGTCAAGTTTTATGTTCAAGGATGTTTTGGGCAATATCCGTCAAATTGTTCCAAGACATCCTCAGAATTAAATAGTTTGCAACTATCCCAAGAGCAAGGTCTTCTAGTTTTACCCACAGGGAGGTTATGCCATGAAGGAAGTTAAGAGAAAGCTATGGAAGAATCAATCCTTTTGCATAAATACTCTTTAAGGCAGTGCTGGCTTTGTCTAAGAAGGTGTCATTCCTTACTCTGCCTTTATTGGTCTGGCTTTAACCACTTCCCTTCCAGTGGACTGAAAGCCTGGTCCCGGTCAGCCAAGTCACAGAGCACTGCAACTTTCATGGCACCCAAGGAAGGGACAGGAGCCACACTAGCAAGTTCCAAGCAGGCTCTCTGCTGGAAGCAGCCATACATACACAAGCTCAGGGGACCCATACACCAACCCTGGGGATGGGCACGAGTAGTGTCCCCATCTTACAGAAGAAGATGCTAAGGTTCCGAGACGGTAAGTGACTTGTCCAAGGTCACACAGCCAGCATGTACTATGCTTGGATTCCAACCCCTGTGTTCTTTCCCACCTTGTGACAGCCTCAGGCCTTACACTACACCTCACGGACTCTTAGAAAGTTGATGGAGTTTGGGGATGGGAGGCAGGGAGGAGCCTGCAGAAGCAGCTGAGCTGAGGGAAGGAGGGCCAGCTGGCAGGGGTCAGGCTTGGGTTGGGACAGCCAAGTCAGGCCAGTCAGCTTGCCAAGGCCTTACTCCTTGCTGATGAGAAAAGGCATCTCAGTACCACACCACCACCCTCTACATGGGACTGCTACCCCAGGCTGTCCCCTGCCAGCTGGTGGCCACTCCCTGGCCCCTAGGAGGAAGCTCACAGGCCTGCCAGGCTATTTTGAAAGCCTGAAGCCTGTGTAATGTGCCTACTATGGCCCTCTCCCATTGACCCTCAAGGACCAGACACCCGCCTCCTTCTGTGGTACCCTGCAGAGACAGAGGAGACATCCAGTGGGTGCCGAGGGCAAAGAGGGCAGGGGTGGAGTTTGGTTCTGTCAGTGGCTTTGGCCAACTCATTTCACCCCCCGTGGGCCTCAGTTTCCTTGTGTTTGAAATGGGAAGACAAGAAAAAGGGCAGAGTTGGGATATGACTGCTGGTGTCCCCCGCCCAGGTTCTAACATTCTCTGTTCTTTGGGCTTTTCCATGGCTGGGGGAGGCTGCCAGTGCATAGGCTGGGTCAAGTGCGAGGGGAAGGGGACCTGGAGTCGGAGGCTAGGATTAGCGTCCGGCTTGGTCACCATGGGCTCTGTGACCTTGGGTCCAGAAGTGCTCAGGTTCTGGAGGAGGTTCTGGGTCTCAAGCGAACATTCAGCGAGGCTGAGAACAGGCTGCTAGTGTGGGGGATGACCACCCACCCTGTCTGCAGCCCCAGGCCCTGAGGCCCTGACACCATCACTTTCACGGACACAAATGGGAGTCTCAACAGAGGAACCAAGGGAGCAAGAGCCATGTTCCCTGAGTTCTGACCACACCTGGAAAGGGCCAGGGTCAACCAATCAGAGAATCGGATTCTGAGGACCAGAAGGGGACCTGAAAGGTCACTGAGCCCTGCCCTGTGCTTGCATAGGTCCAGCGGCGACGGGGCGGCTGCACGCAAGGCAGTCCGTGCAATCTCTGGGCATCTGACCATCAGAACGTTCTTCCTTATACTGAGCTGAATCTCCTTCCTGCTAACTGCTATCCACACCCACTAGTTCCGCCCCTGAGGCCACAGAGCACAGACCAAACTCCTCTCCTGAAGGAGGGCATTTCGCACGAGCCCTCTCCAAGCGTCTCCTCTGCTGCGGGCTAACCTCCCCACTTCCTCTTGTCGCTGCCATGACCAGTCTTGCATGTTCCTCCACCACGCTGTCCTCCGAGTACTCTGCCCTCAAACAGCGCGCACTGGGCCTCCCAGGTGCAGACAGGCTGACAGGGCAGAACAGAAGCAGATTCTTACCACCTCCCTCCTCTAAACCTTCTAAACCCTGACTTCCTGAGCACAGCCTAAGAACTGTGAATTCTGTGAACGCATACCCAGGGTTGGAGAGTCATACTGCTGACGTCTGCTGACCTCCCAAGAGACCCAAACCCTGACACCTCGCACTTCCGCTTCCACGAAAACCAAACCTGCTGCTGCCAACGCTTGGGCCACTGGTCTCTTGAATAAAAACACATTACATTTATGCCTAGGCAATCCCAATCTTCTTCAAGGCATTTTTGGAAGCTGGCTTGTTGCCTAACACACTCTTTCTCCTTCCTCCCTGTGTCACCTGTGAATGTGAGCAGGATGACCTCAAAATCCCACTGAAGTCATCGACAAACATTTTTGGTCAGAGACAGAGAACAGAGCCCTGTGGCACAGCCCTAGAGACCCTCCTTCAGGTCAACGCTTAGCTCAGTTCTGCATGAAGCTGAGAACAGGGGGGCTCCCGGATAAACCACAATTGTATATAACAAATTCTTTTATTTTTCAAACCATAAGAGGAACTCCCTATACAAAAGATTCGTCAGCAAGTTTGTACATAAAAGAAGAAGTCCTCTTGTAAATTAAATAAATCACAAACTGACCTCTCGTGCACATCCAGCATTTCACGAACTCCAGCTGATAAAGACACCTGCATGTGCACAATGCTCCCCACGTGCCGGACTCCCGGCTGAGCATTTCAGGCACGAAGCCCTGTCAGTGGCATCGTCACTCCCATTTTGCAAGCAAGGGCTCTAAGAGGTCACATGACTCACCTAAGGCCACACAGATGGAAACCCAGATGCCCGGCCATGTCTGTTGAACTCTAAAACTTCTCCTCTTTCCACTGTGTGATGCTGTCTCTCAGGTTTCCCTAAAGAAGGCTCCACTTGGTTCTGTCCTTCCTCTGGACTGAGCCCAGAACCCCCCATCCCAGGCCCTCAGTGTGCTCTCCAACTCCTTCCTGTGATCAGAGAGCTTCAGACCTACTGGGAACATGGCCGGCGTTGGGAAACAGGAGCCCATGATTTGGGTGGAACTGTCTCCCAATGCTGGGATTTTCTTCTTAGTGAGCCCAATTCCTTCTGGTGCCCCAGGCACAATTTAGAACCTGGCAGCAACCCAGGTCCAGCCCTAGGTTAGGAGAAAATGGCATTCCTGGGCCTCACCTAACTACCTATAAAATGGGTATCACAACGGTAACAGGGAACTGCCTTCACGGGGTTGTCGTGAGGATCCTGAAACACCTCCCTCCCTCCCACCACTGAGCCTTCACCCTCCTCTCGGAACACCCTTCTCCTTCCTTCCAGATTTACAGAGAGGCCTCCTGTTCCTGCTTCAGAGTGTCCTGTTCCTTTCCTGATCTCAGTCTGTCGCTGCACATCCACGCACAAGACTGGTGAAAGTTGGTCATCCCAGCCAGTCTGTAAGCTCCCTCCTCTTCTGACTTGTAATCATTTTGATTCAACCAGGAATCTGCAGCATCTGACATGGTGCCTGGCACACAGCTGGCATCTAATAAATGCTTGTTGATGAATGAAAGGTCAGATGAGAAAATAGACACAGGCTTGCTTTTCTCAAGGCCAGCATGGCTGAACCAGTGCAACGGCTCTGCATGGCCCACCTTAGGGAACTAGAAGATGCTGCCTGGAGGGGGCTGGGAGCCAAGGAAAGGTGTGTTTCCATTTGGGCAGGATGGGAGGAGAAGCAGAGAGCATGGACGTGATCAAGGGATGAATCCATTTCCTTCCAAACAAGGATGTCCCTCAGGTAATCTGTTATCCTGACAGGTCCACACCCATTGTGGTGACCACACTAATGAATCACCCTGGGAGCTCGAGGTGGAGGAGGGATGGGTAGGGGACGTTGCCTCCATGGAACCAAGGAAACTTGGCCCTCAGCGGTCACTACATGTCATTAGCTGTGACCCGGGGGCCATGGCTTTGGGGCAGTGATGAAGACTGGGACGCTGGCTCACTCTCAGGAGGGGCTGGTGGAATTCCTGCTGTTCCCGGGCCCTCCTTCTCTTCTGCTTCCGCAGCCTGGAGTGCTCACCCCCTCCCATCTCCCTCCCCACCTCCCCCTTCCCTCCCAGGCCCTCCCTCCCTGACAACCCTACTAAAACTGAGTCTCTACCACGGTATCAGGCAAAGAGAATGTGCTTTGGAGTTCAACATGTGAGGGTTTTTTAATTGAAGTATAGTTGCTGTACAGTATTATATAAGTTATAGGTGTACAATGGTGATTCATAATTTTTTACGGTTATACTCTGTTTATAGTTATTATAAAATATTAACATGTGAGTTTGAGCCCAGATCCACTACCTGAGCTGTGTGTTGTTGGGCAAGTAACAAAACTTCTCTGAGCCTTGGTCCTGTGTTTGTAAAGTGAACCTCACTGGGTTGCTATGAAAATTAAAGAGGTCATGGACACAAGGCCCATAGCACAAAGCCTGGCACGCTGTATGCACCTTGAATTCCTTGCAGCCTCTCCCTAGAACTCCCCTGGAGTTTTTGGTAGCTAATTGTCTTTCCACAGGAGGAAGTGTTCTCTTTCCACCTAAACCGTAAGGTTTTTTGAGGGCAAGGCTGTGTCCTGGCCACCTCTGCACAGTCCTCAGAGAGAGAGGGCAGTGTTGAAAAGCATGGGCCTTGGTGTAAATTTCAGCCTTGCCACGTACTGTCCGCGTGACCACGGGCAAATAGTCCTATGCCTGCTGGAGCCTCTGTTTCCTCATCTGTAAAATGGGGGTAACAAGAGTGGATGGTAATAGTTCTGCCTTTGTAGAGGGCTGGTGTGAGGCTTATAGGAGGGCCTATGTGTACTGAGTTTTACACAGTCCTTGGCATAGAATTCAACAAGGGCCGGAGATAGTGATCATCAGCCGGGCAGGGCCCAGCATGGTGGCACAGGGCACTGGCATCTTTGGGGAGGGAGGGAGGGAGAGAAGTCTTTGTAACAAGATGTTGTTATGGTTCTCCGTTTCGAGTAAGGGAGGGGCCCGCTGAGCTGATGTATCATCATCTAGGCGGACAGGTTCATCTAGGTGGCCACACCTGGCCGGGGAGGGGAGGCTTGTGCTCAGGAGAGGGGCAGGAAGCTAGTGAGAGTGCCAGGTCCCAAATCAGCCTAAGGAACAAGAGCCCATTCTCCACACCTGGGAGTTCTTCCTGATGATTCAGGGACGACATTCTCAGGTTTAAGAACAACATTCTCATGTCGCAAGTCCGGTGAGCGACTTTATTGCCACTCCTCAAATGAGCTTCCCCCAGCTCATTAAAGTAGGCAGGCCAGCAGCTCAGAACTTGGTCAGCTTTGAAGGATCGCCCACCCTGGGGGCGGCCCTGAGATAACCCAGCCTAACTTTTTAATAAAAGCAAGATGATTCCTGGTCTCTTTCCAATTAAAGTCAGGCCGCCTGGCCTTACGGCGTTCCCCCAGCTCCACAAGCGCAAGCTGGCGAAGGGAGGTGGGCTGGAGAAGCTAGCAGGAATCTCATCACTCAGATATTCCACTTCAGGGTCGGGGGCCCTCCCTGGCTGAGAGCCTCAGGGCAGGGCCTCTGCTAGAGCCATCAGCACTATCTTCGAGTGTCCATCTTCATTTCAGACCCACGATGAGGAGTCTCTTCCTGCAAATCTGCCTTTTGGGTCTTGTGAGAACAAAGACTGTTTCTGTTCTGCACTTCTGCCCCCCTCCTCCTAACCTCACCCCCAGGCCGAGTCACAGTTGGCCCACTGCTTGGGTGAGCCGTGATACAGACACTGGTGCATTCGTTAATTTATTTCCCAGGTGAAAGGCACTGTCGCAACTTCTGCCACTGCATATGGAAACACACACACACACACCCTAGCACGCTTTCTTTTCTCAACGGGGCAGTCGCCCGTTGCCGTTCATGCTGTCTTGACAGTTCTTCCTTTTGAAGTCTCCACATCTTTTGCCCACTGACTGGGACGTTCCACTCTGCCGGGTTCTTATTTTCTTAACACAGTGGAAATATTTGGCCTTTTCCATAATAATTAGCTCTCCTGATGCAATACATAGACAGCACTTTTTTTTATGTTGTGTTTTCAAGGGACTGTTTATTTAATGGCGATCTGTAGGGTACCACACACTGCTCTGGGAGGTAAGCCCTGTAGGCGGGGGGGAGGGGCGGGGGGGAGTGAGCAGAGGAACCATCTAGAATGTTGTGCTCCCATCCCACTTCTGGGACACAAGCAGCTATCCAAGCTTCTCTAAAGAGTGTAATTTATTATGTCTCTTTTAAGTTTAAGAGGCTCTCAGAGTCGCTTCTCCAAGACCCCCCACTCCAAAGAGCAATAAATGAGACTAAAATGAACATGTGTGAGGGTAAGAAGGTAATGCCACTTTTTAAAGGAAGGATTCTGTTTGTTTTTTTAAATAGGTCTGGTTCTAGACTTTGAAAATGATGGATTAGGGAGTTCCCTGGTGGCGCAGTGGTTAAGAATTCGCCTGCCAATGCAGGGGACACAGGTTTGAGCCCTGGTCCGGGAAGATCCCACAAGCCGCGGAGCAACGAAGCCCGTGAGCCACAACTACTGAGCCCGCGTGCCATGACTACTGAAGCCCACGGGCCTAGAGCCCGTGCTCTGCAACAAGAGAAGCCACCACAGTGAGAAGCCCGTGCACCGCAACGAAGAGCAGCCCCGGCTCGCTGCAACTAGAGAAAGCCTGCATGCAGCAACGAAGACCCAATGCAGCTAAAAATAAATAAATAAATAAATAAATAAATAAGAAGATTCTTCAAAAACAAAAAAGATGGATTAACATGTAATCCTGTGTCAACCACCCAACAAGTATTTACTGAGCACCTGCTAAGTGCAAAGCGGGGAAAAAGGCAGAGGTGGGGAGGGGCAGTGGGGGGCAGGCTCTAGGTAGAAGGGTAAGGAAGACCCTAATCACTACCCTCACAGTGTACTTGGAGAAATCAGGCAAGCATATAACGCGTATCTAACATAGGACCTAAAGCCACAATTATGCTCTGCTGGAACCAGGCAAGGTTTAAGACTTCAGTAATAGCCCACCCCAGCAACCTTAGATGTCACAGAACAGGGAATTGCCCGGCAGTCCAGTGGTTAAGACTCAGCACTCTCACTGCTGAGGGCCCGGGTTCCATCCCAGGTCGGGGAACTAAGATCTCACAAGCCACGCAGCATGGCCAAAAAAAAAAAAAAAAAAAAGATAAGATGTCAAAGAACAGTTATGATTAATTATCCATTGAAACGTTCAGGCCAAGAAGTTGTATAGTATTAGGTAGGAGTCTTTTCCCTATAATTATCCCCAGCAAATAAGCCCAGCTCATTTCCGTTTGCAAACAAGGCTGCAGGCATTTAAACAGAGTTAAATCCCAAACCTGGCTTCTGTGAAGAGAGCAACATCCGGGGAGGGTCTGCAGCCCACCTCCAACCATGGGCACACACAGGTGAAGCAGTACCTTTCAGAGGACATTTCTGGGGCATTCACAAGAATGGCCGGTGAGGCTCGGAGGCACTGAGCAAAGGGGGAAAACAAGATAAGAAGGGCTTATTTCAGATTAACTTGAAAAACAAAGGAGGTTTAGCTTTGAAAAGCTGGCTGAGTTTTTAAGATAATGGAGAAAGGTTTTAGGTTTCTGGTCCCATTAGTGAGAACTGGGTGGGGAATTACAAAAAGAACTTTCATTACAGGCAAGGGAGCCGGGCCAGGAAGGAATGATATGAAGACATTAAAACTCACTACGTCTTCCAATCTTGGTTGGATTGGTCCATGGGGAGAAATGCCAACAGCCTAGAAGGCCCTCTCTGGAAAGGAGAGAGGAAAATGACCTACTCTTCTGGATAACACCAAGTGTTGGTGACGGTGTAGGGAGATGAGAACCGTGGTTCACTGCTCGTAGGCTTATAAATTGTACAGCTCTTCTGAAAAGCAATAGGGTAGTATTTACTTAAACTCAGTCTGTATAAGCCCTGTGCCCTAGTGATCCCACCCCTGGGTGTACGTACTGGGGAAATCGCTGCAGACTGTAAGGGCTGCAGCCTACAGGGACGTTTTTCTGCAACAATGTTTGCAGGAGAAAGTGTTGGAGGCAACCTCAGGGCCCATTAACAGTGGGCAGCAAATAAGTAAACTGTGGTGGCTGCGAGCATGGAACACGATGCAGCAGTCAGAAGCAATAAAGTGGCTGCATACGACAACGTAAATAGATCTTATAAACACGGTATTGAGTAAAAAGGGAAATCACCAAACCAAACCTATAGCACAATACCATTTATGTAGATTACGAACCACGCTCACAAACAGCACAACCTATTTTCTGAGGATACATGGGTTTATGTTAAACAGGTTAGAGGGGATGCATAAGGGGAAAAGGGATAGGGGTGAAGATTAGGATTGAAGGAGAAAAATAAAAATAAAGCAGGAGGAGGCCTTTGCAGTGTGATAATGTACAATGAACTGAAAAATATGATTAACTTAACTTGCTGCACCTGAGGGTAGAAAAACCAGCATGTGACCTACTCTTTTGGGAGGGAAATGCACGATACAGAGCAGGATCAACAAATATTGATGGAGTGCACGCTCGAGGTCCACCAGAGCCCTGGTCCTAAGGAGTTTAGCATCTGGTAAGGAGCCTGGAGCTTAAGGATGGGCCCCTATCTGTCCCTCCTCATCCTAAGTGTCTGGGTCAGTGCTTCACATATGCTTGTTCAATTAATCCTGCAGAGGAAAGAAATATGTAAACCAGTAATTATTACAAGCTAGGAGTGGAGGAAACCCATCTGTCTCAGGTGGACCTGGAAGGCCCTTTAGAAGACACATCTGAGATGAGCCTTAAAGGGTTTCAGCAGGGGAGGGGGCAAGTTCCAGGCAATGAACATGGCTTTGGGGCAAGGGTGCAGAGAGAGATGCTGGGTGACCGCAAGGTGACCGCTCTGGTCTAGGCTGGCTGCAGTGACCTGCAGAAGCCCATCTAAGCTGCCATGTGGCCTAGAATTAAGGTGATAGAGAGAGGAGTGCAAGATGGAAGTGAAAGGCTAATGAATCGATGAGACAGGGCAGAAGCAGACCCAGGGCAGTAGTTCCAGCACTTGGCTCGTCATCAGATGCTCCTGTGGAGCTTTGGAAAAGACATGAACTTTGGGTCCTGCCCTTGTGCCAGGCTACCTGAATACCGAATCAGCCTCTGGGCTTGTAGCGGGTGATCCCGAAGGAAGAAATTCTTCACCAGCTTCCCGGGCAGATCTGGGAACCACTCATCAGCAGATCACAGAATCCAGATGGATGTCAGGGGAGGAGAAGTCAAATGTCACTCCCAGATTTTGACTCTGGGGACTGGAAAAATGGTGGCGCCATTAATTTACATACTGGGCAGTCAGGGAGTAGGATAAGGTGGGTGGCGGAGGACAGGTGAGTAGGTGCTGGCTGGCTGGGGACAGGAGAAGGTCCTCCTGCGGACACAGATCTGCCCAGAGGTCACAGATGAAGTGGAAAAGAAGGTCCAGAACCAAAGAGTATGGAGAGAAGAAAATGGAAGCACAAGGCTTAGCAACTGGACAGAATCTAGGGAAACACCTTTGTTTAGGAAGTGGAAAGGGATTATCCCAGGAGATAAGAGGAATGATGAAAAGTAAGGAAAACCAGGACAGAGAAAGACCACGAAGCCAGCAGCTGCGGTGGAATCACAGCCCTCTGGTGCTACCTTCACTCTCTGGGTCCATCTTCCTGACTACAAATCCCCTAAAGAGGCTGTAGGTTATAGAGGCTTAATCTTAAAGCAGAATGGAGTCAGCCTTGCGGACAGCCCGCAGCCACCTCCCACCGCCCTTATATTACAGGTGACTGGTCTGGACGCCCAACGAGGGCTATTGATTTGCCTTTTGTTTCTTTTACTCTAGTTCAGTGGTTCTGACGCTGCACAAAATTGCGTACAAAGTGCCCTCGACACTGAATTGGATGGGCAATTTAAGGGATGTTCAAAGGTAATTTTGACCCTCCTTGTTGGCTTGAGAGCCTGACCCACACATCGGATGAGGCTACACCACACTGCCATCCCCTCCCAACTGGTCTTCCAGCTCCTCCGGTCTCTGGAGTCCAATCAATCCTTCACACCACGTGCGCGGTTACATCTTTAAACACACACTGGGTCGTGTCAAGCAACACCTCCAGGGGCTTCTCCTGCTTGCAGGGAAGTCTGAACTCCCAAGTGTGATGTTCCAACCCCAGACCCCAGTTTCTCTTCACACCCCAAGTTCCCACTTCTGGTCTCCTCATGGCTCCCCATCATCTGTCGGCTGCTCTACCGCTGCCTCTCCCGGGGAGGACCTGTCTTTCTCTCGTTCCCCCTCTAGTGACCTAAAAGTAAGAGCACAAGCTACAGAGGCCAGGGTGCCTGACTCTGATTCCCAGTGCACCAATCACTGGCTCTGCCACCCTGGCTAAGTCTCTTTCCTCTTTGGTAAGATGGGGATGAGTTAACGCACCTACCTCACAGGGTTGTGAGGATTAAATGAGATAACACTCAGAAAGCCCTCAACAGTGCGGGGCACAGAGTAAACAGTCCATTAGACATATACATGTGCTCATGGGTACACACACATGCACAGGCACTCATGTGCACATCTGCTCTTGTATCTCCGTAAAGCATTCATTTCATGATCGATGCTCTGCTCTTCCTAATACATGATAAACCCCACCCAAGGCACTGAACAGATAAGCTCTACTCCCAGGTGGGGCTCACCCAGTGTGGTGGGCTCTGGGCTAATTTGCATCTAATTGTTACTTTTGCTCTTTCAAGAGTCACTCAGTCAAATTCTGTGCTGGAATCAAACCTATGTTAAGATTCCCCTGTCTTTCTTGCCTTTTTAAATTCAGATTTAGACCCAACTTCTGCACCAATGAACCAAGGCACCTCATCCTGAGCCTCCTTTTTATATATCTCAATAAATATAAAAAGAATTTTTATTGATATGAATGATTGCTTTACTCTAAATTTGCAAAATCATTAAATAAACATATAAAGAAGGAATGCAAACATTTAAACATTAAAATTTTAAAAATTTTTACTAACTTACTTTTTAATTTGGGAATTGTATCATCATTTTTTACTTTGAAATTTTGTTTTAAGATTTTTTTTTTAATGTGGACCATTTTTAAAGTCTTTATTGAATTTGTTACAATATTGCTTCTGTTTTATGTTTTGGTTTTCTGGCAGAGAGGCATGTGGGATCTCAGCTCCCCAACCAGGGATCAAACTCGCATCCCCTTCATTGGAAGGTGAAGTCTTAACCACTGGACCACCAGGGAAGTCCTTTTTTTTTTATCAATACATTTCACCGGAATATAAACTCCCCAGGACAAGGATTTTTGTCTGTTTTTGTGTACTAATATAGTCTCAAACCTAGAACAATGCCTGGCATGTAGTAGGCATTTAACAAATCTTTGCTGAATGAATGAATGAACAAATGAAGACTACATGTAACATATAACAAATCCTTCCACACACCATTCAAAATAAATAAATACTAAAATTCTATCATTTTTTAAATAAGAGAAACAGAAACATTATGGATAAAGTTTAAATCCCTTATCCTCCTCCCAGGCCCATTTCTCTCTCCCCATCCAGAAGCAGCCAGTGTCATGAATTTTTTTGTGTGTATCCTTCTGGTCTGTGTTTTTATACTTTTTCCACAAACATATGTAAATATATATAATACACTTTTTGTGAATAATTTTTAATTTATAGAAACAGTATGAAATTTAGATAAATAATAATTACATAAATGGTATTATAGATAATATTCTATTGCTTGCCTTTTTCACTCAGTGTTGTTTTGGGGATCATTCCAGGTTGAAACTTATAAATCTTATTCACATTAACTGCACAGAATTCCATCATATGAATATACTGTATTTATTTATCCATCTTCTTCTCCTGGGCATTTGTATTATTCCAAGTGGTAGCCATAGTTCACAGAATATTCCAGTTCTCTTCCTTCTCAGGCACATGGTAGGACTGTGCTTCCATCAGCAGCATATGAAGTTCCCCACTTCCTCATAGTCTAACCAACACTTGGCATTGTTAAGACATTTCACCCTGTGCGTTCCAACGGGGAATCACATAATCTCTTGAACAAAACTGCTAAGTAGTATACTCAAGGGTATAGAATATATGAAATACTCTTGTTGACCAAAAAGTCCTTTACGTTGTGTCTTTTGCTTTTAAACATTACTTTAGCCTGATGCTCAGCCATAGATTGGGAAGGACAGGGATGCAAGATAATACAGTGTTCCTAAATTGATTCCACAAACATCAGGGATCCACAAGGTCTTCATTGTAAGTATCAGTTCTCATTGCATGGATTTAGACACAGACGGAATAGGAAAATGGATTAAATGTGGACTGACCTACCTAACATAAACCCCAGACACTCTTACCTATCAATGTCGCTTTGATAATTTATCCTACAAAAATAGTAGCCCATATATATATATAGATAGATATATATAGATATATATAGGGCAGCACTGTTTATAATGGCAAAAATAAAAAAGTTGAAAACAAGCTAAATGTTCATTAATAGGATAGTTTTTTTTAATTATAATTTTTTTCTATCTACTTCTACTTTCTATCTACATCTTACTTCAAAGTAAGATGATAAATTTCCGTATGGTTTAAGATAGTTTTAGATGGGATTTTGTTACTTGCCTCCTAACGGATTCCCAGTTTTGCACTGGACCAGCTCTAGCTAGAGGAGAAACAAATGCAGTCTGACTCCACACACAGAGAACTCCAAAACACTTGGCGACTTCCCCATCAGCTGCCCCCAAGAGAGAAGTCCCATGACCCTGTGTCTCGAGGGAAGAGAGCCTGACCAGGAGCCCAGCAACTTTCACCAGAACTTGGTAAGGGGGCTGGGAAGTTAGTCAACACTAAAAACAAATAAAGACGCTTTGTTGTCTCTCTCCCCATCCCCTCCCGGAAAGAGAGTCCCCGGGGAACAGATGAGTAAAGACTTTGCACAGTTTCCACCCTGCCCCCAAGTTGCTGACCAGGCCAGAGGAAGTAATGGGAATAAACTGCAGGCGCATTCAACATTTCCTACAAGATCCAGCCTCGACCAGTTTCAAAACAGTAGAGTAGGAGAGAAAAATCCACATGCTCCAAAGGGCAGAGAGAGGAAATGCTCCAGTGGAACCTGCACTCAGGACCGCAGGCCAGCCCTGCCAAAGTCACGGTGAGGGTTTGTGCCCAGGGCTCCTGGGCCAGCACAGGGAATGAATCGAGCTCACGCTATAAGCCATCAAAAGGGCTGATGGTGGATGAACTTTGAAAACGTTATATTAGTGAAAGAAAGCCAGTCACAAAAGACCACGTAGTTGATGGTTCCATTTATATAAAATGTTCAGAATAGGCAAATCCATAAGGATAGAAAGAAAATTAGTGGTTTCTAAGGGCTTGGGACCAGTGGGGGTGTGGGTAGGGAGGTTGGAAGTGATGGCTAAAGCATACTTGCTTCTTGGGGTAATAAAAATGTTCTAAAATTGACTGTGGTAGTGGTTGCACAATTCTATGAATATACTAAAAGGTATACTTTAAATGGGTTGGTTATATGGTATGAGAATTATATCTCAATAAAGCTGTTCCCAAAAAGGGAGGGGGGCTAAGAGCATCAATGTGGGCTCTCTACTGCCTTAACGCGGGGAGCTACACGAGGATGCTCAGCTCCCGCTGGTTCCTATATTTTTATCATTCATAATGCTTCGATGCCAGCCACCAGCTCTATGAGTTTGTGGTACTTTTATTATCCCTATTTTACAGATAAGGAAACTGAGGCTTGGGGAGATTAAATAATTTGCCCAAAGTCACGTGGCTTGTGAGGGACTCGGCCTCGCCTGTAACCGCTGCACTCTAACCCATCCTAATCCACGTCAGCAGAGAGCCAAACAAGTCCACAGGGTTAACACTGTATTAGGTTAACGCCTAATATTAATAGCATTGGGGCTGGGAACTTATTAGAGGATGGCTTTTGAAAATTTGGGCTGCTCAGGCTGCCTTGCGTGAATGCACCTGCTTCCCTGGGTTCATCCTGGCTGAGGTTCGGGGGATGTGGGTGGGGCAGAGGTGGTCCTTTAAGGTTCTCAGGGACAGTGGCAGGAACTGTCTGCTCCTGAGGAGTTGTTTGGAGTCACTGAGCTGGCTGGGTACCAGGGGGCCCTCTCCCAGCAGCTCTGGGAACCCAAGGGTATCTGAACCCCATGAATAAGTCCCAAATGCCCCACCCAGACTCACATCTGGGACCGAAGCTTCCATGGGATTCCCTACTGTCTGATGTGAGCTCCTGTGGGCGGGAGCAGCCAGGCAAGCCCAGGGGCCCCACTGCCTCTGTCTGCCAAGAACGCACACTGACGAAATGGCCACCCTCTCTTTCTTCCAGGAATCCAGGTAGGGAAGGCCTGTTTCTCTGTGCGTCCCCTTATTAGGGGTTAGGTCACATAACAGATAACACGGACAGGTCCGCATTGCCCCAGCCCCGCACACCTGGACACGTAACCGGCTCACAGTAAAACAGGAGATGGACATTTGCTCTTTGAGGATAAAGCCAGGCATAAGATTCCTTACCCAGCAAAAATGTGTACATACCCTCTCCTTGAGGCCCTGGGGAGGAACTCAAGGCCTCTTCTAGCTTCCCTTCTCAATTCCCCCGTTGCTTCTAGAGTCTCTCCTCCATCTCCCCCCTGCTCTGGGTCACAACTCTTTCCTGGGATCAGGTCATCTGGCACGTCTACACCAGCCTAGTTCACACAGCCCTGCCTCACAGCCTTCCTGCTCCCCCCAAGTCTTCTTCCAGGGCCTCCTCTGAAGCTAGAAGTCATGTTTCTAGAGTAAGTGCCCTGGATGGAGAAGAGGGCCCTTTCTGCACATGCAAAGTCACGGCAGAATCCCACCCACCAGCTCACCCTACATGGGTGGAGGGGGCAGGGGGGTGGAAGTTCAGAGGTCGGTCAGATCCCAGTTCTGCTACTTACTAGCTGTGTCACCTTGAGTGAGTGACTTAACCTTCCCAATTCCCAGTTTCCTTGCCTATAACAATGGGAGTAATACCATCTTTCTTTTGTGAGAGTGAAATGAAGTCTGTGTAAACCTGCCTGATTCAGAAGAGGCACTGGAGAAAAGGAGAAAAGGTAGTTAGGGTAAGTATATGTGAGGGTCTATGATTCCATTTTATACTAAAATCTAAGTATTTTGGGACCCTCTAGCCTGACCGTAAGGAGTTCTCAAGGATAAAAGATGGCCCCAGGAATATGCCTGATGGACAATGACCCAACAGCTTGTACTACACACACACACACACACACAAACATACCACACACAAAATGCACACACACTCCCAAACAGACATATACTAATATACCACCCAGACATAATCCCAAACACCCTGCAATACACACACAAGATATCCCCAAATACACCCCCATAACACACCACACCCAAACACACACACAGACATCACACACCTCCAAATACACATGCATTCCACACTCAAACACACACACACACACACTCTCTCCTCCTTTTTTCTATTTTCTTAAAGATGCTTTCACCCTCTATAAGGACACCCAGTCTCACCACAATTTCAAACACTATCACAAGAAGCTTTAATGTTCGTAATGCCTAACTCCCCGCCAACTAGCCAGATTACAGCAGATACAAATGACAGAGTGTCTTGCTCACATTATGTCACCTTGTACCTGGGCACAGAGGCCAGCAGCCCCCGACCTCATTTCCTCAGACACTTGCACTGCTCCTCCCAGCCTGACCTATGATGGATAAAGATACTAGATTTCTATTTATCCAAAAGTCCCTTGTTTGTTTATTTCTTTCCTGAGGCAAGTTTATACAAGGTCAGATTCCCACGTGTCCAAGGCCCAGCTTCTCTCGGTCATGTTTGCATTGACTGGTCTCCTTCTCTGATGAGGCCCCCAGAAGCTGCTGTATTGATCAAGTATTCTTCAGCCCTGTCCACAATGACTCACTGCCTCTTATTAGCTTTAAAAAAACCTGTATCAAACAAGGATCCTGACTCCTCTATAACAAGAACCCCAGGAACCTCCAGAAAGACAGCACGGCCTGGGGAACTGAGTCATGGACAGAGGTTCTCAGTCTTCGCTCCACCAGTTGCTAGAAGGAGGAGTTTGCTATCATAGTTTGGGTTCATTCCAAAGCAGACCCTGAGACAAGGCCTTGGGTACAGGCTGTTTATTAGGCAGATGATTCCCGGAATCCCAAGTGAGTAAGTATGGAGAGCGAGACCAGGAAAGGATAAAGGCCGATAAAGGGTACTTAATGGCCAATTTACTGCTGTGGGCATTGGGGCTCAGTCCTGCTGGGGATCCTCTGAGGTTCTGGCTGGAAATCGCCTCCGAATTGTCCCAGTGGAGAGCAGGCAGCTGAGATATCAACTCCCTGGGATGATATGATGACGGAATGACAACTCGCCTCCGCCCCCTCCCCTGGCCTTCCTCAGCTGCACCTGCTTGGGTAGAGCAAGTTCCCGTGGTGCCCTTGCTGGAGGGAGCCCTCGCCCAGAGAAGTGAGGTGGGGAGAGGCGACAGTGGGGAAAGCTCGAGGAGGGGAGCTGCCAGCACGCTGGAAACCGCTGCAGGTGAACTCAGGTGAGCCCAGGGCATATGGGGCGGGGCATCAACAGTGTCCTCCACAGTCACAGGAGTCATGTGCCTCTCAGAGCCTTTCCTATCTGTGAAACAGGAGACCTACAGCCCTTCCTAGCAGGTCCCTCAGAGGCAGCAAGACTGTTTGTGAGGAGCTTGACAACCTGGGACACTGACGGTACCGGCAGGAGGCACCGTCACCTTCTGCATGCGCAGCCCTGCTGCAATAAACACCCAGAGGCTGCTCGTGAGGGGAGAGGTGTGGAAAGAGTGCAATTCAAGGCTCCCAGCCAGAAAGGTCAGGCTGGAGCCCACTGACCATCCCCCTGGTCCCCTTGCAAAACCACAAGGCTGTTTAAATGGCCACCATTTAAAGGAAAGGAGAGTGCCTACTAGATGCTTTACCCTGTCTTGGGTTCTTACAATGACCCTACGAGGAAGGCGTGGGCACAGTCAGCTGAGGAAACTGAGCTGAGAGGGGTGAGCAACTCGCTGGCGGCACTCAGCTAGGAAATGGTGGAGTCAGCTTTGGAACACTTGTCTGAATCTTTACACCCCCTTCCTCTAGAACATGCCATAAGCTCCATCCCAGATGCCTCTGTCACAAACCCCAGGCATCTTCTCAAGGCTTCTATATATATATCCGTCAGGCCTGGGCTGATAGGAAGCAGACTGCACCTGCCCTGCCAGCTCAGATAACAACAGTAACTCTTAGGTAGCACTAACTCTGCCCCAGGCACTGTTATAAGTGATTTTATCATCATTATCTCATTTAATCCTCCCAACAATCCTATGAGGAAGGTACTATTATTATCCCCATTTTACAGAACAGGAAACTGAAGCACAGAGAGGTTAAGTGACTTGCCCAAGGTCACGCAGAAATAAATGGGAGAGGAGAAACTTGGATTTAGGCAATCTGGTTCCAGAGCCCCTGCTCTAAACTACTTTGCCACATTCCTCTCGAAAGTGCAGACTCATTCTCCTCACCAGTCTACCAGAAAGGGTCATCCCTGAATGTTGGGAATGGAATTGCCATTGACCTCTCTCCTGGGACGAGAACTGGCAAGAGCAGCATGGAGGAGACAAGACAGCCGGCCCAGCCACCTCTTTAAGGACCAGGCTCCTGGGGAGACAGTGCAAATGCTCCCTGCTGAGTGAGGGTCTCTTTACTGGGGGGTTGGTGTGCCCACAGCGGCACGTAGCACTGAAGCGCAACACAATTGGGGTCAAGTGCCTTTTTTTTCTTTTTGAGAATGATGACTTTTGGGTCCGGATGCTCTAATGGGGGTTCCCAGTACAAGCTTTCCACAAGGGACGGTAATTGCAAGGAACAGCCAAAGAACACAAGAGTTTCCCAGAGTACGGAGCCAAGGCAGGCTGGCCCACGGGGAGGTTGTGGAGATCACATGAAAGAACATCTTGGGGCTCACACGTCAGCAGAGAAAACTGGTCAACACCACGGGGCATCTGCCCAGCAGCTGAAGGCAGTCCATGGTCTCGGACCCGGTCTCCTTCCCATTTCTTATGTTACATCAGCAGAACCACTGCCAAGTAGAACAGAAATCCCAGCTCTCCTTTCTCATGCCTCCGTCCTGCTTTTATAATCAGTTCTACCGCACCGCCCCCCAACCCCCAGCCCCTCAAGTGGAAGTTCTGAACGCAGGGTAGAAACAAAGCCAACAAATCTGCACAGCCACGCAGATACAACGGTTAGGGGAGGAGTAATCCTGTTAGCGCTCGGATGTGCGCCTGTGGACAACTCTTTTAGGGGATGCTGCCTTATCTGTCAAAGGGAGCACATGTTATTCCATTCATTGAGCTCCTACTCTGTGCTTGGCACAGCTCATTGAATCCTCACCACCAGCCTGGAAGATGCTTTTATTATCCACGTTGTACAGATGAGAAAACCTAGGTGAGGAGAACTATAGCACCTGCCCTGAGGGCACAAAGCTCCTGAGGGCCAAAGCAAGGACTCAGATCAGCCAGTCTGGCTTCAACGGCAGAAGCCAGACAGCACTGCCTTGATAGCACTGGTCTCAATCCTCACAGGATACCAGGATCTAGAACCCATGGCCGGATTTTACAGAGAAGGAAGCAGGCTCAGAGTGAGGCTACCTGCCCAAGGTCACCAGCTAAATGGCAGAGCCAGGAGCAGAACCGATGTCAGACTCTGGAGCCTGAGTTTGTGACCACCATGAGGACCTGCCTCCCTGCAGGGCACGAGGGGACAATGCCAGTGTGCGGCCAACAGGCCAGCACTGCCTGGGAGAGGGCATGCCAGGGCACACCAGCTGGCCAGCAAGGCAGGCTCTGTAGGGTCCCCAGTGCCCCATGGCATTAAACCCAAAGAGGGGAGCAAATGAGAGCTAGGGGCTGTTGACAGACTGGCAGCTGACAGAGACGATGCAGCCAACAGCTGCTGTTTATTTTGGGGCCCAGGGAGAGAGGAAGGACTGCTTAAGGCCCAGCTCATTCTAACAATAAACTGAACAGGGCAGAATGGGGAGGGTGCCCCCTCCCAGCTAAAGCAACATCCCTGGTCACCTGCTGAGCTTGGCTGAGCTGAATGGCCTAGGTGTCAGAAACATCTTGCCAGACGCTCTAATCTGGCCTCTCCACCAACAGATACAGTGCTCCCCACCCCAGCCCCAAGTGCTGGACTTGTAAATGGCCCAGGAAGACGACCATGCCCAGCAAACCCACCCCCTGCAGTGTCAGGCTCCAGGAACAAATGGCTTTTCCTGTCTCAGGAACAAAGAGGGGCCGCTCCTGCCTGCCATCAGTGGCTTCGGTTCCCAACTCTGACACTTGTTAACTAAGGTCTGTGGATGGCCAGGCTAGGCTGTGGCAGCCTCGCTGGCGGGACTCCCTGGAAGGCCAGGACATAAGAGGTTTCCCGAAGGACTTCGGAGCCCCATTGCCTGGCTCTGAACCCCAGCCCTGCCTCCTCCTCGCTTATGACCATTGGTAAATTAACCTCTCTGTGTCTCTGTTCTCTCATCAATAAAGTAAGGACCATAAGAGTGCTCTTCTCATCAGGTTGTTATAAAGAGTAAAGTGCTTAGAAGAATGGCTGGCACATAATTCGTGCTCCTAATATTATTACTATCATCATCATCATCACCATCATCAGTTAGCCTGGCAGTTTCCTTGTCACTATGGACACTGGAGGACAGTTCCCCTGGCTATTACACATGGAATTTAAGTTCCCAGGCTGGCCCGTGATATAGGTGAACTAGAGACATCTGGTTCTTGGTGCTATGATTCCATCTACTCCATGGATGAGTAAGGTTTTGGTGGAATGACCTGAGAATCTTACCACCATTTACAGTATTATAACGATAGGAATATACATTCTACATTTCAAATGACCGATTGCCACAATTGTAAGTTAAAAGCTGTGGTTCTTTAAAAAATAGGAGTGGGGTAGGAGGAAGGGGGTTTAATAGGATAAAGCCTTCGTCTACAGATTTATTTCACTGCTCAAGGACCTGCTGTGATCCAGACCCTCAGCTAGCATGAGGGAGGGAGTTTAAAGATGAAAGGATGTGGAGGCTGCTGCCTTTGCAGGAGCTCCCCAGCCTCTAGCTCCCGGCTGCAGGGACTGCTTTCAGCATGGTGCCTTGCACACAGTAGGTACAAAACTCATGTTCAGTTAGTGAAACTCCCTAAGACGTGCACTACCTTCGGGGTCCTGAGTTGCTATCCAAGACGTTGCTGATGGAGGTTGTATTTCCCCGCAGAATCCCTCTTGGGGGGTCAGGGTCAAACCCCAAACAGTCCCCAGAGCGACCTCTCCAGCCGTGTTTTGACCAGTTTCTGGCTTCAGCAAGTCAAGAGGATGCCTCATTGCCGAGCAGAGCCCCCGGCTTGGTGCTGGGAGGGATACAGGCACAACTTGGGTTCTTCAGCTGTCTGACCTCACTGCCCACTGCTCTCCCTCTTGCTCATGCCACTGGGCCACACCAGCCTCTTGTTCTTCTCTGAAAAGGCTAGGCATAGTCCTACCTCAGGGCCTTAGCACTTGCTGTTCCCTCTCTCTCAACCATTTTTGCTCCAAATATCCACAGGCCTCACTCCCTCTCCTCCTTCAGATCTTACTTAAAAGTCACTGTACAGGGGAGCTGTCTCTGGCCACACTCTATAAAATAGCACAGCAACTCCCATCACCACTGCCGTTCCCTGTCTCCCTCACCTCGCTTAGCTTTCTCTACAGCATTTATCCCCCATCTAGCACACTACGTATTTCACCAGTTTTGTTTATTATTTCCCTCCCCCTATCAGAATGTGAGCTCCAAAAGGGCAGGGATTTTTATCTGTCCTGCTGTGTTCCCAGTGCCTGGCACATAGTAAACATTCAAATGTTGATTGATTGATTGAATGAATGAATGAATGAATACAAATAAGCATCAGATTAAGGTCCACCCCACAATGGGCTTTTCCATCAGTCAGGCACAGGAGACATACATAGGCTTGCCCCAAACTGAGCAACCCAAGGTCATTCTTGGTAAGAGTTACAGGAGAGGTTAAAACAATAAACTTTGCAAAAATTCACAGACAGAAAACATTGTAAGATGAGAAGTCTTGGAAGCTTCTGGGAGGTGGCAGAAACTAAGCAAAACCATGAAGGATGACCAAGATAATAATAACAACAGCTGCCATCTATTCAACAACAGTCATGTCCCCAGCACTATGCAGAGTAACAACCAAATGGGCTAAGTGTTGTTACTATTACTACTATTATTCTCATTTGACAGATTAGAAAGTTGAGGCCCATGGCAGGGAAGAAACTTGAACAAGTGAAACAAGGTAGTAAAAGGGCTTCAGAGCCTGAGCCCATGTATCAGGGGAGGCGGTGCTCTGCCCCCATCCTCTTGCCCTCAACTTCCAACTGCTGCCACCTGAGGCCCTCTCTGGGGCTAGCTCCAGTTGCCAGAGCCTAGTTTAGCCTGAGCAAGCAGCAGGCTGAAAGTGCCTGGGAAATAAACTGCTCCCTGCTCCCAACCATGGCTAGTGCCATGCTAGCCGCCATCCTTGAGGACAGGATGTAGAACCCCCAGCAGCTGAAGATTCTGAAGGACCAGGCTTTTAAAAGCGCCTCTGGACATGAGTTCAAGGGGAATAAAAATTTGAATCCCAAAATAGAGGCCAGACCTTGCTAGGGGTCCGTTCCAGGTAGCAAGAGGTTTGTTATCTGATCCCAAATACCAGCTCCAACCACATCACATGTTAATGGAGGGGCTCTGGGGGAAGGTCAGAGTGGGCAGATGACCAGGGTTTAATCCAGACCCTTGAAGTTTTATCAGGGACCCACGTAATGTGCTTCCTAGTCTCCCAGCCTCTCGGGAAGCTCTCGGGAGACAAAGCCACTATAAAGCTGCAGGGCCCCAGCCTTCCAAGGGAAGGCCCACTGTGCATATGCCCTTTGGGCTGACTTCCTTTCTTAAGCCCAGGGCAGTGCTCTCAGCGTTCCATACCCTAGCACAGCCACAGATCAGGGACGAGACTCCCATGCGCGCAGTGCAGCAGAGGGAGAAATACAGCCGCGGAGACCAGAGTCTGAGGGAGGGCAGAGGGTGTAGAGAAAAACCCAGTGCAGCTAGTTTTGATATGTGTGGATGCCTCCAGCTGAGGGCTGGGAAGAAAGAGAAGTACTCCTACCTAGCAACCTAACCTTTGTGGGGTGGGTAATCCATCAAATCTGCAGGGACCACAGTGGAACCATCACGGGCTTTCATCACTGCAGAGATCTGGGTTCAAACCCTGGCTTTCACCGTTCATGGCCATGTGACGCGGGGCAAGACGCTGCACCTCCCTGAGCCCCTGCTTCTTTGGCTGTGCAACAGGGGTGATGCTCAGGGTGGCAGTGGGGATTAAAGAAGACGGAGGATGAGAAGCCCTAACCCCGTGCCTGCACCTAGAAGGGCTCCACTCACACATTCTCTGACTCAATTTCCCCACTATCCCTGCCCAGGAGCTGCCACATCCAGCAATCATGGGAAGCATGAGGCTGCTTTTCTCCAGTTGCTAATGAGCGATGACTAAAGTAAATAATTAACCCTGGCTGGAAACCAAAGTCCAGACATTGTCCTATTACAGGCCTTAACTCTGCGAGAGAAGGATCAGTTTGCCAAGCCACCGGGGCTTAGACCAGCAGAAATCCCTGGGCAGCCACCTCTGGAAGCCCTACCCTCACTGACAAGTGACCGTGTCCCTTCCGGGTGCCAGGCCCTGTGCTGAGAGCCCGATGAATTCTGCCCAGGAGGCAGAATTCAGGAAAGAGTTTCGCTCTCTCGGAGCCCCACTGCCAGCACCATGCCAGGCCAGCCAGGCCTCCCTCTCTGTTGCTACAAAGAGAAATTCTCCCACACAGGCAAGGCCCTTAAAATAGCCCTTTGGGTCTGGGCCATCAGGAAACGGAATAAAGCTGGGTCAGAATGGGGCCTACCATGAAAGAGTTTACAAAGCAGCCGCTTCAAACAGCAGAGACAATCCCTTCACGCTCAGAACACTTAGGTGGGCAAAGCCAGCAAGGCAGGCTCTCTCCACAAAGAACACTATTCCCCAGGAGGACAATGCGCTGGGCCGGCAGAAGCTCCCCAACCCCCAACCTGGGGCAGCCCAGGAGAGGGACCAATGTGCAAGTCACAGTGACAGTGTGAAACAGGCACCGCCTGGGGGGTAGAGGCCCAAACACACCTGGCTTTGTGCTTGACTAACAATGCAACCTCAACTTTCTGAGCCTCAGTCTCCATATGCGTAAAATGGGGTTAAAAATGCACACCTTCAGGGCTGTGTCAGGACCAGAGATTATAAGCAAGAGGCCTGGCAGTGCCTGGCACAAAATAGGCATTCAATACGTGGTAGCTGTTATGATGATGGTGCCCATGTAATAGAGGTCAAGGTCTCCTTTGTTACTGAGTGAGAATAGTCCTGGAAAAAGGAAAACAGCCAGGGCTCTCTACTGGGGACCACGCAGTGATAGGCAGAAATACAGACTGGCCCACACCCACGCCATCCCTGACCCTGCAAGTTCACTATCAGCATTGGGCAGCACCCCACTCCCACGCCCTGAGTGATCAATTTCTGTCAGGTCTGGTTCACACTCCAGGGAGTCCAGAGACAGACCGGAGGGCCCAAAACGTCCCACTGCATAATTTATGCTGCACTGACACACACAGAGGAAGGAATCCTGCCCCAACCCTAACGCGCGCCTCCACCCAGGCCTAGGGAGGGTGGCTTCCTCACAGGCAAAGGGAAATGACAGCAAAGGGCCAGAGAAAGCAGCCGAGGGAGGGGCAGAAAGCACAGCTGTTTCCCCTCTGCTAGCTCAGCCCCCTGGATGTCACTTCCTCCCCTCAGGTAACAGCCGGGAGAGATGGGACTGGAAATAGCTCTGTCTCTTCCATTCACAAAAGTGATCGGCTTGGAATGAAGCAAAGCGTAGTTCCCAGAGGTGGTTTTCTAGAAAACATCTTCACTGGGGGCCTAAAGTGGTCCTGAGTCAACCCTGGCTATAGGCTTCTCAGGGGAGGTAGTATGGCAAGGAAACCTTGTCTAAAAATTCCCTGGCATCAGGAAAAGCTTCTTTTTGTAAAGCATCCCCTTCACAAACGATTAAGAAACCAGATTGAGGGATCTAGGACCCCTTCACATAGCTATTTTCTCTGGGCTCAGCGTTTTCCAAAGCAGCTTTCCTATCCACCCTCCCCTCTACAAGGCAGAAAGGAAGCAGTCAGCCCATTTACTAGATGGGCAAATGGAGATCAAGTGGGGAAGGTGACATGTGGAAGGTCTCACATCTTGAGAAGCCAACCAGCCAGGCCTCAGGTGGAATCTTCTTGGGGCCCAGTCTCCCCAGGTGTGGCATGTGATGGAGGGCTGGCTGCGAGGCTTCTATGGGCACAAGGCCAGCTTTGGAGTCAGCAGGCCTGGGTCATTGCAGGCGCCTCTCCACACGCAGCTTCTTAGCTGTGTGGTGTTTGGCAACTCCCTTAAGCTCTCTGGGCCTCAGTGTCCTCGCGTGCTCGACATGGATGCCAGCAGTAACTACACGCTTCGGCGGGCTGCTTTGAGAGTTTCCGTGTAAAACTCAGCACGTAGAAAGCATTCAGAACTGTTAGCTGTTATTTTTATTATTACATTTTCCCTAAAGAATCAGGCTTACTGGAATACCTGGCAGCGGGGTGAGGGTTAAATAAATGAAGAGGTAGTTTGAAGCACTGTCTTTATAACTAAAACAGGTTCAGAGAGATGCTGGAATAGAAGACAACGTTGGCCTGAAAGTTTCAGGTAACACTGAGACTTCATCCGGGGCTCCCAGCAAGCTGTTTAGTATTAGCCTCCAGACCCTCCAAGGACGGGGTCTCCTCTCTCTTGCCACTGGGGTGCTTCAGCAGCAGCGCTGTGGTTGGGGATGGAAATGACTGCACCGTGACCTCAGGCCCTGCCGGCGGGGCCCTCCACGGATGCGGCCCAAAGCAGCTGACGCCTCACTCCTTGCCGTTCCCCTCCCCCTCCTCCACCCTCCCTCCCCAAGACCTCTGGGGTGCAATCAACTTTTATGAGGTAGGCTGACCCCTCGGAGTAAGAGCTATAAACAGAGAGGGGCTGGGCTCGGCCTGCAGCTAAAGAGTACCCAATGCAAATGGGCTTTGTGACCACCTAGAGGGGTGGGATAGGGAGGGTGGGAGGGAGGGAGACGCAAGAGGGAAGAGATATGGGAACATATGTATATGTATAACTGATTCACTTTGTTATAAAGCAGAAACTAACACACGATTGTAAAGCAATTATACTCCAGTAAAGATGTTAAAAAAAAAAAAATAGAGTCCCCAACGCAGAGCTACAGAAACGGTTCCATGTAGCTCTGTTCCCATCACGGCTGCAACAACAATCCTAGAGCCAGCTCTGGGGCCCACCAGAAGGGACCCACAGTGACAAGCAGCCCCCCTTCCTCTGCAATCCTTGGCAGGAGCAGAAGGTGTGGAGGTGTAACAATAAACTCTGAATTCCCCCGGCTGGCACGTGAGACCCTCAGAAGCCGGCCCACCCTTCCTCCCCATCCTTCTGCCCCACCTGGGTTTTGTCCGCGTTTTCTTTGCACGTCCCGCCTCCGGAACCTTTGCTTTTCCCTTTCTTGGAATGCCCTTCTCCTCTTTTTCCCACCTAAATCCTACTCTTTCCCATCCAAATCCTAATTACTCCTCAAGGCCTAGCATGAAGCCTGCCTTCGCCAGCCAGTCTTCCCTGAAAACTCCAGTTCACAGAGAGCCCCCCCTTCTGAAGCTTTAGGACTTAATCAGTATTAGAACGAATCCCTATGTTGCACCTAATATGTGCCAGGTACTGTTCTAAGGTCTTGATATTTATTAACTCATTTACCCTTCAGCACAACCCTTTGAGCTAGGTCCTATTTTCCCCTCATTTTGTTTTGTTTGTTTTTAACAGACGAGGAAACTGAGGCACAGAGAGAGAAGTAACTTGCACCGGGTCCCACGTAGTAAGTGGTAGAGACAGGATTCTGGCCCAGGGATACCAGAGCCCAGGGTCTCTCCAACAACACAGCCTTCCAGATACACGTCATCCTCTCAGGAGGTGCTGCCCGGGCTTCTCAGTTATTTTCATGCCCCTCTCTCACTGACCCAGCTCTAATGGGGAAGAAAGTGACAAGCTCACAGGCTTGGGTGTCAGAGGCCAGGGTAAGAATCCCAGCCTTGCCACTGAATTACTCTGAGTGAGAGTCACATAAACTCTCTGGGCCTCAATTTCCACACCTGTAAAGTGGGGATAAAAACACCTACCTACTTCATGGGATTGCTATGACACTTAAGTAAAATCCCCTCTGAAGGGTCTCTTCTGCACTGCCTGGCACGCAGTAGGTACTCACAGATGGGTTCTTCCCCTTCTCCCTGCACCTCGACATCCTCGCTGGACTCTGCTCAGCACCTGCTGCTGATGTGACCTGCCTGGAGGTTACTCGGGGGCATGAGAGGGGCTTTCTTGTGGCTCACCGTCCCCCCTCCCCCTCCCCCCTCCCCATCCCCCAGTCCCCCCTCCCCACCCTGACTCCACTACAGGTAGCAGCAGCCCGGCCCGGGCAAGAAGTCACTCACAGCTCTGGGAATCGCTGCTTCAAACGCTCATCACTCTCCTGGACTCTTCCATTATTTTTGGCAACAGCCATGGCAGAGAGCACCTCTGGCCCTGGCTTAGAACCTCTTTCCAAAGCCAGTATCTCCACCTCGTTTCCCACACACACCCCTTGTCCTTCCTTCCCCCTGGCTCCCTGTCCTAACCCATGATCCCTTTCCTGGATTCTCAGAACTCAAAAGAAGTGTGACTACCGTATGTATAACTCTATTATTTGTTTTATTTTATTTAATAAAGAGGCAAAAGAGAACAGAGTTGCCTGTTAAGACTTTTTCTGGCCAAGAAATAGTCTGGTCAGTGACTCAGGCTGAGGAAATCAGAAGGCAATTTCCAGGGACCGCTGTGCAAACCCCCAAGTCAGAAGTCCTAACAACACTGCTCTAATTCACTGTCTCCACTGGCGATTAACTCATGCTGGCCTCGGAATATCTCCTTGGAAAACGCAGCAGCTGGCGCTTATATTTCTGGAGCTGGAACCGGTCTCCTATGACATCAAATAGGTTTATTTTTCCCTTCCCTTCGCCTTCCCTCTGCCTGCCACCACACATGGTGATTCCAATCCTGATTTGTCCCCCCAAACCCTCACTCGGCTCTAAAGAGGGCCATGATAAATGGCTGGCTGTGCTTCCTCTTCCAACAGCCTTGAAGGATGTGGTCGGTTGTTCAATAAGCAGGAATCCTTGTCAGACCTGTGAATCACCCCTAGATCACTTCCCTCCTTGGAGAAGAAGAAACTGTTCTTGCGTGTGAGAGGCAGACAGAGACAGAGAGAAAGAAAGCAGGCAAGAGTGCTAACCCATGTGTGGCACTGACCTTGGGGCTAGGATACTATTTGACCTTGCCCTTACCTGCAGCACCTCTCTACTCCTCTCCCCCAACACATGTTCCTTCCCTTCTCCTTCCCAGCCTACCAGGAAGCCATCACTAGGGCAGCTCCAGGAAGCTCTCCAGGTCTGAACAGCTGCTCCTTGTTTACGTGTTTCTCTCGTATGTTGGGTGTTTTCCACGAGGCATGTAGCCCACTTTCCCATCAGACTATGAACAGCTGGGCCTTCCTTTTTTGCCTTAGTCTTTCCTTCTCTCACAGCTTCACCTATTAGATCCTAAATGTACTCAAGTGTTTTGGTGATAAGGAGCACCACATGGAAGCTAGTATATGTTGAGTACCCATGATGGAGGCCAGGTACTAAGTAGAAGCTTTGCCCAAAATTATCTCAGATCAATTTCCCCAAATCCCTGCGAGGTTACAGGTGAGGAAACAGACCCACAGTGACTGGCTGCAGGTTGCACGCCTAGGAAGAGTCAGAGGTGGGATTCAAACCCTGATCTGCCCACCACCACTCATTCCACAGTGGGACTGGCCTGAGAAGATCCTTTCTGTACTGCAGCTGTGCACCCTTCCTCTCATGGGGCTGGATCCACAGTCTAAGGGCTTAAGAAAAAATGAAGGGCAGAGAAAAGAATGGGTCTGGGGCCAATTCCTAAAAATGTAGCTCCCAGGACCAAGACCAAAATCTGCAATGCTCTAAACACACAGGAGAATGTGTTATTTCTACAGGGTGGCTCCTTCGTCTATCCCCTCAAGGATCACTGGGGAGCAGATATCATCTTGGATTTGTTCCACTCCTCCTGCCTCACAGTGACCTCCTCCATCACCTGTCACACACGCACCTCCAGGACACAAGGTGAATGTCCCACACAGTGAGCCAGTCCTCAAATACCACGTGGCATTGCTCTCTCATCATGTAAACCTGAGCCTGGTCTCCCCAACCAGACTCCAGTGGAGGAGAAGGGCCTCACTGTACGTTCATAGCTTCCTCTGGAGGTAAAGTGACCTGAGATGACCCAGATCTGCCTTGTACTAACTGGGAGACCTTGAGTAACCTCTAACCTCTCAGTTCACCCATCTGTATAAAGGAATCAAAGACATTCGATGAACTGTAGGAATTACATGAAATCATGCACGTTAAGCATTTGGCACCATCGATGGTAACTGCTAACACTGGCTATTATTTGCATTCCCTGAAGAGTCCTGTAGAGGATCAGAATATTCATGACTGGTATTTGTCTGAAATAAACAATCAGGAAAGGAAAAGACTGTGAAAGCACAACGCCTCCCAAATCCAAACAAGTAATTTCTTGTTTGTTTTAGATGCACGAGCTCCTCTCCAACACCAAATGACTTGACATACACCTACACATGCTTGTGGGTACAAAGGATTATGTGAACTGGAACTCACATCCTTACGGAAAGTTTTCAAAGGTATCTGCAGTTTGCAACCAGCATCATCAGGATCATTTGAAAGACAAGTGGTCTGAGGCCAAAGACAGTTTACCTAAAGGTCTCCCCAGGGGCAGCTCATAAAAGCTAAGAGAGGAGCCCAACTCCATGCAGGGAGCCTGGCCTAAGCAGCAGCTGCCCATCTTCCCCAAACCCACCCCAAGCAGGGGCTTGACAGAGGGGAAGGAAGCCAAGGGCTGACAGCACCACTCAAATGAGGGAGGTCACTTGCCTGCCTCTCATAAACAGACCAAAACACAAGACCTTCAGTGTCCAGGCAGCTCCCCCTCATCACAGGGACAAGCATGCCTTTGGCTGGATGTCCTGAGAAGACCTTTGCAGTATGTTCCCAGCATTCTGGGGCCAGCAGGGCCCCTCCTGCTTGGGCCCCAGGCCTCTCATCAGCTAGCTCCAGCTAACGTGCACGTCCCATAAAGCTGCTCTGCTCTGCAATTTGCCAAACCGCAGACTCAGAATTCACCATCAGTGGAGGAGAGGCGGGAAGAAGGCATGCTTCTTCAGCGTAGAGGGCTTCCAGAACATACGTGACTTGGGCACAGCGTGTCCTGCCAGCTACCCACACCAGCGCACCTTGCCCAGAACACCTGACCTTCTGGTGTGTGGTGTCCGCCATGTAAAGGCCAAGAGAGGAGGCGATCCTAAACTTCAGAGGCACAGCCTCCCCAGCATGCTCCTCCTGCCCTGTTGGCCCTGCCGACACTTTCTATTATTGGCTCCCTCTCCTTATGTTATGCACTGATGCCCCAAATGCGCAGGAACCTCTTGCTAGCACCAGATATCTGGGCTCGTCAACCCCAACCAGCCTTTTACGGTATTTTGATGAACCCAACCCACGACATGGGCAGAAGGCCAGTTAGACCCAGGTGCTGTGACTAGCTGTGTCACAAGTGACTTTACCCCATCTGGTTCTCAGTTTCCTCATCTGTAAAAATGAGGGGGTGGAGCCTCATGAGTCCTCAGGTCCCTGCCAGCTCCACAATTCCATAACACACAATACTCTCTCCTTTAACTGCTTTCCACAACCTGGGTTCAGGGCTCTGTATGGCCCCATCTGCTCAGTGACATCACTCCCGGCCCCAAACATAACGTCATTGATTCTTACACGGGAAGTGGAGACGTCCCAGAAAACACTGTCCATAAAAAGGGAGGAAATGATCATTTCGAGGGAATTGGACAGGACTTCTTTTGTATTTTTCACACAGAACAAATTATTATCAATCTTAAAACCCCAAACCTTTCTTCCTTCTTGCCAGACCATTAATAGCTGCTTTTCAAAAGTGCTTTCTTAGTCAGAATCACGCCAAGCTACCATTTAATGAGTGCTTGTTTTGTGCCAGGAACTGCGCTAAGTGCTTTGCAAGTATGATCTCATTTAATTCTCCAGACAACCCTATGAAGTAGATACTATTATTATACTCACTTTAAAAATGAGGAAACTGAGGCCCACGGAGATTAAATAATTTGCCCAAAGTTGCATAGCTAGTCAGTATCTGAGCCAGGCTTTGAACAAGAGCCTGTAACTCAGAGCCTCAGCACTAACCACCTCTCAACACTGTCTGCAGCGGGGCCCCGGTCACTTTAGCAGCGCTCCTGACCAGGAGTGCATCCTACATCTGTAATCTTGGACATCATTGGTCAAAGCTAAGTTTGATGTTTCACCTAAAATCCAGAGCCGGCACCTGCCTGGGTCTCAGAACAGAGTGCCATCTGTTGAAAGCAGTGCCTACCTTAACTGAGGACTAGAAAAGAACCCCTAAAACTTAGCCTGCAACATGTGAGAAAAGAACTTAGGAAGGCTGTCTTCGTAATAAGTGCTGGGATATGCAAATGGACATCTGTCCCCAGGGGAGGGTGACCACATGGTGACCCAAGTCCTCCAAAAAGAGCTTTCTTGAAATGGCAGGGCAAGATGCTTGCTGAGCCAGTAACACAAAAGGAACAGCTCTCCCACCAGCACCCACGTCTCTGTCCCGTCAGGAACCAGACTCCTTGGTTTACCTCCTCCCCAACCTGAGCCCAGGCCCATTTATTCTACTATAAAGAAACCCAAAGATCAGAGCTATTGGGGATAAAGACAGAAAGAGTAGCCTGAGGCTGACATTTGCACAAATCCCAGTCCCCTTCCAACAAGGAAATAAAAGGAATTTCAGAGATCAATGTGCTGTCCAGGGCAGCAACCAACAGCCTGTTTTAATTGTTAAAATGAATGCTTTGAGCATTCTAAATGCTCCTTTAAATGACTAATTTGCAAATAAGATGCAGTCCTCCGGCTTTGGATGCCCTGCTGTCTGCCTCTCCTATCTCAAGAACAGGAGCAAAGCCGCTAGGACTGGCATTCTCAGGCGTCAAGGACACAGTTTACTTCCTAAGGTGGGAAGGATGGGAAGACAGGAGGGGCTGAGATGAAAGGGGGACGCGTCCCACAGGCCAGGCGCTCGGCTCAATCAACCTTAGCCCCTTCTCATTAAGTCTGGAGAAGGAAGGGGGAGGGGCAGCCGGCTGTTCTTCGGAGACCACAGCAAACATTTGCCTCCTCGTGTCTGGAGATGGAGCATCTCTTAAGAGGAAATGAACCCAGTTAAGGGTCATGTCCAGAGGAGGGATAAAAGGAAAAGCCACAATTCTCCTCACACCGACGGACACAAGGACTTTAAGAAGGAAATCAAAGCTCAGGGCTGAAGGTGGAGGTGGGGCAGGGGTGCGGCGTCATCCCTCTGCCCCCAGACCCAGGCCTAGGGAGGCAGAGAACGGAGCAAAAGTGGGAGGCTCGCGTGAGGCTTCCTTCCCCAGGTCAAGCCTCTGAAAGCATCTCGGTCTGTGTGAGCGTGAGCGACCCGAGTCCCCAGGGAGGGCCGGGAAGATGCTCTTTCCCAACGGAGCTTCCCAGCGAGGGTTTGACGAACGCTCCCCCCACCATCCTTCAAAGCTCAGGCGGACAGATGACTTCACCGTTGTAACAGACAAGGGCAGCCACTTGCCAATTCCAATGCCAAAAAAAGAAAACGGGCGTGGGGGGAGTGGAGGAAGGTCAGAAAAGGCTTCCCTGGAGATCACAGCCCTGCGAAGAAACTCCACCGCCGAGGGCTGCCCTGTGGGCACTTAGCCCCGGGACTCAACAGCGCGGGTAGGGCAAGGGGCCACCCAGGGCCCTCGGGGGTTCCTGGCCAGCCCCCCCGCGGGGGTCTTAGGGGCGATACTCACATAGTGCTTGGAGGGGTTCCTCCGTTTCTCCACGTCCACCACGGTGGCATCTTGCACGCAGTAGGCGAGCATCTTCCCCCACAAAGCGAGTGGCGCCCCCCGGCGGCGTCACCTTCTCATCCTGGTCGAGCTCCGGCTCCTTCACCCGCTTCCCAGGTCCCCGGCCCCCCCCGCCACCCCGGTCCGGCGCGTCGCTGCCCGGGCTCCCGGCGCCCTCAGGTACGGCCGCGGAGCGGGGACGGTCCGGAGGGGACGCGGACTCCGTGCGCCCGGGCGGCTCCCCGTGGGCCTGCCGCGCGCCCCTTCCCTCCAGCGCCGCCTCCGCCGCTCTCCGGCTCGCCCGCCAGCTCTCTCCGCCGCCCGGTGGGTCCGGCGGGAACTGGCGGAGCAGAGGAGGGGCGGGGGTGTGTCCCGCCGGCGAGGGGACGGGGCGGGGGCCCCGGAGCCTGCTGTCAGCGCGCTGGGGAGGGGCCGGCGGCGCCCCTTCGCCGCGCTCCGGCTCCGAGGGGCTCGGCGCTGGCGGAGGCTGTGGGCTCAGAAGGCGGAGGCAGGGCCGGGCCGGGAAGGGAAGGGAAGGGAAAGGGGGGAAGCGCGCTGGGAGGGGCTCCGGGCCCGGGGCGACGGGGAGGGGGCTGCAGCCCGGCCGGAGCGCCAAGAGCTCGGCCAGCGGCCTGGCGCGGCGCTGGGCCACTTCGCCGGGCACGGAAACTCAGGGTGGCTTCGGAAGGGGGAGGGGCGGGGGGAAGTGAACCCAGCGCGCCCTCACCCTGGCTTTCCGTCTTGGAGCGGATTTGTGCCTTCTGTCCCCACCTTTACGGCCCCCTCCCACTCATATCCCTCAGATCTCTTTAATGAAAAGTAGTTTATTACCCCGCTGTTACGGCCCAGGCCCTCCGAGCAGGAGGCAGGAATGGGGAAAGAGCTGGCATTAAATCCTTCAAGCCAGAGCCTTATCTTTTGATAAACCACCTGCCCCCCTGCGGGTTACAAAGGGTAAATCCTCCCCGGAAATGTGATCGATCCGCTGCCTGAGTCGTTTATCGATCTGGGTCTGGGTAACCAACCTGTGATATCATTTACCAGTGAGGTTTCAAGACTGTGACACCACTGCCTTAAGCCTAGGGCTTCCCTGGGACCCTCCCCAGGCAGGCTAGGAGGGAAGGGAGCACACAATGGTGAGGAAATCCACCACTGGGTTGGGGACTGTCTCATCACTGGCCCCAGGCTCTGGCTTTCTCACCACCTGTCCCTCTGATATGGAAAACCGACTTTCCAAGCCACTTGTCTGTCCCTGGACTTGGAACACAATTACTATTTAATTCAATTTACACCCCCTCATCTATTTCAACATATTTTCCATTCTAATTTCAAATATTTAAAGAAGTACTGTTTTCACAATTAATCCTATTGTTTCACAGTCACAATAAGCTTTGTGACTGTGGACCAACGTGAAGCATGTGAAATGGAGGCCAAGAGTTTTACAATCTAATTGTGTTAATACTTTTTTTCTCTGCACTGTCAAAACCCATGTAGCTATCTAAGGCTGTTCACACATTTGCCTGGTACAGAGTACCATACTAACCCCTCCAACTTTCTTGGAGAAGGATGCTAGAACACCAAATGATGCTGCTATCTAAATATTTGACCTGCCGCAAATCACTTAATACCATAGGCATTAGAGTCACCTTAAAGTTCTCTATGAAATGTGGGTGCTGAACTAGATGGTCTTTTAAGATTCCTCCCTACAGGGGCTTCCCTGGTGGTGCAGTGGTTAAGAATACACCTGCCAGGGCTTCCCTGGTGGCGCAGTGGTTGAGAATCTGCCTGCCAATGCAGGGGACACAGGTTCGAGCCCTGGTCTGGGAAGATCCCACATGCCGCAGAGCGGCTGGGCCCGTGAGCCACAACTACTGAGCCTGCGCGTCTGGAGCTTGTGCTCCGCAACAAGAGAGGCCGCGATAGTGAGAGGCCCGCGCACCGTGATGAAGAGTGGCCCCCACTCTCCGCAACTGGAGAAAGCCCTCGCACAGAAACGAAGACCCAACACAGCCATAAATATAAAAATAAATAAATAAATTTTAAAAAAAAAGAATACACCTGCCAAAGGAGGGGACACAGGTTCGAGCCCTGGTCCGGGAAGATCCCACATGCTGCGGAACAACTAAGCCCATGCGCCACAATTACTGAGCCCTCGTGCCACGACTACTGAAGCCTGCGTGCCTAGAGCCCACGCTTCGCAACAAGAGAAGCCCGCGCACCGCAACCAAGAGTAGCCCCCGCTCACTGCAACTAGAGAAAGCCGGCCCGCAGCAACAAAGACCCAATGCTGCCAAAAATAAATAAATAAAATAAACAAAAATTTATTAAAAAAAAAAAAGATTCCTCTCCACATACATTCCAAACTCCTAGCAGTAGTTACTCCTGTTGGAGACAATTTTGAGTTCTTTGTTTTTCATAATTAGCATGTATGGATATTGACATTTAAAAAATATTTTAAAAATTTTCTTCTCTAAAACTCTAGAATCTTAGGCTTGATTGAGCACCTAATCTATGCTCATTTACAAGGCTTTAAGGAACAGAAGAGGGAGAGAATTCAGTTGATGTCTGTGGACCTGAAAACTGAATCTAATTGACAAATGCTTGTCTCTTCCCTTCCAGAAGAGAGTACAGTTGAGAAACAGAGACACCATTAAGACTGTATCTAATAAAATAGGCATTAGGATTCCAGAAAAATGGAGGCCTGGAGTAATCCAGGAGAACTTCCTGGAGGAGGCTGTCCCTCTGCTAGGGACTGGAGGATGGGCTGAGTGGAGTACCTTGGAACACTCTGCCTCCTCTGAACTCCTCCAAGCCAGGTGCATTTGCCCTGAGCTGCTTTGACTTGTGTGTATTTGTCCATAACACAGTTCCTCTCCCCTGAGAGCACCTGGTACACAAGGACTGGCTTAAGTTATCTTATACTTCTTTGCACTCCTCATATAGCAAATACCGTACTTTATCCACAGTAGTAGTCACTCACTGTATGAGAATCTGTTGAATGAATGATCGGGGGAAAAGAAAAGGTGGAGTGAGGACACTGAAGCCTGAACCTGCAGGTGACAGGCAGAGGGCCAGGAGGACAGTGTCCACCTGGGGAAGAGTCAGGCAAGCGGGTGAGACACAGGAAAAGGAAATAAGGAGAAGGATGGGTGTTGGGGGTCCAGACTGTGAGAGATCTTGACACTAGTCACAGGGCTTCTCCGTCAGAGAAGATTACAGAAAACCATTGTCCTGGGAGAAGATGATCTGACAGTGATGCTCAGTGATGCGAAAAGGAGGAGACAGGGCATCACTGCCTTGAGCAAGGCCTGTTCCTCGTGGGAGTAGGAGGAAGACCTGGATAGACCCTCAGCACTGAGCTCCTCAGGGAAGGGCTGGGCTGTGGGAATCTGGGAGCACCTTTGGTGAAAAATCAAGACAGCCTATGGGTTCATGGCAAGAAGATTCCTAATGGCACTCGCCCACTCTTCCTCTGTGGGCTGCAAGGTGTTCTGGAAGTGCTAATTAAGCCAGAGAAACCCCTGGTGAGGGGAGCCGGGGTTTAGCTGCTGGAGAGAAAGAAGAGGAAGGGGCTTGGCTTGCACTGGGTCACCTTATGAGTCAGAGCACTCGCCCAATAGGCACCGGTGGTTTCCCACTCACCCTCCTTCTTCCGGATCAGGATCTGAACATGGACCTGAGGATAAGAGATCCGGAGGAGAGAGGGAGGGTGATTGCCTACAAGCTGATGGCCTTCTTCTGGTCTAAGAAACCCCAGACAACCTGACATCTCCTAAATTCAGGGTCTTGAAGCACAACTCGAGGACCCCCAACTTCCCCTGCGCTCCCAATTACCTCAGTTGGAGGGAGCAACCGAGCACCAGCCCCCACCCAACCCCATGGTGCCAAGGTGTCTGGGAATTAGTTGGGTAGAAGTTATTAATACCTATGGGAGAAAGTCTCCTTTCTCTCCTGGGGCCATGTAGCCAAGAGACTTTAAGTATAAAATGGTACAGGCTCTCCCTTCTTCCCTGGGTACATTTCAACCTCATGCAGATTTCCTTCCCAACAGTGCCTTAGGCATGCCTTTCGGCTCTACACACATTTACTGAGTGCCTCACATGTACCTGGCACTTTCCCAGCAATGACTGAGACTGGCTGAAGGCTCCTTGGAGACAAGACTGTGTCTCATTTGTTCAGTACCCAGCATGCCTGGCACATAGTAGGTACATTGGGTGGTCTATATTGAAAACATCTGCTCAAGGAGCTAGTAGTGCTGGAGAGGATTAGGTAAACCCCTATTTTGCCACCTCCATCCATGAATTGCAGACGACTCTAATCCAAGGACACTGTGTTAGTTCGAATGACAAAATATAATTGCAATTTTTTTTTTTAAGTTTAGGATAAATAAGGGAAAGAGGACCTAAAATAAAGATGCAAACTGACTGATACCTGGAAATCTGATTTTTCAAAAATGGAGAATTGTAGGATGCTTAGAACCATAGAATTTTCCAACTGGAAGGGACCAGAGAGGTTATTTATTACTTAATTTTACAGAGGATCAAACCGAGGCCAAGAGAAACTAAGCAAGCAGCCCAATGCCACACAGCTAGGGAGTCCTAGACTTGCCATCTTTGTCCTCCACTACTTGTATGAGCCTATTCCCATACGAGAAGAGTTCATTTAAAGAGCATTACAGGGCTTCCCTGGTGGCACAGTGGTTAAGAATCTGCCTGCCAATGCAGGGGACATGGGTTCGAGCCCTGGTCCGGGAAGATCCCACATGCCACGGAGCAACTAAGTCCATGCGCCACAACTACTGAGCCTGCGCTCTAGAGCCTGAGAGCCACAACTACTGAACCCGAGTGCCACAACTACTGAAGCCCACGCGCCTAGAGCCCATGCTCCACAAGAGAAGCCGCCGCAATGAGAATCGCGCGCACCTCAACGAAGAGTAGCACCTGCTCTCCACAACTAGAGAAAAGACCGCATGCAGCAATGAAGACCCAATGCAGCCAAAAATAAAATAAATAATAAAATAAATTAAAATAAATAAATAAATAAATAAATAAAGAGCATTACAGATACCTGCAGATCCAGAATGTTGCTCTCCATTGACCCTCAGAGTCCCTTGTTCCAATTCTCCATTCACATAAGCATTACAGGCTGCCTACAAACAACCCCCCACCCCACCCAGGCAGGATGCTCCTCAAGGGCAGGGACCGCATGTCTCCACAGTCCCTCTGTGCACATGCAAATCCTATCAGCTCCCATATGCAGAGCCCACCTCACCTCCTCTCCCATGTAGTCTTCATGACCACCTCAAAGACAACAGCATACAGGAAAGCAGTGAAAACAGATTACTAAACATTCATTTGGTTACTAATCATACATTGCCCTATGACAGTTCAGCCGCTACTGTATTGAACACTTATTTACATCTTTGTTTTTTTAACTTTGCTGTGCTTAGGTTGTGCCTTCTAAACCAGTAAGAAGCTGGTGAAGGTCTTGAGGACCATGAACTTGGACTCTGGCAGCACCCTTTCCCTCCCCACCCTGACCATAGCACCTCGGCCACCTGCCACACACACCCCACCCAGCACAGAGCTTTATACGTGCCAGGCATTCAATAAATGATTGTCTTTTAAAATTAGATATTTGTTGATGCTGCTGATGAAAGTGATGCCTAAGAGTTGGAGAGTTACCCAACCTAGGTTCTAGTCCCGCTCAACCACAACCCAGCCTTGTGATCTTGAAGTCACTTCCCATCTCTGGGTCTCTGGTGATTTTCTGGTCCCATGCATGCTCTAAGATACTGGATAACTATTATATATAATGAAGTCTAATGGGTCTGTTACCCAGAGATGTACAAATTTGAATGAGATTTGGAGCCCCCTCCTGGCCAAAGTTGTTTTAGCACCTTTAACTCAAAGCAGCTGGCCCTGCTTTGTATCCCTTTCCATCCCTGGCTGACCTCTGGCAGGAAAAAGCAGGAGGGCCTGGTACCAATAACCTGCCAGTTTACAGACTATAAGCCGTCCAGGGTGTACATGCATCTCTCTTTCTTCTCCTTCTTTCTCTCTCTTTCAAATCAGCCCTAATAAACAAATGTTTGGGGAGTGTCTTGGGAATGGTCTTTCCTGAATTTGGAGTAGACAGTAAGATCAACTTCCGTTTTCTCCAGAGGGAAGTAAATTACTGGCCAGACTTCTCCTCTCCTTGATTACTGGGGAATGGGACCAGGATGAGACACCAGAATTGCCCTGTCTGCTTAGCCCCATTGTTTGCTAATTGCAGCCATAATAACAGGCCCCTCTGCTTGCCAAACCACCAGGTGGTGGAAACCACCTTTCTCTGACTCCCAACACAGTAAGTTCATCAGCAAAATCTCAACGGGCGGGCTTCCCTGGTGGCACAGTGGTTGACACTATGCCTGATAATGCAGGGGACACGGGTTCGAGCCCTGGTCTGGGAAGATCCCACATGCCGCGGAGCAACTAGGCCCGTGAGCCAGAATTACTGAGCCTGCGCGTCTGGAGCCTGTGCTCCGCAACAAGAGAGGCCACGATAATACGAGGCCCGCGCACCGCAATGAAGAGTGGCCCCCGCTCACCGCAGCTAGAGAAAGCTCTCGCACAGAAACGAAGACCCAACACAGCCAAAGATAAATAAATTAAAAAAAAAAAAAAATCTCAACGGGCTTCTATACAAGACGCCATTGAGAGTCTTAGCCTCCTGTCTTAGCCTTGACTCTGGTGAGGGTCCTTATGCAGCAGAACTTTTTGATAGAACCATGTCAAGTTCCAGCCTTAGCAAATGACCATGGCCCTGGAATACCAGAGGGAAATCTGCTAACTTGCATGGCCAAAGAAGCCAAGGACACAATTAGAGTCACAGAGGAAAAAAAATATTATTCCATAATTCCAGGCTGCATCCCTAACACTGACAGGACATCTGGTCCCCAAACTAGCACACTGTGCTTTAAGAACTTCAAGGATGAGGGTGTGGATGGTTTCACACATCTATCTCAACTACTGAACATGCCTTCAAGTGTATTTCTGCCTGGTAGGGGCTTACCAGGATCATTTTGGTACAAAAGATCAGTGTGCATAGTTCCATTTTAACCATAAGCCACCACAGATTTTCTTTTGCAAAATCCCCTGGATTTTCCAGGAGCCAGTAAACCCTGAGTTGTCCACTGGATGACAAAAAGAACAGGGAAAAAAAAATCCCTTGGGGAATTCAAAGGCAGTTTCTTAAAATAGCCTGAAGCCACCAATAACCAAAATTATGAGTCTGGTTTTGGTTTGATCGCTTTTTTTTTTTTTTTCTCCCAGTTCTCTATTCAGAAATGTTAGAAATTACTGTTCTTCATCCTGTTTGAATCCACATGTCTATTTCAGGTGAAAGAGTCAAGACTCTCAAAAGTCAAGTCTGGCTCCAGCTCACGTCCTGCTCTCTCTGTCTCAAGCAGAAGATATCCCCATAGTTGGTTCATTTCTTACCCAATAGGCTAGGGCAGGTAGAGGAAGATTTAGTAGACTGGGTTTTCCCACCTAGGTGAATCTGACTGGGATTCTGACTGTCATCCATAAGGTGTGGCCCTAGGCAGATTACTATGATCACTTTGATTAATCTTACTGCCTAATATATAAATAGCACGTTTCAGTTGAGACTCTTTGGTTTACAAGTGCTAGAAATTGAGCTGAGCCAGCTGAAAAAAAAGAGAAGGAGCTCTATTTCCAATGTACTGTGGTGTCTCATTATCCATGGATACTTGGGCTTCTCAGAGCAGAACCAGGAAGTAGCAAATCTTTGCGAACATGATGCTTTTCTCCATCTCTTATCTCTGCTTAGCACTATGTTTCTGTTTTATTCTTCTCGATCGGCAGATGCTTTTTCTCTGCTTCTTCACCCACATAGCAGGAGTCCCCTTCTGCCCAAATGTCTACCAGTCCCTCAATTCCAGACACACCTGAGACTGGTTGCCTCTGTGGTCTAGATCCCAGTTCCCAGGAAAAACAATCTGATTGGCCCAGCTTGGGTCATGTGTCCACCCTGATCCAGTCAATTATCAGGGGGTGGAGTCATGTAGCACAAAGGTGACTATCAGAGCTAACTCACTGGGCTGGGGAATTAATTCTAAGAAAGAGGGCTGGTGTGAGTGGCTTACACACCCCAAAACACACCTACCAAATTATTGTTTACTTTTTCAAGGACATTATTCATTTATTTATCCACTCAATGACTATTTGTTAAGTTACCAACCTGTGTCACCCACTTTATTAGGACCTGGGGCTACACTTGGGGCAAACCAGACAAGGTCCTTGTCCTTAGGTAGTTTTATCACCTTTGGGGAAGATACACATTGTTTTACAAATCATCCAAATAAATGTAAAATTATAATTATGACCAATATTGTCAAGGTGGAGCAAACATATACTAAAGTATGAATGGTGGTAATCTCTGGGGGTAGAGATATAAGTTTAAAATTTTTAAGATTAATTTATTTAAACCTTAAAAAATTCTATAGTACTGTATACATGTCCTTCTGTAATCATAAAAGGATTGCTTGGGGTTTTTTAAAATTTGTATTTTAAAAGGATCAGGATGGTCCCCTGGTGAAGGGGCCTGCCTGGAGGATGAGGGGGGGCATTTAGTAGATCTGCAGTAGGATACAAGAGGTGATGACATTGATGTATACACACTACTATATATAAAATAGGTAACTAATAAGGACCTACTTATAGCACAGGGAACTCTACTCAATACTCTGTAGTAACCTATATGGGAAAAGAATCTAAAAGAGAGTGGATATATATATATGTATAACTGATTCACTTTGCTGTACAGCAGAAAGTAATACAACATTGTAAATCAACTATACTCCAATAAAAATTTTTAAAAATAATTAAAAAAATAAAATAAAGTGTTGACCTAATTTAAAAAAAAAAAAAAAGAGGTGACGATAGCTTAGACTAGGCTGATGGTCCTGGGTAGAGCGAAGGGAACTTTAGAAGGTGAAGTGGCTTCTGCTTGGTGATGTGTGTCAGGGATGAGGTAGATGGAGGTGCTAAGGACAATCATAGTTTCTTGGCCTGCATACCTGGAGGGATGATGGTGCTACTTAGTTTTCTAATTTTTTTTAGCCTATAATATACGGGAGCTTTTCTAGTCAATATTAAAAGTTCCCTTTAGCTATAATAATGATCATCATCATAATAATAGTAACAATAACAATAGTAATATCAGCAATTGTTTATTAAGCCCTTATGTGTTGTACCAGGCATTGTGCAGAGTAAGCACTATGTTCGTGCATTTATTCCATAAATGGGAATTTAGTCACAAACAAGAATGCCCTCCCTTGTGGAGCTCACAGTCTAGGTGGAAGAAATGATGAATTAGATAAGAAAAAAAAAACAAAAAACCACAAGACTTTGGGCCCCTTCAACTCTCTAGTATTTTTAAAATATTTGTTCAGCATTTATTTAATGAGGGCTGGAAGAAATAAATTTTTTATTAAGTGTGCACTTCTTTCCCTACATTCAAAGTAAGGTATTTATTACATGGGCTGACAGCAGTATTTTCTAAGCCGTCTTTTATTTCATGGTTTTTTCATACCTGGATAATGTCACTCACATGCTTGCTATGAGTAAAAGTAACTTACGTGGATACAGCTTTAAACTCTTAAGAGATGTTTTAAGAGTTTGTTTGTTTGTTTTCACTTTAATGGAGGTCAGATGTTTCCTATTTTTCTGGAGTTCTTGTTTTCCCTTTAATCTGGGGGGGGGTGGGGGGAAGAGGAGGAAGTTTCTGAATAGTTAACTTCTTGGGAAGCATATTAAAAGGTTTGAAGTTACTTAAAACAAATCATTCCTTCCAAGAAAACAGCACTAGGCCTGCACTACTGCACGTTGACCTTGACCTTGCAGCTGGGGGTGACTACTGCCGACACACTGGGCTGTCTGCTGGCCGGAGTCAGAGCTGGCCCAGCCCAGCCCACAAGGGCAAAGCATCCTGCACCAGCACCCTGCAGGAATACTCCACAGAGATGGGACGTGCTAGTGAGGAGGGATTTTGAATTTCCACTTGAGGATGCTGTTTACTGTGGTAGGAACTGGACCATTTGTGCCAGGAGAGCCTTGGAAAATCCCACTCTTTCAGACCAGTTTGTCTACCCTGCCTAACACATGAGGGATCATCACTGTTCAGACCTTTAGAAACAAAACAGAAAAATCTCACCTATGGACAGTTAAGAAACCATGTAGATAATGTCTGATTTCTTTTTTTTTTTGGCCGCACTGCAAGGCATGTGGGATCTTAGTTCCCCGATTTAGGGATCGAACCTGTGCCCCCTGCAGTGGAAATGCAGATTCTTAACCACTGGACCGCCAGGGAAGTCCCCATAATGTCTGAAAATTAATTCATGATATTACTGAAATATAAAAATGCCAGCTCTATAAGCACAGGGATGTCGGTCTGTTTTCTCACCATGACGCACCCCCAGAGCTGAGAACAACGGCTGACACATGACAAGTTTTCACTAAATATTTTTTAAACGAATAACAGTAAATATTTTCAACTTTGGGGGCCATATAATCTCTGTTGCAACTACTCAACTCTGTCTAGTATACCTATACTATGACCTGGCAATTTCCTTCCTAGATATAGATCCAAGAGAAATCAGTACATACGTCCACCAAAAAAAAATGTGTGAAAGTATTCATAGCAGCACTATTCATAATAACTCAAAACTGAAAGCCACCCTAATGTCCACCAATGCTGAGTGGGTCAGTAGTGGTGTTACATTCATACGATAGAATACTATATACCAATGATAAAGAGCAAACAACAGCTTCCTGCAGCAAACTGGTTGAAGCTCGCAGACACAATGTTGAGCAAATAAAGGCAGACACAAAGGGTACATACTGTATGATTTCATTTACATAAAGTTCAAAACAGCCCAAATTAATTTATAGTGCTAGAGGCTATATTAGTGGTTGCCTCCGAGAAGTACGAACTGAGAGGGGGCACAGAGAACTGTGGGGTGCTGGCAGCGGTTTCTATCTTGATCTGAGTGGAAGTTTTAGCTGTGCACCAGAGTTGTGCACTTCAGTGTATGTATGTTACAGCTTGCTATGGACTGACTGTTTGTGTCCCCGCAAAGTTCATATGTTCATTTAAATAAAAGAAGGATTTAGCTAATAACAGCTTTTCTTGAATCAGATAGAGAGTAATTTCTTGCAGTAATTTCTTTTCTCAATTGAAACGGTCATACCAGCATCTTGCTCTGGCCTGAAAAGTAAAAAGTAGACTCTGGATCTCACCACCCATTTTATTACAGTAACCCAGAAATGTCTGAAAAGTTTTCAGTGTGAAGACAGCACCTCAGCATCACTGAGATGCCACATGAAATGCATATTAAGATGCTGTATTCTTGATGATGGTTAACGCTTGATGTGTGCATCATATAATGATGGCTTAGCCCTGGTACAGGCACAACTTCATAGAAGCCACTGCTTCCTCACTTTTCCCCCATCATTGTTTTCTCCCCATCTGAATGTCACTACTACATTTTTGCCAACATTTCATGGCAGGTTTAAAAAAAAAAAGATATTTCTCTTGATACCTTTCTTTCTTTCTTTCTTTTAAATTTATTTATTTATTTTTGGCTGCGTTGGATCTTTGTTGCTGCGTGCGGGCTTTCTCTAGTTGTGGCAAGCGGGGGCTACTCTTTGTTGCGGTGTGTGGTCTTCTCATTGCGGTGGCTTCTCTTGTTGCGGAGCACGGGCTCTAGGCGCAGGCTTCAGTAGTTGTGGCTCGCGGGCTCTAGAGCGCAGGCTCAGTAGTTGTGGCGCACGGGCTTGGTTGCTCCGTGGCATGTGGGATCTTCCCAGACCGGGGCTCGAACCCATGTCTCCTGCACTGGCAGGCGGATTCTTAACCACTGCGCCACCAGGGAAGCCCTTGATAGCTTTTCTGAATTGCATATATGGCAGAGAAGTGAGGTGAGGAGAAAGTGTGAGTCTAGGTTTGGATTCTTGCTCTACTGTTATTTTTTGTGCAACTTTGAAAGCTGTTTCACCTTTCTAAGCTTCTGTTTCTTGTCTGTAAAGTGGAGATAATAATGCTTACCTTATGGAGTCATTGTCAGGTGAACATGAGGTCAGTCACATAGAATGGTCAGCACACTGTGGGCACATGGTAAATCCTCGGTAACTGTTAGTCATTATCATTACTATTATTATCATCATTTACTAAAAGAAGCACCATTTGTTCTCTGGTCCTGCTGGTCTGTACAGATCGTACATAACTTTAATCTTCAAACATCAAGCAAGTTGGATTCGTTCATTCATTCAACACTGAGTACAGTCGGGGTTCCGCATCCACAGGGACAGAGGGCCGACTCTAGTGCGCCACTTTACATACAGCACTTGAGCATCTGTGGGTTTTGGTATCATCTGGGTGTCCTGAAACCAATTCCTCACGGATAACGAGGGACCATAGTATTTACTCTGTGAAGAAGATAGACCAGAGCCCTGCCCTCAGGGAACTTGCATTTCTAGTGCAATTTGTGCATTTGCAAATTTCTCTCTGGGCAGAATGATCTGGCAGCAGTTATCGCTCTTTCCCAGCAGTCTGCTCTTTCCATGTTCTTGTTGCCTGATTACTAATAGGTCTTATTAACAAGAGCTCGAGATTTCCTAAGCTCTTCCTTAACGGTTATGTTCTTCTCCTTCATGTGCAATGTGTTGTTTATGTGTGGCACTGTACGTGCATTTTCATCGCCAGACTTTGCGTATGTTTTTACAAAAACATTAAGCTGTTCATTTTCCGTGGAATGAAACGGAAAGCTTTGTTTTTATGCTCCACTGTGTTTAGTCTCAAAATGGCATTGCTGCTTGGCAGGGTCTATAAAACTAATGTGCAAAATTTACTACACAAAACATATTTAGGACTTGGGTAATTTTTACTGCCATAAAAGGTGACTTTCCCAAACAACTAAATATTAACATTCTCTCTTGTCTTCGAGTGGCTTTTTTTTTTTTTTTTTTTTGCATGAGCATTTTCAGCATGTTGCTTTCATCAGCTATTGTCAGTGAGGCTGATGCTTTGAAGAATTGGTCTAAGGTGGGATATTTGGTATCTTGGTCCTGATTGAACTCATCACAACCAAATTTTCTTCTTAAATGTCCTGTTTTTCACCTGTGAAATCCATTTTCAGTTTTAAGGGTAGTTGTTTAAGTCTGCTTGAAGAAAATCTTACATTAATATACATTAGTTACTCAGGTACTCATATCTAATAGCTAGAGTAGGATAGTGCCTCCGTGAGAGGTGTAACATATAAACTAGTTATTGCAGGACTGACTATTGAACTATAATGAAGGCATTAGCCCTGTGGTCACCAGGATTCCCACGTGGAATTATAGCTCATTGGGATGTGGATATTGTTGTTTGAGTTTTAAACATAGTTAAAACATAGTTTTGAAGTTTCAATTTTTACAGAATCATGTGTAACAGAATCCTGTTTATGTAAAGGGATTTATAGATGTGTATCAGGCACTATCAGTGCCCTGCCCATTTCCCCTCAGCCACTGCAGAGATCTGCAGCTTCAGCGGACTTTCCTCATACAACTGCAGCCTCTGCCTTCAAGCACCTGTGTCTCTCTGTTTGAGAGCTTTCTCTGGCTGTATGCTCCAGAAGCTCTAGCCCCACAGGAGCAACTTACAACCATGAGGGATGGGAGTGGTGGATAAATTCCCTAACTTCCTTGTCCCTTGGACAGTTCTGCGGTGTATTCTACAGTCTCTCAAGGGGCATAGTGGAATTGAGACCACTTGCCCAAAATGCTAATCTGTTCATTAACACACCTTCATTGGCTTTCTCCCTTTCCTGTCTCACTTTCCCACTTCCTCACCATGCTCTTTGGATCATGTCCCTCCAAAATTACTTGCATCCAGATCACCGACATGGGCTGCTTTGAGGGGAACCCACAGTGAGACACTATGTAATACATATTAAATGATGTGGAGTCACACCTAACTGATAACGGTGTAGTCAGCACAGTTTGAAATGGCTGTCCAGCTCACAATAGTTGTTCCACTTACCACATATATGCTACCTCTTTCCTTTAGAAGAACTGTTCTCCTTCCAAAGGGAACTGTCTCCTTTGGCCATAGTTTTTGGTTGGGGTTGGGGATCTGACCGAAGCTATTAACAATACCCAATACCTGGCAACTGTGATTGGTCTATGGAGAGAATGTAACCCACACTGGGCAAATCAGAGACCTCTTCTGAGATTTTCTAACTGGTGCTACGGGAAGAGATCCCCCTTCTTCTCAGAGCTAGAGGCTATGAGCCCACAGCTCACTTCAGCCATCTCTCTCACTACATAGAGAAGTCTGCTCACAGTGAGAATGTATAGAGCTAATTCTCAGGCAGAGGCGAGGGATGAGTGACAAGAGCATCTTCATGGCATTTGAATCCCTAGGGCAGATGATCCTAAACCAGCTCCACTCTGCCCCTCACCACAGTTTGGCTATGTAGGCTGCCCTACACCTCATCACATGGGCATAAGCTGGCTAAAGTCTTTATCACTTACAAGCAAAGAACCCTGCTGTGGATGTTTAACTCTGGGGCAGAAAGTTGGATTGGGAATGAGGATGTTGAACAGGAGGATCATTTTTCAGATCCTGTGCTTTTCAGGTCTACAATTTCCATTTGACTCTTTTATACAGTTTCCAGATCTCTCTGGAATTTCTCATCTCTTCACCAAGTATATGCATCTTTTAGTGTAGACTCTTTAACATATTAATCAAAATTATTATAAAGTCCTTGTCTGCTAATTCTGACATCTGGGTTGTGTGAGTCTGTTTCTATTGACTGATTTATCTCTTGGTTATGGGTCACATTTTTCTTTTTCTTCACATGTCTAATAATTTTTGTAGAGTGAACATTGTGAACATGTTCTAGAGACTGGATTCTGTTATCTTCCTCTGATGAGCATTTTCTTCCAGTGGTGGATCACATCACTTAAAACTTGCTTGTAGGTTTGGTTAGGATGGGTCTATTTTTGTTTTAACCTTAGTGCTAGGGTTAATGACTTAGTTGTGGAAAAAAAAATCAAAATGGAATGGTATTGTTAAGAGAGCTCTCTAAAATGGAGCTGGGAGGGCACTGAAGAAGTGTAACTGATGCATCTCTCAGCCCAGGTGGAATGTGAACTTTGACCACTTATTGTCTTAATGAAGGCTTCCAGAATGTCTGCCCAATGTTCCAGAAACTCAAGATACTTATTGGTCCCTTACCCTAAGATAACTCATGACAGCCTACCTACTTATTCGACCCTAAATAACTTGTGCACAACCTATCCCTTGAGGACAAATGTTTCCTTTCTTGCATCAGGATCAATCATAATTCTTGCCAAGCAACTTTTTTTTTTTTTTTTTTTTTTTTTAGGATTTTCTTATTTTTATTTATTTATTTATTTATTTATTTATTTTTGGCTGTGTTGGGTCTTCGGTTCGTGCGAGGGCTTTCTCCAGTTGCGGCAAGCGGGGGCCACTCTTCATCGCGGTGCGGGGACCGCTCTTCATCGCGGTGCGCGGGCCTTTCTCTATCGCGGCCCCTCCCGTCACGGGGCACAGGCTCCAGACGCGCAGGCTCAGCAATTGTGGCTCACGGGCCCAGCTGCTCCGTGGCATGTGGGATCTTCCCAGACCAGGGCTCGATCCCGTGTCCCCTGCATTAGCAGGCAGATTCTCAACCACTGCGCCACCAGGGAAGCCCTTGCCAAGCAACTTTAACAACCTTGTGGCTTTTGCCTGTATAAGCCCCAGACTCCTTCTCTTCTCTGGAACACTCTTACTGTTTTACCCAAATCAGTGTCTCCTGAATTGCAATTCCTAAGACCCCAAATAAATTCTTTTCTTATTTGCAGCCTTCTTGGTCAACATAGTCAGAGATGTAGCCTTTACTCTTAGAGTGTAGCCCTTCCATGGTTTCAGTTTCAATTTTGAAAGCTGCAGTTGTTTACCAAACCCCTATCACTTGGTGAGACTTCCAGATCCAAACTTTGTCACCCCCGTGATGGGTAATGGCGGAAATCTCTGCTCAATCTCTTTCAGCCATCAGCTGTTGTTTTTCCCATGGATCCCTTGGAGTCTCACTTGGACATGTACAGTTCAAGAGTCAGCCAAGGATTTGAGGAGAGTTTATACACATATTTGGGGGGTTCCCCCTCTGTGACTCTCTCCTCTCCAGAATTTTCACCACAGTTTCCAGCCACTCTATTGGCAAACTCCTTCTCAGAATCATCAGGCCACTAAGCCTGTGGCTTTAGTCCTTCAATGACCTCTACCCTGTGTAAGCTGACAGTGGTTCTCAAAGTGTGGTCCTTGGACCAGTAATTAGCATCACATGGGGAATGGTTAGAAATGCAAAATTTGGGGCCCCATCCCTGACCTAGTGAGTTAGAAACTCGAGGTGGAATCTAGCAATCTGTATTTTAACAAACTCTAGTTTGAGACTGACTGCCTTAGTGGTAAAGCTATAAAAATGTGGGTCTCACCAGAGTGGTTCCCTTCCTTTACTGTCTGGATGCCTTTCAGTGCCATCAAATAGGGGTTTTTTTGAGGAGGGGATCCAGAATTTATTATTATTATTTGTAGAAAGGATTAGCCTTAAAAGAGCTACTCTGTCAGATGGGAATTTGGGCATTCACTTTGTAGTATATATTTCATTCTATATACTGTTTGATCCCCCCCACCCAAGCATATAAACTCTTTGTAATTTAAAAAATAAATTTAAATTATTTTAAATTGAGATTTGAATAAAATATCTGTGAAACCCTGGAAGCACCTTACAGTTTTATGGAACACAGCTTGAAAATCTCTAGTTTAAACCATGTGATTGACAGTATGGGTCAGGATTAGCTTCAACCATGCATAGCAGTGTCTCCATGGCAACTGTCACCATAGCATCAGGCCTATGACAGAGGTGGTAAATGAACTTGTACAGAGTGGGGAGGAATGCAGTGTGGTATCTTCCTGGTCCCCCTTCCAGGAAATCCCAAAGACATGCCTTGCACCTTGATAGAGGAAGCCTGCAGGTAATGACCAGATGAAAATGACCTCTCTACTAAGAGCAGTCACATTTCCAGCATTCCAACCTGTTTTCAGAATGAGGCTCTTCTAAACTCCCATGGGTCAGATTCATATCTGCTTTGATTCATCAAGCCTCACATGTTAACCTTACCTGCTCACCTTCCCCAAAGTGCAGAGGGTCTCTGTTCCTCAATGAGAGGAAGGGACTCCCCCTCAAGAGGGAATTGACCTCTTTCAACTTCAAGAAGAGGGAATACCTTTACAGTATTCTCACCCTACCAGACATGTAGAATGGAGAAAAAGTTCATCTAAAAACTCACCCCAGCTTCTCCTCCTTTCCCTGCCTCCACCCCGACAGACCCACTTGTGTTTTATCCACTGGGGAGCAGGCACTGGGCAGTACTTTTTCAACTTTAATGTGTACACAAGTGCCCTGGGGATCTTGTTAAAATGTAAATCCTGATTTAGTAGGTAATATGGGCTGAACTGTGTCTCCTCAAATTTCATATGTCGAAGTCCTAACCCCCATTACCTTAGAATGTGACTGCATTTGGAGATACAGTCTTTAAAGAGGTAATTAAGGTAAAATGAGGTCACTGAAGTGGGCTCTAATCTAATATGACTTGTAAGAAGAGAACACAGACAGACAGAGGAAAGACCATGTGAAGACACAGGGAGAAATCAAAGAGAGAGACCTCAGAAGAAACCGAGCCTGATGACACCTTGATCTTGGACTTCAGGCCTCCAGAACTATGAAAAATAAATTTCCATTGTTTAAGCCACCCAGTCTGTGGTACTTTGTTATGGCAGCCCTAGCAGACTAATATAGTAGCTCTGGGGAGGGAACTGAGATTTCGTATTTCTAACATGCTCCTGGATGATGCCGACGCTGCTGGTCCAAGGACCACACTTTGAGTAGCAAAGACCTGGAGAATCAGATTCCTTTTCGTTTTATGGCATGGTCAGCAGCTTCCCAAATCACCTAGCAGGTTGGAGAGGAGGACACTTTTTCTCTAACTCTGCTTTCTTTAGGATGGATGAGGCATTTGTTCTCAGCCTTTGTATATTTGCAGTATTTTTGAAATATAAATACGGTGGCATCTTTCAGGGGATGAGTCTCAGGTTAGCTTATGCAAACGAATGAAGTGGGCTGGATAAACAATAAGACATGATGGATGCAGTAGGTAAACTAGGGAGCTCACACCTCATCTAAAGTGGGCAGATCTACTCTGTCTGCAAGCCAGAATATGAGCTTAATGTGGTCAGATTTCCCAAAATTTCAAGAGAAGCTAGAAATTTGGATTTCTATATTAAATCTCTAGATTTTTAAACTTTTATTTATTCATTTATTTTGAGTAAATAAATTTTATTTTATTTTTAAAATTAATTTTTATTGGAGTATAGTTGCTTTACAAGGATTTTTAAAATTTTTTTAAATGTTGGCAACTCTGTCAATTTATTTTTGAAATGTGAGGCAAAGAAGTCCCCTGAGGTCCTGGACATGTTATTGATCTATATCTTGTGTTGGGTCTTGTCTTATTTACATGTGTAAAAATTCATCAAGCTGTATGATTAAGACTTGTACAATTTGCTACTTGTCAGCTATGCCACAATAAAATACCTGCATTGGAATGATGCACATCAACCTCAAGGTAGTTGTTACCTGTGGGAGTGGAGGCAAGGAAGGAATGGGTTTGGCTTTATGTGTATCTCTAACATTATGTTTCTTTCAAGAGAGAGAACTGAAGCAGAGATGGGAAAGCATTAATCAGCTGCCTCATCTCAGTGGTATCTAGGTTTTCTGCTTCATTCTTTTTTGTATGTTTGAAATATTTCATCATTAAACATCTTTAATATTTAAAAAACAAAACAAAACAAAACCTGAGAATACCAATACTGCATGGGCTAAACCAAATCCCTTGGAGGTTACTGAACCATATTCTCTTGGTCTTCCTCTGGGACCATATTGCTGTTTAGATAGGAATGTTTGCTGCCTTGCCCCAGATTTCCTACATGCTTCAGTAAATACCTGCTCCCTCCTTGCCACCAGTGTGACATGATATCACCCCACCCACTCAGCCCAGCATCCCATATAACCTTTATCATCAGAAGTGGTGTTCTTAGTGCATGCTCAGCTGTAGCAAAAATAAAATCTATACATCAGCCTAAATTTGAAGACACTGTGTTGAGTTCACAGTTCAGAGGCACCAGAGAATAGGCTTCTCTGATCATGAAAGCAATACAGCCTAGTGGTTAAGCTCACTGGGTAGAAACCTGGCTCTTCCACTTACTAGTCGCATATATTTGGGCAAGATAGTCTTGGCCTCAATTTCTTCATCTGTAGAGTGGGAATGATAATAGTACCTACCTATTTAGGTTTATGTGAAGATTTAAGTTGGTTGGGTGATTGGTACATAACTGTTCAATAATCATTAGATATTATTAAGTACTTAACATTAGTGTGATTTTACTTTTTTAAAAAAATAAATTTATTTATTTATTTATTTTTTGCTGTGTTGGGTCTTTGTTGCTGTGCGCAGGCTTTCTCTAGTTGCGGTGAGTGGGGGCTACTCTCTGTTGCGGTGAGCGGGCTTCTCATTGTGGTGGCTTCTCTTGTTGCAGAGCACGGGCTCTAGGCGTGGGCTTCAGTAGTTGTGGCTTGCAGGCTCTAGAGCACAGGCTCAGTAGTTGTGGCTCACGGGCTTAGTTGCTCCGCCGTATGTGGGATCTTCCCGGACCAGGACTCGAACCCATGTCCCTTGCACTGGCAGGCAGATTCTTAACCACTGCGCCACCAGGGAAGCCCCTGATTTTACTTTAAACCTCTTGGACTAAGTCTGAGGTGAGGCCACAGTGTTAATAAATTGATAACTGACCACAGAGTCTCAAAGGGAAAATATTTTCAACTCTGATTCAAGTAGCAAATGAGATAAAATTTTGTCATGCATAGGGAAAGAGAATCACAGAGGCTCTAGGCTAGTTCATTTACTGGTTGCCTCAAACCTCAGGGCTGGGGCACCTGCCCCTCCTCTTGGATGGTGATGTTGCCAGGGCAGCCCGGCTTGTTGGCTTGCAGGGGTGCTGTTTGGGGCTGGTTGCTCAAGGTAATCCTCGCAGGAACAGCACCCTGCCGGCAGCTCTGTGACCCAAAAAGGGCTTTAGCAGTGACTAATAAAGCTGTAAAGGATGCACACAGATCCAAGAAAATCCATTCCCTGAAGGAATATGATTTAAACTACTTCTCAGTTGGTGCTTCTTTGTCTTGTTAACCACAAGCATTAAGTTTCTCTGTTTGAAATTCTAGTTCTCCCATGCTGCGTTCTCCAGAGAGGCTGTTTTCTCTGGAAAATCACTGAGACACTACTGGTGCCTGGAATGGGGGACAGGAGCAATTTGCCTCTGAGAGTGCGTTTCCTATGTGGGCTTTTCCTTGCATTTCAGGAGATGCGCTCTTTCAGGATTTCTGCTGAGTCCAGTTGAGAGGGCCCACAGATCTCCTGAGCTCTCTCTCCCTTCCATTAGTTTAAGGCTGCTGTGGCAGTCACCATGGTGTGTCTTGCAGACCTGGGAGTTACCCTGGCCTTTTCCACACTCCTTCACTCCTAAATCAGTTACCCACCTCAGGTCTGTTTCATTAATGTCTCTGTCATCTGTCTCCCTGCCACCGTCCCAGTTTAGGTCCTCACTACCCTTCCCCGGATCACTGCAGTCACGTCTCTCTAGCCTACCTGCCCCTGAGCCATGCTCCTCTACTCTGCTGCCAAAATATTCTTTCCAAAATGTAAATCTGATGCCAGCTTTCAGCTTAAAATCTTTTAATGTTGCCCTTCTGCCCGCCTACACACTGTTTTCAGACTAAATGTTCCCAGTACTGTCAGAATCCTGAGTTGCCAAGAAAAATCCAGGACTTCCCTGGTGGCACAGTCGTTAAGAATCTGCCTACCAATGCAGAGGACATGGGTTCGAGCCCTGGTCCAGGAATATCCCACATGCCGCAGAGCAACTAAGCCCATGCGCCACAACTACTGAGCCTGCACTCTAGAGCCCACGAGCCACAACTACTGAGCCCACATGCCACAACTACTGAAGCCCGCGCGCCTAGAGCCCATGCTCCGCAACAAGAGAAGCCACTGCAATGAGAAGCCCGCACACTGCAATGAAGAGTAGCCCCCGCTCGCCGCAACTAGAGAAACGCCACGCGCAGCAACGAAGACCCAACACAGCCAAAAATATAATAAAATAAATAAATAAAACATTTTAAAAATGCTCTAAAAAAAAAAATCCAGAAAGCTGGATTTTGGTGTGAATTCCCCATCCCCTGTTTTGTTTATTTGTAGAGGTATAGCATTTTACACAATAAAAAAATTAAAAAACATTGCAATAAATCTGCTACCCACTCCCTGCTCCCAATTCCCTATCTGAAGAGGCCAATCCTGATACCAGTTTCTTCTGTGGTCTTTCAAACACACACGCACACTACATTTTAAAAAAAAATACAGATGGTAGCTAATTTTTTTTGTTGGTTTAATATTTTTAACCATAATAGTTTTAAGATTTTTAAACTCCAAGGGTCAAACAAGACCATGTGCATCCATGGGTTTTAAGTCATGTAGGCATGTGCTTATGATCCACTTGACTGAAAGTTCCCTGGAGACAGGGTTGGAGCTTTGTCTTGGCATCCCCTCTACACCTGGCACAATGCCTTGCACACAGTTGGCACTCAATAAGTACACTGCCCATCCACTGAAACACATTTATCAAGTAGCACTCTGTGCCTACTGCTGGGTCCGTCATAGAATTCCAGGTGAACTGTGATGTGGGCAACCTCTGAGGGAACACATGGGAACAGCTAGTTAAGTCTAGTTAAGTCCCAGAACTCAGCTGGCTATAGGTTCAGAACACGCCCGCCTCCCATTTTTCCTGGTTACCTGGGTCCCCAAGAAATGGACAGAAAAGGCAGATCACTCCCACTCTCAGGCTCGCCCCAGCGGGGTGTGTGCTTGGGCTGACAGCCCAGCCCCCGACAGAGTGCTGATACCAGCATTCTCAAGCCGGCTGCCATTCTCAGGAGCGGCGTTTCTATTTCTTGCCCTCCACCAGGGCAAGGCAAGCTGGGACTGGATGGAAACCACACAGGCTGCTTGCTGACTCTTCCTGAGGTGCTGGGCTGGGCTGGGCTGGGCTGGGCTGGGCTGAGCTGGCTGCTGGATGAGTCAGGCCTTTTCAAGCTTCTTCATGTTGGGAGAAGACTCACTGTTCAGGTGGTTTGGAGCCTTCTCCTAAGTTAGATCCTCTTTGCTCACTTGCCTGTGGTCCAGGTCACCTCTGGCTGACCAGCATACGTGTTGCAGGACACGGTGATATTTTCAGTTCATGATAAGGTGGACCTCACTGAGGAAGCATAACAAATTCTTATCACATTGCCCTCCCCCATCCTCTGAGGCGGTGATTTCCAATTGTTTCCACAGTGACGCAGGACTGGTGGTTTTCGTGCGTAGTGTGCTCTGTGGGAGGGTCATGAGCAATTTCCCTGGAACCTTACCGTGACACTGTACCTTTCTTTACCACTAAGAGACCATTCTGGAATGCAAGTGGGTGGGAATGTGACCTTGTTCAAATATTCACCTTGACTTGTTTCTAATTGTAGTGATATGAATCCTACTCCCAAAACTCAGATGGGTGAGACATCATATTCCTTTTTTAATTTCAAGTTAGCTGGGGCTTGGCACCTTCATTCTCTGTGCTGGAAAGAAAATAATTTTGGTAGTAGTTGGGTGGGGCAGGCTCTCCCCTTCTCTACAGATGCGTGAAAAACCATCACATGAGAGGGTACGTGGTGCCTGGAAAATGGGTGATGTGTCCACTCTTCTGAGACCAAGTCTTCTGCTGATATCCCCAGTGTGTCTCTTTAGAGAAGGAGGCTTGCAGAAGCTTCCGTTCCAAGCTTGGGAATCTCGGCTGAAGCTGGGGATCATAGGCCAAGGCTTTAAGTCTGCAAGAGACACTGCAAAACCTCTCCACAGAAGTCCTGCCAACCTGCCACCTGCTGCAGGCACCATGGGCAGCACATTCTGGTCTGCAATGCCTGGAGCCCACTAATCTCCAATCCCTCCCAGGCTCCAGACTTCCAGAAAACATAAGCCAGCTTGTCTGCACAAACAACTTCTGGATTTGGCCTCCAAACCAAACCTCCCGGAGGCAAGGCTGGCTTCTTGCTCGGAAGAAGTAAAAGACAGGAAAAACAAATCCCATGCTAACAGCTCAATATATTATTCTGCCACCAAATTTATATTAGAATAGACTAATCATTCACAAATTTCAGTACATGAGAAAACTTAGTACTTATCACAAGTTAACTGCGCCACGTATCACAGCTTATGTGACACTGCTGTTGCTTTGCTCTAAAGTAGAGCTAAAAAAAATGGAAGGATGCTCTGTCCTCACCCCTACTTTACTTCCTCCATTCACTGATTGTCCTCAAACAAAAATGAAAAAGCTTCTCCCTGAGGATGCAATTTCTAGCCAAGAAGATTATCAAAATGGGTGTTGCCCAATGCCCCAATTAACTGTACCAAACCCCAGTCAATGATGAAAATGCAAGCATCGCTTTATTATGATAATTAGGCTATGATGATTAAAGTGGAAGCAGCATTAAGACCATTTCTATTACTAAAACTATCTTCTCCACTTAATTAGCACTTTCTTAAAAACATCCTTAGTTTTTCACATTTATCTGACTGGGGACAGAGTCACTGAACCAGAGCTGAATGGCGTCTGGTTTATGAGAGGTCTCAGTTAATAATATGGTGATTGGTTTTTAAAAGATTGCTGCCTTCGTATATTATATAACATTTGGGCAGGCATGTGTCCAAGCACTTGAAGTAGCAAATTGGGAACACTGAGGTTTGAGTTCTTCAGGATGTTTATTCCAGCTGTGTATTAGCTAGGACCTCAGTGTCCGGCCTTGGACTGTTTCTTAAGCTGACACCGCTGCTAGAACATATGACCCGGGCCTCCCTCAGCCTCTGCTGGAAGCAACGGCTAATGTCCAGGGCATAATGCATCTGTCCAAAGGTTGCCTGGAATGAACTGATGCTTGATGCCACTCATACCTAAAGAAGTAAAAATGTAAACAAAACCCAGAAATTGTTTTTACCTATCAGATGGACACTGATGAAAACTGTTGATAACACAAAGTGTGGGTGAGCCTGTGACTTTGTGACAGCCCTGACAATCAGAATGCCATGGAAGTGACACTGCGTGGCTTCTGGGGCTCTGCACAAAATGGCCATGCAGCTTCCGTCTGGGGTGTGCTCTTCCTTGGGATGCCCGCCCTGGGAACAGGGCACACTGTGAGGAATCCCAACCTAACCCACATTTCAGTGGTTTTGGGTATATTCAGGGTCGTGCATACATCATCACTACCTAATTCCAGAAATTTTCTGTCACCCCAAAAAGAAACCCTGTACCACCAACTCTCCTCCTGCCCCTACTAGTCTATTTTTTGTCTTCATGGATTTGCCTATTCTGCACATTTCATATAAATGGAATCACACAATATGTGGCCTCTTGTATCTGACTTCTTTCACTTAGCATACTGTTTTCAAGGTTCATCCATGCTGTAACACGTATCAGTACCTCATTCCTTTTTATGGCTGAATAATGTTCCATTGTATGAATATACCACATCTTTTTATCCATTCATTAGTAGTTGGACATTTGGGTAGTTTCCACTTTTTGGTTATTAGGAATAATACTGCTGTGAACATTTGTGTACAGGTTTTTGTATGGATGTATGTTTTCAAATCTCTTAAATTCAAGTATTTTAAAATCACTTATTAATATTAAATGGTACATAATACATAAAAATTAAATGATACTGAATAACAAATGATATATAATTTAAATAATTCTTATTCATTAAAGCAGCTTTCCTCAGAGCAGCAAACCTGTTCCCTTATAGTAATTCAGACATAATATGAAACACTGGGTAGACTGAAAGTCATAAAATGGCACTATTTCAAACCCAGGTCTTTCACTAGTTTACACAAACCTTTCACCACACCAGTCTGAATTAATGAGACACCACTTTACTGTTTCTATCTAAAAAAAAAACTAGGGCTGTTATGCAGTCTTCAAAATTCCTCTTTTGATGTTTCAAAGTAAAACCTATCTTTTTAATTTGACATACAGGGAGGGGCTGGAGTCTCTTCAGGAATTTGGGGTTTGATTTAGAATTCTTGTGAACACGTAAAACCTGGGACTGATCTGTTTGGGTTTACCTAATAAAAGTTCAATAAAAAATAGGCTGTTTTTTGTTTTTGTTTTTTAATTCTGGATTAAGTAAAAGCTCACTTATGTGGGAGTTTGGGATCACATTTAGAGCCTCAATCAGTAGACTGTTATGCAAACAAAAACTCTATTGCAAGGTTCTTCGTCCACAGACATGATTTCCCTTCAGGTTGGTCCTGCTTCTCTTCCCGGTGCCTGCGGCTGGTTTCTCCAGCAAGCCTCACCATGGTCTTCCTGAGTTTGCCTGTGTGCTTCATGTAAATCTAGTAAGGAAACAATGAGGTGCTTTTCTGGGGGCAGTTGCTCTAGAGGCCACTTGTAGAGAAGAGACCAAGCTAATAAAAAAGTGTGGATGTTTTCTCCAGTGGAAAATTACAAGTTTGCTTGGTTTTCATCCTTGGCACCAAGTCTTGGGTTCCTCTTCATGGAATAGACTCCTTTCCGCTCAGCTTTCTCCCAGCCAGGGCCCTGGCACACTATCAGAGGGGGAAGTAATTAGAAAGAAGTGTCTTATAGGGATGAGAAGCACTGGTAGCTTACCATATGGGGATAATCATGGATCTTCAAACAGACCCTCGACCAGACAGAGCACTATTTGTCTTCTTGCCTACATTAACTATACACAGTGTTCACAGCTCCTGAAACATGTACGCACCGAGAGAGGGGGAGGATGTCTGCTCAGTTTCCCTCCTTTTCAGGGGGACCCCTTGGTTGCTCTTCGGTACATGAGCGGTGACCCAACTGTAGCCCCAGAGAGTTTTCCAAGAGCTTCCCTCAACTTCTCACAGTTCTTCTGTTGCTGTGGAGGAAAGAGTCTCGTCGCATTCTTGGTTCACTCACGATTTAGGTTATGTGAGTGGGGGGTGGGAAGTGAGAGGCGGCTTTGTTATTTCTGTATAATGACACTTGCTAATTGCAAAACTAGCAACGTATAGATATGCAGCTTAAAAAGCATCTGACATCTCACCTTTCATGGGTAACAAGTGTGTCACTTTGGTGAGCATTTCTGGTAATCTCTGTTTGATGTGCATAATTATTCATAAGAATTTTTAAAAATTAATTAATTAATTAATTTATTTATTTATTTTTGGCTGTGTTGGGTCTTCGTTTCTGTGCAAGGGCTTTCTCTAGTTGCGGCGAGCGGGGGCCACTCTTTATCGCGGTGCGCGGGCCTCTCACTATCGCGGCCTCTCTTGTGGCGGAGCACAGGCTCCAGACACGCAGGCTCAGTAGTTGTGGCTCACAGACCTAGTTGCTCCGCGGCATGTGGGATCTTCCCAGACCAGGGCTCGAACCCGTGTCCCCTGCATTGGCAGGCAGATTCTCAACCACTGCACCACCAGGGAAGCCACTATTCATAAGAATTTATCAAATATATTTGTGAACATAGTGTTGTGTCCATCCAGAAGCTGACCCTGAGACAAGGATCAGAAAGGAAGCAATTCATTTGCAAGGTGCAGCAAAAGGTAATGGAGAGTGGGAAAGTAAGACAGGAGGGTAAGGTAGCCAATTAAGGGTGATTAGCAAGTTAGCTGCTGCTGTGGGTGGATGGAGCTTAATCCCACAGAGAAACTCTGGAAAGTGCTCTAGAGCACGAGCCTCAGAGATATCTCAATGGAAGGGTGAGGGAGCAGAAGTATTTATACCCCGGGTCCTACTGGCTGAGGCTGCCCCTGGTGGGTGTTAATTCTGAGTACTTCCAGCCTGAACAGCCTTCCAAGACATTGGAGAAAGTCCCCCAGGAAAGACAGGCAGCTATTCGCAGGTGGAGGGCAGCCAGACACACATATAGAAGTGGGATTGCTTGGAAGATGTACCAGGCACTGTTCTAGGTGCTGGGGCACAGCAGGAAACAAAAGAGAAAAAGTCCTGCCCTCATGGAGCATTTTTTCTATTGGGGAGAATAAATATTGAATAATAAGCAGGGTAAGTAAGAAACATACAGAGCGTGTTCCACGGTGACAAGGAATGTGGAGAAAAATAAGTACTGTGGAGTTCTGGGGAGGAGGGAGAAGGGGTTGGCTGCAATCAGCAAAAGAGGGATCGGGGCAGGCCTCACTGAAAAGGTGACACTCAAGGAATGACCCAAAGGAGGGGAGGGGGAAGCCCACCACATGGTTATCCAGGTGAAGAACATTCCAGGCAGAGGAAACAGCAAGTCCAAAGGCCCTGAGTCAGGAATGTCCCTGGTGTGTGTGAGGAACAGCAGGGCCTGAGAAGCTGAGCAGAGGTGAAGGGGAAATGGCAGGAGGGGAGGCCCTGCGGAGCAGAGCCCTGGTGACACTGTGCTGCCTCAGGTGCCGGAAGCAGAGGACGGCAGAGTCTGAGTCAAGCTGTGCTGACAGTGAACTGAAGAGGGGCCAGGGGAGCAGGGAGGGCAGTAGGAGGCCCCACAATACTCCAGGTGGTGGCGGTGGAGGAGGGAGATGCTGCCGCCATCGTCCGCAGGTCAGATGTGGGACGTGAGAGAAAAGGAGTCCACGGGTTTGGCCTGAGCAGCTTGAAAAAAGGAGCTGCCTTTTCCTGAATCAGGGAAAACTTCAGAAGCAGCACATGTGGGGTCAGAGGTGGTTGGGGGCCTGGCTTTGGGCATCTTATGTTTGTCATGTCTGTTGGGCACCTAAGTGGAACTTTCAGCAGAAGGCTGGGTGTAGGTCAGAAGTTCGCAGAGGTCCGAACTGGATGTAAACTGGGGAGTTTGTCAGCGTACAGATGATCTGAGACTGGTTGAGATCCCCATGGGAGCAAGCTAAACAGAAAAGAGGCCTGGGACCAAACCCTAGGAGTGGAGCGGTCAACTGTACGTACGTGTAGACACACTACATTTATACAGGTGGATATGCAGAAACACGCTCTCTGTTTAGATATATACGTACACACACAGGTAGTTTCAGATCAGTGGTATAATATAAACAGATCTCAATTTTCTTCCCACTAAAACTCAATTTTCTTCCCACTAAATCTACTGGGAATACTGCTCCATGGTGAAAATATCTGTCTGCTCCATTAAATTCATGGCTGCATAGTATTTCATAGTGTACATCACCAAAATTAATTTTCCTCCGTAGATAAATATTTTTCCCAATTACAGAATTTTAAATTACACAGCAATGGGCATCATGTGCATTCATCCTCTCCCACCTATGTGCTCATCTCCTCGGGATAAACCCTAGAAGTGGGGTGGCTGTGGGCAAGGATATGCCCTTTTTATGTTCTGATGCAAGACTCCTTCCCGGCAGCTCCAGTCACCTGAGGTGTGTTCAATGTGGATCAGCTGCCGACCTTACGGAAGAACTACTGGGATGTCATTCCAGGTAAACTCTGTTCTACAGGGACCCTTCTCAACACGGGGCAGCTTTCTGGGTAATCGCTGTTAGCAACCAGGCACAGAGGTTTAGGTCAAGTCAGAAAAGTCCAAGACAGGAAGCAATCTGTCGGTACTAGCTTTTGGTCTGACATATGGAGCTACAGCCCATCTCTAAGTGCAAAGCCACTCCATTTCCACACAGAGCAGAACAACGTGCCAGGCCTGCAGGCTCTCCAGCAGAGCCACTAAAAGCTTATTACATCAAGTGCAAATGCAGCAGCCAAAGGCAGATGTGCCTTTTGTGAAATGACTGTAATTAATGCCAAATCTTTCTCCGAACTTTCTTTTCGCTGGCTGGATTTGTCATCGTCCTGTAAGAACAAGCCTATTACATACCTCAGATTTTTTCCCTTTACCTTGTCATTCCGAGCAAAAGCATGACCCATCACCTGTCTGGGCAAATACCGAGTGTTTGGATGGTGTCAGGACGTCCTGCACGTTCAATGGTAACCTTGACGATAACATCTACCACTGCCAAGTAATTGGTCAGCAGCCTCTGCCAAGAACTTCAGGGTATTAAGGGACAATGGATTTAGTCACAGTGTCCTCAAGCACAGGGAAATGTACTGAAACACCTTTTGATTCAGAAGGAAAATAAGGAAAATGACAAATACGGAGCCATGCCTTGGATCCTGTTTATTCCCATCGATGCGTTGCTCTGTAGACAGAATTCAACCCAAGACTCCGGACCCATCACTAGTGTTTGACCCACAGAAACTGTAGGTCAGCGACACTCATCCAGGGAGAACTAGTCCTCTACACCAGGTTCTTAACCATCAAGATACACCAAGAAAGTACCTGATAGTCTGAAGTTTTAAAAAGTGTCTGAACTGGTGATCTGTATGCTCTTCAGCTCCCGCAGTACAAGCGCCTTTTCCACGGGATGCCCCCTTACCGCAACAGAGCCTCCAACCAGTTCAGCTATCAACACTGTTTCTTCCTCTTCTGCTCTGTGAGTGATGCTTGGTCCAGCCAGGAGGCCAATGAGGAGGGTTTTCTTGTATGTCATGGCTGAGATAAGTCTTTTATCCCAGGATACAGCAGGCAGAAGGCAGCCTCCAGAATTCATGCCAAATTCCATTCTTCAAATTACCATATTTCATAGTTTATTATGAGATAATTGTCACCAGACCTATAAGCCTCAGCACGATGTTAAGATCAGAGCCCGGGAGTGAACGCCACCTGTTTTCTCCTCCTCCCCCGCTCCACTCGTGCTGCCTGCCGGCCTCTCCTCAGAACGCAGTGTAGTAGTTCTCTGTGGTGCTGACGATGTCACTCTGGTCCTCCAAGAGCTCCAGCACCTGCCGCAGCACAGTTTCACTCAGGCCTGGGCTGAGGCTCAGGTGAGCACAGGCCAGGATGTGCAGGAAGTGGCAGCCCTTCTCCACGTCTGCAGGAAAAAGGGAGTTGGCTAAGCTTGGACACACCTGTCAGACCCTCCTCTCTCTCTCCTGTCCTTTCCTCTAAATGGAAGTCCTTCTTCATATTTCCTGGATCAGAACCTGCAGCTTAATAAGAGCCCCAGATGATTCTTATGCACATTAAAGCAGGAGACGCACTGGCCTAGCTTATCAGTGAGAACGAACCAAAACACTGGTTCTCAGGTCTGTGCCATGGACCACTGCTCGGGGATGCAGGCCTTCAACCTTCCAGGATTCCCAATCAATAATTTTATACTCATAACCCAGTGGGGATTTAGTGCTTGATAGGCTTTTTTCTCTAATGAAGTTACACGTACGAGTACGAGCGCATGCATTCAGTTCTAACCCCCTAGCTTCCCAGGCGGGAGCCCTCTTGTGGCTGACAGCAGAGCCCTCTTGCAGCTGACAGCAGAGCCGGCTTGCAGCAGCCTCCAGATTCCTTCTGTAAATCCTGGACGGTGGGACTGCGGTGGTGACCTTTGGCCTGTTCTCACTCATCTCTGCCTAGGCTTCCAAAAAGTCTGCCTGTGACGGCTGTATTCTAGGAACCTCTCACCCTCTATCCAAAACAAATGAGACCATTTGTAGCAGTTCAGGACGAGTGACCGCTCTCCTAGTTGAAACCAATGATTTGGAGTAGTGGTATTCACATTGAAGTTAGGACCATTAGAGGATCATGAAATCAATTTAGTGGGTTGTGGTTAGCATTCTTTTCTTACCAAACAGACTAGAGTATGAGATTACAGAATGTATTGCATTTTAGGTACGATAAATATTGAGAAACTTTATATTCAACTATATATGTATATGTATAGTTGAAATAAAATTTATAATAAAATTACATAATTTACTAGGTGATGATGTAAAATTTATTTGTAACATCGAGTCAAAGACAAACCTCATTCCTGGAAACAAACCCTCCTCAGTTTCCACCAAAGCCCCATTGACAGGGCCAGGCCTCTCACCACCGTATCCCCAGCATCTGGCCCACTAGTGCTCTGCAGTCACTGAATGTTGTTTTCAGATGATAAAATGCTTTAGGCTCCAGGAAAGTCCTCAAAGAGGGGTTGTGGTGATGGGCAAAGCATGGTTGGGATTCTGTGCACCTTTGTGGCTTTGGGCAAGTCACTGCATCTTTAAGCCTCAGTTTTCTGACCCATGGGGAGTGGGGCTGGGGGGCACCTCTGAGGTCCTTCCCAGCGCTAAGGGTCAGGGATGCTCACAGGCAGTGGTCCTGGGCTAACAAAGACTTGCAAATTCTGACCTCTGGTGGCTAGTCAGCTCATTATTCCACCCGACTGGGTTACTGTTGGGAAACTCGCCACCTCCCCTGGTCTCCACATTTCCAGGCTATTTCTTCAACATTCATTCGATCAAGATTTCCTGAACACCTACTACATGTGCAGCGCTGAGCAAGGAGGAGCAAGTACAGAGTGCAGAGAGCTGACTCTGGAGTCCAAAGGACCTGAATAAAAATGCTGGCTCTATGACTGGGGCAAAGTGGTCCAGGTCTCTCAGTCCGCGTCCTCATCTGTTAAATGGGAAGAAAAGCACCCACTTCACTCGTGGTTGTGTGGGTGAAAGGAGACCCACGGTGGGGGCTTCTTCCATGGAGAATTACTATGATTCTATCGTCATATCCATAACCTAAGAAGATGCACATAACCTCGTCCCTGCTCTGAAGAAGCTTTGACTCTTCCTGAGAGGAACGGTTGGCGATGGACGGTGAAAGACTCCAACCAAACTGGGCTTGCACACGGCAGAGAGGAAGCACTGGGAATTTCCGCACTGCTCGGCTTGTGATCTTAGTTCTTTTAAGACCTGGGTGCTCAGGCTCAGGGCTCAAGGTGACTTACAGGCGTATGTGGTCAGCAATGCTGACTGCCCCAAAGGCCTTAAACTACTTCTTCACAAAGGCCATTCTGCCGTCCGAGGGCTGTCTGGTAAGGCTGTTCACAAAGTGACCTTCCATTCACGTGGGGAGAAGGACTGGTGTTAGTTCTTTAAAAGTTTGGAATTCACCAGTGAAGCCATCAGGTCCAAGGCTTTTCTTTGTTGGGAGATTTTTGATTATTGATTCAATCTCCTTACTATGTATCTATTCAGATTTTCTATTTCTTCAGGATTTAGTCTTGGTAGGTTTTGTGTTTCTAGGAATTTCCACTTCACCTGGTTATCCAATTTGTTGGCGTACAATTGTTTACAGTACTTTGTTATAATCCTTTTTATTTCTGTAGGATCAGTACTAATGTCCTCATTTTCATTTCTGATTTTAGTAACTGGAGTTTTCTCTCTTTTTTCTTAGTCTACCTAGCTAAATGTTTGGCAATTTTAGGGATCTTTTCAAAGAACCAACTTCTGGTTTCAATGATTTTCTCTATTGTTTTTCTATTCTCTATTTCATTTATTTGTGCTCTAATCTTTATCATTTCCTTCCTTCTGCTAGCTTTGAGTTACTTTCTTCTTCTTTTTCTAGTTCCTTAAATTGTAAAGTTATGTAAGTGTTCTTAGCTATAAAGTTCCCCTTCATACAAAGCTCTTCTGTGTCCTAGAAGTTTTGGTACTTTGTGCTTTTGTTTTCATTCATCTCTAAGTATTTTCTAATTTCCCATATGATTTCTTCTTTAGTCTACTGGTGAACAGTGTGTTAATTCCCACAGATTTGTTAATTTTTCAGTTTTACTTCTGTTATTGACTTTTAACTTCAGAAGATGCTGGTCAGAGAAGATACTTTGTATGATATCTACCTTTTAAAATCTATTGAGACTTAATTAGTGGTCTATCCTGGAAAAGGTCCCACGTACAAGTTGTATGCTGTATGTATGCTGTTGTCAGGTAGTCTTCTGTGTGCGTCTGTTAGATCTAGCTGATTTATTGTGTTATTTAAGTCCTCTATTTCCTTATCTTCTGTCTAGTTGTTGTATCCATTATTGACAGTGGGATACTGAAATCTCCAACTATTATCATAGAACCATTTACTTCTTTCAATTCCATCAGTTTTTGCTTCATATATTTTGACGGTCTGTCATTAGGTACAAAATGTTTAAAATTACTATGTCTTCTGGCTGTACTGAACCTTTTATTAATATATAATGTCCTTCTTTGTCTCCTGCAACATTTTTCTTTTTAATTAATTAATTTATTTATTGGCTGTGTTGGGTCTTCGTTGCTGTGCGCGGGCTTTCTCTAGTTGCGGTGAGCGGGGGCTACTCTTCGTTGGGGTGTGCGAGCTTCTCATTGTCATGGCTTCTCTTGTTGCGGAGCATGGGCTCTAGCCGCGTGGGCTTCAGTAGTTGTGGCACGTGGGCTCAGTAGTTGTGGCTTGCAGGCTCAGTAGTTGTGGCTTGTGGGCTCTAGAGCGCAGGCTCAGTAGTTGTGGCGCACGGGCTTAGTTGCTCCACGGCATGTGGGATCTTCCCGGACCAGGGATCGAACCCGTGTCCCCTGCATTGGCAGGCAGATTCTTAACCACTGCGCCACCAAGGAAGCCCTCTTGCAACATTTTTGATTTAAAGTTTATTTTGTCTGATATTAGTATAACTGCCCCTGTTCTCTTTTGGTTACTATTTGCATGGGATATATTTTTCTGTCCTTTCACTTTCAACCTTCCTGTGCTTTTGGATCTAAACTGAGTTTCTTGTAGTTGGCATATAGTTGGAGTTCTTGGGTTTTTTTTTTCAATCCATTCTGCCAATCTCTGTCTTTTGATTGGAGAGTTCAATCCATTTACATTTAACCTAATTACTGATAAGAGGGACTTACCTCTGTCATTTTGCTATTTGTTTTCTATATGCCTTATAGCTTTTGGTCCCTGAATTCCTGCATTACTGTCTTCTTTTATGTTTAGTTGATTTTTTTAATAGTGAAATGTTTAAATTTTCCTTTTGTGTATATTCTAGAGCTATTTTTTTTTGTGGTTACCACAGGGATTACATTTAGCATCCTATAGTTATAACACTCTAATTTGAATTTATTCTAGTTTAACTTCAATAATATAAAACCTCTGTTCCTTCTCCTTTGCAGCTCTGTCCCCACCCCTTTCAGTTGTTGATATCACAAAACCACAACTTTATACACTGTGCCCAAGAACACAGACTAATAATTCTCTTAAATGTATTAGGCTCCTAAGATTCTTGGTTTACAGGTTTTTTTTTCTTTTAGCATTTTGAATATATCAGCCTACTGCCTTCCAGCCTCCAAAGTTTCAGATAAGAAATCTGATCATCTTACTGATGTGACAAGTTGTTTTTCTCTTGTAGCTTTCAAGATTCTTTCTTTGTTTTTGACTCTCAAAAATTTGATTATAATGTGTCTTGGTGTGGTCTCTTTGAGTTCATCTTAATTGGAGTTCACTGAGCTTCTTGGATGTTTATATTCATGTCCTTCATCCTATTAGGGACGTTTTCAGCCATTATTTCTTCAAATATTCTCTCTGCCCCTTTCTCTCTTCTTCTGGGACTCCCACAATGCATATGTTGGTCCATTTGATGATGTCCCACAGGTTCTTTAGGTTCTGTTCACTTTTCTTCAGATTCTTCCTGCTCAAATCTGCCTTTGAATCACTGGTAAACTTTTCACTTCAGTTACTGTACTTTTCAGAATTTCTTTTTGGTTTCTTTTTAGTTTTTGTATCTCTTTATTGATATTTTCTATTTTGTTCACCCATCATTTTCTTGAGCATCTTTAAGACAACTGTTTCAAAGTCTTTGGGTAATAAATCTGCCATCAGGTCTTTTTCAGGGACAGTTTCTGTTGTTTTTTTTTCCTTTGAATGGGCCATAGTTTCCTGTCTCTTTGAATGTCTTTCGTTTTTAGTTGAAAACTGGACATTTGAATCTAATAATGTGGTAACTCTGGAGATTAGATTCTTCACCTTCTGTGGTGTTTGCTGCTTTTTGTTATTGTTTTTATTTTTATTTTTTGGTTGTTGTAGGCTGTCTCTGTGCCAAGGAGCAGCCTGAGATGGAAACCTAAGGTCTTCTCAGGTCTATTTCTGAGCCTGTGCCTTTCCCTAGGCATGTGTGGTTGCTTTCTAATTTTCCCCATATATGCAGTTGCTTTTGAATGTTCTAGACTTTCTTTTCTGGCTCCAAAAGGGGTAAAAAAGAGAAATGAAGGGGTTTAAAAAAAAAAAGAGTGCCAGTCTTTTAAATCCCCTGGAGGTCACTTCAGCTGTTGGGTGAGGAGCTTACAACAACGGGAGGAGGTACAACAATGGCCACCCACCTCTCTGCCTGTACCTCTGTGATCAGAAGCAGCAATTGGTGATCAGAGCACAAATCCCTGATACATGGAGGACTGGGTCCTTTTTGCCCCTGCTAGCTCCCACAAGCTCTGTACAAGCTGCTCCAGAAACACATGCACAGCCTCCTGCCATGTAGCTGGGGATAGGGGATGAGTAGCTGCTACTAAGATCTGAAAATTGACTGAAATTAACCCCAATTTATTGTCCAAACCTTCCTCTGGAAGTTGCTAGCCTTGATAGACTCCAGAGTTCCAAAACAGCTACATCAGACAGATGCAATTGTTGTCTAAGTGGAGGGAAGGATTCTTGGTGTTCTTACTCTGCCATATTCCTAAGAGTTTCATAAAACACCAATTTATTTCATCCTCATAACAACCCACGATGTAGGTACAATTATTATCCCTGCTTTGCATGTGAAGAAACTGAGGCACAGACTTGCTCAAGGCCACACGGCTACAAAGTGCCAGAGCTTGGATTTAAACCCAAGCAAGTGGCTTCAGAGCCCAGCTCTTCACAACTATGCCATACGGCCCATCTTCAGACAAACCCTGTATCAGTGCTTTAGGGACTTAAAACTGGCCCATGTTTATAATCCTTTCATTATTGTAGGTTTACCCTCTGCTGAAATATTCATAAGTGACTAAAGGTTTTAAGTTCTCCTATGAATCATCCTGCCAAGGAAAACTCAATGCTATGTTTCGTACTGAAAGGTTAGAAACAAACTAAAGGTTCAGTAGGAATAATTACATAAATGGTCGAATATCTATCAATACATATAGTGGAATACTGTGCAGCCATTAAAAAGACAGGTACTTTTACACATACTGTTGCTGAATGACCGCTAGAAGCCAATGTTAGATTTAAAATACAAGGTATAAAACACTGAGTATTGTATGCTAAGCTTTACTTATGTTTTTTAGAAAGGATAAACTATACAAACATGCTTATAAGTGCACATAACATCTCTAGAAGGATATGCAAGAAACTAGTAACATCCACTGCCTTTGGAAAGGGGAACAGAGCCTGGGGCTCAGTGTTGGGAGGGAGTCTCACTTTTTCTGTGTGTGTTTTTGTACTTTTTGACTTTTTACCCTGTGCATACATTACTCACAATAATTTTTTAATGTCATAGATATTTCTTATGAAAAGGGGTGGTTGCAACAGACTCTGACAGTTCCTACAAGGTATGTTTACTGGTATTCTCAGTTACTCATGCTCCAGAATTTGTCTCCTGGGAGTTTACTAGTTCCAGGGAATTGGCTTATGTCTTTTAGCGGCTCCCATTTACAGACTGAGTAGCAGAGCCTGTCCACCTTGACACACACACTCACCAAAGCAGGAGCTGGCCTGTGGGTTAGAAGTGGATATAAAACCTGCCACTTTATAGACCCTCAGGTCACCAAGGCTGTTTGGTTTTCCTAAGAAATGAAGTGTGAATTGCTTTCATTTGCTTCAGCAGGCCCTAGGATTACTTTAATCCACCCTGTTCCTAATACACATCAAAATAAGAATCTAGCCAGATGGCGTGGGACTTGCATGAGGGCAGGAATGTCACCTGGGGACCAGCCTCTCCTCTCATCCCTTCTTGGTTGAAGAATCCCACATTTCACAGCTCTAAAAAGCTCCTTAAATTGTGGACAGGTGGTTTTTCCCCCAACTAAAGGATATTTATCCTTCTTGTTCTGAATGAAGTGAACAATAGTTAGAAACCTTGCATTAAAATAATAGATTGCTTTCAGTTTATTTTAAGAGCTGTTGTCACACCACTCTGGGAGGAGACTTCATGGGTCCTTAAAAGCTAAGTAGGGCTGCATACCACAAACACCAGGGCTGGAGATCTGGTCCAGCTCCACCTGCTGACTCAGCCTGGAACAGGTCCAGGCCCCAGGGACATATGGGCTTTAAGGACTCGAGGTGGACCTCCCAGGAGAGGAAGAAAGCAGAATGAGGAGGCCTGTGCTCATTAACAAGCCTTTCCACTTTTCTTCTGGCGTCATTTGTTGACATATGCCAACATTTGTTAATAGCACATGTTTGCAAAAGGTAGACTTTGAAAAGTCACCTTTAAGAGTTAATAGCACATGTTTGCAAAAGGTAGACTTTGAAAAGTCACCTTTACACAGGATTTAAACATAGGACTAATGCTTTCTTCTCTTTCTATAACTATTATGAAAATGGTAATGTCTGTTGTCAGACTATCTACAATTTGAGTTTCTAACCACTAGGGGCTGACCTAACTCCACTAAAACCAACTATTTTCTCAACCATTTCTTTTGCAAATTATCAGGTTTCAAGAAGACTGAATTACACTGTTCACAAACTGTAATGTCTAGAACCATTCCTCCCAACCTTGAAGGGCTTGATGTTAGAAGAGAGGAAAATGTCAGGTTTCGGTTCAGAGACAAGAAGGAAGAGTAGAACAAGAAATAACACAAATTACAGAGGACACAAAACCAGAAGGATGTTAAAAAGTCCTAGCCTAACAGCTTACCTTGCTGTATCAGAATCACTTGAGGAGCTCACCTGTCTAGCCCCCATCCCAGCCCCTAGTGAATCAGAATCCCTAGGGGTGGGACCTGAGTGTTGTATGTTCAAAAAAGCTCCAAGGTTGACTCTTACGTGTGGCCCATGTCATAACAACTGTGCAAGGCTAACGCTCACTTTAGAAAGGAGGAGTCTTGAGGCTCAGAGAGGGCAGGTATCTTGACCAGTCATGCTTCCAAGTTGTTACTGGGAAAAGTCCCAGGCTTCCTGACTCTCCATCTAGTGCTCTCCGGGAGGGAACAGCCCCCTCCAGGGCACCGAGACACATGTACATTACACCACTTACGATTTGGTTTCTGGCAGTCTTCTTGAATGATCTGGTGGATCTTTCTGTGCAATTCTTTGTCTTCTCTGGTTACCTAAATAGGAAAAACAGTTCGGAAAGAAATGTTAAGTAAAACAGAGGTTGTGTCATCCAGACTCCCAAATTAGTCTTTAGGATAGTTTCTAAAGATTTCATAACAATCCTCATCCCTACACCAACAATAAGTGTCGTTTTTGATACCTGGCCAGTTGTCAAACCAGTTCTGTCCCTAAGTAGCTCACTGCTCTGAAGTCCACCCACAGGCATATTCCCTCGGGAGGTGGTTTACTGGGGCCATGATAGAAAGAAAAGCTGGAATCCCTTGCTTTCAAGGAGCAACTTTCTTCTTAAATATTCATAACACATTCATAAAATTTCTCTTATTCATTATATTCTTGAGGGAGGCACAAGTGATCAAACCCGAGGACTCTTTCCTCTTGTGTTTCTTCTTTTCTGTCTTGGGTTTCACATTCCTTCACCCAACCATAGGGAAAAAAACAAAAGAAATAAAACTGTAAGGCAAAGCTAGCAAGAGAGTAAATCTAGCTTATAAATGGAAACACTGTCAGTTCTCAAAGGCAAACATAACCAAGGTTCCTTTCTCAGCCAGCTCTGGTAAGAGGGAAGCAGCCATCAAATGGGTTTCATCTTCATGTTCAACAGTAAATCTAAAATCAAAGAGAAAGAAAGGAAAAAAGAGGAAGAAAGGAAGGGGAAAAAAGGAAGAACGGAAGGAGAAAAAAAAAAGTACGCAAAAAAACACATATGTCAGGAATGCTCCTTGGACTGACGGACTTGGAACGAGCAGATTTAAGAATGGGGATTCTGATAAGGGCCCTTCTCTGGACTTACAGGGTGTTGGGAAGATTAAGTAAGGTGATGTGGGAGAGCTGCTGAAAGCTGGAAAGCACTATACAGAGAGAAGATAACTATGTCCCCGAGGCAATGCCCTCAGGAAAACAGAAACCTAGGAGCCAGGGTTGAGGTAGAGGGGGGAGTGAAGTCAGAGAAGGGGGGTGGCTCTGCTGAGGAAAACAGAGCTATTAGAGCTGGATCACCCCATTCCAGCTCAGACTGATTCACAGGAGGAAGTGCCCCAGCCCTGCCACACCTCATCCCTGGACTGCTGCCCACGGTCTGCTGTTCCTCAGGAAGAGCGGCTTCCTACTGACCCAGGAGGCCACGCAGAGCCTCCCGGTGGGGGGGGATGTGAGGGTGTGGGTGGGGGTGGGAGGGTGTTAGGGTGAGTTGCCCAGCATGAGCTTCTCCAACCCCACAAGAAGCAACCAACTCCCACCAGGCCTGCCCATCCTGGGAGGGGGTGGGCTGCCCTCACCCTTATACGGAATGGAATACCCTTTTCAGACGTTATTTAAATAGTATTTAAAACATATCTTAATTTTTTAAAATGTTCTAAAATGGGGAATCACTAGAGTTAATCAACATCAAGAAAATGTCCTGTTAAGGAAAGCTTTCCCTCAGGAATCATGCTTGTAAAGAATGAGGCTTCTGGGATCTCTCAGAGTTCTGATCTGTCTTCAGGAGAATCGCTCGCAGCTGAAGCTACATCTATGCTACTAAAGTGGACATCAATATCGATAACAACATCAGCATCAGCTTGGTTCCTCCAATATTAAAGGTAGGCAGTGAGAGGTGAACTTTTAACTCAAAGTATGAGGTAGGCAAGCACTTGTACCCCTGGTGGGGATGTTAATTGGTACCACCTTTGGAGGAGGCAATCAAAAGCTTAAAGGTACATGCCCTTTACTCCAGCAATTCCTCTTTTAAGAGTCAATCTTACGGAAATACTTACATAAGTCCACAAAAAAACAGACACAGCAACACTATATGTGAGGACAAGGGTTGGAAACAATATAAATGTCCATCAGAGATAAGTGGTTAAACAATTTATGGCAAGTTTCCCACAATATGGAAAACCATCATGCAGGTGTCAAAAAGAATGAGATAGATTTATAAGGACTAATATGGAAAGATGACTGTGATGTGCTATTTCGGTATCCCAAAAAGTTGCTGAGCACTATTTAGAGCAGTGGTTCTCAACTGTGCCAGGGGACACTTGGCAATGTCTGGAGACGTTTAGGTTGCCATAATTGGGGGTGCTGCTACCGGCATCTAGTAGGTGAAGGCCAAGGATATGCCAAACACCCTACAACGCAAAGGACAGCACCCCACAGCACAGAATCATCCGGCTCAAACGGTGCTGAAGTTGAGAAATCCTGATTTAGAGGATGATCACATTTTTTTGGTAACAGGAGCATATATTTATATGGGTGCAGAAGGCTGTACTGTTAAAAGCGGTAGCTTGAGGAAAGATAAGGGGCGACTTTCACTCCTTACTTTATGTACCTCATGATGATTGATTTTTAAAAAACAGTAAGTAAACAATCCTAAGTAATAAATATATTTGCAATTGAAGCTAAGGAAAAAAAATTAAGTTGCAGGTCTCTTACATAGAATAGGTTATCAAAACCACCATCTTTCTGGAAAACAAGTCCTTTTTCCTGCAGCAGCTTTATAGCATTCCTAAATATACTATGAATTGCCTTGGAAGTGGTGTCATTCTTAAAATCCACCTGTAGGAAGAAAAAAAGGAAAAAAAAAAAAAAGAAGAAAAGAAATAAGTCCCATCTTACAGCACTTGAGGGCAACTCCCTAGACCAACTGGTTATAAATTCACCCAACAGGCTTTTTATCTGCTGAGTCAAAAAGATTCAGGTATGCACGGGCCTAGCAGGATGGTATTTAAGGAGGACTGGGAAGTTTGCTCTGGCAGAATCACACTCGATAACTGTTCCACACCTTCGTTATGATTTTTTGTTTGTTTACTTCATTTAACTCAATGATATAAAATGGAAATATCAAAATGACAATCTTTGATTTATTTTTTATACAGAGCCAAAAATTCTATACCTACTGGCTCACTTTTTTCATTAAAATTGTGGCCATATATACAACTTCTTCCTACAGGCATCAAAGAATTTTACACACATTGAAATAATAAGTTGGGGATTCCAGCACATAGAGAGTATTAAATAAACTCCTTATTTTAAATGGAGGGCAGTGGAGACAAACAGCTGTGCAGAGATCTGTCAAAGGGGAGGGGCCATGGGCTGAAGGTGGACAGGGCCCTAGGGGAAGCAAGAACACCATGAGGAAGGACCCTCTGCTGCTGTCACTTTGCTCTCTCCTCAATTTCAGTATCCCTTCCCTTCTCTAAGAGTCAAGTTTGCCTAGAGAGGTTACCAGGTCATCCTACTTCTTATTTCAAGGAGGCCAGGTTTTCAGCTATGTCCTACCATGGTTAACTAGACTGTGTGCTTCTTGAGTTGGGGACTCATCTCAGCCACCTGTTCCCTGACATATAGTGGGTGATGGAGAAAATATGTGTGCAATCAGGGGAAATACCCCATATAGGTAGGCGGTATCCTTCTAATTATTCCATTAGGGATTTTCAGTTCATTCCTAAAACAAAGGAAGTGGTAAGTAATAACTGTCCTTCAAGGTACAGATCCATTTATAATGTGACAGAAATATATCAAGATCAGAGTGCCAAAGAAACGTGGCAAAGCTTCCAAAAGAGTGTTTGAAGGCACAGTCCTACTCCTCTAATGGAAGGCCCTTATGGAGGCTGTCTGGGGCAGCACCCACAGATGCTGAAACAGAGAGCGGGCCTGAGATTTGCTGATGACATTCCCACAAAGTGACAGGGAGAGGAAAGGAACTCCCAAATGGCCTCAAGTATTGACAATTCCATCCCAAAAGAAACCTTCGCTTTCTAGAAGAGGCCTCCCAGACAGGCGCTGTTTGAATCTAACAGATTGGTGATGTTTCACAAATGTGCTCTCCTGAGCTGAACAGGAGAGACTAACATTCTTAATTAATAGCCTAGGTTTTTCCTCAACAGAACAGGCCTGGAGAACCTGGCCAGTAGAACAGGAGGGCCTGAGAGTTGACAAGCACTCGAGGTTATGACAGCACCCATTCTCTGAAGGGAGAATAAGTTGAGAAATATTTGATGACTCCCACGGGCAGAAAAGCTATCTGGGTGTGTTTAGAATAAACACCTCACCCAGCGATCCTCAGCCACATATCTTTTTATTCAGGGGGGCTTGAGGCAAAGCTGTTTTTAATTTCATACGTGAGTGCTCTCACTTAGGAAAAGAACGCTCTACCCAACACAGGCTCCCCTACATGACTTTATAACTACTTCATCTTCATAATTCTAAGGAGATTCGTCTTCTCTGGTCAATTTAATATAAGGATCCTAAGGGGCGGGTTTATTATGTCTCTTACCAATATAGAAATAAATTGGAAACTGACTAGAAATGTTGTTGCACGATTATTCCTGTCATTAAAAATGACTCTCGGTTATCCTCAGACCATACAGAAAGCCCGGTTCCTCCTCCCAGATTTCAGTCAGATCAAGCAGCAGGAAGACAGGGTGTGAGGCCTGGGAGAGTAAAAGCAGTTTCAGCTGTGAACAAGGAGGACCCAGCCGAAAAGGCTCTCTGTAAATATAAACAGTATGTGAAGCTTCCTTTCCAAAAACATTTGCCTCAGCTGACCTCAGGACATAATTCCCTGCTGGTTATAAGGACCCAGTCTCAAGGACAAAGCCTCCAATCGTCCCTCTAGCTAGCAGCTTTTCCTGGCCTGACATGTGTGTCTTTCTTGTCTTTTTCTAAAGAGCAACGGCAGACTCATCCCATTCAGGAAACCGAAACTGTTCAGAAACAAAAACAGTGACCGGCCGAACAGGCTGAGCCTTAGCGGGCCTCTCCTTGGGGCAGGTCAGGAACTGGGTGGATCTCTGCAATATATATATAGTCTTCATTCCCAAACAAACTCAGCATTTATCGAGCTGTCAAAGAAACAATGGTTTTGCAAGGTTTGCTTATCATGTTCCTGGATTTGCTAAAAAGGGCCACCGTGGAAAAAAAGAAAGGGGGAAGACATTCAAACCCACTCTCCCCAGCCTCTAAGCTAAGACACCATCACAATGATTTTTTTTGTTAAGCTTTCATCTGTATGACTACAGAAAGTGCCAAAGGATCTAAGGTTTCACCATCATTGTAAAGCATCCTGGGTCTCCCAGGCTCTATTAAACAGAATTCAACTTAATGACACTGACCTCCCCAACCAGAGCCATGTGAGGGAATAATTCATAACTGATGGAAAAGTAGTTTCCAAAGACAAAACAGATATACTGCCATATTCATTTCTTTTTAAACATATAGCACCGGGCAGACACAAATTTCTGCTCTAAGCATTCTCAAAAAGATATCACACCAAAAGTCCTCCCTGGAATGTTCTGAATGGAGGGGCCTTTTAGTCCTCAATTCTCCCTACTTAATTATCGCAGAAGAGCTGGCTCACAGGAAGAATGTGGTCTTTGCTAAGCTTCAAAGTTTCCTTCTAAACATGCCAAGAGAGTGGTCAGAAGTCCTGGGAGGCCAAGTTGGCACTGAGCCTCCTCTAAATGATTAAATGGGAAGAAGGTCACTCCTGCTGTCAGTGGACAGCTGGGGAGCTACAACTGGGCAGAAGCAACGGTGGCACAGAACAAAGCGGCCAGTCCTGACCCTCCCCACCTCAGTGTTTCCTGAAACAATATCCCTCATCTCCATGTATGAAATTGCGGGTCACTGGGCACACAGCCTGGTGACAGGAAGAGATAATCAAGTTCACGAACGAAACTGAGAAGCAGTGGTCATGCTTAGCAGGTCGGGACAGGGACCTGGAATCCGTTCCACCAGAATCACAAAGAATAATCATGTTACCTCACAAGGGTACTCATGGCAGCCCTGGTGGTAATGGCAAAAGACTAGAAAACATCTCAACAGTCCAGGAATGGAGAGACCCCTTAAGGAAATTATGATACACACAGTAAAAGATTATTATAGAGTGGCAAATATGTAAGTATGGCTAAGAAAGGACCTATAAGACATGCTGTCCCATGAAAACCTAGGTAGATATAGTGTTTAGTATGATACCATTTGTGTAAAAAAGGCGATACAACTACTTCTAGTATATATATGCAGATTATCTCCAGAAGGATACTCATGAGACCAGTAATGGTGCTCGATTCTGTAGAAAGGGGAGGAGGAAGGAGGATGGGAAGGAAACTTAAAAACTAGACAGTTTCCTGGACTATTCGAATTTTTATTTTTTATTTATCTATTTTTGTTTTCTCGTTTTGTTTTTTGGCTGTGCCGCGCAGCTTGCAGGATCTTAGTTCCCTGAAAGCAGTGAAAGCACCGAGTCCTAACCACTGGACCACCAGGGAGCTCCCGGACTATTTGAATTTTTAAAACCATTCATTCCTTCAATCAACAAATAATTGTGGAGAGCATACTTTATGCCAACCCTGTTCTAGGCCCTGTTCTAGAGAGCAAAGAATGAGACAGACAAAGCCTCTGCTCTTAGAGAACTTAAATTCTGTCGGGGGTGGGGGGGGGGCGGAATAGGCACACAAACAAATAAATACCAGTGCTATCACGAAATGTGGAAACAGAGTGATAACACAGTGAGGAAGCTGGTGGCTATCAGAGCAGAAGGTCAGGGAGGGCAAGAAGGTGACATTCAAGCAGAGATCATTCCCAGTGGAATAAATGAAATAAATAAATACGAGTCGTGTTACAGCAACAAAAAAACTAAGGAATTGCAATGAAAAGGAAAGCCTAAAACCAAAGTCTCAGATAATTCTTCATTCCAAGCAAATAAGTAAACACCAAACAACTTAAGTTCACCTCTAACACTATGGGTGTTAAAAAATGAGGACAGCTCTTTCTAGGATGAATAAAACATTACTTGAGTATTCCCTGCAATTTTTACTTATAAACCAGACTGAATACAACTTGATCTTTATTCAAACTCCTAAGACATGATAGATCAACCTTATTCTGGAGAAGACAGAACAAGTCATTAAAAACCTTGGTTCGAGTTCAAGAATCATCTTGCTGATCAAAAAATAATCTTGGAAGGATAATTTTAGCTCTTCTCATCTATTTCCCCCTCAGTTGGTTCCTGCTGACATTAAATACCCATCTCAGTGCGTACTAAGTGCTATGAACCTTAGACTATTTTTTTTTCTACCCGAAGATTAAGCTTTATGAGATTAAGGAGGGGAAAAGGGCATGTCCATTCTCCTTTCAAATCCTCAGTGGTCAGTGACTTTTCCAGAATAGAATCAACATAACCTCTATACCCCGGGTACACCCTGTGAGTCTCAATGCCACAGTCATGTCCACCCACACCCTCCAGCTGCAGATTTGGGGCAGGGGCCTCGAATTCTCACATGGGCATGCCGCACTTACTCGCCCGGAGCAGGCGCTGTGAATCACAGGCTGGTTGGCCAGGGACAGCAGGGACTCCACCGTTTCCAACTCCTGCTGGTAAAAGGTTTGCACTCTGTTCTCCACAAGGAATTCTTTGACTTTTTCACTCAGCAGATACGTGAGACTGTCAAGGTCCAGGGCGCCTGGATTGCTGCTGGGGGAAAGTTTTAACAAGGCCTGCAGAAAACTATTACTTTTGTTCCTTTTGGACGCATGTAAAACTGAAACAGCTAGCAAGTGCAATACCATACTGATGCAGGTTTTTGACATAAGGAGCAATTCACCCAGTGAACACTGTGTGGTTGAGGCAGAACTACAGGAACTGATATTCGTGATAGATTTAGAAAAAAGTCAAGCTGCAGAATAGTATGTAAGGGACGGTGCCATTTTTGTAAGGAAGCAAATGACAACCCACAAAATACGTGGGTGGATATTCGTGCTTGTGTATGCAACCAAAGAAAAACGTCTAACAGGATACACACATCAACCTCTGCACAGTGGTAACCTCTGGGGAATGGTACTGAGGTGGGAGACAGGAAAATGGAGAACTTCCACTTTTTACTTTATACAGGTCTACAGTTTGGGGTTTTTTTAATATAATTTTTTGGAATATGTAATCTATAAATATTGAATATGTTTAAAAAATGAAAGGGTACATGGTGAAGAGTCTCCTTTCTATCCTCCTTCCGGTCCCCCTCCCACCCCGCCCCCCGGCAGCCACTATGATTATTTCTGTCTCCTCTGAGTTATTTGAGGCATATAGTAACAAATATACATATATTCTTACTCCTCCTGTTTATTTTTCCATCCCTGAAAGAGAATAAAATCATCCCTGGTTGAGAGCGACTGGTATTGTTTCTTTGATTATGATGTGCCTTGGTGCAGTTTTCTTCAGGTTTCTTGCCTTGGGGTTCATTGAGCTTCTTGGATCTGAGTTTACAGTTCTCATCAAACTTGGAAAATTTTCATCCATGATTTCTTCAAATATTTTTTCTCTGCTCCCCCCTCCACTCCTTCAGAGACTCCAATTACACATATATCTTCCTTACCAAACCTTAGAACACCTGCACTATTAACACCTTCACTTTACAGGTGAGGACACTGAGGCATCCAGAGGGAGACAGCCTTGCCCGGAGCCCCACAGTGAGTGAGTGGACGGTTCAGGATTTGGACCCAGGCCCACCCCAGAATCTGGGATCCCACTGGTTGGCCTCATTGCTGTGGTCGCATCCTCGGCAGTCTTAGTCTAGAACTTACCTCAGTGTCTCTTCTTTTTCTAGGGCTGGGCTGCGGAAAGGCTGGTCATACACTTTCCTGTAGATGGTGGGCAGCTCAAGCATCCTTGCGATTTGAATGTTGCACACTGGATCATCCACTTTATCTAACAAGCCACAGGGGAAAACATACCACAGAAATTACACTGAGATTAGTTCATTCCCATGTCCAGATTGCTGCCAGGACAACAGCAAACGGAGCACTTGGTGGGTCTCCTTCTTCATGGATGCCCAGGATCACAGTCTAAATGCACTGAATGGTTCCCAGTCATCCTGCGAGAGGGGATGCGATACCCTAAGTGACACAGGCATGGCCAGAGTAGACCAGGGCTAGGGAAAGCGCGTGAGTGTGTTCACTGATCTGGTACCATGGTGGACAACTGGGCTCTCCTTGAGATTTGCAAGTGCAAACCAGCCAGAGCGGTGCAAAGGACGCCACTCAGAGGACAGAGAACTGTCACACTTTTGATTAGCTGTTTTCTTTCAAAGTTAATGGACTCAATGGTGTTCAAGAAATTTCCATCATTTTGAGGACTATGAACACTCTTCCCTAAATGGATTCACACTCAGAGACTCTACTATGTTGTCCAAATATTGAATAAAATTTGTCAGCCATATACAATAAATCACTTGTTTTCTTTCCCAATTTATTTATAGTTACCTCTCTTCAAAATAAAATTAAGAAATGCTACTTTTCTAAAGAAAGCATGTTGTTCCTTCATTAGAGTTAAATCTTTCTATTTGAACTTTTTAGAAGTTCGACTTTTCGCTAAATGAGTTTACTGGACACACGCACAGAATACCAACCAATTTGGCAGAGATATCTTGTGCTTACAATAAGCAGTGGCATGAATTTCTCGCTCTCCTCTGTACATGCGGATGTGACCTCTGATCCGGATAATGTCCCCAATTTCTACCTTTGTCCTCTGCGCAATGGTCTCTTGTAGCTTCTTAAGCTGTGAGGTTAAGCTCAGCTCTCTTGCACTTGGAGCAGCTGTAGTTGTTGGGGCCAGAAGGAAGGAGAGAAATGCATAACACAATCACTCCACCACATTTGGGAGAGAGTCTGCGGTAAGACAGACATGAGACATTTATTTATTCTACTTCTGATTGGTTGCTCTACTGTAGGAAATTTGCGTAATCTTTCGAAATCCTCTACTGGATAAAAGGCATAAGGCTTGACAACCCAGTGGGTGAGTTCCAATGTCTTCTCTCCTACCCCTGCATTGCCTGTGCAAAGGGCTCTACGCCTGCCTGAGCCGAATTCTGTGTGAGTTCAGCCGGGTTTGGTGGCAATAGCTCTAAACAACCCTTTAAAGTGTCCTTGCTGGGAGATAGAGGCCTGGCCAGAGGGGAAAGGTGCCCAAGAGTCTCCATTTGTGGTTGTTTATGGGGAAGGCAAATTGGCCAGAGGTTGATTTTCCACCAAGGTGCTCAACACCCTAATCTCTCTCACTCTTCTTTGTTGAGTAGCTAGGCTAACCTTCTCTTTCTCTCTCTCTCTCTCTGTTCTAAGGACTTTATAACCTATCAGTGCATCTAATCCTCACAACCACTCTTATTTATTATTAGCCCCATTTTTCAGATGAGGAAACTGAGTCACAGAGAGGTCAAGCAACTTGCCCACAGTAAAACAACTAGTTAGCAACAAAGCTGGAGTTCAAACCCTGGCAGTCTCTGACTCCAGAGCCTTCCTGCTTATCCTTTATTCTCTGCTGCCTGCCCCATGAGTATACTTATATTTTCCATGGTTATAGCTCATGTGTGTAAACAATTTTGTGTTGTTTTTCTGTCTAGCATCACTTCAAATACACATACGTATCCACAGAATCTATACAACTCAGCATTTTAAATAACAAAATAGCATTCTGTCATGTTCATATGCCACAGTTTGTTTAGCTAGTCTCGTTAAATATTTCTTCCTTCTTTCATAATTTTTTATTTTGGTTTTTATCACTAGCACTGTATGGGGCTGAGAGGTCAGCACTTGGGTAATGGGAGTCAGACAGACCTGGCTTGAATGTCAGGTCACTTCTTATTAGCTGTGTGACCTTGGGCAGACTGCTTAACCTCGCTGTGCCTGTTTCCTCAGTTATGATGCGGATTTAACAGTCCCCTCACGTATGGAGCTGTTGTGTATGATCTTAGTTAACCCTTACATCATGAGCTTAGCGCAATGCCAGATCTATAGGAAACATTCAATAAATGTCAGCTACTTGTGAAAATGAACAATTAAGCCCTCAAGACAAAAATTTTGTTTTCTTTGGGGTCTTTCATTGGGGATTACTGGATAGAAAAGTACAAACAGGTTTAGAGTTCCTTACATATTATCAGAATGTTTGCCAAAAAACCCCAATCAAACCATTCTCTTTTTACAAGGTGTCACCAGCAATGTATGTAGGCTTGCAGCTCCTATACTGGCTTCAGTCATTTGGATTTTTAACACCTTAAAAAATACATAATGATTCTATAATGTTTTATTTTTGCTTTTAAATTGCCAGAGAGACCATGTGTTTTTATATAAGATGATCTGCTCTCTGCATTTCTTTATGTATAAGCCCTTCATCTCTTTTGAACACTTTATGTTCATTTCTGAAAAAAATGCAGGGAAGCTTTATCAGCTATGCTTATTACATCCACTCTCCCCATTCCACTGCTTTCTTTTTTATGTTTATTTGATTTCATTTTAATACATGAACGTTTGAAAAAAATGTTTTAGTTTATCCCTCTTGTCACTAATGATAGCTTTCATTTCTTTAACAGCTTAACAAAAAAAAACAAAAAACAAAAAACAGCTTAACATATAAGAGCTTAACATAGATACCCCCATATTTATTGTGATAAATACACAACTCTATCTTCTTTGGGTTATTTTATGTAAGTTGCAAGACAGTGACCACAGTTACCTCTTTTTTAATATTGTTATCTACTTGAGCCAACAACATTTGTTAAATGCTTACTTATTTCCTGCCGTTGTATTATTTCTGCTTTGTCATATACTAGGGTTCCTATAATGGAATGAATAATGGTCTATTGATCAAATTTTGTGCTTCTTAATCTAATACAACTTAGATAACCATGGCTCTGTAATGTGCAAAGGCATTATTACTTTTAACACACTGACTATAGTAAGGGAAACAGCAACCTAAGGAGCTCGGAGAACTTTGCATAGACCAGTGACCAATAGCTTGGAATCTAGACACAATCAGTATTAATGTTACTCAACTTACTGGGTTTCTTCAGAAAATACCCAAGTATTACTTTTTAAAAGGTTATTCTGTCTGGGTTCCTATCCCTAAGTCCTCTTCCATTTAGGCTGAATTTTAAAAGTATTTATAAATTTCACTGCCATGATTCAGACATTATAGGTGATAATAAATGCTTCATATAGCACTGCTGAAATGATCAGACTGAGGGCTGGTCTGAGAAAAAGAGGCTCAGCTTTCATTTGAAGGGTGAACCAAACTGCCAAAAGAAGGGCTCAAGCTGTGTAATTTAATGAGTATAATGAGATAGTTGGAGGCTGACAGAATTTCATTTTAAGTAGCCTATTCCACGCTGAAAGATAAATCCTCTTTAAAATTCTAATATTAAGCTCCAAGCTTTCTTAACTTTTCTCATAAGCTAAGTCCAAATGGTACATTCAGTGTGACATTTATAGGAGTTAATATTGTATTTTTATACTGTAACTGACTAGAACATGATTTTGACTCAGACTAAATTTTGTTTAAAAAAATTAGTCTTCAATGGCCACTTTCCAGTGGAAAGTTTTAAAACCGAGGGCAATTAAATTAAAAGGAGAGAATGGGCTAGCTGGGAACAATTTTAAAATATCACTTCATAGATAACATGATGAGAATCACTTTCAGGCTTTCTCCTTGTACCCTTACCCTCACTTTTTATTCTCAAAGCAATTTCTGATTAAGGCTACCAACTGTGACTGTTCATCTATTCATCTACTTACAGATATTTTAAAAATCTCACTTTCAGTATTAATAGACATTTTATCTAAAAAATTACTGAGTCATATAATATGTCTGCTGCCATTTATTTTAAAAAAAAGAGTTGATTTTGGAAAATTAAAACAATGTCGAAAACAACAGTCGATAAGCTACAGCCCATGGACCAAATCTACCCACAATCTGTTTTTGTAAATAAAGTTTTATTGGAACAAAACCATGCTTGTTTGTTTATGTACTGTCTATAGTTGCTTTGGTGTTAACAATGGCAGTGTTGAATAGTTGAGATGCAGACCATATGGCCCACAAACCAGAAGACAATTATTGTCTGGCCCTGTACAGAAAAAGTCCGCTGACCCTTGGTTTAAAACAAGTATGCATATTGAAACTACACCTTCTGATTGAAGATCGTGACAATACCACAATCATAAATCTGAAAATAATTTTAATACCCTGGACGTATATGAAAGTTCAAATATCTGATTGTCTTATAGGTTTATTTCTTACCTCTGAGATATCTGCACAAAAACCTGTTGTCTGCCTTAAGTTTTTTCTAATCTACAAAGCTTCCTAAGCTAAGTAGTACCACTGATATAGATGTTCCCAAATTAGGAAATAGGAATACCAAAGTTATATGAAAGTGATGGCCAAATTCTAAATATAAATACATCAGAAAATTAAGCAAAGGAGCATCTTACTGGTCAGCAGAGTCAAAGTAGGAAGTTGAGATTCTGACAGGTAATGTCAAAAAAAAAAAAAAGAAGAAACTACTCCAAGTTTTACACATTCTTACCACGTGTATAACAGGAGGACATAGATAGTAGATGTTAGATATCAGAGCAGGTAATATTTACTGAATAACCCCAGTGTATATGGCATCATAATGCATATGCTATAAAACAGAGAAAAACAAGGCCCCAGTTTCCATAGCTTCTCTAGAACCAAAAATGATCACCACTATTGCACAATATAAATATTTTTAATATTATGAACTTATGCAACTCAAAAAACTACCTAAGGACTATTAAAACAGACTCAAGAAATTCCAAATGCTGTTTCAGTTATAGTCAATGAGTTCAATATACTATTTTAAAGTTCTTTTTTAGTTTATATTATTTAATGGCTAACTTCAAGGGACTCCTATCTTACCTTCTCATCAGTCTTAGAACTCCTGGCGTATTTGTTTGAACAAGCTAGAGATTTCAGAAAATTTAGATCATGGAAGCATAGATGTTAGTGGCAACCATGTCAGGGCAAAAGCTTTCAAAAAAGCTTTGGTCAAGTGATATGTCCAGAGCAAGGGGATTCTCACCTGATCAGCAATTAGGCTAAACTATCTTGACTTGTGGAACAACTGGCATGGTAAAAATGAAACGCTGAAACTTCTAGTAACCTATTCACATTCCTGTAGGCTTAGGAGGAAGTGAGCACCAAAGAAATGAGAGCAAGAAAAGCAACTGGTTCCCCACTAATATCAGTTTGCAGAGCAGCCAAAGTTCTGGGTGTAGTGCTTCAAGTTGATCAGTGTAATTCACCAATGAATAAATGTGAAAATTAGTACTACAGCTGCTCTGCTGAGCTACCCTGAGTAAAATCTACAGGTTAGCTGTAAAGGTAAAGAAGCGTGGCAAATAAAATTACCTGATGAGGATTTGGTATTATTCAATTTCTTCCAGCAGATGCAGTTTATAACTCCAGTGCTATCATCCACTGCAAGAGAAGTGTAAAAGTGTAGAACAGAGATATGGGCATTACAGGTGAATTAGCACATTGCCATTACATTCAGCCGAACTGGAAGATGACATTTTCAATAGCCTGGTTGGGCAAATCCCTGACCAAACTTTTCTTCCACCCTTAGAAATAATCTCTCACCACACTCCAGTGGGAATTGCTTGTCTGCAATGTCAGTGTAACACATGAGCCCAGCAGAATGTAGTCAGCGTTTCTCTTACCCTATCTCAAGGGTATTAACCTCTCCTAAAAATGGTGTCCTCAGGAAGTTAAGTGCAAAGATCTCAATATCTGCTAACATGTAAAATCAGCCTTGTACTCCTACCCTGCAACCAGAGACCATTGCCTGATCTGTGGTTAGAGGCACTCAGAGCACAGCCATCTGTCACCATGTGCTCTCTCGCTAGCTTGCTGACTTACCAAGACAAAGCATCCCAAGTCTTTTGGCCTGGGCTTCTCTTTGAAAGAGCTTCTGCCCAGTCCTTAACCACTGCAGGGGATGTAAGGAAAGCTAAGCATATCACAGAAGGGCAAAGTTTTATTTTCATAATAAAAAATAATTATACCTTGGTCACACAAGCAGTACTGGTCTGGCTTATTTTAGCTGCAGTGCAAGAAAAAAAAAAGAATTTCCATTGTACTTGGATTTATAACTGCAGAAAAATTTGCAGACGTTTCAAGGATGATAGGATCAAGGATGAGAGGTGTTTCTCTTTGCCTAATTTCTGACAATCTCAGAACAGAGGTTGATCAACATGGGTTCAGTGGGCTTAATGATTTTTAAAAAATCATCAGCTAGACTGTTGTAAAAACACATGTAATATAGAAGAAACATATGGCAACATTTCTTTATTGCTTGTTTAAATCTGTGTTTAAAGCAGAAACTGAGAAGAATACTAAAATAAATTCTAGATGGATTTTACTTTATTAAATACAATATAGGTAAACTTAAGAAGATGATAAAAAAATATGGGTGAATACTTTCAATCCTGGGCTTACAGTTGGTGGGGGGTGACTTCTTTAAACAGACCTGAAAATCACAACTCATTCTAAAAGTCGGATATATTTGACCAACTAAAAACTAACACTGTATAGCAATTTTCCAAATAATGGAGTTAATATCTTAATATATAAAGAACTCATACAAATTAATAAGGAAAAGACCAAAACTATAAGAGAAAAAGTGGCAAAGAAAAAGAATACGCCATTCATGGAAGGTATAAAAATGACCAGCAGACATATGTCAGTATGCTAAATCACTAGTTACCAGAAAAAAAGAAGCAAATTTAAATAACTTCTTAACTACTAGAATGACAAATATTTAAAATACTGATACCCTCATATGCTGTTAGCAGGAGTGTAAATTCATACCAAATTTCTAAAGATTAAGTTTGGAAATGTGTATCAAATTTTGAAATGTTTATATCCTTTGACTTAGTATTTACTTCCAGTAATTTATCCTAAAGAGAAAAACGGAACAAATGCACAGATATATACATTTTGTATAAGGCTGTTCATTGTAATATTGTTTATAGTACTGGAAGTTGGAAATAACCTAAATGTTTATAAATATATAAGTGGTTAAATAAATTACAATGGCATGGCATATGAGAATACAAAGTTATAATGAAGATCCATGGTCATTGCTATTAATCTCATTGTAAAACAGAAATTGTATATATAGTCATATATATCTTATATATAATCTAATTTATATAAAACATTAAATAGTGTGTTTTGACATAAATGATCTTAAGACATTAGAATGCTAATAGCAGTTTCTTTTGGAGTATGTAGAAGGAACCCCATATTCAATGTATACATTGACTGTAAGCCTAATTCCAGAAACATTAAAAACAGAAAGAAATAAGGCATATCTATATTTCTTCATATTAGGAACATGTTAGAAAAACTAGGAAGGATGTTCATCTAAACACTGATATTGTTTTTATCTGATTTACAGCATTTCACATGAACTTTATGTACTTCATTAAAATTTTCTCTAGCTTTAAATTTTATTTTATAGTGAGTATCATTTTAAGAAGCAAAAAAAAATCAATAAGGACATTTTGAGTTAAAAAATAATGTATGACACTTCTAGGCACACTACTTCTCTGGCCAGTTTAAAATTTTGCCTTATAATTCTAAGTCAAAAAATATTAGCACATGAGCATTTGTTGTAGAAAACGTGAGGTCATTCTGGTCTTGACTGTAGTCTCCCAGGATTCTAGGTCTGAGCTTGAGTTGCTGCCAGGTGCTCTGTGTGCTCAGGGCACTGCCACCAAACTCTCTGACTTCCTGGTTGGTAACCTCTCCCAGCAGACACTGCCCTGGCATCCTGAGGCCTGGCTACTGGAAGGCCCTGGAAGGGGAGTGTCCTTGCCGTGCTGGGCAATGTCCTCCCTAGCTGGGCAGCATGGCCTGGGCTGCCGGCCTTTTGTTTCAGCCATGGGACGAATCAGGGTGAGCAGGAAGCAACCCCAGCGTATAGGCCTGCAGTGAGTCAGGAGGAACAGGACCTGGGACAGCAGGAGTAGCCACCTGGCAGGTGGCCCGAGAGCCAAGCTGGGCCTGAGAACATCAGGGTATGTGCAGCTCTCCCCTGAACAGGGCTCACAGGAATTGAAGTCCCAAGTGTTTATACTCTCAATTACTTCAGCCTTCAGACGCTTTTCATTTCCCCCCAAACCACAGGTGTGCCATGCTCTCATGACGTCCAGTCTAAGAGAAATGTTTATTGGGGAAGAGTCAGCCATATTGCCTTCATCTCTTTATGATGGGAAAAGGGGTTAAATGAAACCCCTTTAGGTCAGAGGCATTATATCTGGCCTGGTTCTACAGCCAGGACTGATGTCCTCAAATAGCCTCCTTCTGATCTAAAAATCAGAAAATTAAAAACCAGATGCAGCTGATTTTCGGGGGGGGCGGTGGGAAGAGGGGCATGGGACAGAGAAAAATCTCTTTTTCTTTTTTTTAAAAAATTTTTTAATAGACTTTATTTTTAGAGCAGTTTTAGGTTCACAGCAAAAGTGAGCAGAAGATAGCGAGGTTTCCCATCATCCCCTGCCCCCTCACACATAGAGCTTCCGCATTACCAACATCCCCACCAGAGTGGTACATTGGTTTCAATTGATGAATCTACATTGACACATCATTATCACTCAAAGTCCATAGTTTACATTAGGGTTCACGCTTGGTGTTATATATCCTGTGGGTTTGGTCAAACGTATAATGACATACATCCACCATTATAGAATCATACAGAATAGTTTCATTGCCCTAAAATTCCTCTGTGCTCCACCTATTCATCCCTCCCTGCCCCCTAGCCCCTGATTAACACTGATAGAAAAATCTCTTTTTCCTTTAGAATTTGAGTTATATGGAGACTACACAGCACACTGGAGTCAGTAAAGAGATTGGACCCATCAGTGGAACCTTGAGCAAGTAACTGAGCCTTAGTTTTCTCACCTATAAAATGGAAATAATATCTGTCTTTTCCACTTCAAAAGATTAGGAGAAGAATAACATGAAATTATGCATGCAGAAGTGCTCTGTAAACTGACGGATACTATCATTTCACCACTATCATTTCATCACTGGTACTTAGAGAGGAAGTACTATAATGTACTACAGATAACGTACTTGCCAGCAGCTAGGTATGCTGTAGGAACTTAGTGAATGTTTGTTGAACTGTCTGGAGAAAAAGAGAACTAGTATCTTTGGTAAAATAAAGCAGAGAAGAGATCCAGTATGGGGATGCATGACAAGATGATCTATTTCAGAGTTTTAAAAAAATATAAGCTGGGAAAAAGCAGAGGGCATGAGAAATCTCATCTCTCACATGTTATTTTATAAGCACAAGACAATCAGCCCCAGGAAAATGAATATATGTTGAAGAAATCGCATCTGTAAATTATCAATCATGCACAGACTGCCAATGAAATGTTCTTGGTCACCTAGTTCAAATGCCTTCTGTTTTTCCCCAAGTAGAACAAGAATACAAATCCAAGTGAATACAACAAAAAGTGACAATGTCAATTATAGCAAAGGTTGGAATTCAAAGTTAAGCTTCCCATAAAATATCCAGTTTGGCCTCTTAACTACAGAGAATCTTAGGCAATATATTAAAATGATTACATTAAGCTCAATGCAAAAAAAAAAGTCAAGACCCATGACACTAAAATCATATTCTAACAGTTCGCTGGTGTCCAAACTACAGAAACCCTTTATTTAGTTTCTATCATCATAAGGGAAGGGAAATTTTCTGATAATGGATATTTACCCCTTTGGGTACCAAAAAGCTTTTTTTTTTAACTGTTCTGGATATAAATCTTATAAATTATTTTTCATATCTCCCTGTCTTCTTAAAGAGTCTACTTTAATGTTAATCTGGTCTTTTTATTTTAAAGGTATCAATATAAACATATATTACCATCCTTTGCTATTTATAGCTATGCCCTAGGTATCAGGTATCTGTCCCTGATCAACCAGTGACCCTAGACTGTAGTTTAATTCTTCTGCCTCCTAGCTCCCCAGCAGCTGTCACCTGACAATATTCATCAGTATCATTCCCACCCGTTGCCTCATTTTACACTTAGTCCATGTTGGTGGCTGCAAATGGTTCCCAATAGAGGACAAGTGCATGGGGGTTATGAGAGGCCCCAGCTGCTCTGAAAGGCTGGGGTTGCTTCAAATTCAATGTCCAGCTAAGTGGGGTCCTTCCACATAAACTCAATGTCAGACACAATTGTTCTTACCTCCATAACTGTAGAAAGCATCTCTTTCTCTCACTCCAATTACAGTTCCCAAGATATCTACCTGTTTTATTGGATGCCCACTGTAAAAAAATACACCTGAAATTAAAGGGAAAAAAAGGCAAAGTCCATATAACGTATGATGACGTTTTCTGCTTCAGTAAATGTTAACTGTGTTAAAAATCAGTGGCATGCTGCTTGCTAAAATTTCAGACTTAAGAATCAGCTCTTGACAAATGCCAAACCCCAAGAAATTCAGATGTCTTTTCCTCGAGGGTTATAAGTAGAAAGTGTGGCTTTAAAGAAGCTTGTGCTAGCACAGAAAAGAGAAAACCAATATTGTCCAACTAGATCTGGTTAATCTTCTTTCCACTTGTGAGAATGAAACGCACCTGCCTGTAGAACTCTCATAATGGGCCTAAAAACAGCCGCAGTATTATGAGACACAACACAGTACTATATTTTGAGGGACTGGAAAAGGAAAGAGAGAGGAAACCACGAGAAAGGCTTCTCTGGCTTTTCTAGGAAACCAGTCATCATTTCTACGAATTAGCAGTAGCACTTTTTTTTTTTTAAGAGAAAGAGACGATAATTAGGTTACAAAACACTACCCTTTGGGGCCAGCAGATTACAACTCAAAAACTTCTCTTTTTAAAATTCTTTTTTCAAAGCCTAGGCAACAGATGCCAGCAGGCAAGTTCCCGCCAGAGGAGAAGCGTGAGCGGAAGAACCCTACCCACCGACACCCAGAGGCCTTTTTTGGACTCCGTGATGGAGATGGAACTGAGGGACTCCGGGCAGCGGTGAGCCCTCGATTCCCACCCGAGACCCCATCGCTGTCCCGGCTCCTGTGGGGTCCCCAACATCCTTACCTGAACTGCCTATTTGGGCTTAAGCTACTTGCATTGTGTTCCTGTCACCTGCAGCTAAAGAGTCTGGACTAAAATCCTCTCCAGCCTTTTTTTTTCTCCCTACGATGACCGAATTCTTTACTTTCAGACAGAGGCTATAAACTTTTAAATGGCGACTTCCTTTTCAAATAAATACATGAATTGTAAACAAAGAATCAGTCATCACTTCAGGCATTTGGCCACCCTCACCCTCTCTGGTCCTCGCCAAGCCTGGTCAGAATCTGTCTTCTCCACATCCATGGGGGGGAGGGGACCCCGCAGCCTGAACCCTGAAGCCCTTCAGAACCCCCAGAATGGCCTCCACTGATGGTTCTCTTGTTTCCCATGTGGATAAAGGGGCTGGGGACCAATCGCCCATGGCCGAGTCCCCAGGGGATGGACAAGGAGCTTCTGAGCCTCAGTTAGCCAGAGATTCCAGGGGAGTGAGATGTGGTTTGAAGATGTCAAATTCAGCCGAAAGAAGGGCCCTCCCCCTAGCAGAGGCATACTCCTAAAGATGACTCAGTGGATTGGAGACCGTGCAGAGGGCAACCTTGGGGGCCAAGAGCTGAAATGGCAGGGTCACATGAGGGAAGGAGCCTGGGTCCCTGTGTCATCCCCAGAGCAGAGTCGCTTCCCTCCAGCAACACTTGGCCTGAATAGGGTCAAACTGGCTCCACAGAAGATCCATGAAATCTTAAGAGCAGGACAGTTCTGACCGACTTCTCCTGAGTTCTTACCATGGAAACCCAGTGATGACCTGTGGGGAGACCCTCAGTCCTCCAGCCCTGCCTGCCTGCACCGATCAGACACAAAGGAGAGAGGGCACCTTCAGAGGAGGGTGACCCCCATAGAACCTTTGCTGGCAGACTCGGGCTTCCTGCAGCAGAAGGGAAGTTTAAATGGGGAGAATGAGCCTACCCCAGGGTCAGGGGCATGGCATCCTCTGCTGAAGTGTGCCCCACCATCATGCCCTGACACGCTTGTGTGCAGAGACAGGCTATGGTATGGCCCTGCTTTGGTCCAGCTTTGCTGTAGGACTGGGGCGGGGGGATGAGGGTGGCCTGAGCTCCAGACTGGTCTCTGGCTGCAGTCAGCCCTTTCTGCTTCCCCAAATGCGCTGGACTTTCTATCTGTGCGCTGAGCAGAGCCAAGTTAGAGAGAGCTCTTTCCTAGAACCTGACTGGCCTCTGCCTCCCCCAGCCTAACTGACGGTCTGTCCTGGTTGCCGGGCATTAGAGTCAGTGCGCTCCTGGTGCCGTCAGAGACGGTACACCCCCCAGGGCTCTGCGTGGCTGGTGTGGCTCCCGGGACACCGGCACTGGGAGGCCCTGTGGACCCATGGAGGGCCTGCTGCCTGCCCCTGAAGAGTCTTTCCAGCTGGTCCAGAAGCCACTGTGGGGTGCTCTGCTGGTGACGTTGAAAGCTTGAGACAAGCCCCAGGATTCTTTGGGTCTTCCTGGGACACCCTGGTATGTGCCGCTATGGTGGTTTTTTTTTTTTTTTTTTTTTTTAAAGGATTTTCTTATTTATTTATTTATTTATTTATTTATTTTTGGCTGTGTTGGGTCTTCGGTTCGTGCGAGGGCTTTCTCCAGTTGCGGCAAGCGGGGGCCACTCTTCATCGCGGTGCGGGGACCGCTCTTCATCGCAGTGCGCGGGCCTTTCTCTATCGCGGCCCCTCCCGTCGCGGGGCACAGGCTCCAGACGCGCAGGCTCAGCAATTGTGGCTCACGGGCCCAGCTGCTCCGCGGCATGTGGGATCTTCCCAGACCAGGGCTCGAACCCGTGTCCCCTGCATTAGCAGGCAGATTCTCAACCACTGCGCCACCAGGGAAGCCCCCTATGGTGGTTTTTATAATGAAGAGCCGACACACTTTAAGAAGGGGAAAAGAGCCAGCCAAAAGGTGTTCTGCCTGGGCTGAAGTATACAGAAAAGGCAAGTATGTAGAGAAGACTGGACTGATGACACAAGCCAACAAAGTCCTCAAGTCACCTGTGGTAGACGCTGGTCCTCCAACATTACCAACTCTGCACTGGCAACACTTGAAAAAACCTGAACAGGTCTCCACTGGAGGACACAGTAGACTTTCTTGAAAAAAAGACAGAAAAGGGAGTCTCCTAAACTTTCTTTTTTTTTTTTTTTTAATTTATTTTATTATTTATTTATTTATTTTTGGCTGCATTGGGTCTTCACTGCTGCGTGCGGGCTTTCTCTAGCTGCAGCGAGCGGGGGCCACTCCTCGTTGTGGTGCGCAGGCTTCTCATCGCGGTGGCTTCCCTTGCTGCAGAGCATGGGCTCTAGGCACACAGGCTTCAGTAGCTGTGGCACGTGGGCTCAGTAGTTGTGGCTCACGGGCTCCAGAGCACAGGCTCAGTAGTTGTGGCGCATGGGCTTAGTTGCTCTGCGGCATGTGGGATCCTCCCGGACCAGGGCTCGAACCTGTGTGCCTTGCATTGGCAGGCAGATTCTTAACCACTGCGCCACCAAGGAAGTCCCTAAACTTTCATCTCATAGACTGACAATGCTCGTCTTCAAGGACAGAGTCGCTCAAAGATGCAAAAAAACAAGGAAAAACATCATAAAAGCAACACAAAAAGAACAATGGAGGACAAATTAGCAGAAAATAACAGATGGTTTGAATAAAATCACAAAGAGAAAATTGATTGAGGAGGATATAAACTGCTTGGAAATAGAGAAGAAAGTTGCCACAGTGTATAGAAACTTGAACTATACACGTCAGAAGCACAACCTGTACAAGAAGAAGGAGGACATGGAAGGGACTTCCCTGGTGGTCCACTGATTAAGATTCCATGCTTCCAATGCAGGGGGTGCAGGTTCGATCCCTGGTCAGGGAACTGAGATCCCACATGCTGCACAGTGTGGCCAAAAAGTAAAAAAAGTAAAAATAAAAAAGGAGGAGGACATGGAAAAAGCAATGGAGAGAACCACTTCCTTCTATTAACACTAGAATCCCCTCTATGAGAAAAGAACTTGAGAAAGCTGGATGGCAGCTCTATCGACTGAGAGAAAGCTTGATGAGCTAAGAAAAGAAAATAACAACAACAGATACTGGCTAATGCTGATTTTAACTTGCAGCCTTTCCCAAGTGGTCCTTTCACTCCTGCTGCCTTTGTTCTACATGTAGCCCACAGAGCTCCAACCATATCAGGGGATCCATCCCCTGGATCATCAGGTCCCCAGGAAGGAGGAGGGTCACTCTGGAAGGGCTCAGGGATCCAGGGTCACAGGTAGCTTTGATTCAGCTTTCACAGCAGTGACAGCCACACCCACAGCAAGACATCTGCCTTTTTTCTCTGTTTTAAAAGTACTTTTGGGACTTTCCTGGTGGCGAGGTGGTTAAGAATCCACCTGCCAGTGCAGGGGACATGGGGGACACACCACCAAACCAAACCACCACAGTCAAACTTCATGATATTCTATTAGTTTAACTCTAAATTCACAGGTTAATTTCGGGGAGTTGACATTCTACAACCACTTTGCAAGGCAATTCAGACACTAACTAGCCAGAGTAAGGTTGAATTTCACAGGTTAAGGACACTGTCTCCCACAAGAGACTCTCACTTCAAGCATCAGCCCCAAGTTTGAGGGTCCTCGGGCCATGCACACTTCTGAGCAACTGGCTACAAACACCCTCCACAACAACCTCAGGTTTGATACTTTAATAGAATGACACACAGAACTCAGGAAGGTGTTATACTTAAGATTACAGTTTTATAATGAAGGGGACAAACCAGGACTAGCCAAATGAAGAGATGCATAGGACAAGGTCTAGGAGAGTCTAAGCATAAAGCTGCCATGTCCTCAGGACACATCACCGTCACATATCAAGTATGAGTACCAACCAGGAAAGCTCATCTAAGCCTCAATGTCCAGAGTTTTAATTAGGGTTTCATTACATAGGCAAGATTGACTGAATCACTGCCCACTTGACTACTCAATCTCCAGTCCCCCTCCCCTCCTGCAGGGTTGGGTTGATGTCACCTGGCTCAAAACCAACCCTCTAATCACATGGTTAGTTTTTCAGGCCTGAAAGGCCCCCACCCTGAAACTACCTAGGGGTCCACCATGAGGCACCTCATCAGCATAAACTCAGATGTGGTTCAAGGGGTCCACCATGAATAACAAAAACACTCCTATCATTCCAGAAATCCAAAGATCTTCCAGGAACCTCGAACACAGGCCAGCCAAATTCTTCATTACACATTTGTTTCTTTTTGTGTGTGTAAGATATTCTTTGCTGTTTAAACATTTCTAAATTTTATGCAGTCAAAATAAAAGGTTTATTTATTTTTTTATGACAACCAAACCAAACACAACAACAAAACAATACAAAAATAAAAACCTAGACTAGTAGCATTTCCCACCCCTAAGAACCCTAGAGCATAGTCTAAAGAAGATCACTCTATGAAATTATGGTTAATGTCTTCTTCAACCATGAGGTTTTGAAACCAAGCAGGGCCCTCCTGGATACAAAAGCATTTCCATGTCCCTCGTTTCTTTTTTGTAGGAAAAAGGCTTCAGGATCCTAGACCTTCCCTGAGTTCCAAAGGGCAGATTCAAGTAGTTACTAATTAGGGGAGTGAGGGAATGCAGAAACAAAGAAAAAGCAGTCAAGAAACAATAGTGCAGCAATAAAACAGAGTCCTAGTTCCCCCTCAAGGGATATACCTAATAATCTGATATACATCTTTGAGTTGTTCTGCAGGAACTAAGACCCTCACCCAGGTGGAGGATGGTAACTACAAGCTGAGACCCCACACTGGTCAGAACCAGAAGGTTGATGACTGAGATTCCTGGAATACCACCCTGTTACGTCACCACCAACCAATCAGGAGAAAGTCATAAACCCTGTGGCCCTCACCCCAAATGTTGCTTTTAAAAACTCTTCCCTGGGCTTCCCTGGTGGCGCAGTGGTTGAGAATCTGCCTACCAATGCAGGGGACACGGGTTCAAGCCCTGGTCTGGGAAGATCCCACATGCCGCGGAGCAACTAGGCCCGTGAGCCACAACTACTGAGCCTGCGCATCTGGAGCCTGTGCTCCGCAACAAGAGAGGCCGCGATAGTGAGAGGCCTGCGCATCGCGATGAAGAGTGACCCCCGCTCGCTGCAACTGGAGAAAGCCCTCGCACAGAAACAAAGACCCAACACAGCCAAACATAAATAATAAATAAATAATAAATTAATTAAAAAAAAAAAAAAAAAAAAACTCTTCCCTGAGGGGACTTCCCTGGTGGTGCAGTGGTTAAGAATCCGCCTGCCAATGCAGGGGACATGAGTTCAAGCCCTGGTCCAGGAAGATCCCACATGCCGCGGAGCAACTAAGCCTGTGTGCCACAACTACTGAGCCCATGTGCCACAACTACTGAAGCCCGTGTGCCTAGAGCCCATGCTCTGCAACAGGAGAAGCCACCACAATGAGGAGCCTGTGCAACGCAACGAAGAGTAGCCCCCGCTCACCGCAACTAGAGAAAGCCCGCGTGTAGCAATGAAGACCCAACGCAGCCATAAATAAATAAATAAATAAATAAAAACTCTTCCCTGAAAACCATGAGGGAGTTTGGGTTTTTTGAGCCTGAGCTGCCTGTTCTCCTTGCTTGGCCCTTGCAATAAACCTCTCTCTGCTCCAAACTCCAACGTTTTCGTTTGTTTGGTCTCACTGTGTGTCAGGCACACAAACTTGGGTGTGACAACAGTTTCATTTTAAAAACTACATCTGAAACATTACCACCAGTGACATAACAAAGATCACTGGGAGAAGTTTTCCTTGGTTTGTTGTTAATACATTATACAGTTCTTCACCCACAGGAAGAGTTAAGCTCTTATAGCATCCCTGATACTTCCTTGAGTACCTACAGAAGATCTTTAAGCAAGCCTGGCATTTGGTGTGAATTAATTTCTTCCTGAGGAGATGAGCTATGAAGACTACCAGACTGTTCTGGAAAACAGACAACAGTGGGGGAGGATGGCTGCCTTCCAAGGAAAAAACCAGATCATTTCCAACAATACTTAGAAAATGAAGGTGTGGTGAAAAATCTGTACAAAAGGCTTTAGTATAAGGTCATCCAAATATATCTGTACATAGAATGGGAAACACACAAAACGTGGTCTCATTAAAACTGCATGCTTGAGATTCTTAACTACTTCTGACTCATAGCTTTCTAGTCATTCAAAATAGCAAAGAGAGTTTAACCAAACTTCTCATATAGCACAGTAAACACGTGAAGATCCATCCACAACTATGTAAATTACTTAAATTTACCCTAAACTATATTTGCTATATTTGGGGGTATGAAGATCCTATCTTTAGTGACCACCACTCTAATTTAAAAAAATGATTTCTTTAACTTTACATTTATAATGCTATGTTGCTCCAATTACTACTACTTGAGAGCCCACCAGAGGCCAGGCACTGTTTAAGTGCTGGGATTACATAGATGAACAAGGCACATGATGTCCTTCCTCTCAGGGAGTTTATTTTATTTTGATTCTCATCTATTCAAAATAAAACCAAACCCCACAAGAAAATCAGGCATGGTTAATCCTCATTTTACAAAGAAGACACCTAAACTTTACAGGTGAGTCACATGCCCAGGCCAGTTAAGTGGTGAAGTTAGGAAAGGGAGCAAGGCCTGAGCTTTCCACCACAAGCAGGCCCAGAGAAAAACTGAGTATTTTTAAATATGAAAGACCTCAAACCCAGGTAAAAAACATTCTTCAGTACAAAGTTACTCCCCCAAGCATCTATTTAAAAAATAAAAATAAAAAAGAGACTGTTTTTAACTTGCACAGAAATGAACTTGAGGATCCACGTTATGTCAATTTCAAAGCCTGCAGCTGGAAAGGCTCTGCTAAGCCCCTAAGCCCCAGATTTCTGTAGCTTTGGGGAAGGGAGGGTGGGGTGCAGATGCAGCACAGAGCAGTCACCAGGCCGACCAGCCACATACCTGGCACCTGGCGGGACTCCTTCAAGTCCAGGATATCCCTGATGTAGAGTTTTGCGAAGGCTAGAAACACAGGATCCAAACCCCACAAGAGGGAAGGAGTTTCCTCTTCACACCGGCTGGATTCAGACTGCATCAGGAGGCTGGGCTGTGGCTTCCAGCCAACCCTGAAAAGCTCTGCATCTAGAGCCGAAGAGCTAGATGGGAGACAAAAATCAGGACGCAAAGCTGTTAAAGTGGATGAAATCCGCACGGCCCCTAAGCTGTTCCCGGACGGGCATCCCGAACTCGGGAAGGGGTAAATCCAGGGGTCCGGGGCCTGTCAAACTGCACGTCAGGGGCCTCCTAGAGCCGGTGGCCTCCTAGCGCCAGAAGGGCCGGGCCTGCGCGCTCCGGGGGCCTGGAAAGAGGTGTCTCTCGAGTGACGACCCGTGATGTTCCTTATGGCTCTTCCCCAGGAAACTCCTCTGCCCCATGGGAGTGTTTCTCCTTCTCCAAAAGTACCAATTTCTAAACGGTTAAACACCAACCAACTTTTCACTCTGGGGACAGATGGCCATATATGCGTACCCTGAAACCGCTTTAATGGGTGGAGTCCAGAGAGGAATGGGCGTCCTCGTGGCCACACAACCGAGGGGCAGAGTGGGTGGGTCTGTCCGTAGCCCTGCCGCTGCACCTTCCGGTGTTCAGGATGACACTGAGAAAGGATGGAAAAGGAAACGAAAAACAGATCAGCCGTAGCCCCTCCCGCCGGGCCCGCGCCCGCGCCGTCGGCCCGCAAGTCCCCGGAGCGCGCAGGCCCGGCCCTTCCGGCTCTAGGAGGCCACTGGCGCCCACGGCCTGGAGGCGCCGCCGCCGGCCCCGCCCGGAGCAGGAGCGCTAGGCCGAGGTCACCTCTGGTGCTCCCAGCGGGGGGTGGGGGTAGGGCCTGACACCATCCCTCGCGCCAGACCAACCACTGTGTCCCCGCCCCGGCCTTTCCTTCGCGCCGCCCGCGGCCCCGGCCCATTCCCACGAGGCCACGCCCCACTCCGCCCGCGGCCACGCCCCATTTTGCGTCTCGCAGCGGCTTCGCCGGGTGCTCTCTCCCAGGTGGTGGCGGGGTTGGCAGGGCTACGCGGGGTCCGTTTGACTTTAGCAGCGCCCTCCCTGAGCCTCCGCGGGAGCGCAGAGCCCAAATCACCGAGGCCTGGGAACTGGCCCTGAAACTCCTGCTGCCCAAACCGCGCCTTCCAAGTCCCCCTTTCATCCGGACCCCACTAGTCGTGGGACCCTGAGCCATGACCTCCGAGAGCTTGGGACTGGTTCAGACTTTTTTTTTTCCGTCCCTGATATTGTAAATGAACAAATAAACAAAGCAATACAAAAGCAGGATTACATTGTGGCGTATTTTAAATGTTTATTTACACTTGATAAATGATTTATTAACACACGCAATCTCTGGTACTGTACAGTCTCACTTTAGATAATGTCAGGATCTAAATTTGAGCCCTTGAGGGAATGCGAGGCCTTTGCTCTGCCCAAGACTAGCCTTCTTTGCAAGATCATGACAAAGTTTGTCTCCTTTCCTCTTACTCTGTCTATACTACGGAATGTTGTACATTTAAGAATTTTGAAAACTGGCGTTCTGGTAAATTATGGCCACCTTGATGGTGCCTGTCCCCAATAGTCCTAATTTAAAGTGAGAAGAGATAGCCATGTTGCACTCTCATAAATAAATAAATAAGCCGCATCATGACATTACTTGAGATGGCAGGAGTTCTTCCTAATTTACAGGGACTCTGTAAAATTGCAGAAGGAGTACAGGTCATGCTGGCAGGCCATTCCCAGGGGAGTTACGTGGTGGCCAAAGAGATAATTGCTAAACTATTTAGCAGAGAAGGAACTCCAAGCAGCTGGAACAGAAAATGTATGTCATTAGAACAATGACATTTAATTACACCCCTGGCCACTGAAGAAGCTAAAAAACAGAATCCTTGGTAAAGCATTGCCCAGACTCTACTGCGATGAACAGTTGGATCTGTCAAGTTTAAGATTTAATTAAGAGAAGACAACTTTCTAATAGGGGGAGGTTCTCTTCAAGGAAGGATACCCAGTATGACACCCAGTAGGACGAGTGCTTCCAGCTGACTTGTAAGATGGGGGAAGACATCTGGATTGGGCGACATTTTTTGACTGTACACATCTGCTCCAGGGTGGAACTCAAGAAGAAAATCACTGCTGGGTGTACCCAGAACCCGAGAAGTTTTCAGCAATGACTCTTACGACTCTCAAGGGTAGAGTGCTAGAAACAAGGGCCCTTGGGGACTCCAAGCTTACTGCTGGCCTTGGGGAGGGTCACACCCAGTTGGGGTGACCAGAGCAGACTGCCCCTGAAGTTATCATTTACAGTGAAGGGAGGACTCTTTGGAGTCTAGGGATGCCCCTTTTGATCTGAGCTCAAAATGTAGAGTAGGGTGTGGAATGGAATTTTCTAGACTGCTGAAGCATCTAGAGGAGTTTGGGAGGATCCTCTTCCCTGTCATCTCCATCAGGATAGATTCCAGTCTCCCCAGGCCACTGCCTAGATGTGCAAAGGGACTGGAGGGCTTTTCAGCTGGGGATTCCACAACACTGCAAAGCAGGTATTTCAAAACCCAACAGTCAACACAATGCTAGGAACCTTTCTTATGGCTTCTCAATGTGAAATAACTTGGTTTTGCAAGCATTTTTGACAGACTAGACAATCCTTTCTAGAACGTTAAGACTTTAGGAAATTATTCTGGAAAATGAGGTGTTGAACTGCATATCTTCTACCTCAAAATGCAAGCTGTCTTGCCTTAACCATTTTTGACATTTTGCAGGTAGAATAGAGTTTGTCCACTTGCAAGCTGAGTTAGATTTGAAGTTTAAATTAGCGGATGAGTAGTTTTAAGTTTATAATAAAGACAACTTATCAACATTCTTATTATGTTAATGTTATAACCCTGGGGGGCCATTTTCAGCCGCTCAGCATACTTTGAGCACTCTTTGTATGCCATGGGGGAGCACTAAGAATTTTTATTTCACTGGAGCAAAAAGAGGAATATATTAAATAACAAAACAAGAGGCTAAATTGCATGGCCGGAATAATAACTATGTGGATTACAGGAGGTAAATTGGGAGGGAAGAGAAGGGGGCTCATCAAGTAAGATAATATATGTAACCACTGGAACAAGATAAGCACTCAATACATATAAGCTATTATCATCATTCACTATGGAGTGGGGATTTAAGCTGGAGTTTGAAACTATGGAGGAACTATTCATTCATTCATTCGTTCATTCATGAAGTGTATTTGTCAAGCACTTGTCAAGCGCTGTACTGGACACTGCGGGGTAAAGAGATAAGACAGATCAAGTACAGCCCTCATGGAGCTTCCATTCTGTTGGGGGGAAAGAGGAAAGACAGTAGACAAATAAATGAATAAAATAAGTACAGATTGTTCTTAGTGCTTTGAAGGAATTAAAAGTATATTATGATCACTCATAATGGGGTGGGGGATCGACTTTATACAGATCTACTTCGATCGGATGAGATGAGACCCGAAGATGGGAAGGAGCCAGCCACGAAAAGTGCTAAGGAAAGAGCATTCCAGGCAGCGGTCAGAGTAAGCGTGAATATCTGGAGGCAAGAAAATACTTCCCTATTGGAGGAACAGAAGAAAGCAAGGCGAGAGTGGTTGCATTCGTAATTGGAGACATAAGCAGAAGGCAGATCCCAGAGGACCTCGTAGGCCATGACAGGTTGGAATTTTATTCTCAGTCTCCCTATAAGTAAAGAGAGGGATAATATTGTGATGGGGTGAGAGCAGGGCAAAGGAGCAGGATGAGCAAGGCATGTCTGTGGGCAAGCCAACACAGCGGCCTGGCTGGGGAGGGCAGCTGCGGCAGAAGCAGGCTGGAGACCAAGATTTTAGCTAGATTCTTTTTTTTTTTTTTTTGAGTTTCAATATTTTATTAAAATAGCATATTTAACCACTGTTAACCAAGAATATGTTAACTCCCCACCCCCACCATATGCAGCACAACACAGTAGTGATTGATTTCAAATATCCTGGATTGTGATAACCAACAGAAACATTTCAAAGTCAAGTCTGCAACTAAAAACTAGACGTTGGAAAAATTCTGAATTAGAAGAAACATAAAGCTCTCAAACAGAATTTTTTTATCTGCCCGAGAATTAATGCGGTACGCCACCCACCTACCTGACAATACTGCTGGTCTGCTTTTTCTCCTCTGTGCATAGTATAACGTCTCATTTATAAGTACCCACTTTATAAATAAATCAGCATTTAATCACCCCATTTAATGTTCCTTTTCAGCTTCACAAAGAAACCAGTAAATAAAACTGTCGATGACAGTCACGACATAGGCTCTCACGGCAAGGTAAAAAATTTGAAAATACGCAGAGATGCATCGATGCTATTTTACATAAAAAGACAGATTTAAAAAGTGCAAGGCAAAATCTGCAGTTTTTTTAGGGGAGTTTTTAGGCACATCCATTTCTTAAAGCAAGCTTCAGAATGAATTCCAGTTTGTTCTTCATGATACCTGTTTAAGTCTTTCTTCTAAAAAAGAGAAAAACACATCTGGTCAAGTGTGAAACAGGGCGTCTCCCGTCCCCAAAGGCAAGGTTCTCAGTTATGGCGCGTCCGTCCTTTTTTTATCCTTGCGGGCTTTGGTTTGGGGATGTACTGATTATTCGCCTGGTACTCGAGTTCTTTCCGGAAGTAGTGAATTGCTTTGTTTAACCCTTCCTCCAGCGGGACCACGGGCTCCCACCCCAGCATCAGCTTCGCTTTCTTGATGTCTGGTTTCCTTTTCTGGGGGTCATCCTGGGCTTCAGAGAGAAACTGAATTTCACTCCCACTGCCAACGAGGTTTTTAATTAGCTGAGCGAATTCCAGGATCGTATGTTCTTACGGGTTCCCCAGGTTGACGGGGCTGCTGACGTTGCTGTTCATGAGCGCCACGAGGCCGTTCACCAGGTCGCTGACGTACTGGAAGGCCCTTGTCTGCGACCCGGATCCGTACACCGTGAGCGGCTCCCCCTGCAGCGCCTGCAGGATGAAGTTGCTGACCACCCGGCCGTCGTTCATGTGCATTCGGGGTCCGAAGGTGTTGAAGATCCTGGCCACGCGCACCTCCACGCCTTCCTGCTTCATGTAGGCATAGCACATGGTCTCGGCGACGCGCTTGCCTTCGTCGTAGCAGGCTCGGGGTCCTATGGGATTCACGTGGCCCCAGTAATCCTCGGTTTGAGGGTGGACTTCAGGGTCTCCGTACACCTCCGAGGTGGAGGCCAGGAGCAGACGGGCTCCGACTCGCTTCGCCAGCCCCAGCATGTTGAGGGTGCCGATGGTGTTGGTCTTCAGCGTCTTGATGGGGTTGTACATGTAGTTGGGGGGCGAAGCTGGAGAGGCCAGGTGGTAGATCTGGTCCACTTCGATGTACAGGGGCTCCACCACGTCGTGGTTGATGAGCTCGAAGTTCTCGTGGCCGATCCAGTGCTCCACGTTCCTCTTCCTGCCCGTGAAGAAGTTGTCCACCACGGTCACCTCGTGCCCGTCCATCATGAGCTTGTCCGTGAGGTGGGAACCCACGAAGCCCGCGCCTCCGGTGACCAAAATTCTTTTACGGTCCTTTTCTGATAAAAATTTTACAGGCGGGTATTTCTGGGTGAAGCTTTTTTCCAAATCTCTGATTTTCTCTCTTAGTTGTTCAACAATCTCTTCAATCTTGCTTTCAATCTTGAGTTCACCGTTTTCCTGGATGGACCTCATGTTAACCAAGTTGCCCCAAATAGAGGCCACGTAGGCGAGCAGCGCGATGCCCAGCAGCAGCTTCATCCTCCTGCGGCTGACGGCGGACGCGAGGCGCAGCAGCGCCTGGCTCAGCATCCCGGGCCGCGCGCTGCGGCCGCTGGGCTCCTTGAGCGGCTGAGGCGGGGCGGCCCGAAGGCCCCGCCCCGCGCCCGCTTTTAGCTAGATTCTGAATGGCTTGAATTAGTTTTTATTTTTATTCCCTGTAAGCAATAGGGTGTTGTTGATTACTGATCAGAGGAATGATTTAATGAATTTAAAAAATTTCAGGGATACCTGCCGCATCTAACATACTATGGTAGGGAATCCAAAAATATGTAAGAAGACTTTTCTACCCAATTTACTGAATCTATTCTAAAAATTGTGTCTAGGGATATTCACCAAATGACGGTGAAAAGACTAGTGTAAGAAAATACTGCTGGGTCTATTGCAGGGGCCTCACCTGTACCACTTCTCCTGCCTCCTCAGCGGTGTTGCTCTGTCCCCTGCTATGTCACCCACTCCCGCTCTCTGGCTTCCCCTGGGCACATCTGCAGGCTTTCCCCTCTTTTAAAAAAAAATAATAATAATTAATTAATTAATTAATTAATTAATGGCTGTGTTGGGTCTTCGTTTCTGTGCGGGGGCTTTCTCTAGTTGTGGCAAGTGGGGGCCACTCTTCATCGCGGTGCGCAGGCCTCTCACTATCGCGGCCTCTCTTGTTGCGGAGCACAGGCTCCAGACGCACAGGCTCAGTAATTGTGGCTCACGGGCCTAGCTGCTCTGCGGCATGTGAGATCTTCCCAGACCAGGGCTCGAACCCGTGTCCCCTGCATTAGCAGGCAGATTCCCAACAACTGCGCCACCAGGGAAGACCCCCTTCTTTCTTTTTTTCTTTTTTTTTAAATGAAAGCTTATTCATTTATTTATTTATTTATTTATTTATTTTTGGCTGTGTTGGGTCTTCGTTTCTGTGTGAGGGCTTTCTCCAGTTGCGGCGAGCAGGGGCCACTCTTCATCGCGGTGCGCGGGCCTCTCACTGTTGCGGCCTCTCTTGTTGCAGAGCGCAAGCTCCAGACGTGCAGGCTCAGTAGTTGTGGCTCACGGGCCCACCTGCTCTGCGGCATGTGGGATCCTCCCAGACCAGGGCTCGAACCCGTGTCCCCTGCATTGACAGGCAGACTCCCAACCACTGCGCCACCAGGGAAGGCCCCCCTCTTTTTAAATGTCATTCAACTTTAAGAAAACAGCGTCTCTGAAAACCCCAGCCCTTGAACTACTGTTCTCTCGCTCTCTTGCTCTTTGTTCAAAGTTAAATTTCTTGGAAGAGTTATATGCATTCCTCATCCACACTTCCTCATCTCTAATCCGATCTATCATCATTTGGCTCACCCTAACTTAACTTTCAACTCTCTCTACCCCAGTCCATGACTCCACTGAAACTTCTCTACTAAAGTTAACAATTACATTCAAATTCTCAAATACAATGGTACTTTCCTTTCCTTATCATGCTTCATCTCTTTTTCTGATTTTCTAGCTTTAGATGTTGATCTGATCATATTCTCTTCCTACCCACCTTGGTTTCCTGTTATCCTTTTGGGTTTCCCTTCTAACTTTCCGTTTCTTCCTTTGCAGTGTCCTCTTCCTCTGTTAATCTCTTACATATTGATGTTCCCCAAAGTTCAATCTCCTGCCCACTTCCTTCTCATCCCATGTACTGTTACTGAGTAGCCTAATCCAAACCTATGGCTTCAACTGAACCAATATTCCAGGGACTCTCCCCTCTTCACATTTAGCCCAGAACTTTCTCCTGAGCTCCACATCTGAAGTTCCAGCTGGACACTCCTGGGTACCGCAAACTAAACCTCTTCCTCCATAGTTCGGTCCCTCTCTTCCCTGTCTCGTGAACATCACCACCACCGGCCAAGTCAGAAAACTGGAATGTTTCATGGATATCTCCCTCTCTCTCTCACCCTTAGATGCAATTAATCACAAAGATCTGTCAACTCTGCTTCCTAAATATGTTTTCTTAATTTAGTCCCTCCTCCCTGCTCCCATTTGCCATAGTCCAGACTTTCATCATTTATTGCCTGGATCACTGCCATCACCTTCCAACCAGTCCTTCTGCCTCTAGTTGAGCCTCCCTCCAATTTATCATCTATGTTACTGCCAGGATGATCCTTATAAAATGTAATTTAGACAATGTTACTCCCTTTTCTAAAATCTTTCAATGACTATATGTAGTCTGCAAAATAAAGTTCAAGTTTCCTTGTATTTCATACCAGGTTCCTCATGGCCTGGCCACGACCCAACTCTGTGGGCTCTTCTCCCACCAACCCCTCATAGCTATCCTACTCTCTAGGTCAGCATCCCCAATGCTGTTCTGAGCTACACTTCCTCAAGATATTAATAAAAGTCTGGGCAAATGAGTTTGAGAAGGGATGAATACACATTTCAACACAGTAATATGCATTGAGAATGTCCAAGAAATGAACAGAGTGGGTCAAGTTTGAGCACCAAACTCTATTAACATCTCAAGGAATTCAATTTGGGAAATGCTACTGAAGGCATCAGATTTCCTGGAATATGCCATACTCTCTTTCGTTTCTCCCCACTCTGCCTGGGTTGTCATTCACTTATTAATCAATTAATTTTTAAAAACAAACTGTATGTCCTAAAGAGTGCAATATACTGGGAATACAAATGGCAAAAAGGCTCTAAGTAAGCTAAATAAGTAAACCCATGATTACAACATGTCATGATAAATGCTATGTAACTTCGCAGAGTAAGGTGGGGGACCTGACAGAGTTGGTGGGATCAGGAAACAGTAACCTTGCCTCCCCTTTTTTCACCTGGGTTATCTCTGAGATAGGTGTCAGTTTTCACTTTGTGTATTTTGAGTCCTAGTTGTTAAGTGCACATACATTTATAATTGTTAAATTTTCCTGATGTATTGACTCTTATCTTTATGAAATGTCCCTCTTAGTCTCCAGCAATATTTCTTGTCTTAAAGTCTGTTTTGTCTAATATTAATATAACCACTTCAGTTCTCTAATGGTTACTGTTTGAATGGAATATTTTTTTCCATCCTTTCACTTGCAACCTATTTATGTCTTTGAATCTAAGATGTGTCTCTTGTAGACAGCATATAGTTGGATCTTGCCTTTTTATCCAGTCTGACAATCTCCACATTTTGATTGGGGTATTTAGACTCTTCACATTTAATGTAATTATTAATATGGTTGGACTTATATTTGCCACTTATCTATTTGTTTTCTATAGCTCAATTCTCTTTTTCATTCTTCTTCTCTGCCTTGACTGGCTTCTTTTGTGTTAAATATTTTCAGTGTAACATTTAAATTATTCTGTTAATTTTGAAAAATAATTTAGTTTTTTTTAGGGATTATAATCTAAGGATTACAATATGCATCTTAATTTATCACAATTTACTTCAGATTAATACTAATTTAATTCTAGAAAAATATAGAAACTTTGCTTCAATATATCTCTATTCCCTTCTCCCCTTTTGTGCTATTATTGTCATATATGTTACATCTATATATGCTATAAAACCAACAACACAATGTTGTAATTATTGCTTTAAATAATTGTATGTATTTAAAGAAGTTAAGACATGAGAAATAGATAACTGCAGTCTTTTATACTAGCCCATATAATTATCATCTCTGGTAATCTTCATTTCTCCCTGTAGGTATGGGCACTCCAAATTGAATGAGCCCCTTCAACTGTGGCAGAGGTACTGTTGGTACTGACAGCCTGCTCTGCCCTGACAGAACATCTACATTGGCCAACCTGGGGCGGGGGCAGGGAGGAGAATGGGAGGGGCCACAATGCCACAGACTCCCACTGTTCTTACCTGAAGTTCAAGCATGAGCACTTTTCAGATTGTTGTGTGTCTTTGATCTATTCTCAGAGGGCTGAAATGGTTATTTTGGTCTTTTGATTTTTTAAGGCCTGCAGCATGTGGGATCTTAGTTCCCTGACCAGGGATTGAACCTGTGCCCCCTGCATTGGGAACGCAGAGTCTTAACCACTGGACCGCCAGGGAAGTTCCATTTTGGTCAGTTTTGTCCAGTTTTATGATTGCATTTTGGGGAGATCATTGCTGATCTTCTCAACCAGCTATGGCTGGAAGTCTCTGATGGCAGGGCTTTTAGTTAACAGCAGATCCATTGGGTCAGGTAGGATAAGGTAGCCAAGAAATAAGAAGTAAAGGACTGAATCTTAGAACAAGGTCAGAAATTACCTAGTTGGAGAAAGCAGTTACTCACAGCTCATCCTGCCACATGGAGTTTGAGAAGATTCCTAAGTCAGCAGAAGGCACTCTGTGAACCAGTGCAATCCACTGGAGCACTTTCTGGAATGGGAAGAACTGGAATTGACATTAAGAGATGGCTGAGGGTGAGATACTGTCTAGGTCCTTACATTTAAACGAAGTAACTTCTCCTTCCTGCCTAAGCGGTCTGATCTCACCAAAGGGGATCCAGACATTAGTATGATGACCTCTGTAAAGATGAAGACAGCAGGAGGTAATGAGCTGGGGTTCATCCTGGAGGGCAGAGAGCGACTTCCCATAAGGAAAACTTGTGTCCCAGAAGCCTGGCTTGAGTGCATGAGAAAGAATTTTGCATTTTATAGTTTAAAAGTCCGTATCTCAAAGAAAGAATGGTGATTGCCAGGAGCTGGGCTGAGGAGCGAATGGGGAGTTATTAGTCAGCGAGCACAGTGTTTCAGTTTTGCAAGATAAAAAGAGTTCTGGGGATAGACGGTGGTGATGGTTGCACAACAACATGAATGTACTTAGTACCGCTTAGTACCACTTAGTACCACTTAAAAATGATTAAGATGGTAAATTTTATATGTGTATGTTACCACAATTTTAAAAATTGGAAAAAAAAGCTTGTATCTTAGGGCAATGCTGGGCATGGTTGTGGTTCACGGTGAGTTAACTTATGTGACAGGCACCTGTGCACTACATTATGCCTGGTCAATTAAGCCACAAATCTACACAATGTCTTGCCAAGGGTGGAGGTTCCTGTGCTTACTGGGTAGTTTATGAGATAGATGGACAATTTTGAATTGGAGTAATGCTTATAATGAGGTGAGTGGACACAATCAAACCTTGATTCTTTTTTTTTTTTTAGATTTTTTTTTTAATTAATTTATTTAATTTATTTATTTTTGGCTGTGTTGGATCTTCGTTTCTGTGCAAGGGCTTTCTCCAGTTGCGGCAAGCAGGAGCCACTCTTCATCGCGGCGCGCGGGCCTCTCACTATCGCGGCCTCTCTTGTTGCGGAGCACAGGCTCCAGACACGCAGGCTCAGTAGTTGTGGCTTACGGGCCCAGCTGCTCCGCGGCATGTGGGATCCTCCCAGACCAGGGCTCGAACCCGTGTCCCCTGCACCGGCAGGCGGACTCCCAACCACTGCACCACCAGGGAAGCCCTCAAACCTTGATTCTTGACTTTAAGTCTTAGATGCACACCCACTCTTCTGAGCAAGCCCTAGAGTGTTACTCTGACAGATGACAGATGTCCTTACAGGGGCAGAGCTGGCAACACAACTGCTTCCCTAGTGGCTACCAGCTACCAGTGAGCACACCAGCTGGAAAATAAACTTCTGTGTCTTATTCTTATATTCCTCTTCTTATTATAAACATGCTGCAAGGATTGTAAAGCCCTAGGAGCTGACTAAGGATTAAGTTTTGGAGAAATGAGATTAATAGTCATAATAATAGGTCAGGATAAAAGGATTAATAAAAAGGCCAAAAAGAAATGAGAACTTTTCTGGGGAAGGAGGGGGGAGGGAGGGATAAATTAGGAATTGGGATTAACAGATACACACTACTATATATAAAATAGATAAACAACAAGGACCTACTGTATAGCACAGGGAACTATTGATATATTGTATATCTTGTAATAGTCTATAATGGAAAAGTATCTGAAAAAGAATATATTTATTATATATATAACTGAATTACTTTGCTGTATACCTGAAACTAACAAAACACTGTAAATCAACTATACTTCAATTAAAAAAAAAAGAAATGGATATTTGCTCTCTTTAGAATTTAAAAAAAAATGAGAACTTTTTATGCAGGACCTTTGTAAAAGCTTATAATCTTGATCAAATAAATTATGTACAGACATTAAACTAATTAAAAATGATGGTGTGTTTTCCAATTTTTTAATGTTGACTAGATATTACTTATTTAATAACAAAAGTCATTTTAAAATTAGCATCCCTTGAATTTCACAAATGTGATGTTGAGCGAAACAAGCCATACACAGAAGAGAGTACATACTGTATGACTGTTTACATAAAATGCAAACCAGGCAAAAGTATTCTATGGTGTTTGAAGTCAGGATACTGGTTACTTTTTTGTTGGGGGTGGTGACTTTCCAGAAGGGAGCATGAAGGGGGCTTCTGAGGATACTGGTCATTTAATGTTTCTTCATCTGTATCTATATTTTATTTCAATAAAATATTTAAATTTTTTTCATCCTTAGTATTTGAATTAGTTGCATTTAAAGTTGAGAGGAATTAAAAATTGAAAACTTATGAAATTATAAGACCCCACATTTTGTGTTATTGTCACTTGCATAGACCATTTTAATGTTAATGTAATTCAAGAGATAAGATACAGCATCATCCTTCATTTTTCTTAATTATTTGACATGTGCCTATAGGCTCAAGTAGCCATAGCATTTCATAAGCATTAGCATAAAGCTGGCCAATGGAATAGAATTTTATTTCTCTTACCAATTTATAATTCTCCCCAGGGCTACTTTCAATCAAGGAAAAATTGAACTCCCCAATGATGTCAAAGACAGCATATTGCAGAGGTTAACTAACGAATCACCCGGAGAAGATTGAACAGCCATTGTGCTGACATGTTCAAGAGCTAATTGGTTCTGATGATGTAATTTGCAGTAGTGCTTGATGTCTATTCGCCTGATGCGTGACAGCTGCTGTGGGCCCCGAGGATTAAAGTGTGAAGCATGAGGGGTGAGTGCTTTCAAATGGAGAGAGACTTTTATAGAGCCAAGTGAATAAACCTGGTCATGCTGGTTACCCTGCCTAGAAAGCCTGCTCACTTCTTCCTTATGTATACAGATTTTACCAGGCTTAACACAGCCTCAACTCCAGGCTCACTTTATCCAAGACCACTTCGGTCAACACTGATGCTCCTTTCCGTGAACTCCTGTGGAACTTACAGTCAGAATTATATGCTTTAGCACTTACTTCTTGAATGTTTATCATGTACCCTCAACTGGACCAGAAGCTACTAAGGACATAATTTTTTCTGTATCTCTCACTGCATAGAACCTAATGGTAGGCACAAAATTTAAATAAAAAATAATTGGGGCAAAATGTTGATAATTGTTCAAGCAGAGGAATGGTTACATGTGGGTTTCTGCTACTATTCTTTCTACTTTTGTGTGCTTGGAAATTCCCTTGATAGCAAGGTTGGCAGATTTAGCAAATAATCATGCAGGGGATGCCCTGTTAAATTTGAATTTCAGATAAACAATGAATAATTTCTTATTATTAATAATTTGTATTATATTTTGATATATCACCCATAATTTTTCATACCATTTAATTTAATCATATAATTTATAATAATATATTCATGTATATATTTTATTAAAACATTATATTAATATTATATTATATTTTTGTATTATTATTTTATGTTCCTATGGGACATATTTTTACCAAAACATTATTTCTTATTTATCTGAAATGCAAATTTAACTGGGTGTCCTGTATTTTACCTAGCAACCTGACTTGCTAGAAACTTAAAAACATAATTGGTGATTAATCCATGGGCTCAGAGAAAGTAGATGGTAGAAACAGTGCCTTTTCTCTTAGAGTGTGATCTGGTGTCACTTACCTGTTAAAAAGGCAGCTTCCTATGCTCCCCTACTCCGCCCCAGAGGTGCCAAATCAGTATTTCTGCTGGTGGGACTCTGCACTTGCAACAAGATCCCAGATGATTCTGATGCTGTTGCCAGCCAACCTGATGTCTATGTTTTTAGTTTTTCTGATATGATCTTTTATTTCCTTATGGTGGCCTTATTTAAGCAACTTCTACTCTGTTTTTATGTCAGAGACTTCACTGAAGAGATGTGAATATTCTTGTTCCACGACTCACCCAACTAAAGTTTACAAGTCAAATACTGTCACAAATATTCTATTTGCCTTTTGTAGTAAAAGTTCCCCCTTGAATATTCATCCAATAGCCCAGCATCTTAACTACTAATTTATATTGTACTAATATTTATTCATTGTTATGAGAAGTAGTAGTTGGCAAATTTGCAGCTCCCTTTAGTATTTTAAGGGATTTTAGGGTAACAAAACATCCTGATTTGCTTGAGACTGTTCCAGTTTCAGCACTGATATTCACATGTCTTGTGCTGTCCCTCAGTCCTGGTTGACCCGGCCGCCCTACCTGTAGTAAATGTTCTCGGTAAACCACCCAGATCCCCACTTCAGGACCAAGGCACTCTTTTCACCAGCTGCTGGTAGTGTCAGCTCACAGTTGAGACCCTACTCAGGCAACTGCCTCACTCCAAGTTATGCCCTGCCTCCAGGAGCTGTAAGCCATTGATGTAGCCCCAGTCCTCGATTCAGGATGTCTCTGATTGGCCATCCCAGCCCTAGAGCTCCCCGTGGGGACAGCTGAGGCCTCTGTTACACCTGCCTTGCAATTCCACTTCTCCCACTACCCAATCCTGCTTCCCTCGCTCCCTCGCAGAGGCAGCTCCTGAGGGCACTCCCTAATATACCCCTACAGGCAAATCTCAGAGTTTGAGAGTCTGGAGAAATCTGCCCTCCAATAGCTGGCACAGAATTGGGGTGGTCCTAGGAAAGAGATTCTGGAATAAGATTTTGGAGCTGGGTTACCTGCTGACTGGCTGGTAATGAAAACCCCTCACTAGTGGTAGGTGGAGGCCCTGACAAAGTAGCAGTGCAATTGTAAAACATTCACCAGCAGCAAACGGGGGCGGGATGCCAGCGGAAGGGAATGTACTAGAGGGTGCAGCATCCTGGGCACCCAGAGGTTCAGGGAGAGTAGTAATTTAAGGACAACGGAATGGGTGTTACTGGCCACTGTCTATGTATTGGGGAGAGACAAGAAAGGCTGACAGTGATTAATCACCAATTTGTGAGGCTGAACCTCCTGAGGTTGAGGCCCAGAACTTAAATCATAAGGTAGCAGAGCTCCAGTGAAGACAGAATTCTCAATCCTAACAAGTCGGCTATGTCAAAATCATGGCCTTAATTGAGAAAGAACGAGATCCTGAGATATGGGATGAGGACATGTGGCTCGATGTCCTTGTAAATCTCTCCAGATTTCCTCTGAATCCTTTGGGCTATGGAAGGGACCTACTCTCCAGGTTAGAAGTTAGCACTCTTCGCTTCTGAAGTTTATATAGAGATTTTTGCCTTACAAGAAAACACTTCCTATAGATACACACCACTTTATATAAAATAGATAAACAATAAAAATGTACTATATAGCACATGGAACTATATTCAGTATCTTGTAATCACCTATAATGGAAAAGAATCTGAAGCTGTACACCTGAAACTAACACAATACTTGAAATCAACTAAAGTTTAATAAATAAAATTTAAAAAAAATACTTCCTTTCCTCAAAGGATCTTAAGGTACTCTGCCACCTCCACTCCCCAACCCCAAAACCAACAACTAGGTTTAAGTCACAACATAAGCAATGGGGAAAAAAAGAGACTGTGTCTCAGAAAAGCTGTATTGGTGGAAGCTGGAAGAGTATATGTAGATCTTGGGTATACGTGGTCAAGGCAGGGAAGAACGTAAAGCTGGATAAGGAAGAACTCATTTCTAAGAGAGCATTCACCTATGATATAGGAGTTCACCCTGGCAAGGACCTCAGGAGATGTTGCCGTCACACTGCTAGGATGACTCTTGGAAGCTTGGAGAAAACATCATATCAAATTGGTCTGCTGTATCAATGATATCATATTAATCACATCAGGTGAGCGGGAAGTGCCAATAAGTTGAAGGCTTTGGTGAGATACTTGTGCATCAGAGGGTGGGAGCTAAACCCTACAGAAGTCCAGGGCTCTTGTACATCAGTGAAGTTTTTAGGGGTGTAGAGGCTGGCCTATACTGGGACATCCCCTCCAAAGTAAAGGACAAATTTGCATTTCATGCCTTCCACTACTAAGAAGGGAGCACAATGTGTGGTAGGCCCTTAGGGTTCTGCAGTCAGCATTTTCCACACTCGTGAATACTGCTTTGGTCCTTTTGCTGGTAACTAAGAAGACTTCTAGCTTTGAATGGGATTTTGAAGTAAGTCCAGGATGTGGTGACAGCAGCCCTGCCAGTTGGGCCTTTCTAGCCAGCAGACCAGTGCATTTGAAGTCGTTTGCATTGCCTTGTAAACTCCCTCTCCATCACCCCCTAAACTCTTCAGTGAAGTGGTACCTCCCACCGTGGGTGTGAGAGGCAGTGGAGTTTCACATTCAGATTCTTTTGCTGCAAAACAGAGACTCTAATATGGAAGTTAAAACCCCAGGCAACAGAGAACCTAAGTACCCTGGAAATTTTCAGAAAACCAGGGAAATTGAGCCAAAAATGGATTGGCAGAGAGACCCCAGCTGACAAATGCGTTGCACATCTAATTCATCGTTATACAAATTAGGAAGGTGGGGAGGAACTGTTAAAAAGGAGCCAAATGAGTTATAAAAGGCAGCAAAATATTAATGCTTTCCACAATTGTTCTCCAACAATTTGCATAGAAAATAGAAAGGTGCTGCTGAAGCTTTAACCCATGTTTCCTGACTAGGGGATAAAATTGGGATCCCGATATAAAATCATGTTTCTCTGGCTCTTCCCCCAGATACCAGGTGGCATCACCATTTCCCTCCTCTGACTCTGTTCCAGCTCCCTGGGATTCTGTCTGCGGCCAAGGCAGCCAATGCCTGGGCCAAAAGTGCCCGATTTCTCCTACAGATGCCCTTGCTGTCCCCTGCCAGGCTGCCAGTCCCCACACGGCCACTGCAGGTGCTGCCCTTTGGGCTCTCAGTGCCCCACAGACAACCCAGCCAAATTGCCTTCATGGCCTTGACCTCCCTCCATCACTGCCTTTCCCCAAAACCAGAGCTGGGCGGGGGGATACCGTGGGTAACCCACTCTCACTTGTACTCAGCAGTGCCATATTTAATGATTTGATACCCAGAAGGGATAATTTTTATAAATTTATTTTATTTATTTATTTTTGGCTGTGTTGGGTCTTCGTTTCTGTGCGAGGGCTTTCTCTAGTTACGGTGAGTGGGGGCCACTCTTCATCGCAGTGCGCGGGCCTCTCACTGTCACGGCCTCTCTTGTTGCGGAGCACAGGCTCCGGACGCGCAGGCTCAGTAGTTGTGGCTCACGGGACTAGTTGCTCCCTGGCATGTGGGATCCTCCCAGACCAGGGCTCGAACCCGTGTCCCCTGCATTGGCAGGCAGATTCTCAACCACTGCGCCACCAGGGAAGCCCAGGGATAATTTTTAAACACACTTCCATCTGATAAATTATTTTCAGTAATAATCATGAAAAAAATGAATAGTGATAATGACCAGAAGAGAAATGCAGCAGTGAAAATTTTCTTTTTTTGAATTTTGTATGGGTAATCAGGCCTGTAAATAAACAAGAAAGGAAAGCAGAAGGAAAGCTTGTAGTACAAAAAGGAAGAAGTTAATAAGATTGCTTTTAATTCCATGAATGTATTTTTGCCATTTTATTATGAATTTTTCAAGCATACAGCAATGTTGAAGAAGTTTTAATGATAACATACGCCCAGCACGTAGATTTTACCAGTAATATTTTACTATAGTTGCCTTATCAGATAATTACCCACCTATCCATTCCTCTATCTACCTGTCAATCTTATCTTTCATATTTAAATAAACTATTTTAAAATGGTGTTAGATTTATAGAAAAGTTGCAAAGATAAGTACAGAGCTTTCCCACATACCCTGCACCTAGTTTTCGCTATTATTAACAGCTTACATTAGTGTGGTACATTTGTTACAACTAATGAAACAATATTGATACATCTTTTTAAACTAAACTCATACTTTATTCAGATTTCTGTAGTTTTTTCATAATATCCTTTCTCTGTTCCAGGATCTTCTCCAGGATATCACATTACATTTAGTTGCCATGTCTCCCTAGGCTCTTCTGGGATATAACAGTTTCTCAGACTTTCCTTGTTTTTGACGACCTTGACAGTTTTGAGGAGTACTGGTCAGGTATTTTGTAGAATGTCCCTTCATTTGATGTTTTTCTCATGGTTATCCTGGTGTTACAGGTACTGGGGAAGAAGACCACAGAAATTAAGCCATTTTCAACACATAATTTTCAAAGGTCCATGCTATCCACATGATTTATTACTGAGGATGTTCACCTTGGTCACCTCACCAAGGTAGTGTTTGCCAGGTTTCTTCATTGTAAAGGCTACCTTTCCCTCTCCTTTTCATACTGTGCTCTTCGGAAGCAAATCACTAAGTGTAACCCACCCTTAGGTAGTGGAGGGGGGATTATTTGGGGTTCTTTTATATGGGGAGATTTGTCTCTTCTCATTCATTAATTTATTTGTTTAATCATTTATTTATATTAAAATAGACTCTTGGGTATTTATTTTATACTTTGGACTAAAATCCAGTCTTTTTTTTTTGCCCCAATATTTCCGGCTTTGGCGTTTGGGAGCTCTTCCAATTAGCTCTGGTATCCCTTTGATATACCTCATAGTTTTATTTTTTGAGCACTTCCTTACTTTCTGGCACTACAAGATGCTCCAGGCTCATCTTGTACATTCCCAGACCCAGTCCTAGAATCAGCCATTTCTCCAAGGAGCCCTGGTTCCTTTTATTGGACAATGGTGTCAGAAACCAAGATCTGGGCACAAGGGGTGCTTGTTGCTACTAGAGTATTGTTGTTTCCAAGCCCTCTCAGCAGATAGAGCTAAGAAATATATGCATGTATACTAACCTGTGTATAAAAACATATATAGATATTTAGATATAGATTTTTATAGGTTATATAATCTATATCTATGTAAGGATGCAGATTGTGTCTATATCCATCAATATCTGCATTAAGATTAACATGAGTTCATACTAATTCTTCCATTCTAATCCAGAACCACAAGGCTCATTCTAGCCTCCTCCTTTTGCTGATCTGTAACCTCTCTCACTGATAGTAGGAAACCTGGCTATCCACCAGCCATTTACTTATTTGCTCACTCCTGGCATAAACATATAGCAGTTTCAGAATTGTTAACTTGTCCCCCTGGAGAAACACCTTTACCAACCAGAGTACAGTCTGATGTACTCTTTCTTTTGTCTTTAGTCTTACAGTTTCCAGTCATTTCCAAAGTTAGGTAGGTCAGCATCTCTTTTCCCTATTTCCCTTAGTGAGGTCATGTTGCACATTAATAATATAGTTAGATTCTTTTGTCACAGGCTGTATTCCATCCCAGGATTCCCCCACCCTCCTAGTTGATTTTTTAAAAATTTTGCATATTTAAGATTCACACGTGTTCTGTAAAGTTCTATGGGTTTCTACAAATGGATAGTGTTGTGTAGCTACCGCTACAGTAATATGCAGAATAGTTTCATGGCCCTATAAGTCCCCTGTGCTTAACCTAGTCAGTCCTTCTCTCTCCCCAAATCCCTAGCAATGACTGGCTGATCAGTTCTCCATCTCTAATGAGTTTTATCTTTCCCAGAATGTAGACTATCTTTTTGCCTTCTTTCACTTTGCAATATGTATTTAAGATTCACCCATGTTGGGCTTCCCTGGTGGCGCAGCGGTTGAGAATCTGCCTGCCAACGCAGGGGACACGGGTTCGAGCCCTGGTCTGGGAAGATCCCACATGCCGCGGAGCAACTAGGCCCGTGAGCCACAATTACTGAGCCTGCGCGTCTGGAGCTTGTGCTCCGCAACAAGAGAGGCCACGACAGTGAGAGGCCTGCGCACCGCGATGAAGAGTGGCCCCCGCTTGCCGCAACTAGAGAAAGCCCTCGCACAGAAACGAAGACCCAACACAGCCAAAAATAAATATAAATAAATAAAAAAAAATTTAAAAAAAAAGCTTTAAAAAAAAAAAAAAGATTCACCCATGTTGTTACATGGATGAATGCTTGTTACTTTTGAAAAAATGGAAAGAACATATGCCAATTTTAGTTCAGTCTCAATAATGAGTAATAACATTTCAAGACTTAATGTCTGCAAATTAGTTAATGACTTCATCAAAATTGATCTGTGCATCTTCATATTTAAAGGACAGTATAACCAGATTTGACAATCTACTCATAGTTGATCAAAGAATGCTTTTTATTCATTTTAACTTTGAAAAGTTTCTTTCACATGAAGTAACAGATGTGCAAATTTCACAGTAAAACCTTACCACTGTTAGAGCTGTAGGAAAAGATGTTCAATTTCACTCTAAGAGAAATGCAAATTAGAATTATGCAATAATATTTACACTTATTTTGTCAAAGATCAGAGAGTTTGGTGACATAATATGTGGATGAGAATGTGAGATAGGAGGAACTCCAATATATTGCAGATAGAAGTGTAAATTGGAGTATCCTTTAAAATTATGGCAATAGCTGTAAAAATTACAAATGCACATGCCTTTTGGTTCTGCATTCTACTTACAGGATTTTTTTCTGTAGAGGAACTTACATATGTGTGAAATGAGGTATGTAAAGATTATTTACTGCAGCATTGTTTGTAATGGCCTGTAATTAGAAACAACATAAATGTCCATCAATAAAGGACAGATTAATCAAATTAAATCAAGTCAATTTAAATTGTACACTGTCATTAAAAAGCCTATATGAAAAGATATAATAAGTGAAGAATGCAAGGTACAGAGCAGTGAGTATAGTATCTGTATTAGGGCTTTTTAGAGAAACAAAACAAATAGGATTAATGGATGGATGGATAGATAGATAGATAGATAGGAGAAGATTATAGGAATTGACTCATGGGCTTATGGAGGGCATGAAGTCCCACAATCTGCCATCTGTAAGCTGGAGAACCAGGAAAGCCAGTGGTGTGATTCAGTCTGAGAACAGAGGCCTGAGAACCATGGGAGCTGATGATGTAAGTCCAAGTCCAAAGGCCCTAGAATCTGGGGCTGACGATGTAAGTCCCAGTCTGAGTCTGAAAGCCTGAGAAGCAAGAGCACCAAAGTCTGAGCGCAGGAGAAGATGGATGTCTCTCCCAGCTTTACCTTTTTTTGAAGATTTACCCTTTTCCAGCTTTTCTGTTCTATTCAGGCCCTCAGAGGATTGGATGATGCCCACCTGAATTGGTGAGGGTGGATCTCCTTTCCTCAGTCTACTGATTCAAATGCTAATCTCTTCCACAAACACCCTCACCGACACACCCAGAAATAATGTTTATTATCTATTTGGGGCATCCTTAGTCCAGTCAAGTTGACACATAAAATTAACCATCATAGTATCCTTCCATTTATTTACAAAACATTTGCTTGCATATGCAAAGCTTATCTCTTGAAGGATACTCAAGAAATTTGTAATGGTGGCTGATTTGAGGGAGAGAAGGTAGACAACTGGGCTGCAGGGTGGAAGGAGACCTGCTTTTCATTGTGTACCCTTTGTCCTTGTAAAACTTGTACCATGTTAATGTACATGTAAATGTGATATAATAAATTAAATGTGAATTAAAAATCCTTGAAGAATATAAAATAACTGCAGAGAGCAGTAGGGGAGTGAGAGCCTTTAGCTCTGGATTCAGCATCATCTTGGCGACAGAAAAAAGAAAGAAGATGAATGGCATTGAGTGCAGCAGGCTTAAATGTGGCCAGTATCGCAGTGATTCCCCTGCCAGATAAGAAAACATCTGTATCTAAGGATAAAATGCTTATGCAAGGAATGCAATAGTACATAGATGAATATGAGTGTTTTTGTAAAACTGGATGAGAAAAAGCATTCTGAGAATATGAGGGGAATTTTTATATTGAGGATTGGTCCTGAGAGTCATCCTGGACCTTCCCTCTCCCTCCATCTACATATCTATGAATCATCAAATCCTAGCAATTTAACCACTAAAAGATATCACAAATACCTCAGCTTTCCTCTACCACTTCCCTAGTCTAATCTATCACTAGTCACTACCCCAGACTGGCAGTCCTGAATCCCTTCATTCTAAATTAGAATCCTTAGTAGTCTCTATTCTCTTTCACAGAACCCTTTATTTGTCTTCATAAGTCTTGTCCATATATGAGAATACTTATTGGTGTACTTGTTTGATTAATGTCTCTTTCCCCAACTGGACGATAAGCTCCAAGAAGTCAGAGACCATGTCTGTTTTGCTAATCACTATATCCCCAACTCCAAACTTTGTGTTGAATAAATGAATGAACTAGATTATGGAATTCGTTTGATAAACATAGCTGTATACATAAGGGGAATATTTTAAAACTGCACTGAGGAGAATATAAGGAGATAAATTATCAGAAGCAGCTATGTACTTGGTCATGGAGGATGGTCTAGAAAATACACTAGGTTTTTTCCGTCTCTGACCTCCACAAGTGTGCCATGCTTTGAGAGCTGTCTTCCCAGATGCTTCAGCAAGGCATAGGACTTCAATACTAGTAAACTGAACAATTCTCCTTTTCACTGTTTCACTCTACTTTTGTGTAGAGCAAAGAGCTTCCTATTTGAAGATGTGAGGTCAAAGAAGACTGTATATATTGTTTTAGCAGCACCTCCCTAGCAAGTCTGTACAGGCTGAGTATGAACTGGATGGAGTTCATGGCAAAGTTTTGCTTCAGGAATTTCCTGAAATAACTCTCCACAAAAGTTCGGCTGTCATAATTGAAGATTACATTGACCTCATGCACTGCTAGCGCACATTTAAAAATTTCCTGGGAATCAAGACCACCATGAAGAAGTTTCCAGTGATTATGTTACCAGGTTTTAATGACCAAAAGTATTCTGTACATACTTTTTTTTCATGTTCCATTGTGATAATTGTAATGTATTGCAATAATTTATGTGTCTGTTTCTTCTGCCTTTGTAATGTGCCCTTCTCAAGGACAGGAATATAATCGGAACTCAATAAATATGTCTTAAATGAATAATCTGAATTCAGTACCTGGATTTGCCTCTTGGAGGAAAATTTTATTAGAGAGAGAACAGTTCTAGTGCAATTCACCACTTATTAGCACTGTAACTCTGGACAGATCATTTAATCTTTCTTCATTTTCCTCCCTTTTAAATAATTATGAAAAATGTAAACATAAAGAATAATAAAATTAACATCTACCTACCACCCAGTTTTATAAAATTTTAATATTTCATCAATTATGACAGAGAGAATGCCATGTGTTCATCAAATCCTATTTCATTTTCCTCTTCCCTGGGCACACAAAATGATTGCATCCCCCAGCCTCCTTTGCAGGCAGGTTGGTACCATGAGACTAGTTGTGTCAATGGGCTGTAAGCAGATGTGGTGTGTGTGTGTAAGTTCCAAAGTAAGCATAGAAGAATGAATTCTCTGGGATCTCTTCCCTGCTGCAGAGACCATGGAAGCATGTTTTAAAATGGCAGTATTGGAAGATCTGGAACCTCCATCAGCCTGTACGACTGATGTATTCCTGAATGACTATATGGATCAGTGTTTGAGAATATCCCTTGCTCTACATCTTCATCAACACTGAATTTTGTTAGCTTTTAAAACTTTTCTGCCAGTTTGAAGGTGTGAAATCAGTGTTTTAATTTGTGTGTGTGTGTGTGTTTAAAATATTTTTCTATTTCTTTCCTTATTTTATTTGTTTATTTTTTGGCTGTGTTGGGTCTTCGTTGCTGCACGTGGGCTTTCTCTAGTTGCGGCGAGCATGGGATACTCTTCCTTGACGTGCGCGGGCTTCTCATTGCATGGCTTCTCTTGCTGTGGAGCACCGGCTCTAGGCACGTGGGCTTCAGTAGTTGCAGCACGCAGGCTCAGTAGTTGTGACTCACGGGCTCAGTTACTCTGTGGTATGTGGGATCTTCCCGGACCAGGGCACAAACCCGTGTCCCCTGCATCGGCAGGTGGATTCTTAACCGCTGCGCCACCAGGAAGTCCTTAATTTGTGTTTTGCTGATTATGAGTGATCCTGAGCATCTTTTCAAATGCTTGTTTGTCACTGAGTCCTGTGAGTGCCTGTCCCTTCACCCATGATGGTGGTGGGTTTCCTTATCCTAGTGTTTTGTAGGAATACTTTTTTATTTTGGAAATTAATCTTTTGTCAGTTACGTTCACTATAAATACTTTCTCCAAATCTGTAGCTTATCTTTTTTACTTTGTTTAAAGTATCTTTGTTAGATAGAAGTTTAATTTATTATAAAATAAAAATTAAAAAAGAAAGAAGTTTAATTTATTATTCTCCTTCTTCTTCTGCTTTGTGTAAGAATTCTTTCCTATCTCATGGTCTTAAAGATATTTTTCTATATTTCTTTTTGAAAGTTTTAAAAACTTCTCATTTTAAGTCTTTAATCCATCTGTAAAAGTTTCTGAGCCCGTATGCATGTGTGTATGCATGTGTGTATACATGTGTGTATGCGTGTGTGTATGCATGTGTGTGTGTGTGTGTGTGTGTGTGTGTGTGTGTAGTACGGTATGAATGTTATTTTTTTCCATAAAAATAGCCAATGTCCCAAGACCATTTATTATTTATTTATTTTTTGGCCAAGACACACGACTTGTGGGAACTAGTTCCCCGACCAGGGATTGAACCCTGGCCATGGCACTGAAAACCTGGAATCCTAACCACTGGGCAAACAGGGAACTCCCCCCAAGACCATTTACTGACTAGTCTATCTTTTCAATTGATGGTAATACAACTTTGCCATATATCAAATTTCCATTTATGCCGGGTTCTGTTTATAGGTCCTTTAATCTGTTTCATTGGTTATTTTTCTGTCCCTGGGTCAAAGCTATGCTGTCTTAATTGCTATAATTTTATAGGTCTTGATATCTGGTAGTATGAATATTCCTCTTTCTTAATTTTCATTATTGTCTTGTGTACTGCTGACCCTTTGTATTTCAATGAAAACTTTGGGTTGAGCTTGTCAAATTCTACAAATAGCTAAAGCTGAGATTTTTTACTATTACATTTTCTGGTTAGTACTAATGATGCATAGAAATTCTATTGATTTTCATATTTTGATTTTGTACCCAGATATCTTGTGCCCTAATATTAATTGTATGTAGACTTTTTGGAATTTATAGATAACCTATAGACTGTAAATAAGAACAGCTTTGGTTCTTCCTTTCCAAATCTTATATTGCTCCTGTACAGTATTAAAAGGAAATGGTTAATCTTACTCTTTATTTTAATAAAAATGCCTTTAAAGATTCACCATTAAGTATTTGTTTGCTCTTGTTTTTTCTCTCTATGCTTTTCTGGTGAATATACTTAAGCTAAAGAAGTATATTCAAACATTTTATGCTTCATTCTCCTCGTTTGTAATATGTAGATATCACCACCTGTTTTACCTATTTTGCTAGGCTATAGTGAGGATTAAATGAGATATCTTCTAGAAAAACCTCAGAAAATAGCAAAGTACTATATTCAAATGTCAGTTTGTGTGTGTGTATATTTTTTTGTTCACTGCTGTATCCTCAGTACCTAGAACATTTTCTGGGACAAAGTTGGTGCTCAATAAATATGTGTCAAATGACTGTGAAGGAAGAGTACTAATAATAAACAAATGTTCCATGTAAAGTAATATTTCCTTACATCTTAGCAGAGATGGCAACATGGGCATGCATGCTACCATTCCCTGTATCACCTACCAGTGGCAGAAGCCACTAAATTATCTCAGAACCCTTTCTGAACTTGAACGCTCAAACTCAGAACCCTTTTCAACTCAGTGTTCTAGTCAGCCATTTGCAACTTATTGTAGTTGGCATATGAAGAAGGACTTGATAACCAGTGTGCCTTAAAATTTAACCAAACCAATAGCATTTAACCTCTACTTGATTGGGCATATGGTACTGTTTGAAATTGAGGGTTTAGTATTTACAAAGGTAAATATCCACGGGAGGGTTACATAACAACCGGCACATAGAAATTCCATTCTGTTTAGTTGGCTTATTTTTCTCATATAGTTCTTCAAAAGTTGAAAACAAAAAGATATCTGTTAAGTTAAAAGCAACATTAGGCCTACACAAAATTGTCCTTTTTATTAGTAAAATGCTTCGTTCATAAATTTATCTTTATTATTATATTGCTAGCTGGAAATGAATTGTGAGCATGATTATAATAATTGGTTAAAGGGCTTAATTTAAAAAAATTTTTTTTCCAGCAAAGCTTACTGAATCTTCTATTTCTGATAGGTAGAAATTGAGATGAATCATAATAAGTCATCCTCTCACATACAAGAACAAATAAGCATTAAATTTCCAAAGTAATTGTTAAGAACATAATTTTATTTTGTATGTTTATATTGCTTCTCATATTACATTTGCCATTTTCACATCTTCTCATGTTATTAATCTGCAGTTTCATGTAAAAAGGGACCTTGTGTGTTTCTCTTCCCAAACATTTCCACCTGTCACTTCCCTCCCACTTATCACAAACCCCTGCCAATTTTTGCCCTAGAATATACAAATTTAGTGATTAAAAATAGAAATGTAAGGTGTGCGCACTGGAAGGACACGTTCATTTACTGAGAGGTAGGTGATCAATGAAACATAGTATCTTGTATCAAACCACAAACACCTTACACCTGGGAAGATCTGTGATTTCCCTGTGGTCCCTGATGCCTGTCATTTCTCACTTCTTGGCTTCCTGGGGAAATGAACATGTTCCAACTTTGCACTCCTGCTGCTGAGCTTTTAAGAAATGTGTCATAACATTCAAAAAAATTCAGATGCTATTTTCTCCACTAACCCACTTTGCCAAAATCAAGCCTTGAGGCTCTTATGAAAGATTAAAATTTCAAAGCTAGTACTTTGTAGAGAAGGGCATACATCATTATTTCGTTCTAATCTGCAGCCACCTGACAGGCTCAAGAAGCAATCATGGCCAGGAACCAGATTTCAGATATTGTAAAGTCATTGTTGCTTTTCAATTTTGATGTAGCCCATACAAAAGCTAACAAGTAAGGAAATTTGCATGATAAAATATTATAGGAAAAAAGAGAGTTCACAGTAGTATGGTTGATACATATACATAAATATGTGTATATATTAGCAAGTTAGCAAGTTAGCTAAGGCCTTAGCAAGTTAGCTAAGGCCTCAAATTTCCTCTTCTGAAAAATGGAGATAACAGTATCTATCTCATAGGATTATGGTGAGTGTTAAATAAGATAATCTGTGCAAAGTACATAGCACAGCACCTGGTAAGAATGTGTACAATAATATATAGCTTATGTAGACTATGTATTATTATCCATATTTTAGAACAAAGGTTGGATGGATATAAACCTAAATCCTAACAATGGTTATTTTGGGGTGGTGGTATTATAGGTGATTGTTTTTTTCTTTCCTTTGCTTTGACAGTATTTCTAAATTTTCTCCCATGAGTCTATATTACTTTTTTTAAAAATAAATTTATTTTATTTTATTTATTTTTATTTTTGGCTGCTTTGGGTCTTTGTTGCTGCGCATGGGCTTTCTCTAGTTGCGGTGAGTGGGGGCTACTCTTCATTGCAGTGTGTGGTCTTTTCATTGTCTTGGTTTCTCTTGTTGAGGAGCACAGGCTCTAGGCGCACGAGCTTCAGTAGTTGTGGCACGCGGGCTCAGTAGTTGTGGCACACAGGCTTAGTTGCTCCGTGGCATGTGGGATCTTCCTGGACCAGGGATCGAATCTGTGTCCGCTGCATTGGCAGGTGGATTCTTAACCACTGCACCACCAGGGAAGTCTCTATATTACTTTTTTCTTCAGTAAGAAGTCAGTGTCCCTTGACCAAAAGTAGTCAGGTGGTTCTCACTCACCAGAATCATGGGGCATATAAATGAATGTCTGGAGCTGCCTGTGTTAGGTCATGATAATGGTCCCCAATGAATCTCAGCTCCCAGTGTCCACGCCCCTTTGAAATGTGACTTTGCCACTCCTCCCATCAACAAACAGAGTCTAATTTTCCACCACTTGAAACTGGGCTGGCTTTGTGACTTGCTTTGACTAATAGAATGTGACAGAAGTGATGCTATGTGAATTTCAGGACCTAGACCTTAAGAGACCTTGCAGCTTCTGGACTTCCCTGTTAGCGCAGTGGTTAAGAATCCGCCTGCCAATGCAGGAGACATGGGTTCGAGCCCTGGTTCAGGAAGATCCCACATGCCATGGAGCAACTAAGCCCATGCGCCACAACTACTGAGCCTGCGCTCTAGAGACCATGGCCACAATTACTGAGCGAAGCGTATCCCCGACTCGCCACAACTAGAGAAAGCCTGTGCGCAGCAACAAAGACTCAATGCAGCCAAAAATAAATAAATAAATAAATAAAGAGACCTTGCAGCTTCTGCTTTTGCCATCTTGCAATCCTGAGATGCTTCATGCTGTGTGGAAGCCCAGTTTAGCATACCTGAAGGATAGCTTTTGGGTCCCAAAAGACAGCCAGCACCAGCTGCCAGACATGTGAGTGAGACCATCTTGGACCCTCCAGCTCCAGGCAAGTGGTCAGATGACTACAGCCACATAAGTGACCCCAGCTGAGTCTGAAAAGGAAATGCCTAGAGATTCAATACACAAGATTGTGAGACATAATATAACATTGATATTTTAAATTACCATGTGTTGGGTTGGTTTGTTACACAGCAATGGATATCTGAAACACTGCACTTCATAAATACCTAGACTGTCCAAACAGCTTCAACTTCACAGGGGATGCTGCAGAAAGAAGGGATTTCTCTCCAAACATATTAATTTATTGTACAGTTGTAGAGAGTAAAAAAAGTCTTCTTTTTATCTTTGCTTTTTTACCTGAACTTAACCTTACACTGTTGTAAATCTATACAGTTGTCCCTTGGTGGATATGGAATTGAGGATTTTCTCAATCACCTACCCCAGGGGCAAGAGTGCTCATTTCCAGGAGTCCCTGTTTGAAACTTTTGAGAAGCATTGTCTCACTCTTATTTACCTATTGTGTGTGTCCCCCATTTTCTGGGGCTACCCTGGTTGGGACATCAAGGGACAAAACATTCATTCATTCGTTAATCTGCTTCTTAAATGTTTATTGAGCACATTGAGACCGGGCTAAGCAATAAAAGAAAGCAGATGACTTTAAGACATGGTCACTGCTCTCCAAGACAGGAAGATAAGACATGCAGATAACGTCTATAGAAAGTAATCCATGCTAAGTCACTGAGTGAATTACGGACAACTCATAAACCAAATGAGTTTAGGGGAAGAAGGCCTTCCAATTAGAAGGGTCAGGATTGGGTTTATAGGAAACACGCAATTTGATTTTAGCCTTAAAGATTGAATTAAGCATTTGGTGGAGGTGAGATGGTGAAAGGCCATCCGGACAACGGAATATTCATGAACAAAGGGCAGGAAGGAGATACAAGACACATTTGAGAGGTGTCCAGGAGACAAATTTAACTGAAGTGGAGGGTTCATTTACTGAAATAAATGAAACAAATATTTTCTGAATGCCTGCTGAGTGTCAGACTCTCTGCTAGTCTCCGAAAATATTGAGATAAATGACAGAGGACCCATTTCTAAGGAATGAGTAGTCTAGTGTGCCGGCAGCAAATACACCACTGTAGTGGATAGGATGATAAGTTTGTGGCTGAGTATCAAGGAAGATAAGTCTGGAAAAGTAGGTTGAGGCCAAACTATTGGAAGACCTTGAAAGCCAAGATTTCCCCTGTATGGTTCAGAGAAATTTCCACTTTAACAAAAAAAAAAAAGAAACTTTTTTTTTTTCACATTAAGCTTTCTTTGGAACAGTATAATAGACAGATAAGAATGGAACTATTCTTTCTCAGTCCTTTTCCCTATGGCAGCCCCAGGGTTCCTCTACAGTCCCAGAGAACACAGTTTCAAAAACAATATTATTGTGCTGGCAATAGGGGCTTGTTGAAGTTTTCTGGTTAAAATCAGGAGAGTCACATAATGTATGTAAGATGTCCATTCAAAATAGATCACAATTGTTGAGCAATTACTAGGTAGCAAGTATCATGTTAAGTGTTTTCGAACATCAGGATGGTACTATTATTACTATTATTATCCCCGTTTTAGAGGGGAGGGGTGTTTTCAGAGAGAATAGGTAAATTATCCAAGGTGTACAGTGGCCAGAGTGGAGTCAATGAGACCTCAGAGTCTGTGTCATAGGTTAGGCACAGCTGGGAGGGTGTGAAGCCTCTAATCTATACTGCCTTCTAATCTGCTTAGCTCATACCAGACACTTGATTAATGGTATCTATTAGTATTATCATTATTTCTAGTGCTCTTAAAAGAGGACAAGGGTCTAGGAATTGCTTCATACATTTGGATATATAATTTTAGTTGAGGCAGATGAGCTAATGGCCCAGAATCACTAAATTTAAAGACAATTTGGGACTTCCCTGGTGGTCCCGTGGTTAAGACTCTGTGCTCCCATGGAAGGGAGCACAGGTTCAATCCCTGGTTGGGGAACTAAGATCCCTCATGCCATGTGGTGAGGCCAAAACTTTAAAAATAAATAAATAAAATGAAAATAAAGTCAACTGGTTTCAATACAGTAAATAAGGTACCAAATGATATCATTATTTACAATTCATCTGTTCTGTTGGGGTATTATACAGATTCATGAAAATATCACCTTGATGGGTTTTGAGCTACTTAGAACAGTTTTCTCCGTAAAGAAAAATGAAAAAAAAAAAAAAAAAGACCAAGAAAAGTACCAAGGGTTGTATGGACGTAATGCGTAGTTAAAGAAATGCAATTTCAAACAGTGAGGTTCCAGGGCTGCCATGTGGAGTTGTTCAGCTTGGGCAACGTGCAAAGGTGACTGGCCAAGGGAAGAGCAGTGTGGAGATGGAGTTCTGAATGGAAAATTCCACATTCTGGCATGGTCTGTGTCCATCTAGAAAGTTGGGAGTGGGGAGGGAACTTTTAAAATTCATTCACCCAGAGGGGACAACTTTAAAAAATTTAAACTAAGGCATTCTATAGGTTCGCAGGGGTGTGAAGTAATATTTCCCACCTATTATTATTGGCAAAGATGAAAACCTTTTTGTTAAGCTCACAACTGGTGAGAGTACAAGGGAAAGAGGCATTCTCTTGCATTGATTTTGGGAATTTTTGGAATTTAACTTGGGACTGCCTTTTAGGGAAACAATTTAGCAATACCTTAAATTTTTTTTGTTTTTAATTCTCACAGCATTTGATCTAAGAATTCTACTTCTGTGAATCTATGCTTTAGATATACTACACAAATAGGCAAAGGTAACATTACAGATGCTCCTTGCAATATTATTTGTGAAAAGAAAAACCAAAAAACTACCTACATATTTGTGTAGGAAAGTCTGATTAAAAAATTATGGTGCACCTACATAATGGTATAATATGGAACCACTAGGAGGAAATCTATGTACTTATATGAAAAGATATACAGAATATAGCTAAATGAAACCAATCAGATTGCACAACATGTTAGATATTATGCTCTCATTTGTGCGAAAAAAGGGACATACATGTGTATAGGGTTATGGATTTATAGGACATCTCTGGAAGGGTATACAAGCAATAGTTACCAGTGGTTCCTTCTGGGAAGCTAGGAGAGTAGGGGTATGATTTTAATCTTCCATTTTATATCCTGTTTTGTTGTTTAACTATTTAAAAAAAAAATAAGATGAAAACAAACAGGAGGGGTTTGGGATCCCAAGTTCATCGTAGCATTATTTACAACAGTCAAGATATGGAAACAATCTAGGTGTCCATAATTGGATGAATGGATAAAGGAGATGAGATACATATACACATACTTACATACACACAATGGAATGTTATTCAGCTATGAGAAAAGACATTCTGCCGTTTGTGGATAGACCTTGAGGGTATTAGGCTAAGTGAAACAAGTCAGAGAAAGACAAATACTGTATGATATCACTTACAAATGGAATCTAGAAAAGCTGAACTCACAGAAAAAGAGACTAGAATGATTGTTACCAGAGGTTGGGGTGTGTGAGGAAATGGGAGATATTGGTCAGTGTGCACACTTTCAGCTATAGGATGAATAAGTTCTGAGGACCTAACGTACAGCATTGTGATTATAGTTAATAATACTATATTATGTACTTGAAACTTGCTAAGAGAATAGATCTTAAATGTTCTCACCACAAACAAAGAAATGGTAATTATGTTGCATGATGGAAGTGTTAGCTAATGCTATGATGGTAATCATTTTGCAATATATAAATGTAACGAATCAATACGTTGTACACCTCAAATTTACACCGTATGTCAATTATATCTCACTACAGCTGGAAATAACAGGGGATTTGAGGGAACCCAGCTCTGAGACAGAGATAGCTGTGCTGCAAGTTTATTACTTGCTCATGCTTGGGTTCAACACCTGTGGAAGGGAAGGGAAGGAAGCAGGATTGGGCAGGAAGAAGGTGGGCTGTGAAGTAGTCTCAACAATGGCCTCAGTGAAGCCTATTGAGATCTCTGGAGCTGGGATGGCTCTTCAGAGCTGTCCTGCATCGGGGTGAGAGGGCCAGGCCTTGATGTACCCTGGCATCAACCAGTCAATGGGTGAGGCTGTCACAGGAAGATGTGACCTCGGGGGAGGAAACTATTGAGCTAGTCAGTTCTGGTCTCCCATCGCCCAAAAGGAATAAGTCCTTCAGTTCTGAAGAGGGAACTGGGTGGCCTATTTAACACCACTTCTGTTGCAAAGCCCATTTTCCCGCAGGCTCAATAACATTTTAAATTTGTCAGGAGAACCCCACATGGTTAGCCCTTTAAAAGACAGCTGAGGGCTCCCCTGGTGGCACAGTGGTTAAGAATCCACCTGCCAATGCAGGGTCCCGGGTTCGAGCCCTGGTCCGGGAAGATCTCACACGCCGCGGAGCAACTAAGCCCATGCACTACAACTACTGAGCCTGTGCTCTAGAGCCCGCGAGCCACAACTACTGAGCCCATGTGCCACAACTACTGAAGCCTGAGCACATAGAGCCTGTGCTCCGCAAAAAGAGAAGCCACTGCAATGAGAAGCCCGCGCACCACAACGAAGAGTAGCCCTGCGCTCGCTACAACTAAAGAAAGCCTGCGCACAGCAACGAACACCCAACACAGCCAAAAAAAAAAAAAAAAAAAAAAAAGACAGCTGATACAGCTAAGAACAGCATTGGCTTTTGGCTATTGATCCTCAAACATTGCCTCCTCATATTAAAATATCGACCAACACCATTTAATTGCTGATCTTGAGCTCTTAACTTCTCATATTAAGCAAATTGTAAAAGATGAAATGTCTTCTATATCAGAAACATCACTTTTTCGTTTTTTAAACCCTACTTCCACCCACTCATTGTTTGACTCTTATTGCAGTGGTTTTAAATCCTCTGGTGAATTTGCTACCTGCTCTCGGGAATTAAGGGAACACTGAATTTTTCCTTCTGTGTAGTACATATATAAGTAATACTTTGACTACACAGAAACCCTCATTCTTTAATAAAAATGATGTTTTATTGAAGCTGAAGAAGCACATCAGTGCACTTACAGTGCTTTTATATTAATAATCAAGCTAGCTTGTTTTGCCAGTTTAATAAAGGGGTGAGTAATTTGAAAATAATTAAGTTGGCCTGGTTTACAGGAGTGTACCACCTTGTAAATGAGTTTATCTGGAGAATCTGGATGCTATCAAAACATAATGGAACATAACCTCCCTTTGGGAAAGTAAATCATGTGGCTTGAGAGGAAGACAAAGGAAAGCTCTGGAAGAGAGCTTGTGCTTCTGAGTTTGTGGGTTTAGCAAGATCGGTTCTGGGGTTGGACGGCAATAATACTGGCTTCAAAGCAGTCTTTATCCTTTAATAATTCCCTAATCCTTGTTGTTATGTGAACCAGCAAACGTTTGAAAGGCAAAGCTGTAGAATGGAATTAAGATGGTTTCCTGAATGAGGCAGAAAGGTTAAAGGGGAGCAAAGAACTTGCAGGTTTCCACTGGAAGCCTACATTTTGAGAAATTCAGTGAATACCAATTAGAAACAAAATGTTCTACAAATCTCAGTATAATTATTGGTGCTAATCACAGGCATAAAAACCACAAAAGTGGCTTCCACATTGTAGGAAGAGTCACTTAAAGGGGAGATCTCTCCCAGTGGTGGCCCAGACTTGTATGACTGGAAGCTCATTGGTTTGGATTTACCTCTAACCATTTACATAACATTGAGAAAAACTATGTCTATAATATTGGTCCATCTCAAAGAATGGAGGGGGTCATTGCCAACAGAGATGATGGGGGGGCCAAAGCCCACTCAGGTCACCCCTGCATACTACCATTTTTCTTTCCTATGAAAATAAATTTTCAATAAACAAAGTTATCAAAGGACCATTTCTTAATGTTTTGCTTAGGGACCCTCACTGTAAACTTAAGTTAGCTGCATATCCGTAATATAAACCTGGATTTATTATTACCATTACTAAGGAGAAACCTATGAGTTGCCTTTGAATAAGATACAAGGTCACAATAATTGATTATAACTATTAATTGGTTAGATAACATCATTAAAATGTATTTTTCAGTTTCATTGAGGTGTAATTAACACAGTAAATAGCATGTATTTAAAGTGTACAATTTGGTCTTCCCTGGTGGCACAGTAGATAAGAATCTGCCTGCCAATGCAGGGGACACAGGTTCGATCCCTGGTCTGGGAAGATCCCACATGTTGTGGAGCAACTAAGCCCGTGTGCCACAACTACTGAGCCTGTGCTCTACAGTCCACGAGCCACAACTACTGAAGCCCGCGTGCCTAGAGCCCGTGCTCCGCCAACAAGAGAAGACTCCGCAATGAGAAGCCCACGCACCGCAACGAAGACCCAACGCAGCCAAAAATAAAAATAAATAAATAAATTTAAAATTAAAAAAAAAATAAAGTGTACAATTTGGTAAGTTTTGACATAAATATTCACCTATGAATCCATCACCATAATCAAAATAATGAACACATTTATCACCACCCCCCCAAGTTTCCATGTGCCACTAAGTCCTCTCCCTCTTCATTCCCAACAACCATTGGCATGATTTTTATCACTATAGTTTAGTTTGCCTTTTAGTTTCCATGTACTCCTTTTTGTCTGGCTTCTTTCACTCAACACGGTTTTTGAGATTCATCCATGTTATTGCACACATCTAATAGTTCATTCCTTTTTGTTGCTAAGTAGTGTTCCATTGTATGGTGTGATGGTTGATTTTATGTGTCAACTTGACTGGGCTAAGGGATGCCCAGAAAGCTGGTAAAACATCATTTCTAGGTATATGTCTGTAGGGGTGTTTCAGGAGAGATTAACATTTGAATTGGTAGACTGAGTTAAGAAGATCCACTCTCACCAGTGTAGGTGGGTATCATCCATCTGTAAAGGGCCTGAACAGAACTAAAAGGCAAAGCAAGGGTGAATTTGCTCTCTGAGCAGGGACATCCATATTCTCCTGCCCTCGGTAAGGAACACAACATGTTACAATTATTTTTGGTTTTCTCTGAAAAAAAAAAAAAAACTCATTAAAAAGTAACCATAGTTTTCAATTATTTTAAAAGTTGTAATAGAAGTCAATAGGATTTACCTTCACAATTTAATCGGATGTCTGCATATCTATACGTAAGGCTGTTGGAAAGAGGGATAATTTGGGGTGGGTTTGGAAGAACCAAAACTTCTGCTGCAGCAGTGGGTAGATGACAGCTTCTCAGGTGGAGGGACAGGGCACTAAGTCCATAAGAAGAGGGGAGACAGGAAGAACAGAATATAGAGTCATAGAACTTGAGGGCACAAAATTCTTTAGAGGTCACCCCGTCGAATGTCTCATATTTAAAAGACCTTTCTGAAATGCCATGGAATAGCACAGAGCCTAAGACAATAGAAAAGATGGAAAGAGAATATCCCAGAGGTTTAAATGATGACACTGAGGTCTATGTTAGAGGCCAGTGGTACCACCACTTTATGAATCGCCTTTGTTAAAACCAGATAAGATGTCCCTTTGGGCTGACAGATTCACAGGCTCTCAGCCTGATTAATGAAACGTGTGCTGGATTTCAGCCTTCCCAGACCCCTTTGGCGGTGTGCTTTTGTGTTTTGGCACAAAAGCCAAACAAGTGTCTTTCCCCAAGCCAGAGAGGAATCTAGAAACCAGAATTTCTAACTCAGTTGGTTTGAGAAGGAGCTGATTAGAGTCAGCACAGTTTGAACACGAAGGTTCAAACAAAATAACTTTTCCAGCAATCAAGTATAGATCAGGGTGGCTAAGACTTGATAATAAGGCCAGGGGGTGGAAATCAAGGCGCTGTGGATCCAGGATAAGAGGGGGCTAAGGACTGATTGGAGACCTCTATCTGCAGAGGTCAGGTTCTAGTGGAGGATCTGAAAGGCTAAAGGAGAATGATGACAGGGGTATTTGTGAAGTTGGTCAATATCCTACTCGGCACAATGCTATACTTTGATGCTATAGTTTTTATTCCAAAGTTCCCTCATGCTGAAGTGACACATCTGAGCTGAGACACGGGGAAACTGAATGTGTGTGGGGACTGTGAATTGGTCTTTGATAAGAAAACCAAAACAAAACCTCCATTTGATTTTGGATGATGACAATAATGAATAAACTTGAGTTCCACTAGACATGAGACAAGATATAATTTCTAAATTTATCCACTTCAGTCCAATGTTTTCTTTTTTAAAAAAATTCATTCATTCATTCATTTATTTTTGGCTGTGTTGGGTCTTCGTTGCTGCGCGTGGGCCTTTTCTAGTTGCGGCGAGCAGGGGCTACTCTTTGTTGCGGTGCGTGGGCTTCTCATTGCAGTGGCTTCTCTTGTTGCCGAGCACGGGCTCTAGGCGTGCGGGCTTCAGTAGTTGTGGCACGTGGGCTTAGTTGCTCCGTGGCATGTGGGTTCTTCCCCGACCAGGGCTCGAACCCGTGTCCCCTGCATTGGCAGGCAGATTCTCAACCACTGCGCCACCAGGGAAGTCCCCAATGTTGTCTTTAAGGACAAATAAATAGAGAACTTTGTATCAGTATATTAGAAGTATGTTGTGTAGTTCAATTTAAGATCAGGTGAGAATTGGGCGATTGGGATTGACATGTATACACTGATGTGTATAAAATTGATGACTGATTAAAAAAAAAAAAAGATCAGGTGAGAATTTTAGGAAACCTGGAAAGCATTCTATAACATTCAACACCTAAATTGAAGTATAGATACACCTGAAACTAACACAACATTGTAAATCAACTATACTTCAATTAAAAAAAAAAAATTGAAGTACACATTGCTACTATTACTTTCCAAGCAGAAACAGAATGTAGAGTTATTTTTTTTTTTAAACTTATGTAGCCTTTGATTATGACCCCAGGGACTTTGAAATAGCTACTGAGATGCCATCTACACTTTTTAACTGCCACTAAAATAATTTAAAATTTTGTTAGGCAAATTTAAGGTATTTCACTTTATTACCAGAATTAACTGGATTACATATGAATTTTCTAGTTAAAACTATCTTGATATTAACTCTTCAGTTTTAAGGGTTAGAATTTCAATTACTGAATTACTGAAAGGTTAGTCTGGTTTTCTTAAAGTCTGGTCTATTGAGCACCTTTCTTGCAAGATGGCACTTTAAAATACAGATTCTACGGTTAAAAATGTTTGAGAAACACTGGATAATATTGTGCGGAAATGCAAAACACATTAGCCCATTAAAAGTTCTGCAGTAAGAGAAATTTTAAAACTTTATTTAACCAAGAGTTTCCCAAAGTTATATGGCTGTAGTACTCCTTTTTAAAGTAACGTTTTGATTTACTTAACCTTGTTCCAGTTATAGATTGCTGCTTAACAAACTTTTCTAAAATGTAGTCACTTAAATTAACAGCAGTTGTTTATTTAGTTCATGAATCTGCAATTTGGGCAGGGCTCAGCGGGGAAGGTTTGGCTCTTCTCCACTGGATGTCAGCTGGGGTAGTTTGAATAGAGGCAGGAGGATCTACTTCAAGATGGTTCACTCGCCTGGCTGGCAGGTTGATGCTGGCTGTCAGGTGGGAGCTCAACCAGGACTGAGGGCCTGGGGCCTCTGTTTCCTTCCACACAGTTTCCTCCACATGGGCCTCTCCGTGGGTTATTTTGGGCTCCCTTAGAGCATGGTGGCTGGGTTCCAAGAGTGAGCGTTCCAAATGACAGGAAGTGGAAATTGCCAATTTCTTAAAGTCTGGGTCTGGAAACTGGCACAGTGTCACTTCTGCTGTATTATATTGGTTAAGCAGTCACAGATCTAAGATTCATGGGGAGGGAACATAGATACTTCTCTTGGTGGAAGGAGTTTCAAAAAATGTAGTGGATATATGTTAAAATTATACACATAGAAAAATGCACAAACCAGAAGAGCAGAGTTTAGAGAAATTTTGCATAATAAATGCACCCATGTAATCAGCATCCAGAAACCTCCCTCCACCCCCGCTCTGCTCCCACCCCATTGTCCTCTTCCAGTCACTACTCCCTCAAGGGTAACCAAGATCCAGGACTATAATACTAAAGGTTAGTACAGGGTTTCTCAACCTCAGCTGGATAATTCCTTGTTGGGGGTTAGGTGGGGGAACTGCCCTGTGCATTGCAGGATGTTTAGCAGAATCTCTGGCCTCTACCCACCAGATGCCAGAAGCACCCTCTCCCCTAGTTGTGACAACCAAAAATGTCTGCAAAAATTGCCAAATATCTGGGAGGGAGGCAAGCAAGATCACCCCCAGCTGAGAATCACTGGGTTAGAAGATAATATCTCTCCTTTATTGTTTGTCTAAATCCCACTTAACCATCTAGAATATAAGTTCCTAGAATATATGACTGGCATATAGTAGCAAATTGAGACTATCTATTGAATTAAGGAGTAAATGAAAGGTAGCAATTCTAAATAGGTATTTAAAGACTCAACTCTCTATATATTTACGCAGCTGAAACCTCAATCACAAATAATTTGTTCGTTTTTGTGAGAAATGCCATTTATGAAGTTCACATGGATTTAAAAACTCGAGAATATATATGCGTGTAAATAGAAATATATATTGGTTAATTTCTTCCTGCAGCAATGTAAAATACAAGTCACGGAAACAGAAAAAAAACTGTGATCACCCAGACAAATAGGAAGTATCCCATGATAGTGTTAATGATTTACTGTAATAAGCCACAAACTGTGGTTTGTAATTGCTGTGACAGCTTCGTGAAACAGGAATTTGCAGTAACAAAGTTTTCGTTAAAAACCTGGGTGAGGCACTAGGTTCTAAAAGATTAGAAGGGGAGGAGGAAGAAGTACAAGATGGTAACAAGGGCTTGGAAAAGAAATCTAAAAATTTCTTTTGGAAGATAGCCACTGACTTTACTCTGAAAATATCCCTCCCTCCCCCCAGCACATGTGACAGTGTGACATCTCACTAGGTAAAATTTTTAAGGGTTATCCCAAGAATAGTTTTCAGTGGAAAAGGGATTATCAATGAATTTCAGCAGACATGCCCTTCTTTTTGAAATTCCTAACTGCATTTATTACTCTTCAGTCAAAACTGTGTCAGAAAAATGGACACAGTTACTAGTAGATAAGGCAACTAAAGTTAGGGGCACCATGAAAACAGAATTCTATAGTTGCCAGGGCTCTTAGAGATCATACGATCATTCTGAAAGGGCAAACTACTACAAAAATTTTACCTTAGCAGTTATCCTGTTTTCTGGGTCATTCTGAATTGTTTCATCTCCTTGAAGACACCTCTGTTAAAAGTGAAATTCATGTGTAATCCTCAGGGTGTAGAGTAGTGACTTGCCCACAGAGCTGGTTAATCACAGGACAAGTAATTTTGAGCCAGTGCTCAAAACGATCACATCCAACATATGTCTTATGTAACAAAGACAGAAGAAATATAATACATACAACTATGGAGCCATATTAGCACAAAGGTTTGTATCAACCTCACAGGCTTGGTTGCCTGAATGCTGTGGCTAGTTAATGTCTGAATGAAATAAATTTGATCTGGATCATTCAAATCCTTAAAGTTCAAAAGATGTTATGGCGTCTAGATTTTTAAACTGGAATTTGAATACAACTTATAAAAGAAGTATGTCTGTACAGTTTTGTTTTTTTTTAATTTCCTAAGATCTGAGTATGTTAAGACTTGTCATTACACTGTGAAATGCTTATGATTCATTTGAACAGAAACAGCTAGGGATGAGGAGAGGGTGGGAGTGTGAGTGTAACAGTTCTGTATGACGCAGAAAGGGAGATGAAGTAGAAGGGAGGATATTTTTGGATTCTCTTTTTGAATCAAAAATAGCTTAAATCAAGTAATTTGTTTACTTTTAAAACAGGAAAAAATGACCAAAAATCTGTAGTTTCCTGAATGACACACAAATCCTATTTCAGGAGAATAATTGTCATAATTGCAGGTTACTTTCTTAAAATACCTGAAAAAATTCCTTCCTAAAAAAATGTAACTTCACAAGGATAGAAAAATATATTTACATCACAGGGTGCTCGTACACCAAAGGAATTTGCTCCTTCCATGTAACCTCCACAGTAGCATTTAAAGAACTTATTAGCAAATTTACTGCCTAAATTAGAATATGGAAGGGAAAAGGAATTGACATGTAATTTGATTTCACTAGGTATAAAATTTTTTTATTTTCATTCATTATCCAACAAAAATTTATGGACTATGACAAAGACATTGGGCTAGATGCAGGGGGTGTAAGGATGAGCAAGACACAGTCCCTGCCCTCAAAGTCTAGAGGGAGAAACATACACATACTGTCACACACATACTCAGATATACACATGCTCACACACACAAACAGACCCACATATACCCCCATACACATATATTCACATACATATTCATTGCTCATACACAAACACACCCGACACCCATACACTTTCACACACTCACACACATTCACGTATAAACATGTTTACACATACACACACACATACATTTGGGAGCTCACAAAGTGGAGACCATGAGTAGAGTATGTTTTCAAGTTACAAAGGGAGGGAGAAAGAAATAACAGTGGCAACAATCCTGTGAGACAGCTCAGAAGCTCAGGACGGCTAAGGAGATAGTCATAGTGGAGTTGTCAAATGCTAAGGAACTGGTTTACCAAGATCTAGATTCAAGTTCAGATCCTCCATTACTATATCTGAGGTCATGACTATGTTATTTATATTTAATGCTGTCTCAGTTTTCCTCACTTTTACTTGGGAGCTATCACAGAACCTACCTCAAAGGGTTTATATGATGTTTAAATGAGATGATACATGTAAACCACTTAGCATAGTGCCTGGCATGTAGTAAGCACTCCATACATATTCAGTTTTAAATTTTTAATGATATCCTTATTATTATCAGTGAAGGTTACTGATCTGGTAAATTGTGAAGACAGTTATCCCCTCACCAATCTGTTAGTGAGTGGAGACAAAACATTGTGTATTAAATGAATACTTTACGTGGCCACTGTTTAAACTTAATTTTTAAAGGATTAAAAATTCAAGGAAGGCAAACTATTATTTACAGATAACACAAACATCTAGATATCATGGTCATTATTGGGAAAATCTGAATCTGACTAAATATCATCTCACCTGGTATTATTAAATAATTTCTGTGGCTGTAACTTCATGGAAAAACTATGTAAGCTATTATTAACTCCACAATCATTTCACCAAAGTATGTTGGACTTGATCACCTCATGTATACACTACTGACAATGTCATTTGTTATTATTCATTGATATGATAAGGCAATTTATAAAGTAAGAAATAAAGGTGGCCAGTATACATCTGAAAAGGTATTACATCACCAACAATCAGAGAATTGTAAATGAGAGATTATTTTGGACTATCTTCGCAAAGTTTAAAAAGATGGATAGGGTGCTATTGAGGGGCTGGTGACACTGGCATTCTCATACATACATTGTTAGTAGGAGCAGAGATTAGTACAAACTTTCTAGAGGCCAATTTGGCAATACAAGTAAAAACATTTTAAAATATGTTCTTTGATTTAGCAGTTCCACTTCTTGAATTTTATCTTAAAGGAATATAATCAGACAAATACACAAAAATGCTTGTATATGTATGCTCACTGCAGTGTTGTTTATGATGACAAAAAATTGGAAACCACCTAAATGCCTGCCAGTAGAGAATTGCTTAAATAAATGATGGTAGAGCTATACACTGGGACTTTATGTATGCAGCTATTAAAAAGATAAGATCTATTTGTGTTAACATGAAAGATGTCCATGATCCATATCAGATACCATTTTTATATTGAAAAGGTATATGCATAGAAAAAAATTTGGTCACCTGTAACTTTTTAAAAGCAGCTTTATTGTGGTATAATTTACATACCATACAATTCACCCATTGTAAGTCTACAATCCAATGACTTTTGGTAAATGCATACAGTTTTGCAAGCATTACCACAATCCAGTTTTAGAACTATTTTGTTACCATCCAAAGTTCCCGCTTGCTCATTAAGGCTTAACTCTTAACAGTGGTTAGGTTGGGGGTGAAGTCTGGGAGGGTGAAGGCAGGAGGGGAGAGTTATAGACAGCTTCCTAGTTTATCATTTCTGTCTCATTTGAATTAATTTACGACAAGGATATACTATCTTTTAATTGAGAAAACAGTAAAGGTTTTTCTATTTTGAGAAGAACAAAAAAAGGAAACAGACTTATACCCTTTGACCCAAATCTACTTCTGGTAATTTATCCTAAGGAAATAATCAAATATGTGGAAAAGGATCTGTGAACAAAGATATTTATCAATGTTTTATCTGAAATAGAGAAAAGTTGTTAAGCAATCTAAATATCTCATGATGGAAGAAAACAATTACTAATCACACTGAAATATCAAAGGTACAGGATGCAAACATTTATATGCAATCTTTATAATTTATCCATGTAAAAAAAGTTAATGCATAGCCAGAAAGTCCTGTTTGGAAATATAATGAAATCTTGCCAATGGTTATCTCTGGATGGTGGAATTATAGCACTTTTAATTTTTTTGTGCATTTCTTCATTTTCCACATTGAGTATGTATTATCTTTACATCTAAAGCCAACTACATAAATGATACTAATTAAAAATAGATTAATTATGGTATTGTTTTCACAGGTGTTTCCATTTGTCAAAACATAAAAGTATATATTTTATTTTATTTATTTTTACAATAACTTATTTTCTCATTTAAAAAATTTTAATTTTTATTGAAATGTAGTTGATTTACAATGTTGTGTTAGTTTCAGGTGTACAGGAAAGTGATTCAGACCATATATATATATATATATTCTTTTTTAGATTCTTTTCCGTTATAGGTTATTACAAGATACTGAGTATAGTTACCTAAAAGTATATATTTTAAATATGTACATTTTATTGTATATCAGTTATACCTCAATAAAACTATTAAAAAATAGAGAGTCTTGAGAAACAAGATCATCATATCCCTCTTACTACAAGGGGGGTTTTGTTATGCCATTTTGGGGCTGGAGGACAAAATGATTTGGTAGGGGTACCTAGACAGCAAAATGGCCTCTGCTCCAGATAGCATGGATGCATGCATGCATTCATTCATTCATGGGATCTGCCTTCCTATCACATGCCAGGAATGTTGGTAGGTACCTGGATATCATGATGCGTAACCAGCCACTGCCCTGAAAGTGCTCCCTCCTAGTGGAGGGGAGGGCGCGGCACCATCTGACAGATTGCAGCCAACACCCCCATTAGGTCGTCTTCCACTAGTGCTGTCCAAGGGGGCTGGAGGCAGATCAGGAAGTGAAGGCCTTAGTAAGTGGTTCGGATGGAGTCACGAAGGGTGACACCAGGATTACGGCTATGGAAGTGGCCAGAAGAAGGCAGATTACCCTCAAGGGAGTGTCGTGGTCATCACTCAAGAAGCGGGCTTAAACAATTTTTATATGTTTATGGCTGTCTTACGTGCACACTTGTAACAACAGCAGGAACTGAAATTGAGCGTTTGCCGGTGCAGGCACCTTGCAAAGGGCTTACATCCATTGCCTCATTTACTCCTCGCCACAACCCCCAGGTCGGGACTTTAAGGATCTTCATTTTACAATGAAGAAACTGAGGCTCGGAGAGGTTAGTCGCCCAAGGTCACAGAGCTCGTAAGCTCTGGATCCAAAGCAAACAGCCACCACAGATATTTCCCTCTCACTCTGGGGCCCATTTGAGAACGAAAAGGTCCAGATCGGGACAGCTCAGCTTTCACTCGCTACGCATTTTCCCAGATCCAGAATGGAGGAAACATCCGCTAGCACAACCAGCAGGGTCGTGCGCAAAGGGGCAACTCCATCAAAGCCGTTGGCTGACAAGAATTTGGGGCTTGGAGGGCAAACCCGGAGCAACCGTCAACCAGCTACCAGCTCAAGCACCCACAGCGCACCCCCCGCCGGGCGCCAGCGAGCCTCCTAGTGCCGCCAGCTTGCGGGGCTCAACGCGCGTGCGCGGGGCCAGAGGGGCCACCCCCGCGCGAGTGCGCGGAGAGCCTGGCGCGCGGCCGGGGGAGCGCGCGGGCGCGCTGCGGCGTCGGCGTTGGCGCGCGCTCTAGGCCGAGGCTGCGTGGGCTGGGGAGGGAGCTAGGCGGCGGCGGTGGCGGCGGCGGCGGCGGCGGCGGCGGCGGCGGCGGCGGCGGCGGCGGCTGCGCCCCAGAGCCCAGGGGGACGCGCGGACCTCGCGCCGCGGGTGCAGACGGCTGCGGAGGAGACCCCGGGCTCCCGGCCCGGGGCGGGAGAGCTCGGCCAGACGACTGCCCGCCTCAGAGGCCGCCGGCCGCGTCCCTATCCCGGAGTGGCCGACGCCCCTGGAGACTCGCCGTGACACGGGCCTAACCGCGGTGGCCGCGGGCGTCCGGACCACTCGGGCCCGTCGGGCCGGGCCGGTGGGGGGACGAGCGTCCGGGCAGGTGCCGCCCCCCGAGGGCCGGCCGGGGGCCAGGCGCTTAGCCGCGCGGCCCGCGGGCCGGGCTCGGCGGAGGGGCCGCCCGCGCAGCGTCCCCACCCCGTGGGCCGGAGCGGGAGTCGCGCCCCGCCTTCCCCGGAGACGGGCGGCCCGGAGCCTCCGGCGGGAGCCCGGACAGCCAGCGCCCGCCGTCGCCCGCCGGGCTCGCGCGGGAGAGGAGGGAGGAGAAACTTTGCCTCTTATTGTTGTTTTTACTCCTTAAGTGTAAGGAACTCTGTTGGGAGGAAAAATGTCCTTCTTCAATTTCCGTAAGATCTTCAAGTTGGGGAGCGAGAAGAAGAAGAAGCAGTACGAACATGTGAAGAGGGACCTAAATCCCGAGGAGTTTTGGGAAATTATAGGCGAATTGGGCGACGGAGCCTTTGGGAAAGTGTACAAGGTAAGAGGGAGAAACGGGAAGTTGCACTTGTGAGATCAAACAGCCCGTGGCCCGGAGTGGCACGAGGATTTCTCGCTCCCGCGTCCTGTTCCTGCCTCTTGGACCTTCTTCTGACTTCGTAAACGTACTTTGGAACTTTATTTAGGTTATCATCCAAGGCGTAGCTAAGAGGTAGGGTTTAAGGTTGAACAAAATGGGGCCTGGATGTAGTTTAAAGAGTGGTTGCCAAACGGAGGCAAGGTTTACCGTCCGCTCTGTTAAACGTTAAAGGAAATGAGGGTGTTCTTTAATTTAAAGGAAGGGTCTGGTTGTGGCCCTCAAGCATTTTCAAATCAGAAACTCATTATACTTTTCAATGGATTTCTATTTGTGTACTAGCTGTTTGCATTCGTATGTATACTTAAACTAAAGCAGTTCCCTTTTGGGGTCCAGAGTATATATTTGGTTGTATCTATTGCTCATACATAACCGGTCTCTTGGGGATGAGAGCAAAGTGATCGCTACTTGCAGACTATTCTTGAGTTGGTTGCTTGACAGCATACTGTAAAATGGAGTGGAATTTCTGATAGAAAATTTTCGGAAGGAAACCTGCATCTGGTATTAGTTTCTAAATATAATTATAATAAGCATTGACTAGAAGTCAATTTCAGGGCTTAAGAAATTAAAAAAAACATGCACCCACATATATACACACACATTTTTATATACAGATATTCATTTCAGTAGAAGGAGGTTTGCCGTTTCAATAGGAAGGCATGTGTTAACTGTTTACTGTCTTGTAAGGAGTATATGAATGATGTCATCGGAATATTTTCATCCTGAAGGGTGAGGATTTTATGAGACAGTTTAAGGGGAAGGACCCACAGGGTTGCCTAGAAGTGAAAATATAAATAACTTAAGTTTATACAGGACTCTGCAGTTTTTAAAGTACTTTCACATAATTTGGCCCCCGTGAGAGTTCTGCGAGATATGCAGGTCAGTAGTATCTACATTTCATAGATGAGGACACTGAGACTCAGAAATTGTTCACATTCACACTAGTAACAGCCTAGATTTGATCTCAAGTCTTCTGACCCCATATTTACTGTTACTTTTTTTTTTTTTACTTTAATGTCTATTGGTAGAAGTGATAGCATTTTTCCTTCTTTCTAAGCATCATCACACTCTCTGCCTTTGCCCTGCCTCTAATGCATCTCAAAGCCCCTCATTCTTAGTCTGAAATATCTACTCTTTTCTGTGTGCATTCAAAACACATTGTTCACCTTGCTTACTATGGCACTTGTCATATGTTAATGTATTTATGTTTTTATGATAAGACTAGGTGCCAAAATTATGATATACATTTGGGTTAATTCTATTGCCTTAGCACATAGTGCATTTCTCTTTATATTTGTGGAAATGAAAGAATGTGTGTTACCTGCTTGTGAGTGCTATTGAAGCTACTGTGTGCTGTGAAAGTTGACAAAGTAAACTTCAGTGCCTAATGTGGAGGGTAGACTATGGATTTCAACAAGAGCTTACAGTATAGAATGTATGAAAGACAGGGCTTTTAGTGCAGTGGGAAGATCACTCCTGGGAGTTAAGAATTGTGTTTTATTGCTGGTTGTCACAAACCAGCTTCGAGATCTTGGACAGAACGTTTAATGTCTTTGGACCTCCTTTTTTCTGAGGTGGAAAATCATAGATTTCCCTAAATGTTTAGATTCTTTTACCCATTAATGTTCTGTGAGTTATCTAGGAAAGGCAAAAATAAATCCTCAAGGCATCTGGGATCTGGTAGTTAGAAGGCAGTAGGTGATTATGGGCAGTTTTCATGGTTTAAATGTTTTATTGAACAGAAACAGTGTAATATTAAGACACTGGCTCCAGAGTTGGACTATATCTTAGCTCCCTCAATAGCAGCCTGTGACCTTGGACAAGTTACTTAATCGTTCAGTGTCTCATTTTTCTCATCAGTAAGACCTACTCCTCAGTGTGTGAGAATTAAAGGAGATAAAAAATGTAAGACACAAAAAAGGGCTCAGAAAATGGCAGAAAATTACTGTTGTTACATTTACAGCTCGGAAACAAAATATGGGATGGGACAGGAAAAGTGACCTACAAAGATAGTAAACCATTTTCTGGCACAGGCAGATTGTGTGGACATGCTAATGCTGTGTGATTTAATTCTTTAATGACTCTGCAAAGTGAATGTATCTTCCTATAGTGGGACACCAATTGAAAATTTTTTGAAAAACAAGAGACTTACTCCATGTAGTTGAACACTGTAAGATTGTGTCAAGGATAATTTTTGTGGGCTTGATATCTATTTTAGTGTGATGTTTGAAGAGGGTGAATTCTTTGCATCTTTTCTTTTCATTTTTCTATTTTATGCTTCCAAGGAGTAAGCTCTGAGTTTTTTTAAAAAGAAAATTTAAAATTTAAACTTATCTGACCTGTTCTGCCTTTTTTGTAACCTTTTTTACTGTACAAGATTCTCTAGAAATTTTAAATTTATAAACTTCTGTGTAAGAGAAAAAAGCTGTCAAACCTTACAATTGTATGTATTAGTATGCAGTAGAAAACTATTTCTAAAGTTGATTCCAACTGTCATTTGCTCATGGAAATTAGTAACTGTTACAAAGGTTAAATTCGAAATAGGCAATCATTTTTCCATCATATTGTTGTATGCTTTCCACTCAGTCCTGCACCATACAACTCTGTAACAGTTACTTTCTTGCCTGAAAGATCTTCCCAATTTTAAATTTATTTTCTCTTTTTAATAGTATTATTTGACACATAAATGAAGATATGTAGTATCTCTCACAATTTTTTGTTTGTATTTCTGTTGCTTTTAACAGAAAAAAAAAAAAGAATGACATGAAATGATCTATTGAATTGAAGCTGAACTATTGACTGTGTGCTGGATGAAAGTGATTCTTTTTATGTCCCTGATGGGCATGCACCTTTTTTAAAAAAAGTAGTGAAATATATAATCTTTGTATTGAGAAGTACAAAACATATATGTACGTTTAGCAAACAATAGTAAAGTGAACTCATATTAACAACCATCAGAGTAAAAGAATTCTGCCTGTACCCCAGAATCCTTCCCACCTCCTTTCTGAATTGCTTCCTCTCTCCCCCTAAAGGAAACCACTATTCTATCTGTAAGTTATTCATTTTTTTCCTTTCTTCATAGTTTACTGTCTAGGAGTGTGTAACTAAACATGATAACTTTAGTTTTGTATGTATTGAGTGTATTTTGTGTCTTGCCTCTTTTGAAATCAGCGTTGTTTGTGAGGTTTGTCTTTGTTATCACTAGAGTGGTATGTAGTTAATTGTTGCATAGAATTCCAATATATGGTTACATCACCAATTATTTACCATTGTACTGTTAATGGATATATCAGGTGTTTCCAGTTTTTGGCTTTTATACACAGTACTGGTGCATATATGTATGAGTTTCACTAAGACTTAACTCAGGAGTAGAATTTCTGGGTTATAGGGTAGTGTATCTTTAATTTTACTAGATGATGCCATACTATACCAGTTTACACTCCCACCAGCAGCGTATGATAATTTCCTTGCTCTGCTTTCTCTCCAACATTTGATATTGTCAGAATTTTTAAGTTTTGACAATCTGATGTTATAGTTTTCCTTGTGGTTTTAATACATCTTTCCCTGACTGCTGATAAGTGATTCTTTTCATAGGTTTATTAGTAATTTGAATTTCTTCTTTTGTGTTCAAGTTTCTTGTTCATGTTCCTCTTGGATGTCTTTTTCTTGTTTATTTGTAGTGTATTCTGGATTTTAACCATTTGCTGGTTATGGTTATTGCAAATACATTTTCATTCTGTGCCTGTCTTTTCATTTTCTTTATGGTGTCTTTTTATGAACAGGAAGTTCTTGACTTTAATATACTCCAACTTTGTTTTTTCTTTTTCAGTTAATGCTTTCTGTATTGTATTTGAGAAATTCTTTGTTGGAGTGTCCTTCCAGTTGTTGGATGGGATGCTGCCCGATTGATGAATCACCTAGTAAAGCTAATTAGATCTTTGGAAAAAAAAAAAAAGAGAAGAAAGGCTTTCCTAACCTGAGATCATGGAGATAATCCCCTATTTTATCTTCAAAGAGCTTTATGATTTTGCCTTTAACATTTAGGTCTACAACCCTAAATGTTAGAAGAGATTTTTGCAAATGGTATGATATAGGGGTCCAATTTCATTTTTTTCTCCAATGGATACACAATTGTCCCAAGACTCATCACTGGGGGAAACTATTCTTCCACTGCTCTGCAGTGCTGTCTGCAACATGTGTCTGTTTCTGCATCTCTAGTCTCTTTATTGATCTATTAGTCTATTCCTTTGTCAGTATCCCCCTGTCTTAATTAGGAAAGCATTAAAACAAATCTCTGCTAGAGAAAGACTTCCCCTTGTTCTTCTTCAGCAATGTCTAGTATATCCTTCGCCTTTAATGCTTTCATGTACATTTTAGAATTAGCTTAATTGAGTTCCACAAAAAAACCTGTTGTGCCTTTTTGAAGGGGTTTTATTGATTTATATTTAGATCAACTTTGGAAAAATTAACGTCTCCATGATACTGAGTCTTCCTACCTATGCATATGTTTTATCTCTAGGTCTTTTTTTTTAATATCTCTCAATAATGGATTATAATTTTCCTCCCCAGAAGTCTTAGGAGCTCAAACTACTTCAAGAGTGTCTTAAATGCTTTGTTTTTCCTATTGGAATTTCTTCCTTGTTTTGGTTATGTACAACCTTCAGTAGTCTGAGAAAGGATGAATGGAAGGTTCGGTTTTTAAGACCAGGCCTGTCTGAATATGTCTATATTATAATGTCATACTTGATGTATAGTTTGGTCGTAGAATTCTAGTTCAAAAATACATTTTTGAACTAGCGTTGGTGAGGACAAAGAACAATTGAGAAAATCCCCATCCCTTGCTTACGGCCAGTCTTCCAAAGTGGTTGTATGAATTTATACCCCCATAAGTGAGGGATGGGGATTTTCTCAGTTGCCCTTTGTCCTCACCAACACTTGCTATTGTTATTAATACTGTTATTAATATTTTATGTTAGCCATTCTGGTGAGTGTGAAGTGGTTTTATTTACATTTTCCTGATGACTAAAAAAATTGAGTCATCTGCCTATCATGTGCCTATCGAATATTTGGGTGTTTTCTTTTTTGTGAAATTTCATGTTTGTTTGCCCATTAAAAAAAATAGCTGTATTGAGGTATAATTTATATAACTCAGAATTCACCTATTTTATGTTTACAACTTGATGAGTTTTAATAACTTTGTACAGTTGTGCAACCATCACTACAATCTAGCTTTAGAATCCTCTTTTGACCACCTGAAGTTCCCTTGTGCCCATTTACAGTCAATTCCTGTTCCTGCTGGGGTTTTCTTTGTCTGATTACTTATGAGGTTGAGTTCCTTTTTATATACTTACTGGCCATTTGGATTTCTTCTTCTCTGAAGTACTTGTTAAAGTCTTTTGGGTTCTTTTTCTTTTTCTCATTGATTTATGGGAGTCTATATATTCCGGAAACTAATCCTCTCAAGTTATATATGATGCACATTATTTTCTCTTGCTTTGTAGTTTGTCTTTTCTTTCTCTTTATGATATCCTTCTTTTGTATAGACATTTCAAATTTTAATGAAGTTCAATTTATTAACTTTTTATACTTAGTGCTTTTTGTCTTAAAATTTCCTTACCCAGGGTGATGAAGATGTCCTCCTATGTTATGTTCTTAAAGTTTTATGGTGTTGCCTTCTGCCTGTACATTAGGTCTATAATTAAACTGATGTTGGTTTTTGTCTATAGTGTGAAGTAGGGGTCCAGTTTCATTTTTTCTATGTAGATACCCAGTTGTCTCAACACCATTTACTGAAAAGACCACCCTTTCCGTATTGCTTTGCAATGCCTCCATCATATGTCAAATGTCCATATACACATGGTATATTTCTATGAATTTCCTGTTTCTTTAGGATAAATTCCTAATAGTAGAATTGTTAGGGCAAAATACATGATCATTTATTAATGTTTACTGTGAAATTACTCTAGAAAAGTTTATAAATTTATTTTAAAATTAATTTTTAATTGTAAGATGTTATGGAAAAACCTGAACGAACTTTTTGGCCAATCCAATACAAATAATTAAAGAAGTTCTATTTATTGGGAAAATTAACTTATTAGAGATTAAAGTTAGTTTCTTTGACCATTACTCTAATTATCGTTCCTTCTCTTCTCTCCATAAATGTAACTATTATCATCGGTTTCTTTTTCTGTTTGTTTTGTTTTGGGGGGGTTTTTTTTGGCTTGCGGGATCTCAGTTCTCTGACCAGGAATTGAACCCAGGCCACGGCAGTGAAAACGCTGAATCCTGTCCACTGGACCACCAGGGAACTCCCCATCATCAGTTTCATGTATATGTTTCTAGATATTTTTCTGTGTACTTACGTATATATACATGGGTTATACCTATTTAAACAACCCAACAATGGTCTATTTCTGTGCCTTTGTTCCTTGACCTTTTTCAATGTTAGTTTTTATCCTTTTAAAAAAGTATTTGCTTTTTCAGTAGACAAAAAGAGTATCTGTTTATTTCATTTTCCATTTCTCTCATTTTTAAAGAGATTGCCATTTAAAAATTAATTGAATTATTCATATTCTAATAGAGTTGTTTTCTTGTTGATTTGAAAGTACTTTTTATGTACTATGAAAATGAGCACTTTATAATAATGGTGCAGTTATTTTAGTTACTTTAGTTTATGCTGCTTTTTTGATATAAAGACATATAATATTCTTTATTCTACAAAATCTGTCAATGTGTTACTTTTCTTTTTATTCCTTCACTTTCATGCTTAGAAAAGCCTTCCCTACCCAGAAATTAGATAAATATTTATCTATATTTTCTTCTAAACTTTTTAATAGTTCAGTTATGAAGAATTTTAATTTTAATTCATCTGGAATATAATTTTTTTTCTGTGGATTGACATGATGCTCTATTCCACCCTAAAAAAACCCAAAAATATATATTTTATCTATTTCTAGAAATTTAAATACTATTATTTTGAAAATATAGCAAAGTATAAAGAAGAATATATAAAAATAATTCTACCTTTTAGATAACCTGTTAATTTAAAAAAACTCAAGGGTATACTCATGTGGTTAGAAACTTGAACAGTACAAAAAATGATAAAATTGAAAAATGAAAGCTTTCCCCGCCAGTCTTTTTTCCTGAATTTAACCACTATAATAATATCTGTGTATCTTCTCAGGTAAAATTTTATGCCTGTATGAGCATATATACAAATGCTTGTTTGTAAGACTGAAAATATGTTGACACGTGCACATTAGTATATACAGGTGAACTTAACTGCCTATCAAATTGATAGCATAATCATACTGGAAAAGTGCTTCAAATGATGTTTTTAATTCATTAATTTTTGGCTGCGTTGGGTCTTCGTTGCAGTACGTGGGCTTCTCATTGTGGTGGCTTATCTTGTTGCGGAGCACGGGCTCTAGGTGCACGGGCTTCAGTAGTTATGGCACGCAGGCTCAATAGTTGTGGCGCATGGGCTTAGTTCCTCTGTGGCATGTGGGATCTTCCCGGACCAGGGCTCGAACCTGTGTCCCCTGCATTGGCAGGCCGATTCTTAACCACTGCGCCACCAGGGAAGTCCCAAATGATTTTTGAATAGAGTGCTGTGACTAGTGGGATATATTTAAAAGATAAAAAGAACAGCAAAGAATGCTTGAACTTTATTAAATAGGTTTGTTACTAGTAGTGATACTAATGTTATAATTCTGAAAATACTTTATATGTACTATAGGATAGAGCAAATTAGTTAATATAGTGCTGTTTTAGGAACTAGGGTTGTAACTCGGAGAAAGGGGTTATAAGCTTGAAATGTAAGGAAGAACCCTGTGACGTTGATTTTTGAACTGGAGGTTTTAGTTTGAACTCGTGATAACACATGCACTCATGCCTCCAACACACACACACACACACACACACACACACACACACACACACACAATACATATATACATATTCCTGTTTTCCACTGAGAAGGCCTAGAAATAATGGTAACTAGTACTCCTAGCTCTTGGTTTCTAAATACCATTCCCCACTAAAAGGAACCAGGGCTCGTTGAAAAGTCTGATCCAGGTCTGGGCTAGAGAAGTACAGAAGTGATGAAATTGAAAAGTAAAAGTCTCCCCATTACTCATGTTTTCCCAAAGGAGCCTGGATATCTTGGACCAGAAAGCAAAGATATGCTCAAAAATTAATGGGGACATGCCCAAAGAATACCGGTTAGTTTTGAGCAACAAAAATATCAACAAAATAGTAGCCTAATAGAGGAATGCTAGTTAGTTAATATATAAAGATTGATAAAATTAGAAAAACCACTATTTTGCAACGGTACTATAATAATTCAGGCAAGAATTATTGATGGATGCTAAAAAAATCACTGTGTGGAAGGCTGTGGAGGAACATGGTTTCATCCCGTAAGTATCACCCCGTAAATGTACCTTTATGGTAGAGAGAGCTGATGGATACCATCTTAATCAAGTGATCAAACCTGGGGTTAATCAACAGTAACAGGAGGAACTGTATTTTCTGATGTAATTCAGTGGGAACTGTATAATCACCTAATGTAGTATTTTTGTTAAAGATATTTAACCTGAATCTGATAATGAGGAAACAATCAGACAAATCCACAGTTTGAACTTTTAAAAATGTAAGCAATAAAGGAGTTTTGTTTTTTTTAGATATTTGAGAAATTTGAATATGGAGTATATATTAGATATTGTATCAATGTTAAATTCTTTGGGTATGTTAATTATATTGTGGTTATGTGTGAAGTGCAGCTTACTTTGCAAGTGGCATAGTAAAAAAGAAATGCGTATATGTGTGTGTTGGTATATACATATCTCTACACATACATACATATCTTTTACATATATATGTAAAATATATGTGTGTGGATCTTGTGTGTGTGTATGTGAGAGTGAGAAAAGCAAATACAACAAAAGGTTAATTGGTGACTCTGGGTGAGGGGTTTACGGGTGTTCACTGTTCACTCAACTTCTCTGTAGGTTTGAATTTTTCAAAATAAAAAAGTAAGGGGTCATATTTTAAAATACTCTTCTGCACATTGCTTTATTTCACTTAACAGTTCTCCTTTTCACATTTTTTTCCTCCCTCTATATAGTCATCATTTTTCTCTTTCTCTTTTTCTATGAAAGGAGAAAGAAAGTCTCCTTTCAGAGTAGGCAACTACTTCTATACTATTACTAAAGTTATTTGGCGTTTATTAAATACCGCATTATGTTTTGTACTCAATACCACATGAAGTCCAAATTCCTAGCATGTATACATTTATGTTTTAAAAGAGGTAACTGAAACTTTGGATTGCAAAAATAGCTTTAACGTGCTGGCTTTTCTTTTTTCCTTCTTTGTAAAAATCTTAGTATTTGTGTTGAATTCCTTACCTTGACAGCAACATGTTTTGGCCCTTTTATAATTTAACGTTGAGAATGTTTGTGTGGCAATGACCTTCCTTACCATTTAAAAGACTTTATTTTTCTTGAATTAATGTCCAGAAGTAGTACATCTTTGTCATATTTTTAAATATTTTTTTGAAATTGTCTTTTCGTGTTCTCACTTTTTCATCTTTTCAACTATGCAGCCTATGCAAATTTCCACAGCTTATCTATCACGCAATTGTCAATAATGTTTCAGTTTATTCAAGCTGCTCTGAGTCAGCAGGTCCTTGAAATAAGTAGGAAAACTGTGTGATCTGAGAATTGGTAAAACATTTTGGAAACTGCAGATTTAGCCAACATTAACTTATTGCTGACATTTTGCTGTTGGTATCTTGACCGACAGTAACTCAGTTTTCAATAAATAACCAGAACAATATAAATAAAATAGTGTTTGGGAATATAAAGAGAATATAAAGTATATTCCTTTCTCTTTTGCAGAATTCAGGAAATGACATGAAAATTCTTTATTTTTAAAAAAATTTATTTATTTATTTATTTGGCCATGCCAAGCGGCATGTGGGATCTTAGCTCCCCGGCCAGGGATGAACCCATGGCCCCTGCAGTGGAAGCGCAGAGTCCTAACCACTGGACTGCCAGGAAATTACCCAAAAAATGCTTTTTTAAAAAGGATTTCTGTAATATTTTCCAGAGGTTATGGGAAGAGTGTGTATAGTTGATCCTCATTATTTGCGGATTCTGTATTTGTCAATTTGTCTACTTGCTAAAATCTATTTGTAGTCCCCAAATCTATACATGCATTGCTTTCACAGTCATTTGTGTACATGTGCAAAGCTATGTAAAATGTGAGTCCCTAGACCCACACATTACATGCTGAGATCGAACTAGGTGATGCTATGTCTTCTTGTCTCTGCTCTCATACAGAGGTTTCCAAAGGATGGAGACAGTAGAGAGCAATGTAGTGAAGTGCAAGAAGCTTCTGCTTTGGGACCAGTTGGATGGGGTTTGAATCCCAGCTCTGGCACCTGTTATTGGGGCAGCCTTAAATAAGCCACTTAACATTTCTGAACCTCATTTTCTCTTTTGTAAAACAAAGAAAATAGAATCTACCAGGATGAGTTGTTTTTGAGATTGAAGATTATAATCTATGTGAGGAGGGGCGGTGTGTGTGTATTTCTTTTAGGAGCAGTGGTTCAGTATTCACTAATTCAGGGTTTGTAGTGACCTATATAGAACTTAACTAGCACAAATAATGGAAAGCAACTGTATATCTTTGCCAAGTAATGTTGAGTAATGTTATTCTTATTTGATATTCACACTCATTCCTAGCAAAATCTTATCAGGGCTCTGAGAAGATCACCAGAATTAACATATAATGTAAAACAGGTAACAACAATAGCTAAACAATCTAAAACTATCTGCTTTCTTTAGTGCTATTCTTTTTTTTTTCCTCACTTAACTGCTCTTTGGAACTTTGAATGTTTATTAACCAAATATTTATTTTTAATTTTTTTAACTTTTTATTTTATGTTGGAGTATAGCTGATTAACAATGTGGTGATAGTTTCAGGTGCACAGCAAAGGGACTCAGTTATACATATACATGCATCTATTCTCCCCCAAACTCCCCTCCCATCCAGGCTGCCACATAACATTGAGCAGAGTTCTCTGTGCTATACAGTAGGTCCTTGTTGATTATCTATTTTATTTCTTTATTTTTAAATGCATAGATCTTTTTAAAAATTTTATTTATTTTATTATTTTATTTTTGGCTGCGTTGGGTCTTTGTTGCGTGCAGGCTCTCTAGTTGCAGCGAGTGGGGGCTACTCTTTGTTGCGGTGCGTGGGCTTCTCATTGCTGTGGCTTCTCTTGTTGCGGAACATGGGCTCTAGGCACTGGTGTTCAGTATTTGTGGCTCATGGGCTCAGTAGTTGTGGCTCGCGGGCTCTAGAGCGCAGGCTCGGTAGTTGTGGTGCACGGGCTTAGTTGCTCCGTGGCATGTGGGATCTTCCTGGACCAGGGCCCGAACCCGTGTCCCCTGCACTGGCAGGTGGATTCTTAACCACTGCACCACCAGGGAAGTCCCGAGACTGTTTCTTTTTAACACTTTATTTGTATTATGTTTGTTGATAGTTTTACACACTTAACAATGTTTATTTCAGTTTTGATTTATAGAGTTCTCTGGAATCAGATCCTGATGAGTAATCAAGTTATTTTCAAACAATAATGTAAGAAGCACTATATTTTCTAATGTAAATTTTATTTATTATTTATATTAAACCAAATGGTACTATTGTTGGTTTAATCAGTATACCCAGGGCAATGGAATAATGAAATTTGTTACTACAAGAACTTTAGAGATTATCTAGTATTAATTATTTTTCCCCTTTCATGCCATTCTATTCGCAAGTAAAATACACATCTTTAAAATCTTCCAGGACATTGGTAGAGGCATGCAGAAGCAGGATGACTTTTAACTCTACTCACAATATCCTTGGTCTCTTACCAGGGCTCGTATTTTATAGTGTTCCTCTTTAAGGACAGTTCCTCTGTGCTCTTTCTTCCCAAAGTGTTACGTTAAAATGGTGAGAGAAGGGCTTATTTCTCAATGGCTTATTTCCTGACTTGGGGGAGGGCAAGTTCTATTTATTATTTTTTCAACTGTAGTGTCTTTCTTAGAGAGATAAACTTAATGCCATATTTCACCAGTTATGATAGACTTTTAGCTTTTAAACATCTCTCAAATTGGGATATGTTCCAATTTATTGATTGACGCCTTAGTATTGTTGTTCGCCAGATGGCAGTTGTGATGTATTTGTCGTTGCCTATGCTTTGTGAATGTAGTTGTATCTCTGGTGTCATACAGTTGCAACCACTTGATGTTTCGATCAATAAACCATTTAAGAACGTTTTGAAGAAAGAATGTGAGTCCTGGTTGTCATCTAAAAGCTTCATTTAGCACCTGTGGTAAGATCAAGAAAGTATCAGCATTGTAATTGCAAAATGGGAGACAGTGGCTTCCAAGAAAATTTTGGAGACAGTAGTAGAGGAGCACTTTTTAAAGAAATGCTGCATCACCAAAGCTTTTCATGGCTAGAGAATGATATTGTGTGGAAAAACACAGACATTAGATAATTCTGAGTGAAAAAGTGACTCAGGAGTTAAATGTGAAGAAGTGTTTAATTTTTCATGTATGCACAAGGATAATATACGCTAACAGTTTTTGTCTATATTTATCCAGAAGCGCTCTTAAAAAAGAATAATGTGAAAATTCTAAATGGTAAAGTGCCTGGCAGTTTTTCTTCCTTAGTGGAGCATAAGATAATGGCACATCTTCAAAGGCTTCGTAGATTTGATAAAATATGGTAGATTAGCATATTATTCTAGCGTGGTAGTTATGACTGATAAAGTTATCTTTTTATCCATACATATTCTCTGAACCCTAAACATTAAGGTTACTTTGTTAGTAATTAGTATTAATTTTTACCTCTACCTAAGGAAGTAAAATGTAGCAAAATCTACTTAGGAGAATTCCCATATATAGGCTGATACCTGGTTTGTTTATTCTTTCTACCTAAGGAAATAAAATGTAGCAAAATCTACTTAGGAGAATTCCCATATATAGGCTGATACCTGGTTTGTTTATTCTTTCATCATCATCTCAAAGGTTAGATAATAGATCCCTAAGAAATATCCCATAGACTGATTTTTTTGTATCTTATTGCCTCTGTAAAAATAATACATGTCCATTTAAAAACGTAAACAATATGAAAAATATAGAAAAAGTCAAAAGCACATGAAACTCTGCCATCCCCACTGATGATGTCTTTCCAGATATTTCTTATGTAGCTACCCCTGTGTGAAAATGGATGTGTCGTTTTTGTAAAACTGCATACCTTTTGTGTTTAGTAAGTTACTTTTTTTCCATTCAGTGATATGTTGTGGCTTTTGTCCCATCTTAAGAAATATTAATTGATTAGTCAAATAATTTTAATGGTTGCATAATTTTCCATTGTAGAAGCATACTGAATGATTTAAGTAGGTTCCTGTTAATGGACATTTAGGCTGATTAAGTTTTCTTTATTGTAAATAGTGCTTTGATGAATATTTTGTGCATGCATTTTTTTTTTTGGTAAAATTATCTCCTTATAAATTATTAAAATGGGATTTGGACATTTGTTTATTAAAACACCTATTACTAGCTTTTGAAAGTTTGCTATATTTTCTTTTAAGGTGATAGATTTACTGAAGTGATGGTAACATATATAATATTGAAATGTCTTTTAAAAACCTCATTAGTATTTTAAAATTTGATTCCTAACTTTAAAAAAATGATCTTGACTTCTACTGCATATTTGGAAACCTTTCATTTCTAATAAATGGAGGTGAGAAGTTATTCAATTAAAGATAGAAAATGGAAAAGTTAAAGTACTAAAACAATGAAAAATAATTAAACTGATGGAAGTATAGGGAAACTGGAAAGGGTAATGATTAAAATAAAGAAAGGGCTTTGGAAACAACCTGGATTTGAATCCTGATTCAGCCTCTTACTAGCTCTACATGACCTCGGGGAAGCCTTTTAACGTCTCTAAATTTATTCATCCTCCTTAAAAGTAGGGATGCTAATATATCATGGGGTCATTTTGAGGATTAAATAATAATAGTAATAATTCCAGATAACATGTTTGAATCTTTTTACTATGTATGGCAGGCATTGTATTAAATATTTATATGTATTTTTTTCACTTGGCAAATATTTATTATCTTAATTCTCACAAACTCGTGAGATATAAGTATGTTTTATTGATGAGGAAGCTAAAACTAAAAAAGGGAGTTTGTAAGTTGCCCAAGCAACATAGTTAACAAGTGGCAGAATCAGAATTTGAACCCTACCAGTCTGACCCAGTAGAGCCTGCAATTTGAAATTCTATCGTATGTGTATATAAAGCACTTAGCACAGTGAATAGCATGCATCAGTTAATATGTATGTTTAGGCTGTCTTTACAAAATAAGTATGTCAAGAGAATGAGAAGACAAGCCACTTGGAGAAAATGTTGGCAAAAGATATATCCGATAAAAGACCGTTATTCAAAATATATTAAGAATTCTTAAAACTCAACAATTAGAAAACCTACAGTCTGATTAAAAAATGGCCAAAAGATTTGGACACCTCACTGAAGAAGATATTCAGATGGCCAATAAGCATATGAAAAGAAGCTCAATATCATATGTCATTAGGGAGTTGCAAATTAAAACAAGGAGATACCACTACACACTTGTTAGAATGACAAAAATCTATACCAACAACACCAAATGTTGGCAGGGGTGTGGAGCAACAGGAACTCTCATTCATTGCTGTTGGGAATGCAAAATGGTATAGCCACTTTAGAAGACAGTTTGGCAGTATCTTGCAAAACTACACATGCTCTTGCCATATGATCCAGTAATTCTGCTCCTTGGTACTTACTCAGAGGGGTTGAAAACTTAATGTCCACACAAAAACCTGCACACAGATGTTTATAGCAGCCTTATTCATGATTGATAAAACTTGGAAACAACCAAGATGTCTTCAGTAGGTGGATGGATAAACAAACTGGCACATCTATATAATTGACTGTTATTCAGCGCTAAAACAAAATTAGGTATCAAACCACGAGAAGACATGGAGGAATCTTAAATGCTTGTTACTAAGTGAAAGAAGCCAATCTGAAAAGGCTACATACTGTATGAAAAACAAAACTATGGAGACAGTAAAAAGATCAGTGGAGGGGTTAGGAAGAAGGGCAGGATGAATAGGCAGCGCATAGAGATTTTTAGGGCAGTGTAACTATTCTGTATGATATTATAATGGTGGATACATATCATACATTTGTCCAGACCCGTAGAGCACATACCAGGAGTTAATCCTAATGTAAACCGTGGACTTTTGGTAATAATGATGTGTCAATATAGGTTCATCAGTTGTAACAAATGTACCACTGTGGTGCAGAATGTTGATAGTGGGGGAGGGGCGGCTGTGCACTTGTAGGGAGGAGAGTACATGGGAACTCTGTGTACTTTCTGCTCAGATTTGCTGTGAGCCTAAAACTACTCTAAAAAATAAAGTTTATTAAAAAAAATAATATTTAAAAAGCAAGTATGCATTATAAGTGTGAACTTCTGATACTTTTGTTTTTAGGCCCAGAATAAAGAGACCAATGTTTTAGCTGCTGCAAAGGTGATTGACACCAAATCTGAAGAAGAACTTGAAGATTACATGGTTGAAATTGATATATTAGCATCTTGTGATCACCCTAATATAGTCAAGCTTCTAGATGCCTTCTATTATGAGAACAATCTTTGGGTAAGTATTTTCTGTTAATCTATAGGAATAACCAAAATGAGTTAATTGTCCTAAAGAGGTTTATAAGTTGTGTAGGCCTATTTTATGTACTACCTCTTCTTTTTGGTCACTTATGCTACTTGAATGAGAATTGACCTGCTGATGAGAGGGTCATTAACAACATAATTATCCATAGCTTCAACAGATGTTTTGATGTGTATTTCAGATGGTACTGTATTTCATGATTGTTTGACATTGGACTCAAATGTAGAAACTTGGTTAAGAATATTAAATTTCCTAAATAATGAAATTAGATGCCTTTCTTGTTTTTAATTAATTTTTTTTCCCAGTTGGAACTTCTTTCTTTCTTTAAAGTCTTTTTTTTTCAGCACTTTTAAAATTTTATTTTTTCTTTTTTAATTGAAGTATAGTTGATTTACAATGTTGTGTTAGTTTGAAGTGTCTTGTTTAAATTTAAGTGTCTTGATTTAAATTTAAGCATTTATTTAAAATGTTTTGAAGTTTCTTTTGTTTTCTTTGCAATTGTTTATAATTTCTTATACTAAATTTTTGATAAATCATGTAATAAATTATAAAATGCTTACTAGAAATGTTAAATATTGGGTTTGCCAAAAAGTTCATTCAGGTTTTTCCTTACGGAAACGTTTTGGCCAACCCAACATTTATCTTATATATTATCAAGCCCAACTTTAGTGCATGATGTAGTGGCCAAGTCTGTATGTAAAAATTTTATTCATTTTTAGGAAATATTAGGCATAAATAAATATATAAGTAAAATGTTAATATTTAGTATAATAACCAGTCAGTCACTTGCTCTGCACCGATACTAATTTAATCAAGCGGACTTTTTGAAATGGAGTTTCAGTTTTTTCTCCTTGAAGGAAGAAACAACGTGTTATGAAAGAAGAGTAGATTGTGCAAGCTGTACCTGATTGGGAATCAAAAGGCCTTTATTTTTTTTTTTTTTTTTAAACAGTTAGTGTTTTTTTTTTTTTTTTTTTAATGAGGATCTTGAATCAGATGCGTATGTTTTGATTGATTGATTGATTGATTGATTTTGGCTGTGTTGGGTCTTCGTTTCTGTGCGAGGGCTTTCTCCAGTTGTGGCAAGCGGGGGCCACTCTTCATCGCGATGCGCGGGCCTCTCACCGCCGCGGCCTCTCTCGCCGCGGAACACAGGCTCCAGACGCGCAGGCTCAGCAGTTGTGGCTCACGGGCCCAGCCGCTCCGCGGCATGTGGGATCTTCCCAGGCCAGGGCTCGAACCCGTGTCCCCTGCATTATTAGCAGGCAGACTCTCAACCACTGCGCCACCAGGGAAGCCCAAGGCCTTTATTTTTTGATTTTGGTGATGCTAGGCAGGAGCTTGAATAAGTCAATGAACCTTTATGACTTGTTTACTCATCTCTAGGATGAGTAATGATCTGTGTCTCAAATTATTTTTCATATGATACAATGAATTTCAAAACAATTTATTGGCAAGCTCCTGTAAAAAATAAAGTGTTGTTATACAGAGGAGAAAAAAGTGTGAAGCTACACAATTTGTTAAGGTATGTAATTAAAAAAAAATCTATAGTTATTATTAGTGTGGTGCCTTCTAATATAGCTGTTCAGAGTTCTAGCAGAATGTTTCCAGAGATAGTAATGAAAATGAATTCCTAGACAACTTAATAAATAGATAAGATCTTTACTTGAGACTATTACAAAATAAAAAGCTGGACAACTGTGAGGGACAGTTTAGTGGGAGAGATAGACATTAATTAATCAAAGAATCATAATAAATATAAAATTAAAACTGTGATAAGGGTTAAGAAAGAAAGGTGCATGATGGTATGTACCAGGGAGGTCTGGGAAGGCATCCATCAAGAAGTGATAATTGAGCTAGGATCGGAAACTTTTGTATATGTTTTTTTTCCTATTTTTTAGAAAAACTAAAAGTTTCTCTTTTCAGGGTTTATTCCTAGAAATAAAGTTAAAAAATATACTTGATCACTTATTTCACAATAGTTACCTTAAAAAGGAGAGTATAAAATCTTTCAGTGGTGATGAAATGGATATATAATACTGTCCTGAATAAAAATTCTATACCTGGTAATTTTACAGAAGCAGGGACACTAAAAATGATGATTAACAAAAATGCACATATTTCCACAATGTGTTCTTTTTGTGCTTTCTTAGTTGTATGTCATTAAGACTTGTAAATCTTTTTACAAAGAAAATCTTTATGGTTGTTAACATACTATTGTTTCTGTAACCTAGGTTATTTTATAGCTATTTCTTTATCTTTTATGCTAAATTGAAGAAAAAATACTCAAACTCAATGTCGTGTTAGACACATGCTTTTTTATTTGCCTGCAGATCCTCATTGAATTTTGTGCAGGTGGAGCAGTGGATGCTGTGATGCTTGGTAAATGGTTTTTTGTTCTTCATGTTTATATCTTAAATTATACTTTAAAAAAGTCAAGTGATTTCAAACATTTATACGTATATATTTATCTTATTGTTTAGAGACATTCAGTAAGTTAAGAAATCAGCCTAATTATTTTTATATTCTTGGATAATTGTAATAAAATTCTAAAATTAAACATTGAGTATAATATGTGAAGAAAGTTTTGTGTATAGTTTTTTAAAAATCAATTCATTGTGTATGATCTTTGACAGTGATGGTAAAGTTATATAGCCTGCTGATATGCTTTCACTGTACAAAAATGCAGATTTGTTTACTGTTTTCCTTGTAGAGCTTGAGAGACCATTAACTGAGTCCCAAATACAAGTAGTTTGTAAGCAGACTTTAGAGGCATTGAACTACTTACATGATAATAAAATCATCCACAGAGATCTAAAGGCTGGAAACATTCTTTTTACCTTAGATGGAGATATTAAGTTGGGTAAGTTTATTCCTTTATATAAAACATTTGAATTTGTGCTTTGAGATTTCCCCCGTATGTCTGTAACTTAATATTGTTTTGTTACGTGTCAAATATGTGAAACATGGAGAATTATATTCAAATATGTGAAACATGGAGAATTACTCGGTGTTAATTTTTTTTTTCCCCCATTTATTTAGGTCTTCTTTAATATCTTTCAACAGTGTTGTATAGTTTTCAGAGTACAGGTCTTTCAATTCCTGTATGCTCTTATTTATTTATTTATTTTTAACATCTTTATTGGAGTATAATTGCTTTACAATGGTGTGTTAGTTTCTGCTTTATAACAAAGTGAGTCAGCTATACATAGACATATATCCCCGTATCTCCTTGGTGTTAATTTTTAAGATACTTCCTTGGAGAGAATTCCCTGGCAGTCCAGTGGTGAGGACTAGGCGCTTTCAATGCTGAGGGCCCAGGTTCAATCCCTGGTCAGGGAACTAAGATCCCATACACCATGCAGTGCGGACAAAAAAACAAAACAAAACTTCCTTGGATACATAATTATTCATTAACTCCCAGAATTCCTAAGTATAGGCACCTCATATAAAGACTCTTTAAAAAGTAAGAAAGGATGGATTTTTATTTTTAAAATGGCACACTTTTACAAGGCTGGCTAATTATTTTTCCCTTAAGTTTTTGTATGTAGGCTTAATACTTGTAAATATAATACATTTAGAAAATGCTGTAGTATGTAAAACCACTAACTTAGTTTTATCTTCATTTCCAAAACTCATATCTAGTGGTTTTCTTTTTCCATGTTTAGTTTTATATTCTGTTTTGTAGATATGGTATCTTGGCTAAACTAACCAAGTAACTAACCTTAAGTCTGAAAAAGATGCCTAAAATAAGTGTAAGGACTAGAATTTTTAATTTTGTTTTTTACACTGAGGGAATAAATGATAATTTCATAAGGAGAAATAGATGTAGATTTTAGATGGGAAATTAATGAATTTCATATATATGCATACAAATAGAAGTAAGTATCCCCAAGATACGTATTAAAAAAAATCTGGTGATGAAGTCTAAATTTGGGTATTTTGGAAGGATATTAAAAACAAAATATATTCAAAGGCTGTGCTGATACCAGTGATCATAGTCATTTCACTTCACTTTGTCATGACATCTAAACAGGTATAATTTGATATACTACTAAATTTTAACCTTTTTATTAAGAAATGGATACAGATACAGAAAACCACACTAACAGTTGTGTAGCTTATTGACTTGTAGCTTTGTACACAATAGCTTTGTAACCACCACCTAGATAAAGAAATAGAATGGGACTTCCCTGGTGGTCCAGTGGTAAAGAATCCGCCTTCCAATGCAGGGTACGAGGGTTCAGTCCCCCCTGGTCGGGGAACTAAGATCCCACATGCCGCGGGGCAGCTAAGCCCAAATGCCGCAAACTACGGAGTCCACACTCTCTGGAGCCTGAGAGCCACAACTAGAGAGAAAAACCCGCACGCCACAACTAGAGAGAAGCCTGCGAGCCTCAACAAAGAGGCCGCGTGCTGCAGCGAAAGATCCCGCGTGCCTCAAGAAAAAAAAAAAGAACTAGAACTATGTCAGGCACCCTAGCAGCTGTTTCATGTGCCCTCTCTCAATCACAGTGTCCCTCCCTTCTCCACAGGTAATCTATATCCTGACTTTTGTAGTAATCACTGCCTTGTGTTTCTTTATGGCTCTATCACCCAGTGTTCCTGTCTAGACTTTAGAGTTTAGACTTACCCATATTTGAAACCTGCTTTTTCTTTTAAGTCTCTTTTAATTTATAGGTTGCCCCCCACCGCCCTGCCATTCCTTTTGTCTCTTTACATTTTATCTATGGCATGCATTCTCATGGCATGCTTTCTCAAAGAAAGTTGGTTCTTTGGGGACAAAAAAATTTTAGTGTTACCATGGTTGTGACCCTCCAAAGGCCCATAGATACACACAAACAGAGATACAGTATATCTGTGGCATTAAAATTTCATGGCGGGGAGGGAGGATTCAGAAAAAATGTCTAAAAAGGCTCCTTAGGAGAGAGATGAAAAAAAGGTTGAGAAACACTGAGGTATAGGACCTAGGCTGTTGGACCTGTAGAGTTTCTCTCATCTTGCATTTTGCTGACTGTGTACTCCTGATGACTGTAGTAAGTTCGTCTCTGTATTTCCCTCAATTTGCAGATGAATCCAAAAGCCTCATCAGTCTCAAGTTTGACTTTTTTGGCAAGACTATAGGTGGTTTTGTGTTCTTTCATTGGGAGGCATGTAATACCGGCTTTTTGATCTTTTTTTTGATGTTAGCAGCTGTTGATGTTTAATGCCTGAATCCGTTCTTTGGAGTGGCAAAATGAATTCCATCATTTTGTTTTCGCTTATTATTTTTGATAACAATTTTGGTGTAATTATTCATCAGTTATTTGATTATTTTCATTTATCATCATTATAAAATTAGGAATACTTATATAAAAAGACACTTACCTTCAACTGTTTGGTTATTCAGGAGTATAGTTCATATAGACAGGACAGGAAAAATGCTTGATTCTTTCCTTTTATTTATTTAGCTTTAAAGACAATGAATTGGTTCTCTCTCATCCTTAGTTGGTGGCCAGTATTTTTTTAAATGGCATTATTAATTCATGAATTTTATTTTATAGGTTTCAAATCTATTACAATTTTTATCCTTATTATAGCTCACGTTGTACCATCTTGGTCAGTGGGAGCTTCTTCAAGCTGGCTTGTTAATCTTTTTGACATGACTCTACTAATCTTTGGTAGATTTCTTGCTGTCTGTTAGGTTGAGATGTTTCAGGCTCATCTGTTACATTTCCTGCCTCAGACCTGTAATTAGCCATTTCTTCAGGAAGCCCTGAAGAAGTTTTAGTAGGACATGGTATTTCAAGACCACAATCTGAGTGTTAGACATGCTTATAGTTTCTGGATTCGCCTTCATTCTAGGCCTTTCCAAAGGACAGAGCTAGGCTCTCATGAGTTCCTACGTACGTCCTATTCAAATTCAGGATAAAGCCTTTTTTTTTTTTCTTCCCTTAGCCCCTTCTGTATTACATCTGTATCGCTTTTCTTCTGTCCTGAGAATCTTGCTTCTCAAGAACATTGATGATAGATTTGGAGTATTCTGTAATTACTCATTTTAACCTTCATTTCTATATTCAGCGCTCACCACCACTCTTGTTCATGTCTCTTTGGTTATGTTGGTTGTCTGAAGTTCATTCTCTGGTAGATTTCTCTGAAAGGGCTCTCTGAGTTCTTATATAATGGTAACACTTCTACCCTTTATACTTTGAAGGTCAGCTTTGCTGGATAGAAAATCCTTGGTTCACATTTCTTTCCTTGAATATCTAAAATATGTTACTCTGTTTTCTTCTGTCATAAAGTGTTATTGAAAAGTCTGATGAAAATCTCATTTTCTTTCTTGTATAAGTCATGTGCTCTTTTTGCCTAGATGCCAAAGACTGTTTTTTTAAGGACTAAACTTTGACTAAACTTTTCTAAGTGTTGTTTTTTTGTTTCCCGCTCACCCCCCGCCCCCCAGGAAGGTTTTCTGTAATTATAGATATGAGTATTTATTCTGTTCCCTTGCACTGACTTTCTCCTTTAGAGACTTTTATTATCTTTTTGTTGGGCTTGACAATCATCAGTATTTATAACTTTCTCTCAGGTTCTTTTTATCTTTCTTCATTTTTTTTCATTGTGGTGAAATATACTTAAAATTTACTGTCCTAACCATTTTTAAGTGTACAGTTCCATAGCATACAGTGCATTCACACTGTCGTGCAACCAACACCACCACCCCTCTCCAGAACCTTTTCATCTTCCTCAACTGAAACTCTGTACACATTAAAACGCTTAAGTCCCCATTTCCTCCTTCCCCCAGCCCCTGGTAACCATTCTACTTTCTGTCTCTGTGAATTTGACTACTCTGCGTACCCCATATAAGTGGAATCCTGCAATACTTGTCCTTTTGTGACTGGCTTATTTTACTTAGCATAATGTCTTTAAGGTTCATCCATGGTGTAGCATGTGTTAATTTTCTTCCTTTTTAAGGCTGAATAATATTCTGTTATATGTATACACCACATTTTATTTATCCATTCATCCATTGATGGACGTTTTGGTTGCTTCCACCTTTTGGCTCTTGTGAATAATGCTGCTATGAACATGGGTGTACAATATCTACTTGAGTCCCTGCTTTCAGTTCTTTTGGGTATATACCCAGAAGTGGAATTGCTGGATCATATGGTAATTCTCTGTTTAATTTTTTGAGGAACCACCACACCATTTTCCACAGTGGTTGCACCAATTTACGTTTCCACAGCAATGCACAAGAGTTCCAATTTCTCCACCTCCTTGCCAGCATTTGTTATTTTCTGTATTTTTGATGATAACTATCCTAATGGGTGTGAAGTGGTAATGGGTGTGAATTTGTTGTGTTTATTTGCTCTTGCATTCCTCCTACTTTAGCCTTTGTTTCTAAAATTGTTTTTTATTTCTAATTTTCCCTTGAGTTCTGTCACCTCATTTATGAGTTTTAAAATTCTGACTTCTGTTACTCTTTTATGTCATCATTTTTTAGTCTTGTAGCTCGTTTTGAAATATAATTTTGATCTTTTTTAGTGCATGTTTTTCTGTAAGTGTACTAAAATCTTATTTGAATACAGGAATATACTTTTGTGTAAAATAATGCATGCCATTGAAAATAAGTATATTTTTAAAGATTTAGGAATGCCAAAATAGTTTTGAGTTGGTTGACATTTAAAATAGTTGCACTTTGTTTCATTAATTCATAAATACAGAGAACCTTCCAATTCTGTGACATCGTATTAAGTGTACACAGATGCATATAGAACCATACTATCCTCAAGAACCATATATACATTACAATAATCAAATTTTTATGATCTTGTCAGATCACATTGTTACAAATGGAAATAAGTATGTAAAATGCTATTTTAACAGACCAACATATATATGCCATATCATTATAAGTAGAACTGTAAAACACATAATGACCTTAGTTTTCCCCTTTGCACAAAAATGAAGATGGCTTCTTGTCCCTCCTTAGTTTACCTCCTGCTCATAAGAGTGCTTCGAGAGGTACGAATGTTGACAGTGGACCTTTGTGGTTTAGGCCTGTTTCTCGACCTCCTTTCCCAGTCATGTTCTGAGGGGGAAAAAGTTAAAAAGAATAGACCATTAGTAGGTTCTGGGAACACACTGGAATACGTACTGAGCTGACTCTACCTGAGTAGAAAACCTCTTCTGGCAGGAATTTCATATTATGATCTCAATCCCATCCTGCGGAAACATGGCAAGTTATAAGTTGAGGAAGTAGGGGGGTAATAGGGATGGAGAGTCCTGAATACATCTATTTATGTTGTATTTTCTGCAGATATATCTTCCAAGTATAGTATGTTCTATTGGCAAATTTATTTATTAATTTAATTATAAAACATTAATGACATATCTAGTATAACAAAAGACTTCATACACCATATTACGAAGCTTAAACATCATTCTACAGGCAATAGGTAGCTGCCAAGATGTTTTAAGCAGGAGAACTACATGGTCAAAAAAAGAAAAGAAAGAACTATATAATAGACATAAATTAGAATATAGGGCAGGATTTCATGAGTTTTAAGAGTTCTACTGCCAGAGTATCATGACGGTTAAAATTACACATATGATTAATAACAGTAGCTGACATTTATTGTGTGTATATTCTGTGCCAGGCCTTGGGGCATGAATACTAAATATGGGATTTTTGGTATTTATTCAGTTTTGAGAATCGTGGCATGTCAAATGAAACTTTAAAAGTTAAATGTATATGGCATGAGGTAATTTATGTAGCAATAGCAATTTTATGTTGCTATTAATGATTGAGCTCTAAGCCGAAAAGGAGTTAACAACTGATAAAGCTATAATGTTGCTGTGCCCTATAATTTAAATTAGAAAGCATCGTTCCTAATTTTTTTCTTTGTGATATAATTTTATGCGGAAGTTAGCAAGACATATGCTGTCATAAAGGCTGCTTTGGTATAATTTCTGTTTTTCACACTATAGAAAAAATGTCCCTTAATTTAATTGTAACATATAGCACTAGTTGGCATTTATTTTGGTGAAGTGGATAGACTGATCTATTTTAAAGTTACTATTTTTTTTTTTCAATTCTGGAGAATTTGTGATCTGAAGATGTGTAAGGATGGTGGTATCAAGTGTATTAATGATGGAATCTTTTCTTTGGCAGTTTCTTTTTGGGGGGTGGGAGTATGGTAAAAAGAGGGTGGTCAAAATTAGGATGATAGAGAGTTATTTCTCTTTCTATTTTGCTTACCCTTTAATAACAGTGGCCTTATTAAAGACTTGATATGCTTTTCCCTTATGTTGAATAATATAGCGTTCTTTGCTTAAAAACTATCATTAATACTTTTGTATGATTATTTCAAGCGGATTTTGGAGTATCAGCTAAAAATACAAGGACAATTCAAAGGAGAGATTCCTTTATCGGCACACCCTATTGGTATGTATTCGGTTTTATGGATTTGCAGCATTAGTTATGTCAACAGTTATTATTACTCATTAATTTTGTCCACATAATCAATTATACTGTCTATCTTTCATGTGGTTTGTGATCACTGCTCTTAAGTTAAACATCTTAATTTTCAGTTCTCTGTCTTCATAGGATGGCTCCTGAGGTAGTCATGTGTGAAACATCTAAGGACAGACCCTATGACTACAAAGCTGATGTTTGGTCCCTGGGTATCACTTTAATAGAAATGGCTGAGATAGAACCACCTCATCATGAATTAAATCCAATGCGAGTGCTGCTAAAAATAGCAAAATCTGAGCCCCCTACATTAGCACAGCCATCAAAATGGTAAAGTATTCCTAAACAATATTTTTTAAGAAGCAAAACTTGATGCTTTATTCTTCCAACTTTCCAAAGGTATTTAAATTTAGGTACATGGTGCAAAGATTGTATGAAGTAGAAAACTGATTTTTGGTGTATTTTCAGGACTTAAGGACCATATAAACTCCTGTAACTAACTTTCCCCATAAATTAAAAAATACCAGTGATTTGAGTTCTACATGAAAGAGATATTTTCTGTACTTTGAGAAAGTGAGGCATATATGTGATTGATCTGTATTTGTGGAGTTTAATATAATGGAAGAATTTTTGTGATTTTTAGCATACTTATGGATATATGGCTGTATCTCAATGACTTAAACTATGAACCTATTTACATATATGTAACTTGTATTTGTAGATAAATGACTTATGAAATATTAATATTCTCATAACTAGTTTTCTTATGTTGAATTAATACTATTACACTATTCCACTATTACATAATGGAACTTAACCACAATTTCTCAGTTTTGATTTTAATAAGAAAAATAGAATGTCATTATTAAAATTTTATTCTGAAGGTCTTCAAATTTTAAGGACTTTCTAAAGAAATGCTTAGAAAAGAATGTGGATTCCAGGTGGACTACATCTCAGCTACTGCAGGTAAGATAAGAGTAGTATGACAATGGCAACCATATAATTGTTGTAACATCTCTTTAAGAGGAATACAGTTTCAGATTCCTTCAGTGTGCCCTCTTTCCACTTGAGTTTCCCTGTGCAAACTCACTCAAGATTCATTGTAGTAGTTAACATTTGCTTTACAAACATTTGCTGCTTTTACTAAAGGGCATTTATTTAGCTTTTAAATTTCTCGTATGCTTTTTTGATTCAGTATAATTGTGTTTTTTTCATTTTGTTTAGTTATTTCCACTTTGTCAGTTACTTACATTTTGTCTCTCCAGTTAGTAGAAAACAAGCACCTTGGTGGCAGGGGCCATGAGCTAATTAATTTTTTTTTAATGTCCCTTACAGTGAGGGTAAATGTTCAGTAAATATTGCTAACTTTTAAAAAATGGTGTTAAAGTGATTGGATAATTTTGTTTTATAGCAGGACTTGTTTGTAATATTTGAAATAAAATTTTGTCAAATAATAGTATAGGTAGAGAAATAGAATGACAAGTCTTGAGGCAGTTACTGTTAGGTTGAGTACAACTCCTCCATTATAGTTTTTTAGATTGATCTATTTATCTGGGGGGAGAAGCAGGAAAAATTGCCTTTCTCTGTACAACAAGTATATCCTTGGAACACACTTTCTCTTATTATTTCACTACCCCCCCATTTGAAGGCCTTAATCTGTGACAAACACCAAGTGCTGAGTGTACAGAGGTGAATAAAATATCTTCTTACTCTTAAGGATATTAGAACTATGTCAAAAACCAGATGTATATAGACACTTTTTATTAATTTTTATTGGAGTATAGTTCTTTACAATGTTGTATTAGTTTCTGCTGTACAACAAGTGAATCAGGTATACGTATACACATATCCCCTCTTTTTTAGATTTCCTTCCCATTTAGGTCACCACAGATCATTGAGTAGAGTTCCCTGTGCTATACAGTAGGTTCTCATTAGTTATCTATTTTATGCGTAGTAGTGTATATATGTCAATCCCAGTCTCCCAGTTTGTCCTACCCCCCCTTCCCCCCCGTCGGTAACCATAAGTTTGTCCTCCACATCTGTGACTTTGTTCATCTGTACCATTTTTCTAGATTCCACACATAAGTGATATTATACGATATTTGTTTTTCTGGCTTACTTCACTCTGTATGACAATCTCTAGGTCCATCCGTGTCTCTGCAAATGGCACTATTTCATTCCTTTTTATGGCTGAGTAATATTCCATTGTATATATGTACCACATCTTCTTTATCCATTCCTCTGTCAATGGACACTTAGGTTGCTTCCATGTCCTGGCTATTGTAAATAGTGCTGCAGTGAACATCGGGGAGAATGCATCCTTTCAAATTACGGTTTTCTCCAGATACGTGCCTAGGAGTGGGATTGCTGGGTCATATGGTAGCTCTATTTTTAGTTTTTTAAGGAACCTGCATACTGTTCTCCCTAGTGGCTGTACCAATTTACAGTCCCACCAACAGTGTAGGAGGTAGATACTTTTAACAGAACTTTAAAGCTTTTTGTAATTCTTTTATTGAGGCTTTATACATATTGTTACTTTCTAACAATTAAACATATTGTAAACATATTGTTACTTTCTAAAACTAGTAATGTACTTGAAACTTGCTTTAAATTTTAATTTAGATTTTAGGTTATGAAATTTTCAGACATGCAGAAAAGTACATATACCTACTACCCAGATGTAATATGTTATCATTTTTGACGTATTTCTTTCAGATTCTTAAAAAAAGGTACAGATACAGTTGCAGGCAGCCCCTACTCCTGCTCAATTCCCTCCCCCTCCTTCATTTCCCAGATGTAATATCATCTGAAGTTGTTTGTATTTTTTCTACTTATATGTTTGTATTTTTGCCACATAACAGTGTGTTTTATATATTTGAAATTTACTTCACAAGCATTTCAGTTGTTACTGAGTATGCTCTTTTTAATGATCAAACAGCATCCCTTTGTGACTGTTGATTCCAACAAACCAATTCGAGAATTGATTGCAGAGGCAAAGGCTGAAGTAACAGAAGAAGTTGAAGATGGCAAAGAGGAGGATGATGATGAAGAAACAGAAAATTCTCTGGTCAGTATTTAGAAAGGAAATTTCATTTAGGTAATTTTTAGAGTTGAGTTTTGAGGTATGATTGCAGCTGTGTCTAAGAATTAATTGACGGGTAGCATTACAAAAACCTTTAATTTTAGAGGTGAAGATTTATTAAGTTTGCTCCTTGTTTTCAAGTTTGCTCCTTGCTACCCATTTTTGTCATATTTATTATGTGAAGATTTGTCAATTCTTTAAGTTATTTTTATAATTTCATCAAATTTTACTGAATAAAGATATTAAATCATTATATATATGAATTAAATCATTTTTATATATGAAATGTTGTTTTGGTTACCATCTTGAAATTATGTTTTAACACTAAAACTGTATAAAATCTTTTTTAGCCAATACCTGCAAGTAAGCGTGCCTCCTCTGACCTTAGTATTGCCAGCTCTGAAGAAGATAAGCTTTCACAAAATGCTTGTATTTTGGAATCTGTCTCAGAAAAAACAGAACGTAATACTTCTGAAGATAAATTTAACGGTAAAATTCTTACTGAAAAACCCGCCACTGATGAACCTGAAAATACTGTGGTAGGCATTAATGAACATGTTAATGATACTCATTTAGAAGCTATGGCTGAACTTCATAATAGAGCAACAATAATCGAGGAAAATGGGAGAGAGGAGAAGAGACCCAAGCTTGAAAATCTACCTGACACAGAAGACCATGAAACAGTGGACATTAATTCAGTCAATGAAGGAAAAGAAAATGACATAATGATAACTTCAGAAACAAATATTGAACAGAATCTGAAACCTGAGGAAGAAGGGGATCGAGAAAAGCAACAGATATTTGAAAATAAGTTTATAAAATCTGAAGAAATTGAAGACACTACTATTCAGACAATGGATTTAGTTTCTCAAGAGACTGGAGAAAAAGAGTCAGATATTCAGGCAATTGAAAGTGAAGTTGAGTTTACAAAGGAAGACACCCTCGAGAAATTGGGAAGAGATGACAAAACTGAAAAAGATATGATCAGTGATACAAGCAAAGTGATAGGAACAAATGAGGCAGAAGACGTTGCTCAGAAGGCAACTGAAAACAGTGCTGAGGATGCTCAGAGTAATGATGGGAAAGAAGTGGGTGAAGCAGGCCAGAAATTAGTGATCAAGTCCACAGAGGGTCCTGAGGCTGGTGGTGCTGAGGAAGTTTCTATTAAAGAAATAGTTGAAACTAATGAGATAGATAAAAAATCTGTAGAAGGTAAAGATGAGGAACAATTAATCAGCAGTTCAGAGAACATAGTGGAGGCCAATGAGGAGCTCGGGACAAATGAAGTTGAGATTACTGAATCAAGCAGCACTGAAGGAATGGAGGTCAGAAGTGCGGTGACTGATAGTGACCAAAAGGCTTTAGAAAGTGAAACTCGGGATGCTCATGAAGCCACTGCTCAGATGGACACAGAACAGAAAGATATTCCATGCGAAGTGCCAATTAAAACAGAACCTCAAGTTCCTGCCACTTCACAGCCTGGTGAACCTCAGCCTGTTCTAATACCCAGTATTAATATCAACCCCGAAGATGCAGAAAATAAAGGAGAAATAGGTGCTTTATCAAAAACTGAAACCGTGTTACCAGAATCTGAGAATCAAAAGGAAAATGATACTGATTCAGGCACTGGTTCCACTGCTGATAATAGCAGCATTGACTTGAATTTATCCATCTCTAGCTTCCTAAGCAAAACTAAAGACAATGGATCAATATCTTTACAAGTAAGTGTACACGGGTCCTTGTTTGGGTTTTTCTTTGTTATTTTGGCAGTTGAGAGTTTGTGTGAAACTGACGTCTTGAAAACAAGACAACACTAAATCAGTGTAGTATTAACCCTATAAAATTCTTAAGGCCTGTGAGGGCAATCAATTAAAAAAAACACTAAAGAGATTCTGGATGTAATCTTTAAATTTTTTGGTAGTACCTACCTATTTTTGCCAACTTGATATAAATAGTATAATACAGTTGCTTACTGGAATTTGGGTTTTCCTATTGTACATACCTAGGTATAATTGTAGCAAGAATCAGCAGTATATGAAAGAATTGAGGACTTGAAAGAATGATCTCTTTTTAAGAATGTTTAGGGTATAAACAGCCCTTGTTACCACTGGCATGTGCGGTGACCACTCTTACCTCCTCAGTCATAGGAATCACTACTGCCTTGAGAATCATTGTGGGAACAAAGCCAAACACTAACCCTTGAACACTTGGAGCTGTTAAGCATAATTCTCCAATCTGAGTTACTAGGGGGAGCTGTGTAGAAGTATGGAGTGGGGCCAGAGAATCAGTATTTATAGCAAAAGATCCCATGGATTTCTGATACAGGTGAGACTCTGGATTGACAGGTGGCAGAAAAGCAGAAAGAACTGAAGAAAATTGACCTTAGGGATAGGACACCAGGGCATGACTGATCAACCTGCGTATCTGCCCCAAATTATTACATGTATTGCCTAGATGGTCTTCAGTTTTCAGGTTGTTTCCCTGCTGAAATTCCATTAATCTGAAGTCCATTCACTGACTTAATAGTTAGCCTTTCCAAAAAATGCAGATACTTCTGTGAGAATTAAGGTGATATTAGTTGTGGATACTTTAGTAGGAACTGAAGAAATGGAAAATTTGGAGGTTACAGGGGGGTAGATTTATTTTTGGAGCATGCCCACTTTAGGTTTTAGAGGAAGTCTGGTTAGGGTGGCCGTAGTCCAGGGCTTAGGGAGAGCAGTGTGAGAATACTGGAAGCCTAGAGAGTACAACAGTAAGAGGCTGAAGAAAGGTGATTGGAAAGTGCCAAAGATCAACTTAAAAATTCTAATGCATTTTGAATGTAGTATTTTCACATTCCCCTTTTGCTCCCTCTGCTTTCTAACCTTTTCCACCTATCAAAACTAAGTAATTATCTGTTCTGAATACTTACATGTTTACCAAGATGTATTTGTAGCAGTGTTATACTTCTGTTATTTCTCTTTGCTTTTAAAAAGCATTTGGATAACCAACTGAGGAATGAAGAGTTTGGTCTTGATAAAGAATTTTGGGCAATAGCTAACAGGGAGATCTGGTATTTTGGGAGTGCAGTAGAGGTGCTGTCTTTCTAGTAACTCTAAAATCACTCATCCATCTCTGGCCCTGAGATGGAAGAGGGCTGGTGATACTATTGTTGTTGATGAAATGGATTTTGAATCCCAGTCCTGGCAGTGTTTAAAAGTTATCTGGGAGCCTTTCAAAATGAAATTCTCAGCCACCCTCAGACCTGTTGATTTAGATTCTCTAAGGGATGAGCCCCAGGAATTCATTTTTAATTGCTTTGTAAGTGCTTCTAAAACAGAAAAGCAGAGGTATCTGAGAACCTACAAGATAAAAAGAGGAAAGAATGGTTAACATGTGAAAGTTGTACTAATTACTCTTTTTTGTGAATTGCTTGTTACCACTGGTGCCTAATTATGATGTGGTATCATAAAAATTCTACATGCACATCATCAAAATGCATAATTTCACTTGAAAAAAATTTGATTTTATCTGTAAAATCATGTGAAAGTCAGATGAGGTGTGAGATGATATAATTGGTTTCAAAGTTGAGTCTTACTGCTTTCTATTCATACTTTATGTGTATAGTCTTCATAGTCTTCATAGCTGTTCAGTTTCTTGTTTTTGTTTTTTTAAGAAGAAAATGTTTTCTCTCTCTAGTATTCCCCATATAAAGCCTAACTAAAATAAAATCTCACTCAGGAAACAAGAAGACAAAAGAAAACATTGAAGAAAACACGCAAATTTGTTGTTGATGGTGTCGAAGTGAGCGTAACAACATCAAAGATAGTTACAGATAGTGATTCCAAAACTGAAGAATTGAGGTTTCTTAGGTGAGTAGAGAAACAACATGATTTAAACTGGTTTTGTGACTTCTCAAGTCTCTGCAGAGTCTGAAGAATAGAGAAACAAGAGTAAAGTCTTGGCTAATTTTGGATTCTTGTATTACTTTTCCATTTGAAAATAAATGTTACTTTTAAAGTTTTTTTCTTTTAAAGCATTACTTCAAAGGTGTAACTTTTGCTGTCTTCCTCTATCATTGCCATTAAATTTTATCAGACGTCAGGAACTTCGGGAATTAAGATTTCTTCAAAAAGAAGAGCAAAGAGCCCAACAACAGCTCAATGGCAAACTGCAACAACAGCGAGAGCAAATTTTCCGGCGTTTTGAGCAGGAGATGATGGTAAAGTCTTGGAATTTTGTACCCTTTTGTTAATAAAGAAATTTAAGGCTTAGAAAAAACCCCACCACTGGCAGGTTTTAGAACTTGTTCTCTGATTACTAGATTTCTCTGGCTTTGTGATGTATTTCTCACCTTTATCTCTTTGGTGTTTTAGATGCTTTCTTTTTTCTTCTCCTCTTCTCTTTTCTCTTCTCTTCTCTTCTCTTCTCTTCTCTTCCCCTTTTGCCTGACTTACAGTGTGGTGGGTGTTTTCATTTTTCTCTGATTAAATCTGTCATGAAAACCTGGAATCATGAAGCTAGTAGATGGTTTGCAAAGTTCTTAGGTGTGCCTATTGCTGTATAACTTTTTATTGTTACAATTTGACCTCTCAGAATTAGAATCCAAGATTTAAACCAGTCTAGAGCAGTTGTCTTCAAACTTGGCTGAGTATTAGAACTTCCTGGGGAATTTTTCAAAATACACTTAATTCTCTGGCTACTACAGTTAAGCTTCCACATCCCTTTTCACAGCTGCTAGAGAAGTTAGTGCTGACTTGTAAAGGGTAATTGTCACCGAGTCTTTAAATTTTTACTTTGTGTCCATAGTTGGAAAAGGAATTATTAATGTGATATAAAATTTCAGTAACTTATGTTGAACATGTAGCTTAATGTAGGTTAGAAAAAAGATCGTTTGAAATGTTATAGGATTCATGGTTGATTATAGTACTTAGGTTTTTATAATTTTAAGTGGTAAGGATTGTTTTGTGCTTGGCATCGCTGATTACATATGTTGTATCATAACTGAGAATTCCTAAGAAAATAATGAACTTTTGTTCTCTTTGAGTATTTTTACAGTACTTATATTCTATTTTTTCAGGACCTTATAAAAACTGGTTCTCCCCCCCATATTTTCCAAAATATTTTGCTTTTTAATTTTTTTTAAAAGAAAACACCCTTTACAAATACTTAACTCTACCTGTGTCTAAAATTGCAATGTTACTCAAGTATTATATAAGCAGAAATCTTTTGTTGAGAGAGTAGATTTATAATTCTAAAAGGTTTGTTTCAGTGAAGTATGATGTTTAAGAATCTTAATGAGGAAGAGTAAATTTGTAAATGACAAGTAATGGTACGTTTTTAAAATAGACTTCAAATGAGACCTTTGATTTATCAAAAATTTTATAAGATAAATGCTGAAAATTTTCTTACTTTAGTCTTTTGTAGCAACTGGATATTCTTCTAGATGGTCTAAAATTTTTGAGCATTCTACACTTGTACAATAGAAAAAAGTGTTTTCCATATTAGAAAAAACCGAAATGCACATCTTTTTGAAAAATTTTTAAAACATATTTTAGTGCATTTGAACTTGTTCAGTATTGCAAAGGGTACGTATTACATGTCACTCAATTTAAATGCCAGTTATGTGCTCTTAGTAAACATCTTCAGTATAATGAATTAATATGAGCGTTAATGTTAAAGTTAAATGATCTTGAGCTACATCATTTTACAGAGCAAGAAACGACAATATGACCAAGAGATTGAGAATCTAGAAAAACAGCAGAAACAGACTATTGAACGTCTAGAACAAGAACACACAAATCGCTTACGAGATGAAGCCAAACGCATTAAAGGTGAACAAGAGAAAGAGTTGTCCAAATTTCAGAATATGTTAAAGAACCGAAAGAAGGAGGTAAGTGTAACTACTGTTTTTAATGTACACTTAAGACTGTCTAAGGAATTAAGATAATACTTGGTAGTTAAATGGCACTCATTCATTTTTTTTTTCGGTCTTCCCAGCAGTTAGGTAGGGTAGTAGTAAGGTCAGATGTTATCTCATTTACTGCCAAGAAAACTGGAGTAGAAGAGGTTTTAATGGCCTGTTCAAGTTCACAAACTATTATTAAATGTCCAACTAACCCTTGAACCAAGTCTTCAAATTGAGTCTAATTCATTTTCCTTTCAACCTATCACTCCTCCTTTTTTAATGCAACATTTAAGGCCTGACATAGTAATGTTCTTTTTCAAGAAAACATACTATGTTCTGTTTGCAGGTGGCAATAATAATTCATCTTAATATTTATTTGCAATATTTAATTCATGCTTAAAAGTTTTTTTTTCTCTTGATTAGCTTGATTACCTTTCTTGGACTTTGTGTCAAAACAAAAGCTGAGTAACCTGAAATTTGAAATAATATCTTTAAGTTTATCAAATTGTGAGATACTTTGAACAATCACAGGTGGAAAATATCTGTAAAGTCATTTGATTATAATGAATTTTTTCATTTTTCCTGAAATTGTTCCATACTGTCATAGAATCTATTTGTGGTATTATCTACTATGAAAAATTGTCATTGTTTCAGAAAGAGGATTAACATATTGTATTAGTGTGTGTTTTTCTTCCCCAATTAAAATAACACTAAGAGAGCTTTTATATATTATCAGTTTTGAGAGATAATTTTATAATTTATTCTGTTCCTTTAGTATAAGAGGAGAATTTATCTTTTCATGATATGAAAGACCCCGGGACAATATTATGATCAGTTTTATTAGTTTTGGAACACACTAATATCAACCAAACTAGTGAATACATTTTCACTTTTGTTGCATGTCCCAGGTACTCAGATTCATTGATTTTAACAATGAAATTATGCAGATAATGGAACATCATTTTGCTGAACTTGAGGATCTGCTTTAAAAAGGATAGAATCAAATGTTAATAAATACAGTGCATTCTATGATTTCTTTAGGTAAAGATGAATGAAATGGTATATAGCCTTTTGATGTGGCTACCATTTCTAAAAATTACTGTTTTATTACTGTTTATTATATTTTATATAGAATTGCTCTATATACCATGATGTATGACTTTACTGTATTAACTAAATGTTAATTTTCTTGAAACCGTGAGTAGTTTTAAGAGGTTATTTTTTAATATCAGGTTAAATTTTAAAAATTTTGTAGGTAAGTATATGATTTAATTATAGATATCTAAAAGTTTCTAGTTATTGTTACTGTTTTGGACTAGGAGAGGTTTAGCCAGAGAACATGTTTGAGATAGTGATATGCATATTTTAAATAATTCTATTCTATATTTTTTTCCTTATCGCTAAACTTCTTGCATTTGGGGAGTCTCTTCTTTTTCATGGTGATTTGGTTTCATGAGCGATTACTGATGGGAAATTTTAAATACACTATGTTAAATCAAAATCAGTCTCTTTCACAGACCATCAATGGCGTGTGGTGATTTGGAATCTGGTTGCTTTTGGTGCTTCTACTTATAAACACGTGATCGTTTTTCATAGTTGGATTACAGATCTATTGTTAGGTGGAATACGTATCTAGGGTTTTGAAATGATTGAAAGAAGGAGCTCTAAAATACACTTCATTTTATAATATACTTTATTTGGTATAATAAATCATAGCATATAAACTTATTTTATGAGGGGTTATATTACTGATTTTAAAGCTGACAATTGATTTTGGCTTAAATTATCAGCAAAGGAGAATGTTTTTCTAATCTAATCCCAAAATCATCAGATGTGTTCATTTTTATCGCACCATATATAAAATAGTTTATTATGAAAAAAGAAAACTTAGTGTCCATTTGTCTCTCCTTTGTGTATTCTAATGCTTACTTTCCCTTTTGTTTTTCTTTTGATCTCATTAAGTAGATTTCATTTAGAATTATTTCATTGGTTTTATCAAGCCAATTATGAAATTTTGCAGTTTTATAAATGAGTGGCATTTGTTTTCCTTATATCCAATATTTCAAACAATGTCAGTAGATATGTTTATAATTTTATGATCTTTCAAGGTCAGTTGAGTTTATCACCTTTAGTTCAGCGTTAGCGTTACAAGTAATTCTTTACTGATTGTCTTTGGATCTAAAGAGAGAATGATATGTAGGGATAATTAAGCAACTAATTTTCCTTATATGGTGTAATGTCCCTTTCTGCACTGATATTAAGCATGTTCTATCCTTTCATTCTTTTTCACCAAACTAACAACTATGCTAATGCATGTTGAAAGGAGCTCTTTAACAGCTTTATTTGACTTGTAGCTTGTCTGCTCACGTAAATGCTTGCTGTGGAGAAAGTGTTTTTCCCCACCTCCTGCATGCTTATACACTGTAGGTTATAAATGAAGTGGAGAAAGCACCCAAAGAGCTGAGAAAAGAGCTCATGAAACGCAGGAAAGAGGAGCTTGCACAAAGCCAGCATGCTCAGGTAACAGCAGCAGCTTAATGCTACTAAAAACAGAAAGTGGCAATATTCTCACAGCTCAGTAAACCATGGTTGAAAGGGTAAATTCTGTACTTATTATATGATGTTGACGTCTCCTCATACAAAGGTTCCCAGGGCATTCTTTATGTAGTACTAAATTCACACTAATGGTGACATTTAAGTTGCTAACATGACATTAAGTGAAATGTTTGGAAAGCTGACTCCAGATGAAATAAACATGTATGTTAATGTATAATCCACTCTATTCTTATTTTAGTCATGATGGAAACTTATATTTAAGTGGTAATGTTAATGGTTGATAGAAGATTTTTAGGGCAGAAAAATATAGAGGGTGAGTATATAAGCTTTGTGCATACAAAAGGAATGCATATTTAAAAGGCCATTAATTCGGGAGTCCCCTTATGGCCTGGTGGTTAGGATTCCGGGCTTTCACTTCTGTGGCTTGGGTTCCTTCCCTGGTCAGGAGAACTGCAAGCCTGGTAAATGGTAATGTTAAATGGTAGATCAAACACTTATTACTGTTAAACTCAACAATATAAGCAACTTAAAACCAGATTTTAAATATTAAGTATGTTGTTTTTCTTTTTGATTCAGAATCCAGCAGTTACAAAAATAGACAATTTTTACCTATATAAACCTGATTCTAGGTTATGATAAGGCTGAGCCAATTGATGGGTGAATTCTCTACAAAATAGATAAATTGGTATTTTCAACAGATTTTTCTAGAAGTATCTCACATGAGTATGAGGTCTTTTATACTTGGGATCACCTTTCTTTTAATTAAGCTTGCACTCAGCTGGGAGGCAAAGAGAGAAGTGAGCTCAGTTTGTAGTTACAGATGTTAATGAAAGGAAGAAGAGACATGGATTATTTATTTGTTGCTTTAAATTATCTTTTTAATGTGGGTTTTATGTAATTTAAAAAGTGGTTCCCAGACTTTTGAATTTTATAGATTCATGAAAAGAAACATAGAAGCAACAAAAACCTTTGGGGGGCATGACAAATGGGTTGCCATTAAAAATTTTTTTGTTTTTGTCAAGGAAGGTTATTTGAAACTGCCATTTATTTGTCACCATCATTTCAAAAGAGAGATTATTTTAACACCATGAAAAATAAGGAAACTATCTCAGAATTTAAAATTTTAATAAAACTAGACTATTTGAATAAATTTAGTTGTTTTTTTTTCTTCCTGTGAGCCAATGAAAAATTTTGTCTTGGCCTGGTATGGGAACTACTACAAGCACACCTCGTTTTATTGCTCTTCACTTTATTGCGCTTTTGCAGTACTGTGTTTTTTACAAATTGAAGGTTCATGCAGCCCAGCATTGGGCAAATCTGTCAGCACCATTTTTCCAGCAGCTTCGCTCACTTCGTGCCTCTGTGTCACATTTTGGTAATACTCACAATATTTCAAACTTTTTCATTATTATATTTGTTATGATGATCTGTGATCTTTGATGTTACTACTACGACTTGCTGAAGGCTCAGGTGATGGTTAGCATTTTTTAGCAATAAACTACTTTTTAATTAAGGTATGTATGTTGTTTTTTTAGACATAATGCTATTGCACACTTTAACAGACTACAGCATAAACATAGCTTATATATTTGGGAAACCAAAAAATTCGTGCGACTTGCTTTATTGCGGTGGTCTAGAGCCGAACCTACAGTATCTCCAAGGTGTGCCTGTAGTTAAGGTGATAATAGCAAAGTCAGCATTTACTATATGGCACATACTGTTCTAAATGCTTTACCTATATGAACTCATTTAACCTCACAACACAGGAGGTAGTTGCTCATATTACCCCCATTCTACAGGTGAGGGAACTGAAGCACAGGAGGTTGAATGACTCTCCCACGTTCATACATTTGGTTAGTGGTAGAGCCGGAATTCTCATCTAGGCAAGTTTGGCTCCATGTTTCGTACACTGAACCACTGCATCATGCTGCTTCTTGTATTCAAGCTACCCTTTCTGTGCCTAATCTAAACTCTTATTGGCTTGGCCCAGTGGTTGTTGGCCATGTCTTATTAATAGGTGAAGAGGAAGTCCTTGCTGGCCACACATCGATTTTTGGGTAATTTGGATTTCAAACCAGAAGATAACAATTTGGTTTTTGCCTTGTAAAGGAATGTAAAATTTTTAATTCCAAAAGGTAAAATGTCAGACTCTAGAGTTGAAATTGAGAATTTAGTGTTGAATGGTAAGTGATCCAATGCTTTAATAAAACTTTGTTGGTGATTTTTCATATAATTTGAGGGGCTAGCCTGTATTTTCCAACTAAAGCTGAAAGAAATAGTAAATTACTATCTGTAAATTTAATGAAGAATTTAGTAATCTAACAAATTTCAAAAGTATTTCTATTTAGCTACCACTTTTGATGAAGGTGTTAACACATGATAACTTGAGTCTAATATTTTAAACTTTTTAAAGACTTTATGAATAATAGCCATATGGTCATGGAACTAGAATGTATTTGATCATCTAGTCCAGTGGTTTTCAAACTGTACTCTCAGGAGCTCTTGAGTTTGGAAGAAGCATCTCGAGAATCCTTCAAAAAGTGAGGACAGTAGGGCTCTGGGCCCCTGCTTCCAGAGCAGGACCACTTTTCATCTGTTGTATAAACTGAGATTGTTTTGGTGAGTTTTTTAAAAAGAGAGTTCAACTGGTTTAAAAAACAATGGCAGCAAACTAGAGTTTGGAAACCACTGATCTAGTTCAAATCCTTCATTTTACAGATGAGAAAGAGACCCCTTTGTTAAGTGACTTGTTCCAGGCCTCAGGAAACTCTGCGTTTGTGTAATTATTCTTTCCATTTACAAAAAGTCATTCAGCTCTGTTCTTACCTGGGAAGTGCGTTGTATTCTGATCCACAGGGCGTTGCTCAGGTCATGATTCAGTCTTTTCAGTTGTCATCTTGTGCAGTCTTCAACGCCCAAATGCAGGACGTAAGTCCCGCGTGCCTTGTAGGAGGGTGCCTTCTTCTGTTTTACCTGCTTTTTCTTTGGCTCACATGTGCCTTTTCATTGTTAGCTTCATTTGTTGTAAATCTAGAAGATTGATAGATGATAATGTCAGTGATGACGGTAGTAGTAACCTGACATGAACTTTATAGTACAGTATTCTTTGAAGAGTTTTCACATTTGATTCTCGTTGCCAACCCCTAATATAGGGATGGAGTGTGTCTGTTTTACAGATGAGGAAATCGAGGCACAGAAGACTAAGTGATTTGCCTAAAGTCACAAAAGAGATTAGTGGTAGAGCTGGAACTAGAACACTTCTACTACAGTGTTCTTTTTTCTGTCTACACCACCACAAATTTTAATCTGAGATTTTCATCTTTTTCAAGAAATATCTTCTCAATAGTATTTTACGAACTTTGCACATGTGAGAAATTGAATGCTGTGGTTAGATTTTTATCTTCGTGTGAAGTGACATTTTGATTGCATATATGTTTATGTCGATGTTTTAATTATGGATATGGTCAGAAAAGCCATGTTAAAAGTGGTGATTTTAGTTCCATTTAGTTTTCACTGTTCAAATTGTCCATAATGAATGGTGGGTTGCTATTCTTCATGTTGCAGTTTTAAATTAAGTCTGGAATTCCAGGCTGTATTCTTTCTCACAGTTTCTATAGGGAAATGACTAGCTTATTTAACACTGTAATTTTTGTTTGTGATGTTTGATATACACAACTGGAGTAGATAGAATACAGCTTGATTTCAACCCCTCCTTCCCCCCTCCTGAAATTATTTATTTATTTATTTATATTATTGTCAGCCATTGGGCTATATAGTTTTCTAAAAGAGTAGTCAAAATGTTAATTATTTTTTGACGAGAGGGAGAAATTATGAATTATGAACACTTTTCTGATCATTACCATTTTTAGCTTTTAAGTTAAAATGACCAAATGCTGTACAAATAGCGCCACGTATCATAACCCTTTCTTATAGTTTTCTAGAACCCAAAGCTGTATTTTTAATGTTCACAGTTATCTGACTAATAGGATAAAATTCCTTATCAGAATTAAAACTTGTACATTTAAAGGGCACTCATTTTACAATTTCTGTGTCCATTTTGAAATTGTTACTCCTAGTGATCAAATTGATGTTATTATTTTTTTAAATGAGTGTAATTTGTGCAGTCTTTTTGGAATGTAAAATCACTTTTCTTTTAGATCCTAAGAGTAATTTCTAATTACAGATTCCACTGTGAATGTATTATACTTGGCTTTTGAAGTTAGGAAATTTAATGAAAGCTCAGTGATATTAAATTTTCATTTCTTTTGTGGTAATAAAATATATTAATTAATGTGTAAGGGACCTTTTCGGTAGTTTTTGGCTTTAATATAAAAACAAATCAAATGTGCAGTATTCTTGACTATGTAATCATCCACACTCTGCTTGATTATTCAAGTGCACAAGGCAGCTGGTGTCTTTGCAAACTCTGATGGTTAGGAAACACTTCCATACGTTGCCTACCTTGACCTGTTGATCTTTCTTTATCTTCTGGAGGAGCACAGTGCTAGTTCTGCCCACTTCTATATAACAGTCTTAGCTCCTTTTTCCTCTCATATACTGGCCGCTTCAGGGCATGCTTTTGTAGTTCCTTGTCATTCATTTTGAGTCTTGATTTCTGGACCCTTATTCCTTGCTTTGAGTTCTCTGTGGTTTACTTTTGAACTTTTCAAAGTATGTTACTAAGGGAAGGGACCCACTACTCTTTATATGGGCTGACAGATAAAACCAATTTGGGACCAATAGAGTGGAAACTCCTTGAAGGCAGTACTGTCTTTTGTTAATTTTAGTAACCCTGTAAGTAGTACAGTCCCCAGCATTTACTAAGTGCTTAAAAAAGGTTTTCTTTGACCTGAACTCTTATCTTGCTTAATTTAGACATAAATATAATAATATGACCAAAAACTGCATTGACGAGAAATCACGTTCACTTTTTTAGTGGCACTGGCTTATACAGTTGACCCTTGAACAACTCAGGTATTGGGGTGCTGACCTTGCGCGCAATTGAAAATTCACATATAACTTTACAGTTGGCCCTCCGCGTCCATGGTTCCACATCTGGACATTCAGCCAACCATAGAATGTGTAGTACTGCAGTACATACTTAGTGAAAACTCCACGTTTAAGTGGACCCACACAGTTCAAACCTGTGTTGTTCAAGGGTCCACTGTATTTATCTTTTTTAGTTTCATATAAATATTTATTTGCCCCATCTTTAACACTTGATTTTTTTGATAAGTGTAAATGTAATATTTATATTTATGATAATTTGGACCCATTATTTCTGTCCACACAGATATTTTTTTAAAGTTCTTTATGCAAACTAGTGGTAAAAATGTTGAACAAAATACTTTTGATATATCTGCAGATTATATTGTTTATTAAACAAGTTTGCATATAGAAATTTTACAATGAAATTAGAGAATCAATTTTTGTTACAAATGATATTTACTGTAGGAAAAGAGAAGCTTGACAACTTATTATAACTGCTTATAAGATAGGATGGAGATTTTTGCATCTCTTTAAATAAAACTCAAAAACCTTATTCTAGACAGTTGAATTTAAATATTCATTGAGTTTTTCTTTTATATTTTTCTTTGCTGTGATAAAGTGATATAGGTGACTGTAGTCAAGTTGGCAATTGTAATTTTTTTTTGTATAAATTTGCTCAGCATTTATTATATCTACGGAACTGACAATGTGCGTGATATTTTTTTTTAATGACACATAAGTACATTTCCTGTCCCCAGTACATAAGACCATAGCTCAATAAATACAAAAGTACATGTTATTCCACTTGCAACTGGCAATTGTATTTTATAGAGACAGTTTATTAGTCTTTCTGCTACTGTATATTTGTATTTATGCTAAAATACAAATCATGATGTAGATGAGGCAGCAGCATTTGTGACAACAAAGTAACAGGATGTCCTGGATGGTAAGACCTGATTCTCACCTCCAGAGAAACAGTAGTAGGACAAGCATCTTGAGGAACACTGCTGACTCACTCTTTGTGCACTGAAGACCAGGCTGGTAGTGATCCAGATCCTGTCAGACTCTGTCCAAGGCCTAAAAAATAGTTCCAAAATGGATCTTGAGGTTTTACATCTCTTAGATGTGCAAGAGGAGGGATTATAGGTGAAGTGCTGCTCAACCCTAAATTTCTAAATCTATACTCAAATTGATCAGAATACCCTTGAGCTAACCACAAACTGCTGTAACAGCCAAGAGAGGGATGGAGAGCCAAACGTTTACTGGCAAAATTTGCATTTCTTCAGTTTGAGTATTGTTCCTTTCCTTCTGCAAATGTATAATCTAGCATAATGACCATAAGTCACTTTAACCTTTCCTTTCCTTACACAGTAATTGAAGGATTTTTTTTGAAAGTATAAATTTGGCATTTGGGCAAAAATAGTATGTACTCAGTAAATACTGTTGAATGAATGAGTGAATCCCATACATGTTGGTAGAATTCTCTGATTATAAGGAATTTTGTTTGTAGGGTCATAAAATGTAACTCATTTTCCTATTTCTAGTTTACATTTCTCTAGCAATGCATTATTTCTCATTAAATCCTTAAAGTATTGTTCTTTTTAGGCACAGGCTAGAGATATAGAAACTGTCTTTCTCTGTTAGTGTAGCCATGGTATGGCTTCCTAACTCTTTATTAATAGAAAAATAGAGAGTTTAAAATCCCGGTATCTGTTTTACTTGTTTGCTCTTTATTGCCTCTCTTCCTGAAAGACATTTCTTGTTTATTCTTGTTTTGTCCACACTCCAGTGAAATGAACAGTCAGTTTTAGAAACTGTAAATTTATTTTTTTCCCAAAGATGTAGGGCATTTTAATTATGAGTGGGTTATGGACCTCTCTTGTATGTGTTATTCTTAATAGTGAGTTTAGAATATTATGTATTCTAGTACTTTCTTTCTGGGCTTGAATTGGGTGACTAATACATTTATGTTATATCTATACTATATAATTTTGGTGATTTTTAAATCTAGTTAACTTTAGAAACTTGGTTCAGAATTCTTGTTAATCACTAATATATACAGAGGTATAGATAAATGGATGTTTTGCTCAGTAGATACTTATTAACTGATGGTTAACTATGTCTAATAGGAACAAGAGTTTGTTCAGAAGCAACAACAAGAATTAGATGGCTCTCTGAAAAAGATCATCCAACAGCAGAAGGCAGAGTTAGCCAATATTGAAAGAGAGTGCCTGAATAACAAACAACAGCTCATGAGAGGTATATGAAATTATGCAGCATATGTATATATATATCTCAAAACATTGCAGAGATACACCTTGGAAATTATTTGAATGTTTTCTTTTGCTAGAGTGGTAGAGGGAAAGATGAAGCAACTTAAAGTAAATAAGAGGAAAATACTTCATAAAATTAAGAAGTACTGCAAGATACAGAACTCCTTTAAGGCAATAGAAGTGAACATAAACATATAATCCTTAAAACATCTTTTTTGTCCAGATGATGGTAGAAATATACCTGAATAATTTTATGTACTCATTATGCCTTACAATGTTGGTATACTTAAATTGGCTACGTGATAGAATGGAATTTTAAGCACTTATTTCCCCTAACAAATACCTTATATTTTTTTTCTTTCTCGTTAAGATGGTTAAATGGAATTTTGGTGTTGTGGGTAGGGCGTTCTCTGTTTACAGGACATCAAAACAGAACGGAAAGTGGTAAATGGATATTATCTTTATGTTGGTAATATTTCATTTATAGCTCAGAATGTCCGTGTGTATTAATTAGTGTATTAGAACACTTGTATGTAAATATTAAAATGAAGACCAAAGTACATTAGTAAAAAGAGCAAAGTTACATTTTGAAATTGCTTTCTTCTTCTAGCTAGAGAAGCTGCGATTTGGGAGCTTGAAGAACGACATTTACAAGAAAAACACCAGCTGCTCAAACAGCAACTTAAAGATCAGTATTTTATGCAAAGACATCAGCTGCTTAAGCGCCATGAGAAGGTTAATGAAAGGAAAATTTGTTCACTTTTTTGTTCATTTTAAAGTTTGCAGAGCTATTTATTTATTTATTTTAAATTTATTTATTTAAACTTATTATTTTTGGCTGCGTTGGGTCTTTGTTGCTGTGCGCGGGCTTTCTCTAGTTGTGGCGGTGGTGGGGGCTACTCTGCGTTGCGGTGCGCAGGCTTCTCATTGCGATGGCTTCTCTTGTTGTGGAGCACGGGCTCTAGAGCACACAGCCTTCAGTAGATGCAGCACGTGGGCTCAGTAGTTGTGGCTTGTGGGCTCTAGAGCGCAGGCTCAGTAGTTGTGGCACACAGGCTTAGTTGCTCCATGGCATGTGGGATCTCCCCAGACCAGGGGTTGAACCCACGTCCCCTGCATTAGCAGGCAGATTCTTAACCACTGCACCACCAGGGAAGCCCAGAGCTATTTATTTTTGAAACTTATATTTTTTACAGAATAAAGTTTAGGTTTCCTTTCTTTTATCCTAAAATTTCTTTGAAATTTGGAGTAATTAATTGTATGTTGGTCATGATTGCAAACTCTTTTCTACAAATTCCAAGGAAGGTAACTAATTACAATGCTTAAAGACCTCTTATACATTATAATCTTCATCTTGTCTCTCAGAGGTAGCTATTTTGGCTCCATTTATGGTTCAGGTATCTTAAAAATGTGGACTCTCTATACTTAGTATACGAGAGTCAATATAAATCTCTTATTACTAATAGCTTATTTTTCTTATAAATTATTTTTTGCCTAATATTTTGCTGGTTGGTATGCAACAAGGGAGAGAGTAATTTGGGGAAGCAACAGCAAAATGACATGTTTGAGCATACATGTGGGTACTGAGTATTAAATTATATCTACATCACTGGACTCTGAAACTTTCTTAGGAAACAGAACAAATGCAGCGTTACAATCAACGACTTATTGAGGAGTTGAAAAACAGACAGACTCAAGAAAGAGCAAGACTGCCTAAGATTCAGCGCAGCGAAGCCAAGACTCGCATGGCCATGTTTAAGAAGAGTCTGAGAATTAACCCAACAGCAACACCAGATCAGGATCGTGACAAAATTAAACAAGTAAATAAGCAAATTACTCTAAGTTTAAAATTTTTGAATGGCCTTTAGAAGTACCACATAATTGTGTTGTAAACATTTGGAGCCACCTTGGGCTCATTGATGTTCACCATGGCTCTGTACACATATGGCATGTACCAACTCAGTCTCCCTCAGGTGCTGGCCACGGAGAGCTCTGCTCTCTTCTATGCCCCACACCAGATCCAGGGCTAGGCTGGTCCTAAGACCAGCCCTGGGAATAAGATGACTTGGCCAGCTTTTCAGTCAAACGTGTGGCCTCACTATACTTCTACAGTCACAGATCCCACACACAAATTAACTGAGGTCACTAAGCAGATAGGAGGAACAAGGTTTTAATCAGAAGTCTCTCTCCACCTCCCTACTCCCCACCAAAGCCATGATGTAGACTCCAGCTTTGAGTCCCAGCGTATTATTACTTGCAGCTTTAGTTTATTGTACTTTACGGTTTGTTACATTCCTTAATTACACCTTTGGAAGATGCGGAAATTACATTACTTGTTAACCATATTTATCTTTTGTTTTTCTTATTTATAGTTTGCTTCTCAAGAAGAAAAGAGGCAGAAAAATGAGAGAATGGCTCAGCATCAAAAACATGAAAATCAAATGCGGGATCTTCAGTTGCAGTGTGAAGCCAATGTCCGAGAACTGCATCAACTGCAGGTTAGCTCCAGAAGCATGAACGCAAAGCTGGTAGTAGATGCACAGTACAGGTGGCTGGTTTTGAGGAAATAATAGCTACTCAGAGTAAGCTGCACATTGCTTGTGAAGGTGCTGGGATTTAAAGGTTTTCTTTCCTCTGTAGACCCAAAGGAAGATCAGTTTAGTGTCGCAGGCACTTGTTTAGAACTTACACAGCTGTGATTAGTATAAACATGAAGCTAATTTATGATATAAGAAGTTGCATCTTTCAGAAGTACTATTGAGAATTTTTAGTGTATTTTGCAAAGAAGATGAACAAAGTTTTAAAAATGATGTAGGCATTTTTGTTATCATTCTGAATTTAAAATTTCTTTTTATTTAGGGAGAAATAGTTCATTTTCTTCAAGGTTTTTGAAAAAGGTGATAAATATGAGAATTCTTTTCCTAAGGAATTTAAACATTACTTTAGAGAGGACTGTTTTTGAACCTTACCTGGGGTATGCAGCTCTCTAATATACATAATATAATATAATATAATGTAATGTGATGTAATGTAATATAATTTCTAAAATGTTTACAATTTCAGAGTAGTGTATACATTGTGGATATGCTACATATTTGCTTAATTTACTAGAGTGGAATAGTTTCTAACCCCATGTTCTGGTACCATTGGATAAAATGCTTGCAAGTTGCCCTCTGAAGTGTCAGTTTTGTAAGTAAACCTTCTTAGAAGGAAAATCAGGATCAAACTAGTTCTTTCTATTCAAGTTCTTTTCATATGGATAACAGATCTAGCCTCTACACTTGCAAAAATGAAGTTATGACTCTTTTCATAATTCTTGGCCTTTGGTTGTTAGAGGAGAATTTCAACCTCAGTAATGGCTTTATGTTTAATGAATACTTTATTATTTTGGAAGATAATTGTATTTGTGAAAAATTGCTAACTTAATCTGAAATTTTTTAAATCCAAACTTTATTTTCAGAATGAAAAATGCCACCTCTTGGTTGAGCATGAGACTCAGAAACTAAAGGAGTTAGATGAGGAACACAGCCAAGAATTAAAGGAATGGAGAGAGAAATTGAGACCTAGGAAAAAGGTAATTTTAAAAGCTTTAATTAAAATATGCTTGCATTCATCCATCCCTCCATCCTCCCAGCTATTGGCTCTTTACCTAATATGTGTCAGGAACAGCGTCAGGGACGGGAGACACAGAGATGAAGAGTCAAAGTCCCTGTCCCCGAAAGGTTCAGAATCTAGTTGACAAGCCGTTGCAGATCAGTAGCAGCATTTGTCTGAAGGAGGTAAGCACAAGATACAGAGCAGAGGAGCACAGTGTACCAGCAAAGGAGGAGGAGTGCTTAAGTCTGCTCAGGGAAGTCAGGAAGGGTTAGAGAGGAGATGCCTTGTAAGCCAAGTGCGGCTTGATAGATGAGTAAGAGCTTGCTAGGAGGACAGACAGATTGGAGTGGAATGGGGCAATTTAAGTACAGAAAAGAGAATGAGTGAAAATAATGTGTACAGGAATCATAAGTAGCTCCCTATCATTGTAGCATTAGAGGGAGTGTGTGCCTGTGTGTAGGCATTAGGGAGGGAGAGAGGGAAGGGATGACAGCTTTGTCTGGATGGGTCGACTGGAGCCAGATTACATGGCCCTTATGTGCTGTGTTAATTGACAATTTAGTAAAATAGGGATGGCTTCCTACCCCGCGCCAGCCAGCCAGCTATCTTCTTTGTTTGCGCTTGACTCCCTGCTAGCCTGGTCCAACTGGTCAACCGTTTCAACTCTGTCTTTGCTATTACTATATGATTCTCTCTCTTTGCCAACTGTCAAACTTAAACCTTTATTTTCTCTTGGGCTTCCTGCCTGCTATACATTTCAACCATTCCTTCTTCCATTCATCCAATGAGTTAATCAAGGAAATATGTATTTAGCACCTACCATGTGCTAATAGTGTGGCTTTTTAACTTGAATTTTGTTTTTTGTTACATTTTTGAATAGGTAGTTCATTCATGTGTTTCTGAATTCAAAGGGTACATACACAGAGGGGTGAAAGTGAGAAGTCCCTTCTCTAGTTCCTCCTTTCACCCTTTGTAGTCTAGCTTTTGCCTCAAATTCCTCCCCAGTTGAATTGGTTGACAGTGGTCACCAGTGGCGTTATCTACCTGTTCTTAAAAATCTTCTTAAAATTTTCTTCTCACCTGACTTTTGTGACATACTCTCTTCTTTCTCTGTGCTCTTTATCACCTTTCTTTGTTATCTAGTCACCGGAAATGTAGACATTTTCCAGTTTTACACTCTTACCTCTGCTCTTTATCTTGATGATCTTGTAGATTGTCATGGCTTCAGCTGTTGCATATTTAAGGACAATTCCAAAACTTGTATAGAACATGAATTACAAAGTCATACAGGTCTGGGTTCAAATCTCAGTGCTCACACTGATTAATTTTGTCTCTTAACACTTCTGAGCCCAGTTTTCCTCATTTGTAAAATGAGGATGTTACTACCTCCCTAATTGGGGTTGTTAAGACAGTTAATGGAAGTGATGTGTGTACAGTACTTGTCCCAGTACTTGAGATGTGGTCAGGATCCAATGAATGGTGGTTATTGTTATTATTTTATTGTTTTTATTATTGGTTCATGCTCTCAGCTCTCATTTTCCATATGGATGTTCCATTCCTCCTCATTTCATTCATTCTGTCCCATTATCATCTCATCAAAGGTTTCTTTTTTTGATGACTGTATATAAAATATAGCTTCAGTGCCTACCTCGAACCCTCTCTATCCCCTCAGCCTTTCTTTGTTTTTCTTCATAATATTCATCACCACCAGACACATTTCTTTGTTGTGTGTCTTCTCCCACCAGAATGTAAGCTCCTTGAAAGCGGGGACATTATCTCATTGTTCACTGATAGATACCCAGCTTCTGGACCAATTCCTGCACATTGTAAATGATCAGTACATACCTCTTGAATGTTGTTGAACGTTGACTAAAGATTGTAAACTCAGTGGAGATAAAACTAAACTCAACATCTTTTTTCCTTCATCTCCATCTCATCTTCCCCCCTCTCTCCAGTCCTACCCACCATCAGGTGTTCTTCCTAACATTCCTGTTCTCTTAACTGACATCTAGGCTAGAAACCTGAATTACCTTTCATTTCCATCACACCCCACATTCAATCAGATGACAAATAATTTTGACTCTTATTTCATAATATTTCTCTTTCCGTTTACTGTCTTCCTACTATTTGCTTAAAATTGTTCAGTAATGTCCTAATGGTCCTTCTGGTCTCTTGTTCACTTTCCTTTCCTCCTGCTTGCCTGCCGTCACCAGAGTGTTTATCCTCAAGAGCATCTCTGTTACTGTCATAGTGGTGTTGATAAATCTTCAGTTCCGACAGAGTTGAATATAAACGCCTCACTTTAACTTTGAAGCCTTCATAGTGCCATACTTTGCCCATATCAGCCCTTTTAGCTTCGTCTCCCACTAGCCACTTTGTTCCCAGTTCATGTTCCAGTACTGGGTATAATCACCGTTACTCACAGCAACTCCACAGTTTCCTGCCTCTGTGCATTGTTTCAGCTCACTTTGTCTGGCGTGTCTTCCCCATCCTGTCTGTCAAATTCTTATATTTCCTTTGAAACTAAGCTCATGGTTTTCCTCTTCTGAGAAACCTTCCTATCCTTCCATCTTTTCCTGTACTTTGTATTTTTACAGGAGTACTTCTCCTGAGTCACTTGTCCACAAAGTAATTGATACGTCAGATATTTATCAAGCACTTATTATATTTGCTCCATATTGTGGGGTTGTAAAGATCAATCTGGTTTAGGTCTTAACCTTCAAACAGTTTATAGTTCAGTGTGAAAGAAAAGACATGCACATCAGTAATCAAAATAAAAAAACAGGAAATGGTTAGTTCCATGTGGAAGAGACAGTTAATATCAGTAGTTAATAATAGGTGCCATCTGTTGAGTACCTAGTGTGTGTTAAGTACATTATTATCACATTTAATCCTCTCATAGCAACCCAGTGAAGTAGATGGTATTATCGCTGTTTCATAGCAGAAGAATGAAATGATTCTGTAATATAGAGAAGTTAAGTAATTGGCCCCAAGTTATCCATTCATGTGGCTGAGCCAGGACTTGAACCCAGGGCTGCACAGCCTATGGTCCTAGCTGTTGAGCAGTCTCTTCTTCCTTAGGATAACAGACAAAGTCTTCGGGGCAAATAATTTTATCTGGGCTGTCAGAGTAAATTCTGTTTTTAATACCAGTGCATAATTTCTTTTTCCCTTTCTTTTTAAGACACTGGAAGAGGAGTTTGCTAGGAAACTACAGGAACAGGAAGTGTTCTTTAAAATGACCGGGGAGTCTGAATGCCTTAACCCATCAACACAGAGCCGGATTTCCAAATTCTATCCTATTCCTAGCTTGCATTCCACTGGATCGTAACAATGGGAAGCAGTCTGTGGTTGGGTTTGTCTTTTTAAGTATGTCATTCTGTTCTCTTCATCTTCTGCCATAGTCTGTATCAGAGAGCTCACGAAGACAATCACCTGCCTCACCTTCTGGGTGTTTATTTGTTTGTTTTATTTGTTTAGCAAAGATAAAGGGAAAGGCACTAAGACAGATGCTGGGCCATGCTGGCAAAGTAGCATCTTGCAGTAATTCCCTAAGGTGATTTTTGTATATAATCTTAAAAATTGTGTTGTTTAGATACTGTTACCTGAAAAACTGGTAGACATATAATGTTTAAAGTTATTTAAAAAAACCCTGTTATGTCACTTAAGTATTACTAAATATCTTTTTTCCTGACTTAACTTCTCAATGATGCCTAAAATCTATAGTTGAAACTGCTGTAGTGAGTTGGAATAATTTTTTGGTGAATCAGCTCTCATGAAAAAACTATGAGTTGCTCAAAATATGATATTGATTCAGTAAATAAATCTATTATCTTTAAATGTTAGCATCAAACTCTTTTAAAAGAGAAAAATTATTTCAATAATTTGTCTAAAATAATTACCTGTTTAGACATGAGCTAATAATTAAGGGTGCTAGTTTTATTAAAATAGTGCCTAAAACACTAAATTTCAATTGAGTCTAAAATAGCATTTCCTTTTTTGATTCAACAGGGACAAAACACCCTTAGCATTAAGCATTATTGTTTTTTAAATCTTGCTCCTATTACCAATTGATAGAAATTTTCATCCTAAAGTATATGTTGTACAAAGTTGGAAAGATGAAAAAAATAAACGGTAGCTTTTAGATGTCCAAATTGGAAATGTAAAACTCACCAAATTAAAAAAAATACAGATTTAGCTATCTCAGCTTACTTCCTAAAATAATACATGAGCTGGTTAAATGACTTCTCCCATCTTAGCAAATTCTGTTTAAAACTGTTGGAGGCTGGCAGGCTCTGAGTTATATTTATGAATATATTTTTTATGAAATTAATCTTAAAAGAGGCATTTGTTCAGAATAGTTTTTAAGAAAGAATTTAAAATATTTAGGCAAATATCAGAAATGACTTTTCGTTGTTTTGAGATCGAGTCATCTATATTTTGGTCTTGTTTTGTTCCATGTTTAAATTATTTACTTTGATTTGAGTGGGAAAAGCCCGAAACCTGTATCATGAGGTTGCTGATACGTGTAATTATTAATGAAATGTTCACTCTAGTCCCTTTTGAGGGTTAGAATTTCAAGCACGTGTCAGGTCGAAACAGTATTATAAACCATATTTCGGGGTGTGAGACAGTACATTTGTAGACGAAGCTTGCTGCCTGCCATGTGCGCCTGTTCTGTCATGAGTGCCAGGTACCAATTGTAGAAATTTCAGTTTTTAGTTATATTACATTTGAGGCTCGTGAAAAATGCAAATGAAACTTTGTGGGAACACTGATTCATGTTAAGAAAATGTAAATATCTGTAGCACTTTCTTGCAGTTAATTTGAAAACTGAATGCTGAACCCTTATTTTGTCAGTGGTTTAGATGATTTAAAAATGCATGTGATTTTAATTTTGTAATTGTTTTGACAAGCATCATTTACTTGGACAACTTTGTAGGTAGCCTTAACTTCTGGCCAAGTTTGTTTTTTATATAAATATATATACATATATATATATATTATGTATGGTTGTAAATTCATACACTTATCACATGAATGTGTTACTGTATACAAAACTCTTTTAATGCTTTATTCTCAAATGCTGGGTTGAAAAATGTTTTGAGAGCCTTTTAAAATATATATCTTTATAAAGTAATGTTCAGGATGATGATGGAAATTGTTTATATTGTTACGATAGAAATGACAGTATAATGTTACCCAGCGTATTTAATGATTTATTTGAAGAGGGAGAGAGGAAGAAGGTTCTCATACCACTTTCTCCTTTGAAGTTTTCAGTTTATTGGCTTTTTAGAAATTAACACTTCAGGCAGTGGACATTTTTTCAGTATCGTTTCAAGGGTAGCCTGTGTGCTGAATAGTTATGGCACATAATTAATTTGGTCTGAATATTTGGTTCTTTTTCTTCCTTTCAAGTTGACATTCAGAGTATTGAATAAAGAGGCTCAGAGTAGAACGATTGACAACGCTGGTAAGTTTGTTAGCACCTCTTGCATCTCCCGTAAAACTGCCCTTTGGATTCCTTGTTCACGCTCGAGTTCTCTTTCAAAAATGACCAGACCATATGCATGTAGGAGCAGGACTACAGAATGATATGTATGTAGAGGTAAAGCCTTCATTTTAATACTTAAAGTTACATAAATCTTTTCAAAAGGTATTTTGTTGTATAGACCATGCTGTTTGTACCCACCCCTGCCCACTTCTTGCTAGGCCCTGTATTCACGTACAGAAGAGTGATCCTTCTCTCTTGCATGATGTGTAGGTGGGGGGTTGGGGAGGGACACAGACATCTTTGAAATCAAAGAGTACAGTCAAATGCATTCCTGAGTTGGTGGTTTTGTTGCTGTGGCAGAATGTGCTATGAAATGCATAGAAGAAATTCTCCATGTGTGCCCCCTAATTACTCAGCCTCCCCTCCTCTCCCTGCGTGCTGTGGACACACCAGGCCACCACGCTTCTGCAGGTCTAGCTCATGGAGCTCGTTGCACCAGGTTGCCTTTCCTAGTCCTGTCAATCCATGGTTGGGTGTGAATTGCTGAATTAGCCGCTATACTATATGGACTCACAGTTAAGCTTTTTCTTACCGTTTTCTATGGGGAAGCTATAGGGTGGGTAAGGAGGAAATTTGGAGTGCTTGTTCCTTGCTGAAAATGTTGAAACTTTCCTGTGACAGGATACAGCAAATTGTAATTAAATATAAACCAGAACCAGAGCTACCTCTAAGTAGTGTTTCCTCAAGCACAAAGCTCTCAGGCATATGAGACCCACTGTAATGGAGGGTCTCTGATTTCTTGAGCATCTGTGAGTTTCAGAAGCGATTGTCTTTTGTAGTCTCCTAGTTCCCTTGTAACTACACACTTTTTTCCCCATTCCACACTGTGCTTAAATGACAAAGACTCTTCTGAGAAGCCAAATTCTGTCAAATGATTAGCTAGAGATATTGTTGATTACAGGAAAATGTAGAACTGTGAGGTGGAGGAGGCGAGCTCTTTAGTTCCAGTTCTAATAGGCTTCTGATTGAATAAATCAGTTCCTTTCTGGGAAATGATCTTTTATAGGAAATGGGATATTTTAAATGCTTTTCTTAAGTTGAAGGCACAACAATTAATGCCACTATTGTTGCTATCCTGTGGCTGACATGGTTTTGATACAGCTTTAAAACTTCTGTTACTAAGCTTGGGGTAGAATGTGATACCAGTTTTCAATGTTGGCTGTAGCTTTTTGTAATCCTTCTCTGATTTGCAGTGTAATAACGTCACAAGCTAAATTTTCAGAAAGAATTTTGTTTCAGAAAATGCCTCTTGTCTATTTGGGAGCAACATGTCTTTTCAATCATGGGGTTGGCAAATGAAAAATAAAGTTATTTCTTAATCTACTTTGGGAAGCAGTCTTTTATCGAGAATATTTGAAACTAGATTGTCCTGCATGAGAACATTTTGTAGCATTTAAAAAAATCCTAATTATATTTTAAAACTCGCAGTCCTCCAGATATTCTGACCCTTCAGACTTATTTACTAGTATTCCAGACCATCTGTAGTCATCACACACAAGAGGGTCCTTTTTACTGGTAACTTGGGAGTGTCTTTCATCGCCCAAACCCCGCCTTTGGGTGGTGCTTAAAATATTTCCATCGACATATGTATATATACCTTTTTTTAATGTCCTTTTTTCCCCTTGGAATGGATTATTTTTCTCACCAAACATTTCACAAACTGTGACGTCACTTCTGCTAAAAATAACCTCTTTTCATCATTCATACGTTCATGCAGGATTCAGTAGACATACTAGGCTGACCATTTGGCAAGTGGTCAGCTTGGCCGGAGGGAGGCACAGCATGTCATTTTCTAATCCAGGAGCATTGCATACTGTGGAGCTCATGCTTGACTTTTTTTTTTTAATGAAACAAAAGAGGCTAAGATCCACCGCCATCCAGCTGAGGACATATCTCATATCTGGGTTCTGTCCAGAGAAGCTAGCAAGTTTGGGCTTTTACCCTATTTCTCTTGGGCATAGGATTCTATGAAGACTTTTGGATAGCTTGGATAGGCAAATCTGATAACTAGGACAAAACTCAAAAGTCTGGTTAATCAAGATAAGAATCATTAAAGGGGATATAATACTTGAGCTTCTAAAGCTATTACAAAAACAAATTGAGTCAGCCTTTAGGTAAAACTAAAATATGAAAAAGGCACGATGCAGTCATTCATTATACATAGTAAGTTTTCATTAGACAGTAAAATGTCAAACTTAATTAACCGAAAATATTTTCTTTCTTTCCCTCTTTCTTTTCCTCCTTTCCTTGCTTCCTTCCTTCTTCCCTCCTTCCCTCCCTTCTTCTTGTTTTTTGGTTAGATGGATCACATTAAACATATTAAAAAAGAAAAAACCCTTTAATTGGACATTTTGCAATTGAAATGACTCATCTGATAGACCACATGAATGTTTGTAGACATTGAAAAGTGCAATAAAACCAACTGCGCCCAGTCCCCCATGCGTTTCCTAAGTGCAGAGCAGGGGTGCCGGCTTCCGGCGTCAGGCAGTCTGCTCTCCCTCCCCTCCCCTTCTTTCCTCCTTGCCCCCTGCCTTTCTCTTCCTAGCGGCTGCAACCTAGTTCAGTGTAACATACTATCAACTCTAGCGTGGACCTATGGAGACAGATCATACATAGCTGCAATCAAACAAACTTCCTAAGTGGGAATGTGATACATAGTGAGAAATAACTAGTAGAAACCCTGTCACCACCTTCAGGGGAAGTGGATTTCTTAATTTTTTCAGTTGCGAGAGTTTTTTTCTATGACTAGAAGAATGCAGAGTGAAGAGGGGAGAAAGGAGCTGAGGGCACAGCTTTGAAGCGTTGACCAGAACAGTCCCATCGAGTGGCTCCCAGGAAGGCACCCCCATCCCATCTTCCATTTTCTGGGCTCATTTTTAAGGTGAAGCTCAAGGGCTCCTGGAACAACTTTTATGTACCTGACTTTCCTAGGCTGGGGCTTGAACTCAGTGTTAAAGAAGCCGAGGAGCTCAGGCCTGGACAGCAGGGAGGCCAGCTTCATCCTACCACACTGCATGCGGCCACTGTTGAGTCTACCCCGTGAAGCTGTTTCAGACTGTGTACCTTGGACTGAATTCTACGTACATATATTTTGCTCCAGACTAAGATAAGGGTTCTAGTTGACTATTTGCTGTGCTGCCTCAGTAGGACAGTGAGATTCCAGCTTTTACCCTCTGGAGAGGTCTTGACATAAGCGCCATAAGCCACTGCAAGAACTGGTCCAGGCGGCTGTTTCGACAAGGGTCGCTCATGGCTTGACAGCGATGCTTCTCCTTCTCCGGCCAGCATAGACTTGGTCACCTAGAAGTTGGAAGATGAATGGTAAGTTAGAAACTATCCTGTGGTCTGTGGGGACTTTCGCTTGGGTAATTACAGTAACTGTGACTACTACAAAACCAGCTTGAAAGATGAACTCTTTTGTAAGACTGTCAATTGATTTAAGTTGATTACCCTATTTCATTACCAGCTTGGTTCTCCTTTTCCTCCCTGCATTGACACTTTTCTTCCTTTCTCCCTGGCTGTTCATTTGATCGTTACACAAAGTATGCTGTTGCCAGTACCTGCCTTTTGTAACTGGCATCTGCCTAAAATTTTCAGGCTTGCTGTGGAACATGTGGCCTGCTTCCCAGCACTCCAGAAACTGTGGCAAGTGAGGCTTACCTTTGTCTCCTTTTTCTCCCTTGTGTCCTCGAGGGCTGGGTGGCCCAGGCTGACCTGGTGGCCCAGCAGGGCCCCTCTCACCTAGGAGGACAGAAGGGGGCACGGCTAAGCGAGGCACAGTGCAGGGCCTGAAGGAGCCGCACACGTTCCCAGCACAGCGCTGGCAAGGGAGCTGCTTCCCACGAGAGGCAGTCGTTAACACGGGATCCTGGTGGCTGTTTCCTGCCACCACTTACCTTTGGGTCCAGGGATGCCCATCTCTCCCTTCTGCCCAGGGGGTCCTGGGATGGCTCCATAAGCTGCAAGGGGGAAAAACTGGCCTTAGACTAGAGCTCATCCTGGAGCTTGGGAAGTAAAGTGATTTGTTCAGACTAACACAGGCAGGTAGTGGTAGAATTTGGACTTGTAAGAAGAGAACAGTTTAGAATTTATCTGATTTTCAGCATCTCAAGTGTTAACAAGGTTTCTGGGGAGACTGGTTTCTGTGGAGCAGACTACACGGCAAGTGAAATGTTGGGAAAGTAATCCGGGGATGCCCTTACTTCTGAAAAAGTCCATGAGGTCCTCGGTCACGTTGCTGTAGGCGGAGAAGACCTTGCTGATGCCAGGGGGCCCCTGGGGCCCAGGCCGGCCTGGTGGGCCCTGCACAGTGTAGGCCATCCCTTGGAGCAGGCCCTGACCTGTAAATACCAGAGTGTGGTGGGCACAGAGAGCAGGGGTCACCCGGCACCCTCTTCACGGTGGGAGCACGGTGCCCTCTGACTGTCTGACTCCCATCCCAGCCAAACTCTTCTATGCGGCAGTAAGGGAAGAGCCTCCTCAGTCTCCCCTGTTGACGGGCACGTCTCCGCCTCCGTGGGCTTGTTTCACAGGCCTTTTACTGCATAGCTGTGCTGGTGAGCCGCCCGGGAAAGGGCTTCTTAGTCAACAACCTTCCCTCAGCCCCACCAGAAAACCTTCATAGTCATAGACTCTTCTGGGAAAACAAAGGACAAAGACCCCAGCATCTCTGTTCCCTGCAGCATAGGTTCCAGTCCTGACTGGGCCCCTTGAACTAAGCTTGTCTTCAGTCCCTGCCCGTCTGATTCCAGAACTGCTGTCCTCCTGGGTGTGGAGATGCTCACATGCTCCCGTAACCCCGCAGCGCTGAAGCCTACGTGTCCCCACTTACGCTGCAAGCTCTCAGACACCCGAACGGCCAGCTCGTTGTAATCCGGACCTCCAGCAAAGCTGGCCCCGAATCCACCGTCACCGCCATACATGCCGCCTTCTGCCGCTGCCCTGTAGCCTCGGCCCAGGCCCATGTCCAGGCCAAAGGCTCCCCCTTCGCCCGTGGAGGAGCTGTGGGAAGAGGCCCGACTGAGAGAAGAGGAGCTGCCGCCCCGGCTGTAGGAGCTGTCCGTGGACACCAGGCGGCTGTCCCCGGGGGGACCCTGGGGCCCGGGAGGACCCGGTGGGCCGACGATGAAGCTGCGCACGTCAGGACCTATGGGGAAGAAGCGGCATTAGTGGGAGCCAGGTCTGGGGGAGAGAGAGAAGTGGGACTTGGGGGTGTCTCTTCCAGGGCCTCAACACCCCTGAGCAGGATGTGAACTCGCACCGAGCGGGAGCATGTGGGCTGGGAGGAAGCCGGGCTTCCTCGACTGACCGGGGCGGCTTATGTGTTCCGCCTCCAGTTCCCTTCAAGCCCCGGCTGGCTGCCCCTCTCAGGGAGAAGCGTGGTCTGGGAGGGGATGGAGGAGGGAGAGTGACGTCAGGGACACCCACTTGTGAGGTAGCTGATCAGCTCACTCCGGAAGTTGTCGCTGTTTTCAGCTGCGTATGTCGCCAGAGCTCCTGAGACACCCGGGGGCCCTCGAGGGCCTGGGGGGCCAGGGGGACCAGGAGGGCCTGGGATGGATGACAAGCCAGCAGCTGAGCAGGGGGCAAGAGAAAGAGAAAGATCAGGGATTCCCCTGCCAGGACCGCGGAATTCCCAGCCTGGGCCCGTCTGGAAGGAGGCGGTGAGGGAGGCCTCCACACGCATGTCCCGTCCTCCCCTGGAGTGACTGCTCCCCGCTGCCCTCCACCCCGAGTCCTGGGCCTCATTCAACCCAAATCATATCCTTTCCCCTCAGCCCTTCTGCCGCTGGGAGTTGGAGCTCCCGGCTGGGCACCCGGTCACCCGCTGGCCCCTGAGTTCTCTCGTGACTTGGACGCATGGTGTCCCCCCACTTCTCCCCCTGCCAGGGCTGAAAGCACCTCAACGTCAAGTGTGTCCCCCTCCAGGATCCCAGAGCCCGGCCCTGTACCCGCTCTAGGAGGACCGGGGCCTGGGCTGAGCCCTCCATGGCTGCCCTGGCTCAGACCCGCGGGAGCCCTGGAGGTCAGGCTGCAGCCCTCGCCGGCCTCACTCCTTACTCTGCAGGTAGGACGAGAGGTCCTCCATGCTGATGCTGGACCACGCGCTGCCTGGGAGCCCTGGTGGCCCAGGGGGACCTGGGGGCCCAACAATGCCTCTGAATTCAGACCCTGAGACACCAAGGAAGAGCAAGGATCGGTCACAGCCTGGGCCAAGGAGTTCTGCCCTCCACCCTGAAGCACTCGATCAGATGGCCCTGCTCGGCCCTACCTTGGAGCAAGGAGAGGAGCTCCTCGTAGGATGGTCCCGGCAAGCCTGGGGGCCCTGGGGGTCCAGGAAGCCCAATGCGGACTCCGGAGCCTAAGGAACAAATCCCAAGTGGCGATGGATGCAGATCAGACAGGGAAGGGCAGATGGAGACACCGTGTCAGAGAGGAAGCAACCTGAACAGAAGTGGAGGCTGGGATAGGGGCGAGAGGGGCAGCGGGAAGAGACCGGCAGAGAGTAACGCAGACACGAGACCCTGGGTAATGGCACCGCGGAGGAGAGGCCCCGGGGCCGGGGAAAAGTGCAGGTCAGAAGTGCCCACAGCCCTCCTCCTGCTGGGTGTGTGGGAGTGTGCGTGTGTGCGTGTGTGTGTAGAGAAGTGTGCGTGTGAGTCGTGTGTAGGACGGTGGCCGGGACACTCATTCTGGCTTCCCTCGCCGAGCTCCGTGACCTGCTCTGGAGCCACGGGTTTCAACAGCTCTGAAGGGCCCCCCCTCCCTCTGGGTTGGGTGCAGCCTGGCGGGACAGGGCCAGGGGGCCACTTCCGGGATGTCCGGCACCCGCCCTCCCGCCCGCCCTGCCACGGAGGCGGACACTCACTGGACATGTGGCTGAGGATGCGGCTGCTCAGCTCTGCGTAGTCCAAAGACTGGAGGGACCAACCTCCACTGGCTCCTGGTGGCCCTGGGGGACCCCGAGGGCCCATCAGGTACTGCCGGAGATACTGACGCACGTCATCCCCTGAAAGGAGAGGCAGCGCCAGTATGGACCACACATCCAGCCTAACCTCCCCACAGACTGGCCCGAGTGACGTGTGAGCTGGGGGTTCTCAGACCCCCAGCGGGGCATCAACAAGCTTCCGGTAGCTGAAGGGGCTCCTGCCCGGTTGCCTGGCCTTAGAGGGGAGAGCTGATGCCCCCTTTCCAGCTGGCTGCTGGGAGCGAGGAGGGAGTGGCTCCTTGTCCCAAGGGACCGCCAAGTGTGCCTGACAAGTGCGGGCAGGAGAGAGGGAAGGCACCCCACCCCCTAGCCCACCACAGCCGACTCACGCTGGAGCACAGCCAGGATGTCTTCAGAAGAGATGGAGGTGGAGGACGTGCTGATGCTGTACCCCGAAGCTGTGGGGAAGGAAACCGGTCACCCGCTTAGCTGGTACTGAAGCAACGCACTCATTACTCCAGAATCACAAAGACCCGGTCAACCAGCTGTTTCCGTTTGGGGGAAGTGAATGCATGGGGGTGTTAGCAGGCTATTTATAATTTCTTATTTCTATATTTCTTAATCTGAACAAACCTTTTTTGAAGCTAGATTCGGCAGCCTGATTACCATGAATTCAGCACTGAACATCACATTCAGAAAAAGGGCAAAGCAAACAGCAAATTAAGAGACGAGGCTCCAGGAATAACCGTGGACCCTGGGAGGAAGGTGTCATTACCGGGGTGGGGAGAGGCTTACTCTGTAAGTAGCTCACGACGAGGCTGGCCAGCTCTGAGTAGTTGAAAGTCTCACCCGTGATGGTGGTGACAGGCCCGGGGGGACCAGGTGGGCCTGGGGGACCCTGAACTCCAGATAGATAAGACCTGATACTGTCACCTGCCAACAAAGAAACAAAGCAAAGTCAGGCTTGCCCCCAAGAGGGCATGTCCTCCCCACAGAGGTGACCTGAAGTACTTGATGAAATGCACCCACCCATCCCATCCCGCACAGGGGCCAAGGCAGGGCCAGCAGGGAGCCTAGACTCCCCTTGCTATAGATGGAGAAACTGAGGCAGACTCTGTGCCGGGCCAGGTGGCTCTCCATGGCTGTGGACCAACAAGACTCCAGTCAGCCACCCATTTGACAAAGCTCTGGTGCCCACGTGTGTGGAAATCACACCCTCACCTCCACAGAGAGCACACGGATGAGGTCGGGGGAGTGCACACCAGTGTGAAAGTGTGTGTGTGTGTGTGTGTGCACGTGCATGTGGATGAGCATGTGGGTGTACGAGCCTCTGCTGGGGTGAGGACTAGTCTATGTATCAACACGTGGGCAGCTGTGAGAAGGGTGTCCGGGAGCTCACAGACCTGCAGTGCTGGTGTGCGCGTGTGCACGCACACACACACGCACGCACACACACGCACACACACTGCCCCACTCAGACGCCGGGCACTCACTCTGCATGTAGTCAGAGACGTACTGCTGAATCTCCAGGCCGGAGCTGCTGATGGAGCCTGGTGGCCCGGGGGGCCCTGGTGGGCCTGGCGGGCCCTGCATGAACATGGTGCTCGATGATGATCCCCCTGCAGGAGAGAAAGCCTCTGATTTGGTCTCTCCACCCTGGGGTCCAACGAGGGAGCCCAGGCAATGCTTTTACAGTCTAAGGAGGGAGAGTCTTTCTCAGTAGGAGAACTAAGACAGTGGCAAAGAGCTCCTAGGAGCTCTCCCAGGCCGAGCCCTCCCTTTCCTTCGTCAACCTGCTCACCGCCCACGTGGCCTCCCTCGCCCCTGAACCCCTAGCTCCCAGGCTCTGTTCTCGCCATCATTCATCATCGGTGTTGCTAGTCATCTTTATCATGCAGGCAACCTTCCCTCCCACCCCCGCTAACTTGTAACCTCCTTAAAGGCAGTTCAGAGATCCCAGCACGTGGAGAAAGTATCTCATCAACACTGAATCATGGATAAGTGAATGAATTAGTTAATTAACATCCTCATTGGCATGATCAGCCTCGCTTGAAGAAGGAGAGAAGAACTTTGGGCACCTTTGGTTCTTACCTCGAGAGGGCCCACTGGGAATGCCGGGAGCCCCTGGGACTCCGGGATCACCTGGAATCCAAAACAAGCAGCTCTGTTTGCATCACCTCCTCCAGGAAGCCTCCCCTGGTTCCTCAAGTTCAACCACACTGTCAGCTGTGGCTCAACAACTGTCCCATGTTTCTCAGCCTCATTTCTGCAATGGTGTCACAGCTTCCTTGGGCAGAGACTGTCTCCCCACACCCCGGTCCCTTTCTCCCTCCAGGCTCTCCTCTCTTCAGCCTCTTCTTCCTCCCAAGGCTGTAGCATCAGCAAGTACTCGCAACCCTCTATTCGGGCTCTGGGAGCCAGCCTTGCTCCCACTCCTCCCCGCCTTCACTGACCTCTGTCACCCTTGGGTCCCTGAGGGCCGGGTGGGCCTGGCGGTCCTTGTAGGTTGAGTCCGAGAGAACTGGAGCCTGGAGGCCAACAACACAGTGCAGTCAGCCAGGTGGGGAGGCTCTGGCAGAGCCGGCAGCAGGGGGCTCAGCACTTACCTGAGGCTGAGAACCCTGGGAGGCCTTGCTCTCCTGAGGGACACAGTAGAGAGGGGACAGTCAGCTGTGCCGGCCTCCCTCTCCCCATGCCCCAGCCCAAGACACCACCTCCCTCCTGAGGCATCCCCAAGATGGCTGGGGCAGCACCGGCCCTCGGGTAGTATCTAGAGCTGCCGCACAGACACATGCACACACACACACGCACGCACGTAAGTTCTCAACCATCAGAGACACACTCTGATCTACCCTCACTCATCTGGACCAAACTCAAGAAGCTCAGGGATCTTGGAAGGTCAGCCTTTGCCACTCCCACCCCTACCCCAGGTTTGTTTGATGCCAGTTCTACTGTACCTTGGTGTCCTCGGGGGCCTGGGGCACCTGGAGAAGACAGTCAGTCATGAGACATGTCCCACCCAGATGCTGTGACTTCAAGGGGCCCATGGGGAAGGGGTCGGGGCTCCAGGGCCAGGGCAGACTCGGGGCTTAGGGCTCCTCGTGCCTCTCCTCCCATCAGGACAAGGCAGAGGTGGATATTCTTTGCAGAGCTTCTGACCACCCCCCACCCCCTGCTGCAGGCTGCTGAGCTCCTAATGGGATAGGGCAGGAGGATGAAGACCCGCTCATCCAGCCTCATCCGAACTCTCCCGGCCACCAGCTGGGTAAGCAGGGGCACATACAGGCTCCTGCGCTCCCTAAGACACCGTGCTCACCTTGCTCTCCCTTGGGGCCTGGGGGGCCAGGTGGGCCTGGAGGGCCGGAGAAGAAGGTCTCTGTAGAGGAAAGAAATAGTTTTGAGTGTGGACGATGGATGGATGGATGAATTTTCCACTAGGGACAAGTTCTGGGCTAAAGTACGTTCTAAAGTTATTTCCATATGTTTCTATGTTATACTGTCAGCATTTATCTCATTTCATGAGCATGTGTCCTACCTACTTTATCAGACCTGGGCTCCCTGAGGACAGGAACTAGGTCTCCCCAGTTGGCCCAGAAGCTCCCCAAAGGCAGATCTCCCCCAGGCTAGGCAACCAGGGATTCTCAGGGCGGCTGGGTTGGCATCAGTACCTTCTCTCCACGCAGCAGGTAGCATGGAGTTTATGCAAACACACTCACGGTGGAAAGTCAGAAGAAGGAAGCATGGTGAGTAGGTCAGAAAGGCTGTGTGCCCATGACCATGGCATGTGCTGGGGCTGGGGTAGAGAACAGGAGCGACTTGACTCCCCAGCATTACCTGAGCTGGTCAGGAGAGATCCTGGTGGGCCTGGTGGGCCTGGCAAGCCTTCCCCTAGATAAGAGAGCACCCAAGACCTATTAATGCCAAGAGGTGGGCCAGGAACACTCTGCCCAGGAGCAGAAGTGACAGAGAAGCTCTTTCCTAAGAGCCAGCCCGGAAGAAGCCTGGGCTCTGGGTCCCATTGTCTCTCACCTCCCACTGCTCAGCTCTCACCTGCTGGGCCTCGGGGTCCTGGGGGTCCTGGAATGGATGGTCCTGTAGAAGAGGGTGAGGAAGAGGCAATGCTGAACCCAGGATCTTGGCTTCCTCACTAAGTGCCTTGAGCCCCCTGCCCCCAAGATTCCCCACCTTCCAAAGATCCCTGAGGTGCTCACCTGGTGGCCCGGGTGGTCCAGGTGGGCCTGGGGGACCTCGTAAATCAAGACCCTCTGTGGAAAGAAGAAACCAGAAATGAGCAAAAGCTGTCATGAGGCTGCTCTCCGCCAGCCTCACCCCTCACCAGGATCCTCGGTGCCTGTGCTCACACCCACACACCAGGCCATGTGTCATGGGTGGTGGCACAGGACCCTCCAAGACCCCCTCTGCTAGAGGTGCCTTTTGCTCAGAGGCAGGGCGGGGCTGAGTCGAGCTCCCTGGTGGCTGATGGGGGTGTGCAGTGATGATTAAGAGCATGGCTTTGGAGTCAGACGGCCTGAGTTCAAATCCTGCCTCATCACTGCCAACTTGTGGGCAAGTTCTTGACCTTTCAGCCTCAGCTTCCTCTGCTGTAAACGAGAGGCCCAAGATCTACATCACAAGGGCCTTGTGCAGACTCAGTGGGACGTCAAGGCACAGCACCTGTCACATGGTGACTGTTAGACCAGGGCTGGCGTTGTCTTTGCTGTTCAGGTGTCCAGGTGTCCAGGTGCCCAGGTGGGAGGCCCAGCGGCTTCTCTGCCTGGGCTCTTTAAAGGACTCTGGGAACCGAAAGACCCAGGAGTCAGCGCTCCTAGGCCGGGCCTGTGGCTGAGAACCCAGGGACCCTTGTCGTTATTCATGGTGTGGGGGATTCAGGACTCCTCCAGTCACACTCACAGGGCTGGGTTCAGAGGCCCCATGTGACCCTGGTCCTCCTGGAATCCGGAGAGCCTCTCCGACAGCTGTGCCATCCCCTGTGACTCATCCTCCACAGCCGATAAAGCCCCTGCTGTTCTCAGCGAGCACTGCGTTTCAGAGGAACTGGCCATCCTTACACTGGGGCTCACGATGACTCGCTGGTGCAGCTGCCGCAGGCCCCAGTGCATGGCCACCTCTCCCACTCCCACCCCTGTGTCACCTGTCCCGGAGAACACGGCGGCACTCACGGGCGGAGAGGACCTCAGAGATGGAGCTGCTGCTGCCCATGAACGATTCACCAGGAAGTCCTGGCTCCCCTCGCGGGCCTGTGGGGAGGACACAGAGTTGGGGGACACCGCCTGCAGCTGTCAGTGCTTTCCCTCTGGAGCTGCCCAAGTGCTCGGGGTGGGGCAGGGCCAAGCGAAGCTGACTGTGGGCGGGGCTGAGCTGACTGTGGGTGGGGCTGAGATGACTGTGGGGGGACTGAGCTGACTGTGGGCAGGCTGAGCTGTGGGCAGGCTGAGCTGACTGTGGGCGGGGCCAGAGTGTTGGCTGGGAGCGAGACACACCCCAGGAGGAACTGGAGCCGTTTTTTGGTATTTGGATAAGTTGCTGGACAGTGACACGATTCTCAGGATCTGGTCACCAGAGGCCTGAGGCCTGTGAAAATAGCTGAGCTTGATCCTGACCCAAGAGCCTCAATCTCCCTTTTGGGAGGACCCCTACCTTCTCAGAAACATGGAAGAAGGTGGGAGGAGGTGTCTCCTCTGGCTGCTGAGGCCTTGCCGGGGCCTTGGAGAAGAGCCCGGTGGCCCCTCACCTCCCTTCCCAACATGCACATCTCTCACTTAAAGATGGGGCGCAGGGCCACCCCAGGAAGGAAGCTCTCCCCACAGCCTACAGTCATGCGTTCTTTCAGGGTGTGACATACCTTGCTGTCCTGGGAGACCAGCTGGGCCAACGGGGCCTGGAAATGGGGTTGGGGAAGAAAAGGTTTTATCACACCTCTAGGGGCCAAGTTCTAGAAAGAACTGAAGAAAAGGCAGGTGCCTGCATACATAAGTAGCTTCCTCACAAGGCATGGAACAGTGGCCCAAAGAGGTCACCTTGCTTATTTGAAAGCAATAAGCAGTTTGAGACCAGCCCTGTGGTCCATTCCAGTGAGAATTCCTCTGCCAGGCACTGGGGCCCCTGGGATGGACAGGACTGCCCTCTCTGACACTGTCCTCCGATGGTTAGGGACTTCTAAACACCCGCAGTGTCCCCACTCTCACTGGAGTTTATCAGGAGGGAAGGCCGATCCGTACTTGCATTGGTCATGTTAAATAATGTATTTCATTTACACACAAACATTTTAAATAATTGAAAAATAGATATAAAAAAACAGGCATTTTGGATAAATAGAAAAAAGTATAACCCACAATTCTTTAACTTACAGGCATTTTGTTGTATTTCCTTCCAGCATTTTTTTATCTTATAAAAATATAGTTGCAACTACAGAGCACACATTATCGAGTATTCTGCTCTTTTATTTTAAAAAAAATTTTTTATTGGAGTATAGCTGATTTACAACGTTGTGTTATCTGCCCTTTTAAATAACACTGTTATCTGCTAACAACTTTAAGTCTTCATATTTTTGTAGCCATCTCGTTATTGTTGGACAATTTGGGGATATTTGCTTCAAATAGATTCCTAGCACTTTTGTTGCTCTTGATGCATATTATCAAGTTGTTTTCCAAGAGGAAACAATTTGAGGACTGACTCTGACAAGTCAAATACTGGTTCTGGAGGCAGAAGGACCTGGGCCAAACCCTGACTCTGCTATTTCTTATCCGTGTGACCTTAGGCGTGTCATTTACCTGCTCGAGCCTCCAATGGTGCTGTGGGGACCTAGTGAAGCAATGCCGTGCAGGGCTTGGGCTACTTGCTGGGGAGTGATCAGGGCTCACCAGGCTGTCCGGGAGGGGCTTTCTCAGCCCCTTCCTACTCTTCCCCAGGTTCTGGCCCGGGTTTCAGGATTTGAGCGAATACTGCTACAGTCAAATGTAACCAAGGCCTGATGCTGATCTGGGGCAAAGCAAGAAAACAGACTGACCTGAGGCACCTGGAGGTCCTGGAGGTCCCATGGCTCCAGGAGGTCCCGGGGGACCTGGGACAGTGAGAGTCGATGATCCCTCTGAAAACAGAAGGCACGTTGAACGCTGAGCCCCACTCTCCTCACTCAGAGGGGACCCAGGTCAGGCTGTGGGCCAGGTCGGGCCAGTATTACGTCTGAAATCCCCCCACCCTCCTCACTTCTGACTGGGAGAGCTCAGCACTGCACCTTGCCCAAATTTGGCATCGCACCCGTGGACCTGGAGGGTGTGGAGACAGAGCCAGGGCAGACGCCCAGTACACAGTGCAGGTCCTGCCTACCTGAAGTCACAATCCTGCCTGGAGCTCCCGGTTCACCTGGGAGGGGAGGAAAAGGAGAGTGGTTATTCCCAGGATCAATTAGTGGCTCAATAAATCATTTTCAAGGCTTCTGATTGCATTTGAGACCCACTCCTGGGCTTCTAACCCTCAGGCTAAAGGCATTTTAATGAACTGAAGGGGAGCATACAGGATGCATTAAGCACCAATCTCTGCACTGGAGACCCTGGAGGCTCGAGCATCAATCTTCTTGGCCCACATTAGCTTTTGGAAGAAGCTGGGACTCTGCGAAGGGGCTTCATTTGCGGATGTTGGAGAGTTTGCCTTTTGGTGAGGCCAGAATGATCCGACTCGCGGGTCATTCCCCCTCCCACACTCTATCTTCTCCCACACTGGGCATTGCAGGCTCTTACTAGGAATCGCTTTAGGTGGGAAAAGCACTGAGAGGTCAAAGAGCAGAGGCGGTGAGCCTGCGGGGCAGAGCCCGGTTCCCAGGGCTCCTCAGGGGCTAATTCCCTGGGACAGTAGTAGGGTCTGCACAGAGTCCACAGGGGGTTCTGTGGTCTGGGAAACTCCGAGTTACATAAAGGTTAACAGATCTCTTCTGTGCCTTGTGTCTTAGAGGGTTGAAAATGCAAATGTGCGTGGAGTACTTCCAAGAAGGGAATGTCAGATTCACACTTTCCCAAGGCTGTGGCGATGAGGAATCTCCACTGATTGGAAATCCACGCTCTGAAGAAGCAAGTGAGTGAAGTAGAGGATGGAAAAACCCTTGACTGGAGATTCTTCTGGGACATTTTTGTCATTTCCCAAGGCCTGTGGGCAATTCAGTCATCCACACACTGAGGGGTGATATCGATTTCCCCCTTTGGGGAAGTAGAGGGATGGGCTCTGCTTGCAATCTGCCAGCCCCTCGGGGTCAAGGCCAAGAGAAAGCACTTGAGTTTATTTTTGTTGGAACACAATCCAGTATCAGGTAAAATGTCCACCTCTTGTGCACACTGGACAGAAAGTCACAGGCCCTGGAGAAGGGCAGGGTGTCTCTCCTCGAGAATCCCCAAGCCTCTGATCTCTTACTAAAGATGCCATCAATCCATGAGCAGATCTGTGGACCCAGAGATGTGTCTGCTTGGGCTGTACTTGAAAGAACTCCTTGGCCCAACCCGTGGTTAGCCATAGTTTCTGGAAAGCATGTCCCTCCCAAGGTGACAGTGACAGAGGGCAGCTCCACCGAACGTCAGGGTTCAGGAACGTGGGGTCACAGGGACAGAAGGAGAAGGACCGTCCCTGAGCAGCCCCTTTCCTGGACTGGCTCAGGGTTGGGGTCTGATGGCCCAGACCGGATGCGAGTGTCGCCCTACATGTAAGGGTCAAAGTCCTGAGGATGCCCCTCTGAGAACTCTGACACTGCCCTCTTAGTAACATCTGAGAGGCTCCTCACTGCCGGCGCCAAAGCCCCCTCTCAGAAAGGGGGTGGCAGTGTCCCCGTTACGCTGTGTGGACCATAAAACCTGTCCCAGGGAAGAGGCACATCATGGGGGGACCACGCCTAGGTGAGGGGACGGAGCACTTGTGGGGAGCATTACAGAGTCGGTGGTGGGGACAGCACCCTTGCAGATCCTCCTCCATCGAGGGCTTGGAGACATCCAGGCACCAAAGCGAGGCTCTGGATTGTGGGGGGAAGGGTGGGGCTTGAGGATTCAGGGCTTAATTGATCAGAAGAATCCCTGGCTCCCCAGCCTCACAGCCTTCCACTGAAGCCACTAGATGCCACTAATGATCCAGGCTCTGGCCACAGAGGGACCTCCCTCCTGCCAATGCCTCCCCTCCTGCAAAAATGACCAGTGACTGTCTAATTTGGAAAATCACTTACCTTTAGCCCCTGGTCGGCCGGGGGTACCAGGAAGTCCTGGTGTGATTGAAAACAAGTCAGTCAGGATGATTAAGGGCCAGCAATTCCAGACCCCCTGTGGTAGTACCTAGCGCTCTGTCACTGGCAAGGCCACAATTGCTGACTGAAACCTGCTGACCCACCTGGCTCAGCCTTCTGCCTTAGCCCAGCCCCCTTGAGGGAGCCTCTTGCTCTGAGCCTTCTCCCTCTCTAGGAAATGGAGCAACAGCTGGGCTGGAGGCAGAGGCTCACAGGCCCAGCTTTGGGGGATCCCAGTCCCTCTGGGTGATGAGCCCCCTGCAGCCTGCAAAGCGGCCATTGTAACCCACCGGCCCTGCAGCCTGGGGGAGTAGGGGCTGGGCTTCCTTTATCTGATGCAACACCCCCTCTTGCTTTTGTCCACAACTCCACCAGGGAGCATTTGAAAGATATCCCTGGGCGCTCAACTGCTGGGGGGAGATGCTGTTTGATTTTATTTTACATCTTTGCCTAATTTCCTTTAGGACTTGAGGCTGGTGTGGTGACAGCTTCTCAAATCCAAGTGGGTGCACACTGTCCAACTATCGGACAGGCTTTGACACTGGGGCTGTCCCAGGGAGGCTGGGCCCTTCTACATGAGATGAGCGCCCACTCCCTACCGTACCACAGGGGAGGTGGGCCTCTGTGGGGCTAATGGGACTTCTGGGCCTGGAACCTCCTCTTGGGGGTCCCTGCACCAAAGGAGACCAGGCTCAGGCAGACAGAATTCACACGTGATCTAACCTCATCGCTCCTAGAATGGCTTTCTAGATTGTTCTGTGCATATTTTTCCTTCCTAAGGTGTTTCTCAAGACACATTAAAATGACCTGAACCCATTTTTGCTGGGGGAGTGAGGGAAGGAGAGGAGACACTAAGGTGACTGGAGAAGCATCTGCCGAAAGCTGGGAGTGGGAGGCTTGGCGGTGGCATTTGAAGTGGCAGTGACCCGATGACTCACCCTGAGGTCCTTGGGGTCCTGTGAGACCTATGGAGAGTAGAAGACATGAGAGGAGAGTTGAAGGGCGGAGGAGCCGACCCCTCAGCAGCAGGAGCGGGCGGAAGGGGTTGGTGGGCGCAGGAGGACGAACCCCGTGTCTGGGGCGGCCGGACTCCAGGGTCCTCGCAGCCCTGGATGAGAGCAGTTTTCTGACTCACTGCTCCATCAGGGGATGGTTCTTAGCCCATCCGGGGTCACAGACCCTTTGGGGTCTGAGAGCTACAAACCCAGAAAGTTCATACACTCACTGACCCCTAATGCTGCCCCCAGGTTCCCTCCTGGGTGCTCTCTCCATCTGTGCACCCACCAAAGGAGCCCGGAGGACCCCTGTTCCTCATCGGCCCCTGAGGATTGCCACCTTGTCCTCCCGGCTTTCTTGGCTTGTTTTGATTTGTTCCTCCTGCAGCCCTGAGGATCTTGCTCCTGCTGGGCCTTTGGTGGAGACCCTAACAACGGCTTATCTCCCCAGACTGGTGGCTATTGGTGAGGGTCCAGGTACGGCCCAAGGGGGTCCACAGGGGAAGGGCTCAGAGGACCCAAACACTGAGGTGGCGATAAACTGCCGTTTTAAAGAGACTCCTTGCCCCTTTCTAGAACCCCTTGCTTTCAGTGTTGATCTCTCTTTTCCAAGTTGCCAGACTTGGTGACTCAGGTGTCAGGACTCACAGCCGCTGTGCCCGGCTCAAGCCAGCAGTTGTGGCATTCTCCTAATGAGCTGCTAGAGGAAAATGGATTAAGGAAGGTACATACATACACACACACAGCACGGCCAGCTCCCGCTTCCCACTCTGTTACCTGGCTTTCCTGGGTCTCCAGAAGGTCCTGGTAAGCCCCGGGTTCCGGGCATCCCTGGAAGACCTTGTTCCCCTAGAGAAAGCATGACCAATGTGGAAACGTTTTCCTTTTAGGCAAGCTGACCAGCCAACGTATTGGAGCCAATGGTCTCTTGGGGTTTTACTGAGTAACTTGCTGGCAGGTGGAAGGGAAGAGGGGGATGAGACCGGGACCTTGCACACCTCCCTGTGATGTACGCCCTCTGGCCTTGTGATTGGGTGGCTGGGGGCTGCGCGCTGGGACGTAGGCAGGGTGAGGGGGGGAGTGGCGGGCCAGGGGAGTGAGGAGAGCAGCTCAGTGACCAACCTCTTGGGCCTTGGTGTCCGTCGGGGCCAGCTTGTCCTAGGAAAGCAGATGCAAGCTCATCAGTGACTCTGGGAGCTACTCTGGGACTCCCTCCCTCCACTGCCTTACAGCCTCACAAGCTGTCTCCTAGGTGGGGCGCCCCTGCATCCCCTCCTGCAGCCATCAGACGTGGAAGAAGCCCTGTCGTTGTCACACCTGCAGGGTGCAGCTTTCCCCCTGCCCTCTCCTCCTAAGCCAGTAATGCCTCTTCTCCTGCTGAGAACTGTTCCATGGCCCCCACTGCATCTCCTGCATTGATGGCACAGGACTCGCACACACCAGATGCTCAATACACGTCGGCCTCATTTGGTCCAGGTCCTGGAGGTCAAGATTCTCCAAGATCTTGTCTCCTCTGCTGTAGGCATTATCCTAACCTCTGTCCAAAGTGATGTCCTTCTGGGACCAGCTCTTCCCACCTGCTTTTTCCCACCTCTTTGTCTTTCCTCACTCATGTCTCTGCGTGGCATTTTCTAAGTTGATGTGATAAAAATCTTTACTTTTTAGAACCATCTGAAAAGCCACCTCCTTCATCCTTCTGGTTGGAAGAAACTTCTCTCTCTACTGTTTCCGCATAGCACCCTGTACCTTTCATGGCCCTTGTCATCTCACACAAGCTTTATCTCCCCTCGAGGGAGGTAAAGCATCTTACTCGCCCAGCACAGCATCCTGCACACCATCAGTGCTTCCTAACACTTTGTTAATGAATGAGATTATGAATGCACCACATCTCCATTGGTGGAGCTTAGACCCTTCTGGGACGCGGTGTCAAATGCCTGGCCCCGTGGGGGGTCTTTAGCCAGCTTCCTTGTCCTGGCTGTCAGGTCCCTCAGTAAGGGTCAGCCAAAGGGCTGAACCCTGGAGTATCAGGGCTATGCCTGGAATTCTGCAGGTTCCAAAGAACCTCAGCCCTTGTTTGTCCTCCCCAAGGGCCTGAGGATCTTAGAGGCAGGAACCTGGGCAGATGGACCATGTCCTGCCAAGCCCCTCCAGAGCAGTAAGAAACTGTTAGAGACAGCGGCAGCTCTCTGAGCCCCAAGAGGGATGCCCAGGTCCAGGAACAGCCTGTAAATGGAGCCTCTACCAGGGGTGGGTAGATTAGAGAATGGGAGATACAGCTCTAGGAGGATCTCAACTCTAGGGCCATGATGATGACCGCGGCAGGGCAGATCCATGGTGTTTGCTGCTGTGAGACACTCACCCATTGCTCCTTTAGGCCCAGGCTCGCCCACAGCACCAGGTAAACCTTTCAAGCCAGGCTCGCCTGCAAAGGAAATGGAGTAGGTGTTTGGAGGAGCTTGACAGTGGTAGAACACTCTACCCTCCCGGCCACCCCCAAGCTTGCCACCTCTCCAACCAGAGGAGCTTGGTGTGCCAACCAGAGGTTGGGAACACAGCGTCAGCTTTGATTCTAAAGTCAGGCCTCCCACCCCCGGCAGCAGGCACGGACTGTCCCAGAGGCCACGCCTGGTCTGAAGGGGCCTGTGTATGAGTCTTATTTCCTTGGCAACAAAAAGCTGCCCCTTGTAGCCAAAGCACTAGTACTGTTAATTTCCTTTTTAATCATGCAAGTTGGCAGGAGGTAAGTGGATACAAGTAGTGCAAACTTTCTGCCACTTAGGGAAGAGCTTAATTTTCCCAACTCAATTCTTCAAAAGAATCAGAGACAATCATAAACTCCCTTTTCTGCCCCAAACACTTACTGTCTGGACCATACATGTTGATGCTGGCTTATACTCCATTCAGTGCTTTATTTTATGTTGTCCTGCTTTTTTCTAGATTGCAAGTCCCCTGAAGGTTTTAGACAGAGATTCTGTCTCCTACTTCTGTATTTTTTCCCCCCATCTCCAGTACCCAATGGATTTACAAAAAGTCTTTAGTGGATCACAGTAGATTCCTGTGTGGGACTGACCTGTGAGGCCTCGGGGTCCTTTCTCACCCTGGTCACCTAAAATAAAAATGGGGCAGGGGTTGGGGGTGGAGGAAGCAAGCATCAGTCGGGAGCAAGGAAAAGAATCTCACCCAGTAAGAGGGACCCTGGGCTGCAGAACGGTTCCCACTGTACCTGTAAGCTTCTGTCAGCTGAATGTTGGCAAGAACTCAGCATTAAAGCCCAAAAGGCACACTAGATAGATCTTTTCCGGGTCAGGGCCCACCCACAAACTGACCCAGGCCCTGCTGTCACACCAGTGGGTGCTGTGGGCAAGAGGGGCACCAGACTATAGAGAAGAAGCCTCAGTGCTGCATCCATGCCACCCCGAGGACCACCCAACCACAGCATTGTGACACTGGTGCTGTTTCTCCTCTTTGTGCCTCAGTTTCCCTGAGAGGTTTGACTAGAATCTCAGATCCCTCCCAGCCCCAGGGTCCAGGAGCCAAGTCATATGGGTTTTTGGACACTGGGGCAGGGGTCACATCTGGGTTCCCAGGAGTCGGCAGGCTGTGGTGTTGTCCGAGCAGCAGCGGGAGAAGCATACCTTTGGGTCCTGGTGGTCCCATAGGTCCTTTGTCACCTGAAAAGGAAATGGACACCTTAGCGTAAAGAACCTCGGTAGGGACGACCAGCAAGGGGCAGAGTCTGTGTCTGAAGACAGGCTCCCCGGCGGTCCTGACTGTCCCTTCCCCTCATGCCCCTGTCGGCCTGCACAGGCTGTTGGCATGTCCACCAGACCCTGTCCCCCCAGACCTCCTCCTTTTTTTTGGCCATACCACGCAGGATGTGGGATCTTAGTTCCCTGACCAGGGTTTGACCCGTGCCCCCTGCGTTGGAAGCATGGGAGTCTTAACCACTGGACCACCAGGGAAGTCCCCGAGACCTCCTTCTTAAGTGAGTGGCATCTACAAGGTGATGTCCCCTCCCTCTAACCCCTTCCCCCAGCTTACCTTTGATGCCAGGGAGTCCCACTTCACCTCGGAGCCCTTGGCGACCTACAGAGCCTGCACACAGAGGAAACCACATGGGTGGATGAGGGTCCCCAACTTTGGAAGGGAGGGACATGCACACGGCACACACACACACAACACGTACACACACCTACTTGGCACACAAATGTACACACACACTCCCTGGAGTAAAAGTCAAGGGCCACTGTTCACAGACTCCTCCCCATGTCCCTGCTACATCGTCCCGGTCCAGGTTCCTTGTCCCTGCGATTACCAGGCCCGGGGATGAGGACCCCTCACGGGACCCTGGCAGAGACGCTGGCCTGCATCACAGAGTGGGCTGCAGCTCAAGACTCCCAGGACAGCAGGACAAGCTCTGGCCCACAGGGGATCAGGTGAGGCGGGCGCTTTGCTCAGATCAAGGCAGGCTGGGAACTGCCTGCTGCTGAAGCTGCTGGAGGGCCTCGTGCCCCAAGTCAGGTCAGAACAGATCTCATGGGACCCATCGGTACCAGCCTCAGCCGCAGGGGACACACGTGCAGATGTGAGTTTTGTGTGTCTTAGAGGCTCTCTTTATAATTGCTTCTTTTGCTTTAAAAATGTTTGTTTCTCCATTTAACATCCCTCTCTTTGCCCCAGAAATAGCATCTATTTATGAGAAGAAGGCTACTGACCTGGGGGACCCTGTGGGCCAGGAAAACCGCTAGAACCTGAGGAGGACAACACGACAACGATGATCAGATGGGTCGGGTACAGGCCAGGGACACTGACCCCATGGTGAGTGGCAGGTGGAAGGGGTGGGGCACGCACCCCCAGGTGAGGGCTGTGTGTGCACACCAGGACCCCAGAGCCAGTGGGTCCAGGAGTGATCCCAGTGCAAAGTCCTCCTTAGGGAGGAAGCTGTAGCTGCTGGGATCAAGAGACCCTTTGCTCCTTCCCAGTCAAACATTTGAGCTGGGGTAGGGGCAGGGGCAGGGAGGAGAGTGGACCAGATGGGCATCGCACTGTGAGAAGGCCCCATTCGCCTGGCTTGTCCAGACATATTGTTCTCAAATGTTTGCATCTGGGCCCTAGCCAGCAAAGAAATTGTCTGACTTCTGATTTCCAGATCCATCCCCCCACTTAGGGGCCACATAACAGGGCCATCAAAGAGAGATGGAAACGTGACTCCCAAATCCACCACAGAGCCAAAAATACACCCCCAATCCTGATACCCAGGGACTTCTTTGTGGGGGGGACCCTCTGTGGGCCCATCGACCCCGCACAGGCCTGGGGCCGTGGGTTAGGACCATCTGGGATCCCAGCGTCTGGACCTCTGAGATCCATCCTGGATGTGGCAAACTTGGGTACCGTCTGGGTACCTGACTTACCTTTGGGACCCACAGAACCTGGGACACCAGGTGGGCCTTGAATGCCTGGTTGACCAGCATCCCCTGGGGAGAAATAAGCACTTTGAGAGGGTACCCCCAGTTTGGTTGCCCACCCAGCCCAGTGGTGTCATTTGCAGGGTGGAGGGAACACTTCCCACCCTGCCGGTGGTCTCTGATCCACTGGGGCCACCATGAGGCCAAGAATCAGCAAAACAGTTCAGTTTCTACCTCCAGAGTCTTTATATTCCATGAAGTCTGGCACTCAGTAGGTGCTCAATAAATATTTGTTGCCTGGTTGAGCAATATTTTTAAGAGAGAGTGAAGCTAAAAATAAAGCTTCTTGCTCACCATCTTTTGGCCCTGAGAGGATTTCTGGTGTCTGTGCTTCATTTCCCCTGATGAAAGCAGGCTCATGGTTAAGTATCTAATGCAACATCTTCCCAGCTCCCTCCAGGGCTGGGCTTGTGTCTGAAACTTTCCCTGCCTCCTTCCAGCCAAGAGAGGCTTCAGGGCAGGCACCCCACTCTGCCTTCCGTCAGGCCCTGCCCTGAGCTCTCCACCTCAGCCCTGACTCGTCCCCACCCCCTCTCGGGAAGATCATTTCTCCCTGTGACCAAGTTCTGTGGACTCAGACTGCAGGGGTCTTAGCCCCAGGCTTGAACGCACAGCCCAGCCCACGCCCCCTCATTAGACCACAGTCTCCGCAGGGCCCAGCACAGCCCCTGGCTCAAGGCAGGTGCTCAGCTAAAGCTAGTAAAAGACAGAGGGAGGGAGAACGATGTAAGAAGGAAGTGTGGACGCAGCTAACCCTCCTGGTGAAGGAGTCACCCCTTACCTCTGTCTCCTTTCTCTCCAAAGCCAGGAGGCCCTGGTTCACCGCGAGGTCCCATGGGGCCTTCTCGCCCTCTCTGGCCCATGGGTCCCTCCATGCCGGGCTCTCCTAAAGACAGGAATGTCCATCTCAGGGCCACGAAGGACGCCACAGGCAGCACCTCGCTGGCGGGACACCTGCCTGGAGTGTCCACACCCAACTGCCTACCTCTCTCTCTCCCCTGTAGCCCAGACTCAAAGCAGAAGCCAGAGAGTTTGAAAATGCAAGTGGATCATGTCCCATTTCTGCCCCAACCTGCAAGTGGCTTCTCTACTCACTGGGAGTAAAAGCTGAACCCTCACAAGGCCTCCAGGGCCCCTCCCTCTCGACTCTCTGCCTCTTAGTGGGCTCCAGCGCCCGCCCCCATTCCTCCTGCTCCTCCGCAAGCTCCTGGGCCCATGGGCACACGCTGGCCCTGGGGCGTGTAGCTGCTCCCTCTGCCTAGAAGGTTCCCCCAGATCTCCTCAGGCCTGGCTCTCTCCCGCCTTCACATCTTTGCTCAAGTGGCACCTTCTCAGCAAGGCCTTCCCTGCCGGCCCTATTTTCAATTACCCCTCAGCCCTCCCAAGGCTCCACTGGGCTCTGTGTTCCCATTTCACGAGCCACTTCCTCCCTCTATGCACTTCACTTATTTATCATGTCTGTTGTTTATCTCCACCCAAAAGTAGGCAGGGGTTTTGTTTTGTTCACCACATCTCCCCAGCACCTAAAACAGGGTCTGGCGCACAGCAGGCACTTAACGAACATTTACTGAATGAATGAATGAATGAATGAGGGAATGAGGGAAAAAGTGAACAGAAAAGCGGTTCTTACCCACGCTGCCTTTTTGTCCCTTTGGTCCCTCTGGACCTTGGTGGCCCAAGGGCCCAGGGATACCTGTGGACACACAAGAATAGCTCAGCCCTGCCTTCCTCCCAAACCCCAGGAGCAAGGACCGGGCAGCCTGCAACCCCAGCAGAATCATCAGAGGCTACGCACCTGGAGTCCCAGGGAACCCTCGATCTCCTGTGGGAACAGAGAGAAAAAAGTCAGCCAGAGAACTCAGGCCCATCATCTAAAGGAGCCACCAGTGGAATTCAGGTAGGATCGCCAAATTTAGCAAGTAAAAATATGGTACTCTCAGTTAAGTTTGAATTGCAGATAAACATTGAATAAACTTTTAGTTACAGTGACAAGAGATTTAGTGTTTATATGTAATTCACATTTGACTGGGCATCCTATATTACAGTCAGGAGGGGTGTGGGACCTGCAAGCTGGAGCCTTGAGGAAGGGGGGCTGAGGTGGTGACCCAGGGTGTGCGTGTCAGGGCAGGGAATCCTGAAGATGAGGGCCACCAAGTGGAGGAACCCCAATTCCTGCACCGGGATCTCCTGGGAAGGAGAGAGGGGTGACCCTGTCATCCCCAATAGTGATTCTCAGAATGGTCTGTGCACCCCTGGCCTCAGAACCACCCGGGCTGATCCAGGACACAGGCTCACGGCCCCACTCACACCTGCTCATCAGAGGCCCTGGCAGTAGGGCCCAGAATCTTCCAGCAATTCCCACATACCCCGAATCTTGAGAATCCCACTCAGCTAGATCGAGGGGCACTTCTGTGGTCACTGGGATTGGAAAGCTCTTCCTCCCACCCCTAGGCCTGTCCCAGTGACTGTCAGACCACTTTTCTGAGGACATGTATCAGTTTCCTACAGCGACACTGTGCCACCCAAGTTAGCAGGTGACTGTCCCCCAGCTAACCAACACTGAGGGGCACCTTTTCCTGTGACTATGTCCTGTCTCCCTGCCAGACGCCCCTCTTCCCCTGAAGGCAAGTGGTGGTGCTCCTACTGAATTCCCCCCCCGCCCCAGGAGCTCCATTCCTGACTAGTGGCTTTTATTCCCAGCCTCCCTGGGCTAAAACCCCTGAGAGCAGGCTGCTCACCTGGACCGGTGATTCCTGACCTGGTTCATCAGAATTAACCTGGGGGGAGGGGGTCCGTCCCCAGAGCATCTGATTCCTGGCAGGGCCCAGGAATCTGTATTTCTCGAAATCTCCCCGGGGGTTGTGCAGTAGCAGGCCCTCAGGCTGCCCTTTGCAGCTGGGGGAGATGCAGGCCCTGGGCGCAGGCCTCCTCAGGGTCCCTGGCGTGGGAATCCCTGAGAAGGGGCCAGCAGCAGTGCTGCCCCAGAGATGTGGCCTTGCTCTGTCATGAAGCCCCTGGGTCCCAAAAGCCCGAGGGTGTGAAGGCTGCTCTGCAATTCACGGTCCTACCACAAGGGGAGGTGGCCAGGGGAGTGGGAGGTGCATTTTCTGACACTTGCTGATTGCTTCAAACTGTCAACCCTCACTAATATTTAAGGTAAAGTTTTCCAGGTTTTGTTTACCTTTAGCGCCTTGACTTCCCATGTCACCTAAAATCAGAAAGACATGAAAACTGTGAGATGGGGTGAGAACCCAAGGGCCATTCTCTCCTAGTATCTTAAGGCCCGTTGACAGCATGTAAATGGCATTTCAAGGTGAGCTGGCGTGTGGTGTAGCTTCCTCGCGGTCTCCGTCTGCGTCTCTTGGCACTTCACTCGGCCTCTCTTAGATGATGCCTTAGTTCCCTTCTCATTCTAAGATATTCTGACTATAGAGCCGATTCTCAATCCTCCCAACAGATTCTGTAAGATCTTTCCACTGCTCATCCTTCAATTTGGAAAAAAGAGAAGTTTTCCAGTCCTCCCAGAAAACCCAGCTCCAGGTGCAGGAAACGAGAGCAGAGAAAGGGCTCCATCCACTGTGATACCTTTAGGGCCAGGGCTTCCTCGGAGATTTCCTACAAGAGACAGCAAAGCCTGAGTTAGCTGCACATCTTCTGTGTCACACACACATACACACACGCGCACACACATTTGAAGGGGATCACCGTGGTACAGCAGGAAGAAACAGAGGCTAGGACTAGCAATCTGATTCTACAGTGTGCAGGTTGTGTGATCTTGGTCATGGGCAATTCTCCCCAGGTCTGAGTTTTACTAGCTGTAAAATAGGATAGCAATACGGGTCCTCCCCGCCTCCCAGGGCTGTCAAGAGGGCTGAATGAGGGGAGCTTGAGAGTGCCCTAAATGGGTACCACTCCACATACAGCAGCCGGGACTGGGAGCCACTGGCCCTTTGGCTTGCGATGTGCTCACCGTTTTCCTGTTCTGCCATCAGCTTGCCCCTCATGAATTGCCAGAGGTCTTCTTGACTGTAGCCATCAAGCCCAGATTTCCCGACACCTTCCCCCAGCCTCGGTGCAACACCCGGCACAGAGTCCTGGCTGCTCCTCTCCATCTTCTCGTTGTAAAGCAGCACGCTGCTCCTGACCTTCTCCAGCTCGTCCACCCGTGCTTTCAGGTTCCTTACCTCCTCGGCTGAAATGGACACACGGAGGCAGTGTCAGCACAGGAGCCCCCGAGCCAGTGCCTTCCAAGCTTCCAGGGGAGCCTGAAAAGGGGGCTCTGGAGTCCGTGGCGGCTTCTTCATGCCATGGGGACATTTTGCTGGAATATTTTGGGGGAGACAGTCTGTCGTGGCTACCAGCAGGATAAGCTACTCGAATTCGGAACCGAGCGTTGAAGACGCCTGGCCATCATCTGAGATGGTCACAGAGCTGGCCCTCTCTCTCCCAGGGAGCTGGTGTGAGAGCCAACAGAACGTGGAAAGTAAAGAGGCTATGAAAGGTCTGGCCTGATTATTAAGGGCAGCCAGATGCTTAGAGCAGGATGCCACGGGGTTGGGGCCTGGGGCCAGGGCCGAGGAGCTGCCTTAGAGTCCCAGCTCAGCCACGGAGAAGCCCTGGGACCTTGGCCAGATGCCTCCTGGAGGCCCAGTTTTCTCATCTGCAGTAACATGGGGTCTGCACCCATGATCTCGGGACCCTTGGCCCCTGACACTCGGGACACTCGCTGATTCTTGCCCTTTGGAAGGGGCAGCGGGGCTGCCGTCACCACATACCCAGAGCGATGAGGCCAAAGAGCAGCCCGAGGAGCAGCAGCCAGGTGAGGAGCAGCCCCAGCAGCCACTTCCACCAGCTGCAGCAGGAGCCGCAGGGGCACCAGGCTGGCGCTACCCCCCACGAGCCCTTGCCGCCTCCACCGGAGACCCCGCTGCCAGCGCCCCTGCCGCTGCCGCCCCCACGGTGGCGGTTGTAGCCGTAGAAGTCTGTGGAAGAGAGGGCAAGGGTAAGGTGAACGCAGGCAGCTCTTGCCCTCTTCCCTCCAAATTCTCAAACTTTTGGTGCCTTCCTGTGGGCCTGAGTGAATGTGAGTGGGGCTTTCAGGTTCCTGTGTGGCTCCTGGAAAAAACACAGGGCTGTGGCTGGCGAAGAGCGGAAGTCGGACGATCCTGGCCTTGAGCTGTGTGACCCAGAGAAAGTCACTTAACCTCTCTGTTTCACTTTTTATAAAATAGAGTTCAAAGCTGACCTTTCTTCATGAGATGGATGTTGAATGAAATGAGATAAGGCATGTAGAGTAATTAGCAGAGGATGTAGCAGATACGACCAGGCTTAAAATTCTTGGTTATGAATGTGGATCTGCTACAACCTCCTGCATTTTATTATGCACAAAGCTGAATAATTCCCATCTTCATGTCTCAGTTCATGCGGCTCTTTCTTTGTAATCCCCACAGTGCCTAGAACTACACTCGGCTCGTAAGGGGTGGTCAGGAAGCTTTTTATTTTTATTTATTAATTTTTATTTTCAGTGACAGTGTTTTTAGTTTTTAGTATCTAAAATGGGCTGATACCCCTTGATCGGCTTCTCTCACAAGATTATGGGAGCAAGTGAGGAAAGTGTAAAGGACTGCAGAAGTGTGTGGTCTTAGGGTCACCTTGCAGCCCGTGTGGGCGGGGGGGGGGAGGGGAGTGGTTTGTAAGACACAACAGTAGCCCTGCTGTGCTGCTCCTGCCATGTTGGCAGACTCTGCAGCTAAGGGCAGACCATGGGCACCCAGCAGGGGCAGTGTGGCCCGTGAGCACATCTCCTGAGCTAAGCTCCTTCTGCAGCCCTGCTCCAGCCCCCAGCCAGCCCCTCTCCCGCCCTCCACCCCGCTCCCATTGAAGGCTTTTGGGGAAGATCTGTAGAGTTGGGTGGCTCATGCATGCCCTGGCTCCAGGCTAGGGGGCCGTTATCTATTCCATTCACCATAAACAGCCCTTTCCGCTCCAGTCACTGCAGGACCCAGGTCTTACTCACCTGCGGAGGCGGCCTTGCCCTTTGCGGACACGGTCTTCACGTCTCCTGAAATACAAACACCGAGAACACATGTTTTGACTGAGCCTTTCAACTGCAGGAGCCCACAGTCCAGTGCAGCCTGTGCGTGGACTTGGGACAGGGCTTGATGTAGATGTGCCCCCAGGGACCTTGTGGAACAGCCACAGGCAGGTGCAGGAACATCCATTACCTAAGTCCTCACAGATCTCATATTTGCAATAATCACCTTGTTGAAGACATGGCTTGGCAAACAAGTCACAGTGGGAAAAAGCACAGCGTCATAACCTTCTTGTGACCTTCAACCTCTAAAGCCCGAGACATTTTTTGGAGGACCGTGTTAGGAATGACCATGGCATTCAAATAATAAATGTCCCTGTGAGAAATGACTCTTGATTTCTTGGTTACAAGACTGCACACAGGTTCCTAACCTGGGGTGGAGGGAACAGAAAGGCAAAGATGGGCTTGGAGGAGGGCTGATCATGAGTCCTGGATGCCATTTGACCATTGAGTTTGTGGGCATGTGTGGAATTTTCTGGGAAAACTGTTTATAGCTTTCACCAGATTCTGAAAAGGATCTTTTGGCTCCAAACCCCACCTCTACCCCTAAAATGTAAGGAACTGCTAACTTAGAAGACTTGGCTTCCGACCTTGAGAGGATTGTAACTGATGTCATTTGCATTTTTAAAAAGATGTTCTGTGACTTAACTTTTCTCTTCCTTTACTGACCTCCTTAAAATCAGTGATTTGGAGAGATTCATAGGAACCAGAGCAGTGAAGAAATGTGGTTATCCAAGACAGAATCCAGGTATTTGGGAAGAAAAAAAATAAAGCTAGCAAGTGCTTTGAAAAGCCTTCTTCTATTAGTTCTGAAAATTATGGAGGACAAGTAAGGTGAGAAAACAATACCACTGTGGACTTTAGATGTACCATGAGAAGACTTTGCTTCTATAATTAGCCACATGAATCAACAGGGGAGCTTGTTAAAATGCAGCCTCCGACACAGCAGGTCTGGGCTAGGGCCCAGGACTCTGCATTTCTAACACGCTCCCAGGTCTCACAGATGCTGCTGGTCCAGGACCACACTCAGAGTACTGAGGTCTTGGGAGACAAATCAATGGCAGATGGACTGGCCAAAGTCAACGTGGACAGCAATCAGATTTGCTCTTACCATTAGCTTCTGACATTAGGTAGGTGTCAGTGGTGTATGCAGCTTGCTTTTCCTTTTTTAGGGTGTCCTCTGAAAAAGAAGCTGTGCACACAACCCATGATGATCCCGGATATTCTCTCCCTGCTCCCGCCACCCCACATCCTTTCCCACTTGTGGAGGTAGAAGTTAGCCTGGTAGGAAGAGGGCCTGCTTTCCCAGGGTTAATCCCCCCGGTCTGGGCCTCTGGTTAGGAGACTTATTATTGCCCAAAGACCCTCTGGGAGCTCTTTGCTGGAATTTCCCTGACTTGTCTGCATTCAAGGCAGACCCTGGGACACCCTATTTGGCAGACATTTTCCATTTGAATGGGATGACTGTGGTTTCATCATCCAAATGTCTCAAACCATCTTGCTAGGACATTTGTCTACGCTGTTTGTCTTTCTTCCAAAACCCAAGTCTCGTGGGCTCCCACGTACTTGCAGTGACACTGGCGGGGGAGGCAGTGAAGACCTTCCCGCTGTCCTTGGTCATGATCAGCAGCTCCATCTCCTTCTTGGCAGGTGTGTTGTCTTTCTCCAGGATCAGGAATTTACAGTCCTTGTGCAAGAGGTCATCGTTCTGGACACTTGTGGTGCTGGCTGGAGAGGAAAGAAGTGGGTGAGGGGGAAGGTAAATGTGGAGGGAGAGGAAGAGGGAAGAAATGACCAGAAGAAGGAGAAGAGAAGGAGGGTGGAGGAAAAGAAAGGGTTAGTGGGTGTGTCGGAGGGTCTCCTGCTCTTGCTCGCCGCGGTTACTAAGAAGCATCTTGGGGACCAGAGACACCCACCCCTGCCTAGCTGGGCCTGGCCTTCAGGAGGTCAGGTCAATGTCAGAAGTGCTGGGGGCTGGCCTGAGGGGCTGCCCCCCACCTGAACATTACAGGGTCTTCAGTGAATGGTCAAAAGTTGCTGTGTCAGGCAGGCCTTTCTTTAATTAACTGGGTGGGTTCATTTCTAACTGCAGGTCTCAAGTGTTTGCAGCCTGGGGGCACTTTTCCTGACCACTCCATCCAGCGTACACACATGCCTGTCTCTACCACATCATTATGTCGGTCCTTCAATTATGTGTCATTTCCTGTAATTATCTTGTATACTTTTCCCACTTGTTTGTTATCTGCCTCCTCCACTGGAACTGTCAGCCTGGTGAGGGCAGGAATCTAGCCTCCTTCTCTATGTGTGTAATCCGGGAACTCAGAACACGGTCTCACACAAAGCAGGTGCTCAGTAAACAGTTTTTGAATGAATGAATTGTTGAATGGAGGGAAACGCACCAGGATCAGAGCAGCGGAAGAGATGGACACATGACTCGTGGCAGCCTAAGCTGATAGATTCCACGGGAAGTAGGGAGGGTGCAGCAGCTTCTGGGGGGCGCCCTGGCCCTTGTGATGGGTAACCAGTAACCAGGCCAGGGGCTTCCAACAAGGGTGGGGGCTGGGGTGTGAGTGCCTGACCCTGGGCAGGTGTGGAGCTTCCTGGCCCCCTGGGACAGGAAGGCCAAGGTAAGGTAAGGGGCATACCCACCTGCCCACTCCTGGAAACAACTAAGAGGCCCTTGGGGTGAGTCCCATTTGCAGACCTCAGACCACCAATGGGTTATGTCCCCTCCTGCCATGTGTCACTCAGGAACAACTCTCCTGTGTGCCAGCCTGCCCCCAGCAGCTGGGGACAGCACTCACCCGTGGAGGTGGACACCCCAGTGCTCACAACGGCAGGGCTCTGGGGCATGTTTTTCTTCACACCATACGCTGCAAGAGAGGAACCTATGAATGAGCAGAGCCAGCATAGAAGGGCAGCTCCACGCTGGGTGGAAGCAGCCTGACCCACCCTGGCAGATAGGCATCCTCCCCAGGTGAGAGGAAGATATTGGGTTGGCCAAAAAGTTCGTTTGGGTTTTCGGTAGCATCCTGGATGAACTTTTGGCCAACCTGATAATAATGAACAGAATAATAATGAATAATGGAATCAACTCTCTCTCGCCTTGGGGGCAGCAGTGAGTTTAGATGAAAACTTCTGTGATATAATCCCCATCCTTGGAGGACCATTCCAAATTCCACCTCCCCCGTGAAGTCCTCCCAGACCCTCCCACATCTCCTTCTCTTCTGAATTCCTTCAGCTAACACCTGCTCTGCACAGCTCTATTCATGCTAACAGGATCCCCCAGATGTTTCATGTGTATTAGACTTTCTACTCCAACTTAACAGTAAGCAGGTTGAGTGCAAAGGCTGAGGCTCGCACCTTTTCTGTCCACCACCCCCCCACCCAGGTGCACTATAAAGTCAGCCAGATGATTGATTTGCAGTGACAGTGGGCTGTCAAGGACAGCAGTGAGACACGGGGATATATAGGAGACACCCCCAGCACAGGCTCCCACTCATGTCTCAGCCAGCACATGATTGAGGTTGGCATCTCTGGGTCGAGGTGTGGAGGGTTGTTTCTTTGGTGGGAAAGGTCAATTGATTTTTAGGGACATTTTGGCCCCTCTAATTCCAATTGGAATTAGGGCTATTGTGAGTTATAGCTGCAAAGAGGCGTTATTTCCCAGTCCCTAGGCTCCAAACCCCAGTTACGGACCTGTGGAGGTGGTGGCCATGCCATGGGACAGGGCGGGTGAACTGGGGGCCAGATTGTTCTGCATGCCAAACACTGTGAGAGGAATTGAGGACAGGTGAGTGCAGGTACATAGATGAGGCCCCCCAGGTTAAGGCAGCCAGTCCCAGGAGCCCCCCAAACCACTTTCACAAGTAATGCCTTTGCATATGACAGAGATCCCAGACATTCTCAGTTCCCACACTCTCACTGACACGGCAATTTTTTAATACCCCACCTCCCTACCCCAGGCAAAAGTTACTAAGCTCCATTTATTGAGTAGTTAGGTCCACACAACTTAATAGCGGTAGTTCGCATAGGGTCTGTTGCTGTATGCCTCAAAATTTTAAAATATCCCAGGGGTTCCCTTCCCCGCAGGACCCTTGGGTGCCTTGGTGCACAGTGTGGGAACTGTGGGTACAGACACAATGGAGGCTAAGAAGCACTGACTAAGCAGGACCCTAGTTTTCCTCCTTTCTTTTCTTGGCTCAAACACACAAAACTCCCCTCGTCCCCATTACGATTTCAAAGGCTGGTTATCTGTTTTTAACAATGTGCAGAAGCTCATTCCTCCCCAGGTAACAGCTTCTCTTATTCCATCCTGTCTAGAGTTTGGGGCACAAGATCATGGATCCAACATCAGCCTGCCCTCCTCAGTCAGGACTTTGCAAAATATTGATTGAATAGCAAAACCAGGAGGAACAAAGCATGAACCTGGTGTCTTCTGGGCTTGTGGGACTCTAGTCAATTGGAGGCGTTAAGATCAGAAGCCAAGAATACCAGCCAAGGAAATAAGGAAGGCCCACATCACCGTATTCATTAGTCATGATATCACAGAGAGGAGGAAGATTGCTTTAACAAAAGATGTGGGCAGATAACTTATTTACATATAGGCTATTACGATGTATGTGGAACTAGAGTGAATACATACTTCCTTAAAATGATCATATGTTTGCCTTGGACGTTAAGCAGTAACATTATTGAGCCCCCAAGGAACTGCGATATTTATAAAAAGATGTGAAGTTAAGCTCTTTCTGAATTAACAATGCTTTCCACCTGAAAATGTCCTGAGCTCTGCCTCACTTGGCCCCTTTATTTCCATCTCTCCACCTCTCCCATTAAGTAAGGGGACCAGAGCAGAATAAGCATGTAAGTGTGGTCTCCGGCACCCTCCACCTTAGCCCTTTCCCTCTCGGGGACTGAGCCGTGTCTCCTATGGAGGGCAGGCTCTGTGCCTTCTGACACAGCTCCTTGGCTGCTGATTCCACGTTGCCATGGGCGTGGAGGAATTCCTCGAGCTCTTGGTCAGGAAGAACATCCTCCCTACAAACCACTCCATTTTCCTCACTAGGCAAGAGCATCCCTATTTTTTTCAAGCTGGCAAGCACTGACCTGAGGAGCTGGTGCTGGTTCCAGGCTGCAGAGTTGGGGAGCAGGAGGCCATGTTATTTGGAACTCCAAAGACTGCGGGGGAAGAGGAAGGCTGGTGAGAGGATGTCCACACAGAACAGGGGCAAAGAAGCACCGGAAGAAATGCCAGCATTGCATTGTGTTACATTTCTGTTTTTAGGAAAAACCTGGGCTCTTGCTTTGCAGCACGGAACCAACCATTAGTCTGTGGTGTGCCTTGGGTCATAACAGCCAATGGGCGGTCACAGGTTGGTGGGGTTTGAGTGGACATCAATTCCAGCCAAGCCCCTCTTGTTAGTGGCCATTTTACAGAGAAGGCACTTTAAGCCCAGAGAAGTTAAATGACCTCTTAAGGTCACACAGTTAATCCACATGGAGTGAAACTAGGTTCCTTACATTTGTTTTCATGTTCTTTCCCATTACATTTTTTTTTTTTTTTTTTTGGATACACTGTACCATGTAGTCCTTTCCATAGGGGACCCACCGGAGGAAATGCCACAGAAGTTGAATTGAATTGAAGTTCCAGTGGAAAAATCTTGGGATGCTTGGCCACAGAAAGCCCCTCTAAGAAGCCTTGGGGATGGCAAATGCTGGAGGGGTCATTCAGCTCCATCGTAAGGTGTGGAGGGTTTAGGACTGGGAGGGCATGTGCACTGCGAGCCACGTACCTGATCCTGCAGAATAGGCGTTGGTGTTGAGGAGGGATGAGCTCTGGGCTGTGACGTTGTTGTGATAGGTGCCCATGGAGGACCCTGCCGGCAGTGTGGAGGACCACATGTGGGAGGGAAGGCTGGCGTCCAGGATGGTTGTGTCATAGGTGCCGGACACTGGAAACAGACATGCCCGACCACACCCCCAATGAGAGACAAACCCCCTGTGTACTGGGGGGAACCAGTGGGCTTGGTTTGCCAGGACTTTCCTGGTTTTAGCCCTGAAGATCCCATGCCCTGGCAACCCCCTCAGTCTGGGGTGAACCGGGGCAGTTGGTCATCTCACTTCTGTTTGAAATCTCAGAGCTGGTGAAAACCTGATCTCTTGGGTTAGAAATTCTTGTTGGCTCTTGGTGAAATCTGAGGTAGGTAAATTTTGCTCTGCGGTCCACCCATTTCTCCTGCTAAGCCCCCTTCACCACCTCCTGGTGTACTGTTCCCACCAACAGTCTCTCCCTCCCTCTGTTGCTGACTCCACCTTCAAAGATGCCGTGGACCCGTGACTCCCTTACAGTAGAATTCCAGGCAGACAGCAGCACAGGTAGGGAAGCCCTCGGTCCCAAGGCCACGCTGCATGGGTGGCAGCCTTCTCTGGTTGAACCCTCCTTAAACATTCCCATGTGCCAACCAGACCCAAGGGGCACTCTGCCCCCAAGAGGGGCTATGGGTGCTTCTTCAAGTCTGAAGTCAATTCTGCCTATTTCTTATCTGAGAGGGAGTTAGCCACTCAGGTCACAAAGTACCCTGAGGTTTTGGTTTTATGTTGAAAAACACAAGATCACTATCTCAAGATGGTTTTTCTTCAGTAGTGAACGAGAGGAAAGCTTCACCTCATAGCAGAACTGGCTTCTTTCCTCATCTCCCCCCAGAGAACTTGCCCTTGGTAGGCACGTGATACATGAATGCTGAACTACACTCATCCTGCTTGACTTCCCCCAGAGGCCCTCACATCCATGAGGGCAGTGGCCGTGTCTATCTTGCTCATTTCCTTTCCTCAGTGCCCGGTGCTTGGCATATAATAAATGTTCATTGGATGAATGAGTGAATGATAGAAAACACTACAACTTTCCCCAATAGTCTTCATTCAGGGAATCTGGCCACCACATTCCCAGGACATGTCAAGAATTTCTTGGGAGAGAGTCTCTAGGATTTAGAGCCAGACTACAGCCAGCACATAGAATGGTTGACCAGACGGGGGTGAGAAGGGTGCAGCCCACATTTTCACGCTGCAGGAAGAGCAATGCTCAGGGTTTTGTGAAGTCTCTGCTACAGCCTGAAAGGCCTGCCCGGACACATCTGCCACCTTGTTCCCTTCCTTCCACAGCAGCTCGGGGCTGTGGGGCTTACCTGACTGGGAGCTCGCTGTCACCACTTTGGTCTCCACGGTGCCTTTCTTGGGGATGGGGAGTGTGTTAGAGGAATTCCGGGTGGGGCTCACGCTTGCTGATCGGCTTCCCTTGAGCAAACGCTTGACGTCATCCAATTCCGTCCCTGTAAAGGAATCCGCCACTTTTTCATCAGGCCCAGTATTCCTTCCTGAGTCCAACTGCAGTGGGAGGAACATTCGCGGCACTCTGAATACTAGGGAGGACGAAGCATCCACTTCACCCGCCGGGACATTTTTGGTTAGCCTTATAATTTTTGCCTTTTGTCAATTCATAGCACTGATTAACCTGGCATTTTGTAATATTAGTGGCCGTATAAATACAGTGCCTCTACAAGGAGGTCAAAGTTCTCAGTACATATTTCCTAATTAGACCTCATCAGACACCACAGGGAAGATTCCGTGGCTGGAAGACACTGTCATCCTGGAACATTTACGCCCAGGACAGCTGGAGCACCAGACCCCTTGAAATAAATGCTTCAACAGCGGTCTCATCCCAGGTACAGGATGCCTCAGGTGTTGGGCCCCTGACCTTGTATGCTCTGTCGTGTCAAAAGGAATTTGTGGCCCATAACTCTTAAATATTACACTGCTTTCCTGTGGGTTAATTTCAAGACCCTCTGGCTGATATAATCTGTAGCAAGGTGATTCAGTGGAGTGGGCACTCCGTGCCTCCTGAGGTGGCAAACAGAGAGGAGGGAGGCGTCGTGCCAGGGCAACGCACAGGACATCTTCAGACAACATGGCTGGAGGACTGCCCAGGCAGCCCCTCTCCCGAGAGCTCCATCCTTTGTGCTCAGCACCCCGAGCCTGGAAGGACTCAGGTGAGACAGCGTCAGGCCTGGAGTCAAGCCCAGGCCCTGAGCTCTTTGGGCAAGTCCCAGTCTCTGATTGCTGAGCCACTCGACCCAGATCTTTCTCCTCCTAGTCTTCATACTTGGCTCTTGCCCATTTGGGCTCATTTCAAAATGGCAAACAACAGGAGTCCAACACAGTCAACAGACAGAGACTAGGAAATCCTTGACATTTGAGATCAAGTTCAAACTCTCACACTCTACTTCTGAGCCTTCTCTAAGCTTCACCAGCCCCACTGCATCCCCTCCTGCTCCTTTTCCTTCAGCTGCACCGAACCTTCCTCCCGTGTCTCTGCCCTCTCATCTCGCTGAGTCTACCTGACCCACCCTTCAGGCTCCCTTCAAGTGACTGACTAACCCGGGAAGACTCCTCTGGCCCCCACTCCCTCAGCTCCCTGAGCTGTCACGGTAGGTTTACTGTCTCCCCTTAGGCTGTGAACTGTGAAGCATCAGGGACCATGACTGACTCAGCTCCTCACCCCCTGCACCCAGCCCAGAGTCCCCGTCACAGAAGGCCTTAGACCTGTCACTTATGATGGAGTGACTGCACACACGCGCGCACACGTGCGCACACACACAGCAGTAGCCCTGGATTCCTGGATCCTTCCCAAGACCTGAGCACTTACATCGGGTAGACGGGGATGCACTCTGCAGTCGAACTCGGATCTCGCTCTCTGTACAGGGGAGAGATGGAGAAGCTGTGAATGAAGGAGCTTGGCTCACAGTGCCTGACACTGAGCTCTGAGCGGCAGATTATCTTTGGGCTGCTCTGCAATCTGTGTCCTGGGAACAGAAAAGCTAGGTGTGCCCAGAAAGAGTGCTTAGAAAGAGGTGTCTTCTCCCCACCCCGCAGCCTGCCCACAGCTAACCTCCCAGGCGCCTGGAGCAGAAAGGCCAGGCTGAGCCCCGAGACTCCATCACAATCGGCAATGACCAGCCCCTTTCACAGGGCCCACTCCACATTGCCAGAACCAAGCTGCTCTCCTGCCTCCAGGGTTTCTCAAGCAATAGCAAGACAATTCTAAAGCCTGTAGTGTTTCCTTAGCCATTCTGGCCTCTTTAGGGCAGAAAGTGGGTGATTTAACATTATTAGCTTCAGGTGGAGTATGGGCATCTATCGGACTATCAGCCTAAAGTTGTAGGTGGTCGGTATGTGCCTAACTTTCCAGTTACCGATACAACCAGGCCCCTGGGAAGTTTAGACTGGTCATTGAGAACTCCCAGGGCCTGTGAAGAATTCTGCCTTCAATACAGCCCTCACACGCTCCTTGCCACCCTCACCGGATATATCAAGGGCAGCTTTCTCCAGGACACATTCCCTCCTAGGGCCTTATCTACAGGCAGTTGTGGAGAGTGCAAAACTCTCATGGAGCCCTTTGTCCCCTGGAACAATGAAAAAGAAGGGCTTGTGCTCGTTTTTTGCTGCATAAAGGCAATTACAGCACATCTTGTTAAAGTCACCCAGGAGACTAGGTGCAAAACCAGGTGTGACGCCAGCACCTTCAGACAATCCACAGCAATGCAAACCACTCCATGTACTTGCTAGGTCGCTGTCAAAATCCACCCTTCCCACCCTCTTGGAGCCAGCGGAAGGTGCCCAGATGCTGCAGGCTCCTTGAGGGTAGAAGCCATGGCTTATTCATTCTTTACACCTCACATTTCCTGGCTAACAGCTGGACACACGTTAGCAGCTCAGAAAATACTGGTTGAATGAACTGAACTGAATCCAGCAACAGAGCTCACCTCGTGTTTGGCTCCGTCCTCTGGTTGAAGAAGACGCTGAGAAACAAAAGAAAGTAATATTAGGCATATATAAGAGGTGGCATGCTAAATATCTGTGACGTGGAGGAAGACCTATCTGGGTGGGAGGAGGAAGTTGTTTTCAGAGTGCATTTATATCCAGATAGAAGCCTTAATGTATGGTGGGTGCTTAATAAACGACGCCCACATAGCCAAAGGGCAGAGAAAGCTTTGTAAGCCTCAGTGCATTTAGGGTGTTAAGTTGGCAAGTGAATGTGAAGTTGGCTCACACTTAGTGTTAACTAAGGAAATTGTTTGGGAGCATGATCCATTTGGACTGGCTGACCACACTGATCAAATGTATCAAAAGACTGCCAGGTCTTTCCCTTTCCAGGTCTTTTGTTAGAGGCTGCCTTCGTTTTCCCACTGTATGCAAATAAATAAATGAAATTATAATCACTGTAAAATCAATGATCATATCATAAATTCATATGCACAGTGAGAACCCAAGAGTGTGGACTAAAGATTTAAGGTCATGTGAAGATACAGCCTAGGGTTTCATTTGGTTAAAATGTGTCCCTTTGAGACTGCTTTGGAGGAGGTGCTGGGATTTTGACATTTGCGCATTCTAAGCCCTGCTTCCCTGTGCAGGGAGGTCTCTGTGGGTCCTGTGGAAGGAAAAATCCTATGACTGTTGCCTGGCCTGAGGGCTTATCTGTCCAAGCCTGAGCCTTGTATGAATAACTTGCCATTTCACGAGCAAAGACTTATGACAGCAAACTAGTGTGGCTGACAGTCCCCTTGAGATGCTTCAGGATAAAGAGCAGGGAAAAGAGGTCAGCAGAGGTCAAACTCCTCTAGAAGAATCCACTTAACTCATGATGTTAACTCATGATGTTCCCCCTCCATCCCCGCCAGGCATGTTTGACCATTTCTTCAGAAAAGAAGGATAGGACATACCGAATTCCTTCCGCGGGTACTCAGGGGAAGAGTTGCCGCTGGAGCTCCCTGGAGAGAGGACGAAACACTTGGTACAAATGGCCCCTTAAGCCCAAACAGCTTCCGAGAGAGTGGGTCCTTTCTGAACCTCTGCAGCCTGGGTGTTCAGCGCCAGATTTAAACATGATTCGCCCCATGGATGTGCTTGTGGCACTTCCTTCTGGTCACTGATCTACTTTGGTGGGGCAAGGTTTGAGCAAAGGAGAGCAGGAAGTTTTCGTTTCCTTTTTGTTTTCACGTCCTCGACTGCATTTGCCCTATGCAGTGCTGACGCCAGCAACCCGGCTCTGATCAAATGAACGTGCTGTCAGCACCAGGGGTTCTCGGACTCCATGCAGCTCGTTCCAGATGTGGGCCTTGTTAAATGAAGAGACAAGCCCACGTGCTGGCAGAGCAGCAGGAAGCACTGTGGTGACCCAATCCACCTGGCCTAGATTTGGGGCTCTCCCTACCCCTGGCAGCCGTGGGTCAAAATCATTTACTGGGGTACCCATCCTTAATCCGGCTTCTCCATCATTGGTACCCATATCCATTCACTCTTAGACCCATTTGCCGCCTGGCTTGTTTATTTTCCACTAAAACTGCTTCTGCAGATCACCAGGAACTCCAGTAACCTTAGGAGCAGGACCCAGATGTCTTCCTCTCGCCTTCTCCTTCTTGGTCATGAGCTTCCTCTCTCTCTCTCTCTCTCTCTCTCTCTCTCTCTCTCTCTGTGACTTCAATGGCATCGCCATTGACTCCTCCTCCTTTCTGTGATCGGGCTCTTCTTTCTCCATCTTCCCCCAACTTTATCTTTCTATGCTCCCTTCTGCTTTTAAACTCTTTCCTTGGCCAACTCCTTCAGTTTTCCAACCTCTACTAACAACTCTTTGTGAATAACCCCAAACCGGGTGTCCTGCCTTGACTTCTTCCCTTAGTTCAAGTCCTATGTGTCCCACTGCCTGCTTGGTACCCCCACCAGAAAGCTGTGCCAGCAGCTCTACTTTAGGACAAAATAACTGAACTCATCCACTGGGAGGCCTCCACCTGGCTTCCCTGCTTCAGTCGTTGGCACCACAATGAACCCAACCACCTGTGTCTGAAATCTCAGTGGAATCACTGACTCCTTTTTCTCCCTTCCCTCCAAAATTGAATAATTGACAAACCTGTCAATTCCAGCTCTGCAACACCTTTCACTCCAGGTCCTCCTGTCTGCTCCCATTGCTACCACCGCAGTCCCGGCCAAGGTTCCCCTCCCCGGGCTACTGATCACCTCCTAACTTGTCACCGTGTTCAGCCTCTTCCCGCCCTATTCGTCCTGAGCATGGCAACCAGAGTTCCAGTCGGGGACCACAGATATGATGGACGCTTTTGCTCAGAAATCTCTGTGGCTCCTCATTGTGTGCAGAATAAAGCCCAAACATCTTGGCCTAGCACCGAATCAGAGTCTTTCCCTCTCTCTTCACACAAGCACCACTGCTGCTTGCTACCTGAGCCCTGGGCTCCTGTCTTCGCCGTGCTGCTGCTCGGGTAAAAGCTCTCCATCGGGTAAAAGTCTTACACATCATGAAGGCCCAGCTCACATGCCACCTCCCACATAGCATCTCCCCTGAAGACCCATCTGGAAATGATAATCCCCTTCTACTTTACGTTATAGCTTTTTTTATCTGTCATCTTAACTTGTCTATTACATTCTAGGCCCTTTGAAGACAAGATCCAGGTCTGATTCATTTAAGCATCCATCAAGGCATTCTGCACGGCATTGAACGCCTGGTAGATAACTGATAAAATACCAGTTGAAAAAGTGACTAAATGGATAAATGGATAAATGAGGGGTGGATAAATCAACAAAATCCCCAGCTAACCTGAGTCCATAAAAGAACCAAAACAAGAGTGGAAAGAAAGGTGGGAAGGCCCAGGTGAAGACAGGTGGCCGAGGCTTCAGTCTTCAAAGGATGAGAGAAGTTACTGAGGGAAGAGAGTAGTTCTCTCTCAAAGTCTGTGGGACCGGTACCTTCGTATGTTCCATGGCGGGTGACGTGAGTTTTTCTCTCAAAGGTCGAGCCTGGTGAGTTGGGCAGAGTGGAGGCCAACTCACCAGGGGCCCTCCTGTAACTGGAGGTAGAGGCATTGCCTCGTGTGCTCCCACCTACAAGAGGGGAAAAAGCACAGACCCTCAGAGCACTACACAGATTGACATACGGTTACACTAAGTGCACGCAGACTGCTCCTAATAAAGGAGGGCCCTATGGAGGGGCTAGAGGACTTCAGGAGAGCACGTCGAAAGGATCCACCTCAGCATTCCCGCGGCTGCTCAGAAATGGGAGATGGACTTATTGCTACTGGAAGGTAGGGAGGTCCTTTATGTCTGTGGCCAAAGTGCACGGAAATGGAGAAGCGGGATGTTTCTTGGGGACCTGGTCTGTAATCGTAGAGCACTGCTGGGTAGACCAGAATACAACCCCACGTGGAAGTATTCCTCGAGAGGTAAGGGCAGGCGCTGCACTTGGTCAGCCCAGCTGTTTGCCTGTCTTGGGTCTTTTCTTTAGTGTCATTCCAAGATTTTAAAAATGGCTTCAGAGGTAGTGTGTGTGTGTGTGTGTGTGTGTGTGTGTGTGTGTGTGTGTGTTTTCCCTGCTTTGTTTTGTTCCAGTTTGAAAGCTACCATGAAAGAATGTTTCTTTGGGAACAACTGGGCCTGTGTTGGATGCTTGCCCAGTGGAAACGCGCAAAGTATGGGTTCATACGTCACCAGATTTCCTTAGCACAGTAACCCAATCATTAAGTTTTTTTTGTTGTTGTTAATTCAAATTGTAAACCCTCAGACATGCACACCCTTTTCTAAAAGAGATGGCTTAAAGAGAGTAATTCAGTGGGAAAGGAGTCAACTCCCCAGGAAGCCTTCTTAATTAATTATTGTTATTTATACTGGGGGACAGAATGATAACTGATTCCATTTTAAGTAGGCTTCAAACGTGGATAATTCGAAAGTCTCACCTTTGGTGGGATGTGTGTCCTTTACACAGCTCTTTGGGGTATTTGGAATGGGCGACAAACAGTGGTAATGGTCTCCCTCCATGCAGGACTCTCTCCCCCTGTTCATCTGCCCTTCCCCCAGCCCTCACACCAGCAGGCACTTACTCGAGTTTATGTAGCCACTGCTGCCATGCATCAGGCTCTGCTTCTCCTGCCGGCTCCCTCCGCCAAGAGAGCCTGTTTTAGCATAACCGTTGCTGGTGCCCCCTTCTGCGGAAAGGAGGAGCAGGTGACAATTTACAAGTGGAGTCAGGGCAGAGGGTTTCCTCGTTCCCTGCCCCTCCAAAGCCTTCCCTGGCTTCTCACCCACGAGGCTCTTGGTTTGGGGCCCCTTTCTCACCTGCACTGCACGATACATGCTGCCATGCTCTCGGTTTGTTTGTTTTTGATACAAATGTCAAGAGCAAATATTCTACCCAATTTACAAAGAAAGTTCCCTGGGTGGAGCATAGCAGGTTGCTGATTAGGACAATTTAAATATTTGAAAAGTCAGCAAGTGATGAAGACGCCTTGAGGCCAAGGCCTGGGTTGGGCTTGCGTTTTTGGAATGCCTGGTCGGTACCCTGGACATGGCAGCCACTGGAAGTGTTGGAGGGATGAGTGAGAGCTCTGGGTTGCTGGTGTTTCACCTGACAGCCCATCATGCTCCAACCTCATGTGTGGATGGAAGGACCTCCCCACTCCCCACACTGAGCCAGGCTTCCCGAGAGGTACAGGGCTAGTTTGAGGGCTCAGATCTCCATTATAGAATCCACTAACCCTAACAACCTTCCGAGAAAAAAGTGGATTCAGACAGAAGCCTGGCTGTGGTTCCCTCCTCCCACCCCAGGTCCAGGCTGGGTAAGATTTCTGAAATTTTAGTGTCTAGATCAGGCAAACGTATAGAGACAGATAGTAGATTTGTGGTTTTCAGGGGCTGGGGAGAAGGGAATGGGAATGGGAGTGACTGCTAATGGCCGTGGAGGTTTTTTCTGAGTGATGGAAATGTTCTAAAATTAGATCGTTGCAAAGGGGCTGCATGACTCTGTAAATACACTAACAACCATTGAATTATACACTTTGAACTGGTGGATTTTGTGGGATATAAGGTAATTTCAATACAGCTGTTTAAAAACAAAGATTTCAGATATTTTGGACTTGTTCAACGGGAGAGTGAGTACCCATGGAAAGGGTTACATGTGGAGCCCTTCACACAGGCCTTACTGAGAAGAAAGCTCTCAAGATGGTCACTTACTTGGTGGTAAGGACGTAAGTCTTGTAGTTATCATTTCCGTGATAACTAGAAAAAGACAAAGAAAAGATGAGATCTTAAGTAATGTACTGACATCTCTGTACTTTGGCAAGGTCTCACATCATTCATAGGTTCGGCACATTAAATTAGGTTCAATATAGACTTTTATACACTTGTGCTTTAAGGTATTTGATCTGACCCACTGTAAAAGCAAATAGGTGCAATAACAATAGGGCTTAATGTACCTGGAAAATAGGTTTATATCCCTTTGGTACCAAAAGTAGTTACCCACTGATTTGAACAATGAGTTGTCTTGCATTAATGTCTTTCATATAACAATTAGATCTAGTCCAGGCCTGGATTTGCCTTTGAAGGAGGGTCAGGCCCTCAAGTCACTCTCTTTCTCTGCACTGTCCCTTCTAAACGGTCACCCAGTCCAGCTGAGGCCAGCATGTCATCCTGGCTGATAACACTGTGATGCGAATAATTACCTTGAACCTCTTTATGAATTTGGGGGTGTCTCTAGGACATCATAATTCATTCTAAAATCTTCAGGGCCACCCCTGAGTGTGAGGAGGTATAGGAAGGAAGGGGGTCGGTAAGTCACATTTGGTGCTTGGACAAATGAACATCCAAGACAGACCTGAAGAACCAGTCCCTTTGCCTCCCAAAACTGAGAAGACTCCAAGTGATGGTGAGTCTACAGAGGTCACAAAAGCTTCTGGTGTTTTTTAAAAACACCAATTAGAAGAAAGACCTCTTGCCTTCCTGAATCACTCTCTCCTCTACAGCAGCATGGGGAGGTGAGTAGATTCCCGAAACCATAACTGGGCCAATTCTGTGCTCTAACTGTGACCATCACCAACCACTACCTCCCTCTGGGTTGGACATCAAGGAGCACCTATCTAGCTAAGGTCGCTGGTTTCTAAAAGCACCCTTCTCGTGCACACGCCCAAGCATATTCATACGCGTGTTGTGTATGCACGTATGGTTGGTGAAAGGAGAAAAGGATGAGGAAGATGGTGGGGCATCACTTTGTGCTGCTGGCAACTGCTGCATCCCACACCGGTCTTACTGCGCCCACCCCTCACCCTTTCCTTCTTCACCCTGCGTGTTCCTATTAGTTTGGTTGTCTTAGCAGCAACATGGGGTTATGAATGGAGCGGAAGCAGCATTCCATGCATAAAAGGAAATGGTTTTTCAGACTGAAATGGCAGCTTGATTTGAATAATAGTCCGTGAGCTTTCACTAAACCTCTCATTGTGTGGACCTTTGGGATTCTATCACACGTAAAAATAAATTCTTTCTTAAGCTAAAGTTCCAAGTCTGTGGAGCCAGAATTTTTTATTGGCAATATATGAAAGTCACAGGATAAATGAAAGAGTTAGAGCTGCTAAGGGGATATTTTAAATGTCTCTGAGTTTATTAGTTGGGCAGTTTCACAAAAGAAATGTGTCTGTTTTCAGTTTTCAGTGTAGACTGCAACTGTGACACCAGTGTGATTCCAACTTTGTCCCTGCAATAATGGGGATATTATTCTTTTGGATTTCTGTTGCCCTGTATCCCTAAAAAAGAACACGGTTAAATAAGCTGTTGCAAATTCATTCAACAGGATATTATGAAACCATTAAAAATGCTGGTCATAAAAACGGTAACATAGAAATGGTGGTTTTCATCTTTGAAGAAAAAGCAGAACACATTTTGATTACAAGTGTGTTAAAAAAATCAACAAAAGGCTTCTTATAGGAAGAAATAGTCTATTTAGGAAAACATTTAAAATGATACAGTGGGAAAAAAAAGCAAAAAGAAAAAGCTAAGAAAAAAACTAAAAACAAAAACATAAGAAATAGAAAAAAAGATACAGTAGTTGTGGTAGAATTAGGAATAAATTATTTACTCTTTCCAAAAATTTTTTTACTTTTATAATGACACGTATCATGCTCTTACTTCTTTCAGTGACTTCAGTGCCATCTCGTTTGTTCTTCTTGGTTACATCCATACCATCGCCACCTACGGAAAAAGCCAGAAACCATGAATAACCATGTCTATGACCATCACTTTTCATAAGTATAGGTCCCTACTATTCAAGCTCAGAACCAAAACTTGATTCCTAGAATTCAAAGCATAATTCTTTCGTGTGTATATTTTTTTAACAAGAGTCATTCCCACTTCCTGTATCAGTGAGAGAGTAATTTAATAGTTCCACCTTGGATTCTACTCCTTTGTATTGGGATCTTTTTTTTTTTTTTTTTAATTGAATGGAGACACCATAATTTATCTCATTCCCCACTGATAAAGATTTAAGTTGCTTTCAACTTTATTTAACTTTTTGTAATGGAAAATATATACAAACAGGGAGAATAGGACAATGAATATCCCTGTTCCCATAATCCAGCCACAACAATAAAAAATTCATAACCTCTGTTTTTTTTTAATTTAAATAATTTATTTATACAGCAGGTTCTTATTAGTCATCCATTTTATACACATCAGTGTATACATGTCAATCCCAATCGCCCAATTCATCCCACCACCACCCCCCACCCCTGCCGCTTTCCCCCCTTGGTGTCCGTACATTTTTTCTCTACTTCTGTGTCTCAATTTCTGCTCTGCAAACTGGTTCATCTGTACCACTTTCTAGGTTCCACATATACGCATTAATATACGATATTTGCTTTTCTCTTTCTGTCTTACTTCACTCTGTATGACAGTCTCTAGATCCATCCAACTCTCTACAAATGACCCAATTTCATTCCTTTTTATGGCTGAGTAATATTCCATTGTATATATGTACCACATCTTCTTTATCCATTCACCTGTCGATGGGCATTTAGGTTCCTTCCATGACCTGGCTATTGTAAATACTGCTGCAATGAACATTGGGGTGCATGTGTCTTCTTGAATTATGGTTTTCTCTGGGTATACGCCCAGTAGTGGGATTGCTGGATCATATGGTAATTCTATTTTTAGTTTTTTAAGGAACCTCCATACTGTTCTCCATAGTGGCTGTATCAATTTACATTCCCACCAACAGTGCAAGAGGGTTCCCTTTTCTCCACACCCTCTCCAGCACTTGTTGTTTGTAGGTTTTCTGATGATGCCCATTCTAACTGGTGTGAGGTGATACCTCATTGTAGTTTTGATTTGCATTTCTCTAATAATTAGTGATGTTGAGCAGCTTTTCATGTGCTTCTTGGCCATCTGTATATCTTCTTTGGAGAAATGTCTATTTAGGTCTTCTGCCCATTTTTGGATTGGGTTGTTTGTTTTTTTAATATTGAGCTGCATGAGCTGTTTATATATTTTGGAGATTAATCCTTTGTCCGTTGGTTTGTTTGCAAATATTTTCTCCCATTCTGAGGGCTGTCTTTTCGTCTTCTTTGTAGTTTCCTTTGCTGTGCAAAAGCTTTTAAGTTTCATTAGGTCCCATTTGTTTATTTTTGTTTTTATTTCCATTACTGTAGGAGATGGATCAAAAAATATCTTGCTGTGATTTATGTCAAAGAGTGTTCTTCCTATGTTTTCCTCTAAAAGTTCTATAGTGCCCAGTCTTACACTTAGGTCTCTAATCCATTTTGAGTTTATTTTTGTGTATAGTGTTAGGGAGTGTTCTAATTTCATTCTTTTACATGTAGCTGTCCAGTTTTCCCAGCATCACTTATTGAAGAGACTGTCTTTTCTCCATTGTATATCCTTGCCTCCTTTGTCATAGATTAGTTGACCATAGGTGCATGGGTTAATCTCTGGGCTTTCTATTCTGTTCCATTGATCTATATTTCTGTTTTTGTGCCAGTACCATATTGTCTTGATTATTGTAGCTTTGTAGTATAGTCTGAAGTCAGGGAGTCTGATTCCTCCAACTCCGTTTTTTTCCCTCAAGACTGCTTTGGCTATTCGGGGTCTTTTGTGTCTCCATAAAAATTTTAAGATTTTTTGTTCTAGTTCCGTAAAAAATGCCATTGGTAATTTGATAAGGATTGCATTGAATCTGTAGATTGCTTTGGGTAGTATAGTCATTTTCACAATATTGATTCTTCCAATCCAAGAACATGGTATATCTCTCCATCTGTTTGTATCATCTTTAATTTCTTTCATCAGTGTCTTATAGTTTTCTGCATACAGGTCTTTTGTCTCCCTAGGTAGGTTTATTCCTAGGTATTTTTTTTGTTGTTGTTGCAGTGGTAAATGGGAGTGTTTCCTTAATTTCTTTCAGATTTTTCATCATTAGTGTATAGGAATGCAAGAGATTTCTGTGCATTAATTTTGTACCCTGCAACTTTACCAAATTCATTGGTTAGCTCTAGTAGTTTTCTGGTGGCATCTTTAGGATTCTCTATGTATAGTATCATGTCATCTGCAAACAGTGACAGCTTCACTTCTTCTTTTCCGATTTGGATTCCTTTTATTTCTTTTTCTTCTCTGATTGCCATGGCTAGGACTTCCAAAACTATGTTGAATAATAGTGATTTGATTCCTAGAATTCAAACTTGAATTCAAAACTTGATTCCTAGAATTCGAAGCATAATTCTTTCATGTGTATATTTTTTAACGAGTAATTCCCACTTCTTGTATCAGTGAGAGAGTAATTTAATAGTTCCATCTTGGATTCTATTCCTTTGTATTGGGATCTGTTTTTTTTTAAGGTCTAATTGAGCAGGCTGCCCCCTGCTGAATGTTAAAGGTCTTACATAGAAGATCTGGTGCCCTGACTATAAAACTTCTGCTTTTTGCCCAAGTAACACATAGCTGAAGGAAATCTGTCAAAGCACATGGTGCTTTCAACTAATTCATTTTGATGTATCCCATAATGTTCAGTGTTCTATATGGAGCTTTACGAATACAAGACATTCATGCTTCATTATTTAGAGTTCGGATGTGAGAATGATGTTTGATGGATTCAAATCAGGATAAAAATCATAATGGTCATACTTGTGTGGAACTTTACACTTCTTACAACATGAAACTTTCTCTTTGTAACACACCAGCCCTACTATGCTTACTTACAGACACAAGTAGTGAAAACATGAAGAAAATCAGTGTAAAATCTATTGAAATACATAGGAAAATATTTGTACATGTCATCTATGTTCTCCCTTCACTCTTACTCTGTGTTCTGGGTAGAAAAATCATTGAGATCTTGTCTGCTGTGTCCTGAAGCCTGGATGAGATGAGGCAAGGCTGACTTAAGGGGTGGGGCCGGGCTGGGGGGTGCGGGAGGAGCGTGATTCAGGCTTGAACACACAGGAGACCATGGCAAGGATCCCTGACCAACTGGGTGCATTTGGCTGTAGTTCCCAGTCTCAGGCTTTGCAGGGACTTGAAATCTGGCTTTCCCTGTGGTTTCCTCCCAGCCCCTCAACCTTCCCTTCCTCCTAGTTTATTTTTTGGATGCAGTTCAAATTGGATTCTAGAATTCTGGAGCAAGCTACTTCTGCCCAGGACAACCCTTTCTTGAACGCTTTTAGTCTTTTTCTCCTGCCTGGTGACCTTAGGGTCTACTTATCCATTAGGTGCAATGGGCACAATGCCTAGCCCCGTCACACTTTCAGGGACCCATAAAAATGTTTGAACTTCTTTTTATAATTGAAAGGAAAAATGAACACAATCCAACCTGGATTATATTCTTTCAATGCAGGTTTTTTTGTTTTTTTGTTGTTGTTGTTGTCGTTGCTTGTTTTTTTCCTGGAGGCAGGACATCCACAAAGGCAAAATTATCTAGGGCCGACCAAAGTCCTAGTGCAGCCCTGGGTGACTTTCCCACTGAAAATCAAGACCGCACAAGACCAACTGGTCAACTACCCAGGGAAATTCACCAAGATCCACACACTTAGCATCAGGGCCTGATTGAATGTGCCAACTTTTTGCTCATCAGAGTTTTTTAAATGCAGCAAGGAATGAGGCATCGTGGAAAAACTCCTGGCTGCATCTGAGAAGACACAGTTCTTTGCAGGTATGTTTCCCAGAGCCAAAGAGCAGGGGCTCCATAAGCAATTTAACAATGGAGTCCAGCCTCATTAGAGGGCCAAACCTAGCCTGTGTCTGCATTCCAGCTATTACCTGTATGACTTATGTCCCACCAACCTACCTACAACCTGACACGCTCTCTGAAATCCTTTGTTTAAGCATTAATTGCCTTTGGTACCTCTGAAATCCCTCTCCTTTTTTTTTCCCCCCCAGTTGGTCATTAGCTGTGAAGCAGGAGGCATTTTGGAGATCAAACGTTCAAACGCCCCTGGCTGCTGGTGGGGGGCCACCTAGGATGGCACCTGAATTGATATGCAATCTTATCCTGAAAGGAACTGTTTATAACAATCCATGGAAACTTTAACTTCCCACAAGTTATTGCTTACTATGATCCTTTAATGAAAGTTGCTGCCGGCAGCTATAAATTTGGGTTTGGCTGGGTTGTTTCCACTTGTAGCCATCAAGGCAGAGTGATGATAGCTCCACTCCATTTGCTAAGAGTCTCAGCGTCTAGGCAGCAAAACTGGCAAGTGTTTTCTTGCTCTTTCTGTACCCAGAGATATAACAGACATTTCTAGGTATCCCCCATCTTTTTCTTAGGTCCCAATGATGAAGCCTTAGGATTTGCAGCAAAAAGCCAAGAGTTCCCTAAATTCCAGAGGGCGTGAGGAGACAGCCTGCTAAGAAATCAGATGCCCCCCTCCAGGGCCTGGGGGCTCTTCACTGACTGGTGCTCTGGGATAGAAGGCCCCCTAGGTGGGTGCAGGTAGATTGGTTCTTGCCTCTCTCTCAGCCTGCAGCCCCTAAATGGCTGCATCCCATGGCCTTAACACAATGATTTCTTGGGCCTGAAATACACAGGACGGAGCTCTGCTGACTTTGCCAAAGCTCTTTCCCAGATTGATAGTCTGAAATGGCAGAGATGTTTTGGGAGGTGGATTCCTTTAAACCAAAGGTAGGAGGAAGCTTTCTGTGAGTTATCAAAGGAAAATGATGGGTTGAGGCACAAATCTGGACAGGGATCATCCCATGGGGCCTATAGTTTTCCCACAGGACTTCCTTTTCAAATATTTTAAGTGCCGATAGTTTTAAAAAGTGTAATTTAAGGGAAAGGAAAGTTACATGCCCAGGCATGTGTCTGAGCCTGCCTCTTCCAGTGGTGCTCATCCGTACACCTTCCTCCAAAAGCACTACTTAATGGAAGCACAGTCAAGTAGCATAATTTTAAACTTCTTGGATGTTTGAGCCACTTAACTAGAACCAAAGATAAGCAGGTCATTCAAGTTCTTAATTCCAAAATTATGTTAATTTCCATCCGTAGTTCTAAGGGGCTGCTTTGTGGCCATTTCATACTTAATGTTCTTTTGAAGATGTAAAAATGATCCTGTGTCATTTTCTTATGTAAGAAAACACAATTCAAAATCATTTTTCTACTTTTATGAGGTTTTTTTCCTTTCCCCTTCATTTAAATGATGTCACATCCACCTAAAACTATTCCATTGAGGATGGGGTGTAACCTAGGCACAAACCGCTGATACCAACAGAAAACCATCTCACTGACCTTCTTATTATAACAACTCATGAAACACTTGGTCTTTGACACAAAGAAGGGAATAGAGAAGCTAAGTGTTTTTCTACTTTCCAATCTCTGCATACTTTACATTGTAAAACAAAGCAACAACGAAATAACCAAAGTGTGGGAAAACCACCCACTAGCTACTGCTACTCTGTTAACAGAGGAGGGGCAAGCAGTTTGCAGGGGGTATGAATACGCATGCCCTAGAGTTAACTGTTTCAGAGGCTTCTGTCTCCACGCCACCCCACCCCCATGCCTCCCCAGCAACGGGTCTCCAGCTTGCCGCATTTGGCATCCTCCGTTTTCATAACCCAGGGGTGAGCGGGCTTGGGCCCTGGCTTTGTGATCATGCCGCTTGTTTCGAGCCATGTTTGGTTAAATCCTGCCTCCGCTAACAATGGCAAATAAGCCAAACCAGACAGATGCAAACTTCTTTTGGTCAGGCATAATTTAAGAATATGGTTAGTCCTTAGGTCCAATGGGTTTCACCAATCTGGGTTTCTATCCAAGCTTGAAGCAGGGCTCCTTGCTTTAACCGCCCCCATGTAAACTCTGATCAGATTTGTGTGAGTGTTTTGAAGGGGCTGAGAGTAAAGCAAGCCCCCTCTGATTCTCGGAAGGGCTCCATGGGGGGCTGGACATGTGCTTTAGTTTAGTTCCGACTTTGATCTGTGCCTTAGCTCTAAGAGAAAGCATGTGGGTGTAAGAAGAAACAATTCTCCTTTCCAAATAAATTTCTTTAAAAAATCTCACTCACTACATTTTATGAACAGAACAAATCCAGTTCTTAAGGCTACTAATTGACTGCTTCTCAAAAGAAGTGAGGTGCCAGAGGCTTTGCCTACATTTCAAAAAGTAAAGTGGTAATTTGTCAGTTACCAGTTAATGTGGTCCAGTGAGATACCTAAACTGGTAATTCTCACCCCAAAATGAATTTCTTTTGGCCCAAATTGGCCAGTAAAAGTAAGACAGATTTTTTTTTTCTTGTTCCAAGTTTGCCTCCAGGAAGTTCCTGGATTAATTATATCATTTCAGATAATCCACTTTACTTTAGATTCGGGGCAGTAATTGTCAAGCGTGATATACAGCAGTGTCCACCCAGCCCCTTGAGCTTTATCAGAACCTGCCAGCACAGACACCCAGGCAGCACTTTGGTTCTTAGTTCTCAGGGGCTGCTTCTAGAAGCCCCAACTCACCTACACTTTAACTTCACCTCTGAGCTGCCCTCTGCTGTCAAGGGGAGAGAGGGGAAGTAGAGGAGGGTGGGGAGAGAGAAACTGATTGAGAGAGAAGGAGTTATAAACTCATCATATTCTAAATAAAACAATTTAACACAAGTCTTTTTACAATACTGAAAACAATACCAAAGAAATCTGGCCACTGGAGCTCACTTTATCTTAACTGGCCTTTTTCTTCACTGACAAAACTTTCTTGTTGTTCCTTTAAAAGACCTACCCTAAAAATAGAACACATAAGCCAAAGTAATCATTTATGATCAATTAATCACTTCAACCATAACACTGGAAACTAAATAATGTCATCTCAGATTCTCTGACAAACATTGAAGTTCTCAGTGGCAAACCTCAAATTAAAATCTCACAAGAAGAGAAAACAGTCAAATTCCTATTACTTACCTAGTTTGAGGTGTTGAAGGAATCAGAAACAACTTTGAGTAAATGCCCCCTCTCTCCTTCTTCCCCTGACGTTTTCTTCTAGACGTTTGCTGTTCCCACTTTTTTTTATCCAGACCCAGCCAAGGTGTGTTAGAGCTGAGTGATCTTTCAAAAATGTTCACTTCTTCTCTTGCCCTTGTTTCTTTCAGTTCTTTGCTTCCAAACAAGTCCTGACAAAGGTGTGTCAGGGTTTACAGTGTGACTCCACCCTTCCAATTATCTGACACTTGCCGGATTAAAAAATATCCGCCTCCAGGATCAAACTTTACAGGAGGCAGAAACCTTCTCCAGTTTAGGTGGATCAGTCATTTATGGGCCATGGGGAAAAGGGAGCAACTGTTCAGAATAAAGGAAACGACATCGACATTTTATTGCTCCTCCTTACCTTCTACAGCCAGAGAGCTGCCACAACCCGGTATTCCCCTCGCTCGCTGCCATGGGAATAGTCAAAATCACCATGTGCATGACTCATGGTGTAGCCAGGCATGTAGGGGCCTGTGGTCAAGGTCTGAGCCTGAGCCCTAGAAAAACTGTGAAGTTGACAGGATTTATATTCAAGACCTGTTTCCCCTATATATACCTTTTCTGTCTTTCCCCCATTCTGACCCAACCCAGGTCAATCTCACCTGGAGGAAACAGTGGGTGAACTAATTCAGAGTAAGACGTTAATGACTGAAAATATAGAGCAATTGGTGGCATAGGGTTCATTTTTTAGGTATAGTAATGCTGCGTCTAAGGAGTGATGTGAGTGACAGGATTTTAGGCATTTAGCCACCTAGTAATGGAGAGAGATACTGTTGGGGAGGGTTAAGGACGTTCTCGCCCCTCAATTCAGCACCCACATAGTCTCTACGCAGGCAAAGACATGTGTGGACTCCCAGAGGCCCTGTAACTCCAGGTACATTTCATGGGGCCATTAGACTTTTCTAAGAGGGCCAATTTGCACCAATCTAGAAAGTTCTCATGAGCACCTGGATAGCATCTGGCTTTCTGGGACCCCCGAACACTAACTTGAGGGACTTCCCTGGCAGTCCAGTGGTTAAGACTTCACCTTCCAATGCAGGGGGTGCAGGTTTGATCCCTGGTTGGGGAGCTAAGATTCCACATGCCTCTGGGCCAAAAGAACAAAACATAAAACAGAAGCAATATTGTAACAAATTCAATAAAGACTTTAAATATGGTCCACATCCCTCCACAGCTCCCCCCAAAAAAAGACTAATTTGAGACTCCTGGTGTTGGGAATATGGGAAGTCTGACCCTAGAACGCACGCAGGTGGTTCTTTGGAACCATAGCATCTTCTTGGGACCCAATGCCAGGTTTGGATTCCCTGTTCTGAGGCATTATTCCAAGATCCTGGAGGGGAGCTGAGGGATTCCTGTAGCATAGTGCCCATGCATGTCTACACTGTGCTATTGTGGGTACTCACACTGCATGGGAGGGTAGCAGACCACTAAGCACCCCTTGTGGGATTCTCACTCCTAAGCTCCCAATATTTCTGCATTGAAGTCACTCATTTCAGACTCTTTCAATGGTCTAGAATATGACACTTATTGGGTTCTTGTTTTCTGGGATGTTCCTGCCTTCCCTAAATAAATATTTACTCAACATGTCTGCTGTTAATCTCATAGAGCATTGAAGAATCTGGAAGAGGGAGAGCTTTCAGCCTGAAATGAACATAACCCTGCCTCATTTATTCACTTATTCATTAACTCATGAATTAAACAAAGATATATTGGCTTATTGCCTCCTGCTTGGAGCCAGACATTGAACTGAGAATTTGGTGGTGAAATATAGACATATTCTCAGTCCTTATGGAGTTCAGAGTCTAGTGGAGGAAGATAGGCCTTAAATGTATTAGTCTGCTAGGGCTGCTGCAACAAAATACTACTGGTTTTGTTAAAAGCCAGAAATAACAAGTCCAAATGGAGTCATTTGCCCCCACAAGAGCAAAGCAAGACTTAATTGCAATTCCAACCTCTCCCAGGAATGGAACCTTTAAGTAGACAATCCGAAATTTCCTGATCAGCACTTAGTGAGGTGATCTGCATAATAAGACCCCTGCTGTTCCCTTCCCCCACAAAATGATGACCTGGCCTGAAACAATTCTTTCTTGTCTTTTGCTAATAACATCCTTGCCCAACCCTCCTTCTGCCTAAAAACCTGCCATTTTGTACAACCCCTTGGAGAGCCCTTCTATTTATTGGACAGGATACTGACTGATTCATGAATCCTTGAACAAAGCCAATTAGACCTTCAAATTTACTTGGTCAAATTTTGTTTTTTAACGGATTGGTGGCAGTAGTGGGATCCAAAGTGAACTTCCGATGGCTTTCAGAACATTCAGGCATGGTACCCCGTGAACAATTTTGAGTTCACTGCCTTTCTCACTGTTTCTGAGGGAGGTTGGCGAGTTCCTCTGAGGTTAGCTCTGCTTTTTTTGCATTCAAGCTCCCAATCTAATTGACTTTCCTCTACAGGACAGGTCAGCTTGAGCTTGTAGATGATTCTACCCAGAGCCCAACTGAGCTGGCGGATGCTTCTGCCTACAGCCCAGCCCCTAACTTTTCAGACCACAATTCCCAGAATTGGGAAAATCCAGCCCTTAGCTCTGTCCCTGGATTCCACATTGGACACTGCTGATAGTTTGGTCTGCAGTTCTCTGTTTGTTTGGAATCCTTCCCCAGGTTTCATGTTGGGAGGTGCTGCGGACAGCTGGAGCTCTCCATAGGTGTGGAATTAGACTACAGTCCCCACTCTTTGGGGTTTGCTGGTCCAATCCTTTCCCCAATCCAAGGTTCCATGGGAATTGGTGGGGTGTGCACAGGGCCATCTTCTGGCCAGGACACAGTAACATCTCTTACTTACTGCTAATACATTAAGGTGTTTGTCTTGTTTTGTGCAGCTAAAGGCTATTGCTAAGTGGGTACCTGGAAAACCAAAAGAAACCCCTGTGGGGTTTGTCCCCAGATCCCCAGATTCCATGTTGGGAACTATTGGTGGCAGCTCTAGTTCCCCATTTATTTGGAATCATTCTGCAGTCCCCATTTTTTGGGACCTGCAGGTTCAGTTCTTTCTCCACTCCCCAGATTATGCGTATGGCTCTAAGAAACCCAAAGGCCTAGCTAAAGAAATGGGATTCTTTATATTCAAAGAGTTGTGTGTGTCACCTTCTGGCATACTTGCTTACTTTGTGTTTAAAAACTATAGTCCTGGAAGTTGAAGATCTCTAACAAGATGGCAAGATTATATAAAAAACAATCTAGAATTACAACAGTCATTATGAGGAAAATTCCAAAAAGATAAGTTCATTTAAAAAGTGCACTTAAAAGCAAGAGCTCCTAAATCAAACAGAATTGAATACCTATTTTAATTAGCATGATGAAGCCTCCAAAAGTTTTTGAAATTTCAAAATAGTTTCATTAAAAGATTGGTTGTACTGTCAGTGCTCACGTGTGCACTCTGTGCATGCCCAGTGCAGGGCCCTTTACATATAGCTCTTCATTTCATCACCACAACCCATTAGGGAGGGATTATGATCCTCATGAAAGCCTGTAGCCTGTTAAGAGGCATTGCTGATATTCAAAGCCAGTTCTCTTTCCAAAGCCCATGTTCTTATTCACCTGGAGATGCTGCCACAGCATCTCTTCCCGAACCCCATTAGTTTTTGCTGCTGTCTACTTCTGTCCCAATTATTCGTTCACTCATGCATTATATATCAAATAGCTATGAGATTCTTAATATGCGCCCTGCTCTGTGCTAGATGCTCTCAATACAGCAGGGAAATCAATGCGTTTCTTCCATTCATGGAACTTACAGTCAATCAGAGGAAACTGAGAATTACTAATCATCATCATCAAACAGTATTTATTAAGTACCTAGAAAGTGCAGTCTCTGTCATTTTTGCAGCAATGCTTTACTTTGGTGATATCACCTTCACTTTACACATAAGGAAACGGGTTCAGATACATTTGGCAATTGGTTCTGATTTCAGTCAGCTGTAAAGTGTCTGATCTGGGATGCCAGCCTTGGCCTGCAGAATGTTCTGTTGCCTCCTCATGACATCACCCTGCCTCATTACTATGCCTCTTGATTCTTCAATGAATTTCTCATCAGGAACATACGTCCCTGTGCCACCATCTTTTGCATTTTTTTGCCGCTACCATGTTGTTACTTTCCCTCTAAGTCACTTCTCTGTCAGAATCTCCCACAGATGGGATCATTTTTGCACAAAGTAATGTGTTCAAAGTAATGTGCTAATACTGTCTCTAACAGCCTCATCTCCCATGAGAAACACATATGCACATGCACGCACACACACACACACACACACACTTTAGCCATGGCGCATGTATTAAATGAACTAAAAAAAAAAAAAGATTGGTGGTAAAGGCTAATGAAAAATTAAAGACACTAAAGGTATTTAAAACAACACCTAGGCATCCCCCATTACACCCTACTAGGCGATCATCAAAACACTGGCCCAGAAATTGATGCCTCAATTGTAATCAACTGAAAGAAACACTGGAAAAAAGATTCCCCTCAAAGGCCCTTCGCAAATTCTTCAACATCAACTTAAGTGCCCCAATATAGGCCCCTCGGGGGCCTATAGGAACTAGGAACTAACATCATGTTGGTCAATCATATTTCAAAGCAAACTCATAAAAAGAGATCAGATTTGTAGTTACCAGAGGCGAGGAGTGGGAGAAGTAGGAAATGAATGAAGTTGACAAAATTCTGAGGGCTTTTCTGGTAAACTGCTACATTATTCCCTTAAACAGCCAAGGGGAAACTAAAGTTAAAATTTATTGGGTTGTTCAATACTGCCAGAAATATTCAGTTTGTTCCAACTGAAGCCTGACAAGATATTTGAAAGGATTTAATAACTTTATGATCAGAAATGTGGCCAAATTGGAAGCTGTTATTCAGGGCCTGCTAGGAGTTTTTTTTTAGGGTTCTCCCCTTAGCTAAATGTATCCAGAGGGAAGGAGACATTCCAACAATAGGTGGATGGGTGCATCAGTTCTTTTTTGTCAATCCCCAAACCTCCTCTATTCATCTCAAAATAGTTGTAAATATTGGGATACTAGAAACAGAATTGTCCTGCAAATACACTCCCCAAACTCCATCTTGGAGAAAACCTGGATACCTTCTCTGTGCCTTTTCTACCCTCATTTTCTCTAGGACCTAAGAGCCATTCTTTGAAATGCAAATGTTTCTCATCAGAAAAAAAGGAGGAAGAAATATTTGGAAATTGGGCAGATTAAAAAAAGAAATTGTCTTCTCCACAAATATTAGTAGCTATAAGATTTCTAGGGGCTTCCCTGGTGGCGCAGTGGTTGAGAATCTGCCTGCTAATGCAGGGCACACGGGTTCGAGCCCCGGTCTGGGAAGATCCCACATGCCACGGAGCAACTGGGCCCGTGAGCCACAATTACTGAGCCTGCGCGTCTGGAGCCTGTGCTCCGCAACAGGAGAGGCCGCGACAGTGAGAGGCCCGCGCACCGCGATGAAGAGTGGTCCCCACTCGCCGCAGCTGGAGAAAGCCCTCGCACAGAAACGAAGACTCAACACAGTCATAAATAAATAAATAAAAGAACGTGAATTTCTTAAAAAAAAAAAAAAAAAAATCAGGAGGAAATCATTTAAAAAAAAAAAAAGATTTCTATTTGCATCTGTCTATGTGTATCTATATATGTATGTTGTAGATGTGTGATATTTTTTACCTCTGGCTGGTGTTGCTAAAATTAATTTGTAAAAGAGCTGTATTTAATTGGGTTAAAAGTCAAGTGCTTATATAAATTAAGGGTTGGGTATTCCACAACTCTCAGAATATAGAGACTAACCCAATTTTTTTTTTAAGTTCACGTGATCTAAGGTTAATCTTTCATAAATAAAATCTAGTTTGTTTGTTGGTTTAATTAAAACAGACATGTCTTTAGAGTTACCAGCATTAAATATAACACTTTTATTCTACCTTGATTTACAAATTTGTCAGCAAGAAAAATAGGTATGATGAAGTTTTTGTAGATAATATAAACCACTTTTAGGAGCATACGATTTAGATAGGTGTAATGGGATAAGAGTTTATAGATAAACTTTTTAACAACAATTATATTTTATGGTATATGTACTTAAAACTAGCGACTAAAATGTTTTTGGTAATTTGAAACCTTAGAGTTTTGCTAAATTAAGGTAAATGATGGGAATTCATTGAATACCTAGAGTCCAAATTAAAAAGAAACTGAAACATTAATTATTGAACATAGGTTTATCTATTTTGGGCTTCTTTTTAGAGAAACTAAAGATAAATTTGGTTCTCTTAGAAAACATGTATTTTGTCACATTGAAAGATTGTACTATGAAGAAGCGCATGTTTCCAGAAATAATGAAATGTATTCACGAATTTGTCAAACTAAAGAACACTGGTATAAGAGACAGTCTACGATTGTTTACTTCTTAAATTTTCACTAGAAATTAAAGTTTTGAAAGGTTTAGAATACTAATGTAATTAAAGCTACTGAAAACAAAAAATGAAACATCTCCATATGCAAAGAAAGTAGGTTGTGTGTTTTTGGCTAAGAAAAGTATGAAGACTGAAGATGCATTTTTGTTAAGGGAAATGAGAGTAATTTTGTCTAAACTAGAATTTCTGCTTATTTCAGAATGGAAGGGAAAAAAATGAAGGACAGACTAAATGTATACAGAAAGAAAGAGGAAAAAAAAGAATTTTACCTTGTGTAATCAAGCTAAAATCCCATTGTTACTATGAGGGTTTTAAAAATTAAAATTTGACATCATAGTGTATTTATGTAAAACTAGAACTTAATTTTCTTTCATCTGCTAACTAGATAATTAAGTATTTTTTCATACTGATCTGTGATCCTATTTAGTCAAGTGTCCAAACCTTTTGATATCTTTGACAAACCTTCCAAAATCAAATTCCAAAAATGAAGTCTTTTTGACCTGGAAAAAACTTTGGGATTTTTCCAGAGGGCCCCTGGAACATTCCAAAATATTTGTTAAACTAATTAGGCTTACTTGATACATTAAATTACATGGGAAGTATTGCTAAATAGGAAGTAACATTAAGCCTTGTTCATGTTCTGTCTGCATAGATAGATGTTATACATGTTCCAGAAATTATGTAAAATTCCTGGAAGTCTGATGTGTCCTGCTATAAAATGTTGTCTGTTATCAAAATTGAGGCTCACACTAAAAGGACTGAACATGAGTACCAGGGAAATGCCCTGGCTGCCTTTCACACAAGAGCAGGAGCAATAGAATCTATAAAGATTGTGGCACATGTGGATGAAGCCCATTCTGTTTCTGCAAAAAATGACCCCTCATCGCCCGACTTTTGACATTCTGATGTCCTTGTAACATGGCAACAATCTGTTCCTGAATCAGAGACATTAAGATGGGTAAACAATGGCTGTAAATTAATCTCCAAAATATATAAACAGCTCATGCAGCTCAATAGTAAAAAAACAAACAACCCAATCCAAAAATGGGCAGAGGACCTAAACAGACTTTTCTCCAAAGAAGACATACAGATGGCCGAGAAGCACATGAAAAACTGCTCAACATCACTAATTATTAGAGAAATGCAAATCAAAACTACAATGAGGTATCACCTCACACCAGTTGGAATGGGTATCATCAGAAAATCCACAAACAACAAGTGCTGGAGAGGGTGTGGAGAAAAGGGAACCCTCTTGCACTGTTGGTGGGAATGTAAATTGATACAGCCACTATGGTGAACAATATGGAGGTTCTTTAAAAAACTAAAAATAGAATTACCATATGATCCAGCAGTCCCACTACTGGGCATATACCCTGAGAAAAGCATAATTCAAAAAGACACATGCACCCCAATGTTCATTGCAGCAGTATTTACAATAGCCAGGTCATGGAAGGAACCTAAATGCCCATCGACAGGTGAATGGATAAAGAAGATGTGGTACATATATACAATGGAATAGTACTCAGCCATAAAAAGGAACGAAATTGGGTCATTTGTAGAGACGTGGATGGATCTAGAGACTGTCACACAGAGTGAAGTAAATCAGAAAGAGAAAAACAAATATCGTATATTAACACATATATGTGGAACCTAGAAAAATGGTACAGATGAACCAGTTTGCAGGGCAGAAATAGAGGCACAGATGTAGAGAACAAATGTATGGACACCAAGGGGGTAAAGCGGTTGGGGAGGGCGGTGGTGTGATGAGAGATTGGGGTTGACATATATACACTAATATGTATGAAATGGATAACTAATAAGAATCTGCTGTATAAAAAAATAAATAAAATAAAATTCAAGAAAAAAAAAAAAGGAACAGACAGGGCTATGGGAAAAACAAGATGGTGGCTTGGTTCTTCCCAGCTCTCTGGCAAACCCCATTTTTTGTTTGCAAATTTCTTAACCCACTATAGGAAATTTTTTTTTTTTTGGTCTCCAGGGGCCTCAGAACTCCTCCTCTGGGCCCTTTGAGTATCTGTACCTGGACTTTGTCAAATTGTCATTTAGTATGGGTTATCAATATGTTCTTGTTGCATGTACGTTTTCTGGATGGGTTGTAGTCTTCCCTTGCATCACTTATATAAACAATCAGGCCAAATTTAATATAAACAAATTAGTTTTACTGAGATTATGTTTGGGAAAAAGTGTAGAGAGAAGAATTATGTTTGTACCTTTATAGATATTAGATTCTAGTCTTGTTAATTATCTTTGAGGTTTTGTTATATAAATGTAAACTAGACTGAATCCTGAATTCTTCTAGTTTCCTCAAATATATGGCCACAAGAAATGTTTCACATTTTCTCCCACCCTTCTGCTTTGAAATCACAAGAAAAAAGATGGCCCTTCAATCTCGTTGAAAGGGACTTCACCAGGTCCTCCTCACTACCCAGATGGCAGCCAAACTTCAGGACTTGAGCCTTGGATACACATCACACAGACAAAAGGGCTACACATGACATCTGGTTCTGTACAAATGCTAGAGACCTTCAAATCTAATTGACGAGGAAGAGGAGGAGCTGCCATTGAGGTAGACTGCTTCCACCCAAAATGATGGATCAAGACCTACTTTAACTAAACATGAAACCCTTTCTTATCTTTCCTTTACTCTGGCATTGACCTTTCTTTTACTCTGGCATACACCCTCATCTGTATCTCCCAGGCCGTTGATAAGGGGAGTAACCCCTGGAATTTAGAGCAACTTTTATTTCAGGCTAAGAGAAATTTCACTGACCCCTGGCTTGAATGGGCACATGCAACAATTCTTACAAATGAATCCATTAACAGTGCCACCTTAGTGGAAGTAGTTCGTGCCCCAACAGGATTTATCTTTTTCTGTGGTGGTTATGATTCTCCTTGGACCTATGAGTGCCTAGATGGCTGGTGCACAGGTGAACAGTGCTTCCTGTGTTATCTAACCATGTCCCTAACTATTCTGGAAAGGACTGACCAGGAGTTTTTTTCATGATTCATGGTTCACTGCCTTTAGCAGAGCCCTAGTTCCCTGATAAGGAGTAGATATGAAGGAGACGATGATCAGAAACCTCTCCTTAACTCTTTTTTCTTTAGTCTTATTGAGATATAATTGACACACAGCACTGTACAGATTTGACATAAATACACTACCATGTGTAAAATAGATAGCTAGTGGGAACCTGCTGTATAGCACAGGGAGCTCAGCTCGGTGCTCTGTGAAGACCTAGATGGGTGGGATGGGGGGAGGGGCAGGGAGGTCCAAGAAGGAGGGGATATATGTATACATGTAGCTGATTCACTTCGCTGCACAGCAGAAACTAACACAACATTGTAAGTCAATTACACTCCAATAAAAAAAAAGATGTATAGCATAATGACTTGACCTTCATACATCATGAAATGACTACCACACTAACTTTAGTAAACATCCATCATCTCATATAGCTATAAAATTAAAGAAATAGAAGAAAATATTTTTTCCTTGTGATGAGAACTCCTAGGATTTACTCTCTTAACAATTTTCATATGTAACATACAGCAATGTTAATTATATTTATCTTGCTGTACATTACATCTGTAGTACTTATTTAGTTTTTAACTGTAAGTTTATACCTTTTGACTGCCTTCATTCATTTCCTACTTCTCCCACTCCTTGCCTCTGGTAACTACAAATCTGATCTCTTTTTATGAGTTTGCTTTGAAATATGATTGACCAACATGATGTTAGTTCCTAGTGCACAACATAGTGATTCAATATTTCTATGCATTTCAAAATGATCACCATGATAAGTCTAGTTATAATATGTCACTATACAAATGTATTATATAGTTATTGACTATATTCCCCACACTGTACATTTCATACTTGTGATTCATTTATTTTGTACCTCTTAATCTCCCTCACCTATTTCTCTCCTCCCTCCAGCTTCCTGAAACTGCTCCTTAACCCTTGATGATAATGCAGATTCTATTGCTAAGCCATTAGCTGCCCAGCAAAAGTCTTTGGACTCTCTGGCCAAGGTTGTTCTTATTAATACAATACTCCTTGATTATCTTTTAGCTGATTAAGGAGGTGTCTGGGCTGTGGCCAACACTACCTGCTGCACCTGGATTAAGACTTTTGGGGAAGTTGAAACTCAGATACATAAGATCACTGAGTAAGCCACTTGGCTTTAGAAGATGACTCCTTTGATGGGGTCTTTTTTTGACTTATTTGATTCTGATTGGTTTCGGTCTTGGGGACCATGGCTCCCAAGTGCACTCCAAATATTGGGAATTGATCTGCTTATAGTTATTATAAAAATCTCCCTGGTGCATTGTATCCTCTCAAAAGCTTTAAATACATGTTTCCAGCCACTAACTGCCAAGCAAATGATCTCCCTAAGACTGGAACATCAAAAAAGGAATGAGGAGACCTTCAAGATGGCCTAAGAGTAAGACATGGAGATCACCTTCCTCCCCACAAATACATCAAAAATACATCTACATGTGGAACAACTCCTACAGAACACCTACTGAACACTGGCAGAAGACCTCAGACTTCCCAAAAGGCAAGAAACTCCCCACGTACCTGGGTAGGGCAAAAGAAAAAAGAAAAAACAGAAACAAAAGAATAGGGACGGGACCTGCACCACTGGAAGGGAGCTGTGAAGGAGGAAAAGTTTCCACACACTAGGAAGCCCCTTCACTGGAGGAGACGGGGGGGTGGGGTGGGTGGGGGGGTGGCAGAGGAGGAGCTTCAGAGCCACGGAGGAGAACACAGCAACAGGGGTGCAGAGGGCAAAGCAGAGAGATTCCCGCACAGAGGATTGGTGCCGACCAGCACTCACCAGCCCGAGAGGCTTGTCTGCTCACCCGCCGGGGTGGGCGGGGGCTGGGAGCTGAGGTTCGGGCTTCAGAGATCAGATCCCAGGGAGAGGCCTGGGGTTGGCTGCTTGAATACAGCCTGAAGGCGGCTAGTGCGCCACAGCTAGACGGGAGGGAGTCCAGGAAAAAGTCTGGACCTGCCTAAGAGACAAGAGACCATTGTTTTGGGGTGCGTGAGGAGGGGGAATTCAGAGCACCACCTAAATGAGCTCCAGAGATGGGCGCGAGCCACGGCTATCAGCGCAGACCCCAGAGACGCGCATGAAATGCTAAGGCTGCTGCTGGAGCCACCAAGAAGCCTGTGTGCAAGCACAGGTCACTATCCACACCACCCCTCCTGGGAGCCTGTGCAGCCCACCACTGCCAGAGTCCCATGATCCAGGGACAACTTCCCCGGGAGAACGCACGGCGCGCCTCAGGCTGGTGCAACTTCACGCAGGCCTCTGCCCGCCGCAGACTCGCCCTGCATTCCATACCCCTCCCTCACCCCCGGCCTGAGTGAGCCAGAGCCCCCTAATCAGACGCTCCTTCAACCCCGTCCTGTCTAGGCGGGGAACAGACACCCTCAGGCGACCTACACGCAGAGGTGGGACCAAATCCCAAGCTGAACCCCAGGAGCTGTGTGAATAAAGAAGAGAAAGGGAAATTTCTCCCAGCAGCCTCAGGAGCAGCGGATTAAATCTCCACAATCAACTTGATGTACCTTGCATCTGTGGAATACCTGAATAGACAACGAATCATCCCAAAATGGAGGCGGTGGACTTTGGGAGCAACAATATATATATATTTTTCCTTTTTCTCTTTTTGTGAGTGTGTATGTGTATGTTTCTTTGTGAGATTTTGTCTGTATAGCTTTGCTTTTACCATTTGTCCTAGGGTTATGTCTGTCCATTTAAAAAAAATTTTTAAGAATTATCTTTTATTTTAATAACTTTAATTTACTTTATTTTATTTTATTTTTCTTTCTTTCTTTTTTTCTCCCTTTTCTTCTGAGCCGTGTGACTGACAGGGTCTTTGTGCTCCGGCCAGGTGTCAGACCTATGCCTCCGAGGTGGGAGAGCCGAGTTCAGGACACTGGTCCGCCAGAGACCTCCCAGCTTTACATAATATCAAGTGGCAAAAGCTCTCCCAGAGATCTCCATCTCAACACTAAGACCCAGCTCCTCTCAATGACCAGCAAGTTCCAGCGCGGGAAACCCTATGCCAAAAAACTAGCAAGACAGGAACACAACCCCACCCATTAGCAGAGAGGCTGCCTAAAATCATAATAAGGTCACAGACACCCAAAAACACAACACCAGACGTGGTCCTGCCCACCAGAAAGACAAGATCCAGCCTCAACCACCAGAACACAGGCACTAGTCCCCTCCACCAGGAAGCCTACACAACCCACTGAACCAACCTTAGCCACTGGGGGCAGACACCAAAAACAACAGGAACTACGAACAAGCAGCCTGAGAAAAGGAGACCCCAAACACAGTAAGTTAAGTAAAATGAGAAGACAGAGAAACACACAGCAGATGAAGGAGCAAGGTAAAAACCCACCAGACCAAACAAATGAAGAGGAAATAGGCAGTCTACCTGAAAAAGAATTCAGAGTAATGATAGTAAAGATGATCCAAAATTTTGGAAATAGAATGGAGAAAATACAAGAAACGTTTAACAAGGACCTAGAAGAACTAAAGAGCAAACAAACAATGATGAACAACACAATAAATGAAATTAACAATTGTCTAGAAGGAATCAATAGCAGAATAACTGAGGCAGAAGAACGGATAAGTGACCTGGAAGATAAAACAGTGGAAATAACTACTGCAGAGCAGAATAAAGAAAAAAGAAAGAAAAGAATTGAAGACAGTCACAGAGACCTCTGGGACAACATTAAGTGCACCAACATTCGAATTATAGGGGTCCCAGAAGAAGAAGAGGAAAAGAAAGGGACTGAGAAAATATTTGAAGAGATTATAGTTGAAAACTTCCCTAATATGGGAAAGGAAATCAAGTAGAATCAAGTCAAATAGAATCAAATAGAATCAAGTCCAGGAAGCACAGAGAGTCCCATACAGGATAAATCCAAGGAGAAACATGCCAAGACACATATTAATCAAATGATCAAAAATTAAATACAAAGAAAAAATATTAAAAGCAGCAAAGGAAAAACAACAAATAACATACAAGGGAATCCCCATAAAGTTAACAGCTGATCTTTCAGCACAAACTGCAAGCCAGAAGGGAGTGGCAGGACATATTTAAAGTGATGAAAGGGAAAAACCTACAAGCAAAATTACTCTACCCAGCAAGGATCTCATTCAGATTTGACGGAGAAATTAAAACTTTTACAGACAAGCAAAAGCTAAGAGAATTCAGCACCAACAAACCAGCTTTACAACAAATGTAAAGGAACTTCTCTAGGCAGGAAACACAAAAGAAGGAAAAGACCTACAATACCAAACCCAAAACAATTAAGAAAATGGTTATAGGAACACACATACCAATAACTACCTTAAATGTAAATGCATTAAATGCTCCAACCAAAAGACATAGACTGGCTGAATGGATAGAAAAACAAGACCTGTATATATGCTGTCTACAAGAGACCCACTTCAGACCTAGGGACACATACGGACTGAAAGTGATGGGATGGAAAAAGATATTCCATGCAAATGAAAATCAAAAGAAAGCTGGAGTAGCAATTCTCATATCAGACAAAATAGACTTTAAAATAAAGAGTATTACAAGATACAAAGAAGGACACTACAAAATGATCAAGGGATCAATCCAAGAAGATATAACAATTGTAAATATTTATGCACCCAACGTAGGAGCACCTCAATACATAAGGCAGATGGTAAGAGCCATAAAAGGGGAAATTGACAGTAACACAATCATAGTAGGGGACTTTAATAACACCCCACTTTCACCAATGGACAGATCATCCAAAAGGAAAATAAATAAGGAAACACAAGTTTTAAATGACATATTAAACAAGATGGACTTAATTGATATCTATAGGACATTCCATCCAAAAACAAAAGAATACACGTTCTTCTCAAGTGCTCATGGAACATTCTCCAGGATAGATCATATCTTGGGTCACAAATCAAGTCTTGGTAAATTTAAGAAAATTGACATCATATTAAGTATATTTTCCTACCACAATGCTATGAGGCTAGATATCAATTACAGGAAAAAATCTTTAAAAATACAAACACATGGAGGCTGAACAATACGCTACTAAATAACCAAGAGATCACTGAAGAAATCAAAGAGGAAATCAAAAAATACCTAGAAACAAATGACAATGAAAACATGATGACCCAAAACCTATGGGATGCAGCAAAAGCGGTGCCAAGAGGGAAGTTTATAGCAATATAATCCTACCTCAAGAAATAAGAAACATCTCAAATGAACAACCTAACCTTACACCTAAAGCAATTAGAGAAAGAAGAACAAAAAACCCCCAAAGTTAGCAGAAGGCAAGAAATCATAAAGATCAGATCAGAAACAAATGAAAAAGAAATGAAGGAAACGATAGCAAAGATCAATAAAACTAAAAGCTGGTTCTTTGAGAAAATAAACAAAATTGATAAACCATTAGCCAGACTCATCAAGAAAAAAAGGGAGAAGACTCAAATCAATAGAATTAGAAATGAAAAAGGAGAAGTAATAACTGACACTGCAGAAATACAAAGGATCATGAGCGATTACTACAAGCAACTATATGCTAATAAAATGGACAACCTGGAAGAAATGGACAAATTCTTAGAAAAGCACAACCTTCCAAGACTGAACCAGGAAGAAATAGAAAATATAAATGACAAATCACCACTGAAATTGAGACTGTGATTAAAAATCGTCCAACAAACAAAAGCCCAGGACCAGATGGCTTCACAGGCAAATTCTATCAAACATTTAGAGAAAAGCTAACACCTATCCTTCTCAAACTCTTCCAAAATATAGCAGAGGGAGGAACACTCGCAAACTCATTCTACAAGGCCACCATCACCCTGATACCAAAACCAAAGATGTCACAAAGAAAGAAAACTACAGGCCAACACCACTGATGAACATAGATGCAAAAATCCTCAACAAAATACTAGCAAACAGAATCCAACAGCACATTAAAAGGATCATACACCATGATCAAGTGGGGTTTATCCTAGGAATGCAAGGATTCTTCAATATACGCAAATCAATCAATGTGATACACCATATTAACAAATTGAAGGAAAAAACCATATGATCATCTCAATAGATGCAGAAACAGCTTTTGACAAAATTCAACACTACTTATGATAAAAACCCTCCAGAAAGTAGGCGTAGAGGGAACTTTCCTCAACATAATAAAGGCCAAATATGACAAACCCAGACCAACATCATTCTCAGTGGTGAAAAACTGAAACCATTTCCACTAAGATCAGCAACAAGACAAGGTTGCCCACTCTCACCACTATTATTCAACATAGTTTGGGAAGTTTTAGCCACAGCAATCAGAGAAGAAATAAAAGGAGTCCAAATTGGAAAAGAAGTAAAACTGTCACTGTTTGCAGATGACATGATACTATACATGGAGAATCCTAAAGATGCCACCAGAAAACTACTAGAGCTAATCAATGAATTTGGTAAAGTAGCAGGATACAAAATTAATGCACAGAAATCTCTTGCATTCCTATACACTAATGATGAAAAGTCTGAAAGAGAAATTAAGGAAACACTTCCATTTACCACTGCAACAAAAAGAATAAAATACCTAGGAATAAATCTACCTAAGGAGACAAACGACCTGTATGCAGAAAACAATAAGACATTGATGAAAGAAATTAAAGATGATACAAACAGATGGAGAGATACACCATGTTTTTGGATTGGAAGAATCAACATTGTGAAAATGACTATACTACCCAAAGCAATCTACAGATTCAATGCAATCCTTATCAAATTACCAATGGCATTTTTCACAGAACTAGAACAAAAAATTTCACAATTTGTATGGAAACACAAGAGACTCCAAAAAGCCAAAGCAATCTTGAGAAAGAAAAATGGAGCTGGAGGAATCAGGCTCCCTGACTTCATACTATACTACAAAGCTACAATAATCAAGACAATATGGTACTGGCACAAAAACAGAAATATAGATCAATGGAACAAGATAGAAAGCCCAGAGATAAACCCATACACATATGGCCACCTTATTTTTGATAAAGGAGGCAAGAATATATAATGGAGAAAAGACAGCCTCTTCAATAAGTGGTGCTGGGAAAACTGGACAGCTACATGTAAAAGAATGAAATTAGAACACTCCCTAACACCATACACAAAAATAAACTCAAAATGGATTAGAGACCTAAATGCAAGGCCAGACACTATCAAACTCTTAGAGGAAAACATAGGCAGAACACTCTATGACATAAATCACAGCAAGATCCTTTTTGACCCACCTCCTAGAGAAATGGAAATAAAAACAAAAATAAACAAATGGGACCTAATGAAATTTAAAAGCTTTTGCACAGCAAAGGAAACCATAAATAAGACAAAAAGACAACCCTCAGAATGGGAGAAAATATTTGCAAATGAAGCAACTGACAAAGGATTAATCTCTAAAATTTACAAGCACTCAGTATCAAAAAACAAACAACCCAATCCAAAAATGGGCAGAAGACCTAAACAGACATTTCTCCAAAGAAGATATACAGATGGCCAACAAACACATGAAAGAATGCTCAACATCACTAATCATTAGAGAAATGCAAATCAAAACTACAATGAGGTATCACCTCACACCAGTCAGAATGGCCATCATCAAAAAATCTACAAACAATAAATGCTGGAGAGGGTGTGGAGAAAAGGGAACCCTCTTGCACTGTTGGTGGGAATGTAAATTGATACAGCCACTATGGAGAACAGTATGGAGGTTCCTTAAAAAACTAAAAATAGAACCACCATATGACCCAGCAATCCCACTGCTGGGCATATACCCAGAGAAAACCATAATTCAAAGAGTCATGTACCACAATGTTCATTGCAGCTCTATTTACAATAGCCAGGACATGGAAGCAACCTAAGTGTCTATCAATAGATGAATGGATAAAGAAGATGTGGCACATATATACAATGGAATATTAGCCATAAAAAGAAATGAAACTGAGTTATTTGTAGTGAGGTGGATGGACCTAGAGTCTGTCATACAGAGTGAAGTAAGTCAGAAAGAGAAAACAAATACTGTATGCTAACACATATATATGGAATCTTAAAAAAAAAAAAAAAAAAGTTCTGAAGAACCTAGGGGCAAGACAGGAATAAAGACACAGACATAGAGAATGGACTTGAGGACACGGGGAGGGGGAAGGGTAAGCTGGGACGAAGTGAGAGAGTGGCATGGACATATATACACCACCAGGTGTAAAATAGATAGCTAGTGGGAAGCAGTGGCATAGCACAGGGAGATCACCTCAGTGCTTTGTGACCACCTAGAGGGGTGGGACAGGGAGGATGGGAGGGAGATGCAAGAGAGAGGGGATACGGGGATGTATGTATATGTATAGCTGATTCACTTTGTTATACAGCAGAAACTAACACACCATTGTAAAGCAACTATACTCCAATAAAGACGTTAAAAAAAAAAAAAGGCATGAGAGAATGACCAGTTTGAGGATTATGAACCTGGGACTGTGACCCGTGAATGTCACAGGGATTAAACGAAATATCATGACCTCTGGATACCACACCCAGGATCAACAAAGCTGTAAGAACTACGGAGTGGTAGCCAAGAGTGGCGCTAATGCCTTAAATTTTGATCATGTCTCTCAGTTGGGCTGAGAGTTTATCAAAAGGGGGATTTGTTTAAAAGATACAACAAGCCCGAAACGGAGTCATCTGCCCCCACAACAGCAAAACAAGACTTACTGCACTTTCCACGTCTTCCAGGAACATGACCTTTAAACATGCAATCATGAAATTTCCTAATCAACCCTAGTGAGGTAATCTGCATAATGAGACCCTGGCCATTTTCCCCCCAGTAGGAAATGACCCCGCCTGGAACAATTTATTTTTTTCCAAGCTAATAACGTACTTGCCCCACCTTCCTTCTGCCCATAAAAATCTTCCATTTTGTACAATCCCTAGGAGAAACTTTCTATTTACTGGATGGGATGCTGCCTGATTCATCATTGAATAAAACCAATTAGATCTTCAAATTTACTCAGTGTAATTTGGTTTTGTTTTTTAACAGTTTAAACAACAGTTTAAACAGATTAATTGTCTCACATTTCTGGAGGCTAGAAGTCCAAGATCAAGGTATTGGCAGGTTTGGCTTATCCTGAGGCCTCTCTCCTTTGCTCACAGATGGCTATCTTCTTGCTGTCTTTGAGTGGCCCTCTCTGTGCATGTGCATCCCTGGTCTCTCTGTGTGTCCTAATCTCCTCTTCCTATAGGGACACTAGTCAGATTGGATTAGGGCTCCAACAGGGACACACACCAGTCAGACTGGATTAGGGCTCACCTAACAGCCTCATTTAAACTTAATTGCTTCTTATAAGGCCGTATCTCCAAATACTATCACATTCTCAGGTATTAGGGACTAGGTTTCAACATCTGAATTTTGAGGAGAGACAATTCATAACAAATTATCTACATAACAAGCAAGTGTGTACCAATGTACAATTAAGAATGTGATAACTATTATAAAGGAAGAATTCTGGATACTGTGAGAGACCAGAAGAGGAGACATAATCTTGGTGAAGGATACACAGGAAAATGTTGCTAAGAAAATGACATTAAACTGATGAAGATAAAATAGAGATTACACAGGTGAAGGGAGCGATTGGGAGTGTTCTGGAATCTAGACAAGGGAAAGAGAAGGCTCTGAAGTGGAAGAAGCACAGTGAGTTTGAGGAAGAGTGATGAGGCCAATATATTTAAGTACACCAATGTGAGAGAGGGTGGCAGTGAAAGAGAAGCTGGAGAGATAGGCAGGGGCTAGATCACACAAGACCTCAAGAGCTGTGGTAGGGAGGCTTTTTTTGGTACTTGACAAATGTCTTTATTTATTTATTTATTTATTTTTGGCTGTGTTGTGTCTTCGATGCAGCGCAGGGGCTTTCTCTAGCTGCGGTACGAGGGCTTCTCACTGCAGTGGCTTCTCTTGTTGCGGAGCACGGGCTCTAGGCTCGCGGGCTTCAGTAGTTGTGGCACACGGTAAGCTTAGCTGCTCTGCAGCATGTGGGATCTTCCCAGACCAGGGCTCGAACCCGTGTCCCCTGCATTGGCAGACAGATTCTTAACAACTGCACTACCAGGGAAGTCCCTGACAGATGTCTTCAAATTGACATTAAGGATTAACTCTATACAGGCACTCTCTTGAGTGTATTATTAAGAAAGAAGAGAGGGCTTCCCTGGTGGCACAGTGGTTGAGAATCTGCCTGCCAATGCGGGGGACACGGGTTCGAGCCCTGGTCTGGGAAGATCCCACATGCCGCGGAGCAACTGGGCCCGTGAGCCACAATTACTGAGCCTGCGCGTCTGGAGCCTGTGCTCCGCAACAAGAGAGGCCGCGATAATGAGAGGCCCGCGCACCGCGATGAAGAGTGGCCCCCACTTGACGCAACTAGAGAAAACCCTCGCACAGAAACGAAGACCCAACACAGCCATAAATAAATAAATAAATAAATAAAATAAACCCAAAGTTAAAAAAAAAAAAAGAAGAGAGACTGGAACTAATCTTTTCTAAGGTCTATTATGTGCCAGATATTTTACATACTTCATCTTATTTAACCCCTACCGTAACTCTAATAGGTATATACTATTATTATCTTTATTTTATAGCTGAGAAGAGTGAAATTCAGAGAGGCTGAGTCACCAGGCCAAAGAGCTTACATCTAATATGGCCCCAGAAATAGGTAAGGAGCTGGAAATGGAGTCAATGATTGATCATGCCTACATGATGAAGCCTCCATAAAATCCCAATAGTATGGGATTCAGTGAGCTTCCAGGTTGGTGAACATAGCCACACACTGGGAGAGTGACACACCCCCAACTTCACAGGGACAGAAGCTCCTGCTCTTGGGACCCTCCCAGACCTTGCCTTATGCATCTCTTTACCTGGCTGGCTGTTCATCTGTATCCTTAATTATATCTTTTAATAAACTGGTAAATGTAAATAAGTGCTTCCCTGAGTTCTGTGAGCTATTCTAGCAAATAATCAAATGCAAGGGGGAGAGGGTAATGGAAACCTCCAATTTGTGGCCAAGTTGAACAGAAGTTGTAGGTAACCTGGGGACCTACTACTTGCCATGGGCACCTGAAGTTGAGGAACAGTCTTGTGGGACTGAGCCTTTAACCTGTGGGATCTGATGCTATCTCCAGGTAGAGTGTCAGTATTGACTGAATTCTTGGATACCTGACTGGTGTGGCATAATTGGCTGGTGTGGGGAAAAATCCCCACATCTGGTGTCAAAAGTGTTGAGTGTGGTAGTGGTGTGAGAGTAATGAAAAACAGGAGGAGGACGGGGAGGTTTCTGTACAGTGGCAGAGCCTATAACCCACTTGACTTTTTAACCCTTGTTTCCCACTGCCTTGTGTATTATTAAAATATAAGTATGCCCACAGCTTTGCATTGAAAGAAAATAGTATCAACACAGATCAGGCTGAGGGCAAATGACAACTTAAATAAGAACTAAAACCATTGGAACGGTGGGGATAGTTTCGGTCTATAGCATTATGGTGTTGGTATAATTTATTGATGACTTAAGATACAAATCTGTCTACTAGGACTTGGCATCCATAGAATCTATTATTCAACTATAACTACTATATAAAACCAAACATGCTAACCAACCATGGGAATCAGCATGGCTGGTTTTTCCTTCCCTTCGGTTCTTGTAATAGTAGTGGTATTCTCCAGGGACAATGGAAAAGTCAGATCTGAAATAGATAAACCCCAATGTAATTCATCCAGGATCCTCTAAGCTAACTCAATAGCTACTAAGCCTGTGTGTATGTATGTATGTATGTGTGTGTGTGTGTGTGTGTGTGTGATGTGTGTGCATGTTCCCACGTGTTCATATGTGTGCATGTGTGAGTGCTGTTTACAGAGTCCGGTAGTAGGCACTTTGGGGGAGAAGAAAATTAAAAGAATTCAAGTGCTTATATTCTAGTTACTCAAGCCTCATAGTTTATTGTGCTTAGCAAAATCATTTACAGTAAGACATTATCTTGGTACATGGAGTGAAAGAAACCTTATGTTCACCCAACATTCATATAATAAGCTCCTACAATATGCTTGGTACTAGGAGAATTGTCTTTTAAATGTTTTAAATTAAACCAAGAAACAACAAAATTCTTGCTAAAATGAAGAACAAGGTATAGGAGATAGCAGTAACTAAGACACTGGAAAGGTGTTTCTTGTTCCCTACTCCATTTGGAGCTGTGTTGATGAGTCATATTTAATCAATTTTTGATGCATCAGAAAGAAAATTTCCTTAAGAGGTAACTAGAAAAATATTCACCCTGCCCAAATTATCTACTGACTTTTAAATAGGTTGGGGAGAAAAAATGTCTGTTTACATGTAGCCCAGATTGGCATCTGGTGTCTAGACTCTCATCCCTGGCTGAGTGACAAGAGTAAAGGTGGCCCCTGTTTTACATGGCTGATGAGTTTCTGAAAAGTGATGTGTAAATCCAGTTTTTGGTGATCAGGGTGAGTGTTTTTGTCAAATGGCTAGTCACTATCTCATCAGTCTTCATGAATGTTGATTTCTCTTTGTTTGGTTTAAAGGAGTGAACCCTATAGATGGATTTCTACCTATTCTGTGACCCTCCTCTCATAAAACAGTATCACATGATATGTGATATGGTGATATGGTGTGATATGGTGTTTTTATGATACTTTCATCTGGGGATCCTGAAGCTTTGGGACACATTTGTCTTGCATTCCTAAGAAACAATACGAAGTGAAGTTTGCTGAGTTGAGAGAAGAATATTTTCTATTTAGTGAGATAATTTCAGTATCTACAATCATTGATTTAGCTCTTTTGTGAACAGTAAATCCACTGATTTAAAACAAAAGAATTCTTACACATTAAAATAAAAATGATACAATAATTATTTGTTTCTGTTTGTGACTACTTTTCTAAGGCTAGAGGACTGTATTTCCACCTACCTTCTCTTTGGTTAGCAGGTGCTTCTGGATAATAAGACTTCCCTGTAAACAGTTATGACAGCAGCATATGTCACAGTCTATGGAAAGATTTGGCTTTTGGAAAGATGCAGCAAAAAAATAGTACCAGCTCCTGCCCTTCATATGTCAGCTTAATGTCTCCATCTGCTTTTCTTGTCTATCACTGTTCTTGACTTGTACCCAAACTGTGTTCCTTGCTGCCTTTATTATAATAACAAAGCACCCTGGTTTCCTTTCTTCCAACTTCAGATCTATTCATTCATTTATCCTTTCAAAACTCACACATATTTGCTGAATGACTAAAGAAACACCTATTGAGGATCTACCATGAGCAAGGCATTGGGTATATAGATACAACTGAGGATGAGTTGTAAAACCTGCCCTCAAGGAATTGACAATGTAAAGAAAAGATATATGGCTATATTCACCACACATACAAATAATTACAATACAAGGAAGACTGTAAACCATAAGAGAATGAAGAACTATGGAAATTCACTTCCAGCTGGGGGTGTTGGCCAATACTTCATGAAAGAGGTGTCATTGGAGCTGGACTTCAAAGGATGAACAGTACTAAGAAGCCGAAGGCGGAGCTGGAATTTCAAGCACTGAGTCCAGCATGAGAGGCACAAACACAGGAGAGAGTAGAGCTCGCGTGGAGGATGGTGAAACATATTGTAAAAAAAGAGTAACTGGGGAGAGGTTGGAAGTATAGGGTGTGCCAGTCAGATCATGGGGAATCTGAAATGCCAGTCTGAGGAGGGTCTGCGTTGTTCCGTGGGTGAAGGGGAGTTGTGGGAAGTCAAAAATGAAATGATGAGAACTGGGCCGAACAAAGATGAATTTGGTGACAATGTAGAATGGACCAGAAAAGATAGAGATGAGATAGGGGGGCTGATCAGAACACTATGGCAGCTATAGTTTAGGTGAAAGATAATAAGGACCTAAAGTTTAGCAAGGCAAAGATGAAAAAGGAAAGGAACCCGGGGGCAGGGGCGGTATCAGTGAGGCTGGGACAAGACAAGGCACCAAGTGATTGCTTTTGGATGAGAGAGAGGACAGTGCCTAGGATGATGCTTAGAGTTTTCCAAACCAACCACTGACCACAGCACTTTCCCTCTCCTTCCCCACCAAGTTACCTTCCTCTGAAGTCCACCTGGTAGAGCTTACATTTCAATGGAGGATTAAAAAAAAAAAAAAAAAGTTTACTCCTTTTGGTTTGGGTTCTTCCCCATCCCCATTTTGTTCCGTGTTCATGACCTAACACATTATGAATGGGAGGTTTAAAAAAATGCTTTACTTTTCTGCCTTGAAGAATTTAGATATTACGACAATAGGATAATATTAGAATTTATCACCAGTAGGTAATACATTTAATTAGTGAAAAACCACCATGTGTTATGTCTAACACATGCCCTACTAAATTATCTGTAGCTTGTTTCTGATAATTCAACATTAATAGATTAGTTTTATCAAAAGACAGCAATGGACCAAATATGTGATGTGCTGGCCTTAGCAGATGCTACCCTTTCATAATCAGAGAAAAACATGCCGGTATTCCAAAAGCTTCCCGCAATCATGGAAGAAACAAAAATCCTCTTGTCTGAGAGGGAAGCGATTTCTAGTCTTATATTTGGCATTGTTGACCTGCCCACCCTGGTGGTGTTAAGCCTCTCTAAGAACTGAGGAAGCCAAGATATTTGCACTTTATTTGCTCAGAAATGACATGGGAGGTATGCCAGAAGCATCAAGGAGATGACAAGCTCAATGCTGCTCATAGACAAAGATGTGTTCCAGTGTTTGAATATAAGTAGGTCAGTTGTTTAAAATTTGTATTAGGCTTGATCCTTATTGGGAAGCAAGGAAAACAATTTAACAAAACAGCAGAAAACCACCTGACAGTGGGATTTATTACTAGGTTTTATTGGCTTTTAGCCCAAAGATCTACAAGGTCTGTATCAGGTGATGAGAATTCTTTTGTACTGTAGGCCATGATTCAGAAGATGGGCTTGGCTCTCACAAAACATGTCCACCCAAGGACTATCTTCATTAAGATGAAGACCGAACCCTATTATCTGGTTGGTGATTACTACTATTTTCCTCACGGGTATTATCTCTCGTACATAGACTCACACTGAAAGTCACGTCTCGTTGCCTGACATACTTATTGACTTATTCCACTAATTATAACATGCATTTGAAAGTTTTTGAATTACTGTTACACCAGTGGCTCCCAACTTGTGTTTTGGAGGACCTGGGTTTTTTTTTTTTTTGTTCTCTTTTTTTGCCATCTGCCAGAATCAGATGTAAATCAGATTAACTTAAATTCAGTAAAATTCCCTTTTTTAGTGTCCTATGAGTTTTGACAAATGCATATAGGTGTGTAACCACCACCACATTCAAGATACAGAACAGTTCCATCACACCCCCAAATCCCTTGTGCTCCACTGGAGTCCACCCCCATTTCCAGCCCCTAGAGACTACTCATCATTTTTTAAAAAATTTTTATTGGAGTATAGTTGCTTTACAATGTTGTGTTAGTTTCTACTGTACAGCAAAGTGAATCAGCTATACATATACATATATACATATCTCCTCTTTCTTGGACCTCCTTCCCATCTATGTCACCACAGAGCATTGAGCAGAGTTCCTTGTGCTATACAGTAGCTTCTCATTAGTTATCTATTTTATATGTAGTATCAATAGTGTATATATGTCAATCCCAATCTCCCAATTCATCCCACCCCCCACTTCCCCCTTGGTATCCATACATTTGTTCTCTACCTCTGTGTCTCTATTTCTGCTTTGTAAATAAGATCGTCTATACCAATTTTTTCAGATTCCACATTATATGCGTTAATATACAATATTTGTTTTTCTCTTTCTGACTTACTTCACTCTGTATGACAGTCTCTAGGTCCATCCACGTCTCTACAAATGACCCAATTTTGTTCCTTTTAATGGCTGAGTAATATTCCATTGTATATATGTACCACATTTTCTTTATCCATTCATCTGTTGATGGACATGTAGGTTACTTCCATGTCCTGGCTATTGTAAATAGTGCTGCAATGAACATTGGGGTTCATGTGTCTTTTCGAATTATGGTTTTCTCAGGGTATATGCCCAGTAGTGGGATTGCTGGGTCATAAGGTAGTTCTATTTTTAGTTTTTTAAGGAACCTCCATACTGTTCTCCATGGTGGCTATATCAATTTACATTCCCACCAACAGTGCAAGAGGGTTCCCTTTTCTCCACACCCTGGACCTAATTAAACTTAAAAGCTTTTACACAGCAAAGGAAACCATAAACAAGACGAAAAGACAACCCTCAGAATGGGAGAAAATATTTGCAAATGAAGCAACTGACAAGGGATTAATCTCCAAAATATACAAAGAGCTCATGCAGCTCAATATCAAAAAAAAAAAAACCCAATCAAAACATGGGCATAAGACCTAAATATACGTTTCTCCAAGGAAGACATACAGTTGGCCAAGAGACACATGAAAAGATGCTCAGCATCACTAATTTTTAGAGAAATGCAAATCAAAACTACAATGAGGTATCACCTCACACTGGTCAGAATGGCCATCACCAAAAAAATCTTTCTGCTTACTTTGGATTTTATTTGCTCTTCTTTTTCTAGTTTCCTAAGGTGGAAATTTAGACAATTGATTTTAGGTCTTTCTTCTTTCCTAATATATTCATTTAATGCTATAAATTTCCCTCAAACACTGCTTTCACCGTATACATCAAATTTTGGTAACCTGTGTTTTCATTTTTGCCTAGTTTAAATATTTTTAAATGTGTCTTGAGATTTCTTCTTTGACTCATGTGTTATTTAGAAGCATGTCATTTAATTTCCATGTGTATTGGGATTTTCCAGTTATCTTCCTGTTACTGATTTCTAGTTTAATTCCACTGTCATTGAGAGCAGACATTATATGATTTCTATTTTAAATTTGTTTAGGTGTATTTTATGGCCCAGAATGTTGTCTATCTTGGTGAATGTTCCATGTGAGCTTGAAAAAAATGTGTATTTTGTTGTTTTTGGATGAAGTAGTCTATAGATGTCAATTATATCCAGCTGATCAATGGTGTTGTTGGGTTCAGTTATGTCCTTACTGGTTTTCTGCCTGCTGGATCTGTCCATTTCTGATAGAGGAATGTTGACGTCTCCAACTATGATAGTTGATTCATCTATTTCTCTTTGCAATTCTATTAATGTTTGCTTCATGAAGTTTGATGTTCTGTTAGGTGTATACACGTTAAGAATTGTCATGTCTTTTTCTAGAATTGACCTCTTTATCATTTTGTAATGCTCTTCTGTACCCCTGATAATTTTCCTTGCTTTGTCTACTCTGTCTGAAATGAATATAGCTATTTTGGCTTTCTTTAGATTAGTGTTAGCATGTTATATTTTTCTCAGTTGTTTAGTTTTCATCCATACTTTAATCTATATGCATCTTTATATTGAAAGTGGGTTTCTTATAGACAACTTACAGTTGGTCTTGTGTTTTGATCCACTCTGACAATCTGTATTTTAACTGGTGCACTTAGATCATTGGCATTCAAAGTGATTATTAATATAGTTGGATTAATACCTATAATATTTGTTACTGTTTTCTATTTGTTACCCTTGTTCTTTGTTTCTATTTTTGTCTTCCACTCTTTCTGCTCTTTGTGATTTTAATTGAGTATTTTATGATTCCAGTTTCTCTCCTTTCTTAGCATATTGGTTATATTTCTTTTTTAACTTTATTTAGTGGTTGCCCTAGAGTTTGCCATATACATTTACAACTAAAGTCCACTTTTAGATAATGCTATACCATTTCATGGGAAGTATGAATACCTTATAATAATAAAATAATCCTAACTTCTCTCTCCTGTCCCTTGTATCATTGCTGTCTTTCATTTAACTTATATAAGCATACGTAAGTGTGTATACACACGCACACAATGCATAAGCATCCATAATTGAATACATTTTTGGTATTATTTTGAACTGTTATATATTAAATCAATTAAGAATAAGAGAAACAAGGGTTTTTTTCTGAGAAAACCTCTGCATTTTTTAGTATCTCAAAGTATACTTCCAGACCATGAGACATACTAGATATAAAGGTCATTTCAGAATAAAAAACTAGTCAACTATTTAAGAAGTTATGAAAGACTAAATATTTATGCAATTAATGGCTTCAAAATAAATAAAAATTGGTATTAAGTAGACATAAACCCATAACCATGGTTATTTTAACACTTCTCTTTCAATAATTGATAGAACAGGAAACAGTCTCTTAGGATATAGATATTTGAAAAACTTGTCAAGTTAACCAACATGACTTAATTGGCATTTATAGAACACTATGCCTAACAATAACAGAAAACACATTCAGTTTAAGTACACAAAGACGTTTCATCAAAAGAAACCATATGCTAAGCCATAAAACAAATCTCAATACATTTCAAACCATACTGAAATACATAACTTATGGAATATATTCTCTGACCACAGAAGTGTTAAATTAATCAGTATATAATTGAGAACAAACTAGTGGTTACCAGTAGAGAGAGAGAGAGAAGCGGGGAGGGGCAAGATAAAGGTAGGGGATTAAGAGGTACAAACTACTCTGTGAAATTAAGCTACAAGGATATATTGTACAACACAGGGAATATAGCCAATATTTTATAATAATGATAAGTGGAGTATAACTTTTAAAAATTGTGAATTGCTATGTTGTACACCTGTAACATAATATTATACATCAACCACACCTCAAAAAATGATTAAAAACAGAAAAAAAGGAATCAGTATCTAAAAGGTATCTAGAAAATTCCTAAATGTTTGGAAATTATACCACACAATTTTAAATAACACAACAATCAAGTAAAAAAATAACAAAGTAAATTAAAAAAGTTTTTTTGAAACTAAATGAAAATGAAGACACAATAAGTGAAAATCTGAGTAGACAGCTATATCATTCTATAGAGGGAAACTGAGAGCTTTATAGGCTTATAAGAGATGAGTGCATTAGTTTCCTACGGCTACTGTAACAAAGTACCACAAACTTGGTGACTTAAAACAATACACATTTATGCACTTACTGTTCTGGATGTCAGAAATCCGAAGTCGGTTTCACTGGCCAGAAATCACGATGTCGGCTGGGCTGCTCTCCCTCTGGAGGCTTTAGGGAAGAATTCATTTCCTTGCTTTTTCCAGTTACTAGAGCTGTATTATTTGCAGCCCTTGGTTCCTGGATGTTCTTCCATCTTTATAGCCAAAAGTATAACATTTTGCCTCAGTCACCACACTGCCTTCCATCTCTGCAGTAGTAAGTAGTAGCTCCCCCTGCCTCCCTCTTATAAGGACGCTTGTGATTACATCATTGGACCCACCTGGATAATCTAGGCTACTCCTCCCATCTTAAAATCCTTAACTCCCTCACAGCTATAGAATCCTTTTTGCCATATAAGATAACATCTTCACAGGGTCCAGGAAGCAGTACTTGGATGTCTTGGGGGCCATTATTCAGCCTGTAGTTTAAAAAGTTGTAAAAGGCTGTTCACACACCACAGGGGACCACGAGTCATCTCAATAGAAGGATGGTCAGGTGAGGCATTCTATAGGGTTTGGGTGTGGGCTGGGTGGTTTTGGGTAAGGTTCAAAGAAGCAAGGTTTTCATCTGGATTGAGGTGTCAGAAAGTTCCAGAAGTTTTTATTTTACCTTCCCTTATTCCTTTTTTCATGCTCTTCCTTACTTTATGTAGACCCAATTTTTGACCTTTATCATTTTTCTTCTCTCTAAAGAACTTCTAACATTTCTTGGAAGGCAGGTCTATTGGCAATTCAGTCCCTCAATTTTTGTTTGTCTAAGAAAGTCTTTATTTCTCTTGCACTTTTGAAGGATGATTTCAGAGGGTACAGAACTGTAGGTTGGTGGGTTTTTTCTCTCAACACGTTAAATATTTCACTCCACTCATTGCATGGTTTCTGAGAAGTCAGATACAATTCTTATCTTTGTTCCTCTATAGGTAAGGTATTCTTTTCTTTGGACTTTTCAGCATTTTTTCTTTATCTTTTATTTTCTGTAGTTTGAAAATGATATGCCTATGTGTAGTCTTTTTGGCATTTATCCTGCTTGGTGTTCTCTGAGCCTCCTGGATCTGGGGTTTGGTGTCTGATATGAATTTGGGGACATTCTCAGCCATTATTACTTTAAATATTTCTTCTGCTTCTTTCTCTCTTTGTTATCCTTCTGTATGCCTGTCAGGTATATGTTACACCTTTTGTAATAGTCTCACAGACCTATATTTTTCAGTCTTTGTTCTCTTTGCTTTTCTATTTTTGAGAAGTCTATTGTTATATACTCTGGACCAGAGATTCTTTTCTCAGCTGTGTCTAGTCTACTAATAAGCCTGTCAAAGGCATTCTTTACTTCTTTTATGACTTTTTAAAAAAAATATCTAGGATTTCTTTTTGGTTCTTTCTTAATATTTCCATCTCTCTGCCTACATTGCCCATCTGTTCTTGCATCCTGTCTACTTTATCCATTAGAGCCAGTAGCATATTAATCATAGTAGTTTTAAATTCCCAGTCTGATAATTCCAAAATCCCTGCCATATCTGGTTTTAATGCTTGTCTGATTCTTCAAATTGTGTTTTTTTGCCTTTCGGTATGCCTTCTAATTTTTTACTGCTAGCTGGACATGATGTACCAGGTAAAAGGAACTGCTGTAAATAGGCCTCTAGGAATGTGGTGGTGAGGTATGGGGGAGGGGAAGCATTCTTTAGTCCTATGATTGGGTGTCAGTCTTAAAACCTATGCCTTTGGACTGTGAACTTTACAAATGTGGATTTTTTCTCCCCATTTAGGTGGGACAGAATAGCTGGAGTTGGCTGGAGTTGGGTATTTCCCTTCCCCAGGTCAGTTAGGCTCAAAAAAATACTCCAGGAGGTTAGACTCTAGTTAACTAGTTTTCCCTGAGGTTGGGCCTTGTTAAGAACAGAGTGCTCTGGCGTATTTCAACATGGTTCCTTTTGTCCTCCTCCTGCCAGAAGCAAGAGGGGATTTTCCTCCAATATTTACTGTGGGAATGTGGTCAAGCTCCTGGAGGTTAATTTCACAGTATTGTGGGGACCCCTGTGACTGGGTCCCCCTGGAGTTTTCAACTCTCAGAGCTGTCCCCACTGAGTCTCTAGCAGTTGGTTGGTCACAGTTCAGGTTTTCCTACACCAGCACTGGTTCCAGGGGTAGTTTCTTCTCATGAGTCTCTGCTCCAGTAAGCCTTGGCTCCCTGTGTTCACCTGTCTGCCTCTCCAATCTTGCGGGCAGTGGTTTGCCCTGTGTCCTCCCCTCTCTTAGGAATCCAAGGATGATGACTCCTCACATGCAGAACTGGAAACCAGAAGTCTCTATCGTTATTATATTCTCAGTTTCATTCATTTCTGCTCTTTTATTATTTCCTCCCTTCTGCTTGATTCTAGCTTTTTTGTTTTTGTTTTTGTTTTTTCTGGCTGTGCCGAGAGATCTGCGGGATCTTAGTCCCTCAACCAGAGATTGAACCTGGGCCCTCGGCAGTGAAAGCACGGAGTCCTAACCACTGGACCTCCAGGGAATTCCTTGTTTACTGTCTCTTAAGATGGAAGCTTAGATAATTGATTTGAGATATTTCTTCTCATCTATTATAAACTTTACTAGTAAATATTCTTTCTAAGTATGTGCTACATCCCACAAATTTTGATATATTGTATTTTCATTTCATTTAAAATAGCTTTTAATTTCCCTTGTGACTTCCTTTTTGACACATGAGTAATTTAATTTTAAAATATTTGGGGGATTTTCCAAATATTTTCTGTTATTAATTTCTAGCTTAATTATGTTGTGGTCAGAGAACATACTTGGTATGATGGCAATTCCCTTAAATTTGTTGAGGTTTGTTTTATGTCCTGGGAAAAAGTCTTGAAAAAAGACTTTTGAAACTGAGTAGAATTTTACTTGAATTTTTCTTACTTCCTTATAAGGTGATTGGGTCTTTCCCTTGTGTCCTGCTACAGGTGACCAGTACTTGTATCCCATATCCTGGGAGAAAGCCCTGCTTTTGCTTAATTTCAGGCTGCTTGATTGCCCTGCAAACTCAGCATTCTGAGAGGTTGAAGCAAATTTATGATTTTATATTTCATCTGGATTTTTATTGTTGCTAGTATGGGAGCAATGCTCATTTCAGCTTTTACATTCCAGGCACATGTGGAAACCCTAAAGTTAAAAAAAAAATAGAGTGGGAATTTTAGGACACCAAGAGACTTAGGCAATCGAAGAGTGGTCCATTGTTCCTTTATTATCTTCCCAATACAATACTTAAAATCATTCAAATTTTTCTTCATATGTGTTTCAGCTCCCGGCTAATAAGATTTCTTCTTTTTTTGCCTAGATGTTCTGGAATACCCACTTTTTGACTGGGAGTAGATGCATCGGGTTTTGCCTGCTATCAGGTGACTGCTTCAAAAAAAATGTTCTGACTTCTTTTATTACCACTCTTGTGGCAGAAATGATTGGCAGTGATGATATCTAACCATAACCTCTGTGATCTCATTTGAGACTGGTTCAGTGGGCAGATTTTTGCTTTTTTTTTACATTAACTAGTAAGAAAGCAGTACATATTATTATATTTGTTGAAATATTTGAGATTTGTCCTCTAGGAAAGATGCACACACAAGTTAGGGTGATTCACTTCAGAACTATTAATTTCATTTTTTCCCCATAGAGGTATACAAATCATTAATAGTGTGGTGAGTGTTAATGGACTTTGGTCTTATAGAGAGGAATGGACCAAGCATTTCCAGAAGTGGGCAGTACACTTAGGGTTATTACCACAGCTCTGTGCACAGCACACTGTTGACTGAGAATGTATTACCTGTTATAGTTGTCATGGTGGTTGCCTCCTTATTTCTTCCCCAAACTTCATCTTAATCCATTGCCCTTGTTAGTGATGGATTTGTTGAAGGAACTATGACCCATTCCTGGCCATTGGTATACGAAGAAAGCCTGTCCAGGGACTTATTGCTTCTAAGGAGACAAAAGAGAGACAACCCTTTTCTTTTTCAGGACCTTGTTATCTGGGTACTGCTAAAGCACTACAGCCACAAGAGTCAAATCTCCACAGTGAGGTGATGAGTGCCAACTCTTCAGTGCCAACACTTGAGCACCTCAATAAACAGTCCTGGAGCCACCCTACCTCTGGATCCCTTGCATGTACGAGCATAGACTTCCTTATCATTTAAGCCAGTATGGTTATTGGAGTTGAAAGCGTCCTCACTGATACCTAATAATAAGTTATAGTTTTCTCCAAATATAGATGCATAATAAGTAATAGTATTCTCTAAATATGTGTAGATGCTGTTGTGAATAATAAAACACAAGTTCATTTTTAATGTTATTGGAGTCAAAGTAGCCCTCTGGAATTGCCTAATTTTTCAATCAATTGATTCCAAAAGTACAAGTATCATGATGTGTAACTCTACAAAATACTTTGACCGTAAGAAGAGATATTTACATTTACAAAGGTTGAGGGTGATTCATGCAGACTCAAAAGTAGCTCGCTCACTGTGAAGACCACACAGACACCTAATTTTTACAAGTACCATGAAGAAATTAAACATTCTCAGAAGACGCTAGACTCTTTGAGACTAATTTTAGTTAAAAATGGGCATAGTTCTAATATTAATATCATAAAATCTTAGAGCTCAAAGAGGACTTAGAGATCAAATAATGATGATGCAAGTGAGAAAACTGAGAACCAAATAAACTAAATAAGTTACTGAAGGTAGTTAACGGTAGAATCAGGATTAGGATACAGATCTTTTGTTTGCTTCTTTTTGCTATGGCATTTGGGAAAGTTGTTTAAGATGCTCTTAACTATCCTAAATACTGAGGAACCTGAAGAATTACCCAAAATATGTGGCCCAAATCTATGCTATTAAAATCCTGTGCAAGTTTTAACAATTCTCAATTATGAACTTAAACAGAATAACCCTGCTCTTGATGATTTTTACCACCCACTATTTTCTCTTGGAAGAAGTGGGCTCAGCTATCCTACATACTAACAGGATACTTGAAAGGGCAGGATAGTTAGTGTGGCATAAAATCAAATGTTTTATAAGATAATTTTTTTGCCACCTACTTTACATTTATCAGATTGTATTCATTTCATCTATATAAATAAAACAGCCACAGCAGGAAGAGTACCTGAAATGGGGTACTAAAATTTAATCATGTCTGATTATCTCAAATACTCCACCTCTTCAGAGTAGCTAGAGGACTTAATTAAACTTTTAAATGGCAAAAAAAAAAAAGATAAAAATCCAATAAGCAGTCTTTCTTTTTCCCCAGAACTAACAAGAAGCAACTTTAACTTCAATAAAAGTATTTCATAATAATCCTATGTAACTTGCAAGAGTGTTATAAATAAGTTTCAAGAAGTGATCAATTAATAATGTATTACCATAACTTAAATAACATTTTAATAGGTAGTTTTGGAAGGAAGTCGACAATCTAAATTGAAAACCTGGGAAAACAAACCCAGACTGAGAAGAAATATCCCAGTTGATGGCTGGCCATATTGATTTACTATATATAGAAGCCCTGCCAATATTCAAGGCTGCCTGTTTTCTTAGGGATAACTCATGGGTAGAGAATAATGTTCTTGGCATAGGAAAAGCACAAAATGGGACTTTTCCTTTAAAGGGATAAAAATGCATCAGGTATGTGACCTTTGGTTTTCCATTTTTGGTTTGTCTTGGTTAACTCGGGCATCTGAGAAAGGTCTGAGTGAGTTAAGTTGTTTACATGAACCTTAACATACTTAATTATCCTATGAAGATTTTTTAGGTGAGGAGAGAGAGACACAAGTGGGAGACTGATGAAAGACAAGAGAGTTTTCTCTGATGCTCAGACAAGTGGGGCTGGGGGAAGGGTAGGGTGGAAAGACATTTCCATTAGTTCCAAGATCTGATAAGTTAATAGTTGAAGGGGATTTCATCACAAAAGCTGGAAAGTCTGAAATACAAAGTTAATTTCATCTCATCTCACACCAGAGAAAAACTCCACAGTAATGATCTACTTGTGCTCCCAGTTCTTACAGCCCCTCAGACTGCCAGCTTTATCATCTCAGAATACCCTCAGGCTTGTTCTAGGGCCTAGGAATTTCATGGGAAGAAATGTAAAGAGATCACTGACTATTTTGAAAAATCAGTATAGTGATAAGCCTGACAATAAAGCTAAAAAACACAGTCTTCTTTTAACAACTTGGGGAGGAGACCTTACAGGTAGCCATGGATTTCCCCTCCCCATATAAAGGTGTAGACTGTTCTGCTACTCGGACATAAGTACCCAGTTAAAGAAAGAAGAACACAAATCAGAAAAGCTAACACCCCATGGGTGAGACTGGCTGGAACAATTTGGTACCGATAGAGCTTCAAGGGCCAACCTCAAATTTAATGCCTATGGACACCATCCTAGCTGGTCTGCTTAATGAAACTGAGAGTCTGACTTGACCCTGTTCCCTCACTTGGGGTACCTCTGACCACTTGTCCTGTGTATGTCCTCAGAAACTGCCCATACTTTTCTCTCTGCACCTCTAACACTTGAATTTTCTTAAAACACTTCAAATATATTGGTTTTCTTAATGTCCTTGGAGAAATGGGATGGGTTTTATCTTTTCACTGTATTCCCAACACCAAACACAGTGCCTGTAGTATAACAGGCATTCAATAAAACTCCTCTCTCTCTCTCTCTCTCTCTCTCGAGCTCCTGATTAGTATTTACACCTACTACTGTATACCTCCATAGATGTCCTGCTGGCACTTAAACTCACCATGTTAAAAACCAGACCTGTTACCTTCCCTTATCTCTCCTCAGTCATGGCTGTGGTGGTCTGCAGGGCACAGTCTGTATCAAGTCCCCTGTAAGTATTCAGAAAATATTCAAAGTGGAATGAGGAGAGAAATGAGGAAAAAGACAATAGAAAAGAAGTATGAGGAAAAAGTAGTAAAATAAAGAAGGGAATCATGAAGGTAACAAAGAAAAGAGGGAAGAGGAGAGGACGACAGTGGATAGGATGGTGACAAGGATATTTTAGATTGGTTTTCCTCAAAACGGGAGAGATAGAATGCATCCTGAGCCCTCTACGGAAGAACTAGAACACATTTCCAACTATTCCTCTTCCCTTCCAGTGTTGTATTAACTGCTTCCAGTTTGGATTAGACTTCAGTGTATTTTCAGTGTGATGATAGAAGGGACTAAGGGGCATGTTTCCACCTTTTTGGCCATTCCTGCACATGTAGATAATAGGAGTGGCTGGGCCATTTTCCACTATGGAGCAGGATTCTGTATACCGGTCGGCAAAAATAAAAAGTGTGATCAGAAGCCTGTTCTTAACCTCATAGTTCTCAGGATGAAGCTCTGAAATAAAGATCTGGGGTTGAGGTTCATTTGTTTTTCCCATGGGGAATGATTCCCTATTTTGCCTTAGGTATATAGAGGGACAAGATCTTGCCTGTTCTTCTGGTCCTGGAGTTTTTAGTCTTGTAACTTTTTGTATGTTTTCTTTTTGGGTTCTGTTGCCAGCTTATTTTAAGTCTAATGCTCTAATCTCTTTGAATGATGACATGTCATAACTGTAACCCCAAGACATTTTCAGGTAAAGGCAAGATGCAGGCACTCCTTGATTTTATTTGTGGGAGGTACATTCTAGCCTACATGGAAATGTGTAAGAAATACTCTGTCATTGTGAGGGGCTTAGTAAAATCATGCTGACATCTGGTAGTTTTGAAGGGTGCTTAGATCTATGAAAAGAGCATTTTCCAAAGAAATTATTTGTTTTCAACAGTTGTTCCAAAAAGAGGCTTAAAGGACTCCTGTGATTTTTTTTTTAAACAAGTGAAAGCACCTGTTATTCCTAAGGCAGCTGCCTTCACATGCTGAGTATCAATCTGTACACCCCAGATTCCTGGGATCCCTGGCAGAGGTTTTTCTATTGGAATGGAGGATTTCACTGAAATATAAATGGGCAAGAGTTTGTGAACTAACTCACTTTAGTCAACACATGAGGCAGGATGTGAAAACCAACAGCAGGAGGTCCCTTTCAGCTGAAACCCTGGCCCATAGACTTGAAGCATATTCTTTTTTGCAGTCTTTTAAACAAAACAGTACAAGCACTCCTCGATGCTTATTCACATGGTACAGGCTGTATTAAGAGTTTTCTGTAGGTTTCTAATATCAATGAATAGAAAAACACAGTTCAGCTTGTTGCCTTCAGGCGTGGTGCTCACAAGGCAATTAGGAAACAGTATAGATTAGAGCTCAGTACATCCCCATACAACTCAAAAGGTTGTACTAAAAATTTGGAGTTCAGAGGCAAGAATCATTTTCATATGAGAAGAACAACGCATTCATTCTTAATAAAGCAAATGACATCTACCACACAGTAAATGAAATTAGTACACAGCTTATTTTTAGATGAGTGTGATATTCCACAAAGCACTAACTCTATGGATGAACCCTGCATTCCATTACCAGTGTTTACATTTGTGCAGCTTGATTTACCCAAACACATCTGAGAACCTTGCATTTCAGAAAGCAGCTAACAGGATTCACCAGAGGACAGATTTGGCCTCAGAATGGGGAAGCCTATTGGTATCTCAGAGACTTTCTCAGCCACACCTGAACCAGCAGGTCATGATGTATCATTAGGTAAGCACGTTTTCAGAAAAGAAAGAGATGTCTATATATTTGCTGTTTCTAAACAAGATTTATGATCTGGTGGATGGAAACAACACAGATGAGTGATGGAAAAAATATAATTCGGGATACTTTGAGAACTCCCATAAGCTTCATGCACAGGAGTATAATATAGGAGACAACCAGAATTAATGAATGTAATTCTTGCTTTGCGGTACCTCAAACTCATGTAACACACTGCTTTGTTGTAGTGGTTGAAGACACTATTTTAGTGAATAGGTAATTGTCATCATGCTTGTAGGTATACAAGTAGATATTAAAGTGTTTCAAAATGGTTTTATTAGGGATAGTTAGGGAGTTTGGGATTGACATGTACACACTGCTATATTTGAAGTGGATAACCAATAAGGACCTACTGTATATAGCACAGGGAACTCTGTTCAATATTATGTAACAACCTAAATGGGAAAAGAATTTGAAAAAGAATAGATACATGTATATGTATAACTGAATCACTTTGCTGTACACCTAAAACTAACACAACCTTGTTAATCAACTATACTCCAATATAAAATAAAAAGTTAAAAAATGATTTTCCTAAATAATTCCCCATAATTTTATCATTTTAATATTTTCCATGAAGAAAAAGTTCATTAAACCTAAGATCATTACATGTCAATCCAATCCTTCCTCAAGTTCTGATTTAGAAAAATTAGTATTAAAATGAGACTGTACCAGTGGTAATTTTGGTATTATCTGGCTTAAAATGTTGGAAAACACATCCTGTCTCATGACAACTTTGAGCTGCCTTTGATGTGATCCTTGACTTTGGACTTTGTTAGTTCTATTTGTGGACTGTGTTTATATGACAAATTTTTTTGGTTGCTTCTGAACACCTCTGAGTGTATCTGCTTTTTCTTCTTCCAATGTATAACAGACACTCCCAGTATGTTGTTCTTTTCAATGACTAAAAAGTGGATTTTTCTCTAATCCAGTGCTCGTAATTACATATCCAGCAAAGTTCACTCTAAGACCAAAATGCAGTCTTTAGATTTTCCCCATTAGCCCTGCATACTTACTAGAAACCACCACTGCCTGCTTCTTCTTAGTAAACTAAGGCAGGTGAGAACAGTTATCTTCCCTTCCTGTCATAACGTTAGTCATTTCTGAGGTGCTGTCCTGGGAAGGAGTGGAGGAGAAATCTGCTGTCCAGACCCTCTCCAGGTGAGTATGATTGATATTCACATGGTAGGGTGTACTAAGCCTTTTAAGATGACTGTGCCAGGAGTAAGAACTTGCACATCCTGTCCTGAGTCTTGTGTTGATTCAGAGTGTGACTCAGTGATCCTCACTGCAGGGGCTGAGGGTAGAATGGCTCATGGCAAGTCTTCCTTGAAACATTATAATAGAATCTTTCACCAGAATGTTGATACACCTTCTAACTGCCAAAGGCAAGCGGGAGGTAGAAGAAGCAACTTCTCTTGCCCAAGTACTTGACCCTGAATCCTTAACTTGATGATGATGATGATGATGATGATGATGATTATTATTATTAATTCAAGCCATTGGCTAATGGCATAAAAAGAAAATTACATCCTATCTGGAAAATAGCTGTAATTATAAAGAAGACAAAATCAATCAGCAATGGGAAAGAATAATCATTACAGAAACTGTATGAAGCTAATAAACCAAATACCAACTTAAACTAAAAAGAAATTTAAAAATCCATTCAACTGTAGTGGCGAATATACGTCATTATACATTTGTCAAAACCCATAGAATGTACATCCCAAAGAATGAACCATAATGTAAACTAATGTAAACCATGTAATGTAAACCATGGACTTTAGTTAATAATAATGTATCAATACTGTCTCACCAATTGTAACAAATGTACCACACTAATGACGTTAGATGTTCATAACAGAGGAAACTATGTGGTTGGTGGGAAGAGGAAGTGAGCAGGTATTATGGGAACTCTTTGTTAATTTTTGCTCAATATTTCTGTAAACCTAAAAGTGCTCTAAAAATAGTCTATTCATACTACAAGGATTTAAAAAAAATTATATATGTGTGTGTGTGTATATATATATATATATATATATATATATATATATTTAACATATCTAATACATACAAATGCTTGTTACCTTAAAACTAAAGCTAACCATCAAGCTTTTCTTGTAAATCCAACTGAGGTCTGAGTTACAGAAGCCTTAGGAAGAGAGACTGATACTCCAAATTTTTTTTTTAGCATTTCAGATTCTACTTCACAGCAATGAAGCCAACACTTGAGATAAGCAATTAGTAAAAATAAATGTAATTAAAATTATGACACATCCTTGAATGTGACGCATTACTTGCAAAATGAAACTTGACTTGAACTGAAGTCCAACCAGGCCTTCAGCAGTATGAGAGCGCCTGGAGAAACCTAGACTTGGGTCCCCAAATTCATGCCATGTTCTTTGAGCCATTTTATTTGTGTCTGGATAATGAGATTTCCAAATCCTTTTCTTCCATGCCTCTGAATAAACATGGAAGACTTAGTAGGGTAGACATGGGAGAAGTAACACTGCAGCCCCACCATGAGATGAGGGCTGCCCAAGGCTACTTAGCAGATTGGCTTCCTGCAGTCCTCAGAAATCAGTCATGCCAGTCAATACCTAGAAATGTGCTAGACTCACCTACTTGTCAAGAACAAGAAATAGACAAGTTACTCTGAGCCTCAGAGGAGTTCTGAGAGGAAGATGAGTCAAGATTTAAACATTTGTATTTTCCATAGTTTGAGCACCTACCTTGTTCAATCGTTAGCTGTGAGCTTTACCATTCTCTCTTCTTGAGAATGACTGGTGAAGAGCACAGGTTAAAACAAGACATGCTTCTTCTACATTTCCCATTTCCTACTCCCACTCTTTGGGATATCCTCCTATACAGTAACTCCAGGAGGTACAGATGTACTTATTCATTCATGGTATATATTATACCATAAATAACAGAAATGTGTAGCAGATAAGACTTTTTTCTTATAAATTCTGTATTTGTAAGGCAGTGTTCCTCTAATATAAGAGGGAGTTAAGAGATGAATTGTTGGGCTCTCCACGGATACTTCAGTGAAGTCTTAGGGGTGCCCTAAAAACTAGGACTCTAAAGCTTCAGACAGTGGGATGCTGGCAATAACAGACTGTGTGCTTCTGCAAGTGGTGGAGCATTGGATGACATGGTGATTTGGGGATTTCATGCTCTTTGCAGAATAGCATGAGATAAAGCCACATTTAATTTTGGCACTAGGAGCAATAATATTAGCAAGAAAATGACCAAGCTACATGTTTACATGTCTTTAACAAAAAAAAAAAAGAAAAGAAAGAAAAGCTTTTATAAAACAAGTATCTGTTAAATGTTGAATAAACATTTTAAATAAATCATTTACTGATGTTTCCTCTTAATACTCATTTTCTACCTATTCATCCTGTTATCTGTCATCCATTGGCAGACACTACAGTTTTAAGAAGAGTATACAGAAAAAAATATATAACTGGAAGCATTCTACTTCTATTTTAATGTTTCCTGCATATTTAGAAAAGATCACCCTGATTTTGATTTTACCTGTGAAACACCTCAGACCAGCTCATAGAACACTAATGTTCTCTTGGAGTACAATCTGAGAAGTTCTGGCTAAATGAAAGAGATGAGAAAAGTTCCCTCATCAAGCAGCTCTCTTGTACTGCCCCTGCCACCTGCCTCTATCCTCGGCTTTAAGGTAATCACCACCTTCACAACCATATGTTCAGTGTTAATATCCATATTAAGCACTTTATCTGCTTCATTAGATTTAATGGAGTAGATATTATTACCCATGTGATATAGTATGAGGAAACACTTTTAATGAGGTTATCATTAGCATGGCTTATAAAGGCAGGGTTGAGATTTAAACCCAGGTATGTCTGACTCCACTATCCATTCTCTTAACTGCTACCTATGCTTCCTTCATGACCAAATATATAGCAATAAGAGTGGAAAATAACAACCCATTGTATTCTGTAAGCCTGTCAATAAGCCCTTAAATCTGGTGTTCGAAAACTTCTCAGTCATAAATCTATATTACCCAAGGAGTATCTGTGTCCTGTAATCAGGTTTATATACTTGTAGAATATATTTTACAGAATTAGTTCTAAAAAAGAGGTGTTGGTTGAAAAGTAAGAAGGAAGATTCTATCAGGATTGTTGTGAAGACAATAACATATAGTTCATACAACATTTTTTTCCCATGAAGCCTTCCTTGACTCAACCTTCTGGGAACTCCCTAAGCACTTTCCCTGTACCCTTAGCACTTTATCTTGCAATTGAACCCACCAAAATCTGCTAAGTCTTTTGTGCAGGTGCTGGGGATACAGAGATCAAAGACATGGTCCCTACTCTCAAATAGCTCATGGTGAAATGTGTATTATGACACCTACAGGGTGCTGTAAAAGAGGAAAAGCATTTAACTCTAGGTAGAAGACTTGAGGGAGGGGGAAAAAAGGAGAACGTGGGCCAATGGGAAGGAAGTGAGATGGAGTGGGGATTATGACCCTTGATCCTAGTCTTCAGGTGGGAGTAGAAATCAGGCGGATGGAGGTGTGAATGTGTTCGTAGGTGTGCGTGTGTGCGTGCATACACATGTGCCTGTGTTTTCTAGGCAGAAGAACCAAGCTAGATGATAAGGAGGAGAGGAGCCTGGCCTGTTATGGGAACTGCAAGCACATGATTCGAGAAGGCTTGTGTGCAGGGTGTGTGTTGAGAAATGGCACCAGGTCAAGCTGGAAAAGTATGTTTAAGTGACTTGGTGAGGAGTTTGGATTTTATCATGAAGAGGTTTGGGTATCATTGGAAGATTTTAAGATCTTTGAAATGATCATCCTGGCAGTAATGTAAAGAACAGATGGGCCTGGGAAATGAGATGCACAGAGAAAGCAAGGCGCAAGTCTAGGTGTCAGGAGACTCTTGAAGGCATCCAGGCCAGACTGAGCTTGGGCAGTGGCAGTGATGTTGAAGAGGAGGAGTGAGATACAAGACATATTTAGGCAAATAACATGAATAAATGGGGCAAAATAAAAGTAATCTCAGTTTTTCAAGTAAATAAAACTTATTTAACTTCTTATGTTGTCCCTGAAAGATTCACATTTCTCTACTTTTTCGAGAGGTTGTACTACTGGTATAAAGCACAATTAGCAGATTTAATAGAATTAATGTTCTTTGAAGCACCCCACCATATATTCATTTCTTGTTGCACTACCTGACTCGTTTCCCCGAAACTGAAGTTATGGGTGGATTTCCATGAACCTGACTTAACCTTTACTCTATTCCCTGGCTACACAGACTGAAAATTATGCTGCCTTTCACAATAGGATGGAGTAAGGGGCAGAAAAGACAAGCCTGTTAAAACCCATCCCATTGTGAATACAGAAACTCAAAGGCACCACTTCCAAAGAGGGCTGGTTGCATCACCCAGAAAGGGAGCACATCTTAGTGTTTGTCTCCAAGTAGGCTTTCTGGTCCAATGACAGAAGCAACAGTAAGAAATAATAAGACAGGAAGCTGAAAGGTGTAGATTAGATCTGAGGAACAGTTTTCCCCTCAGACAAGCTGTTCAGTATGGGTATCAGTTATGCTAGAGAATATTCTTCCCTGGAGATTTTTTTGGGGATTGTGGTAAAGTATACATAATACAAAACTTACTCTTTTAACCAGTTTTAAGTGTACAGTTCTGTAACATTAAGTATCAATACATTCACATTGTTGTCACTATTCTACCTTCTGTCTCTATGAATTTGACTATCCTAGGTATCTCATATAAGTGGATTTATACAATATTTGTCCTTTTGTGCCTGCGTTATTTCATTTAGCATAATGTTTTCAAGGTTCATCCATGTCGTGGAAGGTATTGGAATGTCATTCCTTTCTAAGGCTGAGTAATATTCCATTGTATGTATATGTGTGTATAGACCACATTTTGTTTATCCATTCATCTGCTGATGGGCATTTGTTTTGACCTTTTGGTTATTTGTGAATAATATTGTTATGAACGTCGGTGTACAAATATGTTTAAGTCCCTCTTTCAATTCTTCTGGGCTTATACCAAGAAGTAGAATTGGTGGATCATATGTGTGTAAGGAAAAAATCCAGTCTTTCTTCCTGTGTGCCTCCTTTAATCTCACACCACTACCACACTCACAACACTTCTGACACTTCTGGTCACTCAGCAGTGGGGTTTTTTCCCCACACCAAGCAATTCTCTGTGACACCAGCTGTGTGTCCTATGATTTAACTCAATTCTGACACTCTCTACGTGGAGGTAACATCAGATCCCCCAGGTTAAGGGCTCAGTCCCACGAGACTGTTGCCCCACTTGAGATGCCAATTGCTATCAGTAGGCTCCCAGGTTACCCGCAGCTTCTGTCCCACTGGGCTACACTTCGAGGTTCCCATGACCTCTTCCCCCTTGGATTTGATTATTTGCTAGAGTGGCTCACAGAACTCAGGGAAACACTTACGTTTACCAGCTTATCAAGGGATATGATAAACAATACAGATGAACAGCCAGATGAAGAGATACATAAGGTGAGGTCTTGGAGGGTCCTGAGCACAGAATCTTCTGTCCCTGTGGAGTCGGGGTGTGTCACGCTCCTGGTACGTGGATGTGTTCACAAACCTGGAAGCTCTCCGATCCCCCTACTAATTGGGATGTTATGGAGGCTTCCTCATTTAGCATGATCAATTATTAACTCCATTTCCAGTCCCTCTCCCCTTTCTAGAGAAGTGGGGATGGGGGGTAGAGACCAATATATATTTTTTCTAATATCTCACAATATGGTAATTCTATGCTTAAGTTTTGAAGAACTACTACCCTGTTCTCCACAGAGGCTGTACTACCATTTTACATTCCTACCACCAATGCAAGATATTTAAAAAAAAATAAAAGAAAAAGGGATTTTGCCTGGGAAGTTTACAACTGCTTCTCCCAAAACTCACTCTTCATTCACCATGCCATAAAAGTCACTAGACTTTTTGCTTGGATTGACTTTATTTAGTTTATCTTTTCATCATTTTTTTTAAAAGAAGAATAAATTCAGTAATTTATCAGTAATTTAAAGGGTACAGTGAAAGTTCTGTCTGCTGTTAATATTCCCCTGTCCCTGCCTCTATTGGATTGCTACACTGTCACTCTCTCTTCTTAACATGTTTGGAATTCTCACCTTTTGAGCTACTGATTAAATAATTAATCCATCCATCCTTAGATTTATCCATTCAAAACATATTTGTTGAGAACTTACGGTAAGAGAAAAAAAGTTGTAAACATCAATGTATTCACCAAAACTTGTATTCAAACAAAAACCCAAGTGGCTTCCCAATTTTCCCCAATTTAAACTGACAACCCATGATTATGTCATATTTAGTACAGATTTAAGCAACCTCACCTTCACAATTTGTGACCACAGCCAATTCCAGTTCACTGTATACAGCAACAAAAATCAGCAAAGACAGGGTTTGGAAGGCCAAAGAAAAGTCAAGTAGGTGAGGTCTGTGGTTTACAGCCTTACTCATTTAAAACTTCACCTACTGTAAAATGTGGCTTATCTCACTTACAAGATACAATCAAGTTTAACATGATTATTACAATACTCTATCAGCCCTAAAAAAGTACACGTATATCTACTAAATGCATATTTACATCATAAAATGTTAATCATAGAATCATGAACTTCCATAATCCTTTTTAGTCAATTATATCAAAAGGTCTTTAGAACATGAAGTATGCATTTCTCATTAAGGAAGAAATCATGATTTTCTCAGAATTTAGCCCTAATTAAGTGGGCCCAGGTTTTGTGGTGTTTGATTTGCTATTTGGACATCAAAACCCAGGTTAAATCTACAGAATAATTTGTAGTATGGAGTAAACAAGCCTAGTAGTCTGTAATCTGTTGTAAAAAATAGTGTTTTATTTAATTTTTTTATACCTCTTATTTGGAGTATAACTGCTTTACAATGTTGTATCAGTTTCTGCTGTACAACAAAGTGAACCAGCTATATGCATACATATATCCCCATATCCCCTCCCTCTTGAGCCTCCCTCCCACCCTGCCTATCTCACCCCTCTAGGTCTTCACAAAGCACGGATCTGATCTCCCTGTGCTATGCAGCCCCTTCCCACTAGCTATCTATTTTACATTTGGTAGTGTATATATGTCAGTGCTACTCTCTCACGACGTCCCAGCCTCCCCTTCCCCCCCATGTCCTCAAGTCCGTTCTCAATGTCTGCATCTTTACTCCTGCCCTGCCACTAGGTTCATCAGTACCATTTTTCTAGATTCCACATATATGTGTTAGCATAAGGTATTTGTTTTTCTCTTTCTGACTTACTTCACTCTGTATGACAGACTCTAGATCCATCCACCTCACTACAAATAACTCAATTTTGTTACTTTTTATGGCTGAGTAATATTCCATTGTATATATGTGCCATATCTTCTTTATCCATTCATCTGTCGATGGACATTTAGGTTGTTTCCATGTCCTGACTATTGTAAATAGTGCTGTAATGAACATTGTGGTACATGTCTCTTTTTGAGTTATGGTTTGCCCAGTAGTGGGATTGCTGGGTCATATGATAGTTCAGTTTTTAGTTTTTTAAGGAATCTCCATACTGTTCTCCATAGTGGCTGTATCAATCTGCATTCCCACCAACAGTGCAGGAGGGTTCCCTTTTCTCCACACCTTCTCCAGCAAAAAATAGTGTTTTAAAATACAAGAGTTTTGTTCTGCTTTTTTTAAGGGCAAGAAACACATAGTAAAAATGTCTCCCTCCCTTCCTTTTCCTTCTCCTTCCCTCTCCTCCTACATAATTCTTGGCAGTGAATTTTGAGCTCTTGAGGACGGCTTCAGTTATGAATGCAGTGGTCCAGGAAAGCTTCCTGTAATCTTCGCTTGAGCAGTTATTGATTGAAAGGTGGTGGGTTTGTAAGGTATGCCTTGAGAGCTGCTATTTAGTATATAAATGTCCAATTTCCGCCTCGTAGGTATTCTCAATAGTCCACGTAATTCTTACCTGTAGTCTTTCAAACATGTGATAACATGCTATTTTCACTCCTTAAAATCAAGTCACTTCAGGTACTGGCTCACCACATCTTTGATATCATTGATATTCATGAATTTCTTTTTCTGAAATGAATTCTCTTCCTAGAGTTTATTTTGGGGACTTAATCCCATTCTGAGTGTGGAAGAATTCTATCTAGATTGAGGGGAGCAGTAAGCCTGATTCTTTCAAACTATAAAAATGGATCAATTTACATTCCCACCAACAGTGCAGGAGGGTTCCCTTTTCTCCACACCCTCTCCAGCAAAAAATAGTGTATTTTTTGGTAGTGTATTCATAGCAGACAGGGTTGTATGGGTGGATAAAATTGGTTGATTGATTCATCCTAAAAGCTAGTGACTGAAAATAAATTGCTATCCCTGTAGACAATTATTGGAATGAAACAAAATCAGCTTTACATACCTTCAAAACCTGAGGAAAATAGCTCTGAGTGAAAATAACGTCACTGGGAAACTGTTTTTTAAAAAGAGGAGCATCTTGCCAAAGATTCAAACTCATTCCTTTTGGGGCAGCTTAACTGCACAAGCTTTATGCTAACTGTTGTTATATTAAAGATTTGGCGGCTTTACAAAAATCTTTAACTTGTACATGCAGGTTCAAAATACCCTATTTCAATGGCCCAGAGTTAAGCTAGGAAAGCATTTCAGATAATGCCAACCTGTAGTAATGCTTGTTTGTTTGTATGTTTGCTTTTAAACTATGGGCAGTTTATAGTTTACAGTTTCTTAGGAATTTGCTTAACAAATGTGGACGTGATTAGTTTTCTGCCCTCCAAAACCCGAATCTGTGTTCTTTGATATCAAGGGATGCTATCTGCCAAATGACAGGCTTTCAAAAGTCAAGAAGACCATCTTTGCTGGTGAGTGTTATTCCTGCACTTGGTATGAATTCCACTCACAGAAGATCTTCAGCAGCATAGAGGTTGAGTTTTCAATATCCAGCATTCATAAAAGGGCATAGATTCACACATTATAAAAAAGTGTAAGAAAGAGAGTAAAGAGTACAATGGAGATAGAGTAAGCCAACATTCCCATGTACTGTGGAGTACTGGCAAAAATTAAGTAAACTTCTCTTGATTAAAAAAAAAAAAAAGATAAAAGTTGGAAAGTGGCCATAAGAAAAGTACAATTTGACTCAGAGCTAGGCACTTACAAAAAGTGAAAAATAACTGAGATGATATCGGTACTTGATAGCTGCTATAATAATAACCAGAGTGACACATAAAGGGGAAATTTGGGGAGGTGGAAGTGTTGGGAAGAGTTCGAGCTAAAGGTGTTCAGTGTCGAAGGAAAAGTATTATCTGTCTTAATCTCATGTTAACAAAGTCTAAATAGCCGAGTGAGGTCTTGGAGAACCATGTGAGGGTGAACGTAGGCTGCATTCCATGCTTCTTTTCCAAGAGCTTCTTTTCCATGGGAAAGATATATTTTTACTATAAAAAACAGTGATATCATTTGCCAAGTGTGGGTCACCAGCATCATCATTAAACTTCACACATTATTTCTTGGGAGCCACAGAGGTGGAGAGGTGGGTAATGTTGATATCACTGACAAGTGGTGTAATTTAGACACAGTGTGGGGTTAATGGGCACTAGGCATGATCTTGGAGATGGAAAGGGAGAGGGTCAAGGAAGAGGTACTTTTGCTCAAGCCGCCTTCCCCACCTTTGACCATGCCTCTGCAAGGGATCCTCCCTGGGGGGGGGGGGGTCAGACCTCTTGGTCAGGGGTTCTAGCATTCACTGGGTTTGGTACTGCTCATAAAGGTCCCTGATGAAAACATTTTATGTTGCCTTTGGGAGTGGTGGGAGGGGATTAAGTTTCAGTCTAGCTCTTAGATCCTGAACTGGGCCAGAAAATTCCTGGTTATAGGCTAATGCACAGATCTACTCTACTACTGTTCTTATCATCAAACTTTGCCAAGGGGTGGAAGAGCAGAAGCCGAAAGATCAGTAGTGTCCTAGAATATGGTAGAATGGTATCTTAACTCCTTATTTTATTGGTACTAATAGACACTCTTACTACCCCATTTTAAAAAAGCATCACCAAAAAGAAACCTTTTATATTCTCAAGACCAAAACAGTAATGAGAGGTGAGGCTAGAACACTGAATTGACTTCTTGCTGGCACTTCAAAAAGGTTTCAACACTGTGAAATTATCTTGGGAGTTGTTACCTCTCAAACTTCAGGAGGTTAAAGATGATTATAAGACATGTTCTGTTGCTTAAGGATTTGCTGACATCTATTGCCTTTTTTCTCCAAATGACATTTCTGAGTTAATAAAGGATCTGAGAAAGATGTGACCTTGAGCAATACTTTTATTACCATTACTTTCCCACCATCTAACTCTTCTGCCATGACCCTCCCACTCACCCACATCCTACCCCCTTCCTCATTGCGTTATTAATCTAACCTGAATCACTCTATTCTTCTCCAAGAGAACACACCCCACTAATAGCAGTGAATCATAGATACTCTTACTTCTCTAGTCTCTAATGGACTTGACGAAATGCCAGATCTAATAGACTAAAAGGATAGGAACTTCACGTGAAAGGAGTTCTTTAGGTTCTTGTTCAGTATATTACCCTCAATATTAGTTCCCAGATCAACTTTCTGGTTACCTGGTGGTGAACAGGTTCTTATCATTGACCCTCCCCTTATCTCCAGGCTCGAAGTAGCCATCCTACTCAGTGTGGCAACCTCACAGGCATGCCTAATAGCTAAGTCAAGGGCTCTTTCACCTTGAAGTTGAAAATAAAATCCTTTCTTGTTTAACTTGACTAAAAAATATTAAACAGTTTACCCTCAAAAGTCACCTTTTGATAACAAAGTCTTCAACAGTCTCTACAAGTGAACCAATTACACTGTAAAATTCCGTATAAAATATTTAGGTAATAGAGAAAAAAATAGAATGAGTTTGTCAGTTATTCAAAGGGAAATTTATGAGATGACAGAGCACTAGAACATGTCTTCTTCACCATGGATAGGTCTATAGAATGAGATTTGAATTCATGGCAAGAGAAACCTAGAGGAGAGTTTTTGAAGGTGATTTTCAACTTACATATCAGTGTCATTAGAAATACTGAAAGCCAGTTGAGAGAATTTAGTAGACTTTCTTGTGAGTGTTATAAATTTAGTTTAACTTGTCCTGATGGACTTTATAAATCAACTTAATCATGTGGATTTTATATAGTTCTTCTTTACCCAAGTGGATTTTAATTCCAGTTTTAAAAGTGTGTATGTATATTTTAAATTGCTTAAAAAATAGCTACGGATACTACCTATCAATACAGAGAAGTCAATGGAATGGAATTTAGGTCATCCTGAGATTACTGTTAAGATTTTTAAAGTAATGCTAAAGCTAAGAATTTTTACAAAAAGTACTGCAATAAAATTTTAAATTGTGGCTTGAAAGTGTGTGCGTGTGTGTATGCTTGGTTGTATGGAGAGAGAGGCAGAGAGAGAGAGATAGGGAGAGAGACACTATCCACTATTCTCTTCTTGTTATTAAAAAAGAAAAAACCCTCATAAAGGTTTTTAGGTTTATGTCATTACCCCACCAACAATAATCACAGACAAGAATGAACGGAAGAAGCATTTTACCACACCCTGATGAATAACAAAGTGGTGAATAGTAGCCTTGGGTACTGAAGAAAGTTAAAAACAGAGAAAGCCTGCCTTAGGTTAGTATTAATTACTATTATCATTGAATTCTATTGCTCAAATTATTCTCTGTGGTGGAGTAAACAGTCCTTGCCTTCTGGTTCTCTGGGCAGTATTTTTCCCTGCCTGAAAAGTTTCATATGGGGGCTTACCTGGTGGCACAATCGTTGAGAATCTGCCTGCCAATGCAGGGGACACGGGTTCGAGCGCTGGTCTGGGAAGATCCCACACGCCGTGGAGCAACTAAGCCGGTGCGCCACAACTACCGAGCCTGCGCTCTAGAGCCCACGAGCCACAACTACTGAGCCCGCGTGCCACAAATACTGAAGCCCGCATGCCTGGAGCCCGTGCTCCGCAACGAGAGAAGCCACCGCAATGAGAAGCCCGCGCACCACAACGAAGAGTAGTTCCCGCTCCCCGCAACTAGAGAAAGCCCGCGCGCAGCAACGAAGACCCAACGCAGCCAAAAATAAAATAAACAAATTTAAAAAAAAGAAAGATAAAAAAAAAAGTTTCAGATGAAACATACAATGTCATGTGTCAGAAACAACAAACTCCGAATAGGCCAGTAGATTTCAAGTTCCTAAAGACATGGAAATGGTTGCTAGGCTTTATCTAAAGGTACAATGAAAACTATAGGGGCTATATTCCAGATCCCTTACACTAAATTGAGAGTGAAAGGTATGTTTCCATTTTGGTACGTAATGGGAGTAAGTAAAATGCAAACTTGTATTTGGGAAAATCATTCAATTCTAACAACACGTGGAAGTCAGAGATGTAGGTCAACAAATGCACATTTCTGAAATACAGGTTCTTCTGAGTACATGTTCTGAAGTTCTCTGAAAATCTGGCTAAAACAATCCCTTATAATATATCAGTTCATATAATAAGCAAGTCAGAACTTTTGCTAGGCAAGATGTTGTTTTCCTTTATGGAGCCAGCAAAAACACAGCTCTAAGCTTAGGTTATAATGATAAAAGGCTTTTGGAGCAGCTGATTTTAGGGAATCATAAAAACAACCCAACCCAAAGTGTAAAGAATATGCAGAGTGTGCATTATGCTTCTAATGTCAGGACAAACCACTCCGCTTTTTTTTCAGTGTAACTGATGCCAATGGATGAATAAAGGGAGAAATTAATGTACAGACTGGGACCTGTGGCTTGCTGAGGTGAATAACACCTGTAACACAAAATCATGAGCTCTCTCATTTTGTAAATTCCTTGAGATTAATTTACATACTTTTTGAAAAATTTAGAAGGATCAGAATATATTATCAATTATATATGGAAGTTCCAAGTTTCCTGCTATTTATGGCTTACATGGTGAGGTGTCCTACACATCACAGCATCTTTTTAAAAATCTGTGGCCTTTTTGGGGAGGTAAGTGAAGGGGTGAAAGGATTATATGATGCATTCCTTTAGATCAATTAGGGAGTGGTGAATATAGTTGCATCTCTAGCATAACTATCGAGTGCTGCTTAGATACCTACTGCCGCTTTTCACTGCCTGTCATGAATGCTCATTTAATTCTCCAAACACTAGGAGGTTGATACTATTATCCCCACTTTATGGATGAGGAAACCGAGGCACAGCGACACTACCTTACAAAGCACACAAAATGATGGTGCTGGGATTTGAACCTAGGCAATTTGACTCCAACATTTATGTCCTTAATCACTGTATTAGGTTGTCTTCAGGTTCTATATTTATATCCCACTGTTTAGCACTCAGTGAATTCCTTCTGGATCCTAAGCTACCTCCATTACTATCAGATGTTAGTCAAAAGTCAGGGTCAACGTTTAAAATGGCCATTCACTGGGATTCGAAACACTGGCCCATTAAAATTCCCAACTTCCACGCGACTCAGAAATTACTCAACTGTCTTTTCCTAAACCCAGGGCTCCACCCAACCTAGTTAACTTTGTTGTTGCACAGCAACGGAACATCACCACACAGGAAACGAGGATTATTTTAGACTGAGGATGCCGCTGCCCAGTATTCAGCCAGGGCCCTATCTGTCTCAATCATCCCAATTCTGGACCAACCCAATCTTATTAACTGATTGTTCTGCTTCCTGTGTTGCACCACAACAGATTTCCTTGGGCTACATTTTCTCTGAGATTTGACAAGATTCGAAGCCAAGCTAAGAAATCTAACTTTTGAGGTAGATCCGGCAGAAAACCCGTGGCGGGACCGCAGAGTTTGCGGCAGCGAAGGCTACAAAAGAGCTCAACTGCGAGCGCCGGGGCTCTCAGAGAGACTGCTAACGTGTTTGACTGTCAACAGGCCATTGAACCCCGCGCTGCTCTTTCGTGATCTCTGCCTTTGGAGTTTACAAGCTGTAAATTTAACACACAGCCCGCCCCGCGGCTCTGGGTCCCGGGGAGTCTGAGGAAAGGCCTTTGCTGGGGGGAGCGCGGAGAAGGGACTGACGGGAGCCAGGAGAACGGGAGGGGCATTCTCAGGCGTCCTTCACAAACACACAAAAACAAGGAAGCAGGAAGGGAAGGCGATGCAAGGAGAGAGGAGGGAGGGGAAGCCGTAAATAAAAGCGCGCCCCGGGCTTCCCTGGTGGCGCAGTGGTTGAGAATCTGCCTGCCAATGCAGGGGACACGGGTTCGAACCCTGGTCTGGGAAAATCCCACATGCCGCGGAGCAACTAAGCCCGTGCGCCACAACTACTGAGCCTGCGCGTCTGGAGCCTGTGCTCCGCAACAAGAGAGGCCGCGATACCGAGAGGCCCGCGCACCGCGATGAAGAGTGGCGCCCGCTTGCCGCAACTAGAGAAAGCCCTCGCACAGAAACGAAGACCCAACACAGCCAAAAATAAATAAATAAATAAATAAATTTAAAAATAGAGCAATAAAGTCATCAATTAAAAAAAAAAAAAAAAAAGGCGCGCCCCTCCCGGGATCGGTTACTCGTTTTAAGCTCATTCCGGAAAGCGCCCGGCTGCTGCTAAAGCTTGCGGCCGCGCGCGCATAGTCCCCCAGCTCTCGGGCGCTGGGCGGAGCAGAGCAGCGCGCCTCTGTCAACCTGGCCAATCACGCTTTTCGGCCCCTCCCGCGCGGCCTCGCCCCGCCCCCTCGCGGAGGCTCACGGCCGCGCTCGTGCAGTCCCGCCTCTCCGGGAGCAGGACTAAGTGGAGCTGCGCGCGTCAGTCAAACTGGCCAATCGCGCGTCTCTTCCGCCTCCCGCGCGGCCCCGCCTCTGAGACTCCCGGTTGCCGGCAGCAGCTGGGTTAGTTCTCTGCGCTCTCCGGGGACGGCGGAGGGAGGTAGCGTGCTGGACGTGGAGTGGGCGTCTGAGAACTGGACTTCTTCGGGGATTGGGTGGGGAGTCGAGTAGCGCTCCCTTTCCGCGGTCAGGGAACCTCTCAGCTCCACCTCAGGCCTGGGGTCTCTCGAGGGCTCGCGTGGGCTTGCTGTAGTGGCGGGAGGGGAGGGAGGACTCCCTGTGGTATTTTTCCCGGTAAAGTTGATGGCCTTTGTTTGAGAAGCAAACTTCGGTCTCTCCTTTTCAGGGTCTCTTCGCTGCTTAATCGAAAACGATGCAGACAGGAGTAAGTTTATCTGTGCTTGGGCTCCTTATTCCTCAGGCCTGGAGTGTCATTAGTTTTAGGCACACAGCCTTTAGGATTTAGGGTAGCGTGACAGGTCTGATTATGTTTTTTTGAGTCAGGATTTCAGTTACATTTCTTTTCATCGTGAAGCTGGCGTAATGAAATTAAAGAATTCCTGACTATCCAAAGTTGTTATCCAACCCCCCCCCCCAATATGGCAGATTTTGAGGATTTTACCAGATTTTATCCATCAATAAAAACAAATGTGGAGTTGTTCATATGAGATGCTAGCTAGTTAACTTGTCATGAAAAAAACTAGTAGTCACTATAATGACCAACACAATCCGATTTAGGAAAGTAAATGGAAAACTGCAAAAAAAAAAAAAAGAATGAATCACAACTAAGTGAAAGAAGGAAGCTGGCTGGCTTACTTGATGATGTTATGTAAAACAATAAAACATTCTTTCATAAAAATTGAGGAATATATAGAGGTGTGGGTTAATTTGATTTCCGTTTTGTGATTATTTTTTGTTTTTTAGAAGTAAAGCAAGATTTCAAGATGGAAAGTCCATCAGACTCAGCTGTGGTGTTACCTAGCACTCCACAGGCTGGGGCCAATCCACCATCTCCCCGTACAAGCAGTTCAGGAAAACAAGTATGAAAATCTTAGTTCTTTCAGTGGATCTATTCTGTATTTCTAAGTATTGTGGCAATGGTGGTTTCAAGTCTACTGAACATTGTCAGTTAACGTAATGTGTAAATTAGTAAGTAAAAATTTTCTTAACAATTTTAGGTCTTTCCCCTTAGATAATGTATTGGACCTTCCCCTCAAATTTTCATCTTGACCCAATTATTTTCATTTAGTTTCAGTTCAAGTTATTACAGCATTCCAAACAGGAAGTTTGAATCTGACATCATGAAGGTCTTTGGGGGAAAGATCTAGGTCGTTTCCTTAATTTGTAACTCTGAAGCACCTAACCATGTCAGGCTTGGGACAATTGCTGAACAGATGTTTGTGATTACTGAGATAAGTGTTTCAGCACTGTTTTAGAAGGGTGCCGGCTCTGCTAATATAAAAAGGGATTAAAACTTAGTGGAGCTTACAGGAATTAAAGATATTTTGTGATGGTTACTTTACATATATGGAGACAGAAAGTCATCTAGTGGTGTCTGCCATAGAAATGTAAGGTCTTGATTTCTAGTAGATTTATTTATATCAAGAATGTTTTTCTTAACATGATTAACGTTTGATGCCTTTTTCAGCCTATGAGTGCAACCCTTAGGGAACGATTAAGGAAAACTAGATTTTCATTCAATTCCTGTTACGGTGTGGTAAAACGACTTAAAGTAGAGAGTGAAGAAAATGATCAGACCTTTTCAGAGAAACCAGCACCTTCAACAGAAGAAAACTGTTTGGAATTTCAAGAAAATTTTAAACACACAGACAGTGAATTTGAAGAAAGTACATATTTGAAAAATACCTTCAAGAATATCAATGCATGTGCATCTAAATCACTTGATTCTGAGTCAAGCAGTGATCTCCGGAATGACTTTATGAATGAGAATCTTCCCAAACATGGATTAAACAAAGAAAAAGCAAAATTGGTGAAGCAGATTCAGGAGAAAGAAGACCTTCTTCGGAGGCTAAAACTAGTCAAAATGTATAGATCAAAGGTGAGAAGAATTTCAGAACCATTGCCTAATTTTTTTTATTTTTAGATAAATGGTAGGAAAGTATTTCAAAAAGAAAAGTTTATTTTAGCATAATAAGAAATAAGCCAAGTATCCAGAAACCTGGCTTCCAAAAACTTTAACTCAAATATGTCATAGATTTAGAGTAGAGCAGAAGAGGCCTCTAAACACCAGGTATAACTTTTAAAAGTCCCAGCCCTTATTTAATATGCAGTTGAAGCTTTCTCTCTAGTTTCCAGCCCACAGCAGTATTAGACGCTTCAAATGTTAGCTGCAAGTGGCAATGAGAACAGAAGCAACAGCGACAGTGAATGAGAAAAAAAGCTAAAAATGGGCTACAGAATACAATGAGAAGTATTTTTAGTAATGATCTTTTGTTATTCAATTATTTGTAACAAATTATTAAAATGTTCTGAGCATTTTCTTTAAGAAAACAACAAATATATATTAGGTTTTAGATTTCAACCCAGATAAGGTTGAAGAAAATAGAATTTGGGCACTTGGAAGAAGATGACCCTTACTTACCTGGATCATTCATGTATATTGCAATTGCTCCTTCTTCTGCAGCAATGTGTAATAAATGATGGAATACTGTATCTTATTTGCTCTCTTGAATTTTTAGGACTTCTCTAAATATAACTACTTGAGTTTCATGAGATAGTGACATTGAAAAATATTAATTTGAATATCATTTTTTAAAGTACAGCTGTGGTAGAAAAAGTAGATTTTTTTTTTAACCCATATTGTTGCTTCTTTACATAGTTTTGCCCTATTTAATTATTCGATTTTTCCCTGAGGGTAAGGATAGCCCAGAGCTTCTACCAAACAAAACAGCCATAGAACTCAATTTGAGTGATAGTTACTTAAAACCATACTACTTTTTTCCTGGGTAGAAGTCCCATTCATGTCCAAATGTGTTACCCTTTAAACCTACTACTCATCGACTGTTTTGACAACTTTCATTAAGTAAGTTAGGATGACTATCTAGTTATTGACATACATTTATGTCTTTTTTTTTTTTTTTCTGTTTCAGAATGACCTGTCTCAGTTACAGATGTTAATAAAGAAGTGGAGAAGCTGTAGCCAGCTGTTGCTTTATGAGCTGCAGTCAGCTATGTCTGAGGAGAACAAGAAACTAAGCCTTACTCAGCTGATAGACCACTATGGGTTAGATGATAAATTGCTACACTATAACAGAAATGAAGAAGAATTTATAGGTGTTTAATTTATAATTTTTTTCTCCAGAATGTCTTTGTGGATGACAATGTAATTAAAAGATATTTATACATTTTAAAGGGAAGATGTAAACCATTAGGGCTTAGAGAAAGGTATCCTGGTGAACCTGGATCAATTTAGGGCCTCTGTTCTATAAGTATAAACTAGGTTCTAAAATGAAAATTTAGTGTTTTGAATAAATTTGCCAAAGAAAACTTGACAGTTAAAGAAAGGTGAAAACAATTTTAAAAATTAAGTCATGATTAAAAAAATAATTTGGACAACTGTGGAAGTGAGTTTTAATACATTGTTTTATTTATTGTGGTAAAAGTTTTATTTTAAATGTTAAGAAAGTCCATCTAGTGAATGTCTAAACCTAAACTTGTCTGAAAATGCCTGCCTCTCCTAAGTTTATGCCTCTCCTTTGTTTCCACCCATTTACCACATATTTCCATCTGGATGGTCTAGCAGGTAATTAAACTCGTATGTTCAAAATTACATTAGTTCCTGTCTCTTCAAATTTGTTACGTGTATTCCTCATCTCAGTTAGTGATCATCTGTTTCTCATAAAACCACATGTCCTCATCGCCCACTTCAAGGCATCACGGCATACAGGGCCTTTTACATTCATCTACCTTTCTAGTTTTATCTGTGAAATAGGTAAAAGCTAGCGTATCTACTCCATTAACAGTGACTCCTCAGCCAGAAACCCACCTTCACTGGGTTGGGGTTCTGGCTGCCATGTTGTACGTTATCTGTCATCCTGGCCATAGATGGACGTATGACCCAAGCATCCCAGTCCTTGAGAATTCGAAATTGAGCTCAAGAAAAGAAAGCCCATCTCTTTTTGTAGCTGGAGCTGTTGTATGTGAACTTGAAAGCAGAAAAGCTGGTGTGCTTAAGTGTGCCCTTACAGAGAAAGGCAGAGATGACAGAGAGAGAACTTTGTGGGTCAGTGGCTTCTTGGTTCTGGTTTCCAGTCTCTTGGGTCCTTTTAAGGGCTGAGACAGCTTTACTTAGTTGTGTTTTTTTTTTCCCCCAATCTTAAAAAAAAGTACTTCCCTACTACTTGGTAAACAGCCACTACCCTAAGCTTCCCCCCTCCACGCCCAACTGCTCCTTACTTTCAGCCCATTCCTTCCCCGTGATCCAACAGACTATTAATGTTGGCATATCAAGACCCTGCTCTTGCATGCATTCTAATTGTTAATGCCTATGCCAGTAACCTACCCCTCACCCCGGCCCTAATTCTTGCCTTCTAGACACTGCCATTGTCATTGGCTTCTGTGAACACAAGAGGACTGGCCCAGCCCTCACATGGGCCTTCCCTGGCTCTGGGATTCCCAGATGGGCATCCCTGGGAAGCTGTGCTGACCAGCCTCCATTGCTTCTTGCTGCTCAGCCAGAGGTCCTAAATGTGGCAGGAGAAGTGGTTTCCCTGATGATGGTACCAGCATTTGACTGCAGCTGCCCACTGCTGACTAGCACATCCCCTGGAGTCACCCTTACATGTCCATTTGGGGGAACTACAGCATCAGTGGGACTCTGGTTTTGGGAGAGTTGGGGAGCAGTTGGTGGTATAGCAATGGGGATTTCTAAGGCATTGGCTAGGTGCTGAGGGCTCCAACAGCTCAGTGGGCACTTCTACAAGAGGAGGTGGGTCTTGGAGTATGGATGGGGCTTATGGGAGAGTTTGGGGCCTAGGGATGCCCATGAAGCAGTCCCCTTTTTAATAATTTCTATTGAATTTCACCTCCATTTAATAGGATATATTTATTAAGAACTACTGAATAAGAATTATTTTTATTCATTAAAATGAAAGCTAACACTTAGCACTTGCTTTGTGCCAGTTTTAAAAGTATGTTAACTCATTTGAGTTTTACAATTATCAACATCCCAATTTTAAAGATGAGGAAATTTTAAGATTAAGTAGTTATTTAGTGACAGTCAGAATTTGAACCCAAGCAACCCAGCAACAGAGCTCATAACCATGTTATGTTTGACCCAATTAATTATATATATTACTACTTGATAATATAGATAATATTTTAAAGGGCTATAAAAATACAAATATAATTGCTCTTAGTTCAGCAGAAGCTGAGAGGAATCAGTACCATGAACATATCAAGAGAGAGGACTGGGTTCCGTGACCCATGTGCCCTTCCAAAGCACCTGCCAATACCCCCAAAGCAGAAGATGCCTCTTGTTGAAAGTGCTGCTACTAGAATACAGCTTGGGGGCAAGAGGCTCTTGCTAACCTCCACTCTATTTATGCCTCAAAGCTGAGGCATTCAAGCAAGGAGCATTGCCAGAATCACTCAGGGTAGACACTAAGAAACAGAAACGACACAGGCTGTTAAGACCCGGGAATCCACAGAGCACTGTCCAGTGAAATTTGTGGCCTTGCCTTAGTAGCAAATGGAGGCTCCAGCAGCTAATTTAGGTGACATGGAAATATTACCAATAGGCACTACCCTGCTTAATCAGCCAAATCGACTACTTCAGGAATCATTCTAGGTCTAAGGGGGGGGGAGTTGTCAAAATGATGTTGGTTCTATTTTCCTTACCATTCCCACCACTGATCACTATACAGGTGATCAATTATGGTACTATCCTGGCAATTTCTAAATAGAAGGTTTTAAAACTTCTAATTTTTTTTTTCTAAACAGAATGTTTTATAATTGCTCTTTTGCTTTACCTACACCAGTGTACATTGGATATGGTGTTACGAATTAAACTTAACATTTAATTCACAAATTGCAGAACATTGAGACATTGACACCCTTTGGAGATTGTGGTTAATGATCCCAATGGTATTACCTTGAAATGCACCAGTCCATAGGCTATGGAAAGGCAAAGCAGTTTTCTGAACAGTTAATCTTCTCATTACTTATTTATCATCATCTACATGAATAAAGTGATAAACTATTTCATGGAAATGTAAGAATTCTGATCACCAAATTCTTTTGTGTGTGTCTGTGTTTCTCCACACCAAGCAATTCTCAAAACACCATCTGGATGTCCTACAATTCAACTCAATTCTGACACATCTATCTGGAGATAGCATCAGAGTCTACGAGTTAAGGGCTCAGTGCCACAAGACCACCCTCCACTTCAGATGCCATTTGAAAACACAGATTGTTACCTGTGCTTCTGACCGGCTGGCAATAAATCAGAGGTTCCCAAGATTCCCTCCTTCCTTGGGTTCAGTTAATTTGCTAGAGTGGCTCACAGAACTCAGAGAAACATTTTATTTATCAGATTATCATTTTATTATAAAAGGATCTAACTCAGGAAACTCGGGATGGAAGAGATGCATAAGGCAAGTTATGGTGAAAAGCTCAGAGCTTGCTTGCTCTCTCTGGGCACACTCTCCAAACCTTGTCCTTCTGGGCTTTTATGGAGACCTCATTACATAGGCACGATTGATTAAATCATTGGTCATTGGTGATCAATTCAACTTCCAGCCCCTTTACCCTTCCTAGAGGTGGGTGTGGGGGGGGTGGATGTGGGTAAGGGTGGGGGGGTGGATGGGAGGTTGGGACACAGGGTTGGTTCTCCTGGCAAACAGCCCCCATCCTTAGGTGCAATCCCAAAGTCACCTCATTAACATAACAAGACACCTGTACCTCTCTCATCACTTAGGAAATTCCAAGGGTTTTAGGATCTCTGTGCCAGGAATGGTGTCGAAGACCAAATATATATATTTCTTATTATAAATCACAATATCACAAAATGAGAAAATGCTTTTTTCTGTTTACTAAACTCAATCGTGTGGGGCACAAAATTAAGTTCTGTTGCAATAAATATGAAGTATAGAAGATTATGTCATGTTTATGTAGAATGTTTATGTAGAAGAAAATATGTTGTAATTTACAAATGATTTAGGGCTTGGTAAAAGTAAACAATTCACCTTGTTCCCATTGGTAGGACAGGGAATAATCTTAAACATTCTATTAATTTTTTTCCTGATGATAGAGAAATGCTTACTGAAGAAAATGGGAAATATAGAAAAGTATAAAAGATAAAAATCATTCATAATCTCATAACATTCCTGGTAATTTTATAAAATTAGAAATACCAGTAGTGGCTAAAAATAATATTTTGTCTTTAAGACTTTCTATACTACTACTGTGAAAATAATTTTTGATCAAATTAAGACAATAAAATAGATCTTGAATATATTCTGAGTTAAAATCTTGTTCATTCTTGAATAAAAATCATTCATGTTATTTTAGACATTTATTCATGCAGGACAAACATTTTTACAATGACTAAGGCTAAAATCAAACAATTTGCTATTAAAAATATGCCACTAAAAGGAGACTCTACTTAAATTTCCTTATATAAGAGAAACAGAAATCATTTTAACCAAATGAAATTATTTTTAAAATGACTGATTTGGTCTTATGTTTCCCACCAGCATTTTTACATTTGAACGAGAGCAGGAAATGTTTTCATCCTTAATCTTTCAACTTCAGCCTGTAGTATTGAAATCTGCTCAGCTTGTTCTTTTGAAATTTTTGTTAATTTTTGGTGTTGCATCATGTTTTCATATCGTTCTTTGGCAATCTTTTCACAAGTCAGTGTAGACCCTATCCCAGGAATGAAGAAGAAGGAATCATTTGGATTATTATCTATACTTTTAAATACAGAAACAGCACTCAGAATCAATTAAACATATGGAACAAATACTGGTAGCTTTATAACCACTGTACAGATTTTAGGAATTATGATCACTTTTAAAGAAACTGACAGTTGATTGAAGAAAAAAATCTTACCCACTGCATTACAGATGTCTTTTCTCTCTGAGACAGCCACCAGTTCTTCTCGTAAATTGCAGCTTAGGGTATAATTTGCTACATCTTTTTGATTGCTGCACCTTCTCAGTTTTTTAAGCAGCTTTTTGCAGTTTTCCACATTCTTTTTGTGGGTCTGAAATTTTTGTTCCCATGACACCCCACAGAAATAATTTTGAAAAAAATATATTTTATAAAGACATTATTCTTAAAATTTAAATACATTGTCATCATTAAGACATCTTACCATCATATCCCTAGTACCTAGCATAATGCCTGCACATAGTAGGTACTTAAATTATTTGTTGAAAGATAGAATGGTATGTTAATACACATTTTAGAAAAAAATTTGTATGTTCTTAGAAATGAGAGAAGATTTTAAAAACACATAGCCTTGAGATTACTTTGTTCCATATATGTTCAACACTCAAAACTGAGCATTGTTAGGCAATTAGGGTAAAACAAAGCCTTTACAATGCAAAGGAAAGACTATCAGCACTTCTACTACATAAATCATAACCTAATGTGAAACAGGAAATTTACCTACACTCTGATATCTCCCAAGGGGTTAATTCAAATGTTAAAAGAAGTGCTTCACAACCTAAATGACTGACAGATGAATGGATGAAGAAGATGGGGTACATACATACAATGGAATATTACTCAGCCATTAAAAAGAATGAAATAATGCCATTTGCAGCAACATGGATGGACCTGGAGATTATCATACTAAGTGAAGTAAGTCAGACAGAGAAAGATAAATATAATATGATATCGCTTATAGGCAGAATCTTAAAAAAATGATACAAATGAACTTATTTACAAAACAGAAACAGACTCACAGACTTAGAGAACAAACTTATGGTTACTGGGGGAAGGGAGAGAGCGCTAGATTGGGAGGTTGGGATTGACATATACACACTGCTATATTTAAGATAGATAAGCAACAAGGACCTACTGTATAGCACAGGGAACTCTGCTCAGTATTCTGCAATAACCTAAATGGGAAAAGAACTTGAAAAAGAATAGATACATGTATGTGTATAACTGAATCACTTTGCTGCACACCTGAAACTAACACAACACTGTTCATCAACTATACTCCAATATAAAATAAAAATTAAAAAAAAAGAAGTGCTTCAGGCTACCACATTGGTTATAGTTGCAAAGACACTATTTAGAGACCTCTAATTACATCCTGAATATCACTATAAAAGACCAAGATTTTGGTAGGTTCTATTGAATTCATGATTTGCAAACTATTACTTTGTTCAAATCATTCACAACTACTGGAATTATAATGATCAGTATCCTTGAGACCTACCTTATCTAAAACAGCAATGGTTTGCTCCATTATTCCAATCTGAATGGCAATCAGAGTCTCATAGTTTGGTTCATTTAGGTACTTTAAGAGGAAAAAAAAAAACCCACAATGTATGTAAGGATATTTTTCTCTATTTCTTTCAGTAGATAATTTTATAAAGATTATCTTAGTTTTGAAAGTTACTGTTTCTCATAAAAATTATCTATCCAAGTTAGGATTGATTTGACTTTAGTGTCATGCTATTTACTTATACTTGGCTATTGATACACTCATCTATATACTAATAGTTACAAATGCCTAGAGTTTATTTTCTCATTCATTCATTCACTTATTCAACTCACCAAATATTTATTGTGTCTCATTTGAGAGTGTCTCATTAAGTCCCATATTAACAATGTCCCAGTTAAAGATACTGAGGGAGATAACAAAGATAGATAACATGACAGAGCCTTCAAGAAAAAGAGAACATGTAGTATGATTAGTTGCCAGAATGTATGTAAGGTGACATGCAAATTAAAAGGTGGTTTGAGTTGGGCTATTGTTTCTCTGAACTGGGGAAATCAAAAGGCTTTATGGATGAGGTGGCATTTAAACCAGACCTTGAAAAATAGATAGATTAGGGATGTGAAAAAAAAAATGCAGAAAAATATTGCAGGTAGAAGAGCCAGTATAAGCAAAGGCACAGAGGTAGAATCCTAGAAAATAAAATCAGTTTGGTTTGAGAATACTGATGTGTAAGAGGAACAGTGGGAGTGAATTTCAAAAGATAGTTTGAAGGACACCGAACGCCACTTAAGGATTTGAGAATTCATGTGCCAGGTAAGAAGAGGAACTTTAAAATGTTTGAGCAGAGTAGTAATGTTATTAGACCTGAAGAGGAATGTGACAGCAGTATACAGTATAATTAGAAAGAGAAAAACGCAAGGTCAAGAGACTAGTTAGGAGATTATTATAAAATACTCTAAACCATTGAAAAGGAAGGACTGAAGCAAGGTAAAGGCAGTGGGCATAGAGAATGAGGGAGTAAATGGATAAACTAGTCAAGACTTGGAAGACAAGGGAAAGAGAGGAATCAAAGAGGACAACAACTTTAACCCTGAGTGAATGGCTGAAAGAACAGAAATAAGCAAAATAAGAAGAGGAGCTGTTGGGAGGTGGGAAATACAGAAATAGAGCTTGAGAAAGGTCAGGTTCAGAGAGCTTAGATTGGAATTCGAATTTAATTGGAATCCAGAAAGCTTGGATGAGTCTTTTAGCAGTGATCATGAAAGTCAGAAAAAGAGAAATCATCAAAGGAGAGGGCATGGAAAGAAACACAGAGCTGAGGGCAGAATCTTAAAAATAGCTATACTTAAGAGAAACAAAAGAGAAATGGGGAAAAGAGGCAGAGTGGTCTGACATGTCGGAAGAAATACAGGAGAAAACATGGATGATTAAAGCCAAAACAATGGGCAATTAAGAATGGAGATGGATGGACTTCCCTGGCGGTCCAGTGGTTAACACTCCGTGCTTCCACTGCAGGTTCGATCCCTGGTCAGGGAACTAAGATCCCACATGCCACGCGGCCAAAAAAAAAAAGAAGATGGACAAATGCTACAGGGATGGTTATGACTGGGAAAGGGACCACTAGATTTGACAATTAGGAAATTCTTGGTGAACTGCAAGACAGAACTATACTACTGAATGGGTCACAAAGAACCAGAGGCAGCAAATGTAAACTACCAGAAGAAACAGACAGAATTCATAGTCACATTATGAACTACTTCTGGCATAGAACATGCTTGACGTCACAGAGTCTTCTTATTAAATACTGGTTGATTGAATGAATAAATTAATGAATGAAATTAAAATTATATCGTGGGGGGCAGGGAGAACTTACCTTTTGACGATCTCTTGAAAAAAACAGCATCTGAATATCCCAAGCCTTCTGATTTAGATCTTCCATTTCCATCTCCATTTTCTTATGTTCCCACTCGATCTGAAATATTCCTTTGTGGATTTCTTTACTTTCCATCATGCTAGCAACTTTCTTTTGTCCTTGAGTCTTAAAGAAAAAGTACATTCCGATATTCATGTAATATGATTCTGCATACAGAATACAGAATATTTGAAGCTGAATGCTTTTCTTAGAAAACACTTGGAATGCAGAGATAATTCTATCCTCTTTTTTAAAATGTAGCAGATATTAAAAAATTACTTCATGGGCACAATCTGATCACTATAAAGCATGATAGTTACTAAACAGAAGGGATTATAAGATACATTTGAATGGCATAGCCAATTTACTTTTATGTCAGTGATTAGGCAGGAACTCCTCTTGCCATCACCAATCTACCAATCTGTATGCATTTATACCCCTAGTCTGCCCTGCTTCTTGACACTATAGATAAAGGATTGTAATTTAATGCAGCTAGGCACAGCAGTATCTTGTTGGAAGCTAGTGGAAAAGCAAAAATATTCAATGGGTTAAATATGATATTTAAACACCTAGATGTTTTGTACTTCATTTCAAATTGCCTACATGAAGTTCAGGAATATTTTCATGGAGTTGTTTTCCCAGATTGCTAACAGTGAAACTACTATGTCTCTAAAATAAATTTGTATGTGAGTTCCATCAGTTAATGTTTTATATTTTTCCTCCCTTCTCCTTCAAGAACTTAGCTTTTTCAAGTTCATGCCACTAGACTATACCAACTGCTACTCTTTCTAAAAATTATTTTCATCTTTTGGTCACTGCTTGGACTCAGTTCCTTGAATTTCCCACTTTCAATGGTCTTTTCTCTATCTTGCTCAGCCACCCAGCTCCCATGATCATACCCTTGATCTTGTCATCACCAGCTCCAAAATCTTAAGGTCAAGCATTTCTCTGGAGCAGTATTTCCCAAATGTGGGAAATATTAACCCACCAGGGGACATTCAACTATGTTTGGGGACATTTTTGGCTGACGTAACTGTAGGGGGACATTGCTACTGGCATCTAGTGGGTAGAGGCCAGGGAGGCTGCTAAACTTCACACAATACACAGGACATCTCTCCCCAACAAATAATCATCCAGCTCAAAATGTCAGTAGTGCTGAGGTTGAGAAACACTTCTGTCGAACTACCACATCTCCTCTCTCCTTTCCTTTCAGTCAACTTTGTCATAAGATTTATTTATAGTCCCGGTTTCAACTTCCTCACTTCATATTGTTTCTTCAGCCATCACCAATTGAGCTCCTACTCCAACCCGCCACTGAGACTGCTCTTGTCAAGTAATTGACATAGTGCATGGTTCCCTCCTCCTTGGAACTGTTTCTCTCATGGTTTCTAGGTTTCCTTCTATCTCACTGGCAGTTCCTTCTCAGTCTCCTCACTTAACTCCTTCTCTGCTAGATCTTTCAGAGTTGGACTTCGGGTGTTGGCCCAAATGCCCTCCTCCTATCTACCCACTTCCTACGTGGTCTCAAGCAATCTCGTGGCATAAATTATCTCTATGCAGATATCTATATGTAATAATCCATATGTAGTTAAATATATGTGATCAACATATAGAACACTCCTAAATATATATCTCAACCCTGAATTCTGGCTATTAGATATTTCCACTGGGGTGTTCTCTAGGTATCTCAAATTTAACAAAAGCCAACATTCTTCATCCTATGTCCCCAGCCAAGGCTACATCTCCTCAGTCTTTCTCATGTCAGTGAATGACACCATCACCTTCTCAGTTGCTCAAAAGCCAAAATATTAAGAATTATTCTTGATCCCTCTCTTTACCTGACCCTTCACATTCAGTCCATCAACAAATCTGATGATTGTTGCTCCTACCCTAACAACAAAAATTGAAGGAGAATTAAAAACTTCCTGAGATAAACAAAAACTGAGGGAGTCCATCGTTACTAGACTGCTCTACAAGAATTGCTAAAGGGAGTCCTTCAAGCTGAAATAAAAAGCAAGTAGATAGTAACTCAAAGCCAGAAGAAATAAATTAAAAAAAAAAAAACTAACTAAATAAAAAATGTAACTACATAGGTACATATAAAAGCCAGTATTCTTGTATTTTGGTTTGCAAGTACTCTATTTTTCCTGTGTGGTTTAAAAGAAAAATGCATAAAATAATAATTAAAAATCTATGTTAATGGACACATAGTATATAAAGATGTAATTCATGATAATAATAACATACTGGGGGAGAAACAGAGCTCCATGGAAGCAGAGACTTGCATACCATGGAAACTAAGTTGGTGTTAATTTGAACTAGTCTGTTATAAAATTAAGATGTCAATTGTAATTCCCAGGGGTAACCACTAAGAAAGCATACGGAAAAGGAAATGTATAGGGAAAAGGAAAAGAGAAGGGGATCAGAATGGTTCTCTGCAAAAAAAACCCAATTATATACTAAAGAAAGCAATAAGGGAGGGACTGAACAACCAAAAAATATGATATGCAGAAAACAAATACCAAAATGGCAGCAGTAAGTTCTTCTTTACCAGTAATTATGTTCAATGTAAATGCATTAAAGCCTACAATTAAAAGGCAAAGATAGACACAATGGATTAAAAAAAGATCCAATAATATTCTGTCTAGAAGAGACTCACTTTAGATCCAATGACACAAGTAGCTTAAAGGTGAAAGGATGGAAAGATAGCTTCCATGCAAACTGTAACCAAAAAACAGCTGGAATAGTTATACTAACATCAGACAAAATAAACTTTAACACAAAAATTGTCTTTTATATGCTGATAGAAGGCCAATCCTTCAAGAAGATATAACAATTATAAACATATATGCACCTAAAAACAGCTTCAAAATATATGAAGCAAAAATTGACAGAATTGATGGAGAAATAGACATTTTAATAACAATAATTGGAGACTTCAATATCTTACTTTCACTAATGTGTAGAACAAGTACATAGATCAATATAGAAATAGAGGATTTGAACACTATAAATTAATTAGACATGAGACATATACAGAATTCATCACTCAATAACAGCAGAATACACATTATTTGCAAGTGCAAATGGAACAGATCACATGTTAGGCCATAAAATGAATCCTAATACATTTTAAAAGATGGAAATCATACAAAGTATCTGCTCTGACCACAAGGGAATGAAACTAGAAATCAATAACAGAAAGAAAACTCGAATATTTACAAATACGTGGAAATTCAACACCACATTATTAAATAATCAGTGAGGTCAAAAAAGAAATAACAAGAGATATTAGAAAATACTTTGAAATGAATGTAAGTGAAAACGTAACATACCAGAACTTACACAAATCCTTCTGAAACACTTAACAAAAAATTGAAAAGGAGGGAATATTTCCAAACATTTTATGAGGCCAACATTACCCTGTTTGATTATCAAAGCCAGACAAAGACACCACAAGAAGAGAAAATTACAGGTCAATATCCTTGATGAACATAGATGCCAAAATCATGAACAAAATATTAGCAAACCAAAGTCAACAGTACATTAAAAGGATCACACACACACACACACTCCTAGACATATGTTCAAACTGCTGAAAACCAAAGATAAAGAGAAAAATCTCAAAGGCAGACACATTATTTTAAGAGGAACAAGGATTAAAAAAATATAGTAGGCATCTTGTCAGAAGTTCCATAAGCCAGAAGAAGATGAGCACCTTTAAAGTGAAAAGAATGAGAGGGAGAAAGAAAGAATCTGTCAATCCAGGGAACCCAGCAAAATATCTTTCAATAATAGAGGTGAATCAATTTCAGACAAGGAAAAACAGAGAGAATTTATTACCAACAGACTTACAATTCAGTTGTTAAAAGAAGTTTTTTAAGCAGAAGGTATATATAATACAAGACAGAAACTTCAATCTATACAAAGAAATATCTCTTGAAATAGTGAAATTGAAGGGGCATAGAAAATGCTTTTTTCTTATTTTCATCACTCTAAAAGATAACTATCTACAGCAACAATAATAACAATATATTGTGGGTTAAGAGCATTTATAAAAGTAATATGTATAGCAACATTAGCACATAATTCCCAAATAGCACAAAATCCTCAAATATTTGGAAATTAAATAACACACTTCTAAATAACCCATAGTAACTTCTAATAGGAAGTTACAAGGGAAATTAGATAATATTTTAAATGGAAAGAAAATAAAAATACAAAATATCAAAATTTGCAGAATGCAGCTAAAATAGTGCTTAGAAGGCAACTTACAACATTAAATGTTTATATCAGAAAACAAGCAAGGTCTGAAATCAATTCTCTAAGCTTATCAAACTTATCATTAGGTGAGGAGATTGACTCTAACAAAATAATAGTATGTATATTAGAACGAACATTTAACTCCGTGGTCCTGAACTTCTTTTACCTTAGAATTATCTAGCAAGCTTTTAAAAAATATCCATGCTTAGGGGTGGGGTCTGGACACATTTGTAAACTTGTTCAGGTGATTCTAATGTAGAGCCAGAGTTAGCAACCACTGGTTCAACTGAATGAAAATGATTTACCATAGAAATGGGAGAATATGAAAAATATTTGGTACAGCAGATGATATGTTGGTTTTTTCTCCTTAAAGCATGATAATTACCCGAATCACAGAATTCAAGTCTTCAATTATGTTCTTGTTGATGAGGATTGCATCAGAATAATCCAGCAGTAACTGGAAATTCTCCAGTTCTACTTGCCCTTGTTTAAGGAGGATTTGGATTGTCAAATTCAACTGGAATTTCACTTTGTCTTCCTGTAATCTAAATTGAAAAAGACTTTAAAGTAAGTAGTTGTAATATATTTATATTCCAAATTTCATCTATCATCTGATATATAAATTCGATAAAATATATCTGATATAAAAATTGAATATAAAATTCAAAATTAATTTTCCTTAAGTTGAAGGAAAACATGCTGGAGATTAATGTGGAAAATAATTTCCCAATGACAAGCTTTCCTAGAGGTCTCTATGGTACCTCTTCTTACTGATGTGGAATTACACGTGGGCCGCTCAAAGAATGGTATGGACAGAAATACATTCATAAAGTTTTACTTCATGATTAAGAAAAGATTAATATGGTTTTGAATGTAAGTGGAAAAAATAGAGATGTTACCAAATAACAAATCTGTTAAAGTTCTGACTTTATGTATTGATCTCTGATATTATGTTAACAATGTTTAATCTGCATGCTACTTATCAAATCTATTTTTAGGTAATTCATATTCCTACTCATCACCTAGATCTGAAAATGATGTTTAATGATGAATTTGGGAACATCAGAGAAGTATTTATCAATGTGGCTGTAAATATGGCCAAAAGTGAAGCAAGGACTTAAAACAGTATCCCAATTACTCCGGAAAATACAACAAGCTCCCCTGAAGAAAAAATATTAGCTGCTTAGGCATCTACATGGAAATTTCTTGGATATCTGCTTAATTTTCCATACAGTTTGCTTGTGTGGCTTGAGCTTAAAAGTACTTACCAGCAGAAACATGTTCTTTGTATTTTCATGTGGAAGGAGATTAAAATAAAAGATTTTCCCCAAATTTGCCTATTTGATTAAGTCACAGGAATGTGAGGTATAGTATAGGGAATATAGTCAATAAAATTGTCATAACTTTGTGTGATGATAGATGGTAACGACTTATCATGGAGATCATTGAGTAATGTATAGGAATATCAAATCACTATGTTGCACATCTGGAACTAATTTTGTAAGTCAATTATGCTTCAAATTTTAAAAAAGGGAAAAAAAGAAATTGAAGAGTAAAAAAAAACTTGACCATTTGCAGTAAGAACAGTGGAGCATGTAGGCAAATTTCATTCTGAAATAAGGTCTTATGTAACAAAATGCACTTTCTCAAAGAGAAGTTATAAAGCCATGAATATAGGTAAGCCAGTGCCAGCTGTAAACCAGTGAGTCAGCATTCTCTCCCCATGATAACACAGCCTAATTTAGCCCTAGATTTTGAATAAATGAACATGAATGAAAGGTTCAAATTACAGGATGAGCTCATGGACCACTTTTTCAATTTCATGTTGCACCTTCTCATCATCCTCAGTTCTCCTCTGGAGGAAAGCCACCATTTCTATTAAGCCAGCTGCTTTCTGCTTTACCTGAAGAAACCAAACCACCAACATCTCAGAACATACGGGGCTTTAGAAATAAAAGCAAACTAATTTTAAAGAACTTTAAAAAATGTACATCTTTTAACTTTGTTACAAAACCTTAACAAGTCCAACTTTCTAAGAAATAAACAAAAATTTAAATCCTGCTATTATGTAATATAAGAAACCCAAAACTTAACATGGTACATCCCATGAATAATTAGAAAAGTATCAAATTTGCTTCTCACTGAAAGACAATATGCAAGCAACTAGAATTTTTCTTATATCTTATCATCTTAGATAAAGTTTTACAATCATAGATACTTTAACAAGAATAAGATAGCCTGACGCATGCGGCACACAATTTAGGTAATCTGGCGGCAGGGCCAGGGGGCAAGGTGTGGTCAAGAAGCAGCAAGAGGAAGGAGTCTCTTCCCAATTAAACACACGCTCAAGTTGCTACCCTTTGTTACATTAACAAAATATTCTAGCAAAACTATAAAGCTGATTCTGGTGAAATATAATTCTAATCTATGCAAAAAGGGATGAGGACTACTCAGGACCAGAGCAGACAGGAGAAGTTGTATCTACAACAGTGTTGTCCAAGAGAAATGTCATGTGAGCCATCAGTGCAAGCCACATATATAATTTTAAATTTTGTAGGAGCCACATTATACAAGTGAAATGATACAGATGAAATTAATTTTATTATCTTATTTAATACAATATATCCAAAACATTATCATTTCAACCTGTAAGGAATATAAAAAATATTAAGACATTTTCCATTCTTTTTTTTATGCTGAGTCTTCTAAATCTGTGTGTATTTTCCAGTTACAGCATGTCTCAATTAGGACTGTCCACATTTATTTCAAGTAAAAAATAACCCCGTGTGGCTAGTGGCCATCAATTTGGGCCTACAAGTACTTAGCCCTCAATAGGACTGAGGTTAATATTTTATTTCTTTATCAGTATTATTAATATTACTAACTACTACCCTAGTGGGAAAACCTAAATAACTAGCTTTTCTAGAAGCACTGACCACCATAAACTATATATTTGATACTAGTACACTAAATAAAATGAAATAAAATAATAAAATGTTATTATATACTTTCTGTTCATTTTCCACTTTCGCTCGTCTGGTCATGCAGAAATGTTCCCAGACGGAGGGGTCCAAGCCTTCTGGCATGTTATTAATACTGTCCAAGTCATCCATGGCTTTCATTAACTGGGCAAAGGCATCCTTATTCAATTTCCCAGATCCTGGTCGCTCTCCAAAAGGCACAAGACTGGTCGTATCTGAGTGCACTTTTTGTTTGTGAATCCTGGTATAACCAATAAAAGCCCATCAACCTTTCACATTCTCACATACAAAAAAAATCACTGTTAAATTAATGTAACCCTTGGCAGAGGTCTGACACTGCATGACAGTTTCCTGTGGCTAGCGGGTGGATTACCCCAAAGAGAAAAGCACGCACTTGGACCTTCTTCCATCCTCTCTGGATCCCCAGACATGGCCTCGGCTGGACTATAGATGTCCCCAATTGCTGTCAGCACTGGCAGCTTTACCTGCACTAGAAAACGTCTCCCTTCTGGGCATTTTAAGCAGGTAAGTAAATGCCTGAGGGAAGCGTGGATGTCCCCTGGTTCTGCCCCATACATCCTCTGCTGGTATCCTTGTTGCAGGTGAGTAGCCTGGAAAATGTTCAGATATACGTGCAACTGGAGAAGTGCCTCTTTTTATCTACATTAATGGATTAGTTTTGTTTCCCTGGCCTGCGGCTGGGAAGAGAAGGGTACAGAGATTTGTACCAGGCACTCACTCTCAAGTTGCTTTACAATTTGCCGTGAAGTTACTATTGTTATCCTCTTTTTCTAGATGAAGGAAGTGAGGCTCTGAGAGAAGTGACTGGCCAAGGCCACAGGTCTGATAGATGTGGAGTTAGGATTTAAAGCTAATTCTGTTGGACAATAGAGTTTATGCCTTTTCCACTGCTGCCTCCCAGTATATGGAAGGTCTCACTTCTTTCTTCACAGGCTTATGTAACTCACTCCTTTAAAAATAGGGAAACAAAGACATAAGGCTTGTTCTAGGCTGAATTCCTCAGGTTGCATGTAACGTGTCAAAGGTGAGGGAATGAGTTTGCATCTCAGACACAAATGAGCCTATATCTTTGTGACAAACTCCATGATTCCTACGTTATGTCTGATTAAAAATTATGGAAATCTGAACTGATAAAAATTTGGAAATCTGTGAAATGTAATTCTAATGCTACTCTTGGTATAAAAATCAGATATTTTAGAACTCTTCTGATAATGGTTATTTTCAATCATTTATACTGGCATTTTTCAAACTTTGTCTTGAACACAAATCACATGAGATGCTCTGAGGAAAGGGTGTTTGTGGTCGAATAAGTCTGGAAAACATTTCCTACTCTATGTCTTATACGTGGGGATGCAAAGGCTGCAAAAAGTTCTGAAATGTTCTTCAGTAAAGAAAATCTTTTAACTTTATCTTTTTCAATCCAGTATTTCCTTAAACTTATTTTGTCTTGGAAGACTTTTATGTGTAATTCCAATTCATACTGCAAGGGACTCATACTTGCTGGAACACATCTTGGGAAAAACAGTTTATAAATCTGTCTGCCATTTGTGTCTTACGAGGAACTACTTTCATGTATAAAATAGAACCTATAATAGCACTATGATTACCTAGATACTTAACTGTTTTTAAATAGTAAAAAGAAATCCTTAGTCTTCATTGCCTACTGTAAGATATAAGAATGATCTTTAACAAACTGAGTTATGATCAAGACACTTGAACATTTTCACATAAAAGATGTTACACTGAATATTACGAACTAATCGGGAGAAAAAGCTGACATCTAATAACGCTTACAAATTTTTTTCTCAAAAACATGATAGCAAAGAGGAAACAAACCTTGGTCGGCGTTTAAAAAGTTTGTAGAGTATATCCACCTGATGACTGGGAATTTCAGAAAATTCCTTTTTAAAGCTGCGATCTAGAACCTAAGGGAAAACATATCATTGACAGGATTGCAACTTTGTTCAGAAGGCTTTTATTTGTTGACAATACTCTTTAAAATATAGGTTGTATCACTTTGATTTTAAAAATCCATGAAAACTTGGTTTATAACCTTGTTAGAGGGTGACCACTCACTGTGCAAGGATTTAACAAAGATTTACTTTGAACAAGAAGCACCTCAGTAAATTTAAAACATTATTTCATATAAGAGGTCTTAGAAATCATTCAGAACTGAAGTTTCACAAAATGATATTTACCTGTAAAACATGCAAGTTACCTCAATTTTATTCCATTCTGTTCTATTCTATTCTTCTGTTTGCTTTTCTATCCTATTCTTTTCCATTATAAATCTGCTGGTCATAGCCTACTAAATTGATTTCATAACCAACTAATGGGGCTTGCAACCTGAAGTTCAAAAAGCTCCAAAGTCTAGATGAGCTCTCTCTTTTTCATACAAGAGAAAGCTTAAACGAGAGAAGTTTACAAAAATTTATTTTACACAGTGATTTTTAGAAATACACAGTGGCATAGAATGAAGTACACCCGTAATTGTGAATTGCAGTAGGAGAAAAATCTATGAGGAAATTAAATTATATCCCCCTTAATCTTCCCCTAATCCAGGCAGCAGCAACTCTATTGCATTAGCGAGTGGGTGAGACAACAGCTCTCACTTTGTCTTCCGCCAGTAAGTTGTCATAGTGATCCTTGTACATATCGAGGTCTTCTCTAGATTTCCGGATGGCCTCTGTAGTCTGGCTCTATAATAACATCGGGAATAGAAGATTGGAACTGGAGATTTTTCAGGATAAACAAAAATATTGGGGATACTGAAAAGAACAAGGAATTCCCTAGTACAAGATAAATGTGAAGTGAAGTATCGATTACAGATAACATTCACAGAAGAAAGTAAACTGACTGGAGACTGAAAGGACAAACATCCACTCACCTGTTTCAAAGGGTAGCCAGCTCTGTATGTGAGTGTGTAAGTGACCAGGGAGCACACTACACTCTTGGCAGGGCAGTATGGATGATGAAATTGCACAGACTTGGGAGTTGCATGGACATTGGTTCTGAGAGACTGAATATATAAATGGACAACGGCCAGACCGTATATAAAGATAGAGCCCTGACCCATAAACTACAACCAGCCAGAAAGTGAAACCACAGCCTCTGCAGCGATCAGCCCTAAACTGCCAGGGCTTGGTCAATAACTTCCAGCTTTCCTAATTTTTGCCACCATTTTCAACTTAGGACCAACCAGAGAAAGCCAAAGCTGCTTCCTAAACCAAGCACATAGGTTGCCAAGCTTCTAATTAACTTGCCCCAGGCTTCTCCATGCCAACAACTTCGAATCAGGGAATAGCTGAAGCCCTCTCTTCTATTCATTATAAAGCTTTCTCATCCCCTGCCTGCCTTTGAGTGTCTGCCAAACACAAGTGATGGTGGCTGATTCCCTTACTATACCAAGCTCTGAATAAATAGTCTGCTTATTCTCATTTGGAGGGTCTTTATTTATATCTACAGTTCCAATTTCTGGCATGTTACACACTAGTGAGTGACTTAGCCTGTTACCAGTCTCTCTGAGATGGACTCCTCACCTACAAAAGAAATCCCATACTCTGTAGGGTTGTTATGAGTAGGGATGTATTTAGAAGGTGCTTTGCATATGCTCTTCAACAGACTCTTGGCAACAATAATTACATATGTCATTTGATACTTTGTATCATTCATTCATAAATGTCATTTATTAATACTAATAAAAGCTGACATCTTTTGAAAATTATTATGTGACGTGTATATTTTGTATTCATTGTCTCTTTAACGAAACATATCTATTCATGCTCCTATTTGAATTTTTCAAAATATGACAGCTTTTCATTCTATAAGCTAACCCATTATTTATATATTTAGTGAAACTTAGGGTGCCAAATGGTCCAGAGAGAACAATATTCCCTAGAGAAGAGACTGAAAATAGCTTTAAAGGTTATGTGTCTTGTCCAAGGTCCCATAGCTAGTCAGTGGTTAAAAGTGGGCCCCTTCAACCATGAAGCCACATGGCCTCATTTTATAAACCATATGTCATATGAAAGTTACATAGTTTGTTTGACTAAATGATTGCAGACGCAGAATCATATGACTTTATGAACAGATTGGAGTGGGCACTTTCATCTGACCCTGGAGCAAAGTCCCAGACAGGGAGCCAAGGAACGCACACAGTTGAGTAGGAATGTAGAAGGAAGGAAGGGGCTAGGCATGTGAGCTCTTGTTAAGAGGGATCCCCTTTGTCAGAAGATGCTTGTACTCAGGTATCAGACACTATACTTACTTTCTCCTCCTGCTTCCTTGCAAGGTAGTTGTTCAGGAAGGCTTCTCTAGAGCTTATTTCTTCATCCAACAGTAAGGAAAAAACAAGGTTGTTTATTTTCAATTCCTCCTGTAGAAATATTTAAAAAGAGGGAAAATGATCAATATGCCTACCTTTGAAAGGATTTCCTATTGAGGGTCACAGACTTGGCACTCATCAAGCAAGTTTATGACATACAAGTAAGAGAAATTCTTTTTAAGAAAAAGGGAATATAAACTTGCAATAACGGCTCAGTTGTTTTTACCTTTTTCAATTTTCATTGTAAGATAAAACACATACATAGGAAAATACGTAAAACAAATGTAGAGTTGAATGAGTTATTATAAAGGCAAAACACCCTTGTAATCACCACTCAATTAAGAACTAGAACTTTACCACTTTACCAGAGCCCTTTCCATGTGTCCCCATTCTAATCTCAACCCCGATAATAACCATTGTACTGACTTTTATAGTAATCACCTCTTTATGTTTCTTTGCAGTATTATTACCCAAATATGTATCTCTAGGCACTATTGTATAGCTTGCCGGTGAAAAAACTGTCACATTTTAAAAGTCTCTTATAATCCACAGGTTCGCTTTCAGCCCTTTCCTTTCCTCACATTTATTTGCAGTTCTCTGTAGTTTCACCTAGTCTGGGTTTTGCTAACTGCATACTTATGGCAAGTTTATCAGAGTTCTTTATCCCATGTATTTCCTGAAAATTGGCAGCTGAATCAGAGGACAGATCAGACCTATGTTTGATCCTTTTATGAAGACCATAAAGGATATTGTGTTTTTTGATCAGGAAACAGGTAGTATCAAGTTGTCTTTCTTTTTGAGATGTTAGCAGCTGTAGATCTCAATGCCCGGGTCCATTAATCCATTGGGAGCTGCAAAATGGTGATGTTACATTTCTATCATTCCTTTTTCACTTACTGATTGAAATCCTCTTATAAAGGGATGCTTCTCCCTATCTATTTGGTTACCTAGCAGTGTAGTTCATACAGGAAAACAGTAAACACTTGACACTTTCTCTTTATTAGTTTTTAGATAATAAATTTGTTGTTATCCTTTGATGGCATTTTTATTTTTAAAATATCACACATTCATTAATCTAACAAATTTGATAGGTTTCAGTTAATTGCAATTATTATTATTGTTGAATCTTAAATTGTCCCATTTAGGGGAGCTTTTAAAGTTGACTCCTGGGCTTCCCTGGTGGCGCAGTGGTTGAGAATCTGCCTGCTAATGCAGGGGACACGGGTTCGAGCCCTGGTCTGGGAAGATCCCACATGCCGCGGAGCAACTGGGCCCGTGAGCCACAACTACTGAGCCTGCGCATCTGGAGCTTGTGCTCCGCAACAAGAGAGGCCGCGATAGTGAGAGGCCCGCGCACCGCGATGAAGAGTGGCCCCCGCTTGCCGCAACTAGAGAAAGCCCTTGCACAGAAACGAAGACCCAACACAGCCAAAAATAAATAAATAAATAAATAAATAATGAAAATAAAGGAATTCCTTAAAAAAAAAAAAAAAGTTGACTCCTGAGTCCTTTTGATGTTACTTAGTAGTCTTTGATAGTTTCCTCATTGTCTTTTATGAAAAGATGTTCTAAGTATATCTTTTTAAAATAACAGCTTTATTAAGATGTATTTCACAATCCATACAATTCACTCCTTTAAAGTTTGTACTTCAATGGTTTTTAAAAATTAGATTCCCAGTTGTGCAACCATCACCACAATTTTAGAATATTTCATCACTTCTAAAAGAAATCCATTAGCAGCCATTTCCCATTTCTCCCCACACCTCCCAGAGGCCTTCCCGCCTCCACCCAAAGCAACCACTAATTAACTTTCTGTCTCTATGGATTTGCCTATTCTGGACATTTCATATGTATGGAATCATTCAATATGTGTCCTAGAGTGTCTGGTTTCTTTCACTTAGCATGTTTTCAAGGTTCATCCATGCTGTAGAATGTATTATTACATTCTTTTTGTAGCTGAATAATATGCCATTATAGGGATAAACCACATTTTATTTATCCATTCATAGTTGTTGGACATTTGGACTATTTCTACTTTTTGGCCGTTATGACTAACGCACTCTTAAGACTAATGCTGGAGCATTCATTCCCAATCTCCCCCCACCCAACTACCATATGCATACATCCCCTCCCTGCTGGGCCGGTGATTATGTTCTTCTATCTGTGGCCACGATAACTGAGGAACAGCCCCTCTCCCATGGCTACGGGTCTTGCTGGGTCCTGGTAATAGTGCCCTTCCCTTGCCTCTTTAACTCTAGGGATGACACTGGCTTCCCATCGTTTCTAGTCTCCGGCTGTTTCACCATTCTTTACTGTTTCTCTTAACCCTGCCCATACCTCAGTAAAGAGTCCCTGCACTACCTCTCTTAAATGTAACCCTTTCAGGGTACCATTCCTATTAGGACCCTGACAATACAGACATCCTCCTGGAGGTTCCTTAACCTCTCTCATCTTTTTTGGTTGACCCCTTTGCTTTGGTGAGATACATCTTCCATTAGCTTCCAGAGAATGAGTTCATATAAATTTTTGAGACCTTGCATTTCTCAAAATATTATTCTCCTCTCACATTCAATTGATAGTTTGGTCAGGTATAGAATCTAATGTTAGGAATAATTTTCCCTCAGAATTTAAAGCCTTCATTCTTGGTCTTCTTGCTTCTAAGTTATGGTATGCTTCATTTATATTCTTACTGCTGAATCAAATTAAGTCAGATTTTTCATCTGATCTTTTGGGGCATGTATATTATTCATTCATTCAACATATAGGATGAGCCCAGCCCTTTGCTAGTTGCTGGAAATACAAAAATGAACAAGACAGACTCGGTCCCTACCCTCATGGAGCTTATAGTCTTGGAAGCATTAAAAAGTGATTCACAATAAATTAAAATTCAGTTGTAATACATGATAGGAAGTAAAAGAACAGAGTATATAACAAGAAGATCTAACCTAGTCTGGGACCTGACAGATGAGTAGATGTAGCCCAGGAAGCAGAGAAGTGGGCAGAGTCTTACTGCCGCGTTGGGAGGAAGGAGATGTGAACAGGAGGCAGAGAACTGAGCATGGCAAGTGAGGGGGAGGGTGGCACAGATGAGGCTGGGACAGGAGTCACGGCCGGCGAGTGCAGGACCTGGATGCCAGACAGGGTGTTGGTCTTTGTCCTAAGAGCAATGAGAGGCCCTGGAGGTTCCTTAAAAGAACAAGTCATATAAGTTAAGCTTTTATTTACCTGGCTGACAACCATCTCCGCCCTCACTCTCCTTTCAAAGAGTCTTTTCAAATGTTCATCAAAATTCTGTGTGCTTTCTTGAATAGAGTTTTGAAGTTTCTTCATTTCTGTTTCTAATGACTAAAAGGAAATCAACAGCAAAGTTAACATTTAGGAACATCAAATGTTCCTAGGAAGTGGTTGTTTACATCTTGCTAAAAGAAAGGGGCAGGTGGAGGGCAGCCCTCGTGAGGTACTCTGGGCTCCCCCTTTAACCAGAGATGTTTCTGCTGCGTCTGTTATATTGTGAATCTGAGATTTTTGCTTAAAAAAGATTACACTGGAAAAAAAAAGTTAAAATCACTAATCAGGGCTAATGATGCAAGCAGACAGAGGTCTAGTAAAACAAATTGCAGCAAAGTTTTCCAGAAAATTCTGACTCTATACAGGACAGAAATTTCCAGGCACACAATCTGGCTCTAAGAAATCTTGATTTTTTTTTAAAGTTATGAATACAGTTGGTGGTTGAATAACATGGGTTTGAACTGTGTGCGTCCACTTATACACAGATTTTTTTTTTCAACAAATATGTATCACAGTACTACACCATCCACGGATGGTTGAATCCACAGATGTGGAGGGCCAACGGTAAAATTACACTTGGATTTTCGACTGTGAGGTGGGTCAGGGGCCCTAAACCTGAGTCATTTTAGGGGTGAACTGTATATGTACATATTTCCGTTATTTATACTCTCTCTTGTTTTCTCCCTCCAAATAGTTCTACATCAGAAGGAAAAAGTACCACCTCCTTCTTTAAAATTCCAACGACTTAGCACTAAGCACACAGTAGGTAAATAGAAAGATAGAAATTTATATTTTTAAAGAGAATGACATCTGCAGATCAAACCTAGACATACTGTTACAAACTATTTTTACCTTAGAAATTTTTGGTAAATTTTAAATTTTGATATAACTTCAAAATTTACAGAAAAGATGCAAGAATAGGACAAAGAATTCTCATATGCTTTTAACCAAATTAATCAACGGTTAATATTCTACCCCATTTCCTTTATCGCTTGCTCAATCTCCCCCCCCTTGCTCTCTCTCTCAACCATTTCAGAATAAGCTGCAGACACTTGAATACAAGCTAGTTATTTTGGGGTCTGCCACTCAGGTTAGGTCTGTCTGGCGTTTCCTATGCTTAGACCAGCATGTACATTTCTAGCAGGAATGCTCCACAAATCATGTTGTGTCCTTCCCAGTGCACCACTCTAGGAGACACAATGCTGCTGCGTTTCACTTTGGCTGATGTTAACTGTGATCACTGGGTTAGGTAGCGTCTGCTAGTTTCTCTATTGTACCATTCTCGCTTTTCCATTTGTAATTGATTTGTGGGAAAATACTTTGAGACTATGTAAAAAATCTTGTTTCTCATCAAACTTTTAACATCCATTGATAATTCTTACCTGAATCAATTATTACTATGCTGGTAGAATGTTGTTATTATTTTAAATTTATTTTAAAAAACCAAGTTTTCTCTATGCTGGTTTAATAAAGGAAGAGAATAACCCTGGGAAGATTATGGAGAGAGAAGTTTAGCAAAATGTATAGAAATATATGATACAAGGAGAAACACCACCTAAACTAGGCTAATTAAGCAATGAGGAAATATTAAAAATAAAACAAATACAGCTCTGGGCCAATTTGCTTATAATAATTTATGACACTATCTCATAGGAATGGAAAAATCCTATGAATTGTGGCCTCCTAGTAGTTGTTTATCAAGTTCAGGTGTTTCTGGATAATGGAAGCATCATTATATGGCAAATGGCCAAAGACTCAGCCTCCTGAGGCCAGATTGTCCAAGGGTCCCCTATGCACCCTTCTTTAAAACACTGAGCTTTCAGGCTTTTGAAGCTCTCTGGTCTGAAAGGAACTTTTTATGATATCAAAACGGCCTTTTGCTAAAACTGTTCTTCAAATGCCCCACACTCTTCTCATTGCAGGCCCTTCTCCATGCTTTCCCATCTGCCTGCTGTCCCTTCCTCACTCTTCAACCTGTTCATTCTTTCTCATTCTTCTAATGTGAGAACAAATGCCACTTTCTCAAGGAAGCCTTTCTTGGGTCCTGTCTTGGGCACTATCTTGAGTCTTAGCAGCAAAGTCTGGCACAGAATTCCAGTGCACATGCTTTCTGGAGGGAGTGCTCTCTTGACACCTATACGGGGGTGAGGGAAACGGGTAGGAAGGGGCAGGAGCTGAGCTATGATGTGCTCTCAGGTGGCCCAGCCTTGGCCTGATTCTCAGGGGTATAAGGGTAATAGAGAGGCTCTGCTGACCTGTCCCAATGTGAGCCGAGAGGGCTGGACTTTCATACCCCCATCTCATCAGTCAATTGCTGGCTATTCTGGGTGGGAGCAGCGGTATAACCTTGCGGTGTCTCTGGACAATAATGCCCCCTTGGTCAGCCAAGGACAAGACTCCAGTGGCCTTGGGTATAAGCCTTCAGCTGCAGCACTCACAGCAGCAAAGGGATGGGCATGCCAGCCTGTAAAGGGGACCAGGTGAACACCCCGATCTAAGTCAGTGCCTCTGTGTTTACTGTTATAGATGGCATTTGAACTTGTCCTTCCTAATTTATCACATTGTAGCTAAATAATTATTTTGTGAATGTCCAGTTAATATATAACCCCCTTCACCACCAGATAGCGAACACTGAGGGTTGAGGGCTGTGTCTTTCTATTCACCATGTGTCCCTTGGATCTAACATAGTGCACATAGTGGGAACTCAAGGAGTATTGGTTAAAAACACAAGTTTCCCTCAAACTTTCCTGGGGGAATCTAATTTTGTCTAAAAATGTCTGTATCAGATGCTGAGAAACGAGAAGCAGGGGAGGTGAGAGATGGAAGACCAAGTAGGAAGGATGAATAAACAATGTAGAATCCATCACATCAAGATTTTCTCCCATTCCCGGGACGTCCCTGGTAGTCCAGTGGTTAAGAATCCGCCTTCCAGTGCGGGGGAACGCGGGTTCGATCCCTGGTCCAGGAAGATCCCACATGCCATGGAGCAACTAAGCCCGGGCACCACAACTACTGAGCCCATGCGCCACAACTACTGAGCCCGCATGCTGCAACTACCGAAGTTCATGCGCCTAGAGCCCATGCTCCACAACAAGAGAAGCCACCGCAATGAGAAGGCTGTGCACACCGCAACAAAGAGTAGCCCCCGCTTGCTGCAACTAGAGAAAGCCCGTGCACATCAGCGAAGACCCAACGCAGCCAAAATATAAATTAAAAAAAATTTTTTTTTAAATGACTGAAAAAATAATTCAGTGTCAGGGAAGTAGGTAGAGGTATAAAATGAGATAAGATTTGCATTAGTCAATAATTGTTGAAGCTGCATAAGGGGGTCATTATATATGTTTGACATTTTCCATAACACAAAGGTTTTTTTTAAAAAAGATTCTTTTAAAAGAGGGGAATTACAGACGGTGAACATCAGTTTTTCGAGGAGACATTGAGCAGTGGATTGAGAGGAAGGTGGAGTCAAGGGAGTGTTTGTTTTTTCCTTTCTTTTAACTTTTTATTTTGAAATAAATTCAGACTAACCCCAAAGTCACAAGAGTAATAGAAAGAACTCCAGAATCCCGTTCAAGGGACTCTTTTTTTCTTTTGTATAAGATGAGAGATGTATACAATGTGTAAGACTACAGCACGTGTCTATGGAAAAATGCAGTAGAGGGGGAAAACTGACGATGCAGGGAAAAGGGGCAAATTGCTGGAGTAACAGCACTGAACAGGTAAGATGGGATGGGACCTAGTGCACGAGGGGAAGACCAGGCTTGGGCAGCTGCAAGGCCATTTCACCCATAAGGAACAGAAAGGCAGGGAGGATCTGTGGATTCAAGGCAGGTGGGTGTAGATGTGGTGGGAGAGGCATAAGGAAAATCTCTTTTAGTTGCTTCTCTTCTCGCAGTGAAAAAGAAAATAAGGTGAGAGTGAGTTGAGGGTCAGGTGTTGGAGGTTTGAGGGTAGCGGAGAACACATGAAGTGGTCCTCTAGGATCTTGCTAGGATCTTGTGGTCCACCCACCAGCAGAAGCTGCACCACGTGGTTACTTGTTAGAAATGCAGAATCTCAGGGTCCTTCTATGTCCTCAGAATGACGGACTCTGAACCTGTATTTTAAAGAAGATCCCCAAGGTGATGTGGATTAAGCTAGGGGGAAATTGAAAGCTAGGGGGAATAGCATTGTTGAGCAGCTTTAGGGACCCAATAAAGATTAAGGTCATTAGACTGCAACCAGTCAGTATTTTTCCTTTACCCACTGCATGGTGCAGGTGCAGAGAAGGTTGAGTCCTGGTTTAATCAAGGCTGAGGTTTTACCAGGTGAGCATGGCCAAGGAGCAGGGGGTGAAGGTGTAGGCAGCAGACTATTTTACAGTGCAAGACTGTGGAGTAAATTGCACCACTTTAGGCATCTATACTCCGTAACTTCTTGAAATCTTTACTGCATTCAAAACTACTCATTTTGGATAAAATACAAAGACATTGTTAGAGGACTGCAGTGAATAAAAGCAGGGACAAGTTAACAATATGTTCAAAGGAATTGTTCACCATAAAGCTGACAAACTGCCCTGCCTCAAATGATGGTATGATTTTACTTTCTTCACAGAAGAATAAATATCATTTACTTGGTTGTATACCATCACCTTTTACATCTCTATTATAACTGTAAGCACTTTTAATGTGGGAATGTTTCTTTGTGATGGAAGGATAAAAGTGGGAGACCTGCACTGCAAAAATCTCAAATTAGAACTTTTTTGACTGTGTCATTTTTCTCTCAAGTCTTTTCCTTGAAATTGAGAGCAAGTCAAGCAAGAGAATACAGCTCAAATTGACGTAGGCAATAGAGAGCAGTACCTTGCAGTGCCTTGAACATACTATCATAGGTGTTCATTAGATATTTGAAGAATGAATGAAGGACCAAATGAACTGTAATGATGTGAAATTTGAAATCAATAAGAACTTTAAAAAATTGCTATATGTTCTTTTCATTTTAAATTGTCCCAAGTCTTTAAATTTATCTCCATTCCCTTCTTCAAATTCTCTTGAGAATTTAAGCCAAAACACCATCCTTAGGCTGCTAAAGACACTGAGAAAATAAAGAGCACTTCATTTGAAAAGATACTGAAACAAAACCCTTGATAAGGTAGGTTATATTCTTTGCTCTTCTGACCTTTCTATACTTATCTCTTTCTTCATTTAATTCCTTGACTTTTTTCTCATACGCTTTGAATTGTTTCCTTTCCTCTTCAGACCACAAAGCATCAGGCTTTGACATGAAAGCAGGTTGAGGAATCACCTGAAGATATAAAGGAAAACATATATTCTAGGTTAAACATAAATATAGCAATACAGTAAAACTCAGAGTTATTGTTACAGTTAAAAAAAGAGAGCACTTTAAAAGGGTATAGTTCTTCACATTGGCAAGGCAACGACCTAACACTTTGACCAAAGGATATGAAAAAATGTTACAATGGTTTTTCTGTGACTTAAGCAAGGGCAAGCATTTTGGGATGTACCCTGACTCTTAGGTGACAAGTTCAGAAGTGTGAGTTGATATCTTCATAGCTAGAACTATGCCTGAGCTCCAGGGATACCTATGTCAGGTATCAAAGGGAATGTTTCTTGGTGTATCTGGAGAATTAGAGGTGCAGTATTATCCCTGCTTTCTGTAGAGACCCAAACAACTGTGGTTGTTTTTTTTGTTGTTGTTCATTTGTTTGCTTTTCATCAGATTGTAAGGCAAGCCTGGGGTTTCAAACTTCTTCTTCTTTGCCTGATGTGGTAAGTTTATAAGGTACTGGGGGGTGGTATATTTGTCGCTGTAGAATTTCTACAACTCAGGTTCACATGGGAAAAAATGGTCACATTTAAGTAGCTCTTTCCATCCCATTCCACCTTCCACAAGGATGGCCAGGAATCTCACCATTCTCAAAATGTCCTCCTTCTTGACTTCCAGAACTCCTCCCATCATGTCCATGAGGGCTCGGCGTCTTGTGTTGGGGCCCTTGGGAAAGAGCCAAGGTCAGAGAGGGTCACTGAGACAGAGATCTGACACTCCAGTGGCACTGGGGACTGCCCCCCTGTCCCCAATGTTAGAATGACTGCATTTAGGATTGGGGAGGGTGGGCAGTGGCATGCATGGAGGGGAGAAGAGGAGGCCACTGAGATTCCAGTGACCTCTGACCACGACAAATGCCTTGATGTGTTTCTATGGTGGAGTACAAGACTATTCAACCAAATTAGGAACAAATATCCCTAAAAGGAAAAGGGTCTTAGGTACCATTTGAAAAAAACTGCATACCCGTGACAGAAGCAATCGCTCCATTTCACGGGTCACAAGCAATTCTGTTTTGGCTTTTTGCCATGGATTAATATGTCTCTGAGCTGTAATCTGAAAGAGAAAATGTGGTTTCCTGCTGTTATCCTTAGAAAATTCAAGCCATACTTTCTTTCCACACACCGGGAGGAGGTTAGAAGGGATTAAGGAGATAGAGGGACTATCCAGATTTTGCAACCAATTTCCTATCTTGGAATGAAGATGAGGTCCAAAATGAGACAGTTAGAAAAATAGATGGTTACTGTTAACAGGGACTGTATAAGTGTTTGTTATTACTTCTAAGCAACATTATTATCTTTTGCCCCAAAGTAATCAAGATGGTTTCATGTGAGCAAGGGTATTCTCTTTGAGTTACTTTTTATAAATGAAATATGGTTATATTTGAATTGTTTTCTTTAAGCATTTACTTGTAACTGCATTTGTGCCAAACACCTTTTAAGAAGGCTGTCCAGTGAGCCCCTTTCTCTGGGACCCATACTACTCTAATGGCTAGATAATTACTGGAGCTCCATCAGCCTCATTCCCATTATGTGACCCAACCTCCATGGGTACAGGTGCTGGACCCAAGTTGGGCCAAGAAGCCCCTTCCCAGGTGAATCCAGAACTAGGACTAAGAGATTATAGCTTGGACAAGTTGCTCTCTTGAGCATAGGCGATATAACATAGAAACTGCTAGAGGCAGCTGAAATGCAGAGAGAAGTGAGTCAAGAGATGAAGAAAGAGCACTTCTGGACTCTCCACAAGGTTCCAGTGTGTGGTTCCTGCTTCTTTCTAGGCTTGGTGTCCAAATCTTCTCTGGACTCTATGGCATTCATAGAAGAAATCCTCATTATTGCTGGGGCTATGTTAACTGTTTTTGTTACTTGTAACCAAGAATGCTGCCTTATACAGTTGCTTCTGGTAGCAAAAACAAGAAGAATAAATAAGAGCCTGGAAAATGTCATGAGAAAGAAGGGAAGAGATGATGTACGGATAATCGTACCTCAGTACTTTCCACAATAAGGGTTCTCTCTGGCTTCTCACAGTCCTCAAATTCTGGTTGCCAGACTGATTCTTCCAACTCCAGATCTAAAACAATTTCTTGAATTCTTACATTTTTTTCCTTCACACGTGCAATTTCAATCTCTTTTTGTTTATATGCCGCATCAAACTCACTATTGAAAGCAGTTTTTACCTTGTAAATAATATCCTGAAATATCAATATGTTATTATAAACACACCATGTATTATACCTTTACTGGCAACATGGTCTCACAGTTTTACTTTCCCTCCAAAATCACTTTACAAATTATAAGCAAATTAATCTTTCTAAAATACTGTTTATATTAAGTCATTTATTGGTCCAGTAATCTATAGTGGCATCCCACCATGGGTAAGGTTAAGCAACAGCATAACTGTTATACTACAACGTACTTCCAGAAATGTACGATGTAACTCAGTGTGCAGGTATATTGATAAGTGGGTAATGGATACTTGGAGGCTCTTTGGGCTATTCTCTCTACTTTTGTGTATGTTCTTAAAAAAATCCATCATAAAAATATTTAAAAAGCAATATTCGGTATTAAAGTTGGGAAATATCTTTTCTTTGGAACCAGGTTTGGGGAGAGGAGGTGAGGAAAAGATGGCCTATAGAGGTCTGGAGAATCTTCCAGAGAAGCACAACTACACACAATATTCTTCCTCTGTATGGACAGGTCATTTTCAGGTAGAAAGGGAACCCAAGCTGTCCAGTTGGATCAGCCAGTTACTAAGGTGGATGTGGGTCCAACTGGATTGTCCCTAGCTCTGCTGATGAGTAGAATGATGGGTCAAACTAAAAGTAGACTTGACTTTACCATCAGAGTTCAGTCTATATATCTATCCTACTGAAGATGAAACCATTAAAGCAGGGTAGAAAATGATCTTAACGGCTGGCACCAGAATTTCTCTTAGGCTGAAATTACTTTCTTGTAGGAAAACACCTTAATAAAGCAGCAGGAAGGTGAGACACTGAGGGCATAGGTCAGCAGAAGCTAAGCAACAAAAGGGATAACTCAACGGTTCTCAGTATAAATGCACAGGAAATTTCAGGTATTGGAGGAGACAAAGAAGAAGATGGGAAGGGAGAGCAGAGTAACACAGCAGGAGGCTAGAACTCAAATTGCAGACATGGCTGAAGAATCTTCAGGAATAGGAATAGCCAAACATTAAATTTCAAACCATCTGCATTGGTGCAATCTCAGTTACTGAGTTTTCAAAAACCTTCAGTAGGCATGCACAGGTGTGTTCTGAAACTGACTTGTTTGGTTGAAAGCAAGGAGTAGGAGCTTAGAGCCTGAAGGACACCATACCTTATCCCTGAGCCCCAGAACTTACAGAAATCTTAGAGAGGAAATTGTATTTTCCTAGATTAAGGAGATAGACAAGCATTCACGTCTTGATCTTACAAGGAGGTCCTAATTGACATCTGGGTTACCTAGAAGGTGGCATTCAAGGATTTCTTTTATCTTTGAGTTTCCTGAAGATCTAAGTAGAAAAATGGTTCATGGTGTTAGCCAGTGGAGGGTGCTCTTTAGAAAACCTGGTATCACAGAACCCACTCCAAATGGATGAAAACAACTCTTGTCCACGAGTTCTGTTTAAAGAACATGGATGCTAGCCATGTGGATATTTCTCTGTGGACTTTAAAGACATCATTTGATTGGCATTAGATTTCAATTTGAGCCTTTGTAAGGCACCTCATGGAAAGTTTTAGAGATTTTCAAGGGTAAAGAAAAAAATTCACCCACTTTCAGTAATATAATTTGGTTGATTTTCTCCTCTCTGGAATGAAGTTCCAGTTGGCTTGACAACAAAGAGGTATGTACCCTAAAATCAGTACTCAGACTACCAAGCAGGTAATTGGGCAAGTTGGTATCTTTTGCTGTCCCATCTTCTTCCTCTTCTTCATCCTCCTCTTCATGATGCTTTTTAACCAAGGTAATTGCAGACTGAACGTCTACAATTTCCTTCTGTAGCTAAATATAGAAAAAGATGAAATGAAAGTTATGCAATAAGAAGAATTCTCTAAAGGGCAATTTTGGGACAACTTAATTATTTCAACAATCATTTTAAGATGTTAATTGTCTTGCCAACAACTGAATTTAAAGTGATGTCCTGAACCTGCCGAAGAGAAAGCCTCAGAAATTGATAGACTGTAGATAAATCATAAGAGTAAAAATTCTTCTTGATAGTGTGTAATATTCATATTTTTCTGTCAGGATGACAGCTGCTTGTAAATATTTTGAGTCTTTCTTGGTACTTAAGCATTAAAAAATATACTTTCTCTTCATATTTTAAAAAGGAACTTATTCACATAGGGCTGGTATGTGTATGTAAAAAGAATTAAGCATGCCTTCATTTTAGTTTTAGAAAAAGAATGGATGCAAAGTTCTGGCCAAAATGAAACTACACCAATTGGGCAGTGTTTTTAAGTGGTTTGACAGAGATTGCTGGGGAAAAAAAGCTAGGATTGCTTTAGGAAAACTATAAATCCCATCAAAACAGATTCTACTTCATCCTTGGCCAATCTCTTAAAACACAATCCCCAGTGATAAGAGGTGATAAAAAGAGTATGTGTGGATGAAGAACTTCTGACCAGGACAAGAACAAAATCCCAAATCTCAATTTTAAAAGTATATCATCATATTTGAGGGATAGCCAATGTTGTTAGGATATAGGCTCCTTAATGTGGATATAGGCTCCTACATTCATTAGAATATATTCTACACATAAACAAGGAATATAAATATAAACACAACTAATATCTAAGCATATCTTAAGTAGTATTCCAACTCAAATCTGTATGAAGGAAATCCTGAAACAAAACACGTCACTTATATAAACACATATATATTTAAAATTGTACTTTAAGACACTCTGCTTCAATCTTCTTTTGCTGCACAACTCTCTTCAATTCTTTCAACTCTTCATCTGTGCGTTCTTTCATTGGGAAGTTCTCAACCACACATGGGATGTGAAAGCACTTGGGAAAAAAAGAGAAAAATGAAATAAATCCATTTTTAGAACAATTGTGTGTATCCGGGGCAGAGTGGGGCATATTTTCTCTGATCAAAATTAATCCATAGGTTATCATCATGCATGAGTGAAATGGCCGATGGAAGCTTTCTTTAAAATAAAACAATGTAGAGATCATCACACTAAGTGAAGTAAGTCAGAAAGAGAAAGACAAATACCATATGATACCACTTATATGTGGAATCTAAAATATGGCACAAATGAACTTATCTATAAAATAGAAACAGAGTCATAGACACAGAGAACAGCCTTGCAGTTGCCAAGGGGAAGGAGGGAGGGAGAGGGATGGACTGGGAGTTTGGGGTTGGTAGATGCAAACTATTACATTTAGAATAGATAAACAACACGGTCCTAATGTATAGTACAGGGAACAATACTCAATAGCCTGTGATAAACCATGATGGAAAAGAATATAAAAAAAGAATGTCTACATGTGTATAACTGAGTCACCTTGCTGTATAGCAGAGATCGTCACAACATTGTAAATCAACTCTACTTCAATTAAAAAAAAGAAATAAAATAAAACAATGTATGCCTTCAGTATTGGTGTAAACTTTGTATAAAAAATACTGTGCTTTTGTGAAAGATTTATTTCTAGAGCAGTGCTTCTCAACCAGAAGTGATTTTGCTGGCCCCTGTCCCCATCCTCTCCAGCCCCCCAGGGACATTTGGCAATGTCTGGAGACATTTTTGATTGTCACTGATGGGGGGTGGTGGTGCATGGAGTCTGCTGGGGCCTGGTAGATAGAGGGCAGGGATGTTGCAAAATCCTCCAATCCTTAGGCCAGCCCCTAAAACAAAGAATTATCCAGCCCCAAGTGTGCCGTTCTCGAGAAACCCTGTTTTAGAGCCATACTCAATCATATAAATGGAGGGTGACCAATACTTCATTATCTAAACAGGGGGCATATTTGAAAGTGAAAAAGGTGCTGTTAATAGTTACTCTTGGACCACAGGCATAAACTGGGACTCTTGGTCACCCTACACAAAGAGGGAAACTGTGTTGGGAGGAATCTCAATAAAAAGGCACAAAAAAACAGTCCTTTAGAAAATGTGAAGGTAGGGGATTCCCTGGTGGCTCAGTGGTTAAGATTCCACCTGCTAATGCAGGGGACATGGGTTCGAGCCCTGGTCCACATGCCACAGAGCAACTAAGCCTGTGCGCCACAACTACTGAGCCTGCACTCTAGGACCTGCGAGCCACAACTACTGAGCCTGCGAGCCACAACTACTGATCCCACATGCCACAACTACTGAAGCCCACACGCCTAGAGCCTGTGCTCCGCAACAAGAGAAGCCATCACAATGAGAAGCCCACACACCGCAACAAAGAGTAGACCCTGCTCACCGCAACTAGAGAAAGCCCACCCACAGCAACGAAGACCTAACACAGCCAAAAATTAAAAAATAAATTAAAAAAAAAGATCATAAAAATCTCACTGTGAATATTAAAAAAAAAAAGAAAAAGAAAATGTGAAGGCAGGTACAGGTAGAAATGTGAATAATACGCAGAGCAACTAAGCCCGTGCGCCACAACTACCGAGCCTGTGCTCTAGAGCCCATGAGCCACAACTACTGAGCCCACGTGCCACAACTACTGAAGCCCGTGCGCCTAGAGCCCGTGCTCCACAAGACAAGCCACTGCAATGAGAAGCCACGCACTGCAGCGAAGAGTAGCCCCCACTTGCCGCAACTAAAGAAAGCCCGTGCACAGCAATGAAGACCCAACACAGCCAAAAATAAATAAATAAAATAAATAAATTTATATAAAAAAAAAGAAATGTGAATAATATTATGCTAATTTTCAATCTGTGTGGAATGTGAGTGAAGTGGCTTTTTGGAATAGACAGATATTGAGACCCGGATGCAGGTGGTGTCATAGAGGAAAGAGGGAAAGAGGTGCTGAAACAAAGCTTAAGAGATGCTGGCTTAGAAGCACATGGGGACTGAGCAGAGAGGAAAGAACGAGACAAGGGAAAAGACACATCGAGGTGGAGTCAGTACAAGAAGGGGCAAGGTGTGCTTTGAATGCTTTCCTATATATGGCTTTTCTTAAACTTTTTCTTTTTTAAATTTTCTGCCATGAGACTTTGCATGAAAATTTTAATTGGCTAAGGTGTTGTACCTGAAGTTCTATCTGTTACCTTAAGAGCTCGGCCTTTCACAGCCATCGAATTCCAGCATTCTTCTTTGATAAGTTCAGCCAAATATCTCTTGGCTAGGTTTTGCATCTCAGCATCCTTTCTTATCTTAAGGAACACAAATGAAGGGAAAAGTAAAAATGAAAATGTGGCCTCAAAAAATATCTCAGTTGTAAAAACCAGATGCACTTGGAGGAGGATACTTCCCTGTCTTTGGTTTAGTCTGGAGGCTTAGAATTCCATTCCTTGAGGACTAGGGTGTCAACACAAACACCACTAAGGCAGGCAGGTCCTACACAGGAGCCAAGGCAGGTGTGTGGGCAGTTGCACAGCCATGGTAGCTGGATAGCTAACACACACATAATCACAGATCTGGCTGGTTGGCGCAAGGTGGTAAAGCAAACCCACTGTGCCAAGTCTTCCTGTTTTATTAGAAAAGTTTGAAATCTGTAAATGTTGGCTTAATCCTTGTCAATGCATATTTGAAGTGGCATTTTGTGACCCCTGTCTTGGGGTCTTTATTGCACTAAATTCTTCTATTGTTTATGTCCATTGTGAAATGAATGTTCCACTATTCTTGGGGATCGTATGATGTACCTTTTGCCATTTAGAAACATATGTTACCTCAATTCGTTTTATCTCCTTAAGTGATTAAGTATTTTTATTTTAATAAAGTTTGCCAAAAGAGCTGGCATGAAAGTGACACCCAACAATCCTTAGTCCTTAGGGTCCTCTTCAGAAACTTTTTTTTTTTTTAATTTTTTTACTGAAGTATAGTTGATTTACAATGTTGTACAGAACCTTTTTTTTTTTTGGCATTTCACTTTGTTGGCAGATCATTAGTAAACTAGCTGAAAATAATATCTCCCAGATTAGAAAATGTCTTATTTATTTATTCATTCATTCACTTACTCATTTTTCATGTTTATTTTATTCATTGTCTGAACAAATACCTTGTTTAATTTGCGTTTTATTTATTTTTGATTTTACCCATTGAGTTAATGGCTAATACAGTTTTAAATTATTTTTTCTTTTTTTTTTTCAGAGATCAAAAATGTTCTTTATTTAGAAATAAAGACGGTATTTGATGGGCTCTGGACATGATGGCAGACTGGACATGGCTGAGGAAAGAATCTCTGAGCTAGAGAATGTAACAATAGAATCTTCAAAAACATAGAATTCCTTTATTCCTTTTTAATTTCCATGGAATCTGTAGTGATGTCCCTCTTTTCTTCCTAACATTAGTAATTGTATCTATCTCTTTTTTTTCTTAGCTTAGCTATAGGCTTATTCATTTTATCAATCTTTTCAAAGAATCAGCTTTTGATTTCATTGATTCTTTTTTTTTTAATTTAATTTTATTTTTTTATACAGCAGGTTCTCATTAGCTATCCATTTAATACATATTAGTGTATACACGTCAATCCCAATCTCCCAATTCATCACACCACCACCACCACCACCCCTGCCACTTTCCCCCCTTGGTGTCCATACGTTTGTTCTCTACATCTTTGTCTCAGTTTCTGCCCTGCAAACCGGGTCATCTGTACCATTTTTCTAGGTTCCACATATATGCGTTAATATACGATATTTGTTTTTCTCTTTCTGACTTACTTCACTCTGTATGACAGTCTCTAGATCCATCCACGTCTCTACAAATGACCCAATTTCGTTCCTTTTTATGGCTGAGTAATATTCCATTGTATATATGTACCACCTCTTCTTTATCCATTCGTCTGTCGATGGGCATTTAGGTTGCTTCCATGTCCTGGCTATTGTAAATAGTGCTGCAGTGAATGTTAGGGTGCATGTGTCTTTTTGAATTATGGTTTTCTCTGGGTATATGCCCAGTAGTGGGATTGCTGGGTCATATGGTAATTCTGTTTTTAGTTTTTTAAGGAACCTCCATACTGTTCTCCATAGTGGCTGTATCAATTTACATTCCCACCAACAGTGCAAGAGGGTTCCCTTTTCTCCACACCCTCTCCAGCACTTGTTGTTTGTAGATTTTCTGATGATGCCCATTCTAACTGGTGTGAGGTGATACCTCATTGTAGTTTTGATTTGCATTTCTCTAATAATTAGTCATGTTGAGCAGCTTTTCATGTGCTTTTGGCCATCTGTATATCTTCTTTGGAGAAATGTCTATTTAGGTCTTCTGCCCATTTTTGGTTTGGGTTGTTTGTTTTTTTAATATTGAGCTGCATGAGCTGTTTATATATTTTGGAGATTAATCCTTTGTCTGTTGATTCGTTGGCAAATACTTTCTCCCATTCTGAGGGTTGTCTTTTCGTCTTGTTTATGGTTTCCTTTGCTGTGCAAAAGCTTTGAAGTTTCATTAGGTCACATTTGTTTATTTTTGTTTTTATTTCCATTACTCTAGGAGGTGGATCAAAAAAGATATTGCTGTGATTTATGTCAGAGTGTTCTTCCTATGTTTTCCTCTAAGAGTTTCATAGTGTCCGGTCTTACATTTAGGTCTCGAATCCATTTTGAGTTTTTTTTTTAATATAAATCACCTGTATGTGGCAGGTAGATTAGAAGGACTAATATTAGTGACTTAATTGCTATTCCTATGTTGTTTCTTACAACGGCCTGATAGGTTTTTTTTTTAATAGCTACTTTATTTATTTATTTATTTATTTATTTATTTATTTATTTATTTATTTTTGGCTGTGTTGGGTCTTTGTTTCGTGCGAGGGCTTTCTCTAGTTGCGGCAAGCGGGGGCCACTCTTCATCGCGGTGCACGGGCCTTTCACTGTCGCGGCCCCTCCCGTTGCGGGGCACAGGCTTCAGACGCGCAGGCTCAGTAGTTGTGGCTCACGGGCCCAGTTGCTCCGCGGCATGTGGGATCTTCCCAGACCAGGGCTCGAACCCGTGCCCCCTGCATTAGCAGGCAGATTCTCAACCACTGCGCCACCAGGGAAGCCCTTGAGTTTATTTTTGTGTATGTTGTTAGGGAGTGTTCTAATTTCATTCTTTTACATGTAGCTGTCCAGTTTTCCCAGCACCACTTATTGTAGAGACTGTCTTTTTTCCATTGTATATCCTTGCCTCTTTTGTCATAGATTAGTTGACCATAGGTGCGTGGGTTTATCTCTGGGCTTTCTAGCCTGTTCCATTGATCTATATTTCTGTTTTTGTGCCAGTACCATATTGTCTTGATTACTGTAGCTTTGTAGTATTCTTTTTTTTAAACAGCTGTTTTGGCATATTAATTGTCAGAACCTGTCTGATTCCCAGGCTCCTCCATTCCTCCCCTTGCTACTCTTGAGGCTATTTGCTCAATCCCTCCAGAATAATGCTAATACTGTGCCTAGGTGGTCACTACTGGGCTTTGGTCTTTGCCCTGTTGTTGAGATCCTGGCCAGGGTGGGCAGTAGCCTGGTCCCTTCAGGACTGGGAGCCTCAGCTCTTCCCAGGGGCTAGTGTTCTGCTCCCAGGTGGATCTATGGCGCCACCTGCTAACACTGTTCTGTCCTGGACTGTCTGGTTCTACTATCACGCCCAATCTAGGGCTGATATCTCTTCAAAGCCCAGAGCTCAGGAAAACTAAACAACATGAGGGAAATGAGCATGTGAAGAGCCTTCTCTGTACCAAAGCCTGCGACAGAGGATCAAGGAGGCTCCTCGAGGGATGCACAGGAATTTGATAAGCAGCAAGTGATGGGGGCATCTGGGGCAGCGGCACAGGGTGGGGGTCAGGTGAGCAGAGTGGCTTCATCAGGGGTCAGTAGGTCAACAGTCCAGAGGAGCAGGTTCATGGGGCCGAGTGGTCAGACAAGAGCTTGGAGAAAAAAGCAATGAGAGGGTGAGGATGGGGGCAGGCATCTAAGCCGAACTCATTTGAGAGTGATCAAGATGAATGGGCTGGGAGAAGCTGGTGCCAGAATAGGAGGTGGCATTCCAGGCCTGTGAGGCCAGGGCCGAGGAGGATGAGCCAGAAGCCCAGTGGGCAGACCAGCACTGCTTACCGGCTCAGACTCGAGCTGGGGGCTCCTAGCCAAGTGACTCGAGCACCTAAGCCTTAGTTTCCTTAAGTGGGGAAAACAATAACCTACCTTTTTGGATTGCTGTGATGATCAAATAACATTCAAAAAGCCCCTAGACTGGTGCCTATCTGTTATAATAAGAAAAAGGGATCATTTCTAATAGCTTCCTGTTGTATGTTTTTTTTTTTTTTTTTTTTTTTTTATTTATTTATTTATTTATTTATGGCTGTGTTGGGTCTTCGTTTCTGTGCGAGGGCTTTCTCTAGTTGTGGCAAGCGGGGGCCACTCTTCATCGCGGTGCGCGGGCCTCTCACTATCGCGGCCTCTCCTGTTGTGGAGCACAGGCTCCAGACGCGCAGGCTCAGTAGTTGTGGCTCACGGGCCTAGTTGCTCCGCGGCATGTGGGATCTTCCCAGACCAGGGCTCGAACCCGTGTCCCCTGCATTGGCAGGCAGATTCTCAACCACTGCGCCACCAGGGAAGCCCCCTGTTGTATGTTTAAAAACAAAAGCCAAATTCTTCACCATAACATACAAGGTCTTCAGCGCTGGCCTCTGCCTACCTCTCTCACCTCATTCTGTGAGGCCCTCTCCTGTCCACTGTGCTACAGCCTTTCTGGCCTTTCTGGCCCTGGAATATGCTGAGCAATTTCTGCCTCAGGGCCTTTGTTCTTGCTGCTCCCTTTGCCTGACATTCTCTTTCCTCAGATCTTTGTATAGCCAGCTCCCTCTCTTCTCTTAGTTTGCAACTGAAAGGTCCCCTCTTTAAAGTTGTCTTCTCTGACCACAGAAGTAGATCCCTCACATCTATTATCGAATCTGGTTTGTTTCCATCATATAATATATAGAGATTTGTTTATGGTCTCTGTTCTCTACTAGAGTAGCCCCATGTGGGTGGGAACTATCTGTATTATTCATTGTATCCCCAGCACCTACAGTAGTGCCTGGCATGTAATAGGTGTTCAATAAATGTTGCAGAATGAATGAATGGATGGGCAAATGAACATCCAGGTGAATTTTATCTCCTTCAGTTAGTTCCTTGAGGTACTTTTGGTATTAATTCTGTTATCTAATATATTTCCTCTCATTCTCAGCCTCATGTCATTTACCATTTGGACAGATCTGCCTCATTTTCACATCTTCACTCCAGTCATTAATAAACATGTTTAACAGGACAGAGTCCTGGGGCACATGATTGGAGATTTCTCTCCTAGAATCATCAGTCAAATAACAAGTCTCTTTTTGGTGTAGTTGTTTAACCAACTATAATCCACTTAAATGTCCTTATATCCAGCTATATTTAATTCTCTTGTTCAGTGGGGAAAATGTTTTTATACTTGCACACTCAAAGAATCAAATGTACTGTGCAGGTTGAGAGAGAGGTTGCTTAAGAACATCCTGTGCAAAACACTCTAAAGGCTTTTACCCAAAATAAAATCCGTATGAGTAAGCAATGTGTTGTGACTGCCACAAAACAGTGCAAAGGGTGAATTAATAGAAGTACAGTACCTAGAAAAATGGAGGTTTCAGTTTATGCTTTTGTCTAAACTGGAAAGATAATAATTAAAATTCTTTTGTGGGTGCCATACAGAAATAAAATGAAATTAGAGGAAAACTACAATAATAATAAAACTATTAAAACTACAGTATATGATATCATAGGAGCTGGGATAGTTAGCCTAGACAAGAGAAGATACATAGGAAATATGGTAATTGCTAGTCTTCTCTAACCACTTTCACAGTGGTTAGAGAGTAAATGGTGCTCAAAGAGTAGAAGAATCAGTGAGTACAGGGAGAAAGATTTCAACGCTAATTAAGAAAGGGCTTACTAAACCAAAAATGTTTGAAGTTGGTATGAGGTGGCTGAGGAGATCTCTAAAAATGTTCAAATATATGGTGGAAGATGGTTGGCATTAATGTCATGGGGGAGAGACAAATATCAGATGTCTGGCTGGTCTAGATGTTCTTTCCCCTGACTCCCAAATTCAATAATTCTCTGACTCATTCCATTTGTATGCACTAAATTCGCTGTATTCACATCACGCTGGAAAAGGTTTGTTTTATTTGCATTATCCTAGAAAAGTTCTCCTTCCTGTTTTCTTTTTACTTTCTTTATTAAATCTTTATGGTGCTTAAATCAGATTTTTCCATACCTTTGCCACTTCTTCCTCACTTTCATCGTGGAGTCTTTCCAGTTCTTCAAGATCCAGGCCAAATTCTTGTTGCTCTAATTTTGCAATATTATCTACTGCTTCATTTTCTTCCATCATGTCCAGAATCTGAATTTTCCAATAGTAAAGGATGGAGACAAGCAAAGAATTAAACTTTAAAGGGATGGTTTTCTGAGTCTCTTCAGACAGCAACCAATAAAAAAAAATAGATATTCTGTTTATCTAAATGTAACTATCAAATAAAGAATTAGGTTATAGGTTTATTTAGGTTTTAAGGTTTAATCCATAAAAGCTCATTTATCTAAAAACAACAAAAATATGCAATGATATTAAGGAATTACTGATATTTAGGTGTGCTAGTAGAATTATTATTAAGTATTTTCAGAGTTCTTATCTTTCAGACACATATACTTAAATAATTAAAGGTGAAATGATATGACATCTGGGGTCTTTTTCAAAACAATCAGGGGAGAGGATAGTGGATGGTGTATAGAGGAAAAAATATTGGTGATTAGATTTATTATATTATTATTCCCTCCACTTTTATATATATTTGAACATTTCTAAAATAAAAATATCTTTAAAAGTTTATAGCTTCAAAAAAAAAGTTTATAGCTTCAAAAAATTCAGTGACAAAGGGCACACATTAAAACATATATGACAAAATATTAATATTTTCAAAATATAAAGAGCCCTTACAAATAAACAAAAACAACAAAGACAATATGAGAGAAAAAAATGAGGACTTCATTTTCAAAATGGACTGAGAATGGGCTTTACAATCTTCCCTTCTTGCCCCAATCCATAAAATTAAGAGGAAAAAAGTGTATAATAAATCAATAAATCCAACACTGCAATTAAGAGGGGGAAGAAAAGGATCCTTCAGTAGCATGGAAACCGTAAAGTCTGAAGGATGAAAATCAGTTGGATCCGAATGATGTGTCATGGCCCCATGGGTCCCCAGGACAGAGCTCAGCAAAAGGTAGACTGTAATACCTGCTGAAGTCAGATCTCCTACACATCTTCTTCCCAAGCTTGCTGAACTGGTGTAGTGAAATTATAATAGGGAATTTCAATTATAAAGAGTGAGAGAGTGGCATGGACTTATATATACTACCAAATGTAAAATAGCTAGTGGGAAGCAGCCACATAGCACAGGGAGATCAGCTCCGTGCTTTGTGACCACCTAGGGGGGTGGGATAGGTAGGGTGGGAGGGAGACGCAAGAGGGAGGAGATATGGGGATATATGTATATGTATAGCTGATTCACTTTGTTTTACAGCAGAAACTAACACACCATTGTAAAGCAATTATGCTCCAATAAAGATGTTAAAAAAAAAAAGATGAGCATGCAATAATGAAAATAAAAATGGATCATAAAATATTTGGGGAACAACAAGACCACTGAAGACAGACAATAAATTCAATAAACAGAAAACTTGTTATGCAAAGAGAAAGAGTTAATTAAGCAAGAAGAGTAGAATTTTATAGTAATTAGGGATGCAAAATATTAGATCATAAAATAATCAAGCGATTATGAACTTAAAAGTTTAATCTTTGAAACAAACAAAAAATTCGACAGATGGGCTGAATAGCAAAATGGACACAGTTGAAGATAATTAATGATCTGTAAAAGTCAGTTAAGAATTCTCCCTGAGTGTAACAAAGGATAAAAAGAAGAAAATGTGAAAGAAAAATTAATAAACATGTATGACATATCTAGAAGTACCTGTTACTAATATGACTTTAAGAAGGACAGAATAAAGAGAACATGAGCCATGATGTTTAAAGAAACAATAAGGGAGGATTTTTTAAAGACACAATAAAGCATGAATACTCAAGATTCAAAGGGTATAACAAGTGTTGAGCCAGCCCAGGTCTAGAGAAAGAAATGTCGGGAAACTAAAGGACCAAATCCTAAACATTTCTGAAGAGGAAAAGAGTATCACAAAAATAGAAGAATTAGACTAATACAAGAACTCACATCAGCAACACTGAATGCAAGAATGCAATGGATCAATAGCTTTGGATCAAAGTTTTAAGTGAAAGAAAAACCTTGAATCTCTAATTCTATAGTCATCAAACCATCATTCAAGTGTGAGGTCAAAATAGAGTAGAGTCATTTGTAAAAATTCAGGGGCTCAGAAAGTTCACTAATACCTACACCTCTGAAAGGATTATTAAGGACGTACTGAAGTCAGAGGGAAGGTAGGCAGAAAGACTTATTAAGTCTAAATAAGATTTACACATTCTTAAGAGTTTTTAAAGGTACCAATTTAAACTATAATTCTAAATGATATCAATGAGAGAAAGTAGGGGAGCAGAAGGAGATGAAAACGTAAAAACTGAGAACAACATAAGCATACTGGGGCTCTTATCTGGAGGGCAGATATGGTATGATACAGGCTAAATCAGAGCTTCTCCAACTTTAATGTGCCTATGAGTCACCTAGGGATCTTGTGAAAATAGCAGATTCTGATTCAGGACATCTGGGATGGGGTCAAGATCCTAGGTGGTGTCAATGCTTCTGTGCTCTATACCATTGAGTAGGAAGGCACCAGGTGATGTTAAAAAAAAATAGGAGGTCAAGCATGTGAGTTAGAATTTTATAAAAAGAATATATTTATGACTCCCAAAATAGTTGAAAAAAAAAAAAGAAAAATGAATAACAAAAATTGCACAAGCAATCCAAGCACATAGGAAAGAGGGAAAAAGAAAAAACTTGGAAATAGGTTAAACAGAAAGCCCAAAATCAAATGGCAGGAATTATGTGTAAACATATCAATAATTATAATAAATGTGGCTAAACTCACCTATTAAAACTCTTAGATAGGATTTAAAGAAAACAATCCAGCTATATACTGATTAGAGCACAGAAGAAACTTGGAAATAAAGCAATGGAAAAAGATACGTAAATAAGTGCTAGCAAAAGGAATTACAGAAAAAAATATTAATATAAAAAAATCAAGGGGCTTCCTTGGTGGTGCAGTGGTTAAGAATCCGCCTGCCAACGCAGGGGACACGGGTTCGAGCCCTGGTCTGGGAGGATCCCACATGTCGCGGAGCAACTAAGCCCGTGCACCACAACTACTGAGCCTGCGCTCTACAGCCAGTGAGCCACAACTACTGAGCCCGCATGCCACAACTACTGAAGTCCGTGCGCCTAGAGCCCGTGCTCCACAACAAGAGAAACCACCGCAATGAGAAGCCCGCGCACCACAACAAAGAGTAGCCCCCGCTCGCCGCAACTAGAGAAAGCCCGCGCACAGCAACGAAGACCCAACGCAGCCAAAATAAATAAAATAAATAAATTTATATTAAAAAAAATAAAAAGGCACAGTATAAAAGTTGAGACAAAACAGAAAATATTTGTAGTATATTGGGTTGAACCATATAAAACAGCAATCTCGTGTGGTTCAACCTAATAATAAGGGCTACCTCCAGATTTGCCCAATGCACGCCTCCATGCTCTTTTCCTCTTCCAGCTGAGTGGGATGAGATCAAGCAAGGCAACCTCAGAAGCCATGTGCTAGAGACAGCAGAGTCTCTGTCAGCTTGGGTCTCTGAATGACTGCATGGAACAGAGCAGCTGCTGACCTGAACACCTACCCAGAATGACTATACAGGGAAGAAATAAATTTCTCATCCCTATGCCATTATATTTTTGGAGTTTGTTTGTTATCATAGCTTAGCTAACACTAATTATTATAAAGAAATATAAGTTAAAAATAAAAATAAAGAACTTCTACAATCAACAAGAAAAAGGCCAGCAACCCGATAGAAAAATTGGCAAAGGACATGAACAGGGAATTTATAGAAGAGGAAGTTAAGTCTTCAGAGTTATGAAAAGATGTTCAACCTCATTAGTAATCAGGGAGACAAAAATTAAGGGGAGGAAATTACTAAAGAAATAATTAAAGAACATTTCCCAGACTTGAAAGAGAAAGGTTTCTTGTTAAAAGTGCTCCAGTGCCTAGCACATGAAAGAGACAAGAAAGCCCAAACAAACTAGGGTCCTGGTATGAAACAGAATGACACACTCAAATGGCATAAATGGGGAGAGGGACCTTTAAAACAGATTTGGCATGGTAAGGGAAATCAGCAAGGCATGATAAAGCACCTCAGGCGAGCAACCACGGGAAGCTATCACCACTCCCAGGTCTGAAAGGAAAGGATGGGAAGTGGTTACTAGAACCTGGGGAGATCAGTAGCTGTAGGAGAGGGCTAGCAGTCACTGCCAACTCATAATACCACAGAGAGGAAACTGGAGAAATAAAGACCCTGACCTTGTCTTCTCCTGCCCCTTGATCGTCTGCTGATGCCACTCACTGTCTAAACCCAAACAGAAGACAGAGGCAAGAGAGCTCACTGATGCCATCCACAGAGGCCAGCCTCTTGGGGCTAGGAGCAGGGTGAAAAAGGGTGAAGAGTATGTCTGCACCAGCAAATCAAGAATATCCATCAAAGGTATGAAGGTGCACATTGTAAAATTTCCAAACACCAGAGAAAAAGAAAGGATCCTGTAAGTTTCCAGAGATAAAAATCTGGTTACCTAGAGAACTGGGAATCAAAAAGATATTGAATTCTCTAAAGCAAACACTGAAAGCTAAAAGACAATGGAGCAAGTCTTCAAAATTCTGAGGGTAAATCATTGTATTTGAGAAAAACCACATCTCAAAAAATGTACCTCCTATGTACCCTTTCTCAAGAACAGAGCCAAAGCATTGTACATCTCTAGGGGGTAGGCACCACTCACACTGTATTACATTTGAATGACACTAGCACAGCTGCATGATAAATGATGTTCCCAAGTATGGGCCTGCACAGCAGTCCTGCTTAGAAAGCTGCTGGAAGATGCACACCAAGAAGACAAAGAAAAGCACACAGGACTCTGGAAACATGGGCTCTAACTCAGGAGGCAGGTGAGACAATTTCCCAGGAAGATGGACAAGAGAAGTCCCTAGAACAGCAGCTGTGTGCCTGGTCTAGAGAGCAAGGTGTGTAGACTAGCGCTGGAAGATAGAAAGCTCTAGAAGGGAGGTCCCACACACACACACAAAAATGCACTGACAGATTGATTACCTCAGGTATCTAGCATTTTGAGAGAGTTTGAATAGAAAGGCTTAATCTAAAACAAAGGCAATTATTAATTCCAGGAAAAATTAAGTTGTAAAAATGGAAATGTAATCATAATATAACATGTGGCTCAGCTTTGAAGAATATTTATATAATTATAATAGTGTACCTACTGAGTATTGATTTATGTGCATACAGTAGTGGTGGAGGGTGTAAAAGAAACTGAGTACTCATCTTCCATACCAGAAAGCCCACAACGAGTGTCAAAATAGAAATATCAAGAAATAGCAGTATTAAGAAGACCATTACAAAGATGGAGGTAAATATCCAAACAAAAAGTCTGAAAAAACTGAAAACATTTACCTCAGGATTGCAGGAATCATAGTGAAGAAAAGTAGAGCAGGTGCTGCCAGAAAAACATTTTTAAAAATTTATTATTTATTTTTGGTTGCATTGGGTCTTTGTTGCTGTGCGCGGGCTTTCTCTAGTTGCGGCAAGCAGGGGCTGCTCTTCGTTGTGGTGCGCAGGCTTCTCACTGCGGTGGCTTCTCTTGTTGCGGAGCACGGGCTCTAGGCACACGGGCTTCAGTAGTTGTGGTTCGTGGGCTCTAGAGCACAGGCTCAGCAGCTGTGGCACACGGGCTTAGTTGCTCCGCGGCTTGTGGGATCTTCCCAGACCAGGGCTCGAACCCGTGTCCCCTGCACTGGCAGGCGGGTTCTTAACCACTGCGCCACCAGGGAAGCCCCAAAAACATTATTTTAAATTACATAACTCTGTATTATTTAATTTGTAAAAATGTAAATGTATAACTTTGACAAAAATAAGTATTAAAGACAGTATTTGGGGAAGACAGGGAAGAAAACCACTGTTCATATGTTGTATGGTAAGATAAAAATTATACCCTATTAAAGCGCCCCAGAAAACTAAGCTTACAGGCAGAGAAAAAAATGGGGTGTAGTGTCTCATGCTGGGTTGAACAAAATAAAGTTCAAAACGTAATTTTAGACCCAGGGCCAAACGTATTAGTATATGGAATCGCAACACTTACAGTTTTAGCAAGTGCTTTGATCCCTCTTTTTATCTCTTTCCTTTTGTTGGAAAACAGTTTAACCTCGTTTTTGATGGCCTGGAATGGAGAAAGTACATCATTTAAACAAGCAACAGGGATGACAGCGAGATGATAGATACATATGTACATACTTAGATACATAGATAGCACTTCCCTAGAAACAGAAATAAGGAAAAAAATTAAAGACTGATAATATAAAGTGTACATGAAATAATACCACTGCAATACTTTGCTTAAGTCTAAATTGCTACTATGTAAGTGGCCACTGAAGCAACTTGGAACTGAGGTCAATGATAAGGCCAACAGAAAGAAAATAATCTAGTGAAAAATTAAAGAACAGTTGATAACAGAAAACTAGTCTGCTATTTTATTGGGAACTTGAGTGCGACTAGATAAGCAGGCTAAATCCAGACACAAGCTGCCACCTATGTCACCTTTCTGCACATCAGAAGCCACAATGTCTCTTCTGTTCCGGGCCCACCCCTTTTATTTAAGCCTACCTTGTCGCATCCCCCCAAATGTACTTCAGCATGAGGTATCTTAGTTCATTCTTTGCTTTGGCCTACCTGGACACTTTTCTCGGGTTTCGTATTAGCCTAAGTACAGCACTTAAAGCTCATATAACTTAATCTAAAAGACTGGGCCGTGTTTAGTGTGTTTGCCTGCTTTCAGGGAAGGTACACTTATACGATGTAATGGTCTGCCAAGTAGGATCTCTTTCCACTTTCTAACTTTCCAAGGGGTTTCACAGGAAACTAATCTATTTGGCACCCCTACAAAGCATTATTTCAAACTTCTCTCATGTTTTATAAATACCTCTTGGCTTTTTTGTTGTATCCAGGGAATTTCCGCCGTATTATCAACTTTGACTAATTCCTCTTGTAATGAGTCAACGCTTAACCTCACATTCTCATTTATCTTAGAAGAAGACAGACATATCTTAAATTAAAAATTCATCAAGTTCTCCTCCCACCCTACTTCATTTAATTGCTTTGAATCCCTCTTCACTTGTTGCATTTTAAAATATACTACCAAGCATTTTGCCTGCTCAAGATGTAAGGTTTAGTTAATTTTATTCCTTCCATTCTGTGCTTGTATCAGCCACACTTTTCACTGAGAAAGCAGCAATGATCAGACAGGTCACACGTTCACCAGATCACTCTTGGCCTTCTTCCTGTTACTGTAGACCAAATGCTGCTGCCTATCGAGGCCTGCCCCACCATTTGTGCTTAGGATCTTAATCTTTTCCTCCTTCTTGAAGGCTTCGCACTTAAAAGAAATTTCCATCACCCTTCTGCATCATCCATTTCTGCCTTCTACTGAATCTTTCCCTACAGTATCTAAACATGCTCTGGAATCTCCTGTCCCAGGAAAGCTACTCTCCACTGACCACCACATTCCCCTTTAGCTGCCGCCCTATTTCTGTGCTCCCCTTTGCAGCAAAAAATCTTGAAAGAGTTTGGAATGTCACACTCTGCTGGTTCTCCTGCAACCTCACTGGCTGCCCCTTCTCAATCTCCTTCACCTCCCTGAACTCTTCTCCTGGAGTTCTAGAAGTTGCTCTATCTTGGTCCCCTTCTGTTTCTCACCATCCACTCTTCCATGATGATCTTACTCAGCTTTATGGCTTTAAATTCCATTCATATGCCCTTGACTCTCAAATCAACATCCCGAGTCCTGGACTCTCCCCAGAACATCTACACAATGGCGTACTTGGTATCTCGCTTGGATGTCTAACAGTATTCTCATGCTCAGTCCAGGGAACTGATTTTAGATTCCCTTCTTTCTCCCCACAGTGGCTCCCCTCCTCACAGTCTTCCCCTTCTCTGTGAATGGTACCTTCTTCTACATAGTTCTTCAAGTAAAAAATCTAGGAGTCATCCTTGAGTCCTTTCTTTCCCTTTCCCTCTATGTCCAATTCATCAGAAGTTCTGTCAACTCTACCTCTACAAACTGCCTGGAAACTACCACCTCTCCACAACACTGTTGCACCTCTATCACTGGCACCTAAGCCTTCTAACTCCTTTTCTGCTTCTACTCTCGTGTAGAAGAGAAGGAATCATTCTCCACACAGCGGAAGTAATCATTTCAAAAACGTAAATAAGATCTTGTAAATCCTCTACTCAGAACACTTTAATAGGTTCTCATTACATGTAAAATTATGTCCAAATGCTACCTGGTTTACAAAGCCCTTCTTTACCTGTTTCTTTCCCACCTCCAGGACCTTATCCCCTACCACTCTGTCCCTTGCTCACTTCAGCTGCACAGGCCTTTTTTAGGTCTTCAAACGTGCCAAGCTCTTTCTCCCTCTACCCTGAGTGCTTGCCCACATATTGGCACATTTCTCATAAGTCAGATCACAGCCTTTCTCCGTGGAGGGGCTATTCCAGCCAAACACTACCACACCAAACCATTTTTATTTAGTAAATAGATCTTGTTACTACCTAATGTTTTCTTATTTATTTGATTATTTATCTATCTCTCTCTGCTCACACCCAACCCCCAATTAGCATGTAAGCTCCATGAAAGCAGAAACTTTTCCTATTTTTTCATGCCTGTATCCCCCAGAGTCCAGCACTTTGTAGGCACTCGATAAATATTTGTTAAATGATTGAGTGAATAAATGTTCTCTGGCTAGACACATCCTAAATAATGTATGTGATGTAAAAGTATAGAGAGACTAGTTTGAACAAGCGCCAGAATTGTAGTAGATTTTTTTTTTCAAGCAAGCACAGACAGATCTTGTACTATGGTTTAAATGAGATCTGAAATGTGATATTTGTGATTGTTTTGAGAAAGGCTGAATATTTTCTCTTAAATGTAGTGCATGCTCTTTTTGAAAATAATGAGATACCTAGATAAAGAGGAATATTACTAAAATATCTGCTAAAAGAAAACCACAAACTGAAAACTGATATCTGATTTAGAGAGGAAGGAAGGAAGGAAGGAAAGAAAGAAGGAAGGAAAAAAAGAAGGAAAGAGGGACTTCCCTGGTGGTGCAGTGGTTAAGAATCCGCCTGCCAATGCAGGAGGCAGGGGTTCGAGCTCTGGTCTGGGAAGATCCCACATGCCGCGGAGCAACTAAGCCCCTGCGCCACAAGTATTGAGCCTGTGTTTTAGAGCCCGCGAGCCACAACTACTGAGCCCGCATGCCACAACTCCTGAAGCCTGCACACCTAGAACCCATGCTCTGCAACAAGAGAAGCCACCGCAATGAGAAGCCCGTGCACCACAAGGAATAGTAGCCCCCGCTAGCCACAACTAGAGAAAGTCCGTCCACATGCAGCAACGAAGACCAAGTGTGGCCAAAATAAATAAATAAATAAATAAAATTAAAAAAAAAAAAAAAAAAGGAAAGAAAGGAGGGAGGGAGGAAGGAAGGAGAAAGAAAACTATAGTGAAACTCAACTGCATGTTCAGGTTCTGATCCCAAATCCAAGGAATCTTTTTTTGCTAGACTTAAATAATCATTCTCCTCATCCATGGTGTTCTTCAGGTAAGTTGAAAGTTGCTGGCTATATTCAAGAATTTCATTGGCTAAGTTTCCTCCAAACTGCCTATATTAATAAAAAAGAAAACACATAGGCTACAAAATCACAATTTGAAAAAGACACATTTAGCAGTGTTATTTCCAGATACCTAACCATTTCTACACAAAGAAATATGTGGATAGTTCTCCGCAGTGCCCTGTAGTTATTAGGACTCTGCTTCTTAGAGGACAGTACTTTCATGGGCTCCAGGACATGACAAACTTCTTGACCTCCCTGGGGTCATCTCTCTTCACTCTGTCCCCATACCCTTACCCTACATGCCCGCTGTACCCATCTGCCCCGGTCATTGCACAGAAGAGCCACTGCTCTGGTTGAACCCTCAGAGATAGTAGGTGCTGTGCTGCTTCACATATATAATCACATTACCACATTCAGTCCTCATAGCCCCCACCCCACACTCAGGAAAGTATTATTACTTCCACTCAATACACCAGGGCATTTCAAACTTCAGGCACATCAGCATGGCCTGGAGGGTTTGTTAAAACAGATTCCTGGGCCCCACCCATAGAGATTCTGATTCGAAAAGCTGGATGAGGCCCAAGAATATGCATTTCTAATAAGCTCACAGGTGCTGCAGATCCCACCTTGAATAACATGGTTATAGATGATTTAGAGGGGTTGTCAGGTGCCTAAGATCATAAGTGCTGGACCAAGTTTTCAAATTCAACTTTTTTTGAGTCAGAGGTCCATGAGATTAACTGCCAATGGATGGAAATGACCTCACTGCCGTAAATAGGGCTCCAGAACATGTTTGCTGTTGCCTGAAATGCTATGTGATCCCTTACTACAAAGAATGCATTAGGATTTATATAGTGAGATACAGGTTAGTGTTTTATTCAGGATTCCACGTATAAAATGGGCATGATGATACAGTCAGTCGTCAAATGGGTCTTTGAAGTAAGTGGCGACCAAAATTGCTATGATATAGAATCTCCATAATATGTAACATTTCACAGTGTCACTGAGATACGCCATGTTTTATTATTGTTTTGCTCACAGGAGGCACCGTGAAATAGTATTTTTGTGGAAATGAATTGCACATTGACTAGTGACGTGCATCGGCAGATCAAACAAGGTAACATTTCAAGTCCAGGGTGTCACCTTCATGTTCTCTATGCCCTGGCCATTATCTGTATGCTTGGCTAATATTTGTTTATTTAGGATTTTAATTTTAGTCTAAGCAAAGTCTAAATAATTTAATATTGTCTAGGCAAAGTCTAATTAGGAAAGTAAACGTGTATGTGTTTACAGATACATACATACCTATGTCAGGTTTTTTAGGGATAAATAGGAGTTTTAAAAATGATCTACTGTTCAGAATTGTCCTCATTCCTTGTCCTCCTCCAACAGATGTTATGACAGGGAGGACTGGTCACTTCATAGGTCTTAACTGGGTCTTTTTATTTTTTGTATTTTGATGCTTTGACATCTGGGGTCTTGCTAATAACCTTGGAGGAAATGCCCCTCCCAGGACCAGCAATTCATAGATATGGTAAACAACTCATCTGGAGTTCACCTCTCAAATGCAAACCCACCAACTCAGAGCCCACATCCCCAACCAACCAAATCCTCTATTGGGCTTTCACACTTGGGGCCACTATTTCTATCCTAATCATCCCTGGGTCAAGTACCAGAAAACTAGCAGCAGCCCCTATGGCCCAGAACCCACTGAAATTATCCAAACTAGTCAATCCTAAACCTGCCTGCTCCTTCCCATAGAAACCATAATGAAGACACTTGCCCACATTTCCCTGCTCCCTCTGCCCCCTTACCCTCCCTGGTGCTTCTCCATGTGCCCCCCCCCCCCATAGCATGGCATATCCCCTCCTCTTGGGATCATTAGTATAACAATCTTTTCAATGGCAGTTGTCTCCTGTTGTGTTGGCCTTGCTATTACCTAAATAATAACAACATATTTATTTTAAAACACCGTATCATGTGAGGTTGCTTACTGTATACTGTACTTACCTCCATCTCAGGTTAACAAGGGTGCTGTCATCCTTCCCATTCACCAGAATGCTTTGTCCATCCATTGAAATTCTCACCGATTGAATTCCATGCCCCTGGTGAGAATGACTCCGACACCAAACAAACGTTTCCTTAATAGTTTTAGGAACAAAGTACAGAAATTACAAATGTGATTCTACAACATGGTTTTTCTAAGGGGGTTACGTGCACTTTTGTTTGTGGATAAACCTTTTTCTATTTGTTAACAGCATTTTAGTTGGTATGGAGTAGCCTCTTAATAATACATAGCACTGAAAATTCCTAGTACAAAATACATTCACCAGTACTGGTTTGTTCTCCCTTCTGTGTAATATGGAAGAAGAGGGATTATTATCATCAATTTATAATAGGAAAATCAGACACAGAGAGGTGAATGGACTTGCTGAAGACTACAAGAAGAGGCCTTGAGCAAGCAGTGCGGGCAAATTCAGATGCCTTCAAGGATTAGGCAAGTTCCCTTTACGTGCAGAGGCTGAGTGTGATGAGAGAAGGTGATGGGTTCTGTGAAGAATGACAGAGGATGCCAATTAAACCAGTTTAATTAGAACACGAACAAATCACTAACTGGTACACAGTGCAATGGTTTAAACTTTTTGACTAAAAACTGAGATTTCTTTGTCACACTAGTTATCAACCATGATGCCTTTAAAAATTTTTTAATTTTTTGAATAGGCAATATATTCAAATGTTTCAAAATTTAAAAACTATAGAAGAGTATGCAGTGAAATCTCCTTTCTGCCCCCATTCCCCAACACCTCCCAAAGGCAATCAATATTATTAGTACCTTCAATATCCTTTCAGAGTTGTTTTAATGTACATAAACAGATTTTTATACAAACAATTTTTAACATAAATTGTAGCATAATACATATATTACACACCTTGCCTTTCCTCCTTAACAATATATCTTGGGATTCTTTCCATATCGTTTCATAAAGATTTCCTCATTCTGTATTACAGCATAATATTCCATACTTTATTTATATACTGTTTATGTACCATTATTTATTTATCCAGTCCTCTGATGATGGACATTAGGTTGCTTTTACAAACAGTACTGCCATGAATAACCTCCTATATGAGGTACTTTGCATAGAATCACCCAGAAAAACTCTGACATCTTGCCACTATCAGTTGTAGCGTACATTTACAAATCATTTGAATAAGAGACAATGTAGCAAAGTTTGCACATTGTTCACCTAAAAATAATTTCTAAGGGATTTAAGATTTTTCCTATATAATAATAATATCACTTTTGCCCAACTGTATTCCAAATATGCTTTCTTGAACAAGTGAGCAAGGAGAGCTGGATATGCACAGCCAGGGCCCAGTTTACCTGTGGCCCCATGGGAGAGTGTCATGCGGGGTGATTGTGATGCTTCAGGTGTGTGGGGTAGATCCCTGGGTAAAAATAACTGACTGAATTAAATTAAATTGATAACCAGTACTACTTGGTCTCAAAACCTAGAAAAGGATCTTTCACTTTTTTGGGAGAGGAAACTATTTTCATTTTTTCAGAGATCTGAGAAAAATGGAAATCAGAAATGGTAGTGGTACTGGTGACGTCGAGGTCTGCAAGTGATAGGGGAGGACTCAGTAAGGGCCACACCCTTCTCCCTTATGCTCTTCTAGCATCACATGAAGAGTCAGGTGGGGGGGTGGCAGCAACCAGCCTAGAGGCCCTCCAGGCCAGGGAGCTAGCCGTAATCAACCTTTGGTTTGCACAGCAATTCATTATTTCCAAAGAAGTTTTGCATGTACCCTCTCACCAGCTCTCACCAGAATCCCACAGGGTGAGAGCAAGCAAGGCTTCCCTAAAATTGCAGAGGAGCAGTTGAAGTTCAGTGAGGCTCAGTGAGTTTCCAAGACACACAGTAAGTGGTGATGGAGCTGGGCTGGAGCTCACCTACTGTATCCCAGCCCCGTGTTCCTTCTTTGCAAGATCTCAGTCTATTTGTTGGCGTTTCCTCCCTTAGAGACTCAAACCTTAGCACATAAATACACCCAGTGTTGGAATCAGTAACACCATTAGGGCTAAATAAGTTGTGAGTCAATTAACTTAAGAGTTCCAATTCCTATTGTAAGAGCTTTTGTTCCTTATATGAGATCAAGACACACATCCCATAACTGAAAAAAAAAGGAGTTTACCAAAGTATGAATATCTCGGATACACAGAATTCCACATTTAGCTATTGTTATGAGCCACAATCCATGTGGAGACAGAGAGAGCATTCCAGGTCCGTATTGTTTGCTTTGTACTTTTTGGTATGACTTAAGAATGCAAATACCACTATGTTCCTGCCAAAGAAAATGACCACATTATAGAAAAGATCAGGGGAGCGGTAACTTGGGGTTTGCAGTTGTGCATATATAGTCAGATTCAAATCCAAAATCACTGTCATTGGAAATAAACTGATACGTGATAAAGTGGGCACCTGTATTTGCACCACATTTTCCATCTCTGATTGCAAGGAGAAGTTCGTTTTGGCCAACTAAGAAAAGTCTTCTTTGTATATTAGCTACTATTAAAACTCCCAGCCTACAACTGACAATCTTTATTTCTCACTAATCCATTTCATATACCCCTGTGCTCAAGTCAAAATAAATGAGTCAATTTCCCCCCATGTTTCTCATGTATGCCCACCTTCAAACCTCTGCATGTGTTGTGACTTTTGTCTGGAATGCCCTTCCCCATCCCATCCCCACCAATGTGGCCCCCCTCCCTACATCAGGAACCCCACCTCCCTGCCAAGATTGTACGCAATATTTCTCATGTCTAAATCTGACCTATTCTTCAAACTCCAGTGCAAATATTACTTCCACCTGGAAGCTTTTCTTGAATCCTCCTTACGATAAACCATTTCTTCTGTCTCTGAATGCCTTTGTCTCAGACCTTGCTGACGTTGTCTACTCTGGGAGAGAAGCCCTTTGACTGAAGGATTTAGAAAAGGAAGGGTGATAGATAATCTGGGTCAGTGTATGTAGCAGGAAATGACACAGTATGGGAGAAGTTTGAAGAGAGTATGATGAAAGGATGCCAGAAACATAGTTTAGGTATTTTGTGCAATTTTCTTTAGGACTCAGGTACAAAGTTCCACCGAAAATCATCAATCCTGTAGCTCCTGACACCTGTGGAATAGATTTTCTAATGATAGATTCTTTAAAAATAGTTTTGAAAGGCATTAAACTAATATCGTGTCGTCTGCACTTTTATCTGACAAGTATGATGTTGTAAGTGTGAGGTTGCTCAAATGTATTTTATGATGAATTAACAAATCATTCTAACATATATCTAATTCAAAGAAATTATGTTACTATAATAAAGACATTTGTTAACTGGACTAGAGTGTTAAAGCATGGATCACGTCTAATTGATACAATGTGTCAATCTTGACGGCTAAGAAAAATGATAGCACGCTTAAGCTTTGACATACTTTTTCAGGAAGAAGATAGCTGCAGATGTATGGCACTTGGTTACAGAAGCCATATATTCGGTTACTTTGAAAGTTCAAGACAGCGGAGGACAGAGTGTGCTCTATCTCATACACGAACTTATGAATGAAGGCATCTCTCAGCCTCCCTTGTTCATCAGTAAAGCTTGCAGAAACTATAAGATTTGGGGAAGAAGAGAAATCACTTGCACCATATATTGATTTTATTTTTAAAAAATTGTTATGAAAACTATGGAAAGCAAAATAAAAAAGTTAAATGCTCAATTAATGTAGAAACTATTAGGAGATAAAAATGATTGGAAAGCAACTTGGCTCCGTTAGAAATACTTGAGTATTAAATGACTAAGAGTGAGTAAAATATCTTTTATAAAGCCTTGGTTAATTTTATCAGTTAAGTAGAGACACAGCATTAAAAGAAACTCATGATGGTCTAGAGAGTCTTAAGACACAAAAGTACTTTGAGGTTTTTGACTCTCTTATACTCTATATATTTGCAAAATAGCTAACCAGATATATTTGTTATCTATTGATAAAACAAAGAAAGTGTCTATTTTATCAGACCTTTTTATCCCAAAAGCTTTCTTTATAATTTTATCAGTGAAAGTAACTACACAGTAACCTATCTGAATTTGACTATGTATGTTTAAGGCTACAAAAAAGAGACATCACAAAATGACAAATCGATTTGACAAAAGTGACAGTTGATCCTGTTTTTTCTCTGATAATAAGACAGATTCATATGAATGACAGGACCTAGAGGACAGTCCACATTTCACGTTATTTAGCAGCCACATCAAGTTCACTTTGTAAGACACAGAAAAGGTGGTGGCCATTTTAACCTCTTCACATGTTAAAAGGAAAAAAAATGCTATCACCAGAAAAAAAAAAAAAAAAAAAAAAAAGAAGGAAAGCTATAGCAGCTATTCAACTGGATGCCCAGGACAGAATTTGTTGCTCATTTTTTTCTTTACCTTGTGGTAGTATTTTAGGCAGAGTAAATATTTCCAGCCTGCTTCTTCCTGTTTCTGGAAGTGGGGAAAGCACCATCACTTCTACTACATCTGTTTCCAAAGGAGACACTGTGGATATTTGTAAAATGCCTTTGCCCACCTCTGAAAGCAAATGGAAATCAACACCACAAGTCATCGTTGATAAGTTTATAGAATATTTTATACTCCCAGGTAAGATATCACATTATAGAACTGCCTTCACTAAATCTTTAGATCCAAATTTATTTACTGGATATTTAAGTGACCTTTAAACATAAGTGATGGAAACATTTTTGATGAACAGATGGGGGCTTCTCCATATTAGATGTCTGGGTTGGCAGATTCAATCCAGCTCGGTTGGACTCAGCTTCTTTCCAGCCAGAGAGGCCTCCAGAGTCTGCCATGTCCACCCCGCTCTGCATGCTCTGGCCTCTTGAATGTCCACTCCAGCCATCTGCCCATTCCTGATACTGAATAAACTCAGGCATCAGTGTTCTTTGCATTTGTAGTCAAGGTTTTGCAGGTGTGGTGGGATTACACATGCCTTTGTGAGTTTGTCCTCCAGAAACCCAGGTAATCTGACCTCTGCAAGGTGCTTGGGGCCCACCTTGGATTCTCTCCAGATTCACTACTGCCACTCTCCCCAGGGACTGTTCAGCATGTGTCCACTTTCTCAGGCCCCATCTCAGCCCCTCCCCTCAGGTGTTCACTGGATGACCTTTCCTCTTACTTAACGAGGAAGACAGAAAACATCTGACACAAACTTGACCTCAACTTTCTTATCCTGAATCTCACATTTTCTCTCTGTTTGTTCCCATCTTCCCGCTTCATTTCTTGACATTTTTGTAGGAACAAAATGTAACCCTTTCCATCTGTGATTTTGAGCCCACACCTCCAATATCCTATTACACCACATGCTATCAATTACCTCTTTTAATTTTCTTGTGTCTTGTATGGCTTCCCCTATTCAGTCCTCAAGACTCCCCTATCTTCAAATTAGGACCTTCCTTCAACCCTGCTAATTCTAATTCTCTTTTAGAAGTTACTAATTCTCTTTTCTCCACTGCAAACTTCTAAGAACAGAAGTTGCTACTTACTGACTTCCTTTTCTGACCTCCACTCCCTCCTGAACCTCTTTGTCTCTCTGTTCCAGAGGAGTAGCTGTCCCTGGGCTCACACAGTGACTGCCTCATCCTAGCCCTCACCCCACTCACACTTCTGCCACAATCCACCCCTTCACGTAGCCTTCCTTCTTCAAGCTCTTCCTCGAGTGGATGACTCCCAGTTCTCTCTTTACTCTGGCCCATCCTTAGTTTTCTTCACGGCCTTGTCTTCCTCTGCCCACAACGTCAGAGTAGGTAGCTTTTCCCATCCCACACTCTGACTGACCAGATATGTTGAAAAATGTAACATTTAGGCAGGACTGGTACCCATTCTGAGGTCAGCCATAGGTCCTACCACACTCCATGTCATCTAATTTACATACTTAGGTTACCTGTTTGACCTCATTAAACAACTGGATTTGCTTCAACTCTGTCTTAAACCATCTCATCAGCTTCCATGATTTCAAGATCAGACTTCTATCATTAAACTTTGAACTACAAATCTTCATTTCCAAATTTATGGTAAAGATTCCCAAATGAAGAGTTTATTGGCTTCAACTCTACAGAGCTTGTCAGCTTACCCTATCCCTCTACCTCCATACTTTTCTTTTTTCCTGAGTTTTTACTTCAATTGATGACAGCACAAACTTCCACCATCCAGGTTAGAAACTTTGAAGTCATTGCTGATCACTCCCTTCCACATATAATCAATTATCAAGTCCTACCAATTCCATCACTCAGAGCTGTCCCCTCCTTTCTCTTCCCATGACTGCTGCATGGGCTCGTGCATTGTGGATAAGATCACAAGCCCTGAAGCCGGTCTTCCTGAGTCTGAGTCCTGGCTCCACCACCACCTACCTTCATGGCTTTGAACAAATACTTAACCTCATTGTGTCTCAGTTGTCTTATGTTTAAATTGGGCATAACAGTAGTCTCTACCTCATAAAAGTTGTCTGTAAGAATTAAATGAATGAACACGTGCCAAGTACTTAGAATACTGTCTATCACATGGTAAGGAATCTCTCAATAAATGTTGGCTATTGTTATGATTAATATCATTTCTTGCCTAAGTTACTATAATATTATAGTTTCCTAACTTGTCTTTTTTATTCCATTCTCTTGCCTTTCTGCTCCAGCCTTCACAGTGATGCCAGAGTCGTCCTCTAAAAACCACGTCAAATCACACCAGTCACATCTTGAAAACATCTGATGATGTGTCATTAACTACAGAACAAAGTCCAGACTCCTTGGAATGATGTTCAGCGTGCTCCACTTCCTTTCAGACTTTGTCACCATGATCATCATCTAGTAAACTCTTATTTACCTGTTACACCAGACTTCTTACCATTCCAAGTGCCTTTGCTGAAACTTTTGTCCCAAGCTAGAATACCAACAAGCCCCATCCTCCACTACTTTAAGTCTTTGGAAAACTCTCCCCCAGTCCTCTGTGCCACCCCATTACTTCCACTCCTTTCTTCACACATGGCAGAATTAATTGCTTCTTCCCCTGAGCCTACGCAGCTCTCTGCTATTCCTCTTCCACTAAATTGTCTCCTTGACCTTTCCATGCTCCCACAGAGCCTAGGTTCAGCATCTTACACCTAGCAGGCACTCAATTTTTAAAAATCAATACATAGGGCTTCCCTGGTGGCGCAGTGGTTGAGAATCTGCCTGCTAATGCAGGGGACACAGGTTCGAGCCCTGGTCTGGGAAGATCCCACATGCCGCGGAGCAACTAGGCCTGTGAGCCACAACTACTGAGCCTGCGCGTCTGGAGCCTGTGCTCCGCACCAAAAGAGGTCACGATAGTGAGAGGCCCGCGCACTGCGATGAAGAGGGGCCCCCGCTTGCCGCAACTAGAGAAAGCCCTCGCACAGAAACGAGGACCCAACACAGCCAAAAATGAATAATTAACTAATTAATTAATTACAAAAAAAATCTAACAGAAAACGGAATATTGTGCAAAGGACAGGAGCACATTATTAAAAAAAATCAATACATAGATTTTAAAATATACATACATATTTGGTATGTAAAGCCAGAAAGAAAAGTATTAGTTCTTATTATTTATCACCTAAGTGCTATCTCACCTACCACATCTGTGGTTTACCTGGGCATTTGGATGCACATTACTGCAAAAGCTGGATGTCATTTTGTTTAAAGAGGAAACTCTAAAGATGCATGGAACAAAACTTTCTTTAGATATCTTAATTAAATAGAGATCAAATGTTATTTAAAAAGTATTTCATGGATAAACCAACCCAACATTCCTTTGTAGTAACATTAGAAACATTTAGCCATTTCATTAATTCATTAATTGATTCAAGAAGATTTATTTACCATCAACTATGTACCAAGTACATGTACCGAAACCTCTACATATGATGTGGGAATTCTCTTAAGTAACTTTGAACAGTTATTTAAATGTCTCTGTTTTAGAAAACATGCTATAAGTAATTGTTTCACCATAGCCCCATTTTCACAACTTTAAATTCTTTGGAATAAAGTGACCAATATTTTAAGTTAATAAGCATTCTACGTAAGTACCTATGAATCCAAGAATCTGAAATAAGCTTGAGGGTTTGGCATTGATAACAAAGACGTGTCCTTCTGATGTTCCAGCTAATAGATACATTCCTCTCTGGTCATACCTAGAAAAGAAGAAATCTGATTGTCAGATTCTACTTGTTTCACTAATAAAATGGTAAACAAATTTATTGAATGACAGCATGGAGATACATCCAAAACCATTTATTCTTATGGTTTGTGATTTTTAATATTATCAGACCTTATAAAAGGCAAGTGATTATATATAAACATAATCATTACATTCTAGGCTAATACTGTTTCCCAATTGCAACTTATAAGTACATGGTCGAGAAGATTCACTAAAAATGGGTGACTATTTCATCATAAGTAAATGAAATATGACAGTAAAGCTTTCTTAATATTGCAAGTGGACATAAGCAATTGTCAAATTAGTGATGAGTGGAACATTCCAATGCCTCTCAGTACCCATCCTGGCAGAAAGAGGAAGAACGTAGTGAAATGTTTCTATCCTTTCATCAAATTGGAACAAGTGGGAAATGCAAATTAGGGTAAGAGAGAAAGATCTGAAAAAGGAGCACCAAAAAATATGGTACAGAGGAGCAGAATGTAAATGGAGGGAGACTACAGATCCTTCCCCACTGAGCCAGAGGCAGCAGAGCTTGTAGGAACAACGCAGATGGTGGAAACCCAGCTCCTCCCAGCACTAGTTGAGTAATCTTGGGCAAATGCTTCCCTTAACCTCTCTGAACCTAAATTATCTCACTTGTGAAATAGGAACAAGCATAATACTTTTCTGAATATGTGGCAAATATCACACTCAATAAGCTACAATGTGTGACAGCACCTCAAGCTGTAAAGCAGGGCATAAATGTCATTTCTTATTAATACTTACTATTATGATATAACGAAAGAAAGAATAATAACATGAATCTAAATCCAATGCTCTATGCTGTCTTCTTAAAAGTATTGATTCAAAAAATTTGAAATCAACTAAGTGTCCATCAGTATACTGTCTTTTAAAAATTATGGTATACCCATATAATGGAATACTATGTAGCTGTAAAACAGAATGAGGAAGGTCTTCATGTGTGGATAAAAGACTTTCTCTAAGACATACCATTAAGTGAAAAAAAAAAAAAATTGAGGTGCAGAACATTGTATATGGTTTGCTGCCCTGTAAGAGCCAAGGCAATGACTCTGGAGCCCAACTGCCTCAGTTCAAATCCTAAAACTTGCCATTTACTATGCATGTAATATTAATTGTTATTTAAATTCTTTGTGCATCATCTTCCTTATCTCTAAAATGGACACAATAAGAATATCTATCTCATGAAGTTAATACAACAGAAGTGCTTGGCACACTCTAAGTGCTTGATATGTATTCATATAATTAAAAGGAAGTACTTATCTTTTTTGCTTGTTTGTGAATAAAATATATCCAGAAAAAAGACATGAGTAATTGGTAACAGGCTGCCTCCAGAGAGGAGAACTGGGTATTCAGGGACAAGCGTGGGAAACTGTACCATACAGTGCTCTGTACTTCTTGAAGGTAGAACCGAGTCAATATATTAATTTTCAAAACAACACATGTAAAACTTAAAATTAAAAGAAATTAGGGCTTCACTGGAATTCTCAACAGACAGGCCTGACAAAGTTGCTGCCAGAAGCAGGCATTACTTACAGGAGGTGCTGCACGGGCGATTCAGAGAGATAGGCCGTATGAACTGAGTGAGGGGATTCAACGTCCTGGATGTCGAGGAAGTAGACAAAGCCATCCTCGGTCCCCACGGCTGCAGAGAGGGAGGAGGGAGAGCAAGCCAGAACTGTTGCCTGTTTAAAATAAATGCCATACAGAAACAGACTCACAGATATGGAAAACAAACTTGTGGTTACCAAAGGGAAGAGACAAGGAGGGAGGGACAAATTAGGGGTATGGGATTAACAGACACAAACTACTATACATAAAACAGATAAGCAACAAGGGTATACTGTAGAGCACAGGGAATTATACCTGCTATCTTGTAATAACCTATAATGGAGTATAACCTGCAAAAATACTGAATCACTATGCTGTACACCTGAAAATAACACAGTATTGTAAATCAATTACACTTTAATATAAAATAAAATAAAATAAAATAACCCCCCAGATGCTCAACTTCACTGTGCCAGAAAATGAAACCTGTTCTCCCTCACATAAGAATTCTACAGTTTATTTGAAAAGCCTGCAGAACAAGAAGAGTGGCAAGTGTCGTGTGGTATTACAAATTATACACTCAACATTCTTCAGCTAATCGATAGCATAAGAAGTCACAGCAATCTGTACATCATACTCTTTTACCCTAAAATTAGAATGATAAAAATATAAGGAAATTGCTTGAACTTTAAACCATGGCTTCATTTTTATCCTTAAATGATTGCGAAATGATTATACCTGATAATAATGAAAAATAAAATAAGAAATTTAAAATATATTCCTAGCATCTTTTGGACATCTTTATAGAATGTTAGCGATTTTTAAAAATCAACATTCATCTGCTGGATAATGGTAGATCCTGAGATGGGGGCATAACTGAGGAAGACTTAAGAAAATAACTATTGAGTTGGCCAAAAAGTTTGTTTGGGTTTTTCCATAAGATGTTACAGAACTTTTTGGCCAACCCAATATATCACTGGACCACGTGGCCTGTCACCAAAGAAATGCATCACAGATTCCTGCTTATGTCGCAATCATTTACAGAAGATGATGTCTAAGAGAATAAATTTTTTGTCATGATACTTAAGGAATCAGATTCATTCCTCTATAGTTGTCACTGACAAAGCCCACTGGGTTTCCCGGGAAAAATAAGATGGAATCTAGGTGGTAAGGTCTAACCTCTTCTTTTGTGCTTCATCTAGTTTCACTTGCTCATCGGGTGCTGTGTGCAGCAGTCTTGCACCCAGAACTTCAGACCAGGAAAGTGACACCTCAACTCCGAGGCCGTGTGGAGACGTGCTGCCAATGACACCTCAATTCAAGATGGCGGCAGTGGCAGGCAGTGCGCAGAGACACTGCACCCAGAACTTGGATGTGAAGCCAGAGCAGCACAGCTGCACTAGCCCCGCGAGAGCTCCAACCCCCCACCCCGTCCCCGCAGTGAGGAGAACCATATAGAGCATCCCCACCCATCCCCTGTCCCAAACACGTGTGCTCTAGAGCGAGAGCTCCCACCCCTCCGTTCTCTGATCAAAGAATAAAACTTTCCTTTGTTTCTGAACCAAACTCAGTCTCAATCTATTGGCACGGGCAACACCAGAGAAGAGGACCCCTACTGGGGCCCAACTCGAAAGGGTTGGTAACATAATTACATTTTGTAGTTTGTTTTGAATAAAATAATGGAATGTTAGAAATAGAAAAGGTCTTAAAGAGATCATTGTTTTGCAGACTAGAAAATGGAGGCAAAGAAAAATGTAGCAATTTGCCCCAGGATCCCATAGCTTGTAACAAAGCTCAGAGGAAAACTTAGGGGTCCTGCCCCGTTAGAATGCACAGTTTCCCCATTGAGCAGGTTTTCATTTTATTTTTTAAAATGAATTTTCCAAGCCTTAACCAGTTTGCGTCTTTAGTGGTATCTCAGTATGAAACTGGAAACGAAGTGGTGAGGGTTTGTTTTTTTAGCTAAAAGCCTTTATGGGAGATCTCAGTGTGTGTGTGTATGTGTGTCTGTGTGTCTGTGTCTCCTCAAAATAATCAGTTGAAATTACCCTCCATTCCAGGGCTATTGTGGACTAGGCTAAATATGTACAGCAATACTTGGAGGGGTCTTAGTTACCCTAGCAGGCACCATCAGGGGAAGCTAGTAGTGTTCAGGCATCCTGCCATCATGACGCTGAGCAGGGTTCTCTAAGGACCACTGCCTAAAATGTTCACGGGGAACACAGTCCCCGGCACAGGCAGGGAGATCTGGCCCCAGCACTGCTGGGTCAATCCACTTATCATTTCCCCATGGGGCAGCAGTATCCTCCAGTAAGGAGAAACCACTGACTCTCCCCAGTAAGAGCTGAACTACATGAGTGTACAATGCCTGGTTTGGAGCTCAATGAAGGGTTGCCTAATTAACTGTGGCAGTCGTCTGAATCTCTCCCTTCTGATCAGAGGAAGGGAACATATCTGAAGCAGAAAGAGGGCCTTTTGGTGGTACCTATATCCCTCCTTAGCCAGGAAGTGCAAGGTAAGTCCTGATTATACAGACCCTTGGGTGGGTTGTTAAACATCTGTACGTCTCTCATCTGTAAAAGGAGGTGTGATCAGATGAGCTTTAAGATTTTTCTAGTTCTAGTAATTCTAACAGAAATGAATACATATAAACCTTGTCACATGGATTATGGAGTCTACAAATATTCTTTCAGGTAAGAATTCTTATCTTTACTTTTTAGGATGAGTTTTTTATCTTATTGAATTTTATGCATCTTGTAATCTTCTTGCATCCTTTTGCATTTTGTAATCCTCTTATGTGAGGTATGATGCTTCATCTTGTATTATAACTGAGATTTTAATTTATAACAGAGAAGGATTGTAACTTGTCTTCCTACTACCAAGATCCATAACTCATCTACAACTGTGTAATACAGAAAATGATAATTTAAGAAAAAACAGCATTACCACTGTTTCTTGGTCTTTTTATATTTTTAAAAACATTATTTTATGTAAAATGCACCATGAACGTGGTGGAAAGAATGGTATCACCTTATGGTAGGTTAGGGTTAGGTTTAGGTAAGGAATTGTGGTTTGCCACCCAGCATCAATACACCTTCCTTCTGGAAAATTTCTTGAATATCCATTGAGAAACCATCTCCCCCCTATTTTCAGTGTTGAGTGGAACAGATCTGACTCCCATTTCCATGGCTGATTTTAAGCCAGTTAGCATTTCTCATCCCCCTGTCTACAGTGATTAGTTCAGGGTTATTATTAAGACATTAGGAGGTATTTACTAAGCCTTCTGAAAAGGAGAAACTTCTCTTCTCTTCCTCCTCCCACTGTAGGAGGCTTTCTTCCCAGATGATCTGACGTGACGTTGATACCTGTGGCATTTGGGTACCACTAAATGAAGCCTAAGATGAAACTAAAGACATAGTATACAGACAGAGAGGAAAACAAGATCCTTGGTAATATCATTTGAGTTGCTAGATCAAGCCACAGATGAGCCCAGATAAACTCTATACTTTATAGTTGATTGAGTCAATAACCCCCACTTTTTAATTTTTGGCTCAAGCTGGTTAGAGTGGTACTTTTCTTTCATTTGTTTGTTTGTTTTAATTTATTTATTTTTTGTTGCTGCACGTGGGCTTCCTCTAGTTTCGGCGAGCGGGGTTACTGTTCATCGCGGTGCACGAGCTTCTCATTGTGGTGGCTTCTCTTGTTGTGGAGCATGGGCTCTAGGCACGCGGGCTTCAGTAGTTGTGGCACGCAGGCTCCAGTAGTTGTGGCATGCGGGCTCAGTAGTTGTGGCTCGCGGGCTCTAGAGTGCTGGCTCAGCAGTTGTGGCACACGGGCTTAGTTGCTCCGCGGCATGTGGGATCTTCCCAGACTAGGGTTTGAACCCATGTCCGCCTGCATTGGCAGGCGGGATTCTTATCCACTGCGCCACCAGGGAAGTCCCTTTCTTTCATTTCTAACTGATCATGTTGAGGTTAGATGGGGCCATTTATCTAGTTATAGCCAAGGAGATGTTTCATTTTTTAGTAAAAGTGCTTAATTGCTAATTCAAGACCTTCCAGCACTCTTGCCATACCATGGCACTGAGGAGCTATTAGCTGGTGGAGCCTCTGTCGACTTTGTTCCCTGAAAGGCCGTGTGGAGCAGAGAACCTGTCAATCCACAATGAACTTACAGCCTGAGTGAGATATAAACCATTAGGGTTTCAGGAATAACTGCCACCACAGAAAATCTTGTTCTTTCCCATACACCAGTAGAGTATCTTATGTTCCACCCTCTGGGCTGTGGAATATACTTTATACACAAGAATTACTCTAACATATAAGGTAAAAATGCAATAAGGCCTCTGTAATGAGTATTTCCACAGACTGTTGACATGTGAATATGAAAAAGTAGGTTGGAGTAGAATTCAATATATATATTTTTAAATTCATTTATAAGGCACACTTACTGGGATATTCAGATAAATCCTGCTGACACAAGCACCATCCTCTATACCCCAAACACAAACTTCTCCTGACTGTGTGAGAGTCTGTAAAAGAAAGAAAAAGAAAACTCAAATGGAAAACAAGACTTTGCTATGGGAGTATGTTCTAAACTCCTTTCTAGTATGTCAGTCTGATGATTTAGTATAAAATTTCATTTTATTTATGTGGATTAAAATTACTTTACAATTTCAACGTCAATACTTCTGATTTGAACAAATATTAACTATTACCTTTAATGCAATTTAAGTAACACATAATAACTAATTAGGATTAGAAAAGTGAAATAAAGGTTTTTTTTCTGTGTAACATAATTGAAATAAGTTACTTGGAAATTCAATGAATTTCCTAGCGAATAAGCCTAGAAATAGAAAATCACAATTGGTATTTTAAAAAAATAGACTTTGCTTTTAAGAGCAGTTTTAGGATTACAGAAAATTTGAGCAGAAGTAGAGAGTTGCACTTCCCTCCCTGCCCTTCCCAATATCCATACAATTTTCCCTAACATCTTGCACTATTGTGGTATATTTGTTAGAATTGATGAGCCAATACTGATACAGTGTTATGGACTAAAGCCATAGTTTACCTTAGGGTTTACTCTTTGTGTTATACATTCTATGGGTTTTGACAAACATACGATGACATGTGACCACCATCACAGTATCATACAGAATAGTTTCACTGCCCTAAAAATCCTCTATGCTTCACCTCTTCATCCCTCCCTCCCTCCCCACTGAACCTCTGGCAACCACTGATTTTTTTTAGTGTCTCCACAATTGTGCCTTGTCCAGCATGTCTTACAGAGGGAACCATACAGCTTTCTCAGATTGCTTTCTTTCACATAGCAATATGCATTTAAGGTTTCTCTATGTCTTTTCATGGCTTTATAGCTCATTTCTTTTTAGTACTGAATAATTTTCCATTGTATGGATGTACCACAGTTTGTTTATTCATTCTCTTATTGAAGGACATCTTGATTACTTCCAAGTTTTGGCAATTATGAATAAAGATGCTATAAGCATTCACGTGCAGATTTTAGTGTGGGCATAAGATTTCAACTAATGTGGGTAAACACTAAGAAGCCCAATTGCTGAATCATATGGTAAGAGTATGTTTAATTTTGTAGAAACTGCCAACTGTCTTCCAAAGTGGCTGTACCATTTTGCCTCAGTAGTGAATGAGGGTTTCTGTTGCTCCATATCCTCACTAGCACTTTGTATTGTCAGTGTTTTGGATTCTAGACATTCTAATAGGTGTGTAGCATTGTTTTAATTTGCAATTCTCTAATGACAAAAAACATTGAACATCTTTTCATCATTCTTATTTGCCACCTGTATATCTTCTGTGTTAAGGTGTTTATTCAGATTTTTTTTCCCATTTTTCAGTGGGGTTATTTTCTTATTGTTGAGTTTTAATAGTTCTTTGTATATTTTGGATACCAGTATTTTATCAGATATATGTTTTGCAAAGATTTTTCTTCCAGTCTGTGCTTTGTCTTTTCTTTCTCTTAACAGTGTCTTTTGCAGAGCAGAAGTCTTTAATTTTGATGAAGTCCAGCTTATCAATTTTTTCTTCCATGGATTGCATTTTTGGTGTTGTGTCTAGAAAGTCATTACCAAACCCAAGGTCACTTAGATTTTTCTCCTATGTTATCTCCTAGGAGTTTTATAGTTTCGTATTTTACATTTAGGTCTACAATCCATTTTGAGTTAATTTTTTGTGAAGGGTGTAAGATCTGTGACTAGATTTTTTTTTTTTTGGCACGTGAATGTCCATTTCCTTCTGCACCATTTGTTGAAAAAAACTATGCTTTCTCAAGTAAATTGCTTTTGCATATTTGTGAAAGGTCAGTTGACTATATTTCTAGACACTGTCCCATTGATCTGTCTATTCTCTCACGAATACCATACTGTCTTGATTACTGTAGCTTTATAGTAAATATTGAAATTGGGTAGTGTTAGTCCTACCCAATTCTTGAATCAGTAAGTTCTAGAATCAGTTTATTCATATCCATAAAATAATTTACTGGGATGTTGATCGGAATTGCATTGAATCTATAAGCCAAGTTAGAAAGAATCGACATCTTAATAATACTGAGTCTTCTTACCCATGTACATGAAATATTTATGCATTTATTTAGATCTTGTTTGATTTCTTTCATCAGACTTTTATAGTTTTTCTCATATATATCTTGTACATATTTTGTTAGATTTATTCCTATTTTACTTTTTCAGTGCTAATGTAAATGGTATTGTATTTTAAATTTCAAATTCCAATTCTTCACTGCTTGTATAAGAAAGCAATTGAGTTTTGTATATTAAACTTGTACCCTGCAACCTTGCTATAATCACTTAGCTCCAGAAGGATTTTTTATTGATTCTCTGGGATTTTCTACATAGACAATCAGGTCATCTAAGAACAAAGTTTTATTTCTTCCCTCACAATCTTTTTTTTTTTTTTTTAAAGATTTATTGATTGATTGACTGATTGATTGCTATGTTGGGTCTTCGTTTCTGTGCTAGGGCTTTCTCTAGTTGTGGCAAGCGGCGGCCACTCTTCATCGCGGCGCGTGGGCCTCTCACTATCGCGGCCTCTCTTGTTGTGGAGCACAGGCTCCAGACGCGCAGGCTCAATAGTTGTGGCTCACGGGCCCAGCTGCTCCGCGGCATGTGGGATCTTCCCAGACCAGGGCTTGAACCCGTGTCCCCTGCATTAGCAGGCAGATTCTCAACCACTGCGCCACCAGGGAAGCCCCCTCGCAATCTTAATACCTTTTATTCCCCACCCCCCTTTTTTTGTCTTATTGCATTAGCTAGGACTTCCAGTTGATTTCATTAAGGTTTTTTTTTTTTTAAAGATGTCCTTTATCAGATTGAAGAAGTTACCCACTATTTGTTGTTTGCTGAGAGGTTTTGTTTTGTAATGTTATTATTAATTATTTATTCAATTTATTTAATAGATATAGGCTCAGATTATTTATTTCTCCTTGTATGAGTTTTGGTAGATTGTATCTTTCAAACAATTGGTCCATTTCAACTAAATTATCAAATTTGTAAGCATAGAGTTGTTCATAATATGGTTGGCCCTCTGTATCTGTGGGCTCTGCATCTGCAGATACAGAGAGCTGACTGTACTATGCCATTTTATATAAAGGACTTGACCATTCGTGGATTTTGGTATCCACTGGGAGTCCTGTAACCAATCCCCCATGGATACTGAAGGATGACTGTACTCTTTTATTATCCTCTTAATGTCCCTGGGGTCAGTAGTAATGACCCCTCTTTAATTTTCATTTCTGATGTTAGTAATTTGTATCTCCTCTCTCTCTCTTTCCCTCCTCCCCCCACTGCCTCGTTAACTTGGCTAGAAGTTTATCAATTTTATTGATCTTTTTAAAGAACCAGCTTTTGGTTTCTTAGATTTTCTCTACTGATTTCCTATTTTTAGTTTCATTGCATTCTGCTCTCATTTTTATTATTTCTTTTCTTCTGCTTACTTTGGATTTAATTTTTTTTTCTATTTCCTAAAGTGGGGGTTTAGATTATTGATCTTAAACATTCTTCTTTTCTAATATACGCATTGAATGCTATAAATTTCCCTCTAAGCCCTGTATTCACTGCAAAATCCCATAAATCTTGATATGTAGTATATGCATTTTCATTTAGTTCAAATTTTTAATTACTCTTAAGACTTCTTTGAGCCATGTGTTATTAGAAGTGTGTTGTTTACTCTCCAATTATTTTGGGGTGGGGGGAGTTTCCAGCTACCTTTCTGTTATTTACTTCTAATTTGAATCCATGTAGCCTGAGAACGTATTTCTTCTAAATGGCTAAGGTATGTTTTATGACCAAGAATGTGATCTATTTTGGTGGATTATTCATGTGAGCTTGAGAAGAATGTATATTATGCTATCATTTGATGAGGTAGTCTATAGATGTCAATTAGATCCAGTTGATTGATGGTATTGTTCAGTTCACCTATGATTTTGATCTTCTGCCTGCTGGTCTCTCTGAAAATTTTCTTTTAACATTCCTTGCAAGGCAGTTCTGCTAGTGACAAATTCCCTCCATTTTTATTTGTCTGAGAAAATATTTTTTCCTTCACTTTTGAAGGATAATTTTACTGGATATAGAATCCTGGGTTTGTTTGTTTGTTTTATTCTTTCAACACTTTAGATATTCACTCTACTTTTGCTTACATGATTTCTGAAGAGCAGACCGCTGTGATTCTTATCTTTGTTTCTTCAAGGGTAAGGTTTTTTTTTCCCTTTGGATTTTTTCAAAATTTTTACTTTGTTTTTGATTTTCTATCATTTGAATATAACAAGCTTTGGTGTAGATTTTTTGGTATTTATCCCGCTAGTGTTCTCTGAGCTTCCTGGATCTGTCATTAATTTTGAAAAATTCTCAGCTATTATTACTTGAAACATTTCCTCTGTTCCTTCCTTTCTTTCTTCTCCTTCTGGTATTCCTATTATGTGTATGTTATACCATTTATAATTGTCCCATGTTCTTGGATATTCTGTTCTTTCTTTTTCATTCTTTTTTCTCTTTGCATTTCAGTGTTGGAAGGTTCTACTGACATTTCTTTAAGCTTATTGATTCTTTCCTTTGCAATATTCAGTCTATTGATGAGCCCGCCAAAGGCATTCTTCATTTCTGTTACGGTGCTTTTTATTTCTAATATTTCTTTTTTTCTTTCTTAGAGTTTCCATATCTCTGCTCATATTATCCAGTCATTCTTTCATGTTGTCCACTGTTTCCATAAGAATCCCTAGTATATTAATCATAGTTTGCTTTAAATTTCTGGCCTGGTAATTACAACATGTCTGTCATATCTGAGTCTAGTTGATGCTTGCTCTGTCTGATGTTTGCTCTGTCTCTTCTGTTGTTGTCTTTTAGTATGCCTTATAATTTTTGTTCAAAGCTGGACATGATGTACTGGGTAAAAGAATATGAATTAAATAGGCTGTAGTGTGAGGTTTTATGTTTATCTGGCTAGGAGTTAGACTGTGTTTACTGTTTGCTGTAGCTGAATGTGTCAGAAACTAAAATTTCCTCTGGTGTCCTTGTTTTGGTCTGAGATGTGCAGTTTCTCCAGTTGTAATCCCCCTGGGTACTGGCTCCAGTGGTGGTTTCTACTTCTGGGCATCTGCTCCAGTAAGCTGTAATTCTTTGCATCTGCCTGTCTGTCTCTATAATTTGGGGGGGAGTGGTTTTCCCTATGACCTCAATTCTTTGATGGGTCTAAGAGGAATTGTTGATTTTAAATTTATTCAGCTTTTTTCTTTTTTTTTAAAGATATATTAATTAATTAATTTAATTTATTTATTTTTGGCTGCATTGGGTCTTTGTTGCTGCACACGGGCTTTCTCTAGTTGCAGCGAGTGGGGGCTACTCTTCATTGCGGTGCGCAGGCTTCTCATTGCGGTGGCTTCTCTTGTTGCGGAGCACGGGCTCTAGGCACGTGGGCTTCAGTAGTTGTGGCTCGCGGGCTCTAGAGCGCAGGCTTGATAGCTGTGGTGCACGGGCATAGTTGCTCCGTGGCATGTGGGGTCTTCCCTGACCAGGGCTCGAACCCGTGTCTCCTGCATTGACAGGTGGATTCTTAACCACTGCACCACCAGGGAAGCCCAATTCAGCTTTTTTCTTGTTGTGAGGTTCTTTACATGCTGGACTGGAAACCCAAAGTTCATATTCATTTTTACAGATAATTTTTACTCTTTCACAGGATCAAGACTGAAAGCAGCTTAAAGTCGCTGCAATGTGATACAATTTAAATTCTGTTTCTTGAACACTAGGGAGTGGGTAACATGATACCGTGGATCAAGTATCTAAATCCTAAACATGAAAATCTTGTATTAAACTTTTTTATTGAGTTGAAACAACCCTAAAAACAGACATAATTCTTATCAGAGAACATCTGGAAGAAAAATCACATAATCAGAATCTGAAGATTGGAAGAAACCTTAAGTGTTTCCTATTCCATAGTCTATGTGTTTTTTTATTTGCTAGAACTCCCAAAATCTTAATGGATTTGTTGATGAATCATATGAAAAGTGAAATATGTTTCTTGAGATCAACTAAAAGTAAGCAGTTAAACACCAGAAAAGAAATTTCTTTTCTGCATGTAGAGGGAAGGTTTTTTGTTTTTGTTTTTTCTAAGTAGACTGAATACATGTTTTGTGCATGGCAACTATTTCATTTTCATTTTCAAATCGGGCTGCATCACTCTGAGAGGGTAAACACTAATAGTCTAATAAGTGTTGACAACTCATTAGCAATGAATGTGTTTGATGATCTGGCTTGGAAAGCCTGGATGGTGAATACAAACTGGATGGCTCCTACAGGGAACTCTGCTCAATATCATGTAGCAACCTAAGTGGGAAAAGAATTTGAAAAAGAATAGATACATGTATATGTATAACTGAATCACTTTACTGTACACCTGAAACTATCACAACATTGTTAACTATACTCCAGCATAAAATAAAAAGTTTAAAAAATAAAAACAAACAAACAGGATGGCTCCTAAGATTTTAATTGCTTTGGTCATGTTCAGAGACTTAATATTATGAAGTCACAATATGACAATGTCATTCTAACTGGGGAGTAAATTTGATGATGGAAGTGGTTGGCATTTCTACCACATCTTCAAGAGTACCCTCAGGGGACTTCCCTGGTGGTCCAGTGGTTAAGACGTCGTGCTCCCAATCCCAATGCAGGAATTTACAACAGGTTGCACATGAACTTCCAAAATCTTACCCTTAAATCGTACTGTGAAACAATACAATATTCCTTACCATGCAGTATTCATTTCCAGGTGTGATAAAGTCTGTTGCCTGAAATTTCCCATCACAAGCCGCTAGGAGTTTTTCAAAGGTTGGCTCCTCATCAAAAGTGTAAATATAAATAGATCCCTATAAATATACCAAAAAAGAAAAAAATAATGCAATTGTTGTGTGTTCAGTTCAACAAATAGTTATTAAATGCTTACTGTGAATAAGGCACTGTGTGAGAAAAGGCAGTGGGAAAGTAGAGATAAACTCAGTAAGGCCCTGACCTTGAGGAGCTTAAAATATAAATGTTTATTGATTCATTCATTCATTCCTCAATTAAAATAATCAATTAATAGGACTTTCTTCTTTTCTCCATTTCCAAGCATTTTTTTTTTAATATTTTTGCCTTGTTTTGTGTCCTCAATTGGTTTTTCACTTCAGTTACTTTTTTTTTTTTTAATTAATTAATTAATTTATTTATTTATTTTTGGCTGTGCTGGGTCTTCGTTTCTGTGCGAGGGCTTTCTCTAGTTGTGGCAAGTGGGGGCCACTCTTCATCGCGCTGCGCAGGCCTCTCACCATCGCGGCCTCTCCCGCTGCGGAGCACAGGCTCCAGACGCGCAGGCTCAGCAACTGTGGCTCACGGGCCCAGCCGCTCCGCGGCACGTGGGATCTTCCCAGGCCAGGGCCCGAACCTGCGTCTTCTGCATTAGCAGGCAGGTTCTCAACCACTGCGCCACCAGGGAAGCCCCCAAGCATTTTTTTAAGATTACAATACATAACAAAGCACTTTTTCCTGACTTTAAAAATAATGTCTATTTATGCAGAAAATTTGGAAAATGTAGAAAACCAGAAAAGTTGTTAAGATGAACTAACTTCTATCACATACTAGACCATGGTGGGCACTAACAAAAACTTTTAAATGTACATTTGTGAAAACTGTAGAGGTGTGGCTGAAGCTGTTACTTATGACTTGTTTATCATTCTCAGGTTCCAAATTCACCTCTCCAAAAAATCTATCCTGTACATTATGCATCCCTGCCAAGTAACTGTAATACGGTATGTTTATTTAACTAGCAATAAGAAGTCTGCTTTCAACTGATCACAAGTTCTTCAAGTTTACTTGGGTTAAACATGAATATTTTCGTTCCTGTTTATCTAAAAAATACAACTCTGTAAGGTCTAAAATTTGGTAGGTATTTACTGATTTTACCTTTCATTCATTTACCTTTCATTAATTCCTTCAACAAATATTGAGTGGATACACTGTGCCAGACACAGCTCTGGATGCTGGGGCTGCATCAGAGGACAAAACAGACAAAAGTTCCCTGCCCTTATGGAGCTTACATTCTACTGGGGAATTTGGTCAATGAATAAGATATCTAAATAATATATATTGTAAGTTAAAGAGCAATAATTGTAAGAAGAAAAAAATAAAGCAAGGAAAGAGGATATGACATGGCAAAATAAGAGGGTGAAATTCTAAACTAAGTGTCCAAGAAAGGCTTTACAGAGAAGGTTGTGTTTAGAGAAAAGACTTGAAGGAAATGAGGAAGGGATTCACATGGATTCTGTGGGAAATGCATTCCAGACAGAAGGAACAGCCAGTGCAAACACTCTGAGGGAGGAGCATGCCTGGTGCATATAAGCAAGCTGCATGATGACCAGCATGACTGAAGCAGGGTGAATAAGAAGAAGAGTCTTTGGAGATAAGGCCAGTGTAGGGAGTGGAGTCCACATCATGAAGGGCCTTGTAAAGCATAGTGAAGATTTTGGCTTTTACTCAGAATAACATGGGGAATCACTGGAGGGCTCTGAGTAGTAGACAGAGATGCTTTGCTCACTTTGGCTGCTATGTTGAGTACATGTAGTCTATTCTATCATGTACTGAGAAAAGTATATTAAAATCTCCTATTGAGATCATGATTTTGTTTTTCCTTGTCATTTTGTCATGTTTTACTTTATATATTTTGAGGCTATTTTATTTGGTACATATATATTTTAAAAGTTTATGTATTCCTAGTGAACTTAACCTTTTACTATTCTAAAATAAGCCCATTTATTCTTAGTAATGATTTTTGCCTATAAGTCTTTTTTGCCTAATATTAACATATCTCCAAAGGCTTTCTTTTGGTTAATGTTTGCATGATATATCTTTTCCCATTTTCTAAATTTACTTTCAATTTTTAATTTACTTTCAATGTTACTGTATTTTTAAAAATTTACTTTCAATCTTATGCTTTAGATATGTCACTTGAAAACAGTGCAGAGTTAGGTTTGGATTTTTTTAAATCAAATATGGTAATCTTTGCCTTTTAACTAGACCAACTATTCTGTTTTGTTTTAATTGTAATTACTAGTATATTTGAGATTAAACATTACTTTTTAATTTATGCTTTCTATTTTCTCACTTGTTTTGTGTTTCTCTTTCTCTCTTTTCCTACCTTGTTTTGGGTTTTTTTTTTAACATTTCACTTCCCCCCTATATGATGTGGAAATTTCATCTGATGTTTCAGTTCTTTTATGGTTACCTTAGCAGTCAGAACATGCATACTTAACTTATAAATATCAGAAGTTACTTAAAACATTTACTCTCCTCCCAGGCAATAAAATAAACTTGAAATACATTATTTTTTTTTTTTTTTTTTTTTTTTTTTATTTATTCATTTATTTATTTATTCATTCATTTATGGCTGTGTTGGGTCTTCGTTTCTGTGCGAGGGCTTTCTCTAGTTGTGGCAAGTGAGGGCCACTCTTCATCACGGTGCGCGGGCCTCTCACTGTAGCGGCCTCTCTTGTTGCGGAGCACAGGCTCCAGACGCGCAGGCTCAGTAACTGTGGCTCACGGGCGTAGTTGCTCCGCGGCATGTGGGATCTTCCCAGACCAGGGCTCGAACCCGTGTCCCCTGCATTGGCAGGCAGACTCCCAACCACTGCGCCACCAGGGAAGCCCTACATTATTCCATTTACTCCTTTCCCTCCAACTTACATTATTGTTGTCTGGAATTTTAATTCAATGTTATTTTTGAACCCAACTTTGAATAATTTGTGTTGTTTTATACAGTCAGTGTTCACTTACATTTCTCTACACATTTACTACTGCTCTTCATTCTTTTTGCATCACAGTCCTTCCACCTGGGGTCATTTTCCTTTTGCCTGAAGTACATTCTTTAGAATTTTCTCTAGTGATGATGTGCTAACAAACTCTCAATTCTGGAGTGTCTAGGAAGTCTTTTTTTACCCCTGTATTGAAAAGTATTTTCCCTGAGTATAGAATTCCAGGTGGTAGTAACCTTATTTCACTAAATCAGGGGTCAGCAAACTTTTTCTATAAAAGGACAGCTAGTAAATATATTAGGCTTTGCAGGCCATGTGGTCTCTCACAACTACTTAATTCTACCATTGTAGTGTGAAAGCAGCCACAGACAATACATAAACAAGTGGGTCTGACTGTGTTCCAGTAAAACTTTATTTACAAAAACAAGCACCAGGCTGGTTTTGGCCCATGGGTCCACAGTTTCCTGACCCCTGCACTACATGGAAGATCTCATTCCACTCTTTCTTACTTACATTATTGCCAGAGTAGTCAGCTGTTAGTGTAACTGAAAGTCCTTTGAAATAATCTGTTTTTTTCTCTGACTGCTTTTAAGATTTTCTCTTTGTCTTTGGTTTTCAAAAATTTCACTTTGTTCAGTCTAAGTGTGTATATCTTTCCTGCTTGGGATTCACTGGGCCTCTTGAAGCTGTAAATTCATGTCTTTAATCAGTTCTGGAAAATATCTCTTTAAATATTACCTCTGTCTCACTCTCTCTCCTCTTTGGGATTCCAATCAAATACATGTTAGATCTTTTCACTGTATCATTCATTTCTCTTACCCTCCCTTTTGTATTTCTCATACTTTTGTCTCTTGGGTTCATTCTGGACAACTTCTTCTGATCTATCTTCCAGTTCATTGATTCTCCAGTCTTCTGTCAGACATATTCATTTAATTTTTTCTTTGTTAGTATATTTTTCTTTTTTAGAACTTCTATTTGTGTCTTTCTCCCTTCTGTTATGTTACTTTTTTATTGTTTCCTGTTCTCCATAGATATTTTAAATTTGTCATTTATTAAAACATCATTAGCACAGTTTAACTTCTGGTAATTACAGAAACTTAAGTCTTTCCATATTTAAATTTAAATTTCTTTTAGGCAGAAAATCATTGAACTTTACTTGTAATTCATCTAAAATCATTGCCTAACAATATAAACTAATATATCCTGACCTAGGAGTCTTCCCAACAGTATAATTCAGGTGGGCATTTGATTTTATCCTGTATTTATTTCCCTCCCTTCTTCTCTTACAGAACCTGTGTTTTCCTTAGAGAACCACCCATGACCCCAGTCTCAGTTCATGTTTGGGTGGATTGACTCTACCCAGGGTCCAAGGGTAGACATGTGACTTAGGCCTGGTCAATGAGAGTTTAGAATCCCTCTGGACATAGTATTTGACCCAGGGGTAGAGAGGTGACCCAAGTTAGTACAATGAGTCTAGATTCCAGGACATTTTTTTCCAACTGGTATCTTTCTACCAGGGTCACCAAGAGGATAAAAATACAAAATTGGAGTTGCAGAAGGCTCTCTTGACACCACAGGGGTGAGTCTGCATAGAAAAGGAGGAAGCAGAGAGGAAACAGAGCCAAGATATGGCAGAAAAACAAGGCATGCAGCATCATGGGAGCTCCTGGATTTATATCAATTCCTTGCTTGCTTTCAGTTATACACACAAAAACAAACAAACAAACATCCCTCTGTTATTTAGGTCTTTTAAATTGAGTATTTTTTCATTTGCAAGCTAAAGAGTCCTGACTAGTAATGTATCATTCTGCAACACACTCTGCCCTTCATTCCTGTCATGCAATGATGATAATAATAATATCTGAAATTTCATGTCAAGAAACCACCATCTAGCATACCTTGTCTGTCTGAATCAGCAACATTCTGTAACTGGGAGAAAACATCAAATGTTCCACAGGCCCTTCAACCTCAAGAAAATCCTCTACTTTGTAATTTGTATCTTTAATAAGAAAAGAATACACAAAGCCATCCTAGAGACCAAAAACAATGAGATAAATGAAGAAAATTAGTCTTGATCAATGCATAGTATTCAATATACTTTCCTCATCAAGCAAGCTAAGAATTATTGATTACCATCTACTATTCATTTTTGGAATCATCATCTATGTTTACATTACCTAGAATGCCCTGCTTCTTACCTTTATTTAGTCAACTTTTAACCATGTTTCCTGGTCAATTTTCAATTTTATCTCTTTTGTGACACATTTTTCAACTACCTAAAATTTTACTGATCACTCCTTTCTTTGAACTTCTTTAGCATTTATCTTCTTACCACATTCTTCATTATATAGGAGGTGGGGCAGATGAGGCAGAGTTTATCGTGTGGCTGGTATCCAGAAGTCTCCTTACTTCAAAGACCTTAGCCTTAATGTATGTATAATCATCATTATGTGCATTTCCTAAATCTCTAAATGACTCAAAGGTAGGGAGTGTGCTGTTTATTTCCTTTGTATTTTCTTTTCTAGTTTTTCACACAGTGATAGAAACAGGGCAAGTATCCAGTAAAAAAGGGTTGGTTAAATGTTGATCAGTTAGTTGTAAACAGCTTTAGGTTAATTTAACTACTCTCAAGAAAAACTTAAGTTATTTTTACAGTAATGAAAAGGCTTTGGCAAATTCACCCATCATTTCTAGATTAGACCCCATAATAACTAAGAGTAGGCATTTGTGAGACGGCTGGGTTCAGACTTGAGACCTGGGGGGAGAAATGTGCAAGGTGCTTTCTCCAAGCCCATCATCATTCTCCATCCCTCACCAGAGCAGATGCTCCAATCTCTCCTTTAAACTAGGTTAAAAAAACACACCAAGGGTGGCCTTGAGAAGGACAAATGCAGACTAAATGTAGGAGGAAGTAGTCCGTTGCAAGGTTGGGGAGAGGAGATTACAAGCTACATGTAGGTTAATGAGCTCCAGATTGTTTCTTGTTGGTGGAGCTACATCTCTCATTCTGACATCATTGCCTAGCTGCCCTTAGGTTCCTGGAGATGTGATCTGTGGCAAAAGAAGACACAAAGCTAACAGTGTTCTGGGACGGCTACCAGTAGACCTGAGATTTTAGTGTAGGTCGGCTCCAAACCTTAGCATTGATTACAACCACATGGAAATGTAACCTGGTCTGACCTCTTTTCATACTTACTGAGGCTATGTGCCCTAATAAATGAGAGCAAGAACTTTGGAGTTTGCCACACCTGGGTTCAAGTCCCAGCTTCACCACTTACTGGCTGGTGAACTCTGTAAGACTCGACTCCGTGTGTGTGTGTGTGTGTGTGTGTGTGTGTGTGTGTGTTTGGGGGGTTGGATTTTTTAATCCTGTTTTTGCTTATTTGCAATAAGATAGACATATGATAGATCATTATACTGTTATCTGTAATTTTGTATATATTTGAAATTCTTCATAATAAAAATTTTTACAATAAACATCTCCCCAAAACAGAATTTTAATTAATAATCTGACAGAACTTGACATCCCAAATTATGGCTCATCATAGTAAATGGCAGCAAATGGAAATTGTATGTTTTCTTTTTTTCTCTATTTGAAATAAGTTTTTAACTATTTTTTAATTGAAGTATAGTTAATTTACAACGTTGTGTTAGCTTCAGATGTTTGTATATTTTCTTTAAAGCAATTAATTTTGAAGAAAAAAATACATTACAATTCCAGAAGCAAGCACGCCTCCCTTCTGATATGCCATGGTGACTGGACTGACAAAATTTCTTCCAACTTTGGAAAAGAAAAACAAGGTAAAACAGGTGACACGTAATTAAAAGTGCTGTACAGAGTAATTAATCTCACTTGCTTTCCTAGGACTATTCATTTCTTTGTAATTCTTCTTTCCACAAATCAACTTCCTATCAGGATATGTGCTATGCTTCTCAAACAATGAAGAATAAAAGCTGCTTTGCAATGACTACTGATGTAAATCACACAGTTTTTTTTTTTTTTTTAAGGTTCTGTATCATCAGATCTATGGAAGTAACATTGTGGAATTATATAGTTAACATATTTTCTTTTTTAGGAAAGCAATTATCAGAGATTTTAAAGGGTCAGAAAGAAAAAAGACAAAAACTGTATTATTATTAAGCTGTATACTTAAGATCTGTACATTTTATGGTACATAAATTTATACCTCAGTAAATAAAACACAGTGGACTTAAAAAAGTAAAAAGAAAAAGTGATCTATAAGATCTTTGTTATTAATAAAATATTGTCCTGGGGAAAGTAACAAAAAGCATATTACCTTTTATGTAGATAAACCGCAAGAACTACAAGATCAAAGGCTCAGAGACATGTATCAGACTTTTACTTACTGAACACTACATGCTTGGCATTTTGCCAGATGCTAAGACACATACTGTTGCTTCCTCCAAAGACTATTCACCCTAGCAGTCTCTTCTTTCCAATCCAACTGCCACTAGAGTCCAGGTTGCTATGACTCCTGGCCTAGTCTAGGTGCCTGCTACTTATAGCCACCCGCTTCTAGGATTGTGCTTCCCTGAACTATGGATAATTAATCTCCCCAAGCACAATTCCAACTGGGGTACATCCCCATTCAGGAGTTGATGTCAGTCCACTGTCAGCTGAATTAAGTATAAATGCCTTAGTCAGACATTCAAGGTCAGATATGGTATCAGATAGATGTCCCTTTGTTCCCCACTATTCCTGCATAACACTCGATGCTCCAGACAAACTGGACCACTTCTTTTTCTCAGCCTTCCCCATGTTTTCCTGTTTATGCAGATACCATTGCCCCAAATTCCACCTACCCTCATCTCTGTCTGTGAACCCATCCTTTAAGGGCTATTTTAAATGCCGCCTACAAAATGACTTAACTTGGCAGTTTTCCCTCATCTGAATTCCCAGAGCACTTTATGAAGTTCTCCTCACATCTTAATTTTCCTGGCTGCAATTGTTTGTCAACTTGTCTTATTCTCTTTAATAAAATATAAATCAGCACCTTGAAGGTGCTGATTATGAGATTATATATTTGCCACCGATGTCAACTCGGAGGCACCTTGCTTAGTGTCCTCCACATTGTAGAAGCTAGATAAATATTTATTTGAAAGTATTTATAATATATCATGAAAATAATAAGAAATAGTGTACAAGAAGGAAATAGTGAACAATATAAGACTACATACAGGGACTTCCTTGGTGGTCTATTGGTTAAGACTCTGCGCTTCCACTGCAGGGGGCGCAGGTTCGATCCCTGGTCAGGGAACTAAGATCCAGCATGCCACAAGGTGTGGCCAAAAAAAAAAGACTACATACAACTAAGTCCTAAATTGTGTAAAACGTTATAAGTGTGATAGGGATTTGGAAATGCGAAACATTGTTCGATAATTCACTTTACAAACACACAGAAGTGCCAATTTACTCCCTAGCAATCTCTGGAATTAAACTATAGAGCCAAAGTTTGAGTAAGTCACAGTTCCTAACTTCAAAGAGTTGGTGACTAGTGGCAAAGACAGACAGGCACATGGGGCGTTGTAGTGTAACAACACAGGATGAGGCTCTAACAAAGAAGTGAGTCTGATGGAACCCCAGATGGGGCACCTGATTTTGCCTGTAGGTTGCGGTGAGGACAGACGAAGGCTCCAGAATGGATAATTTCGCCAGGTAGACAAGGAAGAGAAGGGCATCCTAGACAAAGGTAACTACCAATGGCAGCAGGCAGAATTTAGAGAGAGCACAGGAATGATGAGAACTTCTAAAAGGATCAAGCGGGAGAGCTGTAACTGGAAAGATAGGCCAGAAAAGAGGCTTAGTTTTTAGAGAGCTGAGAGATGGCATTGTGTATATGAGATCAGAGGGTGGACTGGGCCTGGAGAGTACAGGTGACAGTAAAGGGAAGAGAGATGGGGGCTGGGGTAGGAAAGTTGAACCTAATGGCTTCACTTTCTCCGTGGAGTGAGTCAGGGAACAGGAGAGGGAGCAGATAAGGGACATGCAGCTGGGGAAAACTTGCTGTAGGATGTGGTGTTTGAGCTGGGAACTGGAGGATTCAGAGAGTAAGGTGGCAAGGGAATGAGCTGGGTGGTATGTCTGTAAAATGATGGGAAGAAATGACTGGCTAGATCAGGAAACTCATACTGCGGAGTAGCAGGAAATAATATTAATGGCGTGGGTAAGATTAGATTAGAGAGGGCTTGAAATCAAGGCAAAGTAGTCCTTGAGTTATATGTTTAAAATGGTCTTCAAGAAACGCGGTTTGGCAGGGATGAGATGCCTGATTTGGGTCACTTGCGGATTAAGGTCAATGAAGTCAGCCCTAAGGTTGCTGCAGAAATCAAGGTGTGAAATAATAAGAGGAAATGGAGTGGAGAGTGCCTTGGTCAGGTTGGAGAACTTGCCCTGGTGAGAATCCCTTCTCAAAGTGTCTACACGTAGCCCCCCACAAGGTGACACTGGCTTCTCTGACTCAGGCCCAACTCTGGCCACAGCTGATGGGACCAGGAATGGACACCAGATCCAAGGAGAATAGGTCAGATTCTCTCAGAAGTTCTAACCAAGCAACAAAAAGTAATTTTCAAGATGGCAGTTGGTCTTAAAAGAAGGTCTTGTGGAGAAAGGGTCATTGTGGAAGGCATATTAGCTGATTAAACACACAGGCATATGTATGGGAAAGGATATAGCATAGTAGCTAAGAACTTGGACTCTGAAGTCATTGTCTGGGTTCAGGTGTCAGCTCCATAATTTACTAGTTATGTGAATTTGGGCATGTTTCTTAACCTCTTAATGCCTCCATTTCCTCATCTATATTATGAAGATAAAAATGTATTTCCTTACAAATTTGTTTTAAGGATTATGTGAAATATACATATAGAGTGATAGCAGAAAGCCTAGAGCATAGAGCACTCAATAAACATGTTAGCTACAAGAAGCATACAGAGGGCTCGGTAATAAACTAGAGGATAAAGAAGGAGGAGTCAAAGATGTCTCTAGAAAGAGAAAAATAGGGAACACAACATCCACTGTCAAGTACAAAACCATCACCAATGGCTACACTTCTGGGAAGATAAAGCAAAGCAGTTTCTTACCCCTTGGTGGTCCGTCTTCTATCTTATTAAGCACAGTTACCTTCAAGTTTTCTCCACTAATCATTAAAAGATGACCCTCTTCACAGCCAACATATAGGTCACTTGTTGGAGTCCAGCAGTGCATAGTCGGGTGAAGCAAAGCATATAGATCATCTTTAGGCTTCAAGGAAAGATTTAAAACCTTGTGTTAAGACAACAGTCATAGCTTAAGAGCCAGAGAATACTCAGCAAAAACAATTTCCAGGACAAAACAGATGAATATGCGGTGGCTTCTCTGGTTGTGGAGCACGGGCTCTACGCGCGCTGGCTCAGTAGTTGTGGTGCCTGGGCTTAGTTGCTCCGCAGCATGTGGGATCTTCCCGGGCCAGGGCTCGAACCCGTGTCCCCTGCATTGGCAGGCGGATTCTTAACCACTGCACCACCAGGGAAGTCCCACAAAATTCTTGAGTAATAACTTCTACACTGTTTCTTGGTGGACTTTTTGATATCTTGGATCTAAGAAAGTCATTGTTTAGCTAAAATCACACCATTTGAGGAAGATTTTGGTCAACCTTTCCCCTCCTGGTTCTGCAGGGGGACATGAATGTGATTTTCCTTGAGTGGCTATGGAGAGGTTGGCCTCGATCCTCTGCTTGGTTAACTGTCACGGGGAATAAGAGGACACTTTGTCTGCCTCTGGTAGCCTCTCTAGTTCATGAAACATCCTACTTGACTTTGATTCCATGGAAAACTCAGAGAGAAATGCACAAAATCTTTGGGACTTACCTAGAAGAAATGTTGGTTTGGGGAACTAAAAATAATATGGACCAAGGGTCTATGGCAAATTTTTCCTGTAAAGGACCAGGTAGAGAATAGGCTTTGCAGACCACATAGGTCTCTGTCACATATCCCCTTTTTTTTTTTAATCACTTAAAAATGTAAAAAACAGTCTTAGCTTGAAGCCATGTAAAAGCAGGTGACAGTTTGCTGATCTGTGCCTTAGATGATAATATCTCAGTGTTATGCCCCCTGCAGCCTTAAACACTGTGTCCAGCAGGGGAGAGGTCACTCCTCCTTTCTGTCCACACAGAGCAGGCCTCCTTGTAAGTCCTGGACCACCTGCTTTCCTTTCCAGAGGTCAAAATAGCCATGGTAGCTATTCTGGGCATGTGCCCTCCACAGCACTCATTAAGATCCTGAATTCAGGGTATCATAACATGGCATATCATACCATACCATACCATACCATAACATGGCATTCTTTCCTTTCTATTTAAACAAGTCAAACATACTACCTTACTTTTATTTATCTATTTACAGATGTATTTGCTTATAATATAACATTTAGTACTATATTAGTTTTTTTTTAATGCTATACTATTATGTAGAATTGCATTAGCTACAACATAACGTCTTTGCTTTCTTTAGGCATCCTTACAGCCATAGGAACAGAAAATATTTTTTAATAATATTTTTATTTGTTTCTAATTATAAAAGTGGTACATCCTTATTTGGGACAGAAAACATTTTTAATAAGCTAATGGCCAAATTAACAGAATTCTTAAATTCCTTGAGAGCTCCATATGTATTTCATTCCTTTATTCATTCATCTGACAAATACTTACGCTACATAACAGGCACTGTTCTAATTACAGGGATGTAGCAGTGAACAAAATACACACACACACACACACACACACACACACACACACACACAAACCTGCCCTCATGGGGCTTACATCCTGGTGAGGGAAAACAGAGTAAAAATAAGTTAAGAAGTTAAATATATGGAATGTTATGTGTTGAAAGTACTGTGGGAGAAAAATAAAGCAGGGGAAGGTGGAATAGGTTTCATAGTTGGGGAATAACTGTAAACCTATATAAACAGCCATTTTTTCATTCAAAACTCTTCGATAATGCAAGCCACTGTTGTAATAAATACTCAGTTATTTGAATAATATATACTGCTCTTTAATTTAGGAAAGGTTTACAGATTCAAGGTAAAGCAGGTGTAGCACTGCCAAAGTAACTACTCTGATGGATTCCCAACTGATATAAATTTGTTGCATAATTGATATTTCCACAAACATTTATTGGGTGTTGATTATATAGCAGGTATTGTGCCAACTGCTAAGAGAACCCTCTTCTCAATAGGATAATCACCTATCGAGGGAAGAAGTAGTATCAACAAACATCAGAATCAGAAAACATAGTAGGCTATAGTAGAAGAGTGTTTAAATATTACAAGAGAATCTATGAGAAAGCAATTTGTTCTTGGTGGAGTGAAGGAAGTGGACAGAGAGAGAATTATCATTTGGGATGGACCTGGAAATATGACTAAGGCAGAAATCATACATAGGAGCACTCCGCATTATAATTTTTTTAAAGGATACATTGTCTTTAATTGTATGATTGGCCTATTTCATGCCCTCATAGCCTTGGATTGTTAGAAAATAAATACTTGAGTAACAATTTCGCCACCCAGTGGGCAGGGAAAAAAAGGGGACAAAACCACTCAAAAGGATTAAACTGTTGCTGATTAATGACATTTTTGTGGTATCTAAACTGAGATTTGACTCAGAGGGAAAAGAGTTACTCACTGACTACCATTATTTAATCATCATTATTTAAAATTTGCCTGGGTTGTCTTGATGACCTTAGACTATAAATCACAAAAAGACAGACTCTTACCTCGTATAGCAATGGGCTCAAAAATCTTTAAAAAACCACACATATCTGGTTCTCACAATACCAGCGAATCTGTATGTATGCCACAGAAGGTTAGGATTAAAACTTGGAATTTTCTTGCCTTGGTATATTAAACTAGTATTGTGTGTGGCTTTTCTTACTTTAAGATAAACCTGGGCTTGTCTTCCTATTACTTTCTTTCATCAGTAAATATGTTCTGTGCCATTTAAAAATGAATGTAATATTATGTGGTGTAAGCAGAAACAATAATTTTCAATCCTGGAAATTGAGAATTTTAAAAGAAAAGGTGCCAATAGTGTTTAAAAGTATTTGTTGGTAACACCACCTCCTTGTTCAGTCCTCTGGAATCAAACATTTTGATCACTTGAGGACCAAATATAAAAAACTCAAGCCCAACTTAATATTGCTTTGGAAATTGTAAGCATCTGAATATGTGTCAGAATACTTGAGTTTTAAAAGGAATTTCTATTTAGCAACTTCTGCTTAAAAAAAAAAAAAAGTAGATGGAAAAAGAAAACTGGACCCTTGAGATTAAATTCACTATCTTGGATCCAGTTTCTTCCCAGATAACATCTGCCTTTGATTTCCCCCATGCTACTACTGGATACCATTTCTAATGCCCCAAATAAGTTGTGTAACGTGATGTGGGCCTATTTAAAGTCCTATCATGTGCCTTTCTAGTGTTAGCTATAAGAGAAATAAGGGGAGTATTTAGTATTTGTAATTTTATAAAAATCCACATTTGTCAATTTTTAAGACCCTTAAATAGGTCAAGTCATTACTGGCTTCTTTGCCATTGGTACTGGGTCACAAGAAATTTCATTCAAAGGAAGAAACAGAATCAAGACATTTGAGATCTAAGTTTAGTTATGCTTTCACTCATTGTATAGACATTACTCAATGTTTTAGCAATTTTTCTCACCTTATTTGTCTATAAGATGAAAGAAGTACTGGGAAAGTTGATTTCTAATTTAAATGTAAAGTAAATGGCTTTAATAATATTCCTTGTATGATTTAGAGATGTCATACTTTAATATTAAATTTCTGTTTTCAGAAAAAAGTTAAAATGCACTGAGTTACAAAAGTCCCAGGAAATAAAGATGTCTGTTTATTATGAGCATTTTTTAAAAATTGTAACTCCACATTTAATTATTTAAAGGAGGCATTTCATAGCATTTTTCAAATAACAAGAACAATTGCTTGAATTTTAAATGTTTTATGTAGGATTCATCAAGTTGGCACAAAGGGTGAATGATGGGGGCTCCCACAGAAATTTGCTGCACATACACAGTCACACACACACACACACACACACACACACAAGTTTGAGATGGTTGAAAATGTGGGCATCAAATGTTCTTTGGCATCAAAAACTAAGCATAGAAACATTGTTTCAAGTTGTAAACCTTGATGGCTGATGTGTTTGCTTTTACTTTGCTGCCCCACTGTGGCTGAATGTGGTTGCATTTCCAAGGGTTAAGACCTGTACTATTAAAAGGAATTAGTTATTTTCTGTAATTTAAAAAAAGTGAGTAATTGTCATCCTTTAGAGGAAATACTAAGAGCATACAACCTTCTCCCTTGCTGGCCAGAGATTTTTTGATAAACTACTTATCACATGGAACTATTTTAAACATCTATAGCTTAATTCTCTGCAGTGTTCAGAAACATTGGGGAAACTCTACTTCTGTTCTCCTGGGCTTGGAGCTTTCACACAAGCATTCACATAACGCAAGTTCCAGAGGCTCAGCAGAATCCAGCTCCTTACCTTCATCCCAAAGGCCCTGCATGTGTCACTCTCTGCTCCCTGCCTCGCTCTCGACCATCACGGCACCTCATTCCCCCTCACTTACTCTGCTCCAGCCACAGGGCTCTCTTCTCAGCTCCTCAAACATGCTGAGTTCTTTTCTTCCCCCAGGGCCTTTGCAGGCGCAATTCCCTCTGCCTGAACACTCTTTACCCTGCTTACAGTCGGAGGAATGCCTCCTTGTCCTTCAGAGTCATCTCCCCAGAGGCCTTCCTTGAGCAGCATGTTAATCTCTCCCTCACCCCACGCCCACCTCTCATTTATCCTGTTGTAATAACTGTCACATTTCGCAACGATTTGCTGTATCTCTTTACTTCTGGTGTTGGTGGCGTTGCCGCTCTGTCTCCCTGGTAGAATGGAAGCTCCGAGAAGCAGGGTTATGCCTGGTTGGTCGCCATACGACCCTGTTGCCTGAAACAGTGCCTGCTACCTACAAGGAGCTTGATAAGTATCTGCTGAATGAAAAAAAATGAGTAACTTGGCAAACTCCCTTATGAAGCTTTCTTCCACCGCTTTCCATGGCCTCATTTTCTCCTGGATTTGCTCCTGCTTCTGTGCCTGTTCCTCCTGAGGCTCCTCTTCTTCCTCCTGTCTCTTGGCTGACTCCTTCCTCTCCGGCTCTCTTCCCTGACACCCTCTCTCTCCTTTTCCTCACCCCCTATCCCCTGCCCACCGCCACACTCCCACTATCCTCTCTGAGGGAATGACTCTGACCACACACTGTGTCTCCGGCCCTGCCTTCTCCTCCCTGACACTAGGTCCAAGTTGCCTGCTTCCACCTGGCATCTCCACCTGGAAGCTGCCCAGCGCTCCAAAGTTAGTATGTCCAAAACTGAAATCACATCTGGGCCGCCTGTTTCAGTTAGCAAGGCCATCATCTTCCTAGTCACCCAAACTCAAAACTCCAGAGCCTTCATCTCTCGTGGCCTCCAGGGCTAGCCTGAAATAAAAACCAGGAAGATCCTCTCTATCCTGCATGTCTCATGGGATGGTCATGAACGCAAATAGGCAAACACGGAGAGGGGCCAGGTCATTACCCTGAAGGTTTCGGCCTCTTCACCCACTAGTCCGGCAATGGCTGACACGGGGAGCACAGGTCCATAGATAGGATCTTTGGGCAATGATTGAGGAAAAACTACATCTGTTTCATTACAAAATGACCCATCTTCCATAGGCAGTTTTACTGACCTGTGGAAAAAAGAGACATCAGAATAATCAGATTAACAGAAACAAATCATTGATGGAACTGCTGCATATCAGTGGTAAGCAAAATGGGAGGTGTTACAACTCATTAAAAAAACCTAGCAAAAACCAGATGAAACCAAATACTAGATTTAAAAAAATGGAGCTGGAGGAATCAGGCTCCCTGACTTCAGACTATATTATAAAACTACAGTAATCAAGACAGTTTCATACTGGCACAAAAACAGAAACATAGATCAATGGAACAGGATAGAAAGCCCAGAGATAAACCCATGCACATATGGTCACCTTATCTTTGATAAAGGAGGCAAGCATATACAGTAGAGAAAAGACAGCCTCTTCAATAAGTGGTGCTGGGAAAACTGGACAGGTACATGTAGAAGTATGAAATTAGAACACTCCCTAACACCATATACAAAAATAAACTCAAAATGGATTAAAGACCTAAATGTAAGGCCAGACACTATCAAACTCTTAGAGGAAAACATAGGCAGAACACTCTATGACATAAATCACAGCAAGATCCTTTTTGACCCAACTCCTAGAGAAATGGAAATAAGAACACAAATAAACAAATGGGACCTAATGAAACTTAAAAGCTTTTGCACAGCAAAGGAAACCATAAACAAGACCAAAAGACAACCCTCAGAATGGGAGAAAATATTTGCAAATGAAGCAACTGACAAAGGATTAATCTCCAAGATTTATAAGCAGCTCATGCAGCTCAATAACAAAAAATCAAACAACCCAATCCAAAAATGGGCAGAAGACCTAAATAGACATTTCGCCAAAGAAGATATACAGATGGCCAACAGACACATGAAAGAATGCTCAACATCATTAATCATTAGAGAAATGCAAATCAAAACTACAATGAGATATCACCTCACACCGGTCAGAATGGCCATTATCAAAAAATCTAGAAACAATAAATGCTGGAGACGGTGTGGAGAAAAGGGAACCCTCCTGCACTGTTGGTGGGAATGTAAATTGATACAGCCACTATGGAAAACAGTATGGAGGTTCCTTAAAAAACTAAAAATAGAACTACCATACAACCCAGCAATCCCACTACTGGGCATATACTCTGAGAAAACCATAATTCAAAAAGAGTCATGTACCAAAATGTTCATTGCAGCTCTATTTACAATAGCCAGGACATGGAAGCAACCTCAGTGTCCGTCATCGGATGAATGGATAAAGAAGATGTGGCACATATACAATGGGATATTACTCAGCCATAAAAAGAAACGAAATGGAGGTATTTGTAGTGAGGTGGATGGAGTTAGAGTCTGTCATACAGAGTGAAGTAAGTCAGAAAAAGAAAAGCAAATACAGTATGCTAACACATATATATGGAATCTAAGGGAAAAAAAAGGTCATGAAGAACCTAGTGGCAAGATGGGAATAAAGACACAGACCTACTAGAGAATGGACTTGAGGATATGGGGAGCGGGAGGGGTAAGATGTGACAGGGTGAGAGAGCGGCATGGACATATATACACTATCAAATGTAAAATAGATAGCTAGTGGGAAGCAGCCGCATAGCACAGGGAGATCAGCTCGGCGCTTTGTGACCACCTAGAGGGGTGGGATAAGAAGGATGCGAGGGAGGGAGATGCAAGAGGGTCATGTTTGGTAATTGCAATCATTGTTGCTTTTGTTGTGGTCATCCATGTACAATGCTTGGTGTCAGTCTATTTATCTCTTGTAAAAATAAAATACAGTGTGTGTGTGTGTGAAAAAAAAAAAAAAGAGGGAAGAGATATGGGAACATATGTATATGTATAACTGATTCACTTTGTTATAAAGCAGAAACTAACACACCACTGTGGGGCAATTATACTCCAATAAACATGTTTAAAAATATATATATATATATATATATATATATATATATATCATAAAAGTACAAGTAATACACAGTCATAAATTAAGTATAATGGTATTTTTCAAAAAATTTTAAAGTTAATATGTAAAGCAGGAATTGTAAATTTGAACACTGACAGGGGTTAAGCAGGTGATGTGTGGCCAGGAAGGATTGTGGCAGATGGGAAAGTGTTTTCCCTCCTGTGAGACAGTGGAAAATATGTATATAGGTCTCTTCCTAGTTTCCTGGCACAGAGTTCCTGAAACCCTTGTAAGTTCCTAAGTGATAAGAGCGTTAGGAGCATCTTTTGTACTATTGAGGCGATTCTAGGTGGCCTCCTGGATGGCTCCTGAATGGGTGCTGGTCACCAGAAAGACCAAGCCATGACTAGAAGCTTGGAAGTTTCAGCCCCAACTCCCATCCTCCAGAGAGAGCAGAGGAGCTGGAAATGGAGCAAATAATTGATCATGCGACATGAGGAAGCCTCCATAAAATCACAATGGTAGGGAGTCTGGAGAGCTTCCAGGTTGGTGAACAGATACACTTGGGAGGGTGATGCAGCCCAACTCCATGGGACAGAAATTCCTTCATTCAAGACCCTCCAAGACCTTGCCCTACGTATCTCATCATTTAGCTGCTCATTTGTATCCTTTATCATATCCTTTAATAAACTAGTAAATGTAAGTAAGTGTTGCCCTGAGTTCTATGAGCTGCTCTTGCAAATTAATGGAACCCAAGGAGGGGGTCATTGAAACCTCTAATCTATAGCCACTTAGTCAGAAGTACAGGTAACAACCTGGGCTGCAGCTAGCATCTGAAGTGGAAAGGGGAGGACAGTCTTGTAGGATTGAACCCTTAGCCTATGGAATCTGATTCTGTCTCTGGGTAGATAGCGTCAGAATTGAGTTGAATGGTAAGACACCCAGCTGGTATTGAGGAGACTTGCTTGGTGCAGGGAAAAACCTCCTCCACAAATGTCAGAATTGAAGTGTTCACTGTAATAAAGGAGACTCATGGAGAAGAAAAACACAGTAGGGAAGAACTAGGCTTTTGCCTACATAGAGAAAGAAAATCTGAGTTTTTTTCTCTATATACACCCCCTAAAGCTGGAACTCAGTTCCAACCAAGAGGGTTTGCTGACTTGTGAGAACTTTGGTTCCAAAATTTCAAGAGAAAATCATAATCTGTATATTTATGAGAAAATTCTCAAGTTTTAAATATTGGCAACACACATGGACCAAAAAAAACATAAATGTAGGTTGTATTCAGCTACCTTTACAACCTCTAGTATCAAGAATTTATTTTCAGATTTGCCAAATATTTACTTTTAAACCACAACATGGCTATAAAAGTGAGTTTAGAGAATTCATGGCTTTATGTGTTAAACTCAAAGTGTCTTTGGTTATGTTTTATGAATGATGAATAATTTTGAAAAATGATCATACAAAAAGAGTACTTACTACTCACAGGTAAGACTTAACTAAGTATTTTCAAATCCTACTTGTTTTCTGATCCAGGACAATCCACTCACTTTGCCTCCCACTTTATCTGCTTATAGAAAAATCACAACTCAACATTCAGAACTAAAGAAGAATATTCAAGGGAAGCAAAAGGAGAGAAAGATGTGATAAATTACTTGCCTGCCGTGGCAAGGATCTGATAGAGACATTACCCACTTTATAAAAAGGTACAGTGTTGTCAACTCTGCCTTGAGACAGATTTGGCTATTCAATGGGTTCTTGTAAAAATGAAATTGAGACATAAAGAATACTGAGGAGAAAGAAGTGCCTCTCTTAGGGTTCTCCATTCGAAAACTTCATTTACTAGCTTACATTGCTCTTTAAGAAGGCAGTTTTTCAAAAACTGCAATTTCAAGGATGTGTATGTCCAACGTTTCCTTACTCTTTGACTTTGGGGAGTATGATGAGAATGGTCAGCTCAGGGGCACCTTGAGTCTTTGAATTCTTTTCAACAAAGGTACCATTATTATCAGCTATCACCAGGACGTTGGTCATAGAACTTCTCTTTGACCCAGTTCTATTTAAACAGGCAATTCCATGACTTCACTACATGCAACTACCCTTTTGTTTACAGATAATGTGGCTGAAGGTATAATCTACACACTTCCCATATCTAAAAATTTCTTATTTTTGAGATTTCAATTGGGCATCAAAGTAATAGGAGCAAAAAGTGAAAACATGACCTTTAAAAAAAAAAATATATATATATATATATATACACATACACACAATAGGCATGTTTTGAAATAGTAAGAGCAAATACAATTTTGGAAAATTAAACCATGTGGGAAAAGCTTGATATTTAAAAGAAACTCAGTGGGAAATCAAAGCACAGAGAATCCTTTCAAAATGCAAACAACCACTCCAAGGAAATTATATTGATATATGTAGAAAGAACGTTTTAAGTTAAGATGCACGTATATACAGATGAACCCATTTGCAAGGCAGAAATAAAGACACAGATGCAGAGAACAAACGTATGGACACCAAAGGGGGAAAGCAGGGGGGTGGGGTGATGGTGGTGGGATGAATTGGGAGATTGGGATTGACATATATACACTAATATGTATAAAATAGATAACTAATAAGAACCTGCTTAAAATAAATAAATAAATAAATAAGGAAGGAAAAAAAAAAGAACCTTCTGTATAGCTCAGGGAACTCTACTCGATACTCTGTAATGACCTATATGGGAATAGAATCTAAAAAAGAGTGGATATATGTATATGTATAACTGATTCACTTTGCTGTACAGCAGAAACTAACGCAACATTGTAAATCAACTATACTCCAATAAAACTTAATTTAAAAATATTTAGAAAACAAACAAACAAAAAAAAAGGATGCATGTATAAAGCCACTTAATTCACCAAACTGATCCAATCACGTTACATGAATGCAAATAAAAATCCCCACTTTGTTGTGTTGTAATGAAGTCTCTTACTTTGCTTTGAGATAATGCTCCTGGTTACTTCTTTCGATTGTCCACACAGTCACTGCACTTGGACTTGACAAGCACAGCTGGTGCCAGTTCATGGGGTTAAAGGTCATCTGGCTCACATCTATACCGGGTTGTGATTTCTTGCACAAAATGACACCTGATTCCCAGTTCCTGAGAGGAAAATTGAGTTTGGTGAAAAATAATTCATTTGAATTTCATATCTTGAGAACATGTATCTAATTATTTGAAAACAATTTACATAAATTGAGAATTTATGATATAATTTATTAATCTATGATCTTAATATCAAATTTATAAATAATTATGCTTACCATTATAGTGTGCCCTCCTAGGAAAGCAAAATAACTATTTTAAAATATTACTCTTCAATATGCTACTAAGGCTGTTTTATCCTCCTTATCAAATTTGGATTTGACCCATTCAAATGTAGGAAATGGAATATATCATCACATTTGCTGAAAAGTAAGTGTAGGTACCTAAATCTCTTAGCACACGTGAGTACTCCTCATAGATCGAGACGCGCTGTACACACTGATGCCAGTAGATCGTTTACTGAGTTTTTAAAATCACAGTACTAGTACCTTAAAACAGACTAAATCATTTACCTATTTGAGAGAATATCTTGAATGCCTATCATGAGCAAGTTCCTTTGCTAGATGACATATACAGAAAAAAAATTAATGTGAGCTGTCTGGCTCCTGAATGGAGCCAGAACTCCATTCAGGGTTGTGATTTGCAAATTGGAACTAATAGGTGTGGAGCTCGCCTTGTCTATCAGCTCCCTGCTGCTTCCACCTCTTTCCATCCCCGTCACAAAGGTCCCATCCATCAATATCAACCATTCTCTTGCTGGTATCACCGGTTCCCTGGATTTTTTGACTTTCTGCCTCAGATGCCTGGGAAAACCCATCAACCCTGGATGGATACGACTGAAAGCCTGGGCAGTTGAGAGAAAAGAAGAAAGATCACAGGACTATGTGTGTCAGTGACATTATAAATTCGTGGTTACCACCCCCAGGGACCCTCTATACCACCGCCAATCCTGCTATGTTTCTCTGGTTGGTTTTCTCTCCTGTTCTCTAAAGTGCTGGTTTTTTAATACTCTCCATTTTCCTGAAGACTCAAACTCCTCCACCTCCTTCTTACTCTCAGTAAATGGCTTTGATTTCCACAAAGAAAACAGAGGCCATCAGCTGAGAATTCCTCCAAATTTCTGCTATCGAGTGTAATGACCTGTCAGGATGTGTATCATTCTTTCCCTCTCCTCTTCTGTTACAATGAAGGCATATACTTCCTCCTGCCTAGGGCCAATTTCACCACCTGTGCTCTGGACCCTACAGGTCCTGACTTCTTAGGAATGTTAGTTTATCCATTATTCCTCTCTTCTGCATCTTCAGACTCTCCCTCTCTCCTGACTCCTCCCACTCAGCACTTAAGTTAAGCGCTCATCTGTACTATCTTAAGAAAAAAAAAAGCCCTCCCTCAGTCTCACCCTTCCACGTCTCTCTCCCTCCCTTCGAGCCAGACTTCCCGAGTGAGTGAGTTGTTCTAAACTCACAGCCTCCTCTTTCTCACTCCCACTCCTCATTCCAGGAAATCTGCATCCCATCACCACCATTCCATCAACATAGCTCTGTGTCTCCAAGATCCACTGACATCCACCTTCATCTCAAACCCAGCAGGCACTTCTCAGTCCTTGTCTAACTTCACTTCTGCAGGATTGGACTCCGCTCACCACAACTACCTTCTGGGATGACTCTTGGACTCTCTGTCACACAGCTCTTATGGGACACCCCATACCTGTCGGCCTCGCACTGTTTCTGGGACCTGGACCACCTGTTCTGCCTAGCTGACTCGATGGCTGTCCAGCAGTGTAGGCTTCAACTAACTTCACAGGCACACCTCATGCCTGCTCCACACGCCCAGGGCCATCCCAGGTTGCAATAAATCTGAAAGTGTGGTGGAGTTAATACCCTGGGCAGGGAAACTTTGATCGATAGGGTAACAGGAGTAGGTGGGTAAGTTCCCATATCTTCCTCTCCCTTCCCCAGCCCCCTGCGTCACTGCCCAGGGACTGTCCATGTTCACAGTAGTCCATTACGGCCCCTCAGAAGACCACCCGCAGGACAGAGCAGCCAAGTGGTGCCCAGTAAAGTAATGCGCATTCACACTGGCTCTTCCCCTTCCCTGCCCCCTTTTCCCGTTTGCCTCCCACCTGGAACTTTACTCCCTCCTAAAGAAGTCGCTGGTGAGCTTCTGCCTCAGGCTCTGCTTTCTTTGGAATCCAGGCTGAGGCATATTCTGGAACCTCCATGCCTCTGTCCCTCCTTGCTCCATGACTTCTCCTTCTGAGTGTCCTATGAGATCTCGCTGCCTCTTTCAGTCCCTTTTATTGGTCTTCCTCTAGGTTCTGTCTGAGGTTCCTCTGTAGGTGCTCTAATCCACTTTTCGCACTTTGATTACTAATCTGATTTAACAACTCCCAAATGTTAATCTCCAGCCCTCTCTCCTGTGCTCTGGGTCTGGCTATCTAGGACAGTGACAAATTGTGTCTCTCAACATCTGTTCTCCATTTCTTCCTCTGAGTAACAGAACCCCTGGTTTTTAGCCAGGCGCATGTCACCCACAGTGAGGACCATATTTCCCAGCTTCCCTTGTAGCTTGATTTGACTTGTGACTAAGCTGGCCAGTGGGATCTAAGTGGCAGTGGTGTGTGCAGCTCCCAGGCTAGGCATTCCAACAAATGTTTGTGCCCTTCCCCTTATGCTTTTCCTTTCCACATGGCTCCCCAGAATACATGGCTGGTGCCCCACTTCAGACTAGAGAAGAGGGCAACACGCTAGGAGTGGGAGAACAACAGAATAGAGCGGAGAGGCCCCAGACGCTGGGGAGCCACCAGACCAGCCATGGGCTACTCATACCCGGACTGCTGCATGGCAGGGAAAGAAACTTCAGTCTTGTTTAAGCCACCTCTTTAGGGTGATTTGGGTTTCTGTGACAGCAACTGAACCTAAATCCTAACTGATATATCAACTGCCAACTAGACATCCCCATTTCTTTATCTCAGGCACACTCAGCTGTCCCAACTCATCTTCCCCACTGCCTCATCCAACCTCCCTCCACCCATGCTCTCTATATCTTTCTGAAAAGCACCACAACGTCCTCAAGTTTCCCAAGTCACAACTCTGGGTAAAACCCTCAACTGTCCCTCTCCCTCAGCACCACGCCCAACATTCAGTCGGTCACCAAGCCTCATGGTGCTGCCTCCTAAACACCTCCCAAACATCTCCACTTCTCTCTGTCCCTATACTCACCACCCCAATCCATGCCACAGCCATCTCTCATCTGGACCACCACAGCCTCCTAATTGATGTTCATGGCTTACTTGCCTCCAACATCCTTCCATGACGTGGCTAGAAGGAGTCTCCTTACATGCAGAGCTAATCATGTCACATCCCTGGTTAAAATCCTTAATAGGGGCTTCCCTGGTGGCACAGTGGTTGAGAATCCGCCTGCCAATGCAGGGGACACGGGTTCGAGCCCTGGTCTGGGAAGATCCCACATGCCGTGGAGCAACTGGGCCCGTGTGCCACAATTACTGAGCCTGCGCGTCTGGAGCCTGTGCTCCGCAACAGGAGAGGCCGCGATAGTGAGAGGCCCGCGCACCGCGATGAAGAGTGGCCCCCGCTCGCCGCAACTAGAGAAAGCCCTCACACAGAAACGAAGACCTAACACAGCCAAAAATAAATAAATTAATTAATTAACTAAAAAAAAAAAAGCAACTATACTCCAATTAAATAAATAAATTTTTAAAAAAAATCCTTAATAGTCTCCCAATGTCTCTAGGATAAAGGACGTGCCTACTAGCATGGCTTATACATAGGGTGAGTATCCTTCTGTATTAATTATTGATAACATACCCCTTTCACTCCCACAAGTGTCCTGATTTGGATGGTAAACTACATGGTCACATATTTACAAGGCTGCTCATGAGCTGGCCTCAGACTGTCCCTCTGGGCTTGCCTCTCATGGCTCATCTCTTGTTCTCATCATTATGATCTCTTAATTAAATCTGCAAACTCACCATATTTTCTGACCTCATGGCCTTTGCACATGCCTGTCCTCTGCTTAGAATCCTCCTCCTCTTCCTCTTCACAAAGCTGATTCCTACTCATCCTTTAAGTATTGCTATGGTTGAACTGCTTCCCCCACAATTCAAGGGTTGATATCCTTACCCTCAGCATCTCAGAATGTGACCTTATTTGGAAGGAGGGTCTTTACTGAATTAAATGAAGCCATTTAGGGTGGCCCTACTTAAATATGACTAGTAGCCTTATAAAAAGGGGAAATTAAGAGACAGATACACATACAAGGAGAACACCATGTGAACACGAAGACAGTTATTCACAATCTGGAACAGACTGTCCCTCACAGTCCTGAGCAGGAGCCAACCCTGCTGACACCTTGATCTCAGACTTCTGGCCTCCAGAACTGTGAGACAATAAATTTCTATGTTTAAGCCACTCAGTTTGTGGTACTTTGTTAATGGCAGCCCTAGCAAACCAATACAACCATCAACAGGTGAGTGGGTAAACAAACTGTGGTACATCCATACCATGGAATAGGAAGGAATGAACTATTGAAACACACAGTACATGAGAGAATTTCAAAATAATTGTGCTGCGTGGAAGAAGCCAGACCAAAAAAAAGAGTATATAATGTATGTGCAATTCTAGAGAATGCAAAGTAATCCAGAGTGTGAGTAAACACATCAGTGGTTCCCTGGTTCCCTGGGGGCGAGGGGCAGGGCAATGATGGTGTACAGGGATGTGTGGCAAGAGCCAGTAAGGAAGGGTCTGAAGAGCAAAGGGAAACTTTTGGAGCTGATGGATATATTCATTATCCTGATTATGGTGATGGTTTTATGGGTAAGTCAAAAGTTAGAAAGTTGTGTGTGTCTGTGTGTGTCTGTGTGTGTGTATATATATATATATATATATATATATATATATATATATATATATATATATATGGGCAGTATATTATACGCCAGTCATACCTCAGTAAAGCTGTTTTTAAAAAAAGTAACTCTGCATAAACTAAATGTTGTTCTCGGAATCTAGATTATTACATTTTTTCCTGAGAAATGCTGGTATGTAAGGAGTGTCCTCAATCATTCGTGGAATATTCTGTATTTCCCCTTAATAAGACAAATTCCCCCCTGAAGCAGTTTATATTATGGATGGAAGAGTGAGTGCAGCTTTGAAGGTGGCCACATGAAGTGACCCAGCAAAGACCAGGCATGTGTCTTATTCACAAGTATTTCCTCTACAGCTGGAAAATGGGATATAATGTTCCATTCTCTGAACATATAATTGTTCCAATGTCCCTAAAAACAATTACTCAAACTGAGCTCTAATATAGAGACCATCTTAATTTCAACATTAGTGGAAAATATGAAAATAATTCAAAGGTATCAGTTGTTTTAAGAAAAGATGAAACTTTATGTACTTATCCATGTGTTCTTTACCTGACAGAGGAAATATTATAACAGGTTAACAAAAAGAGAAAGACGGTAATTAATCTCTTTTAGCTTTTGCACTGCCAATTTTCTGCCTGAAAGTAGTGACTATATTAAACCTTATGATTAGGACTTTTATTTCTTCCATTTTTCCTTGTTCTGGATTTTTCATGTATATGTCCTTTGATACAATCCAGAAGGACAAGATTAAAATGTGACCCAATGAAAGGAATTCTGCAGGAGGCTGCAACTTACCAGAGGGCCAGTTCAAATTCTGGGAGGGAGGAGTAACTAGCCAGGTAGGTGCCACAGTAACTGAACGAAAGTAAAGTGTAGTCCAGAAGAACATTGCCTAAAATACAAAATCCATTACAAGGATTTAATCATTATGTTCAGATTAACTATAGTCTTACAGTTTAATTTCCCTTATCTAATAATTTTTACATAATTCAAAAGCATTTGGTTCCTGGAATAAGAGATGTCTTGGCTGATTTCTAACACTATTAACAGAAAGCTATGAGCTAAGTTCAGATCCATGTTTAAAAGATTCTAGAGTGAATTAAGACCACAAGGTCACTCTCTCTAGTCTTCAGTACAAAACTGAGCATACTGCACCATGTATGTCCCCATTTGGCTTGAAACGGCCCAAGAACCATAAAATATTCCATAAATATATGAAACATGGTAATTAGAAAAATTATTCACACAACTTGAAAAACCCTGGGGAGTTGTAGTAATTCTACCTTACTTCCATATCTCTGACTCTTAGGCCATATCTGGCCCTTAGCTTAGTATCTTCCAGTTCTTGGAACAATTATAAAAGGTCTATTCTCATTTGTACCTACAGTTGAAGAAATGAAACGTGACATTAAAAGTCTTAGCGACAACGTGTTTAAAATGTGCATCATGAGGATGCTAAAACAGGGAAGTGTCGGCTTCTGACTCCTTGCATACGAGCCTCTGGTTTCCCCTCCTTTATCTGCTCTTCTTCAGTGTGGTTTCATAGATGCAAGCTTTGCCTTCTCCTACGTCTGTCTTTACATTCATGTCTTTGTATCAATTTTTACCCCCACCTTCAACAAAAAAGAATGCTATCAACTTCACTGCACTCTGCCTAGCAATTATGAGCTTCAAAAAAATTGTGACCTTGATAAGGAGAAAAACCTCATCTTGGTTTAAAAGACACTTTTTAAAGTGAATATTGAGATGGAAGAGTTTTTATGTTTTTGGTCGTTGGTAGTCTTGTGGTTTGGGCAAGTTCCATTGTTCTAATGAATATCTGTCTTTTTTCTTATTGTTTCATAAATGCTCTGAAAATGTATGGTCATCCTTGTTCCAAATATTTCCCTCAGTTTATTATTTGCCTGTTAATTTTTCATGTATTTTTGATGTTCATAAGATTTAAATTTGTATGTAATCAAAAACATAAGTCTTTCTATTTAAAATTTTATCCTTTGTGTGAAAAGTTCTTTCCCATCCTCAAATTATTTCAGTTTTCTACCACGTTTTTTCTACTTTTCAATGGGTTTGTTGTTTATAATGAACTCTTATTTTTGTTTGATATATGTTTTGATGTACAGTATGGCATGAGTACCTAACTTGATACTTTTGTTCTCATAGTTTTAATATCATTGTTGAATAATCCATATCATCTACTGTGTGTGTATGTGTAGGGCAGCATCTTCATCATATACTTAGCTGTATATATTCTAGAGTCTGTCCCTAGCCTTCAACTCTTCCATTGATGGAGTGATCCCTGCACCAATACAACAGTCTACATGACTATTGCACCATAATGCTAAGAGGGCCCTCTGCCTTGGCATCAATCTCTTTCAAATTATTCCCATTCTTTACTTTTTGTTCTGGAAGAATATTCATCTCATTTAAGTACTCCTGGCTCTCTAAAACATATGATTAACCTATGAATTATACTCTGTGAAGATATCAGAAATACTTTTATAATAACTGGACTCTCCATGCAGGAATATGCCTATGTTTAAATATTTTATATCAGTGATTTTTGTAGTTTTCTTCATTAAGGTCAGTCACATTTCTTCTTTGGAGTATTCCTAAGTGTTTAAATCTTCTAATTGTATGGATATTTATTTTGAAACCAGCCATCTCACTGAGCATTATTTTATTAGTCCCAGTACACCATTATGCATTAACTCCTTTCCCATAGGTATAATTTTTCAGTTTCATATTTTGTTGTGTTGGCTAGAAACTCCACGTTGGTTTTAATATTAGTGGTAACAACAGGCATCCTTGATGACTTAGTCCTAATTTTATTATAAATGCCTTTAGAGTTTCATTATTCAATATTAATGTTGGCTATTGGTTTGAATTAACTTTCAATTGCTTGTACAGGGCTACAGCCAAATAATAAAGCTGGGGAAATTATTTTTAATTTTATTTTTTTATTTTTAATTAAAAAAAATTTTATCGGAGTATAATTGCTTTACAATGTTGTGTTAGCTTCTGCTGTACAGCAAAGTGAATCAGTTATATGTAGACATATACATCCCCTTTTTTAGATTTCCTTCCCATTTAGGTCACCACAGAGCATTGAGCTCCCTGTGCTACACAGTAGGTTCTCATTAGTTATCTATTTTATACATAGTAGTGTATATATGTCAATCCCAAACTCCAGTTCATCCCACCCCCACCCCCCCCCTTGGTATCCATAAGTTTGTTCTCTACATCTGTGTCTCTATTTCTGTAAAGCTGCGGAAATTTTATTTATTTATTTACTTATTTATTGGCCGTGCCGTGTGGCATGTGGGATCTTTGTTCCCCGAACAGTGACTGAACCTGCACCCCTTGCATTGGAAGCGTGGAGTCTTAACCACTGGACCATCAGGGAAGTCCCTGCAGAAATTTTAAAGATGAAGGGTAGTTATGGTCCATGTACAGGCATACTTTGGAGATATGGGTTTGGTTTCAAACCACCACAATAAAGCAAATATTGCAATAAAGCGAGTAACAAATTTTTTTCGTTTCCCAGTGCATACAAAAGTCATATTTACACTATACTGTAGTCTATTAAGTGTGCAATATCATTATGTCTAAAAAAAATAATTTCCTTAATTTAAAAATATTTTATTACCAAAAGATGCTAAGCATCATCTCAGCCTTTAGTGAGTCATAATCTTTTTGCTGGTGGAGGGACTTGCCACCATGTTGATGGCTGCTGCCTGATGAGGGTGGTGATTGCTGAAGGTTGGGTGGCTGTGGCTATTTATTAGAATAAGACAACAATGAAGTTTGCCACATCAACTGACTCTTCCTTTCATGAACGATTTCTTTGTAGCACACAATGCTGTCTGATAGCATTTTACCCAGGGCAGAACTTCTTTCAAAATTAAAGTCAATCTTCTCAAACTCTGCCACTGTTTTATCAACTAAGTTTATGTAATATTCTAAACCTTTTCTTGTCATTTCAACAACCTCATAGCATCTTCACCAGGAATAGATTCCAACTCAAGAAGCCACTTTCTTTGCTCATCCGTAAGAAGAAACTCCTCATCTCTTCAAGTTTTACAGTGAGATTGCAGCAATTCAGTCACATCTTCAGGCTCCACTTCTCATTCTAGTTCTCTTGCTATTTCCACCATATCTGCAATTACTTCCTCCACTAAAGTCTTGAACCCCTCAGTCATCCATCAGGGTTGGAATCAACTTCTTCCAAACTCCTGTTAATATTGATATTTTAACCTCTTTCAATGAATCACGAATGTTCTTAATGGCATCTAGAATGGTAAACCCTTTCCAGAAGGTATTCAATTTACTTTGCCCAGATCCATCAGAAGAGTCAGTATCTATGGCAGTCTTACAAAATGTATTTCTTGAATAATAAGACTTGAAAGTTGAAATTACTCCTTGATCCATGGGGTGCAGAAGGGATGTTGCATTAGCAAGCCATGAAAACAACATTAATCTGATTGTACATCTCCACCAGAGCTCTTGGGTGACCAGGTGCATTGTCAATAAGCAGTAATATTTTTTTTTTAAATTATTTATTTATTTATTTATTTTTGGCTGTGTTGGGTCTTCGTTTCTGTGCGAGGGCTTTCTCTAGTTGTGGCGAGCGGGGGCCACTCTTCATCGCGGTGCGCGGGCCTCTCACTATCGCGGCCTCTCTTGTTGCGGAGCAGAGGCTCCAGACGCGCAGGCTCAGTAGTTGTGGCTCACGGACCCAGTTGCTCCGCGGCATGTGGGATTTCCCCAGACCAGGGCTCGAACCCGTGTCCTCTGCATTGGCAGGCAGATTCTCAACCACTGCGCCACCAGGGAAGCCCAGCAGTAATATTTTGAAAGGAATCTTCTTTTCTAAGCAGTAGGTCTCAATAGTGAGCTTAAAATATTCAGTAAGCCATGTTGTAAACAGATATGCTGTCGTCCAGGATTTGTAGAGCACAGGCAGAGTAGATTTACCACAGTTCTTAAAGGCCCTAGGATTTTCAGAATAGTAAATGGGCATTGACTTCAACTTCAAGTCACAAGCTGCATTAGCCCCTAACAAGAGAGTCAGCCTGTCTTTCGAAGTTTTGAAACTAGGCATTGACTTCTCTTCTCTAGCTATAAAAGTCCTAGAAGGTATCTTCTTCCAATATAAGGCTGTTTCATCTACATTGAAAATCTGTTGCTTAGTGTAGCCACCTTTATTAATTATCTTAGCTAGATCTTCTAGATAACTTGCTGCAGCTTCTACATCAGGACTTGCTGCTTCACCTTACACTTTTATGTTATGGAGATGACTTCTTTCCTTAAACCTCATGAACCAACCTCTGGTAGCTTCAAACTTTTCTTCTGCAGCTTTCTCACCTCTCTCAGCCTTCACAGAATTAAAGCGAGTTAGGGCCTTGCTCTGGATTAGGTTTTGGCTTAAGGGAATATTGTGGCTGTTTGATCTGCTATCCAGACCACTAAAACTTTCTCCATATCAGCAATGAGACTGTTTTGCTTTCTTATCATTTGTGTGTTCACTGGAGTAGCACTCTGAATTTCCTTCAAGAACTTTTCCTTTGCATTCACAACTTGGCTAACGATTTGGTGCAAGAGGCCTAGCTTCCGGTCTATCTGGGCTTTTGACATGCCTTCTTCACTAAGCTTAATTATTTTTAGCTTTTGATTTCAAGAGAGATATGTGCGACTCTTCCTTTCACTTGAACACTTAGAGGCTATTGTAGGGTTATTAATGGGCCTAATTTCAATACTGTTGTGTCTCAAGGAACAGGGAGGCCTGAGGAGAGGCAGAGAGACAGGGGTATGGCTGTTTGGTGCAACAGTCAGAACATATACAAAATTTAGAGATTAAGTTTGCCATCTTATTTGGGTGTAGTTTGTGGCACCCCAAAACAAATACAATAGTAACATCACAGATCGCTGATCACCAAAACAAATATAATAATAATGGGGAAAGTTTGAAAAATTGCAATAATTACCAAAATGTGACACAGAGACAAGAAGTGAGCAAATACTATTGTAAAAATGGTGTCAGTAGACTTGTTCAATGCAGGGTTGCCACAAACTTTCAATCTGTAAAAAATGCAGTATCTATGAAGCATAATAAAGCAAAGCACAATAGAACAAGATATGCCTGTAGACGGTTCCCAATGTATGAATGGGTTATGTTTTAAATGTTGTTTTAGTCTGTTAAGAACACAGACAAATTTCCCCACAAATAAAATGTTAAATAACAGTGAATATCCTTGGCATGATCCAAACACTTCTTTTATCATAAGCTACAGAACTGAGACCAGCCTCAAGCCTTCCTAAGCTTTCTGTCCAAGATGTGTTAAATGAGGGAATCGTTACATGGAGGCCCTAGTATATGTGCAACAGCCCAGCCTGGGTCAGCTGTATCTATGAATGAGTCAATAATGATTTAAATGGTAGGAAACATTGATTGACATTGTATATATGACATATATATTATATATATATATATATATATATATACATTTCATATATATACATATGAAATGTATTATATAATTACATATGTTACACATAATTTCATTTATTATCACCACAGCCTTAACAGTAGATACCATTATCCCCATTTCATGGATAAGGAAATTGAGGCTCAGAGACTTATCTTTAGAAGTTATACAACATCCATTCAGTTAGATTTTCCATAAATCATAAGGAAAGAAAATACTGTTCTGAAAAAGGTTTACGAACAACATTTAGTGCTCTAATAGAGTGTTCTAGCCCAGTGCTTCTCAAGTTTAACGTGCGTATGAATCACCTAGGGAATCTGGTTAAAACACAGATTACAATTCAGTAGGTCCTGGATGAGAGCAGAGTTTCTGCATTTATAATAAGCATCTTAGGCAACGCAATGCTAATTGTAAGCAGACCACATATTAAGTAGCAAGGTTCTAGCCTACTTAATTAAATTCTAAGTGATCAGCCTGATTCCTTCCTTATAAATGTGTATTACCAAAAAACAAAACAAATAAAAAACCCACCAAAACTGAAAAAACAATCCTTCAAAAAAAAACCAAACTTCATTTATAAGAGCTAGATCTGGTCACACCTTAAAACAAAATCCTTCAGTCATGGCAGAGGAAGGGTCTTGTAAGATACCTTTTAATTTGGTCCTTCTGGTTAATCCAGGAAAGTTGTATATGTAGATGAGGGGTCTCAGCCGCCGGTCAGAAAAAGCCACAACCTCATAAGGAACGTTAGTTGCCACGACACCCACAATTCCATTCATACACTGGAGTACAGTCTTTTTCTTGGTTTCAATATTAATAAATATTACGAAATTCCCACAAGGGTAGCAAATGGTGCTGTCGTTGACAAAATGAACATTCTGCCTGGGGAATCCTTGCACCCATCTTTGGGAAAAGACACATCAACATCAATAGAATACATTTCAAATACTTTTTCTTTCTTTCTTTTTTAAACAAAGTAAACAAAAGATCATCAAAATTTTTGAAACGTATCTATTCTCTTTTCACCCCCTTTTTGCCCAAACACACAAGGTTGCTGTGAGACCAGTTTAAGCCCAGGCACTACAGAATCTTAAATGCCACCTAAAGTTCCATAGGTCTCAAGAACCTTCTTCAAAGTGCTTTTCCAGTGAAGCACAACCTCTGTTCAAACTTGAAAAAATCTCAGAAGGATTTCTGGGGTCTTGTATACTTGGAAAAGAAAAAGTAAAAACAACAGAGAGAGAAAAGAGCTTGATCCTAATTGAAAACAGGTTGCATCCTGGTCCTTACCTTTAAAATTAGTTTTGATTTTTAAAATAAACGTTAAAAAAAAACTTTGAATAGGACTGCCTGCTTTATGGTTGTGAGCCCAGTAGGGAAATTGCTTCTTTACAAAGATGGAGCATGTGTAGCCATATTTTAGATCTAAAATGTAGAGATAAATGCAGAAAGTAAAAGGAATAAGTCAACATGAATGAAAAGATTAGAACACAAAAGTAACATATTTTTAAGTAAGGAGTGTTTGGTGAGTGTAAGCTAGACCAAGAAGAGAGAGACTGAGAAGAGGGGGAGAGTCTACTTCTATTTAAATAGTAAAGATATGCTTAAAGATGGTGGAGAGGGCAAGAGAAAGACACTGGTTTGGAGAGAAACTTCATGGGAATGGAGAGTACAGCCAGGACTGGTGGAGGTTGCTGTGTGAACATAGTGCAGGTAACACTCTAGAATGTGGAAGGAGAGCAATACTAACTTACACCTGGGCAGCGCTTTATGCTTTTCAAAGGCCAGTATAAGTGCAAACAAATCCAGAGTCGGTGGATAGGAGAGAGAAGGAAGGGATTGATGGCCCTAACTTCGGGGAAAATCACCAAAGACCACTAGGATGGGAGGAGGGCTGTCATTGGGATGGGGGTGGGGAGTGGGGAATATATATGAAAGCAAAACGGATCACTGAAGGTAATAGTCAAAAAGAGGAGGCAGAAATGGAGAGTGGAGGAGAGCAGTACTGGGTAAGCCAGCGAGGGTTGGGGTCACAGAATAGTGAGGAACGGGGGGGGGGGCGTGGAAAGAGCTGGAAATGTGGTCATTGAATAAGGGGACGAGGGGAATGGAGAGAAGTCACAGAGAAAGGAAGCCTGCAGGAAGGCGTTGGGGGTTGAAGGAAAAGAGGTCGAATTTGCGTGAAAGCAGGTCTACAGGGATGGGAGGAAGCGGAGGATAGGGAGAGGATGCAGTTCTGAGGGAAGAATTTCCACTAGACGAGTCAGTCGCGGGGCCGCGAACGCCGCACCTCACGGACAGGGACGCGCCGAGGGCGACGTTCTGGGCTTCATCTCGCTCCCGGTCTTGCGCCATGGGCCGTGTGTCTCTCAGCCGGGCCGGGGGCAGCAAACGCCGGACCCAGGCCCGTGTCTGCAACGGTTACACCGAGGCCCCTGGCTGCTGGGTGGGCGGTCTCCACTGTTTACACCGTATCCGGGAGACCGCAACCCCTGCGCCCATTGGCTCTGTCCTTTCAGCTGCTCCCTCTCGAGCCAAGCGGATTGGTGGAAGCGCTGACGGGCCTTGACCAATGGGAGAGCATAGAACGAAGCGAGGGGCTGGCCCCAAGGTGGGTGCTGGAGTGGCCCACTACGGGGCATATAATTACAAAATTAATAAATATCAGTAGCAGACTTTAATATTGAGTGGTGACTGTGCCAGACGTCTTTCCAAGCGCGGTCAGATATTATTTCATTTAATATTCAAACCCCCCAATCAGCCCCATTTTATAGAAAAGGAAAACAGGATAAGAGAATTAATTTGTCCAAGGCTACAAAACTGAGTGGGACTTAAAGCCAGATCTAGTCTAAATCTAGAGCTTCAAGCCTTTAATTACTTATTACACACTCTAATGGACCCTCAACTATTTCAAGGAGGCAGAAAGCTTCTGGAAGTAACTGATCAAAAGGTCAGCAGTTTTTCCTTGCCTCTTCCCTTCCCTCTCATACACTCTCTTGCCCTCCCCTACTTTCCTTCTGCCCTACCCCCTCTCCAGTCCTCTCCTCTTCCCTTCTTTAGGTCTCTCCTTCCCATCTTGCCACCTTCTCTTCATTTCATTCACAAATATTTACCCAGTATTACTGTGCATTGTGCTAGTTGCTTGGAACAAAATAGTGAGCAAACCAGATACCGTGCCTTCCTTCATGGAACTTAGAAGAACTTCCTTCTTGGTGGGGCCCAGGGAGTGAGGGATAGACATCCACTCCATTACACAAATGTAGGAATCACAGATTGAATTAAGAAAAAAAGGAACATGATATTACAGGGCTTATGTTGTGGTCCTCTCCTGGTTGGATGGGCAGTGTCAGAGCTGGTTTCTGTGTGCGTGTGCTGTTTTCACCGAGATTTAAAGGATGAGGAGTGATTGCTGCGGGTAGAGGATGGGGAATGGGCAGAGAACAGTTTTCGTAAAGGAATTAAGGAAGGAAAACAGATGGTATGAACTGGGAAGGGCAGTGTGATTGGAACAGAGGGTGATCAGTAGAAAACACTGAAGGCTGGAGAAGGAGCAAAGCACCAGGTAAAGGCCAAGTTGAGAATTCTGTTCTTTATCCTAAGAGCCACAGAAATACATTAAATGGTTTTAAAGAGAGGAATGACATGATCAGATATATGTTTATTAAAGATCATTCTGGCTGCAGGAGGATTATCAATTGTGTAGGAGAGTAGAGAGAATAGAAATAGGAAGATCTGCTAGGAGTCGATTTCATGGTCCCAACAAGGGAAGCAAAGCAGGGTTGTCAGGCTGAGCACTACTGGCATTTGGGACTGGATGAGGGTGGGGGTGGGTCTCATGCCTTGCGGGATGTTTAGCAGCATCCCTGCCAGTAGCACCTGCACAGTTGTGACAATCAAAATTATCTATGGACATTGTCAAATGTCCCCTGGGGGACAAAATCACACCCAGTTGAAAGCCACTGTTGAGTCCATGTGTTAAAAATATCTTAAAGGTAAAAACCTATAGACGTTGTTGATGGATTGATAAAGAGGGGTAAGAGAGAAGGAAGAATCCAGGATGCTCCTGGGTGTCTGATTATCACAGTCAGAGATGGTTGTGTCCTTTGCTGAGGTGGCATGAGGAAGGAGTGGAGCTATGTGTTTCTGCCCTGAAGAATTTCTTTGCTGAAATGCGAGTGCCAAACTCAGGCAGTGCTTAGTGCGAGTGCCAAACACAAAACTGGCTGACAAAATCCCACATTGCTGAGTCACAGGGAGAAGTGTCTTGGACAACAGTCAAGATTTCTCCTCTAGTGCTTCTTAAGCTCTGGGCAGTTTCTGTTGCTACTCCCTCACTAGTTGGCTTATTTGTGTTTCCATCAAACTCTCCATGCACCACCCCCCAAAACACAATATACCTTTAACTACAACTTGAGCATTTTAAAGCCACCACTAGAGAAGAATGTGATGAGGCAAGTCCTGCCACTGCTCCCAGAGTAAATGGTAGGTAGAGGATGTAGGGTGGGCAGGAAGTGTGGACTCTGGGAAACAAATACTGACCTTGGCTGCAATCAGCTATGACTCTGGGAATCTGAACTTGCCCTGTGCTAGAGCAAAGGAGGAACTGAACAGAATCAAATTGAAAAAGCCATCTTGTGGCTATCTTACTCCATGAAATCCTGACTGGGTTTTAGATGAAAACGGAGTTCTCCAGCTGGGTTTCTGGGAAATATCCGTGGCTGATATTCAGGAGAAGGTGCCCTGACCTCTGCACCATGCAGATCAGAGGAAGATGAGTGGCCTTTCTTTCTTAGTCGGGAAGGGGAAAGATAGACTATCCCAGAGAATGGACTGGGAGAGATAAATAAGGAAAATGAGTTCCAGTTCTCACTGTGAAAGATGTACTGATATCGGTAGAGGCACAAAGCACAAACCTCACAGCATTCAAGAGAAAAAAGCTGAGAACTCTGGAGCCAGAAAGGGGTTAGTCACAGCAGTATATCTTTAGGGTCGCAGTGGTGCTGGCGGAATGTTGGGTGCTGTTACCTGCTGTTACCATGACAGAGACCTGAGTCCTTTAAAGCAGGGGACCCATGGCCAGGGCACCCCTTGCTGCATTTGTGGGTGGCACTATGTCACATGTGTTTGACAAACCATGTACTTAGTGAAAGACAAAATAATGTCAGAGGAAGACTTTGTAGCGGCTGATGAAAGGGGAAAACAGGGTTATTTTTAAGAAGTATGATAAAATACATTACAGTGTAACAAAAAGTTAGGTGTTTATCCCTGGGGGTGGTACCTGGAGGTAGAGGGGCTTCACCATGGAGGCTTGTGAAGTTGCTTGGGGCAATTTTGCAGAACTGGTATCTATGGACTCTAACACGGACATAATTTAAAGAATTCCAAGGGCCAGTCATGGGCAAAAACAGGAGACAATTTGCATTGTGGCACAAATAGCATTTAAAATAGCACTTTAGGAGAGCATTAAGTACAAAAAATTTTGAAGACCGTGGTTCACCGTCATTACAAGTTCAGGATTTGAGTTTGAATAATCTCATCAAGACTTAAGATCCTCTTCAAAAGCTTCAAGTCTCATCTGCATTAAATTCTCCATTGAAACTTCTCACAAAAGTAAAAGTTTAAAAGCACTAAAATCCATCAGTACCTTCTATTTTATATCCTTTTATCTGACTTCCGTTCAATTTCCTTTGCCTTTAGGGTCTGTGTACTGTGTTCCCTTAGACTAGAGAAAAAGAAATAATGCTTTCCAAAAAACAACGTGTACTGTGGCTATAAGTTTTTACTGGTAGAAACCTGGCATGACCTGAGCATGTATAAAAACACCTCATTAATATCAATTTCTTATATATTAGATAGTATAAAATTATTCCAGTTGCATTCCTGAAAATTCACAGAAGAATATTCTTACCAAGTGGGTGTATATGGGCAATAAAAACAGATGATACTTAGAAGGAAGAAAACTATTTCTTACCACAAGGACCTCTAACTCTTTATCTTTAACCAGCAGAATCAGTTCAGTTTAGCTTCCTCAGGTTAATATTACTGACAATTACAGCTACAAAAATTACAGCTACTGTGCCCTTTTACCTGTGGCTAACAGCAGTGTGTATCTAGATGTTCACATCTTATGCACACAACCACAAAGGCCTTGGAGATGATTCACTATAATGCAGAGCAGTACTACAGAGCTGTACTTTCCTAGCACAGTAAATTTGCTTTCAACTTCTTTCTTCTGCCTTGCAAACTGGTTCATCTATACCATTTTTCTAGATTCCACGTATATGCATTAACATACGATATTTCTTTTTCTCCTTCTGACTTACTTCACTCTGTATGACAGTCTCTAGGTCCATCCATGTCTCTACAAATGACCCAATTTCGTTCCTTTTTATGGCTGAGTAATATTCCATTGTATATATGTGCCACATCTTCTTTATCCATTTGTCTGTTGATGGGCATTTAGGTTGCTTCCATATCCTGGCTATTGTAAATACTGCTGCAATGAACATTGGGGTGCATGTGTCTTTTTGAACTATGGTTTGCTCAGGGTATATGCCCAGTAGTGGGATTGCTGGGTCATATGATAATTCTACTTTTAGTTTCTTAAGGAACCTCCATATTGTTCACCATAGTGGCTGTATCAATTTACATTCCCACCAACAGTGCAAGAGGGTTCCCTTTTCTCCACACCCTCTCCAGCATTTGTTGTTTGCAGATTTTCTGATGATGCCCATTCTAACCAGTGTGAGGTGATACCTCATTGATTTGAATTTCTCTAATAATTAGTGATGTTGAGCAGCTTTTCATGTGCCTCTTGGCCATCTGTATGTCTTCTTTGGAGAAATGTCTGTTTAGGTCTTCTGCCCATTTTTTGATTGGGTTGTTTGTTTCTTTAATATTGAGCTGCATGAGCTGTTTATATATTTTGGAGATTAATCCTTTGTCCCTTGAATCATTTGCAAATATTTTCTCCCATTCCAAGCATTGTCTTTTCGTCTTGTTTATAGTTTCCTTTGCTGTGCAAAAGCTTTTAAGTTTCATTAGGTCCCATTTGTTTATTTTTGTTTTTATTTCCATTACTCTAGGAAGTGGGTCAAAAAAGATCTTGCTGTGATTTATGTCAAAGAGTTTTCTTCCTATGTTTTCCTCTAAGAGTTTTATAGCATCCAGTCTTACATTTAGGTCTTTAATCCATTTTGAGTTTATTTTTGTGTATGGTGTTAGGGAGTGTTCATTCTTTTACATTTAGCTGTCCAGTTTTCCCAGCACCACTTATTGAAGAGACTGTCTTTTCTCCATTGTATATCCTTGCCTCCTTTGTCATAGATTAGGTGACCATAGGTGCATGGGTTTATCTCTGGGCTTTCTATCCTGCTCCATTGATCTATATTTCTGTTTTTGTGCCAGTACCATATTGTCTTGATTAGTGTAACTTTGTAGTATAGTCTGAAGTCAGGGAGTCTGATTCCTCCAGCTCCATTTTTTCCCCTCAAGATTGCTTTGGCTATTCGGGTTCTTTTGTGTTCTTTTCTCTCCTCTAAATGTTTGATAGAATTCACCTGTGAAGCCATCTGGTCCTGGACTTTTGTTTGTTGGAAGATTTTTAATCACAGTTTCAATTTCATTACTTGTGATTGGTCTGTTCATATTTTCTATTTCTTCCTGGTTCAGTCTTGGAAGGTTACACCTTTCTAAGAATTTGTCCATTTTTTCCAGATTGTCCATTTGATTGGCATAGAGTTGCTTGTAGTGTCTCTTATGATGCTTTGTATTTCTTTGGTGTCTGTTGTAACTTCTCCTTTTTCATTTCTAATTTTATTGATTTGAGTCTTCTCTCTCTTTTTCTTGATGAGTCTGGCTAAAGGTTTATCAATTTTGTTTATCTTCTCAAAGAACCAGCTTTTAGTTTTATTGATCTTTGCTATTGTTTTGTTTCTATTTCATTTATTTCTGCTCTGATCTTTATGATGTATTTCCTTCTGCGAACTTTGGGTTTTGTTTGTTCTTCTTTCTCTAGTTCCTTTAGGTGTAAGGTTAGATTGTTTATTTGAGATTTTTCTTGTTTCTTGAGGTAGGATTGTATTGCTATAAACTTCCCTCTTAGAACTGCTTTTGCTGCATCCCATAGGTTTTGGATCATCGTGTTTTCATTGTCATTTGTCTCTAGGTATTTTTTTGATTTCCTCTTTGATTTCTTCAGTGATCTCTTGGTTATTTAGCAATGTATTGTTTAGCCTCCATGTGTTTGTGTTTTTTACGTTTTTTTCCCTGTAATTGATTTCTAATCTCATAGCGTTGTGGTCAGAAAAGATGCTTAATATGATTTCGATTTTCTTAAATTTACTGAGGCTTGATTTGTGACCCAAGATGTGATGTATCCTGGAGAATGTTCCGTGCGCACTTGAGAAGAAAGTGTAATCTGCTGTTTTTGGATGGAATGTCCTATAAATATCAATGAAATCTATCTGGTCTATTGTGTCATTTAAAGCTTGTGTTTCCTTATTTTCTGTCTGGATGATCTGTCCATTGGTGTAAGTGAGGTGTTAAAGTCCCTCACTATTATTGTTATTATTGTTATTATATTATTATTACTGTTGATTTCCTCTTTTATAGCTGTTAGCATTTGCCTTATGTATTGAGGTGCTCCTATGTTGGGTGCATATATATTTATAATTGTGATATCTTCTTCTTGGATTGATCCCTTGATCATTATGTAGTGTCCTTCCTTGTCTCTTATAACATTCTTTATTTTAAAGTCTATTTTATCTGATATGAGTATTGCTACTCCAGCTTTCTTTTGATCTCCATTTGCATGGAATATCTTTTTCCATCCCCTCACTTTCAGTCTGTCAGTGTCCCTAGGTCTGAAGTGGGTCTCTTGTAGGCAGCATATAGATGGGTCCATTTGTATCCATTCAGTAAGCCTGTGTCTTTTGGTTGGAGCATTTAATCCATTCACATTTAAGGTAATTATTGATACGTATTTTCCTACTACCATTTTCTTAATTGTTTGGGGTGTGTTTTTGTAGGTCCTTTTCTTCTCTTTTGTTTCCCACTTAGAGAAGTTCCTTTAGCATTTGTTGTAGAGCTGGTTTGGTGGTGCTGAATTCTCTTAGCTTTTGCTTGTCTGTAAAGCTTTTGATTTCTCCATTGAATTTGAATGAGATGCTTGCTGGGTATGGTAATCTTGATTCTAGGTTCTTCCCTTTCATCACTTTAAATATATTGTGCCACTCCCTTCTGGCTTGTAGAGTTTCTGCTGAGAAATTAGCTGTTAACCTTATGGAAATTCCCGTGTATGTTATTTGTCATTTTTCCCTTGTTGCTTTTAATAATTTTTCTTTTTTTAATAAATTTATTTATTTATTTATTTATTTTTGGCTGCATTGTGTCTTCATTGTTGGGTCTTCATTGCTGTGCACGGGCTTTCTCTAGTTGCGGTGAGTGGGGGCTACTCTTCATTGCAGTGCGCAGGCTTCTCATTGCGGTGGTTTCTCTTGTTGCAGAGCTTGGGCTCTAGGTGCGTGGGCTTTGGTAGTTGTGGCACACAGGCTCAGTAGTTGTGGCTCACGGGCTCTAGAGTGCAGGCTCTAGTTGTGGCACATGGGCTTAGTTGCTCTGTGCATGTCAGATCTTCCCAGACCAGGGCTTGAACCTGTGTCCCCTGCATTGGCAGGCAGATTCTCAACCACTGCACCACCAGGGAAGTCCCAATAATTTTTCCTTGTCTTTAATTTTTGTCAGTTTGATTACTATGTCTCAGCGTGTTTCTCCTTGGGTTTATCCTGCCTGGGACTCTCTGAACTTCCTGGACTTGGGTGGCTATTTCTTTTCCCATGTTAGGGAAGTTTTCGACTATAATCTCTTCAAATATTTTCTTGGGTCCTTTCTCTCTCTCTTCTCCTTCTGGGACCCCTATAATGTGAATGTTGGTGCATTTAATGTTGTCCTAGAGGTCTCTTAGGCTGTCTTCATTTCTTTTCATTCTTTTTTCTTTATTCTGTTCTGCAGCAGTGAATTCCACCATTCTGTCTTCCAGGTCACTTATCTGTTCTTCTGCCTCAGTTATTCTGCTATTGATTCCTTCTAGTGTAGTTTTCATTTCAGTTATTGTATTGTTCATCTCTGTTTGTTTGTTCTTTAATTCATCTAGATCTTTGTTAAACATTTCTTACATCTTCTCAATCTTTGCCTCCATTCTTTTTCCGAGGTCCTGGATCATCTTGACTATCATTGTTTTGAATTCTTTTTCTGGAAGGTTGCCTATCTCCACTTCATTTAGTTGTTTTCTGGGGTTTTATCTTGTTCCTTCATATGGTACAAAGTCCTCTGCCTTTTCATTTTGTCTGTCTTTCTGTGAATGTGGTTTTCGTTCCACAGGCTGCAGGATTGTAGTTCTTCTTGCTTCTGCTGTCTGCCCTCTGGTGGATGAGGCTATCTAAGAGGCTTGTGCAAGCTTCCTGATGGGAGGGACTGGTGGTGGGTAGAGCTGGGTGTTGCTCTGGTGGGCAGAGCTCAGTAAAACTTTAATCTGCTTATCTGCTGATGGGTGGGGCTGAGTTCCCTCCCTGTTGGTTGTTTGGCCTGAGACGACCCAGCACTGGAGCCTACAGGCCCTTTGGTGGGGCTAATGGCGGACCCTGGGAGGGTTCAAAACAAGGAGTACTTCCCAGAACTTCTGCTGCCAGTGTCCTTGTCCCTGCGGTGAGCCACAGTTGCCCCCCCGCCTCTGCAGGAGACCCTCCAACACTAGCAGATAGGTTTGGTTCAGTCTCCTATGGGGTCACTGCTCCTTCCCCCTGGGTTCTGATGTGCACACTACTTTGTGTGTGCCCTCCAAGAGAGGAGTTTCTGTTTCCCCCAGACCTGTTGAAGTCCTGCAATCAAATCCCGCTAACCTTCAAAGTCTGATTGTCTGGGCATTTCTCCTCCTGTTGCCGGACCCCCAGGTTGGGAAGCCTGATGTGGGGCTCAGAACTTTCACTCCAGTGGGTGGACTTCTGTGGCATAAGTGTTCTCCAGTTTGTGAGTCACCCACCCAGTGGTTATGGGATTTGATTTTGTAATTGCGCCCCTCCTACCATCTCATTGTGGCTTCTCATTTTTCTTTGGATGTGGGGTATCTCTTTTGGTGAGTTCCAGTGTCTTCCTGTCGATGACTGTTCAGGAGTTAGTTGTGATTCCGCTGCTCTCACAAGAGGGAGTGAGTCTCAACTTCTTTCTTTGAGGAATTAACATTTTACTTTATTGATTAACTGGATCTTTCTAATCATTACAACAAAATGTTGCATTATTCATACTAATTAGGGGACGGGGCCATTCCAAATAAAAGTTCTCAAATAATCCCTACACCTGGAATCACTAGTTTGGCCAGTCAGAGGTTTTGCCTTGCTATGTTTAAATTCACAGGGTTAATTTGCATATCATTAATGTGCTAAAGACCTTCTAAACAGTTAATTTTCTAAAAAAGAGTTAAACAAGACTCATGTTTTAGCAAAAATGTGGTCTAACTTTTTTGTTTAGTATCTAATAATAACAAACATTTATTTAACATTCATTCTGTGCCAATAACTAAGTATTTCTTATTTATTAACTAATTTAATCTTTCTTCAAACTCTATAAGAGAGGCATTAAGTTTCTACCACCACATTTTACAGAAGAGGGAGCTGAAACACAGAGAGAACTTGCCCACATTCACATGGTTAATAAGGGATTATTATAATTCATATGGTTTCATAATAAATTTATAAGTTAAATTATGAAATTATGAATTCATAAATTCGTATGTTAAAGCCCTAACCCTCAGTACATCAGAATGTGATCTTATTTGGAAATAGGTTCATTGCAGTTGTAATTAGTTAAATTAAGATGAGGTCATGCTGGAGTAGGATGGGCCCATAATCCAATATGACCAGTGTCTTTATAAAGAGGGGAAATTTGGACACAGACATGCACCCAAGGAGAAGGGCACATGAAGATGAAGGCAGCTATTTGATGATACTTCTACACTCCAAGGAGCACCAAAGATTGCCACCTAACCATCAGAAGCTAGAGGAGAGGCACAGAACAGATTCTCCCTCACAGCCTTCAGAAGGAACCAACCCTGCTCACACCTTGATCTGGGACTTACAGCCTCCAGAACTGTGAGAATAAATTTCCAGCGTTTAAGTCACTCAGTTTGTGGTATTTTGTTAATGGCAGCCCTAGCAAACTAATACAGGCATGGAGTCAGGATCACACTCAGGCAGGAAGCCTCCAAGATGGGCATGCTTATCACCTCACTCTGCAGCTCCAAATATAGAGCTAATCAAAATAAAACACTCCCTGCTCCTTCCTCCCCAAATAAACAGCACAGGAGGTACCAGCTTGGAAATCTATGCAGACAAATAAAACATTGACTGCTCTTTTCCAGTATCTGTACTATGTGCCCTGGAACCCCCTCTTTCCTAATTGAGGGGGCTGATTGAGTGGATGATCTGGCCAGGCATTTTTCATAGACCTGCAGACTAAATTCACTAACCCACCTGCCTGACTCTAAGCATGTGCCCCTACTAGGGCTTCAAAATCCCCGTATTTAATAGATTTTTGAAAGTAGCATCATCATTCTGAGATTAGTAATATCCAGATTTGTGCTGTTTCCTTTGGGTTAAAATTAAAAGGATGTGTCCTAAGGGTGACAGTAGAGACAGTGACCCTCCCCAGTAGTCATATTAAGTTAGTACAGACAGAAAAAGGAAATGGCTCTCCAGGTGGCTGGGCGACCTGGCCCTGGGCTATGGAAAGGAGAGCATGTTCTGGAACCTTGAGCAAGCACTGGCCCTGGGGGCCACAGGCTCTGAAGTAAGGGCAGCCTTTGGGTGGAGGGAGAGCTGCAACCAAGTCGGAGCCACGTGACTGCGGCCTGGGCGCGCGTCCCTGCCGCCAGGGCGCGGGGTGTGGGAGGTCAGGGTCTGGATCCTGTGTGGACCCACGTGCCGGCAGACTGGAGACCACTATCCGTCGGGGTCAGGGAAAGGCTCTGAGGATTTTGAGCTTCATTTGTGCATTTTTTTTTTTCCATTGCACCAAGAGAACACCAAGTCTTTATTACACGAATTCCTATGAAACAGCTCCAAGAAAAAACCCACACGTAGGAGAAAAAACAAAAACAAAAAAACAAAGCCACACACACGGACGGGGTGGGGGTGGGGCGACTGGTGCTCCCCCTCTTCTGTGCCGGGGCCACTGGGGGGCGGTGAGGATCGGAGGGCGGCCGCACTTCCGCACTCGCTCGGGATGCTGAGCCGGGCTAGGGTCCCCCTCCAGCACCGTGGGGAGCCCGCCACGCCCTCATTATCTCTGGGTGACTTAGGGTCACCAAGCCTGCTCCCAAGCTGTGCGGCTGGGCTAGCTCGTCATGGGAGCACCTCTCGGCCAGCAGGCTGAACTTGGGTGCGACCGCCATCTGCGGTGTTCGAAGCTTTGCCCCAGCAAACCGGGAAGGCCGGCCCTGGGTCGGGGCTTACTGGGTGGGCGTCTGGCTACGATCTCCCACAAGGCACGCGGGAGGCGGCGGCGGCGCGTTCATTCTCGCGGAGGGTGGGGAAGCCGAAGTCAGCCTGGGCGCAGGGTCGGATCGCCCAGGAGGCCTTCTGCGCGCGGGTTGCTGGCACTACTGGGAGAGACGGGGAGGGAGGGAGAGAGGGAGGGAGGGAGAGAGGGAGGGAGGGAGGGAGGGAAGGAGGAAGGGCGGGGCGACCGACTTTCTGAATCGCCGGCAAGACCCGGGGCGAGCTGGGCCTGTGCTGCGCCGAGATGTCCGGAGGATCAGCCAGGAGCCTGGGGAAGGGTGAGGCCTGCCCGCCGCGATCCGCGGCGACCCTCAGACGCGTGTCGGGGCCAGGGCCTGGAGGCCGTGCTGCTCCGGAGCGGAGCCACGCAGGAGGTCTTCCACCCGCAGGAAACTGGCCCGGCCCGGGGGGGGGGGGGGGGCGGCGGGAAGCTGGGAGTCCCCGCTGCTGTCGGGTTTGTAACCGCCTCCGCTTCTCCCCGAAGGAAGCGCGCCCCCGGGGCCGGTCCCCGAGGGCCTGATTCGCGTCTACAGCATGAGGTTCTGCCCGTTCGCCAAGAGGACGCTCCTGGTCCTGAAGGCCAAGGGAATTGGGTGAGGATCAAGGCGCGGGCCGCTCCCAGAGCCAGCCAGGAACCAACAGCTGCCAGAAGAGCAGGCAGAAATCTTCGATAGGGTCCCCGCAGCTTCCTTTACTACAAAATACACTACATCAGCCTTTTTTTGGGGGGAGGGGGGAACATAGAAAGTTATGAACCCTATCCTCGGGGGGCGGGAGGAATGCCACAGACACCACCAGTCTAGGACACCCCATTTAGATTAACCATTTTATGGATCAGAAAAGCTGAGGGTCCAGTAAAGTTAGTGGCATGCAGAGATCACTCGAATGGTAATCACAGGCAACTCTTTTAGCTCTGGCAGACCCCTGATTTCTGCTGTACTTCCTTCTCTTTCACCCCACTTCTTTCATGTCCTGTTTATATTGTTTGCTGTTATTCTGAGGCTATAGTCCCTTCCTGAATAGTCGGTAATTTACCCCCTTGAAGAGTCCAGACCTTGACCCTCCGCTGGACAGAGTGCTGAGTTAACTGTACTGTGACTATTCCTATAGATTGGGTTGTTGGTTGAATGAAATAAAGTGTTTATGCCTAAAAATTCAGACTTTTGGGAAGCCTCACTGAAACTATTAAGGTGATTGACATATGGGTTATCCACAGGAAATATGCAAGTCATTGGCTTTTCCCTGAGCTGAATAGCCATTGAACCGCCTCCCTTCCAATGACCTTTGGAATCTGTTGAACAGACATTAGATACCTGTAGTGTGGAAGTTTAAAACAAAGCCCCCATTACAAAGTAATTTTCCATGTATGTGCTTAGAATTTATAAACTAATTTTAGTCTTCTTGGGGGAGAATTAAGCAGGCAATTCTTTTCCCTAAAAAAAAAAAGTAAGATATAGTCTAAAGAAAAAAAACTATCTTTGGATTAGTCATCACTTCAGTAAGATCTGCATCTTATTTTGGATGAAACAGATTGTGAACACATAGCAAAATATTCAACAATTAGTAACATTTATCAAAACATTATTTTATCCAACTCTTGTTATGTTTACTGTATTAGTCAGGATTCTTTTATTGCATTTAAGAGATATCCAATTCAGTTGGATTGAAAGAAGACATATCTTGTGGTCATACAATTGAAAAGTCCAGGAGCAAGACACAGCTGGATCTGGGGCCACAAAGTCCTGGGTTAGTGCCCTTCTGGAACTCTGGGTTGAAAACAACCATATCTTACTGGGACAGTTTTCCAAAGGAAAATTGCAGTGATTTTATCATAAAAGTGTCTGTATGGAAGGTGAAGGGTGTAATAGCTGCCAGGCAGTGCGAACAACAGAGGTCTGCTATGTTTATGGATCAGTTTTAAGTTTGAGTCCCAGAAGGCTTTGATTAGAGAGGTACTAGATTTTACCACATGATGGAATTTACTAAAGCATGGTTTTCTCTAAAAGGTACATCTTCCAACTTGTTGCAGCAGATATGTTGCCTTGTTGGCTCACCATGCCAGGTTAGCAAAATGCATGTGTGTTCTGAGAACTTTCTTTATTACAAAAGCCCAGGATTTACCTTTTCTTTTCATACTATAAAATTTCAGAAATGTTGATAATTCCTTAGCAGGGAACATCATTTTTCTTGCAGTGGCTTCTATCTGAAGTGTCCAGTAATCTGACAGCACACGAACCTTTTCATACATACACACAGATGCCAGTGTTCAATCTGGCTATTCCTTTGTTTCAATGGGGGGAGGGATTGCGTATTTAAATTCTCAAGATAATGCTGTTATAGCTAGCTACTGAGGTGGATGAGGAAATAGGAAACAAAAGGTGTTGGGTATATTATTTTTGAGTAGCTAATCTGTTCTATTGAACACTCATCCAGCTTTGACAATGATATGGACCTGGCTTTAACAATTATATGAAACTTTCTTTTCTCTTATTTCCCCTAAAATCTCTTAGGCAAGATACAAGTTAGTTCTAAAAACAATCTTAATATAGCCTGGACTTCACCTGTTTTTCACACTTAGTGTGATTTACCCATGTAACATTTTTAAAAAGTATCAGTGCATGGAGATTTAATCTGAAAGTTTATTTTGTGGATGGATTTTTTGGATTCCCTAATATTCTTGAAAAAAATGAGGAACTTTCTATTAAAATTAGCAAAAGGAACTGAATTTTATCATGTTGATTCTCATACAGTGGAGTGGCGGGGTGTGGAGAAACCCAATTAGTTGGCTCATATATTTTTACAATTAAGATTACCTCTTAGTCCCAAATGGAGTATCTAATTGACAATCTTGAAGCATTTCCACTTATTTATTCAACAAATGTGTACTGAGTACCTATCTGAAAATGTTTATATTTCTTCATAGCATTTAAATCTATTTATAACTTTGCTCATTTACATGTTGGTTTATGAATATGACCAAGACACACAAGATCCCTGCTTTCATGGAGCTTACATTCTAGGGAGGTGACATAACAAACATAATTAAGTAAGCCAAGTAATTTCAGTCACATATCATCAGTACAATGAAGAAAGTAATTCAAGAAATATAAAATAGGCCAGTATGGCCAGATCATAATGACCAAAGGAGAAGTCATAGGAAGCATATGTGACAGGTAAGCAGGGGCCAGATCAAGGGGTTTAGAGTTTATCCTCATTGCAACGAGGAGCAATCGAGGGGTTGTAAGTAAGCAGGAGGGTGGCCTCATCCAATTTACTTTTGTGTGTGGAGAATGGACTGTAGGGAGGTCACAGTGGAAGCAGAGGGGCTGGTGGGACTATTGTAGAGGTCCAGGTGGCAGATGACATCTTAGATGAGGTGGCAGTGTTAAAGCTGAGAAGTGGATGAAGCCAGAATGTGATTTGAAGGTCTAGCTGACAGGTCTTGCTGATCCATTTGATTTGAGGAAGAGGTGGCAGGGGGAAGGAATCAAGGCCAAGCTGACTCCAAAATTTCGGGTCTGACCAGCTAAGTGGATGATACCGATGAGGCTTTATTCAGGAGTACAAGAAAAATGTTACTCTCTTCATTGTCCTCTATGTGTTTTTCAGGCATGAAGTCATTAACATCAACCTAAAAAATAAGCCTGAGTGGTTCTTCAAGAAGAATCCCTTTGGCCTGGTGCCAGTTCTGGAAAACAGTCAGGGTCAAGTGATCTACGAATCTGCCATCACTTGTGAGTACCTGGATGAAGCATATCCAGGAAAGAAGCTGTTGCCAGATGACCCCTATGAGAAAGCTTGCCAAAAGATGGTCTTTGAGTTGTTTTCTAAGGTGTGTGTTCAAGAAATTTCAGCTCCTGTATAACACCTTTGTTTTTTAAGCTAAATCATTGCTGTCACTGATGGTTCAGTGATTTGGGTGGGGAAGACAAACAGGATTATGCTCTTGTCTGCTCGGACATGTCCTATGAGCCCTTTCATGGTCCGGATCCTGTTTACTTCCCAAAGTTATGCCTCTCCACTCTTCTCCTAACACTTTATATTCCTGTCATGCTGAATGTTTTTATTTTTCCCAAACTTGCCACCTTCTTCTCAACTCTTGCTGGAAGACTCTTCCCCCTTCTCACTTTGCCTGGTTGTGTCCAAGTCCTCTTTCCTGTACAGTCTGCGCTCCTGTATGTGCAGAACGAGAGGATGCTGAGGGCCCACTATACTATGCCGTTTTATAAAGGACTTGTGCATCAGTGGATTTTGGTATCTGCTGGGGGCCCTGGAACCAATCCTTCAAGGAACCAAGGGACAACTGCCTTTGCTCAGATACCTTTGTCTTCCAGAAGCTTGTCCGGGCTGGGTTAGTGCCCAGCTCTGTGTGCCCACGTGTGCTAACCTTCCCCTGTGGGGACTGCCGCCTTCTTGCCTGTGTCTTGTACCAGGGCTGTGAGCTCCTTGAAGGTGAGGGCCGTGTTTCCATCACTGTTGGCCCACTGCCTAGGCTTGCAACCAGCCCTTCCTAGTTATGTGACGGTGAGCTAGTTGCTTATTACTTTACCTCTGTGCCTCAGCTCATGTGTAAACTGAGTATAGTAATTGATCCCATCCCATTGATAAAAATCAGTTAATATAAACACCTAGAGTCCAACAGATGGTGGATACTCAATGTTAGCTCTTGTTGTTCTAGCCACATTGTCTAGTTGTGAGCATCTTCTGTGTGTTGGCAATAGCTCCTTGTGGACTGAGTAAATGACATTCCTATAGGTGAACTGCCTGTGTCTTAATTAGCATCAATGTTAAATCAAACATTTAGGTGAGTTCAAACAATTAGTATTAACAAAGAAATGACCAACAGTAGACAATGCGAATAGCATGGTCAGGTTATATCTCTATAATTCTGTTACTTTTGTCAGGATATATCTCAGCATAACAAGAAACATCTTGTCTCTAGGGAAAGAAATGGTTAGAGAAATATCCAGAAGGTGAAACTTGTAGGGAGAACATTTTCTTAAAGGAGACATTGCAAAGGGAAGTCAATGGGGAAGGAAGAGGAAGTTGTCTGGCTTAGCAGAACGAGAGTGAAAGAATACTAGAGATGGTTGCCATCAAAGATGATGGACAGGGGATATGGCATTTACAAGAAAGATGTTGGAGAATTTTTAAAAATAGTAACGAGATTCATTGTACTGTCCAGAAAGAAAATGAGCTAACAGCTGGAGATGCCCACCATTACTTCCCTCCTCACACTCAGGGAAGAGGTGGCCTTAAGTACTATTATGACACCACCCTCCTGACCCCAGTTCAGCAAACCAGAAATGCCCCCACCTGCACCCACAGCCAAATCACCTTCTCCTGGGAACCTGGAAATGAGACACAGAGACAAAGACAATATATGTGTTGAGGTTTTAGAGGTGTATGTATATATCATTGGAGGCGACAAATCAAAGTCACACAAAAAAAGACTTTTTAAGGAATCAGAAATTAAGAGCATTGCAAAGGGATCTGACATTTGGAAAATAACAAGGAGCAGACATTTAAGGAGAAGCAGAGATGAAAGACCAGGCAAGCCCAGATGGAAACGTGGAAGGAAGGGCTGCCTGCACACCTTCAGTTCCAATGACGGCAAGCTGTACCCTGGGGTGGATGGGCTTGCAGGACGTTCTCCTGTATTTTTACAAGTGCCTGTTTACTTCCACTGGACGAGTGGACTTTTGTCTCTTGCAGTGAGACAATACCAAAGACCGAGCATTAAAACACAGACACCTCCACCACAAGCATGAAAGCATCTGACAGGACACCTGTCAAGTCTTCAGGTCATCAACCACTTTGAACTGTCTTCTCATGCCCTCCCCAAGATAGAAATCAGGAAAATCCCCTTCCCAGCTCCCTTTGCAGCTGGTGCCAAGGCCTGGACCTAGGCTCTTCCTCTCAGACACACACATGGTAGAGTTCAATTCAGAAATGAGCCATGTGGGGAAACGGGCTTGGTGTGGGGTGCTGGTTCTACTGGGGAGGGTGGCAGAGCTCCTGGCTTTCAGGAGCTGGGGTGGTTGCCAGGTTGAATTCCAGAGTGGCATTGGTTACCTCAGAGTCCAACTTCTGGCAGCAGCACAGACTGTAGCATCTAGTGCTCGGTTCACTGGTGGCAGTGGGTGCTTCCCATCAGGTCAGTTCCCAGCATGATTTTGAAATGTTCCAGACCTGTTTGTTCAGCCTCTCAACAATTCTATGAGCCACTCAGTGTCCTTTTAGGACATTTTTGACCCAAGCTCACCAATCGGCTTCTCTTATTTGCAGCGTATAAAATCCTGACCAGTACAGCATCTAAGCCACAAAACTGTTTTTAAGATCAGTACCCGACCTCTGTGAGCAAAGGAATTGGTGTACTTTTGAAGTTTCTAGAACATCCTGACACTGGGACTACGAGGGTTCTATGGTGCTTTTATATGAGGGGGCTGGTATAGTTCGCCTCACACTGATAAACTAAGAAATTACTCTCTGTCTAGGTACCACCTTTGTTATTAAGCTTTCTTAGAAGGCAAAATAAGGAAGACTGCTCTGGCGTGAAAGAAGAATTGCATAAAGAATTCAGCAAGCTAGAGGAGGTAATTAATCCCTTCTTGATTTTTATTGAAGTGATACATTGTATCTGCTCTCACCTTCTACTCTTTTCTTCATACTCCCATTTCCAAAATCACTTTAAGGTAATTAGCAATAATACCAAATAGGAAATTTTAGCTTACAACAGATAGCGGCTGTAAGCTGTTGTGTTTAAGATACAAACCAAAACACCTAAAAATGGTTTGTCATGGGCTTGCTTTTAAAACATTTTATCACACTGACATGAAAATATCATGGAAAAATTTCACCCACATTTCCAGTTTTTCACCTGTTGTCATTTTTCCATGCTTGTTTTCAGTCCTTGAACATATATATTTTTACATATATATAAATTTATTTATTTATTTATTTTTGGCTGAGTTGGGTCTTTGCTGCCGTGCGCGGGCTTTCTCTAGTTGCGGCAAGCGGGGGCTACTCTTCATTGAGGTGTGCGGGCTTCTCACTGCGGTGGTTTCTCTTGTTGCGGAGCACGGGCTCTAGGCACGCGGGCTCAGTAGTTGTGGCTTGCGGGCTCTAGAGCGCAGGCTCAGTAGTTGTGGAGCACGGACTTAGTTGCTCCGCGACACGTGGGATCTTCCCGGACCAGGGCTTGAACCCGTGTCCCCTGCATTGGCAGGCAGATTCTTAACCACTGCGCCACCAGGGAAGTCCGGCAGGCAGATTCTTAACCGCTGCACCACCAGGGAAGCCCAGTCCTTGAACATATATTAAAAAGTTAACATAACTATAATCAGAGTATAAGTCATTGTGTTCTTTTTCCCACTTAGTATTATATAATAAACTTATATAAACTTATATAAAAAGAAATAAAATTTGTATAAAAACTTAAATAAAATTATATAAAAATGTTTATTATATAATAAACATTTCCCACAAGAGTTTGCCATTAGTCAGACAGACGTTTGGGGAAGCCCAGATGTGTTTTTACCTGCTTTGCGGGAGAGCTGCCATTTGGACCTGTATATGGAATCATCATCCTCCATTCACACTCAACCTTAGGTTTTTACTGAGAGAAGATACAGTCCTGTCTCGTATGGGAATGCATCCTAACCTTTTATCATTAAGTATGAACTTTGCTGGAGATTTTTTCAGAAACCTTTTTTTTTTCATTAAGAAAGTTCTATTACTAGTTTTCTAATTTAAAAAAAAGTCATGAATGCGTGTTGGATTTTTAGTGTTTTGTTTGCATCTATTACATCTACTGAAATGTTCATTGAACTTTTTCCCTTTAATCTGGTGAATATATATGGTGGCACTGACAGATTTTTCTGGTGTTGAACCATGCCAGTATTACTGTGTAAAACCTACTTGTTTTCAGTGGATTTTCATATATACTTTAGAATTAGTTGATATTTAAATGATATTTGCATATTTGTTCGTAAAGGAGATTATTTTGTTCTTATCATATCTTTATTTGGTTTTTATATCAAGGCTACTGTAACCTCATAAAATGCGTTGGCTTACTTTCTCTGGATTTCTAAGGTCTGAAACCATTTGATAGGGTTTGGCTATTTCTTTAAAACATTTGAGTCCGGTGTCTTTTATGGGGGTGGAGTTTAATAGTATAGTTCAGTTTTCTTAATGTTAATTGATTTTCAGGATTTTTATATTCTTTCTTGAATCAGGTTTTTTTTGTTTGTTTGTTTTTTATTTTTGGCCACACCACATGCCATGGGGGATCTTAAGTTCCCTGAGCAGGGATCGAACCCATGCCTCCTGCACTGGAAGGCAGAGTCTTAACCACTGGACTGCCAGGGAATCAGTTTTCACATATAGGGACATGAAGATAATCATGTTTCCTGATTTCAAATAATCTCTATGTACAACTACAGTTGACTCTTGAACAAGGTGGAGGTTGAAGGTATCAGCCCCTGGAGCAGTATAACATCCACATACTACCTGCTAAATTTGGGGTTAGTTGGGGGACATATAATTTTCTTCCCATCTGAGTTCACAGAACTCCAGGTTAAGGACTCACACTTTACAGTGAGTGGTACCATTTCCATGTTTCAGGCTGCTGAGAGGGCATTTCCTTCTGAGTGAAACTATCATGCTTATTTTATTTATGCATAATATTACCAGGCACTACAGTTTAAGGACAGCCCCAAACAATAGTGATTCATTGTACAATTCTGAGTGCCTAATAATTGCAAGGCACTCTGCTGGACAGCATGGGAGGTAGAAGGTGAGATGCGGCCCATACTGCTCAGATGATTAGTTTGGTGGTAGACCAAAGACAAATACTCAGGTAGATATAAATGATCTATCTTCAATGCAGAATGTTATAAGGGCCCTGAGAAAAACTATGGATGTTTTATAAAATGGTTTGGTGTTGATTAGCCAGATGATAGTCTCAGTTCTTCTGTGTGCAAAACCATAATACCAATTCACCTTCTTAAATTTCAGAATCATAGTATTTGTGTTTGGTTTTCAAAGAATTTTATTTGGCATCTGTTTAACAGTTAATCTAGTTATTTCCAATATATTTTAAGTAAATTTTTTTTTAAATTAATTAATTTATTTATTTATTTTTGGCTGTGTTGGGTCTTCGTTTCTGTGTGAGGGCTTTCTCCAGTTGCGGCGAGTGGGGGCCACTCTTCATCGTGGTGCGTGGGCCTCTCACTGTCGCGGCCTCTGCCGTTGCGGAGCACAGGCTCCAGACGCACAGGCTCAGTAGCTGTGGCTCACGGGCCTAGCCGCTCCGCGGCATGTGGGATCTTCCCAGACCAGGGCTCGAACCCGTGTTCCCTGCATTGGCAGGCAGACTCTCAACCACTGCGCCACCAGGGAAGCCCAAGTAAATTTTTTATTGAAGTATTATATGCAGAGATTTACCCAAAGCATAAGAGTACAGCTTGGTGAATTTTTACAAAGTGAACACAGCCATGATACTAGCATCCATATCTAGAAACAGAATATTAGTTTTGGATGGTTTTTGTACTTTATACAAATGGAATCATATAATATGCACTCTTTGGGGTCTGGCTTCTTTCATACAATATCAAGTTTCTGAGGTTCACCTATATTGTGTGTAGTTCATTCCTATTCTTTGTATAGTGTTCCAATGTATGACTACTGTACAATTTATCCATTTTAGTCCTGACAGACAGTAAACATTTCCACTTTGGGGATGTAACAAATAGTGCTGCAATGAACATTCTTATACCTATATTTTGGTGAACATATGTTCACATTTCCAAGGAATATAATTACTGGGTTATACTGTATGCATGAACTCATGCATGAAGCTTCAGTAGATACTGTTAAAACATGGTTGTACCAAATTATTGATACATTCCTATCAGCAGTAGATCCACACCCTTACTAAGTTTGTCTTGTTCATTTTAGCCATTCTGATGGATGTGAAGTGGTATGACATTTTGGTTCTAATTTGCATTTCCCTGATGACTAATGTAGTTGAGCACCTTTTCAAATGGTTATTGGCCATTTAGACCTCCTCTTTTGTGAAGTCCAAGTCTTGCCCAGTTTTATGATGGGTTTTCTGCTTTTTTTCTTTTTGATTCCCAGGAGTTCTTTCTATATTCTGAATACCAGTCCTTTGTTGGATATATCTATAACAAAGATCATGTACTCTGTAGCTTGTTTTATTTTTCTCCATTTTCCAGTTTATTTTATTGACCGTTTTGCTTCATCCCAAACCAAGAGATTCTAAAGCTTAAACTAATGAGACAAAAAGCCAACTTGAATATGTCAGGGTAAAACCTGCTGCTCTCACTTGCTTAACTTAACTCTTGCCTTCATCATTTCTTTTGATGAATCTTACCAGATGCACAAATAAGAAGTACTCTTATGCTGTTTAATGTTCAGGTTCTGACTAATAAGAAGACAACCTTCTTTGGTGGCAGCTCTCTTTCTATGATTGATTACCTCATCTGGCCCTGGTTTGAATGGCTGATAGCCCTGGAGTTAAATGAGTAAGATATCTGACTATTTTGTACTTAATTTAGGATAATGATAACTGAAATAGTATATACTAACCTTTTTTTATGAACAAAAATTAACATATCTCATTCAACTGGCATGAATGGGAGCAAGCAGACAGGAGGAGACTGGGACTTTCCAGGGCATGTCCTATACCTACACTCACCATTTTTCATCCTTGGGGCCGGTAGGGGTGGGGAGTTCTGTGACATGTAGTAAAATGTTTTCAAAATAATTTACTCCTTCCCTCCTGGTTAAAAATCCATAAGGATGTGCATTTTCATAAGGATTTCAGGAAGGATTGTATGACCAATGCTACCTCCCATTTACCATCAAGAGTCCCACACTATTTTCCAAACTCTGTGTTTCGAAGTTTGGCAGCGACCTTGGCTTACTCCCACTTCTTAGAGCTTAGAGCTATTCAGGGTTACTTTTAGTCACAATCTGACCATAGAATAACAAATATATAACATTCTTGGTTGTCTTTCATGTTCTCATTTTAAAAAACTATCAGCCTCCGTTTGGACAAGTTCTCATGCTAACTGAGCAAGTCACTTCACTCTAGTCTTAGATTCCTCTTCACAAAACAAGGACCTCTACAATATCTTCCAAATCTCATATTCAATGATTACATGCATCTTAAATAAGTATTTTTAAAGAACTATTTAAAAAAGTTAGAGGAAAACAATATGAAACTGCAGAGTGGTAATAATGATATATAGGAGAATTTGCAATACCTTCGTACTTAGCCTTGCTCACACCATCATTCTTTCCATCTCCCACAGATGTGTAGACCACACTCCAAATCTTAAGCTCTGGATGGAAGCCATGATGAAAGATCCTGCAGTATCATCCCTCTTCATTGATCCAAAGGCCTTTCGAGGTTTCTTAGATCTCTACTTGCAGAACAACCTCGAGGCCTGTGACTATGGGCTCTGAAGGGGACAGGAGTCAACAATGAAAATATATCTGATATTTTCCTTCACTAATATGAATAATAACATGCTTTTATTTTACCAAGTGCTCTCATGTCTCACTGGATCACCTTCTCTGATTTAACACTATGGCCTTACTGTGGGCTTTCCTCAAGTCCCTCCTGCAGAAACGTAAACACATTTCCTGTCTCAGGATGCTCAAAGGATGCTAAGGGTTCTATCACAGTCCATGCTGAAAACCTCTAAATCATCTCTAGTGAGAGCTGAACTTCAATCTGGGTTTCTAACTGCACATAGGACATTTCCACTTGGATACTGTGGTGTCATTTCAAGAGATGCCCTTTCAAGTTTGTCTTCTGGGTTCTGAGTTAAGAACCTTTCAATTCCTCATTCTTTCCTTTCCATCACTGACTCAGTTTTACACCTTTCTTCTTACTGTTGTTGCCACTGAAGTCCAGACCCACGTCACATCAAAGCCACGTGACTAGGTGGTCTCCTATTTGTTCTCCCAGTCTCCAGTCACTAACTCCTTCAAATCCTTCCTACCAAATCTTATGCTGGGCACACAGAAGGTGTCCCATATATGTAACTGAATACTGTGAAGACCACCTCCATCAATTCAGTATATAAGGCTGGATTTCATTCTACAGATGATTCAACTAAGGTCCTGAGGTTAAGTGAGGCCTTAAGACGCTGGCAGAAAGTTCTGGGGAAACACACCCAGCACAGGGCTCTTATATCAGAACTAGGGGGCAGGCTGTCCACCTGCCCCAGTACAGTCTAGTTTCCTGTACTCATTCTTAAACGTAAGAGCGCGTTAACAGTCACCTAAGGCTCACCCCTGGATTTCCGATTCGGTAGGGTGGGCCGGGGAGTTCACATCTGAAATGAGTCCTCCGCCCCATGGTGACGCAGGCGACCTGGGGGCCGCACCCTGAGAAGCAGCTGAGAATTGGCTGACTTCACAAAAGGCCTCCAGCCACCCACCTCGGCCGCCACCAACGCCCAGGCTCCGGGCGGACCCATCTCTGCCGCCGTCCGCCTGCCCCACCCGGGGCAGGCTGCGGGCAGACTTCGGTCGGATGTAGACCAGGGGACTGAGGTGCCATGACCAGCCACTACCTGCCTTCCGCGGGGACCCAAGACTCCGGGACCCAGGAGCCTGTAACGCGGCTGCCCATTGGCTCAGCTTGGCACTGCTAGGCCGGGGCCCTTCCAAAGGCTTGGAAGATTGGCTGAAGCTCCGGGCGCCGCGGCCAATTGGCGGATAGGATCGCTTTCTAGGGGGCGGGTTCCGCCTGGGCCCCGCCTCTTTCTGCGGCCCTCTTCGCTCCACATCCGGTTTCGTCCGCCGTGCGCCTGGAGGTGCCTCGGCCTCGTCTTTCTTTTCTGCTGCGCCGGTGGGTTGCTGCTGCCTGCGTAGCATTTGAAGGGGCGAGGGGTTAGAGGTCAATTTTGAATTTTGAGATTTTTCACGAATTTGGGGACCCAGAATAGGATTGCCAACTTTTAATTTTAAGTAACCGTTTTAAAAGAAAGCTCAACTACTTATGTTCACCAAAGTTTCATCAGAGATTTTACCATCAAAAAACAAAAGAAAGAAAAAAAAAGCGCAAGGGCTATAATCTGAGAGTAAGGAACAGGTCTTTAAAGCGAATACCTTTAACTTAAAGGGGGGAAAAAAAAGTCATTAAATTGTTCTCGTTTTCTGATTTGACTGGAGACAAGTAAAGACGACCCCATATCACTAATTGTCAGCCCTGCATTGGGCACCACTAATTTAGCTACATTATAGGGCACTGGCAGACGGGCATTTGGTCCCCAGGAACGTTCTGTCGTGTCAGAACTATGGGTCTTACCTGCAACATTCAAATAATTAAAATAATAGCTAACGGTTGCTACGTATTAAATGCTTCTCATCCATAGTCTGAATTACTTCAACCCAGACCATACAATGTGTTGGTACCATTAACTCTGAATTACAGATGAGAACATCAGGGCATAGAAAGTTGCTGTGATTTGTCCAGCGTCGACCAGTAAATGCTGAAGAGGTGATTCAAACCCAGCCTGAACTCTTACAGTCATTCAGACCATTCTTAAAATAAGCGTTTAAATATGCCTCTGCCTCAGACTCTTTATTCATCATCTTTTAAGTTTTAGAGATTGAGCTGAGAGAGGACTGTAGCCACCTTTTTGACACACCACTATTGTTCCTGGGATAGGACAGGAAGTGTTGATGTTCCTTTTCGAAACTCAAACAAATCGAAATTTGTTTGATTTTACAAATGTTTGATTTTGGCTTATTTTAGGATCTTGAAAATGTGCTTTTGCTTATTCAAGTGTTATTATGTAAAGTTGTTAATTTTTTTTTTCTTTGATCCCTTAAGCTGTAAAATAGGGACAGGAAAGCAGAATCAGTTACTTAAAAAGAAAGTCTCCTTTGACCCTGCTTTCCCCAGTGGGAAGATGAAGTTCCCCCACTGACAACTTTAGTAATCTTATTTAATGTCCCAAAGACATTAGAACATAGGATTCTCTCTGATCCTAACTTCTTTGAAACAAGTCCTAAATCTAGGCCCATTTGAAAAAGAGCCTTTTTCCTCACTTGCCTAACTCTTTGAACTTGGTGAATAATAGTGGGACTCCCAGTAACAATCTGTCATGTAAATTAGGTTTCTGAAATATTAAGAGGAATGTCCTCCAGGTTCTGCCACTATCAGAGACTGGTATGACAAAAAAAATTTTTTTTTAATTGCAAAATGCAAACCCCACTTCCTCTCCTCAAAACAGAGACTCATGTAAATAGAGTGAAGAGATTATTATTAATGTGGTGGCACTGTTTTCCTAGAAGGCTTAAGTCATCATCACCCAGGATTGAAGATCTCCCCATTTTCAAAACAGATGCGATCATATTTCAGGTAGCTGGAAACCAATTTGGAGTAGGTTTAATATAGCCTTATTACCATTTATTTCTTGCTTGAGTGACTCAGTATTATAGAGGTGTAAACATGATATAACATACAAGGAACATTTGCAAAGAGGATTTCAAAGAGGTACTTACTGAGTTTTAAAGAGGAAATAGGCTTAAGCTTAAAGGTCATAATTAAAATCTTTCTAGGGAAACCATAGTGTTCAGTGGTAAGATTAAAAACCACATTACTGAAAGGTAGCCTGCAGCATTCAACCCATTCAATTGGTATTAAACTGGTAGCTGATGAAATAAGCATTCTGAGTTGAACTTTAATTCTAATGTGCTTGTCAAAGCAGAATTGCAGTGCACTTTATCTTTTTGGATATAAAATCAGAATGCACTATGCTATTAAAAATGTGTCCTTATTCACTTGTATTTAATCATTAATTTTGAAGTACACTAAACTCTTACTATACTGAGGACGGCCACCTGAACAATTTCATTCGCTACATCAAAACCCTTCAAGTAGGTACTTAGTGTTCTCATTTTACAGGTGAGGAAGTTGAAGGTCAAAGAGGTTAGATAGCTTGCCTAAGTGCCAAAGCCAGGGTTTGAATATAGTGCCCAGTGAGAACTTTGACATAATATTGCTTCCATTCAGAGGAAGAACTTTCCATCCCTTTGTCCATTCTCCCCGACTACATCAAATAGACTTGCATCTTGGAATGTGACTGCCCATATACAGGTATACAGTTGACCCTTGAACAACATGGGTTTGAACTGCAAGGGTCCACTTATACATGGATTTTTTTCACTAAATATGTACCGCAGTACTATATGATCTGCAGTTGGTTGAATCTGCAGGTACATAACCACGGATGCGGAGGGCTGACTGTAAGATTATACTTGGATTTTCTTCTGTGTGGTGGACCAGCACCCTGAAACCCTTAGTTGTTAAGGGTCAGCCATACTTTTAATAAACAATATTTTCCAACTCTCGGAGTTGCTTTTCTTGAAAAGGTGGGAATGAGGAGACACAACATGAAAATACATTCTCTTCTGGCATGGTAGAAAGGTGGATCCAGGAACCTTTTACTTTACAAATGGAATCCTTAGCTTGGCTATTGCTAATCCAGTCATTGTCAGTGTATACCAGGGGTGGGCAAACTAAAGCCAGTGGGCCGAGTCCAGCCCACTGATCATTTTTGCACAGTTCAAGAACTAGGAATGGTTGGAAAAAACATCAAGTGAAGAATTATGATTTGTGACGTGAAAATTACATGGAACTCCTCAATGGTAAGAAATGCCCCTCCCACCCTGATGCAGGGTGCTCATAGTCAAGGAGGCTGTGCACGTGTGGGGGTCGGAGGTTAGTGGGAAACCTCTATATATTCGGCTAAATTTTGCTGTGAACCTAAAACGTCTCTAAAAAACAAAGCCTATTAAAATATATATGAAGTTCAAATTCAACGTTCATAAGTAATGTTTTATTGGAACACAGCCACACCCATTTATTTATATCTTATCTACGGCTGTTTTCACCCTACAAGGATAGAGTTGAGTAGTTGAGACACGATGACTTGAGAAGCCTAAAATATTTACCGTCTTGGCCTTTACAGAAAAAGTTTTCCCATCTCTCGTATAGATTAAGATCCTGGTTGGAGTGATGCCCGTGGAGTCAAACTTCAGGCTTCATAGTACCCTTTGCACCTCTTACTAGATGTGAGGCTTTTGACAAGTGACCTAACCTTGCTAACCTCAGTTTACTGAGGCAAGAATACAACCCTTATAGGACTATTTTAAAGATTAAATGAGTTAATACACATAAAGCACCAAATCCATGTTAGTATTATTTATTTTGATTTTTGAGAATTTCACATTCCTCATACGGCCTTTCCTTTTAGAATCTGTTTATATTTTCTCTCAACTATTTGAAATATACTTTCTCTATGTGAGTGTTATATTTGTCTGATCAGGAGTCAGCTCCTTGTCTACCAGAAGCTCTCACATGACATGGTTATGTTGATTGTTCCTATTTTACCCTCCAGTTTGTACTTTTTGATCAAAATTAGCTCCGGAAGAGTAGTTATCTTATTACTTCCTCTGTCTTCCAGATGCAAAACTGCCAGCATGGCAAGTCAAGAACCAATTTGTCTTTTCCAGTGCCAGGTTTCTTGGTGGCATATATGCATTTTCTTTCCAGAGGACATTGATTCAAACATTTTGCCATTCCCCAGTTCTTAGAAAGTGACAACTTACCATATCTTACATAAAATCACTCTGAGTAACTTAACAAAGAATGTAGTTGAGTGACTATTCTGAAGATTTTCAAAGATTCTTATTCAGCAGAAAAAAATGTAAACACTGTTAGCCAAGAATTTCTGGATAGGTTGGAATTCCAGAGACCAAAAAGGTGCCCATTCATAAGCTACATAATTAGGTTCTGTTATTTTAGTAAAAGATATTTAGATTCAGCTAACATTTGTTGAGCAGCTATGATGCACTATATCTTTTTTGGGATTAATGTCTTTTCCTCTCCACACTGTTGCCAGCTTTAGAGACCAAGTCAATGAGCCAGACTTCGGACTTTTAAAGTTCTTCAACCCTGCTAACTGGTCACTTTGGGCAAATAATTTTCTTTTTCTTTTTTTTTTTTTGGCCGCGCCGTGAAGCTTGTGGGATCCTAGTTCCCTGACCAGGGTTAGAACCCAGGCCCCTCGCAGTGGAAGCACCGAATCCTAACCAATGGGCCACCAGGGCATTTCATATTTTTCTGAGATTATTTTCTAACTTGTAAAATAGGAATAATAATAATAGCTGATTGAGTAGTTGTGGGAATCAAATAAGGTAACCCATGGAAATCATTTAGTCACTGTGAGTGAAATGTGATACTTTTCTTTCCTTCTTTACCTGTCAACCCCATAAAATGCATTTACAAGCAATTCCCATTTCAGCTCTATCCTGTAAAAATTAAAAGAATTATCTTTCCATCTGCTAAATTTTAGGATCTCAGCTTCTTAAGGTCAGAGCAAAAGCTAGCTACCTCCTTTATCTCATGTAGATGGGTGTGCTATCGAAGTGGCCCCTGTATTTGCTGGCTGTTAGCAATGTGTCCTTGGTAATTAAAAAGGGTCTTCTCTGAAATTTATACTGGGAGTTGGAAAGAGCTCACAAATTTGTCTTTGCCTCTAGGTATCTTGTTTCTGTTCATCACCAGTTTTTCATAGTTTGGGTAAAATCTCATAAATATGGCCAGAACTAGGGTGAGGCAATGAGGACACAAAATTTAAGGAGACACTTTTAGGGTCGTGCAAGATCATAACACTAATACATTTTTCTTCTTATCTGCTAGATCATGAAAAAGTTTGGCCTTATTTTAAAATAAAGTACTCATTATACACAGGGTATGGCCAATTGTCTTAGGTACGCAAGAGGGAGGGTTTAGAATGGGAAAGAAAACGTTAGCATTACCCTGGTCAATTTTTATTAAACTCCTTTGAAATAAGTGGAGTTTAAATGCCCATTCTTCACGGATTCTTGATGCAGAGAAGAGACCGCACAGGATGTTGTGAGTTCAAAGCAAGGGGTACTTTTCAGGTGTTTTTTGTTTGTTTGTTTTTTGTTGTTTTGTTTTTTACTTTTTGTTCTTTCCCCACTCCTGCTACGGCTTCTGAATCTGGGGCTATGTCTCTGCAGGTTGAATTATCCTAGCTGCCGTCCTGGATCACTCCCCCTCTACCTCGCCACTGCCCTGTTGCTCCAAAGATGAATTTAGGGCAAGAGGGGAGAGCCAGAGCGCCGCTGTCCTTGGAGTCTGCAGCGGAGGCAGCAAGCCACACGGCCACGACTGTGAGCGTTGGTCGCTGTGCAGACGCCAGGAGAGCATGACTGATGATGCGACCAGGACCTTGGGGAAAGGTGAGTCCTCTTGACAGCTGTCCGCAGGCTGGGGGCGCCCCGTGGCTGGATGTTGGCTCTGGTGAGGCGGCTGCCGGCCTTGGCCTCCAGACCAGCGTGGCGAGGAGGGACAGGGTTCCTCGCACAAAAGCCACGTGCAAAAAAAAGGTGTCTTCTCTGGGACACGGGAGGCGGAGCGCCCGCGGCCCTCTTGGGGTCCTGGGGAGGCAAGTGAGCCCCTCTCCCCTCTGGGCTAATCCTCCTCCCTGTATCCCCCTCTGCCCGCAGGGAGCGCCCCCCCAGGGCCTGTCCCAGAGGGCCTGATCCGCCTCTACAGCATGAGGTTCTGCCCCTTCGCGCACAGGACCCGCCTGGTCCTCCGGGCCAAAGGCATCAGGTGAGAAGCGGGGGGGGGGGGGGGGGGGGGGGGGGGGGCCGCCCATAGGCGTGTGGGAACGTCTAATATCTGGGGAGCCCTGTTCAGATTTCAGAGGCTCTCTGTGCCTTTCTTCTGAGGCAAAGTCAATAAATGGTTAGCAAAGGACAGGTTCTTGACAGTGCCGTCCTGAAATGCAGAGACAGGCCTGTGCAGGAAACTTTTAGGACAACTCAGAGTAAACTGAATGATGGCTCTGGTGAGCTGCTTCCTCCCCTTAAGCTTGTGAAGAAAGGCACCACGGAGGCTACCGAGGCCTTCCCTGACTGCTGCATCCAATGTAAACCCCACCCCAGGCATCTTCAGGTCAATTCTGTTCTCTTCATTGCGCTTGCAATGTTTTCTTATTTGTTTACCCGTCTCTCCTTTACATCCCCCAGCCCCGCTTCCACTGCCTCTCCCCCTCCCCCAACACACATAGAAACACACACTCACGCACACACAAATGTAAGTTCTTGAAGGTAGGGACTTGTCTCTCTTATTCATGGGCCAGAAGAGAGCCTGGCATGTAGTAGGTGCTTTTAAAACTATTCTTTGAATGAATGAACAAATAGTTCCAAACAGTGAAAAAGAAGGAACTGCTATCAAAGAGGTATCCTGAAGGTACCCACACACCTGATAAATAGGTACACACCCGTCCAGAAGGAATTTTGCAAGACGAGCTCCTGCAAAGGACATCTGGATTTGGAAGGCAGAGCAACTTTGCTGGAATGTGGACGGCTGGATGGAGCCAGTTCAAAGCCAAGGTGTTGAGAAGTCTTACTCCAGCCTCTTGACTCTGGCCTTGGAGAATCGGTAGTTCGGGAGTTTAGGATTCATGTTAAAGAGATGCAGAGACTAATACAGAGACATTTTAAAGAAAGTTATGTAATTCTGCTCTGTGGAGTTTCTATGGCTTATATTTCCAGGTTCTTCCCTCTTGCTCAATTCTACTTGGCCTTAAGGTTACTTTTTTTTTTTTTTTAAGAAAAATAACAATTGATGTTTTACCCCCAGTGATGAAGTGGCAGCTTAGGAACTGATGTAAATACTTCTTTGGGGCAGGGTTTCTCACCCTTGGCACTGTTGACGTTCGGAGCTGGATAGTTCTTTGCTCTGTGCGTTTGGTGAGGGCAGGAGCTATCCTGTGCACTGCTGGATGTCTAACGGCATCCCTGGCCTCTACCCATTAGATGGCAGTAGAATCCCCCTCCCTCCAGTTGCGGCAAACGAAAAATGTCTCCAGATATCGGATTTGTACTTTCAAACTTTAAAATGTACTGAAATCTGTGGTGCCACGGTTAAGCTTGTGAGCTCTGAGTCAGACTGCCTGGCCTCCCATCTCGGCTCTGCTACTTCTTAGTGGGTGATATTGGGCAGGAGATTGAACCACAAGGAGGCTTATTTCTCATAGGGGCTGTGTTAAATGTTTTCTTTGCCTCCCCTCCGTTGCTCCTCATCATGATTCCCCGATTCACTGGGGAATCATGAGGAGCTAATGGGATAAGGCATCGAAAACATCTAACACATCTTACTGCAGGAATGAAGACAGTGATGTTGTTATGTATTTTTCTTTGTACAAACCTAAATTTAAAAAAAAAACTTATTGCAAATTTTAATGTTATAGGTTGATTGCTTCTGCTTTCAAGATGAGTGTCTGCCTGCCTAAGCCTTTCATTTTTGTTCTGTCCTGTTTTCCCTTTGCTTTGTAAGACATGAAGTTATCAACATTAACCTGAGAAACAAGCCTGAGTGGTACTTTACAAAGCACCCTTTTGGCCAAATTCCTGTCCTGGAGAACAGCAAAGGTCAACTGATCTATGAATCTGTCATTGCTTGTGAGTACCTCGACGACGCTTATCCTGGAAGGAAGCTGTATCCATATGACTCTTATGAGCGAGCTCGCCAAAAGATGTTATTGGAGCTATTCTGTAAGGTATATCCAATTTTTGTTTAAAGCCACTTACACTCTGTTTTACTTTGTATGTCTTTCCCAAACTCCAATCCATTTTAAAAGTCAAATCGTTGGTGAAATCGATATGTTTTAATACACATGTGTGCCTTAGGAGGATAACTGGTGTGGAATTATAGTAAAGCTGTGACCTCTGATGTTAAAGGTTAAAGGCTTAGCCGATAGGTACTTTTCCATTTGAACTAGCAGTCTCAAGAGTTACGGTTATGGTATAGTTATGACTGTGTAACTTGAGACAGGAATATTGAAAGAATTGAAAACTGGTGATACTTTAAAGGAACCATTTCCAAGATCCCAGGTTAAAAAAAAAAAAAAATAGGGGTGTGAAAAAGGTAATGCACAGAAGGAGATTGTCCTTTATGGAGAAGAAGAGTGCCAAGCATCCAGGAAATGTGTAGAAGAGAGAAAAGGGGGCACCTGTTGATAGTGGGAGAGAATATGGTGGAGAAATTTTAAGACAGTTCTCTTTGAAAAGAAACAAAAATAACTCAATGATATTACTAGCTGATGTCTGTTGAGCACTTGTGACGTGCCAAGCACTGTTCTAACTACCTTATAAAGGTTAACTCGTTTAATCCTCACCACTGCCCTTTAAAGTGGGTACTATTATTGCTCCATTCCTCAGATGAGAACACTGAGGCTTAGAGAGGGTAAGTGCCCTACCCAAGATTGTACAGCATGGAAATAGCTGACCAAGTAAGGAGCACCGGAGAGCCCCCTCTAAAGCACCTTGTTTACCAGGGTGCTGTGACAAATGGATTCCTGAAACCACAGAGGTAGCCCTCAGAGGGAGCTGGGGAGCCTGGATGTGGGTGTTGGCCTGTTCAGCTGGAGTGACAAAGCTCTGGCTGCATTTTTAGGCGGAGCAGGAGCCCTCAGACTTCTCCACTAAGAACCTGTGTCCTCTGATCAGGTCCCACATTTGACCAAGGAGTGTCTGGTAACATTGAGATGTGGGAGAGGATGCGCTGATCTGAAGCTAGCCCTGCGTCAGGAGTTCTGCAACCTGGAAGAGGTACAAAACGGGCCCCCCTCCTGGCCAGATGCAGTGGAAGAAGTGATGCAGGTCCCCACCCTGGTCACCCTGGCACCCTCCACTTTCACAGACTTATTCTTTTCCTGCCAGACTTTGATAAGTTCAGTTACTAGGCATCTGATTTTAACTTGTGGGTACTTGCCCTCTGCTAACGTGCTCTGGAACTTTTCTTGGAAATCTGGCAAGGAGTGAGGGAGGGCATGTGATGAATTTCTTCCTTTCCCAGAATCACCACATTCCTTAAGTATCTCTGCACGGATCCTCTAGCTTCTGCCACTGAGTCCAAGGTCTATGTTGCTTAGAGATTGTGTTCGGCTGCTAGTAAAAGGGACCTAACCACTGTAAATTTGTCCTATAAGGATTTATTCTTTCACACACATACACACACACGCACACACACAGAGGTAAGGTAGAACAGGGCTGTTTTGATGCCTTCTTCATGAAGTTACCAGTGACTGAGGCTTTTTCTCTCTTCCTGTTTGTTATTTTTGGTGCAAGGCTTATATCCTCAAAATAACAAGATAGCTGCTAGAACTGCAACCATCACATCCAAGTCCAGGTCACAGAAAGGACAACAGAAAGGAAAAAATGGCAAAAGGCCATACTACTTTAAAGGCTTTTCTAAAAGTCCTACCCCATGACTACTTAAATCTCATTGGCCAGAACTTAGTTGTAGAGTCATAAGTATCTGCAGGGGAGCCTGGGAAATTTAGTCTTTTAGCTGGGAACATCCTGCATAAAATCAGAGTTCTATAATCAAGAAAGAAGGGGAAAGTGTCTATGGGTAAGCAAGGAGCAATGACTGTTACCAGATCCTCCATTTATCTGGCAGTAATGGGGAATTCTCTGGTGGTCCAGTGGTTAGGACTCTGCACTCTCACTGCTGAGGGCCTGGGTTCAATCCCTGGTTGGGGAACTAAGATCCCACCAGCCCTGTGGTGAGGCCAAAAAAAAAAAAATCCAGCAGTAATAGGGCTACTTACCCTGTACATCTAGAATAACCTGGAAGGCGGTTCTTTGACTTCCTTAATCTTTGTTCCAGAAACTGATAAATTCCCCCTATGGGTGATTCTTTTGGCAGCCAGAGAATGCTATTTTTATCCCCTTAAGGGAAGGCTGATTACTAATATGCTTCCATTTGACCTTTGTTAAGTGGAAGCAGTTCAATTTATTTACAATTCCAGCTGCCTATCTTAGATTTATACAGTTGCAGTATTTCTGGATGATGAATAGTCACGTGTAAGAAATGTCAGCCTTTGGTCCTGAGAACACAGACTGTGGTCTTGACTCCAAGGAGGCAACTAACTAGGATGAGGTAGACTCTTGGATCCTAGACTTGGCTTTACTAGATTACAGAACCTTTGGCAAGGTTCTGGTCCTCTCTGTGCCTTGGTTTCCACATTTATAGAATGAGGGAGTGTTTTAAAACAGAGAGTTTCTGGGTTCAACAGAGGGACCACTGAGTAGGGGAGGTCTGGTGGGTGGTTCCAGATCCTGCTTCAGCCAGACAAGCCCTGCTCTTATCACCAAATTTAACAAGACATCCAATAAGGTCGAATTTGGAGAGGGAGGGGGACCTCTGCTTTCAAAAAGAAGTTTGAAAGCTCTTGCCCATAGAGAATGTTTAAGGTCTTTATTTCAAAGATTAGCTGAACTGATTTTATAACGTCTGGTTACCTTTTTACAGTTCATTGCTGGGCCAGGGAAAGGAGCTGGGAAACAAAACCCTTTAAATTCAGAGATAATTAAAAACACGTTTTGAACTGTGTGTTCCTCCTACTCTGTGTTTGGATGATGGATGAACTTTGAAAATTACAGATTGCTAAAGAAGCGTATAATATTACGAAGGAGGCACAGTTCTTTAGTTGGGTTCTTCCAGGGGAAGTGAACCTGCATTTTTATGCCAGGCATGATGCTACAGGTGCTTTGCATAATCCTCTCATTTAATCTTGTCAGATCTAATAAATAGCATCAGTGAAAGCTACCTAAACCAGGGCTAGTTTAAGGACCACTCAGTATTCAGCATTGTTCTACCAGATTTGAATGTAGCTTTTGTCCCCTAACATGTTAGCAGGAATTATAACTACATCAAAGGCAATATCAGAATCTGAAACATGCCCACTGAGCTTGAATTATTTGATTCATTCCTCTCAATACCAGTATATTGACTCTAGGAGATTCTAGTGAAATTGAAACTTGTCAGAATAACTCTAATAGAGATGGTCCCTCTCTATTAATAGAGATGACGTGTACAATTTTTTCCCATGGTTTTGTACAATCAGGATTTTCTGTGAGTTGAAAATATCTCAAATATCCTTGGGCTTTCTGAGTGATAAACAACTCGAGACCAATGTATAATTTTCTGCCACATTATCCTCAAGCGAACGGCTCAGTTTAACTTTTGCAGCCTTACACTCTGACATTTTCTTCTTTTGAAATAAATGCCCTGTTTGACTTTTAAATTTTTCTTTAAAAAAAGTTTCATCGAAATTAAAGGCTTATTGTGCTTGTTATATAACCATATTTTTCTATGTTATTTTTACAATTCTTTGAGATACATTACTGCTGTTTTTCTTTCTAACCAGCAGGCTCCCCACTTGCTTTCCTGTTCTGAACATTTTCCTGAGTTTTGAAAACTGCCAGGCTGCCCTTCTCTAACCACACGTTCTGTCTTCAAACCAATTTGCTAGTCTTTACTGAATCATTAATCTCAGCAGCATAATTTTTTTAAGCTTTAGTTTTTTAATCCTTATTGCTGACTTTATTTCAAAATAGCACCTGATCCCACCTTTCTTTTATCTTTGTGGATTGGAATGTTGGCAGAACCTTTCAGCTGTTCTTTTTTCGGGTGGCAGTGCCTTCATTCTAAATATTTTCATTATGGAAGTAGTCCAATCAAGTCCAAGTGCAGTGAAGGACAGGATTCAGCCTGATTACAGTTACTCCCCATCTCTTCCCAACCCTCCCAGTTATAGGCAACTACTAATTTACTTTCTTTCTCTATGGATTTACCTGTTTTGGACATTTCATATACATGGAATCATTTAACGTTAGCCTTCCATGTGCTTCTTTTACTTAGTGTAATGTTTTCAAGTTTCATCCTTTATTCCTTTTTATGGCTTAGTAGTATTTCATTGTACGGATACACCAATCTTGTTTATCCACACATCAGTTGATGGATACTTGGGTTGTTTCCACTTTTTGGCTCTTATGAATTGTGTTGCTGTGAACATTCGTGTATGAGATTTTGGCTTGGACATATGTTGTCAGTTCTCTTGGATTTGTTAGCTAATTTAGCGTGTCCACCTATGTGCCATTGTTTGGTTGTAATCACCATTCCTCCACACTAGGGAACTGGTTATCTTCTAGTCACCGTGGCTACTTGAGCAGTTTTAGTGCTGCTAGTTTGGTAACTTAATTCATTGTCCAATCCTGACAGCTGCTTTCTAGGTAAACTAATATTTGCTGTATTTCTTTTAATAAACTTCCTCTATACCTTCTCCCACCATGTAAACAATAGAATAATAGTTCTTGTTATTTAAAAATTAACTTTACTCATCTTTGATTATAAAGTAATACTTGTTCATTAGAGAAAGTTTGGAAAATACAGAAAAATATAGAAACTAAGAAAAGAAATTCATAATCCCACTACTCAGACACAACCACTGTTATTATTTTTTTCTCTCCTTTTCTTATGTATATTATTATGTAGTTGAAATTGTACTGTATATAGAACTTGGTTACCATTATGACATAAGGATTTTCCCCATATTTTAATAAACTCTATAAATGCTTATTTATGGGTATAAGGGTGTTTATTAGAGCAGCCTTATTTGTTATGGTGAAAAATTATAAACCTTAATGTACATTAGATAGGGAATGGTTAAATGAAGGCTTCCCTGGTGGGGCAGTTGTTTAGAATCCGCCTGCCAATGCAGGGGCCACGGGTTCGAGCCCTGGTCCAGGAAGATCCCACATGCCACGGAGCAACTAAAGCCATGTGCCACAACTACTGAGCCTGTGCTCTACAGCCTGCGAGCCAGAACTACTGAAGTCCGCGCACCTAGAGCCTGTGCTCTGCAACAAGAGAAACCACCGCAATGAGAAGCCTGCGCTCGCTGCAACTAGAGAAAAGCCCGTGCACAGCAACAAAGACCTAACGCAGCCAAAAATAAAATAAATAGAATTCTAAAAATTTATTAAAAAAAAAGAATGAGGTAGATCCATGTGTACTGAGATGAAAAGATTGCCTAGAAATATTAAATGAATTACACAGTAATACAAGTGATATGATCCAATTTTGAAGAAGAAAACAAAACTTAACTATATATGTATGTATATATATATATATATATATGTACATACATGTAAATAAACGCCTGGAAAAGTATCTGCACATTTTTCAGACACACATCAGACTCCTACTGGTGACTACTACTGGGAAGGGGATTAGCACTGGGGTGGGAAAGAAAAGTGGTTAAGAGTAGGGGTAGGAAGGGAGAGTCTTTACCTTTTATACTGCTTTCTGTGTTTGAATTTTTTTTAAATAATGAGAATGTATTTCTCTATTAGATGTGTAATTATTAAAGATGGAAAAAAATCACTTTTCATTCTGCATAATCTGCCATATGTATAAGCCATAGTTATTTATCCAGCAACACTCAGAGTTATTTAGTTTGTTTCAGTTGCTTATCTTTGTGAATGATGCTGCCAGGAACAGCAGCTTCTTTGCATAAAAATCCTTTTCTCTATTTTAGAATATGTCCTTAGGCCGTACTTCCAGGAATGGAGTTACCAGATCAAAGGGTATGACCACTTTAGAGGCTGGAGCTGGATGTTGCTAAATTGCTTCCTCCAAGACATGTGCTGTATACCCCCCACCCTCAGTGTATGGAAAATGCCCTTTGTATCCTCCGCTTTTCACTGTCGGGAGATTTCATTTAAAAAGATATTTGCCTGTTTTGAGAAACAGTAGTTTCTCATTGTTGATTTAATGTATATTTCTTTGATTGCTAGTGAGGTGGTAGATTTTCCCCCAAAGTATTCCATCTCTTCGTGTTTTATTTATGAAAATGGTCTACTACCCATCTGTTTGTCAAGGTCTTACTGATTTTCCTTGTTGATTTGTTTTTTTAGAGTTCCTTATATATAAAGGATATTGGCTTGTTTTTGAGGCACGTTTTTTCGTTTTGTTTTAACTTTTTGTCTTTGTTTTGTACATATATAAATATAACATTATTGTTCTATAAGTCTTTCCTGTTGTGATTTCTTCTGATGCTTTTATACATAGGAAATCCTCTCCTCCTTCAGAGATTTGATATTCATTTATATTTTCATCCACCACCCATCACTTTAAAGATATTTGACTTGTCAAGACTTACCCGACTAGCTTTTCCCCCCTACTATCTTACAAATATATTTTGACAAAAGAATTAAGCCCATGAAAAGGATTCCAGGATAGAATTTTCAGGGTGGTCCTTTGATCCCCCCAAATGTTGACAGGTTGCATTCCAAATCTTCACAGGGAGCTCCAGGTTGTAAGTGGTGATCAGCAGGAGGGGCGTGTTCTGCACAGACCCTACTTCTCAGGCTTCTTTCTAGAGAAGTGGTTTTATCTATACTCTACGTTTGTTCTATACCCTTGGTTTGTTTTAAAGGGAATCAGTTCATCTTCGTTAGCTCAGCCTCAGCTATAGTATGTCAGTGTAGCAACATACACTGAAATTTGAAATCTTGAGAATCTCCCCCTCGTCTTATATGAACTTAAAAGATTTCTGCCCTGGAGTTGAGTACTTTGCTTCTGCTTCTGGATAAGGGCCTGCATTGCTGATGTACCGGCAGGTGGCTTTGTGTATTTTATTGGGGGAGGGGGGTCTGCTTCATTTTTTTTTTTAATAAATTGCTATTTTATTTTTTAAATTTATTATTTATTTATTTACTTATTTATGGCTGCACTGGGTCTTCGTTGCTGCATGGGGGCTTTCTCTAGTTGCGGCGAGCGGGGGCTACTCTTCATTGTGGTGCGTGGGCTTCTCACTGCGGTGGCTTCTCTTGTTGCGGAGCACGGGCTCTAGGCACGCGGGCTTCAGTAGTTATGGCACGCGGGCTCAGTAGTTATGGTGCACGGGCTCAGTTGCTCCGCGGCATGTGGGATCTTCCCGGACCAGGGCTCGAACCCGTGTCCCCTGCGTTGGCAGGCAGATTTTTAACCACTGTGCCACCAGGGAAGTCCCAGGTCTGCTTCTTAAGAACTATTTCCATCAAGAAGAACCTCTTTCTTCCTCCTCCAACCAGGACAGCAGCACCCACTGAGAGCCACCAGGCTGTCCTGGTTAGAGGTCCGGGATTTGTCGGCTGTGGTGTAAATGACCACGTGTAGGGCAGGTGGCCAAGTCAAGGTCTAAAGTGCAGTTATTGAAGCTGCACTTGAGAGTCCAAGATTGTAGACTGAAGCTTTTTAGAATGCCTGGTTTGAGGAAGTCTGGGCTTCGCTTCTCTTTACAATCTTGCTCCTTAAAAAATTTTTGCAGATTTCCTTTTCCTCCTTGTTGAACCTCCTGGCGGGGAAGCCCCGGCCAGTGAGCCTCACCAGGATGGCCACGAGGGAGAGCCCCGCGCGCTTCTTCCTCCTACGTGCGCTCTAGCGCGAACCTCCTTTCGTCCGCCTGGGGGAGCCCAAGAGGCCTTCGCAGTAGATGAGCGACCCTTCCAGGCTTTTCAAGTTCGGGGTGGAAGTAGCGATACTCACGTCTCACCAAGCAGTCCCTCCCTCTTGATTTGCATGCTCACTCCTAATCCCTTGTCACATCTAAAAGCAAGAAAAGGATCTGTAGTCATTTTTCAGTGAACTGGAGAACAGAAAAGTTTTAAAAATAGAGTTTTCTACTATTCCAGAACATCAAATGGCTTTCCCTAAAATATCTCAATTCTTAATCTGAATTGAAGATGTGTTAACACTTTAAGGAAACCTGAGGGCTTGAAGCTAGAGGCTCAGTTTCCTCCCCAGGCCATGCATGGCCTTGTGGGGATGTCTAGGGCCTTGGTGGAAAAGTGTCTTCTCTAAGCAGGCCATCTTGCCTTGCTTGACGATACCAAGGACAATAGTTCTGAGAGTGAGGGAGTCCATCATGAGAAAAGCTATTCAACATTAAGAATGGCCAATATCATTATATGTGGCAGGTGGGTGACACGAATAACTCAAAACAGAGTTTTCTAAAATGACATTGGATATTAACATAAGCACCGCTAAGTGGGTCGAGGTACAGCCACAGCTTCCTGTTCTGTTTCTGATGACAGAACACTTAGGAACGGTAAGACATTGGACATTGAGACTGTCGGTTTATTTTACTTCTGAGTATCTGAAAAATTGTCAGAGCAGCTAATTGGCTGTAAGCAAGGGACTTAGTTTAAACTGAGAACACAGAAGAACTATTTTAAGTCATGTTGCCTGAAGACCTTCTTATCCATGGAATGAAACAAGAAGGAGAGAATTTTGAAAAGCTCTTTTGCCATGATTGTGTCACACCTCTTGGTTAGTTAGGTGCTCTGGCAGAGCCCCTGACAGAGAGACTGAGAAAGAGGAAAATTGAGCGGGAAGTTCTCACAGGGACGCTCAGAGCTGGGCCAGTCCTTGGATGTAGAGGGAAAGAGGCTTTCAGAGTTTGCTGATTCTAAGCTTTTTGCTGCTACTTAAATTTTAAGAACAGGCAAAGAATTCACAAGAGACTTGGGGAAGCCTCTGTGATTAGAGTCATCATACATACATATTTGAAGTTGAATGACACAGGGTTGACACTAGTCTGGGACTTAGGAGAATGGTGTTTTTGTCTCAGCTCTGGCACTAACTAGAGAGCCCTCTTACTTCCCTGGGATGGAGTTTCCTCCTCTGTAAGCGAGAGTCTCTTGTGCTTCCACGCAGGAGACAAGAATCAGCTCACCAGCATGTTTTCCTCTCCACTTGAACTGCCAGGAAACTCAAGTCAAATCCAAAGGTTTATTTATTAAAGAACTCTGCAGGAGCCTTGGCTTGATATCTTGAGACCATTTTCCTTCCTTATTTTGACCTTCTGTTCTAACTTTTATTTTCCCTGATCTTAGCAGTTATTATTTTTCATATTTAGTATTTTAGTGTACACGTTTTTGTACACTGCAGCTCTAATCCTTTGTGTAATGAGCATGGTATAAATAAATGGAAAAATGGAAGGGGAGTCACACTAGATGAATCCCAGTAACCCTTCCAGTACTGAAGTTCTGTGATTCTAAGGGGACAAGTCATTTCACATGTCCGGAAAGTCTCAGGTTTGCAGAGGAGGGAGCTCTCCTATTGAAGATCCTAAAGATGGTAATAAACCTCCAGGGAGACCTGGCCAGGTTGTGCTCCTGGGTCACTGCAATGTGTCTGTAGGGGAGCCAGCACTCTGTGCTGGTTTATAGGAAGACTGCCTTTCTATTGGGATTTTTAGACTTGCTCTATATGAAATCTGGTGGAGAAATGCCTGTTTGAGGCAGGGCTCAAGAATCTACAGCTGTATCAAGAACTCCAAGGAATTTTGATGTCACACTTGGATTAAAGAAAGTCTGAGGGAATGTGTAAATGTATTTCAGGGGCGAGGGAGAGGCTGGCAGAAGATAATTGATGCCTCATTCATTTCATCCATATACTTATCTTGACTTTTTATTGTACCAAGCACCTTGATAAGGCTTAAATTGCTTTATGAGTGTTTATATAAACATTGATTGTATCTTTATGATCATGTATATTCAAAGGCATACTCCTACTCTGAGTAAATGAAAAGCTTGAAAAATATATACTAAATAAACATCAATTACTAAGCAGTTATTCATTTTCAAAATATCTCATCACTTTACCAAAGGACTCATCATGGGTTCTAGTAAATGTCCATATGTGGTCTGTTTTGACAAGGACTTTCTCAAGAGTACCTCTGCTCTGTAAAGCAGAAGAGTTATATAGAAGTTGCAGAGTCGATCAGTTTAGATTCAGTTCTCATTTGTGCCATGAAAGGCCAATAAGAAGCTGGAGGTATACGTTTCAAAGCCAGTGATAAAAGTTTGGGTGATTACTCTCTGTTCCTGAACATAAAGAAGGTTTGGGGCTTTCTGGAATCCATAAAAACTGAACAATTTGTTCCTTTCCCCTGTAAATCAGGACTTATTTACACATGGCTGAAAATAGCCTCTGTTTTGGGTTTTCATTGGCCAGATTCTTCCACTTTAGTACCATCCTGTGAGTTTCTTCGAACAAAGTGATGCCACCTAACATTTTTTCAGACTTTCAGGACACTAGTCAGGGGGGTCTCCTCTATGCCATACTGGGAGGTAATGAAGACATAGACTTTAGGGCACCAAGATTTGCTTTCTCCTCTGAGAAGCATGGCAGGTGGAGGATCCCATTGATCTTTTCTGTTGGGGAAGGATTTGCTTTCTGTAGATGTAACCTCTGGTGGGGGGGTCTCTGTGCTTTCTTATCACGAGAGCTCACGTTTATTCATGCATGATTCCGTCACTCCTCACCATAACCTCTGAGGAGGGCACTAACGTCACCACCATTATACAGATGAGAAAAATGAGGCTTGGAGGAGGAGGTGGGTAAGTTGCCCTGGGTTCCATGTTGAATGAGAGGTAGAGCCCAAGGTAGGACCAGGTCTGCTGGTACCAGAGCTCATTCTTTTTTTTTTTTTTTTGTAAATTTATTTATTTATTTATTTTTGGCTGCATTGGGTCTTCGTTGCCGCGCATGGGCTTTCTCTAGTTGCAGCGAGCCGGGTCTACTCTTCGTTGTGGCGCACGGGCTTCTCATTGCGGTGGCTTCTCTTGTTGCGGAGCACGGCTCTAGGCACGTGGGCTTCAGTAGTTGTGGCATGTGGGCTCAATAGTTGTGGCACGCGGGCTCTAGAGCGCAGGCTCAGTAGTTGTGGAGCACGGGCTTAGTTGCTCCGCGGCATGTGGGATCTTCCTGGACCAGGGCTTGAACCCATGTCCCCTGCATTAGCAGGCAGATTCTTAACCACTGCGCTACCAGGGAAGTCCCCAGAACTCATTCTTAACTTCAGCCCTAGACTACATCATAGAGGCAACAAGCTGTCCTGGAGTACGAAGAATCAAGCCTGAGAGATAGAGATAGAAAGTTTGAAATCGAGATAAAGGACACAGGAATCTAGATCTATACCTAAGGGGAAGTATTTAGTTCATTATGCTTTTCGTGGGTCAAAGAGAGCCTTTTGCTTGATTTAACTAGGTAACTGGTGTCATACTTTTCTCTATGGGAAGACCTGGCCCAGCAAAAACCTCTGCTAAGCACTGTTGCTTTTTAAATTCTCAAGTACCTTTTCCCCGCCACTGTCTTTGGCTATCTCTCTGTCAAGAGTTTATCTGTTTTCTTGATGATTCATCTATCCAAGTTGATTTGTCCCATTTGGGAATGCGAAATTTTATTTTAATGTAAAAAGTTGATAGTGTTGAGTGGCCAATACGGGTGAAGTTCAAAGAGCTCAAATAAGCAAAGAAAATACGATAGAAAGACAGTGTTGGGATTTGAGCGAGCCCATTAGATAGCCCTGCTCTTGCCTGCCTTAGTTTTGAATTGATTGAGAAACAAGGCAAAAGAGGAAGATGTGTGGAGACTGTGGTATCCCCTTTTTTACAGATAAAGTGGACCCTGGAGAATGGGAGTCACAACTGCAACAAGTGGGGTTCCTAATGTGGCCCCTCCCTCCCAGTAACGGGCAGTGATGGTCAGGGGCAGGGCCCCCTCTCCAGGGGCTGAGCTCATCCCTGGAAAGCTTAGCACAGGGAAGAACCTGTTCTAGGCTGAGAAGGAGTGGCTGGGCTGGGCTGTCCTTTGAAATCCTCCAGTCAGATGAGCTGCACGAATGCCCCAGGGTTGAAAGGAGGGCAGGACTGAGCATGGCCAGGAGTATGACCCTAAAGGAGGTCGCACCTAACAAAATGGAAGGAGAATCAAAGTCTTGGTTCTCCTTCTTTGGGAATTAATTTGATATTTGTACTTAGTGTCTATAAATACATTAGCATATAGGTAAATTAACTTGCTTTTGCTCTGTTTAAACTTTCAGATTCTTGGCTATCAGAACACCATCTTCTTCGGTGGAGACTGTATATCCATGATTGATTACCTCTTTTGGCCCTGGTTTGAGCGGCTGGATGTATATGGAATAGCTGAGTAAGACATTTAACTGTGTGGTTGTGGATTCCTAGGGTCGCCCTAGTGCTTGAAATGGTCTGTGTGCCATTTGTCCTTCTCTGGACATGTGACACATGTGAATGTGAAACACAGTCGGGTTTTAAACTATGTGTTTCCTTGTTCAAAATGCATCTGTGCTCTTATGCCACTAACTGTGGACCCAAACTTTACCCATATTTCTGCTGATAAGACTGTGTCCGAAAGCCTCCTGCCATGCTACAGAGCCTGCTGTCCTCAACACCCACCCAGCACAGGCCAGTGGTGAACGCAGAAGCAAGGGAAGGGTCTCAGTCACAGGGTTTTGGCGCCTTGTCTGCAGCTCCCTCGGTGACCCTCCACCTGGTCCTGCTGCGTCACCCAGCGGACCCCACACACCTTACTCACACCTTAGTTCCCCAAGGAACCTTTCCCCAGAAAGGCATACCCTTCAGAAAATAAATGATTTTTAAAGTAATATATGCTTGATGTTATACAAACAAACAAAATGGCCAGCCATACGCCATGGGAGTGTAGGGATGTTTAAAGTAGAAGAAATTGCCTGGTAGACTCAGGGAGGCTGCATAGGAGCCCTGGGCAGAACATGTGCTTTGTTCCCACGATGCTCACAGGAGAGGTTGAACTTGTGCTGGCTCTGCTCTCACGCCAGCCGGTTGCATGGTGGGTGCCGGCCACTCTGGTGTTTGGGAATCCAGTCCTGCCGAGGTAGAACTGCGTCTCCTTCATAATGCACACACTTGAGTCTACCCAGGAGGCATCTCCTGTGCGTCCCACTTAGGGAAGTTCAGATATAACAAACTTGGATATTTTAAACCATGTCACACCATAAACTTTACAAAAACCTGTCTCTTCTGGGAACAGAGTGTTGAACCACAGATTAGGAACCCTCACGTCTTCTCCTGGATTTTACACTAACAAGTTTATTGCCTGGGCAAGTCACTTTACAGATCCTAGACCTAAACATCCCGATCGGTCTTTGAAAGGACCCAGTCAGCTCCATTATTTCAAGGTTTAATGATTGTTTTACTCATTGCTTTCCAAAAAAAGTGTTTTTGGAAACTACTTCTCTTTATTTTTTTCCAACCTCCTAAAGTAAAATCTGAGAACGACAGAAGGATGTGTCTTTCAGGGGGTTGTCTTTTTGTTGGCAAACAGTGAAGCACAGATACCTTATTTCCCCAGAGCACTCAGTCCACAAGCATTTTTTTTTTTATTTTTTTTTATTTTTGGCTGTGTTGGGTCTTCGTTTCTGTGCGAGGGCTTTCTCTAGTTGTGGCAAGCGGGGGCCACTCTTCATCGCGGTGCGCGGGCCTCTCACTGTCGCGGCCTCTCTTGTTGCGGAGCACAGGCTCCAGACGCGCAGGCTCAGTAGTTGTGGCTCACGAGCCCAGCCGCTCCGCGGCACGTGGGATCTTCCCGGACCAGGGCTCGAACCCGTGTCCCCTGCATTGGCAGGCAGATTCTCAACCACTGCGCCACCAGGGAAGCCCCAGTCCACAAGCATTTTAACTGCAGGGTTAAAAGCAACAACTTTTGCAATTCTAAAGCACACACAGCCATTCCAAGACTTAGATTTTCCTTCAGTAAGTGATTGTGCTCAGTTGATTGTAAGGGAACTGAGATACCTTTATTGCCCCAGTAAATCCATTTCTTGTAGCTTGTAACTCTAAAAAGTGATCCGCGTCCCCTTTGCCCTCTAGCTGTGCTAACGATTCTCTCCTGTCCTGCAGCTGTGTGAACCACACCCCCGCGCTCCGGCTCTGGATCGCAGCCATGAAGCAGGACCCCACAGTATGTGCTCTGCTCATAGATAAGAACATCTTCCTCGGCTTCTTGAATCTCTATTTTCAGAACAACCCCGATGCCTTTGACTATGGGCTAAGTTGCTGAGCCTTGCAGCCTACCCATTCACCACCCAGAATTCCCAAGCATGTCGTGATTCTGCATCAGCACTTGTTTTGGTGGGGCAGTCAATCTCTGTTCATTTTCTTTGAGGTTCCCAATAAACATGGAGACAGAATCATTTCTGATAATCATTTGTATGGCTCCTCTAGCCCACAGCGTCCAGTGATTCTCTAGAAATCTCAGTGCTAATGTCCAGGGACATTTTGAGAGCCTGTGTGCCTCCCAGTTCCATGGTTATCGACCCAGTTTGACTTCCAGGTTGTTGGTGCTGATGTTGAGGTTCAAGGCCGCCCCATCACGGATGCTTGTCACTACAGATGGGACCCTCCACAACTTCCTGGTGAGAGAGATGAGAGGGAAGAAAATGCTTCAGGTCCAAATACTCTCCATTTGGCAAATGAAAGCTGCAGTCCCTGTGGGTGTGCATGAGTTTCATTGTCCCTCAAACTTTGGCCGTGGGCCCGGGAGACACCGAGGGTCCTGTGACTGAAAGAATTCCAAAGCAGGAAATGAAACACCCATTATCACCCTGGACTACCGACGTCAGAATATCACCGGTGCTGTCAGGGCTCAGGATGGCTCACAAAATGTTCTATAGCCAACATCCTGCCTTAAAAAAGTACACACATCCCAAACCCAGTCAGAGGTAAAGGTCATTCTGTTGGATTTGCGTCACAGACGCTTTCAATTCATCCCAACACATGCCTCTGGTTGCCTGTTGTGTACCAAGCCTGGGCTGTGTGGGTGATAAAGATGACAAAGATGACAAAGACACAGGAGCCCCTGATCTCTCCACTCATCTTGGTTGAGATTTTAAACCTAGAGCTTTCGGAGCTGCTTGTCTTGCAGTGGGAATGCTTCTCTTTTTTTTTTTTAATTTTATTTATTTATTTATTTATTTATTTATTTTTGGCTGTGCTGGGTCTTCGGTTCGTGCGAGGGCTTTCTCTAGTTGCGGCAAGTGGGGGCCACTCTTCATCGCGGTGCGCGGGCCTTTCACTATCGCGGCCCCTCCCGTTGCGGGGCACAGGCTCCAGACGCGCAGGCTCAGCAGCTGTGGCTCACGGGCCCAGCTGCTCCGTGGCATGTGGGATCTTCCCAGACCAGGGCTCGAACCCGTGTCTCCTGCATTAGCAGGCAGATTCTCAACCACTGCGCCACCAGGGAAGCCCCAAGGAATGCTTCTCTTTTTAAAAAAATTATTTTTAATTGAAGTAAAGTTGGTCTACAGTGTTGTGTTCATTTCAGGTGTACAGCAAAGTGATTCAGTTCTACATGTATATATTCTTTTTCAGATTCTTTTCCATTATAGTTTATTACAAGATATTAAATATACTTCTCTGTTCTATACAGTAGCTTCTTGTTGTTTATCGATTTTATATAGAGTAGTGTGTATCTGTTAATCCCAAACTCCTCCTTTCCCCTTTGGTAACCATAAGTTTGTTTTCTACATCTGTGAGTCTGTTTGTGTTTTTTGTTTTTTTGTTTTTTTAAAATTTTCCACGCCCCCTGCCTTGATTTGTGCCAAAATAAATGATGTTTCGCTTTTAAGATCAAAATCCAATTATTCCTTGATAATATGTAGGAAAACAATTGGCTTTGTACATTAACCTTGTATCCTGCAACCTTGCTATAGTTGTTTATTAGTTTCAGGAGGTTTTTTTTTTTCTTGAAGTATAGTTGATGTACAGTATTGTGTTAGTTTCAAGTGGAGAGCAAAGTGATTCTGTTTTATAAATATACGTATATATTCTTTTTCAGATTCTTTTCCTTTATAGGTTATTATAAGATATTGAATACAGTTCCCTGGGCTGTATGGTAGGTCCTTGTTGTTTATCTCTTTTATATAGAGTAGTGTGTCTGTTAATCCCAAACTCCTAATTTATCCCTCCCCCTCCCTTTCCCCTTTGGTAACCATAAGTTTGTTTTCTATGTCTGTGAGTCTGTTTCTGTTTTGTAATTAAGTTCATTTGTATCATATTTTTAGATTCTACATATAAGTGATATCATATGATATTTATCTTTGTCTGACTTCACTTAGAATGATAATCTGTAGGTCCATCCATGTTGCTGCAAATGGCAATATTTCATTCTTTTTTATGGCTGAGTAATATTCCTGTGTGTGTGTGTGTGTGTGTGTGTGTGTGTGTGTGTGTATGGATATATATCTTCTTTATCCATTCCTCTGTTGATGGACACTTAGGTTACTTCCGTGTCTTGGCTATTATAAATAGTGCTGCTCTGAACATTGGGGTGCATGTATCTTTTCAAATTAGAGTTTTTGTTTTTCCAAGATAAATGCTCAGGAGTGGGATTGCTGGATCATATGGTGACTCTATTTTTTTTTTAATTTATTTAATTTATTTATTTTTGGCTGTGTTGGGTCTTCATTGCTGTGTGCGGGCTTTCTCTAGTTGCGGCGAGCGGGGGCTACTCTTCGTTGCAGTGCGCGGGCTTCTCATTGCGGTGGCTTCTCTCGTTGTGGAGCACGGGCTCTAGGCGCGCAGGCTTCAGTAGTTGCGGCACATGGGCTCAGTAGTTGTGGCTCATGGGCTCTAGAGCACAGACGCAGTAGTTGTGGTGCACGGGCTTAGTTGCTCCGCGGCATGTGGGATCTTCCCGGACCAGGGATCGAGCCCGTGTCCCCTGCGTTGGCAGGTGGATTCTCAACCACTGCGCCACCAGGGAAGCCCCTATTTTTAGTTTCTTAAGGAACCTCCACTTGTTCTCCACAGTGGCTGCACCAGTTTACGGGAATGCTTCTCTTGGCTGGATATGGCACCTCGGCTGGCTCCGTCCAACAACGCCCACCACTGAGGACGATAAGGAGCCCCAGAGGATGGCCAGGTGTGCCAGCAGGTGCCTTAGGAGTGGGACAGTTCTGTACAATGCCATTCTATCTCAGGGTCTCAGGATCAGCCTGTGATCATTTGCTTTGTTCACGCGGGATCTTTTCCCAGCCTCCAGCCATGCTGAGACCAGGCAGCAGCAGGAGTGATGTTTGGACTTGTCAGTGCCCGTGGAAGAGCTGTCTGCTGCTCCTGCCTCTGACTCAGCCCGAACCAGCCCCTCTCTCCTCATGTCTCAGCCTGGCCTAGCCTGGCCATCTGCTGCCTCTGGGTGGATTTTGACTCATGTAAATACTTACCAGTGTGACTCCGTGCCAGTTGGACAGAGCAAGCCTGCTTGGGGAAGTAGAGGGTCTGCCAGAACAGGCGCCACTTGATGGGGCAGTCTCTGTACCATCTACTCAGGATGGGGCACTCTGTTGCCGTGGCACCCGAGCCAACACAGAGTGAGGTCTGTGAGTCACATTTCCCTGGCATCCTTGCTTGGCTTCTGTGGCCTCTCCTGGGACTCAGGGATTGATCATCTTTGCAGGTGTAAATCCTGTGTGCTGGCCAGTGTTTGGCATGGGACTGAGACTGCTGTTGACTCAACAAAGGCCTGTTTCTGGGTGGCCAGAACCAAAGATGTTCTCTTCTGGGGCTCCACATGCTAATTCAGAAAGCTTGGAGAACCAGGAAAGAAAGGATGGAGAAGAGTGTTCATGGAAAGTTTGCAGGCTGGTGGCCCACAGCCCAATTTGGGATTTGAAAGCCCTTCAGCCAGGCGTGCTCTGTGCAGTTGGCAAGGGTCACCTGCACTGCCTTACACTACTTCCGTATCTTTCCTTTATGTCACCCGTCAGCCACAGAGGAATTTGAATTGTCAACCTCTGGATGAAACTAGAAGCATTTAGCCTGGAGAAAAGAGGCAATTAAATAAGGCTCCATGAGGAGCTTTCAAAACAAACACTTCTTTTATGGGTGGGGGTTTAAAAATATTACATCAGGGTTAAAAACAAATCAGTGAAAGAGAAACAGGAAGTCTTCCATCATCCCATATCTCGGAGATAACCACTTTCAACAATTGAAGAATATCTTTTTTTTTTTTTTTAAAGGTCCTGATGGCCAAGTCTTTTTTTTTTTTTTTAATTAATTAATTTATTTATTTATTTTAGGTCTTCGTTGCTGCGCGCGGGCTTTCTCTAGTTGCGGCGAGCAGGGGCTACTCTTCGTTGCGGTGCACGGGCTTCTCATTGCGGTGGCTTCTCCTGTTGCAGAGCACGGGCTCTAGGGCACACTTCAGTAGTTGCGGCACATGGGCTCAGTAGTTGTGGTGCACGGGCTTAGTTGCTCCGTGGCATGTGGCATCTTCCCGGACCAGGGCTCGAACCCGTGTCCCCTGCATTGGCAGGCGGATTCTCAACCACTGCGCCACCAGGGAAGCCCCTGGAGAATATCTTATAAAAGCATGTTCAACTATGGATTTAAGGTGAAATCTGTCCATTAGAAAAAGAGAAAGACAGTTTAAACCACAGCATTGAAAGAGCCTCCTCGTCATAGATGATGATAACATCAGAACTGATGACTAGAGGCGGTCGTGCGGACTCCTTTCCTTGGTGGTTCTGGACTGGAGCGCATCTGGGCTGAGTCCAGTTACATCCTGGCACAGTGGGGGTGGGTTGGGGTGGCCAGGACAGCTGGCAGTGGTTGTGCTGGGTGGTGGGGATGGTGAGTAAATGGTACTTGAGATTCCTTCTAGCTCTAAACTTCTCTGATCTCAGACAGCAGAGTGGCTGTGTTAGAGTGGATTAAACCTATCAGCAAATGGTCAAGTCCAAGGTGGAGCATCTTCACTGCTGCAGGAACTGCCCTTGGGTACCTCCACATTGCTCCTCAGAGCTTTGGTGGTGAGGGCTGTGGTTGGGGTGTCTCTCCTGTAACTTCTTACCTCACATCCCACCTGGTCCACATTTCCTTTGTCAAAGTCAATGATCATCTTGATGGAGGGGAAACATCGCTGCTGTGCCTTGGGCTCCCCTGTGGTTTATGTCAGCCTGGTTCCATTTATTATCAAAAGTCTACACAAACAATCAGATATCCAGCCCGAGGGGCTTCTCACTGACTAGCCTCCAGCCCCTTCCCCGCCTTACACACACATTGAACACTGGGTCCACCCAGGACCCCCATTTCCCATTAATCCACCCCTGTGAGTCCCTGGAAGGCTGGGCATTTGGTCTTTGCAAACATTTTGCTCACATATGGCTTGTGCCAGAGCTCTGAGCCTTTGCAAATGCTGTTTCCTCCACTCTCTAATCTTCCCCAGAGCAGGCTCCTGGTGTTTTTCTTCAACCAGCTTTTTCTCTTGCAAGGTTCAGATAAGAATTTTTCTTTGGGCAAAGAGGTGGTGTACCATAGAGGATAAGAAAAGGCCTGTGTGTTCAGGTGTACCAGGTTCAGATTCTAGCTTTGCCACTCATTAAATTCCATGGGCAAGATGCTTAATCACTCTGAGCTTAGTTTTTTATCTGTAACACGGACGACTAAGGACCTGTTTCATAGGGTCGTTGAAAAGTAATGGGGTCATCCATATAAGGACTTAGCACCTTCCAGGGAAATGCTCAGTGAATGGCCAACAACCCTATAACCACGGCAAGGCTTCTGAGGATGATTAGACATGAACTCTGCATTCATTCTCCCAGCACTTTGTGGAACAAGGTGTCCTACGTTGCACACAGCTTGATGCATGGTTTGGAGTTGTTTTCTGGTTGCTTCATGTGTGCAGGTTTAGACTTAAATGACCTGTGACCCCTTTGAAGCTGGGACTATTATTCCTTCCCCCACCCCCATTCCGTGCATCCCAAGCCTAGTTTAATATTGTGAATCTTGGAATCTTGCCATGTTGCTGATGATGGTAAAATAAATACCCTCTCCTGTGTTATGGAGGAGTACTCAGAATCCAGCTTGTCTGCCCTCTCAGAGGATGTTATCATCTTACGAGGGTTAAAGTGTTAGGGATTTGAAATGCCCGCAGGCCTGTCCAGATACCAGGCAGCTTGGATGCTTCATGGAACACAAAAGCACCCGGAACCGTGCTGCTCATGGAAAGGATGATTACACACATGCTCCCGACAAGAACTGTAGGATACGCTGCCCTGTCATTTCCTCCCAAAGATCCACCACAACCAAGAATCCCTTTCGCAGGCAGCAAGAGTCCCCAGCCCACTTAGTAGCAGACAGCCTTCCTCAGAGAGTGTGGTTGAACAGCAGCAGTCAGCTCCCTGGCGGAGAGCAAGCAGGGGAGAGCCATTCACAGGCCCGTCAGCCAAGGAGGAAAAAGCAACTGAGGCAGGCTCTGTGCTGCCCACGCAGGGGAGTCTGAGCGTGACACCCCTCTCCTGGCAGCACAAGACTGGGGGCCTGGGAAGCAAGGATGTCTGTTAGCAGGTGTGGCCTTTGCTAAATCTGGGTTTATACTTCCAAAGCTGTGGAATGTTTGGATTATACTCAGAGGTTTAGAAAATCTCTCAAAGGTGTGTATGTGTGTGTGTGTGTGTGTGTGTGTGTGTGTGTGTGTGTTTCTGGGCATTTCTGCCAAAGGAGGAAAGTATCAGGATGAATACTGAGGAACCCTATAAATGATCAGAGCAGGAGGTATTTTAAAAATTCCATCCTGAAATAAGTGGTACTTGGCTATTTATGTGCTAAACAGAAAGACTCCCTTTGGGGACTTTATCTGGGACACTGTTCTGATAATCTGCTGGCAGCAGGGGGTGGGGTACACACAGACTTCCCAGGTGCAGGGGCAGTGGGGGCTGCTAAGCCTGGAAGCTGGGGTAAGAGTTAGCTGGGGCTCTGCTAAGGAAGCACTGGAGGAAGCTCTAATCTAAAACCGGCTTTGGGTGTGTGGAGGAGGGAACCCGGGGTAGAGTCAGAACAATAGAAAGCCTTCTGTTTACTGAGTGCTTGCCATATGTCAGGCAATACTTTACATATACTAGTGATACCTCACAGCCTTTGAGGTAAGTGCTAATTACCCCCATTTTACAGATGGGTAAACTAAGGCTTAGAGATGAAGTAAAGTGCCCAGATGTCACATGGCGAGTAACAGGCAGAGCTGGGGTTTGAATGCAAGCAGTCAACTCCAGAGGCCCTGCTCTTAACCTCTGCACTCCTCTGCTCCCCCCTCACCCATACCCCCTTGTCTCCTGCCCTCCCCGGCCTTCCCCTTCTGCTTCCCTCTCTAGACTGGGAGCTCTCTCAAGGCAGGAATAGTGTCTCACTTGAACTTTTTTTCCTAGCAGCTGGCACAGTGCCTGTCATATAGCAGTGACAGCCACTCAGTGTTTTGTGAAGGGGCAAATACGTGATTGGATGAAATAAGGGGTATAAGGGTGACGTTGAAACCTGGACCCCTTCCAGGGAGCTCATTATGAGGCAGCCGTCACAGCGGTTTCCCCTATTTGCTGTCCAGAAGAGGCACCTGGTCTCCCGAGAAGCAGGGATGCCCTGCCTGGTACCCTCTCTCTGGCTCTGTTGTTGCTATGGTAACTGCTGATCTAAGCACTAGCTGTTCTGCAAAGGGACCAGGAAAGCAGAGGGGGCAGAGGGGCCAAGGAAAGATACCCCTTCCTATTCCCTCAAACTGGGGCCAGGGCTGCAGACCCCCTTTGGTTAGGTGCACAGACATTTCCTGAGCATGTGCCTGGCCCTAAGGTAGGTGTGGAGGTCCTGCAGGTCCCACACTGTGTGCTGAAGGAGCCCCCAGGGAAGACAGACCAATGTGTGATTGAGTGTGGCAGAAGAGGTACTAGAGGGAGAGCCTCACTATCAGTGGGAGAACCACGAAGTAGGAGTTTGGCTGTAAGGAGCCCTCCTAAGAGCAAGGGTAGAGACCTCCCTGGTGGTCCAGTGGGTAAGACTCCACACTCCCAATGCAGGGGGCCTGGGTTCGATCCCTGATTGGGGAACTAGGTCCCACGTGCCACAACTAAGAAGTCCGCATGCCACAACAAAGATCCGGCGCAGCCAAAATAAAATAAATAAAAATAATAAATAAATAAATATTAAAACATGGGAGAAAATTTTTTAAAAAAGATCAAGGGTAATAACCACTACCTTTTTAAAAAAATTAATTAATTTATTTATTTTTGGCTGTGTTGGGTCTTCATTGCTGCATGTAGGCCTTCTCTAGTTGAGGTGAGCGGGGGCTACTCTTCCTTGTGGTGCGCGGGCTTCTCATTGTGGTGGCTTCTCTTGTTGCAGAGCACAGGCTTCTAGGCGCGCGGGCTTCAGTAGTTGTGGCACGCAGACTCAGTAGTTGTGGCTCGCGGGCTCTACGACGCAGGCTCAGTAGTTGTGGCGCACGGGCTTAGTTGCTCCGCGGCATGTGGGATCTTCCCAGACCAGGGCTCGAACCCGTGTCCCCTGCATGGGCAGGCGGATTCGTAACCACTGCGCCACCAAGGAAGTTCCAACAACTGCTGTTTTTGTTGTTTATTATTCATCAAGCCCTAAGCTAAGTGCTTCACAGGTGCCCTTTACACTCAATCTTCTCAATGGCTCTATGAGGTGGGCAGCATTATACCCATTTTACAGGAGAAGAAACGAGGCAAAGCCATGACTCACAGAGATTATGTGACTTGCTAAGCAGGACGTGGCACAGCTGGGATTCGAACACAGAGTCCAGGTTCTTAGCCCCTGTGCCATCTGCACTGTCTGGAATCTCAGTCTCATTGGTCTTTGCACAGTTTTGTCACGGGAGAAGTCTGGGTCCCTCATGGGCAGAATTTCACACTGGGCTTCCAGTTTGAGTGGGCACATGGAGATGGGGCAGGGGGACCTCCCTTCCTTGTCTCTCTCTGGGTCATTGGACACTCAGGCTGAGCAATCTTGCTGCTTGAGGTCTTGTCTTGTCCTGGATAGGTGGGGCTTCAGTAGCTTCTATGCCTCGCTGATTACAAAATGCTGCAAGGAGGAAACAGATGTGTGGTGGGAGCTTCTTAGGAATCATTCTGGTGGAAGCTGTGGCTATCAAGAGGGCCGAACGCCACCAACCTCCCTGGCCCTGAATCTGGCTCCACTTAAGGTTTCTGCTGCTGCATCCGTTGGCCCTGATTCCTGGGGTATCAGCAATCGGGAAGTATGTATGCGCTGACTCCTCATCTCTGGCTGGGAGATCTCAGGGCTGACCTGAAGTCCCACTTCTGGGGGGCTGACTCAGCACTAGCCATGTCTTTTGGGAGAGACCCAAGGCCAATATCCGCCTTTGGAGGCCCAACCACTGTCCCAAGAGACTTTGGTCTAACACAGCTCAGTTCTCGGCAGGAATAGGTGAGCAATGAGGCCGGGGGTGGCTGTGTGAGTCATCTCTGGCCAGTTGGGAAGACAGGCCCAAGGGTGCCTTGCGAGAAGTGGCAGGGAAGTGGGTCTTTGCTTTCTATTTCTATTTTAAACAAAGTTACCCTAAGAGAAACCTTACTGATCGGTGGGTTTTAAAGAAATAGATAGGACTGAATTTTTCCCAACTCCCTACCCTACCCCTGTCCTGAAAATCTCATCTCACACTTTTTTTTTTTAGGTTTTCAACATATGTTTATTACATCGAAGCCTTCAGTGCTAGGATCAGGGGATGACACAGGTCAATGGATGTGAGGCTGCTGAGAACTCAGATGTAAGTCTCAAGCCACCTGTCTCTTTAAAACATCCTCGGCTCTCTTAGGAGGAAAGAAGGAGGGGCAGCGTCCACCTGCCTAGGTCTCAGCACGTCTGAGCAGAAACCTCAAGTGTTCACAGCAGCCGCAGCTCCAAAGCAGCTGTGTTGGTGCTGAGCTGAAGGGGTGGGTGGAAGACAGACGCGGAAGTGCAGCTCAGCAGAGTTCTCGCCTTCTAAGCAGAGGGGCGCCAGGAGGTGCTTCCCAGCCCAAATGAGAGGGAGAGGCCTGAGCTTACCGGGGAATGGGTGCAGGAGACCCGGCTGGGGCAAGAGCAGCTGTCCTCGTGCCCCCTCCTCTGGGCCGGTCACCTTAACACTCTTCCTCTTTGATGTGGGAGGTTGTGCCACCCCTGAGGCAGTGGGGCTTCCGGCGAGCCCTCTGGTGGGCCCTCCGAGAGCCAGCCTGGCTCTGATCCCGGGGCCTTTGGGAACCAGAACCACAGCCTCCTGCGCAGGGAGGGCAAGGAGCAGAGCAGGAAACGAGGGAAGGAGTTGTGCCTTGGGGAGGGGGGCATCTGAGAGCACTTGGAGTCTCCTGAGATTGCTGCTTCTGCTGTGACATCGCCTGGCTAGCCTGTGGAAGCCTAGAGGAAGACGTGTGGACCACTTATCCCGGAGGAGTCTGGAGGCCTCTCCTCTTGCACTTTTTAAGACCTAACCTTTTCCCCTCGAAAAAAGAAGTAATATCTTTGAACACCTCTGAGGTTTATGTGGTTCCATTTTGCCGGGAGAGAGTTTGTTGTTGAAAGTTTTATTTTCTGTTTTCTTTTTGGGGCTGTAGAGGAACACCAAAGGGATAGAAAATGCCACTCTGGGCTCAGATGAATATAACACAGGCATTTGGTGACAGAACGACAATCGTGTTGATTTGATTTTCTTTGGGGAGGCTCTTCACATTTTCCTGTGTATAAGGACAAAGTGTCTCACTTGAACTTTGTTTTCCTAGGAGCTGGCACAGTTCCTGGCATATAGAAAGTGATAGCCACTCACCAAGTATTTTGTGAAGGGGCAAATACATGAATATGTGATTGGATGAATGACGGTATGAAGGGGTGTATGCATGACGCAGAAACTTACAGCTCAAACCCAAAGCTGATCCGGCAGCTCACACACCCCTCTCGCCACGCAGGCCTCAGAGCCACTCGTTTCCCTTTCAATTACTTACCAGTCTTCATTGTTTTCTGGCTTATTTTGTGGCCACTGGTCTTGTCTTCCTAATAGATCCAGTTCAGTGGGGACAGAGCCCTTCCCTTGTCTTATACCTCTGTTCCCCACATAGCATCTGACCCAGGGTGGAACACAAGCTGTGTTGTTCAGTACTTGGTTAAAAATGGCTTTTCCTCACTCCAGAGTCATGATGATTGAATAAATCCCAGGGTAAAGGGATTCTTCTTATTTTTATGTTAAGATGCTTGGTGGTGAATCCATATACAGCAAGTTGGTGAGTACAGAATATGGCGATTACCAGGAGAGGACCACTTCAAAGCAGGTTTTACACACAGAGATGTTCACTGCAGTGTTGTTTAAACAGCAAAAAAAGTGGAAACACCTTAAGTGTTCCTCAGGGGAGGGTGGGTAAATTAAGGTACATCTCTCACACAGGGAGATAGCAAGCAGCTATTTTAAACAATAAGGTAGAGCCAAATGTTCCAAAAAGATGTCCAAGAAAAGTTAGATGGTATGGTGCAATTTATGTAAAAAAGAACTAAAGGGATGCATCCACACACGTGATACGTACATACACAGAAAAATTTTGGAAGGATAAACAAGATACTTCCTACTGATTAACGTTGGGGAGTGGACTGAGAAGTCAGGCGTGGGAGCTTTTATCTGTTACTTAATTTTTCTGTGGTTGAATTTTTTTATCATGACTGTATTGGTTTTGTCTTTAAAAAGAACAGACACACAAGTTAGAAAAACAAGCTATCTTTGGATGGCAAGGAGAAATGTTAACTTCGAAAGATGTCCCTCCAGGGTAGAGGGAGGGGGCACGTCCGGGGAGGGCAAAGTGGGGGGCCGTGGTGAGGTGAGCCGAAGGCCCACACTTCCGTTACTGCATGGCTCTTGGCTCTGCTTGTGGTCTGCTGGCCACACCAAACAACGTTCCCGCTCTATCCCGTGAGGCGGAGACCAGATGGGGCATGAGAATGTTCTGAATCCCAGTCTGCTGAGTGACTTAAGTTAGAACTTCCGGGACATTCACTCCCTGCTGCCACAGCTGCCACCAACCCCGCTCTGGAAGGGTGCTTGGCACACAGTACGTGCTACTTAAATATTGCCTACGTCTGTGGTGCTTTCCTGCCCTCGCTCCATGGTTCTGGCTGAAATGCTTTTCCTGGTCAGTCCTGCCCATCTTTTAGAAACAGTATCTGGCAGCACTCTACCATGAGGCCTTCCCTAATCCTCCAGTATCAGGGGTTCTTGGACTTCCAGCATCCCCTGGGAAACTCGGCAGAAAGCAGATTCCTGGGCCCGACTCCTAGAGATTCCACTGAAGTCTGCAGTGTGGCCCAGGAACCTGTGCCCCGGTGATACCCATGCGTGACCTGCTAGAAAGGAGCGCTCACCAGCTTTGCCTCCCCCATCCCCTCTCTGCTTCTCATACCACTAGTGTAAGCGTGGGTGTACTCACAGATGTCTGTGGTGTGGCAGATGCCGCCTGGACCATAGATCCCAAGCAGGCTCATTGGCTTCTACCAGGCCTTTCTCCCAACAGTTTTGCAGGGAAAGCAGTCCACTTGGGTTTTCTTTCACTTTCCATTTGGAAAGGAAGTGAAGAGCCATCCTCAGCTAGGGGTGTCATCAGTCACTTGAGGGCGCTTTAGAAATAGAGCCTTACCTGGTTGCCGTGTAGGTTCAAGGTGGGGTCTGGGCATCTGACCTAGCTCTCCATGGGATTCTGATGACACCTGTGATTACAAACAAACCAGTGCTGGCTGGTTTGATTACAAACCAGATTCTCAACCCAGGCTGTGCTTTTTTTTTTTTTTTTTTGGCCATGCATCATGGCCTGCAGGATCTTAGTTCCTGGACGAGGGATTGAACCCGTGCCCCCTGCAGTGGAAGTGCAGAGTCCTAACCACTGGACTGCCAGGCTGTGCTTTGACAAGGCAGAGAGAGGGGCTGGGGCTTTTGAGGAGGAGGGGCCCTCGTTCAACCTAACCGACCTTGTGGCTTCAGGCCAGCCCTGCCCACTTCACTTGTCAAGAGGTGCAGCAAAAGTCCTGGGGCATTTGGTACAGCAAGTGAGCAGATGCTGGGTAAAGTCAAGCATCCTTGGGAAGGAAAGAGATCCCTCGGAGAAAGTTGTCCTTAGTGGAAAGGCCTAAGTGCCCTAAAGGTCTAGAACTCTTCTGTTTAAAGGACAGTCTCTTTCCTTCAAGCCAAAAGCTTCACATTACTCCCAGGGCCCACATTCTTTGCACACATCAGCTCTGTGAAGTAAGGTTTTGTGTTGGAATCCACCCTATAGCCTGCTTTCAAAGGCCCTTTCTGGAACTCTGCAGGCTGCCTCAAAGATGGGCCAGAAATATTCTGTTTTGCTATTTTTTAAATTTCCTGAAAGCATAAGAATAAAAAGGGAGTGAAAGCTTCCGCGTGTCAGTAGGAAATCCACCCCCTCCTCAGCTCTGCCCTGGGAAGCTCACAGATTTCCTGAAGTTAAAAACAAACACTGTGACCAGTTTCTACTCCTTGCAAGAATTTAATTCTTTCTTTAACATAAATAAGGCAGCATGAAACACCAAGAGTCCCGCTGCCCTCTGCTTCAGAAGCAGCTTTGGTGCATAAAAGATCCCCATTTCCCCGCTGAGTTGTTGTCTCTGTATAAACAAGAGGCCAGAAGGTAATTTTTCAGTGAGTTTTCTCCTGGAAGCAAAGGGGAAGCCAAGGGAGATTCAGGCTTGGTCTTGGCCTCTGGAAGCTGGTTCTTGGTTGCTGGGGTCTCCTCAAAGCACATCAGATGAGGATGAGGATGGGAAAGGAAAGGCATGGGTGACAATAAATAAGGAAATTCCCCCAAACTGGAAGTGGGGCTTTGGGGTTACTGTTGGAGGCCATGTGGGTCTGGGGAGGGGAAGACCCAGGTGCTGCTCAGTCTAACCCCAGCTCACATGGAAGGAAGCTTCCTACAGTTTCCTATGGGCTTCGATGCCCCATAACAGCTGAGCCTCCTACTGTGAATTAACCCTGTCAGGCAAACTGTCCATCTCCTAGAACACTCCGAGGCCAGGTGAGAGCACTCCTGGGGTAGAGACAGGATCCTTTCTTCAGTTCATGGTGAGCCCGACACCCCTGAGGAATTGGGTACGTGTCTGGGAGGCACGGCCAGCTTCAACCATGGAAGGAGAGTGCTGGGGAAGGAGCACTCATTCTTGCTTCCCCTTGGCCCTCTGCAAAGGTTACCGAGGCAATGCCAAGAGAGGAGCCCCCAAAGGGCAAGTGAAGCCATAATTGGAGGAGGGAGTGGCTTCCCAGCCCCTCTGAACCAGGCCTGGAGACCGAGGCCAGTTCTGACCGCAGGCTCTGGTGCCTGCCCAGGGACCACAGCCCAGCAGTGCCAAGGTGGCCTCTCTGAGGTCTGAGGGCTGTGCTTGTAGTCTGTCCTTACGTGTCCCAGTCAGCCAAGCCTCTGTCAGGCTCTTAGGGTGTTGGTCATCTGTGTGGCCAGGAAGGCCCATCCAGAAGGGAGGGTTCTGTGCAGTGAGGGAGCCCTGCTGGAATGAACAGCCAAGGGGATTTCGGGGCCTGCATGTGGAGCTGGGTTTCCGCAGCAGTCTTGTTTCCAGGCACGCCCTGCTCTAGGATTGGAACCCTGAGGAAAACTCAGGGCTACAGCATCCCTCACCTCTCAGCTCTACGACCTTCTCTGAACTAGGCATCAGAGGCCAGACTGCAAACCAGACCCCAGCACCCCAGGTACCAGGCTCTGCCCTTTGCCCCAGTGACCCTGTGCTCCTCTTTCTCTCTCATCGTCTATCTTCAGTGCCCCCCACCTCCCAACATACTGGTGGCCAGAGAGACCAGCTGGAGAGAATAACAAGGGTGAGGGGCCCACATACCATGCTTGTACCCAGCATGGTATGTGGCACCCACAGGGTTCAGGACACAGCATCCTGGGAGAAGGGGCAGAGAAAAGGGGGTGCACCCTGAGTGAGATGTGTAGCTGAAACAACAGCCAGCTTAAACTTCTGTCTGCCACCAAGTACCCACTTCTGTGTAACAGAGACATTAGCCACCTGGGGCCTTGAATCTCTCTAGGTCTTTTCTCCAAATAGTATAAAAATGGCAGCCACAGTGGGGACCCCTACTGTGCAGGCTGTGGATGGAACACTGCAAATTCCCACACTGGTGCCCACTGCTTGGTTGCAGATGCCTGGGGTCAAGGGTTACTGGAGTGCAAGGGTGCAAGGTCTTAACACGGGTCCCTGTTAGCATTCCTGTAGATCTTTTGTTGATATTCAAGTAAAAACTGGACCTGGGATGTAAAAAGAATCACACCCAAATCGATGTTTGCATTGTCTGTAACTCAGCGTCCATAGAGTTCTGTCATCATCTTGGCCATTGGTGGTGATCCAAAAGTAAGCTGCAAAGGATCAGTCCCCAAACCCAGACAAGAGCTTCACCAGCAAGCCCCAGTGGCATGAAAGCAAACCAGCTTTGGCTTGGAATTCTGTTTCCTCTGTGCTATAGGGTCTGGCTCCCCCGGCAGGCTGAGCCACGGCGCCCTACAAAGCCTGTCATTTTCCCAGGACAGGGCCTGCACATGCCCCCAAGTGTGTGGACATGTAGGATGCCTTGTGTCCTGGCCCTCTGGGTCGTGGATGCTCTACAAGATGACAGCTTTTGAGGGCAGGCTGCCATGGTCTGAGGGAATATGGAGGGAGTACTCACTAATGAGCGCTGGGGCATTCTTGAGCATCTCATAGAAGGAGTCCACTGTCTTCCGGTAGACACTTCGCTGCAGGACGAAGGGCCGGAAGAGGTTGAGGGGCTCAGCCCTGCGTACGGCCTCAGGGAGCCCCATGGCCTCGGGCACCTTGCAATTGCCGATGAAAAAGTGATGGAGCTTCTTCTCCAGCAGGCTCTTCTCCAGGAAGCAGAGCAGCTCGTGCAGACGAGCATCGAGCTGCTCAGCCTTCCAGGCGGCTGGCCGCCGGGCGAGCAGGAGGTGCAGCAGGGCGGTCTTCAGGTGGTAGTTGCTGAGCCGGCTGGGGCCCGTCAGGCGGCTCTGTTTGGAGAGCAGGAAGGAGGCAATCTGCAAGCAGCTGAGGTGGCAGGCGCCCTCGGGCAGCGCCTTCGAGGTCATCCTAAGGAAGTGGCGCTCATAGACAGCGAAGGACAGGAGCCAATCTGTGCTGGATGGCGGGGTCCCCCCACAGGGCTCCCTGGTAAGATGGGAGACCAAGTACAGGTCGGAGTCATCATACTGGATCACAGGAATCAGGTTGAAGGGCATGAACTTCCCCGAGCGGAACCTGATCTTGAGGGACCCCGGGGTGTCCAGCTGGCCAAAGGCCAGGTCGAACTCGTACTTGTGGTTGATGCGGTGCCAGGCTCTGGTGAGGGCCGTCTGGAACCACTTCAGGACCCGCATCGTGTCCAGGTAGGGGGAGTCTCCGACGCACAGCGGGTCTTCCGCCTCACTGCCCGGCCGCACCACGTTGTTCCTGCCGTGGAGGAGACACAGCATGTCTTCCCCGAGTTTGGTCTTGCCGCAGATACAGCCCAGCGTGTCCTCGTCGGCCCGGACCACCTTGATCTGGCCGTAGCCCTGGCGATCCAAGGGCACCGAGCGGCTGGAGCACCAGAGCTCTGGGTGGAAGCGGTAGGGCTCGGGGGGCATGAATGGCACAAAGAGGTCGCACAGCAGCGGCTTGTTCACCTGCCAGTTCTCGTACATGCTGTCCACGCCGATGAAGTCCTCCACCTCCATGTCCGTGTCCCGGCTGCACAGGCTCCTCAGGGCTTCCAGCAAATCATCCACGAAGCCTTCCACAAACTCCCGGGTGCGGGAGGCGTCGGCCGGGGCCCCCCGGATGCAGCGTTCGTAAAAGTGGTCGAGCGTGGCCTTGTTGGGCAGGGTGAGACCCCGGAGGGGGGCTCCCTCCAGGCCGGGCAGCTCGTCCTCGTCGGCGCCCAGGCACTCGGGCGAGGGCGCGTCCTGGTGGTCCTGCCGCCACACCTCGATCACCAGGAAGAGGATCATGCAGAGGGTGCTCCACAGGTCCCAGGCGGCGCGGCTCTCGTTCTGCCGCTGGCCCTCCTCCGCCACGCGCTCCAGCGCCTCCTTCTCGGCCTCCTTCTCGGCCGCCAGCCGCGCCACCTCCTCCTCCAGGCGCAGCTGCTCCAGCTGCAGCTTCTCCTGGTGCGCCTGCATCTGGCGGATGATCTCCTCCTCGTTCTCGGGGACCGTGGCGTTCTCTCGCGGGAACAGCAGCGGGTGATTGATGATGGCCGTCACCACCACCAGGCACACCCGGAAGAGCCCCAGCGCCATGGCTGCAGCTTTCCTGGGAACAGGGAGAGAGAGGCCGACGGTCACACCGGGCTTCCCTCGGTGCCGCTTCTTCCCTCGTGGTTCCCTCCCACCGACCTCCGCCCCACCGAGCTGGTGTACGCCTTACGGCTCTTCCCCATCCCCACGCCCAGCCTAGCCTCGGGAACAAGAGCCCCGAAGTCCCACAGCAGCGATCCTGGCAACACAACCACAGCGGTGGACCTGTTTCGGTCTGGCCAGACAGCCCTCTTTCTGGTAGCAGCACCCCACTTTCCCTGGGAACCAAACCTTTTCTACTCCCAGTCCTTATGGTCTGGGTGGGGATGAACCCACCTCCTGCTTAAGGGGTGAGCATGTAACCCAGGCCCAAGGCTATTTCATGCTCCTCCTCACCAGCCACGGTGGTTGTTTCAGGGTGAGCTTATGACCCTATGCTGGCCACTGGGAGATAGAGGTAGGATTTGTTGGGACCAGTGGGGAGAAAGACTCACCCTGTTGCCTAGGGTTGCCGAGGGAACAGGAGAGGGGATGAGAAAGATGCCAGCATGGAGGAGAGCATATGCCCTGGACCCAGCTGTGCCTGAAGCCATCACCTCTGGACTTTGTAGTCATATAAATCAATACATTCGCTCTCTTTTTTTTTTTTGGTGGCACCACGTGGCTTGTGGGATCTCAGTTCCCCGACCAGGGATTGAACCTGAGCCATGGCAGTGAAAGCCCACCAGGCCACCAGAGAACTCCCGATACATTCCCTTTTTATTTAAGTCAGTTTGAGTTGTTTTCCAACACTTGAAACCAAAATAGTCCTGTATAAGACATCCCCTCCTCCCCTGCCAGTGAATGCCTTCTAGTGAATGCTTGTTTCCTCAGTACAGTATAGCCTAGTGGTTAAGAACAGGAGGGTTGGGTTCCAAAGCCAGCCCTGTCACTCACTGGGTAGCTGTGTGACCTTGGGCATGTTAACTCACCCCTCCGAGCCCCAGTTTCCTTAGTGTACAAAAGGAAAGCCAGAGCACCCAGAGGGTCATCGTGTTGATGGATGCGTTGATCCATGCAAACTGCCTACACAGCACAGTGAATGGTGCACAGCATACGTTCATTGAACAGTAACTGAAGCAGTCTTGAGCCCTTATCTTTCCCCACTGTAAACCTCTCCTTCTGATCTGGAAGGCTCCACCCCAAATTCAGACATTGATCTCCTGGCTACTCCTGGGTCTTTCCCCAGAACAGTCTAGGAGACAACCAGAGTGACTGAATCATTGGCTTTCCTCTCACGAGTCATCTGAACTTTAAATCTGACTTCTTAATTGTGAAAGGAGACACACCATTCCTCCAGGATAAATGGCTTTTTAGCTTTCAGGTGACTTTTGGGGAAGGACTAACCTCTTACAACACAGTACTTGCTATGCAGACTGCAGCTGCAGCATCTTCTGGGAGTTGGTTAGAAGTGCAGAATCTCGGGACTTCCCTGGTGGCGCAGTGGTTAAGACTCCGCCTGCCAGTGCAGGGGGACACAGGTTCGAGCCCTGGTCCGGGAAGATCCCACATGCCATGGAGCAACTAAGCCCGTGCGCCACAACTATTGAGCCTGCTCTCTAGGGTCTGTGTGCCAAAACTACTGAGCCCACGTGCCACAACCACTGAAGCCCGTGTGCCTAGAGCCCGTGTTCCGCAACAAGAGAAGCCACCGCAATGAGAAGCCCGCTCACTGCAACAAAGAGTAGCCCCTGCTCGCCACAACTAGAGAAAGCCAGTGCGCAGCAACAAAGGCCCAACGCAGCCAAAATAGATAGATAAATAAATAAAATAAATTTATAAAAAAAAAAAAAGTGCAGAATCTGTGCCCCACCCCAGACCTATTGAACCAGAATCTGCATTTTAATACCATCCACATTAAAGTCTGAGAAGCAGACTCACATGGTAAGTCTTATATTATACCCTCTTCTCCCTGGCTGGAATCTTGGGAAGTAACAATTGGCCTTTTCCACATTTGCCCCACTTGCTTCCTGCCGGGGACCTCAGCTAGGAGAGCAGATGGCCAAAGGACGTCATTGTTGGAGAACCAAGAGCCGCCCCCCACGCCTCCCCAATGCATGCCAATACACCCCATTCCCTGACCTTGAATTTGCACCCTGAAAGCCACCTGTTCTGGTTCTTACCCTAATGGTGCCAAGAGGCAGGTATCTGTCATTAGGTAAGAGCACCTCTGCAGGTTCTACTCAGCAGTGCCAGGATGTATTGGTTTGGCCAGAAAGTTTGTTCAGGTTTTTCCGATGTTACGGAAAAACCCAAACGAACTCTCTGGCCAACCCAATAGACAGCCTGAGTTGCCACACTTGGGCAAAGCCTGCTGCTCAGATGTGATTCCACCCTGTCAGTAGGAACCAAAAGGCTTGGCAGGGAGGAGGGAGGTCCAGCAGCAGCAGAGTTCAGTGTGCAGACACATTCAGGCCTCAGAGGTGAACTCTGAAGCACTTAGGTATTTCTACTTGAGGAGGAAATGGAGGACAGGAGAAAGTGGAGGAAGTCTCAGAGTGGAAGGGAGGTGGGGTGAGGAAAAAGAACGGGGGCAGCCAGCCAGCTTCTCTTCCCCAAGACAAGAAGCAGCTTGCTGGATAATTGCAGAAACAGGGCAGCCCCGGTTTCTACGTCAGAGAAACATCAGTGGAAAGTTTGGCCAGGGTGGTCCAAGATAAAACTGTAAGGCCGGCTGATAAACGGGGATCAGAGTTTTAGGATAAAGGTGTGGAGTACTAATAGTAGAATACTAGGCAGCAGCCAGTTAGGAGATAATTTGGGGGTTTTGAGGCCCTTCCGGGCCTCTACTGTAGGCAGCCACATTTGGGCACAGCGGGCCCTGACAAGTCACAGCAAAAGTCTTTGGCAGCACCTGATTCCAGAGGTCAGTTTCCACGCCAACTCAGGGTAGGATGCTACCAGCTGGGGAGGGGTGCCATCGCCAAGTCCTGTGACTGGGAAGTCCTCCTCCTCTCCAACAGCTTCCACAGGGCTACCTGTATATGTCCTCATGCCTGCTGGAAGATGACGGGCTGTACTGGGGCAGGCAAGTTTCAAAACTCCTAACCAACTGGAGCAATTGACACAGTGCATGAGGGGCTAAGAGGATGGACTCCGGAGGAGATGGACCGACTTAGCACCCAGCATGTGTACCTACTGGATATGTGACCTTGGACAAATCATTCAACTTCTCAGAACCTCAGTCTCGTCATCTGTAAAATGGGAATAATTATACCTGCTGTTGTAAAGGAGATAATGCACAGAAAGCACTCAGCAAAATGCTTGCCCCTGAGCAAGTTTTCTTATAAAAGGGTAGCTGTGATGGGATGGGAATAGCAGATGAACTTGCCTGCAGGGGTTTGCGATGCAGTGGGCCACACAGATGCCCCTACAAGGGACTCGGGCAGGAAGCAGGCAGCCACAGGAACACTGGCAACAGCAGGGTTACACACAAGACTCAACAGGAGCACAAGGGAAACAGGAAGGAGCCCAGGCTGTAGAAGCAGAGAGGCCCAGGTTTGAACCGTGACTGCTCCTTGCTGAGGGGTCTTGGGTGAGTCACTTGGCTTCCCTGGGGCTCCACTGCTGTACCTGTGAGATGGCACTCACAGCAGGCCCTCCTTCATAGGAAGGGGAGGTTAAGCGAGACCATCCACCTCAGGTGCTGAGCACAGTGCCCGGCATAGGGTCAGCACCTTACAATACCAGCTCCTTCCCCCTTGGCCTCCATGGGCCTATTTTCTCAACTGTCAAGCACACCAGCCCTGCCCAACTCCCATGGGCATGGAGGAACACATGCTCAAAAGTGCTCTGAAAGCACAAAATAGTCCCCTGGGATTGCTGTTCCTTGGCACGCCACTCCTTCCACCCTGCCCCCAAGCAAATGGGGAGAGCCTTGGATCCCCCTGGAGGTGGAGTTCTCTCTGACTCACTCCCAGCTTAAACCACCTCCACCCTCCCATGGATGGGATGGGATCCCAGCTGTCATTTTGCTCCTGGTACCCTCCGTGCAGGCTGGCTCTGCCTGTGGCACCGAAGTGATGGTGAACAGGGTGGTGGCTGCTCAGTGCCCACGAGGTGGGGCTGGGTTAGAAGCCTCCACTACTTCCCCTCCCCAAACCGAGTCACAGGAACACTGCCCTAGGGGCTGCGGGGGTCAGAAGAATGAGGGGGGAGAATCTGGATGTTTGGACTTTTGGAGACCACAGGGACAGGACAGTAGCTGAGAGCCTCTCACAAAACCGTGGATACATGCATGCACGCGTACACACACACGCACGCACACACACACACACACACACACTACTCACCACTCACCAAAGGGCCCCTTTCCCCCAATTTCAAGTATGTCCACCTCTGCCTTGGCCCAAAGCTCTCACCTCTACAAGGCTGCCCCATACATGTAGTCTGAGACATCCAGTTGGGTTTGGCTTTGAAAATAAACCTGGGCCACTTGGAGGGCTTTTGTTGGTCTGCTTGCCCGGAAGCAGGCAGGAAACCTGCTGAGTTCCTCTCCACTCCTGCCCCGGCCGACAGAGTGTAGTGGCCCATGCAAGTCACGGCTAAACTTAGCCTGGCAAAGGGCCAGGGTCACGGGGGCAGCAGGGGCTGGGGCAAAGGGCTGCAGGTGGTGGGCCCAGACCAATGGGTTACTCAGGCCCTTACTCTGAGTTTGGCCGGAAGCCCCAGACCCTGGGGGAGAAATCCAAGATGGCCCCTCCCTTCCGTGGGTCCCTCATTCCCACGGCCTGCAGACCCCTATAGCACACCCACCACAGCTTAATCCAATAAATGCCACTGAGAGCTGGCTCATAGTGGGACTTCTCTGGCGGTCCATTGGTTAAGACCCTGTGCTCTCAATGCAGAGGGCACAGGTTCCGTCCCTGGTCAGGGAACTAAAATCCCACATGCCACACAGCGCGGCCGGAAAAAAAAAAAAAAAATAGAGTTGGCTAATAGTGATACACTAACATTTATCAAGCCCTCACTAGAATGTGCTGGGCACTGCACACAGCGAGCCCTGTAACCTTCTAGGTGGTGGGTGTCACTCCTGTTTCACAGGTGGGTTAACCATAGCCCAGGAGAAGTAATTTTCTAGCCCCACAACTAGAAAAGGCAAAGCTGGGCTGAGAAAGCCTGCTCTGACTGCCTCCGCCAAAGCCCAAGTTCTTTCCACTGTGTTATGTTTACAGAGCACCTACAGTGTGCAAGGAACATGCTGGGTGCTACAGGGCCCACAAAGATGAGTGTGCCACGATCCTCAGTAGTAGAAATGCCACAGTCCATCTGGGAGGCAGACGGCCACCAAGTGCCCTCACAGGACAGAATGAGCAATAGGCTATAACATCGCAGAGAGGGTTTCATTGCCGTTCTTTTGGGGGCCCCTCCTTGTCTGTAGACCTTCCCTGTGCCCATCTGCTTGGCTCCACGTCCACCATGCCCCTTCCTTCCAGACAATTCTTACAACAAACTGAGAATAGCAGGAGCCTGTGTCCAGCCCCACAACGTGTTCATCAACACCCCTCTGCCCTGTCACCCACCAGCCCCCTCCCAGGGCTGGCTGACAGTGGCCTCAGCAGCGGGGGCGCCTTTCCCAGCAGCCCCCTGGGACAGTGGTTCTCCAAATGTGGTCGCGGTTCAGCATCACGAATATCACCTGGGGACTTGTTAGACGAGCAAATTTTCAGGTGCTATCCCAGACCTGCTGATCAGAAATTCCAGGGGCGGGGCCAGCACCTCCAAGTGGTTCTAATGCCCACTCCAGCTTGCGAACCACCCCTTCCCAAACCAGGCAGGCCTCCAGGGAGGAGGAGGGTGGGGCTCCAGTGACACTGCAGCCTAGATCCTGGAGCTCGCCAAGGGTTTGCCCCACGCCCAGCCTGTCAGATGCAATTAGCTCTGCTAATTACCACAGCAAAAGTAGCTCAGGCCCTGGCATCATCTTCAGATCCGAAAGGAGAGCTGATGTGTCCTTACGAAATGGAATAAGGAGGTGGGCTGATGGCAGGGGAGGGCACTTGTAGCCCAGGCCCCGTTGGGTGACTTGAGTCCCTTTCCCATTGCTTATGTTCTGGGCCTCCTGAGAAAGAAGGGGCTAAGGGAGACCCAAACCGTTGATAAGTTTGGGCTGAACCCCTCCTGTGTGCTTGGCCTTGTGCTGGAGTTTCACAGTCCTGGCTAATGACATACATGTTGTTTGGGGGAAATAAATCCACAAATTTAAGAAAGTCAGAGTTTAGAGTGGTACTAATCTAAGCCCCATTCTACCGAGGCGTAACGAGGAGAGACACTTGACTGAGAGATGGGTGAAGGTGGAAGTGGTCCAGGCAGGCTGGACATCACCCTGTGGACCCTCACGGACAGGAGAGGATTAGTGGAAGGTGGTGATGTTTTCATAACAGCTGATAGGAAGCTAATTACTCTGCGTGTGTTTTGTCATTTATTTTCAGAACACCAGTTAGGTAGTTGCAACACCCCTACCTTGTGAAGAGACTGATGGTCAGGGAGGTTCACTGGGTGGGCTCTGAGATTCCCTGGACCGCAGTATGGGACGGAGTCTGCCCCTTCTCTCTGCTCCACCGCCATCCCCCAGGGGCTGATGGGAAACTGAGTGAGCCCTGCCACCTCCCTGGCATCACTGCCAGTGGCGACCACCAAATCATCAGGTTGACTGTCCCTCACGTTTCTCAGGCCTTGGAGAAACAGGACTGTAAGAAAAGAGAGACTGAGGGGACTTCCTGGAGGTCCAGGGGTTAAGACTCCGCGCTTCCAACGCAGGGGGCGTGGTTTCGATCCCTGGTTGGGGAACTAAGATCCCACATGCCACGCAGACAAAAAAAAAAAAGAAAGAAAAGAAAAAAGAAAAGAGAGGTTGAATGCAGAGCACAGAGTTTGACCCTGAGTGTTGGCTTGGAGTGTGGGCGCCAGGAGCAGTCCGTCTGAGCCCTGTGAGGCGCTCCTCCTGTGGTCCCGCCTGTCTCATCCCCGATTGCACGCTTCTCTGCTTCTCTCCGGCAAAGCCCAGGCTGCGTGCTGGAGTCTGACCAGCTTTCCTGCTGTTCAATAGCACCCGCCGTTCAGGGCCAGCTCAGGGACCCCTCCTCCAGGGAACCTGCCCTTCTCCAAACTCCTGCGGGTCAGGCCGCCTTCCTGCTGTTTACTGCGCTGGGTTACCCATGGGTCCCTGCCTTCCCACCTACGGTGCCAGCAAGGGCCCCCTCCAGGTGCCAGGCATGAGGCTGGACACCTGCAGGCGCCCAGTGTGTCAGTGGGAGTTGGCTTATCCCATACTTGGGAGGAGACGGCCGGCTGTGCGAGTGATGGGTCTCCACACACTCCTTCCTCGTCGCCTCAGGACCCAGGGACAGACAGACTCAGCACAGACGGTTCCAGAAGGGCAGCTCTGCAGCCACTGCCTGCCACCCTTACAGGATGGGGCTTCCCTGCTGGAGAGGAGGAAGGCCCAGCAGGGGCAAGGCCAGAGAGCCACTCTCTTCGTCTGCATCTCACACAGTGATGGGGGAGGCGGTTTAGGGGGGAGGGGAGGGGGGCTGAGCAGAACTGGGGGTGGGAGCGGGACGCTGGCAGGCCTCAGGCGTGGGCAGAGGGAGGGGCGTGCAAGGAAAGGAAGTGAGGAAAGAGGAAGGAAGAGGACCAACAAAAATTAATTGAGCAAGTGGGTAGAAAGGGTGCGGTTCTGGGCCCCCAGGGCCTCCGCTTCTCAGTGTCTTTGCAGTGACCACCTCCATCACCTCCCACCCCTCCCACTGGGCAGGACCTCTGTCTTGGCCTCCAGCCTGTGTCACCTTCCTGGGACCTGCCACCCTCAGGGCCACTGGGCCCCTTCCCTTATGTCCATTCCCCTTCCTGGGGGCAGGAGTGGCGGTGGGAGACATGCCTGGAGTAGGGGAGTGGAGAGGGGACACTTCCCCACTACAGATGAGCTTGGCTGCCGATGCCAGACAACTGGGCCGAACAGCCCTTCTCTAGGGGGAACTACCATACTGGGGTTCTATGCACCCAAAATGGCATAATCTTTTTTGTTTCCCCCAAGAGAAGCCAGAAATCTGGATTTTATCAAAATCCCAATTTTACAATGTCTTCTACTCTTTCAAAAATTCTTTAAAACCCATGTGAGCCAAATAAAATATGTCAGTGGGCCACCCAGAGTCTGCTGCCCCTCACACGCCTCCTCTCCCTGCCCACTGCTGCCCCCCACTCCCCACCAAGCATCCCTCAAGGCGGCCCGTGACCCCGGGGCTCTCCTCACTCTTCCCCCTCATACCACCAACTGCTAGCACCTCTGCATCCAGGACTCCCCAGAATACCCGCCTGGCTCAACTTTTCACCCCAAGTCCAGGGCTGACTCTATCCCAGTGTCTCCCAGTCGGCCCTAGCGGCCACCCTCAGAATAACCCTAACCAGCTTGGGCTAGGGGCTTATGCGTGCCTTCCCCACAGCCTCTCTAGGGACTAAAAGGAAAGAGAGAGACCGTGTGGCCTAATGGGTGTGCACTCAGCAGCACTCAGATTACAGACCAAGGCCTGTGGTCCCCAGGACTGAGAGCTGGACCCCCGCCAGCCCTCCCTAACCTGGGGAAACCCCAAGGGTCAAGACTGGGCCCTGATGGAGGTTGGGGAGCAGGGCAGAATGAAGGGGAGAGCAGAGACCCCGCCCCCATGCCAGAGATGTGGACCTACTGATGGGCCCGTGGGAAAGTGCACACTGCGAGGAGAGTGGCCTTTCCACTGACGTGAGCTCTGCTGTCACCGCACGTGGCCACACTGGCCAGACTCACAGAGGATGCCCAGTCACACCTGCCAAAGTGTGAAGTTTCCTCGAGGCCCACTCTCGGAAGAGGGAGGCGTTTCCAAAAAGTCACCAGGATGCCAAACCCATCCTCTGGACTGGGGTCATGCAGCCACCCAGCCCAGGTGCAGGAAGGACAGTGGACTGGACTCCAGCCACGTGGGTGGGAGAGCCCACATCCTTCCTGTTTCCGCTCCTCTGTCATAGCCCATGCATGTCCCTTGGTGGGCAAGGGATGGAAAAGGCAGGGAAGCCATCAATCTCCCAGGAAGGACAGGGCATCCTTCCTCCAAGCCATGCTGCCTGACTTCCTCACAGCAGAGGCCCTGACCCACAGGGAGTCATGGAAAAATCACAGATTCTTAGGACAGACAGACAGACTGCGGCCTGGGGTCTCAGAGGCTAAGGGATGACAAGGAGGCCTGCAGGTCACAGAGATAAGGAAAGGCTCCCCTGGCAGCCCTGAGTCAGGGCCCACACCTCCCCCCCTCTCATCCATATTCCCCAGGGCTCCTCCGGCAGTCACTGCAGTGGGTCGAATGGCAGCCCTCAAAAAGACAAGTCCATGTGCTAATACCTGGACCCTGTGAATGGGACTTTATTTGGAAGAAGGATCTTTACGGATGTAGTTAAATGAAGGCTCTTGAGATGAGACAGTTCTGGATTACCCTAAATTCAATGACAAGTGTCCTTATAAAGAGACAGAAAAGGAGAAAACAGACAAAGAGGAGAAGGTGATGGAAGACAGAGGCAGAGGTTGGGGTGATACTCCACAGCCCAGGAAGGTCTGGAGTCACAGGAAGCTGGGAGAGGCAAGAGAGGGTTCTTCCTTAGAGCATTTGGAGGGAGTGTGGTCCTTCGAGTACCCTGATTTCAGGCTTTGGGCCTCCCGAGCTATGAGATAGTAGATTCCTGTTGTTTTAAGCACCGCGTTTGTGGTCTTTGGTTATGGCAGCCCCAGGAGGCCAATGCAGTCTCAAAGCACAATGCACCCCCCTCCCCTCCCAGTTTGGCCACTGACATTCCCATTTCTGCTGGGCACCTCCAACCTCCCCAGCTGTCGCAGCCATCGCTGTGCACCAAAGCCTGGGGCTTCCACACCAATGGGAATCTCCCTTCTGTCCCGGCGTGGTCCTTTGGAATCAGTTCCTCTAAGCTCTCCCTAATTCCCAGACACCTCAGGTAGCCCTGGCCCTGGAGGTCTCCCTGCCCCCACTTCAGGGAGTTCTTGTGTCCATGAGACACAGGTCTGAGCTTTAGTTCAGTCTGATGTTCAGGGCCTGGTCTCAACCAGCCTCAGGGGACCTCTCAGGTCGCTTCCCTCCTGCCCGGGCCACTTCAGATTACCTACTGTCCTCTGAACACCTCCTAGGCTTACTTTCCCACCATTCCCTGCAATGTCCATGCCTAAGCCTACCCAATGGTCCTCACGGCCAGCCCATTTCAGAAACCGCTTCCAAGATTCTTCCAGATCCCTCCCTCCCCCAACTTCTGAGACAAATCCTTCTTTCTTGAAAGGGAAAGAAGAATAAGGGGAGGGAGATGGCCTATTTATTAAGCCCCTCCGAGTGCAGGCTGGTGTCTGGTGCCTTGTGTAGGTGGTGTGTCCATAGATGCGCTCCTAGCAGGGACCCAACAAACACTTGCTCCTCAAGCCTCTATTCTTAGCTCATTTCACCTGTGTAGCAGCCCCATTTCCCAGGCAGGAGCCCAAGGCGATGAGAGGTTGAGCAATCGCTCAAGGTCACACATGTAGGAAGAGAGCAGAGGAGCCAGACACCATGCCAGGCCCAAGGCTCCAGACCCTGCTGCCTCCCCGGTGGACCCCGGGCTACTCTTTCATCACAGCGAGCTGCTTGCCTGAGATCTGGTCTTATCCCACTGCCTTCCTTGGTTGGGCTCCTCTTGGGTCAAGGTGGGCCTGTTTGCCTTGACACGCTGCAGAGCGCCTGGCAGAGACCAAATGCAGGGCTGCCTGCTTAGTGTGCTAAGGACAGGGCGGGCGACCTTGGGGGCCCAGCAGCTCACACGTTGCACATGGGAGACACCCGCTTTCTAAAGACGGCCTCTATAAACGCCTCCATTCTTAGGAAGGATGCATTTCCTACAGCAAGCGTGCACCTAAGGGCCTCCCTTGACCCCCAATTCCCTCATCAGGTTTCTAGACCTGAAATCACAGGGTGCATTTTAACAACAGGAGCTCAGGGCTAACCATTTCCCACAGCGAAGCAGCCCTCATGACTGTCAGACGCTGGCTTGGCTTGAACTAGTGTGTCTCACGAGTTCCCCTCTGCCCATGGGCCCCATCTCACTCACAAGAGCGGCTGCCCAGAGGGAACAGGAACGCCCACCTCAGGGCAGCCAGGCCAGGGCCCCCAAACTTGTCCGCTGTCTCTCCCTTCACCCTGTGTTTTCTACACCCCAGGCCTCCAAGCACAGCAGCAAATACTCAGGACAAACCCCACTTTTGCCACGGGGCAGGGAGGGAAGTCTGCAGCAGGGGGCGCGGGAAGCCGGCTCCGGACGCCGCCGCCGGCAAACACACAGGCTTAGGGGAGGGGACTTGAGGGGGTGGAGCAGGAAGCAGAGAGTAAACACGAAGGACAACAAAGGGAAGACAAGGCCCTCGCTCGGCCACCCGCTCCCCTGTCGCAGAGCTGGGATGGACGGGATCAAATAGCCTGTCACTGCCCAGCAGCCCCCTCCCCTGTGAGCCCTGGCCTCTCCAGCATGGGCGTGGGGGGATGGGCCCCGGTGGCTTTTCTGTGGCCACAGACAGTCAGGTCCCCCACTCCCTCCCTCCCCACCCAGCGCCTCTTACTCCTGTTACTCACGTTCTGGCTTAGAGGGATGCTGGCCCCTACACGGTGAAGTCCCAGGCCGCGTTCCCACCCTGGTCCCTGAGGCTCGGGTGTACCTGACACAATGCCTGGGCCCCGGCTGGGCTGGGAGAGGGGGAGAGAGATGGGGAGGAAGGGAAGTGCCCTGGGCCTCCTGCACACACACACACACACACACACACGCACATGTGCGTGCGCGCACACACACACACACGTCATGCTCTGTGACTGCAAAGATCTAAAGACCCCTTTCATCTTAATAAAGGGGAACAGCAAGAGACACAAAGGCAAGAGGGAGGCCAACACAGCTGTAAAAAACTTAAGAGTTGTGCCTGGCCTCTTGACTGTGCTCTCTGCTGCAGGGACCTGGGCTGAAAACAGAGCGGCCAGTCTGCCTGTCCTCCCTCACCAGGGCTGCATCAGTCGTCAGAGCAAACCAGTCCTCCTCCACCAGGGGAAGCTGGGGGCCTAGGCTGTGAGGCCAGGAACTGTTAGCAAAACGACCCCCAGAATCATCTATGAACACAGTCACCCTCCCTGTGAATTACACAAAACAACGACCCACAACCACATGGTTTTCCAGCCACAGGGATGGAGTGATGATGCGGTTGGGAGGATGCCCACGCTCTGTCCTGGCTTCTGCTCGAGGCTGCACACGGCACACAGTAGGTGTCCCAGAACCAACACACAGCTCAGGCTGGTGTAGGGTGCAAGCAGCCACTGACACTGCTGAGTTCACCTGGACATGTTGTACTCCCGTCCCAAGGCCGCCCAGAAAGAAATAGCTCAAAGCTCTTCAGTTCAGAAGAGCTTAACGCTTTGTAGAGGCTTAGCAGCAAAGGGGCCAAACTCTGGAATCAGAGGCTCGGCTTTGAATCCTGGTTCTCCCACTTGCTGTGACAATAGCACCTACTTCATGGCATGGCAGTCACATGGTCGTGCTCTGTAAAGGACATTGTTATTGGCAATGGTATTGGTGACAAGGCCAGGTCTCCGTTTTGATTTGTTAAATCCTGCCGGGTGCATCTTAGGGACTCCTCTGGGCAGAGGGGGTTGGCCTGTATCCCTGCAGCACCTCCAGAAGCCTGGGGAGAGGGTGAAGTTGTCTCCTCTACCTCCCCGTTTTCTTCTAAAGGCCCCCAGGGGCTGCCACAGAGGGAGAGCAGGAAGTCTGGCACTTGGGAAGTTCACAGCTCCCTCCTGCCCATCTGGCAGCGACACTGAAAGCTCCTCCACTGAACCTAGAAGGAGAAACCGGTGTTGGTCTCTGATGCCTGGCATTAAAGGTGCAGGCGCTCCATGGATGCTTGCTGAATGAATGAATGAATGAATGAAGTCAGGACTGGGAAAAGAACCTCACTGCCTTTACTCCCAGGAGCAGGAATTTGAGATGGGAATGGAGTAGGGCATCCTGGATGAAGTAACTTCTAAGTTTTTTTCCTGGGAGGCACCCTGCCATTAGAAAAGCAAAGCAAAGCACTAACAGTGGTAAGCGACTCGGGAAATGTGAGCAAAAACTCAGGCACACCCCTGGAGACAGACCACAGCCACTTTAGGTCTGGACAGCCTTCAGCTGATTGCAGGCTGACTGATTCACCACCAGCGCTGACCACAATAATGACCCAGGAATGAACTCTGACACAAGTTATCTGACCCCCAGCTGCGTCTCTCCTTGACACCCACCTCCTCGCTTGAGAGCCTTCTAGAAATGGATGATAAATGGCGGATGACAGGGTTTGATGCAAATCAGGTAAGAGAAGAAGCAGAGGAGCAACCCTTGGTAGAGTGACGAGCAACTCCCCCTTTCTGGAGAATACCAGATGAGCCGCATGGCCCTGACACCCAGGGGAGGGTTTAGTAAATAGCAACCAATGCACTACATTTATTGAGATTTAATCATTGTGCAAAATGCTTTACATTGCTATATCATCCTCACAATAAACCTCTGAAGGAGTCACTATCCTCATAAGGAAACTGAAGCACAGAGAGGGGAGGCCATCCATTCAACATCACAGAGACAGGATTTGAACCCAGGACTGCCCAACTTTCAAGCCTCCAATCTTCCCATGACACCATGTTGCTCAGTGACCTGTGAAACATCAGTCATGCACCTGTGGGCTTTCCTTCCCTGCACTGTTTAGGGAAAAGCAGGTGACAATTTAGGTGAAATATGGGCATGAAGCAGGGAGTCAGACTTAATGAACCTATGATGTCTTCCACCCAGAGATTCTGGGAGCGTGGCCTGGGATATCGGAGATGGCTTTTCCTGGGGAAGCCTCCTCTGCAGTGGGTTAGGAAAAAGGAGTGAGGTCTCTTCTAACCCTGGGTGGTGGGTTTGGGGGTGAGGCATCAGGAGGAAGAGGCATGGATGCATGGGGGCCTCTGGGGCAGCACACGGGGGGTGGGGCCCAGGCATCCCCACTCTCTTCCCCTCCAGCCCAGGCATGCCTGCCTCCTCAGTGACTCTGAAACAAAGTCTCAGCAAACAAAGGACCTTTTCATAAACTCCAGGCAGGTCCCCTGACTGCTACTAAGAAGGCTATTGAAACAGGCTCCCAGGAGAACAGTTTGTTATGAGCACGTGGCTTTGCACCAACCAGCAGGGCCAAAATGATGACGACGCCCTCCCTTTGGTTTGATGCAGGTTGGTAGGAGGCTCTCCTGCATCTGCTGCAGGGAAATAACCTGGAGGGAGAAAGTCCAGGAGACCTTCAAGCGGAGCCCCTCCTCCTGGGCAGCAGAGTGCCTCACTGTGTTATTCACCTGGAAGTGAGCCACTTAAACGTTGTGGGCTTTGAATTTTTTTCTTGGGACTTCCATCAGAGGATCTCAAAGTGCTCTGAATATGACCTGGTACTGGCCATTACTGTCCCCATTAAACAGACAGGGAAACTGAGCCCTGTCTGTCAATATCACAGAGCAGGAGGGGACCTGGGGTTGGTGGTATGCCTGTTGTCTTCTCACCTTTGACACTCAGACTTCGTGGGATTCTGTCCTTAGGCAGGACACTGTGAACATGGTTGTCCTCGCTAACACGACTCACCAAATCTCTGGTACATCTCAAACACCCTCAAATTCCGGCATAAACTGCTGGGGAGGAAGGGATTCCACAGGTCTCATTTAGCCCACCTAGAATCCCACAGGGAATGCCAGAGCTGGGTGAGAGGTGAACTCTGAGACCTTGCTTCTATTTCCAGCTGGTACCTACTCCTGGGGCAGTGGATTCCGGACATTCCTCCTCTGTGCGCATTTGATCCGAAAGCTCTGTGAGGCCACAGGAGCCCCAGCGAGGGCCCTGGCACACCATCGTAGGCGCACAATAAGTACATACTCGCTCCATCAATGAGTGAAGGTTCTCTCTTAAGTCAGCCCCCACAGGAAGGACATGGGCAGCACTTTCCTTTGGGGGAGGGGAGGGGTCGGTGGAGAAGGGAAAGCCACTTTTCTGATCTCCCCATCACTGCTCTGGCCTGCTCTTGCCCTACCCCCTTCATGGGTTGATTCAGGCGGTAGAAGGGAGACCCACAGCCATGGAAGCCACCAGAAGCCCCTTAGGAGTCATGCATTTTGCTCCCAGTTGCAGTTCAGAGAACTAAACAAGATAGCATGCTGACAGCTGTGCTCTGTTCCCTCGGGGCAAATCCAAGGCCCGAAGACCTTCTGCCAACTGGCTCATAGCCCAGACCTGTGGCCTGCAGCCCCGCCCTCTTCCCCTGGCCCATCCTCTAAGAAACACACCTGTGGATGTAATGCCTTCTGAGCTCCTTCCCGTCAACGTGTCTTACAGTTGGGTGGTTCCTGTTCCCCCGGTCTGACTTAAGGTGGAGGTGTTGCCTTGGGCAACAGTGATGTCACCTGTGAGGTACTTCCATTCCGCTGATGTCGTGGGGTAGGCCACGTGGATGGAGGGGGATGTGCTTTCTACAGGAAAACGTCACAGGTCCCAAACTGCTCAGGAGGATCCTATACACCTCTTGGGCACAACCAAATGATCCTCTTCTTGTCCCAGAAAACGTTCTCACCCTTCTCTCCCCTCTGGATGCCTGTTTAGGCCATGCCTCAAACCTGACTTTCCCTCTCCAAGTGTCAGTCAAAAGGTTGGGTTGGGCAGCTTTATCCTCAGCTCTGAATGAACCCCACGCAAGGGCACCAATGATCTCCTTCTCACCATCTGGGATAATCTGGGTCCCTGTGGCCTTGCCCTTTGCCCAGACCTCAGAGGAGGAAGCAGTGGCACTAATGGGGGAAGTGAGGGTCCCAATCTGGCAGAGAATGCAGATCCTCCATTGACCTCTACTGTCTTTAAGAGCTCATACTAGCCAGATACTGGTCTGCACCAGGCACTGTGCTCAGTGTTTTATAAGCAGGCCCTATGAGGGGTTATCCACATTTTACCGATGACAGAGCTGAGGCTTGGAGTAGTCAATGCACTTGCCCAACTCCTGAGAACGCCCAACTCCTGAGCAGTGGAGCCAGGACTGAATCCAAGCCTTCCCTACTCCAAAGCCCATGTGAGTCATACCTCCTTGGCTCTGCGGCACCTGGAGGCTGTGGCTTTCTAAAGATGAGCCATCAGGGGGCCTGGACAGAGACCAAGGAGAGCCCTTTAAATCCAAAAAGGCCAGCTGGGCAGGCCAGGTGGCTAAGGCAGCCAAAGCAAGCACTTAGGACTGCTTCACCATGCCCATGCTCACACAGGGGCTGCAGTAAGTGGCCAGTCCTGGGCCTTCCACTTCCTTGAGCATCCGTGTTGACTAGGGACCACGTTTCTTTGTTCTGCTTGACTTCTTGTTGACCCATCCAGGTCACCTGACCACCCCCTTGATTTGAGTGCAGCATTTACCCCTGTGGCCTGAACCTACAACCCTGAAATTTTATAGTAGTTATTTAACTTATGCAAATGCAACTCAATGTAGTTGGGAGCTAATGCTTAGAAAGCACTAAATGAAATAAGTAAATAAAATAAAAACTGCTAAATTATGAAAGAGGACAGGGAGAAATCCTACCGGTACACTGCCTTTGAGGGACTGGCCAAGGAGATACACACAGCATACAGGAGCGCTAGTGTACCTGGCAGGTATCTCTCCACTGGTGAGGGGCCACAGAAGTGAACAGAGCCCATGCTATTGGACCATCACTCCCCCTGCCCTCTCCCTCCCCTGATCTGAATCCAGCTTTGCCAAGCAGAAGCTGCCTTCTGATCTTTGGCTTCCCATGTGCCTTGCCCAGGACGCAAGACGCAGGTATCATTCAGGCTGCACGATAGTCACAAAGTCTCCTTGCAAGTTAATACACTAGCAATTTTATTTGTACACTCACTTCGGGGAGCTCTCTTGAGATGACTCAGTAGCCCAAGTCCAAACCGTGCTGAAAATTGTGGAGATGGGGTTTCTAGAGGGCACAGCTAAGAGTCAGATTCTGGGACAGGTGACATGATGCAGGTAAACACCACCCTTCTGGGAAATCAGCTAGGCACCAGCCGACCCTTTCCAGAAGACATCGTGACTGTCCCATTAGCTGAGAAGCCTATTTTGTTTAAAATACTGTCTACAGACAGTACGTAGTAAAACGCTCTGTTGCACCTAATTAGGTGCTGAAATGTATAGTGTGAAAAATAAATGACCATATATATGGAGCTGTGAAATGGAGTTTTGGAAAGTCTTCCTGGACGAGCTTGGGAAGGGCGTTTGCACGTGAACAGCACTGGACAGGGATGGGGCCTGTGGGGCTTGGAAGTGTCAGGACAGCGTGTTCAGATACTTCTCCCATCGTCCACTCCGGCAGGTGTTCTCTGCCTAGGTCAGGGGCCCTGCGTGGTGTCTTTCCTCTGCACCACGCCCAGGCAGCACTTACGCACCACCCTCATGCCAGGCCCCAAACTGGATTTGCGACCTCACACTGCCTAGCGATTAAGAAGGAAAGCCATCTGAGGCTTGGGCCAGGCCACCCCATCAGCCCCCGAGGCCAGGCCTGCCTATTTCTTTCCTTTCTTTTGGCCGCCGGGTGAGTTTTACATCTTTTTCCATCTGAGCTGAGAGCAGGTATTACTTCTTTTGACAAAGAAAAAGAGCAACCGCCCTTCTCTCTTTTTCATGAGGGCCCCCCAACCAAACTAGCTTTTGAAGCTTAACCTGCTTCTTGCTCCGTGAATGCTCAGTGACTGGAACATTCTGAATACTTTACTTCTCTGTGCCTTAGTTTCCTTGACTATAAAATGGGGATACCAATACCTATGTCACTGGGCTACTGAGAAGATTAAATGAGTTAATACAGACAAAGTGGTTTTGGGGAAAAAAAAAAAAAAGCCTGGCAAATGTTAAGCCCTCACTAATTGTTGGTTATCAGGGCTGCTGCGTACAGTTGTATGGGTGGTACACTGCTCAAGAACACCCGGCTGCGGGGTGGTGAGGATGAATCCAGCTCGCATGCTGCTTGCCCAGCTATGTGCCTTGGCTCTGTCCACCCAGATGAGGCCCCTTTTTCTAAATGGCACCAGGGTGCCATCCTCTTGCCAAGAGGAAGCACCTTATTCTAATGCATGCAAAGGATGGAAGAGGCTTGCAGCAGCCTTGGAGGTTAGTATTATCAGCTCTCGGCACTCTCACGGCTATGTCCCCCTCCGCAGCAAGACGAGATTAGCCCCAGCCCCAAGTACGGTTCTGCTCCTCAGGTGCCCAGCATACCTGGAGCACTTGCCCCTCCCTTAGGACGCCTGTGGGGTAAAGCCTTCCCCAGGATCCCCCAGGGGCTGCCCTCCTATTGAGGGGACTCTGCACTCCAAACATGGAGCCAGTGTCTTGACTCTGAAGGGACCTTCTCCTTCGTAATTGTTGATGGCCACCTGTCTGCTAACAGTGATGGCAGCGCTTTACCGACTGAGGAGCTCTAGTTGTCGGCCAGTTCCCCCTTACTTCTAAGTAAGTAACATCTGTCTCCTGCTTCTCCCACCCAGTGAGTCTCTGAGGCCAGAAAGAGCAAGTCTCCTCTTCTCAAGTGACAATGTTGGAGATTCCTGAAGGCCAGAGCCAAGTCCCCCTAGGCTTCTCAAACCTGGGGGAAATATTGCCAGTTCATTCCCTTCTCCCTCACAAGAAGCCCCTCCCAGACCCTCCATGGCATTCCATCCTCTCTCCTGCGGACAAGTGGGAACAGGGCTGTGCACTCCAGACCCCCTCCCAGATGTGCACCCTCTCCCTCAGACAGAATCCCCCATCTTCTTTCTCTTTATTGACCCCAGGGGGTCCAAGAAGGAAAAAATACAAAACCAGGTTCCTCCCAGATGATACCTTCTCAGGTGGACAATCTTGCCAGAGGTCTCTACCAGAAGTTCCTCCCCTTTCTTGCCCTCAGATAAAAAGTTCACCCACACACCCTCGTCTTTGTTTCCCTCATGGGCGCTGCAGGAGCCAGGAGGTGGTCTTGGTAAGGTGACAACTTCTGGGCTGATGGCATGAGGATAAAAGTTCAGATCCTTGCCACCCGAAAGCTGGAGCTTGAAACTGCTGCATCTTTGAAAATTACGGAGCTAGAGGATGGCACTTGAACAAAAGCCTTCCCATTGGAGAGTCGGTCTAACCACTTTATGGTTACCCACAGTGGAAACTATGAGGGCAGGATGGCCAGGAGCAGCAGCACACAGCGAATTCGCAAACAATGAAAGCCACTTATGCACGTAGGCTGGGATGAGGATTCAGAAGCACAGCCTATTACGTTATTAATAAGAGGTGAACGGCAGCAATTCTACCTGTCTACCAGGCCATTTTCCAGGCTGACTTGGACCTGTGACTGCACCCAGCACAGATTTGCTTTACCTGGCAGCCTCTCCGGGGTAGAACTGGTTTGTAAAAGGGAAGGGCCCTGGGTCAAATCCAAAAGAGGAACAAAGGAAAAAAGAACAGGACTCTGAAACCGACTTAGATCCAAAAGGATAGGGTCCAGGATCCACCAGTGGCTGGTACTCTTCTAGTTTTTTTTTTTTTTTTGGCGGGGGGGAGGGAGGGGTGGTTCTCAAACCAGTCAGAGGAGCAAAAGGCAAAGCGTGGTCCCTGAGAGGTTCAGTAAAATATTTTCTCTTCCTGGGAGGCAGCAGTTTTGTTTTTAAAGAGAAAGAGCATTCTGAATGGGAAGAAGCCCAGCCCTGGGGCGTCTGAGTCCCTCCAACCCAGCAGCCAGGAAGTTGGAAACTCTGGGAAGGGGTCTGGGATGCTATCAGAGGTCAGGTGGCAGACTAGCTGCAGCCGCAAGAGAAAGTTCCGCACGGCGTGGGGTCTCCTCCACTAATAGGCCCGAAAGAGGAAGCGGCGGGGGCTTTAATCGGCCCCAGCAACCTCATAGCTTCACTACCTTAAACCGAGAAAAAAACAGGCTTCACACCTACTCCCTCCTTCCAGGAAGGGAAAGAAGGAGCGAAGGGAGCGAAGGAGCAGGACGACTCGACCACTCTTTCAGCTCTAGCACTCTGCTCGCAAGGTCGAAAGTAACGGATCTTCGGGGCGGTAGAAACAGCAACTTGGTCCCGCTTTCCGGCACCGCGGCTCGGTCCGCGCGGAGCAGGAGCTGCCAGCCGCGCGGGGCTGCAATGAAGCGCCCACTGGGGTCTCCGCGGCCCGGGAGAGGCCCGAGCGGAGAGGCTGGGACGCAGGCCAGCGCGGCGCGAGGAGGGAGAGGACAGCACCCCCGCTTTTGCTCGGGCGCCGTAACCGGGTTCCCCAAGTCAGCCCAGACCCGGGAGGGCCGGGCGGGCACCCCGCTTCAATCCTCCTCCATCTCCGGCGCAGCTCCGCCTGGTCCCTCTTCTTCCTTCCAGCACTCGAGATGCCCGGGGAGGACGCAGAGCCTCGCGGCCGCGGGCCCGATACTTACGTTCAGCTTTGGTCCCCGCTCCCCGGCTCCGGAGAGACCGCGCGAGCCCCGGCTGCGCTCGCGGGTCCCGGGAGCCCCGAATCCGCTGTCTGGCGGCGGCTGCGGCTGAGCGTCCGGCCCGGCAATTAGAGGGACGGGGACGGCGATACCCCGGCCGGCTCCCGCCTTCTGGCCCCCATCAACATGCTCTAAAGGGCTTCAGACTTACTCATTTCCTGGATGTCAAAGAAACTTTTCCTCCTTATAAGAACAAAACACCCGCCTCTACTCCCGGCCGCGGAGGCTCCTTAAGGTGGACCATGAGGGTTAGGAGGGGCTGGACCCAGGGTCCGCCAGGGCGGTCTGCCCATCGACCACCCCAGAAACTCCAGAGGGGACAGCAGAACTGGAAGGTGATCGGGCGAGACGGAATCTGGCTACTGGAGTAATCTGGGGCGAATGGACTGGGAGTCAGGGGAAGACGCCCTTAAAAGTCGTTCTGGGCCGGCGGAAAGGAAGGGGTTAAGTTCCAGCACGCCTACTAGCGTTTTCCGCGGCGCGTTTTACAAGCTGTGGAATTCCAGGGGCCACCTATTTTGTCCTCTGGAGGGAAATATAAATCGAGACCCAACGCCGGCCCTTTTCTCTTTTGCCGCTTGAGTGGAGTAAAATAACTCACCAAATGCTTCGATAAATGAATGCATCGTCTTTTCCTGAGTAACCGGGCACAAAGGAGAGTCATGACTAAATGCTTTTGTCTGTAGAGGGCGCTTTACTGTCTGAAGCCTGTTTACAGTTGGGATGTTAGACCCCTATTTAAGATGCGAGGAACAGGCCAGGAGGGACAGCAGCACCCTGGTCATACTTGATGGGTTATGAAATCCATAACCTATTATCTTCTCTTTGTGACCTGCCCAAATTCCACAGCCAGTAAAAGTGGCTGGGAAGGGCTTGAATAAATCCTACGTAAGTGGCTTTGCGGGAATCAAACGGCATTGAGGGTACATTGGGGGAAATTATGAGAACACACTGTCCGGATGATTATCACCATTGCCACTGCTGTTTGGTTTTAGATCACCTTCTTCCTCTCCTCAGCAAGCCAGCCAAATAGCTTTAACAGTCGCCTGGAAGACATTAGGCTGAGTCTGAAAGATAAACAGGCAATGAGAACAAGTTCTAAAAATAGACCCCCTGGCCCTTGGCCCAGGTTACTCTTGTTTTCAAGCTTCTGCTGCTGCTCGCAGCTCTTTCCTTACATCAGGGACAGTTATGGCAGAGTTTTGGGGGCTGGTGGGGAGGGGTGGGGAATAGGGTGATCTGGGCAAACATTCTTGAAAGGGCGATGTATTTCCAAAACGTCTGCTAGTTGGATAGGTGGGGTATTCACCCACCTACCCCAAAGGAGGTGGGGGAAATTCCTGGGAGGTGGGGACCCTGGACTGAGCACCACTAAGCATGCCTTGTAATCCTTGGGGTAAGAAGTCAGGGTTATGCGTGGTGGAACGCCAAGGTTCATGCTTGAATGCCCTCTGGGATTGTCCTGTGTGCAAAGTTGTTTCAGCATTTTCTAACTGGCTGTGTATGTTTGCTTATACAAGCAACATCTATTACCTTTGTTTTTCTTTCAGACCTGGTGATTTCACCCTCCGTGACCTGATGGTCAGCTTCAGCTCCACTCTGTTCTCAGCACAAGGTCCACTGTCCTAACCAGGCCCATGGCTGTTCATGAACTGGCCCCTACTTATCTCACCAAGCGCGTATCTCGTTCCATTTTCCACACTAAACTTCTTGTAGTTCTTGGAACTTGTGCTTCTCAGAATGTGATATGAGGTTTGTTTTCCCCCCTTGGATGTTCACATGGGCTCTATCTTCTGCCTGCAACCTTCACCCCACCTCTTCGTCCAACCTGTCACCCCTGATGCACACACACTTTTTCTTTGCCTGGCTAATGTGTGCTCAGTCTTAAGGTCTCCGAATAGGTGATTTCTCCCGTAGGAAGTCTTCCTTGAACCCACACGCCTGATTTAGACACCCCCCCCCCACCATGTAGTTTCCATAGCACCCTGTGCTTATTCTAGAAAGGGTTTTTAAAAGACAGGAAAGTACAAAGATTCAACTTCTGGGAACATGAAGGGAATTCAGGGAACCTCTGCTGAACACAGAAATGCTGAAAAAAAAAGTCAACAATTGAAAGAAAGAAAGGGGGATAGCTAGGTGTGAGACAGGAAGAAGGAACTCAGAGGCAAATAGGGGTATTTGACATGAATATAAATACAAATGGCTGAGGACTGGGGTTGGTACCCACTCAAGCCTTGTGTTCTAGAAAAGCAGAGATCTGGACTTGAGACCCCTGCCTAAAGCTGACACCCTGGGAAGGATCTTAGGAGTGCTACAGCAAGGAAGTCTGTGGTTTGTCTGTGGGGCTCTGAATGAATTAAAAAATGTGTGCTATAGAAACTGAAACCACTAGTCTGCCTCTGTCATGCTTAGGTGTGAGGTCCCAATCTATATTACACATGTGTCCAGGGAATCCTGAAGTCAAGAAAGAATATAAAAGCTGGTTCCAAAGTGATGAATCCCCTCAGTCCTGTCAGAAGCAAATGCAAAACACAGTTGTTTTTTCTGATCTCTAACAGATAAAACAACTTCCACTGGAGATGAGTTTATAATAAGAATTATAAACCCAACTAGGAAATGAACCACATGCGGGACTGGATCAGTAATAAACAGGAGATTAGCCCCTTAAGAACTTGAGGCAGTAGAACAATTTGAAACAGACTATAAAATAGTTACCTTCAACATAATTACAGAGACAGAATGATAGAACATAGCACTATGAAAAAATAGGCAAATTTGAAAAAGTACAAATACAATATGTAGAAATAAAAAGTTTAGTCATTTACATTTAAAAAACCCTCAATGGGTGGAATTCTTTTTTTTTCTTAAGTCAGTAGTAATATATCAGTCAAAAGTACAATAAAAATAACTCATTAAAAAGGGGAAAATAAAGAAAAGTAACACACTAATCTCATTTATGAATACTGTTTTAGAAATCCTAAATAAAATATTGACACAGAATCCCAGTAGCACATCAGAAGAATATTATATCACAAATAGATCAAAAAAGAAAAACTGAAATATCATCACCATAGATCTGAAAAGCTATTAGAAAAAATTCATCATCCAAATATAGATAAACACTTCTGTAGTATGATAAAAGTGAAGAGCGAAATTCAGCTCCAAAGCTAATATCATGTTTAATGGGAAAATACTAGAAGGCTTCATGTTAAAATTAGTGCAAGGTAAGAATGTCCTCTTTCACCCCCACCCACCTTCTTTTCAGATTTATCAATTAGGAATGTGTTAGGTTGCAAGGAATAGAATACCTGACTATAATTTTATGTGTGTCTAAGCCTACAAGAAATTAAACAAATAGGACTTTATTTTCCTCAGAGGAGAAATCTGTATATAGGCTGCTTTAGTTCAATGCCTTCATAGTTTCAGGGCTGGTCAAAGGTTATGCACATTTACTCTTTTGCTATTTATTGCAAAATTTTCCTCCAAAGAAGTTTCACCAATTTAGACTCTCATAAATGCATGAGAATGCTTATTTCCCCACATCCTTTTCTGCATTGGCTATTTCCTAACTTTAATTAGTTTGCTTCTTTTATAGGTGAAAAAAGATATCTCAATGTCTTGATGTACATTTCTTTAATTATCAATGCAAATGAGGCTGAACAGAACATTATTACTGACCATTTTTTTAAAATTTATTTATTTATTTATTTATTTATGGCTGCATTGGGTCTTTGTTTCTGTGCGAGGGCTTTCTCTTGTTGTGGCAAGTGGGGGCCACTCTTCATCGTGGTGCACGGGCCTCTCACTATCGTGGCCTCTCTTGTTGTGGAGCACAGGCTCCAGACGCGCAGGCTCAGTAATTGTGGCTCACGGGCCTAGTTGCTCCGCGGCATGTGGGATCTTCCCAGACCAGGGCTCGAACCCGTGTGCCCTGCATTGGCAGGCAGATTCTCAACCACTGCGCCACCAGGGAAGCCTGACCATTTTTATTTATTTGTGAATAATCAGTAATAACTTCACCTATTTTTCTGTTGTCTTCTTGTGTGTGTGTGTGTGTGTGTGTGTGTGTGTGTGTGAAAGTAAATGGAATTTTTTTTCATGATCTTTGGTGCTAGACGTGACTTCACATTCCACAGTGAAAGGTGACTTGTGACCAACACCGGACCAACTGCAGGACAACCTCACACTGTACTTCACAGTCAGGAATGTTGGAAACAAAAAAACCAAACAAACATGGGGACAGATTTCCTGTTCACCCCAGCTGTGGTTATCCCAGTATATGGAATAAAATACATGGCAATGGGAGAGACAGGAAGCCAATGCTAGTCATGAAGGGTCTGATGGATGGGAAAAAAGAGCATTTTCCTTGATTTGGTCAATCCCTCACCATCCTGAATTCACCTTTGCATGCATTTTCGAGAGATAATAACAAGTTGGCTTATGGGGTTTTTTCTTTGGAACAGGCTGCTTTTCTGAGACCTCAAAGGTGTCCATTTTACAGGATGGATGATTTGCATTGGGCTATTTCTTTCCTTCAGGTTTGTGTTAGGAAACCACCTCCCACCCCTTCTTGGAATGTTGGTGCCAGCAGGATCTTTGGAGATTTTTTACCAATAAAAATGAAACCCACCGAAATTAGGTCACATACTCAAGTTCACATTATTGGTTAGTGACAGCATAATAATAGCTAAAACCTATACTACGTGTTAGGTATTGCTCTAAGCGCTTTACATATGACAACTTGTTTAATTCTCATAATAACCCCATGTAATAGGATCATTAGCATTCCCATTTAACAGGTAAAGAAACAGGCCCAGAGAGGTGAAGTAACTTGCCCAAGGTCACACAGCTAATAAGCGGCAGAGTCAGGATTTGAACCAGGAACTTTGGCTCCAGAATCTTGCCTTCAACTACTATGCTAGCTATGTTGAAGTAAATCCCCTTCAAATGTACAAATACATTGAATTTCTCCAAGAATGAGATTATAATAGTTAGAGCATTTTTCAAACTTTTTTGAAAATACATTCTACCCCAGAATCCAATATACTCTCACATACAAGTACATTGTAAGTGAAAGACAGTTTCCTTAGAAACAATTCTTATGCTTACTACATGTGATAGACTTTGGCGTGTTCCCTCTTCTTTTTCTCTTTGCATGTCTTATCCTTTTTTTAAAAAAAACGCAGGCCACAACTTACTCATGAGTCATGATCCACAATTTGAAAAATATTCTTCTTTAAACTATTCTAGTTCACATCTCTGTTATGAAAGCTGTTAGTGGTTTGTACTTGCTAAGTTTCCATCCACACACACTACTTGGAGAGTGGGAAAGACTGTTAGATGATTCCTATCAAGCTTATTTCTGGTCAGGAGGTATTCATTTCTCTCCTTGTAGTTAATGTCTAATGATGGTACACAGGTGCTTTAAGACAAATCACTATGCCATTACCTTAGGAAAATCTTCATTCCCTCATTTGTTCATTCACTCATTCATTCATTCAATATATGAGCACCTACTATATGCCAGGCATTGTGCTAAATCAGGAGTTGGCAACTCTGGCTGGCAGGCCAACTCCAGAGCACCACCTGTTTCTGTAAATAAGGTTTTCTTGGATCACAACCAAGCCCATTCATTTATGTGGCTGCTTTTGTGCTTACGGCAGAGTCAAATAGCTGCTACAGAGACCGTGTGGCCTGTTGAAGCCCAACATGTTTCTTTTAAGGATTTTCTTTTTAATTAATTAATTAATTTATTTTTGTCTGTATTGGGTCTTCGGTTCGTGCGAGGGCTTTCTCCAGTTGCGGCAAGCGGGGGCCACTCTTCATCGCGGTGCGGGGACCGCTCTTCATCGCGGTGCGCGGGCCTTTCTCCATCGCGGCCCCTCCCGTTGCGGGGCACAGGCTCCAGACGCGCAGGCTCAGCAATTGTGGCTCACGGGCCCAGCTGCTCCGCGGCATGTGGGATCTTCCCAGACCAGGGCTCGAACCCGTGTCCCCTGCATTAGCAGGCAGACTCTCAACCATTGCGCCACCAGGGAAGCCCCCAACATGTTTCTTAATCTGATCCTTTATAGAAATAGTTTGCAGATTACGGTGCTAGATTCTAAAATACAATGGTATTTTAGGCTGGTGTCTACCATCCTGGATGTTTGAATTGTCCTGTTTAGCTTAAACTGGGTTTCAAGCTTGTTTGGCGGGCTTGGAGGGGGAGGCGTCGAGGCTTTTTGCCTCCTTTGCATTGCCTCAGAGAACACCTGTTCACAGTAGATGCTCAGCAGACATCTTTTGTTATTGAAAATAACAAATTATAACAAAAATAACAAAAATAACATTTTTGTTATTCGGTAGATCTGGCAGCAGATATTGGAAATAAAGCAACCTATCTACAGGGTAGAAAAGAGTTTATTCCTTTAAGATAGCAAGGAGTTTCACTTTACAGATGCTTATCTTCGCTGTTATGAGAAGCAAATTGTAATTTTTATTGAGTACCTACTGTGCATGCAACCCTGTGGGTAAAAAAAAAAAAAAGATTTGGTTCTTTGGCACTTGCATCAAAGATGGAAAGAGAAATGAGATACATGCATTTTATAGTAATACTTAATACTTCTGTTTGAGGACCTAGTGTATACTTGGAGATGATTTCATTTAACTACCTTAGAATCTTAAATATTTGTGTTCCAATAGCTTTTAGCTAGTCACTAATCACTCCCAAGAGTAATTGCTGTGTGCCTGAGTGCAAAGCTAATTGTATTTTTCCTTCCTTCCTCCCTCCCTCTCTTCCGTCCTTCCTTCTTTCTTTCCATTTTCCTTCCTCCCTTCCTTTACCAAACTTCCTGTTTTGAGTGTCTCTTATGGTTCAGCACCATAGATGTATTAAAGAAAAGAGTGGTCTTTCCAGTCTGGTGGGGGAGACATAGAAATAAACACATGATTATAATACAGTGCATTGATAGAGGGATGCTCAGATTGTCTAGTAATACAGAGAAGGTGTGCCAAACAGGGGAAGACTTCCTGGAGGAGGTGACATTGAGTTGAGTCTTAAAAAATCTCACTGGACAAAGGAGATATAGGATATTCCAGACAAGGCACCAGCATACGTAAAGACTAGAGGTATTTGACAATATGGTGTTTTCAGCAGATAGTATTCAATAGAAATAAGAGCATTGGCCCATCATCGAAAGGATTTGTGCTTTGATTTTTTTTTTTTTTGCCTACAATTCCCTCTCTTAACGTGATTATTAAAAATTCTATTTATTCACTTATTTACTTCTTCACTCATTTATTTAGTCAATTTATTTATTTGTTTGTTTGTTTATTTGTAGTAGGAACAGGTTGTGTGGATCTATTCAGTCTTTTTAACCAAGCTAACCGGTTAGCTGGTTGGTTTGTAGGACATCAAACTGCAACCTTGGCCTGGCCTCTTGGGCAAGAAGCACCCACTGAATAAGCTAGCCTATCCAGTCATACCCAGAAGGAATCTGACCAACCGGGAGAGGTGCAGTTGCTGTTAAGCCAATAAAATTCAAGGCAGTTAAGATGACCGGGTTGTGACACTGTCTCCCTCTAGTAAGATCGATTGCCTGCTGTGGCAGATTGCCAACTGCTTCCACCTCATGCCTGACCTTTCAATCTTCCTAATAAATCTGCCCGAGCTTCGTTGCCTCCTCTGGTATCAAGAGGGGAGTTTGTATGGAGACCCTTTGGGAATCGATGTCAAATGCTCAGCAAATGTTCTGTTAAGTTAGGTCTGCAGCAGGCTGGAAAAGGAGCAGATTAAAGGAATAAAATATGGCCCAAACAGTTTTGGAGAGCACTAGGCAGCTGGGTCTCTGTTCTGTCATTTAAGGTGAGCATGGGGTCGGCTGATAAATGATAACAATTTTCTGCAACACGTGGGCTTTTAATCTTCCCAACAGCCTGAAGGAGAAGTGTTAGCTATGTTGACTGGAGCAGTTTTTCCCATGTTGTTTTGGGGTCCCAAATGCAGTGTTTAGATTTCATGGATACTAAATCCAGTGATATCACAATGCCTATGCAAACAGGACCTGTGTTTGTCCTATTTTGTCTTTGGGTTGTTTTTTTTTTTTTTTTTGAGGGGTAGGCGTGGGGGGGATAAAGAGTGCAAACTCGCTGCTTAAACAAATACGGCGAATCTGTTAGGAGGATGCAAAGTATCTGGCAGAACCCAAGAGAGCAGGTGTTACTGGACCGGCTCAGGGACTGCAACCAGGATGTGAAGAGGCATCAACAACCAAGGGAGCCCCTCCCCCAGCCCTCCCTTCCTCTCCTGAGCCTGTGGATTCCCCTTCTTGTTCATTTACTCGACTCCCCCCAAATTGCTTCTAGAACCTCTCTGATCCATTAGAGGAGTAGGTTTCTTTTAGGGCACAGTTGTTTTGCATTGCAGGCTGGAATTTCCATGCAGAGCCGCATGTCAGCGTTTCTGCTTTTCTGGAGTTTCACTTCACAGCCTCACTGGATGCTGTTGAAGAGGTGAACACTGTGTACAGAAAATGCCGGGGTTTTTTTGTTTATTTATTTATTTATTTATTTTTTATTTTTGGCTGCGTTGGGTCTTCGTTTCTGTGCGAGGGCTTTCTCTAGTTGCGGCAAGTGGGGGCCACTCTTCATCGCGGTGCGCGGGCCTCTCACTATCGCGGCCTCTCTTGTTGCGGAGCACAGGCTCCAGACGCGCAGGCTCAGTAGTTGTGGCTCACGGGCCCAGTTGCTCCGCGGCATGTGGGATCTTCCCAGACCAGGGCTCGAACCCGTGTCCCCTGCATTGGCAGGCAGATTCTCAACCACTGCGCCACCAGGGAAGCCACCGAAAATGCTGTTTTTATTACTGAGTCACAGCACATAGCTTATAAGTCCTAAGGAAGCTAAAAAAGAGGCACTTATATTCCAGGTTTAAACCAGGAGCTCTGCATATGTATTACAGATCATGATCATATTTTTAAGTTATCTGGCAGAACGAATGGGTGCGTCCTTGGTTCTTCCTGGTCCTTGAATTTGTAGCTACTTCTCTGTCATTCTTCCAAAGGCTCCACCATTCACCCAGACCCTCATATCAACACTAGTGTCCACTGGTCCCTGATAGGGACCCCACCCTCCCTGTAGCAGGATTTTTACATTCTTGCCTTGGTATCTGCCCAGTGCTATTTCCCACACTTGAGATTCCTTCTCTTTTCTTCCATGTATCTAACTCATATGTATCATTTAAGGTCAAGTTCAAGACCCTCGTCTACCATGTACCTTTCCCTTCTAATACCATCCTTCACAGGTCTTCCTTATTTCAGAACTCGTTCAGTAGTCATTCACTTAATAGTTATGTACTGTAGAGGAGTGATGGCCGTTTGTATTAGTTTGCTGGGGCTGCCATAATAAAGAACCATAGACTGAGTGGCTTAAACAACAGACCTTTATTTGCTTACAGCTCTGGAGGCTGGACATCCCAGAGCAAGGTGTCGGAGGGTTTGGTTTCTCCTCTCCACTTGGCTTGCAGATGGCCTTCTTCTCACTGTGTCTTTCGTCTGTGTGCCCACATCTCTGGTATCTCTTTGTGTGTCCAAATTTCCTTTTCTTATAAGAACAGGAGTCAGATTTGGATTAGGGCCCACCCTAATGGCCTCATTTGTACTTATTCCCCTCTTTAAAGGCCTTATTTCCAAATTACAGTCACATTCTGAGGTACTGAGGGTTAGGGCTTCAACATAAGAATTTTAGGAGGACCCAGTTCAGCCCGTAACACCAGTGGAGACAGGGCTGAACTAGAGAAAAAGTGATCCTTGTTCTCTGTTGTTTGGCAGCCTGGTAGAAAAGATGAAACTGAGCAGGACCCTATGGGGCCCTCCTGGGTACAAAAGCCTTTCCTGCCTCCCGTTTCTTATTTGTAGGAAAAAGGCTTCAGCCTCCTAGAGCTTTCCTGAGTTCCAAAGGGCAGATTCAAACAGTTACTAATTAGGGAATGGAGGGAATGCAGAAACAAAGAAGAAACAATAATGTATATCCCAACAAAGGATGTACATAACAATGTATCTCTGAGTTCTTCTATATGAACTAGCGCCTCCACCCAGGTGGAGGATGGTAACTTCTGGCTGAACATAAGCAGGAGGAACCCAGACTGGTTGGAACCTGAAGGCTGATGACTGAGATTCCAGGAACACCACCTTTGTTACCTCACCAACAACCAATCAGAAGACGATCACACCCTGTAGCCCACGCCCCAAATTTTGCCTATACTTTTCCTCCCTACAACACCCCCCCCCCCGCCCCCACCCCCCGCCCCCTGCCCCGTTCTGGCTTTTTCAGCATGAGCTGGCTGTTCTCCTTGCTGGATCCTTGCAATAAACCTTTCTCTACTCCAAACTCTGACGTTTCAGTTTGTTTGGCTTCACTGTGCATTGGGCACACAAACTTGGGTTAGACAACAAGGACAGATAGGAAACAACCATTTCCATGAATACATAATTAATTACCATGTGGGATGATCCAAGAAGCAGAATTCGTTGTACTTGAAAAGGTAGTCTGGTGTTGGGGGCAGGTCAGGAAGGTCCGCTGAGGAAGTGAGATCTGAAGGATGGATGGATGGGAGTTAGTCAGGTGAAGAGGGAGGGTCGAGTATTCCAGACAGAGAGATCAGCCTTTGTGAATGCCAAGCAGCAGGGAAGAACATGACATATACAAGGAATTGAAAGAAGCCATTGAAGAAGCAAGGAGTGAGTGGTGGGAGAAGGCACCAGAAGGCTAACGGGGCCAGATTACACAAGATATTATGTCTTGACATCCTCATTTCAGTGCTCAGGCATCCTGCCTTGGACTGTTTAAATTTTTTGTGTGTGTGGAGGAGGAGAGGCAAGTATGTTTTGCTTCTCCTTATGATCCTTTAGTGGGGAGAGCCTTTTGACTCTGATGCCAAAAGCTCAGCTTCTCTGTACCACCAGTGCAGGATCAAATCTTGGAGAGAGAGTTTTGGATGAAGTAGAAAAGGATAGCTATATTACTTTGCCAGGCAAGGGGAGACACAGCGGGTTCCTGCCTCGAAAAACTATTGTCCCAACCCAGGAGGATTTGATGAGGAGTTTTATGACAATACTTCCCAAGGGTGGGGTTGCTGACAAGATTAGGGTGTGTGCAGGGTCTCAGGTGGTCCGGTCTCCTAATCTTGATGAGCTTTTTTGGTCCCTTTAATCTGGCCTCAGGTGGTTTCTTGGCTGCTCCTCCCTTGATTAGCAACTGTTCAAATCTGCCCTTTGGAACTCAGGGAAGGTCATGGAGGGTAGAGTCTTGCCTACTAGAAATGGGGGACAAAAAGTCCTCCGTGCCCGGGAGCCCCACAGGGCCCCGATCGGTTTCAAATCCTTTATAGTCTCCACAGCGTGCAGGAGAGGGCTGGGCATATAGTAGGTGCTCAGTAAATAAATTAAGTGTGTGTCATGAGAAATGAGATTGATAGAAGCACTCTTATTTGTCGAAATAGGGGCTGACCCAATCTGGAGAGAGTTTCTCCCAAAGGCTCTAGAAGGTGAGGACTTTTGGTAGTATGATGCCACCTAGTGCTCCTTTTTATTACAACAACAAAGGGGAGCAGGGTGATGAGTAGTCGTCTTCCATAATCTGGAAAACTGGAAATGAAGCATTTTCTTACATCAGCATGAACTAATTTGTCCAGGCGCCCATCCTCTCATTCACTCATCCAGCCTTGTTGATGTCCACATGCATCTCTTTCCTGTGAGTCAAACATGTCACGTTCCTTTCTACCTCCAGTGGTTTCCTGATTTCCCATGTTCCGTCTTTCTGTCCCCACATCATAAGTAATACTCTCAGGAATCAGAGTCTAGATTCCCTGAGCCACCCATAGTGCTTGCTGTCATGAGGGCCTGTTGTAAATGATACTATCACATCATGTTAGAATTAATTGTAGATTTTCCTTTCTCTCTTTTCCCCAAAGCCAGATTGTGAATGCAAAGGGGAGTGACTCTGCCTTAGTCACCTTTGTGGTTCCTGTGGCCAACCTTGTGCCTGCTAAAGTGTTTTCTGGACTGAATTGCTGTCACCCTGGCAGTCATCTGCTTGTGAAACGTCCCTTAGGAAATGGGGAGACACATAGCCCCACGATTGACACCAGTAGAAGATATGCGTGGCCAGGGCCTTCTAGGTCTTTCTTTATGGCCATGTACCTTCAGGAGTGTTATGGAGTCTCTCCGGATCATGGTGGTCCCACAAGCTGGTCCCAGTGTATACTCAAATTTTCTGTAAACACACAAAGCAGCCTGAGTCGTGTTTCCTGCTCCATCTTCAGCTCGTTTCTATTAGCTTGGCTTAAAGTTTGGTTCAATCTGCTTCTCCAGCTTCATCTGCCATCTCTTTCACCATTTTCCTGCACATTATGCCTCAGTCATATTTTTGTTCTGTTTGTCCACCAGATATACAGTCTCTGTTCATGAATGAGATATTGTACAAATGTTAACTTTCCCCAAATTAATTCATAAATTCAATGAAGTTCCAATTAATATTTCTCATGAGGAACTTGAAAAACATCCTGAAAATTATATGGGATAATAAAGATTTATGAATAGCCAATGCAATTTTGGCAGTGCAGGGATGAGAGTTCTGCCCTTTAACCATGATGACTGGCTACAAAACCAAAGTAATAAAACCCTGTGAAACTGGCACAGGACTAAACCAGAGAGCTCAGAACAGATCCATCTATATTTGGGAACAAAGATGTTGAAAAATGGGCTCACTCCATTGAGAAAAATAAAATTGGATCCTTATCTCACACCACATACAAAGGTGAACTCCAGAAGGATTACAGAACCAAATGTGAAAATGTACAATTATTAAGCTAACAGAAGAAAATGATAGAGAATACCTTTATGACCTTGGGGTTGAGAGGAACATATTAAATTATACTAAAAAAGCATAAAAAGATGAAGGGCTATAAAATTAAAGATTATTGTTCTACAAAGGACATCACAAGCAATGTGTCCAGTCTTTGAAAGCAGATTAATATCTAGACTTTACAAAGACCTTTTGCAAACCAAAAAGAAAAAGAGCAATAGAGAAATAGACAAAGGCTATAAATAGACAATTCACAGAAGGGGACCCCAAGTGTCTTATGAATGTATGAAGAAATGCTCAATTTCACTCATAGTCAGAGAAACGCAAATTAAAACAAAAATGTGTTGACATGACTTCCATGATATTGACAGAAATGTAAAAACTGGCTAATCAGATGAGTCCGTATTTGTAAGGCACTGAGAATAGTATCTGGCACTTAGTAAACACTACATGACTGTTTATGAATACATAAACTACCACATGCTGGCAAGGATGGGAGTGGGGGACAGAAACCCTTATGCTACATGCTGGAGTGTGGTGTAGTGCAGCAGTTCTGGGGTGCCATCTAGCAGTACTTGGTGAAGTCAAGTACCCAGGGCTTCCACCAGGCTACTAGGTAACTTTATCCCATGGGAAAATACTGTCCACCACAGTATGAATTTGAAGAATGCATACCCTCCGGATAGTCACAGCCTGTAGGTTCATGGCTTGACTAAGAAACAAAGCTTTTGTGGGAACGAAAGGACATGTCCTCCTCCAGCAGGGCACATGACATGGGCAAGGGGGTAGGGTCTGTCTTTCTGCCCCCACTGGCCCTCTGGCTGGATGTCATTGTGCAGGACAAGTTGAATTTGATGGCCCTGTGCATCCCCGATGGTTTTAACAATTTCACTCATAGGCATATATTTCAGAGGAGTTTGTACACAGGTCCATGAAGGACCACTGCCGAGGATGACCATGGCTGCATTGTTTGTGGTATTGGAGAGGTGGAGTCGGCCTTGGTATCCAGCACTTGGAGGCTGGGAGTGAAAGGTATGGATGTCCAACATGGAAAGCTATGCAGCAATAATTAGCAATAAACTGGGATTACAACTGAAACAGGGGTAGAGCCTTAAAAATAGTGGTGAGCGAAAACACTAGAAAACAAGATGATCCCTAAAGTCCAATAACCATTATTACAATTTTTAAAAATGCACTTATGGAAAATGCTATACATTTTTCAAAAATATATATCCAAGCACAGTAGCATGAATTCCTATGGGGGCTGAGGATGAGGCATGGGAGTAGGGGTGAGGAAAATGAGAAAAAAGAATACAAGAGAGGCGTCTTTAAAGAGTTTAATTACTCCAACTCTGCACCTAAGTCTAAACGGGGTGGAGGAGGAGGGAGGGGGAGAAAGAGAGAGAGGGAGAAGGAAAGGGAAGAGAAAGGGTCTTTAGACATGACCCCCAGATACAGGCAGATTTTCACGATGTGGCTCTACATACGTTTTTCCAGGGTACCTCGACCTCTGCACCCTATTTTCCTCACCACTAGTGACTGAACCCTTTGGGGGCAGGGTCTGTGTTTTCTCTACCTTAGTTTTCCCCGTGTCC